>NC_138866.1:115561762-118503374 GCF_965194805.1 Balaenoptera borealis | reverse complement strand
ATTTTTCCCTAGCAGACCTCAAGTTTATTACTCAGAGGAGAAGCATGAATTTACAGTATATTCTTAGCTGCTCTTCTCTATCTATCACTCAGCTGTCAAGGCCTATGGAATCTAAAATAGATCCTGACCAATGGGAGACAGCCTACACACTGCTTACGGGGTGATTCGGATGTGGACAGCTTTCTCATGCACAGACGCTGGTCTGTGTTGCAGTGTTGAGGCGGCAGGATGCAGAGTTGAAGTTTTCCAGTGGAGTCCCTGAAAAGGGACAGCTTTGAAAGACAGCTTCTAAAGAATAACAAATAGGAGGAGTTACAGTACCTGATTTGGGGCTGCTCTTACTCAAGTGCTGCACAGCAAGGAAGATAATTTTCAAGCGTTATGAAGGCGGAGAAGGATTCTGAAGACGAAGAAAATATCGTTAGAGATCCAAGCTAAGTGTAGCCCAGCATGAAGACTGCAGAACAGGAAGAGTTGTAACGAGAAGGAGCGAGTCACTTGTTAGGCGTTTCTCTGAGGGCTTGCTTTGTGAGCTACAGAGATTTGTAACTTAATGCGAAGTAGTTTGCTGTTAGCAACAAGAAACTAAATCCTGTCTATGATGAACTGTTGGTTTTCTTGTGCTCCTAAGAACAGAGTAGGTATCCCTGTAGTCCAGTGTAACAAGAGTCTTGGCTAGGCTTTTTGAACTGTATTCTTTTAAAATGTACTGTCTTATTAATTTTGGTTTCTTTGTCTTATTATATTCTCTCTGCTTTATTTGATTAGCAGATTGGGGTTAGTGATAGAAAACAAAAGTTCTTGTTTCTTTTTCTGTGTTTAAAAAGCATATGATAGAATCTTAATAATTGAGCAGTATTTCTGTTAACTGACAGTGGACCAAAATGGAAAACAATGCTTAGTGGAGTAGAATTGAGAATCACAGGATAATATGAGACTTTAATTCCATTTAATTATCTTTTAAAGAGCCTTACTTTTGGATTTTACAATTGTTTTAGTGTTTTAAATAGCTCCTTTCTCCACCAGGACTTTACCTGGAAATAAAGTTGGGTTGTTCTAAGTGCAAGGATAAACTAATCAATTTAGAGCAAGTGTTTGTGTGCTAAACATGACTTAATCCCTTAGGCATTTGAAAACACAAAGCCTACATCTACTACCACTCCCCAATTTAGAGTCAGTAAACTGATTGTTTTGTTTTAAAGCTAAAGAAAGGGGATGCCTAAAATGTAGTTTAGACTTTGAGCTAGTGAGTAGGGCTTAGCCACTACTCATAGTTGGTAGTTCGAACTTTTCAAGTTAGAAGGAAGTGGGTTCATCTCCAAACTTGACTAGAGACAACAATTCTGAAGTCTGTGTAGGTACTTGAATCAGATTTCAGGGGTGGGTTAAAATTTTAATGTATTTATCTTTTTTCATATTCAGTCTTTATATTTTTCACTTCAAGTATTTAATGAATACATTGCTTATTTAGCTAGAAAATTGGTTGCTTTCTTTTTTTCTGGTTTAGAGGGGATAATAGATATAAAATAATCATACTGATCAAACATTTAGAGGATATGCTTCATTTAAGTGATTCATTTCCCCCCTCCAGAAATTTGTTATGGTATTTGTGGATATAGGAATTGCTTTGTAAGTTAAGTGAAAAATATGTACATCTTTTTTTGGTCTAGAAATGATGCTGGACTTAGCAAAGAATTTAGCAATAAGTTTACTGTATAAAATTTTAAAAGGCTAAAACCTTACTTGTTTAAATAATGTATATTTTAGTGCTGGGTTCTACATTTCTACCTACTAAGAAAAGGTTGAAGTTATTGGCTACAGAATGTCTTGAATATATTTTCTCCAATCAGAGCTAAAGATAACCTTGATATAATTAAAATATACATCATGTGATACATTCTCCTATTTAAAAAAAATTGCCTTTGAGCTTCCTTTTAAATACACATGCGCTAAGTTTTTGTTAAAATAAAAAATCTTTTTTTAACAAAAGCAATATATGTTGAATGTAAAGAAGGAAGAAAATGAAAGTCATCTGTGATCCTATAATTTTAGGATTTTTAAGTAGTTAATACTTTAGAGTCTTTTTTCATTTTATTCTATGTAGAAGTTTCTTTTTATCCTAATATATAAGCATAATGGATTGCTTTTTCTCTTGAGTGTACATGTGTGTAATTTGCCTCCATAATTATATTTTGAACAGTGCCTTTTAAACGAGTAGTGGTGGTGGGGTTCTTAAAAGGTGTGCAGAATTCCACTGTATCTAAGGGTCTTGGGAGATAATCAGAGCCAAATCTGAAAGCATGAGTTACAGAATAGGAAAAAAAAGAGCACACTGATTTTGGAAGTCATGAGAAATCTTGATTGGGCTTGGCTGCTTGGGTCATTTAATGTCCCTGGAGCCTTGATTTTTCTCATCTGTTAAGTGGGGATGATAATTCTAGTTTACTAGGGTTGTTCGAGTCATTCATGCCTGGAACAGGGTAGGTGTTCAACAGTTGCTCATTTCCTTTCTCTGCTCTTTGAAGGCAAAGAAAGCAGGGCAGAAATCATGAGAGACATCCTTTTTCTCAAAAGTATAATTAAAATATTCCTTGTACATCAGGTGTTTTGGAAAGGTTCTTTTTGTGACGTTGGAACAGCAGGGACAAGGAAATTTGGGGTGCAGCTGGTAACTGAGTGATGTATTATACATTACTGCTTTCCCTTCTCTTTTTTTTCTCCCCTTCTTTGGGAAGTCTTACTAATATATATAGTATGCCATGTTTACATTCTTTTTTTCTTTTTTGTAGCAAGCAGCAGATTGGAACAAATATGATGACCGATTGATGAAAGCAGCGGAAAGGGGAGATGTAGAAAAAGTGTCCTCACTCCTTGCTAAAAAAGGGGTCAATCCAGGCAAACTAGATGTGGAAGGCAGATCTGCGTGAGTATTACTGACGATAATTCCCTAAAGAGAATTTGGGTAGACCATTGGGATACAAATGAAATTTGTGAATTATGGTTATCAACATTTAATTTAAAAAAACCTTTATCAAAACCCACACTATAAAATCTTTTCAACATCACTTTCAAACAATTTGGACTAATAATTGTTCTCAATACGAAAGATTTTCAAGTGAGAGAAAGAATACTAAAATACTATCCAGTGGTCTAGTTGTTTGGGTGCTGTGGCAAACCATAGCCTGTGTTATTTGGTGCATTTTTATTCGGTGCAATTTTGTTTATAAGCTCTTTAATACTCCTTATCATATTTGATCCTCGCAGTGGCCCTTTGAAAAAAGTAGGGAAAAGTTTACAGAGGTTAAATAACTTGGTCTAGTCTCATTAAAAGTCACAGGTCTGGGCTTCCCTCGTGGCGCAGGGGTTAAGAATCCACCTGCCGGGCTTCCCTGGTGGCGCAGTGGTTGAGAATCTGCCTGCCAGTGCAGGGGACACAGGTTCAAGCCCTGGTTTGGGAAGATCCCACATGCCGCGGAGCAACTAGGCCCGTGAGCCACAATTACTGAGCCTGCGCGTCTGGAGCCTGTGCTCCGCAACAAGAGAGGCCGCAATAGTGAGAGGCCCGCGCACCTCAATGAAGAGTGGCCCCCACTTGCCGCAACTAGAGAAAGCCCTCGCACAGAAACGAAGACCCAACACAGCCAATAAATTAATTAATTAATTAATTAAAAAAAAAAAAAGAATCCACCTGCCAAGGCAGGGGACACGGGTTCGAGCCCTGGTCCGGGAAGATCCCACATGCCGCGGAGCAACTAAGCCCGCGAGCCGCAACTACTGAGCCTGCGTGCTATAACTACTGAAGCCTGCGCACCTAGAGCCCGTGCTCCACAACAAGAGAAGTCACTGCAATGAGAAGCCCGCTCGCCACAACTAGAGAAAGCCCACACGCAGCAAGGAAGACCCAATGCAGCCAAAAAAAAAAAAAAAAAGTCACAGGTCTGTGATGTAAACCCAAGTTTTCTGTCTTGGAAGAGTTCTGTAAATTACACTGCCTTTTCCTCTTAACCCCCAATCCATTTTTATATTTGGGTAATTAATTTAAATGAGAATGTTTAGGGCAGTAGGGAGGCAGAATGACTAGTGTGACTTAGGGAGATACAGGTAGTGATCCAACCCTTTTGCTTTTGTGTTACTGAGGACTTTACATGCTTATGAACCAGGTATCTTTCCTCTCACCCCTCCCCAGTCTTTATCATTTCTCTTCCTGTTGAGGATGGGGAGCAGTTGGATTAAAGGGTAGATCTAGCTTCTGTTACTACCCTCTATAAATATAGCAGTTAAAACCTTATCTGGGAAACCTTCCAAAGTTAGAGGTGAAAAGTCTCGTTTCCTAAAATTCCTCTCCGCCTTATACTTGTGTAAGTTTTTTTTTAGACCATTATAACTGGAAACCAGATACTAAATATAGAAATGAATATTAGGAAGTGGATAGTTAATGTTTGATGTAGGTCACTACCTTAGAATGCTTAGATATTTAAGTATAGTGAAAATAGCAAAGCGTGACTTTAAGTTGTTCATAAGAGCAATAAAGTTTGAGAAGTTCCAATTTTTTTATACTGTTTCAGTTTTATCAAGTAGGCAATTTGATAGCTACAGAAACTGGTTATTTTGAGTCCTGCTTCTATTTTTGCTAATTTTAAACCATTTATAGGGCTCACAGTATAAATAGTGAAAATTTAATATCTAAAACTGACTGTTTTTCATATTTTTTTTCCAAAATGCCAAGATGTTAAAAGATAAAAGGATCTTCTTTGGGATGAAAATCTTCAGTGAAACCTAATTTCTTCAGTTCTGTCTGTCCATGCTTTGAATGTTTTGAATGAATGATTACTTGAGTTTTTGTTCAGATTTTTTTGATCTAAGGTTCAATTTTGAGGGAAATTATTTGTATTAATGGTCAGAATTACAAAAATCTGGTGTAATTTGATTAACTATGAACTTTAGTTTGTGAAATATTTGAGTAGTATTAGTTTCTGAGGTTTTCACTGTAGGAAGTAGAATTCTTTCTGGGATTCATAGGATAAAATATTTTCCTTTTGTTATTCACACACAAACTGTATTCTTTCTTTTTTTTTTTTTTTTAAAGTTCAGAGATTTTTTTTTTTAATTTTTTTTTTTTTTAAATTTTTCACATGAGAGCATGGTTTCTTTTATCTATTTATTTAGTTTTGGCTATGTTGGGTCTTTGTTTCTGTGCGAGGGCTTTCTCTAGTTGCAGCAAGCGGGGGCCACTCTTCATTGTGGTGCGCGGGCCTCTCACTATCGCGGCCTCTCTTGTTACGGAGCACAGGCTCCAGATGCGCAGGCTCAGTAGTTGTGGCTCACGGGCCTAGTTGCTCCGCGGCATGTGGGATCTTCCCAAACCAGGGCTCGAACCTGTGTCCCCTGCCTTGGCAGGCAGATTCTCAACCACTGCGCCACCAGGGAAACCCCCTGTATTCTTTCTTAATTAAAGCATTTTATATTTAGTCAAGTATAGGACATATTACAAATATATTTTCTGTAATTATAAAAATAATGTTATTTTGAATGATTTTTTTGGTTTTTAATTCTTGAAATTTAAGACAAAAGTAACATGTCCTTCTTGACCTCTATCCAATTTAAAAAATGAAATATTTGAGGCCTAGCCATAGTCACTGCAAGGATCTGTTTTCTTCCTGTTCGCCTCTTTCCTAGGGTGTAGCCCTTTGCCCAGGCAAAATGGGGCAGGTTCACCAAGAATCTTCACTGCCACTTGGAGAGCCATGGATTCCAGTTCCTGTCTCCCCATCCCCTCAGGCTGTCAAAAGTACCGTTCAGCCTCCCAGCTGTTTTCTCTGGAATCAGCAAATGCTCCTAGACAAAAAGGAGCCCCAAATACCAAGCTCACCTCTCTGGGCCTCTGTCCTTCCCTGCATACTGGCTTAGTAATTTTTCACTATCTTGTTAGCCTACTGATACCTTCAAGCAGATGTATTGTTTTTTATGCAGCTCTTCTAGTTGTCCTCAGAGGTGGGGACTGTCCATATTACCTGGATCTCCTATTATAGAAGTAAAAGTACTTGTCTTGTTTAAAAAACGAAAACTTAAAGTTGATTTTTTTAATTGAAAAAGAGTATTTCTATAAAGCAGTTTTCCAAATTTCCTTTGCAACTCTGCATACAATTTAATGATTGATATATCTTCTTTCTGAAGCACATCTACTATTTATAGCACAACAGTATTAATAATGCATTGTAGATTTGCTGTGATTTCTGCCCTTTTAAGTGCATCATCAGTATAATGTTGAGTTATTTTGAAGAAAGAAGTCTTTCAGATTTTGTGAGCTAAGAAATGAAAACAAGCAGACAAAAAATGAGATCCCCAAGATTGTTGGAAGACTAAAAACCTTTGCTTGACGGAAATTACCATTCCTCAAAAGGTTCTCATGATGCATTGCATAGTATAATTCCCCTCTTCAGTGTTGCAAAGAGATTGATACCCTCAGCCTTATAGCAATTTAAGGAGAACTTATCTGACTTTTAAGAACACTATATTCCTTTTATCAGAAACATCTCTTTCTCTCTAATTCAAACTTTACACAAACCTGGTTTGCTTTACTTAGTAGTGCTCAGTCTCTAGTTTGCATTTATATCCCTTATAATACTAATAGAGGCATAGCTAGTGTTGTAATATCTGGAAATGAATTTGCTAGCTATCTCCAGATTTTGTCTCTAAGCATTCAGTTATTCAGATATTTGAGGGTGCATCATCTGTCTGGTACTTTCATTGGTTCTGGGAATATAATAGGATGCAGAACAGACAATAATTCCCGCTTTCATCTAGTTAGTTGAGTAGGAAGAGATTAATAGACCATAAAGAAAATAAATCTTGAATTTATATATAGTATTAGAAAATGTGTAATTCTACTTAGAATAATGAAGGCCAGGATGGGGGAGCTAGGAGTACTAAGGTTGCAGAGGATGGGGAAATGTAAAATTTTCAAATGGTATGGTTAGGGAAGACCCCGACAGGGAGTGTGCTGCCAAGTGTGTCTGTATCCAGGCACCTTGCTGAGCCTTTACCTCCTGGCATCTTCACGATGGGTACAATATCGTTTAGGACCTGAGTTCAGTGTCCTTTGCCAACAAGTCCTACAGTAGTTACTTACAATGTCAGTTCTTAATGCACACAAAATATTTCTGTAAATGTTTATTGATTAAGAAAGTATTAGATGATCAAAGAAACAATGGGATATTTTATCATGGATCTTGAGTACTTGATGGCTTAAAGTTATTTTTTTAAGCAGGCTTTACTTGCCTTATTAGAAAACGTGTTCAACTCTGTTTGTGTGAAATTTGAACCAGTCATACAGGTCTCTGAGTAAAAGGAAGAATAATGTGGTAGTACTTCAGGAAGAAGATGATGCCAGATCTTTTGTGGCTTTCAAGTGTAGCTTAGCTTGTTTTGAAGACTTTTCTATGCCAGGTTTAATATGATAATTCTAAAGAGATGGATAAGTGTTTTGATCTGTCTTTGGCCTTAGCATTCCGTGGTAACTTCATTTGTTTTGGCGGTTTCAGTATATTTGAAACTAAGCAAAATAATCTGATAGAAACTTTTCAGTGCATTTATTAAGGTCTAAACACCAGTGCCTTTGTTATTGAAATGATAAACTATAGAGGTAATAATGTAAATTTGGATTAAAATGAGTTTTTCAGTAATATGAGATAGGTTTCTTTTTTCTTGTATTAAATATATAGGTGTTCTAATGTAGCCTTTAAAATGCATGATCACACGTGTGTGTATGTATGTGTGAGTATTAAATATAAGGTGACATTTATGTAACATTTAAGTTGACCTTGAGTAGTTTCCATGGCATAACAAGTATTTTCTTTTTGTTTAGCTTTCATGTTGTAGCCTCAAAGGGGAATCTTGAGTGTTTGAATGCCATCCTCATACATGGAGTTGATATTACAACCAGTGACACCGCAGGTACGTTTGCCTCCATAGTCAGTTACCAACAGAGAAGACAAGCATTGTCCACTGCCAATGCTCTAAATCAGACCTAAATGTGATTTACAAAGAGAAATCCTTAACTTTCTGTTTCTAATTAGCTGAGGTATTGCTGTGGGGGAGAGGGCAAGTACTGGGGATGTAGCAGAAAGGATGACCGAACGGATGAGCAGCTGGAGACCTGAGGTCTAGGGCTGGTCTTGGTAGTGCTACAGGATTCTAAAATCTCAGACTTTGAAGAACCTTTAGGGGCCATTTAGTTTATACTCATATACTCTTCAGTATATGAATTCTCGCTGTCCTGAGGTCATTTGGTTTTTGGTTGGACATTTCTTGTGTTGAGGAACTAACTGTCTCATAATAACAACATCACCAGTAGTGATCATAACAAGAAGAGGTGACACTTATTTAACATAGATTTAACTACTCTGCTAAGCGCTTTACATGTACTAACTCATTTTATCCTCACTTCAAGCCAATGAGGCTGCAAGGCACTGCGCTGTTAAGCCACTTGCCCAGGGTCTTTCAGTGGATGAGTTGCAGTCAGAGTTTGTGTTTTTAACCATTATGCCTCATGAGGAGACCTGGTCTGTGTTTAGCTAGCTATATTTATAAAAATTATTTCTAATAGACAGTTTAAGTCTGTCTCTTACCAGGCCTTCTGCTTAAACTTAGTCATACCTATGTCTATCTTTTAAAATATTACAGCATAAGTTTGCACATCACAAGATAGATTTTAAGTATTTGAGTATAGCTATTGCTTTTCTTCAGTGTTTTAGTTTTCTGTTCATCTGGACAATCATTCTCAGTTCTCTGAGACCTGTGGCAGCTTATTTCTCTGCACTTCTACTTTGTTTTTCAGTTAAATACGGGAGTTGACCTAGAGCAGAGAATGTCCTTGACAACTTTAATGTTTTATCCTATGACTCCATGTAAATACATGTAATAAATAAATACATTACTGTTAAACAGCATTGTGTTTGGAAATGGAAGGCAAGGAGGGAGAGAGAGAGAGATCACAAATGAGTTAGTGAGGAAAATCTTCACCTAAAGTTACCTTAATTGAAGATGAAACTCAATTTATTTGCCACCTCTGAATGAACAAAAAACTGTTATTACTTATATATATGTTTTCCACTGATGCAGAAGAATATTTATTTTTAGAAATTTTGGATTAACCGTACCATTTCAGAATTCATAAGACTTTATTTATTTATTGTGCTGATTCCAGTTCGAACACGTGTCTTTCTTGTTTTTGTCTGTGTTCTTTCTGCTCTGGACATTTCAGCCTAGTGGCCAGTCTAAGTGACTTTTGCCCTCCCTCCTTCAGTGCAGATGAAGCTCAAATGCTTTCCCAAGCTCAGCAGACGACGTCTTTTCATATACTGCATTCCGGCATACTTTGCTTTACCCATTTTGTCTTATGTTTTTGCTGTTGTTTAGTCATGTTTTTATTGATGGGTTTAATTATGTTTGTCTTTAGAGTTGTCCTTTCCTGAGAACAAGGACCTTGTCTCATTTGCTGTTATATTGTCTGTTATAATCCAGATGTGGATATTTGATAAAAATTTGATTAAACAATCTTTATGGATTTTATCTTAACTCCTTTATTTGCTAGCAATATAAAAGTAGATTGAAAATAACCAGATTTCAAGTTAGTGTGGTTTTGAGGTATTTGTCACCCAGGTCTTGCCAGGTACGCGCCTTTGGTGTAATTCAGGGTGATATACTTTAGATGTGATATTTCCATGATTTTTTGCTATACTGTCTCAAGTGGCTGGATTTGGTATTTCCTTAGCCCTGACCTGACATTTTAATGTGACCAAGTTTCTGTGGCGTTTTGGTAAACACCAGGGACTGTTGCCACTGTGTCTATCCTCACTATCCACTCCATGCTCTCTCTTAGCTTCTCGTGTAAGTGACAGTTATTCTAGTCGCTTTTCAGGATGTGAAATGTTTCTAGAAAGTTTGTTCATGAACAGTAGCAAATTGAAATTTGAAATTGTTACATCTGACTTATTTGTAGAGGATGTTTAGGAGTGGTTGAATATGTTATATCTGTTCAAAGGTCTGGACTCACTGCCTTTTGCTCTAGAACCTGTTAGCTACACAGAAATGATCAGACCCAGCAAAATTTATTCACGTATCTACATGCATATAAAACTGAATGAGAGTTGAAAGTCAGTTTATTCCTTCATCCAGGATGAACAGAACACACATTACTTTTCTAGCAGAAAGGTCTACTTGTGAAGTACAGTTATGTTTGGAGAAGTTTGTGAAGTTAGAGGGAAATTAAGAGCATTAAAGATTGGAAGCTGGCTGCCTGCCAATGCAGGGGACACGGGTTCGAGCCCTGGTCTGGGAAGATCCCACATGCCGCGGAGCAACTGGGCCCATGAGCCACAATTACTGAGCCTGCGCGTCTGGAGCCTGTGCGTCTGGAGCCTGTGCTCCGCAACAAGAGAGGCCACGATAGTGAGAGGCCCGCGCACTGCGATGAAGAGGGGCCCCCGCTTGCCACAACTAGAGAAAACCCTCGCACAGAAACGAAGACCCAACACAGCCATAAATAAATAAGTTAATTTAAAAAAAAAATAGTGTACATGAGACGTTATTTAAAAAAAAAAAAAAGATTGGAAGCTGGAATAGTCTGGTGAAACCCTTGTAGTTTTCACCATCCAAGAAAGATATTTGTGTAAAGAAGTACAATTAGGAGAAATAGTGTTTGGAGGTAGAATGTTCTCTGCAAATTACCTTTTTCAGTATTCAGAGTTAACCTTCCAGATTATCTGGTGACCTCTTCCCTGCTCCCCTCATCATTTCCTTTAAATTTGCACATTTTAATCACATATTTGAACAAATTGTCTGATTTTCAGAGACAGAATCTCTCTGTAAACTTTGAATTTTAGTTGAAGCATAAAAATTAGTTAGAGAATACCCTTTCTTTGACTCACATCTCTTAACCTTTCTCCATTTTAGTATCCACACTGCCTATTGAGAAATGTTATGTGAAATCTAGTTATCTTTCTCTCCCTCCTATCCCCATTCCTTTTTTTTCTCTTTCTCTTTCTCTCCCTTCTCTCCTATGGCAATATTTAATTACTTACTCTGTTTCAGGAACTGCTCCAGGTATTGGAGATACAGTGGTGAATAAGACAAAATTCTTGCTCTGTAATGAGTTTGTATGTTTATTTTTTCTTCCCACCTTCATTGTTTTGGTGTGTACCTTATCTCTAATTAAAATATGAAACTGGGTGAGACATCTTAGAAACTTAAAGCCTGCCTACAAATGAAGTAGTCTGTCAACTGATTTTGGAAAACTGAAGCACATTTCTAAGGAGAATTCACATGTGAAGAAAATAACCCTTATCATATGTTTAAAATTATTTCTTTCCTAGGGAGGAATGCTCTTCACCTGGCTGCAAAGTATGGACATGCATTGTGTCTACAAAAACTTCTACAGGTAGTAAAAGTGGTTAATTCTTTGACTTTATTATTTTGACTACAAATAATAGATGTGTTTTTGGAACTTGAGATCAAAGAAAATAGTAGGCTAGCTTCGACTGTTAGCTTACATAATATTTTTTCCATCATTTGTGAAAGAATGTGAACAATAAAGAGCAAAAACTCTGAGGGAAGTGAATTGCATAACTCAGTGTATTAAAAATAAACAACAAAGACTTGACCTTCCTGTTGACATTAGCTGGAGATTGGAATTTTCTGTCATCTGGTATATGACTTGAGATAAAGTGATACAGCATAGGATCTATATATTTCTGTATAAACATCAATAACTCACACTCCATAATATCATTAGTTAAGCTTATAATCAGACAACCACAAAATTCTGTGAACTAGTGGGCTAAATTACGTTTTCAGTTGAAAGGTCTAGTCACACATTTCCTTAAACATGTTTGCCACTAAGTTTCACAGCAGAACTCATTTGTTTTTTCTGATTCAATTGTTCAAGTTTTAATTCTTGCTGGAAAAAAACCCCAAACAATAACGGTTTCTATATTTCATGCTATTGTAATGTACCATATGTTTTCCTGTTTACTGGAATACTGTTAAATTTACAGTATAATGTTATTATATTTGTCACATGTCAAAATATTTATGGCTTGTCTAGTACTCTTTAGAGTTTTTGATAAATGCAATATTTTTAAGATTAAATAACAGCTGTTCATTTGAGTCTCGATATTTAACTTGAAAATAAAACTTTCTTAGATTACTAAATTTCTGTGTTTTAACAGTACAGTTGTCCCACTGAACATGTAGACCTGCAGGGAAGAACCGCACTTCACGATGCAGGTAATAAGCAAAGGTTTCACTTGGACATAAACAAATCTTTGTTAAAATGGCTGGGCATTTAAATTCATTTCAACGTTTTAACATGAATATATTTGTATAATTCATGGAGAAACAGAATGTTATGAATTTTTTATTTATTCAGATTTGAAATTTATTGGATTGTACGGCTTAAAAAGAATCATTCAGCCAATATTTACAGGCCAGGTTGCTAGATACTGAAAGTCCAAAGATGAATAAACCATAATCCTGCTCTCAAGGAGCTGTAAGTACCATGTGTTTGCTTGGGAACTGGTAGGAAAAATGGGAAGGAGGAAGACTTCTCTTTCTTAAAAACTATATTTACCTCATTAACATGTCTGAAGCTCATTTTCCTCATCTGCAAAGTGAAGTTACTAATACTACTGCAGTAGTGCTTATAACTGAATCTTGAGTAGTGCCTGGCATGTGGTAACTTCTTAATTAATGGTGGTGGTGCTTGTTCTGATTTAGAGGTGTCAGTGCTGAATTACATATCATTGTAATTTGCTCTATTTTAAAAGAGATCTCTATTAGTAATTTCAAGGATTTTATTAATCATACTGTATATCAAAATTTATCTGCATTATTCTTTAGGTGTCTTAAAGAAAATGATTAGAAAAAAGTTAAATATTTAAGGATTTTTGGAATGTAAGATAGTCTGACCCCTGGGCAGACTCCTCTAAGACTGAAATTCCTAGTTAACTAGGCGTTCAAAGGAAAGAAAAACAAAAAACAAAAAAAAACCCTACTGTTTCCCTTTATGTATATGGAATATCCTTGGTAGATTAGAGGATTAGAGTAGTCTCTGTTAAAAATGTATTATACTTCAAATTTCCTTCAAACATTTATACTTTTGGTTTTCTTCCTTTTTAAAAATATTTAATGTATTTTTATGATAGTTTAATCTCTCACACAATGCATTTTTTAAAATTTTGGTATAGAGTGCTATTATTTGCAGAACATTTTTACATACATTATCATTTAAGCCTCACAATGACCCCTGTGAGTTTCTATAGTTTTATTTTATATTTTATGTTTTTATGATAATTTTGTATTACTCCTTAAATAAATAAAAATAATGAAATAATTAAAAAATAAATAGAAACATAGACCTAGATTCATATGTGATATACTTATCAAGCTTGTGTAGTTGTGGAATCATCAACACAAATTTATAAATTAAACTTAAAATCATAAAAAAATATAATTCATTTCTGTAGCACTAATTTATTGTGTTTGATGGAAATTTTAAAATGATTTTGCTGCTTAATGAAGTATGAATACGTGTCACATGATATTTCTATTCTCCTACCACCTTCTCATAGTTGTTTTTTAATCCATCCAACCTTATTAATAATCATGTTTTAAAAATTATTAAAAATGTTTTATTATGGAAAATTTCAAACATAAAGTTAGACTATCATATTAAAATACCTTATTCCCTTCATCCAGCTTAGACAGTTGTCATCATATGGCTAATCTTGATTCATTTATACCACCACCCATTATTCTCCTCTACTTGGCATATTTTAAATCAAATCCAAGACATCATATAATTTTATCCATAAACAATTCAGTTTTTATCTCTGAAAGATAATGATTCTATTTTGTAACCTAAGTGTAATACCATTATTACACCTAATGCATTTGAAAATGTTTTCAATATCATTTACTCAATGTTCAACTTTTCCTAGTTGTTTTTTTTTTACTGCTTAATTGAGGTATAATTATTATACAAAAATTGTATACAATTATTGTAAAATGTAATATAATAACGTATTGCACATAATTAACAATATGGTATTGTGTACTTTAAAATATATTAAGAGGAAAGAGTACTTAGTATTCTCACCAAAAAAACCCAAAAAAACAAACCCCAAAAAACACACAGACACACAAAAGGACACAAGGAAATTTGTGGAGGTGATCCATATGTTTAGTACCTTGATTGTGGTGAGGGTATTACAGTGTATGCATTTGTCCAAACTCATCAAAATATGTACAGTAAATATGTGTAATTTTTTGTATATTATAGATTTTATTATCCCTGATTTTAAAACTGGTGCAACTTAACAGATTGAAATCTTAATATTTGTTCAGTAGGTATACAGATGAAGTTAGAATGAAGACCAAGTCGATGTAGTAAAAGAACTCCAATATCAGTTGCTTATAAAAAAAAATGGAGTGGTATAGGTTGGCAGGTGGCTTGAGGTCATTCATGAACTGAATCCTTTCCATCTTGTTGCTCCACTTTCCTCTGGTATCTTCCTCAGCAATGTCATTGCAGCAGGGTTGTAGTCATATCTGCGTTCCAGCTGGCAGGAAAGGGAAGGAGAATAGGAGGAGCGCATGCCCACAGTCTAAGGCCCAGATTTGGAAGTGGTAAATAGCCCTCTACTCATAATCCATCAACAAGAGCAAAGTCAGTTGTATTTATGTGTAAAGGAGGCCCAGAAATGTAATCTCAAGATAACTAGTCATGGCCGAGCTGCTACACTGTAGAAGAAGGGGAGAACAAATTTTGGTAACAATTGCCACAGTCCAGCCCTCTGGCCTTCCAGATATTCCTGCAGCCCCTACTTCCCACACATAGAACATTACCCCCACCCCAAGGGAGAGGATACATAACCAATTCAGTCACTGAAGCCACCTCAAAGTCTGGGGTTTCTGGGTGATGTGCACGTGTGTATTTTTGGCTCTGAAATGGCTCTTCGTGGTCCAACAGTTTGTAAACTCAAAGAAAAGAGATCTGCTCCTCACAATATATAGTGATGCAGCAAGAACAGGATAAGTAAAATAAAGACTCCCTTTTGGAAAAGGGGGAACTGGGAAATACACAGCAATCACTAGTCAACAGCAGGTATCAAATACTGCTGAGCAAAACTTGCAAAAACTGAGATCTTGGAGTAAATTTCTTGGTTAGCTCCTTCAGGTGCCCCCTGGTTTTGTTTCCTAGGAGAAATCCCTTATTGTCCTCTGTGGGCCCTAGCTTTGCCTTCTGGGAGGTTCTTGTCCATTATCCTCCAAGATCACAGGTAAATTGGATGTTGGAAAGTATGCCCTCTATATAAGCAGATTAAGCACAGGAAGAGTTATTAGTTTTAGCTGACTGGGCTTTTGGATTTTGGGGTAGTGCATTCCCTCAAAACCTTGGTAGGTTTCTGGGCTATTTGTTGCCAACCACTTCCATATGTCAGGAACCATTTATTTTCTGGACATAAAGTTCTTAACCCTCCTTTATTTCTTGTTTTTATTTCTGGACTCATGATTCTCTACCTCATTTTATTTTATTTTTTTAACCAAAATTTAGAAAATTTATTTATAAAATGTTCAATACTGTGTAGAACATTAGGTTAATTTACAGAGTTTTTTTTTTTTTAATTTTATTGGAATGTAGTTGATTTACAATGTTGTATTAGTTTCAGGTGTACAACGAAGTGAATCACTTATACATATACACATACCTACTCCTTTTTTAGATTCTTTTTCCATATAGGCCATTACAGAGTATTGAATAGAGTTCCCTGTGCTATACAGTAGGTCCTTATTAGTTATCTAGTTTATATATAGTAGTGTGTGTATGTCAATCCCAGTCTCCCAATTTATCCCCCCGCCCCCACCCCATCCCCTGGTAACCGTAAGTTTGTTTTCTACATCGTGACTCTACTTCTGTTTTGTAAATAAGTTCATTTGTTCATTTTAATACTGCCACCTCAAAGTCATCTGAAATAATAGTCTTGGATGGGAATATAGTATCCTCAATCTGATCTTTATTCCAGGACTGGATCTGGTTTTTTTGTTTTTGTTTTTTTTTTTCATTTTTCCTTGTTGGGCTG
This sequence comes from Balaenoptera borealis, assembly GCF_965194805.1. Classification (NCBI taxonomy): domain Eukaryota; kingdom Metazoa; phylum Chordata; class Mammalia; order Artiodactyla; family Balaenopteridae; genus Balaenoptera; species Balaenoptera borealis. Next base: position 118,487,235 of record NC_138866.1, on the reverse strand, counting down.
TCTTTGAGAAAAGTTGTGACCAACGATGGTTTTATATCTTGCTGTTTGGTATAGAGAAACAATTGGCTTCTCTATACCTGTGAGGTCCCAAATATCTAGAAACTCTATTCCCTTCCATCTGTGTTCATAACTAATTCTTGCTTGACCTCATCTCTTTCTTGTTGACCTCATCTCTTTCTTACTAAAAGCAGTAAGCAGCCGCCAATATGCCCTAAAATTCTGGCTCTTTTCTATTGCTTCACCTAGAAAGGCTCCATAGTCACACAGTGTACCTTGTAAATTAGCACAGATGATAGATCTATCAAACGTTTTGCCACAGTATGAGAAAAATCACAAGGTTTCTAGCCTGAAATAGGTTTACTGACCACCTAGTACCCAACCACTAAACCAGTGCTGTATAATTTAGGTATCTGTTACAACAGCACCTGACTCCTGATAGCAATTTTTGTCTTGGTTAGGGATAAGACTATACTGCTGTGACAAAATAAAATAACATTTGCTTTAAAAAAAACACACCCACACACAGAATTTATTTCTTTCATTTCACAGCCCTAATGATCAAATTGGCTTGTACCTCTGCTCCATATGGCCATTCAGGGACCCAGATTTCTTCTATTTTGCAGTTCTACCATTGCCTGGTGTGCTGTCCTCATCTTTAAGGCTGAAGCTGATAATAGGTACCTGTCTTCCTGCTAGCAGGAAGGAGAAAGATTATGGAAGAGTGTATAACCACTTTTTAAAGCCCTAGACTCAGAAGGTAGCACATGTCCCTCATGTCAGATTCCATTGGCATGATCTAACTCATGTGGTCATGCCTGCATGCAAAGGAGACTGGGAACTGTGGTCTAGGTGAGCCCCCCTGTGCCCAACACAGTTTTGTTACCATGGAACAAGGATGAACAGCTGGCATTCTCCATCATCGCACCTTTAATACTGACTTGATTTGTTCAGTATAGTATAACTCGGGAATTTTTTATGCTTTACATTTTTTCCTTCTTATTTTTGATTGGGCCTGAATGGGTGTTATTTTATAATTCCTGAATTAATGTATTCAGTTTCAATTTATCTTTTCTTTTTAAGATTGATTATGTATTTTATATAAAAGGCTTGCTGGATTAAAGACATCAGAAATGAAAAATTTACTTGATTTTTTAATGTATGTTTGGTTTTACTTTATTGAATTGCACTCAAAAAAAAAAGGAAAAAAGAACGCTGACTTAGTACTTTTTTGTGCAGATAAACTAGTATCAACTTATAAAACTTTTATAAAAACTCATGGGAAGTATAAACACAATCGTACTTTATGAATTTGACCACTTTTTTCCTGATACAAATATGGACTCTAGTGTTGATCAGAGAAGAGGCATCATGTGATTTTATAATATAATTTTTAGCAAAATGACCCTGCTTTTGCATCAAGGGCAGACGTTGCAGTTTCTGCTGTGAAAAGGAAATATGAATTGTATGAATCATACTTTCTTTACTGTGGGTCTTCTATAAAGAAAAAAGTATATGATTCTTTTAAAAAAACTGCCCTAACACTTCAAGGATTCAGTAAGTTATAGCCACATTTTAAAATATACTATAAATCGAAAGTTTAAGCGTGATTTTCGTTATCAGTGTTTACCCTTAGAACAGCAGTATATTCTTGTCCTCTGCAAGAGTGACAGTGTTCCTTGGTCCTAATAAATTCCACAAAATTGACAAAATGATCTTGTCTAATCCATTTTCAGATAGAAAAATCAATGCTTATAATGCTAAACTGAGAATGAAGGATGTGAGGCTAGTACTTTAGGGACTGAAGAACTTAGGCCTTATTCGGGTCTAGCGAAACACCACGTGTTACCAACAGATGTTCACCATTTGTCATTTTCCTTTGTTCCTCAAAGCTATGGCAGACTGTCCTTCTAGCATACAGCTGCTCTGCGACCACGGGGCCTCAGTGAATACCAAAGATGTAGTAAGTCAGTTTATGTTTATTCTCATTTCAACTCATGTATTCTGACTTTCATGTTTTGGGAGACTTGTTGTCTGAATGCTGTCTTATTTTTCTTGTTGCTTAGGATGGGCGGACGCCGCTTGTTCTGGCTACTCAGATGTGTAGGCCAACAATATGTCAACTGCTGATAGATAGAGGGGCGGATATCAATTCCAGAGACAAACAAAACAGGTAATTCTTTTATCGCGGCTCCGCAGACACCAGCTCGATGCACAGTGATCCTGAAGCTCTGCTGCTGTGACTTGGCCTTTCTATCCCCTGTGGTTCTCCCTTCCTTGGAATTGACACTCACTTATTACTCTTCAGAGTTGGCTGAAGAAGGAGGGAGAGGGAAATAGGGGATGACAGGGTAAACTCAAAATACAGGCAGTGATTATGGCCTGTGTTCAGGTCAAAGAACTGAAGAAAAGAGTAATTATATCCTAGTTATTTTGAGCTTATAAAATAATCTTTAATGAAATGGGCTCAAATAAGGAAGAAGAATAAAAAATTACATTTATAGTCTCTACTTCTTCATTAGTGAATCTTTTGAGAGTAAAGGAGTTCTTGCGTGTCCTGGAGCTTGACATGTTTCAGTGTAGATTTTCTCAAGGTGTTTTCTCTCCTTTCTGCTGGGCACAATGCCACCTCCTTCTCTGAAACTGAGTTCATTTCTGTACCCCAATACAGATTTCATTAATTTATTGCTGCACCTGTATTTGATGTTATTTTAGTTGGTGTGCACTAACAATTTCTATCTGTAATTCTCTCTGTCCTCTTTTCTGGGTCTAGTGTATCATGCTGCTTGCTATATTATAATTCTGATGTTTATAGTCATAGAGTTTCTGACAACAAAGTATCTGAAATACATCCCTTCCACCAGTTGAAGCATTACAGTAATTTATGACAAGTTTCTGAGATTGTATAGATGATTACTGGTAAAATTGTTGGTTTCTTTTCAGTTACTTTTATTCTTCTAAACACATATTCTATTGTTTGTAGTTCACTGGAAGTAGATAAGTATAATTAGTCTTTGGATGTCAGATTTTATAGCTCTGATTGTTTTCATTGTTCAGGCATCTCAAAGGAGGAAATTCTTAAGCAATTAAATCATTAATGTGATTTTTAAGAAAGTGGCTTTTTTTATATTACTTTGTTTTTGTGATACTATGATCTGGCTCCAAGCATGTTTAAGAAAATTTGATTGAAAAATAAATTTTAGGATCAGAAAGGGGTGATCTGGCTGATCCACGTATACAATGCCTTATTTCTTTAAAAGATCTTTTATTTTTCCAAGTATGTTTGTCTGTGTTTTTTCATTGGAACTTCACAAAAAAACCAATGCGATAGGGCAATGTGTATTATATTTAGACTACGTAGCAGATGGTTTTAAAGGTAAATTAAAATCTGTTTCTGACACTCTGTATTCAAGTTTCTTTTCTTTCTTCCTGTCTTATCTATAACATTTTTTCCCTTATAACAAAAAATTTGTTAATGCCTGTTTTATGTAAAACTGCATTCCAGCAACTACCGGGGAGTATAAAAGAGGAATAGAACAGACATCAAATAAAGGCAAAAATCAGTTGCCGTATGAAATTCAATATTCACAATTGAAGACAGAATCATATATAGGATAAGTCACTTCATTTCATTAAGTGTTGGTTGCCTCAGCAGTAAAAATAGAGAATTTCTAGAGTACTTCTAAATTTCCATGATGATTTAATTGTTGCATTATTATGGTCTGCCAATTATACTGTTAAATGTTTAAGTGCTGACGATTCTATCATGGCAGAATAAACCAGTGGTCCATGATAATGGGGTTAATCAAAGAAGGTTTATTTGAGAAGGCAAATTTTAAAATTAAGTGTGAAAATGTGAAGGAGATGTGTAGGAGAAGAAAGGCTCTTCTAAAGAGAGAAATCAGGAACAGGAATCTGATTCTTGTTTTGGAATAGAAGGGATTCATTGGGGACATTTGCATGATGTAGTTCAGTTCACGAAGTGATTTATTTATTTTATTTTTTTCAGTAACTGATAGTGTATTTATAAAATGAAAACCTCTCTAACAAAATACACTTTTCACTGGGAAAATAAATAAAACAGACAAATGGATCTACACAAAGTAAAAATTAACTTTGGTAGATTTCAGTATAAGACAGTCCATAACAAGCTTATTTGCCCTTACTCCCCCAGAGCTGATCATCTTCCAAGTTAAGATTTTAAAAATATTTTTTAATTGAGATTATTATGTTGACATTTGTTTCTCATTCCACATCATCTTCAGCCAAGCTCTGAGCACTTACAGTTCTCTAATTGTTGGGGGCTTAGTCAGAAGCATCTGGAACACTGGTGGTGGAAGAGTTTGCTGCAACACTTGCAGTAACTGCTGTGGCCGTCCACACACAGCAATTGCATTTGTCAGATGGTCAACACCCTTCTCATATTCACCTTGAGCTAGTAACTCTTGCAAGCTGTATTTCTTCGAGGAAGAATTTCTGAACGGCTTCAGCATCTTTAAGGTCAGGTAACTTGGAAAGTCCAGTTCTCTCCTTGGCAAGCTTCAGTTTCTTTCTTCGTTCTCGCAGCCTGTTCTTGAAGTTAGGGTCACTCCATCTCTTGGGGTCAAAGTAAATGCAGTACCCGATGAAAAGGGCCCCGCTCACGCCGGCGGAGATGGCGCTGTTCCGGCCCTCCATCTTCTCTCCGACGAGGAGTGGGGTTGGCGGCAGCAGGGCCCGCGATGAAGCCCTTGGCCGAGAACCCTCGGAAAGGACTGTGTCACTCTGTCCCGCCGCCCACCGTGGGGGACGGGACGCGGAAAGGCCTGCAAAGTGATTTAAATAGCTTGCGTTTATCGTTGTAGGTTTTGCACAGATAAGGTGACAGTATCAGTTGTGGAAGGTCTTTGTGGCAATTAACTTGTAGTACATAGAAGGACTGGAATAAAGGAGGTTAATTTGGCAGTAGAAGTAACAAATGTGTGTAGGTAGATGTAAAATGTTAGCTCTGCAAACTAAGACACAAAACAAATGTTTTTATAAATGCAATGGAGTTAAAATATAAGATAAAAATATGAAGTCAAATCTGTGTCTATAACAACGTGGCTTTTTAAAGTAATATCTGTTCTTTAAGAAGGGGACCTCTGAAAGAGATTCCTGAAGTATTTTTTTGGATCCTTCTCAAGGTCTTTTATTCTTCCGTCTTGCCTTCTAGGACTGCTCTCATGCTAGGTTGCGAGTATGGTTGCAAAGATGCAGTAGAAGTCTTAATCAGAAATGGTGCTGATGTAACCTTGCTGGATGCCCTTGGCCATGATAGTTCTTACTATGCAAGAATTGGTGACAATCTGGACATTCTAACCTTACTGAAGACTGCATCAGAAAATACCAACAAAGGTACCAGCAGTTTCCTGTCACTAGAAAAGTGCTAGTTAATAAAGAGCAGCTTTTAAAGATTTAGATGGTAGAGCTACAGTTCGTAAGGGGCAAAACACTCCTTACAATAAGCAGTATTGGTTCATCTCCCTGTCTGCCCCAGCTGTGCGGTTTTACATTATAGTCACTTGTTTTGAGGCAGTGTGTGTTACATGTGTTGTCCAGTTTATCCAGTCAACCCTACTCTACTGTGTAGTAATTTAAGAACTGAAAAGAAAGAGCCAAATAGAGTGTTTTACTAATATATATTTTTTGATGAGGAGGGGGGAAGTGCTTAAGCTCATACTTAAAAAGTTTTAAAGAAAGAATCATTGTTTAAACATGTATTTAAAATATTCAACTAAGATTTATTGAATACTTGTGCCAAGTATTTTCCTATGCTTATTAAAGAGAAATTGGAAAGCACAGAAAAGCACAGCAAGTAAAATCAACCACTCATTCTACCACTGAGGAGCCTCTACTAACATTTTGAGGAATATCCTTCCAGTCTTCTCTCTGTGCATAAAATTGAGATCACCTGTAGAGAGCTGTAGATTACTTTTTGTGTAATATAGTTCGAAGACTTTTCCCAAATAAATATTTTTTCTACAGTATGATTTTTATTGATGCATAAAATTCCATCTAAGTTTAATTTAATTAAGCAATTTTCTATAGGTGTCATTTAAGTTGTTTATACAGTTTTTACTAATATAAATAGTGACTGTCCTTTAGTGACTGTCCTTATGCATAAATATTTTAGCATATTTTTATTATACCCTTAGGATCACTTCCTAGAAATTGAATTAAGAGGTTTCAGGTTATGCACATTTTTTTAAGCTTTTAGTATATATTGACAAGTTGCCTTCTAATTTAGGATGTTTTAAATTTTGTATTTTTCACCTGCCTCCCCTCCCTGGCATTGAATATCATCTACAGGGATGTTGTCATAGCAAAAAAAAAATACTTTGCTGATTAGATAGGCAAAAGTGATATTTCATTGTTGTTTTAACTGTAAGGTAGTAAACTTCAAAAGAAACTTAAAAATTTATTTCTTTAATATTGACTTAATTATATAATTGGGGAATGCAAATCTACCCAAGTTAACCTGCTGTTTCACTGTTCCTCTTTCTCCTCCCTTTCCCTCTCTTTAAATCTTCAGGGAGAGAACTTTGGAAGAAAGGACCATCTTTACAACAGGTTAAAAAATTATGTATATTGTGCAGTTTAAGTAAAGTGCTGAGCAAACCTGGGTAATGGTTATATATAACTGTTTTGTGTTTAAATGCATGCTGTTCTCTCTTCCCAGTTAATCATGCCCATGTAGGACCTAGGTCATGAGATCCTGAGGCTTTATCCAGATACTGTCACTCAGCTTGAGACAGTGGGTCTTAATTACAATGAATGTATCCAATGGGAAATAGGTAGACTCCTGATTGCTGGTCTTGAACATCCAGCCTTTTCAAGTATGGAATATTGCACCTTGTTGAGTTTCTCTGATGATGAATATTAGCTTGGTAGACCATAGGCAGTTTTCTCCTATTCTCCCTTAGTAACAGAGTCGAATATCCCCTGATGTGGGAAAATTCTTCCAAGCAATAAGAAATGAAGAAAACAGAATTCAAAACTGATTATATATGTGATTTCAATGCCACTGTTAACATTTGGATTTCTTTTTCTTTTTCTTTTTCTGCTGTGTGTATTTAATTTAATGAGGACTTGACTTTAAAAAAAACACAGTACATGAAATAATTCATACCTTGCACTAAGTTTATTATCACATCACTATTGAACCCTGGTTTTGTGTCTCAGTCTCTGTAGATGTCTAATCATTTCCCCTAATCTCGTCTAGTTAAAGTGAGTGGGGCTGCTTTGCGCACTCTTAAACCATCTCACCCAAAGCTAGTGTAGGCAGCTCTTCTCTTCTGCTGGCTGTTCCCTTCCTGGCTTTCAGCTTTTCTCTAGTGAGAGGGACCTGAGCACTTCCAAACCGTGAAGAGAAGTAATCAGGTACCTTCTGAGCCATCCCGTCATCATTCTATATCATTTCTGTAGCTCGCACCTAAATTTGAAAGCTGTATGAAAGCATGCTTCCCTTTCAGTCCATCACAATTAAGTAATACGTCCCTGCATGGGTCATATCTGCTGTCACTTTTCTTTCCCATCTGGAGCAGCTGTTTCAGCCTTTTCTCCCATTCCTCAGATAACCTAAGTGGGTGTAGAGGGAAATAAAATGTGCCCTCTTATATCAATACCAGCCATCTCACACATATTGAGAGAAAAACTATTTCTGAAACATACATGTATTTAAAAGAAAGAATTATTGAATATTGATATGGGAATGGTATCTAAATGAATAGGAATTATCTAAATGAATTCATGGAGTTAATATTCTGCTAAGAACAGTAAACCTCATTTGTTTCAGTTGTTAATTAAATACATTTTAAAATATCTGCTGTAAATAGGATTTGTTTGTGTACTAAGGGACATATAATCCTTGTTATCAAGAAGCCTACAGTATAGTTTAAAAAATAAGATGTATTCAGTTACTTACTATATGTCCATTACTGTTCTAAGTGCTGGGGATATCAGTGTTCAAAGTCCCTGCCCTCCTGGAGCTCCCAGCCCAGTGAGAGAGATGAACAGTAAGCAAATGGGTATTTAGTACCATGGCAGATGCTTTGAAGACAAGCAGAACAGGATTAGGGAATGAAGAGGGAGAGGGCGGGAAGCTATTTTAGATGGTGTGGTCAGGAAGTGACTGACATTCGAGCAGAGGTCTGAAGGAAGTGAGGAGGGAGCCAGCGGCTCTGTGGGTGAAGCCTCAAGGGCAGAGGGAAGGGCAAGTACCAAGCCCCTGATGAAGGAGCATGTTTAACATGCCCGTGGGGCAGTAGAGGGGCAGAGTGACAGGAATCAGAGACCAGAGGGAAGGCGGGGGCTGAAAGTGGTATCATGAGGCTGGTCAGATTCCACGTGAAGAACGGCCCTTTGGTAGAAGGAATGAGGCTAGACATGTAGTTTGGGCCAAATCGTGGATACAGAGTATTGTCTTAATGGGAACTTGTTCCTCTAATTCTAAATCCAAGCTCATTAGGACGATAGTTTAAACACGTGAGTCAACAAATAATGTGGAACATAAAATTATCTTGGAAAATTAAAGCATTCACGTTTTGTTTGTTTTTTTTAGCTCTCAAAAAGGAAGAAAGAAATAGCTTTCTAAATTATTGTGTAGATTTAAAGATCAATTTGGCCAAAAAAAAGATTATTTTATCTCTTGTTTAATGATTGTATTGTGTTTTTATTAAAGCAAATCTCTAAGCTGGAATAAAGTTTCAAAGCAGTAAGTGTACAAAAACAGATCATGTACCCAACCAAGTCATTTAGAAATCTTTTATATAGCTTTAGTCAGTGAATTGTCTATCTCTTTCTTATCACACCCTTTGATATTTTATTTCATCAGTACTCAAAGAAGTAATTTCCATATTTTCTCTCAACATTAATGTAACTGCCCCCGCCTCCTCTTTTTAAACACCAAATTCTTCTTTTGGGAATGGTAGCTAATGCTTTATAGTACAACGTGAGTTTTGCCTCTAGTACAAATTCTCCTTTTTAAAATTTGGTGACTTTGGTTAAAATAAATCCTTAGCAGTAGGGGTTTTAAATTCTGTTATTTTTTTAGTATTTAAAAAAATAGATTATACTTGATTTATTTAAAACCTAGATCCTTAAAGATTCTTTCCATTTGGAGTTTTAAGTGGAAACAGTGCCACCTTGTGCTTTGTACAGCAAAATTTAAACTTGGATAAACTGAAAATCACTAATTGGGTGTATTGCCTATTGAGGAAAATGTACTTTTCTATATTCTCATACTTGCTAACCTGTGTTTTCTTATGTTTTACCAAAGCGAAATTTGACGCAGATGCTAGATGAAGTAAATATGAAGTCAGATCAGAGGGAGCATCAAAACATTCAGGTAAAAAGAAAAAAAATTGGTATCTTCCTTTGTAAAGAATTCCAGCATTGTTTGTAGTGGGGTTGGGGAAAAGAAAGGAAGCAAAACTGCGGGGGAAATGAGTAAGGGATGGAAGGGCAGCTTGTTATGTTTTGTGATTCTACTTTCTTGCCCAATTCCTTCTAAAAGAATTAACTTTTGATATGAATGTTTGGGTCAGTATTATCTTATAGGAAGTATTGTTTTAATATATATTAGGAAGTAAATAAGTTAATAACTTTCTGTAAGTTTTTGTTGATTTAAATATATCTGTTTTGGGCCATAAATCATAAATTTATATTCCTTTTAGAAAATTAATTATAATGATAAAAATGATGGTTATCAATGTAAATAAACAAAATCTGAACTTTTTCTTAAAGTATTTTTTATTTTGATTAAGAAAAATAATTTTGTTAACCACACAGCACTTTTTACCTTTTATGTTCGTCAAAGTGTTCAAAAAATAATTATTATTTCGATTGCATTGGAAGAAGAGCCATAATTAAATGGTTTATTTTATGGCTGAAATACCATTAAAATATAAATTGAATTGCCTTTTCCATATGATAAAAGAAAAGCATTTTATTTGGGTTTTCATAGTTTACTATGTAGTGTTAAGAAAATGAACTATAGCCTTCAATTGGAGGCTTAAATGTTTTATTAGAGCACTGAAGTATTGATATTCTTATGCTTTGTTAAACTCATAAATTTGAGAGGTGTTTGGCAAAAGTTAAAATGACATATTCTTCTGCTATTTTCTATTTCCAGACGATGCTTTTATTTCTTATTTATTAGAATCATGATGGTTTCCTGTCTTTGTATATAGTTGTATTTATTAGTTATAGGACTATAATTTTCTGTGTTATTTCTCATGTATAGATTTTAAATTATTTGAATGTCATTGAAATTATTGTATCTTTATACTTAAAGCTGTTTTATATATGTATATATCTGTTTATGATAGTGAACTGCATTTAGAAATTTCTTCCATAAGAATTGCTCCTTTAAAGTTGGTCTAGCACATGTTAATCTTTGCTATTTAAGGATCTGGAGATTGAAAATGAAGATCTGAAAGAGAGGTTGAGAAAAATTCAGCAGGAACAGAGAATATTATTGGATAAAGTCAATGGTTTACAACTACAGCTGAATGAGGTAAATAATCTGCGTCACACCAGAAAAATCCAGAACTGTTTTACTACGAGTCATTATCGTCGGTAACAAATGGTTAATGACGGCCCATCACAGCAAGTCATGGTGCCAGGTGCTAAAGGAGGTAGAATCAGGTTATTGCCCTGTGGAAAGTCATATCTTATTAGGACCTTTACATGAAACAAGGTCGGATCTAAGAACAGAGAGCACTGTTGGTCTGTGGTGATGACAAAGGACTGAACTGTGATTGGAGTTGTGGGATTAGAGGGGAAGGATTAGACAGAAGACGTGAGGAGGAAGAGCAGGTAAGAGTTGTAAGTAACTGATGGGGTCTCAGAAGAGTCGAAAGTGCTTCTGAACCTGGTTAGTGAGAAGCATGAATGACAACGCAGAGCACAGAAGTAGTAGCACGTAGGCATTTTCTTCTCACAGCCTCATCCCCAATCTTAATGACATGCGCCAGCCTTTTTAAAAGATATTTGCCAAGCTCATGCTTTTTAAAATAAACTTTCAAGAGTGAAAATACATTTCTTCTTCTTTTTAAATTTAGGAAGTAATGGTTGCTGATGATCTGGAAAGTGAGGTAGGATGATAAGTTTTACTTTAAAGCTGTAAATTGTTGTGTAAATTGAAGATAACATTGCAGTAGAGGTTTAAGTCCTGAACTGATGTGGAGACAGAATTCTCTCTTTGGTTATTGCTCAAAGGAAAAAAACAAAACCTACGTGTGACTGTAAAATTATGTTTTGAGTATAGTGGCATGGGTTATTGTAGGCATTTTCTTGTTACTGAAATGAGCCTCTGAATGGCTCATTTTCTATGAAACTTTTCATGAAAAGATATAGAATTCTAAGCATTATAGAGAAAATGTCTGAAAATAATAAGATTTAAAACAAACCACAGAAATTTGAATTTTTCATAATATTGTTTGTGTATATTATTAGTATAGTTCTACAAATCTTGAACTCTACTAATAGTTAAAAATTGACCAGGTTAGGGCTTCCCTGGTGGCGCAGTGGTTAAGAATCCGCCTGCCAATGCAGGGGACACGGGTTCAATCCCTGGCGTGGGAAGATCCCACGTGCCACAGAGCAACTAAGCCCATGCGCCACAACTACTGAGCCTGCGCTATAGAGCCCGTGAGCCACAACTACTGAAACCTGTGCACCTAGAGCCCGTGCTCCGCAACAAGAGAAGCCACTACAATGAGAAGCCCACACACCGCAAGGAAGAGTAGCCCACGCTCGCCGCAACTAGAGAAAGCCTGCGCACAGCAACAAAGACCTAACACAGCCAAAAAAAAAAAAAAAAAAAAAAAAGTTCCATTAAAAAAAAAAAAAAAAATTGACCAGGTTAGAGAATTCATTAACTATAGTCCTCAAAGTAATTCTAATTCACATTTTCTAAAACACATTTTTAACACAATTTCAAGCACAGGGTGATTTTGCTCTGTATTTATTCCTTTCCATTTCAGAAAGAAAAGCTGAAGTCCCTTTTGGCAGCTAAAGAAAAGCAACATGAAGAAAGCCTAAGAACTATTGAGGCTCTGAAAAATAGATTCAAGTATTTTGAGGTATAGAAAGCTTAAATAAATTATTTCATGTAACTCATAATGGGCAGTGGTAAAGGGCTTGAAGTCAGGCTTGAATTTGAATTATCACTCTCTTCTTTATAGTGTGACCTCCGGCAATTTATTTAAAGTCTCTGAGCTTTGTGATGCTTTGGCAAAATTGGGGTGATTGTCCTTTTTTCCACAGAGTTGTTTTAAAGGTTAAATGAGATCATTGAAATTGACTAAACTGACATTTAGTTCAGTTCCAGTTTCTCTTCCCCAGCCTTCCTCTTTGTCATCTTTACCTTTTCAAGACATTATACTTTTACCTGTAAAATTGCAGTGATTATGATGGTGTTAATAAAAAGCATCATTTAAATGAAAAGCGGTAATTCCAGGATTATCTCAGAAAGGACCTTGTGCATATGTGGATTTGTTTGGTGAGAGTAGTGTGTTAATAAGGCTCAGATCATATACTTATCTTTTGTTGGCTCAATTAGCTCTTAGTTTTTCCAAGACTATGTTTTTTTAAAACTTTTAATCAGAATACAATATACGTTAAAAAGAACACGTTAAAGTGAATAAGTTGAAGAATTTTCACAAATCTAACATCCCAGATCAGGAAACAGCACATAACTAGTACCCAGAAGCCTCCTCACGCTTGCTCCCTGCACCAAGGGTGACCACTCTCCAGACTTTTAACGGCATAGATTTGTTCTGCAAGGCCAAAATATATATTTTATAAATGTTGTTCATCATTGGGGGTCACTGAAGAGAGTGGCTGATTCAGTGTGAGTCTTTTATCTTTATCGTGGAATATAACTCCAAAGTACATAACAAAAGTAACTTTTTTGTGTGTAAATTTAAAAATATGGGTGCAGCTATGAAAAAGAATGTAAAGACATGGATGAATCTCAAGACATAATGTTGCATGAAGGAAATCAGACACAAAGAGCACATACTGCCTGACTCCTTTTTTGTGAAGTGCAGAACTAGACAAAGCTAATCTATGCTAATACAGGTCAGAATAGAGGCCACCCTTTGGTGGCCAGTTACTGACCAGGACGGGGCATGAAGAAACTTCTGGGCATGCTAGACAGGTTCTATATCTTGATCTGAGTTGTAATTACACAAAGTATACATATGCAAAAATTCATTGCACTGTATACTTGTGTACTTTATTGCAGGTGAGTTATGTCTTGATACATTAAAAAAAAATAAAACCAAGAACCTGTGTTTATATTTATAGACTGAATTCTGAAATTATTTAGAAACAGTTTTATCAGCTAAAGAACAATCTAGTATAGGGCCTTCTATCTCTTTTCACATTTGAAGACTTTTTAAGGTTAGTAATGAAACTAGTGATAGCTAACACGTTCATGACCCCAACCATGTGCCAGAAATTGCTTTGTGCACTTTACATGCATTTAATAAACACATCAACTTGGTATGGTATGTTTTCTTTTTATCTCCACTTCATAAGTGAAGAAAGAGACTGAGGCAAAGAGCAGTTTACCCATGAGGGGTTTTATAAATAATAGTTAAGTGTCAGAGCCAGAACCTGAACTCAGGCAGTTTGTGCTCCTAACTACAATACTAGTTTTACACTCAGCTGGAGAAAATACAGAAGTGTATGTGGGCCTTTGAAGTATTCATCAAAGTTTGACACCTATAATTGGGTACTATTTTTGTGTTATTTTTCTCCTAAGAGTAGACTCTCATGTCTTAACAATAGATGATTTTCTGTAGCTTCAGACAAGTCTGTAACTTTGAATGAGGTTATTATAAACTGCAGGAAAATACTTACTGTTTCTTATAAAACAACATATATTTATTTCAGAAAAATTTAAAAATATAGTTAAACTAAAAGTAGAAAATAAACACACCTATAAGCCCAGCACTCTTAGCACCTGACATCCTTTCAGACCTTTCTTTGTACATAACTTGTGTTATATACATGAATTCAACAGGTAGTCTTATTATTCATCCTGTTTTGTAAGTCTTTGCACTCAATATAATGGGGACATTTTCCCCAGTCAGATGAATTTTTATACTAGAAATGATTTATAACCTTCAAGAAGAAAATTACAAGGTCCACTTTATATGTGACCCAGTATTTATGAAAGCAGTCCTTAAAAACTAAGGCATCATAATTTATAAATATTGAATATCCACTACTATATCATCTCACATACTTAAAAGTCTTCATAAACTGCCAACAGAATTGCTGTGTTATGTGTAATACTTAATATGTAGGCATTTTCCTTATTCTTATAGAGCAGGTTTGGGAAAACATGGATATTTTAGAACAAGGCTAATTTTCTGTTGTAACTCATGCATTTGTTTTCATTTGAGTCATCAAGTCAAGGTAATAAACCCAAACTAAGTTTTTTGAATTCCTTATGTGCCTTGACCTCCTCTTACCCATTCATGTATAAGCCCATTTACTACCTATTACAGGCTCTAGTATTAAATATTACTTAGAACAAAGAGCTTACCTAAGTTTACAGATATTTTTCCATACCCTTGGGGCAATAAGTATTAGTGGGACATTAATTTAGTTACGGAACTATGGGCCGTTTTTATCATGGTCACCTATCAGAGTCTGACACACAGCTATTAGTACTAATATAGACAGATACACAAACATGAAGTACATCTGCATATCTTTACTCTCAAAAGTATAGTATTTTAATTTATGTTAGGTTCTTTGTGTCTGGCTTACTTGGGATAAGGAGCAATCCAAATATATTTTAACTCAGAGTATCTAAAATTTCTCTATTATTCTCCTTTTCCTAACTGATGTATTGATGGATTTATTATGAACTATATGTAGCTCTTTGCCTCAGTTTCATTTCCTGCTCTCTGTCTCCTTTTACCTTCAAAGGTAATTGGTGTTCCATAAATTCTGAAAGAGGGGGTTAGGCTAATGTTTCACAGGCGATGAGGTAGGGTTCCTGCTCCCCAATGGTGGTAAAGTAAATTGATTTATTGCGGCGAATGTGGCATTTCCTTCCTTTTGAAGTAAAGAAACAGCAGAGAGTATGCATTCAAGGTTGCTTCATTTCATTTGGAGCTTTTTTTTTTTTCTTTTGAGCAGTCAAGTTTTTCCTTGAAATACTTGGCTGCTTTTATTAAAATGCTGAGTGAAGTAGTTTATTCCCAACTGATCTCTCTAACTGTGTTCTGCCTTTCTGTGAGTTCCAGTAGAATAATACCCAGGAGAAACAAGGAATGTTGAAAATGTGGTTTTAATGACTGGATCATTTAGAGCTAAAATAGATACAGAATTTAACAAAATGAAGCAGTATTCACCTAAAATGTTTTAATGTATCCTTCTGATTTCAGAGCAATCATTTAGGATCGGGAAGTCATTTCAGTAACAGTAAGTATAAAAGTATAGATTATCATTACAGTTCACACAGTTCAAGCAAAAAAAAGAATGTTTATGCCTCTTTATTTTGTCTAACTGTATATGATATTCCTGCTGCAAAACTTCATCCAACTACTTGTGTGTTATACCTCAACATGGAACTAGGAAGAGATTAAAATGACTCCTGTAGTCTCTAACATAAAATCTGGTAATCACTGAGGCTCTGATTTTCCTTAGGACCTAGATTATTAAATTGTATATTGTACGCATTACCAAATTTGCCTTGTCGCATGTTAGACATTTATCTTGTGATATTTGGCGCCTGCTTTTTATGGAAAGAGACGTAAACATAGTTTTCTGATTTGGAGAAATCTTTGGATATAGTCTCAATGCAGGTAAGCATTTTAAAATTAGATGTTCCATAAATATTTATTATTTTAAGACTATACATAATTTTCACTTTTGTTTATTCTCCAATTTTAAACAATTTCTCTAGAAAAATCTAATTTTTTGCTTCCTGTTGAATGTTAAATTATCCGTTAGCTAAGTACAATCGTAATATTCATCCTATAAATTGCAAAGAACACCATTTTTATTTTGACTGTAATATACATATTTCATGATAATCATTTAACTTATTTAGTCTAACAATTTTACATAATTCAAAAAACCAACTTAGTGGGATTTCCCTGGTAGTCCAGTGGTTAAGAATCCGCCTTCCAATGCAGGGGACGTGGGTTTGATCCCTGGTTGGGGAACTAAGATCCCACATGCCGTGGGGCAACTAAGCCCACGCACCGCAACTACTGAGCCCGCGCGCCTCAACTAGAGAGCTCGTGTGCTGCAAACTACAGAGCCCACGCACTCTGGAGCCCGTGCGCCGCAACTACTGAGCCCATGCACTGCAGTGAAGAGCCCGCGTGCCGCAACTAAGACCTGACACAGCCAAAAATAAATAAATAAAATATAAAAACCAACTTAGTATCTATTCAAAAGAATATACATACTTTCCTTATGTATATAGGAGTAATAAGGAAAAATATGGATATTTTAGAACAAGGATAATTTTATGTTGTAACTCATGCTTCTTTTTTATTTGAATAATAAAGGAGATAATAACACCAAATTAATGCTTAGACTTCTTTGATATGGATATTTAAGATACCATTTATTTGGACTTATTTAGGAAAAGAAGATATGCTTCTTAAACAAGGTCAAATGTACATGACAGACTCACAGGTAATATTTTATTTTAAAATATATTTATAAAAATAATTGTGCCTTTTTAAAAAGAGGAAAAGAGCATTGTATATTTATCATCTATATGTACATTGAATAAGGTTTTCATTATCAAACAAAAGTTGGCCTTGTGGTCTTGAGTTTAATAAAAGCAGATATTGCTGTGTCTAGTGCCCTCTAGAGTATTTGTGGTGACAGTGACTTAAATAAGAGATTTGAATTAAAATTTCATTGTCTTTGACAGTAGCCCTCTATTCTTTAACAGCAGTTGGTCACCTCTTCATATTTGCCCATTAAAGGGGGAGACAGGTATGAATAATTCAAAAGGCATGTCTTGACTTTTAAATGTATTATTCCTTGCATTCAGATATATATTCTATATTTTGGAAATTCACCACAAAGTAAAGCTTCCAAGAAGGAGTGTTATCTGATTTTCTTACTTGTTTAACTGCTCCTCACTTTTAGTTTCCAGTAAATACAAGGTTTGCATTTTTAGTACCTTCTATGAACTGCAGAACTGATAAATATTTGGGCTTTTAAAGGTTTTTTTACATACTTTCTTCTGTAGAAGAGTGAATTAGCCTATATGATGTCTAAGATCACTCTAAGCTGGAAACTTCTAAGATTCTAAGTTGAGAGACTGGTTGTCAATCAACTGAATAATATTTTTTTAAGAACATCAGATAAATATTTGATTGTAATAAAATAAGTATGGAAATTGTGAAGCTGTGTAAGTAGTTTGTTGGTAGGTGATAGTAGTCTTAGTCTAAAGATAATTGGTAAGTTGAAAGATAATTAGAAGTAGACTGAGGCTGAGAAATTATTCCTTGTTAACTTTCTTCTTCATCCATGGGAAGGCAGTGTGGATCGAAATGAACAACAGTAAAACCTGCCATATAAAATAGTGGGTTGTACTCACAGCACATGGCTTTTTTACTCATAGCACATGACTTTAAAAGAGCCCTTATTGTAATAGGGTGGATGGGGAAAAATAGAAATAGTTAATCTTTCATGGTTATATGTTCTGATACTTCTGAAATATTTCAATGAGAACTTAAATTGTACTTCTTTTTGTTAGCATTTAATAGAGGAAACAAGATGTCAATCCAATTTTGTAGTAAGATCGTATGCTAAGTTCTAATTTATCTTTCTTTTTGAGAGAAGAAAACGTGTTTCTATTTTGTGAGTTGCTTGACATCATTTTCTTGACAATTCTTATACTAGCTAGGTTTATTTTGGTAGTATTTTTATAATTTAAACAACATTACACTGGAGTTAACATTGAGGGAACTTAGAAGTCAATATATGTTATTAGAAAATAATATTCTGTGGAATTATTTGCAGATTTAAAATTGTGAAAGCCTTGTTTTTACTCAAGGGTTCTGATGACTTTCTTCAGAATTTGAAGTTCTAAGTACATTATGTGCCATAAAACATAGAAATAGTAAATGTATGTTGATAAAGTTGATATCCATGTTTGGGTAGGTATTACCAATGGTAAGTTTGGTAAATAAGTTTGGTAAATAAGTAAGTGTCTTCTTTAGGCTCTTGGAATTGATAATTTATTTTTTATTATTTTTGCAGTGTACTTCCACAGGTATGCCAGCCCATATGCAGAGCAGATCTATGTTAAGACCACTGGAGCTGGCCTTACCTAATCAAACCTCATATTCAGAAAATGAAATTTTAAAGAAAGAATTAGAAGCAATGAGAACTTTCTGTGATTCTGCAAAACAAGACAGACTCAAGCTCCAAAATGAACTGGCTCACAAGGTGGCAGAGTGCAAAGCCTTAGCATTGGAATGTGAAAGGGTCAAAGAGGATTCAGATGAGCAGATAAAGCAACTAGAAGACGCCTTGAAAGATGTTCAGAAGAGAATGTATGAGTCAGAAGGTAAAGTGAAACAAATGCAGACACATTTTCTTGCCCTGAAAGAGCACCTAACAAGCGACGCAGCTACTGGGAACCACAGACTGACAGAGGAACTGAAGGATCAGTTGAAAGACATGAAAGTAAAATATGAAGGTGCGTCTGCAGAAGTGGGGAAATTAAGAAACCAAATCAAACAAAATGAGATGTTAGTCGAAGAGTTTAAGAGGGATGAAGGCAAGCTAATGGAAGAGAATAAGCGACTGCAGAAGGAATTGAGCATGTGTGAACTGGAGCGAGAGAAGAGAGGGAGAAAGGTCACCGAGATGGAAGGCCAGTTAAAGGACTTGTCATCCAAGCTGACCCTTTCCATTCCGGCAGAGAAATTTGAAAACATGAAGAGCTTGTTGTCAAATGAAGTAAACGAGAAGGCAAAAAAATTAATAGAGATGGAAAGAGAATACGAAAGATCACTTAGCGAAATTAGACCGTTAAAGAGAGAACTTGAGAATTTGAAGGCCAAACTGGCTCAGCACGTCAAACCAGAAGAACATGAGCAGCTCAAGAGCAGATTAGAGCAAAAGTCAGGAGAACTTGGGAAGAGAATCAGTGAGTTAACATCGAAAAATCAGACCTTACAAAAGGAAATCGAAAAGGTCTATCTGGATAATAATCTCCTCAACCAACAAGTACATAACTTAACAACTGAAATGAAAAATCATTACGTCCCTTTAAAAGTAAGTGAAGAAATGAAAAAGTCACGTGATGTAATTGTTGATGATCTGAATAAAAAGCTTTCAGATGTGACACACAAATATACAGAAAAGAAGTTGGAAATGGAGAAATTGCTGATGGAAAATGCCAGTTTAAGTAAGAACGTTAGCCGCCTGGAAACTGTGTTCATACCTCCAGAGAAACACGAAAAAGAGATAATGGCTCTGAAATCCAATATCATTGAACTTAAGAAGCAGCTGTCTGAACTTAATAAAAAATGTGGTGACGACCAAGACAAAATATATTCGCTCACGTCTGAAAACACTGACTTGAAAAAGATAATGAGTAATCAGTATGTGCCAGTGAAAACCCACGAAGAGATTAAAGCTGCTTTGAGTAGCACATTGGATAAAACCAGCAGAGAATTAGTAGACATGAAGAAGAAGTGTGAAGATATAAATCGAGAATTTGTGAAAATAAAAGATGAGAATGAAATATTAAAAAGAAACCTGGAGAACACTCAGAACCAAATAAAAGCTGAGTACATAAGCCTAAGAGAGCATGAGGAAAAGATGAGTGCTGTAAGGAAGAGCATGAAGAAGGTCCAGGACAACAGTGCCGAAATATTGGTTAACTACAAAAAAGGCCAGGAGGAGATTGTAACACTGCATGCCGAGATCGAGGCCCAGAAAAGGGAACTTGACACAATACAAGAATGCATCAAGCTAAAATATGCTCCAATTATCAGCCTTGAAGAGTGTGAGAGAAAATTTAAAGCTACCGAGAAAGAACTAAAAGAACAGTTATCCGAGCAGACACAAAAGCATCACATCAGCGAAGAAGAGGCCAAGAAGTGCAAGCAAGAAAATGACAAGTTAAAGAAGGAGATCCTCACTCTTCAGAAGGATCTAAAGGATAAAAATGTTCTTGTTGAGAATTTTCATGAAATGGAAAGAGCATTAAGCAGAAAAACAGAAGAGCTGAACAGACAGTTAAAAGAGCTGTTGCAGAAATACACAGAGGTAAAGAACGAGAAAGAGAAGCTGGTGGAGGAGAATGCCAAACAGATTTCTGAGATCCTTGCAGCACAAACTCTTCTGCAGAAACAGCATGTTCCACTGGAACAGGTTGAGGCCCTGAAAAAATCTCTTAATGGCACAATTGAGACGCTTAAGGAAGAACTGAAGACTAAGCAAAGGTGTTATGAGAAAGAGCAGCAGACAGTGACCCAACTGCGGCAGATGCTGGAGAATCAAAAGAACTCCTCTGTGCCCCTCGCAGAGCATTTGCAGATTAAGGAAGCATTTGAGAAAGAAGTTGGAATCATAAAAGCTAGCTTGAGAGAAAAGGAAGAAGAAAGCCAAAACAAAACCAAAGAGGTCTCCAAGCTCCAGTCTGAGATTCAGAATACTAAACAAGCATTAAAAAAATTAGAGACTAGGGAGGTGGTTGATTTGTCTAAATATAAAGCAACGAAAAGTGATTTGGAGACACAGATTTCCAACCTAAATGAAAAATTGGCCAATCTGAATATGAAGTATGAGGAAGTATGTGAGGAGGTTTTGCATGCCAAAAAGAAGGAACTGTCTGCAAAAGATGAGAAGGAATTGCTCCATTTCAGCATTGAGCAAGAAATCAAGGATCAGCAGGAACGATGCGATAAGTCCTTAACAACAATCACAGAGTTACAGAGAAGAATACAGGAATCCGCCAAACAAATCGAAGCTAAAGATAATAAGGTAATAATAATACTTTAGGTAAGCATGGCTTGGTATTGGAAACCCCAGAGCAGAACTGCCAGAGTAGAATAGGACTCTTTACTGTAGCACTCCACAAGACAGGTTTACAAAAGCATTAACAAAGTGACCATTAAATGCCATCTTTTTAGTTTGACTACGAGTATGCAAAAAAAAAAAGATTGGAGTTGAGAAAAAGGTAAAGTCACACAAACAAAAATCAAAAGCAGTTTTCCTTTTGTTTCCTCAGCTGTTACAGCCAAGAATTGAGGTAAGATGGGGAAACTCACTTGCCTCAAAAATGAATGGTCAAAACCCAGTGGGTTTTAAGGTACCTAAAGAATGGTGAGGGAGAGGAGGAAAAAATGCTATGTTTCTGGGCTATGAGAAACTAAGGATGCTGCAGAGCCCCCCAGACTTGATCTTGGCACTCACCCATACCAGTAAATTGAGCCCTCCAACTCATTGTACATTCTTTCCCCGTATCTTCCTACAGACAGAATATCTTGCCCCTCCTTTCTACCTTCCTAAATCCTCTACATTCCTTAATGCCCACTTCATCACTTAACCCTCCTTCCTAAAGCCTTCATTGGCCAACCTAGCCTACAGTAAACTGTTCCTCTTCCAAAATGCATGTTGTATTTTGGTTTTGCCATCCATTTACAACAAATATATTACCGTGTCAGAATGATGTGGTTGGGACTTCCCTGGTGGTCCAGTGGTTAAGACTCCTTGCTCCCAATGCAGGGGGCCCGGGTTCGATCCCTGGTCAGGGAACTAGATCCCACATGCCACAACTAAAGATCCCACCCGTGTGCCACAACTAAGACCCGGCACTGCCAAATAAATAAATATTAAAAAAAAAAAAAAAGAATGATGTGGTTAGTCTTTCCAACTAGTTTTTGAGAGCAGGTTCATAACTTACGTTTCCATCTTTATCGTTCATTCTCATGGTACAATTTACAGAATAGGTGCTCAATAATATTTTCAAAACTGGTAATTGAATAAAGTATGTACTATGAAGATGAGAAGTCAGGGAGATTGAGTTCAGTTTTACCCATTCAACAAATAATTATTAAATGCCTTCTACCTGCAAGGTACTATGCTTAATGCTGGGGATATAGTGACAAGTGAAAGCAGACACAGCCCCAGCCCTCCTCAGTGGACAGGTACAAGCACTGACTTTCTGACATGTCTGCTCATATGACCCAGAATTTTAGTGCTCTCAGCTTGTTTGGAAGTCAGTTATGAATATAATGTATAATTATAATAGCAAGTTATTGATACCTACTTACAATTGTCACTATTTATTAAGCATATACTACATACCAAACATGTATTTATGATTTCATTTAATTGTCTTAACTATGAAAGGTTTTCCCCTTACTGAGAGGAAATTATATATTGCACATACTGTTGATAACAATCTTGACAGCGTTCATTCCTCAACTTTCTGGCATATAAAGATAAATTTTGTGTCTCAAGGAATGAGTTCTGTGTAAAGATGTTCATTGTAAGTGAATAAGTGACTAATACATGTTTCTCCCACAACTCGTTTTTTTATAAGATAACTGAACTGCTCAGTGATGTGGAAAGACTAAAACAAGCACTCAGTGGCCTTTCCCAGCTCACCTGCACCAGCGGGAGTCCCAGTAAGAGGCAGAGTCAGCTGATTGGCAGTCTGCAGCACCAGGTCAAGTCCCTGCAGCAGCAGCTGGTGGTGAGTAACCGGGGCCTGCAGGACTTCGTGCTGATCTGCTCAGGGTCTCGTTTGTTTGTTTGTAAAATCTCATTTAGAAACCAGATTGATCTTTGGCTATGTTCAGATCCAAGCATGTAATCATTTTTGCTAAAAGTTACTTATACTAATGATATAATATCATTTTTTGTGTGCTTACTGTATACCAGGCACTACACTAAACATTTTACATACTTGATCTTTAAACTTGATCTTCTTCACAATCCTACAAGGTTTTATTCCCCCCTATTTAATTCTTAAGGAAACAAAGATGAAAATATGCCTGGGGTCATACAGCTAGGATTTAATCCTGGGACTTGCTGACTCCAAATCTGATAGCTTTCCAACTGTAGCATACTCTCTAAAATATTGGTCCACTAAACTGAAGGAAGTTCTTTTAATAGTCTTTTATCCTTATGAATGAAGGTAGGCATTCCTATGGTTTTATACATTATATCCTTACATATTAAAAGAAAACATCCGTGTATATATATTCATATAGATACCTATATGGATATGTATCTCCTTTATATATTAAAAGAAAGCATCTGGATTAAGAAGCTGAAGTTGGGATCTCAGTTCTAAGCCCTGCCACTTAAAAGAGAGTGACATGGAACATTCCCCTTAACCCTTGGCTTCCTTATCCATAAAAATAGGATAATATGAACTGATTGTTTGTTTGTTTGCTTTTTTAATTGGATGAGCTATGGGGCAAATTAAAACATAGCCCAATCAAATGTAAATTGTTGGGTAATATTTTCCTATTCTATAGGAATTTGTCCTGAGTTGTTTTTGAATAGAAGAAAGTTATTTTTTAAAGTGTTCATTTTATGACACCGTTGGCCTGCAGATTAATGATGACATATTACTGATTTGGATCTTATCGAAAGGATATGGTGGTCTCTTCAGTATTCAGAAATATGTTTATTATGTTCATGGCACTCTGCTAAGTACTGTCAGGGATAGTGTACAGTTCCTGTCCCCAAGGAGTTCTGGGTAGTTAGGCAAGATAGAGATCCATGAAAAGTAAAATAACGAGACAAAAAATATCAAATATAGAACTAAGAATATGGTCCCAGATTCTAAGTGATATGAATTCCCAGGAAGGAAAGACGACTGATGTGGTGGGAGCTGGTTTCAAAGAGGAAGGGAGTACCTGGCCGGAACTTGTAGTTAGGTGGTGTTCAGGTAGGTGGAAGGAAAATAGAGACTCTCCCTGGCAAGGGAAACAGTGTGAAGGAAGGCATGGAGGTGGAATCAAGTGGCATGCATGCCCCAGGGGTAGTAAAAGGCTGCTCAGCCTGGCTAGGCATGGGAGCTGTATTTGAGGTCAAGTTGTGGAGACTGTTGAGAATCAAGCTGATGAGTTTGATTTCTCTCTTATATCTAATGAGGTGTCACCCAAGGTTTTTGAGTCAAAAGTGATGCGAGAAAAGAGCTACCTCAGTCTTGGAAGCATGAAAAGGAATAAAGTCTAGAGACAGGGGCTGAGATGGGAAGTTTTTGCAATAATCCAAAGCATAAGTTGATAAGTGTCTGGGTGATTTCATGGCATTCGATATGAACTCAGGCAATAATTTCATGTTACCTAGGGTAAGTGCATTGCTTTCACTGTGAATGTTCCCACACATTCTTTAACAAAGTGTATACTATTGTTATGCACTGGAATTTTGCATCTGGTGGGTCCAAGGTGGTTTGTTATAAGAAGTAGCAGGAGCACTTTAATAATACTACCGTGTAGAAGCATCCAGCCTGAGGACAGCATCGTCACAAGCCTCCATGTGTTTGAAAACGTGAATGCTGATATTCTGATCTGTCCATCTTTCCGCACTTGTAGGATGCTGACAGACAGCACCAAGAAGTAATTGCAATTTATCGGACACACCTTCTTAGTGCTGCACAGGTAAAGAAGAACTACTCCTTTGGCTAGGATATTGTTTCAGAGAAAATAATTTTTTATTTTCCAGTAAATTTATGTGAAAGTCATTGATGTTTAAAGTAGTTGAACCCCCGTATACTTATTTTAGAATTGTTTCTTTTAATCATGGCTTGCATTATCTCCCAGAGAAATTTACAAAGCTGTGTGGCAACACAACATCTTAAATTTAGTGTTGTCTCCATCTGCTTGTCATTCATTTTATAGACAGTTTGGCAACATGTGATGGCAGCACACGTTAATGGTATTGCTAGCTGGAGATAATGCCTTGACATCCACACGTCTGTTAGCTAAAAGAGGAGAGCGGGAAGGACTTCATTGTTTCTTGGTAGCTCAGCAGTGTTTCTTTGAAAGGTAGAGAATACCAAAAAAGTGCAAAAATGACAAGTAAAATGTGCACAGAATTTTAATAACTTAAGAAAAAAGTGGTTCTCTTAGAACATCAATAATATTTATTTGTTGAGCCTTAATCTCAGTGAAGCAGAAGACTACGAATTGCCTTCGTTGGGGGGTGTAATGAGAAAGCTATTAAAAAAAATCACACTAAGAAACATGTTTAACATATGAAGGATTTTATACTTAATGCTCTGTAGAAACCCTGTGATCAGCATCTCCACAATTCTCAGATTCTGGGGGGAAGACAATCGAGACAATGTTAGAATGGCAGGTGAGATGTAATAGAAATTGTTTAGGATTTGAAGTGTCCACACTGAAAAAAAAAAGGTGTTGAGAGAAAGCTTCAGAGAAGATCATTAAAAAAAAAAAAAAAAGAAAAAACTAGGTTAAATAATAAAAAGGAAAAGATTTTGCAATATCAAATTCTTGAAATAAAAAAGCCTGCCTTTTCTATAGGAGATGAGGGGGAAACCAATGTAAAAGAATGAATGATATGATAAAGCATCTTTGGCTACTTTCTTTTTAGTAGATAGACGATAAGCTGGGGTTTGAAAGTATATTATTATTGCAATTATTCGAGACTATTGATGGGCAGCAGAATGGGGAGTTCTTTGGAGGGAAAACAGTAGAAAAGTGTAGAAGATCTGTGTTAGTGAGGGTGAGGAACTCGCTTGGCTCTGATACTGGCCAAGGGGGGAACAGCATACTCTTGATGAAAGACCGCAAACTGACAAGCCTTTCAACTTTTTTTCACGTATGCTTCTGAAATTCAAAATTATTTTCCACTGACTCCTAATGAAACGTAACAAAAGCAATTGGCATCTGAAATAGTCTTGCCTTCTGGCGTCATAAAGTTAACTAAGAAATTCAGTTTAGTCAACTATGGCTAATGTTTGGAATTTAAACATCCTGCTGTTACAGAAACAGATTTTGGAAGCAAAACTTTTTATATTAATAGGAAGTGTTATGCTGAAACTCATTCAAGTGCTCAAGCAAAGAAAAAGGGAAGGGGGGGTGTTTTAAGCCCACCATACTGACTTGCATTTAATCAACCTCTTGCCGTCTTTTTAACTTTAAAGTGTCTCTTTCTAAATTTAAGCGGATAACATTCACGTCAAAAGGTCTCAACCTAACCAGTAAAGGGGGAAATGCAAATAAACAAGGAGGTACCATTTTTCAATTCTGGGATGGGCAAATTTTAAACAAGATGATAGTCTGTAGCATTGGCCAGGGCATTGTGGGAAATGGGCATTTATACCCTGCTGGTGGGAGTGTAAATTGTTATTATCTCTATAGAGGGATATTTGTAGTACTTAGCAAAATTTAAAAATTGAGGCTGCTTTTTTGACCTAGCAACTTCTTCCCTAGGAATCTGCCCATAAAGATTGGAAACCCCATAAGTGCCCATCATTGGGAGAATGAATAAAGAAATTATGATACATCCATACAGTGGAATATTACACAATAATTTAAAATAATTAAGGCAGGGAATTCCCTGGCGGTCCAGTGGTTAAGACTCGGGCTTTCACTGCCGTGGACCTGGGTTCGATCCCTGGTTGGGGAACTAGGATCCCACAAGCTGCGCGGTGTGGCCAATCAATCAATAAAATAATTAAGGCAATAACTAGGTGAAAAGGCAAGTTGCAAAACAATATATATGATCTTATTTATGTAAAAAATATAAATATGGGGATTTTTCATTAGTTACTTTTCTAATTTAAAAAAAAAACTCAGCAGAAGCAAAAAAAATTTCCTTGTAGTTTACTTTGCTCATCTGTAACTTACACTACCCCTATCATCTGAGCCATTATGTAAAAAAAAGAAAGAGGTTTGTCCATCTCTTCTCTGATAATAGCTGTTAAGAGCAACTGGTGTGCACTACTTTTAAATTGATTTTCTTTATTTCCATGATAGAGCTCTACTCTGTTTTCCAATAAAACCTTTAGAATATCACCACGATGGTGAGGATTTAGCATTTGGTGAATCACAACCAACGAGGTTCTATTATAAAGCCCTTGTCTTTAGAATTTGTGTGTAAATGAAGATGACATAAAATATTTCTCCCCTTTCTTCTTTCTCCCAAGGGTCACATGGATGAAGATGTGCAGGCGGCCTTACTCCAGATCATACAGATGCGGCAAGGGCTTGTGTGCTAGCATCGGCGCCCACCAGCCGATGGTGGCTTTCCCTGCTGGTGCTGAGCATTCTGTGTGCAACTCCGTGGCCTTTCTGGGCCTCACTGTGCTAGTATAATTAAAATAAAGTATATTTTGATCCATCAGTAGGTTTTTAAATTAGACAAATATGTTACTGAGTTTTTCAATATCAGTTCAAATCTTATATTCTTTAGATGTTAATTTTACAATTAGACAAACAACATAACACTTTGCCTTGGATTGGCTACTTATTTTTAATTGATTGAGTACTCAATAAAACATGAGTCATCTGAGTGGGTCCATTTGAAGAGGGATTAGGCTGAAATAATTATTAAAGTTTTCTTCCAGAGAAATTAATTGGGTTGGTAGCCACTTTTAAGTGGATCAAGAGATCTTTCAGATGTTCAGTCAAGCCATGAGCCCTAATGCAGTTTCAAGGAATGCATGGTAACTTGGCTGGCCAAGTTCCATTTTTATTGAAGTAACTTAATGAGTGCTTTTGACTTCTTTTGGAGGTACAGATTTTTTTTCTTTTTACACTAGTAAGTTTTATGCCTTTTAAAATAAATTTCTTTTCACAAATGGTTTGCAGTGCTAAATTACATTTAGGCTAAGAACAGGCAAGGGTGGAATATATCAGGAATTTATAATAAAATTTCCTCATAATCTCCGCAACGGTATCTTAATTTTCACTTGTAGTGACTTTTCTTTTTACAGTATGAAGAGAACTATGATAAATGGTATACTAGATTTTTCAAAGTGTCAAAAATGTTAGACTTTTTTTAGTAATTACTCTGACATTTGCTACTGTAGTAACAAAGCACTCATTATATATGCATCCTCCAAATGTTTTGTACTTATTTATAGGAAAATTGCACTAATGAGATTAATAATGTGAAATGCAGTTTTTTTACAAAATCAGCCTTAGAAAATTGATTTTAGAAGACAGATCTTTAAGGTTTTAGACAAAAGTGCAATAACATTGTAAACTGTAAGAATATAGATAGCAAGAAAATAATGAAATTGGACATGTTTATAGTAAATATTATAACCAACCATTTTTATTAACTACATCTCATTAAGGAAAGTTTATATGTTTTGTTATTTTATTAATATTTTATTTACAATTCAGATTGAAAATGACTAATTTGACTGTTAGCAAATAAACTAAACAAATGAATCATTGCAGCCAAGCTTTTTAAATTGCAAAATGTGCCTTAGCAATAATCTTTGAGCATCCTGAACCAGATTTTTGATCCCATTTTTGTGTAATAACAAGGACAAAGGACCATCAAAATATCAATAACTTATTCCACCAAAGAATAAGCCATTGTGTTTCTTCAGTATAGAAACAAAAGTGAAAAGTCAGAAATGGATTTATTTTGAATTCTTTAGGTAGGTATATACAATAAGCAATATTTGGATTCTTTAATTTTTATATTTAATGTTGTCCTTCAGCATGAGTTCTATGTCATGAGTTTTAGGTCACCTATCGAAGCTCTAGAGTAGAGAGGTTCTTAACTGAATACTTACATTTCAGTGTTATATTTTCCTTATTAGGGGTGGGAAGGGAACCCCTATATGGGTTTATATATGTTTTATTTTGTCTTCAACCATCAATAAAATGTTTTCTGTGAAATATTGTTTTGAACATCTTGTAAGAGATTTACACGGTAAACCAGTCCATTTGCTATTTTTGGAGAATTTGGGGGAGAGAATGATGGAATGCAAAGTACAGATGATGACACCCATTTTCAGTTAGCTATGTAGAATACAATATCAAGTAACCTCGAATTAATCCCATTTTCTCATTCACTCACCTTTGGGTCAAAGGCAGAGCTTGCATGTACAACACTGAAGGCGAAAGCTTCTTAGATAGTTAACAAATGGAACATGCACAGTGGATGATGCTGGTCTCTTTGCTATTCTGTATTCAGGAAGACTATGAAGTCTGAACTTAGGCCAAGAGGAAAATCAGTTGTCTAAGATGTGAGTGCTGTCTGAAAGAATCACTGAATTCCTCTTGGAGCGCAGTCCTTTGTTGAAAGCTTTATTACTATTCGTTGCTTGTTTTTTTTTCTTATCACTCCCGCTTCATCAGAAAATCTCATTCCTTTTGATAGAGGGTCAGTGTTATAAAGAACTATTAAAATAAAATCAAATATTAATGCAATGAACATCTTAAAATTTAATAATACAGTGACTCTAATCACTAGCTACACCTGTGCTATTCTAAAATTCCGGGTGAATTTAGCTTAATCTTTCTTATAGCTTGTTTTTTATTTAGACCTTTCCTCTTGACCCTAACCAACATTATACAGTTTAAATTTTTCTATTATTCTAAATGCATTGGATAATTGCTGCTTTAAAAATCTTGTAGCTTTAGAACATGAGCACTTTTTTCCCCCCAGCGTTACCAGTTTTCTTCTAACAAGGACCTAAATATTGTTCTCATACACGAGCTTTTTATCTACTGAGAACGTGGTTCATGTTTTCAGTCCACTTGTTTCAAAGAAGAAAAGGGAAGAGTTTCAAATTAATTTTTGGTGTCCATGATGACTAGATACATCAGTGCCTGCTTACACTAATGCCAAGTGGGAAATAGTAGTGGTTACAAGCTTCTTTTGATATCTGCTTCACCATGGTGGAAGAAAACTACTTCTTGATGCCTCTTTATTTACCTCATCACTGGATTCTGCAACCTTGTAGTGATCCTTTTTCATCTTACAAGTTCTGTGCATCAAAGTAATGGCAGTACCTCTGGCACCAAAATAAAGATTGAAAGAGAATTGCCTGTGATAATCATGCAAAATGTGGTTGCACATGTCTGGCAGGGGAAGAAGAACCTGGACCTTATTCCTGGCTGCTAAATGTTGTGAATAAATTTCAGAGAGGAAAAAAACAATTATTATGAGTAATTTTCAGAAAGAGAAAAAAAGCAAATGGCACCATAAAATATATCGTGCCCAAAATGTAAAATGGAAAATACGTATTTCAGCTCCCATTTCATTCAGTGATGTCTCCAACTAAACTGGATTTAAGACTTTGTTGTTGGAAATTAAATTCTTCCCTGTGTTTTGGTCCTGGCTGTTTGAAACAAGACTGTCTATACTAGCCTCTCCAGGTAAATACTAACCTGCTTCTTAACGTGGCTTCTGTTTCTTACAGTATATGTGGACCTTTGGCTCACGAGAGAGTCATGAATGTAGAGATTTAAAGAAAAAGATAAAGAAGAAACTGCAGCAAAGATGGCATTCCAATAAGACTCCCTGGGCAGTGTGAGTGCTTGTATTTAGCATAATAGAGCATGTGGCATCACTTATGCATTAGAGGGCATTTTCATTATCTGTGCCTGCATGAGCAAACACTGATGATGAATGAATTCAACCAAAAAGAGAGGGTTACAAAAATGTCATATGTAAATTAAAAAAAGCCAAGATTTGTGAGGGTTGCTTCTCCAGTTATAAGTGTGTGTGTATATACACATACATACATACACATGCATGTATATATAGTGAAATAATAGAAGAGACATCGATAAAAAATAATGCCCTTTATAATTGATATTTGGCATCAAATTGTACTTAATGAGCCCAATTTTTATTTTATATTTTAAACAGGTTTGCAAATTTTTTTTCAAGACAACAGAATATTCTGAATTCAGGAAAGAGTTTAGAGAGGTTATTGCCTTCTTAATAATTTAGAGCTTCCATTGCTCTGCCAAGTCAGAAGATTAACATTTAATAGAAAAAAATTATATATCTGTAATTCAGTCATGGCTATTAGATCAGATGGATTTTACATTAAGTGAAAAAGATGTCGAGCATTTAAGGACCATTAAACTACAGGACTCTTTTATTGGGTTTTAAGGCCTCCGAGCCCAGGTCCTGCTGTGAAGATTATTTATTTTTACATGTACAGAACACACTAAGGATGGGAAAAGGGCATACATTTTAAAAGAAAATAGGCCATGAAAAAGTGTGATTTTCCACATTGTGAACAGCTACCATTCAGATTCAATCTTATTTTATAATAATTAGTTTTATGCATCATTAAGTAGCTTTCTTACAGGCTGGAAGAACACGGTGAAGGCCACTTTAAAAGTGGTACCTGCAGGAAATCCAAGTAGCTGGATACCCTCTGTTGACATTTCACTTTGAGGAACCACATTTCTAATAGTTTCCAGGTAGCTCAACATTGTAAAGAATTTAAGTTTGAAAATGCCTTCTCCAGTGGTCCTTAAGGACTATGAAAACAAAAGACCTAGAGAGAAGTGACTTCTAATAAGCGTCTACCTTTTTCTAATGATACCCACATTGTCAAGGAAGGACTGGAATTTGACTTTTGAGAAGAACCACTCACCTACGGGGAGAAATTCTGCACCATCCAAAAGTCTGCACCATCCCTTTTATTAAGTGCGTGTAACACTTGACATTGTTGCAGTTAAATCATGACAAGCGATATCTTAAATAATACAAACTTTTCTTACTATTTGCATCGTACCTCCTGTCCCATTCCCACCTCCAAAAACTGGGGAAGAATTTTATGTAGGAGTTTAAGAACAAATAGACTCAGGGAGGATGGAGGAAAGGAGTTAATGTAATTTGTAACTTTTTTCCCTACAATGTCCAAACAAATTTTGTGATTTTCTTTCTTGCTATTCTAGGATTTTTTTAATTGCCTTCAACTAAAGTGACACCTTATGGGCTGTTTCAGAAATTCTCTTTAGGATTTAAAAATGAAGCCGATTCATATTCAGAGTCTTCCTGCTAAAATCTGTTAAGCCAAAATAAAAATGACTGCTACTTAAAATTTTTCCCCTCTTTGTTGTTGCTACCGAGATTGTCTCACAGGAGTTGCAAGTTCCCACTTATGCACAATTAAAAACTCTTCTTTGTACAAATGGAGAGAGATGAACAAT
Organism: Balaenoptera borealis; assembly: GCF_965194805.1. Lineage (NCBI taxonomy): Eukaryota > Metazoa > Chordata > Mammalia > Artiodactyla > Balaenopteridae > Balaenoptera > Balaenoptera borealis. Next base: position 118,455,073 of record NC_138866.1, on the reverse strand, counting down.
CACAGGGTTGCCAGCACAAGTCCTAAAGATGGAAGTGTATACGCCTCAATCAAATAAAGAGGGGCTGCTCTCTTGAGCTTGGAGGCTTGTTTTGTGAAAGTGAATTTTTCCAGTTGGCCTTAATCCCTAAGCAGTATAGCTCCTTTAAAGCCATCTTTATTCATTCACACCAATTGACACTTTAAGAAATTCCCCCAGCTACTGTTCATCTGAGTCTAAATATATCTGTTAGAGTCGAATGCATTTAAGAGGATTTGCAATCTGTGATTATCCAAAATACTATTCATTGTCAATATTTTTGGTGTGCCATAGCCAATCTTGTTATTGTAATGTACATAGCCACTTAACTGCAGCAAAGCCTGAATACATCACAGCAACTGGAGTAACCTGAGGAGGGCTTGTCTCCAGCTCTGTGCTACCATTCTGGCACAGCTTGTGTGGTTATGAACATCAGAAAGAATTCCTTAATATGCTGTTGCTCTCCTTCCAGACCCTTTTGGGCAATCTCACCCTCTGTGTTCTCTAAGTGGAGAGCAGTTACCAGGACAACAGAGAATTTGAGAAAGATTTAATTGTGATCTGGTGTCTAACCAGAATAAGGGGCTGGTGCCTTGAATTTACATTTTAGGTTCCCAAGGAAATGTCAATATGCATATTTATTATTTTTGCCCTACCTCATTACAAAAAAAGATTTTAAGGTGGCTCGCAATTTTTTTCTTAATATGGGTGAGGGAAAGGGGAATGGTAAATACTAAAAGGATAGGAAAAGCAAGCAACAGCTTGGGATCCAGAAAGCATGCCATGAATACCGTAATATTCTGCTTACTTTTCTGGAACTGGCCTCAATTTGACTCAACTTTCTACCAGCCAATGCAAAGAAGTGAGCGTCACATATGTGAGGCACAGCATCCATTAGGAAGAGCACAGTTATTCCTGGTTCTGAAGCCGGCCAGCCTTTCCCCCATGGGTCCAGCACATCATTTCAAACCGGAGTAAAAACTCCCTTCGGGACACATGCCATGAGATAAACAGGGTGCATCTTCCTAAGTGCTTCCATCGGACTTGATGGTAAGAAACATAAGCTATTTTGTAAATAACTTTTAAATTTTGGAATAATGCAGTGACTAATAGGCAGTGACTAAGAGTAAGAATAGTCCACATTTTGGGTCTATTGGGGTCCACGAGGAAGAATTCACTTTTTTCTCTCACCTTATTTTTTTTTATTGTAGTGCGGTTGATTTACAATATTGTGTTAGTTTCAGGTGAATAACATAGATATTCAGTATTTTTGCAGATTATATTCCTTTATAGATTATTACATGATATTGGGTATCTGATACTGTGCTACACAGTAAATCCTTGTTGCTTATCTATTTAATATATAGTAGTTTATATCTGTTAACCCCACACCCCTAATTTGTTCCCCCCCTTTGGTAACCACAAGTTAGTTTTCTGGGTCTGTAAGTCTGTTTCTGTTTTGTATATAGATTCATTTGTATTATTTTCTAGATTCCATGTACAAGTGATATCGAATAGTATTTGTCTTTCTCTGTTTGACCTATTTCACTAAGCATAATATTCTCACTAAGCATACTGTATATGTGTGTGTGTGTGTATCTATCTATCTATCTATATATATACACACACACACACACACACACGTATATATATATATATACCACATCTTAAAGTAATCCAATCATCTGTTGGGCACTTGGGTTCCTTCCATGTCTTGACTATCGTAAATAGTGCTATTATGAACATTGGGGTGCATGTTTCTTTTTGAATTGGAGTTTTCATCTTTTCTGGATATATGCCCAGGAGTGGGATTGCTGGATCATATGGTAGTTCTATTTTTAGTTTTTTAAGGGACCTCCATACTGTTTTCCATAGGGGCTGCACCAATTTACATTCCCACCAACAATGTAGGAGAGTTCCCTTTTCTCCACACCCTCTCTAACATTTGTTATTTGTAAACTCTTTGATGATGGCCATTCTGACAGGTGGCCCTCACCTTATTTTTGGTTAACAGATACTTCAAAAAAATTTCTAAGGTAGATGTCTGTCTCTGGTATTTTTTGCCTTCCTTTCTGCTCTCTTTGTGCATTCATTACCTGTGTCCCTTCAGGCCTCCTATGCACTCACCCTAAATCCTCCATTTTTGCACCCACTTATAAAGGCCTACCATAGACTCCTATTTTCCTTAATCTCCCTCACCTCTATTCCAAGATAGGAAATGGCAGAGCTTTCTGAGGCAGGGATTTAAAAAGCAGTATGACCAAATGAATTCATTTGTAAATTACTGATAACATGTTAACTACTGTAAGTGAATTTTTACTGTAAAAAGATATGTTTAACCCCCAATAACGTATTAATTAGCAGATAATCTTAGAGATAATAATAAAATCAAGGGGGAAAGTCCTATTTTAAGGAAGAGGAAGATAATTTGCCACATGTGGAGACATCATGGCTGCCTGAGTTATGCTCACCCCATCACAGTTCCCTTTAAACTACTTCTGCTTTTCAGATTCCTACCTCCCTCTATATTTTTGATGAAAATCTCTAAAAGGTGTTATGTAGTAGCCAATTACTCTTCTCTTGACCACCAGCATATGAACCACTTTTCTATGTCTAGGGGATTCTCTGCCTTATGAGTCTTCATGAGATGAAGAGACACCCGCCCACTACAGAGGCTGAAAATGCCAAGTGTTTGCTTTTCCCTGGTGTCCTGGGATGCAGGCACATGACCCAGGCCAGGTCATTTTGCCAACTGTGCCCTTGACTTTGACTAGGGGACTAAGTGACAGAGGCAGAGGTGGCACTGGTCTCTCTTTCTGGTTGCAGGGACAGTTGGGTTTGCTCCAAGATCAAGTTCCTGGTGCAGAGATAGAAGTGGCCCAAAGATTAGCATCTAATGCTTGATGGGACAACTGCTGTTTTCTCCTCAGACAGACTTTGGAGTGTGATTTGGAAGATTTTTCTGTCCGCTCAGGCCTGAGCCTGGTTTTCCACCTTCTCTATAATTCATTGAGCTACCCAGTGCATTGTTTTATTATTATTTTAAAAAAATTTTAATCCAGTGCATTCTTAATAAATCCCCTATTTACTTAAAACAGCCAGAATTGGGTTTTATTGCTTGCGATTAAGAACCAGGGCTGATTTTTAAAAAAAATTTCCCCTTATTTCCAAAACAAAGTATATTCAATTTGAAAACTTTTAGAAAATACAGACAGAAAAAAGAAAAAAATAATTCACCCCTCCAACCCCCTCCAAACCTAGATATAACCATAGTTCATGCTTTGTTGTGTCTTTTTCAGTACTCTTGTACGTGTCCATTCCAAGGAAGACTATCCTGTAAAGCGATAACAGTACAGGATTTGGGGGCTACTTCCTTCTCTGTCCAGGGAATCCAATAAATAGGCTTCCTACCCTTGTTTTAAGAGCCTGAGGTTAAGAGTGGTTAATTGAATTGGACTTTGTGGGCAAGAATTTCTTTTAATCCTTTAATTTAAGATTACATTTAAATTACAATTAAATTTAAGAATCACCTACAAAAGGATGTTAATTCTTTGCCAAATAGGTTGCAATTTTTTTCCTTCTCACTTTATTTTTCCCTTTAACTTTGTTTTTTTCTCTCATTCACCAGTTTAAATTTTGTATTCAAATTTGTCAAACTTTTGTGGTTTCTGGCATTGATATCATACCTTAAACATTCTTTCTGAACATATGGATCTATATTTTATCTAGTTCTTTAATTATATTGTTTATATTACATAATCCATTTGGAAGTTTTTTAATGCTATCACATGAGGTACAGATTCACTTTAAGTATTATCCATAGTTCTATCCAGTTTGTCTAATTAATTCAATTATCTTTTTTTCTTCAATGCAATAATATTTTTTTTTCCACTCAAAAATGTATTAAATTCCTATTTGGGTCTATTTTTCTAATCTTCATTATGTTCCATTGGCCTACCTATCTCTTACCTCCACTTCAAAAATCTGTATATTCTCTCAAGTTCCAAATCTTCCTGCAATTACTCTTGAAAAAATAAAAGATATTGGATAGATAGGCAGGGATTTAGGGGAAACTATTAATTAGGAATTGCCATTATGGAAAACTCTGTTCTTTAATGTGGGCAGGGAATGGAATGCTCTGGTTAATATAGAATTTTGGTAACGAAGCAAGTGTATTGAAGTAATTTGGCTGGCCTTTGAGAATTCATAGGGCCTGTTAAGACCTGATAGTATCTCAGGATCATCAGCAACACCACAAATACTGATTATCATTATGCTCCAGATGTGCTGATGTGCTCATTAACAGAGCCGGAGCAGAATACTGGATACAGCAGAGCTGACTGTATTTGCTTTTGGAATCCTGGGAGTGAAGTGAGTGTTAGGGTCCTTGGAGACAGATGGCAAGCCCATCAGTTTGCTATGTGAGTTACCACATCTATACTAAGCTGATGAATGGACTTTGTGAGCTAGAACTATTACAAAATGGTAACTAAGACAATGGTAAACAGTTGGTCAGTAATCCATGGAGCCATTTCCCAGGGGAGGGAAAATGTTCTTTCTATCCTACTAGGCTCCAAATAGCTTTCTGGCAGGGGATCCAAGAGAACCCACTTGGATTTTGACAGCACACCACAGAATACCAGGTCTTAGAAGGATAATCTGTAAAAGTTCCCCACATTGGTAAGATTGGTTGTATTGGAGGAAAGCAAATGAAAACCCACGCATAGACTGATAAATGAGGGAACCAGGGCATTTGTACTGCAGTGCTTCCCCACCTTTCCCCATACGGGCCTTCTTCTATCCCAGCCATACTGGGCCAATGTCATTGCCCTCATGGTCCTAGGCTTGCCTGCCTCCTTGCTTTGCCCGTCTTATTCCCACCTCTTAAAATGATCTCTCACTCCATTTCTTCCCATTATAATTCACCCAGTTCTTCAAGGAATAACTCAAATCCTACTTCCATGAAGCCTTCCAGGAATTACCTTTTGGAAGAGTTTTTCCTTTTATTCTGAACTCAGAGAAGTTCATCAAACATTTCTTGAGTACTTGCCAGAAAGGCACTGCCCTAGTGTTGGGGAGTGTATTAGTTTCCTAGGGCTGCTGTAACAAGTTACCATAAGCAGTGGCTTAAAACAACAGGAATTTATCCTCTCACAGTTCTGGAAGCCAGAAGTTCAAAATCAGTTTTATTGGTTTTTATCTCCTAAACCATTTATAAGCTACTGGACAGTAGAGGTGCTCAAAAAACTCTCTCCAGCAGTGGCTGCCCCAGCCCAGAGTCTTCCACTTGAATAAGTGAATGTATGAATAAAATAGAAAATTAAAATAACCTGGAGAAAAAGAGATGAGTGAACAAATAACTGTACTTCAAAAATATATTCGCCTTTGCTTACTACATAACCCATTTATATAACATTTCCAAAATGACAAAATTATAGCAATGGGAAAAAATCAGTGGTTATCAGGCGTTGGGCATAGTGGATTATATAACATTTTCAAAATGACAAAATTATAGCGATGGAGAAAACATTAGTGGTCGCCAGGGGTTAGGGCTAGTGGAGGGAGGGGAGTGAGTGTGGCTATAAAGGGATAGACAAAGGAGATCTTTGGTGATGGAATGCTTCTGTATCTTGACTGCAGTGAAGGTTACAGAGTTACACGAATGTGATGAACATGTGAACATGACCTAGAATTTTACACACATATTGCACTGATATCAAATTCCTGGTTTTGATGCTTTACTATATTTATGTGAAGTGTAACCATTGGAGGAAACTAAGTAAATGAAAAGCAAGAGCTCGCTAATATCTTTAAAATTTTCAGTGACTCTGTAAGTATTTAAAATTTTAAAATGGTAAAAATAAATTCACCTTGTTCCTCAGAAAAATAAGAAATATATATGGCAAAGTAAAAGTAATTACATTAGGAAATTGAGGGTTAAGAAAAAGGTGGGGGTAATGTCCTTATATCATAACTAAACTTGGGCTGCAAAGTCGGCTCATGAGCTTCCTAAAGTCCAAAGAAAAACATCGATCTGTTAGGGTTTTCTGTGTTTTCCCTTGAGCTACACCTTCTCTAATCTAGAGGACAGCACCTTTAGAACCTGAGTGAATCAAAGAGTTTTTCTGTTGCTTTGTGTTACAGTGAAAACACTGAGCAGCGGCCCATATCCTTTCTCTTCTGCATTTGGATGGAGGTGTATTCTAGAGCTTGGTCTGCCCAATTTACGCCTTGGCTGTGATGGTCAGCAGGAAAGGCCAGGGCGCATGATGGAAAAATGAGCACAGTAGAATTTCCAAAGTGCAAAGTCTGCTGAGATCCTTCTAAAATGGCACTGTGTAGGAGAAGAGGTTAATGTCTTGAGGGGAGAAATTAGCTTTAAATCAAGTGAGGAGTGTCTTTTAGAAATTAGTGGGCTCAGCTGGAAGTTGGGACTTGCCTTTCTATAGAAAGTCTTTTCGTCTTACTGGATACTCTGTATGTATATAATCACATTAGATATTATATGTGGGCCCTCCCGGGATGTATTTAATGATGAGAATTTATGAAGTTTTGTGAAATGTACAGATGTAAGCAAAATTTCGTTCTGGCTCCTGGGTATGCCCTTTAGTATTGGCTGTGACTGCAGATAAGTAACTTAACCTTAGTATCTAGACCTGAATTGAAAGAGAGATGCTTTGATTATTACAAAAGTACTTCTTGGCACAAAAGTTTTATGAAATTCTACTTCTAGGATGATTGTTGGTTTGTCTTGGCACTTGGACCAATTATGTTCTTACCGCTTTCTCTGAATTATGAACTTCAGAGTTGTTTTTTCTGACACTAAGTTTGGTTGTGATGTATGTGTGCTTGCATGCATGTCTACAAACCCCTCACCACTGGTGTTAAGGAGTCAGTCCTTGCTTATGTATATTAACAGAGAGGAAAAAATACAGGGGAGAATCAAGCCACTTTGGTTATAAGAGCTCCCCTCCAGCTTCTGCAATGGTGGCTAGAAGACAAGCCCTATGAAAGGAGAGATTAAAGGCAGAGAATTCAAAGAGCTCACCAAAGAAGCAGCAAGTTGATGCTGGAAGCAGACTCATTCAAAAAGGATTCCAGAATAGCTCAAAGTGGCTCATCATTTCATTTCAACCCATCATGTGCACAGAACTCTGTTAGCGAGTGGCCCTACTTCCTGTGTCATTAGTCCAAAAGTTAGAATGAGACTCTGCTACTTCCCCTTAGAAACTATTTATATTATGTCAACCAAGGGTTTTAGTTACAAGAACAGTTGTCTGGTTTAAGAAGAAAGGTAATTTGTTGAAAAAAGTATTAGGAAGCTCATGGAATCACTGGAAAGATGGAAAGACAAAATTTGAAGGCTATGCAGCCAAACCGTGTTGCAAGAATTGGTTCAGCGGAAAAGCCACTGTTACTATTCCTCAGAGCCAGATCCCAGGCAGGTTTGCATCCTAGCTGCCCCCTAATTGTGCTAATTGTGAGGGAGGCTGGGAAAGTGAGTTTGGGGCATCATCAACACCACGTCATACTAAGACGCATGCAGGGGGAGTTTCCCAATTATAGAAATGGTTTCAAGTTCCGGGAAGCCAAAAATCAAACCAACAAAATACAAATATCCACTAACTTCCCTCTGGTGTCCAATACTGTAAAACACTGTTGCAAAGTTATGAGTAAATCCCCCCCCAAATTCAACTCTTGTAAAATGTGGAATGAATTAATGTGAAATAAATTAAATAACTGGGTGAGACAGCAGAACTAGCTGCATGGCAGTTCTGAGAGTCCCACTGCTTGATTCAATTAAGGCCAAGTCCCAGCTGCCATATGGTGCCGTCTGGGGCAGCTGTCAGCTCCAGCTTAAGTATCAAGAGAATGATTCTGGATTCCGCAGCAGGCAGGGATTCTAGAACAGTTACAGTGATTCTGAAACTCTCCTACTTAGTTGGTTCTCATCTAATTGTCCTGACCTGGGGGGGAAACCAGTGATGTAGGAGTATACTGTCCATCTCTCTACTTTACTGTACAGGGTTGCCTGCTGTTTTCCTGCTCAGCTTCACCCTCCTTCCCTATTCCTCACTCCTGCTGCCGAAGTAGAAGATAACAAATTAAGCCTGCCTCTTTTTGAGAACAGAGTTGGGCAGAGGACCGAGGCAATCACCAATTGTGCTATATCCAGGTTTGCCTTAAGAGGTGGTGTGTTATGGGATTTTACCATATCAATAATATTCCTTCTTTCCACATTTTTGCTTCAAAAACAAAATACAACAAAATAAAACTTCCTCCATCCTAACCCTCATATAATATAAAAAAAATGCATTCATCCATTTCTCAAGGGGAGTCAACCCAGTGTCTCATAAGAGCTGTAACCAGTTCCAAGCCCAAGTCCAGGGTCTCTGAGGATGTCTTCCTCTTCTAGTTTTGTCACAATTTTGTGATCTGACCAAGAAACTAAACTGTACACTTAACTACTCCCAAGAGTCAGGGGTAATGATAGGAAAGACAAGAAAAATGATTGAGAACTCAAAAATGTATAAATGGAATGGAAGAAAATATGGATAGATGCTCAAGTCTTAGTTTTTGCAAGTAGGCCCAAGGCCAGAATTGGTGTTTGTGACTTTCCCTCCCCTGCAACATTTAAGATTCCCTTTGCCTTCAACCAGAACCTCAACTGGATTATTTAACCAGGAAAGGTGACCCAAACCTTCATTTCTGAGGGATCTGAGCCCTTGATGACACTTTTTCTAGGGAGTCGCTTCTGAGTGGTGTGCTAGATCTATCTTGTATTGGCTCCTGAGAGTAGGTTAATAAACTTTCAGCAATGTTTTGGGCCACTTGTTAAACATAAGCCGTTATTAAAAATTAAATTATATAAACTCACGATTAAATAAATTATATTAAAAACAATGTGATAAATACCCCAAACTCATCACTTTCTAATTATTTTGCTATTATCCATCCTGCGATTATTTCTGTCTTTTGTATGTATGGTAGAAAAACCATATAATGGTGTGCTACTGTTCATTTTATCCTAACTGCATGTTCATAATGTAGTAATGTCATATTGATAGCTTGAAATTGGCCACAGTAGGAGTTTTTAAGGAAATTGGCAAACACTACAATTCAGTGTCACCGATTATAGTTTTCACTCATTTTTACCACTGATCACTGCAGTGTCAAGAGAAGTCCCAGGGGATCTTCTAGGTTGCATCTATTCTTTTCTCTTCCTGAATTATGTAGTAGCTATGTTACAACACCACAGTAGTATGAGGAGGTAAGATAGCCAAGTCTTTGAAACCTTTGTTTTTGTCTCCTGACTGAAGCATTCTTCTCTCAAGACTAGAATCTGTAAACCAACAGAGCACAGAATTGTAAGGATGGGAAGCAGAAATTCTGTGAGTCATTAGTTCTGAAAGTGACGAGCAAGCACCTCCACGTCCACTGCTTGGTTCCTGGCCCTGTGTACTGGTTGCTGGTTCAAGGAATGTATCATGTACTGTAGATCAATGAACTAACCTCAAAGGTGTTGTCTCTCCAGTGGCGCTATAACTTGAGTTTTCCATAGGTGATTACACCCTTCTATAAAGCCAGTTGCCTCTGAGTGATTTGGTACATGGTAAAAACTTTGAATAAGGTCAATCAACCAACTTCCTAATTTTGCAGAAAAATGGGTTCCTTAGGAGCAAGGTGGTCTTTGATACCAAGTCTGTGTAGAACGTGAGTCCACAGACGGTTGTGCTGGCGGAAGTGTGATGGGCATGCTAAACAAATCCAAATGTGTTTCTGTGAGGACAAAACACCACCCTCTCCAAAGAGTGCTGTATGAAGCCTAGGTCAGTCACTGCTGGCCAGTTGAGCCCATGAGATCAAGAACTTAGGGATCAGAGCTTTTCAGTCTTTCTTTCAGCTGGTCATTGCTCTTGGAAGGAACCGCCCACCGCATAGTCCTTGAATTCTCAGGCTTTTCGTACTGTTCTCTGATGATGGCTCCCCATGGCCTTCAGTTTGAAATCCAAGTTCCTTAGTATGGTTGTTCTTATTTGGAGCCCCGCCTACCTCTCCAGCTTCACATCTCACCCACCCTTTTTTGCAGCACCTCAGCCCCAGCCAGACTAAGCTACTTGCCGTGTTGAATGCTTTCGTCCTCAACCCGCATCCCAAGCCGCTCTGCCTCCCCTGCTTTTGCACTTGCTCTTGTCCGCCAGACGCATCCTTTCACATGTCCTCTGCCTTGGCCCTTTAAGACTTTCCTCTCTTGCTCCCTCTCCCCAGGGGAAATGGATCCTTAAGCACTCGTGAACCACCCCTGCAGACCCATCTACCCAACAGGCCTAGAGGACGGAAACGTGAGCTGAATGAGTAACAGGCAAGTGTCTGTTGGAGCTGCCCTGGCTTATTTGAGCGCAGTCGGTGCAGTGACAGCAGCAGAGCATGCCAGGGCGATGGGAAGGCAGGGTGGGGCCTGTGGTCAGGGAGAGTGGAGGACACTTCCTCCCCCCACTTCATGAGACCGGGTGCTGCCTCGCTGTGCCATGGGCCAGCAGCAGTGAAAAGCTGGCCTCGGGGCCTGGCCAGAACCCACCTCAGGGAGCTACCACACACCTCACATAGCCTTTGAAGGCCTCTCAGTAACTCCACGGAGCAAGCTGCACAATGAAGGTTCACGTGTAAACCCAGAGCTCACACCTCCTACTGCTGGTGTGGGTGTTCAGTCTCTCCACAGTCACTTAAAAAGCGCGCGTAATGAGTTTGTGTGGGTAGCAATAAAGTCTTGGAGGCATAAGGGATCCCATCGTTTCTTGAACATGAACAGTCACTGCCAGATCATTTCATTGGAGGACAGCCCCTGTTACAAAACCTTTTCCTTATTTTAACGAAATCTGCCTTCCCAAGACATCCCCTGGGTGATCCTGAGCCTAAAAACAGGCTATAAAGGTGACTAGAAAATGGCATTACCTTTCTTTTTTTTTTGACAGCCACATTCCATTACTGATTCTTATGGAGCTTATTACCAAGTAAAGCCCCTAGGACTGTTTTCAGATGTAATTAAATCAGACCTCATAGTGTTATTATGCAGATAACTGAGAACAAATAAGTAAGGGACTTTACAATTAAACCTATTAAATGTTGTCGTGTTGGCTTAGGCCTGGCCTTTCCCAATTGGCCCAGCATTGTAGGAATTAAGCTAGAGTACCAGAGATGTTGCAAGTGGGCAGGAGATGGCAGGAGAGAGCCAGGAACTACCACCACTGCGGCCTCCAGGACTGTGAGGGTGTGGAGGCCTGGGCTCTAGCTGGTGGGGGGAAAACAGGGAACTGGGGCAGAACTGGCCCCTGGGGTGAGGAGCAGGGGGAGGGCTGAGGATGCACATAAACCCAGAGCAAGGGAACCAGAAGAGGAGAGTTTGCAGGTACTGAGAGAGGTGGGCTAAAGGGGGGAAGCAGAATCACGTGCCTGTGGAAGGACTCCTGAGCCCCACGTGGGACATACAGACTTAGGGATCACCAAAGCCAGCCCCCAGACACAACAACAACCTGAAGGGGCAGCGAGAGGGAAATGGGCAAGTAAATCATGTAACCCACATGTGACAGAATATTCTGCCCCGATGAAAAAGGGTGTTTCCAAAGAGTTTTAATGGCAGAAAGATGTTTTTTGGTTGAAGCTTAAATCCTCCTGTTGATACCAATGATGTAGTAAAGATCTGTGGCATGTGTGTATGTCTCCTATATATATATGTATGAATGAATAAATATTCTGAACATTCCTTCTGTATCGAGAGAGAGAAATCAGTCAAAAAGTTAACATTGCTCATAGTTTCCAAATCTGCCTCAGAGAGCATATGCTACTTTTTAAATTAGAAATTACAGTAAATGTTATCAGAATCTCCAGTTTCCAAGAACTGGGGCACAATGAATAGAGTACAGTGATGGAATCCTTGCTTAACACCTGGAATTCTGAACCTATTGCTCTTAAGACAGGTAACCATTAGCTATTTATCAAACACTTAGCCTGGGCCAGCCACTCTGTTGGCACGCATGGATACAAAGGTGAAGAAACCCCTACTGTGTTGTTAGTTGCAACTATGATAAATAGTATCATAAATTCTTGCACAATACACAGTAAGGGTTAAGGAGCAGACTTTATTGGGAGAAACACACAAAGTAAAGATCCGCAAGGAGAGACATGAGGTCCCCATCTTTTCAACATCCCATGGAGAGGCATGCTGGGCTTGTTAGTCCGATGGAGGGACACTAGAGGAGTGGTCCAGGAAAGCAGTCACCTTTCACGTGGGGACCTGGGGACCTGTGGGAGTTTCAGGCAGGACAGACCCTCTTGCTGGAGCAAAGGAGCTCCTGGTCCCATAGGAAGCTGAGAAGAGGAGGCCCCAAAAACCATAGCCAGCTACTGGGGTCATTTTCACGTGATCCTCCTTGTACCCCCAGGCACTGTCCTTGTTCTTACGAAGCTCACAGCATGCCAGGAAGACAGATATGTATCCAGAAAACCATAGTCCCCTGGTAGTTTTAGGTCTTAACCACATAGAGCTGCCCAGATTCTGCCATGGCCCATCATTTGAGCCTGCCAAGATATTTTTGAATTGAGTCATCCCAAATTTGCTGTTCCTCACAGCTTTGTGTCATCAGCACAGTGACAGACATGTTCTCAGTGTCTTCATCCCAATGGCCCAAGGAGCCGGCCTCTCAGCAGGCCACCAGGAGGGTCCTCGGGGCTGACTGGACTCCGCCCCATCAGCCAGGTAGGACTCTGCCCAGAGGTGCTGTCAGCTCCCTTGCCCCTTCCTTAGCCCCGTGGGAATCCAGACCTCCCCCAGGCTTCTCACGTTCCCCATCGAGCCCCATGTGAGCAGATCGTCTTCAGGCCCAGTAACCTCCATCCCTTCCTCTCTCCATGCCCACTGCCACTCCACCACCTCAGGCCTCCTTTGTCTCCAGCCTGAACAACCATCATGGTCTCCTAGCTGGTCCCCTGGCTTCTATTTCTTCCTCCTCCTACCCACCTTACATTCTATAACCATTGTCTTTGAAACAGGCGTCCAACTGGAGTATCATTCAGCAATAAAAAAGAACACACTGCTGATTCATGCTGCCATGTGATGAACCTGGAAACATGGTGCTGAGCGAATGGAACCAGAGGCAAAAGACCACACATTGTGCGATTCCATTTATATGAGGTATCTAGAAATAGTAAACGTATAGAGACATAAAGCAGATTAGTGGTTGCCTGGGGCCAGGGGTAGGAATGGGGATTGACTACAAATGCCCACGTGGGACTCTTTGAGGTAACAGAAATGTCCTAAAACTGGATTACGGTAATGGTTACACAACTCTGTAAATTTACTGAGAATTATTGAATTGTACACTTAAAAAAATCTGGCACATATGCAGGGCAAAGGGAGGGATTGATGAGGGTGGACGGGACAGAGGGTTCTGGTGTCCTCTAGAAGGATCCAAAATATTCCACTGTGTTTTTTGTGAGATCATCCAAGTGGCTTTATGAATGAGATTAATGTTATACTAATTCTTTACGTGAGAGAAGATTTTTTTAACCATAGAGATAATGAATATATTCTTATTTTAACGAGATCATTCTGACCATGTTACCATCTGCCTAAAAACTTTCTTAACCCTGTGCCTGTAACACAGAGTCAAGGGGCCTCACCATGGCATCGGCGCCCTCCCATGGCAACGGTCTCCAGTGTTCCTCCTTAAGTACCCTGCACTCCAGTCACACTGGATTGCTTGTGGTGTCCCCAACACACCAGGCACGTGTAATGCCTCTGTTCACCCTTTATCTCCACCTCGTGTCCTGACCAAGCGTCGTCTTTCAAAGCCCAGCTCACATGGCACCTTTGCTTAGTGGGATTGATGATTCTTTTATCTCTGTTCTCCCATCCCCTCCATTAAAGCACATTTCATTGTGCTACACAGCCACCTGCCTCTGTCTCTTGTACTGGAGTATAAACTCCTGACGGGAGAGGCTGCGTCTTAGTCATCTGTACATCCACAGGGCATGCAGTGGGCGCTCACTTGTTCCTCACTCATTCAACAGTCATCCATCTGGAGCTGGGTTTCCCAACCTTGGCACCATGGCCATGTTGGAACAGGTAATTCTTTGTGGCGAGGGCTGCCCTGCACGTTGTAGGAAGTTAAGCCTCTGACCCTGGCTTACCCTCATCCCTGGCCTCTGACCGCTGCATGTCAGTAGCACCACACACACCCAGTTGTGACAACCTAATGGGGTCTCTAGACCTTGCAGATGTCCTGGGGAGAGAACCGCTGGTTTAGAGCCTTCTCTGTGACAAGCAGTGTGCTTAGGATCATCACTGTGTTTTGTGGAAAACATGCTGGGACTAAGGAGAGAGCCCTGCAGCCCACCCGCAGTTACTACTTGCCAGCTGCCCTCAGAAGGGAGATTGGTCCACTGGGTAGTCCAAGCTCAGCCTCACCAGGTCTACCAGCCCTGTAACCCTGTCAAGCCCCAGCGCCTGCCTCGACTTTAGTTGTGTGTTGATTTCTCTTAACTCAGTCTGTCTTCACCTTTTAAGTTCCAGAACCTTTGCCTGGGTAGGAAAGACAGGAGTAAAATGGGAGGTTTGCAGTTCTGCTTTCTCACTGTCACCTGTGAACCGCCCACTCTGCCACAAGCACCAGCTTGTCCCTTCCTCTTCGTATTCATGTGGAACTACGTTACCAAAGCCCCTTCTATTGTCCTGGGGATATTCGCAAGCCTAAGCGCATTCTCCCAACACCCACACACCCACTTTACAGGCTGGGGGTGGAGCCTCTGTTGCTGCCTGCCACGATGCTTCTTTTGCCCTTTGTCCTTTTTGCCTCTGAGGAATGAATTATTTGTGTACTCTCAGAATTTGTAAAAGGCTCCCATCTTTCTTGAGTCATCTTCCTGTTTCTAGAGTTTCCAGCTCTGCTTGTCCTGAGATCTCCTTCCTAAAGTCTATAAACACTCATTTTAATATTAAATATTTATATACTAGTAGAGACAGATTAAACACAGAACATATGACTCCAAACCCAGAGTAGGATTATCCACTCTATTACTATTACATCTCCAGGTTTCCATATTTACTTTCCTGGTTATCATATTATCTTAGTTTGAGTCCCTCCAGATACAGACCTGCGAGAAGGATTTGAGTGTAAGTCATTTTTTGAAAAGTGATCCCAGGAGACATGGGCAAGGGAGTGGAGAAGTGAGGCAAGAAAGGAAGGGAGCTCATGGAATGTGTGTTATCATGCCCGCGTTTCCACTGTGGGCAAGGGAAGCTTAATCCCAGTGGGAGCCCTGGGAGGCCCAGGAGAGCGGCCTCAGAGCTGCCCCACAGAAGGGAAAGGAAGCTGGAGGTTGATTCGCCAAATCCCCATCCTCGGTGTTCGTGGGCACTTTCCGAGGCATTAGCTCTGCCTCTGTGGCTTGCCCGGTCTGGGCTTCATGCCAAGACTCAGGTGCTCCCAGGACACAGGAAAGAGTGTGGGATGTGGGCACAGACCTAGTCTTCAGCCATGTTCTGGGTTGACCATATGTCCTCAATTTCCTTTCTTGTCCATTTCAACAGCCAGTCTTTGGGGGACCAGAATTAAGGTCTCCTTCCTCTGTGTTCTGAGAGATTACATTGGCAACAGGGCCTGAACTCCACGTTTAGTAGAATGGATCTCCGTTATGGGTCTGGAGATCCTCTTCACCCCGAGCCTGCTGCTGTGCAAATTCGGTGAGGGTGTCAGCCAAGGCTCGCCATCTCCATGCTCTGGCTGGGACCAAGGTGGGGAGAGGGGTGTGTGGTAAACAAGGGGTCCTGCTTCTCCCTGCTCAGCACCTCAGAGGGACCTCAGGGGCATTGGATCGGGCTTCTTTGCCCTGTGTGGCAGCACACCACAGGAGATGCACCCCTCTCAGTGGGCAGCCTAGGGCCACGCACTCACCCCTGCGTCTTAGGAGAAGTACACTGTGCCCCACCCTCACAGAGGACCCTGCCCCTCTGACCAGCACTGGTGTCCCAGCCTGGCAGGGACCATGAGGCCCTATGTGGACGCTTGCTGTTTTTCTCTGCCAAGACGGCTCTTCTCTTTGAAGAATTAAGTGTCCCTTCCCCATCATATTTGTCCCCTGTTGGGAGGTAAGGAATGGCTTCACCCACCCCAAACCAGGGTGGTCTCATGACCAGCCTCAGCCTATCAGATTGCCCCAGCCCCAGGATTCTCATGTGTATGAATACGCAAGCAAGGTCACTCAGAGCCCTTTCCAGAATGGACGTGCACAAATTAGGAGAGAAAAATGCCTTTCCCCCGGGGGTTGCCAGGGAGCTAACTAGACATGGCTATGACAGGTGAATATGGCTGCCAGCCGCTCCCCATTCCGTGGCCCTGGTTTTCTCTCCTTTAAGACAGAGCCATGACTGTGGGTGAGCGCGGCGGAATCTGTGGAGTGAGCTGTAATCTGGCCGTCCATCCCCGCAGCGGTGGGCAGTAAACCAGAGTTGATGCAGCATTGGAAGCACTTAAAAGCAACAGGCCAGATGTTCTCTTAGAAACATGGATGGATCTTAAAACCGTAGCCCTGAGGGCTCACAAAATAACATTAAATACAAATGGAGTAGTTAGACAAGATAGTCTTCAAGGTCCCTTCCAGTCCTGTGTTTGTGAACGGTAGTGTGGATCATAGAGGTTAGAACTATGAACTTTGTGATCTGTTTGCCAAGGCCCCATCCCTCTTTGGTTGTGGGTACCTTCTGAGGCGTTAGCTCTGTCTCTTCCAGGTTGTGGGCCTCATGCAAAACCTCAGGTGTTCAGAGGACACAGGACTTGGTTTCAAATCCCAGATTTGCCATGTACTAATTGCAGGGACCTTGGGTGAGTCACTTAAGTTCTCTGAGCCTCCGTTACCTAACCTGAAAAACAAGGATAATAATCCCTATAGAGTGCACTGGACAGTGTAAGAGCTCAAGAAATGATGGGCAGTTCTCTTGCACTGGGTTGGCAGCATTTCTCTGGGGCAGGAGGAAGATAGACTGTGAGGAAAGGTGGAGGGCTTTGCCAATGTGGAAAAGCCCAGTAGGGAGTAGAGATGTGGATTTTGTCTTAAAGGGAAGTGGTGCCCTCCACTGCTTGCCTGGTGTTGCCAGGCGTCCTTCAGGCTCCCATGGCCCTGGGTCAACCTCGCATCTGAGATGGGGCTCTCACCACGGCAGGCTGAGGCTGGCCAGGCACAGGATGTAGGTCAGGCCCGTTTTCCAGAACAGCTCTCCCTCCTCCCCCGAGAGCATTCATCTCCTGAGGTTGGTCTAATTCAGGACCTCAGATGCAGCCCTCTTTTTCCTTCCTCTTGTCACCCCTCCAGCTATCAGATCACAAGTAACCCAGAGAACACGTGACTGAGCCCCTGTGACGTGCTGAGCATATAGCTCTGCATGATGCCGTGCTCTCCTCATTGGGGTGCAGTGAACACGGGGCTGGCCCTGGTGGGCTCACCGTCTAGGGGGAGACAGGAAGACTTCATGGGCACCTATACCTGCACCCGTGTGCAGAGTGCTGAAATGGGGAAGCGGAAGTGCCACAGGAATGTGAGGAAGGCCACCTGACACACTTGGGGCGGGCTTGGGACCTTGGGAAGGCTGCCAGCCCAAAGGGCTAGCTGAAGAGTGAGCCAAGGGTGGGCTGAGGGGGAATGAGGGAAGCAGGAAAGGGGGATACACAGGACTGAGTGTACAGGCAGATGAAACAGAGACAAGAGAGTGCTCAGTGCTCCCGAGGGTCCAGGGGAATGTGAAGGGAGAAGTGGCTGGAGCCGTGGCCAGGCCATGTGCTGGGCTTGGGAAGCCATGTCGAGAAGCCAGGGTTTGGTCTTGAGGTTGTGGGGATCAGGAAAGAGCTTTAAGCAGGAGAGTCTCAGGGATCGATTCTGTCTTAGAAAGACAGCTCTGGCTGCTGCAGAAACATTGGTTTTGAAGGGGAGAGGGCAGAAGGGAGGAAACCTGGTAGGAGGTTGTCTCAGTCATCCAGGTAAGAGCGGCACCAGGTAGGACAGGGAGGGAGATGCTGGACAATGAGGAGGGGAATGCTAAGGTGGTAGATTGGGAGAGGGAGGCCCAGGGGAGTCCAAGGTGTCTTGCCTTGTCCTTTGGGTGGTGGGAAGCTGGGAGGAAAATAGATTCTTGGGGAAGGCAAGCCTGGTAGAACATCGGTGGGCACCACGAAGGCTGTCCTGATGCCCCTTCAGTGCAGGGCCTGTTCCCAGATGCGGGGAGTGCTGTGGGCAGGCAGCCTCCAGGGGTCAGCTCCTTTAGGGACTGCCTTGCCCAAGGTCATGCCCCTTTCCAAGGCACCCACATCCTTTGATTTTGGTGTATGAACTCCTGGCCACCGTTCCCACCTCGGGACAGCTCTGAAGGGCCATCTTACCTTCAGTGCTTCTGTGGCATAGGCTGGGGCTCTCTTTGGACCTGATTGCTGGTCAGCATCTCCCTCTGCCCCCTCCAGGTCCTTTCCCCTCCCTTCCACAGGTGACCATCCCAAGGGCTCTCCTTGGAGGAGAGGCCCTAAATATCCTTCTCACTCACTAAACTCCAACTCAGAGTCTGGTTCCCAATGACCCCCAAGGAATCATACCTCTTGTGTCCACACCCCTTTGCAGTGACATGCAGAGATGAAGTCTATTTCTCCACCCCTTGAATCTGAGCTGGCCTCATGCCTTGTCTTGCTTTGACAAGGAGAATGTGTAGAAGTGACTTTCTGGGACTCCAAAGTCCAGGCTCAAGTGGACTTGCAAGTTTCACTTTTGCTCTTGGAACCCAGCTGCCATGTAAAAAGTCCAGGCTGTCCTGTTGGAGGAAGGCTGTGCGGAGGAGAACTGAGGCCCTCAGCCGACAACAGACAGCATGACCCCAGACATGTGAGTGGGCTCACCTTGGATCCTCTAGCCCCAGGTGGGCCACTCCAGCCAACACAACAGGGAGCAGAGATAAGCGTTCCCCCTGAGCCACCCAAATTCTGACTCACAGAATTGTGAGTAATAAAATGATTGTTACGCGAAGCCCCTAAGTTTTGGGGTGGTTTGTGATCAGCAACAGATAAGTAAAGCTGCATGGCTGCACCAGCAGGGAAGTCCCATGGCTCATGCTCAAGTAGGGCAGGCACCCATGCATTAGAAAACCTCGGAGGGGCTGGCCTTCCTGCCAGCTACCACAGGGTTAAATGCAGCTTTTATCCCCCAAGGATGAGGCTCAGGCTGTTTTGTCATCCTGGAGCCCATCACTGCTCATCTCATCTCCACTCCTGGAACAGGGAAATGCCAGTGCTATTACCTCTTAAGCCTCTCTGTGTCTGTAGAGAGCAGTGCCTCACTGCCAAAGGAGCAAATGAGGCCCAGCTTTGCGCAGAAACATTCATCGTCCTGCGTTGCTCCAGGCAGAACCCCAGCATATATTTCCCTTCTGTGGGAGCTGGCTCAGACTGCATCCATCTTCACGAGCTCATTATTCATCTGATTATTTTCATGCCGTCCCAGTGGGGAGTGAAAGCCATCAATAAATCACACCATTGCTGCAGATTATATTAAATGACCTGGGCAGAGTGCTGGCTGTGCCAGTCTCTGTGACCATGAGGGCCAGGGCCACTTGTGCAAGGTCCTTCTCCCGGGCTGAAGAACACTTGCTCTGCTTTCAACCCAGACATGAACCCACCTCTCCATCGCCCTTGATATCCTTCGTGTGATTAAAATCCATGAGCACAGCCTCTGCGTTAGCTGTGTGACTTGGGGCTGGCTTCTTGGCCTCTCTGAAGCTTGGGGCTCCTCATCTGTAAAACATCCAGAAATCCTTGTTGTGAGGACAAAATGAGAAAATGAATGTGAGATTTGCACTCTGAGAAACGCATATGGGCACACGGGTGGCATCATATGGTCATTATTTCAGAGTAACCGTGACACGTAGAGGGTACCATGGGAGAGACATGCTAGATTGGACATTGAAGAGCCATGAGCAATCATGTACGATTTCTTAACTTTAGATCCTCATGTTTCAAATGGACCCAGTAGTATTTGCCCCATCAATTTCATAGAGCTACTGCGAGGTTCAAATCAAATAACAGTTAGGGGAGCCCTTTGGCAAAGCATTAAGTTGTACAAATGTAAGCTGCCTTACTGAATCATTTCTTCTCTGAACTCTGTTGTTTTGTTTTGTCTGTTTTGCTTTTACCCGTCTTCCTATTTCTCTGGTTTTCAGTATTATTGTGAATCTTCCCCAAGACATTCTAAGATAATCAAGAAAATTTGATCCAGTTGGCTTTTTTGGAAGGGAAAAGCAACTGCCGTTATTGAGTACTCATTACATTTCAAGCTTTCCAATATGTTACCTCATTTAACAGCCCTCTAAATGGACATTATTTGTCTGTTTTCCTAAGGGAGGGGTCTGGGACTCAGAGAGGCCAAGTATCTGCTCAAAGTCGCAGAACTGGAATTTGAGCTCAGGTCTGTTCCATCACATCACACTGGAGACTCAAGAGCACTGTTTTTCTTTCATTAGAGAAACTTACCCATATTTTCACCGCCCCCCCCCCTCCCCACTTTTGACCTTTCTTATCTGTCACAATTAAGACTCCTTTAGTTAAAACTCTTTGATGGATTCAAGGGCCATGTGAAGTTTTTGAGAGTCCAGACAATCCATGGTGACGAAAAAAAACAATATGATGAGCAGATTCACGCGGTGGAAAAACTTCCCCGTGGATGCGTTACATCCAAGTGCCTCTGCACCAAGGAGCCATTTCAGGAGAGCCACAGGCTCTCGATGGAAGGTTTGAGAATATGAGAATGTTGTCTTTTTTAAACAAAGGATGGACTGATCACTTTAGGAAGAGAATTGGTTAGCATACCAACTGGGTTCAAGAGAGCCTCGGAAGTAGCACCTTCCTACCCTACCCTAGTTTCCGAATGTCCTGAGAAATACGGCAAGAGAATAAGGCATATAAACACCAAAATAGCTCCTTTATGATTGAACTTGATATTTGGGCTTTCTAACCTCGTATTTGGATAGATGTACCCACCTGAAATATTGGCTTGGGAATTTTCGCTCATGGAGGAGTATAACAGAAGATGTGCTTCCTTAGGGCAACCTGTGCCCAAGAGAAAGTGCAGAAGAGGCTGGACTGCACACGCCCACTTTCTCTTTTCTAATGCTCCAATCTGAGTGAGGCCAAAAGTGTTACAAAGAATGGTGCCCCTCCATGCAGAATGAGACATGAGGGGGGAATAAGCTCCCCCCCTGCACCTCCCACCCTCGCTGCCAAACAACGACATTGGAGTTTGAGGAAAACGGAAGACTAGCTAGAGCATTGTAGAATTTTCTAGAAAATATTGTTTTTAATTGTCGAGGAGGAGAGCAGTCCAGAATGAGTCTTTTAGGTTGATTAAACAGGGATCAAGGCATAGAAGAAGAAGAGGGGAAATGAAGTTTCTTCCTCCTTAGAAATTACCACCTAATAAATGTCAGAGACATTCTTGTAAACTGAATAGGCAGTGAAAGATGGTTGAGACAGAGAACCCCAATTCGGGGGACCTGTCGGAAGTCCTAATAAAAAGGTCTCCCAAGTTTGATTCTGAAGGCTGTACTAGGAGAGGGAGAAAATACCTTTGGCCCAAACTTTATTTGACTCATGTTTCAAGAGCTGGTCTATTCCATGCAGAAAAATTCCACCAAAAAGCATTTATGGCATAGCTTTGATGCTAAATGATTGATTTAGTCTGAATGATACATGTTTGTAAAAGCAACTATAGTGATGCCTGGTAATGAAGGACTAGGTAATTTGGATTAGCTCTCCCACTTAGCACAGTAAGAAAAGCCAGACACAATATTATTTTTAAAAATCTGCTCGAAGACTTTAGTCAGCTAACATAATGGTGAAGAGTATTATGGAAGAATAGAATTAATGAGAGCTAAATTTAGAATTTGGGGCTCTCAGAGTATGTTCTCTGACCAATGTTGAATTAAATGAGAGATCAATAATAATAAGACATCTAGAAAAACACCTACGTATTCAAAATTAAACAATGTCGTTCTATATAATCCCTGGGTCAAAGAAGAAATCCCAAGGAAATTAAAAAGTGTTTCCAACTGCATGAAAATGAACATACAATAACTAAATGTGTGGATTTAGTTAAACCAGTGTTTAGAGGGAAATGTATAGCTTTAAATGCTTATATTAGAAAAGATGAAAGGTCCAAAACAAATGCCCAAGTTTATCCTTTAAAAGCTAAGGGAAAACAAAAAAAGAGAGGCAAAGTAAACCCAAAGTAAGTAGAATTAAAAAAAGATAAATGCACAAATTAATATAGAAAAGATCAAATAACAAAAAAAATTAACAAGGTCAAAAGTTGTTTCCTTGAAAAGATTAACAAAATTGGTAAATCAATCCGTAGCTACGGTGATCATGAAAATACAGAGAGAAGACGAATGACTAATATCAAGAATAAATAAAGCATTATTACCACAGACATTAAAAAGTTAGTAAGGGGGTGTTATAAATAATTTTATACCAGAATATTCAATGCCATAGATGAAATGAACACATAACTTGAAAAATATAGTTGACGGGAAATGTCACAAAATGAAACAGAAACTCAGAATAGCCCTATATCTATTAGATAAAATTGATTTGTTGTTAAAACAACAACAACAACAACAAAACTTCCCAGAAATAAAACTCTGAGCTCTAAAGTCTTTACTGGTAAATTCTATAAAAAATTTAAGGATGAAATAAAATAACACCAATCTTATATGAAATCTCTTAGAAAATAAAGAATGTGGGACCACTGTCTGACTAAATTTTTGAAGTAAGCATAACCCTAATACCAAAAATCTATGTAAGATATTGCAAAAATAAAGTAAAATAAAATTAGATAAATACCCCTTATGAACGTAGATACAAAAGTTCTTAACAAAATTTTAGCAAATCGAATCCAGAAGGCTAGTGCCCCTGTGTGGCTGCCAGGTCTGAGAGTTTGCTGCTGGGGTCGCTCTTGGTTCAGCAGGCAGGGAAAAGTGAGGACGAGCTGGGGTCCAGAGGGACCCCTGCATATGTCTTTCACCACATCTAACCATGATGACCTTCAGAAAGTAACAGCTGCTGTTTCACTTCTACCTTCCAAATCTATACAAGAAAAAATTGGGGGTTAGGAGAGGCGGACAACTGTAACTGACTTATTCTACAGGTAACTCAGGGATTCCGGGAAGCCTAATTTCGGTTTAGCCGAGCTGGCACATTCCAAGCCCTGAAATCAGCAGAGCAATGACCTGCAGGGCAGGTTGATGTTAGTGTCATCGAGGGGGCCCATGGGGACTTCTGGGGGGCTTGCGACATTTCTTGCCCTGGGTTATGGCTACGTGGACGCTCACTCTGTAGCTGTACATTTTTGTTTTGTGAACCGAACGTATGTAATATTACAAAGTCAAATTTAAAAAAAAAAAAAAAAAAAAGCAACTGGGACTCGTCTCTTTCCCACTCTACCACCTACTTTGAAGCAACTAGGCCATTCTGTGCTGATTCTTTCTGGAGAGGAGATGATAGCGAAAATGCAAAGAAAAAAATAGACTTTTCCCTCTGACATTTTGCATTTCAAAACTTAAGCTCTTCAGGTAATGGAAAATTGCACAAGCACTATACTGTATAGACAAATGTCAATAGTGGACTTGGATTAAAGGAAAACCCAGACACAGGCATTACGTGGGTAAATCAAACAGTGTTTATTTATCTAAAGTAAACAGATGGAGGCCATGAAGTCAGGACACAGAGGGGAGAGACGAGCAACATTATTTGGGACAGGCAGAGGTGGCCACGCAATAAGCTCACACTTGTGTACGATAATGTCTGAGCGAGGGTCACAGCGGACCTTTTTGAAGCTTGACTGCCCCCATTTGTGCCACCTTTGTGTACTGAAGAGAAGAGAAGTGCAGTTCTGTCTACTAAGACTGGTGCTGTTGTCTTTCTCTACTTCATCGAGGAAGGTAATGCCAGGTTTAAAACTGGTGCAGTTCTGCATATGGGTGAGTGCGATTATGTGCCAGGACCACATCACCTGAGCCAGAAGCTCTCATCAGTCTCAGGCGGCACTGTGTGCTATGTGGCTCAAAGGACACACGGTATATAATCCAGTCCACTTGGGCACAAATGCAGTCTCTTTTGCCATCCTTCACCTCCCCACATCACAACAGCCCAGTCTCCATGCGCAGGTGTCTCTGGGAATCATGCTAACAGGCCCTAGGACCAGGGAGAGGACATAGTGCCAAAGTAATTGCAACAGGAAGAAAATATCATGGGCAAGAGCAGGACTTCCGCCATCCCTGTCCTCCAAACTCCAGATAAGTCTTCTTTCCCCTCCCTAGGCTGGGGTCATGCAGAGTTGAGAGATGTGGTGTTATAAGCTGTCATCTCTCCGCTCCTAAAAGCTCTTCTATACTCTGCTTTATGACGGTGAAGCTGTAACTTTGCAACTCAGTTTCCTTGTTGCCAGCAGCCCCCTGCCAGGTCCTGCTAATAAGGAACGCTAAAGGGAGACCGGAAGACAGGAGGATGGAGAAGGGTCATACTCCTGTGTATTTGCTGTTGCTGTCAGCATTACCCTGGCAGCAGAGTTGGGTCCAGTTTCCAGTGTTTCTCTATGATCCCACAATCGACCCATCACACCCCATCAGAGGTAACTTAGACCTTCCCTCTGGGCTCTCGTGGTTCAGTGGCATCATTAGCTCATGCCCCCTCCTCAGAGATTTGAGTCCCAGCTCTGTGAGACCCCTCTTCCAGGGTGCTGGGTTCTGATCTCTTCCCTTTGTTCTCCCGGTCCTAGGAGTGGTAGCTGTTTCCTGCAGTTACATGTTTGCATGACATCAGTGTTCTTTTTCTGCCTTTTCAGTCCTCTGATAGACATCCAGCCAATTCCCTATATTAAATCCTCTCACTGGCTGCTAATAGGTATGGGTTTTCTCTTTGGGGTGATGAAAATTTTCTGGAATTAGTTAGTGGTGATGGTTGCACAACCTTGTGAATATACTAAAAACCACTGAATTGTACACTTTAAAAGGGAGAATTTTATGATACGTGAATTATACCTCGTTACTATTATAAATACTTTATGTTGAATTACCTGACTGGAAACTGATTGATATAGCATTAATCAAGGAGAGTGTGGTGTCTAATTTTATGTGTCAACTTGGCTGGGCCACAGTACCCAGATCTGTGGTCAAACATTATTCTGAGTGTTTCTGTAGGGGTGTTTTGGATGAGATTAACATTTAAATCGGTGGACTTGGAGTAAAACAGATTGCCCTCCAAAATGCGGGTAGGCTTATCCAGTCGGGTGAAGGCCTGCACAGAATAAAAAGACAAGTCTTCCCCAAGCAAGAGAGAATTCTCCAGCACACTGCCTTTGGGCTTCATCTGCCAATCTCTTCCCAGTTCTAAAGCAGACAGCCTTCAGACCTGAACTAGAACATCTGCTCTCCTGGTTCTCCAGCCTGCCAGCCCACCCTGCAGATTTTGGACTTGCCAGCCTCCAAAATTATGTGAGCCAATTCCTTATAATCAATTTTTCTTTCTATACACACACACATCCTGTTGGTTCTATTTCTCTGGAGAATCCTAATACAAAAGCAACTGTTGGCAGTCCCAGGGAGAGGAGAATGAATCTTGCTGAGACCCTAACAGATAGATTTGTGGGATCTGAGAGTACAGGGCACCTGTGCCCAGTTTTCCTGGTAGAGTTTTGAGGGGTGGCAAGGTCCCAGAGGACTGATGGTTGTGTGGAGCACCTAGGCAGATGGGGTCTCGCAGCACTTCTCAATCCCCTTCATGCAACCACAGGATGATCGCCAGGAGCCCGAGAGAGGAGGAGAGAGGGACTTTTGGAGACCATTGACTGAGGAGTAGAGGGAAAATAGACGTTTAATGATGCTTACCTGACTTAGTGATATTGATGATGTAATAAATCTCCCCGCTCTTTGAAGCCTTGGTTCTCTGTAAGTCCTTTGGAACTCAAATACCACCCCAGGGAAAGTGGGATGAAATTAATTAACTGAAATTAAGTTTCTACTACCCCAGCAGAGCTCCAAAAAGAAATTCAGGCCAGTTTTGAGAATGTTAGAAAAAGTGTCCTTCCTTGTACATTCGCACTTGTGAATTGGGATTCACAACCACTTCACAAACATTTGCTTTTATTTGTCTGTTTTCAAGATAAATGTTGGCATTTTGTGGTATGATATGAAATGACTTTTCAGAGATAGTACCTTCATTTGTAACTTTGCCACTCAGTGTCAGGGCAGCTGTGTATCAAGGTTATTACAGTGGCTGGCTATGGGCAGAATGTTTGTGGAACTTACAGAATATAATCTAAGATTGATGTAGAAGAATAAAAGTCCCCAAATAGCTGTCAAGTTTGAAAAATAAGAGCAAAAAGAGAGAACACAATTTATCAGACAGAAAGATATGATCACGTATGGCAAAGCCATGGGTAGTTCCTGTGCGGGAATGGGCAAATAGATATGTATGGAAAGAAGAGGGACCCTGGAAGCAGACCCCTGGATGTGGGAGCCTGGTGTGCGACAGAGTGCCACAAACACCTGGGGGAAGAAAAGACTGTTTTTTTTAGATGGCACTGGAAAAACTTACTCACTCTATGAAAAAAAATGTTGAATGCCTACTTCTTGTCCTATACAAAGGTAAACCCCACTTAGATTTAAGAGCTACATTTGAAGGGTGAAACTATAAAGTTAACAGGAGAAATTGTTGAAACACATCTTTGCAACTTGATAGCCAAAAACTTCTTAAATGGGACCCTCAAAACCTCTCTTCTTAGGGAGAACAATTAACGCATTTGATGATATCAATATTAAAGATTTTGTTAAATGATCTTCATAGATGATGCTAATAAATAGATGACAGATTGGGAGGTGTTTTTTATGATGTCAGAAATTATTGGGACAAATGGGGAATGTTGAATATGAACCCTAAATCAGACATTAGTGTTGTATAAATGTTAAATTTATTGAGTGGGGGAATTTTATTATGGTTTATATAGGAGAATGTCCTTGTTCGTAGGAGATTCACACTGAAATACTTAGTGAAGTGTATGAATGTGTCAGCAACTTATTTTCAAATGTTTCAGCAAAATATATTTATATATCTATATCTATACTTATATCATAGAAAGAGAGAGATAAAGCAAATGTGGAACAATATCAACAATTGGAAATCTCTTATGATAATTTTGTTAGTTTGAAATATTTCAGAATAAAAAGTTAGAAAAGATAGCAATAAGGTAACATTCAGAACTCGTGGAAATCAACAGTAAAAAGATGAAGAACAATATAGAAAAATGAGCAAAGGACACAGCAGGCATTTCACAGAAGGGGAACCTGGCTGTAACAAGTACCTGAAGAAATGTTCAATGTCATTGGTAATCACAGAAAGGAAAAAATAAAGCCAAAATGAGAAACACATTACACGCATCAAGTTGACAAAAATAAGAAAGCCAGGTTATGCCAAATGTTGGGGAGGCCACGGGGAACCAGAAACCATGATCTCTATAGTCTAGAGGTCTTAAAGGGCAATCTGGCAGTGCAGAACGAAACTGGGCATACGTGTACCCTAGCACCTAGCCAACTGCTCTCAAATGCCAGAGAACCTCACTGGGACTGAGATGGTCACCATAGTGTTGCTTATCTTAGGGAGGATGTGAAGCCACCTAGGGCCTATCCCCAGGGGATTGGATCAGGCAAATGAGGTAGACACCTACTAGTTGGGGTCCACTTCCTACCCAAACCTTATTAGAATGAGAAGCCAGAACTTCTGAAAGACCTGGAGAGAGGGGCCAGAGACAGAAGAATGGGCAGGTGGTGGGGGGAACCTGTGGGAGGATTCAGGGCTCAGGGGTCTGGAATTAGTTTGAGTTGAGGAAAATAAATATGATCATATTTTTGCATGTTTAAGTTTATGAGTAGAGCTTTACTCCTGCTATACTGTCATTAGCAGCTGTTAGGTTCCCTAGCTCCCCAGGAGCCAAACGGAAAGATAATGCTTAACCCAAAAGGACTGGATCCATAATGGTGGAATTTTAGGCAGAGGACAGTCTAATGGGGGGATATTTTTGTATGATGGTAGTGGGAAACCCATGGTGCAGCACACATGAACTTTTATGCATGGCCTAAAAAAGATTTTCAGAAATTCTAGAGCTTCTTTTTCTTAAGCAAAATGTATAATGGTGTCCTAAAAATAAATACCCACTGTTTAGATGGATGCTAGCAAGGTCTTAGCAGTGTATGTGAAGGTCTTTTCAGGGAAGAAAAATAGATCAGTGTTCATTTACTGTGTAGAAAAAAAAAAATCCCTTAAGTTGTAAAAGATTAATGTATCAGTTCTTCTTGCAGGTGTTGATTGTTATCTTGTAGCACTCAAAGGAATTTAAATTCCAATGCCTTTGTCTCTCTTGATGTAAAGTAAGGGGCTGATATTGAACTTGCTGTAACCAAGTGTGAGGACGCAGAGTATCCTCTGTCTAGCATCAAAGGAGTCTTTGCTTGTTGAATTTATGCCGGGACAAAACCTTGGGAAGAGAACTCTCTGAGCGGTGAGCATGTCTGAGGAGAACCTGTTCCAGTGCCCACCCCCCCACCCCGTCCCCCTGAGACCTAGGCCAGGGTGAGAGGGAGAAATGAACTTGGACTGAGCTGAAACCACGTGTCAGGGCCCTGGGCTAGGCATCCTATGAGGTCTGGCTTGTATTTCTCACGCTTCCCCTCATGAAGCAGGCATCGTTCCCACCCAGCTTACAGATAAGAACACTGAGGTCCAGAGGGATTAAAGCAGCTGGCCCAAGGTCACACAGCCAGTTCATGAGCATGCTAGGATTCCAACCCCAGGTGGAATTTCTAACACACTGGGCTGCCACGCTCAAACAAAAACTGAAAAATATTTTGAAGCTTTATACCAGGCCTCAACAGGGCTCCAGCTAGTTTGTCTGAGCTTGTCTTAAAGATGTCCCCCACCCTTCTTAAGATGCTTTGGCATTCTGACGCAGTCAGCAGAAAATAGCTGCAGGAGCAATTACTGCCCCAAATTGAATCTGTAAATTTCAGGTCATTCAGATCTCCATTCCATATGCAGACTTTATTAATACCGCAGCTTCAGGTTCAAAATGTCATGTTCACTGAAAAATAGAAAAAAAGACCCAAAACAGTCCATTGTAGCCATTGGGGCTCTTACAGAGCGAGGCTCAGCTGCCAGGGACACTTACCAATTGCCCAAAGAGATGAAGTTGGAGGAAATGCAGTCTGGCTTCCAAACCTTTAATAGCCTACGATTTTGAGGCTCTTTGCCTCTAACCTTTCAAAATTCCTGCTCTGCAGGGAGGAAGAGGCATCAACTAGAGATCAAGGTTGATGAAAAGCTGAATATTCAAACTGACATTCACCAAGAATGATGAGGGAGGGAGCTTTAATGGCATAACAAACGATTCTCCTGAAAGAAAATGTCAGGCAGGCAATTTTTTTTTCTTGGACTTTCTTTCCTCATCATCTCCGGCCCCCCTCCCCCAATCCACCCACACACACTTAAATTTTGGCTTATTTAAACTTTAGGAGAGTTGCCAGCCAGGCCGGAAGAAGTGAAATTAGGACAGTTCCAAAGCCTTGGTTTTCAGACACTAATAAATTAGGTGAATGATAAGGCATTGGTGAAAACCTGCAAAGGGGCCAATTTTAAAGTGATTCTTCCTGCCTGAGTCAGCACTGGCTTTGGTGGGGTCTGGGATCATGGTAGAGAATCTCTCGGGTCGGGGGGATCACGTTCTGCATTCTGGCATATTTCGGGATGGAGAGGTAAAATCCCATCCTGAAGTGGATTCAATGTAATTAGGTCCAACAGAATTGTTCTGCTTCCAGATGAAATGTTTGTTTCAAACAGATCAGCTTTGCAAGGATGTCACTGAAAACCCTGACTGTCCTATTAGTAGATAACAAGTCTGTGTGCAGTTAGTCTGTGGCTCATTTGGCTTTGCCTGGTGTTGGATTTTGTGTGATTATGGGGTCCTCCCCTGGGTTTTTTCTCCAAAGAGGGAAATGACTCATGTACTATGGCCTTGTTATTTACAGGAGAGTGGCAAGGTCTCATAAAGAAGGTTCTAAATGTTAATGTTTCAAATTGAGATGGTAAATTTTTGCAGCCAGTTCTATTTACCTATCTATGTTTGTTCTGTCATCCCTATCTGTCTGTCTGTCTGTCTATCTATCTATTTACTTACCTACCTACTTATCATGGTCTAAATGTTTGTGGCACCACCACATTCATATTTTGAAATCCTAACCTCCAAAGATGATGATATTAGGAGGTGGGGCCTTTGGGAGGGGCTTAAGTCTTGAGGGTGGAGCCCTCATGAATGGGATTAGTGCTCCATAAAAGAGGGTCCAGAGACATCCCTAGCTCCTTCCACCTTTTAAATGGCAGTAAAATGGCAGCGGCTATGAACCAGGAAAGGGCCCTCACCAGACCATGTTGGTGCCTTGATTTTGGACTTTGCAGCCTCCAAAACTGTGAGAAATAAATTTCTGTTGTTTATAAGTGGTATTTTGTTATAGCAGCCTAAACAGACTAAGACATCATCTTTCTTCTCCTTCTTTTCCTTCTCCCCTATCTATCTAATCATTCAACAAAATACTTATTGAGCTCCTACTATCTTCCAGGTCATAGGAAAAGCCCAAGACAAGCTTTTTTGAAGATCCCAGGGACCAACACTTGAATAACCTCCCAGAACTTATTAAAAATGCAGATTCCAGGCCCCTCTTCCAGGAATTCTGATTCAGCAGCTACAATTCATTAAGCACTTCCTATGTACTAGGCAAGGTATGTAATAGCATCTAATCTTTACAGTATCCATTCCAAGGGGGATGATTATTCTTCCGATTTTAGAGAGGAAGCTCAGAAAAGTTGAATAGCTTCCCCAAAGTCTCACATCTATTAAGGGGTAGGATTCTAACCCAGATCCATCTGAACCTAAAATCGGTGCTCTATCCATCATACTGCTCTTAGTTCAAAACACTACCCCAGTTCTGATGCCAGCTCAACAACTGGCAATGTACCCAGTTAGTTAGGCTGATGATGGTTTTCCTTTCAGTGGACTTGATTTGGGTCTTCCTCGGATATTTTCTCCGGCTGGAAGCATCTGGCCCCAAAACCCAGTGTCTGCAGGAGGAAGTCTAAATTCAAGGGTTGGCATTCAAGGCTCTATACAATTTAGCTTCCTCCTATTTTATCCCTCTCAGATCCCTGCACAAACTCTGGGGCCAAGTTGGTCTGCCCTCCATCTTTTGAATGCCAAGAGGTTGTTATAATGGAGGAAGATTCTTTCATCTTTTCCAAGGCCAGCCTTTTCATACACTCTGGATCCTATTTCCTTACCTTCAAGGACTATCCTTTCTTTTCCCTGTGTGATTAATCTCGTCTCTTTCTACAGTATCTCTTCAGCAGGTGAAATGCTCTAAGGTCTCCGGTCTTTAAAAACTCCTCCTTGAGCCTGCATTTCCCTCCAGCTATTGAATCATATCTCTGCTCCTCTTATCAGCCAGACTTCTCAAAAGAGTGTTTTCCAATGCAACACTTCCTATTCATTCTTCTGCCTCCTACTGAAATTGTTCACATCAAGGTCGCCAATAACTTTCCAAAAGCTTTCCTACTCTCACCTTAAACTCTCTGCAGTGTTTGGCATAATGGACTACTCCCTTCTTTATTAAATACTTTCTTCCCTTTACTTCTGACTCATCTGGGGATCAGCTGCAGATGACAGAATCCACCCTAGCTAGCTTAGGCAGAAAGAGGTTTAATAGGGAGAAGAGTCCAGTGCTTATAAAAGCATTGGAAAGGTTGGAGAGGCAGCTGGAGACTGTCACCCTCCACATCTGGTCCAGCAGAAACACCTCTGAGGAGAACACCGAAGAACTGGCCCATCACAGGAGCTGCTGCCTCTGCCGTGGCTGGGATGCTGCAACTGGTCCATTTTGCCCCTGCTGTAGTCCATGCCAGCTGAAGGAATGCTCCATGCCTGCCTCTCAACACTCACAAACTTAGGGACTCCCAGGGCCCTCTGCCACAACTGTTCCAAAACACCAAATGCCCCCATGGCCATGCTTGCCAGGAGGTGCAACAGATACATGCTATGTCCCGTCTTCCAAACTGTGAGTTAGTGTACCTGCTTGGAGAAAGCTAGGTCACATGCAGATCCGAGCTGGAGGGGAGCACGGGCATGATATTCTTTGGCTCCCCATCCTCTTAGTGGGCAGGAAGGCTCATTGCAAGGAGGTGGGAATGAAACTGAATGAGCCACAGCTTCTCTGTGGGAATGAAACTGAATGAGCTACAGCTTCTCTGATACCACCTTCTTCTCATTTTCATCCTTCCACAGAGTCCAATATTTCTCAGTCTCTCTGTTCAGCGGACCTCTATATACCAAAGGTCTTCAGAGCTTGATTCTAGGTCCTCTGCTCTTTCTCTATCCTCTCCCTAGTGATCTCTCCCAGCCCCATAGCTTTTTTTTTTTAAATTAATTAATTAATTAATTAATTAATTTTTGGCTGTGTTGGGTCTTCGTTTCTGTGCGAGGGCTTCTCTAGTTGCGGCGAGCGGGGGCCACTCTTCATCGCGGTGCGTGGGCCTCTCACTGTCGCGGCCTCTCTTGTTTCGGAGCACGAGCTCCAGACGCGCAGGCTCAGTAGTTGTGGCTCAGGGGCCTAGTTGCTCCGCAGCATGTGGGATCTTCCCAGACGAGGGCTCGAACCCGTGTCCCCTGCATTGGCAGGCAGATTCTCAACCACTGCGCCACCAGGGAAGCCCCCCAGACCCATAGCTTTTAATCTCCCATTTTGATGAGTCCCATTTGTGTGTCTCCAGCCCTGTGTCCTTCTTGACCTGAATATCTAAGAAGCATATCAAACAGAGCATGCTCCAAACAGAACCCAGGATCTCAGTAAAGCACAGTATCATCATCCTACTGCTTCAATCAAAAACCCAGGAGACATCCTGATACCCTGTTTTCTTTTCCTCTCCATGGTAGATCCTGAGCAAGTGATGTCACTGCATCCTCCAAAAAAACCCACTGCATCACAGAGACTTCCCCTGGCCTCCCTATCTAAAGAAGGCTCCTCCCTACCCATTTTTCTCTGTTATGTCAACCTACTCCTTAAATTCTCTTTTTAATTTATATGTTTACTAATTTGTTGACTGTCTCCCGTTCTAGAATATAAACTTCATGGAGGCAGGGACATCACCAATCTTATTTCCCATTATCCCTCTAATGTTTAGAGCAGGGCCTGTCACATAATTGTTGCTCAGTAAATATTTGTCAAATGAACAAGTGAAAGAATAAATGAATGATGACATGATCACGAAGGCCCCTTCCAGGCTGAAATAGTCAGCCTTCTCAGAATGATCCAAATCTTACCCATTCATTAGTGCTCAGGCCAAGCCCCATCACCTTCAGGAAGTCAAGGATGGGATTCTCTTTCCCTCCTCTGCACCAGTCATTTGACACATGGCACGCATCTGGGTGTCAGCATTCTAACCGCTTTGCCCATGTTCTATCTTTTCATCTAGACTCTCTACTCCTTGAGGGCAGGCCAGTTGCCATGACCTAGTAATAGCGTCCAGCATTTACATAGCTGTTCTTGAGCCATGGGAGGTAGATAGACCTTCTCCCTAAGTCTTATAACAATTTCACTAGTACAAGCTAGTTGCTGTCAGATCCCACTTGATAGAGGAGGCTCGGGAAGTTAAATGACTCACTCAGGGTCACATGTTAAATGACAGATCTGAGATTCAAATCCTGAAGCCCACTTCCTGCCTTATCTTTGGATCTTCTGGGTCCTCAGGTTGGGTTCACAGTAGATGATCCATAAAGACTTGTGAGATTGTTGAGTAAGAGTGTGGGGTGGCAGAATGAACACTGTTCTAGAGAGCAGGAGACCCAGTTCATGCTTTGGGTAGCTCTGAGCAGGCCCTGCCACTCTCTGGGCCTTGGGGCCCCTTGGCAAAGGGAGTTGTTAGGTTGGATGATTTCTGAAGACTGCGGATTCATACTCTGGTACCCCAAGCAGCAACTCCTTGGAGAAAAGAATCTCTTCTTTCTCAGCTATATCCCCAGTGCTTGCAACAATACTAGGTACACAGTAGGTGCTCAATAAATACCTGTTGACAAATGAATCCCTCAACCCCTCCCTTCATCTTGGTAGGGCGGATGTGATGGAGTGAGGACTCAGCCTTCTCCAAGTTGCAATTAAAAGGAAAACTGACCAGAGGGATATGGTGGTTGGTCTGGCATTGAGTGTGCTGGGTTCCACATGGTGGCTCAAGATCCAGGAGACTGCTGAGATCTTGGGAAGTGTGGCAGCCTCCAGCCAGACCATATTTCCCTACCTGAATGAGCTGTTACCAAAGGCAGTAAAGATCCTTTGCCATCCTCCGTGTCTCCATTTCTGGTCACTGCACAAGACATCCCTTCCTGGGCTGATGGCTACCAGCTCTGGCTCAACCTGTAATGCTGTCCACTCTAAATGATCCAGCGGAAGCAGCTTGACATGCTGTCTGGCTTTCATTTTGTGGTCAAGTCCAAAAGCTCCAAATGTATGTGACCCTGAGATTATAAAAGAAGTTCAAAGGTTTCCTGGCAGGCAGGCCTGAAGGCTGCCTTAAGTCCCTGCATCTGAGTGACCACTAAGGCAGAAGGTGAGAGCAGCCTTCTAATTCAGCCTGCGGTCTGCACCGCCCCCCAGGCCTTACTCTGGGATTTTGACACCTCCCTTGGGAGCCTGCACCAGGAGGTCCAGCCCTCTGGGAGGCTGGCAAACCACCCCAATGGCCTGTCTCCCTGCTGAGGGACACAGAATCAGCCCAAAGGCTGGACAAAGCTCCTAGAGCGGCTCCCCATGGTAAGCATCAAGGGGGGAGTTTACAAGCCGGAGAATTCGTAGGCGCCTGGTTGAGCTCTCTGGGAAGCCCTGGGCCATCCACCCAGAGGCTCCTCCCTCCTGCCTCTCTCTCCTCCCCTTTCACTTTCCCCCCCTCTCCCCATCCTTTTCTTCGGCCTTTGACTGTGATTTTCTTTGAAGGAAGAAATTATTTTGCCCCAGGAAACTCATTTATAGCAAAATGAGTGAAAGGTCTGGGCATCTTGCCCCACGTGGGGCTCGTTTTCAGGTTATTGCCTTAGCGCGCCTTCATCTGGCTCTCTGGAGCTTGGAACCTCTCCCTGCCAACATCACACCTGGTTTCAACTGGAGGGGAAAGGACTTCAGCTTTTCATCTTCTGGGCCTCTTTGTTATTACTGGAGCCAAGTTTTGGCCTGGGATCAGATAGGGGTGCGGGGTCTGGGAACTGGATCTGGAAAATGTCCCGGAGGCTGGGGAGAAGAAAGCTTCCCAGAGCCTTGGAGTAGCTACCCCTCCTGGCTGGGGTGGGGCTGACCTGCAGCCAGACCGGCCTGGCGAAGGATGGAGCCTCTGGCCTTAGGGTCGTTGCTGATTTTGGATGCACGAGAAAAGACCTTCTTAGGCCTCTTGAGATGAGGAATTTTACGTGATCTGGCTTAAGTGAGAGACGCATAAAGATGTGAAAAAGCAAAAGGGTTAAGCTGGGAGAGAACCATATGCTAAATTTCCTGAGTAGAGAGATTGCTTTTTGGGATAGTTTATAGGTTAGCGGTTAATATTTCCTTAAAAGCTGGATTATTTCTATCCCTTATTTATTATTTTTTTAATGTCGCTTTGAGAAAAACCAAATTATCCTTTAGCATGCCTAAGAGGATTTTGTCTATCGTATGTTTCAGGATCTTTATGGTGTGCATATCTAGCAAAAACCATTTCCCATAAAAATACCAAGGGAGGGCATTTCAATGGAATTTTAAGCTTATTTAAAATTAATTGCAGATTCATTTCACTGCACATTCGTTGAGGGTTTTTCTTTTTTCATTATTAATATGAAGAAATGGTGAGAGCTCTGCCAAAAGTCTGAGAGGAGAAAGTGCTGCTGTAAAAGTTTTCTAGAAGCAGCAGGCAGACATCTGCCTAAGGTATGCATACTTGGGCTAACCAGGCTTTGGCCTGTCTCTGATTAAAGGGAGCCCACGGGCTCGATTGAGAGCCTGACTCGCGGGGCCTCCATCCTGCTTCCTGCTTCCCTCCCATCTCCCCTCTGCCTGGGCAGCAAACAGCATCACAAAGAGGATACAAATGGCAGGTTCGGGGTCATGAAGAATTCAAAGATGGCAGAAAGCAGAGACTGGATGGCAGAAGAGTGGCGTGCCCGAGGGTGCAGGTGGGAGTGGGAAACAGATTCTTCACGGATTGTCACAAGGCAAAAGTCACATTGGCCCCTTAGCTCTGTGCTGAGTGTACCTGGGAACTTGGAAGGGTACCTACCAGCAGAAACAAGTTGGTCATTTGTGTTAAGTAGTCACTCGAAGGTCTCTGGAGGAGACCATTGTAACTAAATTTAGTTTCCTTGAACTGCTGAGGCCCCAAAGATGTATACATTGGAATTTGGTCTTGATAAGTCTATGGGTCCTGGAGATGAAAAAAAGGCCTTGGTGGGCATCCAATTCACCTGCTTATTTTACACTGGGAACTTGAATGGGGTGAGGGACTTTCCCAAGGTCACATTGCTGGCTGGGGAAGAACCAGGGTTAGGACCCTGGCTCCTGATTCCTAGTCAAGTGTGCTCTATTCCACATTGATGCCATGGGAAAATAATCTCATAAACTGGAGAGCAGAGATAGTGGGAGAAACTGGGAAAGGTTGAGGAGAAGGCACGGCACCTTCCCATGGGGAACTTGTGGTATCGGGTAGTGCCCAAGACTGGTCAGGTGAGAAGACGGTGTTTATTTTTTATAAATTTTTAAATTTTTATTTTTCTGCTTTTCCATGATTGGTTTAGGGACAAGTTTTCTTATTATTAAGCTGTAAAATAAATGGGCACTTATCACCGGCCAAGATGATTATGTGGACTTGTGAGCGTGTCATTTAGATCTCTCAATTCTACGGCCGGTGCTGTCATGATCACCACTTTGTAGAGGAGACCAAGGATGTGATCTGAGAGGGTCCACCCCTACTACCATCCTGTGGTTCCTGCCTTACATAAGTCCCCACTTTACGTGGGCAACCACAGAGGCATTTCAGCTCCCCTGGTAGCAGTGTCAGCTCAGATCCTGTGTCCAAGATTCCTTGAAAAGTCTTTTTCCTACACAGTTACCATAGGAACTGACTGCAGGACTCTTTGGGAAGGGATCAGAAAATGGTTTATCATATATACTTGGGATCATAGTACTGGGTCCTTTCTCAAGGAGATCTGGCCTCCTCTTCAGTCCATGGGCCCCAGGTCTGTGAGCTGACTTAGATCTGGAAACTGTATGCAGAACCACTGCATTCCAGTGTGGCAGCTTCTGCTTGCTAGCTCTTAGTTTTTTGTTTTTCAGGGTTTTTTTGTTGTTGTTGTTATACCCGTCAAATAACACCCTAGTCCACTGTCTATCTATCATGCCCCTCAGAACAGCATGACCAACTAGCAGTCACCAAGATCCCCACAGGTCAAGGTGGCTTGATTGCCACTCCAGCCTTGCTGCCTATTATAGGAATTATGTCCACCTTGCTGCTGCCGATTGAATGCCCTCCTTAGCATCAGCCTGTCTGGAATCCTGTCATCTCCACAAGGATTCTAGGGATCCCAGGTCCATGGCAGCATCTGCTACTTTCAACCCTGTCCTGCAGAGAATTGCCCCCACCACCACTGAGCTTCTAAAAGATGCTGGCGAACCCCTTTCCAGTGCCATCTTTATTGCCTTATAATGAGGGGAGGTTCTGGTTGCTTTGAGGAAACAAAGTGAACTCTGTGCTTTCATATAATACATCCATTCTAACATCCCCACCTTCCTGAGAATTCTACCCCTTCCTCAATATCACGCCAAACATTCCAGCATCTCCTCCTCCTGGGCCATAGGCCATCAATGAGTCCAGCCTTGAATAAGGCCTCAGCAGTATCTTAGGGCTGGCTCCAAAGCTCTTGCCAAGACACTTACTCTGAGTTATGACATGTCCCCATGTCAATAAGTAGAAAAGATATTCAACCTTATCTTTAGCCAACTAGAGTGAGCCCAAACTCTCAAGATCCACTCCCACACATGGTCTCATGATTCTTGCAGGTGTTCAGTAGCCAGGTGCTGCCACTCCTCCGATGCGTAAGCAGTTGCCTCCCACAGGAGGGACTGTGTTTCTCTTCTTGGGCTGT
This sequence comes from Balaenoptera borealis, assembly GCF_965194805.1. Lineage (NCBI taxonomy): Eukaryota > Metazoa > Chordata > Mammalia > Artiodactyla > Balaenopteridae > Balaenoptera > Balaenoptera borealis. Next base: position 118,416,733 of record NC_138866.1, on the reverse strand, counting down.
GCTGAATGCTGACCCTGGTTATTGGCCTAAGGCAACAAGTAATGGTACAGGAAGATCTTGAGAAAGCCAAGAATCATTTTGGGAGATGTCTGTCTCAGGTAAGGTTTATCCATGGTCTTCAGGCCTGGGGAGGCCACTCTTCTCTAGCAAAGAGCAGGGAGCTTCTTCTGCCCTGAGGAGTTAGGGCATCTGGGGTTCAACATTCTCAGGCTTGTCCACCCAATGTCATCTCTTCCATATCTCAGGGTCCCACTCTTGCTATGAAGGCTTTGACTTTGATATGGGAGACTTGTCCTCTTGGTAGCATTGCCACCTTTACTATTAGATCTGGGACTTGAGTTTTAGCCCAGGAGTCCTTGTGGGTAAAAGAGATGAGGGTCTCCACTGAGACCCTAACAGTGACTTTCACAGTGAACCTTGAGTTGATTGCTACCTGATCTGGGCCTGTCATTTTCTTTCCCTTCCTTTTCTTTTAAAAAATAGACTTTAATTTTTAGAGAAGTTTTGGAGTCACAGTAAAACTGAGCAGAAAGTACAGATAGTTCCCAGATATCCTCTACACCTACCCCCAGCACACACATAGCCTCCCCCACAATCAATATCCCACACCAGAGTGGTACATTTGTAGAGTACAAAATAAGATAGGTAAAATGAATTAAAATATGTCAAATATCACAATAAATATAAAGTAGCTTAAAATCTCTTGGTAAAAGACAAAGATTTTTAGAGTTATTTCTTAAATACGCAAAATTCAGTTTATGTGCTGTCTACAAGAGACATACCTAAAACATAAGGATACACAAAAGCTGAATGTAAAAGCATGGAAAATACTAAGCCAAAGAAAAGAAATGGTGTGGTGATATTACTGTCAGACAAAATAGTATTTAAGGAAAACAGTGTAACTCAAAGAAGCAGAGTATCACATAATGATAGAACATTCTTCACCAGAAAGATGTAACAATTCTAAGTGACATGAACCACCCCCCCAAAAAGGCTTAAAATATATAAGGCAAAAATTGACAGAACTGTAAGGATAAATCCACAAATTTATGATCAAAGTAGATTTTTAACATCCCTTTATTATTAACTGATTTTTCTAGTAGATAAAAAATTAACAAAGATATAGAATATTTGAACAACACAAATTTTGACCTAATAGAAAAGTACTGACTTTTGCACACAAAAAGAGAACACACATTCTTTTCAAATACACATAGAACATTTATGAAAATTAATTATAAGAAAGGCCATGGAGTAAGCCTCATAAATTTCAAAAGGATTATTGTCATACAAACTACATTATCTAATCACAATGTAATTAAGTATTAAATCAACAATCATAATGACAAGAAACTACAACCCCCCCATTATTTTGGAAGTTGAAAAAAGAAACACTTCTCCATAATTCATAGGTTAAAGAAAACATAAATTAGAACATATTTAGAATTGAACCCTAATGAAAATATTGCATATCAAAACATGATGATGCAGCCAAAGCAATATGTACAGGGAAGTTTATAGCCTTAAAAATACTTATACTAGAAATGAAGAAAGCCTAAAAATTAATGAGCCAAGCATCAAACTTAAGAAGTTAGAATAAACGCAGAGAGTGAGGGAAAGTAATAATAAAGATAAGCAAAGAAAGAGAAAAGAAACATAAACTGGAGGTAATTTTTTTAAATCCCCCAAATAAGTGTTTTGAAAAGATTAATAAAATAAACATTTGTCAAGATCAATCAAGAAAAAAGGGCACAGTCTAAGGAATGGAAAAATATCCCCAATGTATAAAGGGGTCTCATATCATTCTTCATTTTTTAAGGATGAGATTTAAAGTTCTTTCTAACTTCAGTCTAAGTTCTTCATGGGAAACCTGAGCCCAGAGACTGAGTGTGACTTGCACAGGGACAGACAGTTGATGGGCCTCTCTGCCATCTGCCTTTTACCTGTCTGATCTTAGCACCAATCTTTTCTTTTATGTGGCCTGACATTTTTCACAGGAGAATTATTCCTTTGAGTTAGAGGCCATGGCACCTCTTAAAATAGGTGGTTGAGTATTGCAGCGTGTGTATCTCAGGGTTCCCTTCAATCAATTCAACCCACTATGGAGCCCCTATCTTGTGTGAAACATGATGGAAAGATAAATGTAGTGAGAGTGAAAAATTAGTGCTCTTAACCTCTACTAACAGAATTCAGCTTAGAGAGGAATAATAGCTTTGGAATAATAGCTTGGTAAGCCACTGGGACAGAAGGTGAGGGTGCTCATAGGAGGCCAAGCCACAGAGGTGATGGTTAAGTTGCTGTGAGTGAGAACGTGGAAGAATTCAGTTTTTGCTCATTCGAGGGCTGGGGAGAGAAGATCAGAGGAGAGGGAAAGAGGGGAGAGGAGGCAAGAGGGTGTGAAGGTAGGGACTACACGTATGGATGTGATCAGAATATGCTCTCTAGGGGTGTGGAGTGGCTGAAGGACTTCTAAGGATGAGGCTTGCTACTCTTTAGTCTGAATAAATGTGAGATGCTACAATGTAGCATGTCTGTGTCTTTACTGAAAACATTTTCACTTAACCTAATTCCGACTGTGAAATTGTGAAAATGGAAGGCTGTGGCTTGTCACGTCAGGCTCCAGGATGAAAAAGAAAAATGAGTAGGAGCTGAATTTCAGTGGTGATGATGAGAATGTGAGCCCATTCTCTTGGGTGAGGAAATGGTTTGTATCAGTTATGATTGCATTCAGCTGCAAGTTAGAGAAAACTCTCCAAAGAGGGATTTAAACAAGGAGTTGCTACAGTGTCTCAATGTTATCATGGAGGACCCAGGTTCCTTCTATCTTACTGCTCTACTTGTGTGGCTTCGGTCCTCATGGTTGCATGGTAGCTGCTCTCCTGCAGACATCTTGCCCATGTTCCAGGAAAGGAAAAAGGGAAGGAAAAATGGCCAGATGCATGAATCTGTCCTCTTTTGAAAAGCTGTCCTAGAAGCCCCATCCAGTGACTTCTGCCCGGGGCGTGTCACATGGTCACACTTAGTTGCAAGAGAGTTTGGGAAGGAGACTATTTCAGTCAGGCATATTGCCTCCCTGAAAAAAATCCGGGTTCTGTCATTAAGGAGGGCTCAGAAAATGGTTATTGGGTAGGCAATTAGCCATGTCCCCCACGAGGCTCATCTAAACTAGAGCTAAATGGACTGGGAGATCCCAGGAGCCACCTGGGTTATTTGGAGATGAATAAGACAGCCTTTGAGGAGTTCACGATTTAGAGGGGGAAGACAGACACATAACTGGAACAACAAGAACACTGAATGACATTTTAACATCACATGGTTAGGGGAGGTGGTAGAAGTAAGCACAGGGGGCTCTGAGCACAGAGACAAGACAGCTTAGCTGGGGAGGGGGAGAAGGCCCAGAGCAGAAGTTAGTCACATGGCTGTGGTGAGGGAGGGGCCTCTTTGGCAAAGGGGTCCCTGTAAGTGAAGTGGAGGGATGCGGAGTCCTGGTGGTGGGGGGAATCACAGGCAGGTTCATATAGAGGGACTCTCAAGTCTAAGGTGGGAAGGGACAGGACTGAAATTGGAGACGGCAGCAGGATCAGACCATCAGGGGCTCTCTCTGCTAGGGTGTGGATCTTTGCCCGCATCCTCAAGGCTCTTGGAAGCTACTGGAGTGTTGCACAGGGCAGTGACCTGGTCAGAACTGTGTTTTGGATGGCCATTCTAGCAGCCACATTGTGGCGGGCAGGTCGCTCAAGCAGAAGGCAGAGAATAAGGCAGGATGAAGGGGGAAAGGAGGGCTGTGCAGTGGGAGGGATGGAGAGTAGAGGTGGTCTCTGAAAACTCTCAGATGTAGGGGCAGAGCCCATGCTGCCCCTCCCCAGGTCTGTCGTCTGGGGGATGAGTTTGTGGTGGTGCCCTGTACTCATCCAACCCAGGAGGAGGGTCAGGGAGTGGGACGGGGCTACTCTTCATTGTGGTGCACAGGCTTCTCATTGTGGTGGCTTCTCTTGTTGCGGAGCTCGGGCTCTAGGCGCGCGGGCTTCAGTAGTTGTGGCACGCGGGCTCAGTAGTTGTGGCTCACGGGCTCAGTAGTTGTGGCTCGCAGGCTCTAGGCATGTGGGCTTCAGTAGTTGTGGCATGCGGGCTCAGTAGTTGTGGCTCGCGGGCTCAGTAGTTGTGGCTCACAGGCTCTAGGCGTGTGGGCTTCAGTAGTTGTGGCTCATGTGCTCTAGAGTGCAGGCTCAGTAGTTGTGGCACGTGGGCTTAGTTGCTCTGCAGCCTGTGGGATCTTCCCGGACTGGGGTTTGAACCCGTGTCACCTGCATTGGCAGGGGGATTCTTACCCACTGCGCCACCAGGGAAGCCCCTGGAAAGAGAACTTTAATCAAGATGTTTCAGATATAAACAGAACCTCCCCTTTTTCAAAGTTGAGGAAATTGCCCTGAGAGGGGTAAGTGAATTATCCAAGGTCACAGGACTGTTTACTGAACTCCAGTTTCCTGACTCCTACGTCAGTGCTCACTCAGCTCACGGACTGTGCCTTTCTGTCCATCGTGTTGGCTTGACTGTCACCTTAGAAGGAAGGGGAGTCCTTGTCCTGGGGAGATGGCATTCAGGATTGGCGAGGGGGCTTTGAGGCTTAGCAGCATCTAGATTTGGCTGCATTGGTAAGGGCTGAGGGAGGTTGCAGGGAGGCAGAGGTGGCTCAGGAGGGGGAGTGGTGGGCATGGAAGAGGGGTGTGGCGAGACAGGGATAGAGGAGGCGAGGCACTGCCAAAGACCTAACCTCAATTGCTTGTGGTCCTCCTAGCAGCTCAGGAGGTTGGGGGAGTCCTTCATCTGTGCACGGAGTGGCGCTCACAGGTGACCTAAGTTCAAGTTGTCCAGCTGGCCTCGAACCCAGAACCCCTTGAACCCTGTGCTTGTGAGACCGGCTGCTGTCTTGAGTCCTCACCAAGCCGGTGGGGCCTCTGGTGCCCGCTGATCGACCGGACCCTCGGCTAGAAAGGGACCGGCGATCGGTCCGCAGGTGGCGCTGCGCACCCGAGCAAAGACGCAGCGCAGCCTGCGGGGCCTGGGGGTGGGACTCTCTTTTCTGCCGGAGAGCCGCTCGGCCAACCGCAGCGCTTAGGCAGGAATTAGAGGAGAGGGCGCCGGAATGAAAGGGCTCCCAGACTTCAAAGGAAATTCTCGGAATTTCCAGAGCAGCGAGGACCGGCGAGCGCGTTCACGGCCGGAAGTGCAGACATGGGCACCTCGTCAGGAAGAGGGGGCCGCCGGGGTCTGTGGGCGCGTGGAGCCCCCGCCCCTCCATCCCGGACCCTCTTCCCCCCCCCCCCCCGCTTTTCCGGGTGTGTGGTGGGGGACGCAGGGCTCTGCCAGGCGCCACCTCCCGCTGACCCGAACCCCCAAGGCCACGTTTCACGCGGAATCTGCCCAGATGATTCTCATCAAAGGCCACAGCCACAAGGGATCCCACCTAAGAAAGACTTGCGAACGGGTTTATAGCCATGTTTTGCTGAAAAGCATGCTGCAGGTATCCAGGTGGAGTTTATTTTGCTTAGGGGGTGAGGGTCAAAAGACACGTGGTCCCTTGCTAGCTGTGATGTGGGCTCTAGCTCTCTAGGGACTCAGCTTTCTCATCTGGTAAGTGAAGGGCTAGGGCTTGGCCTTTGAGCTCCGGCCTTCTGAACTTCTGGGGGTGACTTGTTCACAACCCCACCTTCGCCACACAGTTGAGATCAGGCGACTCGTTTCAGCAGGAGATTGGGGTCACTTGTGAGTTTTTCTGGAAGTGATTCCAGTTTAGCGTAAGGGAGGTAGAGAGGCTCCAATGTCAGGCTTTAGCGGGGACAAGATAAAATTCAGACCTCCGGTGCGGGGCGGGGCCTCAGGGAGGAGGAAAGGGGAATATGGCACGGTGGGTGCTGGCTGGGGACCAACAGAATTAAAAACAACCAAAGGAGGGGCCGTAAAGGCTCTACCCTCTTGCTTGGCCCACCATCCTGAGGTTTCTGGGGGACCCCCAGCTGCAAGCCCCTGAGCCTCCTTGGGACAGTCACCCCATTGTTGTAGTAAATGCTGGGCACTAACCATGTGGGAGGGGCCACCCCATCACTCACACTCTGCAGTTTCTTGCCCACCCTGAGGTCCAGGGCGGAGGTAACTGAGTGAGTTACAGCTGAGCTTGGTCATGGCAGCGCCCAGGTCACACAAGGTCAGGAGACTTTGGGAGGACTGAGATAAAGTTGGGGCAGTGGAGGCTTGGAGGGCCGGCAGCAGGGTGGGGCTTCCCTCTTATCAGAAGAGCTGAGTCAAGAACCTGGCATGGGGCTTCCCTGGTGGCGCAGTGGTTGAGAGTCTGCCTGCCAGTGCAGGGGACGCGGGTTCGAGCCCTGGTCTGGGAAGATCCCACATGCCGCGGATCAGCTAGGCCCGTGAGCCACAACTACTGAGCCTGCGCGTCTGGAGCCTGTGCTCCGCAACAAGAGAGGCCGCGATGGTAAGAGGCCCGCGCACCACAATGAAGAGTGGCCCCCGCTTGCCGCAACTAGAGAAAGCCCTCGCACAGAAACGAAGACCCAACACAGCCAAAAATGAATAATTAAAAAAAAAAAAAAGAACCTGGCATCTCAGGGGCAGTGAGCTTCTGTCTGCTTGGAGGCTAAATCCTCAGACTCTCATGCTCATAATCTTCATTATACATCATTATTATTTCAATTATGATTAGTAGCACCTCCCTTTTATTGGGTGCTTCCTGCAGCATCTACATCAGTCTTCATAACCATCTATGAGGTAGGTAGAGGCTCTTGTTATTCCATTTTGTGGATAAGAAAACTGAGGCTTAGTGCAGGGTTATGTTACCAGCTCCCCCATCCCACGCCCGTCCGGACAGCACACCTAGAGCTCATGGTGAGCTGGCGGTAGCCCTGGGAAGTCGGCAGGGCGCTGTTGGGCTCCCGTTTATGTAATGGGAAAAGTGTGCTCCCAAGAGCCTGCAACCCACTTTAGGGATCAAAGTCAGTGACCTGAAGCCAAGGTGGCAGCCCAGGCCCGGCATCTCCCTGGGTCTCTCTCTGTGGGTCTTCATCCTGCCCAACTCATCCACATGGGTGTGTTGGGTGTTCAACCCAGGTGGTTGCATTTCAGGCTAGTGGGGTTGGAGGACAGTTTAGTTTTGAAAAAGAAGATGAAGGAGAGGGCCTCTAGCAAGCCCTGGAACTGTAGTGCGGAACGTCAGGCATCATCAGGGTGAGAGCGTGCTGATTACCCACAGTGTCTGTGTGTAGGGCCAGTCAAGAGCCCCTGCGGCTTCACCTCAGCGTCCATGGCCTTGCATTGGTTTTTACCCTCTGACCTGACGTGTCTTACAGAATCCAGCCTGGGCTGTCCTCCAAACTCAGGTGTGATCTGGAGGGACCCAGTATAGAAGCCACAATAATCTAAGACTCCTCCGTCTCCAGGAAGCGAGTGGGATGTGTGCTTGTGGGCGAGGAGCCAGGTCAGCGTGGCCTGATGAAGACATTTGCAGAAACTACTGACCCCTAGTCACCTCATCTTCCCTTCTGCCAGTGTGTTAGAAGGAGGTTCCTGTACTTGAGCTCAGAAATCAGGTTGGGCCCCGATATAGGGTTGGAATTGCACCCCAAGGAAAGGCTGAGAGAATCTTCTTTTTAGACCTCAGCTGGGTGTGGTATCAGTTAAGCCGAGCATACACAAGGCTGGAAGCAATTTCTCTGCCCAGCCTCTCACCCGTGGCAACTCTTTTCAATCATCCATTTGAACTGTTCCCCAAATGTGGTTCTCACTGTGGAGGGTGGACACTTGCCCCAGCTCCTTCTAAGCTTCAAGACCCCTCCTGACTCTACCATTCTGGGCCTTGTCCTGAGTTTTTTGAAGATAGTTTGTTTGGGATTTAATCTTTTAAAAAAATTGTATAAAAATGTATGTTTATTAAATTAAATAACAAGCCTTAATGACAGGCTAATAACTATGGTAAATTTTAGATACGAATATAAACTATGTTTTGAGATATCTCTAACAACTATCACGTGACATGAAAATAATCTGATTTCTATTGGTGCTAGTCACAGGCACTATTAATACTACTTTTTTGTTTTTTTAATAATTAAAAAAATTTGAAGTGTAGTTAATTTACAATGTTGTGTTAGTTTCAGGTGTACATCAAAGTGATTCAGTTTTATATGTATATATATATATTTTTTCAGATTGTTTTCCATTATAGGTTATTACAACATATGGACTATAGTTCTCTGTGCTATACAGTAGGTCCTAAAAAACAGATACTTCTCGGTTTTAGCCCATACTATCCTTAAAGGGTGAGGTGTTTTGGATTTTCTACCCTTGTTTAAAGTGTCCCCAGGCCAAATCCACCAAGTATAATATATAATACATACAGTGCTCCCATTAGGAAGGGTGAGGCAGATCCCTGGGGACCCAGCTGGGCAGGTCTCCAGACATGTTGTGAATGAGAAAAGCAAATTGTAGGTGGAGGATACAGCTACTCACAGCCACAACAGCAAGCAAGCAAAGAAAACTCCCTCCAAAACAATATTATGAGCTTGTTTTGGGCACATTATGTGGACGTGTCAATAAATAGAAAGAGGCTAGGACGCATTCTCAGGAAGATGAGGGGTGGTCGTCTTTGGGGAGAGGGGAGGGAGGAGCTAGAACGGAGGTTGGCGCACAGGGACTTTGGCCTTATCTGTAATGTTTTAAAGTTTTATGAGAATTAGTTGTCTAATTAAAAATTGATATTTAAAAAACTTTGCTCTTTCTGGTGGTTGCTGCAGACTACCTGTTTTAAGCTCCCAGCTGGCATTCTGCACCGCGGGGAGCGGGCTTGTGGGCTCTCCATCCTGGAAAGCCAAACACGTGCAGAACACCTTGCATACCAGGCACTTTACCTGCTTGAGCTCGTGTGTCATCAGCCAGCCCGGGGTGCCTGCAGCCCGATCTCTGGAGCCTTTGATCTGGTTCCTCTCAGCTGCTGCCCTTCCAGACTCTGGACCTAATTTCTTCAGCGTGTCCACAGATGGCAGCCCCTCTAGCCGGGGCCGTGTTCTGTTGTTCTTCTCTGGCTGCCCTGACAATCGTTCCCTTTCTCTCTCTGTCTCTGCCCCTTCTCTCTTCATCGGCACAGGTGGTGGCTGCAGGTGGGGGAAGACTAGGCAGGGAGGAAGGCGTTCTCAGTTTTGTTTCTAATCTGCTTCCTGAAGCTGCCCCTGGGCTGGATGTTACAGGAATTTCTGGGGGGCCCTTCTGGGCTGAGCATGATCCCCCAAAGACCTGATTATTGCCCCCTGTTCACTCACTTGTCCTTCGGGTATTTATGGGTCATCTACCATGTGCTTGGAGCTGTACTAATCACAAAGTCTGCTGCTCTGTGGACTTGGAACCCATCCACCTCCTCCCATTCCTGCGGTCACTCCTCAAGCCAGGCCACTGTCACCTCTCACTGGGAGCTTTGTCCCTCCACACGTTTCTCCTTCTTCCAGCCAGAGTGAGCTTTCTAAATCAAATCTGATCGTGCCCCTCCTTTGCTGAAAACTCCCCATGGCTTCCCATTGGTCTAGGGTCAAGTCAAACACCTTGATATGGCCCACAGGGCTGATGGGTGTAACCCCAGCTTACACCTCCAGCCCTCCTAAGCACTCGGGTCCCCACCCCCCCCAAGCTCTGGTCTCTGAGCCTTTAACACACGCCTTTCCCTCTGCCTGCAACACTTCCCGCTTCCTCATTCTCCCTGGCTCATTTCTCCTTAAGCTTGAGGTCTTAAGTTAGGCAGCACCTCTTCCTGGCAGAAGCATCCCTGAACCTGATTCTCCCACCTGAGTTCTCTGCATCGTTCTCTCAGGCCGCTTCTCACACTCTGTATAACTGTAGCTTAAATTTGTCTGTCTCTCCCACCAGACTCTAATGTCACGAATATAATGTCTTGAATAATCACAATGACAACGCCTACAACAGAGTGAGCTCTTTCTTACCTTAACACGTGCCAGGCGCCATGCTAAGCATTTTCTGTGCCTCCCACCATCTAATTTTCACCTCCCTTTGAGGTGGGAACCATCATTATCTCCATCTTGGAGGAGGAATTGAGCCCTACATCAAAAATGTGCCCCAGTCGGCCAGTTAGTAGATGGTGGAGCCAGGACTCACACCCCAGAGGTCTGAATTCAGAGCTCGCACCTCCCCGCACTGGGAAGGGCAGGGCTGTATCTGTCTGATTCACGATTGTATCCCTAGCTCCTAACGCAGTGCCTGCCATCTAGAAGGGACTCAATAACTATTTGTTGAATGAATAAATAAATCAAGAGATGTTCGGCGATGGGCAGCAAACATAATCCCTGCTAGGATTAGTTCCCTTTAAGTGCAGTGAGGGGAAGCACAGCTACTTTATTGATCCACACCAGAAAGCACTGGCATACATAACTAAGACAAATCTGAGGACTCTCTAGCCAGGCAGCCCCACTGTGGCTGTCTGCTGGGCTGGGCTGGGCTGCCAGGCCAATGGGATTTGATAAGATGGGGCTGGACACACAGAGACGGTGCTGGAGTCTGGGGGAGGGGCTGGGGACCCCCTGGGCCTGGTTGGGAAAGGGCCGTTTTGGGAGTTTCAGGTTAGCAGAGACCTGATAAGATCTGAAAACAGCACTTACTGTGGGGAGAAAAACAGTCCATAGGACTCGAATTTATTTTATTCTGTCCAAAGTGGGATTTCTGCTGATGATTTAAATCGGTGGTTCTCAACCAGGGTAATTTTGATCCTCAAGGGATATTTGGCAATATCTGGAGACATTTTTGGCTCTCACAGCTGGGGGGTGGGGAGCGGTCCTGGCACCTGGTGGGGAGAGACCAGGGGTCCTGCTGAACACCCTACGGTGCACAAGACAGCCCCACCAACCCCAGCAAGAAATGAACAGGCCCCAAACGTTGTTAGTGCCAAGGTTGAAAAGCCCAGATTTAAACGATGGAATGGGTGAACCCGGGGAGTAAATGCTGTGTGTGGACGTGCCTCCTGTGCCGGCCTTGACTCCTAACAACGCAGGCTGTGGCAGGGGAGGGACTAGAGGTGACAGATGCCCTTTCTACTCCCCCACTCTTTCCCCAACGCTGGAAAACATTACCAGGGACTCGGCCCCTCTCTGCGGTTTCCCTCCCCTCCTCCCCATTCCTCACAGTTCTGTTATCGCTCCAGGATCAAAAGTTTGAAACATTTGGTGCCCATATTTGAGAAAAGTGAAGCGGCTGGGTCTCAGATGTGAGCACGCTTGGCTCGCTTCCCCCAGGGACTCTGATGTAGGAGTGTTCACACTGCTCATAACTTTGGGGGTCACTACCAGAAGGGAGCGGGATGAGAACGGGGTGGGGAGGACATTGGGCACTGTCACTGGGGTTTGCCCAGGCAGAGCGTGTGACGTGCTTTCCCATGCCCCGGCTCCCGGCAGCCTGACCCCTTCCCTGCGGCCTGTGCATATTCATGCTGTAAGTGTGTCCTGAGCACTTCCTATGTCCCGGAGACATGGTCAGGGGCTGTTTGGTTAGCGGGATGCTTCAACCTTCAAGGCGAGTATAGTCTCTTAGGAGAGAATAGGATTCTCTATCTCTTACTCTGTTATTTCAGGTCCTACGAGAAGCAGACCCCAAGATAGAATTAGGCGTGCAAACAATTTACTGGGGGAAACACCTGCGGAGGATGAGGGACGAGGAGCAGGCAGGGGTGTGACACCTGTGAAAGGACAGAGGGCAGGAACAGGGATTGGACAGGAAGTGTCTCAGACCGCAGTGCAGCTCTAAGAAAGCGTCATTTGCCGGTTAGAGACCGCATCCTGCATGAATGGTACCAGTACCTACTGTGCCCAGCTACTGGCTCCTTCCCACCCTTGACCCTTGGCATTGCTTCTGTGGCCTTTTCAGACACCTCTGCAGGAACCCTGGACCACTCCTCCTCCTTTCTCAGAAAGCAAGAAAACGACTGAAGCCCAAACTCCTGCCTTGGAGCTGTTCAGGCCCCCAAGTCTGGCTCCACGGCCGCCATCCCACCTTAGTCCTTTCCCTGCCGCTGGCCCGTCACCCTGCCCAGGTGGCTGGGGTCTGTTGCCCGCTTAACCAGGCTGCCTTCTCAGCCCGCTTTTGCCCATCTGCTCAAGTCATCCTCCTGCCCAGAGTGCCTTTTCTTTTCCTTTAGTCAAAACTAAATCTACCCATTGCCTGGCCTGAGCCGACTCCCACTCCTCCCAAGATTTCTTCAGCCCCCACTGCAATTTCTGTTTTATTCAGAAGCACTGAGGAGTTCCCTGGTGGTCCAGTGGTTAGGACTCGGCACTTTCACCGCCATGGCCCGGGTTCAATCCCTGGTCTGGGGGCTAAGATCCCCCAAGCAGCACGGCACAAAGGAAAAAAAAAAAAAAGAAGCACGGCCATAGATTAAGACCTCATTGCTTTCCAGTCGTTTCAGCTGTTATGATTGTATTTCTTTCCTTTTTTAAAAAAATTTTTATTTTTTCATTTATTTTTGGCTGCATTGTGTCTTCGTTGCTGTGCATGGGCTTTCTCTAGTTGCAGAGAGCAGGGGCTACTCTTCGTTGCGGTGTGTGGGCTTCTCATTGCGGTGGCTTCTTTTGTTGCGGAGCACAGGCTCTAGAGCACAGGCTCAGTAGTTGTGGCTCACGGGCTCTAGAGTGCAGGCTCAGTAGTTGTGGCGCATGGGCTTAGCTGCTCCGCGGCATGTGGGATCTTCCCGGACCAGGGCTCGAACCCGTGTCCCTTGCATTGGCAGGCAGATTCTTAACCACTGCACCACCAGGGAAGTCCCTATGATTTTATTTCTTACACTAGCTTCCAGGACAGCTAAGGACACGATTAATCAGTTCTCTGTCCACCATCTCTTCTTCTTTCCTTCTCATCCTTCCTTCCATTTATCAAGTATCACGTTTGTCAGTAGAAACTTGGTCACCTTCAAGGTCCCAGCTGCGCCCCAAGTTGGCAAGGTTGGAATATCTTTTGGTCTCTAACTGGCCTGATCTTGCCCTTTCTCTTCCCTCTCTGGGTCCTGGTGACCTCCAGCTCCCCTTTCTCTGGCCTCCCCAAATTCACCAGTATTCTCAGTGCCTGGATTCATACAGGGGAACCAGTTACTGGTTCCAAAATGTAATTTCTCCCTAGGGAAATTTTTGACTAGGCCCCCCCCACAGAGAGTTGAAAGGATAAAATTCGAATGAATTTGATACGTGAACTGGACCCTGTACTGTCCAGTACAGTAGGCACTAGCCATGTGTGGCTATTTAAATTAATTAAAATTAAAATATAGTTCCTCAGTTATAGTAGCCATATTTTACGTGTGGCTAACGGTGACTATACTGGCCTACACGGATAGATTTCCATCATCACAGAAAGTTCTCTCGGACAATGCTGAGAGAAGGAAAGGCATTTTTAAAAAGCAGGTGTGAGGTATAGCAGGAACTTTCTTCAGTCCTGAATCAGCCCTGTTTAGGGGTTCTTGCCTTGCTAAGAGAAGAGCCATGTCTTTAAGGCTTCCTTGTTGAGCTGAAAGGAGGCCCCTCTGAGCCATTCCCAGTCACCAGAGATGCCCCTGTAGTGAGCACAGGCCTTGAGGTCACGGGAGCAGTGGTCCTGGGGGTAATGAACAGGCCCCCAGTCACCTCCCAGGCCTGGGTCCCTGCCCTCTGGCTCTGAGATACATCTCTGGATGGCCAGATATCTCTGGCCACTCACAGCTACCCTCCACTGCCTGCAGGAAGGGGGAGGCCTGTTCTGCATCTGCATCGGCCCGGGTGCAGAATTCCTAATGCACTCGAGAGTCGAGAGTCGACATTGTGCAGCAATTGGTATCAATTATTAAGCAGAAAGCCCAAGGAGGGTCTGTGGAGCAGTGGAGAGTGTGGGAGGGGAGGGGGCGGGAGACAGTGCTGGGCAGGAGGAGGGGGATGGCAATGGCGTGGGCACTGGGCAGAAGGTTCGAGTGCTGACCCTCCCACACAGAGAATAGAACCTCGGGAACGGGGAGTGAATGGTCCCCGCCCACTCCTGCCAATCAGTATTTGGGGGTGATGCTTCTCCTTTAAGTGGGCTTCCGATAAGCCTGAGTGTGCTCGGGAGTTAGACACCAGGATGCTGAGGGGACTTGAGGCCTGAGATGAGCTGGGAAGAGGGCAGGGCAGTGCTCCTCCAGGTTTGCAGGGTGGTCATCTAGAGCAGGGGCGGACACACTTTTTATGTAAAAGCCAACTATTTTAGGCTTTGTGGGCCTTACGGTTTCTGTCGCAATTGCTCAACTCCGCTGTAGCACAGAAGCAGCTGGAGACAATATGTAAACAGATGGGCGTGGATGTATTGCAGTCAAATGTTGTTTACAGAGACAGGTGGCAGGCCGGTTTTGACCCTGCCCCTCATCTAGGACCTCTAGCCTCAAAGTGTGATCCTTGGACAAGCACACCATCACTTGGGAGCTTGTGAGTAACGCAGAACCTCAGGCCCCACCCCAGATCTCTAGAGACAGATCTGCATTTTAATAAGTCCCCTGTGCCTTTGAAGTTTGAGGAAAGAGTTTAAAGTTATTCTGGGGGGGGGGGATCTGGTCAGAATCAGGAACAATGGGTAGAAATGGCAGGAAGTGAAATTTCATCTCAACATCAAGATGTAATTTCTATCCAACAGAACTGTCCTCAAAGGCAACAAGAGGCTGTCTCTGGAGGTAGTAAGCACCCCATCACAGAGGTGTTCAAGGAAAGGCTAGATAACCACTTGCTCGGGATGGTAGGGAGGACTTGGGCAGGATAAATAGCGTCATGGCTAAGAGTCCCTGCTGGGAGGCAAGCTGCCTGGGTTTGGATATTGCTTGGGCGAAAGGATGTCTCCCCCATCCTTATTTCAGATTCCCTGCCCATCAGATGGGGTAATCAAAATCCTCACAGGGTTGTGTTGAGACTTCCTTCACTTAAAGTACTGCAACAGCCCTTACTATACACTAAGTGCTGAGTGTTACTATAGGTTACTTAATTCTGTAACAGCTATCCATATTTTTGGTGGGATTGAGGACCAACCTTTGTATCTAAGGTCTCATCTGTCCAACTCTGAGATTCGAGGTGGGGAAGAGGGAGGTTGTGGGGAGTAGCAATCCTAGCCAGTGTTTTTTTTTTTGATATTTGGTGTGAGCCAGGCATTATGCAAGCATCGGTTAATGGCTCTCAAATTACTTTCAGATACTTGTTGCCCTGGAAGAGCAGATAGATTATAATCTGTTGCTGCTCAAACACTCTGCGTGTTTCAGCTTTGGAAAGTCACATTGAGCCCAGAGATGAAGTGCATCGTTTTGTCATCAACAGATTTGCGTGGTGTTGAGGGCACAGAACTCCCTAGAGCTGGTCAAAGAGCCGCCTTGTTTGGACACATCACCAGCTCAAGTCTTAAGATGGCAGGGGGGCCAGAACGCTTGACTGCAGAAAAATAAGGAGACTGCTGACTCCAGATCCTATTCGTGTGGAGGCACCCAAAGATGTAATGTCCCTTCTGTCCTCGTTGTTTTGCATTTATGATCCCCAACCATAGGTTTTCGCGACAGACCTTGGTTTGGATTCTTGCTCTGTCACGTCATAGCTGTGTGATCAGGGGCGAGCCTCTTGACCTCTCTGAGCCTTGGTTCTTTCCCTTATCAAAGGGACTGATAATGCTGCGTGCTTCACGGGGCTGTGGTGAGGATGAAGTGAGAACGTGTGAGACTTCTAGGAGCCGTACAGATGTTGGTTGTCACTTTAATGAATCCTATAAGCCTTTTGAAGTCTCTTCCTTCCCCACAGTGCTTGCCACATAATAAGGGGTTAATACAGACTTATCAAATGTGAGAGGAACGAATGACCTTCTCCTACAGAAGGGGAAGGAACTGCTCCTGGGGAGGGGTGAGGTGAATGCCCCCTCCCTGCCCTGTCCCCGTCCCCACCCCACGTCCTCAACTCCCACCATCATTTCATCTCCAGCATTCCTTGTGTGCTGCAGAAGTTTCCATCAGCTGGTGGCGGGCCTACCTACCTTTCTTCCTAGGAACAGCTTTGCCTTGGCTTTGTGGAAACCAACACAGAGTTCTTATCTTCCCAAAGAAACCTTTCAAAAGACAACACACTGAATTTTTTATGGTGTATGTGTGTGTTTTAGTTTCAGAAGGTGGGCTGGAAGGAAAGTAAAGATTGCTCTTTGTACCCAAGGGCAGTATCCAGCCAAGCTTAGGAGCCCTTTCTCACTGCTTTCAACTCTCCCCCATCTCCTTCCTTCCCTCCTCCCCCCATCATATAATTTTTTGGTACTTTTTGGTTAATTAATTTAAAGTGACGATAGTCCCAGATGAAGCTGTAAATTAGTTTCAAATGGCGCAGCCGGGCCACCCACTACTGGAAGATCATATTGCAGTGACAACATTAAAACTTGAACAACCCTCAACAAGGCGGGAGGAGGGGAATCCTAAAACCTCAAGTAAAAACACATTTCCAGCTCAATTCCTTGCTGCAGCCCTTAAGAAAGTGGAAACAGATGGATGGTGGCTTTGATAATGAGAGAGGCAATCAACTTTAGATTAAAAAAAAAAAAACCACCCTGAACCCTACCCAAAAAGGATGAGTCTGACAGTAAAATCCCAGACACATAACGTTCCATTTAAGAGGCTATTGACATATTAGCCGGGAACAGAGCGGGTTCTGAGAGAGGTCAGTCCTCCTCTCCCGGAGCATTCTGCATTGTTCCCTCGCCTCCGAAGCCAGAGCACTCAGCCCCCTAATTGAAAACATTGCAGTATCTTTGGATGTTACTGATGGTCAGATTTCCCCTGGAAATCACTAAGTGTTCTCGGGAGGCTTGGCTGTTGCCTGCTGCCCGATTCTAGAGAGCAGAAAATACATTTCTGTTTTTAATTTAACTTAATTATTATTTTTTTGTGGTTGGGTGTGTGTGTGTGCGTGTGTGTGTGTGTGTGTGTGTGTGATTTTTTGAGAGGCGGGGGACAAGATACCAGGAACAAAGAGAAGTAGTTCAACAGTAAAAGAAAATGTTGAAGTCATGAGATCAGG
Source organism: Balaenoptera borealis (assembly GCF_965194805.1). Lineage (NCBI taxonomy): Eukaryota > Metazoa > Chordata > Mammalia > Artiodactyla > Balaenopteridae > Balaenoptera > Balaenoptera borealis. The sequence continues at coordinate 118,399,655 of NC_138866.1, read as the reverse complement.
ACTCATGCCTCGATCTGGCAAGCTGTGTAGCTTGGGACAAATTCTGACATTTCTTATGCCTCCATTTTTTGTCTGTAAAATGGGAGTGAAAAAGCCTGCTGGGCAGGTTCTCAGTGATGGAACTGGGTAGAGTGTGGGAGAAGCTGTTAGAATAGGAACCAGGGGTCTGGGGCTAATTTTTCCAGCTCTGCCACTTGCCAAGCCTGGGTCTTGGAGCCAGTTCCTACTGCGGGCTGACCTTCAGCTTTTTGCCTGTCTGACCAGGGCTGCCATTCCTGCCCTGCCCAGTGGCCAAGGCAGGGAGTGAGAGCTAATGGATGGTGTGCACCTGCTGGACTACCAGCCCTTTGTCCACGCCTGGCACGTGCTGGGCCCTCGATAAATCATTGTCGAATGAGTGAATGAACCCGTGAACAGGCTTGGGCAAGGAAAAAGTAATACTGCTGCAGAGGGGTGCGATCAAATTGACTTCTCGGTAATGGCAGCTCTTCCTCTGGGGACTTTGTCAGAAGAGACGGACCACGTGAGTTTCTGTGATCCAGTAGGTTGCTTGAGCCCCCAAAGAGAAGAAAGACTCAAATGGAAAGAAATCTTGGTTTGGTCCAGAGAACATTTGCACGTTCGCCGGTTCAATCCTTTTGGAAAATATGGAGACTTGGTTCTGATTCAAGTTTCTGCTCAGGCTTATTTTCAAAGGCTTTTTGGTAATATTTATAAGCATCATGGGGACAGGGCCTTGGCCTGTTTTATTCACTGAATATTCTAAGCATCTAACAGGTGTCTGACACACAGGAGATGCTCAATAATTAAGATAGAAGTAAATGCAGGAATCTCTCTCTCTTTTCTCTCTCCACCTCCCCCATCCCCACCCCCAGAGCCAAGATGAACACTGAGCCTTGACGGCTTCTGTACAAAGCGGTACTTGAGAGCCGTGGCCTTCTTGGGTGGAGAATTGCTCAGGACAAGTAGCTGATGTACCTGCAGAATTGCCCAGTGGGAGTCAGGGGATCACAGGGTTGGGGGTGGGTTCTGAGTGCTTGGGGCACTGCCATTATTATAATAGCTCTGCTATTATTCATAGCCTCCCTGGCTGCAGTCACGATCTCTGGAGATGAGCTTCTTGGGTTGACTGCCTTTTCTGAGCCCCGCTCCCTGCTCGGGGTAGTTCTGGTTTGAGAGGACGTTCTCTATCAGATGTTCTCCTCCAGCCGGGACCTGCTCCCTCCACCAGCTTCTCCATACTCTGCAGCCTCCCAGTGTGTCAGAATCCACTTGTGTTTCTGGTGAAAAGGTTGTTTACTTCAAGGGTCCTCAGGGATAGAAGGAGCAGCAAGTGAGAACCAGGGCCCTGTTGATGGAGCTGTGAGGGCTTAAAAGTCATTCTGATGGCTTGTTTGGACCCTAGTCAGTGCCCCTGGCGAGACAGCAGCTGGATTATGTCTGTCGTGTGCTTGACCTGAGCTCTTGTCATCTCCTCTACTTCTCCCTTCCACCTCCACTTCTCTTCTCCTCCCTCCTTCCCTTCCATCCCGTTCCCCTGCCCATCCCCACTCTGAAAATCTAGGGTTGGGAGGTATTAGGTTGAGGGGAGATCAGGAAGTCGGCTGGAAGGAATTCTTCCATACTTTATAACAAGCAGCTCTGGCAATGGCATGTTCCTCCGGCCACTGGTGGCCAGCCATGAAGAGCGTTGATCCCCTAGCTGTTTCTTTGACTGGACGAGTAGCTCAAATCACGGCACTGGGATAGTTTTGAGATGAACTGGCTATTGTTAGAAACATTTAGAAATGTCTCCCCTATGCTCCAATTTCCTCCTCTCTGCCAGTCTTGGCTCTAACAGCTGGAAGAAATTTCTCCTTCATCTGCTATATTCAGGCTTTCACTAAGCTCCATCAATTTTGCCTTTGAAATTTCTTTTGTTCCCGCCCCTTCTCTCGTCCCCACTGCTAATCCCCGAGGCCTGGCTCTCATCTCCTTTGCACGCCGAGCTGCCTCCAGAACCTCTTGGCAGAGTTCCCTGCCTCTGGTCTCTCCGTCTTCCATCCATCCTGTACAGCCAAGCCAGACTCATCTTTCTCCAGCTCCTTTTGCATCTTAGGGTGCCTCAGCTCAAATTCCCCAGGCTCTCCAAAGTACTTGGCATTGCCCAGACAGTTTTGCAGCTCCCTCTGCCTTAATTTCTTCTTGGAGCAGTGGCTGTATTAGTTACCTGTGGCTGCTGTAACAAATTACCACAAACTTGGTGGCTTAAAACCACAGAAAGTTGTCCTCTTACAGTTTCGGAGACCAGAAATCTGAACTGAGTCTTATGGGCCTAAATCAAAGTGTCAGTGGGACTGTGCTTCCTTGGGAGACTCCAGGGGAGAATCCTTTTCCTTGCCTCTTCCAGCTCCTGGTGGCTGCTGACATTCTTAGCCTGTGGACATATCACTCCTCTGCCTCTGTGGTCAATCTTTTTGCCTCTGTGGTCACATTGTCTTCCCCGGGTCTGTCTGTGTGTCAGATCTCCCCCTTACAGGGACACTTGTGATATACTTAGGGCACATCTGGATAATCCAGAATAATCTCCCCATCTGAAAGTCCTTAACTTTATCATCTCTGCAAAATCCCTTTTACCAAGTAAGGTGATATTCACGGGTTCCAGGGATTAGGATGTGGATATTTGGGGGGACCATTATCTAGCCTATCACAGACTTCTTATCTATTCAACACTTCAACAAATATTTATTGAGCATCTACTATGTGCTGGACTCTGTTCTAGGCAACAAGAGTCATTAAGACTAATGATCCTTTTCAGACCCATTCTCCTGCAGGGTGAACTACCCTTATCTGGGCTCTTTCCCTCCTGGAATGTGGTATTATTACATAGCGCGATCATCACATTGTATCACACTGGTAACTGTTATATACCTGTCCTCTTCCATTTCTATGAGCCCCTTGAAGTTGAAGCTAACTTACTTATACTGGTACTTAGGGCTAGATGGGACTTGGTGAAGGTTTGTTAAATCAATGAACAAGTCTCTTATTGCTTCCCTTCATTCTTCCTAAATATATTTCTAATTTGCTTGGATACTAAGATGGCGCCAATAATAATTCTGCCTCAGAATTCTATATTTAGGGTCTGACCTTCTCAGTGGTCATCTCCTTGGGTCTGGGTCATGGGATGTAGCTGTTGAGGGCATCTATCATTCTCCTTTGCCTAGTCCCCAGCAGTGTTATATACCATTATTTATTTAATGCTTCCCATCAGTCATTTCTACTGCCCATTGGCTTTGAGGGGGATGTGGGATAGGGGAAGTGAGAACGTTAGAAGACTGCGGTCTGCATCACTTGTGGGTCACATTTCCTGAGGGTGTTTCTTCTTGGTGTCGTCCAAGCATGGCCCGTCCACATCCACCACCTCTGGTAGGACAACACAATCAGTTCAGATCTGGTAAAACAGTACTGTCTCTTTCCATTGGTAGGAGAGACAAATCCTCTCCATAGGGCCTTTTTCCACAAGTCCTGACATAATACAGAAGTGGGACAGACCCTATTAGGTACTGCCTTGTGCTGTTGGTTTATGACTTTGAAGTTGATCCCTATTTCCCTGCCTTAGGAAAGCAAAAGCGTATCTAGGACAATAAACCAGTGGTGCCAACCGGAGGCCCATGGATTTGTACACAGCCCTTGGAAGTAAGGGACATGGTTGTAGCCTAATGTCTAGAAAGCATTTTAAAAGGCAGTGTGACTCATAACTTCACACTTACTGTCTTAAAACCTTGGGCCTTCCCCATTTCAGTTGTCTCTGTGGCCCCTGCAGGCACTGGCATTAAAACCTCACTGATAACTGTTTCCTTAGCTACAGCAGTGTGTGTTGCTTTTCCAGGTGGAAAAGAATCTAAGAATAAAGATCATCATCATCACACACACACACACACACACACACACACACACACACACATCCTTGTAACTCTCTGGCCTCCCATAGAACATAACAAAGTAGAACTTGGGTGATAGACACTTGGATGTCGATTAATTGTACCATGCTTTCCAAGCTGTGTCATTCACTCACCTCTTAGATGACCTTTGTTACATCCCTATACCACTCATTCTGTCATTTGATTAACATTTGTATTTAAGTTATCTCAAATGTTAGCTTGTATAAACTTATTTTAGAAGGAAACACTGCATCTTTACCATAAATGGAAAACCAATATCATGTATCATAAATAGAATGTAACTGTAAAAATAAATATACTGAAAACAAAACAATGTTATTTACCCAAAAATGGAAATAAACAAGGAAATGCAGAGTAATAAAAATCAAATTGATTCACAAAATCTAACTGATTCACAAAAACAAGATCCTCAGTGAGAAAAACAGAATGGCTTATGACCAGTCAGTAATAAGAGAATATTAAGCTTAACGTCATTTGATTTAATATGACCGTGTGCTTCTATGTCAGTTAAGTTACAATGTCTTTTAGTTTTGAGAGTGATCAGCGCTAAAAATTCCACCTCACATGCGTCCATGGTCAGAAAGGACACCTTACCATTGCCTAGATGGTAAATTTTAAAGATTTAATTTTTATTTATTTTTGGCTGCGTTGGATCTTCGTTGCTGCACGCGGACTTTCTCTAGTTGTGGCGAGCGGGGGCTACTCTTCGTTGCGGTGCGTGGGCTTCTCTTGTTGCAGTGACTTCTCTTGTTGCGGAGCACGGGCCCTAGGTGCGTGAGTTTCAGCATTTGTGGCTCGCGGGCTCTAGAGCTCAGGCTCAGTAGTTGTGGCGCACAGGCTTAGTTGCTCCGCAGCATGTGGGATCTTCCCAGACCAGGGCTCGAACCCGTGTCCCCTGCATTGGCAGGCAGATTCTTATCCACTGCGCCCCCAGGGAAGTCCCCAGATGGTAAATTTTCAAAATTAAAATGTTTTCATATGTATTTTTTGATACATGTGAAAGAATGTATGTATTCATCACTTACTTCATGTGACATTATGAACCATAATTATAAAATGAACCTACCCCTATCTTAAGAACATTACTAATGAGTGTGCCTTCCTCTCTGATTCCCATCCCTGCCTCCCCCTCCTCCCCTCCTCGGGTAAAGATTGTCTTGAATTCCTTTACATTTAAAAATAGTTTAACCACCTATGAATTTCTTGAACAGTATGTTATTTAGATATGCTTGAATATGAGCTTTTTAAAAATGCTGTCATACTGTCTTCTAGGAGACTGGATAATCAGTTATGGTGTGTGTATGCAAGGGGGTGTTGTTTCAAGTGAAAATGAGCACATGCAGACTGCATGTGACTACTTGGATTAACCTTGTGAGGTAACTCTCACTCTGCTCAGGCCAGCCCCAGCTTTCACGTTAAGTGGAATTTAAGGGTGGGTGAAATGAAAAGGATTCCCCTTCCTCCACCTTTCACACCTCAATTACTTCCTATGGAGAAAAGAGTTATAGCTGCCCGAGGCTGCTCTCCTTAGAAGGCCTGCTTGCAAAGTTGTCCCTTGGCTGGCAAGTGGGAGCTTGGGTTAGGGAAGGGTTCTCACCATTCCCTGGGAAGAGTGGCTCACTCTGCCTAAACTGTCCAAACAGTATGATTCATGCTGAACGCCTGCCTTCCTCCCGGGAGTCAGAATTTTGGTACATGGCAGACAGACGTGCCTACGTGGCCAGTACTCCCTCCCTCCTTCCCCCAGTAAAAATCATGGGCACTGAGTCTCTGATGAGCTTCCCTAGGAAACAGCATTTCACGTGTGTCATGACAGCTCACTGCTGGGGAGTGAAGTGTGTCCTGTGCGATTTCACTGGGGGAAGACTTTTGGAAGCTGGGCCTGCTTTGCATCTGGATGTTGCCCCATGCACCTTTGTCTTTGCTGACTTTTCCTTGTATCTTTGTGCAGGTATAAATCATAGCCATGAGTATGACTATGTGTTGAGTCCTGTGAGCCTTCCTGGGACCTGTCTTTGGGATCCTGACACTCCTCCAAACCTTTTTTTTTTTTCCTGCACCACCCTGAGACCTCAATAGAGGGGCCTTGGCTCTGGGCTTTATACTTTGGAGGGCACTGAATCTCTCTTTCTCTCTCTCTCTCTCTCTCTCTCACACACACACACACACACACACACCTCTGATACTTGGGATCTGGAGGTCAGGGCTGGCCGAGTAATCTGTAACCCTAAAAGACCAGCCCTTATAACTATCACCATTCAGGCCCACGGGAAACCCTTCTGCACATCTTTTGCCTTACATCCTGGAAAACGCATCAGATCTCATGAAGGTGGTGTGCCATACACTTCCAACAATGTCTGAGGCAGGCACCACCTCAGAGAGCAGGAGAATCTGAGCAGGAGAAGTGCTTGGGTAAGAGAAAGGCAAATTAATTAACTTGTCAAATCCTTCCTCTCGACTTGAATGTAGTAGATTCTTGTATAAAAAATTATTGTTTCTCGGCAGTGCCAAACATTCATTTTCTTGTTTCTCTTCATGTTCCAATTCCTGGTTCTGGAGATAAGAATTAACACAGTGTTCACAACACTTGCACATGGATACTGAAGCATATTGTACTACAGTAAGCAGTTCATATGACTCTTAAATTTGTATATATATGCAGCTCCAGACATAGTATGTGTGAAGCGTGACATTAGGTCCTTACACTGGTAACTAGCTGGACACTGAATCATAGAATTGCAAATTGTTCTATTTTTATAAAAATATTTAATATCTAAATTTTCAAGAAATTAAAAAGTTTCAGCTTTACTTGAGTACCTTTGGTTAAAATAGTTTGTATTCATTAATTATTATTTATATTTTGCCTTTTAACTTTGGTAGCAATTTAAAATATTTTAGAAGAGAAATAATTTTTACTAAACTCATATTGAATTATAATTTTAATTTTTCCAATTTTTACATATATTTTAAGGTGTTTTAAAAATGAAAGTACATTCACAGTTATTCCCTTTGAATATACATTTTATTTTTTAATTATTAGATGATTATTGTCAGTGGAATAACATTTTGTGAAAATGAACATACTTGGAGATTTTGCTGAAGTGAAGGCAAAAAATAAAAGAAATAAATATAAAATAATACATGAGCTATGGCTCTCCTTATTTTAATACTTACCCAAATATCACCAGCCCATTAATGGAACAGCCAGATGCACCCAGTGATAATTAAGTTCATTTGTCTTCGATGGAAGACTTTCAGTCATATAGAAGCCACGACTTCATTAATTTTTTATGTCTTGTTATGATGCGGATATTTTTGTTGAGGCAGAGAGAACATAGAGCATCATATCTGATGTAACATTTGGCTTGTGATTTAACTTTTGCCCATGTAGACACGTGACGTGTAGCCCTCAGGTTCGGGCAGGCCTGCTTCCTCCTTTCTTTACACACAGCCCTAGGAGGACCTGGGTTCTGGTGTACAGCGAGTGCCCAGCAGCTGTGTGGACCAGGCCACTGCTGACTCAGTGTGCGTGTGTCACCAGGACCAAGGCCACACCAAAGCCAAGGGAGGGAAGAGCCCCGGGAACTTCCCCAGATGGCCTCTGTGGGAGGCCTGGAAAAGCTTTCTCCATGCACACCCTCCGGTGTCTACTGAGCTGGGAAGGCACTCAAGCTGCGGGCCTGGCGAGGGGTTTCAGCTTTAGCTCTGCCACCTTCTGGAGAGGTCACTCCAGAAGGGCAAATTTCCTGAGCCTCTTTGATCTTGTTTCAACATGTGTAAGATGGAAATACTCATTCTCACTTTTCAGCCTTGTTGTGAAAACTGGAGGCTTGTATTTCAAACTCATAGCACGGTCCCTTGGATGTGGCTTAATGCATGTTAACCCATGTTTTTGGACAGCGAAACTGAAGAAAGACGTTAAACAAGAGGCTAAAGTCATCCTGGTGGTTAGTAGAAGGAAGAACCCAGGCATTTTAATGTTCCTTCCATTCGCTGGGCCCTGATAACCCGCCGTGCTTCTAAAGCCCACATGCTCTCCTGACCACACCCAGGTTAGGAAGGATGCCTGCCCTGCGAGGTGTCCTGGTCTGAGCACCAGTTCACTTTCCTTGGAATCTAGCTCTGAGGATTTACAGCCGGGGTGGGCACACACTGGAGGTCCCCTTACCTGTAAGTTATTCCACCAGTAATTAGATTTCTTTCTCCTGTGGGGAGCCAGCCTGTGTAAATTCACAGAAACCTGGGAACAGATGATATAAGGGTCACCGGAGCCCCCTTGCTGCCTAAAATGAAACTTCCAGGAAAATGATTTCTCTGGGCACATAAGTTACTAGGGTCCCGGGGTAACCATAGCTCAGGCTCTGACTATTCCCTTAATGCTGTGTTCAGTGATGGAGTGTTCATGGCCCCCTTGGCAGCCCGCCTGCCTGGCCCTGCTCTCTGAGTGCAAGAGCCTCAGTGACACCTGCTGTTGCCGAGGGAGGTGATATATGTAGAGGGAAGACGGGCAGAGGGGAGGGAAGACCACTCCTTTCCCAGCCCCTTTGCTTCCAGGCCAGACTGACTCAGGTTCAGAGACCCTTAGCCCTTCGGGTGAGCCAGTTGGAGGTCAAAGACACTTTGAACCATAGCACAAATCACTAGTCGTTTGCAAGAGGATAAAATTAGATACCTAAGTCATACTACAGTAAAAAATTCCAGATGGATTAAAGATTTGTGCATTAAATATACAGTACTAACAAATTAAAAGGCAATATAGGACTATGTATGTGTAAGATTGTTCAGTTTGACCTATAATCTGAGCTGTCATCCTTTTCTAATATAGTTTTACAGATAATCTCACATATATCGTCTTACAAGTCCAGGTAGAGGGCATATGTCATATATCTCAATCTTGATCCTTATATCTCTATATCTTGGGGTGGGGAAGCCCTTTCTAAGTCTGGCACCAAATCCAGAAGTCAAAAAAGAAAAATTTGGCATATTGGATCACCTAAAAATTTAAAAAAGCAAAACAAAACTGTACCGTGAAAGGCACCATAAATAAATCAAAACATAAATACATAAATGACAGCCTGGGAGAAAGTATTTGCTACACATTCTAGCAGGAAAACTGTAAATATCTATACTATAGCGAGTATTCCTCCGAATCAATCAGAAACAACATAAATGGACAAATGCACGATTCACACATACACACACACACTATACAGATGGTCCATTAAAGAAGAAAAAAATTTTAAATTATTTGATATCTAAAACTGGAGGAAAAAACATTGTTTGATCTCACTAATAATTAAAGAAATATGGATGAAGACAACATTGTGGCATTGTTTTCATTTTTGCCTACCCAATTAAAAAGATGGATAGCCTTCAGAACTGGTGAGAGTGAAGAAACGAGCTCGCACACACTGTTGGCGGGAATGAAAATCCTCACAACCTTTTTGAAGGTACTATCTCAATAGATATATAAACTTAAAATGCTCTTACTGAATAACACACCGATCTCTCCTCTAGGAATTTACCCTCCCAAACCATGGCATGAATGAGTAAAGATGTAAGTACAAAGGCATTCGTTGTACCATGGCTTACAAGAGCAAACATTTGTACAAATTTAAATTTCCAAGGCAGAGCATGGTATATCTGTGTAGTGGAATCCTCTTCAACTCTTAACAAGAAGGTAGATCCGTGTAGTAGGAGGTAACATTTTTCTGAGCATTTGCTAGGCGCTGTTCTGAGTGCTTCCCATCATGACCTTGTTTAACTCACCCAGCTCTTCATAAAGTAGACGATGTTGTCATCATCCACACATTGTAGAAGAGGCACAGAGAGGTTATTAACCTCCACAAGATCACACAGCTGTGAGAAGTCAGAGCTGGTATTTGAGCCGGGCAGTGAGGTTCCTGAGACACCAACCAGGGAGGAGGGGTCACTGATAAAAGTCGTGTTAAGTGATAAAGCAAGTTGCAGAAAAATATAGCATAACTACATTTTGGTGACAATACGTGTGACTATATATATAATATGTACTATTTATATGTATGTTGCATTACAATAATTATGGAAAGATTAATTTGGTGCGAGTGACTGAAGGGGCAGATTTATTTTCTTCCGAAAAAGTGGTGGGATTAAAAAAATAAAACTAGCTGCTTAGTTCCCTTCTGTTTTTATTTTTATTTTATTACCTATGCCCCCTTGACTTGCATGAAATAAAAATGGCCCAGTCTGGTAACAAAAAATACATCCTTGAAAAATAACATATCCTCTTCACACCAGTAATAAAAAATCCCAGCTTGGGAAATACAGCTTTTGATAGTTATTATTTAGCAGTAGATAAATTACTTTAAATAAAGGCTTTAAAAATGATTTAAAAGGTAGTATGTCATCGTCGTAGAAAAGGTGGAATTATAGAGCTGAGAGAGTGAACTGGTCATCTAGTGGGTTCCAGGAAGCTGGGACCTCCTGCTCCGTGGTTCATGCTGCATTTACTTCTCTCTTTGTTTTCTTCCCAGCATCCTGTTTCCATGACATCCTACTCCAATCCCCCAAACCCAGAGCAAGCCTGGTCAGGGGTGGAGAGTCACCATGAAGTTGAAGAGCCCCGACCCAACCAAGCGATGTCACAGGGGCTGGTCCAGGATGGAGATCCTGTCCATTTGCTGGTGGCCAGAGTCTCAGGGTCACAAGACCTCCAGCTGCTTGACTCAAAAGGGCACCCAGGACACAGCAGGCACTTGGGCTCTGTGGTTCTCAGTCTGGGGTGATTTTGCTTCCTGGGGACATCTGGCAATGTCTGGAGACACTTTTAGTTCTTACCACTGGGGAGTGGGTGCTACTGGCGTCCAGGGACGAGTGGGCAAGGAAGGCTGCTGAACATACTACAGACCAAGAATTACGCAGCCCCAAATCTCCATAAGGCTGAGATTTCAAAACCTGCCCGGCATTAGATCCCCTGGTCGGTCTTGCAGCAGGAGGGATGGGGTCCTGAGGGTCCCACCTGTGGAAGTTCCTTGGCCGGTATGCCCCTGTTCTAGAGGAGAGGCAGATTTCTCCAAGGCCAGGTGGAGAGAACCAGCCCAGTGCACCCCAGGCGCTGCATTTCCCGGGAGCTGGGAGGAATTAAGTTATAACATATGGACTAACATTGATACAGTGTGTGACAGGTGACAGAGTTCTTCCTCTGTGCTGGGGTTCAGTACAGACTGGGGTCCTCTGCACTGCCCCCCATATTGTAGGGGTCATGGACAGGTTGGGGGGAAGGGGAAAGACTACATCTGCTTCTCATTCTCTCATGAAATGAGTTCCTTGTCATAAACTCCCCACAGTCTCCCTTTGATCACAGCTCTGACAGTTCAAACCCTGCATGCTATTCCAGGTTCCACTTATGGGTAGGAGACCTTCCCCAGCAGATGTGAAGGCAAACATATTCTTTCTCCCCATGCTGTGGTATCCTGGAGACCGGTGAGCTGGAGCTAGGATGCCATGACATCAGGTGGGTTAAGTGTGGGCTTCACGTACCCGATACGTATCATATAAGCTTGGAGGGAGGGTGGGCAGCAAGGGCTGGCCCGGGAGGCTGGGCATTCGGGAGACGGACAGGGTTCCATGTGTCAGGCACTTCGCATATGTTATTCACTTGCTTCTCATGACAACTCCTTGAAATGGGTTTTATGATCATATCTATTTTTTAGAGGAGGAATTCAAGCTCAGAGAGGTTAATTAACTCGGCCAAGCTCATGTAACTGGAAAGTTGAGCTCCTGGAAAGGGTGCGGGGAGCTCCCTGGGCCATCATGGGTTCTGCAAGGGCGGATGAGAACTGGACAAGTGTAGACTGGCAGGAGAACCATGGCCCTGGGACAGGTTTGTCCTAGGTTCGTGGGCACCGTCACCATGCCATGCAGCAGGGCAGCTTCGGGCTGGGATGAAGACGTGGGATCACAGTGGCCACTGGACAGAGCGTGGCCTCTCTGGGAATTGGAGGAGGCAGGGTGCAGGGAACCGGAAATGATCAATAGAGGGCAGAGGCCACCAGGATGGGTGCTTAGAAGGGCCTGCGGACCAGAATAGGAGTGGAAATACTCTGAAGGGCTGAGAGGTACTCTTCACTGCATCACGTGTGTGCCCTGTGACGGGGAAATGGGGTGTCCTGTGTTAAACAGCACGTGACTCCCTGGGGAGCATCTCCCTTCTGTTGATGTCTGTGGTTTAATGCACTAGCTTCTTGGCTCCTTTGAGTGATTTAGAAAAAGTGCCCCTCTGGATGGGTGCATAGTTCAGAGCTTGGGCTGGATGTCTGCCCCTTTAGTCAGGTGCTGATGGAGGACAGCTGTAGAGGAGGTCCACAGACCGGGCCGGGCGTGCGTGACCAGACAAGAGGAACCACGGAGGGTGGGTCGCTGCGTCCAGGCCTTCAGGCGGGCAGGGACTAACTCGTACCTGCATCTGCATGTACAGCTCCTGGACCTGAGCTGGCACAGAGCCTGCCCAGGCAGTGTTTGCCGAGAGGATGAATAAAAGAGGGTCACCTTCCTTTTGACTCCTTGGGGTGAGTCTTCAGCCTTCTTTGGAAGAAGATTTGGAAGTGAGGAAGAGAAAGCTATGGGTCAGGTAAGATGGAGGGGGGAAGCTTGACTCATTATGTCAACTTCATAGCAGATGCTTTTGAATCCTAAAAAAAATAATAGCTGAATGTTATTGAGGGATGGGTTACCAGGAGCCAGCCACGGTGCTCACCCTTCTGTGATGGGCAGTTTTCTATGTCACTTTGCCTAGGCCTGAGTTTCCAGCTATTCAACCAAATGCTAATTTAGGTGTTGCTGTGAAGGTAGATGTCATTAAAGTCCCAAACCAGCGACTTTAAGTAAAGGAGATGATCCTAGGCAAGCTGGGTGGGCCTGATTCAATCAGTTCAAAGGTCTTAAGAGCAGAGCTGAGGCTTCCCTGAAGGAGGAGAAATTCCGCCTGGGGCCTGCAGCTTCAGCCGGTGTCTCAGTTCCAGCCGGCCCTTCCTGACGGCCTCCGAGTGGATTTCAGACTCACCCAGCCAGCCCCACAATCACATAAGCCAATTCCTTGCAACAAACCGCTTAGTGTATATCTCCTACTGGTTTTATTTCTTTGGCTGAACCCGGACTAATACACCTTCATATGGATCAATTTATCTAATCCTCGCAAGAACCCTGTTAGAGTTATTATTATTATTCCCATTTTAAACTGGAGCCCAGAGAAGGCAAGCTGTGCCAGCAAGCAGTGAAGCCAGGATTCAAACCGCAAGGCTTTCTCCTCCAGGGCCCAAGTTCTCAACGGCTACCCCGGAGAATCTCAGGGAGTGAGTCATGTCAATAGCAGCCCGTGCTGGATAGCTGACAGGCTTTAAGATGGGCCAGGCAGTTGTGATGAATTGGTTGGGACGATGTTGTAAGGGAGAGGGTGGCCGCTACCAGAGCAAGTCACCACAGCAGTCGGCCCTGGGGGACACACACATCTCGATGTCACCTTCCAACAGCAGTCTGTCCTTTCCTCGGAGCTCCCTGACATTCTGAGTGTGCACAGAATGTTCCCTCAACCTTGTATTTGCTTGTATTTTGTTTTAGAGTTACCCTCTGGTGGTTGGTTGGTTGTTTTCTCACAGGGCTGAGCTTATTAAAATTCCCTGAAATGTTCACCGTCAGTCCTCTAACCTGAGCTCTTTCCTCTGATTCATTCATTCATTCAAAGTGACATTGAGTTACCCTTCTTAACAAAGCAGCCCCAGCTCGCCGGGAAGAAGAAAGTTAGGTGTTGGCTCAAAAGGAATTCAGGGGCATCCGATGACTTGGCAGGTGCTCCCTGGCTGTGCACATGCCACACCTGGGTGAAAATTACCCCTCCAGAGTAGCAAGTTAAAGAAAAACCTTTGGGTCCAATGTTTGGGGTGCTGATTTGCCATAGTTTAAAATCATGGAATAGACGTCAACTGCATTTGATTTGTCTCCACGTAACAGCTCAGACTCTGGATGTCGACCACCTCTGCTCCCTCCCAGTTCCCCTGCCCGAGGCCCTGCAGTCCTGAGGGGGGCTGAACACGAGCAGACCAGGAGCTGGAGGATGGAATGTGTCCCATTCTAGCAATGCCTTTCGGAAAATGCAGAGTGGAACACAAGCTGAAGTAGTTGTGTGTGAGGTGGGTGTGGGGTGTGTACACGTGTGTGTACGCTTCTCTGTGTCAGAGGAGGTGTGGGCAGCGGTTAGAAGGAGGGTGGCTTGATAATGAGCAGGGACTGGGTATTTGTCCCAGCCTGAGGGGTAAGGTTTGAAGCCATGGGACAAAACTGGGCTCTGAACTCATGGGGCCTCCAGGAGCGTGACTGAGGACAGAAGGCTCGGTCCAGAGGGGGCAGAAGAGGGACAGAGACCAGTGCCTGTGGTTTAATGACAGTTCCAAGGATTAGAGTATTTTCATTCTTTGTCTCTTTCTGTCTCTTTGTGTCTGTGTCACTGTCTTTGTGTCTCTGTCTCTCTTGTGTGTGCGCCTGGCCACTCTTTTTCTTTGGAAACAGGAAGGCAATTGAGTGGCTCACAGAATCCCCAGGAGGAAGAACACTCGGACCTTCTAAAGGCACAGGGACAAAAGGAAGAACCACAAGCAAAATCACCCCCCAGGACTACTGCTGATGCCCTGCTGGCTCCTGGGTGTCACCCAGTGGCACTGCGGCCGTACAGCTGCCGGACCCAGGTCGCTGCCCAGACCAGGATCAGGGAGACCTGATTCATAGACCTGGCAGACCGCTGCTGGGAGACTTAGGGGTGACATGAGTCCTCAAAGGACCCACCAGCTGGCTAGGTGGGGTCAGCTAGAGACAGCTTTGGGATCCTGGTTTATTGCTGGAAATAAAAGAGACAATTATGGTCAACTCTTGTGCTGGTTGGATACCACGTGTAGACAAGGAATTTCAAACTCTAATTTTACCCTGGAACACCAGCAATCCCTTCCCTAAATTCCTCTAGAGATTTTAGGGCACTCTCTAACCTCTAGTAAGATGGATGGATTAGTGAGACCTTCCTTGTGTCTCTAGTTCATCGGGTACAGAGTCTTCTGGGAAATGTGTCGGCCAAATGGCACTGGAGTGGGAGAGAGGAGAAGGGAAAATCAAGGACAAAAGATACTGTGAAAAATGGAGATACTGGAATCTTCCAGCTGTAGATCCCTATTTGTTTGTTTATACTTTGGGCCATGGGGCTTTTTTTTTAAGCTGAGACCTTGACCTTCAGGAGCAAGCTGCCATGGCCCTCAAAGGTGGGGAGCAGTGATGGTGGAGTGGGTGACATCCAGAAGAGGAGGTCCCACCCTCTCACTGCAAGCAGGTTGCTATATTTTTACTGTGGCCAGTTAGAACCTGCTCTGCGAGGGGAAACTTCTAAATCCTGGGAAGTGAGTGTCTCAAGGTCTCATCCAGGAAGAATAGTCTGACCCTAGAAGAACAGGTGAGGGGTGATCTCTCTATTTCTCAGCCAACTTCTAGAAGATGACAGAGAGGGCCAGCAGTGAGTTTAGCCTCATGGAAATCACAGGCTTTGCAGCCTTTGGGATATGTAGACTCTCTGGCTTCCTTCTTCTTTGTACCAGAAAACCAGACCTGCTTCCGCCAGGCTTGGGGCTGCAAATGGAACCTCTGGGACCAGAGCTAAGAGGAGAGACAGCCTGAGACCCGTGGCCTCCTCATCACGGGGAGAAGTGGCTCCTGACCAGTGAGAACTGGCAGTGTCTGGGATGGTGTGTATCAGTGTGTATGTGTGTGTGTGTGTGTGTGTGTGTGTGCACGTGCACATATATAAACGTGTGTGTGTGTTTTAGTCAGGGGCAGAGTGGAGGTTGGTCCCCTGAATGCCTCCTCTTCACATCCTCCAAGGGAGAAGGGCCATTCTCCTTGACTCCTGGGAGCTGCAGAATATTGGAGAGAACACGTTTGCCCAGAACAAAGCAAAACCCTCAAAGGTTCTTTCCTATCTCTGATTCTAGAAAATTACCTGCCCTTTCATCCACTTCTCACATTCACGGCCTGTCTATGTCACCGTCATTTTCCACCTCCTGGCATTTCAGCGCTCATCCTTTCTCTTTTGTGTCTCCGTCTGTCCAGGCTGGTTTGCATCTCTTTGTCTTTGCAGGGTCTGCATCCCTGCCTCTGTCTGTCCCTCCCTCCGCCTTGGCCGGCTTCTCTCTCAGCTGTCGCTTTTCTCTCCTCTCCTCCTGGCTAGCGCTGAGCAAGTGGCTGTCGGCCGTCCCTCGCTAGAGCCGAATCCCAGAGAAAACCAGTGTTGGAGCTGATGAGTGATTTTGGCTCCCCGTCTGATTTCCCTCCAGCTTGATTTTGAAGCTCTGTGCAGCCCTGGGACGTCTGGAGGCCGGCTGGGCCGCGTTGGGCTCTGCAGCTCTGGGCCCCCAGCCTTGGCACCCAGGGCCCCACCCCTTCTCCTGACTTGGAGTGATCCCGTCGTCCTGTCTTACAAATTGGGATCGCTCCCTGCATGTGGGCTTTGGTGACAGCCACCAGATGGCAGGGACTGGTTTTTATAGTAACTCATTAACCTCTTGCCATCCTGCAATTAAGAAAACATTTAATTGCTTTTTCTCGAGCCATCCTATGAGTGATTTGGGCAGCTCGTGTTCATCATGTGAACCAATTTGCAGCTAGAGCCCGAGAGAGTGGGCACAGTGGCGTGTGAGGGCCCAGACGTGGTGAGCACCGTGGGCAGCCCTGGATTGCCCTTTGGGGCCTTTGGGTAGAGGGGAGCACAAGCCTTAGAACCTTCCTGATTGGTTTCCTGCTGGGTGATGAGTCCTGTGGATTAGCTCTGGATGCACCTGAGAGGCTATCTAGGTTTTTCCTTCTCATTTAACCGTGGGGAGGACTAAGGCCAAATAAGTCAGGGAACTTGCCCCAAGTCACACAGCTAATCAGTGACACCACCTGGGCTGCAGCCCAAGCGTTCATTTCCCACCTGCGGTGCTCTGGGCTTCTCCTTGCTTTGCCATCATTCCCTGGGAGATGTGCTGCTGCAGCACCTCTGAAAGTGTGTTCACTCCGTACTTGGTCTGCTTTTAGGTACATAACTGCCCGAGAGTTATTTACTCAGGAAATAGCTCAGAGCATCCCTGAATGGATTAACCAACTCCATCCGAAGAGGCAGGACCCACTCCCCTCTCCCCTCACACACTCCCAACCAGCACACCTGGCGGCCTCACTGCGGCACTGGGGATCACAGAGTGCACAGTGCCGTGACCACGGAAGCTCCAGCCCGCAGCAGAGCTCCCACCAGCCTTTTTTAGGTGCCAACCCTGCACCAGCTGACCCGCTCACAGCAGAGGCCCCTTAGGCCTCCCAGAGACGGTTAGCAGCTTGCCTCCCATCCCTGTGTCCCGGCACCACCTCCACAGGTCTCCAGGCATCTGTCATTGCCGTGTCTTTGTGCCCTTACTGCTTATACCTTTCCCCCCCACCGACCCCCTCACCTCCCAAACTCCACACCCTTCCACTGGGCTTTGGGTGCCTCTGCTCCAAAACAACGGATCCCTCCACAGCCAGCAGGGTGGACAGGGAGACGTGCCACCCAGACCCCCATCAACAAAGGCTGCTGGGAGGGTGGTCGGCAGCCCCCAGCCTTTGGGGGCTGTCTTAGCTGTGGAGGGCTGCCTCGCCCACAGTCATGCCCTTCTGGCGGGGGATGCCCCATCTGATGACTGATCAATGAGGAAGTATAAGGATCGGTTATTTTGGTCCAATGCAGGACAACTCTTGATGGGTCATTTCGGCTCCAGAGCTCCCACGGGGTCAGCCCAGGGTCTGTCACTGGCCAGCATCACAGCTTTACTTCTTCCTCCGACTTCTGCTTCATCCCAATCACATCCCCAGGTATTGATCCCAAGAATATTCCTGCTTATGAAGAAATATTAAATGTGACAACTCTATATTTAACATTTTGAGGAAGTGCCAAACTCTTTTCCACAGGGGCTGTACCATTTTAGATTCCCAGCAACAATGTGTAAGGGTTCCGATTTCTCCACATCCTCATTAGCACTACCCACCCTTTTGAAAACGGCCATGCCCGTGGCTGTGAGGTGGTATCTCACTGTGGTTTTAGTTTGCATTTCTCTTATGACTAATGATATTGAGCATCTTTTCTTGTGCTGAATGATCATTCGTATATCTTCTCTAGAGAAATGTCTGTTCATATTCTTAGCCCGTTTTTAATTGGGTTGTCTGTTGTAGTTGAGTTATAGGAGTTCTTTGTATATTCTGGAGAGGAAATCCTTATCAGATATATAATTTGCAAATATTTCTTCCCACTCTGTGGATTGTCTTTTCACTTTTAATAGTGTCCTTTGACACAAAAAAAGTTTTTAATTTTGAAGAAGTCCAATTTATCTGTTTTTTCTTTTGTTGTTTGTACTTTAGTTATCACATCTAAGAAACTGTCTCCTAGTTCAAGATCACAAAGATTATACTCATGAATTTTATAGTTTTTAGCTCTTACATTTAGATCTTTGAGTTAACTTTCGCATATGGTGTAAAGGTCCAAATTCATTCTTTTGCACGTGGGTAGACAGGTATTCCAGCATCATGTGTGGAAATGACTTTTCTTTCTTCATCGACGCATCTTGGCATCCTTGTTGAAATTAATTGACCATAGACGTATGGGTTTATTTTTGGACTCTCAATTCTGTTCCATTGATCTATATGTCTATCCTTATGCTGGTACCTAACTGTCCTGATTACTGTGGGTTTGTAATAAGTTTCTTAAAAATTAAAAGAATTGTTTCCAGCTTTATTGATACACAATCAACATATAACTTTGTGTAAGTTTAAGGTGTACAACGTGATGATTTGATACATGTATATATATATATATTGTGAAATGATTACCACCATAGGGCTTAGTTAACGCCTTCATCACCTTTTTGTGAGTGTGTGTGTGGTGAAAACATTTGAGATCTAATCTTTCAGCAACTTTCAATTATATAATACAGTATTGTTAACTATACTGTACATTAGATGCCCAGAACTTGTTCATCTTATAACTGGAAGTTTGTCCTTTGACTCATATCTCCCCATTTCCTTCACCCTATAAGTTTTGAAACCAGATGTGTTAAGTCCTTCACTTTCTTTCTTCTTTTTTAAGATAGTCTTGGCTTTTCTGGGTCCCTTACATTTGCATGTGAATTTCAGGACCCGAGGGGACAGGAAAGGGAGGAGGGCTTTTTAAGTTGCTGACAGTAAGGCCGGCCTGCGATGTGGGACTCCCGCAAGGTCTTCCGTAAATTCAACTGGGCATATGACTAACTGGGCAAGCGTGTTTGCTTATGTACTTATGTATTTTGTGGAACAGGGGAAAGGGGCTACGTGTGGTGTTCCCGTTGACTCAGTGTGAAATGGGGATGGAGGCCTGAAAGCAGGAGGCCGGCGCAGGGAAGACCCTGGGGGTGAAAGCTTTCTCAGACCTGGGGCAGCTCCCGGCTCCGTGTGCTGTTCCACTGGGGGCTTGAGAAATCCCCGCCACCGCCGCCCCGCCATCGGCAACACAGAGCGCGAGGCACAGAGATGGAGCCGCTCTCTGTGCAGGGAAGAGGGAGGAGGGTGGCACCCTGGGGCACCCCAAAACGCCTCCTCGGGCCTCCGACCTCTGTGGAACGGAGTTGGACATCAGGGCCCCTGTGTGGCTTTAGAAGGGTTGGTTTTGTAACTCACGTCTCAGTTGGGGGGGGCGGCTCTCCCCCACCCGCCGGGGACAGATGGGGTTCACGAGCTCCCCGGGACTCCGTCTGTCACGTCTCCCAGCAGCCCCATCTTCTGTGGAGCCGACAGCTGGCCTGGCTGCTTCTGCGGAGTGGCAGCCCCTCTACTGCCTGAAGCCAAGTTCCTCTCAGCGCTGTCACTCTCTGGGCTGTTCCCGTGGCTGCCGCGATGGGTGATGAGACCCCGTGTGACTCGTGTCCTCTGCACAGACTCCAAGGCTAGGCTCTGAGGCCCAGGAGGTCCGAGGTCCTGGCCAGAGGGTGCAGGTGTGCGGGCAGGTGCGTGTGAGCATTCCCGTTATCCCTCTTTCAGGAGTTCTGTTTACTCATGCTTTCCTCAGAGTCCTTCAGGGAGAGAGAAAGCGTTCTGCCCCCTTTCCTGGGACTGGAATTCTCTCCCACTCAGGGCTGCCCAGATCTGGTCCCCAGATGCCTCTTGGAATATCTTACTGGAGAAAGCTTGCTCACTGGTCCTTGAGCCTGGAAGAATCCTGGACCTTCAGAGCCACAGGTAAAAGGCAGCCTAGTTCAAGAGAGGCCACAGACTTCAGAAACATCCTGACCGGGATCCATCCCAGCTCTAATGCTCACTGGCTGTGTGACCTTGGACAAGTCACTTACCTCTCTCAGCTCCCATTTCCTCCTCTGGAAAAACCTGATAGGGTTGTTGGGATGATGAAATTAACATACAATAAAATTCCTGGTGACTTGTAGGCCCTGAAATGCTGCATTTGTATCTGTTGAAGATTGGGTTCCCAGGGAAGCAAGCTCTGAGACAGAGTTTAGCAGTCAGGATATTAATTAGGAATGCCCTGGGGATCAACATCCTTGGAAGGAGAGGGATAGAAGCAGCAGTGGGCAGAGGGAGAGTGTGTCCAACTCTCACAGAGCTCTGAAACCAAAATGGCCTTTTACACCCTGTGCTGGAGGTCCCCACGTTCGATGATTCACTGGGAGGACTCCCAGGACTCGGCACACAGTGGTACTCACAGCAATGATTTATTACAGCGAAAGGACGCAAAGCAAAACCAGCCCGGAACAGCAGACAGAGGAAGTCCAGAGGAAACCGGGCACAAGCTTCCGAGAGTCCTCTCCCGGTGGAGTCACACAGGATGCACTAATTCCTCCAGCAGCAAATTGTGACAACACGTGTGACGTGTTGCCAACCAGCCAGGATCACTGGAGACTCAGTGCCCAGGGCTTCTGTCGGGAGGAGGGGGGAGGGCCGGCCACACAGGCCTCTCTGCCTGCCCCGTACCACGATTCCCGACTCGCAGGAGGAAGACAGGTGTTCAGCATGAAGCATGTTGTTTTGGAGCCACTCTTATCAGGGATTGGTGGGGACCCTCCAAAACCCAAGTTCCCAGATGCCAGCCCAGGGCCAGCCTTGCCAGCAGGCCTTTGAAGGAGGGCAGCCACGGGTGTTTATGATAACTCTTTAATGCACATTTCTCCACTTCAATCAGTCATCAGATGTGGTGCTCCCGGGAAGAGGTGTGACCTTGGTGCAGCTGTCCTCTGACCGCCGAAGCCTGCCTGCCACAGCCCTCCCAGCAAGACCTTCATTAAGGGGGAATCTGCATCCAAGCATCCACCACAGGCATGAGATGAGTAAGGTGCTTCTGGCCCTCACGGCTGTGGGATGCTGAAGAGCTCCGCTGTTGGGAATCTGGCCACCTCTCACCTCATGTGGACCCAGGAGAACTAAGCCAAGAGGAAGCCCCTGACATTGTCCGTCCATGAATCATTTACAGAATGTGCACAGGTCAGATAGCGGGAGAGAGAAAGCGGAGCTTGGTGTTCAAGGGGGAAGTGAGGCGGTGCTAGGGAGATAGCTTGTCTGTAAACACAGATAACCAGAGTGGAACAGAATAGACTGGTAGTAAAGACATATTTGCTGAATTGCCTTGATCCTGCTGACCACGTTCCCCAAGCTGAGAGCTGTGGATTTAGAGACATAAATAGGGGTTGGTTTCTGCCCATGGGTGCTCATTGTCTAGAGGGGGAGACTGACCTATAATCAGAAAGACATGGTAATTGAGAGAAGCAGAGAGTGGGGAGAGCCTGGGTGACCCCTGTGCCTAGCAGGAATGGAATGAGGAGGGAAGGCTTCCTGGAGGAGGTGTCGTTCACGTTGGGCCCTAAAGGATGAGTAGGAGTTAACCAAGTGCACAAGGAGAGAGGAAGGAGATTTCAGGAATGGACAATAAAACAAACCCTAGGTAACTTGAAGCCTGTGGATTCTTGTGATCCCTGGTGTCTAACCCTTTTGAGTGATTTCTTCTAGATCAGGAAAATTTCCCGGAGTCATAGAATCTCAAGTCGGAGAGAAACTTAACAGCTCCCATAGCTAAGTGTGCATCCACATCAAGCTGTTGGGAAGTCTCACCTGCATCCCTCTGATGACAGGGAGCTTACTACCTCTTGAGACTGTGCATTCATTTGGATGGCTCAGCATGCTAACAAGGTCTTCCTTCTACTGAGCTGGAACCTTTGTCCTTGGTCCTTCCACTCACTTATCCTGATATTATCCTTTGGATTGATGACAAATTTAAATCTTTATGCATCATGAGGGTCTGTGGGTTTTCCACTGTTACTCTCCAAGTAGTTAGTCCCTCCATCTAGTAGCAAAGGAAAGAGGCAGCAGCGGCTGGAGCTGGAGAGCTGCAGAGAAGCAGTATAATGAAGTGATTAAGAGTGAGACTCTGGAACCAGACCATCAAGGGTGGAATCTCAACTATGCCCCTTATTATGTAATCATGGCAGGTAACTTAACCTCTCTGTGCCTCAGTTTCTTCATCTGCACAATGGGGATAAGATAGTGAGCTATGTCATTGGGAGGTGGCAAGGATTAAGTTGATACTTGAAGTGCTCAGAACAGTGCTGCCAGACAGTTAGCACTGTCAATGTACGAGCTTCAGCTGCTATTCAAAAGCGACTGTGACAGCTGCCAGGCCACAGGAATGGTGCCGCAGACCTACTGAATAAAATTAGATGAAAATAGCCAGCACGGCTGGATGAGGATAAGGCTCTGCCTGTGAATGAAAGCCATCAACCTCATTCATACAGTTTGTCTCCACTCTTCTCTCTGCTTTTGTAATCTGTATGTGAGCCATTTGACTGTCCCCAAACTCCCCTGTGTATGGGGTCTGCTTTTGCTATTTAAATAACACTTCTGCAGGTCCCCATTTCATGAATAATGGGAAAACTGTGGTGTGGTCCCTTCCACCTGGAATCCCTACAGCCATCCAGCTTTAGGCTGTTGCCTGTTCCATTGTGGATCATGGGTGTGTATTTGTGTCACCACATAGCACAGTGAACTTCAACTTGGATGTCACTCATGGCTGCTCTGAAGGTCCGAGGCTGCTCCTCCCCCACCGTCTCCTCCCCCAGGCCCTCCATCTGCCCCTGGGTTCCCGGCTTCTCACTCCCTTGGGACCTCCCCACATCTCTCCCTCTTTTTGTTCTCTTCCCCTTTCCACTCCTCTGCCTTGGGCTGCCCCCAGAGGTTCAGTATCCCTTTCTTTTATTAAGAAGAGCAGTGTTTGGCCCTCCACCCTCTACTTGGGCTGGGACCCGTTTCTGTAAATCAAAAGCATGAGCAGGAACCAGCAGAAGCTCTCACATGTCAGTTTCCCTTCACCGTGATCAGTTTTTCCATGTGGTTCCCGCTCCACCACCAGACTCCGTCAGTAAAGGGATCCAGGCCACGATGTAATCTTTCCCTGATATAAATTATTCTACACCCCTGGCCCTCTTTAAAGGCAGATGGAGATACCGTCTTTTACTTTTTAAAGCAATTTAAAATCTTGCCTGGGAAGCCTGGAATAGTCTTCCTTCCTTCTCTCTGGCTCTCCAAATTCTGCCTGCCTGCCCTTTAGGAATAAGCTGAGTCTGCCTTCTCCATGAAGCTTCCCTGATCAAGTGGCTTTGAATCTTATGGCAAGGCCCCCCTTGCTACCTGGAGTTAGATAATCCAAGTCCCAAATTTGTGTGACTTGTCACCCAATTAAAATGCTCTTTCCCAGAAGTCTTATGAGACTCAAAGTTCACTGGAAGACTCCTGGCCTGAGAACAGGAAGAACAAGGAGTCAGAGAGGCATGGTTTTAATCCTGGCTTCCCCGTCTGTTGGTTGTGTGGCTTTTTATCCATTACTTAACCTCTCTGAACTCATTCTCTCATGTATAAAAGTGAGGAAGAATGCTTATATCACATAGTTGCTCTGAGTATGATCAAAAACCAGAAAACAAGTGTTGGTGAGGATGTAGAGAAAAGGAAACCCTTGTGCATTGTTGATGGGATTGTAAAATTGTACAGCCACTGTGGAAAAGAGTATGATGTTTCCTCAGAAAAATTAAAGATAATATTACCCTATGATCCAGCAATTCCACTTCTAGATATATACCCAAAGGAATTGGAAGCAGCGTCTCAAAGAGATATTTGTACACCCATGTTCATAGCAGCATTATTCACAATAGGCAAAATGTGGAAACAATCTCATTGTCCATCGGTGGATGAATGGATAAACAAAATGTGGTATATCCGTGCAATGGAATATTATTCAGTCTTAAAAAGGAAGAAATTCTGCAATATGCTACAACATGGATGAACCTTGAGGACATTATGTTAAGTGAAATAAGCAGATCATAGAAAGACAAATACCGTATGATTCCAGTTGCATGAGGTATGTAAAGCAGCTAAAATAAAAAAGACGGAAAATGTAATGGTGGTTGCCAGGGGCTGAGGGAAGTAGAGAATGGGGAGTTATTGCTTCATAGGTCTAGAGTTTCAGTTTTACAAGATGAAGAGTTATGGGGATGGATGGTGGTGATGGTTGCCTAACAAGGTGAATATATTTAATACCAGTGAATGGTGCACTTAAAAATGGTTAGGATGGTAATTTTTGTTATATATATTTTACCACAATAAAAAGAAGAAGAAAATAAAAGGTATATGTCAAATGCCCCACAGAGGGTCTGGCACGTAGGAGTGGTTTATAGATTTTAGATTTCTTCCTTCCTTTGGAAGAACCCACGGAATAAGGGGGGAGCAATCAGACAGTGGGCCTTGGATGATGCTCTAGGGGTACTAAAATCTGAAGGGCAAGTGTACCTACTGAAGAAGTGAGGGTCAGGGATGATAAGAGTCAGCTGGGTCCAGACGCCACCTGACAGACAAGCAGAGCCCTTATCTGCGGCCCGTGAGAAGAGCTGACACGTGGCAGAAACAGGAGCAGCTGGTCTCCATCTTCCTTTGCTGCCCAAACGTAAAGGCAGCTCTCAGGACTCCTCCTCTCCAGAGCTGCCGACTGGGCCAGACTGCTGCCTGAGGTCCCAGGGCTTGCCCCAACCCAAAGGGAAGGAGAAGCGGTGGCAGGGCAGACTCCAGGGAGATGCACGTGCACAGCCCTGTGAACTTGGACTCCAAGGAGCCTTCTGAAAGGACGGACTGAGGTATGAGGGTGGAGAGGGGGCCGGGAGAGGCCAGTTCTGCCCCTCTGAGCCTCAGTTTCCTCATCTGTGCAAAGAGAGCATTGGGCTCTAGGATCCGCAGAAGGAAAGCCTTCCACTCAGCAAGCTCAGGAGTTTGGCCGAGTGTGTGTGTGTGTGTGTGTGTGTGTGTGTGTGTGTGTGTGTGTGTGTGTCCTTGGAGAGCTCTGTGCACTCAGACGTGGCTAACTCAGATCCCGTTGATTCTGAACATGTAATTTTTTTTGACTTGGACTAGGCTGAAGGCTACACTTGCATAATTCACACAGAAATGGGCTTGATTTCTCACAAGTAGTGTTGGTGTGATGATGGAAGAATCACTTCCATAACGCCAGGGTGCCTCTCCCACAGCACCCTTCAGGTTCCACCAACATTGACAGAACACCCCTCCCCAAGGACCCTGCTGCCCCCAGTCGTCTCTGGCCATTCCCTTTGTGTCTGGGAGACTTCTCCAACTCCACCATCCAACTTATTAATTGGAATTATTATTTGGAATTATTAATTGATTTTAATTTTTATAATTGTGTTTTTCATGTTCAAGAATTGCTGCTTTTCATTGCAACTTTTTATTCTGTATATGAGTGTCATCATCTTGACTCTTTCTGAACATATTAGTTATTATTCTAAATGTGTCTTCTGTTTCTTCTGTGGATGCAATTCCCTCTTTGTGAGCTCAGGGCCTCTATTTTATAGTGTGGGTTTTCCTCAGATGTTCGGTGGTTCTTGGCTGTCTCTTCACATTTGCACGTAAGAATCTCTATTTGTTTCTTTAGAGACTCCTCGTCTCTTGGATTGTGATTTTTCTCTGCACCCGTTCCTCTGTTAACTTAGTCCCTTCTGCTTACTCTTTTCCAGGAATTCCTCAACACTTCTGGTCTGCCAACTCCACTCACCCTCCCTCCCTCCTTCTCTCCCTCCCTCCTCTCCTTCCGTCATATTTTCAGTGTTGGTAGAGATAGACCTCCTCTGCCTCCTTTTTATCTCCTCTTCCATTCCTTCTCCTCCTTCTTCTTCCCCAAAATGTATCACTTCAGTGATCACAGACACTTTGTCAGGAGGAGAAAGACGTGGCTACGCTCCATCTGACATCTCTTTTGGTTTGACCTCTTATGTCTCTTTTCACAAACCTTAGAATAATCCACAAGATGGTCGTCATTTCCCTCGTTTTATCGATGAAGAAACCGAGAGATTAAATGACTTCCTTGGAGATGCACAGCTTGACATCAAATCCTCCGATTCCCAGTTCAGTCTTTTTTTCCTCTTCCATCTTTCTGAAATCCCAGAGACCTTTAACCTGCTCCCACTACTCAGAAAGCCGAGTTCAAATCAGTGGTCACTGTGCATTTGAGTCCAAAAGGGCAACATGAAACTGTGTGCTCTCCGTGGAAGTTGACCCAGGAAGACCCTGATGCGTTGCTGTGTTAAGCAGAGATCGTTAGGATTTGCTCATGAGCTACAAATCAGTATTTACTTAAAACTAGTCCAGAATTCAGATTATCCAACAAGTCAGAACAACTTTCTTCCCCCAGTAAACCTTAACTCACAGTGATTAGGCTACGTTGTCTGACTTATTGAACTGTTTATTGATTTTTTTCCAGGCGGTAGTTCTTAATAAAGTAAATTTCTTAATAAAGTAAATAAACTAGTGTGGTCATGATGTGGGGTATA
This sequence comes from Balaenoptera borealis, assembly GCF_965194805.1. Taxonomy (NCBI): domain Eukaryota; kingdom Metazoa; phylum Chordata; class Mammalia; order Artiodactyla; family Balaenopteridae; genus Balaenoptera; species Balaenoptera borealis. Next base: position 118,372,786 of record NC_138866.1, on the reverse strand, counting down.
ATCGGGAAACCTCCTCTCAGAAATGCTGGAACACAGGAGCAGGAGCAGCTGTGTCTACACTGGAACTGAGACTTTCAAACAAAAGGGACATTTTCCTCTATGTCCTGGGGGCCAGGAGGAGGTTACCAGGTCCCCTGAAAGCTGGGACTTGAACTTGAAATAGGAGAGAATCAAAGTCCATGACACCCTGGGTGGGTGCCCAGTTCAGGTTGGACACTGGCCAGTGAGTGTGTTTCTCAAAGGGCCCTTTGAGTCACCTTGAGGGCCTTGTTCTAAGTTCCTAGGGAAAGTGGCCTGGGAAGCTGAGCATGGGCCCTGGAAATGAGCTGTAGTCAGTAGAAGCAACTAGTCAAGGTTGGTGGAAAGAGGCGCATCTACCTGTGAGGGCAATAGCAGAGGAGCTGTGAGCTGGAGAAACAGAAATATGTCACGTCATGGGTGGCAACAGGCCCCTGGGACCTGGAGCCCAGGAAGGGAACTGGGTAGAGCTCAAATCCAGAAACCTCTGCGATTCTCACTCAAATCACCGCTGGTCCCCAAGGCTGACAGGGCCTGGGAAGCAAGAGTCACATGAGAAAAAGTGTGAAAATACAGAAGTGAATTTTAACTGTGCCCTTGACTTCTCCCCCTGTCTGCTCTGGGCCTCTTGAGACTAGGGCTGGACAGCCACCTCCATTGCTGCCTCTGAAAACTTCATCGTGGCCCATCCCCTCCTGGACTTGCCAGGCACTAGGGCCACTTGCCTGGGATGAAAGAGTTTGTGGCGTGTCTGAGAATGAGGCCCCAGCATCCTGCCCTCCAGAGGCTGGCTGGCTTCTCCGTGGACTGATGGATGAAGTCTTCATGGGGCTGGGATAAATCAGGTGCCAAGTACAGGTGGAGACCAGGCTAAATGTGGTATTCTGAGTTGGGTTATGAATTTTTAAGAAAACCATTAATAGTAATAGCCATCCATATAAGAGATTATTCCAGGCAAGATACTACCAGGCAGTACTTTCTGGGACCCAGCTCCCTATTAGACAAGGGGACCCCAGTGATGGCATCTCTCCCTGAGACCAAGGACCACTCCCCTCCCTGATCAGAGCAGAAACTCTATCCTTCCCATCAGTCTGGAGGGTCCCCAAGGGCAAGCGCTGTCTTTTTCCTTTCCCTCCATTCCAAACACACAGGTTGGTCTTTCCCAAGGGCACAGTCCTTGTCTTCTCCACCCAACCAGGAGCTTCAAAAGTTCATATGTCTTCAATGAATTTGAGAGCTTCCCAAGGGTAGGGAATGCTGTCTTCCCCGGGAGGTGTCCCAAAACAGAGACCGTGTCGCCCAACCAAAGCAAGAGCTTCTTACGTCCAGGCACCATATTTCTAACTTTGTTTCCTCTCTCAGTATGCAAGACTGAGCCCTGCACACAGTGGATACTCAGAGCTTGTTATTGACTGCCTAGGACCACGGTGGTGGTCCTGGCGATGGTGGGGACTTTGTGCCGAATTGGAGATGGCGCTCACCCTTTAATCACCTGATTCAGGTGTTTTCCCCACGTCTGCTTCCCCAGGTAACCTTGGCCTTCCATCTCCATGAGTTCTTCCTAGTGAAAATGTTCTCAGAAAAAAGGGCAGTGCTCACAGCTTGTCAAGGGCACCACACACATGGTTTTAATTCAATCTTCTTCAAGCGAAAAATGTGTATTCCGGGAGCTCACCTTAACCCTGGGAATTACTGAGCAGCCATTATAGAATTCATTAGTTTGCTAACAACCTTTCAAGAACTCCCCACCTGTGATGCTGTGACTGAGGCTATGACAAGTCACCCCAGAGTCTACTTAATTTGTTCTTGGAGGCTGTGTGTGTGTGTGTGTGCGCGCGCGTGTGTGGTCTTCAAGATAATGATGCAGGAAGTGGAAAGGAGGCAAGAATCATTTACTGAGTGTCAGGCAGCAGGATTCTGGTCCGGATTCTGGTCCCACAAATTTTGTGACCTTGGACAAGTCACTTGACCTATCTGGGCCCCAGTGTGTTTATAGCCTGGAAATGAAACAAACTATCCTGCCAATCAACCGGACTTTCTTACCCACAGACTCCTCCCCTCCCACTTTCTCCATAACCAGAGAAAATGAAGTGAAAAACGATTGCTTCTCTTCCACAATTGTTTTTTTTTGAGATGGTGAGGGGGAATCACATTTCTACTCAAGATCTCAGTTCTGAATTTCCCTCCAACATAAAGCCAAGGGAAATATGCTTGAGAGAGCTAATATGGATCTCTGATGCTGGTCATCACAGTGGAGGTGGCACTCAATCCTGAATAAGTGTGCCTGTTTCATTTGGGCTGGCTCGTACAAGGTCAAGGGAGCCAGGCCCAGCTGCTGCAAGACCCAATGTTGACCACATACTGAATCTGAAAGACTTAGACACCAAGTCCCAAGTATGAGGCAGAAACGTGTTTCTACCTGTGTAATCTTGTTACTGATTGAGCGTCTCACATTAGACATGTCTCGCTCGCCCAAGATCAAGGTCATCTTCAATGTTCAACAACTCACCGTGTGCCAATCAGCACTTCACCAGGAAGGCCGAACGCCCACTGGTTGAGAGAACGAGTTTGAATCGCAGCCCTGCTTTTGGTGTTGGATGTTTTGGTTATTCCACGTTTTTTGAGACTCAGAACCTTTACCTTCTATTACAAGGTGACCAATGGGAAGTGCATGGAAACTCTCCCGAGCTAGAAGAACCACCACTTTAGAGACTCTAAGGGGTCGTCTCCTACGGCGGAGTCTGGGAGGGGCTGGTGAAAGCCAAGAGCGCTGGCGCTCAGCATTCTGCTGGAAGCCCCGATTACAGGATGTTTCAAGCTGGTATTAAATGTTCTGTTTTGTACTCTGCTTGGGTATAAGGGACCCAACTGCTTCCCTATGAAGTTAAGAAGGAGTTAAAGAAAACTGCTCCCTCGAAATTGGGAGAGACTGTGTTCCCCACTTGTATATTATTACTTCTCCTAGGGATGTGTTTGGTGGTGCTTGTGTGTATCTGTGTGTCTGTCTGTTCTTGTCTGAGCTTTCGCTCCCAGGAGTCAGGAAGTGAAGACTGCCAAAGGGACATGTGGGCCTGGCTTTGACCCTTCACACTGCAGATGGTGAAAGGGACACCTCAGCCTTGACCGGGTTGCTGGCCCCTCGTGAGGGGTGTTATTGGGACCTTGGACTGTGCACTCTTATGAACGTCTTATCTGGAGTAAAGCCTGATAGGGTGCACATTTTGCTCTGAAGCAAATACGGCTTGGCACTATCAACTGTTGGGTTTACACTGCTTAAGAACTGTCCTTTTAAGGCTTAAGGGTTTCAGGCATAGCCACTTCTAGTAACAGTCATACATTTTCCTCTGGCTGCCATTCCCTTCTCTTACCCCCAAGACTTCACTCAAGTAAACTGGCAGTGGGGTGACTGAGAGGCACAGTGTCCCCTCACTGCTGCTAAAGGGGAGATTCGGATGCACAGAGCACAGTTTGATAATCCCTGGTCTTAAGGAAGCAGCCCCAGCTCCTTAGCATGGTATCACAGGCCCTCCAGGACCCGGGCCTTCCCGTCTTTTCCTTTCCCACACTAATGCCTCACCATCCCTTCCTACCTCCAATCCAGGCTGTGCACGTAGCAGGTGCTCAGGAAATGCGTGGGTTTTGAATGGAACTGAGCAGCTATCTTGGTCAAAACCCTGTGGGTTCCCTTGACTCAACCTCTCCCTCCGCACCCGCCTGCTCTCCAATGCCAGGCCTCTCGAACCCTTCCATTGTCAGGGGTTTTCATCTCTGTCTTCCTCTGTATTCCCACTGTTAGTCTCAGGTGAAGGGTCCTGCTTGGACTATTGTAATAGTCTCCAAGCAGGTTGAACTCTGCTCAGATTCTCCCCATCTCCCGTCTGCTCTGCAGGTTGTTGCCGGGAGATTCTCTGCAGATCACTGCTTTGACCGTGTTCCTCTCTGGCTCTAAGCCCTTATTGGCTCCCTGGTGAGTATAGGTAAAATCCAGACTTCCCAGCCTGGCCTTCCACAATCTGATGTCAGCCTACTTTCCCCATCCTGCCCGGCGGGACTGCGGGTGCACCAGCCAAATTAGCCCACTTGTCATTTTTGTGCATGCCCCTGTGTCTGGAATTGCTGTTAACAAGACCTCCCCTCTCCTTCAAGGAGCAGCTTCAATGCCAGCTTCTCCCATCATTTTCCTCGCTCCTCTCAACTCAAAGGATCCCTCTCTTCTGAACTCCATGTGTGTTCTGTTCGCTTGGCACGTATCACACACTACTGTATAGTGCTGTGTGTACACTGTCCTTCCTCAAGCTCATAAGCGGGACCTGTGACTTAGTCACCTTGGTGTCCCCAGTGTCCAGAGCAGATATTTGCAGGGAATAGGAGCTCAATAAATGTTTGTTTAATGAATAAATACGTAATTCAAATCCAACACCCTGTTGTCTTCCAATGACGCTCAAATCATCCTAGGCAGAAAGCATATTTATCTTTCTAACCTGACCTCCCACCATTGGTCAAAATTAGAATAAGCACTTTTTGGATTAAGAGCTGTCACTTTGCATGTGGCACCTTTCAGACTCAAGGTTGGGAGTGACTCACAGTTTACCATCCATGGGTCTAAGATGTTGGCAACAGTATCATCCGCCTGACAGAATGATGTCTGGGCTTCTAGGCATGCAGTAACCCGTCCTTTGAGTGCTCCCTCTGATTTCACGTGCCCTGGGCCCTGGGTTGGTGTCTCTTTCTCTGATTCAACTCTCCCCCTGGATCATTGGGCCTTTGATCTCGGTATTTGTTCTTCTTTTGCTTACATTTTTCAGCTCTTATCTGCTAGGGAGTTTTGGGTGCAAGCAACAGAAAGCACTTTGGCTAGTGTCAGCATAAGGAGTTTATTGGAAAGATATGGCTGAGCTCATGGAATTGAAGGGAGGGCTGGAGAGCCAGCCCAGGGGGCCTGGAACCAGGACAATGTACGGGGTGGCATATGGGTCTCAGAAACAGGAGGAACTGATAAAAGGACAGTTCTTGAAAGGCTGCCATTGCTGCTGCTACTGCTGGTGCAAATGAGAGCCAATGACTTTTAGTCTTTTTGTCGCTCTAGTCCAGATTCAGACTCCAGGGAGAATCCAACTGGACCTAGAATGTGCTTCCTTTTCGCCATCCACTGCTCTGCCTCCTGAAGCTTTTCTTGTTACCAGCCGGCCACTCACGTTTCCACCCATCACTCAATCCCCCTCCAGGCCTGGGTAGTTACCTGACAAGGGGTTTCCAAGTTGCCTCCCCCAGGGTGCCAGACTTCTGCCTGATCCAGGTGACACAGCCCTCTGAGTGGCAACAAAGCAGCAGCAGGACAATTAGACACCAATCGTCCTCCTGCTTAGAAAGTAAAGCGTTTCCTTGTTTAGCCAAGGTGACGGGTCATTAGTGGCCAATAACATAAAGCAAATTTTGATTCAGTGAGTCACTTTAGATTTCATAAACCTTATATTTTCTTTCCCATGGCACAAAACCTATAGGCCAATTCTGAAAACTCCGAAGTGATTTGTTCTTACAATATAAGTGCAAACTTGAGGATGATTTACTAATTAGCTAACTGTTCCTCCTTCCTGGGCTTTAGCAAAGCAAACTTTAGGCACAACAGATAGATTCAAATCGTCAATCCCAGTTGTCCCAGTACCAACATAAGCTTCCTGGGAAACACTTCTGAGCAGAAGTCATAAACACAGTGTTCTCCATTTCTACCCATTGGACTTGTGGGTTCGCTTAATGCTAGTTTTCTCCCTAATGAAAGGCAAGGGAAATAGCAGCTAGAAATTTCATAATCGGAGTGTTTGCCTAGTTTGCTATTTTTAAGCGCCACGGGCTTCACTTGAAATGAAGGCTGTGCGTTAGGCCAGCCAACGCGGCTGGTGAAGAGGCTCCTGTCTGCAGAGCTGCGCTGGAGGGGACAAAGAGAGGGCATAAATAATGGATTAAGAGTGGCTCCAATGAGAGCCTATTTGTCCAGCAGCCTCAAAATGAAAACACGCTGCCGATGACTCATTGGATAATAGTCAATATGACGGGCTCATAAAACCGCTGGTTCCCACGGGGGCTGTTCCGCAGCCTTTGTCTGGTCTTGAGTTTGTTATGTTCGGAAGCTACCAATTTAAACCTCCCTTCCCCCAGCAAAGACATGGCTCCTGGATGGAGAGAGTTACTTGGGTGATTTGCAAAGTCTGGATGGCACAGGGGGAGGCGGCCTGCCCCCCAGCCTGAGACACCCCTCTGCTCCCCTGCCTGTGCCCTGGGCCTGGGGCCAGCTCTGTGCCGGGCCCCATGGAGCCCTGGATGCTATATGGACTTCATTAAGGGGAAGGCAGAGACCTCAGCCCCAGGGAACCCGAAACCGAAAAGAGACATGGCCTTGACGTAAAGGGAGGGCTCTGAGTCCAACCTGGGAGATGAATAAAGGACATAAACATGTCTCCCCTCCACCATCCGAAGCATTTCCAGCCAGAGTGCCTCTGATAATAACAGAAAGAATACGATATTCTGCAGGACTATGGCTGCAGTGGAAGTGGAGGTCTTCAAACTGGGGGGAGCCACGTGGGCAGGGGGATCGCGTGGGTTCTCCGAGGTTGCAGAGGCTCCACCAGGACCCATGAGGCGAGGGGATACGCAGGACGAGTTGGAGAAATGTCAACATTAGCCTTATCCAAAAATGGAACGGAGTTTCCCACCACTGGAGGTGTACCAGGACATGCCCCTGCATTCACTGATTTCCTTCAGCCACTGATGCCTTAAGCTTAGCTCGGCCATCCACCTGTAGTAACAAAACAGAAGGCCTGAGTGCTGACTTCTGTTTGCAGATGCGACAGATGTCCTAAGAGACAGGTTCTTTACGTAAACTCCTCAAGTGTAGGAGTACCAGCAAAAGAGGGAATTAGCCTCAGCTCTGTTGCCAAACCACACGGGCAAAGGGGCACAGGTGGGGAGATTAGAATGGATTGAGTTTATCCTGTAGTCTAGGTATCAGGCTTGAGGCTTTGCAGAACAACTTTGGACCAGGAGTAAGGGATCCAGGGACTGTTTGGCCTTGCACAAGTCACTCACCCTCTCTGGCCTTCAGTTTTCTTCACAGTCAGACCACAGTGGAGGGGTAAGGGTAAGTGCTATTTTCGTTTGTAATCCACTAAGTATTGATGCATGTATCCATTCAACAAACACGTTCCCGTGGCACCTTGATGTGTTAGGTGCTGGGGGAACAAAGACAATTAGGACCAGGCCTGCCCCTGAGTGACTCATAGCCTAATGTGTGCACATATGATGGTGTGGATGTGATGTCCACCATGGTGGAATGAGTGAGGACTGGAGAACTTAGGGCTGGGAGTCGGGGGCAGGGAAGGGTAAGAGACACATGGCAGCTTTCTGTGCCTGGGGGCAGCTGGAGAGAAGCATAAATCCAAACACATTATTATTGTCATAAGCAAAGACTAGCAGAATGCAGCAGACCCTAGGAGGGCTGCATCCTGACATCTGCACAAAGCTTAGAGTCATGAATATCACCATAGCACGAGCTCCGGGCTTCCTTCCTGGGGCATCTCCCAAAAGGGAGCAAAGTCTCCATCACTGTCCAGTGGCCCTTGCACCTGAAGAGAACAAGGAACCGGAGCCAAGAGGGGCCCCGAACAAGCCTCTTGTTCACGTCCACTCAGTGGTCTCTTCCTCCACCCTGGCCTTGCAGGGCCTGGGAGTTAAATGTGTGACTCAGCAAAACTGCCACTGATTACAGACCTTGGGATTTAGGGGTTGTCGGCAAACAACCCAAATCGAGAAGAGTAAATCTGCAAATGACAAGGATGCATCTGTTTGCGGGATGCAGAGTCTTTGTGCTGGAATTCCTTGGCGGTGGAGAGCAGAGGAGAGTTTTCTTTTCCTCTGGCTCCTGCCCTTAGAACCTCACACTCTGTGGATACTCGGGAAGTCCTGACAGTGTTTGGACTGAGCAATTGTTTTGAAAAGCTTTGCAGACACCTAACTGGATAACTTGGTGGTCCATGGCACTATGGACTCTGGAGGGAGGCAGACCTGCATAAAAATCCCAGCTCTGCACCTGGCTAGCTGTGTGAACTGGGGGCAAGAAACATAATCTCTCCATGCCTTTGTTTGTTCATCTGTAGAATGGGTCTCATAGTTAGGGAATGAATGAGAAGTGCTTGTATGCTACTTAGCAGGCGGTAAGTGCTCAGTAGATGGGGAGCAGCAGAGGCATCATATTATGGTCTCCATCTTCATCTTCATCACCACCGTTATCATCACCACCATTATTCTTGACTCCTGAAGGCCAGACTAGAGGGAAGGATCACTGCCCCCTCCCACAGTTCTTCTAAGTGCCTCCTTGGCTCCTGGACCCTCACCACCCCACACAGACAAGGGCCCAGCTGGAACCACGCTTTTCTCTAGTTCAGTGCTTCCCAAACTGGAGCTTGTAGCAGAATCACCACAGACCACTGGGCCCCTCCCACAGGGTTTCTGGTTCAGCAGGGTGGGGTCTGAGAATTTGCATTGCTAATGAGTCCTCCGGATTCCACTTTGAGAACCACAGTCCCAGTTTAGCTTGGTGCCCTGTCCAGGTGTCTCCAATAATCAGCACTGAAGGCCATTTGCCTCCTTGCACATTTAACTGGCTTTCAAAGACTGGCTTGTTCTTAGGGTCAGGCCAAGGCCAATCAGCACCATGATTCAGTCACTTCTGAAATTTTTCTTCTTTTCTACCTAAAATCATTCACCCAAATCTTGAGCCCCCTCCCATCCCCCACCCCCCCCAAAAAAAACCTAAGCACAGAGGAGGTGAAATAGCAGGACTCTATGATCCTCCCCTCCCCACCATGTCCTCCACCTGTCTTTTGTCTGTGGAAAAACTTTAGTCAAAGAATAAGTTCAATCAGAGAAGTAAAAAAAAAAAAAAAAAAATGCAGAAACAAAGAAAAGCCGTCAAACAGGACAAAATGATAATAGTTTAGTCATTAAAATCAAGGGCCTGGGCTTCCCTGGTGGCGCAGCGGTTGAGAATCTGCCTGCCAATGCAGGGGACACGGGTTCGAGCCCTGGTCTGGGAAGATCCCACATGCCGTGGAGCAACTAAGCCTGTGGGCCACAGCTACTGAGCCTGAGCTCTAGAGCCCGCGAGCCACAACTACTGAACCCACATGCCACAACTACTGAAGCCCACACACCTAGAGCCTGTGCTCCGCAACTAGAGAAGCCACTGCAGTGAGAAGCCCACACACTGCAACAAAGAGTAGCCCCCGCTCGCCACAACTAGAGAAAGCCCGCGCGCAGCAACGAAGACCCAAAGCAGCCAAAAATAAATAAATTTATAAAAAATAATAATAATAAAATTTAAAAAAATAATAATAAAATCAAGGGCCTTTAGTTCCTCCTCAAGGGCTCGAGGTAATATTCTAAGCCATAGCCTTTGAGCTGTTTTGTAGATACTGAAACCGCCACCAGGTGGAAGAAGTTAACTACCTGATGACCAGACTGCAGTCATGACATAAGCTGCCACAATTCTGAGAACTGGCCTCGAAAACATGGAAACAAACCGACTCTGGAACTGAAGATTAACTGTACTTAGAATGATCAAGATGACGCCGATCAGACTGACGCCGATCAGACCACCGAATGACCAGTTTCAAGATGACTGTCAGAGCTGACTGTGCTGTTTCTGCATGTGGCCCCCTCCCTCTGTCTATAAAAGCTCTTGCTCACTGATAGTCAGTGGGGGGAGTCAGTCTTTGGACATGAGTCTGCCGTCCTCCCCAGTTGCCGACCTCCAGAATAAAGCAAACTTTCCTCTCCACCGACCTTTCCTCTTTATTGGCTTTGAGCGGTGAGCAGCTAGAACCCCACTTTCGATAACAAGTTTTTGCGCCCAACGTGGGACGGCTGAGCTCTTACGGCATCTGGCTCGCCTGGGTTTTAGAGAGTAGAGCCACTGGTCATGACAACGGGCCAGGGTGGCTGCAAGGAGCTCGCTGCTTGTGGCTAGCTGGCCCCGAGAAGGGGATTTGGGGGGATGTTCCTAGCGGCTGCAGAAACCATTTGTTTCGGGGGTCCTCCCTGTTTCTCCCCTGCTCAGCACGGATTGCCAACTTCCGCTTTCCCTTGGTGGAATGGAAAGATGCACCTGGCTGAGCTGATGAGCTCCAACATTAAGTCCACCAGTGTGCACGTGGGCAAACTTCTCTTTTGAGCAATGCTATTTGGGCATTTTGCCCACTGGTTCTGTCTGCCATTGAGGACCATTTATGTTGGGGAAGTGTTTGTTTGGGACTCTATCGATCATCCTCTAGGAGGATTTGTGGCAGTTCTGTCTTCTGGTGTGTGAGGGTATATTCCATTTGTAGGACTGGTATTCTTGTTGCCTTTTGTAAAATGGGAAATTCAGGTTCATTTCATTAGAAAAATGTAAGCTATGAAACCATGACTAAAGGAAAAGAAAGATGATTTTTTTAAACACTGTATGGCAACAGTATTCTTTAGACTCTGGAAAAAATTGGTTAAGATGAAACTCATCTGAAACTCCAAAACTGGCTCTTTTTGCATGTGTAGTTAGAGAAAGCAGGCTTGATAAAATACTTTCTTCAGAATTCTGACCCTGAGAAAATAAAAATATGCCTAGGAGAAAGCTTGAAGTTAACTCTTGTCATGTCCTTGAAATACAGACACAGCCCACTTTGCCTGAGACTTCAACCTTGGGTTAATTGGTAAAATTTCAACCCAAGGGGAAAAAAAAAAGAGGAGAGAGGGCTTGGATTTATTTAAACACACATCTTGTACCACATTAAAGAGAAATTATGCTATAAAAAATGTATGTTTTTAGAGGTTATGGAATATGTTCTTAAGTTTACCAATCAGAAAATGCTGATGTAACAGTTCAGTTACTTGTTTCTTGGTTTTGTTAAGGCTTTTAGGGGTTAAACATTGTAATATGTAAAAATGATAAGGAAAGCATCTCAGTAAGTAAAGCAAGTAGGATATGTGTTGTCAGCAAGAGAAAGTATAAAGAATGGAGATATGTGTTGTCAGCAAGAGAAAGTATAAAGAATGGAGATATTTTTGTTGAGAAAAAAATGATGGTAATAATTTTGTCCTACACAAGTGGATAAAGAAGATGTGCTATATATGGAATATTACCCAGCCATAAAAAAGAATGAAATTCTGCCATTTGTAGCAAAGTGGTTAGACCTAGAGAATATTTTGTTTAGTGAAATGAGTCAGATAGAGAAAGACAAATTCTGTATGATATCCCTCATAGATGGAATTTAAAAAATAAGACAAATGAATGTATATGTGAAACTGAAACAGACTCACAGACATAGAAAACTAGTGGCTGCAAATGGAGAGAGGGAAGTGGGGAGGGACAAATTAGGAGTATGGGATTAGCAGGTACAAACTACTATACATAAAATAGATAAGCAACAAGAATATATTGTACAGCACAGAGGAGAATTATAGCCATTATCTTGTAATAACTTGTAATGGAGCATAATCTGTAAAAATACTGAATCACTATGCTGTACACGTGAAACTAATATAATATTGTAAATCAACTGTAACTTCAATTTTTAAAAAGAATATGAAACAGAAAAAGTGAAAAAAATAATTTTGTCCTACAGGTGGAAGTTTCTGGATGGGAAAGAATGGGACAAATTAATATAAATACATGAGTCTGCCCTCCTCCCCCCGCAACCCCCAGTTGCTGATCTCCAAAATAAAGCAAACTTTCCGCCAATCTTGCTCTTTATTGGCTTTAGAGCAGTGAGCAGCCGGACCCCACTTTCGGTAACACTGGAACACCGCTCAGGCACCTCCCTGACTCCACTGTGTGTGACCCGGCCTCTGCCTCCTGCCTGGCCCACTGCCCTTTGTTACCGGCGTCCGGTTCCACCCCTAAGCACCTGGTATTCCTGGTTGACCATACCTTCATGCCCCCATCTCTCCCTTCCAGGAAAAAACCACCCACCTGGTGCATGCTGCTGCCTTTTACTTCCTCAGACTTTATTTTGTCTTTGGAGAAACTGCCAGGAGACCAACCACGTCCTTACAGCCCTTGCCTCCCCCTGGAATCCACCTTGCAGACTCCCTAACCACCAATGATGCTGGAGGGCCGATCGCTTGGTTCTTGTTTATTACACATACATTGATATTCAGCAGTGGAAACTGGACAAAAGATCAAACCCAGGACTTTCTGGATCTGTCTGTCGTCGTTTTTCTTCCCATCATGTCAGGAGAAGAGGAGAGTCCAGTTGAAAGTTGGAACCTTGATCTTAATCATCGGTTCTACAAAGCTCACCCTCACCCTCTCACAGTGCTGGTTCAAAGACTGCTTGGGGGCAGCCGAATATACCATATGTTATGAAGCTGAGTTTAGAAGCAGAAAAATAAATTGTTACTATTATGGATGAAGCAATTATCATAAATCTATTTTTAATCTCGTCTTCCTTTTAAAATAATCGAGGCTGTCTTTTCATAAGAGGAAGAATCCAGACTTTGATATAAGGGAAGGTGCAAAAAGCTCTCCTTTTTCTAGCTGAAAATGCTAATTGAGCCGCACTTATTTTTTTAACCTTCATTAACTGCATTAGCCTGCATTAACACCTTTCAAAACCTCTTTAAAATTGTGTTCAATTCACTTTCGGTAATCTCTCCTTTTCCGGGAGTGTGGAATTACTTTGATCCTCATCTTCATCTTTTCTTTGATGACAACTTTGGGTTTAATTTGTATTTGGGAATTGAAATGCAAATTTTCCGTTACCCTCACTCCCCTCCCCCTCATGCTCTGCTAGGGTGGTGAGAACCCAGATGAACATTGATGCTGCGTGTCCCTGGCCAGAGGACCCTCCCAGCCCCTTCCAGGTCCCAGGTTGGGGTAACACAGTTTACTCTGCTCCTGTAGGTCCTGGGCATTCAAGAAAGTTGCATAAAGTACTCAGTGTTGTGCCTTCCCTTGGTAAACCTTCAGCCAGTCATAGAAATGGTTCTTTGTTTTTCAAAATTTTATAGGAAGCTTCTTTCTTGTCTCTGAATATTGCTTTTCTTTGTCCTTTGCCATGGTGCCTTGATGTTGGGGAGAAAGCTGTGGAAATTTTCAAGAGAAGAAAGACATAAAACTATATTGGTTTCCCATTAAGTTAAACATAGAATTGCCATAGGACCCAGCAATTCCACTCCTGGTATAGACCCCAAAGAATCGAAAACAGATGTTCGAACAAAAACTGATACGTGAATGTTCAGAGCAGCATTATTCACAATAGCCAACAGGTGGAGACAGCCCAAATGTCCATCACCTGATGAATGGATAAATAGCATGTGGTATATCCAGGCATGAAAAGCCATGAAGGAATGAAGGAATGAAACACGTTACAATGTGGATAAACCTTGAAAACCTAATTCTAAGCAAAAAAAGCCAGGCACAAATGCCACGTATCGTATGATTCCATTTACATGAAAAGTCCAGAGTCAGCAAATCCTTAGAGACAGAAAGTAGATGAGCGGTTGCCAGGTTGGGGTGGGGGAAGGGGGACATGGGGAGTGACTACTCAGTGGGTATAGAGTTTCCTTTTGGCATGATGAAAATGTTCTGGAACTAGAGAGTGATGATGGTTGTACCACACTGTGAATGTGCTACATAACAATAATGATCAATTTTATGCATATTTTACCCCAATATAACAATAAAAAAGATATTGGTTTCTCCAAAGGGAACTGGGTTTGACCTCAAGATAATATCAACATCAGGCCTGGGTTTATGGATGTGGGGAGACACGAGGAAGTGTGGAAGAATGGAAAGAGAAGAGCCTTTGCAATCAGAGAGACCAGGGTTGGTTTGTCATCAACCGCACTCCTTCCCAGGCTGCACCTGGGCACATTATACTTGGCTTTGGGAGCCCAGCCCGTTTCTTCATCTGTAAAATAGGGATAATAGTACCTACCCACACATGGTTATTGAGAGGATGAAGACAGATGACGTGGTTAATTTTCCTAGCACTCGTGGATGCTCAGTGAGAAAATTGCCCGCCCCCCCTCTGTATCAACTGTGGTTATTTTTATTGCAAGCAACAGAAACAAATTTTAGTGGACTGAAGCAAAATGAGAAACTTCATTGGAAGACTCCTGGGGCATTCCAGAAGTCAAAGGCGCGTTGCTTTGAGGACGGCAGAGCCAGGCTGCTCCTGTGACCTGCAGCCTCCAGCTGGTGAACCTTCCCTCTGCCCCAACCATCCCCTTGTATCTCCCTTTTTAATCTATCAGGGGAGAGTCTGATTGGCCCAGCGTGGAAGACAGGGGTGTCATCCTTGCCTGGGGCAGGGTCTCGGAGTACCCTTATGAGCCTGGGAGCCCTCTCCTGCATCCATCAAGGGCTGTTCCCAGAGAATGGGAGACCTGAAGCAGTCACCCACTGGTGCCCACTACACTGCCCCTTAGTGGCTGGGGTGGGGTGGGGGGTGAGGAGAAGCAGGGCATGCAGAGAAGTGGAGCAGCAGCCCTAAACGCAAGCCTGACCTCCCCCTGCCTGGCGTCCCCTCCTCTCCCCTTCCTCTAATTGGAAGATGCAGCTTCCAGCATCTTCATGGCTCTGCACCTTGGCTCGTCCCATTCTCCTTTCACTTTTCACCACAGTGTAAGACTGATAGAACTCCTCATGCTCAATTCTAAGTTCACCTCCTCCTTGGAGCCTTCCCTGATTAGCCCCCACCCCAACTACGTCTTATCTCCCTCCTCTGTTTCTCTTTCCCAGCATCATGCACGTGGCTCTGAGCACAGACTGCCGAATGATGCCCCTAGTGCTGTTCAACTTTTCACAGAGTGTGTGTGTGTGTGTGTGTGTGTGTATTATGTGTGTGTTGTGTGTGTGTGTGTCTGCAACCCTGCCGTGTGGGCTCCAGTGCTGCATCACTCATTTGTAGCTTTTGTAGCACCAGCACAGTTTCTAGTGATGTAAAGGGGTGCTTAGGAGTCCAGGATGACTGCAAGGGGATAGAGGAACCCCCTAAAGGGCAACGAGAACTTACCAATGGAAGAGGACCCTGTTACCCAATGAGTCCGCATCTATCCTGGGCAAGGCCACAGAAAGAGGGTTGGCCTGCGGAACTGGGGTCTCAGGCCACTAGAGGTCTATGTGCATGAAGACCAGAAGTTCTCATAGGAATAATCTCACCCTAAGGGAAAGAGGACGGGGTGCACAAGTGTGACCCTTCTCAGAGCAGCGGTGGGGCGACTCTAAGTGTACCTCACACTGTCCGCTGTTCAGACTCCCAGGAGGTAAAGCCCATGCCTCTGCACCAGCTCAGGTGCAGGATTCTCCCTGGGGAGGGGAGGGGTAAGACTTCCACACGTTTGCATCTCGCTGTGCCCCTCACCTGTGGCTGAAAGCAAGCCTCTTCATCTCAGTTTCCTACTCAGCACAATGGGCACAAAAACACCTGTTTTGCAGCATTGCTGAGATTAAAGGTAATGAATTCAAAGCACCTCCCGCTATGTAGGTGAGTTTAAGACTTAGGGCTGGAGGATGTGGGCGACAACTCCAGGAGTCTGTAGGGGATTATCTGTGGAAAGCCTGTTTGCTCTGAGGTGACGGCGGGAGATGCATTTGGGAAAAACGTCTGGCTCCCCTATCTGTGGGCTGGCTGGTGTGTCCAGGCAGTTGGCCGGGGCTGGTGAGCCGGGAAAGGCAGACCTTCCAGGCAAGCGATCCTCCCCTGTTTGTTCACTTCCACAAGTTGCCTAAGACAGTAAGTTTTTCCTATTCTGAACTGAGAAACCGCAAAGACCCATAGCTGCTGAGTTGGTTGTGGAGAGGGACACATTTTCACCCTCTCACAAGAGGCAGAGTGCCAGGGCAGCAAACCGCAGAATGAGCATAGCATATTTTCCTGGAAGGTTAATTTTCCTGGAAGATTTTAATATAAACTCAAACATGTCAGAAAGCAAAATTCCCATGAATTTTTTAGATGAAAATCTGGAAGTTTTTCACAGTTAGAAGGGACCCTTCAGTTATACTGCAGCCTGTGAAAGTACCAACTCATTTCTACCCAAGACTTACTTTCATGGAAAAGTCCAGGTAACTCTGGGTTAGATGTGGGACCACTGGGCTATAACCCCAGCTATAGACTTTTAGATTCCAATCTCTCTTCTGAAACTTGGAACCGCTCTCAGGACAAAGCTGAGCTATTGCTGTGCCTCTAAGCTTCCAAATTCCAGCCAGAAAAATCAAGAAGGAGGAGACATACACACAGCTTGAGGCCATGACTCAGTAACCCTCCAGCTGCTACATCCCAGGGGACATTTTACTGTGACACAGGAAGTGTCAAGGAATCACAGGCTCTCCTGTCACTCAGAAAAAAGGTGGGGGTCATTCCAGGTCATAATCAGCCTGAACGTTATTCTTTTTCTTACATAAAAGCCCGGGCTGCCTGCAATGTCTCTTGCCATCCTAATGTAGACATAGAGAGATCAAAATAAAGGGGATTCTTTTCACCTCCCTGCTGTTTGATGGCTAGCTAGTCCAGGCTTTACCTACTAGCTGGTGATTTTGGGTAAATTATTTAAACTTTTTAAGGCTTAGTTTTCTCATCTTTAAAATGGGACTAATTGATGGTACTTTCCTTAAAGCACTGTTGGGGGAATTTGGTGAGGCAGTGAATAACAAAGAGCTTGGTCTAGGGTCTAGAACATGACAGACACTTGGTGCATGTTAATTATTATTATTAAAACTAGGAAAGCTACAAAAACTGTTAGAGGGATTGGGGAATATGGGAAATGGAAGTCAAATCTCAGAATTTCCCTCCAGCAATACTTAAAAAAATGAATTAAAAATTGTAAACTCCAATAAGCAAGCAATCATTGACAGCAGTTACATTAGGAAAGACATGTCCCAGTCCCATGAATGTTAATATTAATGGCTAAGAAAAGAGGATTCTGGAGTGGGATGGAGAGATGCAGCACAGTGAGGTTCCTCTTAAAGTAGATAAAAATCTAGATTTTTTTCCCCAAGAAGACCCCCAATCTGGAGAGATGCAAAATGACTGGGCTTCCTTCCCCTTTTCCTTTTCCATCTTGGGAGTAGTGGGAAAGCTTCAGGGATGTGAAATGGGAGACAGCAGAGAGGGAGGTGACCCCCCTCCAACAGAAATGAAGCCTTCAGGGCTACGTTCCCAATTACGGGGGAGATCCATGGCTCAGGCTCTTTCCCATGGTGATGGAGCACATCCTCAAAGCAGATGGAGAAAACCCTGGACCAGGCCACTCAGCAAACTTTGGAAGAGAAAGCAGAACCCAGTTACTCTAACCAAGAGTGTGTCTTGCCTGAGTTCAGCTCCTCCTCACCCCTCACTCTCCACCACCCTCAGGATGCCGAAAAGTAGCCAGAAATGCTTTCCCCAAGCCTCAGTCAGGAGACCAAACCAACTGGTCTCAGGTGTGGCAAAAAGCGCTGAGAAGCACCCTCACTATATTAGTGCAAACAGGAAGTCCAGAACTATTCAAAGGAAAGAAAATAAACAGAAAACACAGCAACTACACAAAAGTGCTATAGCCAAGAGAGGAAAGTACCCAACTTAGAGGAAAAGATGCTCATGAAACAGAAGGGGATTCTCCACTAATGCTTCATATATAGAACAGCTTCGTAAATCCATAAATTCTAACTCTAAGGTTCAAGAGAGCATTACAGAATGGGATAGAGACTGCAAAGCTACAGAGGTAAATGGAGGACCCAAATCTTCACGTATACTAAATAAATTAGAAAGAGCCAGCAAGAACTGACACAGTTGAACACAGACAAAATTGAAATTACTGACACAGAGAACGGGCTTAATGAGGTAGAAGAAAAAGAGAAAGAGATTCTAGCAATTAGAGCGGAGTTACTAGATATCAACTGAGATGGAGATGCTCCAATATGATCTTAACAGGTGTTGCCTGAATTCAAGAACCCAATGAAGGATAAAGAGAATGTCCTCAAAGATGGACCAGACAACGTCCCTGTGATGAAGAAAGGAATAATCCTGCAGATCAAAACAGCATAGGGTGTTCCAGGAAGATGTGATTATAAATACTCATTGCTGAACATAGTTTAGGTGGGCTGTTGAACTTCCAGGATAAAGAAAACAGTATCTTTGGATATCAGGAAAGCAAAAGCAAATCACCTACAAGGGTTGCGAGATGATGTGGGGGAGGGGGAAGGGGGGAGGAAATCAGGCTGACTGTGAGCTTTCTGCAACGTAATCATCAATTCCCGAAGACCACAAAATAGTGTCTCTAACACTCTGGGAGGAATAGAGTGTCATCTAAGAATATAATACACAGGCATGCTATCATTTAAGTACAAAGACCAGGCAGACACACGTTCTCAAATGTAAGACAACTTGTGAGCATAACAGATGTGAGCCCTTAGTGGGCTCTACTTGATAAGGAAATCCAGCCAAATAAGTTATGAATAAAAGCAAAGGATTCAGGAATTAAGAAGGACTGATGGTGATCAGAAATGTATTTAAAAATAAAGTTTCAAACAGCTATGGGAGTTATGGTTATCAAACATGAAATCATAAACCTTATTAAAATAATATAATAAAAATAGAACAATCGAAGGAGATATGAAAATACAGAGTGGGGGATCGGTTGACATTGTTTATCATACAAACATGTAGTTTAAGAAAATATTGATTACAATATATAATGCTTTTTTCATAATCTCTTTAGTTAACCTTACAGGAATCTTAAAAAAATGTTTTTTTGTGATAAAGAACATTTATTCGAAGTTCAACAATTTCTTCTGTTTCATTTCAGTTTCTTTTTCTGCTGATAAATTCATGTAAAATTAAATACTTTTAATTAAAATAGCATATATGGTATTATCCCATTTTTATTAAAGTATTTCTGACTTTCTTTCTACATATGTATCCAATTATTTGGCTTTCTCTTCATATAATTCAGAGAAAGTTATCTGCAATGATGTTTACCTAATGTTAATAATGGTTATTTCTGGGTGATAGTTAACTTTGACTTTGTACTTTTCTGCATTGCTTAAGTTCTTCATAATGAACATATGTATATTTTTAAAAATAAAAACTATACAATGATTTTTTTTCTGTTTACTGTTGTAGAAAACCCTGAACGTAGTTATGCCAAAAAGTTAACAGTGTTTTTAATTCTGGGTGTTGGGAATGGGACACTATTCTTTTCTAGTGAGTATTTTTTTTTGTATTTTTCAAATTTTTAAAAATGAAAAATTCTCAATTTAATAAAGTGATACAAATAACGAGGAAGAAATAGACATTTTGCAGAAGGCACACTTTGAAGGAAAACAAATCATCCTAGTTCCGGAAGTTGACTAAAGTCTGTGGAAGTGATAGGAAGAGAAGGGGTGAGTGCTGTAGGAATCAGCAGGGCGAGACTCAGAACTTAAAGACTAACCTGTGGGACTTCCCTAGTGGTCCAGTGGGTAAGACTCCATGCTCCCAATGCAGGGGGCCTGGGTTCCATCCCTGGTCGGGGAACTAAACCCTGCGTGCATGCCACAACTAAGAGTCTGCATGCCACAACTGAGAAGTCCACATGCCGCAACGAAGATCCTGCATGCTGCAACTAAGACCTGGCGCAGCCAAAATAAATAAATAAATAAATAAATGTATGTATGTTAAAAAAAAAAATAATAAAGACTAACCCATGAGTGATTGCAGTGCCTCCGAATTCTTGATGCAAAACGTGGCCATTTCAGCAAAGACTGTCATGGGGTAATAGATTGATAGGTAGGTAAGTAGGTAGGTAGATAGATAGATAGATAGAAAGATGATAGGTTATTGAGAGAAAGGGATCCAGAGGAGAATCCTAGATGAAAAGGAGCCAGACGATGAAAGAATTTTGATGGAATGTCTCTTCTCTCCTTATATTTGATGAGGGGTTTCTCACTTCTCCATGTATTTAATGGGGTACCTGATAGAGCCTGGATTTTAAAATAAAGTTGGAGTTGGAAAACTCCTCTGGGGACCTGTAAACATTTGAAGCAGTCTAAGGTGGAGATTGGAATTCATCTCTTGGGCAGTTCCGGGAGTGACCTCTTTGTTGTGGCCTTTTGCTTGGGGCAGCAAGTGCCTGTCCATTTTCCTTGGGGAATCTCTGAAACATGAGGGAAGTGCAACAGAGGCAGAGTCTGCAGGCTGAGATGTTCAGTGTTTTGTTTAGAATGTATCTGCTAAGTTAGGAGAGTCTGGTCTCGTGGAGTTAGGGTCCTACCTGCACCCCACTCCCCCATCCAACACCTGGATTTACAATATTCTCACAGTGGGTTCGTGTCCTCTCTTCTTACATTTTCTCCCGAGATATCTGGAGCCAAGAATCAGGCCAAGATAGGTGTGGGAGCCGCATACCCTCTTGCCCGCAGATTGGGGTGGGGTCGGGGTGACTGTGTGTGGAACTGGGCTTGAGCTGCCGTTGTACTTCCCTCACCAAACAGGATGACACCGAAAACCGGGAGTCATTTTGATTGTCACGTCTGGACCCCGGTGTTTGGACCACACCTTTGGGGCCTGGGATCTCTCTAGGAGGAAAGGAATGTCCTGGGGCAGCAAAGGACACAGGCCTTGCAGTGGGGAGGGGAGGATTTTCT
The DNA here is from genome assembly GCF_965194805.1 of Balaenoptera borealis. Classification (NCBI taxonomy): domain Eukaryota; kingdom Metazoa; phylum Chordata; class Mammalia; order Artiodactyla; family Balaenopteridae; genus Balaenoptera; species Balaenoptera borealis. The sequence goes on along the minus strand of NC_138866.1, from coordinate 118,352,136 downwards.
CCTCTGTGGCCAAAACAAGTTGACTGCGAGGTCTGCAGACTCCTGGAGATTCCCGGGGCTTTTGGAGACAGGGCCGTTCCCCTCTGCATGGAATCCTGCTAGGAGCCGGGCAGACTGTAGGTCAGGTTTTGATTATGAGCTTTAAGATTAACAACTTCTGGTAGCAGCTGTAATTAGCCTCCATGTTGTACAGATCTTACTCCTAAGCCTTCAGTAAAATTGTGTTAAAGTATCAGCTCGGTCTTAGGTGAGTTCAAGGGTGGAGATGCTGGATTGCGTCCAGGACTGAGATGACACAGCAAGGGAAATGGCGGGTGCAGTGGCCTGGAGAATCAAATTATGAGATGGTAGGCAGTGACTCCCCCCTGTAGTGGAGCTGTGTCTGGGGCAGGGAGGTCAAGTAATAAGAAACAACCAGAGTGTCCTAGGAACATGTTCGTATTCCGCGGGGAGGCTTAGAAATCCATGGAGAAGAATCCCAGGAAATACTGTCTCCCACCCCCCCAGCGACCCCCGCCCCCCCGCTGCCACAGGAGATGGATGTTTGGATGACTGCTATGGGGTTATTAAAGGAAAGGTGACCCTAGAAATCTGGGGGATGGAAGCATTTGGGTTACTTGTCGGAACACTTAGGTCGAGTGAGCATCTGCCCGTCCTCATTTCAGGGAACGCTCAGTCATTGTCACCCGAGCATTTGGGGGTTGCTCTAAAATCCTGACTTTAAAGGCACTTGCTGACATCGCTAAAGGGAGGGCCCTGAGCCAGCTGCAGCCAAGTGACAAAGGGCAGCTAAGATCCCAGGGGCGGGGGATGGTGTGGGTGCCCACCCCTGAGCGGAGGGGCTGGATGAGCTGCTATTCCTCCCTGGGGCCCCCTCTGCTCACAAGCATGCCAGCCAGGATGCATTCCCCCCATGGCTTGAAGTTCCCTGTTCCAGCAGGACTTTCTTCTTTTTTTTTAGACAAAGTCTGCAGGAGTGGATCTAGGAACTGAAATTTCCCTGTTCTCCACTTCACTTCATCCCTGCAATGCAGCTTGTGGAAAACAGACTTTATTTTTTTCTTTCTCCACCCTAACTTCCCCCACCCTCCATCTCCATTGTGGTTTTTTTTTTTTTTTAATCATTTATCTGGTTTCTTCATATTTTCTAACATAACTCATATGCCCATGGTAGAAAACTGATCCCTTTTAATTTGGGGGGACTATAATCTTGAGAAGCCTGCGAGGTATTGCAATTGGGCTGCTGTATCTTTCTGTGGCCAGACAAAGGGCACCTGCTGCTGTCCGAAGTCTTCAGAGTGCTGCAGGAACTAAGCTGCAGTGCCAGGAGAGCAGAGGAGCGGCCACTGGGGGGCGCTCAAGTCTGTGGGCTGCACTGGCCGTGGTAGTGGCCTTGCTTGGTAGGAAGAGGGCGCTGTGGAGCCAAGCACAGAGCCCTGTAACTTCGGGCCCCCGCCAGTCACACCTTGAAGGATTCACCTTGGAGATCCACTTGGTATGTTGCAAACCCTCCACTTGGTCCAAGAACACCCCACCACCAGCAAATTCTACCATCTTCTACCATTCAACCCTTATTATGTTCAGGGCCTTAAGGCACTTGGGTAGGGTACCTTAAAAAGATGATTACATTTCATCTTCACGATCACCCTAGAAGAGAGATGTTATCCATATTATTCCTATTTTATGGGGGGGAGCAAACAGAGACTTAGAAAGGATAGGGAAGTCGTTCAAGGTCAAGATCATCCAGCTAGCCAGGAGTGGAACTGAGAATCTCAACTCACACCACTGACCCCAAAGCCCAAGCCACAAGCCACTACTTCTCTGTGTTGCCCCAAGGTCGAGCTGAGAAAGCATCATAGTCCCCTGGCGGAGGGTAGGGTTTTGCCCCCGCAGCAGGAAGTCCACTAGCCCTGCCCAGGTGTCAGTTGTTACGGAACTGCCACTTCATAGGGGTTGCTCTGGTTTTCACAGAGGGCCATCAGGCCTGACCAGGAAGTGGAGACTTAACTTTAGGTCCGATCTGCCTGGGGATGCTGGTGTACAGGGTGTGTGGTGTGTGGGGTGCAGCTGCTCTCCCTGGGGGTTCCTGGGTCTGAGCCAATGACATCAGGGCTGTGAAGGCTGTTTGCTGGCTCAGGGGCTGTTCCAGCTGTGGGGACCCCTGGCTTGCCTGCAGGGGGGAGCAGAAGTCGTGCTGAGCCTGGTCTCCAGCGAGGAGGAAGGCATAGCATCACTCCAGAAAGGCTCATGTCCATGGAGCACAGTAACAGGAGACTATTTCGAAATGGGGGTGTGGGGTAAGGATGAGGGTGCTGTCTGGGAAATGGGAAAGCCAGGCGCATGTCTTGTCCATCTAAGTTTCCTGTGACATCTCGTGGTCAACAGAACCAGCTTCTTAGAACTGGAAGTTCAGACCAAATCAGCCACAAGAGGAACTTGTAGATCACTGTGTCTGAAATCCTCATTTCACAGATGAGGAAACTGAGGCTTGATGGAGGCTATGACTCATCTAAGGTGATAAAATTGGTGAGGGGCAGAGATGAACAAGCTCCTGACGCCTCACCGCACTTGTGGGCCACCCAAGACCTTCCCTGCAGTGACCCTGGGGTCTTTTGCCATCTTATTGGAGACTAAATCCATGCCACCCCCTCCCTACTCCCTGTGCCAGCTCCTCCTAGGCCAAACCAGACATTACCTTCCTCTGCCCAAGCTGTTCGTTCCCACCTCCAGGCCTTTGCCCACACTGTCCCTCTGCCTGGGCCTGCTGTGGCTGCTGGTTTATCCCACTGGCTTACTTATAGAACTCCTCCGCATTCTTTACAACCTGGATCAAATATCAACTCTTCCAGTCTCCCCAACTGGAAGCGGTCCCATCTTCCTCTTTATTCCCGAATCCATTGTTTGGGCTTTTCTGTAGGATGAGTTATCTGCTTTCTCTCTCTTTATCACAACAGTTTACAAAGTGCATGTCTTCCTCGGGACACTGGGAGGTGAGAAGGGTGAGTACTGTAACCTCCCGTTTGGACATGAGAATGTTAGATGACTAATGAGTGGCGAAGCAGAAGCTGGGCCTCCCGACTCCCAAACCATTTGGACAGGAGCCAGCCTGCTTCCTCTGCAGAACCACCTCTGTTGTCTCTGGGAATGAATCCCCCGGAGTTGTGCAGTGCACAGCCTGTGCGACTGTATTCCACAGCCCTGACTCTGTGCCTGGCTCAGGGTCCTTCTTGAGGCAGATGCTCAGTAAACGTGGGTGGACTCAGCAGAACCACAATTCAGAGGCAGCTCTCTTTTCTTCTCCTTCCCTCCCTGCTTCCTTCCTGAACCTGTTTCCCCACCCTTTAACTCCCTGCGTCTTCCACTGAATTTTTCACTGGGAAGAAGCACATTTAGAGATGTGAAGCACACACTTTGCTGGGCCTCAGCTTTGATGAATCTTTGATGCCTATGACCCTGGGGAGGCAGAGGCTGCAGCAGAGTGGGGGAGGTGAGGGAGGAGTTGGGGAGGCGCCTCCAAGGGCCAGATTCTCCCACCTTTGCCTCTTGGTGGGGGGAGAATTCAAACGTGCCCCGCGCCTGGTGGGGCCTGACTGTGCTCTGTGCCCTAAACGCGTGTGCTGGGTGGGAGGGGTGAGAGAGCGTGCAGACTGTGAGTGGGAGGGGCCAGCACGAGGCCGGGGGCGGGGCAGCTAGAAGTCCGGCTCCCAGACACCACCCGCTCCAACCTCAGCTCCCTCCACGCCCCCTCCCTTCTCCAAGGGCTTTGAGGTCACACCAATTTCTAGCTGTGTGGCTTTGGTGAGTCATTTAACCTTTCTGAATCTTAGTTCTTCAATAGTAAATTGGAGATGCTAATACCTTCCTCCCCAGGCCATTGTGAGTAAACGAGATACCTTATTTACTGTGCCTGACTCATGCTACATGCCCAGTAAAAACCAATCCTCCTACCCCTCCGTTCACATCCACCTCTCAGAGCCCGGCCAGGCAGGTTTTCACAACGTGAGTGCCGCGCCGTGGGCGGGCCCTGCCTGGAGGCCTGATACGCAGCTTCGTGCTGTCTGCACAAACAGTAAAGGATAACCAACCTCCAGAGCGCTGTCCTTGGCATCCCAAGGCATGCGTTTGAGTTCTAAGCTGACTTAGGTTTGTGCGTGTGGCTCCAACAGCCCCTTCTGCGGGGAAGACCCCACCTGAGTCATAGCTGGGTGCCCTGCGATCCCCAGCACAGGTGCCTGGCCCAGAGCGCCACTCATCAATAGGCCGAGGCGGATGGTGGCAGCGGACATTTGGGTGCGGCGGAATGTCAGTCTTTCACCCCCGACTAGCCGCTCTGCATGGCCTCAGTCAGAGTTGTAGGGCCATTACGGAGTGGGCAGAGAGGGCGACTTGTTTTGTGGCTCTGCCCCTGTAATTTGCTTATCATCTTCTCATGATTCATCCTTTATTACAGCACATGGGCTCAGACTCCGCTATGGGCTGCTGTACACATGCCTCTTTGTGGGCTCCAGCAGCTGCCGTTTCCTTCTCCTGGCATTTTTCTGTTGGCTGAGACAGAACAGCTCTCCCACCAAGGCTGAGTCCAGCAGGCCAACCCCTCCGCACTCTCTGGAGTTTCTCCAGGGCCCCTTTGGGCATTTCCAGCAGGAGGTAGTTGGATGACACAGGGCTCTCTGTCAGCCTAGCCCTGCTTCCCAGATTTCCCTCAGCAGGTTGCATCCAAAGTGGTGAATGCGTGTCGGTGTACGTGCATTCACATACCCCAAGGGTCCCCCAGGCCTGTAAGGTCCTTCCCACTCTGAGGGGCTGTAATTCTAGGATTAACCTTCCAAATGTGTAATGGATTGTGGAGGTCCTTACCCTGGCAGGGATGTCGGGGAACTCCTGCAAATCCCCTGTCCCTTCCCTTTCACTGCCTTCCGGTCTGGTTTCATGGGTTGGTGAACTGCCTCAGGTTTCTCCCTCTATTTGGGGTCGGCAAGATACCTAAAAAGTAATCCTCCCCACCTCTCCTCACCCCCTCAATAGTACTAATAGTAAGCCACACCTGAGTGTGCATGACTTAATCAGATTGTTCTCCCCCTTACCGTCCCCAAGGGAAGGGGATTTTGATTGAAGGAGAGTGAGGGCCTAGATTACTCATGAAGCCCTGAGTGGTCTCTGCCTTTCAGAATCACTCAGCTTCACGTCAGTCTGCACGAGCGGCAGAGTGTAAGGATGGGAAAAGAACTGCCCTTGGCACTGGAGGCCTCGTTTGAGCAGAAGAAAGTGCTCTGGGGAGGGCCGGTCTAGGGGACTTCTGGAGGGCCCCTGAAGCCTGGGAACCAGGGGTCTCCCTCTGGGACTTTGCCACCTGGGTGAGGGATAGATGGTCATCCAGTTTCCTCTGTCTGTGCCCACTGCCCACCTTGCTGCCCAGATGGCCCTAAGGTGTCTGAATGTCGGAGCCTGACAATGCAAACATCTGGCCACCAGCAGGGGTTGCTCCTTTGGCATCCAAGGCCAAACTAGGGGGTGGTTTCTGGGTTTGGGGGGAGAATCTGAGAGCTGGAAAGTGAAGGGGCTGACACTTCATTAGGGAATGGGGGTGTTCTGCAGCCCGATAGAAGACAGCTTGAACTGGGCTCCCAAATCTGAGCCCTCCTGATGGAGGCGTGGCATCCCGAACCCCCCCAGGGCGGGCTGGGGGCCTGGTCAGGTTCTTAGCCCCGTAGCCCCTCAGATGCCCCCATGCTGCAGGTGGATGTACCCAGCGGGGCTGCTCATGTCCACCACAGTCACGTCCCTGTGACCTGGGGAACAGCTGGGAAGACAGCACGTGCAGTTAAGAGTCGGGGGCTTGGGACTGACTCCCATCCACCCCTCGGGAGACCCTGTCTGTGCAGTGAGGGATAGATGACAGGCGTCCCAAGGAGCACTGGGGCATCTTAGCTCTGCCGCTCCTACCACCCAGCGCAGCCCCGCTAAGGTTCAGATGCTGGTGTCTGGGGACATGCTCCTGCTGGGGGGACATGTGGACCCAGGGCCTTTCTCAGGAGCAGGCCCAGTGGGCGGCTGAATGACGGTTTCTGAATGGCTTTTTGTCCTGCCAGCTCCCTTCATTCCTGGCAGGAAACTGCCCCATTAGAGAGCCCGGATTTGGCTGTCAGAGGATTTCCCTCCGTTAACACACCCAGGGAAAGAAGTAACGCTGGAGCCGCCGTCACTGACACTAGGATCATTGAAGGGGATGGGGCTCCTGGGACACAGGACGTTTATGGGAGCAAGAGGGGTCCGGGGAGGGGACGACAGCTCAGACAACTTTCTCCATGCTAATGTCGGACCTTTGCAGCCAGAGCTTCACTGAGCTAATTCTTGCACAAACCTGATTCTCCTCGAGCTCAAGGTACTTGGGGGTGGGGGGTGGGTGATGGGAGGTGCTACAGTGCTCCCGTCCTGTGTCACAGATGGGGACCCCGAGGCGCACAGTGAATTGCCCAAAGTCTCAGAGTCAAGAGTCAGGCTTTGTGGTTGTGAGTAAGACACAGTTGGGCCCGGCGACCTCAAGTGGGCTTGGGGTAATTTAGGGGAAATCATAGGTTTCTGCAGCCACGTGGCCACTTCAGGGTCAGTCCCAGCAGGGTTTCAGGGCCCCAGGGGGCTGGGGCTTTTGGCCTGAGGGAGAAAGCTCTGAGAGCTGCTTGCTGGGCCTAGTCATGGGGTTTTAGGACTAGAAGGGACCTCGAACTTCAGTGAGGTCAACCCCACCCTCTCGGTTTACAGCAGAAACGCCTGAGGCCCAGGGGGATCAGGACCCCGAGCAAGGTTGCCAGCAAGTTGGAAACACAGTGGAAACTGACCCTGGTCTCCTGACTGTTCTTTCCGTGTGGCCCCGGGCTTGTCTCTTTCCAGTAAACTCTGCTCTAGGTATCGGCTGCTGCTTTGCTGCTTTCCCCTACCCACACATACAAGGAACCTTGCTCTTTTACACTTTCCCCTGGGCTTCTGAGTTTGTACTCCCCTCTCTCTATTCTCTGACCTCCCATTTCACTGCCTGCTTCAACAGTCGCTTCTCTGTCCATCCATCCATCCATCCATCCATGCACTCATTCCTTGATTAAGTGTTTATGGGCAGCTCCGTGTGCCAGGCTCTGTTCTGGGCCAGGTGGACCTGGGCCCTGCATGCTCTAGAAGAGGGACAGAGAATTCAAATGGAGAATCCCACCAACATCTCATGAGGCCTGTGATTCAGGCCATGAAGGGAAAGCACAGGGGACAAATAGAGTGTGTAACTGAGTCCTGGCCTAGGCTGGGAGAATCAGGGAACTTCCTTGCAGGGAGTGACATTATTCTACCCCCTCTTTAATGCCGCCGGCTTTTCAAGGTCAGAGACCTCAAGATCTTTCCCTCTGGTGTCCTCTCAGCAAAGAGCACAGCAGTGGGGTCCCCAGCGGTGCTCTGTGAAGCCTCGGAGACAGGTAGGGAGTCTAATGAGCGTGTCTTGTGGACAGGGCTGCTGTGACGAAGCTTGGGGCAAATTCTTTAACCTCCTTGAGCCTCAGTTTCCTCATCTGTAAACTGAGGATGTAGGTGGCCCACCCTGAAGGATAGGAAGTGGGGACAAGTAAATAGCCCATTCTCTCCTTGGACTTGGCATTGGGAGGACCCATGTGTCCAGACTGCTAGCCTGTTCCTTGTTCTGGCTTTTTGTTCCTTTTTCACTTTGTGGTGCAAACAAATGACAGACTGATATGACACGACTGATATGAAGTGGTTGGTATTGTGGGAAAGAGCACTGGTTTTGGAATCACAGGCTCAAGTGCTGCTTGTACCCCAAGTAGCTGTGTGGATCTGGGCAAGCTGCTATCTCTGAACCTCATTTTCCTCATCTGTAAAATGGGTCTGTCTACCTGTCTCCCAGATGATGGAGGTGTCAGATGCCAGCGCCTGGCACGAGTGAGCATTGTGACCTCTCCAGAAGCTTGTTCTGCCCAGAGAAAAATGCTGGGTGAACTCAGCAGGAGGCTGAGGGTCTGGCAGGAGCTCTGGTGGGATGGAGGCCAGGCCATCCAGCCGGGCGCCCCAGCTCCAGCCATTAGCCATGTGAGACCCATGGCTCTTATGTTGTGGGCTTCAGTTGGAATTCACAGCAGTGCTTGGATGAAGAGGGCCGTGGTGAGGAGGGAGGGCCCAGCTGGTTTGCAGATGCAGGCACGGCTACTGCATGAGAGGACCCAGGGGGAATCATTACTGGCTCTGCGTCCACCTCTCCCTGCTCCCGACCTGGGAAGCGCTACCCTTCCTGTGAGGCCATCAGATATTCAGAGCAGAAGATGCTGGAACGATGGACCAGGGAAAGCAGCCCCTCCTGGCCTCCAGGTTAGCCAGCCCTCCATGAGGTTGATATGCAGGCCGGCATGTGGGCGCCCTGGGAACCTGTACCCCCTCCTTTCATCTCCTTTCCTGTTCTAGACACTCCTCCTTCTTGCTTGCCAGTTTTTCTTCTTTCTCCTTTTGACCTGCCCTCCCCACCTCTGAGGCTCTTTCTTTCCTTCATTCGTTCAGCAGCTTAACTGACTGCTTCCTCCTTACTCTACCCAGGGTCTAGGCAGAGCTGGGCCTGGAACTTCCCAGCTGCTCCCCAGTCAGCTGTGCCCCGACTTCCAAGGTCTCCTCTTCCCCAGGTCCTGAGTCTCTTCCAGTTTAGCTGTAACTCCTCCCAAAGCCCCCTTTGGTCTTTTCCACGGAGGCCCGAGTCTTCCCTCCCGCGCACCCAGCTGGTGCTGGGACGTTTCACTTGCTTTCTGAAGGTGAGGTGAGGCCAAGGGATGACAGAGGATGCAGGTGGCATCCAGGTGAGGTGGATATTGGGGACAGGACTGTGGTGACGAGGGAAGAGCCCCTAGAGGGTACACTGACAGCAACTGTGGGTCTTTGGGGAGGAAGTTCATGGGCAGCCCAACCCCTTGTCCTTGGTGAGAAGGGCTATTATAAATAACAATAGATTTCAGATCATGATCTCAAGCAATATCTCAGGCACATTCATTATTATTTAATCCAGTCGATGACTAGTGAGGTAGTTGTACATTCCTCATTTCCTTGAGAAGGAAACAGAGGCTTAGAGAGGTTGAGTGACTTGCTTGAGGCCACACAGCCAGTGGCAGAGCTGGAATCTGAAGCCAGTCTGATTCCGTCAGGAGGGGTTGGGGTAACTCTGGGCTCTTTGTGTGTGGGAACCTCGAGCTCTTGAAGCAGCAGCAGGGGATAGGGTTCCTTCTCCTCGACCTGCCCGCACCCCAATGCCTAGACACACCTGGTCACTGTGATGACTTTATTGGCTGGTCCAGGGGAGGAGTGGGATCTTGGCAAAGAGGGCCTGAAATGCAGGAGCTGGCCAGCCTCTCAGTTGCAGGCATCGAGTGCCTCTATTCATCTGCTGCCCCCAGACAAGGAACTGTTTTTTGCAAGTTTTTGTAAAAGGCCGTTTGTTTGATCTTAGAAGCCATGTCTGCAGAGGCAGGATCTGTGAGATTCAAGACACTCTGAGTCACATTGTCAAGACTTGGCCTGACGAATGGTCACAAGGATATTTAAAGCAGGCCGCTGGTGCCACTGGCTTCCAGGGATTTTTCAAGCATTTATACACATGCCCTTGGGTCCTCGCCCTTGAATTGCTGATACCTCCTGATCTCCTGATAGAATTGCTCTATACCTTGGCTTTTCAAATCCCGACTGTTCCTAGAGCCTAGAAGTACATTTAAGTGTGAGCCGTGTTGTAAGAAAATTCAATATCTTTTCACCTCTGACCCCTGGCATCACAGAGGAAATGCCCTCTTCTCCTTAGGCGAGCCTGAGACTGGCGGGCACCAGGGACTACCTGCTTTTCCTGCCCACGTGCCCACCCGAGGGTAGCAGTGAATGTTTTCCTGGGCTCATTAAGCCCAGGAACTTGGAAGTGGGTGAGAGAATTTCCTCATTTCATAAAAATTTAAACTACTGTGCAGAGACAGCCAGGTCCTACTTAGTTATTTTCTCTCTCCTGCCTGCAGATATTTCGTTATCTCTCTTCCTGGTGGGAGATAAGGTACTGGAGGAAAACAGAAGCAGCTGAAGGGGGAGATGCTTCATTCTGTGGAGGACGTGTTACCTTCCGAGGAACTCATGAGAATAACCAGCATTGATTGAACCCTACCTATGTGCCAGATACTTTGTATAGTCTTTATTTGATTTAATTTGTACAACCCTCTGAACTAAAGATCCTTTTCCCAGTTTCACAAGTGGGGAAACTGATGCTCAGAGAGGGAAAGTAACTTACCTAAAGTCACACAGCTGGAGGCTGGAGGAGCTGGGACTCAAACCTGAGTCCCTGTGCTACTAAGGCCTGGGCTGTGAGTACCTTGTTATGTGGCTTCCTGCGGGAGTGGCAGTTGCTAACAGCCTCTGGGTGACAGGGTCAGGTTTGGAACATGCTGGCTCCTGGCCTGCTAGCTTGGGGACTCAGACTTTCCTCACTTGGATGTGAGTGGGACCCACTCAGGGGAGGGTGGGATGGAGCTTGTCTGGGAAGAAGCTGGAAGACCACATTCCAGCCCATGAGCACTGAGACCCTTCCCTGTGCTTTGGGGGAAGAAGGCTCTGGAGTCAAAGTTGGAGGGGTTTGGATCTTGGATGTTTGCTAACTTTTCACGTGCCAGGTTCAAGCCACTTATATTCTCTACACCTCAGTGTCCTTATTTGTAAAACGAGGCCACCTTTTAGGATCAGCCCAAGGGTCAAGGAGACAATGGTGTGTATGAATAGCCTCAGCCCCGCGCCTGGCACACGGGAGGTACTCAAAACATGTTAGTTCCTGTCTATAAGTTCTGTCCAGAGCGACGTTCCTCTGAATTCTGTGCGTCTCAATTTGCTGTACTGTCTGCTATGCCCGCCACAGTTCTGTGGAAGGAAGGGGAACGTCTGCCCTTGCTGGCGGGGGACAGGGTCTCCCTTTGCTGTGTCCATGCCTGGCAGGAGCCCACACCACTCATCAAATGCATGTGAATCAGCAGTGGGAGGTGTTTCCACACCCCAGGGTGTCAGTTGCCCTGGGAAGCTCCCTAGCATAAAGGCTCTGTGCTTCTTCCAGGGGAACCTGGAAATACTAAGAAGAGAACACCCTTCTCCTGAGGCCCGTTGGGAGGGGATGTGACCAGGTTGCAAAGGTGTCGCTAAGCCCAGTGCCTGCCTGTCAAGCTTGGGACCTCTTGGGGAATCATGTCCTGTGCTGCCCACAACTTAGAAAAGACATGTTTCAGCCTTAAGGAAATGATGATTCATCTAAGAGCATGGACAGAAAATCTCTGCCTTAACTAGGGCCCGGCAGGGGCAGGTTGGCCTCGTCAAGGAACACCCTGCTGGAAGAGGACATTCAGGCAGGCACGTGGCCAGTTGGGAGGGTCCCAGGACAAGAGGTGGGGCTTGGTCATGGCAGGGCAGGGCAGGAGGATTCCCAGGCCCCCTAGAGTTGCTTTATCATTTATTCCTCCCCACAGCCTTGTGAGGTACAGATGTAGTTACTTCCATCGTACAGGTGAGGGCAGTGAGGCTCAGAGAGGCATATTATGCATCCCAAGTCACACCGCTAATAGCAAGACCCTAGAGGGGAACCCAGACGTAGCTGGTTACAAGGCCTGCGTCACTGCCACCATTCCTTGGAGTTCTGAACATGGTTGGTGGTAGGCATGCTTGCTAATTAAATCGCCAGTCAGCGTCATCTCTCAGTCATAAGACTGGAAAAACCAGTGATGATTCAACAAACTCTGGGTGGACAAAATCAGTTAAGAAGCATCTTTTCCCCTCAAAGAGCTCATAGTCTAGGGTGGGTGTGAGACAAATAACCAGGCGATCACAATGAGACACGTCTATGATTGGAGAAGTGAGGGTGCATTGAACCCAGCCTGAGGAACCAGAGAGCATTCCCCAGGGGAGAGATGTTTAAATTGTCTGAAAGAGGAATAGCTGGAATTAGGACCCTCAGTCCTCTTGTAGGCAGCGGGAAGACCAGGATACCCAATGCACCCCCTTCCCTGCACAGCCAGACCTTCAGTTCATCACTGAGCTGCCAGCACCATTGATGGCTAGGATGACAACTTGGGGATTTCTACAGCACGGTGGCTGCTGATGGCCCTGCATCAGAAATGTCTCATAGGGAACTTCCCTGGTGGCGCAGTGGTTAAGAATCCGCCTGCCAATGCAGGGGACACGGGTTCGAGCCCTGGTCCGGGAAGATCCCACATGCCGTGGAGCAACTAAGCCCGTTCACAACTACTGAGCCCGCGTGCCACGACTACTGAAGCCCGCGCACCTAGAGCTCATGCTCCGCAACAGGAGAAGCCACCGCAGTGAGAAGCCCGCGCACCGCAACGAAGAGTAGCCTCCGCTCGCCGCAACTAGAGAAAGCCCACATGCAGCAATGAGGACCCAATGCAGCCAAACATAAATAAATAAACAAATAAATTTATTTTTAGAAAAAGAAAGAAAGAAGTGTCTTGTCAAACCTGGGCAGTGCAGAGCTTTACCCTGGTCCTACAGAATCAGAATGTGGAGGGCTGGGGAGAGTCAGGGAATCTGTGTTTTAAACCAGTGGATTGTCCACAGAGCCCGCTTTGATAACACTGCATCCAAAGGGGGACGTGTTCCCTTGGACCCAGCCCCAGCTTGATACAATGGAAGCACTCAATAAATAAGAAGCAAAAAATAGGAAGAAAATAAAAGAAAAGAAAGTAAAATAAAAGGGAAGATGTATACATTGTCCTTTTCCACTGTGAGCTTATAATCTTTCTGGGGAGATAAATCACCCACATCAAAAAGACTCGGGCTTCTACCCAGCCTGGCAGAGCCCACAGCGGCTCTGCCCCCGCTAGGCTCTACTAAACACCCACTGCCTGGATCAGACAGGCAGGGCTGAGGCAAGTCCAGGGAGGGGGATTGAGGCAGACACAAGGCAGGGGACAGGATAAGTAAGCCCTCCACCACTTTGTCAGATCCAGTTCAACCAACATTTACTGAGTGCCTCCTGTGTGCTGAGCTCTGGGCTAGCTGCCGAGGATATGGGAGAGAGAAATAGCCTCTGCCGTCTAAGAAGGAACTGTTTAGAAAGGGAGACAGATGTGTGAATAAAAGATTACACCTTGGTGTGATATAGTGAGAGAAGGCAGTAGCCAGATCACAGCATGATGATTAAAATCTGGGCTCCGGATTTGGATAAGCTGGGTTCATATCTTAGTTCCATCACGGCCCAGCTGGGGGACCTGGGGAAAGTTCCTAACATCATTCAGTGTCAGGTCCTCATCTGTAAAATGGGATCGTTTTAGGATATAATGCAGAGTGTCTAAAGGGTTGTGAGGTTGATGCATGGAATGAATTTGGCCCCATGCTGGACCTGGGAATCATTCAGCAATGTTAGTTCTGTTGATTGTGATGTACAGAAGAGAAAGTGATGAACTCCATGAATGTAGAGATTGGGGCAGTAATGCCAGGACAGAGATTTGAAGGATGAAAATGAGCTCATCAGGCAGGTGAGGATGGGGGCGGTGGGAACACGATGTACAAAGGCTGCCTGAGTGTGTAATAATGTATTGTTTTCAAGGATGTGGTCAGACAACCCTAACAACTTGGGAGTGCCTAGAGGTGAAAAGGATGGGAGATGAGTGGGAGAGGAAGCTGTTTGGGAAGGGTTCTGAGTGCCATATGATGGCGCTAACAAGGATGGTTAATATGCTGCAGTCATGCTGCCACTCCCTGATGCTGCACCCGTAGCAGACATTGCTAATCAATCACAGACCTCTTCCTTGCTGAGCCAGGGTATGACTTTGGCATCACTACCAACTGACTGCCATTGACCTGTAAGTTGAAGGCTATTTGCCATTGCTGAGAGACAGGTCCTTCCAGAACCTACTCATATATCCCTGCTCCCAGCTGGGAGTCTTATCGATCCTTTCCTGTCTTCGCCATGCTGTGGTTTGGGCTGCAGTGAGCTGGCAGCCCGTAGTCTTTCCTTCCTTTAGACCAGCCTTCTCTGGGTCCATGTCCTAACCGCAGGTCTAGGAAGCAGCTGGAGCAGCCTGCCATTTGCGGTTTGGCTGGCCCTGGGCTGTTCCACCCCACCCGCGAGGGCAGCAGCACCACCCACCCCTGGCCAGGTTTGACTCTGTGGGTGGGTGGGTCCCTCTGCTGGGTTTGGCTTGCTCTCCACCTGTAGCAGCTGCAACCCAGGGCCACCGCATCAGGCCCAGCGACAACCTTCCTTGCCCGAGATGATTCCAATTTGGCCAGAATCTCATGGTGCATGTGTGAGGGAGGGATGTGGGCAGGGCGGGGCTCACTCTGAGACTGGCCACTGCGGCAGGGACCAGGAATAGCCCAGACAGCACCACGTAGTTCAGACATGCTCCATTAAAGCAAACCCTGTGTTTGGAGAGGCAGGAGTGAAGAGCACAGACTTGGTTTTCAGACGGCCTGGAGTCAAATCCTGGCTCTGCTACTTACCAGCGCTACCACTTTGCTTCTCTCTGCCTCAGTTTTCTTATCTGTAAAATGGGGATAATAATAGTAATTCCCCTTGGGTTTATTGCAAGGATAAACCAACTTATTCTAAGGAAAGTGCTAGCACTTAGTAATAACTTTATAAAGATTAATTATTATAGGGAAGGAAGGACAGAATGGATACACAGAGGGCTTGTGAATAGGATGGAATGGACCTGAACATAACTTTGCAGGATTGGAATGGTACCTAGAGGGGTCATGACTGTAGTGGCTCCAGTTTTCTGAAAGGTTAGTGCTTCCCTCTCAGTTGTCAGGGGCCTGGGACCCTACAGCTTGTCCTGCCCTACCCCGCAACCCCCGGGAGAAAACTTGCTGCTCCTCCACTGGAACTGATCTCCCTGCTCCCCAAAGGCACAGAACTGCTGTGAATTCCCTCCAGGCTTGGTGAGATGGGAAATTAATCTCCCTTTAATCCTGTACTTAATGTACAAGATTCCACTCCCCAGTGAGGCAATGAAATTAATCTGCCACTAATTTTCTGTTTGCCAACCCTGGGTTTCAGCATTTTCAGCCCTGCTTTTCCAACTGTCTTTCATCCCAGGGAACAAAGACCTAATCTCTTCTCCGGCCTTGTTGACTCTGCATCTTCAAAAAATGAATCACACTGGCATTTTGCTCTACTGGTTTGGGAAGGAGGGTGGAATGAGGTTTCCCCATCTCTCCCAGAGGGCACAGATTCCAGACCCCTCACCCCAGCCTCTCCCCAGCTTTTTGGGTGTGAGGGGATTAGGGGCCCCATGATCTGTTTGCTTACTCAGAGTCTACGTGTGTTAAGTCACAGAGAGGATGAGTAATGGCCACCCCCTTGGGAACTGCAGGAGGCAGAGGCCCCGAAGCTCGAACATCAAGTTCTAGTGTGAGGTGAGTACCTGGGCCCCCTCTTGCCCGGGTGTGTGTGTGTGTGTGTGTGTGTGTGTGTGTGTGTGTGTGTGGGTGGAGGCTTAGGACCTGGCCTTGCCTACCTGTCTAGCCTCTGTTCCCAGCACCTAAGGCTTTAGCCACACCTGCTCTTTCCTGAGCATGTTTGTTCTAAGCGGCTCCCTCTGTTTTGCCCCTGTTCCCCACTGCCCTAGGTAAGGCCTTGACCTCTCTGCGCCTCTGTCTAACAGGAATAAAAGTAGTACCTGTCACATGGGTGGGCAGTGAGGACTGAATAGGAATCCCACCTGCAGCCTGAGAAGTGCATGATGTTGGCCAATTCCTGATACAGGGGAGCCTGTAATGTCACCTGACTCAGATGCCCCACCTCTGGGCCACGTTTCCCAACCCTCAGCAGAAAGAGGGTTCCTCTCCTCTGGGTCCCCTTGGCGCCTTGTTCACACCTCTGCTGTGTGGGGGGCCCTACCCTGAGCCTGCTGCTAATCCTCATTCCGGGGCTTAGCCCAGAGCCCGGGAACATAATCTCTCTGCGTTTTGTTTCCCTCAACTGTAGAGTAGAAATAATGGTAATAATGACCTCACTGGGGTTGTCAGGAGGATTACATGAGATGATGCCCATTAAGGGCTTAACACAGGGCGTGACCTGGGGTGAGCAGTGAATAAACGTCATGATGTCTTTTTATAATTGTTAACACTGTTATTGATCATGCGTCGAGAAGTCTGTCCTCCCTAGCAAAATCTCCTGGAAGTCTGTCCTTGCCCAGCAGAGCTCCCTAAAGGCAGAGACAAGCCTTAGTTTTTCTTGGAGTCCTCAGTGCCCCACCAACTGGGTCTGACTCCAGAGAGCGGCAGGTGGAGGGAAGTACTCAGAGCCCACCTGTCCTGAGTGCAGGATGATCTCCCCACCTAGTGCTTGTGTCCCTGGGGGGACCATCTCCTGTGCCCCATCGGAGCGAGCTTGCATCCCCAGCCCTGTGTCACTTGCACCCATAAGCTGCACCATCTCTCTGATGATGGTGATAACCACATTCCACTCACCTTCCCCCTCCCCCTGTGTCACTGTCCTATCAGCACCAAGCCCCCAAGTGTGTCAGAGCTGGGAGAGACCTCGGCAACCATCTGGCCCATCCCCACACTTATGCCCAAGAAAACTGAGGAACAGAAAGCTTGTCCAGCTGGCCTAAGGTCACACAGCAAGTCAGAGGCAGCACGAGGATTGGATCCAGCTTCTTGATTCCCACTGGAGGCTCTTCCTAACACTGTGTCGCCTGTCATCGTTTCACCAGCACCACTGTGGTGGAGGAAGGACACCAGTATTTATTGAGCATCTACTATGTACTGGGTACTCTGTAGGCTTTTGCGTGTATTAGCTCAGTCACTCCTCCTGACACATCTGGAAAAGGTGATACTATGCTCTCCATTTTACAGGTGGGAAAACATAGGCTAAGAAAGGTGAAGCCCCTGATCAAGTCACAGTCAGGCAATGATGAAGCTGGAATTCAAACTCAGATCTGTCTGCCTCCAAAGCCTGTGCTCTTTCTGTTCTTCCTACAACCTCCTGTGGAGACATGGGCATAGCTGGGCCCCTGGTTGGATGGGCAGGGGGCGGCCAGGCCAGCACCTCTGTTCCTCCCTCTGTGGTGGGAGACGTGGAGGATGCTTGGACAATCAAATTACAGACAGTGACTGAGGACTCATGAACAGCCAGGGCTTAGCTTATCCCGGTGGGACTTCCCACTGCCTCCGTGACCCAGCCCACGGCCCCTCCACCTGGACAGAGAGATTCCTGCGCCCGCCTGTGGGTGGGAGGTTGGCTGGGTTTGCAGTGGGCTGGGACCGGAGGAGCAGTGGAGACCAAGGCCGTGCAGCTGCCACGAGCCTCAGGCTGCTGGTGCCAGGAAAGGGGCAGGAAGTGGTTTGCGGGGAGCGGTGATGAGGCTGAGGCCGTTCGATGTGGCTCTGCCTGAGGTTTCTGCCCTGGAAACCTGACTCGCGTGGATGAAGCCCAGGCTCCCCTTCCCCAGGGCGCAGGTAGTGCAATGACAGGCCCTGGTCCTGCAGGGAAGGGAGTATATGCTCCGAGGGGGAGGCCGAATGGGGCCTCGGGAACCCGAGGCCGCCCCAGGGGTCAGCGGTTTCACCACCGGCTGATGGGCAGAGGGCCTGTGGGAGGACGCGTCCACACAGGCCAGCTGGGCTGAGCCTAGGAGGAAACGGGCAGCGCGTTGCTCTGCCGGCGGCGAGGGCTCCCCCGAGGCTGGAGTCCTTGGTCCGAGCCCCAGCTTGGTTCTGACTCACCGCGTGAACTTGGGCAAGGCCTTTTCTTTCTCCGAGCCTCACTTTCTTTCTTTATCTCTAAAATGAGGTTTCCACCAGCACTAAGAATTAGATGACTCTCCCCTGCCGCCACCCAATCAAAGGAGCATACAAACCACAAGGGAGCAAAATAGCAACACGGAAAACCACAGCAACAAGTAGTGACTGCTGGAGATGTGCTAGGCCCTGCTCTGAGCCCGCTGCCTCCTTTCTACAATCCTCCTAAGAGCCCTGATGTGCCCATTTCACAGATTAGGAAACAGCCCACGTATTCATGGGGATCTATGGGCGGGGCACCCTGGCCCACATACTGCAGAGAAAGGGAAATCTTTTGAATGTG
The DNA here is from genome assembly GCF_965194805.1 of Balaenoptera borealis. NCBI lineage: Eukaryota > Metazoa > Chordata > Mammalia > Artiodactyla > Balaenopteridae > Balaenoptera > Balaenoptera borealis. Next base: position 118,334,042 of record NC_138866.1, on the reverse strand, counting down.
AACTGAGGGTGCTGCCAGGTCCCACCTGCCCCCTGATGTCTCCTCCCCTTACCCTAGTGCCACTGGCCTGCATTTTCACGCTACCTCCTTAGCTATTAAGAGTCATGCCAAATGGGTAAGAAATTTGTTTCCCTGGTTGTTCTGGGAAAGAGGAACGCCGGCCCCTGCTGTTCAGATGCCTAACCACCACCCCTATCTCCCCCTCACCCCCGTCCCCCATCAATCCCAGGTGACAGAACCAAAGGCGACCTTATTGGCCACGCAGAGTGAAGCTTTGGGGAGTTCCAGCGAGCTTCCTCAGGGAGTGAGTGGGGTGGGAGGGCTGCATGTATCTATTCTGAGAGCCCGGTGGCTGCTTTTGCCGGGTCCGTGATAATCTATGTGTCCCACGCGCAGTTTTACGTGAAGAAAGTGTTGGCTTGCACAAAACAAATTTGAATATCCTGGATGAATACCCCGCCCATTTTATGAATGGTGAAACTGAGGCCCAGAGAAGGAGAATGGCTTGCCCCACGGGCACTTGATGGCAGAGCTGGGCCTAGAGTTCAGATGTCCTGACTCTCACCTCTGTGTTTTGTGCTTTCCAGAGCTCAGGCCAGGCAGGGCCGGGCTTGGAGTTGGACCAGGAGCTGCCTGCCTTGAGTAAGGACGGAAGCTCTTTGCTGATCAGACAGAAATTCCAAGCAAGACCTTTTTGGATTTTGTTAAGCAGGGCACGGCTACTAAAGTAGGGCAAACCCAGCTTACATTTTCCCCCCTTGCTTTACTGAGATATAACTGATGTAGAATATTGTGTAAGTTTCAAGTGTACAATATGATGATTTGATACACGTATATATTATAAGGTGCTTACCACAATAAGGTTAGTTAACACATCTTTCCCCTCCCATAACTACCATTTTGTCGTTGTCGTTGTTACGGCGAGAACATTTAAAATCTGCTCTCTTAGCAACTTTCAAGTACACAGTACAGTATTATTGACTGTGGTCACCATGCTGTGCATTACATCCCTGGAACTTATTCATCTTATAACTGAAAGTTTGTACCTGGTGACCAGTTCTTCCTATTTACCCCACCCTTCAGGCCCTGGTAACCATCAATCTATTCTCTGTTTCTGTGAGTTTGATGTTTTTAGGTTTCACATGTAAGTGAGATCATACAGCATTTGTCTTTCTCCATCCAAGTTATTTCACTTAGCATAATGCCCTCAAGATCCATCCATGTCATTGCAAATGGCAGGATGACCTTTTTTGTGGCTGAATAATATTCCATTATATATATAAACCACATGTTCTTTATCCAATTCATCCAACGACGGACACCAGCTTGCACTTTTCTCTTGGGGAAAGTGGAACAGTTCTGGCCAGAAACCTGCAGATCTTCTAGACCAGGGGTCTCCAACCCCTGGGCCACAGATCAGTACTGGTCTGTGGCCTGTTTGGAACCGGACCGCACAGCAGGAGGTGAGTGGCAGGAGAGCCAGCGAAGCTTCATCTGCCGCCCCCCATAGCTCCCCATCACTTGCATTACCTCCTGAACCATCCCCCCTCCCCGCCGGTCCTTGGAAAAATTGCCTTCCATGAAACAGGTTCCTGGGGCCAAAAATGTTGGGGACCACTGTTCTAGATGAGAATGCCAGCAAAGTATTTAGCAAGAGTGTCTGCATACAATAGGTGCTCAAAACTGCTAACTGAGGCTGAAACGGCTGTGCTTGCCTACCCAGGGTCACCTTCCCACTGTCTGACTCACAGAGAAGAATCCAAGAGGGAAGACTTGGCACGAGGACGGGAGGGAAGGCCAGAGTTTCCTGCCGGGGCCAGTAACCAGGGTGTGCATTCTCCCTGCTCCTTTGCACATGTCACAACCCGGGCCTGAATACTGTGGGGTGCACTGGTTTGGGGGTGCAAAGACTCCTGGCTCCAGGGTTCTAGTCCTAGGTCCTAGGTCCTGGGTCCTAGTCCTAAGGTGTCACCAGCTCTTCCCTCTGGGCCTCAGTTTCCTCCTCTGTCTCCCTCTGGTCCAAGGGAGAAGTTGGACCAGCTGGTGGTTCTCAACCCTGGCTGTCCAGAAAATCACCTGGGCAACTTTCAAACAATCCCACGGCCCAGGGCTCACCCTGTGTCAGCTGAACCTCAGCGGGTGCCGTCTGAGCATCTGTGGTTTTGATTCTGATGCCCAGTGAGGGGTGGTCACAGGGTGGTGGGGTGGGGTCCCTGGTGGTTGAAGCACAGGACAGGTGCATGGGTTCTCAATAGGCTGCTGTGCATAGGGCTTTAGGTCTCCTCTTGGCATTGACTTAGCATCCCTCTCAGCTGGAAGCTGGCCCCCAGCATGTCTCTCCTGCCATGTAACAGGCCCCTGTGTGCTGCAGAGAGGAGGTCACACATGTTTGGTCTCCAGGGCCAAGACCCCAGAAACCTCATTCTTCTCCCCATGGGCCAGTCTGGGCTGCTCTGATTAGAGCATGGCCCCCAGGGAGCTCCCAGCTCCGAGACAAACTCTTCCAGCAGAAGTCAGGCCATCCTAAGACTTGGGGCTCTTGTGCCCTGGATGGGGATCCTGGCAGGGAGCTGGGGTTGGGGCCACAGTGGGAGCCCACCGAGGGCCAGCATCCAAAATCAGACTCCCAGCATGCAGTTCAGGTTCTGCTGCCTCTGGGCCTCAGTGATGTCATCTGTAAAATGGGCTATGTAATTCACAGCCAAGGTGGTGTTAGGGGACTGCTGTAGGGATTCTGATACAGAGACCATCAGAGAGAGAGTCAGGCAGTACCAGGACTTAAAGTCTCAGGGAGAATGACAGGACGGGAATAAAAGCTAAGGGAGCAGGGCTCAGGTGATATGGTGCTGGGAAAGCTGAACCCAGGAAGCCTTTATACAAGAGAACAAAGCCTCACCACGTGGAACCGTCCACGGGTTTCAGATGCATATAGGTGAATATTTTCATCAGGGGATCCCTTAAGAAAAGAATTTTACCAGGAGCCCCAGTTTACAAAACATGTGTCAAAGGAACGAATGTGGCTGACGTAGGGGACGGTTCCTGGAGATGTCCCTCCTCCCCCTCCACAAGGGTCTCATTTGGGAATAAGTTTGAAAACCACTGACCTAGAGCCATAAGACTGTCTTCTTCCATCTCCTTCTGAGGTTCAGTTCAGGGGAAAAGGTGTGCAGTGCAGCTGGGGGTTGTTCTGCACTCAGTGGGGTCGGTAGGCGCAGTGTCGGGGGCCTGGAGTGCTGGTATCTTCACCCTGCCTGAGACATGAGGGGTGAACAACAGCCTCTCAGGGGCCCTTGGGCCTCCTGCTTCCAGGGGAGGGCTGGCAGGGGCCTTTCCTGCTTAGGTTCTTGGTCGTGTGCAGAGGGACAGGCTTCTCTCAGGAAAACTGGACATTGGCCTCTTGGCTGGGTCCTCTGGGGGGCACAGAGGCCTTGACGTGGGAACAAAAAACAACAAAGTGACTTCCCTTCCTCTTCCTTCTGTGGACCTGCCTGCCAACGAGGAGCAGGGACTCCCCGATCAGATGACACCAGGGTGAGAAGGACACAGAGTGGGGAGGAAAACAGCATAAGTCAGGACTGAGGCTGGAAAGTCAGGGGCGTGTGGTTGAGGGGGCAGAATTGGGAACAGCTAAAAAGAGAAGAAACCAGACTCAAAGGGAGCAGAGTCTGAGTGGGGGGTTCCAGCAGGCTCCAGCTTCAGAATATGTCCAGAACCTACTACTTCCACAGCCTCCACCTGCCATGCAAGCCCCTGTGAACCGCATCCCTGCCAGCCCTCCCTGACCTACTGCTTTCCCTTCTTATATTCCACATGGGTGTCAGAATAATCCTTAACAAAAGAGAGCCATCACCATGTCACTCCCCAGCTCAAAGCCTGGCGCGGCTCCCGTCTTCCTGCCTGGGTCTCCAGCTTGACTGCCTTCTCTCCCCTCCTCACCCTTCCCTGCTAACAGGCCTCCAGGCTGTTCCCGGAACTCCCAAACTAGTTGGCATTCTCTCCCATCCCCAAATAGCACCTAGTCTAGGACTGCCAGATAAAATAGAGGACATACAGTTAAATTTGAATTTCAGATAAACAACAAATACTTTTTTTAGCATAAATATGTCCCATATAGTGCATTCATTGTTTCTCTGAAGTTCAAATGTAACTGCGCATCCCGTATTTTTACTTGCTAAATCTGGCAACCCTAGTCTTGCCCACCCCCTCTAGACCCGAAGTTTATCAGATCAACTGTCCTAGTTCATGGGCTATTAGGAGAAGGTGGAAAGCTATCTTGCAGGTATTTTATTTTACATAAATGTGTTTAAGTACATTTTAAAAAAATAAATTCTTTAATTTCGAATAAAGGCATTTATTTTAAATACATTTATTTTATTTTAAATAAATCTATTTGGTGTCTGTGGGTGTCCTAGAGGCCATGTTCCCCCATCTCTTTCCTGCTTTTAGTGACCCAAAGGGTGGAGATTTTAGGAAAATTGGAGGGGGTGGCCTTTCAAATCAGAAAATCTGGGTTCAGGGACTTCCCTTGTGGCACAGTCATTTAGAATCTGCCTGCCAATGCAGGGAACACGGGTTTGAGCCCTGGTCCGGGAAGATCCCACATGCTGTGGAGCAACTAAGCCCGTGCACCACAAGTACTGAGTCCGCGTGCCACAACTACTGAAGACCTCATGCCTAGAGCCTGTGCTCCGCAGCAAGAGAAGCCACCGCAATGAGAAGCCCGCGCACCACAACGAAGAGTAGCCCCTGCTCGCCACAACTAGAGAAAGCCCGCACTCAGCAATGAAGACCCAACGCAGCCAGAAAGAAAGAAAGAAAGAAAGAAAGAAAGAAAGAAAGAAAGAAAGAAGGAAAGAAGGAAGGAAGAAAGGAAAGAAGGAAGGAAGGAGGGAAGGAAGGAAAGAAAGAAAGAAAGATAGATAGATAGATAGAAAGAAGGAAAGAAGGAAAGAAAAGCAAATCTGGGTTCAAGTGTAGGATCTGTCATTGGTTCCCTGACTGGAGTTAGGGAGTTTCTTTTACTGCTGTGGCCTCAGTTTATTCATCTGTAGAAAGGGGCTAAGACTCTATCTGCCTCCCAGGTCACTGAGAGATTCATGACTCATGAGCACATCCCAAGAGCTGGCCATGTGAGGGGTTTGGTTACCAAGGCCCTGCCGCCTGGGGTTCCAGAGTCACCCCGACTAGAGGGTTGAGAGGTGTGGCCAGATCCATAAGCTCTGTGACTCAGCACTTGGCCCAGTCTGTGGCTTGACTGTGAGCGCCAAGCCCCTCCATCTCTTGGGCCTTCTTGGCCGGCCATGCAGTTCAAGGTTATGGTCACCAGGGGTCAGGCTTGCATACTGATGACTAAGCTCTGCCTTTTATGGTGCTGGAGGGGCCCTCCAGCCTAGGGGATAGGGGCAGTAAGGATGGGGCAGTGGCACTTGTTTTACTTGGTTCCTGGCACTGTGGGTCTGTGACCTGCCGATCTGGAAGGTGAGCTGCTCTGCTCTCACCTTTTACATTTTGCTTGGCACTTCCTAGGGGCTCCTCATCTCTTTGGTTCTCATCAAGAGACCCCATGACGGAAGTTGAGTTAGGTGGGCTGGGGTCTGGAGAGAATTCTGAGCAGGGAGTTTGAAGAGAGTTTGCATCCCCCCCCCACCAAGTTACTAGTGTCCTTCTGGGTTATATTGTCTTCTGAGCCTCGGTTTTTTCTCCAGTAGAATGGGATAATAATGCCTCCCTTTCAGGGGTATGTCAAGATCTGGTGAAGTGAGGTGTTGCTTTCGGGCTGGGCTAACATCTCTAGCCCCTATCTAGAATGGCTTATGTTGAAGGTGGAGACATGATGAAAATATAGGAAAAGAACCCAGTACGAGGCTGTCACGAGGCACCACATGATCCCTTGCCAACTCCTGGAAGCAAGCGCCAAGTTGTGAGGAGGGAGTGGGTGCTACAGCCCAGAGAGGGGAAGTCTCTGGCTTGATCCCTCGTAGCCAGGGGGACAAGCTCAGGCAGAGTTCACGGGGCAGGTTGCTGAGCTGGGCATTGTGGCCCTTGGAAATGGGCAGTAGGTCAGGCACCGAGAGCAGGCATGCCAGAGGAGCCAGATCGCAGCGTGCAGGCTGTTGGTCCCTGGGACTGCAGATTCAGCTCGGTATGTTTCTGGGTACCTGCTCAGGCTGTAGGAGCTTATTCACCAGAGGCAGACACAGATGCCTCCAGTGCAGCGTGGTGAGCTGCAAGGTGGCTCCAATCTTTGGTCCAGGCACCAGACCCAGCACCCAGAGAAGACTTTTCCTATCACGGCTGCCTGGCCTCCTCCAAGAACTTCACACATCCACCTCTATATTGTACGAGGAGAAAGGTGGATCACCCGGGGGTCCCCGGAAGAGTTGGTGTCTTTGAACCGGCCCCACCCTTCCCAGCAGCCCTGCCTCCCTCCTGGCTCCGGACCTGCTGCATCTCAGCAAGTGGGCAGCCGTGCACCGGGGTTCTGTTCTCTGGCCCACGGCCATGGTGTGGCTGGGTTGCTCTGGGAAGCCTGAGGGCTCTCTGTTGTGCCCTTCCTCAGGGTGGGTCCTGAGGGCCCTGATGGATTGCCCTCTCACCTCCACTGGGTGGCTGTGGTTTCCTCATCAGCAGAAATGACTTCTCACCCACAATTGCATCAGTCTTTCCACAGATGGAGTGTATCGCGTTGCAAGATGTGGTTTCGGATCGTACCCTGTGCTCTGCTTAGGGGCTGGCTGGGCCAGCGGGGTGGGGGCAGGGGCCGACAGTGCTTTGACTTGAACTTGGGAGAGGGAAGCAAAAGCCAAGAGGGGATTGCCAGGGGTGGGATGCGGTAGGTGTGAGAGGATGCGGAACTCATTCTCACGGGCCAGGGAGGGGGCTGAACCAAGTGTCCAGTGACCTTGACCACGACCACATTGGGGAACCATATGGCTTACTCATCCCCAGCCCTACCACTACCTCCAAGAGGAAAAGAAATGAAGAGCACAAGCTGATTTATCCTCTAATGCACTTGCAGTGGCATGGGGGGAACCAGGGAGATGAGTTGGTTTCGTTTCCTCTTCTTTATGTTGAACTCCATGGCTTGCTTCCCCTTCAGCTGACACGTTGTGGCCATGGGCTGAGGGCTTCCAACCTCAAGACCAATTTCTTTCCACTCTCTGTTTCACAGCCTACAGCTGCCCTTGGTCTTCAGGGAGAGTGAAGATTCTAGCTGGTGGATTCTTTCCAGAGGCAGAAAGAGGCATCCTTCTCCCCGTCCAAGGCAGCAAGAACAATTCTGCCCATTTTTCAGGTGGAGAGGATGAGCCCTGAAGGAAACTTGGCAAGCACCTTGCTTCCCTCCTCTCTCCCTGAACCCTACAGCACAGCTTAGCTCAGTATGTCAGAATCGCAGGATCCACCAGTATCTTCCAGTTGGACAAGAATGGGAGTGGGTGTCAAGGGCTCTGGAATAGGCTGGGGTTTCAACTTTACCACTTGAGCAGAAGAGAAATGGGCAGTGACACATGGAGGTGCTACTGGGGCAGAGCAGCCCAAAACACAGGGTCCACACAGGCGAGATCTTGCCTGGACCCACGCGGATTTACGTGAATGACAAATAAACTTGTGTAAGCCACTGAAATTTGGGGGACTGTTTGTTACACAGCGTAGTCTATCTATCCTGACTATACAAATGCAAGCTCAGGGGACTGGCCTTGATCTTGGAGGCCATGGGAAGTAAATAACGTCTTAGAATGGCAGTGCCCACATCCCACACTGGGGTTAAGATGGTGCTCTGTCTCCCTTTAGATTGTAAGTTCATGGCTACAGCAATATGGCTGTTTGGTTTTTTTTTTTTTCTTCACCACTGAGTATACCTAGGGCCTGGAACAGTGCCTGGTATGTGATTGGTGTCCATTAAGAATTTGTTTTCTCCCCTTCTGCCTCCAGTTTTCCTTCTCTCCGATTTCTTCTTCCTGTGAACACCATGCACTGCCTCCTTCGTGCCTTAATTTTGTCCACAAATATTTACAAAGTGTCTATGTCCTAGGCACTGTGCTTTGCATGTGTTATCTCAGTTTTACCCTAATCTTGACAAGAGGCACTTATCCCGTCTTCCAGATGAGGAGTGTGAGCCCAAGTGTCTTCCCCCTTTTCCTCCGTTTGCTTCCTTCCTTCTTTTCATCTTTATTGGGCACCCGCTGGGGTCAGCAGACAGAGCTAGAGAGAGAGAGCTGGGATGCTTCTGAATACGAAAAGACATGGTTCTGCCCTCAAGGAACTTGGTCTGGTGGGGGTCGCCATCATGTCAGTGGACAGATGCCATCCCACGTGGTGCTTCATTAGAAACAAACACGCATGACACGGAGAGAACCCTCGAGCTGGGACTTAAGAAGTGTCCCCGGACGACCAGGTTGGGAGTGGGGTGGGATGGAGGACATTGTATGTGCAAGGGTGAAGCGGGGTAAGAGAACTCGGCCTATTTAGGGAACGGCAACTAACTCAGTATGACTGGAGTATAAAACGAATTAAGGAAGACTTCCGGGAGGTAAGGTAGGAAGAGCGGATAGGACCTATGCTGTGACATTTAAAGACGTTTAGAAGCTTCTTCATCCTCAGCCAGCAGAGCCAGGAAGTGAAAGCCCCCGCCCAGCGCTTGGGTGAGGGTGGAGACGTGGGCTGAGAAGCAGGGATGAAGGAGAGGCCTCCTGGCCCTGGGGAGACCCTGGCCTCCTTGTCCTGGAGGCAGTTAACCGCCTCGCAGGAACCCCTGCTGCCCCGCGATGGGGGCATTAACTATTTATGAGTTAGCGGCCCTCACGATGTTTTCTGAGCAATAAGTTTTCACGATGTGTGTTCGGTGAGCGAGGCAGCTACCCTGCCAGAGCCCTGCTGGCGCATAAATCCCGCCCGTGGTCCCTCCCACCACGGTCTTGTAAGTAAGTTTGCTCAGATATCGGGAGGTAGAGAGAGGCCTTCTCTGAGTGGTGCTGGGGTGCCGGGGTGGGAGGGAGACTGGGGAGGGGGTGACAGCAGGGAAGGGGGCCAGGGGTGCTCCTGTCCGGAGCTGACGGGAAAGATTCTGAAAACCCTGCCAAGGAGAGCGGAGTAACTAAACGCTAGTCACACATCGTCTTCTCACACTGATGCCCTCTGGGGTATTGGGACTTGAGGACCCTGAACTGGGGGGGCGTGACCCACTGCTGGGGCTTGACGGTGGCTCTCGGCGGGAACCTTGATGATGCGCCCTCCAGACTCCAGACACTGGCCCCATGCTGGCTGTTAGGATGTGATGCCAGGCCTCTGCAGGTCTGGTGTGTGCTGAGGTCCTGGGGGTGTCACCACGGGCCGGCTGATGGGGACAGAGCCCCTCAGGGTTCCTCTCTCCCTCCTCTTCACCCAGCCAGGAAGTCTATAAGGAACAGGCTTGGTTTCATCTGCTGATTTCTGATTAGCAGCAAGTGAGCTACTTAGCCCCTCTGAACCTCTACTTCCCCATCTATAGGATGGGGGTTCGAAACTGTGGCAAGATTACAGTGCTCTGAGGATGGTGTTAGGTCAAAATGTTGCCCTTCCTCACGAGTGCCCCGAGGGCTTTTCATAGCAAAGGAGCAGGACAGCCAAAGGGACATGTTACAGAGTTGGCACCTTGGTGCCCGGGCACAGTATGGGGCTCTGGGAATCCTTTCACCCACACTGGGGCCCAGATCTGAGTCTTGCTCTGTCCTGTAAGGGGGGTGGGAACAGTCGAGGGAGAGCCAGACAGAGGACAGGAGAGGGCACTTGCCCCCAAACCTAGAGGCCCAGCCAGCCTGAGGCCTTCTAGGCCCGGACAGAGGGTCTGGCCCAGCTACCAAGGGAGGGGGTGGAGAGCAAGTAGCTCTCCCTTTGCCCGGGACTCATCCATCCTTGGGAAGGAGGACGGGGTGAGCAGAGCAGGGGAAGGCGGGGGTTGGGGAAGGATTCCTGAGCTCTCCTCAAAACTAGGTCTCCACTGGGCAACAAATCACCAGCTGGGTAAGGCAGGACCAGGAGGGGCCCTCCTGGAGGAGGGAACTGCTAGCCTAAGGCAGGGAGGCCCGAACCAGAGTAGAGTTTTCAATACTGATGAAAATTGGCTAAGCAGATTTCAAAAGCCTGTTGAAGGGGACACAGGGGACTGCTCAAAAGAACGCCTTAGTGTGGAGACAGGAGGGAGAAGAGGAATGGAGGTGCTGCTTTTGCAGTCACCTCAACCCTAGCTGGAGCCGACTCTTCCCAGGCCAGAGAGGCGCTGGGATGGGGAGGAGCACGGGACTGAGAGAACAGAGGGCCATTCGTTGGCTGCCAGGCCGTGGTCGTCATTCTGCCCTTTTGAGCATTACTTCCACGTCTATAAAATTAGTCCCCGATCATGAGATGACCTTTATTAGCTGATTGAGCCTTATGAGCATCTTTGAGACACAGTGAGGTGAGGTGATCTGGGAGAGAAGCAGCCTGTGCCCTTGGCCAGACCCTAAACCAAGAGCCACAAGCATCTCTGGTCTCTCAGTAACTCTCCCCACACCCACTCCTGCCCCTTGGCCTATTGTTTATAAAACAACAAAGGGGATCCTTTCAAAAAACCTCAGATCTATTTATGCTGCTACTTAACCTATCAATAGCTGCCCCTTGCTGTTAGGATAAAGCCCCTGATTATTTCCTTGGTCTTCAAGGGCCCTGCTAAGTTTTCCACCCTTAAGGCCCCCATACTCTGTGTGCTTCAGGCTCCCTGGCCTTCCATCAGCACCCAGCACACTGTCTTCCTGGCCTCAGGGCCTTTGCTCTTTCCGTTTGTTCCCTCTGCCAGGAATGCTTTGCCCACTTAATTCCTACTCATCCCTCAGGCCTCTCAGGCCCCTCAGGCCAGGCCAAGCCAGGCCCTCTGTCCCCTGCTATAAACACCCCATACTTCTGCTTGAGGGTGTTAACCACAAGGGCAGTGAAACCATCAATTGTGTAATTCATCCTTGACTCCGTGCCTCCCAAGCTTAAATGTCAGCCTTGGTGGGGGGGCAAAGGGCTATGTCAGTGTTAATCACACTAGAAACAAGCCCACAGACCTCACTCAAAATGTTAGATATTCGTGATACGATGACTCTGGGAAGGTGAAAGGCACTGGAATCGGACAAATCTGGGTTTGAACCCCAACTCTGCTCCTTACTAAGTATGGGACCAGAGCATGAATCTTAAACTGAGAAGCCTTTATTTCCTCACCTATAACTCAAGGATATCGCTATATTCCTCCTAAAGCTGTTGAGAGGATGAAGCCAGCCACACCTGAGTGGGTTCCGGCCCGCGTGCTGTGGTCACCTAACATCAGGTTTCGGCCACCTCCGTGCGCAGGGCCTTGCTCAGAGCCGGGCACAGCGGGGCCTGGGTTCCAGCCTGGTGGATGGACCCAGGGACCTGCCGAGGGGCGAAGCTGATGCTGCAGTGAAACCTCGTCCCCACGCATCTCCTCCAGCCGCCCTGGGAACAGAGCAGCTCGCAAGGGGAGGAGTGTGGTTTCACTTTCATAGTTTTCAAACAAGAAGACAAAAAGAGGGAAAAAATGAAACCACCCGGGAAAGCAGCAGGGGCCCATTTTGTCTGCAGCCTGACGTGTTTTGCTCGGCAGGCACAGCCGGCCTCAAGTATTTATTTATTTTTTAAGTAACCGGCTCATGAGTCAGTCGGTTGGCTTGGTGGTAAAACGCAACCCGCTATCAAGGAAATAGCTGATGAACGACATGGCATGGACGCCGTGCCAACACGCCACTCATGACTTCTGAAAATCCCTTGTTTTGGGGGCCGGCACAGGCCAAGTGGGGCTGCAGTTCCTCGCGCTGCTCTCCAGGACCCGCCGCCAAGCGCATCTGAGATCCTTCAAAAGTTGCCTCATGATCGCTGCTCGCCGCCAATGCATGTTTGCTGTAATTACACCGTGTCTAAAGGAGAAGCGCAAAAGACTTGTTGATTTTGGATGGAGGCTGACCTGGGCTCCTGGCAGGGTGTGGGCTGCCCCGGTGAGGACGTGACCAGCTGGGGCAAGCGCTGAACCGGGGCCATGGCAGCCCCGCCGCCGCCTGGGCCTCACCCTGCTGCCAGCTGACTCGAGCCGGCTTTCTTTGGAGAATCACCCGAGGGGAACAAAACGAGGAACTGGAGTTCCTATAAAAAGCAGCTCGCTCCTTCCTCCAGCCAAGTCCCCGAATGATAATCATCTCCGAAGTGACCTGCCCCTCCCTCCCAAGCTGCTAACCGAGCTCATTGTCTTTCTCTGGTCTCTGCGAGGAAACATCTTTGGCTTCCGAAAGCCCCATCCACAGTGGCCGGGGAGCTGTGGCCATCCCATCTGAGCAGGGCTTCCTGCTTCCCCCACATAGGCTGTCCTGGGCAGTCAAGAGGTCGGCCAGAAGGTGCTGGAAAGGAGAGCGAGCTGGCTTGGAGCTGGGGACCCTGGTGCAGTTCAGGTGCCACTGCTCATGTTCTCGGTGACATGGACAAACTACTTACCCTTGTGGAGGGTTCAGGTTCTCCATCTGTTATTTGAGGGGTGGGGTGGGCTAAAGGGTGGTTTCCATACCCCTTTTAAATTTCTCCCCAGGGAAATATTACATGGCACCTCAATGCAGAAAGCAGAACTGCTGGATGGAAGTGGGGATTGCATCCCACAGCTCCATCCACCCAGCATTTCTAGCCCAACCCCTCCCAGGGATCCCCTGGGACCCTTGGAGGAACCCTTGGGTACCGTGGTACACAATTTGGAAACCATGGGCTCTGATCTCAAAAGTCCCTGCCAGCCTTTGGGTTAGAAGAATCTATGCCTGCTGAGGTAAAATCCCAGGGGTTGCCTTTGGCTGGGTCAAGTGAACCTGACTCTATCCTGGGACGGGGAGGGGGGATAATTTCAGCAGGAAGACGCAACCCCTAGTAACAACAACAACAAAAATGATTTTCCTCCCGCTGAAGTTTCTTGAGCAACTGGCAGGCTGCCACGAATGTACTTAGGCAGAAAATCACCAGAAAAAAATGATATAATCTGACAGATTTTTCACAGGCTTAAATATTCATGAATTAAAGGAATTGGCAGAATTTTCTACATTATTAGCTTTCATCATGGCTGCAGGAGCAGTTGGTATACTGGCTGCTCTTCAAGATCCATTAATCTCGTCCATCATAAGAGCAGCCATTTTAAAATTAGCTATCTTTACTGAGTGATGGTGTACGGGGGAGACGGGGAAATGGAAATGCTATTCCAGTTTAAAGGTCCTCCAGCTCCTCACTTTAAAATCAGCAGGGGAAGCCAAACAGCATCTCTGCAGGAAGGGGGTCAGCACGAGTCCAGTGTCGTGAAAATCTAAGCACGTGGTGGGGTACAGGGCCCCTCTAGTTCCTTCACACAGCACAGCAAGCCTTCTGCCTGATGAACCCAAACTCTGGGCCGAGGACTGGGCAGGGAGGTTAAGACACCTTCTGGGATGCTGAGACCAAGAGACCCAAATAGGGGCTTCCGGGTAAAGAAGTCGCACAATCTTGCTATCAGATGGCACTCAGGGTGCAGGACGGCAGAATAGCCAAGTGATAATATTCATTATTTATGGAATGCATGCTCTGAGCTGGGTACTGGGTACTAGAAGGTACCTATCTCCTGGAAGCTACCACAAGGTACCTGCCTTCCAAATTCTTTGATGCTAGAGTGAGATGAGGCATGCTATAATATGTATATATTTTTACGTATATGTAGTAGTTGAGGAAATGAGTCAAGAGAGGTTAAGTCAGTTATCCAAGGTCTCACAGCCGGTGAAGGCAGGGTCATGATTCAAATCCAAGTCTGTCCCCAAAGGTAGTGTGTTATAATAACTGCTGGCCTATGGCACTATGGAGGGATATTCTCCCAAACACATCCAGAGTCTGCTGGGGGGAAGCGGCTTCTTTCAAAGCATAGAACAGAGTTGTGGATCAGATCATTCCTACAGAAACTTGAGGCCCAGGTTAATTTCTTCCTCCCTTCCTTCCTTCCTCCCTTCCTTATATCCTTCCCCCTCCCTGTTCTAAAATGTAGGTTTTATTATTATTCAGGTATGGTAAGGCCAACAGATCAGAAGATGATTGCCATTGAAAAGGTAGTTTATTATTCACAGTTCCCCAGAGGAGGGACATGCCGTGCCACAAGGGGCTATATAGGGAAGTACCCGTGTTGGTGCAGAGGCAGAAGGAGTGAGGGAAAAACGTGGGCTAGAGTCTTTCCTGTGGTTTCCAAGGGAAGGAACAGATGAGGCAAGGTAAGCAGGTTCAGGACTGGCTAGTTTGAATGATTTCAACAGTGCTCTGGGGCATAGGGACTGTCCCTAATAATCAGGTACCTGGCCCTGGGCCGGGAGCGGGGGCGGGGTGAAGAGGGAAGGTAGATAGTGGCCCAAAGAGTGAGAGCCTGATAAAGGAGGTGGCTGGGGGGCAGGGCAAGGGGGGGTGGGGTGGGATAAACCCTCGGGATCGGTTGTTTTGCATATGAAAGGTGTGTTTACCATCTCCAAGAACTGACTAGCCTTGGGAGTTGCAGACTCTCCAGGAACAGCAAAATCCCAGATGTCAAAGCATCAGAAAGACAGAAAGTAAAAAGGCATGATTAATACACTCCCTCCCATCCATCCATCCATCCATCCATCCATCCATCCGTCTATCCATCCATCCATTTAACCATCCAACCATCCATGTACTGAGTTTCTGCTATGCTGGGTGCTGACTTAGGCCCTCGGTACCTCTGCAGGCCTTGCTCCGATTCATTTTTCAGGACGCTGCTGCGATTTGTATGCTCAGGAGAGCCTGCTCCTTGCCTACCTGTCTTGTCCCAGAGGCAGAGTTCTGGGAACTTGACTAGGACTTCCTCGGGTCACTTTCTGTATGCATGTTTGCCTAGTTGCACATGAGCCAGGACTCAAGGAATCGGAAAGGGGTGCTCTGTTTAGGTGCTATCCAAAATATTTAACAACCCAGAGGCAGAGGAGCTAAGTAGATGCAAATCATAAGCAACCTTAACAGATGGGGCGCGTTTGGATGAACATCACCTGCCTGGGTGAGACCGGCCCCTGCCGTGCTGCTCAGGGGCTGTGAAGGGACAGTCCTCCCTGTCAGCCTGCTTGGGACTGGCAATCGTTCTGGGTCCCAGAACATTTCTTTGTTGGTGAGGAGTGAAAACTCTCTGCAGACAGATTGAGTGAGGGAGCTGGCATTTGGATAGCAGTTCTCACGTTCATCATCAACAATAATGATGATTAGTCATCATAATAATTAATAATTATTTACACTTGTATGATGCTTATTTGTGGAGTATTTACTGCATGCCAAGTGCTTTTATAACAGCTTATAATTGTAGCCAAAGTTTACTGAGCTCTGCTGGGGGCTGGTCACTGCTGTGCTTAGGACTGTCTGGACATTACTGTGCTTAATTCACACATCATCTCTGTAAGGCAAGGATGTAATCTCCCTTTTACAGGTGAGGAAAGAGGTTAAGGCTCAGAGAGGTTATGTAACCATCCAGGGCCACACAGTGAGTAAGTAGAAGAGGTGGGTCTCAAAATTCAGTCTGCCTACTCCCACCTCAGGTCTCTCCTATGCCCAACCTGACCTTGGGCCTGTAGATCCCAGTTTTTAGGGGATCAGAGAGAAGGGTCATGTCCTGGGGTGGTAGGCACAGGGTTTCAGGCAATGGAGGGTTCCCTGACCAGCTCCTGGGTCCAGGCTGAGGAGTCTTTCCCTCCCCCTCCTACCCTTCTATTCTCAACCGTCCATCTCAGATTTATTCTCCCACTCACTTATCCATTCCTCATTCATGGCAAAATCTGTTCTCCATGCCCCTCTTCCAAGATTTTTCCCAGCTGTGCTCTGCACCTCTGAAACCACACACTCCAGCTTTCTGGGGACACAGGAAAAATAATAATAACCATGCGTGAGCCCCTGGGCTTTCAACTCATCAACAGAGGTTAAGTGACTGTCATGGCCAGAGGGGGACCCGCTCTAGGAAGGAAGCAAAGGCAGGCCCAGGGGCCCCTTTCTTCTGGAGGAACATGGTTTTTGCTCCCCAATACCACTGGTCCTCATGGCAGTTCTGTGACATGAAGAGGAAGGACGGTGGTGCTGCTGGCACTAGGTGGGAGTTACAGATCTTTTCTCAGTTTCCTCACCTGTAAAATGGGGATAACAATACCTACCTAATGGTTTTTAGCGAAGTCTAAACAAGTTAATATATTGCCCAGAACACAGCATACACTATATAAATATTGATTATTATTATCGTACTGGTATTATTGTTACCATTGTTGTCATTGCTTTGCAGTCCAGCTGTGTGACATTGGGTTTACCTTTCTGAGTCCATTTCCTCCTTTTTAAAACAGGGATATAATATTTGCCACCTGGGGGCTTGGGAGGTATCTGATGTAAAGCACCTACCTCTCAGTAGGTGCAAAGTTGACCACCATTCTCTTTCCCCTCCCCCCTTCCTCTCTTCACATACATCATCAGAACTGAGACCCAGGGAGGTGGCTTCTGCAGCTGACACAGCAAGCCAGTGGCAAGTCTAGAAATAAAACCTCCCGGACTAGACCAGTCCCTTGGCAGACAATGCCTAGCTTTGCTGCTCAGTCTAAATTTTGGCTGCAGATTCTAAATCTGTTTGTCCCCAGAGATCTTGGCTCTCTTGATCCCTCCCTAATCCATGTAGACGCTACCGATTACTTGGAAAAGAAGAGTCCGTCATAGTCCCAAAGCACGGGGACATTCACGGCTTCGTGGATTTCCTCCAGCTGGATTATGGTGCTGTCATTAAAGTCTTTAGCAAGCTAGAAAAGGAAGGTAGTACAGAAATGGGAAATATTCTTTCTGAGCTCAATTAATTCCTGTCTTTAGGCGGACTGCACCAGGAGGCTGACTCATCCCAGATGGTAAAGGCTTCTCTGGGGGCTCATCTCCCACCACTGTGTATGTCTCCCCGTAGAGCCCACCACCCTTTCTTTTCCTTGTGGGGTCCAGATTGTCATTGCGGAAGGGGCCAGATGCAGAACTCTCCAGAACTAAAGCTCTCAGCCCTCTGCCATCGCTTAGCCACATGGTAGAGCACAGCGGGCACTGCGTCCCCAGGCCACCCTTCTGCCCGGAGATCCTCTAAGAGCTCAAGCGTCTTTGCACACGAGGCCTGTAGGTGGCAGCAGCTCCCGGATCCAGGAAGAAGATGAGCGTTGGTTGGGGAGAGTGGGTTGCAGACAGAGAGGCTGAGCCGGGGAGCAGGCGTGACTGCACCTGGGGGTGACAGCTGGGGCCAGGAATCAGTCTGGAAGGCTGATCAAGACAGTGTATCAGCACTAGAGAGGGCTAAACTAGGAGGAAAGTGCAAGAGGGTGGCTCTAAAGCCGAACTGCCTGGTTCAAATCCCTGCTCTGTTGCTTACTAGCTGTGTGACAGAGGACAAGTTGCTTCCCCTCCCCGTGCCTCAGTTGCTCCATCTGTAAAATGGGAATCATATAGTAAGCAACTCAAAGGATTGTCTGAAGATTAAATTAGAAATTACTTGTCAAGGTAACTGCTCAATAAAGATTAAATATATACTGAAAGTCCCCTTGGTCAAACAATGAGTGAGGCTGTAGAAAAATACTGTGGCTGCATTGTCTTCTCCAAGCCTGGGTCACCACCCAGTCTGATCAGTGGGGACCACAGGTCCAGAACCCAGGTCACAGGCTGGGTAACGGGACAGACTCCAGGCAACAAGCGGGGCCCGCAGGAAGCTGGCCTGTGCACCTGGCCCTGCAGCTCCTTCCTTCCCAGCCCTGCAGGGGTTAATCCTCAGGCACTGAAGTCCTGGGGCCTGCAGTGCTGGCTCCTAACTAGGTGGGGAGGGTGGGGACAGGGAGAAAAGCAGCTGAGGACAGGCTGCCCTCCACACGGTTAGCCCTTGACAGCACCTTTTCATTAAACCATCTCTTTTCAAAGGCTTCTGTCCCCAGTGTAATTGAGGCTTTGGTTCCCTTCACTGCCGTCTGCTTGTTTTCCAAAGAACTGCCTTGGTGCCCCTCAGAGCCTCTGACAGATTTTCAGAGCAACAATTACGGAATCCAAAGAGTGCACGTGATGTAGCCCTCGGCCCCGCACCCCGTGTGCCTCGGGCCTCAGGAGGGGGCTGGATGTGATCACAGCCCAGCCTGCTTGGGCAGTAGGGCTGGGTCTCAGGGGTCCCAGGATGAGGAGGCCCTTTTGGTAAAAATGTCTGCTGGGCCCATGGGGTCCCCAGCTCCCATCCTGTCTCCCCATTCTTTTCTCCTGCCTGCCTGCCAGTATTGTACCGGCTTTGAACTTGAATGCCCTAGAAATACATTCATTAGGCAGATAGCACATTTTATTAAGGAGGCTTTGGGCTCTGCCTGTAAAGCAGGCAGAAGTCCAACAACGCAGAATCAGAGGCTCTGGCTGGCCCGTGAGGGTTTCAAAGGCCGCAGATCTGGCTCCTTGTCAGTGACTGAATCCCTCTCGCAGCCTCTTCTGCAAGTGGTGCTGCCGTCTCTAACCACAGATGATGCAGAACGCAGGACCTTTAGAGGCAGCCATTGATTTTCTGTTGAGGTAGCTCAGACTGTTCATTGGCCCCAGGGACATTGGGGACAAGGCCAGTGGCTGTACCTGTCCAAGGATATTTAAGTTGAACTATTTTTCTCCATCAGGCGTGGGCCAACGCACAGTGGTAGGGAGAGGGTGGGGATGCTTTAAATACGAAAAAGCACAGTTCTGCCCTCCAGGAACCTTGGTCTGAGAAGCTCAGTAGAAACCCATCTTGAGTCCAGCTCTTTGAGAGAGTGGGAGACAGTTTGGGCAGGAGCATTAGGGGTGCAGTGGGGAGCAGGGGGTCATGAGCTGTGTACTGGGGAAGGTTACTCACACTGTAATCTAACCTCAGTCCTTAGAACTGCCCTGGGAACTGGGTCTGATCCCCTGCATTTCGTGGCTGGAAAAACGGGTGCCCAGGAAGTCTGTGTACCTCCAGGTTCCAGAGGCCTGGCCCGCTTTGTGGCTGGGCGCAGACTGGTTGAGGAGGGACGCTCCACCGAAGGGGCTTTTGTCGCTTTGATCTTGAGCTGCTGTGCGATGCTTTGGTACCACCATTCACGGGTGAGGGCTGCTTGCGCATCTGTGCGTCTGTCTGGTAGTGGGCAACAGGCCTTCCTGTTTATCTTGTTGCCAGGGGCTCTTTCACCATCACTGGCCCTGCCCTCCGGGAGGCTGAGCTCTCTTCTCCACTCTTTCTGCATAATCATTCGCTGGCCTTCAGGGATGGGCAGACTCCTGTCACCCAGAGCCATTTCCCGACCTGGGTTCCCTTTGGGCCCCGGGGGTGCTGAGAAGCCTTGAGCCCCTCCCAGGGGACCTCACCCCATGACCTTGTGAGGTTGACTCACTCCCTCCCTGAGGACAGCCACAGCCCCTGGCAGGTGCCTTTGTAGCCATCTTGCTCTGAAGCTCAAGGGCGCCCAAGTTTCTCTTTATATCTCAACCCTCATGGACTCAGAATCTTCGAATGGGGGGTAGTGGCATCAGATAGACCTGCAGGTGAACCCCAGCATTTGTCATTCTTTAGCTGTGTGACCTTGGGCAGGTCACGGCTCCTCTCTGAGCCTCAATTTCCTCAACAGTAAAATAAGAATAATGATTAAAAAAAAAAAATCACAGTTAATTAACACAACTATTTTACTGTCTGTGTATCGGGCATTATTCTAAGTACTTTATGTACATTATCTCATTTAATCACTGTAACAACCGTACGCAGTGATTCATATTTTTTAACCCCTATGTTTTAGGTGAGTTAACTGAGATCACACAGGCAGTTAGTGGCAGCGCTGGGATCCAGGAGGAGCTACCTCCACAGTCCTTAACATTTATGCTGTGCTATGTCTCACGGATGCACGTGTATAGTCTAATGAATCATGTCTACTTCACCACATAAGGAATAAATGTAATGATGCTGTATGTGCCCAGTGCTGAGCTTGGCACATAATAAATGCTCATTAAACCTCTTCTCCCTTGTCCTCTTCAGGCTCCCCCGTCCCTTTCCTTCCAGCACCCCCTGTGGGCACACATTGTGGCTAATAGCAAAGGGGTCTTTGCTGGTAACAGGCTGTGTTTGTGGAAGTCTGGCCGGATAAGCCTGGGCCAGTGTCTCTCACTTCCCACTGTCCCTCTGCATCTGGGACAGCCAGCAGTTCAACATACAAGCAGGTGTGGGCCCAGTGTCCCTGGAGGTGACATAAATCTCTGTTTCCCAAGACAGGAGAGTACGAGGGTGTAGCAATTGCCCATTGGAGGCTGTCAGTAGGCCTGGGGTCACAGGGTTCCTCCCATCTTCTCTGGGGAGGTTGTCTGCCTATGTTGACACCTATTTCCTCATGGACACACTGGGGGTTAGAGATTATGTGGCATGGCATCTGGCCGAGGGGTAGCTGACAAAGAATGGACCCATCCACTGGGATCCAGTGCGGGGACTTCCATTATGTCGCACAACAATATAGACAACCAAGGCCTTAGGTAGAATTCATACTTTCCGAACCTCTTTCTCTTGGCTTCTCAAATCCTCAACCTCAAGCCCAACTCCAAGGGGCAGCCGGTTACAGGTCCCCACAGACAGACTCAACCCTGCTGGAACTCTGGGGAAACTTCAAGAACCAGTTTGACTGCAAAACCGAAAAGTAGTTCTGTTAGGCCCTATCTGGACAGAGTGGTCCTGGTAGCTGTCAGATGAGGATCCAAATTAGTCATGGGAGGAACAGGAGCCAGGATGGGGGTGGAAGCAAGCCCCGATGGGCTCTGCTCCCGGGCCTGGGATCCAGCTGGGGCAGGAGCAGAGGCTGTGTTGCAATTTCACTGCAAATCAACTGGGCCATCTCTTGTGGGTGGCACTGAGAAGGGCCGCCAACCCTCGTGTTTTTTCATAGATATGGAGATGCTATCATATGGCCCAACTGCCTTTAGCATCGCGCTGTGAGATGAGGCTGGAGGAAAGTTGTACAACAGGCCTTCTTGGCCTATTGGCTCTGGAGGCGTGGGATGGAGGGGGCCAGGGTGGAGCCAACGTTTGGACAAGTTGGGAGCAATTGTTGGAGGAGCCCTGGGCCAGAGGTCCCCCTGACTCCAGGTCAGAGTAGGCCCCTGGATCTGTTTTCAAGAGAGGAGGTAAACATTTGCCACCACCATCCCAGTTTGAACTCTTGCTGGGTATGACACACAGTAGCCAGTTCATCGGCCTGGGGCTGTCCCCTCCCGTCTGGGATACACAGTGCCTGGAAAGGTAGTGAGGTGTGGTAGGAAGAGTATCAGCTTTGGAATCTGACCAACCTGAAATTAAATCTCAGCTCTGCCTGAAATACCGGCTGACCTTGGGTAAATCCCTTAACCTCTCTGGGTCCCATTTTCCTCGTCTCTGAAAAAAAAAAAAAAAATAGTAACAGCTTCTAGGCAGGGTGGTTACGAGAAGTAATAATAATAATGTGGGAGGAGGGATGGCATTCAGTAGGAACCCGATAAAGGTTAGGACATTTCTCCCTCCTCTTCTTACACAACCATAGTCCTTCAGCCACTTCCAGGTTTATCCTCTTAATCTTGGTTATTGGCTGAAAGGCCTCATTGCCTGGTTGTCCCTGCCTAGATCAGGGATCGGCAAACTTTTTCTGTTAAGGACCAGAGAGTAAATATTTTAGCCTTTGCAGGCCATATGGGGTGATGTCTGTGGCAACTACTCATCTCGGCTGTTGTAGTACAAAAACAGCCAGAGACGATAGGTAAATGAACTGGTGTGCTTGTGTTCCAATAAAACTTTATTTACAGAAACAGGCAGTGGGCCAGACTTTGCCCACAGGCTGTAGTTGGCCAACCCCTGGCCTACAGTTCCAAGTCTAAACACAGATACTTAGCTCTCAGGGGACTTCCCCAGGCTAGTTTCACTGTGTCTGTCCAATCAGTTTTGTAATTCCTCTCTTAAATATCCCCAATCCATCAAACAGTACTCCGTTTGGTCCTTTGCTCATGAAGTGTTTAGTCTTGCCTCTGAACCTTTGCTTATGCTCTTTCCCCTGCTTTCCTATTTCCTCTCTGCGCTTCTACATCCCACCTCCAGTTAATCTTCCAGGTTGTCCTGTAAAATAAAAGGGCTCAGATCAAAGTCTCTTGATTCAACATTGGATGAACATCTTTCAAGGCCAAGCTCAGGTCACTGCCCACAGGATTACTCCCTTTGCAGGACTCCCACATTCGTGCCATTGATGCCAGTATGGCCCTCCTGTGGACCCTTGGCTTTGAGTGGTACCCCAGTTTCAACGATGAGCCCTTGCGGCTCAGTCCTCAGCTTTCCTACATCCAGCTCATAATAACTTGCGTTTTCATCCAGCTTGGTATATTCAGGGCTTCCTGCCTATAAGGACCCAGAAAAAAATCTCAGGCATTATCTCTGCAAATATTGCCTCTCTCTCATTCTCTTTATTCTTTCCTTCTGGAGTTCCAGTTAGTTATAGCTTAACCTCTGTATCATATTTTCTTTATCTTTTATCTTTTATCCTCTCTGTCACATTTTCCAGTTTTTTTTTTTTTCCTCTTCTGATGCAGTTGGGGTAATTTCTTTAAATCTCTCTTCTAATTCATTAATTCTTTATCTGTGTCTGATATTGAATTTTTTAATTTCAAAGATTATATTTTTTCATTTCCAGAAGCTCTATTTGAGCCTTTATAAACATCTGTCTGTAAATTTTGGTAGTTTCTAATTCCTTGGTCATTTTTCTCTGTTCCATCTTTTAAGTCTTTAAGTATGTCATACACAGTTATTTTCTGATCTATCTTATATTCTAATATTTTAAGTCTTTGAGGATCTAAATCAGTGGTTTTCAAGTGAGGGCAGTTTTTTTCCCTTGGGATATTTGGAAATGTCTGGAGACATTTTTGGTTGTCAAAACAGGTATGTGTGTGTGTGTGTATGTGTGTGTGTGTGTGTGCACCCACACTATTGGCATCTAGTGGGTAGAGGTTAGGTATTCTACTAAACATGCACAGGGTAGCACCCCACGGAAAAGAATTATCTGGTCCCAAATGTCAGTAGCTCTGAGGTTGAGAAACTCTGGTTGAAATCTGTTGCTTGTTGTCTCTGCTGACTCTTGCTTATGGTGACTCATTGCTTTGAGTGCGGAGGCGTTTTTTTTTGCAGTTTTTCTCTGGCAAAGCTGAGCGAGAACACTTTACTCCAGAGAGGATTTGTATTTGCTTCTTCCAGCCACCAGGGGGCACTATCAACCTGGGACCACTTCTGTTTTCTGGCTTGGGAGTTCGCATCACATGGGTCGCATAGATTCAAAGCCCTGACTCCCATGAGAACTGGCAATATGAAATTTTCTGTGTTAGACCCAGCTGAGCTGGAGCTGACATTCATGTACTGACTTTGGATTTCCCCACATCAACCAACAAATGAAGATCTGAGCCTGGACACGGAAGAGTGTGGTTTGAGCAGTGTTTCTGTTCAGTCCACCCTGCGTCGTGTGTGTGAATGTGACTATGCTATAGGATTTTGTCCTATATCATTTCCTAGAAGTGAGTAGAAAATGAAAAAATGCAAAAGCTACTGTAGAAACAGTAGGTTCCCTAATCTTAATACAGTTGGGCCAGACATGGAAATTATTTGGCGTGACTAAGGCCAGCCACAGGGGCGCCAACAATCCCTTAACTTGATGGTGTCCATTGAGTTATGAGAGGACGAACGATATTAAAATACAGGTGTGGAAAAAAAAAAAAGGGACTTCCCTGGAGGTCCAATGGTTCAGACTCTGCACTTCCACTGCAGGGGGCGCGGGTTCGATCCCTGGTCAGGGAACTAAGATCCTGCATGCCGCGCAGTGTGGCGAAAAAAAAGAAAAAAAAACAACATAGAGGCGCATCACACTGACATTATGTTGTCAGAAATCGTTTTTAAAAGGCTTACTAAATCAACTACAGTTCAATTAAAAAAAAAAAAAAAGTAAGGTTTAGTTAGAGATCAACTTGCAATACAGTCCCTTATCCACAATTCCAAAATCCAGGCAGATCTCAAAACACCAAAAGTTGATTTTGTCAAGTTAGCACGAAATCATTTGACAGCAGAATCTGACTTGGACTGACCTGTGGCTATCTGGTCTTCATATTTGGTATGAATATTCATGCATTTTGCTGCAGAAATGTTTTGTGTTTGACCATAAGGTGCTACCCCAGACTCTGCCAGGAGTACTATACAACAAGCAGACTCTGTACACTAGCACTGACTAAAATCGTCACATTTGATCTTCAAAACACACATGGCTGCCAGGATCCTGTAAGGGGTTGGTAACCTATGTGATTAAGTTCAGGGAAAGGATTCCCCCTACCCCCGCCCTCACGCCCACCACCCCTGTAAGAATACATTTGAACACACACACTTCAGTTATCGGATGTTTTCCAGTGCCTGTTGGATGACAGTAGGGACTGTATTTATGTGATTAGCATCTCGTGATCATCACAAGGTGAATGTACAGAGATTTGAATGGGACATGTTTCTGTGGGGTCCTTTCACCCCTTGGACGATGCTGTACATCTGTAGAGGGCTAAGTATATATATTCATTGATTCCTTCATAAGTCCTTAGTTAGCATCAAAGAGTTTATGTTTGTTTTCACAATGGCACCAGGAGTAAAGAAATACACTTTTATTATAAAAATGGTACTAAAGGGCTTCCCTGGTGGCGCAGTGGTTGAGAATCTGCCTGCTAATGCAGGGGGACACGGGTTCGAGCCCTGGTCTGGGAAGATCCCACATGCCGCGGAGCAACTGGGCCCGTGAGCCACAACTACTGAGCCTGCGCGTCTGGAGCCTGTGCTCCGCAACAAGAGAGGTCGCAATAGTGAGAGTCCCGCGCACCTCAATGAAGAGTGGCCCCCACTTGCCGCAACTAGAGAAAGCCCTCGCACAGAAACGAAGACCCAACACAGCCAAAAATAAATAAATAAATAAATAATTAAAAAAAAAAAAAGGTACTAAAAACATACGGTGCAATATGGGAAACTTCTCCTTTACCAAATACCCCTGATACCCTTCCCCAGAAATAACCCTGTCAGCACTTAAAGCAAATATTTCCTGTCCCGTCTCTGGACATTTATATATATATATAAATAAATAAATATATATTTATATATATTTATATTTATATATATATTTATATATATATGTATGCATGTAGTTATACACTTAGGTGTTTTTTGTATAAATGGGATCATGCTATACTGTATATTCTGCATTGTGCTTTTGTTCATTTAGTTATATGTTCTTTCATATTGGTACGCATAGAACTACTTCACTCCATGGTACAGAAATAATTGTGATATAAAATAATTCCTCTTTTGTATAGATTTCCAGAAGTTGTAGTGCTAGGTCAAAGGGCACGTATGTTTTAAACTTTGGTAGGTACTACCCAGTTGTCTTTTAATAATCTTCACCAATTCATAGTTCATAAGAGTGATTGTTTCCCTGATTTCTTTTCTTGACAACATTTGATATTATTAATCTTTTTAACTTCTGTCAGCCTGATGGGCAAAAATATAACCTTCTTGTAACACGTATTTCCTAGCTTCCTTGTGAAGCTGAGTGTCTCTTCTTCATTTGTAGGCTGAACATAAATATTTCTCTTTTTTTCAAATAAATTTATTTATTTATTTATTTTTGGCTGTGTTGGGTCTTCGTTTCTGTGCGAGGGCTTTCTCTAGTTGCGGCAAGTGGAGGCCACTCTTCATCGCGGTGCGCGGGCCTCTCATTATCGCGGCCTCTCTTGTTGCGGAGCACAGGCTCCAGACGCGCAGGCTCAGTAGTTGTGACTCACGGGCCTAGCTGCTCTGCGGCATGTGGGATCTTCCCAGACCAGGGCTCGAACCCGTGTCCCCTGCATTGGCAGGCGGGTTCTTAACCACTGCGCCACCAGGGAAGCCCTAAATATTTCTTTAATAATGAGCTGTTTGTTTATAGTCTTTGCCCTTTTTTCTATAGTACTTATCCATTTCTTAGTGATTTTTAGGAGCTCTTTATATATCCTCTATTTCATCCACTGTCTTTTTAATCGAGGTGTATTTTACATACAGTAAAATATGTATATTTTAAGGGTAGACTTTGAAGAGTTCTGACAAATGCACACACGCATGTAGTCATCACCCACATCATGGTGCAGAACATCTCCTCGCTCCTGAAAGTTCCCTCAGGCCCCTTCCTGGTCAGTACCCCAAGGGCAACTGTTGTTCTGATTTCTATCACGGGCTATTAGATTTGACTCTTCCCAAACTACCCGTAATGGAACCATACAAATAGACACTTTCAAGCCTGGCTTCTTTTGCTTAACAAACTGTTTTTGAGATTCATCCATGTTGTTACGTGTATCTGTAGTTGGTTCCTGTTCATTGCTGAGTGGTGTCTCATTGTCACATTGGTCACCCATTGTCCTGGTGATAGACATAAGGGTCATTTCCAGTTTGGACCTATTATGAATAAAGCTGCTGTGAATGTTTCTACACAGGTCCTTGTGTGGACATATGTTCTCATTTCTCTTGGGTAAATACCTAGGAATGGAATAACTGGGTCACAGGGTAGGTGTATGTTTAAGCTCTATTAGAAATTGCCTAGCAGTTTTTCAAAGTGGTTGTACCTGATGTGTTTTAAATATATTGCAAACACTTTCACCTTGTCTGTTACTTGTGTTTTAACATTGGTTAGGGTGTCCTTTGTCATAGAGTTGTTTTGCATCTTTATAAAGCAACCTCAGTCTTCCGTGTATTCTGGGGCTTGTGTCCTGCACAGAGAGGTATAATATTAAAAAATATGTATTTTCAAAATGTTCTTTTAGTTTGTCTTTGACATTTTACTCCTTATTCTATCTAGAATTTAATTTTTAATGTGATATGACAAAGATCTTAATCCTAGCCCAAACCATACAAGGTAGGGATTGTTATTCCATTTCACAGATAAGGAGACAGGCTCAGAGAGGTTATGTGACTAGCTCAAGCCGCACAGCTAGCAGGGAGTGGATCTGAGATTCAAAAGCAAATTTGTCTCCTTTAAAATTGTTTTCTCTCCCAGAACTCTAGACTCTCATCTGTACCCTAACATAAATTCTGTAGGAAAGAAGGGAAAATAACAATATGTATATATGAACACGTATACTCACACATACATAAAAAAACACCAGAAGAATAAACCAGAAACTAATGGGGGGGTGGGTAGGAACAGGGTGGAGAGCATTGGTGTGGGAGTGAAACTTCTCCAAACATGGTTTTTAATATAGTTTTGTGTTTTTAACCGTGTACATGGTTTGTATGTTCAAAAAATTAAATCAAATTAAAATACAGAAAAAAAGAAGACTCCCAAATAGTTCGCAAACATAAATAAATAAACCTGACTGTAAATTAATTTGAGAGCCGCACAGCTATGTAACCATACAGCAAAAAGAATTACTTCAAGAAACTTGAAAAATACACCTTGACCATACATCTGTGGTGGGATATATTCCAAGGACAAATAAAACTACAAAGAAGTCTTAAGTTTACTTAGTATATTTATTGTTAATAGTAACGATGGTATGGTAATTTTGGAAGTGTTTTATGTACATCGTAAAATAAAGCAAATAAGTACATATATTAATGCTAGTAGAAACCAAGATTTTCTGTGTAAGAGAAAAGAGATTCAAATATTAAATTAACAACAACAAAAGAGTCAAGAAAAAAAAAAAAGACTGTTAAATTTGAACTGGTAATATTATAAACTGATTTCAGTTTTCCCACCTCTGTCCACTGAAAGAGCATAGAAGCAAGAACCCCAGGAGTAATGAGACCACCCAGTGTCCACCAGTCTTGATTTCTAAGACCACTGCCCACCAAAAGGAACTCAGCCTTTCTGGAGAAATGGCTGATTCCAGATCTGAGGAAAGCAAAGTACAGGGTAAGTCTGAGACATCTTATTGTTCCAAGAAGCAAGGATGTGCTTAAAAACCAGTGGGGTCAGGTCAAAAAGAAGAAGTAGACTCGAAGGGATCCCTCTGGTGAAATTTGGGGCTTCTGAGTATCAAAAAGAATAATGGCTATCATTAATTAAACAAGTATCAAATGTGCTTAAAATTTCACATGAAACAGGTAGAAAAATCCACGAATTCACTGTGTATATGTGTATAAGAGAAAGAGGGAAGGTGGGGGGAAGAGGGGAGCTCTTCTTTACAAAAGAATGCCAGCTGAGAACTGCAGAAGGAATGATAAGGCTAGTAAGTCACCATTTCACAACGTCCAGTGTCATTCTTGATTTGGGCAGGGATCATTCATAGGTGCTAAAAACCAGTGGGTGAAGAAGGGTTGCTGGGGAACAGGATATCTGTGCAGCTGCTAAGAGTCTCCCTGGCTTACTTGGTAATTAAAGAGGGAAAATGACCATTACAACAGAGAGCCATGGCGGCCATGCGTTTATCCAACTGATCAAATTTAGCGTCATCCATTCGTTGTAGGACAACCTGGCATCACAGGCCTCCCGATGTGAGGTGGTGTGCAGAATACACCTCACCTCTGGAGTATTCTTGCCAAAATGTTTAACCTTCAGCCCCAACTCCCGGACCACGGGACCTTCAGGGGACAGAGGAACAGGTTAAATGACAGCAAGAGAAAACAATCATCAGGCAAATCCACGGTGTGGGCCATCTTCAAGACTATAATGTTTGGACTCTTCAAATGGCCTATGCAATGGGGTGAAGGGGGAAACCCAGGCCATTTCAGTGTGAAAGAGACCCATGTGGGAAGCTTCATCAGATCCTGCTAAAAACAAACCGAACAACCAACCAAACAAAAAATCTGTTAAAGACGTACTGGTGGCAATTGGGAAATGTGACTATGGATGGGGGATGGAGGCGACATGGAATCGCAGCGGGAAATGGATCTGTTTCTACCCACAACATCCTTGGGAGCAGATGTGAGCAGAGCAACTGAGGAGAGAAGTGTCATGTGGTCCGTAACCCATCTTCAAACTTTTCAGCAAAAACCACTGTTTAGAGAGCGGGATAAAGCAAGTATGGCAACAGATTAAAATGGTCCAACAGGGCCGGGACTAGGATGAGGCTGGCGAGATGCCTCAGGTGCAACCTTGAGGGAGTCATCCCTCTCAGGGCCCACCCTCCACCTGCAGACCCCGGAAGCAAGCCCCTCCTTCAATGTCATGCCAAAACACCTCACTGGCCTCGCCCTAGTCCAGACCCTGTTGCTGAGTCAGGGGTGTGGGAAAATGGGTGCTCATTATGTTATTCTTTCAAACTTCCTGTATGTTTAGAAATGATGAACCTATCCAAATGTCCATCCATGGATGAATAGAATATCTATACAATGGAATATGATTTAGCCATAAAAGGAATGAAGCGTTGATGCATATTGTAAGTGGATGAACCTGGAAAACATTATACTAAGTGCAAGAAGCCAGACACCAAAGACCACATGTTGTATGATTCCTTTTATATGATGTATCCAGAATAGCCGATCCAGAGAGAGACAAAGCAGATTAGAGGTTACCAGGGGATTGGAGGAGAGGGCAGGAACGGAGAGGGATTATCTAATGGGTACGGGGCGTTTTATGGGGTGATGAGAAGTTTTGAAAGTAGAGAGAGCTGGGGGCTGCACAGCATTGTGAATGCACTTAATACCACTGAATTGCACGCTTTAAAACGGTTAATGGTATGTGATGTGAATTTCACCTCGAAAGAGTTGATCACAGCAAAAAGTTGAGGAACAAAATGGTCAGAAGTCAGGTATAAAAACGATGCCTTTTCAAAAGCGATGAAAATTGTACAATGTCTGAGTATGAAGGAAGATCTCTTGGAGTCCTGGCCTGTGGTAAGGTGGCAAATGCAGTGACAAGAGTCAGGTGACGTGAGCTAGCATCGGCAGTCAAGCGAACTGGTGCATTCACTTCCCCTCTTGAACCGGGGTTTCTCCGCTGTGAAACAGTCTCTGGGTTTCCCCCAGCTCCAACGCTGCTACTCCAAGCCTTTGCTTTCCCACCAGGTACCCTGGCCACGGGCCGGCCGCACGGAGCAAGCTTTCCCCTCCACACACCTCCCAGTGCACCTGGGCCCAGGTGGTGAGCTTGCAGGGAAATGTTCTCCAGTTCTGGGAACTCACCGGCACCTTTCCTGACCTGACCCCAGGAGGGGTGATGTTCCTGACCCACAGGTTATGTTGATTCAGTGGGGAGATGTGTTGATGAAGCAGCTTCTGAGGGCTTGGGGTGGGGCAGCACACCCACCTGGCTCTTCCTGGGCCCCAGGGGCCATGGTGTCTGTGACTCTAGCACTAAAGAGGAGAGCCGTGTGCTTGGGTTTGGGTGTGTGGGAAAAAATAACCACAAAGCCACCAGCGTTCGTTGAGCACTTACTATATACCAGTCACTGCACTAAATGCTTTGCTTGTGTCCTCTCGTGCAGCTCCCTGATGGCCCTCTGATGTGACAACTGTGACGGGGCCGACCTCACCGAAAGGAGAGGGTGGGTCACACAGGCTAGGTTAGTTCCCAAGACGTAACCAGCTGGGATTCAGCACTGGGTGGGCTCCCAGGGCCTGAGTGCTCCAGGTGGAGACCCTAAACCCACGTGGGCAATGAAGGGACAGGAAGGGGATTGTTGTCTGTTGAACACCTACTATGTGCCATCCCTCCTAAGCTCAGAATCCAAATCTCACCAATGGCTTCCAAACGACCGTGTGCACAGGCTTTCTGTGCTCATGACCATCTTACAGGGGAAGGAACTGAGGTTCAGAGAAGGGATTTGCCTAAACACGGCACAGCCAGGAAACAGGAGGTCAGGACTCAAGTCCACTGCTGAGTTCCTTCTCCCCAGAGCTGAGACTCCCTGTAGGTGTCTTTGGTTTGGGTTTCCCCTTTCATCTGCTTCTTTGAGGAGCATTTCAGCTTCATGGGGCAAGAGGAGCAGGAAAGGCCTGTTTCTGTCCAGGAAAATAGGCAGGGCTGAGAGGTGGCCTGTGCGGGCAGTCCAGCAGAGGCCTGGCTGTGTCTTTGCAGCGTGAGCTTCCCAGGGCAAACCAGGCCAGGACTTGAGGGCCCCGGCTGCCATGGGCACCTCCTTCTTGGAGGTGCAGCAGCCCAGCTTTGATGCTCATGGAGGAGGGTGGAGATGGAAGATTCCAGAAGGGAGGACACCCACCACGAGTCTGGCTGTCCACAAGCCAGGAGCATAAATAGTTCTCTGAAGGACTCGAAAGAAAGGACACAGAGGTGGACAGAGTTCTCTGGAAACCCTTGTGTGTCCAGGGCAGGAAAGTTGATGGAGCTCCCTCCCTCCTCTGAAGGTCCCCGCCACACAAGGTTGATCCAGGTCTGGGCTGAGGAGACAGGAAGTCATAGCCGCCTTTTGGAGCGTCTCTTGCGGGCTGGCGGTGGGCCCTGTCCCGTGAGGGGCCACAGGGTGTAGGCCATGTCTCCCGTGTGCTCAGCAGTAGATCCAGCTGTAGAAAATGCTTCCAGACACCGCTGGCCGCTCCAGCTCACCAGGTGCGAACCACTCACTTCCTCTACTGCTCAGACAGAGCAAAACCGGCCGAGTCTGGTTTCAACCAGTTGTAGTGGGCTTTTGCCCACCTCCTGGCCCTGCCCATCTGCTCTGGGCAAGGATGGTGTCTGTTCTCAGAGGCTCACGCCTCTGGGGGTGAAGCCTCTTGCTGGGGCTGGAAACTGAGGTCACTCGAAGGCATGGGAGGGGCCCTGAGGAGTCCAGTCCTGGGCAGGGGGACTCTAAGGGGTGTGGGAGGGCGGGACACAGCAGTCAGTAGCCAGGCCTGGGTGGGGGTGAGTAATGGCACCGACCTGTGGCTGATCAACGCTCCCGTCCTCCTTCTCTGCGCAGAGCAGGCTGGGACGTGCCGAGGGGAAGCGTCTGCCATCCTCTGCGGAATTTCTAAGGGGAAAGCTGGGTTCCCAGGGTGCCCTCTAAGGCTTTGGCGTTCAAACCACTTTGCAGGGCTCAAGCACTTACTTGAGATTCAAGGCATGAGAGTGTGACAAGTATGAGAAGATGGCTTTCTGGCAGAAAGAGGACCCCAGGCCTCTAGCCTGAGTACAGGTCCTAGGATGGCCCTCAGTTGGAGGTCGTGGGCTCTGAAGTACTTGCCCTACCAGGGCGCACCTGCCTGGGTCCTTCCTTCATCCTTCCCATCCATGCATCTAACCATCCATCCATCCATATCAGGTGACCACCAAATGCCAGACTCTGACCTAGAGTCTGGGAGTGAAATGTAAATTAAGACACAGTCCCTCTCCTCACAGCCTGGAAGAGAGACCAACAGGAAAACAAATGGTCTTGGTGGAGGGGTGTGCAAAGTAGACGGCTGCATAGGCACACCTGGTGGAGGGGCTGGGTGAGTTCTTCCCTGGGGGGCAAAGAAAGTCTTCACAGGGGAGAAGACACTTGAGCAGGTTCCTGAGGGATCATCCAGGCGGGAAGGAGAGGGAAGAGCATTATGGGCAAAGGAACTGGCAGGTGCAAAGGCACTGAGGCATCAAAGAGCTAGGAATGTGGTGTGCCAGGCAAACGGTCTGGGGGGACAACCACGTCAATGGGGCAAGTGGAAGGAGATGGTGCTGGAAAGGTAAGCTGGCCCAGAGCGAGGCAACCTTGAATGCCATGGTAAGGAACAAGGACACGGTCCCACGGCCATGGGGCATCAGTGGGTCCCTGCCTCAGTGGCTCTGTCTGCACTTTGAGGGTGTCTGAGGCACCAGGCCTTGCCTCCTGTCGGGCCCTCCCTCCCAGGCATCCGTCCCCTGTGTGTTTACCAGTCCTGCTGCGGCCCAGGCCAGAGTCATGTCTACACTGAGATGGCAAGCACGGGAGGAGACCCCCGCGGCAGGTGGCCTGCGGCCCAAGACACGTGTGGACCCCCAGGAAGGGACCGCTTGAGCTCATCTCTGTTCCTGTCACTGCCTCACCCCAGCCAAGGACAAGTGAGTTCTTCCAAGCGGATCCATGGCCTCTGCTCTGAGGCGGCCCCACTCGCACTCCCATGCCAGAGGGCAGCGGGTCTCGGGCCTGCCCTCCACTGTCACTGCCGCACCTTGCTATCTCCGGCTTTGTGCTCTCACCTTTTATTACAAAACCTTGAGAGGTTCTGCAAATCAGCTAGCTGGTTATCACGCTCCCCACAGCCGCCTGCATGAGCCTCTGGGCCTGAACCGCAAGGCGACCACGGCGCATCAGCAGCTTCTGCTCTGAGCCGAGCCGGGGGGCCCCTTCCCCTCTGCCCGCCGCCCCCCCCAACCAGCCCCGAGCTGGGCTTCCCACGCTTCCCTTTCTGTCTTTTTCTTCTCCTGAATCTTAGAAACTGAAGTGCAGCAGAACAAGGCTTGGGTGAGCCACTGAGGCTGGTCCAGCACAGGGAGGAGCTCAGAGCAGGCCCGAGGGGGGAGGAGGGGAGGAGAGGGGGCTGGGGGAAGGGAGATGCTCTGCCCGCTGAATCGACCTATTCTTCCCACTGAGCTCCCTCTGGCTTCCAGAAAGCAGCCTCAGCCAAGGGGCCTCTCAGGAGAGCAGAGGGTGAGATGTGTGTGCATGCGTGCGTGTGTGGAGAGAGAGAGAATGCGTTTGTGCTGGGGAGAAACAGAAACCCAGTATGACCCAAACAGAGACGAATTTATGTGAGAGAGAAAATGAGACCATTAGTCTAGATTTTCCTTCTCTTCCTCCTCTGATCTCCCTATTCCCAGTGACTGTCATAGAAACTGCTTTGTAGTAACTGCTTAGGACGTGTTTATGGAACAAATAAAGAAATCAGGGTCTGACGTTCTACTACTTGAGATATAGTAGGCCCAGCAAGAAGCATGTTAGGAGTTCAGGAGCCCCTTGCCCCTTCTTCCTTCCAGGGTCTGACCTGGGTGGCTTGCACCCCTGGGCCATGGTTCCAAGAAGGCCCAGTCTCAGCACGTTACAGGCCGGGTGACCTCCCGGCATCCTTGGGAGCAGGGAGCACGGGGCCCTCGCACCCGAGCACAGGACGTGAAAGGCAGGGAATGGCTCATGGTTGCTGTGCCCCGGCCCAGCCGAGAGCCAGCCCAGGACTGGTGGGCTGACCGCTCCCATCAGCAGCCCCTCAGGAAGCCCCCTCCCCAGCTCACCTCTAAGTGGGGGAGGAGAGGCCTCCCATTCTCTGCAAGCAGGTGGGGATGGGGAGGAGGAGAGAAGTTCCTTCCCCTACAACTTCATCTTTTGAAACCCAAGTGCTCCTCCTTCCATTTGGATCACGGCTATTTTAGGAGAAATGAATCCAATTAGATGAGTGTCTGCTGATCATCTAGTTGAGATAGAATCATGATAATAACCAATGGCTTTTTACAGTTGACAAATTGCTGTCACCTCCAACATCGTATAGGGGTGTCCCATCATCTCCAGGGGTAGATATCTCATTCCTATCTTACAGATGAGGAAACGAGGAGACTTGCTTAGGGCCACGTGGTATGGGGAGCTAGGGATCGGGTCTGGCCAGACTCCCAGCCCAACCATGAGCTGAGCTCTCGGGCCGAGAGGAGGAAGGGGACCAGAAGGCCGAGGGCGGAATCATGATGTGGGAGTTTGGGGTTGAGGACAGCCACAGCCAGGACGAGCAAGAGTCTGGTTCTGGCTGTTTTATACTTTCCCAGAAAAAGATACATGTTGGTTTACATACAATTTCAGGGGGCTCAGAGGTACTCACCTGGGGACAGAGAGGGGACCCAGAAAGGAAGAGAGGACAATACTGAAGCCAGTGTGTAGCTCAGCTACTCCCGTCCTCCAAGAGGAATTCTTGACTCAGGGTGAAGGCAATTTCTGAATAAATGGGATTTTTCCTCCCAAGCCCAACACAAAACACGTGGGATTCAGGAATACCCTGCTCTCTTAACAATTTGTTCTTAGCAACTATACTGTGCCACGCAGTCATGGATGATGACATCCCCAACAAACGTCCCAACGACGGCTAAATCAAAGCAGCGACCAAAAGTGTGCCGTAAGAGAGGTAACACCTGTAAACTTCTATTGTACTATAAACTATAAAACTATTCTTCAAGTCCTATACAATGGACATACATGTTGACTTCATACTGTGATTACAAGAGGAGCCCCCGTTTGCTATAAAATCTAAAGATGGATAATATAATGTCCTCCTGTATCGTGACTCCAACCTAAACTAATATACTGTCTGTAGTAAGCGTTAATTACATTTTTATTTAAGAAACTTTTTAAATTGTGTTGCAGTTTGGAAGTGTTTTCAAAGGCGATTAGGAAGGCTAATATCTGAGAAAAAAAAACTACCAAAAAAAGTTGGAGCAGGTGTCCCCTTCTTTTTAGACATATTCCCACGGCAAACGGGACCTTTCTGTTCCATTGTGCTGCCTTTGAGGCTGCATCCAGAGCAGTCACTGGAGAAGCAGTGATGCCATGGCAATGACGGCACGGCCCCGACGCGCAGCTAGCCGTAACCTTGGGTAAGGGAGCCCTTCACTGCCAGGCAGGAACCTGGCATGCCCAGAGGCACGGTAACCTGCCCAAGGCCCCCACAGGGTTCGAATGCAGGTCCTTTTCACGCTACAGCCACCATTCTTTCAACTAAGCCGTGTCCTTTACTGGTAGAAAGAGCGAAATAAACAGCACACGGCAGAGAGAACGGGATACGGGCATTAACTGATTGCAGCAAAAGTGGAAATCGTTGAAAAAAGGACCAGCTGTGCTTTTTACCCCTTGCTAGGCAGAGAGAGCCAGGGCAGGGCTGAGGCAGATGCCCAGGTCCTGGGCGGGTACCAAACTCTGAGGCCGGCACCCGTCCCATCGGGGAGCAGAGGACTCCTTGCTCAGTCACCCATCTTGGGTCTGTCTTTTCATTTCCATCCTCTGGGCCCAGCTTGGGTCTGGGAAGCCATGTGGCCTGGGAAGGGGAACACGCGTCCTTTGAGAGCTCACTCTGTGCTAAGGGCGCTGTGGCCTCCTTTGGTCCGCGCAGCAGCTCTGCGCGTTCCGTGTCATCAGTTCTGTTCCACGGATGGGGAAGTGGAATTTGTTAAGTGAGAGGCAGTATGGCTCGTAGTTAGAGGCATGGCCTCTGGCCTGAGCTGCTGGAATCCTGACTTTCTACTCACTAGACTAGAGGAAAGGAAACAGCTTTTCCAAAGCAGTGTTCTCTCTACACGCAGGGATAACAGGAGTGTTTCCATGATGGGGCTTTTGTGAAAATGTACAGGTGATGCTTGCAAAGCCTTTAGCACGGTGCACAGCACTCAGTAAGGGCTTACCCCGCGCCAGCGATGGCCACCGTTAAGAGTTTGGGCTGGGATTTAGCCCCAGCTCAGCCTGACCCTCTCCACACCGTCAGAGCACCACATGCTAAATCCCCGCTCTGTGGTTTGTTTACAAGCTGCATGACCTTAGACAGGTCACTTTCCTTGGGCCTCAGTTTCCCTTCCTGTAAAGTGGGGATATTACTTTACAAGGTGATTGTTGAGGCTCAAGGGAATTAGAAGAAGTGAAAACACTGACTCAACTACTAAAAGGAATATGCAGAGTTAAGTGTTAGCTGGTTTTTTTTTTTTTTTCATCTGGTATCTCTGTAGACTAGTGTTTTTTTTTGGTTTTTTTGTTTTTTTAATTTGTTTATTTAGTTATTTTATTTTTGGCTGTTTTGGGTCTTCGTTTCTGTGCGAGGGCTTTCTCTAGTTGCAGCGAGCGGGGCCACTCTTCATCACGGTGTGCGGGCCTCTCACTATCGCGGCCTCTCTTGTTGCGGAGCACAGGCTCCAGACGCGCAGGCTCAGTAGTTGTGGCGCACGGGCCCAGCTGCTCCGTAGCATGTGGGATCTTCCCAAACCAGGGCTCGAACCTGTGTCCCCTGCATTGGCAGGCAGATTCTCAACCACTGCGCCACCAGGGAAGCCCAGCTGGTGTTTTAATAAGTGTTGGTCAGTGTGTTAGGATTAGTCCTGGTTCTCTTTGGGGTTTAAAGTACAGAACCCTAACTCCTGACTCCCCTGGAGACTGGATAAGGGAAAAGATAAACACCCGATAAATGCACAAGACAGGAACGAAGGGGAGTGGGAAGGGAGCTGACTTGTATTGACACCTACTGTATGCCTGGCCTAATGACAGGCATTTCAGAGATGTATTCCAGGTGTCCCAGCCCCCCAGCCTGTGACTAGAAAATCTTGGCGCATTTGCTTGCATTGGCCCCCACTGCTAGATCTGAGTGTTTCCCTCTCGGTGTCTACCCCACCCTTCCTCTCCCGCTTGAATCCCCATGTCTGTGCCCACTGCCGCTACCCAGCATGACCCCTGGTCTGTGAGGGGACCGCCCTCCTCCACCAGGGCACTGAACACTGGCACACAGACAGACCCTTCCAGGCAGAGGAGGGGAGGGTGCACCTCTCCACCTCCATGGGCCCCAGGGCAGCTCTGCTTCTGCCCACAGTCTTACAGAACCTTTTGACTTCTGACTCTCCAGCTTCTAGATCTTAGAACTCAACCCAGTCCCAGGGGCTGGATGAGAAGAAGTCCCATATCATCTCTCTTTCTCTGCTCTCTCCTCAGACCAAGCCCCCAATCCAACATCTCCTTTACTCTCTCTCCTACAAAATAAAAGTATCTGGGCATTATCAGTGGATATCAAAACTACTGAGAACGTGGGTGGGAGTATCACTTGCCCTAATAGTGCCTGGATTCAGGGTTCGGCAATTCCCAAATGCCATGCTGCATCCTTACCAAGATGCTGTGAGATAGATACTATTAACCCACTTTGCAGATGAAGACACTGAGGCTCAGAGAGGAGAAGTTGGGTCAAGGATATTCAGTTAGTAAGTGGCCAAGCTGCGGTTCAGACTCAGGGTTATTTGGTACCACCTTGCTTCTGGAAGCTGAAGGGATGACACTGAAGGGACAGTGTCAGGGTGGGCTGTGGGCAGGTGGCGGGGGTCCCCGGGTGCCTACCCCCCAGGCACACAGGCATTAGCTGATGCTTCAAGCCTGCTTTCCAAGTTCATCTGACGCGCCCATCCCAACCTCGGCTTTAATTATGTCTGCCCTTGGGAAAGCTAAGCAATTCAGCCTTCCCAGAAACGCAGGCTCCCTGAATCTTCCAGGGCATTTCAACATGCAGGAGCCCCAAGGAAAAGTGGCCTCTCCATTCTTGCTTCTCGTGTTGAAGCGGCTTTCATCTGGGTCTGCAGGAGAACTTCCTCCCACCCTTTCTTTCCACTCCTTCTTTCTTTATTATTTTCCAGGAACTTAAATGCAAAATGCCCAAGATAACGCAACTCCCATCATTTTCTTCCCTGCCCTTTGTGTCTTTGAATCTTCAAATCACATGCCATGCCAGCCAGTTTAGCATAAGAAATTAAATTAATTTTCATGCTTCAGATGTAAATGCCTTTATTAATAATTTAAAGCACATTTATTTATGCAGTTTGATATGTTTCAGGTTCAGGGAAGCAATTAAGTTTTGCCCAAGCTGCTGATCAGCAGACAGCGTCTTCCGTGCCTTCTGCCCCCCAAGAGTGGCTGCAGGAGAGTCATGTGCGCAGGGCCTCACCCCTCTGGCCTGCCCACTGCCTCTGTGAGACGTGGGCTTTTGAAATGAGGAGAGCACACTCATTTGCTGGGGCCCATCTCAAGGAAGGCCAATTTCTTTCTCAGAATTGCCCTGGGTTATTAGACTTGACCTTCAAAAGTCCTCCCCCCGGGCTTCCCTGGTGGCGCAGTGGTTGGGAATCTGCCTGCCAATGCAGGGGACACGGGTTCGAGCCCTGGTCTGGGAAGATCCCACATGCCACGGAGCAACTAGGCCCGTGAGCCACAACTACTGAGCCTGCGCGTCTGGAGCCTGTGCTCCGCAACAAGAGAGGCCACGACAGTGAGAGGCCCGCGCACCGCGATGAAGAGTGGCCCCCGCTTGCCGCAACTAGAGAAAGCCCTCGCACAGAAACGAAGACCCAACACAGCCATTAAAAAAAAAAAAAAAAAAAAAAGTCCTCCCCTCAACTAGTTCCTCCCCTCAACTAGTTCCTGGCGAGGCTGTCATCCTCTAAAAGCCACCTTTAACTTTTACTCTGGGAAGCAAGTTTTCATCTATTAAGGGCTTGGCTGCTTGAGAGTGAGAAGAGCTGACTTGGCCACTTAGGAACTGGTGAGCGTGGACAACTTGTCCCACTGCGTTCACCTGTTTCCTTATCTGAAAAATGAGGAAATGATATTTCCCTTAATAAGAATGCTGTGAAGTTTGAGTAGCAAGAGAATGTACATGAAAGCACTTAGCTGGTCTACCCACCTTTTCTTTCCAAAGGTCTTGCCCTGTCCCCTTCCCAGGCCTGTGCTTGGGCTGTGTCTGCTCCCACCCCCGCTGCCGCCTGTGATGCTTCCTTCTCATCTTCATATCTCAACCCCACCCCACGCTTTGTAATCAAAACACTTTGTATTCACTTATGCTTGGTACTATCCAAAGATCTTTCGCATACCAGATATCATTTTATCGTCAGTAAGAATGCTTTAAACAGAGATGGAATCTGAGTTCCCAGGGAGGGGTAACTTCCCAGAGACAGATTAGAATTCAGAAATGTTCTCGGGGTCCCTGTGCACCGTGGACTGCAGAGGGTGCTATGGAATGGGCGTGGAGCACACCGTGATGACCTGGGTCTGTCTCTAGGATCTCACTAGGGGGACCAAGAGAAAGCAGCACCCCCTGCCCCTCACTCGGACCCTGCTCTGCTCAGTGTGAGCTGCATTCTCAGAACTGACCAGGAGTCCAGGACTGAAGCTGGCTGGGACGTCTTGGGCACGTCTTCTCAGTCTTATCAATCAGATGCCAAGATCAGGTCTTCTCCACCCAGGTCTCCACGGAGTGGGACCTGGAACCTATCCTCGACTTCCCTCTCCCTCACCCCCACCTGTAGTGCGTCGCCCAGCCTTGCTGATTTCGTGTCTCTGGAGTACGCCCACTTGTCTGCCTCTTGCTGTTACCACCCGCCTCTAAAGCATCATCATCTCTCGTGGAGACCCCTGCAACAGCTTCCAATGGGTCTCCCGCAGCCACCTCTGCCCCACCAAGCCATTCCCCTGTTTGCCGGCCCCCTCCTCACCACATGGACCCATTTGAAAGCTCCAAAGCCTCCTCATTGCCCCAGATCAAGGACAAAGGCTCTATCATATCCCATAACTCACCGCATGGTGCGGCCCTGCCGACGACCCTGGCACGCCCGCTATTTCTGCTTCAGAGCCGCACTAGCCATACTGGCCTCCCTCCAGGTTCGAGAGCTCACCATGCACCTTCCTATGGGCTGTTCCTTCGATGGCATCTCCTCCTGCCCAGCTCTCCCCTCCACCCTTCGTCTGTCTAATGCCAGATCATGGCTCCTTCCTCGGGGACCCTCTGGAATAAATCAGGTCTCCTCCCTCATCAAGTGCTCTCACGGTGCCCCCTCCTTGTCGTTCACAGCCCTTGTCTAGTTGTGATTCTATCACGATGTCTGTGATTGTGGATCACTGCCCGTGCCCTCGACTAGCGTGCAAACTGCACGAGGTCAGGCGTCTCCTCTGTCTTGTTCTCCACTGCTTGTGCAGCACCTCACAAGGCAAATGGCACACAGTTGGTGCTTAGTGCGTTTCTGTGAATATAAGGAGAGCGAGAAATAGAAAGATGCATGAGTCAATGAGGCATTTGGACTAGTTGAATTCTACGGTCACTTCCGGCTATAGAGCTCTCACCTGAGATCACTTTAGCAACCAGTCTGTGCCATGAATGAATGGCAACTTCTGGACGCTTCACGGTGGGATGGCTCCGTTGGTTGGAATTGTCTCTGGAACTCCTAGATTCGTGCTCTCAGCAGGGGCTGTGGTGGGTGGCGTGGAGGGGAGGTTGTTCCAGGCTAGGGGAATGTATGGGGAGGGCAATGAGGGGGAAACCGCTGTCTCATATTTGGCCGGGGAGGCAGTGTGACTTGGAAACAGTGCTGGGGGTCAAGAGAGCTGGGTTCTAGCACAGGTCTCCGCTGGCTCTTGTGTCTTTGAGTGACCTCTCAGAGCCTCAGTTTTGTCATCTGTACGCAGGGATAATCTCTACTTTACAGGGTGAGTGAGAAAGTCTAATACAATGGCACACTCAAAAGGGCTTGGCCAGATATTTTCCTGTAGATCTTCCTGCCCCATGATTGCTCCCCAAGGTCAAGTAAGGGGACCAGTTAGGCCAGACGCAGTGCAGGACCACTCAGGGACAGGCTGAGTGAGCTCGCCTTCTG
Organism: Balaenoptera borealis; assembly: GCF_965194805.1. Taxonomy (NCBI): domain Eukaryota; kingdom Metazoa; phylum Chordata; class Mammalia; order Artiodactyla; family Balaenopteridae; genus Balaenoptera; species Balaenoptera borealis. The sequence continues at coordinate 118,292,727 of NC_138866.1, read as the reverse complement.
TAGCCTTCTTAGTTAGTACTTATCCCTTACCGGAGGTTCATCTACTTGCCTTCCCCCCAAGAGGAACATCAACTCTGAGAGCAGGGAGCTCTCACCTAGTCCTGCTTTCTCACCTCTATCTCTCCAGCACCCAGCAGAGTCCCTGGCTTCTCACAGGCTCTCAGTAAATACGTTCTGAAAATAGAAGTGGGGGGAAAGGCAGCCAGGAGCCCTGACAATCGCAGGGTGGGGGACAAGGGAAGGAGGGAGATGTGACTGGGGGCTGCTCCTGGGCTGAGAAGGGTCCCAGGCTTGCGCGCCAGGCAGATGCTAACTGTGGAGAAAGATGGGGTCTCCAGAGGCTGGGTGAAGAGATGACCCACGGAGGTGCAACTGGGGTCTGGTTTAGGCAGGAGTGGCAGGGGTGCAGGATCCGGTGCAAACACAGGCTTGGTGCTGACCTGGCTCAGATTCCGGCTCCTGCAATCCCCCCCCCCCCCCCCCGGTGCCTTTGGGAAGTTAGCCAGCCTCTTTGAGCTCCCGTTTCCTGGGATGAGGGAAAGGAAAACTGAAACTGCGTTGGGTCATTTGTGGTCCCTGTCCCCCTCCCTTCTAGAAAAGTCTTCTGAGGGAAGGGCCATGTGTAGGGTGTATGGGTGGAGCATCTAGCCTCTGGTTTCCGAGGAAGCAAAGTCTGTCTTTACTGACACTGGAGCTACAGTCTAAGGTGCCCTTACAGCAATTTCACATGGACCTTTGGACCTTCGTGGGGGAAAAGAAGGAGACTGGGGCCTTTTACTGTGGGAGAGTTAAAGTGGGTGAGAGTGGGGGCCTGGAGAGAGACCAGCAGAGGGGCGTGGAGAAGGTACAGAGGGGGGGAGAATCAAAGACTCCCAGCCCATCCCTTGGGCTGGGTCCCCAGGGGGGCTGTGGTCCCTGGGAAGGCTGGCCTAAGTCTGGGGTCCCAGACTGGCTTTCCTCCGGGTAGCAGTCACGTCATCTTGACCGCCCCCCACCTGGCCCCATCCTCCTATGAATGGAACCCCCCGCCACGCCCCCTCGAGGCTTCCTGGACTAAAGAGCTCCGCTGTCGCAAGAGGACACCTCCCTGCAAGATACTCTAGACACCGGCCAGCCAGGGAACACGAGGCTCCAGGGCACAATTAGTTGAGGCAGGAGGGGCGGACTCCACTGTTGACCTGTAAAAATCGGGGTGGTGAGCAAGTATATGGGTGGTTCCTGCTTCCTAGGTTTGTTCAAAGTGTGCTGCTCAGTCCCTTTTAGCTGTCTTCCATAAAGATCTTGGTCCCGGAGGCCAGAGTGACCTTGGGCAAGACATGGCACCTCACTGAGCTTCATCTGAAAAATGGGGGCAGAGCATCTCTCCGTGGAGTTATGATAAGGAGGAAAGGAGACAAATTATGAAGTGTCTAGGAGGCAGAAAATGCAGGTAAAAAACATTTCTCTGCCCCCTTTCTCCCCAGAGCCCTGAAGACTGTGGGGTGGGGTGCAGGCCAGCTTGTGCCCCTCCCGTGATTCGGCTCTCATCCACCGCAGGCTGGCTCTGCAGGGTCCAGGCGCCCCCCAGCCTTCTCTCTGCGTGTCTGCCTAGAATAGAAGCTGCCAAGGTGTTGACGTGCCTCTGACGACCTTCCAGTCGAGGAAGCTGCGGGAGGGATGGCGGTGCGGACATGTGCTGAGCTTCCCTCTCATCTCGTGCTCGTCACTCGGCCCCCACAGGCAGGCACTGGAGGTGCTCCCAGCCAGCTGGGTGGGCTCCAGGCAGCAGACACTGGTTTGCACAGGGGCAGAGCCAGGGAGGCGGGGAGGGGCGGGGGGCGGGGTAACCCCCTGCACACTCAGTCTTTCCTGAGCCCTGGGCTGGCTCAAACCTAGAAACAGAAGGTGGCAAAGCTGATGGGGAGGGAGGGACGTCACTGAGCCCACGAAGCCCAGGCACCTCACTGTCCGTACGGGGAAACTAAGTGCAAAGCGCCAGAACTCAGATTGATTTCTTCAACGCACGTGATTCAGAATGACCTGCAGACTGAGCACTGGGGTGGGACACAGAGGGGATGGGGACCCAGCCCCTGCCTCTTGTACGGGCTTCCAGGGCACACTCGGGCGTGAGTGTGGACGGCCGTACAGTCTTGTGGTGTGAGTGGCTTGGTCTCATGGCTGAGCCTGTCAGTTCTCTGAGGACCTGCCCCTACCCCCATACCCTGCACAGACCTGGGCGCATTGCGGGTCACGGCCGCACACCTGGGGGCTCAGGGATCCTGTGAGAGCATCTCCCAGGTCCGCCTCTCCCTCTCCCCTCTGTCGCTTGCAATCTCCCTTGAAAAGTACAGACAGTGCTTTAGGGAACTGGATCGAACCCTCGGACCCCACCAGTAAGCTGACGATCAATGCTACTTGGGCTGGTTTAACCATCCACCTTGCATTTTCCAAGACCTGAACTGCCTGGCACATTTCCGGAGTCACTGAAGCCTCTCTGTTGTGTAAGATTTAGGGATCCAGGGAGGCCAAGGGCGATTGGACATCACCTGTTTCCATGAAGCCCTGCCTATTCCCTCTCAGCAGGTGGGGCCCAGTTTCTCTGGAAAGAGTACAGAAACCTGCATTGCACAGCCCGCAGCCAGGGGCTGAGGGTGGGCTGCGCCCATAGCTGGGGAATGAGTGGATTCCTGGATGGCCCTTCTGCTTATACCGCATTTCCAGAAGCTGATCACCTAGATGTGAACATCCTGCTCTGAGCAAAGCACCGTGCTAGGTGCTTGAGGAAGGGAGTAAGACTGACCTCAGTGAGTTGATTTTGGGGGTGGAAGAGAAAGCTACCTACCCAAACTGGGGTGTGCTGGTGAATGTCTAACAAGTAGCTTTCCATAGGGAAAAAATTCTCTATTACAGCATTTGCCAGTTCCCGTGGTATGAATATTCCCACCATGGCCAATTTCAAGGAGCCAGTGTGACATCTTTGGGAGAGATGCAGAGAATCAATTGGTTTTGAGAGCAGGTGGAAGCCGGCTGCAGCTAGTTTGTGTCTCAAACTAACCACAGGGCAAGGCAGTTTGTAAAACGTACTAAAATAGAAAGATAAATACAATTCTATGGCCCCTGGACAGGAGAGCAATACCTTCTGACAGAGGTTCCTGGGGAGGCTCCAAGAAGCAATCGTTTGATTTGGGTTTTGAGGAAGAAAGGGCTTTCACGGAGAAAGCAGGGGAGGGGAGGTCCTCCAGCTGGAGGGAGCATTCTGAGCCAAAGAAGCTCCTGACATGTTTGAGGACCTGTGTCCTGTGGCAAGACCATGGGGACCATAGATCACAGCAGGCCTTATACACTCTGCCGAGGAGTTTGTCCTTTATCTTGTCAGTGGTGGGGGAGACAATGGTGCATCTTAAGCAGGTGAATGACATCATAAGGTCTGTTTTGTTGTGTTTTTTTGAATCCTGATTTCATCATTCTTTTTTTTTTAAAAAAAGTATGTTTATTACAAAAACAAATCAAGCAATGTATCAAAGTACAAAAATACTTTTTTTTTAACATTAGGTGAATATCTTCCCAACATATGCACAGAAAAATGTTTAGACAGATATAGTAGAAATAACATAAAAGAAATGAAAATAAAAGGAAAAAAGAGAGAACATAGGAATTAACTGGTCCCTCTTCTTCCACTGCATGTTGTCAAGACTGTGTATAATGTTTGGAGCTGTGGCAGCCATCTTGTTACCATGAGGAAAGCTAGCCCATAGTAGCCAATATACTGAGGGTAGTGACAGAGTGGGAAGATGGAGAGAATATGAGTTTTGATGATGTAGAGTAGCTGCTGTCCTTTACGTATAGATCATCCTGAGACAACTCTGGTATTTATATGTGTATGGTTTTCCTATTTACCTAGATTCTGAATTCTCAAGGCTCAAAACTGGGTCATAATGAAGCAAGTCAGTGTGATATAGTGTCAAGGGCTCAGGCTTTGGAGTCAAACAAAACTGTTTTTGAATTATAGCTCCTTATGGGGGAATTACTTAATCTCTCAGTGCCTCAATTTTCTTATCTCTGAAATTGGAATAGTAAACTTGCTCGCAGAAGTGTTGTGAGCATGGCATTAGATAACATATGTAAAGTTTTTACCACATGCCCAAGCCAGAAGGCACTCAGAAAATGCTTATAAAATAAATATACAAATAGATCTGAGAAAACATGGAGATGCCACTGGGGTGGGGAAAAACATTGTACCTCGATTTCTTCAGTACTTTCAGCAAAGACTGGGCTGACTATGAGCTGTGGAGTAACAGTTCTGACCCAGGCAGAGTAATTCTGAGCAAGTTTCTTTACTTCCCTGAGTATCACTTTCCTTAGCTGTAAAATGGGTAAAGGGGGATTAAATAAAGTTAATGCCCAGAGCACTTGGAGAGTGGTAGACTCATAACACTAGCTTCCTTCTTTCTTGTTCCTCCAGCACACAGACAAATGCTCGCATGTACATGTGTACAGATACGCTTTGACACACATACACACAAATACACCCAGACACACACACACACACACACACACACACACACACAACCTTTCTTAGCCCCAGAATCTTTCAGGAGATTATTATGAAGGTGTGGCTTTAAGGAAGCTGTCCCCATGTCTGTCTGCCAGGCCAGCCTGTTAACTGATTACTGTCATGGGTTCTTTGTCTTTCCCTGGATTTGTTTTTCAAGTGTAGGGTCTTCAAACAGTGGACATTCATGCTTAAAGGAAAACTATTTTCTGGGGGAAAAGATGCTTTAAAATGTAATTATGTATTAAGTACACATCTAGTAAATAATCTAGTAAACAACTAGATATATAATGCTTTGACTATAAAACACCACATTTTTGCAGATGAGACAGATAGATTTTAGCAATCAGAGGGAGTTAGGAGAGAGAAATGAAAGAAGAAACCGGTACTTCCTTTCTATTTACCTGGCAGAACTGGGCCTGGCCCCGGGGCCTGGGGCTGGGAGGGACCTGCCAGACAGCCTGTGCCTGGGATGCGAGGAGCAGGAATGTGACAGGCAGGTGAAGAGGGCCAGGTGAACTCTGTCCAGGTGGAGAGTGAATACACTGCTTGGTCTCCTATCATGTCCAAGCATCACCATCCCAGCCACGATCTTCGTGGAATCTTCCCTAGACAATTACTTTATTTTTAAATTTTTTTTTAAATTTTTTGTCCATGCAGTACGTGGGATCCTAGTTCCCCGGCTAGGGATTGAACCCGCATCTCCTGAATTGGAAGCATGGAGTCTTAACCATTGGATTGCCAGAGAAGTCCCCCTGGACGATTACTTTAGCTTTCTCGCTCATTTCCCAATTCCACTCTTTCCTCTTCTGCCCTGTTCTATGTAACATCACTACAAGTTTGTCCCTTGAAGTGTCACTTTTCTCAAGTGACCCTCCTGCTGGAAGACCCTCCTCTTTCCACCCTTCCTGCTTTGCTTCCCAGGGGAATGAGACAGTCGCTGTTCTCCCGGCATGCAGCTGGCAGCACCATCTCCATCCTTTCCAGAGCTGCCAGATCCTAGAAGCCACCAGGTCCAGCCCTAAGCCACAGAGCTGGAGTCACAGCTTTCTAAAGGCCACGTCTGTGCATGACCTCGGTCCTAAGCCACTCTCTCTGACCCACCTTGCACTCCTCTTCTCCACCTGTCTCTTCTCTTCCTGATTTTTCTTTCCATTTCACCTTCCTTGGCCTGGATCCTCAGCCCTATGTGCTCGTCTTTGACCTTGAGTTTCCTCCTAGCAGGTGGTTTGGATTTTCCATCTGGCCAGACATTCATTCCTTCCTTCACCAAACACGTATGGAGCGCTCATGGGGCCACATGCTGGGCATCAACAGTGCCTGTGATCTGGAAGGGGAGGCCATTAGACAACTCACTTTCTGTGTGTGTTGTCGGGGAGTGTTGAGTGGGTGGGGAGAGTGAAGTTGCACAGGATAAAATGTCGTCCTTGAACTCTGGCAACTCACCAGAGGCTGGTCAATAGAATTTTATCCTTAATTGATTTATCAGATTAGCTTTAATGGAACCCAGAGGAAGCTAGAGCAAGCCAGGAAGTGATTACAATAGAAGAGATTGGACTCAAGGATTCCCTTTGATCTTCAAACAACCCTGAGAGGGAGGAGATTGTCCCCATTTTCCAGCCTGGGAAGCAGGCTCAGAGTGGCTGGCTGACTTTCCTGAGGTCACCCAGCTGGCGATGGAGAGGCTGCAGACATGTGTCCTGGCGGGCCTGATGGGTGTCCTGTGCTCCCTTCTGAGGCTGAGCTGATCCCAGGGCATCTGTGGTCAACTCGCTTCCTGAACAAGCTTCTGGGGAGCGTGAGGCACCAGTCCCTTCCACCGGGTAGACTGGAGCTGCACTTTGGCCCTGGACCGCTTCCTTCTCTCACTACATCATCTTCCTGGCTCCTCTGCCTTGGCCCTGGGCAGAAGGGGAGCCTGCTGAGTTGTCATCTGAGTGCACACCCTCCATGGCTGCATAGAAAAAGGACATTGATTTATGATCCGAAAAGACGAAGGATGAAGCCAGGGAAGAAGCAGGGTGGCGGGGGTAGGTGGACGATAGGGAGAGAACCAAAAAGAATAAAAAGAATCCCTAAGCCTTACGACAGAGCCTGCCCTGTGATTCGTAGGTAGGCGTGGGCTGAGAATCTTCTGTGGAAAACTGAAATGGAATCACAAATGAGGAGAAATCGTCTTGGGGCTTGGGTGTGCTTTCTAGGGCTGAATTAAATTAAAAACCTATTGATTTTCCCCACTGATTAACAGGTCTGGCATGTGAGGAAGGGCGGCAGCTTGAATCACTGCCCCAGCTCACCAGAGTCCCTCTGCTGCATCCCGCGTCACTTCTGAGTCTTGGCAATTTTATAATTGGCCCGATGGGTTATGATTTGAAACCAGAAGAGCCAATTAGCAGGAGTCTCCTTTGACCTCCGGTTTGGGGTGGTAGGAGATGAGGTAATGACTTGAGACAGAGGAAGAAAAAAACAAAACTAAACTAAAAATAAAAATAGAAAATATTAAGAGCAAAGACTTAAATCTTTTTGGCTCTCTGATTAACAACCTTGTCATGCCGATCACAAGCTCTAAACAGCAATGCTGGTTGCAGCTGAATTTTTTATACTTTCTATTAATCTTTAATGATAGCTTGGTCACCTAGTCTCTTTTATCTTGTCAGATAAATGTATGGTTAACAGGATAATGAGATTTCTAAAGCCCCATTCCAGCTCCCAGCTCTCTAGTGCATGCGGTGACCTCTGACCCCCGGCAGACAGCGACACCAGGGTGCTGATAATTGGTAGGTGTGCTGGGAATGTATTGGAAGCTGACGGATGGTTTAAACTTTGATTTGAGGTCAGTGAGGTCACAGAGCTCTGGAAGACCAGCCCGGTTTTATTACCAACTGCCTCTGATGGGGATATAATTAGATTTAGCTATTGCTTTATTAATAAGTAATCGCTTCCCCCATCGCTGTGGGTGGGCAAATGTATTCCTTGGATAATTTGCGGACACTAGTCTGGCGTTATTAATAAGAATATATCATGCATATTTGACCAGGCACAGACACCCATCTGGTTTGCTGGACTTTGGGGGGACTTCATCATTTTCACTCATTTGCGTATTGAATAAATCGGCTGTGCCTTGTGAAGTCTATCCTTTCCTCGGTGACCTCGAGCTCTCTGTTGTTGTAGGGAACCTCTGTTTTGGCCTCTTTCTCAATGACTGAAGAATAAAAAATATGTAAATAATTTTATCCAGCTGTCCATCCATACGTCCGTCCGTCCATCCATCCATCCATCCCTTCATCTACTCAATCATCTGAGTACTTGCTAAATGTTAATTACAGCCCTAGGTGAGGGGGGAAAGGGGTTCACAAAGAGTTAAAGACCTGATCCCCCTCTTAAGAGATTTACAAGCAGATAAATAACTAAATTTCAAAGAAGGGTGAGTTAAAAGCCATAAGAAAATATTAACAAAATGCTAGACAGTGCATGGAAAGTGCTGAGTGTCAGACCCAACACATTCAAGAGATTCATACTTTGGTAACAGTTATGAGCAGTACTTTTATTTTTTAGAGAAGGGCTGGGGCATAGGATGGAGGCAGACTTGAAGGAAGGGCCGAGGATTTTCTGTAAATATTTTAAAATTTTGAGACTTACTTCCATGCATACCTATAATAGAAAATAGGAATTGGGGAAGCAAGGGAGAGAAACAACATGTAAGAGAAAGAAAACTAAAGAAAGATCACTCCTTAGACCTAGACTCTAATTAATTCAATGACTATTTATTGAGTGTCTGCTGTGTGTAAGGCAGGTCCTGGCTGGGACAGGCCTTCCCGTTTACCCAGAGATAACCCCAGTGTAAAGACTGCAGTTCTCATGTCCGGTGCTCCAGTACTACATACGTCATTCTATTCTGAAATCCTGTAATCTTAGTATTTTTGGTGGTTCAATGCCATAACGTAGGTAATTTTTAAAAATCTAGTATTCGTTATGCTGGGCACCTCTCCTCCAGCTGGTGACTCAGGGATTTATCTCCTGCAATCTTAACATGTACCTAGAGACTTAAATGCTGCACTAAAATTTCTAGTTGAACAAAAGTGTGCACTTTTAATAAATGATTCAGACCACATCTCTACTATATTTCGTCTAATCTAAGACACTGTTATGTTAAATATGTACCATGAAAAAGAAAAAGCACTATTTATATATGCTCCTAATTATACTGTGGTATGCTATGGCTGGAAGACACATTCCGATTTCCAAAATGGCAAAATGTGAAAAGAAACGTGTTTTACAATTGACAAAAGGTAGTAGTTTAAATCTTCCCCCAATATATTGTTGTTCCAATTCTCATTTCTCGGGTTCCTTGGGAGGGTAGACATATTTTCTTATGTCTATTGGCCTCTAGAGCCAGTTGGGCTTGGATCTATTTCCCAAAGTCTCAGATGGCACCTCTTAAAGAAGAGAATGGGTGGAGGGGAGGGGGATTCTTAGCCTGATGCTGCAGCCTTGCCTGGAGAGACCCTGCCATTTCTCTTGCTCTAGAGGTAGAGCCTCTCTACTCTCTTCCCCTGTCTCCCTCCTGGGCCACATCCATTCTCCTAGGACCTGACCCTCTCTCCAAGAATCACTTATCTTTACTAGGAGACCCTCGAGAATAGTAGACAGGAAAATCCCACCAGGAGGGACTCCAGCCAGGACCAAGGAACCTTGGTCCTGGCCTTAGATTCTCCCAGATGGAACAGTGTCTGAAGGCAAAGGGTAGAAGGCAATGGTAAGTTTGGTAAGAAGTTACCATTTAGCAGAAGAGTTACTAAGCTATTTGCCTCTGGTTGTTGCAATCACTCCTATTAACTCTCAGTCTTTTAGTGAATTTATAGGTAGAGCTAGAAGGATATAGCTAGATATAGCTAGAAGCTATATGGGTACTTATTTCACAGACCCCATCTGATATTCACCCAGAGAAACGGCTCCTTTCTAAGGGCCCTTCCAGTAATTATATTTATTGAACACCTGAGAGGCATTGGGTACCATCTTGTCAGCTGTGTTAGTCAGGATAGGCTGGTTTATGCTGCAGCAACAAGCATCCAATTCTCGGTGTTCGTTGGTCTTATCACTGACGGAAGGTCCAGTGTGGGTACAGCCATCAGATGGCTCTGCTGGGGGCCTCTCCTCCAAGAGGTGACTCAAGTATCTGCTCCTTTCTACTTTGCTTAGGAGGGCACCTAAGTGCCCTCAAAGTCCTCCTTGGGATCTTATGCATCCAGCCAGCGAATGAGCAAGGTAGATGTAAAAAGGGGAGCTTGTGGAGGCTCTAGGAGCCAGGCCTGCAAGTGGCAGATCTCACTTCTACCACATTCCATTGACTAGAGCTAGTCACATGGCCTTGCCTAGATGCAAGGGCCGTGCCCAGGAGGAACGTGAAATGGTTCGGTTATCTCTTCCTCACCAAAAAAGTCCTCAACCGGAAAGTAGAAGGACGATGCAAACTCAGAATAAGGTCCTCTTACTCACTGTACAGGCCTAGAATCCGCTGTGGGGAAAAAATAAAATAACCAACCAACAACAAAACCCAGAGAGACATGTACACACACATACTCATTCACACAGGAAATAGCTCTGAGATGCCACAGTTATCCCCTACTTTGTCACTCCTTAGAAGTATAGATTGCCCAAAAAAGGAGGGAGAGTGTGCAGAAGGGGACAAAGGATTCTTCTGGAAACCAAGGTCCTGGGTTCGAGTGCCACCTTCGCCATTGTTAGCGTATGATTTTGAGCAAGTCATGTCCCTTCTCTGAACTTCAGGATTCTCCTTGGTGGTCAAACTATATAGATAGCAATGGATTTTTCTGATCTTAAACCGGGATACTGACAAATTCTGGTGTATTTGTGGAGTCCATGGGACAACAGTTTTGAAATCAGGACCAAACCAGAGGACTAAATAGTACTGTAGAGGACTAAATGAGTTTCCTGTGGCTGCTGCAACAAATTCCCGTTCACTGAGTGGCTTAAAGCAACACACATTTATTCTCTGACAGTTCTGGAGGGCAGAATTTAGAAATGAGTCTTATGGAGCTAAAATCAAAATGTCAGCATGTCTGGTTCCTTCTGAGGCTCCCTTGCCCCTTCCAGCTTCTAAGGCTGCCAAGTTCCTTGGCTCACATCCTCTTGGTGTATTCCTCCCACCTTCTAGACCTTTATTAGGCTGAGAACAAATCTCAGCATGGCGGTTAAGAGGATAGGCTCTGGAGCCAGTCTGCTGGCTGTGCATTTAATTCAAGCTGTACCACTTGATATCATTTAATACTGGCTCTGTGACCTGGGAAAGCTGCAGAGCTTCTCTGTGTCTCGGTTCCCCATCTGTGAAATGGGGATAATAATGGCAGCCACCTAAGGGAGTGCCGTGAGGACTAGTGAGTCGATGCAGTCAATGGAAAGGGCATTTCAGGGTCCCAAGCCTGCCCTGAACACAGGCTCCGTGTACCCCCGTTCCCCAAACCCACACCAACCTCAGCAGGGACAACTGAGTCAGATGCAAGCCACTGCCTAAATGAACCAACTTCCAGATCAGTTTATTATCAAAGCACGGTACAAATGTTGTTTTTATGCTCAATAAACAGTTCCTCGGCTCTGCGAAATGAAATATTCCTTTCATTATGAAACTGAGAAGCCATTTATCCCATGTCTTAAGTGGTATAAATAGACTGCGTGGCAGTCAGCAGAGGGATAATGGCTCTGTTTATTTTCACTAGCTCGGGATGGGCTGACACAGCTTGTACCGGGGGAGTGAGTGCGGCTCCTGGAAGGGGACCCACAAATCCGTCATTCTCGCCAAGAACAAGGTGCTGGGCATCTGTTCTCAGGCTCCGCTTGCCAGGCCCAGGCAGGCAGGGGAAATGTTGGGATTCCACCTGGCACCTTGAGGAGCCAGCTCTGAGCTTCAGCTGGAGAAGGGTCTCCCCCCAGGTGGACGGAGCTGATGGACCTGGGCGGCCCTATGACACCGCCCGCCACGCTGCCCAGGGTCACCATCACACAGGTACTCACGCATAAACCTTTAGGTGACTTTACAGGTTAGAAAGCTTCCCGCCCCCAAGTGAGTATGGAAGGACTAGATGCAGATCCGAGAATGGCGTCCAAGGTCAGGCTCTGGCTCTTTGAAACCGTGGAGTATTGGGCAAGTCCTCGGCTCTCTGCCCTCCATCCCCTTGTTTCTGCAACGGGGAGGCCTGCCTTGCCTTGTGTGTGATTGAATGAGACAGTGCATGTGTAGGTGTTCAGCTTTGCATAAACATATGCCCTGATTTTTCTGGAGAGGGAACAGAATTCCATAGCGAGAGGGTCAGAGGCTCGTGGGCGATTCCAGATCAGATCCAGGTCTCCTGACTCGTGGTCATGAGTTCTTGCTAACAGTGTGTTCCTTGGATTAAATGCTGTCTCTGGAAAGGCAGGACCACTGTCTAAATGCGCATTGCCTGACTCCAGGTGGGGGCGGACGGCTATATTCACATGGAGAAAACACGATGGCAGCTGCCAGGGCAGGGAGCACACGTCCTGCACAGCTGGAGGTGGTGGTCTCTACGGTCTGAAGACCTCAGATCAGAAGAAACATATTTCTAAGGAATAAAGGGCACCTCGGCCCACTGACACTTTAGTATAGATGAATTTTTTATTTCCTTCCTGGCAGAAAATAGCAATCGACAGAGACGGGATCTGAGACATTGTGTTGTGTTGGTGGTCTCAGGATTGGAAAGTCCAGGGCTTGGGTCTCAGCCTGAGTTGAGGGCTCTGTGTAATGGGGGGGGGATGTTGACCCCATGAGCACCTAAGATAGGGAAGAAGAGTTGGAAGAACCATCAGTAGGAAGGGGTGAGTGTTGATGTCAGATGGGAGCCTTTCCCAGAAGAAAGCCACGTGCGAGTCACTTCGTCTCTTTGAGACACACTGTTTTCATCTGTACAATGGGCACAATCATATCTTGCTATTCTGAAGAGCAGAGGCCAGACTGGAAGATGCTATCAGGGCTGATTCAGCCCCAGGGCCACCTCTGAGCTGTGCTGGCAGCAGAAGCCATTCCTTTCTCTGCTTCATCCAAGGGGTGGGGAGGAAGCTACATGCATTTTAGGATCCTTTCCTACTGGGGTGGCTGGGAACCCCTGGCAGGGGTGGGGAACAAGTGAGCTGAGGACTGCCGGGGCCAAGGCCAGGCCTCGGGGGAAGTAAATAGAACGGAGGGGCTGGGTCCCTTCATAGAGCAGAGAACCAAGGTTTCGAGCCATTGATCTGAGGGGTACAGCAACTGAGGTCCAAGTCTGGGTCTGATCTGAGGGTCAGGCAGTGTGTGTGTGTGCGGGGGGTGGGGAGTGCCTAGGTAGTCTTGGCCCCCCAGAGGGCCTGGGCTAGGGTTCAGTGAAGGATGCACGGAATAAGTGAGAAACCCTCCAGATGTGGGCCACCTGCTGTCCACGGCATCCGTCAGGACCCAGGCAGGAGACTGGAACTGCTCTAAATGTTTCAAGCGATTTAATGCAAGGAATTGGTTACAAGGGGGCTAAAAGGTCAGAGGGCAAAAAGAAATGAAGCTTCTTAGCCCTCCACCAGGAGGCTGCTCCTGTCCAGGGACCTGTGGCCCACAGCCCTGTTTGGGTGCTGCCACCCAATGGGAACCTGGGGGTCTGCTCTTCTGCAGATTCTGCTGGAACTGCCTCTGATGCTGCAGTAGCCCCCAGGGCACACAGCCCCTGCCTCTGCTGGAGCCACTGCCAGGAGCAGACAGATTCTTTCTCCCTCTTTTCTGCCTTCCACCCGCCAGTGTTTCCTATTGGCTGAACCTAATGGGAAGCCAGCAGGCAAGGGAGCCTGGGAAACGTAGTTTTCAGGGAGTCAAGATGAGAGAGTGAGGCACTGAGAGCCAACACATGCTATAAGGCACGTGTTCCTGCCATGTTCCAGAACAACCAGAGACGATCAGATACATGGTCCAATTTAAAAGTTGACTCTGGATCCGTCCAACCACCTTTTGTGGGAGGTTTTATCATGTCTGTTTTAGGTATGAGGCTCAGAGAGGTTAACTAAAATGCCCAGGATCACACCGCCAGCAAGTAGCAGAGCCGATATTTGAGCCCTGAGCATCTGCTCCTTTATCCTTGGGGGCACTGCTGGTCACTGGGTTCAGCTGAGCTGGGGTTTTGAACAGGTGGCCAGTCCCAGCAGGAACCAGGGATTTGGGCAGAAGCCAGGAAGCCAGATGAGGCTTGCTAAGTGGAGGTTAGGGTGGGGAGGTCTAAAGGCCACGCGGTCCCCGGAAGCTGAGTTCAGAAGCAGGTTGCTGGGCACAGGAGCAGCGGATGTGCCCACTCCCCTCCTGGGTATGGGAAGGTGGTGCCACCACACTCTTGGGTCAGCGTTTTGTTGCTCCGGGCGGGATTGGGGGACGTGGGGACTGACCATTTCCCACATTTGGGAGGGGAGCTGTGTGGCTGTGGGAACATGCCAGAGAAGTCATGGATCAGTGAAGCCTGGGGCGTCCGTTGGCTCTTTGCCCCTCTGATGTGGAGGAGGTGTAGAGATCCAGGGACCAGTCCCAACTGGATGGAAAGAATGACCTGGTGTGTGACACCCCGGAGCTGGGGCCACAGGCTCCCACACCCATTGTCACTCTGGCTTACAGGATGGCAGGGTAATCAGTGTGGTAGCGAGGGCAGTGGACCAAAATTCGGAGATCTGGGCTGGAATTCCATCTGTCACCTCCTCAATGAGTGAGCTTAAGCAGATCAAGGTCACTTTTTGTTTTGCGGCCTCTGTGATTCTGCCAGGGAAGGACAAGGAGTGGTTGCAAATATCACCTTTAAAAAACATGAAAGACCCTCCGAGGAAGGCCGTGACCACTGGGGGGCGGCACTGAGCCCCTTTCCTTCTACCTTGAGCCAATGTTTCTGTTCTAGATCCCTGCAGCTTTTCCAACAATCCATTTCCATGTACTGTTTCTCTAAGTCCCAGCTTACTCTTCTTTGTTTCCTCGTTGGCTAACTTTGGCCTTATTGTGACCACTGAAGGGGTCTCGAGGCTTAAGTGCACACCACCGCTGGCAGATGGGGAGCCTGGGGACAGGAGAGGGGGTGGGACTTGCTTCTGGCCACACAGTTGCTATGGACAGTGGAATTTTGGAGTCTGGGACTCCTGACTCCCTCTTCCAGTGCCCTTCCAACCAAAGCACCTGGGAAGATCTTTGGCTCCCAGGAAGACCCTTATTTTGGAATAAATAAACATCACTGGGATTATCTGGGAGAAGCAGGCTTGACTTCATCCTCCCAAGAAGTCTCCTCTCCACTGAGCCCCCCACAATTCCAGTACATCCTCACCTGCGGCCTTTCCACCTGTATCAGGTATCTATTGCCAAAGAAGATTGTGTAAGAAACCACACCAAATCTTAGTGACTCAAAATAATGATTGATTCATCTCACACATGTGTGTTGGTTAGTTCTGCTGGTCTGCACTTGCTCACATGTCCGTACTCTGTTGGCAGAGTATGGGCTGGGGGCTGGCTGGTCCTGGATGGCCTTGCCTGTGTGTCTGGGGGTCATCTAGCTGTCAGCAGGACAGCTGGTTTTTCTTCCTTGGTTTTTCTTCCTGTGGTTTCTCATCCTCTGGCAGGCTGGCCCAGGCTTGTTCATGTGGCAGCAGTGTTGGAAGAGCAGCAAGAACTGAAGCTGCAAGATCCCTTGAGGCCAAGGCTTAGAACTGGCTCTTCTACTACTGTCACTTCTACTATATGCTATTGGTCCAAGCAAGTCACAGGCCAGTCCAGGCGTAAGGGGTGGGGAAATAAGCTCCACCTCCTGATGAGAGGAGCCTTGGTGTATCATGGCCTCCTCTGCAATCTGCCACACCTAGACAAATGGAATGTCTTCCCTGACCTACGGTAGACACTGCAATGTCCTATTCCAATATCCACTCTGCCCTTCTTCCTTAATAATGGAACCCTGATGTTTATCTGGGCTCAGAATCATGACTACATTTCCCAGACTTCCCTGAAGCTGGGACAGGCTCTATAACTAGATTCTGACCAATGAGATGGTAAGAGAACCTGGCATACATCCTTTGTCCCTTTCTCTTTTTCTTCTTTCTTCCTGCTGCATGGATTCTGGATGCAGTGGCTGGAGCATGAGCAGCTATATTAGACCATCAGGTAATGCACTAAAGATGGCAGAGAAGCAAGACAGAAAGTGTCGACTTAACGTCTTTTATGTGAGAGTAAAATGAACTTGTGTCTTCTTTAAGCCATTGTTATTGTGACATTTTTGTTACTGACAATTGAACCCGATCCTAATGAAGAGACTTTCTTCCATATACTGATTGTCTTTCACCTTCTTTGTATTTCTTATAATTGTTCCCATCTTACAAAACCTTCCCTGATCACACTCATCTCCTCTTTTCTCGATTCTCGGAACACTGCCTGTTTGTATGGGTCCCTGACATCCTCCCACCAATCTGGTCTTGGTCTCTTGGTTCTCTGCTTTGTTCATCTTGGTGTCTTATATATATTATTGCTTTCATTTTATTGTAGAGATGAGATCTGTAGTCTATTATAGAGCTAGGAACTGTAATCTCCTTTGTATTTCCCTCAAATTAACTAATTAACTCAAAAATATTTCTGGAGTACTTACCATATGTCAGGTATTTCTAGAGTACTTACCATATGTCAGGCCCTGGGGACATAAAAGTGAACCAGACAAAATCATAGTCCTTGCCATCATGGAACTGAGGTTTAGTAGGAGTAAACAGGCTTTGAACAAATAAACAAATGACTATATAATTATAAAGTGTGGTAAGTGCCCAAATGAAAAATACCAGGGACATCTAGTTTAGATCAGGCACTCAGGGAAGACCTCTTTGAAGAGACAGTACTTACAGTGAGATTGAAAGATGAGGAGAAACCAGGCAGGTGTTGTAAAGAGTGTTCCCGCCAGAAGGATGCCATGTGCAAAGGCCCTGAGGCAGAAAAAACCTCTGGGTATTTGAGGAGAAGAAAGAAGGTCCCTGTGAATGGAAAGCAAGGGAAGGAATGGAAGAAGAGCTCAGAAAGTTAGCCAGATCACACAGGGCTGAGAGGGCCATGGCCTAGAATCCGGATTTTATTCCATATGCAGCATATGGAAACCAGGAGGTTTTAGGCACCAATGTGGTCTAATTGTTAGGATTCAGTTCTCCTGCCTGTAACTGAAAAACCATGTATCATTGACTTCCACAACCTGGAGGAAGGCAGTCTAGGGCTCGCAGGGAGGTTCCAGGATGTCATTAGGGATCCAAACTCTGTTGGCTTTCTGCTCCATATTCCTTATCATGTGACCCTATTCTCAAGTCTCTTCATGGCCCAAGATGGCTGCTGGAGCTCCAATCACATCCACATACCAGGCACAAGAAGGAGGCAGGTGGAGGAGGCCTCTGGGCTGACTCAGTCCCCTGTAAAGAGCTTCCCAGAAGCCCTACCGAGTGGCTTTCATTGATGTCACATTGGTTACCCTGGGCTGCAAGGGAAGTCTGGGAAATGTAGTCTTATAGTCGTGTGTGTCACCACCCTATGTAAATTGGAGTTCTGCTAGTAAGAAAGAAAGGGAAAATGGATGTGTAATAGGTAACAAGAAGTCTTTGCCAGAATTGGGTTCACAGGAGCATATTCATTAAAAGCCTATTTGTTCCAATAGCTACACACAACATGGATGTCTCACAGGCATAAGCTTGAGTGAATGAAGCCAGAACTGAAAGCTTTCTCTATGATTCCAGGCAAAACCAATCTATGGTGATTACACTCATAAAAAGGGTTACTCCTGGGGCACCAGTGACTGGGAGGAGGCATTTGGGAGCTTTCTGGGGAGCTGGAAATATTCTAGTTCTTGATATGGGGGGCAGTTATAAGGTGGATCCTAATAGAAGAATTTAGTGAGGCATCTACTTAACATATATATGGTCTTTACTGCATACGTATTATGCTTCAGTAATTTTTTAGAAATCATGTTCATTCCAGGATTTGTCTGTCTTCTGAGTATTAACCAGAACAGTTAGATATTTATTTTTATATTTTTTTGCTTTCTGGAAGGCTCTAGTGTCAGAAAGCTTTGCTCTGTCCCTTTCCCATGTCCCAGGTCTGAGCCTCTCTCCTGCAAACCTTTCTCCAATCTCCTGAGCTGCAAGTGCTACACCCACCTCAGAATTCCCCCAGCTCTACATCCCTTGATAGCATGTCAGACTTTCTCTCTGTCTGGAATGAGGCTCACTTTCTTTACTCAGCACAATGCCTGGCACATGTTTGTTGAATGAATGGACAACTTTATGACCCACCCACATAAGCCTTGCATGTTCCTTGTAACAAACCTTTATTCAGCCCTTTACTTATGACAGGCTCTATGTGCTGAGGGTAGAGAGAGAAAGACGCCATGAACTGGGTCCATAATACAACCCTGTCTTGGAAACAATAGAGTGTTGAGGGAACAAAGACAGCAGGGAGGAAGAGGAGATTGATGTTATAGAAGCAAACCTGGGAAGGCTTCCTGGAGGAGGTGACACTGAACAGAATGTTGAAAATGAATGGGAACTTGCTACTGGCAGGAAGGGGTTGCGGGGGGAAGAGGCAGTAGAGAAGATGGTGGTGTGTGCATACAGGTGTGAAGGTCGAGTGGCTGGCTAGGAGCAGGTCAGAAGGGAGCAGCAAGTCCAAGACCATGGTGTGGTCTTCCTGCAACGTTGGTATCTGTCTGCCTGGGGAGAGTGGACCTTGCGGGATGCTGGGCTGGTGGCCTGTGTCCCAAGGCTGGGCAGGCTGGCCACTGGGTAGCTCTTGTCCTGCTTTCTTTCCCGCTCCCCTCTTCTCTGCTTCTCACAATGTGGTCCTGAAATGACATCAAGAGCAGCTGCTTAAGCAATTTTGTCAATTAATGGGTCTCTGAAATTAAACCGCCTACACAGTCTGGATGAGCCTTCTCCAGGAGGGATTTAGCAATTGTCTTCCTGATAATCAGGCTTGACTTGCCTTCACACACATTAATAAAAAAGCGAAGGAGTCGGGAGAGATGCCCTTTCGAGGGGAATATCGACAATATCATAATGAGGCTGGGGGAGAAGGATGCTGAGGCATGGTGCTGCATGCTCAAAACCGCTCCCCTCTGCTAGCGAGAGCCAGCTCGGGCTGGAAGCAGCTGGGCTTATAGTAAAGCATATCAACGCTCGGTAGCCAGTCAGACTGTATCGGCCCAGAGAAAGGAAAGCAAAGGGCAGGAAATGCTTGGGAAAAGCGGTCAGGAGGACCTCCTGGAGGAATAATCTAGGTGATGGCAGGGGGAGGAACAAGCCAGCTAAGCACCCAAGAACAAAAGCACCTAGGCTGCTGTCAGCCCTCTTCCCCCACACCCTACAAGACCCAACCACCCCATGTCTTCATTCGTGGACATCACCAGTTGACCAGGCATGCCTTCCCCCAAGCGAGAAGCGACCTCAGAATCCTCCTCAATGCAACGTCCTTGACACAACACTGCCAGTACCCTCTACCGATTGGTTGGTTTAGAACCAGAGTTAGAATACCCTTGCCACGCAGCCTAAGAATCCACATCTATATGTTTGCTTTCAGCATCTTCCAGTTCCCCGTACTCTGTGCCCTTTCTACCAGGCACAGTCCCCCAGGTTTTCTCCCAATGGGCGTTGTATTTTTACAAGGATCAAAGGCTTAAGAGATGAAGTTCTAATGGTGGAAATTCAAGAGTGGAGTACAGAAGCCGGGCTGCATGGCTACCCAGGTCCTTGAGAAATGACAACACGTGAGAAAAGGAAACCAACAGCTCTTTAATATCTACTAAGTCATCTTGTTTACCCCTTGCATCAATTCTCCTGGTGGGTATGTCCTCCATTTTGCACACGGGGATGTGAGTCTTCGGGAGGTTGCGCAACTTGCACAAAGTTACGTTGAGTGAGGGGCAGAGTTGGGATCGGAACCTAGATCAGTGTGACTCCCAAGTCTGTGTTCTTTCCATCCAATCAGGCCGAGGAGGGAACACACACACACACACACACACACACACACACACACACACACCCCATTAGGCTCCTGTTGTGTTAGTGCCCTCAGATGAGTGCAGGAGAATTTGGTAAAGCAAAGAGTACTCTTTACAAGCTGAGTGTCTCAGCTGCCTGGGTAGAGGGAGAAGAGGCAAAGGATGGGGCACGGGGGAAAACCCAGCAGCATCACCCATTGCATCCAATGATGTATTAAGCCCTTACCGCGTGCCCAGCAGAGTCTGTAGAACACATGGGCCGCCCCTGAGAGCTTAATAGAGCATCCTGTTCCTTTTGCATTAAGTGCGAGCTTCATGTAGCTTAGGGTGGGCTGACCACGTGGGAGACCCTTGGATGTACCCTCTACACAGCTCAACTCGGATTCTTACAACCGTGACGGTCACACCATTTTCAAGGGTCTCAGAAAGGATGGGAAAGCCAACCTGCCTGAGGGGAAGCCAAGCTCATTTCACACCCCCACCAATGCATCCCCATGCCCATTGCCAAGCAAAGGAGCCACAGAGAAAGAGTCAACTTGGTGACCCTGGTAGGGGACCCAGCACAATGCCCTCTATCCTCCCTTGGAGCCATCCCCCGGTGTGGTGCCCGTGTTTATTATCAGGACAGGGCTTCTTATTTAAATGACCCATACCAGGCTGTTCTTTCCCATGTCCCCACCGTCATCAGCAATTTGAGAGCTAGACACCACATCTCTTATCTCTCTCTCTCTAAACTCCTAGCAGGGTAATTCTTTGGGAATTGGTATACTTACTTAAACCTTCAAATAATGTAAGGCAGTATAAGATTATGCCAAACCAGCACTAAATATAGCACATCACATCTATAGCTAAAACTGCATTTTTTTTCTGAAAAAAAAGTCTCTGCTTCCTTCTCTCTGTGTGATTGTGTGCACACAGTCATCGTCTGAGGGAAGGTGTTTGGTGTCAGTTCAGTTTTGCTTGAGTGATTTTAAACCAAGAACACACACATGGTTCTAACTTACAAGGCCATGGCCGGGCTCAGATGTAAGGGCCACGGGCTTAGATTTGGGGATGTTTGTCAGGATAGAGGGCAGAGCAGACTATCTCCTTCCCACACCCACATTAACTGCCTCTTTCCCGGCTTCACTGACTCTAAGGCAGACCCCGCCCACCTTCATTAATTAACATTCATAGTGCAGGTATCTATGGTGGGCTGGGGGTGCTTACATGTGTCATCTCGTTTAACCCTCACTCAACCTGGGGAACTAAGTACTCTTAGAAACGCCATTTTCCAGTTGGAGAAACTGAGGCAGCCGAGAGCATCTGTGTGGAGTCACCCATCATTCTCCTTCCCTTCCCCCCAACCCCGGTGACAATGAAGCCTTCTGGTGGGGCAGATGCCAGGACTTGGGGCAGCCAGATTTAGCCCTATAAGATGTGAGCCTGAGACCTTGACTTCTTTGCTCATCCCTCCTATAGGCTGAGCTCCATGGTCCATGGCAGAGACGACGAGCTGTCTACCAGAAATTCATATCCCCCAGCTCACACTGAGGCCATTGCTTAGTCAAGGACTACATCTCCCGGGCTCCCTTGCAACACCATTGGGCCATGTGACTAGTTCTCACCAATGGGGTGCAAGCCTGTCTTATCTCAGAGAACCCAGAGACCCTGGAGGAGGGCAAATCTACGAGATGGGTGGAGCCTGGATCACAGAATCACCATGTGGAGGAGAGCTGCCCATCAATCAGTAACACACTGATGGGGCAAGAAACAAATTTATTTTGTGTTAAGCCCCTGATAATTTCAAGTTTATTTGGTATAGCAACTAGCATTTTTGCCTGACCAAAATGGCCAGAAAAGAGCCCAAGATTCCCAAAGGATTTGTCCTCACTTGCATTTGTCCAGTGCATACCTGGCCAAGGAAACCCTGTCCTCAGCACCTTAGAATCTGCTCATGGACTCAGAATGTCAGGACTGTGAGGGCCTCCATGTAATCTCTACCAAGGCCCAGAGAGAGCTGAAACTTGCCTGTCACCACAATTCCCTGTCCAGTGCTCATAACGTAAAAGGCATTCAACACACATGCATGCACACACATGCAACACACACTGCACTTGAACAGAAAGGAAATGATAAGGCTTCTTTATGCATCTAAGGTCTGTGCATGTTTCCTCCATACAAACCTTCCTCCCTGGTCAAGTGCCTCCACTGTGCCTCCATCTCCTGATACCTCCTGAAAGAACCAGGAGGGGCTTGGGTGATGGAGAAAGCGGCCACCGGGGACCCCAGCCACCACGTCCTGCCAGTGTCACCGAGGGCCACACCAAGCAGCTGTGGCAATGGGAAAAACCTGGGCTCTGAGACATAAAGACAGAAAACACAGTGTTTTATTAGTGCTCGAGACGTTTATTTCCAGAGTTAACAACAATAATAAACTCGTTTACTGCTGTGAGTTTCATTGCCTTCCCCGGTGGGGCTCCCACCTGCTGCCTCTGTTCAGATTCTGCGCGGCTCCTGAGCATAGAGAGGCCAGCCTGGCAGCTGGCATGGGCGGGCACCGCCTCCTGGCAGCTGGGAGGGCCCAGGCAGGGGTCCCCGGAGTGCTGTACCATCAGCACGGGTCCTGCCTCGGTGCGGGAAGACAGGCTCGCTCCCCACGCAGGATCATCACAAGCAGGTGTTAGCCTGAGGTTTCTGGGCCCTCACCTGTCTATTGTGCAGGTGGCTCTTTCCAATCAAAGAATAAAATGACTTAGAGACTTTGCACGTTCCCTGTGGTCCTTCTTAGGACAGGGAACCGAGATGGGGTACACAGAGAAAGGGAGGTGTGTGAGAGGGATTTTATGAATTTATGAAGATATGACTCACCTTATGTTGTTGTTGTTTTTTAAAATTTCACTCAAAATATCTATCCTCCTGTTGGTGCTAACTTCCTCCCTGTTTCTAATTGCTCCTTTGTACCTCATCCTCTTGGCTCTTATAGATTTGCTTTACTTGGTGCTTCTTGCATGGAGCTTTGAAAAGTTCTGAAGTTTTATCTGAGTGAGGGGTGGGCAGGGGCGGTAGGGAAGTTGAGGGAGGGTCCTGCTGTATTTCCCCACACCAAGGCTTCTCAGGCTTGTGCACGGATCAGAATCCCCTGGAGGGTAGGCTGATCTCTGGGCCCACCCCCAGAGTTTCTGACTCAGTAGTAGATATGGGGTGGGGCTAGAGAATTTGCATTTCCAGTGATGTTGATACCGTTGGTCCCAGGACCACATCTTAGACCCTAAGGTGTTCTGGTAGACGAGCTCTAGAACTAGTCAGAACTGAGTTCAAATCCAGCTCTACTGTTTATCAGCTGTGTGAGCTTGGGCAAGTCATTCATAACTCCTTGAGCTCATAATAATAACTCACATAATAATAATGGGCAAATGGGTTGATCTTGTGCCAGGAACGGTGCCCCGGTCTTTATTTGGCATCATCTCTTTTAATCCTCACAAGAACACAAAAAGAGGTTGGTGGTTTTAACAGCTTCATTTTATGGATGCAATGATGGGGGGGCTCAGGAGTTAGGAAATTTTTCCAAGTCCACACCACTCAAAAGTGGTAGAGGCAAGGATTAACGAAGTCTGACCGCAGAGGCCACAGAGAGGGGGCAGGGATCATAGATCACTAGAGAGGTTACAAGGATTAAATAAGAAGATGGACTAAGCCCCCAGCATGAGGCCTGGCACAGACTCTCTGCCCACGGAGGGTGAGCCCCATCTCCCTAAGTGAAGACCTTTGATGAGGCCGGAGGAGGCAGGGGCCGTGCTCACTGACATTTTAGCCTCCTGGTGAGCCTAGGAAGGGAAGAAAACAGAAAACGGTGGGCTGAGTGTCTAGGGGCAAAGCGGAAAGAAGCAGACACAGTTCTGCTTGCCTCCCAGGGAGGGGTGGGGGGGATTGGGGTCTGCTTCTGACCAATCAGAACAGCCCATCGTCACGGCAGGAACTGTACGTCTTCGTCAGGATGCCCTTGACAAGGCAAGTGTTCTCCAGGTTGGAGACTTCGCTGCAGCCTCTCGGGGTGCCCTTTGAGAACTCCCCTGGGAGATACATGGCCTCTGGAGACCTGTTATCCAGCCCTCCACCTGTGTCCTCTGTCCCAGGCAGCTGGCTCTAAAGCATTTTCCATAGCGATTGTCAACCCCGCATCAGCCCAGATGCAGAGACAGAGTCTCGTTATTTTTGCATCCTGTTTTCTCATCCCACTTTGCCAAAACACAATTATCATCCTGTTTGCCCCATACCTTTATTATAGCCATTGTTCTGCAAAGTAAGCACCTCTCATGTACACATCTGGTGCCAGGCAGGCTTGTGTACAACGGGGCGGTCCTGGGATACAACTTCCAAGCAGAGAAGCAGCAGGGCACTCCCAGCCCCGGAGCCTGGATTATCCCTCACAGAGCGCATTCAGGTCAGACTCACAGGACTCGGGGAGCTGGGGAAAGACTCCTGTCTCCATAGTGCTCTACCTCGTTAGGAGAAAGGGGTTCAGAGAGCAGTTCATCAACCATGTGAAGAAGAACTGAATCTACCTGCTGGTCCACCGACTGGGGAATGAGTGGCAGGCCATGTTTTCTGTTTCTCCTCCGCGCCCCACCCCCCCGGAACCTTTGCGGAGCAGGTAGGTGTCAGGTGAACGCATGTTGGCAGAAGGAGATGGGCAGACAGCTCTATAACACGGGGCATCACTGCCCGACTTCCCTGAGTTCATTGCTTCTCCCACTGTTGCCTTCCTCCTTCTAACAGTCTCCATAGCATATATAACAGCAGACATTTTTAATCAGAAGAAATTAAAATGAGTTGGGTTGAAAACGTCACTGGCCCTTTGGACGCCTCAGGCATGATGCCACTGTCCGTGTAGACAATCCTGGCTTCGGTTAAAGAAAGACAAGACAGCAGGGATGGATGAGGAGTAGTGGAAAGGGAATTTCTCTTAGAAGCACGTGGAACCCCGTCTCTCACTGATTGTATGACTTGGGCAGGTCGCTTACATTTCTGTCTCCTTGTCTGTGAAATGGGGATGAGGATATAGGGTCCCCCCATGAGATGATGTACGGCAAAACTGCTGGCTTGGAGAGATGCTTGAGCAGTATTAGCAGGGAGAAGGAACACCTGTAATAGTTATCTCCCATACTTGAATAGGGCTTTACAGTTTTCAAAGCAGTTTCTAGTACGTCACAGGGCTGAGTGACGATGATCACCAGATACATAAACAGAGGGAGCCCCTGGCCCACCAACCATGGGGCATAGGTTCTGTGGATCTCCGGGGAACAGGTGAAGCTGCGTGTGTCTGATTCTAGCACAAAATTTTTCTGACCGCTGCCGTTCTTTTAGTTTTTCTGGTTCTATCAGGAATGGAAATCTAATTAAATGCTGATTTGTCTTTAACAACTTTGGAACACCCTTTTCACTATGTGAGGTCAAAGCAACTTGCCAGGAAATAGGAAGTTTCTTATCAGGGCACAGAGAAAATATTCCAAAGCACAATTCTGGTTTTCTCTATTATTTAATCCTTGAGTCTCTTCTTCTCCAGCTCTGTGACACACACACACACACACACACACACACACACACACACACACCCCTACAAATATCAAGGCATAAAGACATAACTATGAGAAACACCCAAACGTGGTCAAGTTCAAGAAAATGCCGCAGTCCTCCAGAACTATGTTCTGCACACTGGCAAAGCCGGAGATGACTTTTTTCTGACCACCGGACATCACTCCCACTAGGAGTCTCTCCGCACCATAAGCAGTTCCCAGACCCACTGTCAGAGGTGCTGACTCCGGAAGTCAGAGTGGGGCTAGGAGTCTGAGTTTTAATAAACCTCTCCAGTTTTGCTAATGTTAGGGGTGAAGCACCGTAACTTTCAAGAGCCTTCTAGCCTTTGCCATCCAGGTGTTGATGAATGTATGCACCAAGCCAGCCCCAGTAAATCACTTTCCCCTCCCCCCAAATTGAATCCCTCAGGATTCACACCTTGGCGGAAGCAGAGCGTTTCCTTGACAACAGATGACTAATTTAGAAGTCCCTGTGAACAGGTGGGAGACAGGAAGGGACAAGAGAAGCAACATGGGCAGGTGCCAATTTGAAACAACAGGTTCTTGGCAGTCCCGGGAGGCTGGAGGGGAGGATCCTTGGGGCTCAAGCACAGAGGGCCGCTGGCCAAGGGAGGCCCCAGTGAACTCTCATGCGCAGGCCCTTGGAAATCGTCCTGAAAGCTGATTTTTGGAATTAAACTATATTGAAAGAAGTTGTGGTCGGAAGGAAAATTTGGTTTCGAATAACTCGTTTGAATAGGCAACTCAAACGGAGAAGACAGTACCTGAGGCCGGCAGCTGGCTAGATGTGGAGCTCCCAGAAAGAGGACTTGGCAGGCAGAAAAATCTGGAGAGAGCTCACACCTGGTAGGACCTGGTCCCAGGTTCACGACCTCAGTTCTTAGCAATGCTTCTCGGGGCCACGTGGGCCTGGTCCCAGGCCATCTCTGGTTTCCTCTCCCACATTCCCCTCTGGGGCCTCTGCTCCAGCCAGCCTCCGGCCGCTGCCCACATCTCATGACACCCTACCTTGTCTTACGCATGTTAGTCTGTCCAAACTCTGCCCGTCGACCCCAGGCCCAGCTTGGATCCGTCTCTGTGGGATCTGGCAAT
Organism: Balaenoptera borealis; assembly: GCF_965194805.1. NCBI lineage: Eukaryota > Metazoa > Chordata > Mammalia > Artiodactyla > Balaenopteridae > Balaenoptera > Balaenoptera borealis. The sequence goes on along the minus strand of NC_138866.1, from coordinate 118,266,505 downwards.
ACCCTAACCCTAACCCTAACCCCCACCCAAATCTCATGTCCTTGTATCTTTGCCTTGTGTCACCAGCTGAGCTTCTTGCACCTCCCACGTGAGGACTAGAGCCTTCAGATGGCCTTCGAGAAACAGGATTTCATGGTGGGGTCTAAGCCAGGGCTCCATGCTCCTTCCTCAGTTGGGCTTACAGTCGGCACAAATGTGCTTACCTTGACTGCCCATCAGAATCACCTGGGGAGCTTTCGACAACGCTGACACCTAACCCAATCCCGGATCAACTGAAACCAAATCTCTGTGGGGCCACCATGTCCTTTCAAAAGCTCCTGGGTTATTCTGATGCACAGTGAAGGTTGAGAACCACTGCCATAGGCCGTTACTCCTCCTTAGGCACGGAAGGGCAATTAGAGAAGAAAGCCATTTCCCCTGCATTCTAAGACTATAGGAGTTCAGTGTGTGGTAGCTTCTGTTGCTCTTGCCTGCTCTCTACTCCTTTTGGAATGGGGAAAAATCATCCAAGACTGCATGAAGGCTTCAACTAGCCAAAGACCCAGAGGCAATTGCCAAGGATGGCAAATACCAGTGTACCCACTCTGCCCGACCATGTCCTTGACAGGCATTGCTAATCAATCATGGCACATTTTCCCCTCTGAACCAGAAGTGTCCTCACAGTGTTTCACCACACCGTGTTCTAGGCAGCTGCAGTGAATTGAAGCTGGCATCCTAGTTGAAACCTATTTGTTATACTTGGTTTAGAGAGGTAATACCGTAGGGTTAAGGAGAAGCAGGGTTAGTAAATATTATGCCCTGATCTTTTAAGATTACATCAGGGAGGCCAACCATAGTCTTCCCCTAAATGTCCTTTGAGGTCCTCAGGGTGTAACCTGAAATGAGAAGGGCAATTCAGAGTTTCTCTGAAGTGAGTTAATTTATTCATCTTTCTTATAAATTGAGTGTGGTTTCTCATGAGCTCTCTTGGCTGGCCTAGGGCAAGGAAGGCTGAGTAGAGAGAGTAGCGTATCAGATAAGGACGGCCTAAGCGTACTTTTAAACAAAATTGACAACATTGTCAATTTCCCTACCACTTGAGCGTGTTCTGGAAATACCCAGGCCTAATTCCTTCTTCTCTGGATGTATTGGCTTCCTTATGGACTTTCTTCTCCAAAGGCCTGACTGCCAACTTGCTAACCTTAGCGCCACCTTTCAAACTGTATTCCAAATGCCTTTTCGTGTACTTCTCACCCTGGCATTTGAGGACCCATAGTACCTGGCCCCAGCCTAACCTTCCAGCCTGATCTCCCTCTTCACCCCATGCCAGGTTCTGACTCTCTCCTGAATGTGTCTGGTCCTCTATGCATTTATCTATACCTGAAATGTCCTGGCTTCCATTTCTGTCTGCTTATGTCTTACTGCACATTAAGACACACTCAAATCACGCCTCCTGCATGAGGTTCCCGTCTCACTGATTTTCCTCATCTCTCCTCCTATTCTCCCATTACGCTCTGCTTATCCTTCCATTTTAGCCAAGGGAATGGTATGACTATTTCTTAGGCATCTACCACGTGCCAGGCACCATCCCAGATAGCAGTTTTAGGACTCTGATTTTATTTAATCTTACCAACATTTCTATTTCTTAGATCTCACCATCTGATTTTATTTAGGAGAAAATTGGTAACCTTCACAGTTCAGTGATTTGGCCGAGGTAGGAGAGTTAGTAAGCGGCAAAGCTAGGAGAAGACCCCTCATCTCCTGGGCCTTTCCAGGCTCTGATTTTTATTCTGTCCTCCTTTGTCTCCAAGGCAGTATTTCCCCTTGTCTGCCTTGTACATAGGATTTGGAGTCAGATAATATAGGTTCAAGGCCCATATCACCTAATTAGTTACCGTGTTGTTTTAGCAGTTGACTTAATCTCTTTGGCCGTGTGTTTTCATCTGTCAAGGAGGATTAAAATAATACCTGCCCTACCTAGCTCACAGAGGAGAGCTCCTCTCTCCATGGTCTGTGACCCTCTTGGGCTGAGGCCCCCTCATACTCATCTTTGAGCCTCCACAGCTCTTGGTGGGCACTGGGCCAACACACCAACACTCAACAAATCCTTGTCATTCAATTGCATGAGATTAAATTAAATGAGTCAATAGGTTAGAGGAAAAACCCAAACACCTCGTTTTGGGGTCCAGAATTGATTGTTCCCAACAGCATCCCTGGAGTGGGTTTTGATCACAGTCACTTGTAACTTGTTTGCTATTTGCTTTGTTTAGCAAATTCCTTCACAGAGAGACAGGGAAGGAGCCTGGGGAAGGCAGGGGAAGGGTGTGGGAAGATGCTGGAATCCGAGAGGGAGCTCAGATTGTTGGTTGAACATATTGCTGTCTGTGTGGAAAATGTTCACAGCAGTTACAACTTTGGATGAATATGCATTAGCGGTAGTGCTGCAATTTGCCGGCGTGTGCCACGCTACACTCAGAGATTTGGCAAGATGGGTAATTATCTCCACATTATGTGCCTTGTCTCTTTCTCTTCTTAATTAAGTAACTAATCTGGTGGAGGAGAGCTCTGTTTGTGTTTGTTTGGCAGGTGCAGCCTCGTGACAGTTGTCTGGAGAAGTTTCTTGGAAATTTATGAGACTTTTCAAAAAACAAACTGCTCGGAGCTGAGCCGACCTCCTGGAGGCTGGGAGGATCAGAGTTGGGCTCTGCTGGAGCACAAGGCAGTGTGGCAGTTGCTGCTTCTCCTAGACAGTGGGCTTCCTGCTGCAAAGCCCATCAGGGGCTCTGAGCTTCCGGGGTGGCAGGAAACAGGGCGCTCCAAAGGGTGAGCACTCCCCGTAGAAAAGAGGGAGAGGTCAGAGGCCAGAATTAGAACAGCAGCGTGTTCTCCCTTCTACCTTGTTTCCCTCTGGACTTCTCTGTTTGAGCAGATTTTCCCTCTCAGCTCTTCCAAGCTCTCTGTAAAGGAATTGATTAAACGAGCTAAGTGCCAGTCATTTATTGAAGACTGACCACATGGCTCATGGGCAAACCTGCTGACATAAAGGTGCTTGGCTGGGTTGGATGGGACCCAAGGTGAAACTCCTGGGTCCCTGGCAGATGATGCAGGCCAGTGACCCAGGAGGTGTTGGGTCCCATAGTGCTGCAGCATGGTCACCAGCCAAGTGCACAGACCACCACTCTGATGCCTCCTCCAGGCTGTCCGGAAACCAGAGCAGGTTGCTCAGGAGGGTGAGGGATGGGGCAGCTTCTTTTGAGGTTCATAGGTTGGTTGCAAGAGAGGGGTGGAAGGGGCCAGGTCACAAATGGTAGGACATTGCAGATCCAGAAATGACAAATGAAGGAGCTCTCAAGGAATTGCTACTGACTGCACTGAATTTTACAGGCACACCTGAGTGGGTCACAGTGTTGTCAATAGTGAGGAGATTCCACTGAACAACACAGGTGCGCAACCCAGACGCAGGGTGGGCTGCTCTGCTCAGAAGGTTGTGCTGGCCACTGGGCGCTTGCTTTGACCCATAAGCTCTGTTTTCTTATTTGAGATGATGGGCTTACCTTCTGTATATTTATGTATCCTCCCAATACACACACACACACACACACACACACACACACACACACACACACACACATATACATTCCAATTCAGTGAAATAAGCTGTTAGACACCCCTCATGAGTGGCCCATCCCAGGGGTCACTGTGGTATTGTGGGGATAGAATTCAGAGATGACCCCCTAGATTACTGGACCCTACTGCACACATAACTTCTCTCAATCAACCTCTAATCTTAGTACTGCTGTGAAGGGATTTTGCAGATGTAATTAAGATCCCTAATCAGTTGACCTTAAAATAGAGATTATTGGGTGGGGCTGACCTAATCACACCAGCCCTTTAAAAGTAGAGAGTTTTCTCCAGCTGGTTGCAGAAGAGAAAGTCAGAGATCTGAAGCATGGGAAGGATTCAACACACCATTTATGGCTTAAAAATGGAGGAGCCACATAGCAAAAACTTGGGGTGACATTTAGAAGCTGAGAGCAGCCCCCCAGTGACAGCCAGCCAGAAGGCAGGGTCCTCAGTCCTACAACCACAAGGAACTGAATTCTGCCAACAGCAAGAATGAGCTTGAAAATAGACTTTTCCTCAACACCTCTAGATGAGAACTAAGCCTGACCAATACCTGATTCTGGTTGTGTCATACCTTGAGCAGAGAACCCGGTCATGCTGTGCCAGACCTCTGACCTACGGAACCCTGAGCTAATATATGGGTGCTGTTGGAAGCTTCTATGTTTGTGCTAATTTGTTATGCAACAATGGAAAACTGATACAGGTGTTAAGCCTCCTACCTGGCCTATAAGAAAAGCTGCACAGGGAGACTCTGCCCTTTCTTTTACAATCTAGGCATGTGGGGACTCAGACCTTAGTCCAGGTTTTGCCACTGGCTTGTTTAGTGATGATCTCAAGAAAAACATATACCCTCTCTGGGCCTCAATTTCCTCTTCTGTAAAAGTTGGAATGGGATTCCATGCTCCTTAAGATCTCTCATAGAGTGCTCATTCTGATTGTGACTATAGACACATAAAAGAATGCGTGGGGATGAGCACCTGGGAGATGTAGCTTCCTTTGTATGAGATTTCTGGCTTCAGGGTCAGAGCAATCCTCCCATGAGATGGTTTCTGTATTGACATATTCTGCTCAAACACTGTTCAAGGATCTCCATTGTCTATAGGAAAAAAGAAGACCCTCCTATTTGCTATTCAGGGTCTAGATAATTTGGGCCCAACCTAACCTCTGACCCTAGGTCCCACTGCTCCTCTCCGCACTCCTGCACATCCCCACGTACTGCATACCACCATTGGTACCTGCATTCATTTTTCTCTCCTCCAATTTCTTTGTTCTCCATCTCTGTTAACCAAAAACTTAAGCAAATAGACTTCCCATTTTCCAAGGGTTAGCTCCAGACCTACCTTCTCCAGGTAACCTTCCTGGCATTTCTATATGAATAATTTTCTCCTTTGATGGTAATGATAAGAAACTCATCTCAAAGTAGCTTGAGAAGAAAAAATGGAAACTAGTGATTCATGTCACTGTGAAATCTAAGGTTAACTTTAGACACAGATGGATCCAGGGGAACAATTTGTGCATTTGGAACTTTGCCTCTATCTATCTCTTTTCTTTGTTTCTCTCTGTAAGTCAGGGCCCTTCTTCATATGGGGTAAAAATATATGGCCCCCGGCAGCCCCAAGCCTGGTTCTTTACAGCTTGAAATTTAAAAGCAATTTGTATCCTTTTCCCCTCCAGCATCTTTATATTAAAGATCAGGGAAGACTGATTGGTCCTCTGTGGGTCAGTATCCACCCTGAACCAATCACTGCATTCAAGTTGATAGACACTTCTCTGATTGGTCCGGGGAGTATCTGCCTAAGCCTTGCTTGGAGCAGGGGGGCTGTGACTGATAACCTCACCCTGACCACGTGGACTGGGGAATGGTGTAGTCCTTCAAGGAAAAGCAGGATGACCAGAGGAACTGAGAAAGGGGAGTTGGTCAGAGAGAAACAAGAAATGCCCATCCTATCCTTGCCTTATTCTGTTCTGGACTCCCACTAGCTTCCCATCTTTCCACTTATTTGGCCATAATCCCACTCTGCCCTGCATAGGAGATGTGTATATAGCTGATCCGACTACTCACAGAGCAATTTATATATGCGGATAAAATATAACTAGTTGGTTTTTTTCCCGTGCCTAACCAGATTTTCCTCCCAATCTTGATGAGCAGTGGGGAAAAAAAAAACGAACTAATTGTCTAATATGATTGAATATAGTTGGCTCTGATAATTTTAAATGGTCCCATTAGGAACATTTTTACTTATTTGAGTAAAAATACTTAGCCGCTGCACTTGCTAAGATGGGGTCCAGGTGTATATATAGACAGGGGCTTATAACATCTTTACAAATCTATGTGCGTGTGAGGGATGAGTCCAAGGATGAGTCCTGGGCAGAATTTCCTCTGTGCTCCCTACCTTGACTGCCTGGGAGCATTCACTGCCAGAGCCTGTGGCAGTGGGAGACCTTGGCTTGGCCTTGGCGGGGGCTCAAGGACATCCTTGGCTGACTCAGCCTCTCTTTAACTCTCACGGGATGCAGTCCTGTTGGGGGGTGGGGGGAGGGGACAGCCAGATCTGTGTCCAGACCGCTGGTCCTACAGTCTCCTCCTAGCCTTGCTGAGGGGCTCACTGCTCCCTGCTGCAGTGGGCCATATAGTGTGTGTGTGTGTGTGTGTGTGTGTGTGTGTGTGTGTGTGTGTGTGTGTGTGTGGTAGGGGGACCGTGGGGGCTCCACTCATCATATCTCCCCCTTTCTGACTCCAAATCTTTGCTGAGCCTTAATGGCAAACTGGGCCCATGATTTGTCCACTCATTAGGGGGACTCTGTGAACTGAGGCAGTTGGTTTGCAAATGAAGGTGATAAAGGAATTTAGAAATCCTCTTTGAGACAATAGCTTGGCTTACAAAACTATTGCCCCAATGCATAATCCTATTTTGTGGGTCAATAACTGAATATTGCCTCAGTCTTTCTTTCCGCATCCCTTTTGAAACAAAGAGTAAGCTCCTTCCAGGCAGATGGTTCCCTGGGATGGACAAGGAAGGTCACCCTCCAAACAGGCAAAAGAGGAAGTACGTTAAAAATTTAAAACCTCAGCCACGCCTAGTGTGTGCCACTTGTGTCCTCTGTCAAATCACCTGCTCTTGAAGGCAGGAGCCCAGTGGCACCCTTCAGCACCCTGTGCAATGCCCCTTGCCGAGCTGTCACTCAGTAAGTGTCCTCTGGCTGGCTACAGCTTCATTCTGTGAGCAAAACTTGGATCACTTTATTTTGTGAAGTGCCTTATGCCGCTAACCCCACTATTAATTCCCTCATCAGACAGCTACTGGGTACCTGCTGTGTGCCAGGCACCGTGCTAGGTGCTGTAGGAATACAAAGATGGATGGAAGCTGGGAGGCGTGCTATTTGCTGAAACACCCATGATTCAAATAACCACCTCAAATTGGAGGGACTACTGGGTAATGGAGTGGACGTTAAAAATCCCCTGGGAGTTCCTATCTGCTTCCCACGCTGCCCTCCAGGTCTTTGGAGGCTGCTTGAAATGTTCCGCAGATCTCCCATGCTCCATTTCCTTCATCCTCCCCTGTTGATGTTGAGCATGGAAAGACCTCTGTTTCTTAGAACATCCTTAATGTGTCATTGCCTGACCCGATCTATAAATATTGGTGCCCGGGGTGCCAACTCCCTGATGCTTGGTGGGGAGGCCACCCTGGAAGTGCGGTTCAGTTGAGCACCTGATTTATTTCTTGGGTTACAGATGAGTGAGAATTCTTAATGGAAGTAGCTTCTCTAGTGACCCAGGAAATGTGGAGAGGGCAGAAGCTCGCTAAATCCTTTCCTCCTTGATTTTTTTGGCCGTAACTGGTCTGTACTTCATGGCCTCCACTCAAAGACAGGCGTGCCTGGGGATTGATTCTGGCTTGGAGAAGCCCACACAGACCGAGTGTAAATTTCAGACCCATTGTAGCTAAAATAAGCAAACGAGACTGCAGTAATTTTAGGATAGCCAGTGGACAATTGCAAAGGGAACTAGAAGGGTGCTGTTTTTGAAGACAAAGGAAGGGTGAAAGTTTGCCAAAGGACTTTGCCAGAGATGACAAAACTGCTGAGCGATTTGGTACAGGAAACGTTCTCCAGCATCGTGGAATGGGAGGAACACCAAACCTGGAGAATCAACTTTAAACTCTGGGTGTGGATCTGCCACTGACTAGCTGTGTGACCTTGAGAAAGTCACTGTACATCTCTGGGGTTTTCTTCATTGGCAAAACAAGGTAGTTGGACTTAACAATTTCCAAAATTCTTTCCAGATCCAGAAGGACATGGTTTTGTGTCCGGATGAGAAATCCTTGTCTTGGCACATTTGCAGAGCTTCATGGTCCTCTAACTGGCTCATTGTAATGGTCCCTTGAAGTACTGTATCATCAGTCTTACGCCTATAGAGAGGAAAGGGCTATTGATCAGGAGTGAGTGGTGGGGAAAAGTAGGGCTCTACCTGGTCCTGTGTCCAATGAGCCTTTTTAAAGGCACTTTCTAGAGATGTGACTGGGTTAAAGCATTATGTTCGGGGGTGGGTGGGGCTGGGCAGGTTGCTGACCAATCCAAAGGGAAGAGGAGACAGGATTTTGTAACCGAATCTCGTCCTTGCCCTACTGGTCACTAGCTGTGTGATCTTGGGCAACCTGTTCCGAACTCGGCATCCTCATCCAATGAGGAAACTCTCTAGAATCCTTTCCCATACTCACGTGCTACCGCGCCACGATGGTGCCAGGCAGTGACTCCCTCCTTAATACAAAGCATAAAGCCTTGAACTCTCCAGGGCTTGAGTGGAGCAAAGACTGCTGCAGGAGACTTGACATCTCTCTGGGCAGCGGAAATCAAAGTGCACCCTGCAGGGAGGCAACACTAAGTGAGAACAGCTGAGAAATTGTCACCACTGCCACCCCTTCCCATGGGGAGTCTTCCCTGGGCAGGGGGGTGTTTAGCTTTGCTTTAATGAGGGCTGTTGTTCCTTCCAGAAATCCACTGGTCAGTCACATATGAGGTATGAGAATGGGACGGGCTTCAGAATGGTGTAGAGAAAGTCAGAGTGACAACTTCATCATGCACCACGAACTGCTGGTTATTGAGTGCCTACCAAGCGTCAGCCTTTGCACTGGGCACATTTCACACGTTGTCAGGTAGTAGTTGTTTTTCATTCTTTGGGCTGCCCAATCCCACATTCCTCTGGGTGAGTCTTGGTGGGAGGCAAAGCCCTACATTTCACCTAGGAAAGCAAATAGGGCAAGATGCTTCCTCCTAGTATCCAGTCGTCCTGGAATATTTAGGTTTGGACATGTGGTCCAGGTCCCATCAGTCAGATGCTCCTGTCTGGACTCTGAATCATGAGCAAATAATCAAAGACAAAGACACCATTTGAATGGACTCATGACAGAGTCCAGTGGCCGTGGCCATGGCCACGGGGCCTGTATCCTAGGCGGTCTGTTCTTACAAAAAGCTGGTCGTGCCTTCGCTCTTTGGCCATCTGCAGCTACCTTAGTTTTTCTTCTTTTCCCCCCGCTTTCTAAGTCTTATTCTTCAGATTCCTGTTGACTCTGAGAGTCCTTTCTGCTTGTGGTAACCAGAGCTGGTTTCTGTTGCTTGCAGCTCAGTTTCCAGGCTGAAACTCTGTCCTTATCCTGTAATTCCTATAATGACCCTCTGGGGAACTCTATCAATCCATACATTTTGGTATCACCGAAAATCTTTGTCTCCGTCTTGCTCCAGTCACTGTGATGATTAGTTCTGAGCAGGTTTTACCGGCTTGACTCTGGACCTCTCACTTCCTACCCTGGGGCTTCTGTGATGCCAAAGCATGAGGCGTCCAGGGAAGCCAGTGTGTAGGAAGGCAGCCGTGGAGCTGCCCTTGACCAGGGAAGAGTAGAAGCCAGTGGAGGAATGTTCTCTCTGTTCCTCCCCCCAGGGCAACAGTCGTACAGATGTATTTTATAAGGCTGCTCAGACGGTCACCCGGCAGTGGCTGACAATAATACGGGATTATACAGGATTATATGGGATTCCACCCTGTTCCACTGGCTGGTCCTTTGCTCCAGTTCCTTCATTCCTTTCAAAGTAAATGACCTGTGGGCCAGCCTGTTTCCTGGGCTCTGCTTCTGGGGGGACTGAGGCTCAGATGGGAACCGAGATGCGGAGATGTCAGGGAGCTTGTTCTCGGCTCACCCCGAGCACAGAACCAAGGCTTGAACATGAGACCCTCGGACTCTGAACTCTTTGCTCTTTTCCTTCCTATAGCGCTTAGTATTAATGATAGGTGGGGAGTGTATCGGGCTGATCTCTTTGAGTCTGTGCCCTGGGAGGGGGTGGGGAGGAGGACTCCAGTTGGCCCAGGGAAGGGGGTGGTTCTGGAGTCCTTACCGTGGTGCTATCAGCTTCACATTGAAGACTCTCTTCTGGATATTTCTGGATAAGTCTTCTAGCCTAAGAAATTTATCTTTTGTTTAGCTCTTGGATTTTTTTTTTTTCCTGCTTTACTTTGCACCTGGCCCTGCTTTGAGAGCATACTACTACTACATAAAATGTGAGGCAAGAGACCCAGCATTCTCAAGCCCACCACCAACTTGCTGTTTGATCATAGAGCAAGGCACCTCCTCTGACCCTCTGGGTCCCCATGTGGCCAATTGAGTGGTCCCCAAGTGTTCATCCAGGTTGGCTGTGCCAGTCACCTGCGAGGGTGGGGTGGGGGAGTGGAGCTCACTAAAAATACAGATTCCCCAGTTCCACCTCCCGGCATTTGGATCCAGCATACCAGGTGCGGGCCGGACTTCTGTATTTTTAACACGTTTCTCACATTTTCACAAGTTTCTCTCTCTCCTTGTCTATCTTGATCTCTCTCTCTCTCAACAGATTGATTTGGGAATGAGCAAGGAATCCCAAAAGGCCATTCCACTTCCAAGTATCTCCCCTGTTAACTGTGACAGCCCTGCAGGTCCACTTTTCAGAGCAGATATCATCTCCAGGAGGCCTCAGTTAAAACACCAATGAGTTATTCCGGAGGGAGACATGTTATCACTCTCGCATCCGTAACATAACACAGATCGCTTTACCGTATCAGGGAGCAAATCACCTTCAGAGATCGGGGGCTGAGGATGTCAGCACTAAGGAACCCAAGTAATGAGGGTGTTTTCTGAGCTGTGAGGGGACCCTGAAGACCAGAGTCTGGGTGCTGAAAGGGAGAGGCCAGCATGAAGAGAGGGGAAGGGGGCTGACGACAAGGTTCACTTACCTCACACAGACCAAAGATGGGCAGGGATCCAGGAGGATATCAACGCGGAAGCAGAGGAGGCTGAGGCTTGTAGTGGACACCTTTGGGTTCACATCCCGGGGCCACCACTGTGTGATCTTGGGCAAGTTACTGTACTTCCCTTGCTCTGAGGACACCTCTCTCTCTCTGTCTGTCTCTGCCTCTCTCACCCTGCCACGCACCTGAGTGGGTTGCCCATAGGCATGACTGTTCTACATGCTCTCGCTCCCATAGCTGATTGAATCAAGTGGTCACCGTCCAAACAGGTCCAGGGTCTCTCCCCTTGCATTTGGAATTTGGCCTCGAAGTCTCTAGGTGGCTGGAAGTATTATGTGTCCCTGGGTATCGCTGGGCAGGCAGCTGCAATTTCTGCAACCACCAGAGGCAGAGAGGACTGGTTTGCCGAGAGCACGAAGCAGAGACTGGAGAGAAGCAGAAGAATGAGGGGGCGGGGGAATCCTGGGGGTTGTCAGACCACAGCCCGGTGCTTTCCTGAAGCTGCATCTGTCTGTGTGTTCTGGGAGGCACTCTGTAAATTTATGAAAAACAAACAAGCAAATAACTCACCTTTTTTTGCTTAGACTAGTCTAATTTCTGTTGCTTCCCATTCAGCAGTCCCACCAGGCCCTCCCTTACACTCAGTGCACAGTGCAAGCAGGCACAGCAGGAGATGGGCCCCGCTGAGTGGACCCACTTCATGCATGCATGAAGTATGCATGCTTCACTTACCAGCGATGTGCCCTGTGGTCCTGGCTGAAACTTGGCAGCAGACGTTCCCCCCTAGCGACTTGTCCCAAAGCAACTTTTTCAAAGCATTTCTTACAGAGCTTTACCTTGAAAAATGATAATGGCTCTTCCCCCTCTTCATCCATTTGCCAACTTGCCTAGGAAATTTTACAGGGTCCAAACTACACAAATCAGTGCTTCTCAAACTCTCCCTGAGATGAATATTAAAACGCAGATCCTGATGCAGCAGGTGTTGGGCCTCCCGCATGATGTGGCTTGGACTAGCAAGTATGTAAGACTCCCTATGCCGGGAATTACAAACGAGTGGCCAGTGAGAACCCCTGAATCAGCCAGCAGGGTTGAAACCAAGTAACTACTCTAAGTAGGGGCAAAGAACTCACTAGTTTTAATTAATGAAAAGAAAAATCTAAATAGAGCATTCTTGCTAAGAAATACCGTTTTATTCCTTCCAACAGTACATCGGGGAATATTTGGCCTCCCCAGAAAAGAAGGAACAGATAAGCACACGTTGTAATTAGCATATCAATGACTAATAATTAAAAAGAGGTTTCTAAAGAGCTGGAGGATATTTGAACAGTTTTTTCTCTCCCTCTCAAATCCACCTTCTTTCGACTTGCTTATATTTATCATGTGGGTAGAGCCTCTTTTACCAAACAGGGCGATACTAAACTTCCATGTATCCCTGATGCAATGTTCGCAAATTCCTCAGTAGTGCAACCCCATTGGCGGTGCCAACCTCCTTACCGAAGACATTGCTTTTGTTTTATTTTTCTCTTTCAAGAAACTGACATCTTAGCGCCTCATATCCATCATAGTTTAAACAAATGTTTTGATTACATCCAAGCGAGAGCCCAACAAAAGCTGTTGGGACTGAACTGAAGCATTTGCTATTAGTTTTAGACAATTTGTTCTAATATTGTCTGGAATCATTCGTTTATACACCCATACAGATTTGATTACTTTATTTGTTTCATTAATCTTTATTTGTTTAATCATCTGTTTAATCTGTTTAATCATTGGTTTAAGTGGAAAGATTACATGAAGATGTTTAGCGTTGGCTCATACAGGCATTCTGACATGGGGCTCAGCATTCTTTTTCGACTATTTATTGCATTCTTTTATGGGACGTCATGAGCTACTTGAAAGCCTGTAGGCTGCTTCAGGGAATTCAATAATTTAGTAGTTCTTCACCACTGAACATGATATATTTTTTAAAATGTTATTTAAGTAGGCAATATTTGTGGAATAATTTGACTTCCACTCTGGGTTTGTGGATCCTCCTCTCCTAACCAAATGCAATATTTAAGGCGTCACCGAGGCCATTCTTGAAGAACTTGGGAAGGTCTGGGAGACTGGGCATGCTCTCAAAGTTGAGGGAGCAGTTTCTTCTCTTTAGGCTTGTTTGCTCTGAGAATCCAAGTTGGTTCTTGTTTGAAAGTGTAAAGCAGTGCCCGAGGTCTGATATCGTACTGTAACTATCAGGGGTGCTGTGTCCCCCCTTCTCCCTCCATGCTGGAGGTGTCTATCAGATGTGGGGGCTCTAACTCCGACTGGGACCCCCCTAGGGAGCCGTTTAAACATGAATAGCTTCCTTTCATCTGATCCATTTAATAAAACGGTCACCACTCTCTATGGTGGCAGCTTTTTATGTTATTCTCCAGTTTGGCTTGAGGATGGGAGGTGTGTGTGATAGATAGACCTTGTGCATCATGGTCAGTACAATAGGTGTTACTTCAACAAGAGTCAATCAATGAACATCTCGGGTAAGGGCGTAAACTGCAGTGGGGGATAATGCCACTGCGGACAGTATTGTAGGCACAACTCATCTACTTCTGGGAATGGAGACCCTTGCTCTCAATGGAGAGGTCTGCCCTCCTCCAGACCTTGCCCTTGGCAGCCCTCTACCCCATCCTCCCCAAATCCTGCCATCTTCCAAGGCTCAGGTTATGTTTCACCTCCTTTCCTGGACCCCAAAGCCACACATAGAGCAGGTGGGAGCAGAACTGAGATCGGAACTCACTTTTCTGAAATTCTGTTGGAAAAGAACCCGTTACCCCAACCCATAATGTTCTGAACTTTCGGTCCCTTATGATAAGAAGCTGAAAAGAGAATAAAAATGATACTGCGCTGTGCTGCTGTTGCCATCCTAATTAAGTACCATCATTTCACGCTTTCCAAGTACATTGATTTTAATGCCCCTCAAAGCTTGCTGGAGTGTAGCTGGGTTGTTAACCTGGCCATTTGTACCTTTGGATGGAATGAACCTCATGGGATCTCCGACGCCTCATCCAGGGCTTCCTCAGACACGATTCCTGGGAGAGCATGGCACCCAACATACCTGAACACGTCTGGGTTCACGCCTCCTCTTTCACAGGGTACGTGACCTTGGGCAACTCCTTTAACGTTCTGAGCCCTGTTTCTATCATAACAATGAGGATGATAATGGTCTTTACCCCACAGGTTGTTGTGAGCACAAAATGACAAAACAATGTCAGTGCTTGGCCAGCCTGGTGCCTGGTGAGAGTGAGCCCCAGGGTCTGCTGTTGTGTGGGAACCCCCACAGGGGTCTCTTCTGTGGATCCGTGTGCAGAGGTCTTCAGAAGGGAGAGTGGGCTGCCAGAGGGGACGGATTCCGAGAGGAGGAGCCACTCGTCCTCTGTGTGTCTTTCTGTCTGTTCCAACGTCATCTGGAGGGTTTGAGTTGTGCTGTTTGTTTTCTGTGGCTGAAACAGTGCCAGCCCCCAACGCAAGTGCCTTGTTCCTTCTCTGAGGGATGCCTAGCTCTGGATTCCCTCTGTCGAGCCTACAGCCTGAGGCTTCTCTTTGATTGGCAGAGCTCCCTGGTAAACTCATAGCTTTTTGACTGAGGACAGGGCCTCCACTCTCTGAAGGGTTTACCTTCTTCCATCAGGCTTTGGGCTCAGTGCTCAGGGAGAAACGTGGGAAGTGGGGACAACTGTTCAGTCAACCACTGCAGCTAACTTAATCCTGGCGCTCAGTGGTGTGAGCTGCTGTGGTCAGACACGCCTTGTGTCCAGGAATATGGGAGGAATGGAGTTCGCCCTGTGCAAAGATCCCACCTCCCACCCCTACCACCCTACCCACGTGAGTCCCACTAACTAGGGGACTCATTCCCCTAGTTAAGGATGTGTCTTGGTTAACAACCTCTCTTCTAGATCCCCGATTTGATAGCAGGCTTTGGAGAAGAGGAATGTAAGGTTCTGATGGTTCCTGGTATTTAAGGAAAGGAGGAACAGGTTGATGTCCAGTCGACATCCCAAGGACCACGGGAACAGGGAGAAGGTCTTCAGCAATGAGAGGAACTCAGGGAAGAGGGAAGAAGCCAAGATGAACTTGGAAGTTCTGTCCCACTTGTTCCAGGTCATCTTGGTGCTACCCTTGGCATCCTGGCCATACTTTTGCAGATGCCTGTGGTAGAGTGGCCTGGCTGTGAGGCCAGACCTCCAGCTTTGCTCTCCACAGCCACAAGGAGAGACTGTGACTTCACCTTTGCAGTCCAGTCCTTCTACTTGCTCTTGCACCTGAGGCAACATTTCTCACAGGGCGGGCACATCATAAAGGTGAGCTAGACTGGAACTTGATATAGGTAGTAGAAGAAGGTGATAAAGGTGTTCAGGCAACCTTCTATGAATATTTATTGAACACCCACCATGTGCCAGACACTACACTAGGTCCTGGGAGTCCAGCAGTGGACCTGCTGGACCCAACTTCCTAGGGCTATCGGAAAGATTAAATGAGAGAATGTGCATCAAAAAATACTGCTGATGCTGTAAAATTGAACCAGAGTGTAGAAGGTTGGGCTGCCAGGCTAAGGACTATATACTTTCAAAAGCAATGATGAGTCATGAGGTTGTCTGGGACAAAAGAGTGGGATGAACTGATTTTGTTTATGAAATTTTTCATTATAAAAATACTCACGTTTGTAAAATGATGAGGTGTATTAGAGTATTGCTTCCATATACCCCAGAAAACACTGTGTTTTATAAATCTTGTGAATATTTGTAAATCTAGTGGGTGAGAAATGATGGCTGTTATTTCATGTGTTTTTAATTATAAGTAAGGTTGAGCATCTTTTCACATATTTATTTGTACTTCATTGACTTGTTTTCATTTGCTGGTTCACATCTGCTTCCCAGTGATCTATGAGGCTGATTTTTTTTTTTTAATTATTGATTTGTAAGAGATTTTTTTATTCTAAGAAAAATAGTTCTTATTATCCATCATATGTATTATAATTATATTTCCAAGTTTATTATTTTTTTACAAAATTATATTCAATACTTTTATTGAGGTACACTTTCCAGTCAATAAAATTCACACATTCTGTTTTAAATATAAAAGCTGTTGACTTGACAAATGTCTGTACCCACGTAACCATTGTTATCACAGCCAAGATATAAAACATTTCTGTCTCTCCCCAAATTTCCTTGTACCCCTTTACTGTCAATCTCCCCAAACCCCATCACAATAATTATTTTTGTCTGTTCTAGAACTTCATATATATGGAATAATAAAGCCCGTATGTTCTTTCATACACGACTTCTGCTCAGCATAATGTCTGTGGGATTCATCCACATTGTTGTGTTTATTAAGAGTTTATTCCTTTTTATTGCTGGTTGTGTCCCATTGCATGAAAATATCACAATTTGTTGAACTGCTTACCTATTAACGGACAGTTGGGTTGTCTTCAGTTTGGGGCTATTCCAAATAAAGTTGCTATGAACATGCTTGCACAAAATCTTTATGTGACATATGTTTTCATTTCTCTTGTGTAATTACCTAGTGTTGGAATGACTAGATCATATAATAGATGTATGTTCAGCTTTATGAGCAGCTGCCACAGTGTTTTCCAAAGTGGTTGTGTTATTTGACACTTCCACCAACAGTGGATGAGAGTTCTATTTGGTCCATATCCTTGCCAACACTTGGTGCTGTCGGTCTTTTTTATTTTAGACATTCTAGGGATATAAATTGCTATCTCCTTGTGGTTATAATTTGCATTTCCCTATAATAATGAGGATGAGCATTTTTTATGTGCTTATATGAGTTTTCATATATCTTCTTTGGTAAAGGGTCTTTTCAAATATGAGCTCATTTTAAATTAGGTTGTCTTTTATTATTGAGTCATAAGTATTCTTTTTATATTCTAGATGCAAATCGTTTGTCATATATTCATATTGTGCATATTTTCTCCCATTCTGTGTTACCCCTTTTCATTTCTAAACCTTTGCTCACTCTTATCTAATAAAACTTTGCAACAGGTTGCAAAGATTTTCTCCTATGCTCTCTTTTAGAACTTTTAAGTTTTCCCTCTTAGGTTTGGGTCATGATGGATTGTGTGCTAACTTTTGGTTTTGGTGTATCATTTTGGGGGGAGGGAGGCTTTATACATGAATGGAAATTTTGCTTGGGCATAAAATTTGGGGGTTACACCCCCATTTCCAAACTCTGTAGATATTTTTACATGGTTTTCTGGCATACGGTATTTCTGTGAAGAATTGTGAAGTCATCTGACTTTGCTTCTTTGAAGTGATTTGTATTTTCAGTCTGAATAACCTTAAAATTTTGGTATACTCTTATCATTTCATAACTTCATCAAGATATGTTGTGGTATTTTTTTTTTTAAAGGTGTCTTTCTCCTTCTTGACCAGTGACTTTTTTAAAAAAATAAATTTATTTATTTATTTATTTGGCTGTGCTGGGTCTTCATTGCTGCGCGCGGGCTTTCTCTAGTTGTGGTGAGTGGGGGGCTATTCTTCGTTGTGGTGCATGGGCTTCTCACTGCGGTGGCTTCTCTTGTTGTGGAGCACAGGCTCTAGGCGCATGGGCTCAGTAGTTGTGGTGCACGGGCTTAGTTGCTCCGCAGCATGTGGGATCTTTCCGGACCAGGGATCAAACCCATGTCCCCTGCACTGGCAGACGGATTCTTAACCACTGCGCTACCAGGGAAGTCCTGTTGTGGTATTATTTGTTCCGCAATTTTTCCCCTTTAAAATATAGACTTATAACTTTTAATTTCAGGAAAGTTTTCTTCTAAAATTTTATGAAGTATTTTTCTGATTTTTCTTTTTGCTGTTTTATTTTTTCACTTAATTAATAAGGTTTTGGAAGAGATTTTGTGATTCTCACATCTACCCGGCTATATTCCTTAGGAGACTAAGAAACTAATTTAGGATAATAATAAATTCTTCCCTGGAATAAAGAAGTTCCCCAAAGAATGTAAATTGGAAATAAAAGTAGATGTACGTCCTATACTCACACAAGCACACACACCTGCCTGAAATGTATACACTGGGGCGCTAAGTGGTTACCTTGCCTGTATGTGTCTCACCTATATGTATTTTTGTTTTCTTTTTTGTCATGCTTCCTTATTTCTATTTTGTCTGCAATGAGCAGGTATTGCTTTTGTAATAGCTCACAACACTCCAGAGCAGAGTTCTGGGAGCAGAAAGGATGAACCTGGTTCAAAAGCTCATTTACCAAACATTTCCTGGGTACCGACTTCTCTTCAGTCAGGAATTTAATACCTTTCCTCCCATTCAGGCTGGAATGGTTATTCCAAAGTGAAAATTTAGGGATGAAGATTTGGCTGCGGGTGTAAACAATCTCTCCAAAATGAGGGAAGTGTCCCTTATCTATCTCTCCTGGAGGCCAAGGCCCTGGACATTCTCCCATGGATTAGGGAACTGGCTGCCAGGGGGCCAGTTTTGGCTTGCAGATGTGTTTTGACTGACCAATGCAGTGGTTACTTTTTTTTAAATTTCTGAACCTTTAAGTCGGGTACGTTCTCCCCAGTTTTCACAACCCCTCTCTAGGGCGCCCCAGGCCTGTTCCACTCACTTATGTAATCTGCCTGGTCCCTACAGGCATTTGAATTTGTGACCTTCTGGTCCAGGAGATGATAGACAAGTATCCAACAGGCACCAAAACAAGCTCCTACTTAATTTTTCTTTATCAGTATTTACGTACTTATATCCTAAGGCAGAAAGGGGAGATGAAGGTTAGTATACACAGCATATACCATAACCTTGCTTGATGGAAATGGCAAGTTTGGCCCTGAGTTTCCCAGTGGCTAAAGCAAAGAAGTTAACGCAATCAGTTTTACAATTCATATTGCCACTAAGTCTAAAATTAAGCTACTTGCTCAAGAGAAACAAAGTTTTATTTGAAATCAAGCTTATAAGATGAAAATTGCCTTTGTATCCTTCTAGATTTGGGAGCTCAGAATCCTAAAATGATCCCAGTAGAAGCTATACAAATACATTAAATGCAGAACGTATGCCCAGCAAGCTTGATGTCTACACAAGCTAATTGAGAAGAAAAAGGATTTTGCGTGTAGCATATAAGAACATCCTTCCCACATTATAGATAGCATTGCTATTTTCCAAGTAAAAACTGAAATATTTCATCTGTGCATGCAAATTACCCTGGACTCTCTGTCCAGGGCTAAAATAAATAGGATCATGAATATATATTTAAAGTAATTCATGCTACCTCTTTTTTTTTTTTTCTGACTAGTTTAGTGGCACTGTATAAATGGGTGTGTGTGAGATCATATTTAGTAATTGGGAACTGGGGCGTAGAATCAGGGAGACTATTCTAGTATTGTCATTTCTGAGTGTTTCTCAAACCTGGCTACTCACTGGAAACACCTGGAAATCTTTTAACACATACCAGTAACCTGGGTCTCATCCTGGATCAGTTGAATCTGTATCTCTGGGGTGAGGCCTAGGGAGCTATTTCTGTTCACAAGGTCTTCTGGTGATTCTAAAGTGCAGCCAGGGCTTTGAGCTCTGATCTCTCTGGGCCCGTGATTCTCAAAATGGAGTGAGTGAGACTCACCTAGCAAGCTGGTTAAATGCAGATTCCTGGGCCCCACCCCCCTTCCTGAGATTCTAATTTAATAAGCCTTCGGGGTGAGGCCAGTGCTGAGAAAAGGTGACCCAGTCTTTCTTCCCACCTAATATCACAAAGTACATGATGTGGCTTAAAATACGGACTCAAATGAAGAATAGAACAATTAGTACAAATGGCATCAGAAACTAGAAGGAAAAAGAATTGCGGTAGAAACCTGAGAGAAGAATGATCGATCATTATAACTGAACACAAAATTTGACTTGGCTTTTCCTGCAACCGGGACCTCTGTCCCTGCTACCCTTGAGACATCATTCTTACTCTTGAACTTGGCCAACCAAGCAAGTTTCCTTGCCTCTCCAATGGGGATGGTACTACATGATACACAGGGATGGGTTTCCTCTATCGCCACTGAACGGAATTCCTGGGAAGGGGCAGGGGGCCTGGACGTTTCAAAAAGAGCCCAGGGCAAGCATGGGAGATCTCAGCTCTCTTGTGTCCTGCCATCATCCCACACAAGCCATCACACCTGCCAAGCCAGGAGCTACGTTTCTAGTGGAAACCTCCAAGCTGCTTCTTGCCAATGCTTGACAAGCCATTTCGTATGGGAGGTTAAAGCACACTTCCGTCTCAAGCAGGCCAAGGATGGGGATGGGAAATGTCTGCTGATACCACTGGGTGTCTAAACAAGGGAGACAGCTGGGGCGGCAGGAGCAGCGGCAGACGCCCTGGTCCCTCCGCCTGCTTCCCCAGCCAGCCTGACTGCCCACAGCCCAGTTGCAGGATGAATTTTCATGTGATGTTGTGTTTTCACTCGGAGAGACCTGATAGGAGTGGCTGCAATATTTCACCAGCTCCTCTGTTTGTCGGCTCCACTAATCATCAGCCTCAATCACTGGTGCGATATTTTATGAATTAATAAAAATGATCACGGGCAGTCCTGGGGGACCCGGGAAGAAACGCGCGCAGTAGAATTTTAATGAGCACCGTGGGGAATTTCAACCTTTTCTTGCCTTTTATTTTATTTTTTATCTTCCCTTCTCTCTTCCATGACCCCTTCCTGAAATTTTTCTTGCTCCCCCCCAAACCCCTTTTAGCAAAATCATAGCTTGAGCTGCTTTAAATCACTGTCACGCAAATTAGGTGTTTTCCCTCAGCCTGTTTTTTGGCCCACAACAATGCCGTCCTAGGCTGCAAACGTGCCCCGTGCACCTGCTCTCGGTCCTAATTGAGCAGATGATCTGCCGATTTGTCATGCTTAGCCCAGACCCCCTTCCTGGCACCCCTCTCCCAGACTGCCAGCCTTGGCGTGCCTCGAACAATGGGCAGATGTAAAGCTGTGTGTGTGTGTGTGTGTGTGTGTGTGAGATGACAGATCTTGTACTCATTATTGAATAATTCATTGTTGCGTTAATGTCTTCAGATACCATCTCTCACTTTCTTCACTCTTCCTCTCTCTCTCTCATCTGGCTCGCTTGGGAAAACTTGATTATGCCTGCCTCTCTGACGACAGAATATACAGATAAAAGATAATTGCTTGGCTTGACTCCTCCATTGATATGAAAATAAGATTTAAATTATTCACTCCGGTTTAAAGGTTAGTTGAAGGTTATTACAGGGGATGAAGGGGAAAAAAAAAATCACTCTTCATAACGTTCGGGGTGGAGATAAGACAGGTTTGAAAGGGCCTAATTTGCACTGCAGGCAGAAGCGCCTTGTGAATAAACTGAGTCCCTCCAGAGATTTTAATCTAGGAGAAGTCAATTATTTATAAGCAAATTATGGCCGGCTTTTCATATATATAAAATGCTCTGTGTCATAAATAAGGACGAGGTGGTGTCTGTTTTCTCAGCGCTTGGTTTTTCTTGATCTCCAAGCCCTGGCCTTGCTTGCAATGGGAATTTAATGAGGCGCCCCGATTAGGAAGGTGGGCTGCCTTGGTGGGGACTCTTTTGAATAGATGATAATGGTGACAATCTAATAATAATTCGGCTCTGGGGGTCTCTGCCTCTGCACCTGGGGGGAAGGCTGGCAGGGCAGGGGCTGTGGCTGCACCGCTGGCCTGCATGTGGCACCTCCTCCCTCTGCCACCAAGTGGGTGATAACCTGGTGGGTTGCTGCACCTCTATATAGGAGAGCGTCTCAGGGCTGACTCTTCCCACAGAGGTAAAGCTCCGCCTGGGGATCAATAATTAATGGCCTTCCACGCTTCTGGAAGTTGGGTGCTGTTTCAGAAAGTATCCAGGGCCCCCCCCTCAGCGGTGCTCCCTGTTGATCATGGGTGGCCATGTCTATCAAAATAAAGAGCTGGGGAAGAGAGATCTCCCCTGGGCCAGTATTGCCCAAGGATGCCCTTGAGGTCCCTGGGGGAGGGACTTGCGTCTGGGCCTCCTTCTCTCAGAACTTCCTCTTCCTGTGCGTTCAGAGGGCCCTCTGCCCCCTTCCTTCCTGCAAGCAGGGCACCAGCCACACCCACCCCACTACCTCGGGGACTGGCTCAGGAAACCACGTGTCCTCAGAGAGCAAGGCTGCTGGGTCACCACACCCAGGGTCCTGGCGGGGAAGCCTTGGGCTTAGCTTCGCACAGGGATGGGGGTGGAGGCACCGAGGCTGCACCAGGGGAGGGGCCAGGGGACGTTGCCCTCTGACGGGCTGCGGGGAGCTTTCAGTCAGCTGCCGGCTGTCCAGGTGATTCCAAAGCTGCCAGCCCGCGGTGATTCTCCACGAGGGTCCTGTCTAGAAGGGAGCCAGGTTCCACCACGGCCCTGCCTTGCCAGGTTTCGGGGAAGGTCGGGAACAGCCCGGGTTTGCTGAGGTGCCTGCCTGGTGTGGGAGGGGCAGCACGGGGAGGAAGGGGCGGCCTGGGGAGGAAAGGGCAGCTGGCAGCAATGGTGTGGGGAACGCAAAGTTGCAGACGGATCGGTGCCGTTTCTGAGCAGCTTAGATTCAGGAGGCTTGTGGATGACATTCCTTCTCCCCTGCTCAGCCTGGAGCCAATGCCCTACAAAAGCTCTGCAGGCAAAACTAATGGGCTGTGTGTGTGTGTATTCTAAAGCAAAATGCACACTTTGGAGTACATTTTGTACAGCTTCCTCACTGAGGCCCAGAGAGGGCAAATGACTTGCCCAAAGTCACACAGCAAACAAATGGCAGCACTTAAACCCAAACCCAGTTCCCCTGCTACCCAGTTAATGCCGTTTTAGTTGTTGTTGTTGTTGTTTTTTCCTATCTAATGTTTGAGATCCAGAAAAAGTGAATGTTACTTCTTACCCTACAATCTAGCCTCTCACAGAGGTGGGTTGAGGACAGGGCTTAGTTCTTCATCTAGACAGGGGTCTCTTGGGTCCCTCTGAGCTCTAAATTCTGTGGATACAAATTTAGTAGAATATTCCTCAAGGAATCTTCTCAAGGGCAGAGGCCCTAGCACTAAAAGAAAAGGAACATTAGCTGTGTATTTACCCTGAACGAGGCACGCTCTCAAAGATCTTGTCCGTCTGCAGAAACAAAATGTTCAAACAGAAAAATTAAAGTGAAATGAGCAAGTGACCCTCAAGTAGGTCGGAGTCTGCGTGAATCTGGGAGGTCAGTGCTGTAGGGGCGGCAGGCGTTCCCGGTTGGAGGGACCAGGAGGAGACGGAGCAGGTAAGTCCAGCTTCTGGGAGGATGACTTGCTGAGACGAGCAGGAGGGCGATGGAAGGCGCGGGGAAGAGGTGTGAAGCCAGGTGAGAGGAGCGAGTGGAGCCTGCAGGTGATGGGGGTGCTGAGGAAGGAGAGCAGCTATGGTGATGGAGGGCGTGTGCTGGGGGAGCTAAGGAGAGCTTCATGTTCCATGGAGCCCCTGCTGGTCTAGGAGCGTTGAAAGCTGTGTCTAAGGGGAGATTTCACTGGAATGAAGAGGTCTGGTGTAGGAAATCTAAGAGGAGGAGCCTGGTGTAATCCAGGCACAGATCAGGTGGCGGGATGGATGAAGTTCTGCAAAGACAAGATGATAGGAGGTGCAGAAGAAGTATAAAGGGGAAGGAAGTACCAACATGATTACAGAAAGAAAAATGATGGCTGGGTAGGAGCAGGCGAGTTTTGGGTGGGGAAACACGAGGCGCTCACTCTGGAACATGCGGGAAAATTCTACGGGTCGACAGTGACAGAGGACCAGAAGTGAGCTGGGCCAGGCCAGCCCTCTCGTCCCCACACGCAGGGTCTGGGAGGGGATGTGACTTGATGACATGGTCACCGGCCGTTGAGCCAGCCCCAGGGCTCTGGTGCTCCTTTCACTGGACCACACTACCTCTTTGGAGCACCTCTACATCCAGGGATGTAAAAGCAAACAGAATCTGCCCCAGTGCATTGGCTCTGGTCCCACTTTCCTGCTAGGGGCAGGAAGGTTAGAGCTATTCACTCAGGTAAGACCTGAAGGGTTATCCGAGTTACATTTAAGGGGAGCTGGTTGCAGCACACCACACAGGATTTTAATTATTTCAAATCTCTGGGTTCTGGGAGGCCCCCCGGAGAGGTCTGGGACAGAGGCCACTCCACCAGCATGAGAGATTGATTGCCCGAGCAGGATTACTAGGTTAATGAGTCTGAGGTCACTGCAAGAGATGGGTATCCACCCGATCGGTGGATATTAAAACCGTCTAATCATTTTTGCAAGCTGCCTCCCTAATGTGATGGGGGGATGCACCAGGATTTAAGTTCTCATTACCCATTTCCACCCACAGGTAACAGGTCCCGCTCATTCAGCACAGGCAATTGCCTGCCCCATTACCTGTGAAAATCAGAGGGCGGCCGGGCCGTTAGGAGAGCAAAGGAGCCCATTTTCCCCTCTTCTGAAAATCACAGTAAAATAACCCTTCCTGAGAGACTGGGCTTCTGTGGATCTGAGTACCAGGCAAGGGTGCATTGTGCCAATGTCTGAGGTTCCAGAGCCGTAACCTCGGGCAGCTACCCGTCAAAAGTGGATGAGCATGCTTGTTCACTCTCTCCTCGGTGGCAGGGCCCGGGATCCGACTCTCAGGCCCGAGACAGGCATTTCCCCTTCCTCTTATAACAACCCTTCACGTCTGGGCAGAGAGTGCGTTCCGGGATACTTTCTCATCCATCACCTCCCAGGCCTTTGAATGGAATAATCACACACATTATCCGTCCCGCGGGCCTTGTACACGGAGAAGCTCCTGATGCTGTGATGGGCTGGTTTCAGACCACATGCTTCCTCCTGTTTCCGCCTCTCCGTGCACTTTTCTTTCCTCTGAAACCAGGTTAAAGAGAGCCGAGACCTCACCTGCATTAGTTATCTATTGCTCCGTCCGTCACAAACATAAAAGCAACAATAAGCATGTGTGATCTCACACAGTTTCTGTGCGTCAGCGATCCTGGAACTCTGTAGTTAACGCAGGTGGAGGTGGGAATGAGTCAGTATGGTGATGTCTACGTGAAGTGCTGTGTTTAATGCGTGCGGGGCACGTAGCGTTAGCTTTCGTGATAAGTGTTGAAACAGAGCTAGGTGTGCCAGTGACTCAGGATAGTGATAGTCAGGAGTGGCTTCGCTGCTGGCTCTGCCCAGGACCTCTCATGAGGTGGCAGTGAAGATGTCAGCAGGGCTGCTGAAGGCTTGACTGAACTGGAGGATTCATTTCCAAGGTGGCTCTCTCACATGGCTGGCAAGGTGATGCTGGCTGTTGGCCAGAGGCCTCAGTTCCTTGTCACAGGGGCCACTCCATAAGGTTACCTGAGTGTCCTCACGACGTGGGGGCTGGCTTCCTCCGCAAAGAATGATCCAAGAGGGCAAGGCAAAAGCAGCAAAGTCTTGTACGGCCTAGCCTCGGAAGTCATACCCCATCTGTTCTGTAAACTCAGTGGGTTACAAAGATCTGCCTATTCAATGCGTGAGGGGTACCAGCAGGCACTGGGGACAGTCTTTAGGACTGGCTACTGCAACATCTGGTAATTCCATGCCCTTCCTAGGGTCTCGCTCATGGCAGGGGATCAATAAAGGGAGCAGAAATTAATGAGTACCTATCCGGGTTTATTTAATCTTTACATCAGTTGCCGGGCAGGTTTTACTTCCCAGAGGAAGAAGCAGCCCCAGGAAAGAGTTTGTTCAAGATCCAGGGGCACAGAAGCTCCTGAGCTAGAATTAGAAGAACTCAAGCCTCTATTTTAGAAGTTCATGCCCCTTCTGTTCTACTAAGCTGCTTACCTTGTGTTAAAAGTTGGTTCTTCCCGAATAAGATTCCTGCGATATAAATAGAGTGGGTGGTATTGTGTCCATTTTAGAGATGAGGAAACTGAGGCCCCAAGAATTTCATGATGTCATGGCAGCTGGGGGCAGGGCTGGCACTAAAATTCAGCACTCCTGTCTTCAAATCTAATGTTCTACCCACCAAAATATCTGCCTCTCAGTGAAGTGTTTGGAGGCTTGAGTGTCCTCGGTCCTCTCTGCTATACATGGGCAGGGAGGCAGGGGCAGAGGCTTAGGCTGGAGCTCTGGGCTGGAGAGAGCCCTGAGGGAGAAGAGGAGGCTGTGTCCTCCCCGAGGCATGGAGGGTGGCTGGAGAGAGAGGACAAGGGATGCGGGGGGAGTGAGTCTTCGTGTTAGCTGGGCTCAGCAGTGAGAGTGGCTGGGGTGGGATGGGGGCATCCCTGCCCTGAGTTGTGGCCCTGACCACAGCAACAGGAGCTAGCATGCCGTTTGTCCATTCATACCAGTCACCCCCCAGGTCCTGTTTCACCCTTCAGACTTTAAATCCCATAAAGCCCCAGGGACCATAACTATTCCCTGATAAAACCCCGGGGACATGGTAAGGTGGGTGGTCTTGTATCCGCTTTGCAAATGAGGAAATTGAGGTCCAGAGACAGGTCTCTTTTCTTCCAGCCCTGTTCACTAAACCGCACCCCTCCCCCGGACCCCTCCCCCATTCTCCCTTTCCCTCTTTGGTTTTTCTCTACAATGCTTACCACCCCGGACATTCTTTCTACTTTTCTTATTAATTTGTCCCTCTGCCCAATCTTAAATGTCCATCTGTGAGGGCAGGATGTCTGTTTTGTTCACTGCAGTGAATGGCACTTAGGGGGCCCTCACTGCATGCTCACTGACTCTTTCTAACCACCCCAGCGGGAGATACCACCCTTAATGCCATTTCACAGGCGAGGAGACTGAGGCTCCGAGAGACCACGTAATCACTCAAGGCTGGACAGTGAGTGAGTGAAAGATCTGGAAGCGCATCTCACCTCTCTGCCAAGCTGCCTCTCCAGAGTCACCTGCGTGTGATTAGGAAAGTGAAAGGAAGCCTTTCCCTCCTCACTCACAGTAGGGGGTGGGGGTGGGGGTCAAGGAGCGCCTCCTTGTCTTGGGGACATGGCCACACCTCCACAGAATCTCTCCACTTCCTCCTCTCCATCCCCAGCTGCCCAGAAGATGATAGCTCACATCAATCATGCCCCAGGGATGATGCAGCCCAAAACCAGAGCATCAGACATGGGAGGGACTATGGGTTCATACAGTCCATTCTTCCATTGTATGGATGGGTAAACTGATGCCAGGGAGGGGAAGAGGCTTGTCAGTGTGCTTCCAAAAAATGCAGCATTTCAGAGGACTGGGCACTCATTTCTGTACCCACTTCCCTGATTTCCCCAACACCCAGATGTCAGTTAGCCCCTCCTCATAGCCCCAGGTCCATTTTCCCTCCCAGCATGCTTCGTGGCCCACTTTGTGCCCTCCCACCCACTGTCAGGGAACAAAACCCCACCGCTAGACCCACATCTCTGGGTCTGATGCAGGCCTTGGCTCTAGCTCACCTTGGAAACCTCATTCCTCATCTGTAAAGGAGGAGGGGTTGCACCAGAGGGTTTGCAAGGCCTGTGACCCTTACACTATGTGTCTGAGAAGCTGGGCCCCTGGTTTACCCATGCAAGCTGTCCGCCTTGGCCTGGGAGCTTGTAGCTGCTTGAAAGCAGCACCGCCTGACTATGGAGGCTGATAATTACCTTTCCAGGGAGCCGCTCCTGCTAGCCAGGGGCAGAGAGGTCTGTCCAAGGAAGAAGGGTCTGGGTCTGAGGCTGGGGCCATAAACCCTCAATCCCCTTGGGATTTGCCTGTTCCCTGGGATGTGTCAAATCTTCCTGGAGGAGCTGGGAGGGAAGTGGAAACGTTCCAAAGACCTGGTTCCTGAGTGGTTCCTGAGGAGCAGGGAGAGGTTGGAGCTCTGGGTCTCAGCGGCCAGGGAGAGGTCAGGAGCCCAGGGGTTAGTAACCACAGCTTTGGTTTAGTGGAGGAGCCCGCAGAAGCCGTGCTGAGTGCATTCTGTGCGTTCACTCTCAGCCCAAGCTTCTGGGGGCGTGTCGACATCTCCATTTTACAGGTGAGGCAACCGAGGCCCAGGGAGATCAAGTAACTTGCTCTTCCAGGTGGCAGGGCAGGGCCCAGACCCTGGGTGGGGAGTGGTCTAGCTCCAAAGCCAGTGTCCTCCCAGGATGCAGCACCCAGGGCAGTGACCACCACAACTCACCTCTTCCCTTCTCCATCACCTGGGGGAGATGCTCTCAGCTTTGACCTTTGGGTTCCTCAGCCCAGGGTTATGACAACAAACTGATGTGGCAGGCTGGCTAATCGTGCAGGATGACTGCGTTCCGGGAGTGATGGGAGCACACGGACACGCCTGCACTCACATACACACACGTATACGCCAGCATGTACACATACACACACGTGTGTAGATACATACATGTAGGTGTAGATCCTTGGCCTTGTTTATGCCCTCGTGTACCAATGTGCACACACACGCACGTGGTATCACCCCACAGGCTCAACTCTGTCGAGGTTTTCACCTCCCAGGAGCCTCGAGATGTTCCCTGGGAAAGTCCATTCTGCGGTTGCTAGGAAATCCGGAAGAGGCGGGAAGGCTGGGCTCCTTTTCCCTCCTGGATACAAATCCCCACAATGCCTGTCCCTGTGCCTTTCTGTCTCTCTGCCTCTGTGTTTCCATTTCTCTTGGTCACCACAGACTTCTCCTGTTTGCTTGGAAGGGCAGCAGGGAGAGGGGAAGGAGGAGGGAGGCGCGGGCGGGCGCTGGTATCCTGGGCCCGCTGGGCTCCGCGCCCCACGCTGGGCCAGGCTCCTGCGCTGCCCAGCGGTGTTCTCATTGGAAACAGCTTCGTATGACTGTTGCTATTGATTATGGCAAGATTGTGTGCGGCTAAGAGCTCCTCGGAGCCAACTGGTATATTAAGCAATCACTTCTATAGCAGATGACATAACTCCCCCGGCATCGGTTTGTCCTAATGGGCTTGGTATTACTCATGTGCTAATTGATTGGGCACGGAGGGAAGAAAAACTAAATTCACTTGTGAGGCGATTTTATGGCGGAGCTCATAACAGAGGTAATTTGCTGAAAATGTTCAGTCCCGCTTCGGTTATGTAAGATCATCTGTGTTCCTGTGTTTTATCTCCCCCGCGCCTGGCTGGGGGAGCCGGCCTGGCCGGCTGGAGCGCAGGAGCTAGACTCCCCCAGGGAACGGGCACTGCCAATGTGGGGCTGCCACTGGGGAGCGCTGACAATTAGTGCCTTATGCACAACCTTCTTGCCTCAGGGGTGGCTTTCAAAATATCTCAGCTTCTCCTGTTTAAAAAAAAAAAAAAAAGATTCCGTCTAAGGGCAAAATAGTTATAATTTCAGATCAGCCATCTAGTGTTACAAAGCTCTGGTTCAGAAACGGAAAGGATGAAGGGGGGATTATTATAATTTTCAAGAGAAAGAATATTTTGCCAGGAAGAGGGAGGGATGGGGAGCTTGAAGAGGCTTGAAGGGCCCCTCTCTCCCTCTCTCCCTCCATCTCCTCGTCTTCTTCTTCTTTCCCCCTTCCCTGTCTCCTCCATCCCTCCCCCATCCCTCCCTGAAGCAGCCTGTCTTACTATTGACTTCTGGAGGAGTCTTGAGCCTCTGCTTGGCCATCCTCGTGCCACACTGCCATCCTGGAGGGGCAAAACCAGTCCTAGTCCTATCTGCAGTGTTGCCAGGTTGCCATGACTGTTTCTCCAGATGTGTGCAGCTGGGTGAGTGCTGCAGGCTATGTGGCTGTCCACCCTTTTGGGCTGGGTTCTGTGCTCAAGTGGTGTTTGGGGTCCTCCAGGGCAGGGAGATGAACTTCTGAAGCTGTGGTGCTTCCTCACAGCTCTGAACCAGGTTTCCAGAAGGGAGTCTGGGCTGCCCGGGGTCATCCTCAGGGCTTCCCCCTTCCTGGAATGTGTATAGATTGGCAAGGGAGACACCATGTGCTGGTCTCGCTGAAAGGGAGGGGGGGTTGACTTCAAGTAACTTCAGCCTCAGTCCATCGTTGTGCCTCTCCCTTTTGACTATGAATGAGGGTCCCTCCAGTGATATACTAGTTCCCATTGGAGCGGCCAGGCTGCGTGATCCAAGGAGGTTTCATCCAGGAGGAAACCAAGGGGCTGCGCGTCCCTTGGTTTCATTTCAGGCTGGCCGTTTGGATCCTGGACGTCCCCAGCTGGCCCCAGGCTGTTTAGGAGGTTTCACTGGAGGTCACTGGATCTGAGACTCAACCAAACTTCTAATCTGGCACTTGACCAAATTTGACTAAACTCAACTAAACTCTACCTCCTTGGCAGGTGGCTGTCCAGCTTCTGCCCAACTCCTTCTAGACCTGCCGGCTTCCCGGCAGCCCATTTTATCTCGGATGGTTCTGACCCTCAGAAAGTCCCTGCACAGAGCCTGGGGCTTTTGAGCCGCATCCATCTGTTCCCTTTCTATGGGCTAAAATCCTGCAGAGTGGTCCTGCCCCCACCTCATCTCATAGGTGAGAAACAGGAGTCCTGAGAGGGGAGGGAGCTTGCCCAGCCCATGGGCAGTGTCAGAACTAGGGTTCAGCTCTCCTGAGCTCAAAAGCCCAGCGAGGCCTGAGCTCCTCCTCCCCTGCGCCAGCCCCTCAGCAGGCGTCTCTGTTCTCTGGGCCCACCGGACCCCAGCAATATCCCCACCATCACGTTATCCTCCAGCAACAGCAATTTTGTCTTCTCAAAATCCCTTCCCAGTCTCTGCTCCAGAGAGGGCTGCCAGCTAGGGATGTGCTACGTGTGACCCGCCCTGCTGCCCCAGAACAAGTCGATTAGCCTCTCTGAGCTCCAGTCTCCTTTCCTAGATGGGGTGATAAACAGTAGTTAACATGTATTGAGCACTTACTATAGGCCGGGAATAGTGTTTAGTACTTATCTTGGTGAACCTCTTTTATTTTAATCCTTCTGATAATTCTGTGTGGTGGAGGCAATTGTGATTCCTATTGTTTCTTCCAGTTTTATTGAGATATAACTGACATACAGCACTGTATAAGTTTAAGGTGTACAGCATAATGATTCGACTTGCGTACGTCGCAGAATGATTACCAGAATAAGTTTAGTGAACATGTATCATCTCATCTCTATAAAAAAATTAAAGAAATAGAAAAAATTATTTCTTCCTTGTGATGAGAACTCTTAGAATGTACTTTCTTAGCAACTTTCATATATAATGTAGGGCAGGGTCAATTATGTTTATCATGTTGCCCATTACATCCCTAGTACTTATTTATCTTATAACTGGAAGTTTGTACCTTTTGACTGGCTTCCTCCAATTCCTCCTCCCCCCACACCTCTGTGATCCCACTTTTCAGATAGGGAAACCGAGGTGCTATAACAAATTGCAGCACTGGAATGAAACTCAGGAAGTTCAGCTGCGGGTTGGCGCTCCCAAACCACTAATTCACAACCTGCCTCTCCAGCAGTTGCAAGCCTTAGAGGAGTTCACAGATGCTTAAGTTCTTTGTAAAGTGTAATAAGGGGTGGTCTCGTGACGCCTTAGATTCTTACCCCTTTGTGGGGGGAGGGGGGAGGTCCCAGGGCTCTCCAAGGGTCTCTTGCAAGCTGTGGAGTCTTCCCAGATAAATGCAGATATGTTCATGTGTAAAGAATTTTGCCGACTATCTCAGGGTGAGGGTGAGGGTGTCCTGAAATTGAGGCCCATTCTTAGGTGCACGGTTCCTGGTTAGAGACCCTTACCCTATCCAGTGTTTTCTACTCTCTGAGTGGGGAGGTGGGAAGGGTGAAAGCCAGTTTGAGCCTTGTGGGTGAGGAGCAAGGTTGAGGCTGCTGAAGGTCTCAGACCTCTGGGGTGGGCGGGAGGAGACTTCCTACAGGACTGCCATGTTGACATGACTGCGGCAGCTTGGGCAGGCCCGGGCAGGGCTCAGCTCTCCTCCGGGCATTTTGGCCCTGGCCCGGGTCGGTCTGCTGGGAGCCGTAGGGTGGAGATGACAGGCAAACACAGTACACCCCGATTTCCAGAGGGGAACGTGGGGACAGGTGGGGGAAGGCCCCGATTTTATCTGTGCCTGGATTTCCCCATTCCTCATTATCCTGTGATAATTAGTAGGTCTAGAACATTTGCCTTGGAGCCAAGTTAGGTGAGTAATGAACAAGGGAACAGATGGGTCTGATTGCTTAACTTGGAGGGGGAAGGGTGCAGTTTTATGAGAAAGCTGAGGAGGCAATCTCCTGTATGGGATGGTTATGGGACCTCTGGGAAAGCCCTATTCCCAAATGAAAATGATCACTTTGCCCCTGTCTGTCTGAAATTCCACCATTACAGATATATTATCTAGGTCTAGAAAGATATTCAGTTACTTGAAGTGTATGAAGGGCAAATACCCCGGGGTGACAAATGTAGTGGCCTTTATTGGTCACCACTTGAAGACAAAAGAAGTTCCCATGGAGGAAAGGTTGGGGGAAAACAGCAGAGACAGTGACAACAGCATGAGCTTGCGGGTCAGGCAGATCCGGATTCCAGTCTAGATCTTGCTACTTTCCTATTCTGTGATCTTGGGAAGTCCCCTTGAGTTCTTTGAACTCACTGGGGAAGTGAAGTTATGGTAATGGTACCCACTGCACATGACTATTGGGAGGGTTAAATGAGGCGATGCTTATTAGGGCTTAGCCAGTCCCTGGCTGGGAAGAAGCAATCTCTACATGGCAGCTATTATAACCAGGAGGGTCTAAGGGATGTTTAAAGGCACAGGAGACCCACCTGACTGACTTTGCAGGGAGGCCAGCCCTTGCCCCCAAGCCGGCCCTCCGAGCCCACCCATCAGCTTGGCTGCAGTGGGCGGAGTTGCTTCCTGAGGTGCCTGGGCAGGTGTGAGCCCTGAAGATCAGCTGATTCCTGCCTTCCAGGTCCCACTGGGAGAGAGAGAGAAAGAGGTCTGGGGAGCGACCTAGAGGTGACGGGGGACGTGCAGGGAGCAGGGTGGGGCATGAAGAGAGGGAAGAAGAGTTAAGGCAAAGCTAACTGGGGGAGGAGGACAGGCCAGGGCTGTTAGTCAGGGCCTTCAGTCTCTGAAGGGTCTGCAGCGGGTTCTGGGCAGAAAGAAGAGTGAAATTAGCGGCCTGTGGAAATGAATTTAAATAGTGGACAGTACAAGACCAAGTAGTGTCTCCTTTCTCATTGCCATCCTTTTGCCAAGAATGTAAGTGTTCTGAGGGCAGGCTTTGTTGTTTTGTTTTGTTTTGCTTTCTCTGTTGTATTCCCAACACCTGGAGCGAGCTCCGGGGCAACGTGCTTAATAAGTATTTCCTGAATGAACATGTCTGTGTGCGCATGTGTGTGGACGCACACGTGCTCACGGGAGCGAGACCACCTCCAAGAAAGCAGAAGATGTCCCGAGCGGGCTCCTGAGCCCCAGCCGTTCTCTGGCCGCAGCTGAGGCCTGCACCCAGGCGCCCTCCACCCACAGGAGGCTGAGCCCCCCTGATCTGGAAGCCGGTGAGTGGGCAGGTGCAGCAACCCAGCACGGCCACATGGTGGGGGAAGATTCCCTTCCTCCTCCTGGTCCTCCTCCCTCTCCAGGCTGGGCCTCGCTGCTGCATCCCACTCTCTCCATCGTGGCTCACCCTGCTTGGGGGTCCTTCTCTTAAGGGCCATAGACGCCCACGGAGCAGACAGGCCTCCTTCCCAAACTTGCCTTTGCTCTGTCACTTTCTCCCAGGCCCACTGGAGGGGGTCAGCCTGGAGAGGGTGCCCCCTGGGGCTCACCTGGGGCCCTTTACCCTTCTCAGGAGGAGGATCCCCTCACTCACCCTCTCTCCCCATCACTGCCCCATGTGGTTTAAGGAACACCCCACAGCCATACTGCACCCCGCTGGCCACGTCTGCAGGGCCAAAGACCCAGGTCCCCAACCCCAGGTAGCTACGAGCAGCCCGTGTTATTGGTTCGGCAGTGCCTTTTTCTACAGGCTCCAGCCCCACAGGGGATCTGTGCAGACAGACGTCTGTTCAATCACTGTATTTACGTCCTGCACCTGGTGCCCTCTTGGGATCTCCCGACTTCAGGGAGCTGTTTCTTCATCTGTGTGCCCTCTGAGTGCAGCCGGGGTCAGGCCTCTCAGTTGGATGGGGCTCTCCCCTCTGTGGGTGGAGACTCTGGAACCAGAATCTGACTCAGAGCCTGGAAGGCCAAGGCTGCCTGAGGAAGCCGGCCAAGCGACCCTGGTCCTTGACCCTTGATCCTAAGGAAGCCAAGAAGCTTGGCCCCGGCATCGTTCCCATCTTCATCCAGCTGTGCAAGTTTGGAACATGTATGGGGAAGCCATCACCCTCAACTTCCAAGCTGCTCCCTCTTCCCTGCTGCTCTTCCCTGCTGCTGGGGGCCCTCTGCATCTGCGGGGCCCGGGCTTCAGAGTTCAACCTCCCTCCCACCCAAACCCAGCCGGCGTTCGCCCAGCTCCTGAAGGCCCAAGCTAATGGTGGGAAAGTGCTCTGTGAACAGCTTCTGTACAGGTTTGCAAGAGCGTTGCTACCCCGGAGAGGTGCTGGGCAATAACGCCTGCCAGGGCCCTTCTCCTCCTCACTCAGCCCTCCTGCTTTCATTTCAGTAGGGGCTGTCACCCCTTATCTGTAAAAGGGTGTCGCTGATAGTGGAGGTTTAGGGTATTGAGGGCAGGCGAGGCTGTCTTTGGGAATTCTCCCCAGCAGTGAAGCTGGAGGGAACGAATGCACCCTCCCCTGGTGGATTAGAGCGCAGGGACCAGCCCTGGTTCGTCCGCTGACCAGCCATGGGATGCTGGACAGGTCCTTCCTTCCTGGGCCCAGTAGCTTTGAGGCGGCGCCTGCCAGGGGATGGTGGAAGGCCACTCCCGGCTTCCCGTGACTGGCTTCTCCATCACAGACCAGGTAGGTAAGGCTGAAGGACACCAGCCTTTAGCCCAAGAGGGCTGGGACTTGGAGCAAGCCTCCAGACATGCTTTCCCTAAAAGGGGGCAATCGTGAGGGGTGTGGTGATCTTTGGGTGTGTGACAGGCCCCTGAAGGGAAAGGGGTACTGCCCCTGAATATAAGGGGGCAGAGGCCTCGGAAAGGGGCCCTTGGGCCCCCCAGCCGAGGGCACAGTGGGACAGAGCTAGGCACAGGAAGCCCGTCCCAGGTGCGTGCCAGGTCTTGGAGACTGGTGGCACCCAGTGGGGTCTGGAATCCTGCCCGGGCAGTGGGTGCTGTTGTTTGGACCAGTTCCTGCTGCAGCCCCCTGAGAACCGCTGAGGTGGCTCTTTCTCACTCTTTCTGCCGAACTGAGCCTCTTCTCATGCTGTTTTCTCCCTCTGGAATACCCTCCCCATATCTCTGTGGGAGCAAATAGGACCCTCATTCACCACTTCAAAGAACTTTTCCTGAGGTGTCCGCCACCTGGAAGGAACCTTTCCCTCCTTCTCTGCATCCTTGTAGAGCTTAACTCTGTCCTGGAGTTGTTCTGTGTACCAGGTTACGAACCCCCTGAGCCAGGGTCTCTGTCTCAGCTCACATCCCCTCTGAGTCCACAGCTCTGCCTTGTACACAGCAGGCACTTAACTCCTGCTAGAATGCCCCAATGACAGGAGGTTAGCGGTGTGACAGTCATACAAACAGAGGGTGGCCAGAACGGCTTCACCTCTGGAGTGTCTTGGACCCCGCAGTTTTCCTTGGTAGTTTGAACGCTCTGGAACTGACCCCAGGGGAGGAATGCAAAGCAGGGACAGCTGAGTTCTCGTGGGGACTTGGATGCCACCAACCACCTGCAAGGTAGGGCGACCAGAGCAGGTGTTGTTTTACAGATGAGGGGGTGAGGCCCTGGCAGCTTAAGGACTTACCCCTCCCATGGTAGGATGCGTGCTGGAACCCAGGCCTTTGAGCTTTTCATAGCAGGGAACGGTGATGAGCAAATCCACGCCTGGGCTCAGGGCAGCGCCTCTGGAGTCAGGGGTCGTTTTACAAGAGCTTCTTGTTAGGGCCTTTGTTGTTGTGTTGTTTAACAAGGAAAACTAAAGGCTAGAAAACCAAATGACCCATAATCCACTGCGCAGATAATCGTGTGACATTACTTTTTCAAAAAGGAAGTCGTTCATTTCAGAAAGGTATAAAATCAAATGTTAAAATCTCCTTGCTGCTACTGCATTCTCCTAGGCAAACTAAACAGGCTTTTTCTAGGAAAAAAAAAAGAGTATACATACCAGCCTCGATATTTCTGTATATATGTGATATATTATACTTATTTACTTACACAAAAAGGGTTGTCCAATACCCATTGTGCTAAGCATTGCCATCTTCGTACGTCTGTCTGTTTCGGTATGTTCGTTTATTCCGGTATATCTGTATCCCAGCATTCAGAACAGCCTCTTTTGGTTAATGGCTCCCTAGAGTCCATTGTAGGATGTGCTGATTTAATTTGACCGCTGTTGAGAGATTGTATCCAGCTTTTCCTTTGTCAAATAAGGCAGCAAAAATATCCTAATATTTTGGCACATATTTCGGCATGCTTCTGTGCATCTAAGGGAGTAACTATTAAAGTAAAGCTCTGACCTTTTATTAAAGTTGTTGGTACTGGAAAATATTTGCTGAACTGTGTCCCTGAATAATAATAATAATAATAATAGTAACACATACAGCACTTACTATGTGCTAGACACTGTCTAGACCCTTACAGATCTAGCTCATTTAATTTTCACAACAACCCTAGGAAGTAGGTACTAGTATTATCTCCCTTTGACAGGAAAGGAAACTGAGGCACAGAGAGGTGAAATGACTTGCCCAAGGTCACACAGCTAGTGTACAAGTTTGCTCTGGCTACCATAACAAAGTACCACAGAGTGATGGCTTACCCAACAGAAATTAATTTTCTTACAGCTCTGGAGGCTAGAAGTCTGAGATCAAGGTGGGAGCAAGGTTGTTTCTTCTGAGGCCTCTCTCTTTGGCTTGCAGATGGCCATCTTTTCCCTGCGTTTTCACGAAATCTTCCCTTTGTCCCTGTGTCCTAATTTCCTTTTGTTATAAGGCCACCAGTCCTATCAGATTAGGGCTCACCCTAATGACCTCATTTTACCTTGATTACCTTTTTAAACACCCTATCTCCAAATACAGTCACATTCTTGGGACGTTAACACGTGAATTTGGGGTGGGGGACACAGTGTAGCCTGTAACAGCTGCTAAGAGGCAGAGCCAGGATTTAAACCCAGTCATCTGTCCCAGAGCCACATTCTAGACTAGTACACCATGAAATTCGCACAACCAGGAAGTGATGAGCTGGCTGGTGTGAGTGGCCCTGGCCACAGGAGCGATGCTGATTCCAGGCAAAGGAAATCTCCGGAGATCTCAGACTCTGGAGCAGCAGCCCTCCTACCGGCTCCAGCTGCGGGGAGGCTTCAGCTGAGGTGGCTGATGAGACTGGGGATGAAAATCAAGGAAACAGGGCACATGGGGTGGGGAGCCCAGGGTGCGGCGAGCAGCATCCGCATGTAGGGGAAGGTGGGTAATTGAAGAATGGGAAGCTAACTAGTGATGGATTTGTGTACATGGGTTAAAGGGCAGGTTAAAGACTGCCATCAGGACAGGCAAGCAAGGTGTCAGAGGCCTTGGTGGCCAAGAAATGTGCATAGTC
Organism: Balaenoptera borealis; assembly: GCF_965194805.1. NCBI lineage: Eukaryota > Metazoa > Chordata > Mammalia > Artiodactyla > Balaenopteridae > Balaenoptera > Balaenoptera borealis. The sequence continues at coordinate 118,229,067 of NC_138866.1, read as the reverse complement.
TTGATTGGTTTTTAACAGTTTTAGTGAGATATAATTCATATATCATACAATTGACCCATTTAAAGAGTACAATGAAATGGTTTTAGTATGGTCACAACCGTTTGCAACCAGCACCATCATCAATTGTGGAACATTTCCATCACCCCCAAAAGAAGCCCCGTACCTATTAGCAGTCTCTCCCCATTCCTCCCAAACCCTTCACTCCACCCAGCCCGCAGCAACTACAAATCTATTTATCCATTATTTCTTCCCAGTTTCCTTAAATTCTCAATAAACAGTGCTGGTGCCTTGGCCTAACACATTCCTTCCAAAACACAAACAAAACCCTCTAACCAACAAACAAACAATCTCAATTCTGCACCCCCAACACTCACATACCAATAAGTTATTGAATAAAGCTACATTCCAGAATACAACTTGGGTTCAGGCAGATTTAATGTGAAAATTGAGTTCTGTCCCTTACAAGCTGTGCACCTTTGGAAGAGTGAACGTCCCTCTCTGGGCCTCCTGTCCTCCCCTCGGCAGTGGGGATACTACTGCCTACCTCTTGGGTTATTGGAGGATTCAATGAGATGGTTGATGCCAAGAACCCAGCACAGTGCCTGGCACACAGCAGCATTTGGTGAATGTTCTTTTCTCCCTCCCTCTCTCTCTTTACTCTGCCTCAGGTTCCATCTTTTGGCTGTTCCCCCATCTGTGCCGCCATCTTGGATGCTGACAATTGCTGGAGAATTGGCACATAGCTAACACCTGGGAACTGTGGGCCTACCCCCTGTCTAACTCGCACGTGTTCCTCTTTCCTTCCTTGGAAAGAGGCCCTTTGCCTGCCTGGCTCCCAGATGGGGCCACCATCCCTTGAGTCCACTGGGGACTGGCCTTGCTTCGCCACCCTCCGCTGATGCCATTCGCAGGCAGAGGGCTGCTCTTCTGCTCTCCCACAGGCTTCACCAATGAATAATGAAGAAACCCTCAGACCCCGGTCCTCTCCCTCCTGGCTCCCAGCCTCTGATATATTTGATCCTAGATGGCATAATTTTTCACCTAAATGTGAATGTATTTGCGAATTGATAGAAAATAGTTTTTGCTCTGGTGATATAATATAGGACTGCCTCATCCTGGCTGCTATTTTGATTGTGACTTAAATGGATGAGGCCATCAATAATTATTTTATTGAACAGGCACATGAAAAATGATGCTGGGCCAAAGTAATTTCCCTGACAAAGCCGGCAACGGCACTGTGGACAGTCTACCATTGCAGCGCTGAGCTTGCAGAGAGGTGTTGTAGGGGCAACACCTCCCCTACTTGTCCCCTGGGTTTTCCCAGGGGCTCTGGGTGGCAGGATGGAGGGGTCGGGGCTGACCTGCAGGCAGGTGGGGAAAGAGGGCAAGTCAGACACTTGCCACGGCGCTGTGGATTTCCCACGGCCCTCCCTGCATCATCTCGCTCCCCACTCAGTGCAAAATGAGCAATGTGACCCCCATTTGGGGGAGGAGGAGAGTGACCCTCTGAGGGATTAAGGGGCTCCACCGGGGTCCCCCAGCTGGTTACGGGGCCTCCTGGCTCCTGAGGAAGGAATGATCCAGAGAGAGCGCATCTCTGAAGCCTCTTTTCACTTGCACCTCTGCTCTCTCCAGTTGTAGCTTTTGGGGAGGAGGACCACGGGACCTCCCCAGGAAACCAGCTTCCCCAAGATACTCCCCCTTGAAAAGGACAATCACAAGGGTGAAGGCTGCTGGAGGAAAGATGTAGACATGAGCCCCAGAAACCAGGCGCCCTGAGCAGCTCCTCTGTCCTGGGTGAGCCCAGGGCACGTCGCATCCTTCACACGTGTACTCAGTGCCAGCCTTTCCCAGCTCTCCTGAGCTGAGCCCATCTTACATGCTACGGGGTGGCGTCAGAACAGCCCACGGTCCAGGTGGAGGCTCTACCCTTGTCTGGGATAACACAGCATTTCCCAAACTTCAGTCTTTTGCAATCCACCACCATTTTTAGCTTTATCTACATAACACCTGTACTGTTATTTACTTAATATACTTGCTTATACGGGCACAGCTTGGAGATACTGCGGGTTCGATTCCAGGCCACCGCAATAAGGCAAATACTGCAGTAAAGTGAGTCACAGGAGTTTTTTGGTTTCCCAGTGCATACAGAGGTTCTGTTTACACCGTACTGTAGTCTATTAAGTGTGCACTAGCATCATGTCTTAACAAATAATGTATATACTTTAATTTTAAAAATACTTGATTGCAGGAGACCCTGCAGAGTGAGCGCTGAGACCCCTTCCCAGTGCCCTTCGTGCAGAGGTCTTGTGCGACTCGAGGCGTGGCATCAAGGTGCAGGACGGGGCGGCTGGGCCCGAGTGCCAGGCGGAGGGGCGAGTGCAAGGCGGCGGAGGGGCCGCGGCCGGGGTCCCCTGTGCCCGTGGGCAAGGTCTCATTGGGGGAACCGCTGGACGGCGGGCGGGCCCACGGGCCGAGCAACAAGGTCGGGCCCAGCCAACGCAGCACATAGTCCAAGGTCTATGAAGATCTTCTCCTGGTGAGCCCACACCCTAACTGTGCTCTTCGTCCTCACGTGGGTGTTGGGCCACGTGACTCTGGTGGCACAGACGCCAGGGGACAACAGCCTTAGTGTTGCAACACTAAGAGAGGTACTGTGGCCAGCATTTTGGTTTTCTTATGTTTTGGAATCACACAAGCTAAAGACAGGCTGTTTTCCAGACCTCGTCCCGCTTACTGGAGGTTTCGGCTCTGCGTTGGTGAGATCTACGCATTGCTTCTCTTCTTTGTACCCTTCCATTGCCCCCAAGCCCCCTGGGGTGCCACCTCCCCAGCCCTGACCCCAGTAATCACCATCTGTTTCCCCTGCGTCACCACAGTTTTGTCTCTTGGAGAATCTCCTGTGAATGGAGTTGTACAGTGCGTGACCTTGGGCGTCTCTGAAATTCATCCGAGCCGTGTGCTGCCAACACCCGCTCCTTTCTACCGTGGGTGGTGTTCCTGGCGGATGTACCGCCGTCTGTCCGTGCACGGTGTCGAAAGACATTGGTGTTGTGTCTAGTTTTGGGTGAATACGAGTGGAGATGCTCTGAGCCTTCTGGTACAGGCTTTTGTGTGGACCTGAGCTTTCATTTCTTGAGGATAAATACCCAGGAGGGATTGCTGCGTCATAGGTCAGGTGTCTGTTTCACTTTCCGAGGAGCTGCCGGCTGCGACCCAGAGGGGCTGTGTCCCGCCAGGACTGTTTTAGAGCTTCTGTTGTCTCTCATCCCCGTCAGTACTTGCCATTGTCAGAATATCTTATTTTAGCCAGTGTCTTATCATGGATTTAATTGCATTTCTAGAATGGCTGATGATGTTATCAACTTCTCTCGTATTTATGAGCCATGAAACTAACACCCTCTTTGGTGAAGTGTTTTTTTTGTTGTCTGGTTTTTTTTGCCCTTTTAAAAATCGGGTGGTTTGTTTTTATAATGTTGAGTTATGACAGCTTTTTATATAGTCGTAGCGCAAGGTCCTTTGTTGGATGTAATTTGCAAATATCTTCTCCAAGTCTGTAGCTGGTCCTTCGTTCTTTAATCGTGGTTTTTGTTATGTCTTTTTTTGTGTGCTTTTGATGTCATGTCTAAGGTTTCTTTGTCTAACACCAGTTTATTCCCATTTTCTTCTCTATTTTCTTCTAAAACCTGCGCGGTTTTATATTTTACATTTAGATTGCTCATTCATGTTGAGGTTTTTTTTTTTTTACATTTTGTTTTGAAATAGTTAAAGATTCACAAGAAGTTGTGAAAAAATTGTACAGGTAAGTCCCATGTTCCTTCACCCAGTTCCCCAATATTTTGCATAAATATAGGACAGTATGTACACCTCAAACTAAACCAGTATAGTTGATTGTAACTCAACTCTACTTCAATTTAAACAAATATATAGGACAATATCAAACTAGAAAATTGATATTGATGCAATCCACAGAGCTTATCACAGTTCAGTTTTACATGCATGCATGTGCACACACACATGTTTATGTAGAATTCTGTGCCATTTTTTTAGTTTTATTGCAGTGCATTTAATTAAAAGTTTTTTTAATTATAGTAAAAAAAAAAACACAACATAAAATTTACCATCTTAACCATTTTTAAGTGCACACAGCTCAGTGGCATTCAGCACATTCGCATGGTTGTGTTACCTTCCCCACCATCCATCCCCAGAACTTGTTCATCTTCCCAAACTGACACTCTGTCCCCATTAAACACTGACTCCCCAGCCCCTGGCACCCACCGTCCTACTTCCTGTCCCTGTGAATCTGACTCCTCTAGGGACCTCATGTGAATGGAATCAGATTCTATTTGTCCTTCTGGGACTGGATCATTTCACTGAGCATAGTTTCCCCAAGGTTCATCCATGTCGTAGCCTGTCAGAATGTCCTTCCTTTTTAAGGCTGAGTAGTGTTCCACTGTGTGGACGGACCATGCTTTGTGTATCCGCTTATCATGGATGGGCACGTGGGTTGTTTCCACCTTCTGGTGACTGTGAGTAATGCTGCTGTGAATATGGGAGTGTGAGTATCTGTTCCAGTCCCTGCTTTCATTCCTTTGAGGCTACACCCAGAAGGGCAATTACTGAGTAATTCTGTTTAACCTTTAGAGGAGCTGCCAGGCTGTTCTCCACAACACTCATTTTACATTCCCACCAACAGTGAACACGATTCCAATTTCTCCATATTCTCACCAACACTTGTTATTTTACTTTCTTTTTTTTTTTTTTTTGGTGCGAAGTGGTAATCTCTAGTTGCAGCAAGTGGGGGCTACTCTTCATTGCAGTGCACGGACTTCTTATCGCGGTGGCTTCTCTTGTTGCAGAGCACGGGCTCTAGGCGGGTGGGCTTCAGTAGTTGTGGCTCCCAGGCTCTAGAGCGCAGGCTCAGTAGTTGTGGTGCACGGGCTTAGTTGCTCCGCAACATGTGGGATCTTCCTGGACCAGGGCTCGAACCCGTGTCCCCTGCATCGGCAGGCGCATTCTTAACCACTGCGCCACCAGGGAAGTCCCTCGCATGTGGGTTTGATTTACGTTTCCCTGACTGCTAGTGATGCTGAACATCTTTTCATGTGCCTGCTGGACGTTTGTCTGTCTTCTTGGGAGACCAGCTTTTGTTCTGATTGATTTTTTATGGTCCATATTTTATTTTATTTATTTTAAAACAGAAAGAATACTTGGTTGCTAAAAAACACTAACCATCATCTGAGCCTTCAGTGAGTCATAATCTTTTTGCAATCGTGACATCAAAGATCACTGATCACAGACCACCATCACAAATATAATAATAATGAAAAAGTTTGAGATATTACAAGAATTACAAATATGTGACCCAGAGACACAAAATGAGCAAATGCTGTTGGGAAAATGGTACCAATACACTTGCTCGACGCAGGGTTGCCACAAACTTTCCATTTGTAAAAAACGTAATATCTGCGAAGTGCCATAAAGCGAAGCACAATAAAACAAGGTGTGCCCGCAGCAACTAATGCCTTTAACTTAGCCCCATTCTAGGCAATAAGTCCATTAAACCACTGTTTGATGTACTCATTCTATTTTTCTGCTGCACACCAAGGATAGAAGCACAGCTCAAGTAAAAACATGTGCATCCAGGTAACGGTGAGAACCACCTGGTAAACACCACAGAGCTGTGAGCCTGGGTGAGGTGCTACTCTGCAGGAGCAGAGGTGAGCTGGGAGGAGACAACAGACATGGCATCTTATCTCGTCCATCTCACCCCTCGGGGCACCAGCGGAGCGTGAGGCCCTCAGGAACAAGCATCTGACCCTGGGCTTCGATGGGAGGGCAAACATCATCATGGGTGGGATAGTCTGTGTCACCAGTGTCTGCAGGGACCCACCCATCCCAGGGTCTGTCGGCATGGGGACCCCCTGCACACAGCCCCGGTGCCTCTCCTCAGTCCCTGATGGCCCCTACACTGACCCCGTTTATTCTTTCTGGGGCTGTAATCTGCTTTCTTTCGGAACTAAAGCCACCCCCTCTCTGCTGTGCAGAATGGAGCCCAGCCTTCTCCCTCCCCCCAACTCAGATCTGGGAAGACAAACACCCAAGCCTTGGCATTTGAGGGCTTGTATTGTTAATCTCCACAGGGAAATGGCCAGAGGGGACAGAGAGAACAAACTGGGCAGCAGGGAATCAGAGGGGCGAAGATTCCAGAAATCTTAATGCCCTGGACTCCAGCCTGAAATCCCTGCTGGCCTCCAGACAGTCTCACTTCCCCCAGGAAGGGGCTCATGGGGTCTCCCTGGCTCCCCCCCTGGCCCACTCCTTCTTCTGTTCCCTGTAGACCCTGTTTCCCCAGAGGCCTCATCTCAGGGAGCAGGGACAGCCCAGGCTGGGGACGGGGGACAGTCTGGGACCCCATGCTGAGCTAGGAGTTGCCAGCCTAAGTGGACCTTTGCTTGGGGGATGACCAAATGCTTGCGTCCTGCACAGTTTTCCCAGATACCAGTGGGCTGCCTGAGGCCATCTGGTCCCTCCAGGACGTGACTCAGAGTTCAGGGCTGCAGGGGCAGACAGGCAGGGCAGGGGTGAAAGGCGGGGACTGTGGCCTGCAAGAGGGCACATCCTCATCTGAAGGCACTGGAATCCAATGAAAGAAATGAAACCTCAGCGGGCTAAAGAAAACACTTCGGTGGGCCAGATTCAGCCAGTGTGTGGCCCTGGCCTGGAGTACGGAGGTGTTTTGTAAAGTGCTAAGTAGTGAGGGTTTGGAAGGCAGGGGCTGGGCTTTCTACAGGAGCATCCATGGTGGCTGTGTGTCCCTTTGGAATCCAAGGTCCCGTCACCCCGTGGGGCAACTTTGTGCAAATTAGAGAAAGGGTCCCTTCCTCTGGGCGGATGCAGCCTGTTCCAGGACGTTCCGTTTGGTGAGCAGAGCGCAGCTGCCCCCATGGATCCCCTTCCTGGGGCCCTTGTATGGGACCCAGCTGGGCAAGTGTGTGCGTTGGTCAGGCCTGACTCCTGGCACTCCCGGGGCACGCTCCCCATGACCTGCTGTTGTTCGGAGGACACAACCTCTTGATCCACAAACTGCAGGCAAAGCTTAAAGTGGAGGTGACACGCGACAGTCACGGGCCCGTGCGTCTCAGTGGCACCGGCAGGGATGTCAGGAACCGCATCGCAGCCCCTCCGCAGAGCCCAGAGGTGCAGCCAGCTGGGCAGAGAAGAAGGCCAGGATCCTTCTCCATCCCCAGCAGCTGGTGAAAGCCAGGGTGGAGCCGGGAGGAGGGGCGACAGTGCTGTCCCAGGCTGTGGCACGTGCCGTAGGAAAGGCAGCCCGAGGCCCACTCTCTCCACTCCGCGTGAACCACGCTCCTGGTGGGGAGACCAGCCTTGGGTCAGCGCACCCACAGGGCTTCCTCACTGGGGACTCAGGGTCTGGCCGTGTGGGCCGCGCATGGCCAGCCCCTCAGCAGCTCCCTGGTCAGCCCCCCAGCTGGAGTGGCCGCCTTTGGGTCTCCAGAGCGGGGATGAGTGGATTCACCTGTGTCTTGCTAAGGCTGGGCCCACCCACCCCCCACCCGAGAGGCTGGCTGAGCTTTCGCTCCCAGACACAAGCTGGCTAAGTGATGTGCTGCAGAGGGACAGGGGAAGTGAAAAGTGCACGTCTTGTCTAGAGTCGCCTTCTGGCCACTTCCCCATTCTGTCTCCCATTCCCTCTCTCCCTGTCTTTGTGCATCTTCCCTCCCCCCGTCCTCCCCCTCTTTTCCTTCTCTGTGTCCCTTCCCTTTGTCTTCATCTCTTCTCCTCTGTCTCCCCTCTTGGAGTCCTTTCTTGCTTCTCCACGGCCCTCTGCCCTCTCCTCTGGGGAGCAGGCCAGCTTATTGGGGCCACCGCCTCTGGTAATCACACCGGTCCCACAGGGGACCAGTAACCGCCAGGACCTGCTATTCCATTCAGGCCGAAAGTGGCAGTGACAGAGCCGCGTCGCCATCTTCAAGCCTCTGCCTTGGGTTTTCTGCTTCTCCAAGGACAGGAGCACTCGGATGGGGGCATCTACAGAAGCACGGAGCCCTGGGCCCAAGGGAGGGGGCTGAGAGTGCCCCCTGCGGTCCCTGGGCGAGGGACCGGGCCCTGTTCTAAGAACTTGTACACACACTGATGCTTTAATCCTCGCAACAGCCCTATGAGATAGGTCCTATTACCATCCCCAGCTTTCAGGTGAGGGAACTAAAGGGTAGAGAGGAAATGACTTACCCACGGTTGCCCAACCAGCACCGGGACCGGCTGGGGCCTGAACCCAGGTGTTTTGGCTCCAGAACACACACTTCTAGCCTCTGTGCTTTTCTACCTCTCAGATCCCAATTCTCTGAACCAGCAGGAAGAGTTGGGGCCACGAGGTGCTCCTTCACCCACCCCACCCCGTAAAGGGACCTCTCTCTGTCAGTGGACACATCAGTCTCCAGGGCGGGAGATTCAGTATTCTGTCCTCTTGGAAACCCCTGTCCATAAAGGAGGAAACTTTCAGCCCTAGTGTTATCTGAATTTGTCAGGTATTTTTTGACAGAGAGGAAATATAAGGTTTGAAAACCCAGGGTGTCTGAAGACTGGTGGGGGGGCGGTGGGAAGGGTGCTTTGTGGAGCTGGGGTTCTCAGATGGAGATTGCATTGGAATCTCCTGAAGGAGATTAGAACAAGAGCTGGACCCGCCCCCAGAATTTGGGGGTCCCCAAGAAGGGGTGGAGTGCAAGAGTTTGCATTTCTAACAGGTTCTCAGGTGGTGATGTTGCGGCTGGTTTGGGAACCCCACTTTGAGAACCATTGCCTTAGAGAAAGGGGAAGCTAGGTCACCAGGGACAGACATTTCCGTCTTCACTGGAGGCTGAAGCAGACAGGGGAAGTTGGGGGTCCCTACTGGAGCCTGGCAGTGACTACACACCCCCTCCTTTGTTTCAGGTGCTCTGGGCACCCGTGCCCAGCCATGATGAATAGCACTCATTTAAGCAGGGCCCGCATCATGTGGAAAGCACCTCTATACAGATCTATCGGGTTTTTATTAACCATTTTACTGTCACAGTTTCAAAATCAATCAAAGTGTTGCCCTCTGGAGACTCACTGGGGTTTGAGGGCCAGGGCTCCTGGACTAAATGCAACGCACGAGGGCAGGGGAGCTCAACCTGCAGTTGGGGGTAGCTGAGAACGGGCAGTGGTGACTGTGTCCTTCCCCTGCCATGTGAACAGTGGCTTTGTCCTCTCTGAACCAAAGCCCAAGCCCAGGCCAGAACTAACTGCACCCACTTGTTGATCCTTGAACCAAACCCAAATAGGAATTTCTCTTGTGAGCCACTTTCCAAACCTACATTCAAAACAGAACAGGCAGGGGCAAGGAGAGACCCTTAGCAAACCAGTTTGAATCAGAAGGGAATCTACAGTTCCCTGAACCATTAAACTAAAACAAACCTGGGACATCAAAACCCTTCGAACCTGACATGAGTCAATATTTCTGTCGGTCCGGCTCCCTGGCTTAACAGGAAGCCAAGCCCAGGTGTGAGAAGATGGCTCTCCGAGCTCCAGGGAGAGCAAAGGTCTCTGTATTGACTGAACCCTCCCAGGGAAGCCCCGTCCTGCATCCTGCAGTGAGGGAGCTGCACTTCCCGCACCGCCCCCCCCACCCCCGACCTCCCTGCCTAGTGTGTGAGGTATTCCTGCCCTGGCCTGTCTCCTGAGTCCTGGGGGTGGGGCCCCAGCCCTAGGCCGCAGCTAAGTAGTGGGCGTCCCGGCCTCTCTGATCCCTGCAGAGGGACCATAGGCAGTCCCGCCGGCTCCTGCAGTGACCCTGACCCGCACACCCAGCCTCCCCGAGCAGAGGAAAGGAGGAAGGTCGCTCCAAATCCGGGGGCAGAGTCGGAGGACCAGGGGACTTCCACTGTCTTCACAGGCCTGCAGATGCCAGCCATGCCTAAGAACACGTGTGAAAGAAGGAGAGAAGGTTGTGAGAAAAGTGGGTGGACGGGGAAATACAGGACGAACTGTGATTTCTGAGGCCTTGTGCCCAGCCGGGGCACCGAACTACTATTTCCTGACACTTGAATGTCACCAAAATACACCCTCCTGGCTTGAAAGCTGCATCTGCTTGAGCCCTGCTACTTGCATCCATCCTTGTTCAAATGTGTTTCTCTCCCTCCCTTCCTCTCCTCCTCCTCCTTCTTTTTCATCTCTCTCTCTCTCTTTGTCCCTCTCCCTCTTCCCTCTTTGAATTCCTTTCACGTGCACCTGCATCCACCTGCCTGGCTCTAGGGAAAGCCCTGCTCAAAGGTGGAATGGACCCTTGCCTTCCATTTTGATTAGCAGGTGCTGCTGAGGAATATTATAGAGCCATGAAAAGGAACGAAGCGCTGACACACGCTACACCGCGGATGAACCTCAAAGACATAATGCTAAGTGAAAGAAGCCAGGCACAAAAGGGCATGTATTTTATGACTCCATTTAAATGAAATGTCCAGAATAGGCAAGTCTATAGAGACAGAAAGGGATTGCCAGAGACTGGGGTGGAAGGAGGGAATGGGGAGGGACTGCTTCACGGGGTTTCCTTTGGAGCTGATGAAAATGTTCTGGGACTGGATAGAGGTGATAGTTGCACCAACATCGTGGTGTTTACCACTGATTTGCACATTTACAATGATTAATTTTATATGATGTGAATTTTACCTCAAGTAAAGAAACAAACAGAAAGGACTGCTGTGTTCCCTTCCTCCCACCCCCAAGGGCTATCGGGCCAGTGCCGACAGCTGCGTGGAGAGTAACTTGCAGAGGCCGAGAGGAGAAACAGGAACCCAGCAGCTCTTTCCCAGTCAATGCTTTGGCCCTTTGGGTCCTGGAGAGTTTGCAGCCTCGGAGGCTGTGAAAGAGGTGACAGTGTGTGTGGTGATCAGAGCACAGGTCCTGAGACCAGCCTGCTGGGTTGTAAGCCCTGCCCTGCCACGTCTAGCTGAGTGACCCCGAGCAAGTCTCTCAACCTCTCTGCGTCTCTGTTTCCTCATCTGCAAAGTTGGAAAAATAATAATTTTTTATAATTATTATCAAATAACCTCATAAGGTTGTTGTAGAACTAAGTGCTTAAATGTAGTCAGCCCTCAATGCATGTTAGCTGTTGTTATCAACTTATGAATGTGTAAAGTTTCCAGGCAGGAGAAGGATGAGCTACAAGTGGTTCTGCCACTAGCCCGTCTGCCCGGGTCTTAGTGTAAGAAGAGAATTAATTAGCATATCTTTAAGGCTCCCTCCAGCTCTAACACCAGAATAACTGGAACCAATATCCCCAACATACAACAGAAAAAGCAAAAGATGAGATACCTATAACATGCTGGGACAGACCACATCGGCTAGTGCATTTAAACAGCCCAATAACCCAGTGAGACAATTTTGTCCCTTTCATGGAAAAGGACTAATGTTTTTGTCTCTTTCTTTAGTCACATTAGTATATTTTGTTCACCTGTTAGATCAATGTATTGGAGGATACATTTCCATTTTATTTTTATTTTGTAAAAAGTGCATCACTCCTGGATCTGGGTTCCCACGTCCCTGAAAGAAAGGGTTCCTGAGGTGCTCAGAATGGTCTTTCCAATGGGGTTAGGATTTAGTAACACAGAGAGTGGAAATAAAACCCAGTTCCTAACCCAAGACTAAGGCAAAACAATTCAGTGATTTTTTCCCTTGTTCCAAGATCAATGGGTGTTAATATGGAGTCCCCTACCCCACCGCCCCTCGAGGTCAGGCCCCTGGGAACCAGCCAGGACCACTCAGTGAGCCCCTAGTGGTCAGTTGAAGAAACACATCTGCCACAGAGCCCTCATCCCATTTCTCAAAGCCATGATTATTGGGTATAACAGAAGGCCGGACTTAGGAAGCAGAGACCATTGTCATAGCAAGGTTGAGATGGAAGGAAGAAGAAACAAACGGACTCATACTTTGCTTAGCCTTCAGGCCAGACACTGCACTAGGTGTTTCCACAGGTAGGAACCAATGCAGGAGAAAAGGCAGAATAAGAAACAGAAGATGGACCAAAACGTAGGCTGGATCGTAAATCAGGAAGGGGCTCAAGGAACAAACGTAACCCCAGTGCCTTGACGGATGGTTCCATTTGACCCAGAGGGAGGTCACTGGTGGCCTTCAAGTTCTCTCCTCCTGGGTCCTGAACTCGTCGACATGCAGGTGCCAGCAGCTAGATGGGGGCAGACACAGAAAGCAGGCCTGTCACACAGCTGGGAAGGACAGTGGCAACCCAGGTGTTTCAGAGCCATTCCTCACTCTAAGAAGAGACAGGACTTGATCAAAGTCACGCCGTTGGTTGGTGGCAAAGCCAGCCCAAGGGCAACCTTCTCCACCTCCCTGTGCTGACCAACTTAGGACTTGCATGATGCTGCAGGCCTTGCCAAGCGGCCACTCTAGCAGGACAGAGCGTAACAGGGATGAATGTGACACCTTACATTCCAGGTTCAGAAGAATCAGTTGCCTAAGTACAGGACGAGGGAGGCTGGTTCGCAGCTGTATTGTGTAAAAGACCTGGGCTGGGGTGAGGAGGGCGGTGGTGGCGTCTGTTGACCATGAGGTCAGTAGAAGCCTGCAGCGTGATCCAGCCACCAGCAGGGAAGTCTCGCCTCTTACACAGACAGCCTGGAAGGCAAAACACCCTGGGGAGTGATTGCCTCACCGTCCTCTGTGCTCTTGGGCAGCTTTTTGAGATTTGTTTATTTCTACGTGTCCCAGATGAAAAGGCGTATCAAGGTTTGCAGACTACTGAGAGGAGCGTGGCTGAGCTGTCGAAGGGCCTGGGAGAGCCAGTCAAAGACCTTATTAAAGGAGCTGAAGACCCTTAACTGGAAAAAAAGGGGAGAAGAATAAGGGCCATGAGCGAGGCCTTCCGTTTACAAGGAGGTTGTCATGGGGTAAAGGAGAGGCCGGTCCGGGGTGGCCCCAGAGGACAGAGCTGGTACTACAAGTAGCACGGGGCATGTTGTGGTTTTACCAAATGTGTCCCTGGAATGCCAGGAGGTTAACAGGTGTCTCCTGAAAAAGGAGGGGTCCAGAGTCAAATAAGAGTAGAAAATGTATATATATTATATCAACCTCCCTCTTGGAGATTCAAAGGCATCTTAGCATTTAGACACGTATAGATGTATGATATATCACATGGGACAAATCTAAAGGTACAAAAGGGCTTGCCTTTGCCCGAGTCCCCAGAGAGCAGAGCCTGGGGCAGAGGACTTCTGTGCTCTTACTTTATCAGGAAGCGTGATCCTGGGACACGGTGCACAGGGGCAAAACTTTCCAGACTAGCGTGTGTACCAAGGATTGGAATTGCTGGCTCATGGGGTATATGCGTTTTTAGGGTATAAGAAAGTACACCTTCACCCATTTAAAAATTGCATTTCTAGTCTTATTATTGATTGTAGTGGCTCTTTAAGTGTGGAAGAAATTATACTTTGTTTGTGACTTGGACATATAAGCATTTAAGGGCTCAGAAAAGTCCCACAGTAAATGAAACCTGTGTAGCCAAGTGTTTCCCTAACTAAATGGACCATAAGTCCTTTTTCTCCCTTGACTATCTCATAGGACTAGCTTGGGAAAGGCTGGTGTAAGACAGTTGGCATCAGAACCTGGTCATCAAGATGTTGACATCTGGGCAACTTTCAACAGTATGACAAGGTCCCTCTCCTCTGCCCAGGGAACCTTGAAGCTCTCAGGGGCTGAGCCTCGTGAGAAGGCTTTCTGGGCTGCCCTCCATCCTACAACTTAAGGGACCCATTCTTATCATTCATCCACCAGTGTCAGGCCTTGCGTAAGCCTGTCCCATCTGTCTCTCCATCCCCGTAACCCCATAAGCAAGGCTCAAGCAGAGAACTTTCTCAAAGAGAGACAAACTGCTGCCTGATTCCAAAGGCCATCCTTGCTCCATTACACAATGCCCCACCGGACTTGTTTAGAACCAGTGCCCAAGACCCAACCCCCAGGAAGCTGGACACTGGTTTTGTCTCTCTCCCCTCTGGCCGCAACCGTCAGTTCTTGTCTGTTTCTCTCCTCTGGCTTTTGGTCTGTGCAGCCTGTTGGGCTGGTTATTTTTAACACCCATGCCCTGGCTGTCTCAATCCTGGGGTGGCAGTTCCGCCCTTTCCTCTTGGGCTCCTGGCACTTGGCACACAATCAGGTCAATGATGGTGATAATAGTGAACATGTATTGGGTACTCACTACAGACAGGCTCTGTGCTAAAGACTTTCTGAGGATCCCATTTCACTGTTCACAGCAACCCTATGTAGGTGCTATTACCATCATCCCCATTTTGCAGATGAAGAAACTGAGGTCGAGGGAAGTTTGGTCGTTGGTCTAAGGTCACATAGCCTCTGAGTAGTAGAGGCAGAATTTAAACTCTGGAGCCAAGGGGTCCTACCTGCCTTGCACTATGCACTTGACTAGATGGATGAGCCAGGAGGTCCCAGTCTACCAGAGGCCACATACAGAGGAATTGCCACAGGGTGACAATGACAAGAGCCCAGGAAGCTTTCATTCAACACTGCAGGGAAGCCTCTAGGAACAGGCCGCCCTGGGTTGGGGAGGACCCCAGGCCTGGTCTTCTGCCCCTTCTCTCCTCCCCTGCTGCCAGGTGGGGTCACAGGCCAGCCCAGGGCCACCTCAGGTTCCTTCGAAGAAACAGCCCCGTCCTGATCTGCAGCATTGGCAGTTGCTCTGGGCAAGCTGCAAGCAAACATCTGTGACTCCAGTCCCCAAGGCTCCCCCGCCCCCATTACCTGTGTCAACACTTTTATTTTTAAAGCGGCAGAGCCGAGGTGGGGGCTGTGGGTGGGCGATGGGGAGGGAGGGAGCCGGGCCCTTATCAGCACTGGGGTCCTTGCATATGTAACACCGTCATATAATTAACAGTGAAGATCATTTACATTGTCGCTTAGCTAATTTTCATAATGTTTTCTTTATTATCAGAGGAAGAAATTAACCCAAGAATTTATTTACATAGCAGCCTCAAACAGTAACAGCTTGCTAATTGCCTGTTAGGTGATTAATAAGCTTACAGCAGATGCTAATGCGTCGTGGGCTCCCCGTTTCAAAGGTGCTCTTGCCGCACGCTTGTGTTTTTGGCAGCTTAATTAGTGCAATAATTATGTACTTGTTGCTCCTTCTTTCGAGCAAATACTGTCAAATGCTTAAAAGATTAAAGTGAATTATATTCTGAGAACTCACAGCGCTTGAGGATGCCCGTTCTCCCTAACTTCTCTGCTGGTTCAAAAATAGAAGAGAATAAATGAGAGGGGGTCTAACTTGTCAGCGGAGAGCTATGTGAACCTGAGTCCATTGAATTCTAGTCCTGGCCTTGCCCGTTGAACCTTGCCTCAGCTTCCCGCCTATAAAAGGAAGGACAAATCGTTGGCACGGGGAAAGGAGAAGGGGAAACTAGCATCAGATAAATGCAAGCGACTAAATGCATTGGGTAGCTCTTACTTAGGTCCTGGTTGGAACAAACCAATGATAAAAAGACATCTTTGAGCTAATCAGAGAAATTTGCAGTAGATGACCTCCAGAGGTCAATGTTGATTTGGTTAGGTGGGATAATGGCATCACGGTTATGTGAAAGAAACATTTTTTGTCCGTTAGATACCCATACTGAAGTGTTTAGCGCTGAAATATGATGTCTGCCATTTGCTTTAATATATTCCAGCCCCCTCCTAAAAATAGTAGGTCTGTAGATTAAATAAGATTGCAAAATGTGGATCGACATTAAAGCTGGGTGATGGGTACACTTGGCATCAATATAACTGTTTTCTCCACTTCTGTGTATGTTTGAAAAGTGCATACTAGAAAAGTTAGGACCTAGAAAGGAAGGAGGTGGGAATGTTATCAAGACATGGGCTTTAGAATCTAGCTGCCTCTGTTCAAGTTCAGCTCTACCACATGCTAGCTGTGTGACCTTGGGCAAGAATCTACCCTTTTTGTGCCTCAGTTTCCTCATCTGTGAGATGGGGATATACTTGTTGCTAGGATTTACCAAGACAATGCGTACCAGGTACTGGGGAAGCTTTTTCTTGTCATTCTTGTTATTATTGATATTGTGATGCCACAGCCCCACCTTTCTCATTCAGGACCAGGCCTAGCACCTCAGTGCCTCCAAGGCTGGAACCCTGCCCCCTCCAGAATTTAATCACAAAGCTGGGTCTTTCAGTAAAGTGCCCTCTTTACCTCCAACCTGCTTCCAGCCAGACTCCCAGGAGCCTTTGTCCTGTGGTAGCAGGATGCTGAGCTTGCCCTGTGGCCAACTGTCTGAATTTCACCTGTTGCTGATTTTATCAGCCCCTCCCAGCCCCTGAAGCTGCACCCAACCCCCAGCACCTGTCCCTGCGTCCCTCTCCTACCCGCTGAGGCTTGGGTCCTTTAGGGCCCCAGCCTCCCAGAGTCATTCCCATTTTGCTAGTGGGGGACATGCCTGTTTCTGACACGTCTTGGGCAGGCCACTGACCCCCTGTGTGCCTTGGGTCTGGCCTTAGTTTTCTCATTTGTAAAATGAGGGGTTGGAGACACTCTCTAAATTTCCAGCATTGACTGCAGAACATACGGAGCCTCTGCAGTCCCAGAGCCCAGAATAGGCCTTGACCCAAAGCACGAGCTCAGTGAAGGTTTGGATATCGATGGAACGAATGACCAGATTGATGGGAGATGCCACCCTCCCTCTCCCTCCCTGCACTGGCCTAGGGAATACTCCCAGGCCCCCCTCAACAGTCCAGATCCACATTCCAAACTCCTCTTAAATACCACGCAAATGGCCTGGGATCTGAGCCTCGGGAGGTTGGTCCAGCCTCAAAGGTGGACTTAATCACAGCATCACACTCACCACCCCCTCCATCCAATCCCTGTGCCCATCCAGATGTAATTCTGAGCACACAGTCTGACAAAGCAGGCCTTCAGCTGTCTGGGGCTGAAGAAGCAAAATTTTACAAAGTGTGAGGGAAGAAACCAGGGAGAGCCAGGGAGCCTCACCGATGTTCCCCAACATGCGGGCTAAATCCAGCCCCTCCTCCAGGAAGCCCCCGCCGGTATCCTGGTGCTTACAGGGTCACCCATGTTTGTGTCCTGCACCCAGACTGGGAAGTGTGGGCAGCTGGCTTGGTTTTCTGTCACGTGAGTGAAATCTCTGTTCTGCATGTAACTTGACTGTAAACACGGGGGGATGGGGGGAGAGGAGGGCAGAAACCACCCTTTCTTTTTTCTATATGACCCAGTCTCAGCTCAGTGTCGTGCAGAGAGTTCTGCAGACCCAAATGAGGATTCCAGAGTCCAGACTCCTTAGCCTCTCATTTGGAGAGGAAGAAATTGAGGCCCAGGAAGGTTCACTGAGTCTTGCAGGGCCTGGGCGAGTTCTGGCTCTGATCGTGGCTGGACCACAGCTCTGTCCATCACCCCCTGCTTGCTGCCCTCATGAATATGACCTGGGTGGAGTCAGGACGGCACTGACCACGGAAGCAGAGGCCTGGAGATCTTGGCTCAGGTTGCCTCCAGCCCAAGGGGGCTTCAGGAGCTTGGGCGGAACCAGACAATGAGAGGTTTCCGGACAAGGGACTTTAATGCTAAAACTGAAAAAGTCCCTGAAAATCAGAATGATTTGGTCACTCTGTGACGCTGGCTCTCAGTGATGGCCCAAGACCCTTTTCTGGGGTGCTCTCCTGCCTGCCCAGTTGCGGCTGAGTCCCAGGTACAGAGCACCTGGCTCAGGGTGGGCCAAGCCGTTTCTTCCTCCCTAGAATCTGACGCTTGAGTGGAGGGCCTTGAGAAAAAACATTGACAGCGTGTCCCTTTAAAGGCAGAGCCCAGGACAAAGAGTCCACCAGCCCTGGCTGCTGTGGTGCTCAGGGTGGCCCTGTTTATGCTTTTCCTGAGGCCAGGAGCTCAGATCTCCTTTGATTCTTTGATTCCAGAGGTTTCCAACAAATCCAGTTTCTGCCTTTCTTATCTCCTGGCATTGATCAAATCCCTCTGATACACCCTGGTGCTATACCAGCATCTTTCCTTTTGGGAACTTCCCAGAATGGCCCATTGTCATTCATTTGTCTGATTTCTTTGCTGATTGCTAGTCTGCGGCTCCAGAGGACAGAGACCGGGTCTGTGTTTGGTTACCACCCGTGGCCAGAACTTAGCACAGTGCTAAGTTAGGAATCGAAACAGCTAACTTGTTTTTTCAAGCACTTACCATGTGCCAGTAGAACAAGGGAAGGAAGCCTAAATACATGCTTAAATTAGCCAGAGTAAGTTCTGTTGCTGGCAACCAAATGGACCTTGAGGAGTGAATGCCTTTCTTCAAAGGGGCAGCTCAGGGCCTCCCTCTGTACATTCATTTATTTGCTTATTTCATAGAGTGAACATTGAATGCTAACGACAAGGGGACTATGAAATACAGTTCTTGCCCTACAGCAGTGGTTCTCAAACTTTACAGCGTCAGAGGTGCCTGGAGGGCTTGTTAGAACACAGATTCCTGGGCCCCAACCCCAGAGTTTCTGATTCAGCAGGTATGGGGTGGGACCCCAGAACAAGTGCCTCCTAACAACTTCCTAGGTGATGCTTTATAGGAGTTGGGGACCACTCTTTCAGGACGACTGCCTGGTTGGAAATAAAAACCTCTCTGGGGAGCCAGGGCTTTCACGGAGTTGACATTTAAATGCATGGCAGAGAACACAAGTATGTTAGTTAGGTTTCGGGCTTCTCAGTATCTATTTCTTCTTTTGATAACAACACCCAAATTTCCTTTTGGAGATCTATGTCTCCTTCACTCTGAGGGCATGTGTTCCTGATAAGGCTCCCACCTGGCTCTGTGGTAAAGCATGTGCCTCAGGAACATCCAGTCAGGGAACTGAGTCCACCCAGTCATGTGACTTACATTGTCCAGTCAAGTCTGATCTTAGGACCTTTGCCAGAACCACTAGGAAGCAAGGCTTTTTTCTGATGGACTAGAATGGCCCATGGTCATCTTGCTACAGTGAGGAAAGAGCCTCTGAAAATGGAGCCTAGAAGAGAAAAGCAGAGGCGAGGGCTTTGTTTAATGCCCCTGGATCCAGCCATGCCTGAAGCCAATAATCCTTGGGCTTGTCAGTTACATGAGTCAATAAATCCCCCTTTGTGCATAAGTTGTATGTTGGGGTGAGGTTTTTTTTGACATATAATAGAAAGTTTCCCATTTGATACAAAGTGTTCCAGGAATTTTGAAGTGCGTCATCCTTTCTGGGTTAGGAAGCTTCATGGATAGTCAGAGAAGTGAAAGGAGACAGCCTTCTAGGTGTAGAGTTGGGAGACTGGACAATATAAGCAGAGATGTGTGGTGGGGAAGAGCAAGAGGCCATGGCAGAGACCAGAAGGCTGGCCCTCAGTACCCAGTGAGAAGCCTCTAGAAGAGTTGAACCTGAGAGGAAGGGGGGCATCTTGCCACTCCGATGGGAAAGCACTTTGCCTTCTGTGGTCCCCTTTCCCAGAAGAGTTCACCCTCAATGCCAGAGGTTCCCAGAGCCTGCTGGTTCCTTGGACTCAGACTTCCTGCTCAGACGGGGCAGCTGGAATGAGGTCATGGCTGGGGAGAGTCTTTTATGCTCTTGCTAAGCTTCTTCTTTCAGTAGCAATTGCTGTCTTGCTTAATCTCAGAATTATCTGATTGTCACAGTCGAGTTTTCCACATTAGGCAGGGAGCCAGCAAGTTACTTAACCTATAATTGCCCTTTAATGAAGCCCATCTTCAAAACTGAATTGTCAAAGGGAGACTTGTAAACACACAGCGAGGTCCAAGACCAAGCTGGCCCCAGACATCACAGCCAGGCCCTTGACTCCTCTCTGGCGACAGCCACATTTGTCTGAGTTCTTGGGGCTTTATCACCGGCTGCCACCCAGAGTAGAGAGGAGTCTGGTGCTGGCAACAGTCGCCAGAAGCAGGTCGAGCTTTTTGAAAGCAAGCTTAGGGGGTTTGGTTTGGGTGCACACATTCCCCTTAGCCGAGTGCCCCCTCCACCCCAGCGTTCTAAGAGAGGTGAAGGTAATGGCCAACTTCTTGACTTGAACTGTACAAATCCTACCGCAACGTTTGTCTTCGGTGAAACCATAAAATGATGGAAGTGTGGCTGGTGAACGGTTCACGTGATAGAAAGAGTAGGTGAGGGAGGCTGACATCAGAGAGGAGTTCTTCCTCTCAGTAGCAGCTGTCTGGGCTGGGTCTGCACTGTGCATGGTCAGGTGTCTGCCCTCTGGGAGCTTCCAGTAGCATCTTAGAACATCATAGGTGAAGTGTCATTG
The DNA here is from genome assembly GCF_965194805.1 of Balaenoptera borealis. Classification (NCBI taxonomy): domain Eukaryota; kingdom Metazoa; phylum Chordata; class Mammalia; order Artiodactyla; family Balaenopteridae; genus Balaenoptera; species Balaenoptera borealis. The sequence goes on along the minus strand of NC_138866.1, from coordinate 118,208,744 downwards.
TCAAGCATACTCAGCCGCTTTATTGCACTTTCATATTCATCCAGGGCAAACCAGGACAAGGAAAGAAATATTTGCAGAACACCTACTATGTGTCTGGTATCGTGTTAGGCACTTTACATACTTTATCTCATTTAAATTTCAGAACAACACTAGGAGCTAGTCATATTATCCTTATTTTATAGATGGAGAATGTGAGACCCAGAGAGGTTAGGTAACTTGACCAATATCACACAGCATGTGGGTATATGGGAGACAGGATTTGAACTCGGGTGTATTTAATGCCAAGGCCAGTAAGTGTTCCTTCAACATCTTGATGGCTCCCTAACTATAATGCCTATAATGCTGCCGTAGAGCCGATGAGAGGTGCTGATAAGAAGGGCTGTGGATTCGTGAACAAAATACTGTGCTGTCTGGGATTTGCTTAGAAACAGCACAAGATTTCGGTGGGGGAGGTAGATAGGAGTATAGGTTAAAAGATTGGCTGTGACATGATAGGTGTTAAAGCAGGGTACGTAGGAGTTTGTAATACGATTTTGTTTAAATTTGAAATGTTTAATTATGAAAAAGTTTTAAAATTACAGCACTTTCTCCAGAAGTCAGTGCCCCTTCCCAGTACCCCAAAACACCCCTTACACATATCTGTCACTGCCCTGCACCCAAAACGTCATACTAGAGTCACCCTTTACATTTTCTGTGTCCCTCCAAGTCCGTGAGCTCCATGAAGATAAGGGCAGCATCTATCTTTCTCATCTAAGAAATTTTATAGAATGAATAAATGAGAAAGGCGTCTGGTGCACAGTAGGCATTCAACAAATGTTGGTTGAGTGAATGAAAACTCCAAAGAACTGGGCCTTGAAGGCTGGCTGAGTTTTGATGAGCCAAAAGTTCACAGACTGGGAGTGCTAGGTGGGGGACAGGCTTGAGCAAAGGCACAAGCAGCAAGCCAGCCAAGTTCAGAGGTGAGGCAAGGGGGAAGCCCAGCCACAGCCAAAACAATAGTCGCCGGTGAGAATGCCCTGTCCATGTGAGCTGGCGTGTCTGCTTTTTAATAACTTGTATTGCACGGATGTAGCACTGACAGCATTTTTTTTTTTTATCTTATCACCTCAGCAGGGTCAGTCCCCGCTGTGGCTGTGAAAACTGAGGCTCTCAATTCCAGTCTCAGCTCATTAATTGAAGAAAGTTGGCCAGCGTGCGCCGGGCGGAAGGCAGCTCCAAATGGATGTCGACACGTTTTTGAGGACTTGAAGGAAACAAAAGAAATCAATTAAGGGGACAGCCTGGGGTTCCAGTTGGGAATCTGAATCCCGCTGCCTTTCCTAAGAGTCCCCAGCAAAAGAAAGGAAAGAAAATACCTCCTTGCGCAGGCCACCCCAAGAGTCAGTGCCACGTGGAAACTGGGCCCTGAAAAGGCCTGGACGGGAGGCTGGGATGGCTGGGGACCAGGTCGCCCGGCAGGGCAGGGTTTGCGTCCTGAGGCTTCGCAGGCTACGTGGCGTCTGGTCTCCTGCCAGCTTTCCTGATGCAAACCACGCTCCATCGCTGGCTTAGGTTGAAGGCTGCCAGACTTAGGATACCTTCAAAGGCCTTGCTTGCACAGATGGACTTATTCCACCAAAGCACAGGCCGCACGGATGCTGTTGACAACAGCAGTGTAAATGTATGCAGCTCATGTAGTTTACCAGGGATGCTTCTGCATCCCTGATCTCATCTCGCCCTCCCAGCAACTCTGGAACAGGGTGGGGAGGAGTGGCGAGCAGGGTCAGAAACTGAACTCAGAGGAGAGATGTGATGTTCCCAACATGGCACAGCGGAGAGTTAGTGGAACCAAGACACTTCCCTCTGATATGCACATGTGGTCCTTGCCCGGGGCTCTGTACTGGGACTAGGTGAGGGCCCAGGTCTCAACCCCCCACCAGTTCTCATGGTCTGCGTGGCACTTGCCATCGTGGATGGTCAAATGAGGTTAGGAGGATCCCTGTATGGTCCTGTTGCCTCCTAGAAATAGTGGCGACTCCCATTGTCTCCTGGAAATATCAGAGTTCTACCTTCTGGGCCTGTCCCTACCCATAATTCTTCAAGTTATTTTGTGTCTCTGGAATATTAATTGGCCTGGGAGCACTGAAGCAAGGGATTTCTCATAGGGAAGGAAGGCAAAATGAACATAAATGTGTGTGGGATAGTAATTCCTTGTGTCACGGTACTCTGATATCTCAAAGGGCCTTCACGTTTGTTGTCTAATTTGCAACAAGCAGCAAACCTGCGAGCTGTCTGGGATGATAATGATCACCTTCTTCCTTAAAGAAGAGGGAAGGAGGGTGCAGAGAAGTTCTATCTTGTCCGACATCTCGCTTTCTGCCCTTTTCACTTTCTGAAGTTTGAGAAAAATTAAGTCAATCTTTACCCTTAGTTTTAAAATGAGAATCTTGGAGAGTGCGTCTAGGAGGAATTCTTACCCCTAGTTTTGAGAAATTGATTTTATTATAAAGCAGCAGTTATTACAGATGTTTAAACATCTCATTTAAACGTTTGTTTTTGTTTTGCTTCTTTTGTTCTTTATTGGTTATGTTTCTGAAAATGCAAGCTTGGGGATTTTTTTCCCCATTGAAGCCAAAATGTTAAATATTAGACCTCCTGACTTTGCGTAGGTGGGGCGTGGGGTGGGAGCGGCGTGGAGCCCAGGATGATCGAGAACACTCCTCTTTCTTCCTTAGTGTCTCCTCAGAAGTCCTCTTCAGGCAGAGGGGAGGGCGGCCCATACAAGGGATGTGACGCTCTCCAAGTTCACAATTACTATTCACATCTATCTTTTGTATCCTAGCCAGATGTTAATCTGCCTGTTTTCCCCACTAGGCTGTGAGTGCCCTGACTGGTAGGGAGGGGAAGGATCATATTTTTGGTTTAAGGGGGAAAAAACAAACAAAAACTCTGGAAGAAAAGGAATTGAGGGGAGGATGAGTATAGGAGTTCACCAGAGCTGGGACCTGTCAGGACTTCACAGCAGCAAACCAGGGAGAAGGGAAGAAACCTTGAACGAAACCCAGAGAGGTCAAAGGGAGGAGATGGACTCCTGGGATTTTCAGGCTGTGGGATCTGCGTGAATCTCTACAAGTCATGAGGACGTAGTCAAGGACTAGTTCTCAGATTCTGGGATGGACACCCAGGGAGATGGATGGTAGGGCCTTGATCGGAGCTAGGGAACACAGGAGAAAATACATCATGGATGGAGAGAACCATGATGGTTCAGTTCTGGACAGATTGAGTCTAAGGTGCCAGTGGGTCTGGGCTACAGATGTAAAACTGGGCAGGTTGTACTTGAAGCTGTTGTGAAATCCCTGGTCCTCTCAGCCTGCCTGTGGGCTGGGCCTTTGCCTCTAAGACCTACTACTTGACTCTCTGGTGGCCCCGAATAATCTCATAATTTCTTGACCTCATAATTTCTCATTTTCCTTTTTGTCTTCCACCTGATGCCTGCAGTGAGGTTCCCTGAGGCTACGTGAATTTCATTCACTAGCCCCTTGTGAAGTGTCAAAGCTTACCTAGCACCAAGATACAGCAAGAGGGGCCAGCAAACCTGGCTTTGAGACCTGGCCCAGCCAATAACAACTATGTGATATTGGGCAGGTCACTATTCTTCTCTGGGCATCACTTTCCCCAACTTTAATATTAAAGTGGTTAAGTTCCTGTGCTGGTAATGTCAGAGTAGCTTGTGTTGGACTAACTCTCCCACATAATGTAGTTTTAATGTATGAATAAAATATACAAAACAAGAACTTGAAAGTATTGGAAAGCTGCCAAAACCAAGCAGAGACTGGAGTGGGATTGGCCCTTGAAAGAAGACAACGCTACCGGGTGATTCACGTTTATATGAATCTTCCCCCGAGTGTACCGTATCCCTGTCTGCATGGCATGGGATAGCCAGAATTCAATTAGAAAACCATAGTATTTCTGATCTTAGGTGTCAGAGGTTGGAGCTCAAGTCTGCCAGAGGAGCTGGAACTGAGGAGAGAAATCCTGGAAAGGGGAGAACCTCTAAGAGGAGAGCCCCCAGATCTGCATGTAAACTGCCCTCAAATCCTTGACCGACCCCTGAACTGTGCACGCATGGGGGTGACATCAAGAAGCCCGGTGGAAGTACTAACTAGGGGGCTGGAAAAGCTGAGCAGAGATTTCAGCTGTGGCTCAGCGACAGATGCAGAGAGAGACTCTGGATTTGAGTCTCACCAAGTTAGCAGAATAAAATCTATCTATGTCCCAGAACCAAGGGATTTACCCTAAAACTAAGGGAAAGAAAATATTACATGCCCTAAGGAAGTACAAACTCAAACCTCTACAAGTTTAAAGTGATCATCCGGTAACTTAACTTCCAGCCATAACAAAAATTAACATTCTTCAGAAGAACATAATAGAATCCAGAGTTTCTGCAATGTCTTACCCACAATGTCTGGTATAAATTAAAGGGTTAACAAGAGGATGTTATGAAAAACATTATTACTATCAAATTTTACAACCTAGGTGAAATAGACAAATTATTTGAAAAACACAACTTACCAAAACTGACATATAAAAAATATAGAAAATTGAATAGTTCTGTATCTGTTAAAGAGATTGACTTAATTATAAGAAATCTCCCAACAGAGAAAATTCCAGTCTCGAATGGTTTCACTCACATGTCACCAAACATTTTAGGAAAAAATAATTCAATCTTACACAAATTATTTCAGAAAATAGAGGCAGAGAGAATACTTCCCAGCTTATTTTACGTAGTCAGCATAATCCTGATACCAAAATTGACAAAGACATAAGAAAAGAAAATTACAGACACTTAGAGGCTGAGTGTCCTCTCAAAATTCATATGTTGAAATCCTAACCCCAAATGTGATGGTATTTGGCGGTGGGGGCTTTGGGAGGTGATTAGTTCATTAGCTCTCGTGAATGGAATTAGTGCCCTTATAAAAGAGACGCCCAAGAGCTCTCTTCTGTCATGTGGGGACACAGAGAGAATACAGCTGCCATCTGTGAACCAGGAAGTAGGCTCTCACCAGACACAAATCTGCCAGTGCTTTGATTTTGGACTTTCCAGTCCCCAGGACTATGGGAAATAAATGATTTTGTTTAAGCCACTCAGACTATGGTATTTCTGTTATATCAGCCTCAGTGGACTAAGATACAGGCCAATATCCTTAATGAACACAGATACAAAATTCCTTAATAAAATGTTTACAAACTGAAGCTAGAAACATATAAAAAAAGTAATAAATCATGGCCAATTGTGGTTTATCCCAGGAATGCAAGGTTGGTTTAATATTTTAAAAACCAAACAATGTAATTCACCATATTAATAGAATAAAGAAGAAAAACTATATGGCTGTAGATCTAAAAGAGCATTTGACAAAGCTCAACATCTATTCATAATAAAACATTCTCAGCAACCTAGGAATAGAGGTGGACTTCCTCAATTTCATGCAGGGTATCAATACAAAACTAACCCCTACCATAAATGTAACCAAAATATTAGATATAAAATATTAGATGCTTCCGCCTAAGATGGGAATAAGGCAATGATGTCTGCTCTTGCCCCTTCCGTCCAGCATTGTGTTGGAGATCCCAGACAATGCAATAAAACTGAACAAAAAAGAAACAGAGGCATTAAAATGTGAACAAAAGAATTAAAACTGTCTTTACAGACAGCATGATTTTTTACATAGAAAATTCTAAGGAACCGACAAAGCAACTCCTAATAAGTTAATGTAGCAAGATCATAGGACACAAGGTCTAAATACAAAAATCTATTGTATTTCTATATACTAGCAGCAAAAAATTGGAAAATGAAATTTTAAGTGCTCTTTTACACTAATATCCCAATGCACAAAATATGTAGGAATAAATTTAACAAAATATGAATAATATTTGTCATAAAAAAGACAAAACACTGCTAAACGACATTTTTTAAAAACCTTATAAATGAAGAGATTTCCATGTTGATGAATTGAAAGACTCAATATTGTTAAGATGTCAATTCTCTCCAAATTTAAAGTAACCCCAATTACAATCTCAACAGATGTTTTTGTAGAAAATGACAAGAAACAAGTTATTAAGAATTCATATGGAAAAGCAAAGGTATAGAATAAGCAAAACAATATTGAAAAAGAAAGACAAATTTAGAGAAGAGAACTTAAACTACCTGAGTCAACACTTATTGTAAAGCTACATAATCAAGACAGTGTGGCATTGGCACAAGGAAAGACATAAATGGAACAGACTAGAAAGACCAGAAATAGACATATATATACAGTGAACTGGTTTTCAACCAAGGTGCTGAAGCAATTTCATGGGACAAAGAAAGTTTTTGCAACAAATATATTAAACAACTGGATATATATAGTGAAAATAAACTTAGGCTTCAACCTCTCACCACACACAAACATTAATTTGAGCTAAATCATCGACACCACGGTAAATGTTAAAACTATCAAGTTTTTTAGAAGAAGATCTAGGAGAAACTATATGTGACCTTGGGGTATATGAACAGCCAATAAACACAGGAAGCTGTGCTCAACATCATTAGTCATCAGGGAAATGCAAATGAAGACCGCGATCAGCTACCATTCCACCCACACAACAGTGGCTAAAATTAAAGACTAGCAACATGAAACGTTGGTGAGGCTGAAGAGCATTGGAGCCCTCATACATTTCTGGTGAGAGTGTCAATAGCACCACCACTTCAATTATAAATTTCTTCTAAATTTAAATATTTGCCTCCTTATGAGCCAGTAATTCCACTCCTCAGTGTTTATCTATAAGAGGAATGAAAACATATGTCCACACCATGTCTTGTACGTGGATGCTTGTTGCAGCTTTATTCACAATAGCCCCGAACTGGAAACAACAGAAATGTCCATGAACAGAGGCACTGGATAAACAAACAGTGATGTGTTCAAGCACTGGGATAGGAGTCAGAGGAAATTGGACTCAAGTACTCATGCACACAAGAGCAGAGCTGAACTTCACAGACGTTAGGTTGAGTGAAAAAATGATACACTAGAGAACAAATATAGGGTGATGCCTCTGACATGAAATTCTACAAAAGGCAGAATTCGGGTATGGTGATAGAAATCAGAAGAGTGATACCTTTGGGGTGGGTGTAACCGGAAGGGACACAAAAGAACTTTCTGGGGCAATGGAAATGTTCTATAACGTGACTGACATGGTATATACATTCATCAGAAGTCAGTATGTTGCACACTAAAGATAGGTACATTGCACTCTCTGTAAACTGCCTCAGTTGAAAAAAAGAAAACAACTAAGGAAGTTAAAAACTCATTAGGACTCTGCCATTCCAGGAGGCTTGAGTGCAGAGACCTGGGGCTTGATCGCATGGGGGGGTGTGACCAGCATCAGTGCTTTTCTTCCTCTGCATTAGCTGGGGCTGAGGAGGGAAAGGTTCAGCGGATGGAGAGCCCAGGGGGCGTGGCCTGGCCTGTCCCAGCTGCCTGAATGAGTCACTTCAGCTTAAGAAGCATCTATAAATTAATCCTGAAGTCTGTGTGAGTGCATCAGTGGTATACACTGGACTTCCGTGTGTGTGTGTGTGTGTGTGTGTGTGTGTGTGTGTTTTATTTTAAGCCTCCTCCCTCTCCCTCCGCTGCCACAGCCTTCAGAAAAAAATAATCATTCTCTTGGGATGATGTGTGACCCCCAGTCAGAGGATAAGTTGTCTGGCCAACTTGGGCAGACGGCAGAGGGAAATTTCCTGGAGGGTTGCACCACCAGTTGGGTCTAAAAGGATGAACGCTTTCTCACAGCTTTGTGTCCAAGGGGCTGGAGCAGGCCAGATGACCTGGAAAGGATGGACAAATAGAATGTCCGGGTGATGACGCCTATACAAATCCAGCTCGACCCTTTCGGGAAACCCCGCTCTTCCCTAGTACCGGCATCACCTTTGAGCTTCCTGTTGCTTGGAAACAAGACGGATGATGTCCCCATGGGACAAGGGAGGAGGCGACCAAGAAAGAAGAGAAGATACAAGGAGAGGGGCCATGACAGATAAAAGGGGAGGGATGTTTAAATAAAAAGAAGAAGATGAAGAAAAGGGGGAGGAGGAGTCAAGGCATTTGATAGATTTGCAACAATTTCATCCTTTTGTAGAGGGTCTGGGGCTTTTCATAAAGCCCCCATCTTTTGTCCTAAGGTGGGCTACCAGGTATCAGGACCCCCCATTTTATAGAAGGGGAAACAGAGACGAGAGAGTTTAGAACACTCGCTCAAGGTTGCACAGCTAATGAAAGAGCAGAGGGGGGATTTAGCAGATTTGGGGATCTCCAGGCCTCCTCACTGAGGTTTCATGGCCTGGGCACTCTCCTACCCCTCTGCTCCTGCACCAGCACCCACTCAGCATAGCCGTGAACCATGAAACCAGAAGGGAATGCTGTCTGCAGGTCATTACCATGGGCAAGGTGAGGTAGCTTAGCCTCCAGCCCCAGGCCTTTTTAGGAAATGTAGTTCTGCCTGAAACACTTGGCTTTGATGGGAAGCAAAGAAGTGGGTCTACTAATTAAAGGTCATTTAGAATTTTTTTTAGCTTTAAAAACAGAGTAGATATGTTTAAGTTGGGCTGACCACAGTCACCGGGCATTTCCCTGAAGCTCAGGGCTGTCTGTGCTGAGTCTCTTTGGCTCTGAAAGATCATTGGATTTTTTTTTTTCCTCCCTTTCTGGTTTTGTTTTGATTTTGTTGTTGTTGTTGTTTTAAAAATACACACCCTCTGGAGTTGAACACTTTGACTTCTTTGATGCAAGGGAAGCCAACCATGGGTTTCTAAAGTTAGGCAGAAAGGAGTTGACATTGGCAGGAACCAAACCGCAATCCTCAGAAGTTTCTGCTGCCAGGCCCCAGTCCATGGCCTGTGCGGTCAGCATCATGTCATTATGTTCTCTGGAGAAAACTAGAGACCCAGAGACCTCTGGTTACACTGCCACTGGCTCCCTGTCTCTGGACAGGGCAGCAGGCGGGGGACGAGGTGCCAATGAGGAGTTGTCATCAACCCTGCTCAGCGAGGGGGACAGGAGGGCCCACTGTGTATGAAATCCCAAGGGAAGGCCAGAAAGAATCCAGTGCGCATCTTAATCATTTTCGGAAAAGAGGAAATGCCCTCCCCTTCCCCACCCCTGTCCAAAAGCCACGCTATAAAGACACCTGTGGTCTTATTCCATCCAGCTTCTCCTGAGAGAAGAACTTTTCCTTCCAGAGGGAACCCCTTCCATGAGGATTGGATGGGGCTGATCCTGCCTTCTCCCTGGTCACATGACCCAGGCCTGAGCAACCAGAATATCCCATCTTACCTAACCACAGTGATTGGATCTATAATGGGCACATGACTCAAGCCAGGCCAATCAGAAGCCTTCCTTCCACCTGCTCTGGGTTTGTTAAACTGACAGGGGCTTCCGATATCCATCTTGCCTGTGACATGCAGAAAACTAGGCTGAGAGATAAAGAGGGAGAGAGGTCAAGCCCCAGTGCCATCATTTGAGTTTCTGGATGCAGCCATGCCTGAAGGTAGTTACTTCTATGAGCCAGAAGATCGCCATCCCACTTTTTTTCTTTTTTTTTTTTTTTGCTATATCTACTTTGGATTTTATTCCTGTTACCTGTGACTGAAAGAGAGCCAAGTAATATGTCTTGCTCGTCTTTGCACCGCTAGCACCCAGCATACAGGGGCAGGCTTGTTAAATGAGTGTCTGAACTTCCTTAGACTGGTGGGGAATGGAGCTGAGGTTGGGGAGGAAGATACATTGCCGAGCACCTACCTGGCCCTGTGTGCCAGGCACTTGACATAAATTATTTCAGTGGATTATTTCATCACAATTTTGCGTATTAGGACTACTATCTCCACTAGAAAGATTGGGAAAGTGAGGAAGAAAGGGGTCCTAGTGAAAAGCCAGCCCTTCAGATACAGGACAGCATGTGAACCTTCCAGTTGGGCACTTTTCTGACATCTCAGAAGTTGGACCGTAGGCAGGTCTCTTCCAGCAGGAGCACGCTGACAGATAAGATCCCCCAGGTGACCCCTGTTTCTTGGCCCCTGGCCCTCCAGGGGAACCCACACCAGAGTTGTATGGTTTATCACTCCAGGCCCCTGTTTCCCCTTGGGGGTTGGGAGGATGTCTGTTACCAGAAGGAGAACACTGCAAAAATGGAAATAAATTCCTCAGACTCCCAGAGTTCACTGACCATTAGCTTTTCTCCACAACCTCATGCCTCTTCTCCATCACTTGACCCACTGGATCTACCAAGTTCACACCCCAAATTTCCTTGCTCAGTGGATCTAGGGTAAGGTCCAAGTGAACTTTTGTTGGGTGGAGGTGTGGATCCTGGAGTCCAGAAGTTTCATGGTGCCATGTGCATGGGAAGGCTACAGAGAGAGGCAGCCCACAGCTGATGGGACCTGACGGGGGCCCCAAGATGGATGTGAGCTCCATGTTTGCGTTTGCACCAGGACTTAACTACCTAGGATAACAGAGTAGGAGGGACCTCAGAAATCATCTCGTCTAGGTGGGACAAATATCTGTGTGCCTGCTGACATGCCCCCACCCATGCTCCTGAACTTGAGAGAACCAGTGCTAACAGGTCATGGCCCTCTTTCCTACTGAGCTAGCTGCCACTTCAGATCCTTCCCACACAGCGCTGCGGGCAGTCCCACCAATCACCAGGAGAAGGCCACAAATAAAACTTGTCCTCAGATCTAGGCCAAGACTCTCATTTTGCAGTTGTGAAAAGGAAAAAAAAAGAGGCAAAAGGACTTGTCCAAGGTCATACAGCCCAGCTGGAATTTAAAACCAGGTCTTCTCATCCAGGCAAGTCCACCATTCTTCCTTCTGCAGGTGCTGACTCAGTACCATTAACAGATGGTACGATGCCAATTCAAGGTGTACATACACTTAACCAGAAAATAAATCAACCAGAATGATGGAGCTTGGTGTTGTGAAAAGAACATTCAGCTGGAATTTTATCCTGGCCTGGCCATAAACTAACTGTTTGACCTTGGGCAAGTCAAGTCACCTCTCTGGGCCTCAGTTTCCTCAACTGTAAATTGTGGGGACCGGATGATCTTTATAATCTCTAATATACCTTCAAATATGAATAATCTATGATTTCACGTGCCCAGCACTGTACCAGGAATTTTTTAGGCTATAGAGAACAGAAGAGAAAAAAAAACAACCATATAATACAAGAAGCAATAAAAAAATTCAATAAATCTTTAATTCCTATAAAGGCCCAAAGGTGTGGAGCCTACTGAGGGCATCTGGGATCTCAGAGCAGGGAGTTCTGAATAGGTAGGGTGGCTTCCTTGTGGAGGGGATAATTAAACTTGGCCTCGAAGGATGGACAGGTAGATGGGGGGGTGGGGTGGGGGGAAATGGCACTGAAGGCAATAGGAGGAAAATAAAAGAAGGGAGGGAGGAGAGAAAAGCAGGACATGTTTAGAAACAGAACCTGGCTGGAGTGGAGGGTGGCGGGTATCCTAGGGGAGTACTGGAGAATCAGAGATGAGAGGGGGACCCACGGGAGCTGATGCCAGTGTGGCAGGAAATGTGGGGAAGAGGTCCTATTCCCTACAGAGAGGTACTGGGTGATCTCTTGCTTCCCTGAATATGCAATGTCACAGAAGTTCAGCTCAACCTGGCTTAACCAGTGGATTAAGATACAGTGGATTTATTAAGTCACATAACCCAAAAGCCCAGGTGTAGACTTCAACCACAACTGGATCCAGCGGCTCAAAAAAATTTCATAGGAATTTGCCTTTCTCCATTTTTGCCTTCTTCTGTGTTGGCTTCATTCCCAGGCAGCCTTTTCCCAGCTGGTGGCAAACGGTGCCCAGCAGCTCTCGACATACATTTTGCCACTTAAGGAAACCAGTGGAAAGAGAGCGCCTTAGTCTGCCAGTTTCTGTAAAAATGCTGGGGCCGACCGATGTTCACTGGCCTGGATTTGACCACATTCCCTTCTCTGAACCAATCACAAGGCCAAGGGGCTAAGGGAATGCTCTGACTGGCCAGGCCTTGAATGGAGTACATCATGTGCCCACATCCCTAGGACTCTAGCGTGAGTTCTGCCTCTAAAGGAATCTTAGAAACTGATAATAAGATAGAAATGATGATTCCTAGAGAAAAATCACAGTGCTATTATCAAGAGAAAGAATAGGTAGATCCTGGACAGGCAAATCCAACAGATGTCCAAGACCAAGGAGGTTCCATAAGGCTCCATGTGCATGGAAATAGGAGATGTCTTCAAGACAAAGTGAGACCTAGCAGTGGTTCCTTACTCTGCCCAGGGACTTCTGATGCCCAGATCTAAATGTGCTAGGCCTCAGCAAGAGGCGTGGATGGCATGGGGAGCCTCTGGGCAGGCCCCATCTTTCTTCAATTAATACCTCTTGGAGAGACTCAGCAGCAGGGCAGGAATTTGTTAAATTACATAAACATTATTGTGACCCGTAAAATTCAATGAATCCCGGCCTGTTTACCCGCGGCTGGCTTTAATGTTTGCACAGTGTAATTTAATGTGTCAATTTGCTCTCAAATAAAAAACATCTGGTCCTCTGACATGGCAAAGAAACTGGAGAGCTGATGTTCACAACCAGCGAAGAGCCCCATTCAAAGACGGTGCGTAAGGGGAAGAAGAGGCCAGGGACTCAGAAAAGGAAGCCAACATTGTTAGGACCCACGCCTGGCCCGGTGACAAGCCTCTGTTTGTGGGTCTGTAAGATCAGTACATTTTACCTTAATTAGAATTAAGAAAAGCCAAGAAGAACACATACCATCTTTAACTGGCACCCATCGTGCAATTAAATCTCCTGTGGCTGTGCCCCTGCCAACATTGACATTCACGCTATTGGATTTTTAACAATCTTATTATTTGGTAATTGAGAAGAGCAAGAAGAAAACGACACTTTCCCACATAGACGATCTTCTCCTCTAACATACCCCTTCCTACAGCAGTTGGCCCTGCTAAGCCTTCTCCCTCCTGATTCCCCAGGGGTTGGTGAGGCGTGGGGAAGGGGGAGGTGAGACTCTCTGAGTGTGTGCTTTTCCAGTGAGATCATGCATCTTGGTTTGGTCTCCACTAAATAACGAGACTGCTCATTCCTGCAGACAGGGGCGGGGCTTGGCAGGCAGGTTTTAATTTGGAGGCACTGACCTACATAGAACAGGATAGGGGAAGCTGGGTTCTCCTGCAAGGCAGGTGGGGGCTTAAAGGGCTTTGAGGAACCCTCACCTGCCACTGGGGGGGCTGCTCATCACTTCTGACTTCTGCGCCCTCACCTGGAGCTGGGCCGGCAGGGGTGGCCCCCAGGGACCAAAGTGCTGGGAGGCTTGGTCTCTTTCCTTCTTCAGCAACCTCTTTCTTTCCCAGCACCCAACCCCGGGCCGGGCTAAAGGGAACTGGGGAGAGATGGTTTCCCCTCCCCTGTTTCTCACCCCAATAAATGCTTGAGACGTCCTGATGTAAAAGAACTCGGCCTAGAGCCCGGGCAGCTGCCCCGCTGGAAGGAGCCAAGCCAGCTTTCCTGTCCACGGAATGACGGGGTCAGAGCAAGTTCAGGCTTTGCTTTAATTGAGTAGAAGATAGTTCTTCCTTAAGGGAGCCCTGAAATAATACTTCAGCCGAGCAGAATGACTTCCCATATTGTCAGAAGGGATTAGCCAGACTGGTTTGTAAATAAAGAGCGATCCTTCTTCCCCCTCTAGGACAAACAGATCATATTTTTTTCAGATCACCAGGGACTGGGCTTGTTCTAATCAAGTCCTTGACATTTCACTAAAGACTCCAGGAGTTACATGCTTTCCGTGATTGAGCCCTCAGTCATTACCCATTTTCCTAAACGATTGCTATTTTCCTAACCTAAAATGTTTTAGAGAAGTGGGAAAATGAGATGTCTGTCCAACACTGCGGGGAGGAGAGTGGGGCAGGAGTGGGGATGCAGAGAACAGGGTCTCTTGGGGTTAAGACAACATCACCCTAATAGGAATAAACAGGGCCAGCTCTCAGGACCACCAGACATTCTTCCTAATTTACTCATCCTTCCATTCATTTGGGCAATAACAATTTTGGAGCTCTTACCATGTGTCAGACACTGTGTACCAGGCACAGAGTTGGAAACAACCGGCCTGGGGGTCCCCCGCCCCCATCTAGTGGGAGAGACCAGCATGTGGGCTGGTCATTACAATGAAATGTCCCAATGAGTAAAAAGTCACAGAGCCCCCAAATAAACCCAGAACCCCAAACCTGAAAATCAACAGAAAAACAAAGCTACCTCTGGGGAAGACAAGGAAGACTTCACAGAGCAGGCGACCCGGGCTCTCCTAGGATGAGTAGAAGTGGGCCATCAAATAAAATAAGAGCAGAAACAGCTACCCTGGAATGTCAGGCACTATTCTGAGGGCGCTGCTTATATTAACTCATCAAATTCCCACAACGACCTTATGAGACAGATACTATTTCTGCCCCCTTTCTCAGATGGAAACTAAAGCATGGAGAGGGGAAGAATAGTCCAGGCCAAGGGAACAGCATGTGGGAAAGGACACACATGTGACAAAGTGGGGCGGGTTTATGGACAGAGGCAGGAGCTCCCCTGAAAGGTGTGGAAAGGCGGTCACCTCAGATCTGTGTTTTCAAGGGGATGTCAACGCGGCAGAGAAGCCAGAATGTGAAGAATAGGAGACCAGCAATAAAAAGCACGCTGTGACCCGCACAGAAAAATAAGACTCCCCTCCAACTCTCAGCCAACACGTGATCTTAGTATCTCCCCATCTCTGCCTCTGCAGCTCCTGGGGAAGGAGCTGAAACAGCCGCACCAGCTATGAGCGTCAAAACCTGATGACAAGTCACCTCCTCACTCACCCATAAACAGGTGATGGACCAAACTCACTGCAGTGGGTGGGGTAACCCTTCCAGCTCCCCTCCCAGGAAGCCCTGTGCAATGGGACAAGAGACCCCCAGGCTGATCCTGCACCAAGAGAGGCAGGGTGGGAGCGTGTCTCCGCTGTAGCCACGTATAGGAAGTGTCCTTGCCATTCGGCTTTGCTTCGGCATTATTGAATGATCTCCATTTGCATCCCTTCCTCTTGAACAATCCTCCTTCACCAAGAAAAAAAAAAAAAAAAAAAAAAAATCCTGCCTCTTGTGTCCACTCCAAACACAGATGACAAGAAGTCTTGGAAACACAGCCTAAAGAAACACTAAGCAAACTGTTCCCCAAACGAGCCTGTCGTCTTGACCTTTGTAGGGCAAGAGCGCCACTTTATAACTTGGGAATGCACAAATATTTACAGTTGTAGGGAAGAGAGCCCGCGTCTGCCAGAGGGTCCCAGAGTTGGAAGGGAGCTGAGAGCTTATGCAGTCCAGGCTCACATGTGCTAGAGGAATACCCTTTGCAGAGTCACTGGCAGAGGATCACCCGGCCTCTCCTTACAAGCCTCCAGCACGGGGAAGGAAGATCATCAGCCTCTGAGAAAGCTCCTTCCATTGACCCAATCTTTGGAAAGTTCTGACATGGGGCCACAATTGCCTCCCAGTGACTTTGCTCCTTGGTTTTGGATGGGCCTCCAGGACCTCACGGCTTGAGTATCTTCTTTCCCATGAGAGCTTTTTGATGGCTCAAAGTCAGCCTCCCTGCCTCTCTTCTACTATCTCTTTTTTCTCGGGTCCCTCGTTCATTTCCGGGGGACCTCGTCTGTGGGCCTCTCACCACTGAGGTCACCTTCTCTTACCATGCTCATACATCCTAACCGGTCAGAAGCAAAGCAAGTCTTCTAGGAGTCTGAGTCAGACATCAGAGAGTTGGCCAGAATTTATTCGCTCTTACTTCACATTCATTTCTACCAAGATTTATTTGGTATCAGGGGAACTGATTTTGAATCCTGGCTCAGCCACTTTCTAGCTGTGTGACCTCAGACAAGTTATTTAACTTCTCTGGGCCTAGGGTGACCAAATCGGCCCCATTTATCCCAGACTGTCCTTGTTTCAAAATGCCAAGTTCCATGTCCTGGGAGACCCCCTCAGCCCCAGACAAACTGGGAGCCACCCTGTAAAGCCAGTTTCCTCACTGAGAGATGAGGAATAACCTAGCTCACAGTGTTGTCATGATGTTTAACTGAGATAATATATGTGAAAGACCCAACAATATGCCTGGCCCAGGGCAGAAACTCAATTTAGGTCTGGTTAATGTGAAAGCCTGGCTGATTGTGGCAAATTAGAAAGAAGTGAGGCCCTGAGCAGCTTAACTGGAAAACAATTGCAGAAACAAACACGGGAACATAAACAGGGACACTTGATACAAAATCTCAGGTTCTATGCAGTGTACATATCCCGCTGTGGTTGAATTAGGCACGGTAATCAGTTAACCTTGAATGCGACTCCTGCTGACAAAGAAAAAGCTAAATCTTGTGCATTACCCCGCCTGATAAGGCAGGGTGGTGTGGAGTCCGCTGGGGAATAAGTACCACACAAAATGCGGCACAGGCTTTCATGCTTTAAAGGTAAGCATTCAGCCACTCTGACATGGCAGTCAGCCAGCGTGACAGAGGGAAAGAGCATTGACTAGAGGGTCCCAGGAGAGCCTAAGTCTGCAGTTCACTCCTTGGGTGACTGTGGATAAGGCGTGCTCTCGGTTCCGGTCCTGTCTCCTCATCTGTAAAATGCAGAAGAGAAAGTAGACAGGCTGTTGTCTGATGGAGAAGCAGCAGAGTGGAGCGGTCAAGAGCATGGATCCACCACCCACTGGCTGTGTGAACTTAAGCAAGCGAATGTACCAACTGCGCTGTGGCCTGAGTACCTGCTGAGTATTAGCTCTCATTACTATCCCTCCTGGGCCTGACACCCTCAGATGTAGTCATCCAGCACCCTCTCCCCTCATCACCAAGGGTTAATGCCGCCTAAGCCCGAGGATGTGTTCCTTTTCCCTCTCCAAACCGCCTCTTCTCTCAGCTGGCTCATGTTGAACTTGAGGCCGACTAAAACCTCCTGATCTTTTTTATGTGAATTGCAGTCAAGCCAGGTCTACCTCATCCTGTTCTTGTGCAATTGATTTTTGGAAACTGCATTCAAGACATTAGATTTATTGATGTTAAATTTCATCTGGTTGCTTTTGACCCAGCATTCTCGACTGTCGAGATCATCTTGAACCTTAATTCTCTCATCCCCTCCAGCTTTGAGTCATCTGCAAATTTGGTGCACATGCTTTCCATGTCTTCGGCCAAATCGCTGGCTTAAAAAAGCTATTTATACGGATAAAAATAGAGATATAGGCTGCTTTGCAAGAGGGGACCTTGTGTGCAAGGCTGAGCAATGGGGTTTTATCTTGTGGGAAGCAGGGGGCTCACAGCCCTTAATCAGCAGTTAAGCCTTTGCTGTACCTGCACTTGTATTTGCCCCTGGCTCCCGAGTGTTCTCGGCGATGACAAGGGGAGCTCACCCCTCAGCCACCCTGACTGTGGCGTCCTCTAAACAAGCAGATCCCCTGGGCAGGTCTGAATCCCTTCCTGTCTGCACCAGATGAAGCTCCAAGGCCAAGTCCTGTCCTTCTCCCTTCTCATTGCTTCTCAAACTGAGACCACCCTCACCTTGGGGCCTTGCCAGATACCTGCTGTTAATCCAAGAAATCAATTCTTGCTCGCTCAGAGGAGGAGGTCATGGACCACAATGTCTTAATGTGCTTCCCGCTCAGATGTTTCCATTTTAACAGGGGCCTTCTGTGTCTGAACCACAAGGCCACAGCTGGGGAGGATCTGCTATTAGCCACCTGTGGCCGTGTGGGGCTCTGTCCTCAGTCCGGGGCCCCGAGGGCATCCCGTATCACAGCACAGAGCAGCCGACACTGCTCACAAGCGTGACTGCAAGTCGCCAGGAAAAGGCTTGGGGCACTCTGTTCAAGAAAGAGAAAAGAGAAAAAAAATTCTAGAAGTAATTTACATCTGAAGTGGTTTAAATTACCAAAAAGAAAAAAAAAAAAAAAAAGCCAACGATTCTTTTTTTCTCTAGATAATTTCTCCAGACAAGACTCTCTGATATTGTGCTAACTAGGCGGCCACTGGTGGCAGGACTTTCCAAAACCCCATGCCCACGTCACACCCAGACACAGCTACAGGCACCTGGCTGAGGGCCCCCAGCCCCAAGACAGTCGGCTGACTCAGCAGACTCAATCCCTCTGTGATGTCCTTCATACCAGAGCCTTCCCGTTTTACCCACGGGATTCCTTTATAGGAAGAGTTTGATGAAGATGGTAAAGAAGAGCAGTTACTCCTTCTTGAGTGCCTACTACATGCCAGGCGTTGCGCTAGAGCCTTTAAAACAAACCATCTTTAATCTCTTCAAAAACCTTAGGAAGCAGATTGTTATTATTCCCATTTTACAGAAGAGTAAACTGAGGCCCATGGAGATAAAGTAAACTGCCTATGGTCACAAGAAATAGCAGAACTGGAATATGAACCCTGTTCTCTCTGATTCCAAAGTTCATTGTTTCCATGGCTCTACTTCTGTAGCTTTCAAAAGACTCACACTGTTATTCTCTCTTTTGACCCAAGAAGGCTTGTGAGGAAGATAAGAGGCCAAGATTACAGAACCCTGCCCATTGATAGGGGGAGTAATGTGACCAGGGTCACAGGCTACTAGGGGGCCAGGCAGGGTCTAGGACGCTGCCCTCTGGCTTGTAATTGGGAGAACTCGGTAATACCGATGGTGGTGTCCCTACAGTTTGGAGGCAGCCCAGTGTTGCCCAGGAGAGGGAAGACTTCTTTGCTTTTGCGAAAGTGGGAGTAGAGGGTGGCTTTGGGAGGAAAGCTTCAGTGATTGCATAATGGTTAAGCATATAGGTTCCAGTGTGGCTCCAGCCTTTACTACCTGTGTACACCTGGGTAGATTCTTTTACTTTCCTGAGTCGCCATTTTCCCATTTGTAAATGGGGATAATAATAATGTTTCAGTGATATATGAGAGTTCAGTGAGATAATTTACATAAAGTTATTTGCACAGTCCAGGAACATCTGAAGTGCCTACTACATGCTTGTTATTATCACTATTACTTTTTGTTCCTCCATCACTATCATGACCTACATTTGTAAGCATTTCCATGAATTGCGCATCCTTTGTGGAGGTTTCCTTGTCTCCATTGTACAGACTGCGAAACTGGTGCCAAAATGACCTGTCCAGGGAGATCCAGGAGCTCCTGGGCAGAGCCAGGCCTCGAACCCCTGACACCACAGTGTCTTCCCGTCCACACCACGCCACTGCTCTGTCTTCCCTCGAGTCCAGGTCCACATTTCCAGCACTTCTCGAATGTTAACGTGTGTTCCAATCACTAGGGTTCTTGTTAATCTGCAGGTTCGGACTCAGGAGGGCTGGGTGGGCCTGAGACTCTGCCTTTCTTGCAGTCCTCCAGGTGACGTAGACGCTGCTGGTCCAGAGACGTCACTTGGCACAGGAGGGACTGTTTCATTCAGCAGGTAGGGGACCCTGGCGCAGCCTCGGACAAGCGAACAGCCAGTCCTGGGGTCCCTGGGGCTGGGAGCTGCTTCTAGGTGTCACCCCCATAGCAAGGGCCTGCGGGCCCCACTGTATTTCCAAAGTGGCTCCTTCGGGGATGCTTCCAAGGTGGGGATGGGATTTGTGAGCCGCCTCCCAGCGGATACCCGGGCCAGGACTGCCCTCCTGCTCACGCTCTCCTTTTGCTTCCTTCTGGCTGCTTCTGTCAGCGCCTGACAGTTACAGCAAAATATTCCTGCTCTCCCACTCCGAGCCTATGCCACCCGACAGGGCGCCAGCGCCGGCAGCCTGCGGAGAGGGAGCTGACATTTGTCTTAATTGGAGTTACCAGTGTAAATCCCGCCTGTCCCCTCCCTGCGCCCTCAGCCTTTGATGGGCAAGGGGGCTGTGAACAGAGAGAGAGAGAGAGAGACTCATAATCTCCCCGGGGATACACGATGTTATTAATGCAGGCACTGGAAGGAAATGTTCCATCACGTCAGCAGGGAAAGTGAGCTGGAGGTGAGTGGGGAAAAAAAAAAAAAAAAAAGGCAGAGAGAACACAGGCAGCAGAGGAGAGCAGGGCAACGACACCCCTGGGCATGTCATCAGACCTCCAGGCCCAACAGCTTCTTGCCCCTCCCGTTACCTGAGTCTTTCAAAAACAGCCTCTAACCCAGAGCTTTTCAAACTGAGCTGCACAAGAGTCACTTGGGAGCTATAACAATTGCTGACGTCTGGCTCCCATCCCCAGAGAACTTTATTTAATTGGCCCGGGGTCTGGCCTGTGGACATTGGGTTTTTAAATCCCACAAGTGGTTTTGAAGTACAGCTGGGTTCAAAGAACTTCTGGTCTAATCATCACTTCTCCAGGAAGCCTTCCCTGATTAGTGCAGGTCCACTGAAGGACCCAATGGAAACAGCTCATGTTGTCTCAGTAATTGATGCTGTTTGAAATCTGGCCAGCCCTGCTATATCCACACAGCTGGATGGGAGCAGGGTACAAATATCCCCCAAACCAGTGTCGTGTGGCTGGAGAATGCACAAAAGGATGTAAGATGTACCTTCTCGTTTCTTTAAGCCTAAACTCCCAGATGAGCATTAATTTGCAGCTGCTGAATAGCTGCTAAATCAATTCACTCAGTCACTCAACCGACATTTATGGAGCACCTATTATGGGCACAGAGCTGCAGGAGATTCAAAGACATATACGATGCAGACTCTGCTCTTATGTAACTAATGCCACATAAGGATAGGCTAATCAAGGCCATAAATAACAACGACAAAAGCGAAATCTGGAGGCAATGGGTTGTGGGGTAGAAAAATAAAGAGGTAATGAAAATGGACACAACACTTAGGATGGGTCAGGCAAGGTCCCAGCCGACTCATCTATGCTATGTCAGTCAAGGTTGATGACAACCCTGTAAAGGAGAAGGTATTACCCCCCATTTTACAGATGAAGAAACTGAGACTCAGGGAAGTCAGTGGTTTTCCCATGGTCACACAGCTAGTGCATGTTGAAGACTGACTCCAAAAGGGAAGTGAGCACATGCTTCTTTGAGAAGACGAGGTATGACTATGGCCAGAGGGATCTGAGAGAGGCTTAAGGAGGACCCAGGAGCTCACTACACAAACACACCACCGCTGAGGTACCTCGAATAGGAGGAACGGGCAAGAGAGCTGTTGGGGGAGCAGGGGATAGAATTTCAGAGCCCGAGGCGGGTGAAGTTGTAGTAAAGATGGCAGAGTGGGAGACTTCTACACTGGGTACTGACTGATTAAAACAGGCACGGGACACAATAGTCTGGCCACTTTGAGAAGGTGGGTCCTGGCCCAGTATATTTGGCTGGGGTGACAGCAGATGGCAGCCTCTGCAGACTCAGGGCCTGGCTGAGGGCAGATGCACCAACCACTCAGATGAGACCCTGGGCAGGCTGGATGAGGTGGGCAAGGAGCCAGGGATTCTGTTTTTCTGACACTGATGTCCACTAGTCACTAGTTGGTTGTAATATTCATAGTTTCTGTATGTCCGCCATGGGCAGGCATGGGCCCAGGTGATTTATCTCTGTCCTGGAAGAGACAATAATTTCTGGGAAGTTGGGGGAAGGGAACTAATCTTCAAAGAACAGGATGGTGATGGACATGGTAGTGGTGGAGGTGGTGATCGTGGTGATGGTCATGGTGGTGGAAATGATGGTCACAATGAGGGTGGTGATGTTGGTAATAACGAAGGCGATGGGGATACTGGTGATGATGATGGTGTTGGTTCTGCTTGGATGACTAGTGCCCAGACGGCTGCTCGCTCTAGTCTGTCTCCTGAATCGCACTTTCAGCTCCCTCGTTGTCATCCCCTCTTGTGTCTTGCAGGCCTGTCACACTCCCAGTGCCCACCTCGAAACCCTTTGCCTTCTCTTGCTTTCCTCTGCCCAGCCTGTTCTCCCTCCTGCCCCTGGCTTGGGGGACAGCCCTACTAGCCAGCCAGCCATCAGAGCTGGATGCCCAAGGGTCAGTCTAGACTCTTCAACCTTTCCCTACACCCAGTTCATTACCGAGTCCTGATGATTCGGCCTCTTACAGATCTCCTGAAGCTCATAGTCTCCCCTCCATCTCCCCTGCTCCTGCCTTACTTGAGGCCACATCACTCTTCCCCTGGTCTATGGGAACAGCATCCTGACAGACCTCTGAGCTCCAACTGGCCTTTCTCTGGGCCCCCCTTCATCTCGCTGCCAGAGGCAACCTTCCCTCAGGCAGAATCGACCATGCCACTGCCCAGGTGAAACCCCAGCTCTGGCTCACAGAGAAAGAGCACGGCATAGATGGTAGGCACAAGCTGGCCCACTCCAGCCACGTAGCCCCAGCCCCAAGTCACTACAGCTCTCTGCTCTTGCCCTGCGGATTCATGCCTCTTTTCCTTCCCTCGTACTAGTCTTTCTGTCTTGAACACCTTCCTCTTCTTCTCAGAATGGTGCAGACTTTCCCAGCTCCTATGAAGTTCTTCTCTACTCCCCACCCCAGTGGGCAGAGTTGGTTTCTTCCCCAACTGTGCACTCATCTACAACCTGCATTCTTGCTTAGCTCACAATACAGCAACCCTTTGTTTATTCCTCTGTCTCCTCTGCTGTGCCATGAGCTTCTCCAGGGAAAGGGACCTGCTTTTCCCATCTCTGAATCCGGAGGACCTGGCACAGCTTCAATGCCTCCTGAATTAAAGACAGGAAATGTTCATCTCAGATATCTGTGTTGCCTGAAACTATGCAGAGAATTGTATCTCCCATGTATTTCTGCATCTCATTCGATTCTCATTATCTTCATTCAGGGTTGCAGGTGACATTTGTATTGCTTTACTGATGGCAACAATGAGATCCAGGGGAAAAAAAAAAGGTAAAATGACTTGCTCGAGTTTGCCCAGGAAGATAGTAACCAAGTCAGTGTAGGTCTAGGTGTCTTGACTCCTGTGTGGGAAATGTGCTGATTTCACACCGAGAAGCTCATTTCCTTTCTCTCTAAGAGACTCCTGTGGCTGAGAAGTAACCCATGTCTACAGGACCTGCCCACAATCAGCACAAGACACCTGTGTCTGGGGAGAGAGCAGCAGCCTTGGATTCCCAGGTAAAGGTAGAGCTTGAAGGTAGAAGACACAAACCCGTAAGGATGTGGAGAATGAGAGAAGACAAGAGTCACAAAATTTGGGGAGCTGGAAAGCAGGTGGACAAGTGGCAACCATCTCAGCAGGAGAATATCAAGGATCCTTAAGCTGGTATTGGGAAAAGCCGCAAGCCAACTTGATTTACACAGCAGAACCCTCAAAAGCCTCAGGAACTGAAAGCAACAGGTACTTCTGGAAGTGAGTGAAGGGAGGGGCAAAAATAAGGATTTCAGAGTGAAAGCAATTCACTCGGAGTCAATAAGAACTCCAGATCCTTGCCTCTGCTCCTTACAGCTCGGCAACCGTCCATTTCTTCCCATGACCAAAGCCTGGAGATAAGACAGAATCTCTGTGCTGAGATGAGGGGTAGGAGACACAGCTGAGGGTGCAGGTCTGTACTGAAAACAAGGAATAAGAGAACATTTATATGCATTTATACGCTTCATGCTGAATCCATTAAAAGAGTTGCAAGTACTTGTGTATGAGGGAGGGAGGCTGGTGAATGCTCTTCTCTTAACAAATTTTGTGGAACTCGTTGACTTTTTTTTTTTTAATTTTTATTTTATTTATTTATTTATTTTCGTTGACTTTTTAAACTACATGATCATATCACTTTATTTTGAAAGATAAAATAAGTACTTAACAAAACTACAACCAAAAGAACATGGGGGTCAGCATCAGACATCAGCACCTCTTAACTGTGTGGTCAGCAAGAAGTTGAGTAATCTTCCTGAGCCTCAGTTTTGTCATCTGTACAATGGGGATAAACCCGTATGCTGCACACGATGGCAATGAAGGTAGAATGTGACAAGTATCTGAAGGGCTAAGCACTAGTGTGCCCTCAATAAATGCCTGTGGTGTATCAATCAAGGTAGGACAAGTGCCTGCTTTCTCTTTTTGCCTCACAAATATCCCTCTTCCATTCTATACCAGTCAGAGGTAGTTTTCATTTACCATCTTTTGTGTTGTTTATCCTACCATTGTCATTAGTGGTCCCTCCCTCCCGCCTTTCTCAGATTAAGGCAGGAAGTGCAAATTCACACATTGACAACGAGGAGTGAGTGGCGTGCAGGGTAACTCAGTCTTTCCTCTCCAAACCTCATAAACACATCAAGTTCACCTCTTGTTTTGGCCCCTAACCCTGTGCTTCCTGACCCCAATCCCCCAGAGCCACTGTCACTTCCAGCCTCCCGGTTCCCTCTTTCTTGGCTATCTCCTTTCCCCTTGCTTAACCAAGAGGAGCCCTTCCTTTCTTCTTTCCTTCTCTGCCCTTGTAGATCATTACACCCTCCAACCCACAAGCCTAGAGGTGAGAGACCTGAGCCTACAAGGGTGACCTGGCTGAGGGACGCCTGGGAAAGGGCCGTGGTTTCCAGCTAGGCTTTAGGTCTGCCCCTGGCTCAGCTGGAACCTCAGCAAATCATGTCTCCTGCCCGATCCTTCTCCCAAACTACAGCTGCACACCAACAGCCGCTCCCTGGCCTCCCTACCCGAGCGTCCCCTGGTGCGTAAGTGGACACCAAACTCATCGCTCACCTCTCCAACCATCCCTTTCCCTGTGTTTTCGCATCCTGTTCTTGACAGCTGGAAGCCTGTGGAGTGCTCAGTGAAAGATGGACTACTGGGGAGGAGAAGCTGGTCTGGGGAGGAGGGTGACCGCGATGGTACTCAGAATGGGTTTGAGGTGTAGACGGATATTGACTAGCCAGTTGGATGCCATGGTCTGGAGTTCACGATAGAGACCCTAGAGGCTTCAAACTGAAGAAACTAACGGAAGACTTGAATAGGGATCAGGTAAGCACCAGGAAGGGATGTGAGCGTGTTGAGGGAGGACAGAGAGCTGGGGGACAACCCTTGGAGACGCCTCACGTCAGAAGTGGGTACAGAGAGGAACCTGCTGAGGACATCAGCAGAAGCTCCCCCCGGGGACAACGGGAGAAGTCATGCAAGGGCACAGCCTTGAGAGCCAGGCCAGAAGAGTGGTTCCAGAAGGCAAGTGGTCAGCCTTCTCGGATGCTGCAGGGCAATCAGGTGAGACAGCGAAGGCTGTCAGGGTCACGGAGGCCACGAGGACCTTGACAAGGGAAGTCCCTGGGGTGCGGGCAGCGGGGAGCCAGACCACACGGAGTGAAACGGTGACAGGGAAGCGACACTGAAAATAAACAGCTCTTCCAAGAAAGGCTGCTGAGAAAGAAAGAGAGTGCTAGGCTGGCAGCCCAGGGAGGTTTCAGGGCTGCTGGGAGAGCCAAAGGAAGTGTGTGTGAATCGGTGGAGACTGCCCCTGGGCCCAGGGTGCGGTCCTGGGCACAGGGAGAGGCATCTGACAGAGACAGGATGAAGTTCCCTCCTTCCCTCGGGCAGGATGAGCCACAGGTAGGGACGGGCCCAAGGCAGAGACCCTCGGGAAGGGGCAGGACCTTGGTGGAGCTCCCTCCTGCGAGCCAATCCTGCTCAGCTTTTCCAAATGGCTTTTCCAAGGCCAGTGTTCATCAAGCACCTAATCCTACCTCCCTGGCACTGGTCTAGTTGCGTCATGTTCACTATTTCTCATCCTCCCAGAGCCTCTGGGAAGTAGGTACTACAAGCTCATTCTGCCCGTGAGAAAACTGAGCCTGAGAGACGTTAACTGACCTTGTCCAGGGTCACACGACCGGGGAGTGCCTTCCAAGATGCCAACCCAATTCCAAGGAATTCCCCAAAGCACTGGCCCCACAGTGCCCTCTGGCCTCCTAGCCCTGCTGCTGTGAATTTTGAATTACCCAAGTACAGCCGCGTGAGCTCTTGTTTCTGCTCAGGATGCCCGTGACTCCTTGCCCGCCCACAGGACCAGACTCATCCTTCTGACTTGCCCGTCTTCCCTGGCCCATGGTGTTCCCACACACCCCATCCATGTCTCTTTGTGCCATTGACTGCATTGTGTTGAAATGATCTGGTTTTTTCTCTACTCTACTCCTGGCCACTGTACTCTGAGCCCCTCATGGGTAAGGACCCTGCCTTATCTGTCTTATCTATTCCTAACTCCTAGACAAGTGCCCAGCAAGCACACAGTAGGGTCTAGAAAACAACTTGTCAGATGAAGAAATGAAAACTTTCTTTTAAAAGTCAACAAGGGCAATTTCATCACTAAAATAAATAACGAGGGAGAAATATTTGCAAACCACCTATCTGACAAAGGACTCCTACTCAGATATAACAAACTCTCAAAACTCAGCAGTAAGAAAGGAAACAATCCAAGCACAAAGTGGGCAAAAGACAAGAAGAGACATTTCACCAAAGAAGAGGTACAGATGGCAAAGAGATGTTCAACGTCATTAGCCATCAAGGAAATGCAAATTAAAGGCACAGTGAGATATCACTACACACTTATCAGAAAGGCTAAAATAAAAAAGAGTGACAAGATTAATACACTGCTGAGGGAAACGTAAGACAGCACAGCCACTCAGGAAAAGTTTGGTGGTTTCTTAAAAGTCTAAACATACACTGACCATATGACCCAGCAATTGCACTTCTGGGCACTTGGCCCAGAGAAATGAAAACATCTCCATACAAAAAGCTGAACTGTATGTGACTTCATAGCAGCCTTATTTGTACTAGCCCAAAATTGGAAACAACCAAAATGTCTTCAGTAGGTGAATGGTTAAACAAACTTGGTACATCCATACCATGAACTACTACTCAATAAAAGTGAGTGAAATTTTGAGACGCATAACAACTTGAATGAATCTCAAGGACATTATGCTGAGCAAAAAAATCCAGTCTCCAAAGGTCACACACTGTATTATTCCTTTTATGTAACATTCTTGAAATGACATAAGTACAGTGATGGAGAACAAATTGATGATTCCCAGGAACAAGGGATGGTTGGGGAAACGGAGAGGTGTGACTGTAGAAATAATAGCACAAGGCAGATCTTTGAGATGATCGAGCTGTACCTTGATTGCAGTGGTTACATGAATGTACACATGTGATAAAATGACAGAATTATGTACATGCATCACACCAACACCATTGCCCTGGTGTTGACACTGCATTACAGTTATGTAAGACACAACCTTTGAGAGAAACTGGGTGAAGCGTACACAGGACCTTTATGTACTATCTTTGCGACTTCTTGGGAATCTAGAATTATTTCATAATAAAGTGTTAATTAATTAATTAATTATAGTAATAGATTATAACACACAGTAAAGGAGGAATCCCTGAGTCTATACTGATATAGCTAAATGAATAAATAAATGAGGAGAAGAAAAAGCTCTTACAACTAATAAATGTAGAAGGAATGTTGGAATTAGAAAATCACCTTTCGGCAACCACCATAGCAATAACTGTTTCGGGCAAGAAACACCAACGGATGCTAAAATTGGTGGACAAAAGTATCATGAGAAACAAAATATTTATGTAGTCTCAAAATATCTTCTCATGTGATACTTACCATTTTACAAAGGGAAAGAGAGTAACTCTGCACTGGAGAAAACTGGCAAACACCACCTTTACCAGGTGACCAGGGTTAACATCACCAGTGAGGGGACGAATCATCACGTCCTTCCTGAGACGACGCCCTGAGACGGAGAGCATCATTTCTGTGGCGGCCTGCCAACGTTGAATAACCCAAATCTCATCAAGAGGAATCATCAGACAAGCCCATATTGAGGGGCATCTGCAAAATAACTGGCTGAATCTCTTCAAAAATGTTAAGGTCATGAAAAATTTTAAAAGGCCAAGAAACTATTCCCAATTAAAGGAGATTAAAGGGACTCGGCAACCAAATGCACGTGGAACCCTGGATTGGCCCCTGGATAGAAAAAGATATTAGTGGGTCAATTGGTCTGAATAAGGTCTGTAGACTAAATACTATTGTAGAATTTTTAATTTCCTGATTTCGATAACTATACCATGGTTGTATAAAAGAATGACTTTTTAAGTAAAAACATGGTGAACTATTTAGAGGCAAAGGTCTCTAAATTTACTCTCAAAAGCTTCAGAAAAACTATATATGTATACATACATCCGTATACATGCATATATGTATATCTATACATACTATATGCATATATTTGTAGAAAGAAAATTATAAATGAAATTATAAAGCAAACAAGCATATGTAGTAAAATAACATCTGGTGATTTCTTTATATTAGTTTTGCAATATTTTTAAAAATCCAAAATATTTTTATAAAATTTTAAAACAAAAATTACTAGGGAAAAAAGTTAGTAGGACTTTTCCATATCAGGAATTGCTCTTACTCATCTAATCGGTAATTCCAAATGACTGTGTATTCATTTCCTCAAGAATATCTCCCTCCGGCTGTCCTCCCATAGGATCTCGGGGGAGGCCTGGGCATTGCCAACTCGGGTTTAGGGATTCGCGGAGGTTTAGGGGTGTCGCAGTGGTGCCCCCAGCCTGCCTCTTCAGTGTAGACATAGACTTACAAGACCAGCCCTGGCCCAGCAGGGGTGCAAAGAGATCTTTCTATGGGACCTAATCTCTCCTAATTTTTCTCTCTATGCCACTTCCTTCCTGGCGGAACTGAAGAGCCCGGTCAGACACGGCCTGTGTAGAAAGGCTGGGTTCACCTTCCCTCTGGGATGCCAAAGGGGGGACCCGGGCAGGAGCTGGGACTGGTCTGTGGGACCAACTTCAGTCCACTCCTTAGAGGGAGCCAACTGAGGCCTGAGATGTGTTCTTTACCTATCACGTAGCTCAGAACTCAGAGTCGAGAAGCCAGAGGTCTGATTTCCACTCTGCTTTAAACTATCTGGGTGTCCATGAACAAAATCCTAAACAGTTCTAGATCTCACTTTCTTCATCCATCAAATGGGCCCAAAAACTCTTGCTTTATTTCTCTCAGAATTGGCTGAGGAGGACCTGAGGAACAGAGAGATTCTCTGGCAACATAATACATTGTACTTTGGACCTTCAGTGGTCAGGGCTCTGCACTGGGAAAATAGAAATCCCACAGATATAAGAGGTAAGAGGTCCTTGGCTGTCCTATCAAATGGATGAACTACCCAACCATCCACTCGTCCTTCCTTTCTTTCTTCTATCCATCCATCTGTCTTTCCATTCATTCATTCTTTCTTTCTTCCATTCACCCATCTATTCATCCAGTCATCCTTCCCTCCCTCTATCCAACCATCTATCGACTGAGCCAGCCAGCCAGCCAGCTAGCTAGCCAACATCCATTCATCCATCCATCCAACATCTACGCACCTATTTATCTATTTAGCATCCGTCCGTTTGTCCTTTCATTCTGTCATCCTTGTATCCAGCCAGCCAGCCAGCTGACATCCACTTATCCATCCATCCATCCATCATCCATCCCACATTCATTCATCCATCCCTCTGTCCATCTATCTTCTCATTCACCAAACAGTAGGTTTGCTCAGACAGTGAGCTAGATTCTGAAGAGCAAATGATGGCTGAAGCCAGATCACAGTGACAGCTCACAGCCAAGAACAGAGCGTGTGGGCTTCCCTGGTGGCGCAGTGGTTAAGAATCCGCCTGCCAATGCAGGGGACACGGGTTCAAGCCCTGGTCCAGGAAGATCCCACATGCCGCGGAGCAACTAAGCCCGTGCACCACAACTACTGAGCCTGTGCTATAGAGCCCACAAGCCACAACTACTGAGCCCACATGCCACAGCTACTGAAGCCTGTGCGCCTGGAGCCTGTGCTCTGCAACAAGAGAAGTCACCGCAATGAGAAGCCCGTGCACCTCAACAAAGAGTAGCCCCTGCTCGCCGCAACTAGAGAAAGCCTGCGCACAGCAACGAAGACCCAACACAGCCAAAAAATAAATAAATTAAGTAAATAAACTAAAAAAAAAAAAAAATAGTAAATGCAGATCATTAAAAAAAAAAAAAAGAACAGAGCGTGTGAAGTAAGACAAAGCACTAAAGCTACTATAAAGAATATACAAGGTGCTAGTGGAACTTGAAGGCGGAGGTTGAAATGGAGGAGGGGGGGACAGCACTACTACATTTGGTGACCCAGAAAGAAGAGCTGGAGGGGACGGCAAAAGCATAAGTTACAGAGCAAGGGAGCAGTGGCTGCATGGTTAAAGCAACAGCGTGGCCTGGAGGGGGGTGGGTAGGTCCAGGTGGAGAGGAGACTAGGGCGGGGGTGAGGGCGGGGGTTTGAGCTGGGGAGGCAGACAGGTCCCTGCGGACGGCCAAAGGCAAGCTGTGCCTGATGCCCCCAGCATCGCCGTCCCAGGTCAGCCCTCTGCCCCTGGAGGAGCACGGCTTGGCTGCAAACCCCCCCGGCAAGCCAGAGTGGAACTGCGCAGCCCTTGTTGTGTCTGCGATGACTGGGGACCCAGACTGCTCAGCTCCAAGTGGAGTTGGCAGGGAAGCGGCCAAGGCCACCAGGTCGGGGCTGAGGTGGAGCTGGCTGGGGAAGGCGGCAGCCAGGGATCCGGGGGTGGCCTGCGTGGGATTCTTGGTGGCTCCCCGCCTGGGGGAAGCCGGCCCTGCTCAGTTTGCTGGCCGTGGAGGGGCAGGGCCACACCTCAGGAAACTGGGTGTTGGCTCAGTTTCTCAGCAGCTTCCTAGCTGTGTGAGAGAGAGCAAGTCACCCCACTTCCCCTAGCCTTGGCTCCCAGATCTGTAAAAGAGGAAGGAGTGAGACAGGACAGCCTGCAGCTCTTCCCGGCTCTGGAATTCTCTACCTCTGGGACCCACTCTCATGGACTGGCATGCTTTGTGCCCTGAGTCTTTTCCTGCAGAGATGGCCCAGCTGCTGGATGTCCCACCGTTAGGTGATTTGACTGCTTCCTTGTGGTGTGCTGCCCTCCGGGGTCCCCGGATCTCTTTGGGGATGGTAACACCTTAAGCCACGAGCTTTGACACATCAGTTCTGTTCTATACACGGCCCTTCCATGGCTGCTGCCCACCCCCCCAGCCCTGTGCTGCTTTGGTGTAAGATGCTGAACAGACCTAAAGCTGGCATCTGGGAGCAGGGCCCAGAAGGACTTGGATTTGCTGGGACAGAGGCTCCTGGGAGAATACGAGGAAATGCCCGAGATCTTAGTGGTGAGAGCTCTGAGGGCGGGGAGGCGGGCATAGAAGGTAAGGCTGCCAGAGATGAACTTTGCTCATCACATCGTTGTGCCAGACGTCTGCCTGGGGCCTGGGGAGGCTGCTTTGGAAATCTGAGCTTGATGTCCTGGAATTTATTTTAAACCTAGCTACCGGCTGAGACAGCAAAGGAAAGTTACGCAAATCCTCGGTCAGTAGCTGATGAAGCACGCACTGTGACCACACACCCATCTACCCGCCTGCAAGGCCTCCTGTCTGTCACCTCGTCACCACTTCGTCTTCCTGCCACGGGCCTCTCACCACTGAGCCAGCCACCCTGCAAGTGGCCCCCAGAGGTACCACCCAATTATAGCTGGTTTCCATCTGAATGTGCCTGCTGGGCTTCCCGTTGGGGCCCAGAGCTGTGGGCTCCCTTCCCACCTCTTCTGTCTCCCAATCTTTCTCCACGTGAGGTCTCAGGCAGCCGTTTACACAACCAGCCAGTGATGCGCTGGGGGTCCACCAGATCTTCCCACCCAGGCCCGGACCCTTCCTTGTGCCACGGCCGCCCCGTTCCTGGGAAGCAAACTTCAGTCACAGCAAGAACAGTGGTTCCTGACACTTAGTGAACACTCGTTCTGGCCAAGGCAGCACCTGAGTCTTTCCCATGTACCATCCTGGGGGGCAGCCAGCAGGCTGGGTCCGTGCCACGCTTGTAGAGGATGGGCTAGATGGAAGGAGAGAATGACCCCGAGGAGCCCGATACCCACATGGGCAGTCAAGACAAGACAATGGGAGAAAGGGGTCCAGGATGCCTTCGGGGTGTCCCCTGTAGACATACACCTCCAGGGGCATTTGGAGAGATCAGAGAGGAGGGTCAGACCTGGGAGTTAAGACATTAGATAGTCTTGTCTGAGTCCAGGTTCTGGCCACCTCCTTGCTGTAGGGTCCTTCTTACAAAATGGAAATAAAACAAGACCAACCCGACTGGCAGGAGGGCTGAATGAAATAATCCCTGTTACATGCTTAGCATAAGTAGGTGCCCGTTTAATCATTGCCTGCATTGTTCTCCATCCTCCAGCCTCCTTTTCAGTGCATTTCACTGAGGACCTACTATGTGCCCAGATCTTTCCTAGGTGTGCAGGAAAATGCAGAAGAGCAAAGCGACAGGGTGTGTGCGGTGGGTAAGCACACAGACTCCAGCCTGGCTTCCTGGGCTCACATCTTAGCTCTCCTTCTTATGAGTGCTGGGATCTTGCGCAAGTTTCTTTATCCCTCTGTGCCTCTACTTCCTCATCTGTAAAATGGGGATAATTATAGTACCTGCCTCAGAGGGTTTCTGAAAAGTCAGAGAAAGAATCTGACTTCCTTCCTAGAGAACCACTGGAAAAGTCAAGTGAGGTGATAGATGTAAGAACACTGTCGTCTAAAAGCAACCTGTGTTCATAAGGGCCTATAACTGTTACTAGCAGCAGCGATAATACTAAAGTATAGTGTGTATGTGGAGTTCAGACCTTGCCAGGGGGGCACCCAGAAGACTTTCACTGAGGACGGATAAGGAATATTCCTCAGTGCTGGGGAAGTTAGTATTGGGTGGGAGTTGGGGGGAGATTGTCTGAGAGCTCTCGGATGAGAAGATGCCCTCCAATCCAACTATCCCAGAACTTCCAGAGGGACCTTTTAACACACTATCCCATCCATGCCACTCTTTTGCTAATGCCCCTCTGATGACTTTCTACTGCCCAAAGTGCCCATTCCAGACCCCCTTGAAGGCACACAAGGTCTTCATGGTCTGGTGCCTGCCAGCCTCACAACCTCAGCTCTAGATATATGGGTTCTCCCTCACATGTTCCCTCAGCCTCCCTAACCTTGCCCAGCTGTGTCCTCTGCCTGGGATGCTCTTTTACTTCTTCTCTGTCTGGAAACCTAATCATCCCTTAAGAGGCGCTCAAGTGCCACCTCCCTTGTGAGGTCTTCCTTGATCTCCAGAAGGTTGTTTGTTATTCCTTCCCCCGGGAGGACCTCTTGTACCCCTGTCGTACTGTCATTATTTATTTCCATATTTGTCTCTGCAACAATTGGGCTCTTGAAGACTGGGACCATAACTTCATAATGTCCTCTTTGTAATATCCACAGCACCCAGCTCAGTGCCTAGCGCTGGTCATGTGCTCAAAGAAAGTTTATTGATCAAATGCATATGACAGAGAGTTTTAAACTATGTTTCCAAATGCCCAAGAATTCCACAAAGATATCTCTGAGGTGATCATGAGGCTGATGGAAAAGCGGAGGGAATGGAGTTCCAAAAGTCAGAACAAGGTGCCATGGAAAAGAAACAATCAGTGAATGAGAAAGAACTCTGGAAATTAAAATTATTATTGCAAAAGTTGTAAAAAAATCAATGGAAAGGTTGAAATACAAAGTCAAGAAAATCTCCAGAACATTGAGCAAATGGCATAAAATATCAGAGAGAAAAAAATATTCAAACAGGATCAATTCCAAGTGTTCAACATCCAACTACCAGTAGGAGTTCCAGAATAAGAAAAGATGGATGGAGGAGAGAAAATTTTCATAGAAATAATAACACTTACAAAATCCCCAGAGACAAAAAGGGACACTGAGTCTTTACAATGAGAGAATGCCAAGCAGACATGGAATTGAGCAACTGAAAAATATCAAAGATTAGAAAAAATCCTGCACATTTCTGCAGAGACCAGAACATTGACTTACAAAAAAACAGAACATCTGGTTCTCTGACTGACAATGAAGCAGGATCAGACTGATATTGTAATCTTCATCAGCTTCAGTAGAAGACAGAAGAATAGCAGCTTACTATGTGCAGGCACTATTTTAAGCACTTTACCTACATAAATTAATTTAATCTTCATCACAACTCCATAAGTTAGCACTATCTTTATCTCTGTTTCTGGATGAGAAAACTGAGGCACAGAGAGATTAAGTGACTTGCTGGATCCAGTAGATGGTAAAGTTAATATTTGACCCTGGTTGTCTCATGCCAGAGACTGAGTTTTTAACCTTTTTGCTAATATTCCGTCTCTAAGTGCTAAGTATAAACGGCTTTGAACTTGGAATTCTGTACCCAGCTAAACTATCAGTCAAGAGTGAAGGCAAAGTATACATTTTCAGATAGTCAAGGACTCAGAAATTACCTCCTGTGCTGCCTTTCTGAGAAGTCATCTGAACATGTATTCCAGCAAAGCAACTTGGAAACTGTGAAGGATAAAAACTGGTAGAATTAATCCAGTGATCTAATGTAAAAGAATTCCAGGATGACTGGTAGACAGCCAACCCAGGAAATCCTCAGAACAAGTAAGAAGAGAGACTCGGGGACCCAGGTGGAATAAAATCAGAAATAAGAAAGGAATGGATTCCAAGTGATATATAAAAGGAGGCTGGAAGATTTTAGGAACATGGTGAAGTGACATGTATTTCTCCTACTGAAACAAAACAGTAGGAAACACCAATAGGTAGGGAGGAAGAAAAAAAAATCCAACCAGAAATCAATGACTCAAATATGAAAGAAACTAAATTTTGACATGATTTAGAAGAACTGGTAGAGAGTAAGGAAGAAAAATTCATTTAATGTTGATGTTGGAAGCATTTTCCTGTGAGAGCCCCAGGGATAATCATAGTGTAAACATGGAGAAGCTATGATCACTCACAATATACACTGTAGGCTCACAGGAAACAAAGTCACATCATCAACATAATGTAAACACTGGGCTTTGGGGTTTTTATAGACAAAATAGGAACGGCTTAATAATGACTACAAAATGGAAGCAGATGCTATCAACCTTGACAAAATAAACACAAGGACAAAAGAGATAAGAAACTGGGAGGTAGAAGAGAACAGAAATGGAGGGGAAAATAGGGATATCCTTACAAAATGGGCCTAGCAGTTGGGGGTTACAAATATTGGTTAAACTTACAAAGTTAAGCAACAGACAAACTAAAATAGGGACAGAATTAGCAACACTTGGGAAGAGGAAGAGAGCTAGTGATGGGTTATACAAATCCACTCCTCATCCATCAAGGCTAGGCATAAATGGAGAACATTCGCTCGACCAGATACCCTGATTGGCCTAGGACAGTCCTGTTTTACACCTGTTGTCCTGTGGGATTACTAATTCTGTTCCTTTTTGCTTTCAACAGTCTGCTGGTTGAGGGTTAATGATATGTCACCTTATCTAAAATAGATAAATCAAAAAGTATCAGTATAAACATGTGACATAGGGAAACTACCAGAGAAAGTAAAATGAAAACTATTTAAAGTGTTGTCTCATGGGAGTTGGTGGGAAGTGGGGTGAAGGGAAGGCAAAATACATTTGTCAAAATTCATCCAACCATACAGTTTAAATGTGTGCATTTAATGGTATGTAAATTATACCTCAGTATAGCTGATTAAACTAAATACGGTGACCTTTGGGGATGGCAGGTGAAAAGCCATTCTGTATTATTTGATTTTGTTTAAACAATGGGCATTTTTACTCAGGCAAGATTCTTAAAAATTATTATCAAAAAACAGAGTTTGTGGGGTGGGTGCTGGATAATATCTAAGGCTCTTCCTGGCTGGGCTGCTCCCTGAGGCTTTAGACCAGAAGCAGGGAAGAGAGTGTTTCCTCTGAGGCCCCTTTGTTTTAACTCTTCTGGAAAAAAGGGGGACTCAAGGAATTAGATCACTGGTTCTCACTGGATTTGCTGGGGGGAGCTGAAAACTTACCAGTGCCTGGAGCTCATCCCCAAGAGGTTCTGATTTAATTGGTATTTTTATTTTTTTATGTTGTTGTTGTTGTTGTTTTTGGCTGTGCTGTGCGGTATGCGTGATCTTACCCCGACCAGGGATCGAACCCGTGCCTCCTGCATTGGAAGCACGGAGTCCTAACCACTGGACCGCCAGGGAAATCCCTAACTGGTATTTTTTTTTTCCCCTGTAATTTATTTCTAATCTCATAGAGTTGTGGTCAGAAAAGATGCTTGATATGATTTCAATTTTCTTAAATATACTGAGGCTTGATTTGTGACCAAAGATGTGATCTATCCTGGAGAATGTTCCATGTGCACTTGAGAGGAAAGTGTAATCTGATGTTTTTGGATGGAATGTCCTATAAATATCAATTAAGTCTATCTGGTCTATTGTGTCATTTAAAGCTTGTGTTTCCTTATTAATTTTCTGTTTGGATGATCTGTCCATTGGTGTAAGTGAGGTGTTAAAGTCCCCCACTATTATTGTGTTACTGCCAATTTCCTCTTTAATAGCTGTTAGCAGTTGCCTTATGTATTGAGGTGCTCCTATGTTGGGTGCATATATATTTATAATTGTTATGTCTTCTTCTTGGATTGATCCCTTGATCATTATGTAGTGTCCTTCCTTGTCTCTTGTAACATTCTTTATTTTAAAGTCTATTTTATCTGATATGAGTATTGCTACCCCAGCTTTCTTTTGATTTCCATTTGCATGGAATATCTTTTTCCATCCCCTCACTTTCAGTCTGTATGTGTCCCTAGGTCTGAAGTGGGTCTCTTGTAGACAGCATATATATGGGTCTTGTTTTTGTATCCATTCGGTGAGCCTGTGTCTTTTGGCTGGAGCCTTTAATCCATTCACATTTAAGGTAATTACCGATATGTATGTTCCTATTACCATTTTCTTAATTGTTTTGGGTTTGTTTTTGTAGGTCCTTTTCTTCTCTTGTGTTTCCCACTTAGAGAAGTTCCTTTAGCATTCATTGTGGAGCTGGTTTGGTGGTGATGAATTCTCTTAGCTTTTGCTTGTCTGTAAAGCTTTTGATTTCTCCATCGAATCTGAATGAGATCCTTGCGGGTAGAGTAATTTTGGTTGTAGGTTCTTCCCTTTCATCGCTTTAAATACATCGTGCCACTCCCTTCTGGCTTGTAGAGTTTCTGCTGATAAATCAGCTGTTAACCTTATGGGAGTTCCCTTGTACGTTATTTGTCGTTTTTCCCTTGTTGCTTTCAATAATTTTTCTTTGTCTTTAATTTTTGCCATTTTGATTACTATGTGTCTTGGCGTGTTTCTCCTTGTGTTTATTCTGTATGGGACTCGCTGCACTTCCTGAACTTGGGTGGCTATTTCCTTTCCCATGTTAGGGAAGTTTTCGACTATAATCTCTTCAAATATTTTCTCTGGTCCTTTCTCTCTCTCTTCTCCTTCTGGGACCCCTATAATGCGAATGTTGGTGCATTTAATGTTGTCCCAGAGGTCTCTTAGGCTGTCTTCATTTCTTTTCATTCTTTTCTCTTTAGTCTGTTCCGTGGCAGTGAATTCCACCATTCTGTCTTCCAGGTCACTTATCCATTCTCCTGCCTCAGTTATTCTGCTATTGATTCCTTCTAGTGTATTTTTCATTTCAGTTATTGTATTGCTCATCTCTGTTTGTTTGTTCTTTAATTCTTCTAGGTCTTTGTTCTTTAATTCTTCTAGGTCTTTGTTAAACAATTCTTGCATCTTCTCGACCTCATTCTTTTTCCGAGGTCCTGGATC
Organism: Balaenoptera borealis; assembly: GCF_965194805.1. Lineage (NCBI taxonomy): Eukaryota > Metazoa > Chordata > Mammalia > Artiodactyla > Balaenopteridae > Balaenoptera > Balaenoptera borealis. The sequence goes on along the minus strand of NC_138866.1, from coordinate 118,171,044 downwards.
ATCTTCACTATCATTATTCTGAATTCTTTTTCTGGAAGTTTGCATATCTCCACTTCATTTAGTTGTTTTTCTGGGGTTTTATCTTGTTCCTTCATCTGGTACATAGCCCTCTGCCTTTTCATTTTGTCTATCTTTCTGTGAATGTGGTTTTCGTTCCACAGGCTGCAGGATTGTAGTTCTTCTTGCTTCTGCTCCTAACTGGTATTTTTAAAGCATCCCTGATGGTTCTAATGGGCAGCCAGGTCAAGGATCACTGAATTTGGTGAGGGAGCCCTGAGCTCTTAGATGTGAGCAATTCAAGATGGCGGATGGTGACTGAGCTGCCGATTGGGTAAGGACTAGGTGTCACCTGGTCACACTTCCTCTTTTGCAGGGGGGGAAACTGTGGTTTACTGGCTCAGAGAGAGAGGGACTTGCCAAGGTGGGGTGGCACATCAGTGGCCCAGTTGAGGTTGGAGCACAGATCATTCGACTCCTCATAGATCATTCGACTCCTAGCCAGTGCTCACTCCTCCAGAGTATCAGAGATCCACGAGCTTGACCGTAGAAGGTCAGTAGCAGACGTGCAGTGATTTGCTGAGCACCAGCCACACGCTAGGCTCTGTGCTGGGCACTGGATGCCGCTTCTCTTCTTTAATCCTCCTGCCATCTTACAACCCCCATGTCGGACTTGAACTAAGCTGCTTCGAGAAGTGAAATGACCTGCCTTTATCTCATGTCACTCTCACGAGGCTCTAACACAATATATCTCAAAGTGTAGCCCAAAGCAATGTTATTCTCTGAAGTTTCCTGAGGTGGTTGTTAAAAATGCAGACCCATAGGCCCCCACCCCATACCCTTAGAATTAGAATTTCTGGAGGTGAGATTCAGGAAGGCACATTTTCAGCAGTGTGCCAGGTAGTTTGCCAACCTGCAAACAATTGAGAACCACTGCTCACATGGGCCCTCTTTGCATCTCTAGAGTGGACCAAACACCTCCCACCTCAGGGCCTTTGTCCCTGCTGTTTCTTCCGCTTGATTAACACCCCTTACCTCCAACTCAGTCTTCTTTTTTTTTTTTTAATTAGATGGTTCCAATTTTGGGGGTTTGGTTTTGTTTTATTTTTTAATTTTTGGCCACACCGTGCAGCACGCTGGATCTTAGTTCCCCGACCAGGATCAAACCTGTGTCCCCTGCATTGGGAGTATGGCATCTTAACCACTGGACTGCCAGGGAAGTCCCCTCCAACTGATTCTTAAGTCTCAGCTTCCTCTGGGAAGTCTTTTTAATTCTTCAGACAAGGAAAGGTCTTCTGCTATACACTCCTTTGCACAATAGACTTTCCTTCCATGGTGCTATCATAATGGTAACTTATAAAACAATGTTTGTGATGTTTTGTTTCATGCCCCTTCCCTGCTTCCATGAACCCCCTGTCCGTCATGTCCACTGAGTTGTTCACAGCCCCTAGCCCCAATCCTGGTGCCCTGCAGGGGATAAACAAGCAGCTCAGTTACAGGACCACGGAGGAGTGGAGCCAGGATTCAACCCCAGACCTGCATGCTGCCGTTCTGCTTCTCAACCTCTGTGATGAACTACCCCAGAAGAGCGAGGACCCATCCAGACATGGGGATCCTAACCATTTGCTCCATTCTCCAGGCCCCTAAGCCACTCTGCTGATACACAACGAGGAGTTCTTTTTGGTAAATACTGATAGCAAACAATTAAGGGGCAGGTGAGAACTTAGATCTTCTCCCTCGGCCTCAACACCAAGCTCGGTGAAAATGAGGCATGGGCAAAACGGAATCCCACCTATGGGCAGTTACTGCAAGTAACCCAGACAGCCAGACAACCCCCGTGAGCTCAGTGAAGACCTGGGTCTCTGTCTTTTTAGGTGTTGTGATAGCATCGCCAATGAAAGTCCACCTGAGTTAACGGTGGTAATAGTAAAAGTCTGCTATGCTTCCAGTCAGAGACAGCCAGAGAAGAATCTGCCCAGTCGGTAGGTAGCTGCACACAGACCATTTAGGAACCAAGTGTGGGGAGCCTTTCTTTCCCAGACTCGCTGCATTCTCATATCTCCTTCAGGCTGGAAACGTTGCCACCAGATTCTAGCTAACTCACGTATCTCCATTACCGATGTACAATGAAAACTCCTTTTTAACATTCACTCTACTAATTAACAAAACCTTAATACTGGTCAGAGAAGTCGTAGCATGGAGTCACTGCCTCTGAAAATGAATTTCCAATTGGTGCAATTGATCAGACCTAGGATAGAGATTAAAACTAACAAGTGCACACATTTTTAACTTTCCAAATGAAGTATTTTAGAGAACATAAAGTAACCCCACCAGCAGTAGGCAGCAACGCAGATCCTGTAGGCCTCTGAATTTCTGCTCTGTTATTTGAACCAGTGTTTGACGCCTGAGACCTGGTCTGGCCCATCTGCTAATTCCCCAGCAGAGCCCTGAAAACACTGAGATTTGCTCAAAAATTCCCTCTAGTGATGATCTGCAGAGACTATCTGTGTCCAGGCATGCCAGAAGACAGAAGTGGTGTAGGACAGGGCTTATCAAACTTTACTGTGTGTCAAGAAAAGTTGTGAAAGACTAAGATGGGGTGGGAGGGAGGAAGAAAAAGAAAGGGAAAGAAAGGCAGGGATTACTGGGTATGCTGTCCAGAGTACCCTTCTGGCTTTTGTTTTTTCTCAATCTTTCATTATCTCAGCTATTTTACAACTCTGGAAGTTGTTGAAAACTGATAGAAATGTAAACGATCCTTGTCCGTAGACATGCAGATTATATCCAACGCAATGCAATGCAATTGATTATTGCTCTATGGATTTTTTTGCCAGTTTTGCATCTATTTGTAAATTAATTCAGATTCCTGATGACCTGTATTTGCGTCTACTCTTTGCATCCTCCTGTAAGTGATTAGAACATCTTAGTGGTTTCCTCGTTAATCAATGAGTTTAAAAAAATCTTTGACCCAGATTCATTTTATGTTTTTTGAGAGTCGTGATTATACCTTCTTTTAAAGATTTCACATGTGCATAAAAATCACCTGGGGATCTTGCTAAAGGGCAGACTCTGATTCCAGGTCTAGGGAGGGGCTTAAGGGTCTGCATTTCTAACGTGCTTCTGGGTGACGCCCATGCTGCTGGTCCTTGGATGCACTTAGGTGTCAGACTACTCTTGTGATGATCCACTTTGAAATGCCCACGTGAGAGAATGTGTATGTGAATGAGGTCATTATTACCTATACCTTAGGATTAATTCATTACCGTAAAGAAGGTTAGAGATTTTTTAAATGAAATTGCTGTGTGATAGGACCCACTGTCCTTGCGTGAGTGCATGAACAAGGTCGAAGAAATTGGCCACAACCCCTGGCCTTGGAACCCACCACCTCACCCACAACTTGAACGCCACAGGTTTGCAGGGCCCTCTGTACATTCCCCCGCCCCGTGGGAGCACATGCTCCCAACCCTGGACTAACCCCACCAAGGGGGCTGTAGAGGAGTGGGAGGAGAGATGGCTATTAGCTCCAGCAGGGTTCCTGTTCAGCCTGTCACCTCCTGCAACGAGGAGGGCAGCTCACTCGTCCCATGGTGTTCCTGCCCCTCTCGGACCACAGGGACTGAGCACCGGCGGGTCTCCCGGGAGCCCTTCAGCAGACGGGGCTGTACACACTGGGAGGTCTCCCAGGTTCTGCTGCTCAAGCACATGGGCACCGCTGCCTTTCGCCTCTGACTTCCAGCCGCACAGGCTCACGGGGAAAGTCCCAGGGAAAACCTTTTAGGGTAACATCTGAACATCTGACATCAACCACCTCGGCTCCTGGGGCAGCACCTTCGGGCACTGCCATAGCAGTGTGCCAGGCTACGGGTCTCTGCGGGCTTATGGCCCATTCCTGTAGGGGATCTGGAGAAAGGCATACTCGCTTTTTCACCTCACTGAGCCTGGGAAGAGTGAGAAATGCTGGGTCCCTTGGCCTGTGTCCAGGGCAGGAGGACCAGATGGCAGGGAAGAGCGTGGGCTTTGAAGGGCTGGCTCAAATCCTCCCACTGCCCTGATCTTGGGTGAGACACTTTCTCTCCCCAAGCCTCAGTTTCTTCACCTGTACTATGGGGACAGTGTTCAGAGCACAGCCTTGTGGCGAGGCTGAGCAGACGGGATGCAGGTGAGCATTCTGCAGAGGTCCTGCCCCCTGAAATGCTCTTCTCTCTTTGACAGGTCATTTCTCCTTGTTCAGAGCCCTTTCTGAATATGCCCCTTCCATGACACCTTTGTCCTGCTTTACTTTGTCATAGCATCCATCCCTGAGATGATTTATGCTTTTGTTTTCACTTCCTCTTCTCTGCTACCCACCCCACCCTGGGCAGGGACCCTGTCTGTCTTTTCACAGCTGTGTCCCTGCTCCTACATCAGCGCTTGCACACAGGAGGCATGATGAACCGCTGTTGCATGGATGAAGGTGTCCAGCACATCAGTAGGTCCACAGAAAACCTGCGTTCTTTCCCCAGGACCCTTGGCATGCATAGCGGGCTCCTCCTTGCCTCTCCCCACCTTAAGTCTAGGCTCGAGGTGGGTTTTCTGCTCTCTGCCAAAGCAAACAGAGAAAATCAGTTTCCTCGTGGTTCATAATTGTTTCCTATTTTTCCAATAGGCCTGAGCCTGGCCTCGAGGTTTCCAGGCACAGATTGCTCTCCCCCTCGCTGCTCTCAAGCCGTAGAGGGGAGTGGCTGTGAGCAGTTAGATCTGGAAGCTGCCCGAGGCGGCTGAGTAAACAGACCCCTGCAGAAGGTCCTGCCTGCACGGTGGAGGAAGACACGCCTGGTCCCAGCCAGCACCTGCCGGGAGCCAGCTGGGCCCGGCACACACGTGCAACGGTTCATTTCACCCTCATAACTCTGGGAAATCGATGCCATTCCCCATATTTCAGATGAGGAAACTGAGGTTTGTATAGTTCGGGGTCTTACCTGGTTACCTAGCTAGTAGCGCTGGAACCAGCGTCTGAGACCAGGTCTATCTCACTTCACGGTCAAGTCCTCGCCCAAGGTAGAAAAAGAAAGGGTCTAAGGGCAGAAGAAAAGAGGTCGGGATCAGCTGTAAGGAGCTGACCTAAAGGCGGTGGCTCCTCCTGAGTGTGATTTGACCAGATGGGACGTAAGCCAGGCGTCCCCTGCAGCCTGGGACAAATCACTTCTCTGGCCATCGAAGGCCTCTCTTACATGCCAGGGTCCCTCAGTAGCCCTCCATTGCTTATAGCATAAAGCCCGGGGTCCTTAGCTGGGCTGTGAAGGCCTTCCACTATCAAGCCATAGCCTGCCTTTCCAGAATGAGTTTCCCCCACCAGAGGCTATGCTCCAGCTTCTTTACCAGTACCCAAATATGCCCTGTATTCTCCACCCCTACTCCCTGGCCTTTGCTCCCTGCCTAGAGCACCTGTCAAAGTCTGATACACCCCATAAGGTTCAGCTCAAAACCCAGCCCTAGAATCCCTTCACTTAATCCTCAGAGCAGCCCTATGAAGCGGTTATCATAACTGTCCCCATTTTACAGATGAGGAAACTGAGGATGGAGGATAAATGTCTTGCCTAGAGTCACACAGTGAAGTTGAGGAATCTGGAGGCATCAGAGTCTCTTTACCTCACCCCTCTCTAATCCCTCCTAGAACTGACCCTAAAGGAGGTGGCTCTTTCTGGGGGTGGGAGTTGGGTCCTGTACACCTGTCCTCTGCCTTTGATGAGATGGACCAGATTATATTTTCTGATCCAGGGATCTGATTCATCCTTGTTCCTGTGCCAGTGGGAGCAGAATCCTCCCAGCAGGGGGAAGGTTGACATTCCTTTGTGTTTATGGGCGTTGGGATGAAAGACAGCAGGAGAAGGGGTGAGTAGTTTGGGGGGCTGTTTCATCCACCTCTGTCCCTGCAGGTTTGTTCAGAGAGGATACTGCTGCCTACCACTGTGGAGCTGGCTGTCCACGCCTTCTTTCCAGGGCCACTGCTGGCCTGAGTGTCCATCCTGCTTCCAGCCTCTTCTCCCTTTCTCCTTCCCTTCCACAGTCACTCCTACCCTCTAAAAGGAAACTTCATCTTCACGCGCCTCTCCGCCCCTCTTTCCTTCTCCTTCCCGCCACCCCTCAACCCCTCTCTCACCTGCTCTGTCTTCAGCTTATAAAATCTGCCTTCCCACCAAGGTTATCCTTAAAGATCTGCTCCAGTCTAGTTTGGACTCACTTTCCTATGCCTCCCAGTAGATCTTTCAACTTTATAGGGCAACACACTTAACAGGGAGGAATGTGTTGATAATGGTGGAATTTCAGGCATCCAGGAGTCAGACTTGTAAGCAGCATCTGGCCTTCCAGGCTCCAGCAGACCAGGACTTTGGCATGTTTAGGAGGCTGCAGATTTATTCTCTGTACCCAAAGGCTAAAGGAAGGCATGTCCAAGGATTCATATGGGTCTGGCTTTTTCTCAGCTCATGGAAAACTACTAGGACTGATTGATGGGGCTCTGACCTGGACCTCAGTGGAGTCCGATGACTCGGGCCAAGCAGAAAGATCCCAGGCATTCAAAGAACTGCACCATCTCTCCCCAGCTGGCCAGCTCTCCATGCTGGCAGTTGGCAGAAAAGCAGGCACCTTCGTAACTAATATTGTATAGCGGGGGTGGCAAACTCACATGCTTTCAGGGGCAAGGTAAATACAGTGAGAGTAGGCAATAGGGAGTGGTGGGGACTGGGGCAACTGGAGAGTCCTGCTATGCCCAACGTAATTCAAAGGAAAATATGTCTGGCCCTCAGGCTGACTGTTTGCCAACCTCTGCTAATGCATGACAGGTTCCAAAGCTCTCTTCCACATGGTTTCACTGAATTATCATCTCCTTTCTTCCTTACAGTAATTATGCCCACTTGGCAGATGAGAAAACTGGACCTTAACAAGGTTAAGGCGTTCTCCTAGGCTCATTTCAGGCAGTCATTTACAGGTGGTGGCTTGAAGAGATGCAAAGAGAGGTCTCTGCCCCCAATTTATCACCCATCATCAGGTGTGGAGGTTGAAATATGACTATCCAAGCCAGCCATTAGAATGATGCTCTGCTCTGACTCAGGATTCTCATTTGAAATGTGCCTCCTCCCCCTCCCCCATGTACTAATTCCCTCCCACCCGTGTAGCACATCCCATCATGAAGAAGGATGCAGAGGGTCCTGCATCGGGGCTGGGCATGGGTGGCCAGGTGCTGTGACAACCCCCATACCCCTCAGCTCCACGCCTACCCCACACTCACTCACAGAGAAGAACAGTTAGTCATGGAACCTGGGAGGTCTGGATATAGGCCTGCTGCCCTATGGCCTTCTGAACTTACTGGAATATAGTTTCTTCAACACAATACAGTGATATGGAAGTGATAATAACTAGTGATACCAGATACACTTCTAGGTACTTTACATGTATTAACTCATTTAATCCTCACAGTGTAATCCTAGGAGGTAGGTATCATGCTTAATCCCATTTTGCAGATGAGAAAACTGAAGCACAGTTCATGCTTCCACAGAATTTGGAAACTAAACAGGTGTGTAAGAGACAAAAGCTGCTTATCAGTTCCCATTCTGGCAAAAATTATCCATCTATGCATTCCACAAATCCTGTTTCCAGGCACCAGGCTGTGTGCCAACATTACAGTAGGACACATAGGCCTGGAAACCCATTATTATGAGAAGTATGACAAATGGGTCATGAGAAATGCTACATGAGAAACGTGGACTGCAGGAGCCTAGAAGTATGGGGAAATCTGGGAAGGCTTCCTGGAGGAGGTGACACCAGGCAGAGAAGGGGCATTTCCCAAAGTGAGAATGACCAGTGCACGGTTCCAGGGCAAGTGTGAGAAGCATGTCACCTTTGAGAGGCACTAGGAGATGCAGTGCGGCAGACGTGACAGAGGAAGGGCAAGGCGGTTAGGTTTGGGGTTATATTACAGGCCAAGGCGAAGGTTCAAATTCTACCCCGTAGCAACAGACCTTGAAGGAGGTGAGTGAGGGGCTGGCTATTTTCATTTTTCTATTCAAAATTTGCAATAGGTTCAAAATTCAAAAAGCATGAAAGGTATACAGTAAAAAATTTCCTTCAGCTGGCATTCAGCCCCCCAGTTCCCCTCCCCACGGTCAACCAATCACATTTGTTTCATACATGCCCTTCTAGAGATATTTTATTTTATTTGTATATAAACTAATCTCTCCCCCACCTTCTCTCTCTTCCTTTTTATCTCTTTTTACATTTTTTAACCCCAAAGACAGCACACTCTTTTTTTTTTTTTAATTTTTATTTATTATTTATTTACTATGTTTATTTTTGGCTGTGTTGGGTCTTCGTTTCTGTGCGAGGGCTTTCTCCAGTTGCAGCGAGTGGGGGCCACTCTTCATCGCGGTGCACGGGCCTCTCACTATCGCGGCCTCTCTTGTTGCGGAGCAGAGGCTCCAGACGCTCAGGCTCAGTAGTTGTGGCTCACGGGCCCAGTTGCTCCGCGGCATGTGGGATCTTCCCAGACCAGGGCTCGAACCCGTGTCCCCTGCACTGGCAGGCAGATTCTCAACCACTGCGCCACCAGGGAAGCCCGACAGCACACTCTTTATGCATCTCTGCACCTTGATATTTTTCAGAATGTATCTTGGCAATCTTTTCCGTTTTTGCATGGCTGCATCATGTTGCATGGTTAAGAGGAGTTGTACTTTATTTAACCAGCCCCTATTGATGGACATTTTGTTTTTTCTAATCTTTAGCTCTTACAATAAATGTTGCAATAAATAATCTTATGCATATGTAATATCTTCCATGTTCAAATACATCTATAGAAAAAAATTGCCAGAAGTGGAATGAATGAGGCAAAGGATACATAAATTTTATTTGCGTTAAAAATGTTTTTAATTGAAGTCTAGCTTACAGAAGGTAAAGTGTAGAGCTCAATAGATTTTGCACATGTATACATCCGTGTAACCACCACCCAGATCAAGGGATAGGTTATCATAGAACATTTCCAGCACCCCCTCATGCCTTGTCCTAGTTGATCCCACCCTCCAAGGTAATTTACTAGTCTGACATCTATCACCGTGGATTGGTTTAGCCTGTTTCTGAGTTTTGTAGAAATGGAATCATAAAGAATGTACTCTTTTTTTTTTAATTGAAGTACAGTTGATGCACAACATTATGTTAGTTTCAGATGTACAGCAAAGTGATTCAGTTATACATTCTTTTTCAGATTCTTTTCCATTATACGCTACTACAAATAATTGAATATAGTTCCCTGTGCTATACAGTAGGTCCTTTTTGTTTATCTATTTTACATATAGTAGTGTGTATATGTTAATCCCAAACTCCTAATTTATCTCTCTCCCTTTCCCCTTTGGTAACCGTAAGTTTATTTTCTATGTCTATGAGTCTATTTCTGTAGGTAAGTTCATTTGTATCATTTTTGTTAGATTCTGCATATAAGTGATATCATATGATATTTGTCTTTGTCTGACTTTACTTTGATAATCTCTGGGTCCATCCATTTTGCTGCAAATGGCATTATTTCATTCTCTTTTATGGCATTGTATATATATATATATATATACCACATCTTCTTCATTCATCTGTCGATGGACATTTAGGTTGCTTCCATGTCTTGACTATTGTAAACAGTGCTGCTGTGAACATTGGCGTGCATGTATCTTTTCGAATTAGAGTTTTCTCCGGTAGTTTTGAGCTTGGTTTCTTTGGTTCAACAGTGTGTCTGAGGCTCATGCGTGTTGCTGTGTTTAGCTGCAGCTCTTTCTTTTTCATCGCTGTTTGTGTTCCATTGTATGAGTATACCACAATTTATTTATCCATTCAACTCTTGATGGGCATTTGGGTTGTTTCCAGTATTAAGCTATTACTAACAATGCTGCTCTATACATTCTTTGGGGAGACATTTTAAAACTCATGTCCATTCGGGACTTCCCTGGCCGTCCAGTGGTTAGGACTCCGCGCTTCCACTGCAGGGGTCACGGGTTCGATCCCTAGTAGGGGAACTAAGATCCCACATGCTGTGCGGCATGGCCGGGGGCTGGGAGGTGGGTAAAAACACTCATGTCTATTGATTATATGTCTAGGAGGGAAATGGTTGTGTTCATTCTGATTTTGGTGGATATTGCCAAAGTGCCCTGCACAGAGGTTGCTGTAGCATCAGGGTAGGGCTGTTCCCTTGGTCTGCATCTAAGCATTCAGCTTAGCACCATGTCTAGCACAGAGCCGACGCTCATTAAAGCCACGCAACCCCCAACTCCAGGAGTCATAAGAAAATGCTCAGCGATCCCTGAAGCCCCACTCCGAGCAAGACAGTATGATTCTGCCAACATGCCTCACTAGAAGGATCAGGTGAGGGTGAGGAGTCAGGGGACACATTTCCACCTCCAGAGAAACCTTTTCAATTCATAACAATACCCCCTTCCGCTCCTGTGGCTCTGGCCTTTCTAAAGCACTTTGATGCACACCCGTAGTTCTCAGCCCTGTTCACATTAGGACCCTCTGGGGACCTTTCCAGAAATACCAATGTCAGAGCTCCACCCCCATGGTTCTTATTTAATTATTCTGGGGTGGAGCCTACACACGGTATTTTACAAGCTCCCCAGATGATTCTAGTGTGAAGTCAGGGCCAGGAACCACTGACTACCCTGAATATCATCCTCTGAAATGGGAGAAACTGATAAGGTGCTAGGGGGTGGGCGGTGATGGAATAGTCTTTATAGTAAAACCATAATGCTTCCCTAGTACCAGGAACAGTGCTAGAGCTTTATAGCTGTCATCTCATTGAATGCTGTATGAGAAGATCGTGAGGGCTGTCATTCCCCGGGTACGAAGGAGGAAATGGGCTGAGGGATGGAGTGACCTCAAGGCCACCCAGCTGGTCAGCGGCCGTGCTGGGTCCAGAGGCAAGGCGTCTCACTACACACACAGCACACACGCTCATGCCTGCCTCCAAGTCCTGACCCCCATTATGCCTAGAAAGAGAGACTAGAAGAAAATGCACCAAAATGTTAACAATGGATATCTTTGGCTGGTCTGATTATGAGTAATGTTTTCTTCCATATACTTTTCTGCATTTTCCAAGGTTTGCTTGATCAGTGAGCATATATAATGCTTATCATTACGAACAAATAAAAGTCCTTTCAAGTCGTTGAAGTAAAGAGCTTTGCCATTTTCTGGAGGAGCAAATTGAGTCCAAGAGCATCCCAAGGGAATGAGTGGCAGAACTGGGGCCACACCTGTCTCCCGAGTCCCACATGGGGCTTTAGACCTCTCAAGAGGTGAGACAAGTGTCATCTTTACCTCTAGGATAGGGCTCTGGAAAGGTGTGAAAAAATGTCCCCAAATAAAAATTGCTGCATTGTTTTAATTTGATTATATATGCTCTTGTAGAATAGCCAGGAAATGCAGAAAGATGAAAATAGAGCAAAATAACCTGAAAACTCACCATCTGGATATAAAAGGTAGGAAAATTTGAGGGCCTATTCTTCCAGACAAGTCTCTGTCCAGAAATATACATACAGATTCAAATAAGCACAATTTTCCAACAATAGATCATGCTGTAAGCATGCAATTTTGCAATCTTCTTTTTTTCAGTTCAATAATATGTCATATACATGTCAGTGAATAGAGCTACACGTCAGTCTTAGAATGGTTGCACAGTATTGCATAGATGTGCCATAAAACATGTAGCCATTCTCCTGGTGATGGACACTGTGGGTTGTTTCTAACCACATCTTGTTTTTGTGTTGCAAAATGAACATTCTAATATAGTGCTATGAAAAACTCTGAGTAAAGTTTACTTGTAAAGTTTATTGGTTTGGTTTTGTTTTTGTAGAGTGAACAGTGGTTGAATTTGGATGTGTGAATGTGTGAGTGTGTGTGTGTGTGTGTGTGTGTGTGTAAATGTGGGTCCTTGTGGGTTGACTTTGATTTAAATAATTTAATTTAAACAATCCTAACCCAACAGAGATCTTATCAAGCCTCTTCTCCTTCTCTCCCTCTCTCTCTCACATGCGCGCGCACACACACACACACACACACACACACACACATACGATTTGCAGGTGAGATGTGGTTACGAAACCCTCTTGAGCAGAGCTGGGCAGAGTACCTGATGAGACCATGTAGCCAACAGCCAAGGTCAGGTGTTGCCTGCCAGCTTGGGCTCTGAGCCTACAGTTTGCTCTTAACAAATGCCTGTGGGCAATGACCACACACACACACACACACACACAGTCCAGCCAATCTCATTCTCCCTGCATGGAAGGCTCTGGGGCGGTAATGGGATCTCATGTCCAGAGGCAGGCATAATTGAATGGCTGAGGGCATTAAGTCCTTGATTAAACTGGTTGTTCATTTGAAGGGACAATTAACCCAGCTAATATTCCAGGCCAACCCAGCAGTTCCGTCCCCATCAAAGGACATATTGAGCAGATAATAAGTGGCTGTATCGCCTTTATGAGGACTAGGGTTCCAGGGTCCTTACCTAAGGCCCACTGCCCAGGTCAGGCTGGGGCCATGGACCCTTCAAATCAAGGAGACTCCAAATATAGCCAGCCTGGGTTGTGTGAGCCTGAGTTTGTGAACGGAAGAGGATGTTTCTTCCGGGGAAGTTTTCTCTCACAGTCAAAATGACCTTCCATACTGCTTGTGTCTGTCACATCTACGTATGATGCATGGAGCTTCAGCAGCCATCTTGTGACCATGTGGAGACCTCACTGGCTCTGCCCTACCTCGGGACCTTTCCCTGCATCATGGCTTTCTTATTGTTTAAGCCAGTTGAGTTGGGGTTCCCTGTTTTAAGCAGCAGGAAGCATCCTGACTGATAAAATGGGTCCTTCTCATCACCCACCAGCTTTCTGGAGGAGTAGAGGTGAAGAAGGGCAGAGACAGGGAAGAATCTTCCTCCCTTTTCTCTTCCAATGCCTGATGCTAATCAGCGTTAGATCTTCCCTAGAGCACAGATATTCCCAGTTGCCTGGATCCTAAAAGACTGAATCCAATAATTGTTCTTGTTCTGGCCCTAGAGGTCTGGCTGTGCTGTGGGGAGAAGGAGAAGGGAGCCAGGGCCTGGCCCATGAGCTACTTAGGTCAGACCGGGCCAGAGTAATGACTGGCCAGCTGCCAGGCTTGGCCAGGGATCCCACAGGGTGGCAGAGACAAAGAGTGGGCAGGACTTGAAGTAGGTGGGCAGCTTGGTGGGCAATCCCAGCCCCTGCAGGAACAAGTAGAAATAACTCCCATGGTGGAAGCGTGTCTCCACGCTGGGTACCACGCTATGGGCTTTGCATGGATTGCCAATATCATCTTCATCACACCTATGAGGTGGATGCCATTACGTGGTTTCCAGACAAAGGAACGGAGGCCCAGAGGGGTTAAGTGTTCTGTCCAGAGGCATACATTGAAGAAGATGGGGGCAGATTAAAATTTAAGATTGTACAACTCAAAAGCCCTTAACCACCCTTTGTCAACTTATGTGTCCAACCAGCCAGCCAACCAGCCACTGTGTGTTCCTCCATCCATTCTACAAATATGATCTGACCCCTGACCTGTGCCGGGCACTGTGCAGATGCCAGGAATAAAGTGATGATGGGTCCTGCCTTCTCCATGCCCTGGGTGGGCCGTGGCACCATTGGCAAAGGAGGGATGACCACATTCAGGCTCACAGTCAGTCTCCTCACACCACCCAGGCTGGACTTAGGAAGATACCACCTCCATTCTGACCCCCTTTGGAATGTTCTGAGCCAGGAGATCACAGACCCTGCGTTGGGTCCCACCCACTTATTGTCGGCGTGACCTGGACCAAGGCACACTCTCACCGGGGCCTCAGTTTTCTCATCCGCCGAGCTGGGATTAAAAATATCTTGTGCGCTCTTCACAGGGGTGTTGGGAGCCTAAAGGGAAAGCCTTGTCTTAAAGAGCTTTGTAAACTCCAATGTTTTAGGCAAATATCAAGCAGTAAATCCATTCACCGCCCCCCCCCCCCCCGCCGTTTGAGGAAGTGGTCTTTTCCTTTTGAGTCGATTGGCAAGTCTCAGCTAATAATAACCTTTAAAATCTTATGTGTCATATGTTTTATGACACATGCCATTTGGGAACCCCTGGAGCCTCATCGGTGCCTGTGTCATAGCCCCCCTACCCCGCTGTTGTCAGAAGGACTGTGGGGAGGTGAGGGCTAAGGTCCAACCGATAAGTGCAGGCTGTGTTTGCACAATGATTTCAAGACCAAGCTCTGCTCCAGGGCCCTGCCCAGCACTGCTGGCTTCTGGCCGTTCCCGAGAGGGACTGATGCTTCGTCCAGTGTTCTCTGCGGCTCTGATTACCAGAAGGGTGTCAGAAAAGAGTATGTTTCCTTCTAGATGTAAAGGAGAACAAATGCGACTCCCTAGTGGCTCTGGGGTAGAGCACATTTCTAGGTGAGGAGCAAAGGGGAGCTTACACTGCCTGACTCACAGCAAAAGGGTACCTTGTGCCCTGGGTGGGGTCCACAGGAGGCCAAAGCAATCTTACATTCCTGGAAGGGGAGCTTCCTGTTTTTAGAGAATCTATAGACTCCTAGACTGACAAACCCCATACTTAAAGGTTGAAAATACCAATTTTATAATAAGGTAAAGTTTGTTTTCATTTATATCTATTTACAAATGATTTACTGATTAAAAGGACATGGAAAGAAAATCAGCCCCGCCCAAAACCTCATGTCACTGTGATTTATCTGGTATTAAGGGTTAGGATATCCTGAGCAAGAACTGTGGCTTAAAAAGTGCAGAAATAAATTTTTCAATACCGAAGAATCAATAAACTACTCTTGGGTTGAGACACAAAGCAATATGTGGAAAGAGCTCTGGAGGTCATATGACTAAGAAGCTGTGTGTCTCTGTGTGTGTGTGTGTGTATGTGAGTGTGTGTATGTTTGTGTGTGGGCATATTGTGTGTATCTCTGTGTGTATATATGTATATATGTTGTATGTGTGTCTCTGTGTATATGCATGTATGCGTCTATTGTGTGTACATCTGTATGTGTGTGTGCCGTGTGTGTCTCTGTGTTCATGTATGTGTGTCTCTGTGTGTGAGTGAATGTATCTGTGTGCTCATGTGTGTCAGTGTGTATGTGTATATGTATGTTGTATATGTGTGTCTGTGAGTCTGTGTAGTGTGTGCATGTCTATGTGTATTCATGTGTCTGTGTCTGTGTGTATGTGAGTGAGTGTGGGTGTGTGACCTTGGGCATGTCCCCTGCTCCTGGACTGCGTTCTCACAATTATAAATCAAGGGGTGAGGGCTAAATGAATCCTGGTTCCCGACGGCCACTGGCACACTCAGCTATCCTGCTGGAGCTCTGACTGGAGAAGGTTCAGTCTTCCTCCTGATCTGAAAGTTTACCCACTGACCTTTCATCCTCCCTGCCCCCAAATGCCTGTGCTGTCCTTCCTGCTGTCCCCGCACTGCTCCAGCCTCCCTCAGGAGGCCTAGCCCTTTGCCTCTGTTGCGGGCTCAGCCATCTCTCACCCTTACACCAGGTGACCTTGGGACAGCCCCTGCTCCTCCCTGAACCTTCAGCTTTGACGTTCTCGACACACAAGCTTCCTGCCCCTGGTAAGTGTGTGGGAGCCGGGACACGGTCCGGGAACTCTCACACACACCATGCCCCCTTCCAGACTGGACACTCCTCCAGGGCAGGGAGAAGCATGCCAGGGTCCCAGTGCCAGCGTGGGGCTTGGCACGGAGCGGGGTTGTGGAAGCACGTGCAGGAAGAGGCAGGGCTGAATCAGCTGAACCCGGGCGCCTGGAGCCGCCCAACCCCACCCTCCCCAGCCCCAGATTTAGGACTCAGAGCCCTCTCTCTCTCTCTCACCTTGGCTGCATCACAGAATCACCTGGGGAGCATTTACAAATAATGGTGCCCAGGCCCCCCAGACAAAGTGAACCAGAATCTCGGGCATGAGGTCCATCCATCTGCATTTTCAAAGTTCCCCATCACTCTAATGCACAGTGAAGGTTGAGAACGGCTCAACCCTAGAAGCCAGAAAATCTCTGGCACTACAGACTAAACCTCCTAGAGACTACTGAATTAAAGGTCTTCAGCCATCACTCTGCTTCCAAGTTTCCTGTTGAGCTCATAAAGTACAGATTTGAAGACCACCCGAGAATTTCTGGTGATCTAGCCTGGACCTGGACATGGGCACTTCAATCAGCTTCCAGGGCCCTGGTGCGGACACAGGTGGTCCTGGGTCCCGCTTGAGCCCAGCGGCGGAGGCTTCAGCGGCAGGGCAGCGTCAACACACATGCACACCACAGGACGCATTAGAATAAACGTCAGCTGCAGGAAACCCTAGCTTCCCCCTGCCCCTCCTCCTAAACTCTCAGGCATTCTTCGAAAGCCCATCTGATTTTGTTCTTTCCTTAGTTCAATGACTCTGATGCTGAGACCCTAATCCCTAAGGCAGCACATGCAGACCTGGGGGGCCGGTCCCTGCGGGGGCCACACCTGGAGGCCTCTCCCGTGCTGTAGGGCCCTGCAGGTGCGGTTCTCTCTGCTCAGCTCACTCTCGCCCATCTCCCCACCCGGCTGACCTAAACCTCCTGCTCACCTCTCAGTCAACTCCTTCCCTCAGCTCCCAGAGCCCCAGGCATGAATCCCAAGTCCTCCACTAAGCCACAGGCTTCAGGAGGGCAGGACTGGGTCAGGTCTGCTCACTGCTCTATGTGGAACCCACACGGCTGCCCAGGGCCTGCCATGTGATAGATGTTCAGTAAATATTTACAGAATGAATAAATGACACAACACACACACACACACGCACACACACACACACACACACACACTCCTTCAGTCTCAGTGATTCTTACCCTGAAGAGGTTTTCCAGCCTCACCAAGTGAGCAGGCAGGGAAAATGTAATTGAGAATGTTCAGCCAGTGCAGAATGACAACCATATCTTGCGTGTGCATGTGTGTGCATGTGCGTGCCTACAGGCAGGTGTATGCGAGCATACGTGTGCACGTGCGCGTGTGACCGCATGTGGTGTATGGTACTTAGAGGCTGCATTTAGGTTGAACCCACAGGCTTTTCCCAACAATGGTGCAATGGCTCCTGGGGGTCTGGTTTTTCTCCCTGGAATACAGCTCTCCTCCAGGTGCTGCAGGGTTTGGCCGTGCTCAGAGCCTGAGTGCCCGCGGGAAAGGGGCGAGGGAGAGCCTCGGTTGTCTGGGGTTGGACCAGAGTAGGGTTTGGGGATAGCAGAAAGAGAATGGGTCCGAGTCTGACCGGAGTGGGTTCAAATCCAGTGCCCGCCCTTTCCTTGCCAGCTTTGTGATCTTGGACCAGTTCCTCACTGTCCTTCTGGGCCCAGTGGGAATAATGTCGATGACCCACCCAGCTGGGGAGGGGGGCGGGAGGGGAGGTTCTAGTTGGAGGGACAGACTGGCTGGTGATGCAATGTGCTTTGCTCTCACCTTCTCAAAGGGGATCTTTCTTCAGACGTCTGTCTCTTCCTCTTGACAGGGCAGGACGTATGGTCAGTGCTTAATAAAATCTTGATGGCTTGATTAAGCATCTAGCCCAGAGACTGGCACATAGTAGGTACTCTAGGTACTCAATACTTGCCTTTTCCTCCTTGAAGCAGTGCTAGCCTGAGACTCAGGGGGACTGGAATTACAGCCCAGCTGTGTGTGTGTGTGTGTGTGTGTGTGTGTGTGTGTGTGTGTGTGTCCTTCCTTCCCTGTGACCTTGAGCAACCACATACCCATTTTCTGGGCCTCAGCCTCATCCCAAGTCAAAGGAGAGGGCTGCGCCCATGCTGTTTGCCCCCTTCTGTGTTATGTTTTGCCTCATTTGACAGGATTCTGCCCAGGGGTGGTGAGGTCCTGGCTGGGGGCCCTGGGAAGCCAATGCAGACCGAGGTGCTGGCAGCCAGCACCAATCCGGCTGTGTTCCTGGCCTGCAGGAAGCGGAGCAGTGTTCTTTTCTTACCTGTCGATAATAGAAAGCCTCTCCTTCAATTGAGCTGTTTCCTTCTTTTGCCCTAAGCTATGAGGAGTAGATTGGATGAAAATTATCAAGCCTCCTCATCTAGAATAAATATTCTTGAAATGGAGCAAGTTATAAATAAGCAAGCAGCAATATCCTGTGTTATGAATATATAATTTCCATCCTTAATAGCTGACTGGGCCCCAGGGACTGTCTGAAAATGGCCTGTCTGGTCCTGATATTTTATGTTTTTTTAAAAAGACCCCCAAACTTTTGTTTCTTAGCCCTTAAAGAGTTCAGTCTCTGAGGGAAATAATGAGAGTGAACGTCACAGGAAGCCCGTGTACCAAGGACAGGTATTTTGTTTTTAAAAAGCTTGGGAGAATTCACACAGAATCAGAGAATGAAGGCTGGAAGGGGCAGCAGAACTTGGCTTGTCCCCCCTCCCCCCTTCTCATTTTACAGAATAGGAAGTAGAGGACCAGAGAGGTGAAGTGACTGGCCCAAAGTCACACAGCAATGAACTACATTCTAAAAGTCTAGAATGCAGGCCTGTCAGATCACCAGGCTGTTAGCTGGCTCTCTCTTCCCAGAGGCTGAAGGGAGAGCCTGGGGATTCCCTATTCTGGCGTCCACAGAAATTGCCAGGATGATTGACAAGGAAGTTTGCTTCCAGTGGCAGCCCAAGCTCTGGATGAGGGGAGTTGCCTTGGCTCAGATGCAAGACTGCGAGGTCCAGTGAGCACAGGGCTGCTTTTTCTTGCTTAGACCTGGGCCAAGTCTGCATCTCAGCCTGGCATTCGGGAGCCTCGTAAATCTGTCCTTTCTGCTTCTGCAGCCTCAATGCCAAGGATTAGTGTAGATTCACATCACTCCTGCCTGGCATGCAGCCAGTGTTGGGGAGAGACAATGGGCTGTGGGGTCTCACAGATCCCACTGGCCATTGGCTCCTCCACTTCCTAGCTCTGTGATGCTGAATAAGCTGGCTGGCTTCTCTTAGCCTCAATGTCCTCATCTGTCCAATGGGAATGGAGATGGCTGTGAGAATTAAATGAGATAATGTGTATAAAGCGCCCAAGATGAGGCCAGGCAGGAACCAGGTGCCATGAATCCCATCTGTCCTTCCAGGGCTGCCAGCTCGTCTTCCCCAGTCTGCAGGGCTACAGCTGTGACCATCCCTCACTGCAGACCAGCCTCCAAGAGCCTCTGGTTTGGATGAGCCCAGTGATTTTGTGTTTGCTCATCTCATCTCCCAGGGAGAATGAACCTCCTCCAGAGCCCCACATTCTGCTCCCGGGTGCCCAGCAGTGTCCAGCATAGAGCTGGCCACATGTAGGTGTTCAATTCAGGACACATTGAGTAAGCGCTTGCTGAGCACTGGGTACCAGGTCTAACGATGACTACCAGCTATCAAGCGGCGACTATGTGTTATTCAGAAATGCATCAACTCATTTAATCCCCATTGTTATCCCCATTTTAAAGATTAGCAAAGGGAGGTTTGCCAAGGTGATTCAGTAACTTGCCCAAAGTGATAGGGCTAGGCATGGCAGGGCTAACACCAACCTAATGCCAAGCCTCTTCTCACTCCTCTCCCTTGTCTTCCTGCAGGATGACCTGCTTTCTCCAGGACCAGAGTAAAACTGGAAAACGAATGAATTCAGCAGCAGGTCCCCTAATGGTGGGAGCAGGGGTGGGTGGGGGAGATAGTAATGGCTATACAGTGTGCATGTTAAAATGGAAATGTCCTCTCCCGTGGGTCTTGAGGTACGCTCGTAATTATGAGCCAGCGTCTGAGGTTCTGATTTTGATGGCATTAGTTTTAATGGCTTCCTTTTTTTTTTTTTTTAAGCCGTTTAATTACTAATCAGTGCTGCCTTGCAAGCTAATGTGAGACGAGCTCTTTGCATCTGGGGACAAGGACCCTCCTTGGAGGGCAGCTGAGAAGCCTGCCAGGGGCTGGACACTGGGCCAGCTGGTCTCCCCCGCCCTGAGAGGTCCCCCCACCCAAGTTCCCAGCCCTTTCTGCTATTTGACACTTGTCTCTGAAATCACAGATTCCCATCACATCTGGGAGGAAGCTTAGCAATTGGCTAGCCTGACCCTGCCCACCTCCCCTCACAAAAGGGGAAACTGAGGCCCAAGAGGGGGCGTGAGCTGCAATGACTAGAATTTGTGGGGCCCCTTCCTTACTTGCTGATTGATTTCTAGCACATATACTCATTTGCACTCCCAATTTCAATAGTCAAAAACTTTCCAATGTGAAAACCTCATTTTCTGAAGCTAATTTAGGTCTCATTTTCATTAATAGCTTGGCAACAATCATGCAGTGGAAATTTCTTCCAGGTCGAAGCAAGAACTTCAGCCAGGGAATCAGGGTGTCTGCTAGCTCTTGCTGTGTGTCTCTGGACAAGCTGAGTCACCTCTCTGGTCTGTGGTTTTCCTCCACAGTCAAATGAGGGGATTGAGTTATCTCAGTGTTTTTCCAAACACTATTCTGTAAACCACTCTGTAAAACAGAGCATGCCACAAGTTGTAAATATTTGTTATTCAGAAGAAAAAAAATTGAGGGGAGTTTACATGGTCTAATAAGTTTGGATAATGCTGGATTCAAGTTCAAGTTGTTTTTGTTTGTTTGTTGTTGTGAAGGCACGTGTACCATGTGCCTATACAATGATAACACAGCATCTTGTGGCCCCCTTAGAGGAGGTGATCTTTTTTTTTTTTTTAATAAATTTATTTATTTATTTATTTATTTATTTTTTTTTAGCTGTGTTGGGTCTTCGTTTCCGTGGGAGGGCTTTCTCTAGTTGCGGCAAGTGGGGACCACTCTTCATCGCTGTGCGCAGGCCTCTCACTATCGCGGCCTCTCTTGTTGCGGAGCACAGGCTCCAGACGTGCAGGCTCAGTAGTTGTGGCTCACGGGCCCAGTTGCTCCGCGGCATGTGGGATCTTCCCAGACCAGGGCTTGAACCCGTGTCCCCTGCATTGGCAGGCAGATTCTCAACCACTGCGCCACCAGGGAAGCCCAGGAGGTGATCTTTTTGTGGCACATTTGTCAATGTCTTTTGGAGCACTAGACTTCCCAGGAGCATAGAATGGGAAGCCCTGTCGAGGATAGGTCCCACTCTGCCCTCATTCTCTGGGGCTTCTGTGATTCTAAGAGACAAGGAATAAAGGAGACAACTCTGGAGACATCCTCTTAGCTTTAAGACTTGGACCACCCACTTCCCCCAATCGTCATCATGCTCTTGTTAGGGGCACCCTCAGACTATGAACCTGGCGTTCTACTCGGAGCTTTGACTTTGCTACTCGTTGGCCAGAAAACCTGTGGTGGCCACACCAAAGCTCACCAGGCCCTGCCTCACTGCCCGGCCAACCCTTGCTTACCCTCAGCCCAACAGGCTCCTACAGGCGAACATCTCTCCTTCCCAACCCACCCCATTCCCAGGCCTGCCTCCACACGAAGCCTTGCTCAGGGGCAGTGCCTTGGGATGAGCCCAGGTTTGGAATCAGAGGCAGATTCAAGTTCTGTCTTTGCTGCTTCCTCGTTATATGGTTCTGGATCAATGGCTGAAATGATCTCGGTACTGACTGCCTACCTCTGGGGTAAAGAATAAAAGGACCTGCCATTTTGCCTTAACCTAAGTCCGCTGGAAAGCAAACCCTGAAGCAAAGGCTTGTATCCCACTGCTTTTTCAAGGAGTGCAACTCCAGGGACACGGGAGTGAGGGCAGTGATGAGCAAAGCTGGAGATAGGAGAGACCAAGAGACTACAGGCATACAAGAGGATGTGGGCCACCCAGTGGTGTCAAATGCAACTGACTGCTGTATGGACTATTCATGGCTCCCATCCTTGCCACCATGGACGATGAGGTGGCTGGGGAGAGGGTGGTTGACACCCACAGGCTGAGTTGTCTCGCCCTCCCAGTTGTTAAGTGCCTCCCCCATAGTGGGCATTCATGTGAGACCACAAGACCAGCCCGCTGTGTGTCTGTTCCTGTAAGTCCTCTCACACACCTTTTCCTCGGACATTCTTAGCCCTAATCTTCCAATTTTCTTCTTTCCCAGCCCTTGACCAACCAGCCAAGCCATTTACCACTGCATCTTTGTATGTACTTTCCTCAGGTCACGTTTCCTTGCAGCTCTTCCCACAGGGGGTTTCCCTTCACTTCTGTCCCTTCGGGCCATCCAGATTGGGTCTATAGCATGGTCTGAAAACAGTCTCTTTTCAACTAATGATGACACATGACTCTGACCCATCTGCGAACCAGGCCCAAGTTTTCTCCTTCCCCATCAGGTGATCAGAGAGAAGCCCTACCCTTTGAAGTCATAGGTGTTCAATGAGACGCATCAATGTACTGTGTGCAACAGCCTGGGTCACGTGTTCTTGTAATTTACTCTTGTCTTCTGGACAAGATTGGGCTTGATCCCAAATGTACTGTTTCTGTCAAAATCAAACTACCCAACCCTATGAGTTGGCACATTTAACACCAGCTCATGACGGTCAGGTCCCGTCCCATAGTCACTCAGTGTCCCATGCCAATTTCAGGTGGTATCCAGAGCAAGAGTTCTCTGCAATGAGAATAATGGCCTTGCTCTGGAACCCCAGGGTTTCTGTCCTATAGCCCTTCTATGGGTGCTTGCCAGAGTTTCCACCCAGCATCCTTGTCTGCCACAGAGACTTCTGGCACTATTGGACCTTCTAGGTCAGATGGACCTAGTGACAGGCAGCTCAAAAGACAATTTGGATGCACAGCAAAGCCCTGTTTTGATCTCAGAAATTTACCTTGCTTTAATCACGTGCAACTTATAAGATCTAGTAGGATATTAAATTTTATTTTTGTTGCTTTTTTAAATTTTTTTTTTAATAAATAAGACATTAAAATAGTTCCAAAATTAAAAACACTAAAAGGGTATAAAAAGGTATACAGTAAACAGCCTCCCTTGTACCATTAATTTCCTGTCCAGCAAAGAACCACTGTGTTTAGCTTCTTGTGAATTCTTCTAGAGACATATTATGCTTACAAACGTAAATAGAAGCACGTGTGTGCGAGTGTGTGTGTATCTTCCCGTCTCCCACCATTTATTAACACGATTGATAGTTTACAGTTCTGTCCCTGAGTTGTTTAACTCAACAGTATATTCTAGCCACCTTCACATAGCAGCACATAAAGAGGTTCCTCACTGAATTCAGAACTGTCCAGGAGTCCCTTCAGTGGATGTGCCATCATCAGTTTAACCATTCTCCTACTGATGGACGTGTAGGTTGTTTCCAATCATTTGGAATCACAGAGAGGACCCCAGTGCATAACTTCCTACACATGGAGGTACAGCTTCCTAGGAGGAGTGCATGTGTAACTTTAAGGGATATTTTCAAATGACTCCACTTGAGATTTGTATCAATTCACACTCCCACCGGTAACACAGATGTGTGCTCATTTTTGTGCCCCACCATTCTCAGTGGGTGTTTTAATCTTTGCCAATCTGACCAGTAAAAAATGTTATTTTGATGTACTTTAACTTGTAGATTATTTAATTAAACTCTGGTGGTTTATACCTTGTGTCACTAGTCAGATTTAAAGCTACTTGGGCTTTCGCAGACTCAGTATTTTATGCCTTGATATATAATCACAGAAATGAGGAGGAGAGCGAGAACCAGGTCTAACTTGTTTGTGACTCTCTCCCTGGTTCCAAGCACGGTGTGTGGCACCTAGCAGATGTTCAATAAATATTTATTGAGAGAATGAATGAATGAATGGATGGATCGAGTGTGATGCTGGTCCCATCTGTCCAGCAGTTTGTAGATGAAAGAGTACTTTTCCCCCATTTTATCAGTTCCATCCTCCCTAAAGTCTAGTGAGGGGGCACTAGAGAAAATGATGATAACCTACTCTGCACAAAGCCCTAAGAACTAACATCCATAGACCCTGCTAAAAGAACAAGGCCACGTTTCCAAGTTTCATTCCAAGGATTTCCCCAATGTCCTTTGCCTGATTGGACCAAGAGATAGGCAACTGATGCAAAGGTATCTTATTTAAAGACTGGCCAGCAACCTATGATTTATGAGAAAGAGCTGGAAAAGCTGGGCTGGGCCAATCAGGACTGGGGAATGGGACTCAATGGAGTGGACTCAGAGCTGAAAGGTCAAGAGGTAAAATTTGAGTCATGGTGGCCATTATGGGTCATAAAGAAGCCATGAGCTGTGAGGGAGGACTGGGGAAACTCTGAATGAACAAAGGAAGCTGGACAGCAGAGGGAAGGCCACAGATTTCCCAGGAGAAGTGAATTTCCTCATGTGGTCCTGGGAGACAAAAGGAGAGCTGTGTCCATTACTGATGGCTTTCCAGTTGAGTCTCACGATTCCAAGAAATGAATTTAGGATTCTATCCTTAGATTCCATGAGACCCCTGAGTGACTTGACAAGAAACGTTTCTTCACTTGAGTTGCCTGGATTGCGTCTCTGTTTCTTGCCATCAAAAGATCCCCAATTGGCTCCCATTTTGCCAATGTGGGATCTGAGGCTCTGAGCAGTGGAGTCCAAGTTCTCTGCCTGCCGTGTCAGTGGGCTCAATGCCTTGCACATGGGGGTAGTCAGTTCATATTTGGCAATTGCATGATTGGTAGATTGACTTCTCAGTTGCTTGATTTAAAGCAACAACAAATCTTAGCAGAATGCATTTTCCGGGACTTCCCTGGTGGCGCAGTGGTTAAGAATCCACCTGCCAATGCAGGGGACACGGGTTCGAGCAGGAAGATCCCACATTCCACGGAGCAACTAAGCCCATGCACCACAACTACTGCACCTGCGCTCTAGAGCCCACAAGCCACAACAACTGAGCCCGTGTGCTACCGCTACTGAAGCCTGCGTGCCCTAGAGCTCCTGCTAGGAAACAAGAGAAGCCACCACAATGAGAAGCCCGCGCACTGCAACGAAGAGTAGCCCCCGCTCACCGCAACTAGAGAAAGCCCACGTGCAGCTTTATGTTAAATAAATAAATTTAATTAATTAATTTTTTTTAAAAAAAGAATGCATTTTCCAAAGATGGTGGCAACAGTAACTCCCATCCCACATGCTCTTGGGCAATGCAACCTTGCCACTCCCCCATCAAGAGATGGGATCTAATTCATCTCCCTTAAACTTGGGTTGGCTTTGGTAACTCCCTTGTGACCAATAGAATATGGCAGAAATGATACTGCATGACTTCCGAGGTTATGTCATTGGAAATCTTGAAGCTTTTGCTTGGTCTCTTGGAACACTGACTCTCGTGATGCCTGCCCCCACCTCAGAATCTAGCCCTCAGGCTATGAGAAGCCCCGGCCACATGGAGAGGCCATGTGGAGGTTGTGATGATCAGCTCAGCTGATCCCAAACTTTGAGATATCCCAGCTCAGGTACTGGACAGGTGAGTGAAGAAGCTTCCAGCTGAGTGCAGCCCCCAGCAATTCAAGTCACTCTCAAGGATTTGAATCTTCCTGGCTGGGACCCCAGACATGATGGTGCAGAAACAAGCATCTCCACAGTGCCCTGAGCAAGTTCCTAAGCTCCAGAAGCTAGGAGCTTAATACTATTGGGCTTTGCTTCATCCCACTAGGTTTGGGGGTAGTTTTTTTAATACAATCGGTAACAAATAGATGACTGGAACAGAATTTCTTTCCCCTAAAATCGTGATTTCACTTCCTTTTCATGTCCAGCTAAGGGTTAACAGATGAATTCTAAATCCAGTAGCTATTTCCTTAACTTGAGTCCATAAACAAAAGTAGAGCCCTTCCAAGACTGGGAGTGACTATAAAAAGAAGGTTCCTTGACTTTAAGGCCAGGAGAGCTTTGTTCCTTAAAACTGGTGAAAAGAGGTTTCCTGACACATGAAAAAATGACATCTGTTTCTCGGGCTAAACACACACACACACACACACACACACACACACACACACACGCACACACTGTGCACTGCTTCCTGTGCAGACAACGTGGGCTCAGTTTTCCGGGAAACAGTTATCCAGTTAGGAAATTCTCCAGTCAAGAAATGTGGCCATTAGCTCAGGGGAGGGCACTCTGGCACAAAGGCTGGCAGGGGAACCAACTCTTCCAGCCAACGTCCTCGTGATGAGCTGGAGCCACCAAGGAGCCCCCAACACCGATGTGTCCTTTTAAGTAAACAGCAAGCTCCTGGCCTGCACAGCGCTCTGCAAACTGTGAAGAGCTCTCCAAATGCACAGCTGTGAGCCTGGAGACCAGCCTTTCAGGGAACAGATTGGGGAAGTGGGGGGACTGTGACATCCTGCAGAAAGCAGGTCTCCCTGGCAGGAGGCCGTGGCTGAGGGGAACGACCCACTCAGATCCCCCTCGCTGTGCTCAGCACTTTAGAGTTTGCACAAAGACCTGCCCTTCTTGCATTCATTGGAGCGTCTCTCCATCGAGAAAGACTCATGATTTCCATTTTATTCATGTGAACTTGAAGCTGAGAGGAGCTGAAGGCTATTCTAAGGGTCACATAGCCATTAGGTGGGAGAACCAGGGTGAAACCTGGGCCCCCTTATTCTTTGTCGTGCAGCCTTTGCACTGAGCTCGTGGCCATCGTTCCTCACATCTGCAGAGTACTTTACTGTTGGCAAATGCCCCCACAGGCAATGCAACCATGGAGCCGCAGGACCTGCGTCGTATCTCCACTTTATAGACAAAGAATTTGCTGTAGAGTGAATTGCCCCAGTCCCGCTGCTAAACAAGTGGAACAGCCGGGCCCTGAGCCAGGTCTCATGGCTCCAAAGCCAGTGGTCCTTCCATGCCGCTGCTTCCCACCACAGAGCCGCATCAGTGAAACCCTTTCATGTGTGTCTCCTTTCTGCCCTGGCTCCTGAAACACACATGAGCCTGGGCAGGGAGGTCATTGCCAGCAGCCTTTGAGCAGTGATGTTCCTGTGGTCCTTCAACATTTATTAAATAGCCACAGTGTGTAAAGCGCTGCCTAGCCCGTAGTGACTGCCTCCGACTGATGTGGTATTAAAGGCAGCCGTGACTTGGGCACCGAAGGGCCGGACACACCAATGTCGGGCCTCCCACTGTGTCCGCTGCCCTTTCCCAGTCTCCAGGGGCATCCACACCCACCCCCGACATCAGAGGGGCTGTGAGCTGATCTCCTGCAAGCCCAGGTGTGGCCACGGGGGAGCAGAAACCCTCGGGGCTGTGGCGTGATTAAACTCTGTGTTGTGAGAAAGTGACACTGTGATCTGATTCATACCAGTAAATATGTGATTTACATTTAATTCTGAGTAACCTTTCTGGGCTCGGCGAGGTGTGAAGGAATCTGATGGGGCCGGCTCCTTGGAGGGGGAGGAGATTCATATTCATTAAGACCTCCACATCAGCCAGCTGAAGGGTGACAGCGCCCCAGCACCCCCCCCTCGCCCTCCAGGGTCACGGCTTCAGGGACGCCAGCAGTCATGCTGGCTGCCACTTGGGGTGGTGGGTGTAGGTAGCCGTGAGGACTGGAGGGTCTGGGGGAAATTGGGAGGAAAATAAACAGCAGGTCCACAGGCAACACTGCCCAGGCTGATGGCCCTCCAGATTGCTGCATTAGCTGTATTGATCTCTTGAGGGTGGAGAGGGGTATTGATTGAGGGGGTGGCAGCTCTCAGTGGCCCCAGCCATCTCCTTTGTACGTATTTACAAGGCACTGTTCAGCCACCTCTGGTTCATACAGATCTGGACGGAGAGAGGAATGCCAGGGAAGGAAGGCTGGGGTCTCGGGGCCTCATCCCCCCTCCAGGCAGCTGAGAGCAAGGGTGGTACTCCTGGCCCCCCAGGACACATGCTTGGGGTTTGATTACCTGGGCTGGGATCACTGCAGGTGCACACCGCCTGCTGAGGTTGGGAGGCAAAAGAAGTGCCCTGAGGGAAAAAGATGTGCTTCTCCTTTGGACAGAAACCTAGACACTCTGAGACCCTGAGCTTCTCTGTCCTCTTAATGGGAATATCTGTAATGATTAATAAAAACTCTGAGAGCTGCTGTCTGCTGGATGCTTACTGGGTGCCAGGCACCGTGCAAAGCCCTTGTGCATCCTTCTCATTGAGTCCTTACCACAGCCTCTGAAGGAGCCAGTGCTCTTACTTCCAGTCTGAGGATGAGAACCCGCACCATGATTACGATTCGGGATGGTGAGCCCTATGGGATAATGAACAGACCAGAGCGAGGTGGCAGCGGGTCATGGCCTGTTCTAGGGGACCCTTACCTTGCTGGAATATGTACCTCTGGTCAGTCCCTCACTGGAGTTGTTTTTTATTTGCATGAGACCTGTTTTCCCAGCAGCACTGGGCCTGATGCTTTGCCTCGTACTGTTCTGGGCCCTTTGAGTGACTAGAGGGAAAGAGAATACGGCCTCCAACCCCAGGGGTCTTTGCACCCACGGGGACTGGGCCCACCCAGAAGCCCTTCAAGAAGAGAAGGTCTGGACACTCTGTGGGTGCAGATTTGGGTGGAGAGCGAGGCCCCAGTGGCGACGGATGGAACTCTCTAGGTAAGGACGGCTTGGCCCCTTTTTGGCTGCAGACTTGGGGTGGCCGGCTCTGTGAGCCAGCCCACCCACGTGGCCCAGGAGCTGCCTGAGGGTAGGGCTGCGGCCCTCAGGATCACACAGTGGCCCCAATGCTACAAGCCCTCAGGAAGGTCTTTTGGAATAAGTGTTCCTCAGTTGTCTCACTGAAGCAAGTGGGGAAATGAAGGTGAGTTGGGGATTCTGTCCTAGGTCTCCACTGTGGCCACCCGCTGGCAGTGACGCATCGAGCACCCAGGCGTTTGAGGTACGTTCCTTCAGCACACTGATGCAGCCGGGGCTCAGGACTCTGGGCCAGTCACTGGGGGAGACGGCCACGGGAAAAGGGCATTGAACCATCTGGGCTGAAAAGGGTTGGAGGGAGCCAGTATGGGGGCTGTGAGAGGTGCCTGGCCCGGGACAGAACTGTGGAAGGTGGCAGCTCCTGAAGAATTCCCTGGGGCGAGGGACAGCTGAGCTGGGAGCTGAAGGTGGACAGAGCACCCACCAGCCAGGCCAAGAGATGGGGAAGAGGGTCCCAGGTGTCCCAGGGGAGAAGATGGGTCATGAGAGAGCAAGAAACCCCCAGGGCAGGCAGTGTTTCTGTGTGGCAGGACAGGGGAGCGTGCACCTGTCCCAGGGCCCTGCAGGACATATTAGGAGCTTTGAACTTATTTCTGAGGGTGACAGGGAGCTAGTGAAAGCTTTCAGGCAGAAGAGTGTTAGAATCCAGGAGGCTTTTTTGAAAGCTCACTCCAGCCGTGCTATGGGGAGGGAGGGAGACGGGTGAGGCAGCGGGAGCCGTCAGCCAGGGGAGGGACAGGGAGCCCCACCTGGGCTGGGGGAAGCAGACCGGCAGGGAAAGGGTCGGAAGCAATTGCTGATCTGGATGTAAAGGGGGGACAGCATCCAGGATGGTGCTCTGGCTTCTGGCCTTTGCAATTGGGAGGAAGCGGTACTGATTCCTGGCCCAGACAGGAGAAGAAGAAGAGTTTGGGGAGGAAGGATGATGTGCTCCGTTTTGGACCCGCTGAATTTGAAGTGCCTGGTGAGATGTCTGGAGGGCAGCGGAATGCTGACCTGAGGGGCAGGAGAGAGGTCCATGTGGCAAAGATGTGGGAGTCATCAGCTCAGAGGTGGCAAGTGAAGATGTGGGAGCACATGTGGGAGGGCAGCCGAGAACAGACCTCTAGCAACACCACGTGTCGGGGGGAGAGGATGGTGTGCCTGTGATCTGGACGGAGCTGCCAGCGGCAAGGGGTGGGGAGAGCAGGGAGACTGCGGCGTCCGGCAGCCAAGGCAAGAAAGTGTGTCAGGAAGAGGAAGTGGTCGGCAGCATCAGCTCCCGTCCACAGACCATGGGGGATGTGGAGTTAAAAGTGTCCACTGGATTTAGCAACAAAGAGGTCAGAGGTGGCCGTGAGAGGCCAGCCTCTGGGGCCTGGAGGGGCCAAAGCCAGACTGAGGGAGGTGGGAGGTGAGGAAGTGGGAAACGCTTGTGCAGACACCCCTGGTTAAGAAGTTTGTCTGTGAAAGAAAGGCCAGGGTGGGGCAATAGTTGGAAGGGGCCAGCAGGTCAAGAAAAGGATGTTTTCAAGACAGAAGAGGCTCTTGGCCGGGCGCCAGGAATGAGGCTGAGGACACAGCAGATAAGGGGCTGATGGGTTGAACGGGTGTCTGAGGAGGTGCGGGTCCAGGCTGGGCAGGGGAAGCGCTGTGGTGGAGGCAGGGAGAAGGGAAGAGGGATGGGCGTGGATCCCCACCCATCTGCAGGTTTGGCGGTGAGGACTTGAGGCGTGGGTACCGCTGTGCGGGGATTCAGAGTCTGGGGACCCCGTGCCATCGGCACAGCCCTGGTCCTTGGTCCCCTTTCTCAGTGCACCCTCGCCCCACCCTTCCACCCTCCCCACAGCCTGCTCGCTGCCCCCATCCCAGGGAGGGGAGGGAATGCGAAAGGGCAGTCACCTCGTGGCCTTGGCCATCTTCCGTGCTGGTAAGACCAGCAGACACGGGGCGGGGCAGCAAGGAAGACTCCGAGGGGGCCGTGGCCCCGGATTAAGTGGTGGGAACTGAGTTGGAGGCTGTGGGAGGGGAGTTGGGTGAGCCGAGGGCCCAGGGAGCAGCAGGGATGCCTGCTGTGTCTGTGTGTGTGTGTGTGTGTGTGCGCGCGCGCGTGCATGCAAACTTGGGTAGGCTGGGGGAGAGCAGTTTTGCTGCAGAGGTTTGAAAAAAAGCACAAAAGCCCAGAAAAAGGAATTTCTCCCCAGGCCCATGAGGCCCAGGCTCTGAGATGGAGCCAGTTTCCTCTGCAGGGAACCTTTAGCGAGGGAGTGAGTAATTAGGGACGATAATAGCAAGACGGACTGGTTTTTAATCTGTGCTTGACATCTGCCATGCAAAATGTCACGGAATGACTGTGTGGCAGAAACGAGTACCCAGATGGGTGTCATCCTGCGCTGGCCTGTCACACCCTCCCCCTGCCCCCGCCCTTCCGCATCGTCCAGAACGAGGCCTCTCTCCTCCCACAGATGCCACCAAGACACAGGGCCCAGTGGGACAAAACAATCCCTGTGCGCAGGGGGCAGGGCCTGACCTGGGTCAGCTGACTGGAGTCTGGGATGAAGCTGCCCTTCTGGCTGTAGCTGTTTTCTGTGTTCACCTCCCAAGGCTGCCCGGGGGCCAGGTCCCCAAGGCTGCCCGGGGGCCAGGTCCCCAAGTCCCGTTGCCTTCTCTAGGAAAGAGTTGCTGTGATTCGTGTTTATTTCAGTCTTTTTCCTTTCCCAGCATATGCCAGGGAGAGGGGGCTGAGGTTGGGGGGAGGCAAGAAAGGAGAGCCTCCTTTAGTTTTCTTGAAAGTTCTACTGTCTTAAAGACTTTGGCAGGGGGATGGGGGGGCACTGGCTGACCTCCGGAAAGACGGAGGCAGGGCTATGGGGGAAGGTCCTGCAGGGTATACACTGCTCAAAGTCACCCCGGCAGGAGGGGGGCCGCAGTGCAGGGAGGTTAAGTGGGACCTGAAACCCACCCTGGGTCCACTAGCCTGGCCTAAAGCCCTGAGTGGGCTGTGTCTGCAGAGAGAGGGCGCCGTTTTTCAGTTCACGCAAAGGCACTGTGTAGGCTAGCTGAGTGCCCCAGAGAAGCTTTCCTGCCCCAATCCCCAGCCAGGGTGACCTCCACGGACAGAGGCGTGTGATAAGAACCTTCTGGCAATCTGGATCAGCTGCTCCAGTGGCCCAGAGGAGAGTTGGGAATTGGAGGATTTTCATTTCACAGGTTCCTTGGAAGGGCAGGTGGTGGGAGGCGTGTATAGTCAGTGGGAGGCGTGTATAGTCGGGGTGAGGCAGGCATGGGCTTGGGGAGGGTCCAGGAGGACAGGTTCATGCTTCCAGGAAGGAAGGGGTTAGCAGGTGACGGCACTGGCTGAGGAGCCCCGGGTTTGGCTACCAGCCCAGCTCTGCCATTGCTCTCCTGGGAGGTTCTCGGCAAATCACTCTCTGTCCCTGTGCCTCAGTTTCCCCATCTGACAAATTCAGAAGGAGGGAGGAGGTAGGCCAAAGCGATGACTTGGATTTGGCGACACGAGAGACAGAGTTCTGGCTCTGTCACCCAACCATGGGGTCCGCGACTTCAGCCAGGTCACTGGACACGTCTGAACTTCATTTCTCAACAGAAGGCCACTGGTCCTCAGCCTCTTGGCCAGCCACCCAGGCCTGGGCTTGGGTTCCCATTGCCCTCCCTCTCTCCCACCCTCCCACCTCTCCTTCCTGGTGAGGAATGAACCAGAATAGGACCTGTCTCTCCTTTAGGGGGGAATGGGTTCCGTTTCCATCAGCCCCTGGGGAGAAAGAGGAAGAGGAAAATTACAGTATCAGCATGGAAACTACAATTGGAGGTGTCTGATTCACCAGGGAGGGTGACTCGTTTCTCTTTTTTTATTTTTAGTTGCTATTATCTTGGCAAGGAGGCCTGCGCTCATTAACCTGTATTGCCAGAGCGGAGACTCTGAGAAACTGGCTGGTGAATAAACCTGCCCCTCCTGTCCTTTCCACTCCCATCGCTTATTTATAGCCTTCCTTCCCTCTGGTGAATTAATTAACTTGTACTCAGGGCCTTGGACACTCACTGTTGTGTTTAGTTGGTGTCCCTTAGAGGCCAGAGTGTGGAAGGACCGGAATGGGCGGGACGGTGGGGCTCCTGGCCACAGCCCTGCCCGGCCCAACCTCCCTGACTCCAGCTCTGAGCCCTTCCGCAAACCATCCCTGTCCCCAGGGAGTGGGACTGAGGGGGGTCTCTGGTACCCAAGCTTCACTCCTTAGAGGCTTGAGCGGTTTGGGGTTTTAAAAGCCACTCAATCTATCCCCATTTGCAGAGTTTGAGAATAGACTAAGGGAAAAAAAAAAGTCTACAATACATTCCTTTCCCTCAGCAGGAAAGCAAGGGCCCAAGACACAAGGCTTCAAAACTCTCTGGGCCCAGAGCAGTACCCGGCTGAGGATGGGGGCAGGGAGGGGGGATTCTGGTGGGTGGTGCAGAGAATGGAAGGCACCCCTCCAGGGGCCCCATGAGCAAAGGTGGGGAGAAGGGCTGCACAGGGGAGCATGAGGGACCCCTTAGGATGGAATTCTCAAGCCCAGCCTCCTATTTCACAGATGGAGAGACAGCATCTTGATCATTCATTCAGCCAGCCAGCCGTTCCTTCCTTCGACACACATTTATTAAGTCCCCAGTTGGTGGACGAAGGCTACCCCATTCTGTCCCCACAGTGGCCACAATGCCGCCTTTGTCTGTTCCCCTGTCTAACTGGGAGCCCCATGTGCAGTGTCCACCGTGCTACCCCTGGCCCGGGTCTGGCACATTGCGGGGGTTAGTTATCGTTCAGGGACTTCTTTGTCCAAGGTTACTCCAGGGGACCAGGCTACAACCAGCGCCACCTCCATCTTGCCATCTCCCCATGAGCACACCCAAGGCCCCCCCAAACACACAAATTATGTAGAAAGAGCACCCTGGCCTTGTCAGTGCAGCATCGATGCCTGTCCTCTACATGCTCTCAGCCCCGTCCCCCCAGATGGACTCCCCTGTATCCCAGAGTTCCCTCCCCCATCTCCAAAACACCCAGGGTCCAGAGAGACCCCAGGGCAGCCTTCTGGACAAGGGCACACACGGGGGTGAGTGCCTGTCACCTCCCACAAGCCCCTTGCAAGCCTGAGGCCCCAGACACTGGCTGTCCAGATTTACACCCACTTGATCTCAAAGCGGGTGGCTGATCCAGGCACTGGTCACATGGGAGAGGCTGCTCTTTGGACACGTCTCTTGTGGGAGGGGGACACCATGCTTCTTTCTCCCCGCAGCAATGCCAACTCCTAGAGGAGGGGGGTTGGGAGGGGCTAGGCTCGGGTTCCACCCAAGAATTCCAGCAGCATCTACTCCTCAGGCCATGCTGTGCCACCGCTCAGGATAGAGGTCGGCCTTCATCCTCCTCTGGGTCTCCATCCTGCACCCCAAAGGTGACCTCTCAGAGCGGGCTCGAGGTCCAGCCCTCTGTGCCAGCCGGGAAATGGGGTCAGGCGTCTGCCCTCTTTCAGCACCTTGAATGACCTTGCTGAGTATCAATGATTAGTCCTCATCAGCATTGGTGATATTATGAAAATCACTACAATTAAAGCGGGCAGGTTGGCTTTGCTCTGTGCTGCAGCTTCTGTAAAGGGCTAAGAGGGAAATTCCCCACCCTCTGGCCCCCAAACCCCACCCCAGTCCACCGCCTTGGGACCTTCCCTGGGCTGGGAGAGGCCTTCACGTGCCGGACCCTGCTGTCTCCAGTTCTCCTGGCTCCCCTCAGCCCCCAGGGCTGAGGCCAAGTTCTCTGGGCACAGTTGTGTGCCTAAAATTACCTCCTGATGCCTGCAATTTGCCATTTTCACCTTCCAAATAGAGTGCAACTGGCTAATTGCCATGACAATTAGGTAATTGCAGGTGCAATTAGCATCCCTCTAGCAAAGCAGAGGGAGGGAGACAGAGGGAGAGGGGAATCACAGAGAGGAAATGGAAGAGCACGCAAGGAAGACCAGGGGTTGTGAGAGAGAAGCCCAGGGCATGGCAAGAAAGAGAACAAAGTAAGTGGACGAGGAGAGGATGGCTAGAGAGAGGAAAGGGGTGTGTGCCTAGAAAAATAAATCAGTAAGCCGAGACCCCCGTCCTAGAAGAGCTGATGGCCAGGAAGTGAGGATGAGCCCTGAGCATGGCAGGAAGACAGAGGGAAGAACAATGAAAGCTGGCTGTGTCTGCTGGGCTTCCTGGGGAAGCTGAGGATGGGAGAAGGACGGGGGTCTCCACAAGCAGACAAAGGGAGATGGGCGTCCTAGTAGTGTTCCAGCACAAGGAAAGGTCCTGAAGTGAGAGAGCTGGAGTCTGGGAACTGTGAGAGGCTAGATGCAGCGCTGTCCAATAGGGTATTCTGCCATGATGGAAATATTGTATATCTGCACCATCGATGCGGTAGCCATCAGCCACATGTGGCTGGCGAGGACTTGAGACGTGGCCAGAGCTGCCTTTTCATTTTATTTAACTTTAGGTTAAAATGTAAATAGCCACAAGGACAGCACAGACTGTTAGAGGAGTGGGGGTGAGGCTTGGATGCCAGGGTAAGGCCCCCATAGAAACTGCCCTCCGCCCAGCCCAAGAGACCAGGAAGGTGGTACCAAGTACTGGGATGGGGAGGATGGAGGAGGAGCTGAAAAGAATGGGCAGGTCCCCGTGTTTGGATGTGGACTTATTCAGTTTGTGTGCAGGCGGGCCACCAGGAGGAGATGTTTAGTGGACCATTGGAAGTTTGGGATTGAAGCCCCTACCTCTGTCCCCACCACGTCCCCATACCCTCAGCTCTGCACGGGTATCTTCCAGCGTCCTATTTCATGAAAGCTCCATGGTCTGGGAGGAAGAGAAGGCAAGGGCATTCCCCCTGCCCTCCAGCCCCATATTCCCCAGGCTCAGACCCAACCCAGGACCCCCATCCAGTTTTACAGCAAAACAAGCTTTCAGAGAGGTAATGTGGATTAACAGGGCGACCATACTCACACTCACATGCATTCACACCCAAACGTAGAAGTACACACAGGGTTACACAGCCACACTTGGACATGCTCCACACACACACACACACACACACACACACACACACACACACAGGCCAAGGCTGCGCTCTGCGATGATTTCAGCTTGATCTCACCTGTATAAGTGACAGGCACAAAAAGCAGAGCTTGGAACTGTCCTTCAGAACCCTGTTTAACTGTTGTACGTTATATAGGAAAGGTGTTAAGAGAGTAAATCCTGAGAGTTCTCATTACAAGGAAAGCATTTTTTCTTTTTATTTTTTTACTTTAGATGATGGGATGTTCACTAAACTTACTTTGGCAATAATTCCATGATGTAGGTAAGTCAAACAATTATGCTGTGTACCTTAAACTTAAAACTTGTATGTCAATTATATCTCAATAAAACTAGAAGGAAAAAAAAAAAAGAACCCTGTTTGGATTCCCCTAAGGAAAATGCATTAGTTGTTAGAAGTTGGGGTCAGGCACACAGGGCAGAAGAAACAACAGTCTGTTTTAAAGAGAAAAGGAATTTATTACAGGATCTTAGTTGGATCCCAAAATCAGTTTCTGGGGGGACCAGAGACCCAAACATGGAGGCCACACAGCCAGGACTGAATCTGAAGGCTACCCTGCGGGTCTGGCCACGGAGTCACCGCAGTCCTCTCAGCTAGCACACTTGATGTCACCCCTGAGCCCCGCCCACAGCTCCCCCTTGGAAAGGAGACCAGTCCGTTGGCATCTCTGCCAAACAGGGCCTCGCCGCACCTGCTTCTGCGCATGCCTCACTGTAGATTTGCATCTTGTGTGGGAACACCTGTTGGGCTGAGCCGGGGCCATGGCTGCACCCCGGCTGCAGAGGAGGCCGCAAAACTAGTATGTCTCCCTGAGGAGGCAGGGACCCAAGAAGCAGGATTCCTAGACAGAGGGGAGTTGCTGCTAACCCAAGATGGACAGACGGCCCAACACTCCGCCCGCCCAAGCCCTCTGCACAGGCCACTCCCAAAACCTGCTCTACCAGCCGCCTCTCCAGCCCCTCATTGAGGACCCAGTCCTGTCACCACCCTTCACTCCTCCCTCCCGGTTTCCCAGCCCCATGTGATCTGCCCCAGGGGGCCCTCTTCCTTGGGGCAGGTTTCTAGGGCTTGTGGGAACGGAGGCGGGGACGGCAATAAACCACAGACTGTGCCTTTCCGGTGACATTTGGCTCAGGCTGGGGCTGAGATCGGCTTCGACACCTCAGATTCAGAAACACACGCCACCAAGCAAGCTTCTGTAAGAAGGGCTCCGAGGGGAGGCACCTGAGCAGCAGAAGGGTCCAGGAGAGAGCAAGGGGACCCTGCTGTGTGCTGAGCACCAAGGCGGTGGCGGCGCACGCTTACTGAGCCCTTGCGACGTGCCAGGCGCTGTGCCGAGCTCTCGGCTCTTAAAACCCACGCAGCAACTTGATGAGTTAGGAGCTGCTATCCCAGGTGACAGATGAGGAAACCGAGGCAAAGAGATAACTCACCTGGGGCCACCCAGCTACTGAGTGGCAGAAGTAGGATTTGAATCCAGTCTGGCTCCAGAGCCCTCAGTCACTTTGTTACATGGCCTCTCAGATTGTTTATCCTCTCCGCCCCTCTTACTTCTTCCTCTGAAAGATGGGCCCCAAGGGGTCAACGGATGTGGTGTGGTGGAGGAATCCGCTCATAGTTGGCGATGTTAGGATTTGACACTTGCTCTGCTTTCTCTTGGCTGTGTGACCTTGGGCAGTTACTTAACATCTCTGAGCTTTAACTTCCTCCCCCACAATATGGGACAACGAGGTCTATCTACAGGGAGTCTGTGGGAGCAGTAAGTGGTGGGTGCTTCGTGCCTGGGGCATGGCAAGAGCTCAGGAAATGTAGGACCAAGGGCACTCCAGCCTGAGCCCCTCAGATGGCTCCTGGGATAAGCAAACTTAGCAGTCCCCCACCCCCGTCAATACCTCAGAGAATCTTAGACCCCCAGAGGGGGTTGGGAGATGATGGAGTCCAACCTCCTCTTCCATGGAGCTGTCCTTGCCCGTCATTATGCATATCACCCCACTCCGGGCCCCACTGAGACCACCTCTGGCCTCTGTTCCCATGTGCCTTGTGCCCCCTCATCACCCAGCTCCCTCCTGTTCTGAGGAAGCAGCCATGTGCCCTCTCCACCCCGGGCCCTATGGTCCTAGGACCAGTGCTTCCTTTGAAGAGAAGAAGATGGAAGCAGGCAATGCTTAGCCTCACCAGGAAAATGCCTCTCTCCTGTTGGAATCAAGAATGTTTAAAGGGGGCAGGGAGCACTTTGAATAGAGAATTCCCCTTGAGTCAGAGAAAATAATTCTCAAGATTCTTACTCTGAGAGGGTAACCGATTTTGCTCTTGGCTTTCCGTACTGAGCTGTGGAGGCTACCTGGAGCCCTGTGTTGAGAATTCTGGAAGAATTCCTGACTTGGTGGGAAAGAACCCTGTGATGGCTTAGCATCGTCTGCCTTGGGTGTGGGCGAAAGACACACGTAGCCTGTATTTGTCATTCTGGATCTCAATGTCTGCCCATGAGGCCCAGACCTACTCACTTCCCTCCCCTGTCTCCCCTTAGTCTCCTTTCCCCGAAAGTTCCCTAGAACAAGGGATCTGTCACTATTCGAACAAAACTCTCCCATAGCCTTCAACCAGGGTATGGTTGTTTTGTTTCTTGTGCCTTCCTCCTTTTCTCCGAAATGATGAGGGTCTAGAGCAGTGGATCTCAACTGGGGGCAATTTTGCCACCCAGGAGACATCTGGCAAGGTCAGGAGACGTTTCTGGTTGTCAAAATGCAGGAGGGTGGGGAGAGGGGGAGAGGGTCGGCGCTCTTGGCCTCTAGTCGGTGGAAGCCAGGGATGTCGTTAGGCATCCTACAACGCACAGGACAGCTCCCACAGCAAAGAATCATCTGGTCCAAGTTGTCAACAGTGCCAAGGCTGAGAAATCCAGGTCTAGAGAGCGCTCGGCTTTCTTGCCCCAACTAGGTTGATCTGTTGGGCTCCTACGCCAGCACCCTTAAACTTCCAAGCGAGAATCAGCTATTCCCTCCTTCTCACTACCTCTCCCATCACTGACCCCACCTTACACCCTCGGCACGGCTCACAAATCCTTTCAGCATCTCCCTCCACCCGGCCTCAGCTCTCACCGAAGTGGTTCCACTTGCGATTCTCTGCACCACCCCCTTCTATTCATATAGCAACTTCTGTTCATCCTTTAAAACTCAGAGTAGACATCGTCTCCTCCAGGAAGCCCTCCCTGCCTCACCCTCCAAGGGGACTACAGTAATGTAATCGGCTACCCCTCTGCACTACTTCTGTGTTTGACAAAACACTTTGCTGTTGTACCATCATGCTCCATTGTATTAAAAAAATTTTATTTAAATGACCACTTTCATCCTATGACCACGGACTTCTTGAAAGAAAGGACTGGGCTTTATTCATTTCCTTAATCCTAGCTGAGCCCAGTGCCTGGTACACTGTAAGAGCCCAGTAAAGGAGGCTGCTGGGCTGCATGTCCCGTCTTGCCTGGGTGTGACCCCAGGGCTGGCTGGCTCCTGTTGGATTTCCCACAGCAGTGTGGGTAAGAGAGTGGGTTCAGATCCGGCCTCTGCTCCTCACAGGCTGAATGACCTTTGGCAAGATGCTTCATCTCCCTGTGTCTCAGTTCCGTCTGTAAAATGAGGATAATAATCAAACGTACCAATGGTTGTCGTGATGAAGTCAATTAATACATGTAAAGTGTCTAGAGCAGTGCCTGTTACATAGTAGGGGCTCAAACAGAGTTCACACCGATCGTTAGATGACTACCCTATTCACGTCCCGTCATAACCCTGCCTTGGGTGCCCTCTGGTTGTCCCATTTCCTCACAGACGCTTCTGTCTCAGAAGCATGACTGCCTTCCACTGTGGCTGTCACCTAGTTCCTGTCACGATGTCTTCCCGAACATTCAAATGTGCCAAATGCTCCAGGCTTCTAGGCTGTGCTGCCCCCCTTCTCTCCCCTTGGGCGCCCGCAGGCCCAGCTCTCCACGCCCCCGTCTGACCCAAGCCCCCTCATCAGCCCCGCGGTGCCTAGCAGAGAGCCAGCCCTCTTCGATTCACTCGGGAAGTCCTTGCTGGCTGAACAAATGACTGATGGGACTTGTCAAGTGGGAGCCGAGGGCAGCAGGGGAGGGAAGAGGCTGCTGCAGGGGGAGGAGGGAAGGCAGGCCTCTCCAGAAGGCTCAGGGGCTGTTTCCAGGCTGGCTGATTGGTCTTGACAAGCAGGATGAAGGCTGAGCAGCCCCATGTCCTCTGCACTTTAAAAGGCCAGCGCCCCTCCCGGAATCTTTCCTTGGAGACCTGCTAAAATAATACATTTAGACCTGCCAAACCCAATCGCTTCCGTCTGTCAGGCTCCCTGCAAATAGCACTTCTTAGCAGAGCTCAGCGAAAATACGATTCCAAACAGCATGGGGGCAATCATACATCAATCGAAGAAAAACATTTTCCCCCTTCCCTTCCACCAGCCTCCGTAATTGCATTTTAAAACCGTTCCTGTGTTTCTGGGAGAGACACCACGGTACCTGTTGCTTTTTAACTCAGAGCTGAGCGATGCGCAAAATGAGGCTAAACACAGCAAAGTTATTTTGATTTATTTCCTAACGTCGGAATTTGGAGCTTGCTGCAAGGACTCAGCCGTGAGAAGACGAGCTGATGAAAATGTATTTTTCCCTGTCGTTACTCTTTTAAATAGACGGGTGTTTTATTCTTCCTTTTTGCCACTTTGCTGTGCTAGACTGAGCTTTATGGCATCCTGGCGTGCCTGCGCTTTGCTTCTCAGTGTCAGAACGTCTGCCCCCGTCCTCCGTCCTCTTCCTCCCGGTGCCCAGAGCTGCAATACCCCCAGAGAGAGTTCTGCCTCAGGGATCAACGTTGTCCTCTTCGGGGGCCAGTTTGAGAGTAGACCCCCTCCTGGGGGCGGAGGGGGATGTCCCCAGGGCCTCACTGGAAATGTTTGTAGCATCCTTTCCTCTCTGACTGGGAGACCGGGGTGGGGATGGGGAGTTATTGAGGAGCCAGAGGAAGGAAAGGAGCGAGCAGGTGGATTTGAAGATGAACATGGACAGTTGCCACCGTTTGCCATTGGCCAAACCAAAGTGGCCAGTGAGTTTAGGGTCAGGGAACCTTGGCCTTGACTCCTGACTCTACCACTTACCAGCTGGGAGATGGTCTTGGGCCGGGCCCCACCTGCAGAGTAGGGTTAAGCATAACCTGCCTCTCTGCCCTGTGAGATCCAGGCTTAGTGCCCAATAAATACCAGGACCAGAAGGAGCTCGGAGCCCTCCTCCAAATCCCAGCCGCCTCCTGGGTGCTAGCTGGGGGCCAGGGGCCAGGCCCTCCGCCTCTGGCTCCCCATGGCCACGGCTCCTCTTCTGGCTGCACGGCGGACCTGGCCGCGGGTGATGGGGCGTCTGGGAGTTGTCCCAGCGCGTCCTGCCCTCTCACCAGCCGCCCCTCTGCCCGCCCTCACTGCTGGCTCGGACGGCTCCAGATCCCCTCCCTCCTCCACCACGAGCAGCTCCCCCTGCTCTGAAGGGCTCCCCTCCTGTTCCAGGGGCTCATCCACACGGTTTTCTCAACAGAGATTGTTCTCTTCCCGAGAAGAATTTCAGGGCCAGCTGTAAGGCTCTTTTCCACCTTGAGGATGAAACGAATTAATTAGCAGATAGACGCGCCCAGCCCAGGTCCCTGCCTTTGCAGGCCCCCTGAGCCCCGGACACCCCAGCAGTGGCTGGGGTCACCTCTGACCCCTCGATCCCTCGTGTGTCTCCCCTTGCTCTCCGCAGCCCAAGCCCACCGGGAAGCCGTCGTGGAGCACCTCAGGCCCCACATGCGCTGGAAAGCAAGGTCCATGCTGGAGGTCCATGTGGCTTCTTGAAGGCCGAAGCTGAGGGCAGCTCCCCCTCCCGGGAGGCAGCTGGGAAGAGCACTGCTCAGGGTCAGTCCAGCTACGCCGCCTCCTACGGGTGTGGCCTTGCGGGGGCCCAGTGCACCCCCAGAGCTTCGGTTTCCTCACTGGGCCAGCGTCTACGTTGAGTGTGACACCAGCGCCTGCCTAACGGGCATCTCCGCTCTTCTCACAAGGCAAAGCTGGCCCGTCTGTCGGCCCCAACATTTCCCAGCCTGCGTCACCGGCGGAGAGGGCATGCCATGTCCCTTTGCAGATGGGGACAGTTGAGGCCTAAGTGGCACCAGTTCCCTCAGACGCTGGACAGAAGATCCCGGCATGTCTCCTGCATGTCCCTGCGTGTCCCTGTGGAGAACCAGGTGGGGCTGTGCGCCTGACGGGAGCTGTTTGCCGGCACGGTCTCAAGGACAGGCCCAGCAGGTTGCCACGGAGACGCCATTGTTAACAGCGCTAATGGCAGCTCTGTGCGGCTGGCAGCACAGATTACAGGACCCCAGAGCTCCTGCCGCCAGTGGTCCACTCCTGCAGGGCAACTTGCTGCCCCCCACCCTCTGCCCTCCACACCCCAGGAGGGCCCCGAACAACAGGGAAGAGCGTCAGCCTGCCCCGGCTGCCTGCATCCTTGAAAACTATGCGAGCTTGGGCAAGCTTCCCATCCCCTTCCACACCTTAGCTCCCTGCGCATAAAGCGTGGATCCCTCACAGAGGTGTGATGAGGGTTAAATAAAGTCACCTCTGTGCCCACACAAAAGAAAAACTCAGTGAATGTAAGCTAGGGCCATCTAGGCCTATTCCCTCTGAGGCCCAGAGAAGGCAAGAATTCAGGGCAAGAACGACAGGGTCCTGGCTGTCGCTTGGGTCTCCTCTCTGTACCATGTATTTCAAACAAACCTTGGCTTGTGCTGTTGCCACCCCACTGAAGCGCCCTCCCCGCTCTGGTCCCCAAATGATGTCCTGACCCCAAAGCCAGGTTCATAGCCTCCAGGAAGCCGTCCACAGGCCCTCAGGCTCACACTGGCACCTCCTCTCTCTGACTGCAAGGGCACTTCATCGGAGCCCCCAGTTTCTCCCTGACTAGTAGTTTCCTTCTTTCCAGGTCTTGACCAGCCTCTCATTGAGATCAGGGCTCTACCTGCCAGCATCCTGGCCAGACGGCTGACCCACCCTTCTTGGGTGATCATGAGCTCACCCGACATAGGGGGACGGAAGCCTTCTGTAAACAAGCCAGGAGATGAAACTTATTAGGTCACAGATTCTGGCCCCAAGTGCCCCACCTGTGAAATGGAGGTGACACGGTAGCTGCTAGTTATGGGGACTTGCCCTATGCCAAGCCCTAGGCTCTCTTTTCTCATTCTAGCCTCACAACCTTATGTTTCAGGCCAGGAGACACAGGCTCAGGACAGCTGAGTAACTTGCCCAACGTCACACAGCAAGTTGCAGAGCAGGGTCTTGTAGAACTCGGGCCTGCCTGGCCCACATCCAGGGGTCTCAGTGCCTTGGATGCACTGAGAAAGAGAAGCCAAGGGGGTCAAAGGCCAGGAGCCACGAAGCAGGCCCAGAAACCTCTGCCACGGCACCCCGGCCCTGGCTGGGACTCCTGGGACTTGATTAGGCTGATTTTTTCCTAGAAGAGCAGGAGGCTGAGGGAGGCCCCCTGAGAAAGGTGTGGGTAGCCGTTTCCAGCTACCTGTACTGGGGCAAGCCAGAGAGGACCAGGTGTCCATAGCCCCCACTTCTAAAGGCTTCTGGAAAGTAGGGTGGCGGGTCCGGCCCCAGCAGAGCCTGGGTCTCTTGCCTCTGAGAGAAACTGTCCTGGTGAAGAGGGCAGCTCTGGAATTTGGAGGGGCATTTCTCTGCCCCTGCCCCGCCCAGCTGCCCCTCCCTCATCCTCTCCCCTGCTCCTTGAGGAGGGCAGGGGGAGCAGAGGAAGCCCTCAGGGGTATTCTCTGATTAGAGGCTGGTTCCAGCCAACCGGCCCCCACCGAGAGGAAAGTGGCTTGGTCGGGGCCTCCGAGCAAGCCGGCTTCAGTGCGGTTTCCCCCTCTGGGGAGCCCCGCAGGCTGTGGAAATGATGAAGCTGCTCCCTCGTGACAACACGGCCACCTTGCATCCTGGGTACCATGGAGGAGCAGAGGCGGTGAGACATCGGAGACCTTCTAGAACAGGGGAAACGTGAGGCCCAGAGAGGAAAGGTTGAGCATTAGATTACAGAGAGGACCAGCTGGGTCGGCGAGTGAGACCTGCACAGACCACAAATGCAAAGTGAGAAAGATGGGCCAGCACGGGGAGGCGTGGAGGCCTTAAATAAGCACCCAGCGCTGGTGTCTGGGACCAACAGCCTGGGCCCCAGGCAGGTGGGCAACTGTCCATTTGGTGTGGTTTTTGAGAGGTTTCAGGAATTTGATTTCAGTTTTTGAAAAGAGCTCAAGTGAAGCATGAATAGGGAACCGCGGAAGTATTGCAAGAAAATCCCCGCCGAGCTGCCACCTGACGCTCTGGTTCTGGTCCTGGCTGGCCCGCTCTCGCTGGGTGACTTGATGCCCTTGCAAGCTTCTCTGTCTCCTTTATCTGTCAAGTGCAGAAAATAATCCCATTGCATCAACTTCCCAAGGGAACGACAGAAGATCCAGCACACGGAAACAATCAGACAATTAGAAGCCCCACAAACAGAAGCTGTTACTGCTGATACACACACAAGGCAGGATGAGTCTGGTCTCAGAGAAGGGACCAGGATTTGTCCCCACAAGAAAGGGTGTTTTAACAGAGAGGCCACACTAACAGCCAGCATTGACAGAGGACTGCCGGGTGCAGAGTGTGCCGAGAGGGTCACTTCACTCTGTGGACTCTTTATGACCCTTCAAGATGGCTTTCCTTACATCCCTTTTCAGATGAACCATCCAGGACCCAGAGAGGTGACAGGACTTGCCGACGATCGTCCAACAGGTAGTGAGTGCAGGGACAGGAACTTCAGCCAAGGCCCTTCTGCTTCTGGGGCCACAACCCTATGCGATGCTAAGGCTCCGAGGGGGAGGCATATATAATAGACAGAGAATGGGATCTGGGAGTTGAGGATCCACCTGGAGACCAGCCTTCGGGAGCTACCCAACCAGACGACTCGGAGTTCCCCATCAGAAAGAGGGAAGAGTGGTCTTGGCATCTGCTCTGCCTCATGGGCTATTGTAAGCGTTAACTTACGTCTTAAGCTTGCATCTGAAGCTGTGCATGGTAATCATAATTATTAGAATAAGGACCCGGCTGCTGAAGTCGTTTAGAGATGGTTGCAATGATTTCTCTGCCCAGGGGGGCTGCACCTTGGCCAGCCAGGGCACTGGGACCAGAGACCATGGTCAAGATCTCAGAGAGGCACCTGTCGGGTGAGTCTCACAGCCTTCACGGTCAGGAGCCCACACGCTCCCTTCCGC
This sequence comes from Balaenoptera borealis, assembly GCF_965194805.1. Classification (NCBI taxonomy): domain Eukaryota; kingdom Metazoa; phylum Chordata; class Mammalia; order Artiodactyla; family Balaenopteridae; genus Balaenoptera; species Balaenoptera borealis. The sequence continues at coordinate 118,126,045 of NC_138866.1, read as the reverse complement.
TGTGCCTGTGACCTGCTTCCACTCTCTCGGGGAATCTGTGGGTGGCATTTACAGGACAGAGCTGTTCCACCTGGGGTGGCCTGTCACTCGGACCTTTCCTGAAGCCGTTCCAAGCCCTGCTTGCAGCAGCTGTCACCCAGGGCAGGGAGTGTAGCGGAGGCACGGGGTATGGGAGGAGACTGGAGAAGCGGCACGTGGTAGTGGCAGAGGGTGGCACTACCACTGAAAAGCCAGCCCGGGAGAAGGGGGAGCTTCTGCTCGCCTGAAAGGAATCCTGAAAGTGTTGACTTGAGCAGATGGGAGGGGAGGCAGGGACTGAAATTGCAGGCAGGAGCAATGGCGGAAGCAAAGGTGGAGATGTGGCAATGAGGCGAGAGGATGGAGGAACGAACTTGGCCTAAAGGGTCAAAGGGCAATGGCAGATCATGAGAGATGGGGAAATCAAGGCTGAACTTAGGCTGGTCCCGGGAGGAAGTGAGGAGCCAGCCTCAGGCTCTCGGGCAGGTGAGGGGCGAAAGGAGGGGATCCGGCAGTCCTGCCAGAGACTGCTCTGTTACTGCGGCATAAGGGGGGCCTGGAGGGGAGGCAGAGGGGCCCCAGGGCTTTTCTCCCCCCACAAGTACCAGGTGCTGCAGGTCACGGAGGCGGTCATGTGACCCCCAGAGCCCCACCTGGTGTGGCTTTCGTGGTCTGCCTTGCAGCAGAAGACAGAGCCAGCCACAGGAAGCTCCACCCAAGGTCATCCCCACAGTGACCCCAAGCAAAGGTGGCCTCAGCACAGAGAGCGGCCCATGCAAATGAGCACGGAAAAAGTGACAAGGGCACCTGGGAGTAAGGCTTCCTTTCCCAGGCCCCTGGTGGGAGATAGGCGGCGGGAAGCCAGCAGAGGCTGGGGGTTAGTTTGAACATGGCCGAGTTCAGCCCCTTCACGTCATGCACGCAGAGAAGCAAAGGCTGTGTCTTCGGGGCCTGTATCCCACACACCAAGCCACCTGGGCAAGTTACCCCTCTCTGGACCCCAGTTTCCTCAAAACCTGTAGAGAGAGAGGGGAAGCCTCAGTGGTCCTCCTTATGTACTGGACGGACTTTCTGCTCTGACCCAGGAGACCTGACATTTCCACAGCGGGGTCATGAACTCGCATGCCCGCAGGCCCCAGCAGGTGACGGAGGGCACACAGGACAGTGGGCGTGAGGCCACCTGATTTGGAGACCGAACCTAACCGAGCCTGGTTCCTCTGACTCTAAAAACTCTAAAAACTCTAACCCATGTGGGCCAAGCAGACAGAAAGCAGGCACGTCCCAGCCCGGGGCCGCTGGCAGAAGCCCCTGCTTCCACGCTTGGGAGGTTCCGAGGGAAATCTTGTGGACTTTGAGAAGGAAAAAGCCCTGGGCATACAGAACACTTTCCCCTCGGCTTGCTTCCCCTGGAGCGAGCAGTGAGGATGCTGGGCTTCTCCCCGCCTGCTGGGGCCTCCACCTCCGGCTGACTGTACCTCCCACTCTCCTCCACTCTGAGTCGGGCCACTTGCTTTCAAATTCCATACCTCTCAGTGCCTCAGCTTCCTCATCTATGAAATGGGACCAACGAGCCTTTCTCCTTTAGGGTGGCTACAAGGAGAAAATAAGTTAATCCATGTAAAGCAGCCAGATGGTACCCAAACGGGACCTGATGGTGTGGTAAGTTGGCGATTCTTATGCAGACAGGCCCCTGGGGAAAGCTCAGCCCCTAGCACCCTTCCTTCTCCCAGGGATCGCTGCAGGTTAAGTCAGGTCTAAGTCAGTGGCAGCCAAGGATTGGGCCCAAATTAATACCATTTAAAGAGGAAGGAGGTAGGCCAGGAAGTGGTTTTGTGCTCCCCTAGGGCTGGCATCCTCTTGCCCGTGAGCTAACCTGATCACCGGCTTCTTCAGTAGGTCTGACTGGCCCAAGCCCATGCTGGCGCCTCCTGGACCAGGAGTGTGGCCCTCTGGAAGCTCATACTCCCTAGGAAGCAGGCACATCGAAGTTTGGGAGGAGGCGGCATATGGCAATAATCTACACAGAACTACCTGCCATCCAAGGCCTTCACGACTCAGAGATCCTGAAACAAGATATTACTGATCCCACTTCACAGATGAGAAAACTGAGACTCAGAATGGGGATGTGACTTGCCCAATGTCACTCAGCCGAGGAACTGGTTTAGGAGAACAGGTCTCCCCAGACAACTTCTACCACACCTAAGGCTGAACAGCTCTGGGCACGGCTGCCTCATCTGCAGAACGGGCTTGCAGCATCCATCCTGCGCCCGGCAAAGGAGGTGGAGGAGGGCAGGGATTCTAGCCCACAGCTGGACCACACAGCCAACTGTCCCTTCCCAGGACTGCCAGGAAGACAGGAAATGGCTTACCCAGGCTTCTCACTCGGCCCTCCCTTCCAGCATCAACTCCTAGCCTGGCAGGGTCTGCTCTGAGCAGTCGTCAAAGTATCCCTTGAAGGCAGTGTCTGTGGCAGGGACCACGAGGCCATGGTGGGCCAGACACTGAGGACAAATAACAGCACTTGAGAGGGCTGGGGACCCTCTGCTATGGCATTCTAAGAGTCTGAATCCTGCAGGTCAAGTCAGAGGAGGGATCTAAAGACACCCAGATGATGACAGAACAGGCCTGGTGGGGAGCTGAGAGGAGTCGGTGTTCCAGCCAACACCAGCCAGAGGAGTTGGTGCTCCCCAAGGGAGGAGGCCAGATGACATCACAAAGACCACAGGAACCGAACCGAAACTCCACCCTGTGTGGGCAAGGCCTGGGGGCTGGGTGGGAACCATCCCAGGCCTGGAGTCCAGACCCCAGGCCACACCCCTTGACCCCATGACTCCACAAAGGGAGGACTGCAGCCTGGAGTTCCTACCCAGTGTGTCTCTGCCTTACCCTCAGCAGCTCTGCCAAGAGCCCATTTGATCCGTTAATTAGTGCAAGTATGTATATCTTTAGAATAGATGATACAGACCTGCTGTAAAGTATCAAAAGGTACAGAAGGGGACTTCTCTGGTGGTGCAGTGGATAAGACTCCACGCTCACAATGCAGGGGGCCCAGGTTCCATCCCTAGTCAGGGAATTAGATCCCACATGCATGCTGCCACTAAGAGTTTGCATGCCACAACTAAGGAGCTGGCGAGCCGCAACTAAGGAGCCCACCTGCCACAACTAAGACCCAGTGCAACCAAATAATAAATAAATAAATATTTTTTTTTTTTAAAGTACAGAAGGACATGCCATGAAAACCAAGTTCCTTCCCTCCCCTGGCCCTCTCCACCAGCTCCCCTCCTCGGAGGTCTCCACCTAGACTAGTTCCTCTAAAGCCTTCCAGATACTGTGTGCTTCTGCAAACACAAGTGCACATGCATGTGCGTGTGTGTGTGTGTGTGTGTGTGTGTGTGCATGTGCATATTCTTATCCTCTCTTTTCATTCAAATAGTAGCAGATATTGGAGCCCTTTCCTTATAGGAACACATAGAAGCCACCCTTTTCTTGCAGTTTAAAGAAGAGTAATTATTTTGTTACATTTTGTTCTGTGGGTTGAGATCTGGTAACATTGGGAGGGCGCCTGGTTCCACGTGGTGTGGCCTAGGTCCCTCCTGTGCTGGTTCTGTGTAGAATTCTGTTGTGCGGACAACGTTGTTTATTTAATGTCCCTTACTGATCATTCAGCTGATATTCAACCTTTTCCTTTTATAAATAACGCCACAGTGAATAGCAGAGTACACACTTCACACATTTATCTGCAGCATGTCGTCCTGGAGTTGGGTTCACTGGGTCAAGGGAAGAGCGTGTGTAGCTGTTGACAGGGTTGCCACTTGCCCTCCCCAGAGGCGGCCTTGACCCCTGTTCCCGCCCGCACTCTCCGCCTGCGCCTACACGCTTCATCCTCACAGAGCTGCAGACTTTGATCTTTCCCATCTGATGGTTGAAAGAAGGTCTCCCCTTGAAGTTTTCATTTGCATTTCTCTTACGAGGAAGGCTAACTTCTCATGTATTTAAGAGCCATCCATATATTCTTTCAAAAACTGTCTTCCTATCCTGGGCCCATTTGTAGAATTGGAGCATTGACATTTGGTACTTGCTGGGCAGGAGCTCCCGGTCCCTTAAAGACATCAGTCGTATCTTTGCAATCTGAGCTACAGGGCTTTTTCCTCAGTTGACTGTTTGTCATTATGCTTGGGGTCACCCACCTCCTATCCTTCGTGTCCCCCTTTAAAGTGCAAAGGCCTTTGGGTGGGGGAGCAAGTTCAGTTCCTAATCCCCAGCGTGACTCTGGGCTAGGGGCCGGGGGCCTTCCCAGGCTCATGTTCTCATCTATGAAATGAATGGGGCTTCACCAGTCTCTAAAGGCCCTCCCGGTCCCACTGGTCTGAGATAGAGGTCTAAGCTCTGAACGATCAGACAGGGAGCCAAGGGGCTCTGAGTGCTGAGAGAGCGGTGGGAATGGGCTAGAACAGGACAGGGCTGGAAAGAGGAAGCGGGTGGGCGGAGACAAGCGGCTGGCTTCAGTGCTGCCGTGGGCAGGCTTGCGAAGCCTCCTTTTCCCAGTGAGCAGGGAGCAGGGGGCCCAGAGCACCCAGCCAAGATCCAAAGGGGCCCAGATCTCTGGGCTGTAACCGTGGAGGCCTCTGCCAACCCTGAGCTTCAAGAGTCCAGCTGGGATGGGGCAGGCGAGCCCCTGCTCCTGGCAGGTGGCCTGGGAGACCCCATTCTGGCCTGGCCAAGCTCCAGGGACCCAGGCCCAGGCATCATCCTGGGAGAGGGAGGCTGAGGCCCAGACGCCCAAGGGATTAGCCCGAGGCCCCCAACCAGAAGGGCAGCTGCACCACGTGAACGCAGGGTTCCCAGGTGTCAGCGTCCTGTTCCGCACCTGGGCCAAGGCCCTGGAAGGCTCTAGAAGGAAAGCAGCGCTCCTGCCAACGATAGGAAGAGCTCCTGTTCACAGAGCTCTCCCTTGTGTCCAGCTCTGTGCAGGCACTTGACCTTTACCCTCCACCTCATTCTCTCCAGCAGGTCTCTGGGGGCTCCGTTGTGCTGCTTTCTGACAGATGAGGAAACGGACACACCCAGGGGAAGCGGGGCGGGAGGAAACAGCAGCTGTTGCTCAACAGAGAAGCCCAGTCTGAGCCCCGGGGGCTCCCACGAGGGCCCTGCTTGTGGCGCAGGCCCCCTGTAGGCTGAGCACAGGGGCCTGGGCCTTCCTTCCCAGGCTGGTCCCTGACGTGTCCTTGAATAAACTCTGAGAACAGCGCTGTCTTCCTCATCCCCCCGCACCCAGCCGAAGGCCTGGCCCCAGCCGCTGCTCTGTTACTTTTGTCACGTGAATCAGAAAAGTTTTCTGGCCCAGGAATCATGGAGTGGGGGTAACAGCACTGCAGAAAGGGGCGGAACTCTGGTTGGGGACTTGAGGAGGCCCCTTGGACAATCTTCCCCTCCGGCCTTGGCTGCTCATGGAAGGAGTTAGGCCAGATCAGGTGTATGGTCCTTGCGGGTCAGAGCGGTGCCATATCTTGGAAGCGAGGCCCCCTCCCAGAGCACCCGACACCTCTTCATCTCACCCTGGTCCACGGGCGCTGGTTACTCTGTGAGGTCCAGGAGGGCAGTGACCAGGCGGGTCCTGTTTAGCTCTGAGTTCCATCACCCAGCACACACGCGTAGATGTCTGTTGAATGAATGAACGAGTGTACATGACACCGCTCTGAAATGGCTCACTGTGACCCAGTGCCTTTTTGATAACAGGTGATGGGGGACGTGCAGGTTGTCCCCTCTGTGAGGGGGTCAGAGGCTCTAGAGAGGGGAGGATTGCTCAGCAAGGAAGATGAACTTCACTGCTCTGCCACAGGCCACATCCGGACAGCCAATAGGGAATGCAGTCGTGCTGATCTGTGCCCGTCCCCAGAGCAACACCTTCCCTGCTTCAGGCTCACCCATGGATTCTTCCCTGAGCAGAAACATTTACACTTCACGCCCCAGAGAGGAGGCCAGGCTTGGTAGAGGGTGGGGAGTGGGTGGGAGTGGGTGGAAGCGGGCAGAGAGACAGTCTTACGAGCTGAACGGCTCACAGGTTACCTCCCTCCCCAGCTCCCGGCCTCTGTGCCTGAGAAGATGCCCTGCTCCTGCAAAGTCAGCAGCTCCCTGCCTGTGTCTACCAGGTTACTCGGCAGGGAGGGAGTCCTTACCTGCTTTAACCCTCTCCAGAACGCTCACTGGGGGAGGCTAGGTGGGCAGAGCTGGCCTCATGCCAGCTGGGGATGAGGGAGAAGGGGAGGCAGGCCTCCACTCCCAAGTCTCGTCCTGGCTGCTCAGATCCCACCACGGCTGGCAGGCTTTTCTGGTGGGTTTCCTTCGTCTCCTGTCTGCTGGGGAAGGAAGATTAGAAGCGGGTAAGCGTCATGGGCTAGGCAACAGCTGGAGGCAGACAGCAGGAGGCACTAGCCTGGAAATCCGGACCTCGGAGCCAGACAGCACTGGGGGAATCCCATCTCTGCTGTTTCCAGGCTGAGTAGCCTTGGGCACGTGACTTAACCTCGGTGGCTTAGTTTCCTCATGTAAAATGGAGATAACCATGGTAGTTTCCATTTCATAGATGAATGAATACACGTGAAGCTCTCGTCGTGAGCTATTTGTATTAGTCTTGGCCTTCTCTGATATCTTCTGCCATTCCATGGGTCAGGTGCCCACCCTGTGACAGGGCCTAGGCAAGCCATTTTACCTCCCTGCCAACTCCATGAGATGGGGATTATTGTCTCAGTTTCCCGGATCAGGAGACTGGAGCTCATGGCTGTGTCATTTGCTCAAATTCCAACAGCTCATAAAAGGCAGAGGTAAGGCAGACCCCAGGTTTGCCATCTGGAAAGATTAGGTTCTGTCCATGAAGCTGTCGTTTCCCTGCCACTACACTCCCCATGTGACTGTGTGTGAGTCACTGGGTCTCTTGGGTCTCGATTTGTTCATCTGTGAAATGGCCTAGGTAGTGCCTCTGCTATCTCACGCTTAGGAGATCTGGTTCACTTCACTTCTGGTTGCCTTGTCTGTGCCCCACGGGGTGCATGGGCATGTCCCTCAGGGGAGGGGGAAGAAGGAGAGCAGGTTTAGACCCTGATTTTCCCCATCTTGGTTGTGAGGCCATGAACAAATCCATTCCTCAATAATTCAATAAATACCTAAGTAATGCTGAACCTAATTGAAGTGAATTGACTTTGAGGCCAGATTGCAGGCTTCATCAGAGCCTGTAGGAATTTGTTTTTTCTAAATGCTGGTCCATAGATCCAAAAGGCCAGTTTTGACCCCTTGTATCCATTTCCTTCTTGGGAGGAAGTGAAGGGGTGAAGGAGGGAGGTGGCAGACAGAGGAAGTGGGGTTCAGTGATGGCTTCCTTTGGAAAACATCACCTTCCAGCAATACCCTCCCACATACTCTTTCCAATTCAAGCTGAAAGATGCCAGAAATGCTCATGCCCAGCAGCTAAATAGAAGCTATGTGCAGGTTCTTCCTTTGTTCTGATTGCAGGTGGCATCCGTGAGTACTGGCAATGTCCGATGGCTAAGCTCTAGCTCAGGGACAAAGTGGGACCTGCAGAAGGACATTGGGGTGTGATGGGCAAGGAGAAGGTTGTCGGCATCCTGTGAGTGAATGACAAGTGTGCAAGCTGAGAGGCCGCCGTGACGCAAGCCAGACATTTTTGGTGTCCACTTCCTTGACCTCGCGGAACCCGGCAGAGGTGACCACTTCCTCCTGGTCAACCGCTGAGCTCTGGGGTCTGTGCTTCCTTCTCAGTCTCCTTTGCAGGCCAGGCCTCCCCATGGGCGGTGAATGCTGGCCTCCCTCCAGGACTGGGAGCCTCTCCCCCGCCTACCTCTTCAAGTGCATCCCATTCACTTCCTCCTGGTGGGGGAAGGGCAAGCCCCTCATCAATTGCTTCCATGACAATGGCTCAGTGACCACCCGGACCAGACGACTCAGAGGGAGCTCTCTCGGACTCCACAGCCACCCGAAGACTGCAACCCAGAGAGCCACCCAACTGTGTGCCTCGCAGGCACCCTCGAAGTTAAAATTTCCTAAAGTGAATCCATTAGGTAACTCCTCCTCCAGCCCTCCCCATCTCAGTAATCAGCAACAGCGTCCACCAAGGTGCGCAAGCCACAAACGGACAAGCCAGACATCTCCTACTCCTTCCCCCTCCACAGTCAAGCCACCTCCAAACTGGTAATTTTACCTTCTAGAAATCTCTTGGATCCCCCTACTCATCTCCATCCTGACAGCCTGAGTCGTCTTTTGTCTGGAAAAATACAGTAGCTCCTAACTCTCTTCCTACACCCACTGTTGCCACTTCCAATCTGTGTTCCACAATGCTGCCGGAGTGATATTGCCAAATGCAAATCAGATCATATCAATAGTCCATGGCCTTAAAACCAACAGTTGTTTCTCACTGATTTGGGGTAAAAAGCCCTGCTCATTAATATGCAGAAAAAAATCTCACTTACCCTTTCCAACTGCCCCCTCTGGGTCCCTAGTCCCTGACATGCTCCCTTCTGTCCTGCCCAGGACCTTTGCACATGCTGTCCCCTCTACCTGGAACACTCTTCCCACTCTTCTTCCTGGAATTAGCTTCTATTCATCCTTCAGGTCGTGCCTCCAACATCAGGGAAGGCTGCCTTGACCTCCCGATCAGGTCCGGCGCCTCTAATAAAGGCCTTGGCACACTGTCTGTCGCTCACGTCACTGGCCCCAGCTGGAATCTTGCATTTGTTGGCATGGCCATTTGATTAGCATCTGTCTCCTCCTCTAGACTGCGAAGCTGGGGAGGTTTCTGCTTTCATTCACCATCTTATTCCCTGGAGCCAGCCCTGTAACTTACACAGAAGGGGCTCAGTGATTAATGAATGAATGAGTGAATGAATGAATGCAAGCGAGCAGAGAGGGCTTGTGTCTGAACACGTGCCCCTTCCACAAATGTGAGGGTCTTACTACAGCCAGGCTGGCCTCCTTACTACCCACGAGACAGCTTCCTCAGTCCCACTTCCTGGGCTTCGCTCATCCCCCTCCCCCATCCTGTCAACCCCTGCCCTCTTCCCAGCACCTAGCTAAATTCACCCCTCTCAAGTCTGGGCTCATGTTACATTCCAAGAAACAATCATGAGACGGTCACCAGGAGGATGGCTGGGGCGGGGGGGGACATTGTGTGTTAAAATGTTTTTCTACCCATATTGAAAATTGACTCAATTCCCTCCAGCCTGGTGATCCCTGGTAGACCGAACCTGAGTGATAAAAACATATGCTTTGGTCATATTTCCAGAGGCAGAAACTTTCCCACTCGCAGTGGGGGTGAGGTCTAAGAAATCTCCAAATGCTGTCAGCCCTGCTGAGAATCACACCTCACTTCACCAAAAAGCTCTCAGGAAATCAACTGGAAAACTCACCAAGCATGAACGGGGGAGGCTGGACCCTGGCTGGGGGCGGGCGAAGCTACGCAGTATGATCCGAACTAAGCCAAGCCCTGGAGGTTCCCTGGAGGAGCAGGGAGAGGCGTGGACTTCCCAGCACCTTAATGATACCAACACCTCATTTACAGAAGGGACTTTCAGAGGCTGAGCTCATGAGGGGAAGTCAGGCTGGGACTGGCTTAGAAGTCAAGCACCTCTGAGGCCTCTGGGAACTTAGGCAACGTTTAGGGCCCAGGTGTGGCACCAAAGATGAGAATCGGGACAGTCCCTGCAGTGAGGATAGAGAAAATATCAAGCCCCACATCCTGGCCATCATTTTCTGAGCACTGAGGAACAGTCCAGCGTATCAGCAAAATCTTCAAACAGCAGGGCCAGAAAGGGCCTTAGAACTCATCTAGTCCAATCCCCCATTTGATAAATGGGGAAACTGAGTCCGGAGAGGGCAACGGACTTGCTCAAGACAACTAAAAAACTTAGTGGCGTAATTAGAGCCAGAAACCCAGTCTCCTAGATTTATCTGCCGCATCCAACTACGTTCCAATTTGGATGGCTCAGAACTGTCACCCTGCCCGCCTGTCGCTTGTGCACACTGACAACCGCCTGGGAAGGCTGAGGAGAAGCTGATGGACAGATGGAACTGGCCTCTCCTGAGCTGGACACGTGTTGAATGAATGCAGGAAGGGGCCAAACCCAAAACTAACATTTGCCGAACACACATCACATGCCAGATACTGTGCTATCTGTGCAGAATCTCATTGTGGTGGACTAAAGATGGCTACAATTTTTTGCTTCTTCTTCCATCAAAAGGTGAAATGTAATCCTTCAATCTAGGCTGGCCTTAGTGATTTGCTTCACCAAATAACGGATCACTAGAACGCAATGGAAGTGACGTGTCAGGACTCCTGCGGCTAAGCCATGAGAGGCCTTGCAGGTTCTGCCTGGGTTTCTTGGTCTCAGGGTGCAGCCTCTCAGAACCCCATTCTGTGAGAAGCCCAAGCACATGGAGAGGCCCCGTGTGACCACTCGGGTGGACAGCCCCAGCCAAGGTCTCAGCCGAGAGCCAACATCAAATGGCAGCCATGGGAGTGAGCTAAGGCTTTCTTGAGAGATGCAACCCCCAGGGAACAAGAGTGAAGAAAGCATGGAAATGAGGCAGGGAAGGAGGAAAAGCAATGCAAGGTGGGGTGTAGCTGAGCTGGCCACAGCTCTTCACAGTGTTTCTCAACCACGTCGTATGTCTTCCATGTGTGGAATCACTGAGCCTGGGAACAGGCCATTGGGGGCAAGACAGGAGGGATTTATCTTCTGGCTCCTACCCATCTCCTGTCTCCCGAAGGCCAAGGTTAGCTCTACAGGAAGCTAACACTCCCCTGCAAATCTGGGTTGCATTGGAGTTTTCCAAGCAGCCTCTGGGAAAGCCAGATCCTACACCCCATGGCACAGCACTTCATCTGAGCGCAGAGTGACGGGACCTGTTCCACCAGAGGGTGGGTCCACTCAGTGGACACCAGAGCCACCACGGCTCCCACCACAGTGGGCATGATGGGGTTCATGTCAAAGCCAGACCGTCACCCCGGGGGAGGCTGAGACGGCAGGTGGTCTGAAGAATAAGATGCTGGGATTTTCCACTGAGCACATGCCAAGGCGGGGAGGCACGGCAGGACTAAGCAGCTCTGAGAAGCATACAAACTAGATCTGGTGTGAAAACAGGTCACCACTCAATACCTGGGAAGGCATCGTTCCTGGAGGACAAAGAGGCCGCAGGTGCTAAGACCCTACAGAAACACCAGGGCCAGGGGCGAGCAGCCTCCCACACCAGGTTCAGCCCACGACTGTCTCCCTCCCCCAAGGCCCTGTGCATCCTCTCTCTCGGCTCATGTTCTCCAGAAGCAGTCCCTGAGATGAGGAGTCATGGGAAGGCAATTGATTAGGGCAGCCCTCACAGGAGAAATCAGTCAAGGATTGGGGGAAGCAGCACAGAGTGGGGAGGAAACCAAACCAGAGTGGAGCATGACCTTGGCAGAGCCCTGCAGAGGGGAGCCTCAGGCTGATCCCGCAGGGAACTCCGCCATGTGAGTCGCTCCTCAGAGTTATTCCAACCCAGACAAGAGAGCTCGGTTTCCATACATCCCCACCATCCATCATCAGTCAAGAGCCACCAGTGGGGGACTTAAATTCCCAGGCACTTCTGGCTCTCTGCTAACCTCTGAAAAAAGAGCTGCTGGAGGATGAATGCAAAGGCTTGCCAAACATGGAAAAAAAGGGATGTGAGGGATCCCACTGAAACCCCAGCATCTTGCTGTTCTACAGAGTGTCCTGGCGCACTGTTCTGAGGAATAGGAAGCAACAGTGTTTTCATAGACTGCAAGTACTGCTTGTGCAAGCTGTGTTTTCAGAGCTCAAGGGTTGTTTCTGAAGTGCAGTGTGGGGCTGTATGTGGTACCCCGTACTTCTGTCCAGGGTTTTGGAAGTCCACCTGGCTTTGGTGAGCAATAAAAATACTTGCTGGGGCCTAAAATCCCGCAGGTTTGATGATATGATGATGAAGAGGAGGAAGAAGTGTGTTGGTGTTTAATTTGCCCGATGTCCCAGGCTCCTTATGTGTTTTCCTGACTTTGGATTTCCAGAGTCAACATCTTGGGCTATAACGGAGGAATTGGATCTATGAGTAGATAGTCAGTCTCCCCCGGGGCCCCATAGAACATTGAACAATGCCACAATTATTCAGGACTATATAAGTGGTGATGTTTTACTCTTCCTCGCCTTGAAAGGTTTCTCTAACCAATCACTAAATATTGATTGTAATTGACACTACTAACAACATCAGTCATGGTAACAGCAGACAGTGATACGGCACTTCTAGGTGCTTTTCCTACATTAACTCACTTGATCCTCACAACTACCCCAGGAGGTAGGGACTGCTGTGGTCCTCATTCTACAGAGAAGGAAACTGAGGCAACAGCACAGTAAATGCACTTGCCCAGTTACACAGGCAGGCAGTGGAGGGCCCAGGATGGCATGCCAGGCAGCTTGGTTCCAGAGTCCACGCTTATAACATTCCCTTTCCCACCTCTCCTGGTCACAGAGCACTTCACTAGATTGGTGTGGCAGAGTATACTTTCCAAAGATGGCCAAAGCAAAATCTCCCATCCTACAGGTTCCACTTACAACAGGACTTGGACATTCCTTTCAGTAAGCGGGGGAGTCTGTGTTCATTTCACATAAATAATGTGAAACCTTTAAAAAAAAAAAAAAAAAGAAGAATGTGGCCCTGAGGATCGTGTAGATTTGATTGACGGTTGCCCACAATACTGCACCCTTCCCTGTATCCACATTCTTTGCAACATGACCTTGCAGCTCCTCCCTCCAAGAAGTGGATCTAGCCCCCACCCCACCTTGAATCTGGGCTGGCCTTGTGACTTGTTTTGGCCAACAGGATGTGGCAGAAGTGACAGTGTGTGGGTTTCAAGTACAACCCTCAATAGGCCTTATGTGCTTCCGTGCTTTCTCTTAGTACCAGACACTTGCCACATGAACTAACCCGAGCTAGCCTGCTGGAGGGCGAGAGAGCTGAGGTGTCCCACCCTAGACCAGCTCATAACCAAGTGGTCCCACACGTGAGGGTGTCCAGCCTACATCAGCAGAGCTACCCAACTGCAGCTGACCACAGGTGAGATGAGATGAGTGCCTGTGAACCTGTAGAGTCTTGAGTGATAATGAATGATTGCTTTAAGCCATCAGGTTTTGTTTGGAGCGGTTTGTTAGATAGCAATGGTTAATTGATGGAGATGCCAAAAGGACTTTGGCAGCTCAAAACTGTCATTACCATAGAGCCTCACAAAAATCCCATGGATTCAGATTTGGCATCCCCACTTCAAGTGTGAGGACACTGAGATTCAGAGAGGGGATGTGATTTCTCTTATGCCCATAACTAAATCTGGAATTTGGAGCCGGCCCACGGGACACACATCCTGTGTTCTTTCTACCACACTTCACTGAACACTGGGGATTCTTAGGCGATCCAAGGTCTCTTCTTTCTAGCTTCTGTCTGGCTTCATGCACTGTCCTGCCCCCTGTTATCATGTCAGTGAATGGAATGGCAAAGATGAGGCCATGTCTGTTGGCCAAACGTCCTGAACCACAGACAGTGGGGAGAATCTCACCTGCAGTGCCTGGTTCTTCCTCTTTGCTCTCTGCCTTGCTGTGGGTGGGAGGCATGCTTGGAAATACCATCTGAGGAAAGTGTGTGGTTCTCAGGACACTAGGGAAAGTGAGCGGTTCTATGGAAAAATCTGAGAAGCCACAGTGACCCTGAGGAACAGAGATGATGACCCAATGGTCGGGGTGGAGGAAGTTCTCCCTCCCAAGACCCATACCCAGGGAAGGGTTCTGGTCTGAGAGTGCCAACACCTGGTCCTGGGCTCCCCCCGCCACCAGCTGGCTGAGTCTCTGACCAAGTCCACCTCCTTCTCTGAGCCTGTTTCTTCATGTGTAAGGGAGTCCCCACCACGTTTAGGATTCTGCATAGCATGATCCTGGAGTTGAAGATCCACGAGGTTTCACAGAAGTTACATGAGGCCAAAACCATTGCCAGATTTTGAGGCTCAAGGTATATAAAGAAAGGTAAAAATGTCAAAACAGAGTTACAAAAATGATGGTGCCCTTTAATGCTTACATGGAATAAATTCATCCTTTAAACCTCTCACCCCACCCAACCCACTACATTTTTGCTAACCACCAGTGACAACAGTAAAGAATCTTAAGTTGAGGTCATTTGTGAGTGGATCCTGAACTTGAAGGTGAGAGCCACCTTCTACTGGTGGCTCAGTGACTACCAGGAACTGGAGGAGAGAAGCTCGACACTCAGGCCTCAGTGATGTGAACTTCTGTTTGGCCGCCTTTCGGGATAGAGGCCCAGCTGGGCCCAAGGCTAACGCTTCCGTGGTCTTGGATCCCTGAGAAGAAGCAGTGGCCAGCTGTAGGCACAGTGAAATGCCTGAACTGGAAGTGAGTAACGCTGCAGAGCAGATACAATAAAACAGATCATGGAAAATTTAATGGCCCGTGGTCAGCAATCATTGAATTATTTATGCCATCTCTGCCTCTTCAGAAGTCTCAATGGCTCTGCCCCCAGCACTGCAGCCCTGGCCGTTTGCAGGCTGCAGAGTAACAGGGCCTGGAAAGAAAATGGGGCCCCATAGCCAAGAGGCTGGAGGTTTCTGGGTAACCTTGAGCCAAAATTACTTCCCATCTCTTGGCTTCATTTTCTCATCTGCCAAATTAAGGGGTTCTCTTCCATGAGCTAATAACAACTTAAATTTATGCCGCTTCTTTTGTTCATAGATGACTCCTGTGTCCCTTCATCCTTTCCCAATCCCTGGAAGGTAGGCAGGACTGATATTACTATCATTCCCATTTTCCGAAAAATAAACTGAAGCTCAAAATTGTGAAAAGCCTTGGCCAAAGTCAAAAGGACAAAATGTGGTGGAGAGAATTCCCAATTTGACATGTAGACTGAGTATACAGAATTTAACTTCTCTCCATACCAAAATCCTATCGGGAAAAAAAAGTCAGGAAGAAAAGATATTAAGAGAAAGAGTAAATCCATGTTAGAAAATAAGAAAAGATGCTGTCAGTGGACCAGAAATGTGGAAGAATTTCTGAAAGGTAACAGGAATATGGGATCCAACTGATGAGAAACTAGAGGAAGGAAACCATCCCTCATTGTAGGCCGAGGAGAGACTTGTCACTGAAGCCAGAGCCTCAGGGAAATAGCAACAAAAACAAGGAGGCCTTGGGGCAATTGAAACTGCTGGATGCATAGCTGGGCCAGTTGTTCCAGCTCCTTCTTAAAAGTACAGAACCACTGGCCTTGGCATTCAACCCCAGGAAAAAGTCAAGGACACTCTCAAAATGGGGGTTCTGCAGGCATTTCTGTAGACTTGCCCTTCCTGACCTCCTCCACAGACTCAGAGGAAAAAAAGGAAGGACAGAGATTCCAGAGAGGGAAAAAAACATGGTCTGTTCTGCTACGATGTGTGTCTCTATATCTGCATTAGCACATCCATGACTGATACACGGGATCACGATGTCAGTACAAAGTGGAGGTTGCATTGGTTCATACGTGATTTTTCCCTGCATACTATGTTTTGTGCCGCCAAGTAACAGCAGCTGAATGCAATGCAAGCTGAACCCAGAAGCACACAGCTCAAGACGCAGTCACATGTACCCACACTCTTCACGGTCACTGCGTTGTCTTGGGAGGGTTTATTACACGGTACTCCATGTTCTCTGGGTATTTTGCTCTCGTTTTCATAACTCAGAAGCCTACAACCTACCTCATACCTCCTTCTATCATGGTACTCTTGCTTTTTTTTTTTTTTAAGTCAAGCCCTATATTTACTGTAAAATTTTTTATTTATTAGAAGTTGAACATGTATTTTTTTAAACACCTGCATTTTAACAATTAGGGTTGCTATTACTTTTGTGAATGGTCTGATGATAATGTGGCATGACTTTTGAGTAGCTCTACCCCTATTTTATCCATTAGTCCTATTCTTTTTGATGTGCAATTTTGAAGAATTTAAGGATTTTCAGGATCTCATATATCAAAATCCCTCTAACTAAGTAAGGCTTTCCATGCTCAAAGGAAAGTCTTCTTACTTCAGCAATGGTGGCAAGTCATGAGCTTGCATTTTTGCTCGCCGTCAGCAAGCCTCACCCAGACACTACCAGGGTCCCAGACCCATTTAGGAAAGAGGCCTATTCCAGAAGATCTATATAACCATATACCCGCACAGAGGAAAGTCCCATCTGAGCCAGTACTGATCAGTCTGGTTTGTTATTCACACACTCTAATGGATACCTGAGAATTACCAAGTTTTGAGGAAAACAAACCACAGAAAAGAGAAGGATCAAGGTGAGCAGAGCAACTGAAAAGGAAAAACAGAGATGATGCAGCAAACAGAAAAGAAATGGGAGGATGTTGCATCCATAAAACAAAAGCAGCTTGCTATGAAAAAAAAGTGGGGGGAGACAAGCAGAGAATTAAAAAGTTCTTAGAATGAGAAACACATTGGCTGAAATGAAAAGCTTAATAAAAATAAAAGGGCTAGGGCTTCCCTGGTGGCGCAGTGGTTGAGAATCTGCCTGCCAATGCAGGGGATACGGGTTCGAGCCCTGGTCTGGGAAGATCCCACATGCCTCAGAGCAACTAGGCCCGTGAGCCACAACTACTGAGCCTGCGCGTCTGGAGCCTGTGCTCCGCAACAAGAGGGGCCACGATAGTGAGAGGCCTGCGCACCTCGATGAAGAGTGGCCCCCACTTGCCACAATTAGAGAAAGCCCTCGCACAGAAACGAAGACCCAACACAGCCAAAAATAAAAATTAATTAATTAATTAATTTTTTAAAAAACAGTAAATTTGTGAGAAGAATTTAAAAAAATAAAATAAAAAATAAAAGGGCTGGATAATAGAATGAAAAAACAAATCAGACAATAAAGTCTAGGAAATGTCTCAGAATATATATTAAAATGTCAGAGTGGTTTTTAATATAAGGAAAGATAAAAGAAGATGGAGTCTAGATCCCAGAAATCCAGTACCCAACTAATAGGAATTTCAGGAGAGAATTGAAGCCATGAAAGGCAAGGACGAATCAAATAGCTCATGAAAGACAGGGATTTTTTGGTTAAAAGGGATCACTATATTATCAAGATTCCTTTGTTTACCTATGATGGAAACTCAAATCAAATTGTGTAAAGAAAAAAAAACTGAGTGTGTTGTCTGATATGACTTCAGTCTCACCTGTATCCAGAGGTTCACAATTCGAAAATCATTCATTCACTCATTCTCTCTCTCCCTTTCTCTCTTTGACTCTCCACCCTCCTCTCTGACTTCCCTGGCTTGGGTTCACGCCCAGACAGGCTCTCTAGGTATAGTAGCTAAGAAAGACTCCAGAAGCTCCAGTCTTACTTCATCCTTGTACCAAACCCAGAGAAAAGATCATAATTCTCTCTTTCTCAGCATCTAAATCATCTCTAAAAGGTACTCTGATTGGCCTGTGATTGGCCCAAGGGTCATATGTCCATCCCTGAACCAACCTCCTGGCTGGAGAGAAGGAACTCTCTGATTGGCCACCCCAGGTCAGGAAAGGAGGGCCCCTTCATTAACAGAAGTTACATGGAGTGAGTGACTCAGTGGCAGTTCCCAAGGGAAAAGGAAGCAGGCCAGACAGAAAAGCAGTAGCCATCTACTATTCTCACCAAGTACAGAGCAGGTGCAGTGAAAAAAGACACACAATTTGCAACAAACTGGGAAAGTTTCTGAAGTCCAACCATCAAGAGGAAATCTTAAAACTTCTTCAGGAAAGAATGCAAAATATCTAAAAAGAAATAGCAGTCAAACTAGCATTAGATTTTT
Organism: Balaenoptera borealis; assembly: GCF_965194805.1. Lineage (NCBI taxonomy): Eukaryota > Metazoa > Chordata > Mammalia > Artiodactyla > Balaenopteridae > Balaenoptera > Balaenoptera borealis. The sequence continues at coordinate 118,108,168 of NC_138866.1, read as the reverse complement.
TCATACACAATAGAACTTTCTATAAGGCAACAGAATAGTGTCTACAGCATTCTGAAACGAAATCATGTGGAATCTCTTATTTATGTGCAAAGTCACAGTAAAGACATTTTTAAATATTCAAGGACTCAGATTTACTAGCTTTCTAACTCCACCTATGTTATACACATTTTCTTCTTTTTTAACATGAAAACAGGAATGCACTTCTACTAATCTACAAAAAAAATTTTTTCTAATGCATATCCAGAAAGGTCTTATAATACAAGGAGGCATATTGCTCATTAACAAGGGGTTCTATAAGAAAAGAGCTTCCTAAGTTAGCAACTCTGAGAATGACCAGGGCAAAGATGAATTAAATGCCCGATTTCAGGAGGGATGGGCAGGTTTAAAAAAGGAAAAGCTTGAGAAAACACTTACTGATAATACCAACCTTTCTTCATCATCTACTGCATTTGACAGAAATTAACCTTTTAAAATTTTTACCCATGACACTTTCAGTAGTTTAATTGCTTTGTACACATGTACAATGTCAAAAGACTGCCTTCATCTTTCATCACAAGTGTTCCACACACTCTACCCCAGTGCCCATGGCCAGAGCAGAATACTTCAACAGAGGGAAGACGTAAGAGTTCTGTTCAAAATCTCACGAAGGCTAACACACTAATTAAAAAAAAAAAAAAAATCTCACTACGAAATCAAAAAGACTGATCCGAAGAGTTGAACTGTTACACTCATGCATTATGATATACAGTACAATGTTAAGTAATGAACATGGGTAGATAAATTATGACGCATTCAATGGCAACGTTTCATGAAGGAGGCTGTACCCTCTTCATATCTGAAACCAGTTGGCAAGTGTCTGCATTTCCTAACCTCAGAAGCTGCAGTCTTCTTAAAGACAAAGTCCTCTCAACAGTTTAGTGCTCAGTGTTCTTAGCCCAACAATGCAACTTAATTCACAAGGTTTTTTTGGTTTTGGTTTTTTTTTATTTTTGGCTGCACTGGGTCTTCATTGCTGCGCGTGGGCTTTCTCTAGTTGCCGTGAGTGGGAGCTACTCTTCATTGCGGTGTGCAGGCTTCTCATTGTGGTGGCTTCTCTTGTTGCGGAGCACAGGCTCTAGGCGCGAGGGCTTCAGTAGATGTGGCACGTGGGCTCAGTAGTTGTGGCTTGCGGGCTCTAGAGCGCAGGCTCAGTAGTTGTGGCTCGTGGGCTTAGTTGCTCCACGGCATGTGGGATCTTCCCGGACCAGGGCTCGAACCCGTGTCCCCTGAGTTGGCAGGTGGATTCTTAACCACTGCGCCACCAGGGAAGTTCCACAAGGTTTTTTGGCAACTCTTAATCTGAGCAAGCATTGAGGCTTTTGAAAAATAAGGCTTTAAGAAAGCTTGTCATTTTAGGGCTAAACTTTAGTAGAATGTGAAAGTTTGAACCCTTACACTTTAAACAAAAAAAACCTAGAAATTACTGATTGGTTCAAAATGGTTTTATGGAAAAACTAATCTGTAACAAAAACCTGGCATTGAGTGCAAAGGCTCCACGGTTTGAGCAAAGCATAAACAGTTTCCCAGGGGAACGGGACAGGGCAGGAGAGGCCCTGGACGTTTACAACAGCAGGCGTTTTCTCTTCCTCTTCTTGACAGGAGGTGAGCAGAGAACCACTCCCATAGCCTCATCAAACACTGTCTTGTGGCCTTGCCGCGTGAGCGCCGAGCACTGCAGGTATCCTACAGCCCCGATCTCCTTCGCCATGGCTAAGCCCTGCGGGTAGGTGATGGGAATCAGCGTCTTCTCCTTCAGTTTCTCAATTGTGTCTTTATCATCCCTACGATCAAGTTTCATCCCCACCAGGATGATAGGAGTCACATGATAGGACAATGGTGTCCCACTTCAGGATACCACTTTGCACATTTTCCCGTGATGCAGGACTCACAAGAGAAAAGCAAATGGAGAATACATCTGTTTGCGCATAGGACAGGGGACGTCATCTGTCAGAATCTTCTCGTCCGACTGTATCCCATAAGCCCAGATTCACTAGTTTTCCATCTACCATGACATTGGCAGAATAGTTGTCAAAGATAGTGGGCATATATTCTCCGAGAAGTGCAACGATAACTGATAAGTGATCCGTAGGCAAGTTTTCCCTTCAGCTCGGTCTCCCACCACCACACACCCGATGGCCTGCACCTGGGCTGCTCGCCGAGCTGGGTGGTAGCCGCGCTGAGGCCAGAAGCAGTAAGCTCGGGGCGTGGGACTGCAGGCGGCGGGGCGCAGGGTGCCCGGTACCGCTGGCCACGCGGCCTCACCCTCCCTCTGCCGACCAAAAGCTGGAGCCCGGCAGGGGTCACCACCCAAAGTTGGGGAAAACTGCAGAGAAACAGGAAATGCGGAGCACTCACGGCCAGCCTCCCCTCCCCCAGCTGGCACCCATGCTCCCAGGCTCCAGGGTGGGGCTCCACATTTTCTGAAAAAACTCCTTGAGTATGTACCCCAGCAGAAGGAAAACAGAATCCAAGAAAAAGACAACAGCTTCAAGAAGCCATAGAACTAATAGAACTAACCCAGGAAAACAATGAAAAGAAATACCAGTAGCACAGCTGTGTAGCTGGCCTAATGAGAAATTAGCCCCAATCAGAACGAGAAATCAGAAGAGTCTGTGAGGAACAACCTCGAAGAAAACAGCATTCCCCAGTCCTCTGAGGAAGACGCTAGGACGCTAAGTGCTGTCGTGGAATTAAGGCCTGCAGCACTTCTGAGCAACAAGGATCTGAGCAACAAGGATAAGAAAGGTAATTAGTGACTCTGGGAAAAGCAGTGAACGGTGCATGAAAGTCACGGCCCAGATAAAATGTGAGCTAAATTGTGGCATGATTCTGAGCCACCAAAGAGGTATAGGAAATTGTGCTTTCTGATCCCACAGAGCCAACCTGCCGTTGGTCAGGTAATGTGGGAAGAAGCAGGTAACTATTGAATGCTTGGGGCTCACACATCATCTGTTTGGGTTTGCGTCAGGAGTAAGTGATAATTATTTCCTCATGCTGTGTTTGTTCTTTTTGAAAGTGATTGAATACTTCAGTAATTTCTCTTGACAAACTATCCTAACAGTAGGCTTATCTCTTCTTTAAAAATTATTTTTAATTTAAAAATATGTATGTAGACAGATGAGTTTAGTCTGTTTGTTTAGAGATAAGTTGTACCTTTTGGTTTTTCCAAGAGAAATGACTAAGTTCTACCTAAACTAACAACCATTAAGAAGCAGATAGTTAAAACATCACAATGTCAACCTCTCAATCCAAGTTAAAAAAAGAGAGAAAATTATACAAAGATTAATGTCTCTTATTTTGAAGAAAAATCTACTTGAAGTTCCGTAGTGCTTTCTAATTTTAGTGTCTTCTGTTATTGTCCAGTGAAAGTAAATTTTATATGTTTTCCTCAATGTTAATCATCATCTCTGGGTAATGAGATTTTAGGATACTGGCAGATTTGGGTTTTCTTTTTTTATATTTTTCTGAATTTCCACATTCAGAATCTACCATAAACTTGTATGATTTTTATAGTAAAAAAGAAAAAAGAAAAATGGGAAGTAGAGCTATATACATTTTGATGTAGAAATATGTCTAGTATATATTTATAAACCAAAAAAATCAATTGATGAGCATGACGTAGTGTGTGTGCGTGTGTGTGCATGTATGAAATCTGGAAAGATAATTGTTGTCACTAGGGAGTGGGGTATAGGCGCTGGCAGGATGAGGGGCAGGGCATCTATCATATTTATTTAGTTTTTGTTCTGAGCTGTATATCTTTTTTACAGTGTGCACATAGTAATTTAATAATTAAAGACATTTCTAAAAGCAGTGGTGGAGGGAGGCCAGCCCCTGAGCTTCCAAGTACACAAGAATGCTCATTCCCCTCCCGCTCTGGTGAGCAGCCATGCTGGGAAGAACAATCTCTCTTTCTTCCTCCAGACAAAAGAACCCTCCAGAAGGAGAGGCCGTTCCATGGTAGACAGAGAAACACATCCAGGCTAGACCCACATAAGTGCTGCCCAGTGGGCTCTGGGCGAGGGGACCCATGGCAGGAAGACCTGATGCAGACAGAAGATGCACCCACGTGCTTGGCCAGAGACGGGAGTCAGCCTGGGAATGTGGTCCACGTGTGAACTGGAATCCGGAAGGAAGATGCCCGCTGTTCAGGTAGGCAGTCAGCAATGGGGCATCTGTCAGAAGATAGCAAGCTCACTCTTTCTCTATCTGCACACCCTCCCTGGGCCTTCCCATCTACTCCGAGGGGTTGGTGGTCATACCTACATCTTTATCCTCAGCGCTTGTCATCTCTCTCTGGGCCTTCAGACCTAGATATCAAAGTCTTCTGAACGACCCCACCTGAAATCCCCACAAGGCATCTCAGACTCAACCTGCCCTAAACTGAGCACGGCCTCCAGCCTCCATGCCCCAGGCCCATCCTCTCCCTCTGTGACTTGGTCAGTGCCACCTCCGTCCCCCCACTGCACAGGCCAGAAACTGGCAGTCAACCTCTCCCTCTCCCTGCCTCCCACACCCAGTCACCCACTTCTAATTCTCTCTCGTCCTGGCACAAACCCACTTCTCCCCCCGCTTCCTCCAACAGCGTCACGGGGCAACTGCCAACCTGGCACACGGTCCTTCCAAGCCCACCCCAACTGCAGTCCCATCACTGGCTCCCTTCCTCCCACCTCTTCTTCCCAGAGCGCCCTGCTGAATCAGGCAGATCTGCCCCTGATGGTCTCCTGCTCACAGGCCCTTTGAAGGCACCCCGCAGCTCTCAGTTCCCAGTTCTCTCCTTAGCTCGACAAGCAAAGGTCCTGCATGTCTGGCCCCAGCCAGCTACTCCAGCCTCATCTCTTACCACCTCCCCTCACATGAGATCAGCCAGGTGAATGTCCTTCATTCTTTTGAACCTTCCACACACTCACTCACCTCTGGCGTTTGGATTGTATCCTATCTGCTGTTCTCTCTGCCTGGGACAGTCTACCCCTTTGCTCTCTTCTCTTCACTATTCACCTGCCAGATCCCCGTGCAGGTGCCTTGGGAAGCTTGGCTGGATCAGGTGTCCCTCCTATGAGCCCATAGTACCTTATAGATTTTCCCCTGGTGCACAGATCACAAGGTATGATGACTGACTTCTTAGTACATCCATATCCCACGCTAGACTGTTGCTGGGGGCAGCCTTCATGAGCGCTCTGTTGGATGGATGAGTGAGTGGATGAGTGGATGGGTGAATGGATGGATGGGTGGTATTAGATGAATGGGTGGGGTTAGCTGAATGGTTGAGGTTAGATGGGTAGGTGACTGCACGAGTGAATGAATGACTTAATGAATGAATGTATACCCAGGAACTGGTCAGACCCCTGCAGAGCTTGGTGAGCCTGAGGTAAATGGCAGGTAACTAGAGAGGCCCATGAACAAAGGCGTGGATCTAATTGTTAGATTTACCCAGACAGTGCCGTGTTTCAGAACCTACGATGGTGGCTAATGAACCACCAACTTGCCCCAGTCTCATACAGATCCTAGGGACTAGGAACTAGGGTGTGCGGGCAAGTGCCACATTTACACATGGAGGCCAAATAGGATGAGATGACATGGAGTCAAATCCCGGTCCCCAATTTCTCACTGAGTTCCCTGAGTGGAGTTACTATCCCCTCCAAACTTCAGTGTCCTTTCTGGAAAAAGGGTGGTAATTAATCCTACCTGTCTGAAGCCAACTCCCCAGAAGTATACTGGGAGCCAAGGAATAATATACAAGTGATTTATCAAGAAAGAACTCCAGGGAAGACCAGAGGGCATGGGGTCAGGGTGGGGAGGGAGGAAGGCAGGCAGGGTGGTGAGTTCCAGCAAAGTCCCACAGAGGAGGTGTGAGCTGGGGGCACAGGGCCACAACCCACCCCCGCCAGGGATTAGGGGCTCTCTGCACCCAGGCAAGGTGACTTCAGTAGCTCACAAGTAGTTCTCCAAAGATAGTCACGGGTGCTGGCACTCAAAAAAAAAAAAAAAAAAAAAATGGTGACAAGGAACCTGAAGGTCATCAACAAAATCCATTGCCTCACTTCACCTCGCTCCCATAGGGAAAAATGAGATGAAAGTTGTAAAGCTTTATCACTGTACCTGGCGGCACATAGCAAGCAACAAAGTATAACTATTATTATACAAAAACCCATAAATTTACCAAGTGTTTAGTGAGGGGCATGTCCTTGACTAGTACTGGGCTGAGGAAGAGGGACCAGTGTCTAGAAGCCCTCAGAGCAGCCCTGCTGGAAAATGACAATCTCTCTTTTTATTTGATGCAGTAAAAGACCCAGAATTGTCAGAAGCCGCTGTCAGCCAAAAAAAAAAAAAAAAAACTGTATATGCAATTAATTAGGCCTCTGCTTCAGTGCTCTGTTCTCTCTGTTTGCATTCACCAGCTTAGTATCCAATTTTTTAGCTGAGAAGGCGGGCAGCAGGTTTCTGAGATATTTTTTGCTAATGGGCTGAAATATTACACCCATAATTATAGCTTGGCTGCATATTTTTTTCTTTTGCTCATTTTGTTCAGCATTGCAAACATTGTATCTGATTACAGCCATTCATGTCTTCTTTATGAAATAGGGTTTATCACACTCGGCAGAAGGGATCAGTGGCTCTGGAGAAATTATCTAGGCTAACAACACTTCCCGAGTCCCTGTGGGTTGATGCTGCTGGGTGCTGCCTCCTTGGATGAGGCAAGGTGGGAGGGAGAGAGAGTGGGACCAGAAGGATGGAGACAGCCCACGCCTGATACCCTCCACCAGCCTGTTCATTTTTCTCCAGGGCCCCAACCTACACCCCATCCCCAGCACCCTTGGCCTGCTGTATTTTTTTTTCCCATAGCGCTTGTCACTTTCTAGCTTCCCATTCATTGTCTGTCTCCTCCCAAGAAGGCCAGGGGATTGGGAGAGGGGAATGCCAGTGGTGGGATCTGTTTTATCCACTGATGTGTCCCAAGCTTTCAGAAGAGTGTGGTTCCCAACCGGGGGTAAGTTTGCCCCCAGGGGACACTTGACAGTGTCTGCAGACAATTTTAGTTGTCACAATTGGGAAGGGGTGCTACTGGCATCGGGTGAACAGGGGCCAGGGGTGCTGCTCAACACCTCCCACTGCACAAGGCAGTCCCTCCCACTCCACAACACAGAACACCCCAGTCCAAAGCGCCGATAATGCTGAAGCTGAGAAACCCTGTAGCAGACAATCAATAAATATATGTTGGGTGGGAGGCTTCAGTGAGAAGAGAATACCTGCTAGAGGGGATCTATTTCACAGGGGGTGCTCATGGGAAGCCCCTCTGAGATGCAGACACTTGGTTGGAGAACTGAATGAGGTGATGGGGCCAGCCATGTAGGGGGTCCAGGGAAAACACTTTCCAGGCAGAGGAGCCAGCCAGTGTGAAGGCCTCGCATCAGAAACAAGGTCAGGGTTTCAGGATGCCACGAGAAGAACGATGTGTCTAGGAATGGTGGGGGGGAGGTAATGATGCATGAGGTGAGGGAGGAGAGGGGGGCAGGGGCCAGACCGTGTCCACTGCAGGCCACAGAAGCAGTCTGCATGTTACTGTAAGTGAAGGACGAAGCCATGGGGTGGAGTAAGGGACTAATATGAACTAATTTTAAAAGAGCACTCTTGTCCCACATGGGGTAGAGTGGAAGCAGAAAGACCAGTTAAGAGATAACCGCAGTGGTTCAAGCTGGAGATGTGGGCCTGCATTAGAGGGGCAGCAGAGGAGGGGTGAGAAATGGGCGGTTTGGAAGGCAGAGCCACGGAACTTGGATGTGGAAAAGGGATGACCCTTAGGTCTGGAGATGGAGAAAGGTAGAGAGGGAGGGAGGGGAAATGAATGATCCAAGGTTGCACAGTTAGTTAGGGATAATCCAGGCTAAATTCCAGATATCTTGGTTTTCAGTCTGATGTTCTTTACCCCTCATCACGTGATTCTTGTGGACCAGCCAACATTCCCCTTTAAATCCCCAAACGTTTGGTGTAAACCCTGTAAGGGTTATGAAAAACACCCGGCCCCACCTCCAGGAACTTATATGCTAGGGAAGGCGACAGACACACAAACAACTGGGACAAGAGATGGGCTGTGAATGTTATAACTGAGATTAAAACGATGGTCATTTGAGGCACAAGGAAACAGGAGATGGAAACCCACTGGGGAACTGGGAAGTAACTTGGCTGGGAAGGATGGGTGGAATTTAAGGATACTCAATGGCCTAAAGCTTCTGAAACAGCAATCACCTCACTCCAGAGATTCAGAAGTTTCAGATTCCTGATGACCCTGGCAACATCTGCATGGGCAGTGTGACAGTGAGTCAAATATTTATGCATTCCACATCTCTCACAGGATAGCTGAAGAGTTCCAGAGGAGAAAAGACCTAACACAGTTCAACTCACAAGTCGGAACTCAGTAGATGATGGTGATCACAACGGTAAGTAGATTGACATCTGTGATGTCCACTTAATGGGAGATGTGTACTTTTTATTTTAGTTGTATTGGGACAGTGAGGGTGAACTGAGGATGGTGACGATCGTGATGATGCTATTGAAAATGTTGGCAGTATCAGTAATTCTCTGTGGATGGTGAGGTTAGCGATGGCTCAGATAATTCTGCTTTTTACAATATTGATTACGATGTGGATGTGGACTGGCTTGGTGACAGTGACCATAATATTACTAGTGACCATAATGAGGTTAGCAGTGACGTCTGTATTAGCAATGACTCCTAAAAGACAATTTTGACGGTACTGATAAGTATCATTTATGACAGCAGTATGGACTATATTGATGGTGACGGTGACAGTATTGCTAATGATTAACGACGGCGTTTATATTAAAACAACATTGGCAATAGTGAGATTGGCAATATCGATGCTGATATTGGTGATATCAACATTAGCAATAATGTTGACTCTGGTGATGATATTGGGAGTGATTAGAAAGATGATGCCGGGTGACTCAGTGATGCCGATGTAGAAGATAATGGTAACGCGGACAGTGACGAGAATACTTGTGATAACGATGCTGTTGATTCACAGAATGGTGGCCGAAAGCTTATTTTGGAGCCAAACCTACCCTAGTTCAAATCCAAAGTCTGGCATTTACTACTGTGTGCCGCTTTGGGCCTCAGTTGCCTCATCTATTAAATGAGGATAATTATAACGGTGCCTATTTTCTAGGATTGCTGTGAGGATGAACTCACATCCTGCATATGAAATGTGGCATATAGAAAACAGTCAGTGAAATGAGCATGATGATGAGGACGGTGGTGGTGAGAAGCTCCTGGACATAATGGCATTGATGAGTCTCTTGATGGTGCAATTAAAGATCATTTATTGGTGATATTATTTCAGTGATTTGTGATAAGGCTATTGATGGTGAAGAGACTGATCGTTTGGGATTACAGTTATGATTGATGGGAACGGCATGGGGAAGTGTTCGAAGCACCGATCTTGGAATCAAACAGCAAAGGTTCAGTTTCCAACCCCGCCTCTGACATTCCATGTAACCTTGGCTGCATCTCAGCAGGTTAAGGCTGGAAGGCCACCTCCTCATCTGACAAATGAGGCAGTTCAGGCCCAGAGAGATGAGGTGACTTGCCCTTGCTCCTCCAGCTGGATAGTGTGGCAAAGCTGGGGTGGGAAGCCAGGCCTCCTGGCAGCCAGTTCAGTCCTTTCCCCCCCCACCCCCCCGGCATATTCAGTCTCTTTGGAAGGGAGCTTAGATTCCTCTACTGTGTGGGTGTATGCGCGCGTGCGTGGGTGCACACGTATACGTGTGTGTGGATGTGTTTTCCTGGACATTTTCCCCAAAGCACATAACAGCAGAGCCACCAGCCCAATTTTCAAAGAATCATTTTGTGAGAATCAGGCTCCAGGTGTCCCTCTGTAATCTTTTTCCTCTCCCCCAGCGGGCAGAGGATTGGCTCTGGCTCTGGACAAGGAGCTGAAATGGGTGATATTTGCCTAGTTTTTAATGTCTGGTGTCTATAGCTTGCACTTCCATCATTCTATTATATTGATGACAGGCAGGCCCAAGCCATAGAGAAGAAACAAATTACCTAATAAATCAAGACCCCAGGATCTAAAGTGGACAGTGTTATTAGTCGAGGGGAGAGAGGAACGCTAAGCGATAGGTATGGCTGCCTGTGAAAACGGTCCAAGCAGGGAATCATCTGTCTATTTCTCCATAAATAATTACACGCAACTGATATGCATCTGAGACAGAACATGATATGTTATTATTAACTCAACAGTGGGAGGGAGACAGCGGCAGGAAGGGAGAGGGGGAGCGTGTCGAGGAAACCAGAGCAGCGTTTGTGATGCTGGGCTTTGGCAAAGGCACGAGGGATGTGATGACCTCAGAAACTGCAATCCAAAGGGGCCGGGACCCTTATCCTGGACAGAGGTGGGAAGCCAAACAATCTGGCAAAGAGGACGAGGGGAAGAGTGAACCAACAGATATCGAGTCCCTACTGCATCCCAGCCGCTGTGGCTCAGTTCTGCTCATCCATGACTTCTTGGTCTTCACAATGGCCATTTAAGAACACAGCTTCTGGGGCCATATCGCCTGTGTTCAAAATCCCAGCATTGTGGGGTCCTGGGTTAGTTACTTAACCCCTCCAGCCCTCCACTTCCCCTTCTGTAGAGTGGTACAGTCATAAGAGCACCAACGTCACAGAGTTGTTGTGAACATTAAATGAGTTAATGCCCGCAAAGCGCTTAGAACGGTGCCGGATGCACAGTAAACACGATATTGTAAGCATGTGTTAAATAGATGGTCATCCCTATTTTACAAATGGAAAGCGTGAGGTTCAGAGGGGAAGCAACATGTCCAAAGTTACACAGAACAAAAGTAAAAGTGGCATTTCAACCCATATCTAGTCAACTCTGAAATTCATACCCTTTCCCCTACCTAGGGGTGAGCAAACTTTGTAAGGGGCTAGACAGAAAATATTTTAGGCTTTGTGGGCCAGAGAGTCTCTGCTCAACTACTCAACTCTGCTGTCGTCGCTTGAAAGCAGCCCCAGGCAATCTGCAAAGGAATAGGTGTGCCTGTGTCCAATAAAACTTTATTTATAAAAATGGGCAACAGGCAGGTTTGCTGACCCCTGCCCAACACTGTTCTTACAACTTACCTAAATGGTCTCCCTCTCCAAGGAGACAGTTGTAAATACCTGAACTCTGTACTAAAGGGGTAGGCAATTTTCTCACCCTACTCATTCCAGGCCCTCCTGCAGGCACAGATCACAAAGGGCTGGGCCCCCTCCTGCCCCATACTCACCACTAACCCCTCCCATTGGCTCCTTTGAACATCCTGTGTGTTGGTGGCAGTGGGGGGTGCCCCCGGGGCCCCCCAGCTGGCCAGGCAGAGCCGTTCGGCCTGGAGAAGATTGAGTTTTCAGAGAGCAGTGCCCGGAGCCAGGAAGCAACCCTCTTCCAAACCTCTGTGGGCTTCTCCTAGAGCCCCATGATAATCCTTTGTGGGCTGTTAATAAGCAAGTTGAACCCCATAATCACCCACTGCTTAGCTTCCTGGCTTTAATTTCCATGGAGGCTGAAGAAACAGTGGCTAAGGGTTTTGCTTCCAGACAAAAGCAGCAAACATTTACCCCACAGACATCTCGAAGCAGGGCTGGCACTGCCCCACATGGTCCAGGCTTACGGCTCCTGCACACGCCCGCTTAAGGGGCCGGGCTGAGTGAGGGCTGCACACACTGCCCCGGAAACCGGCCAGCAAGCTCCAGAGACTTGGGTACAAAAGCAGCTCTGCGGGTGATTCCAGAGTCTTCTCAGGAAGACATCTCAGCAAAAGGCTGGGGGCTTCCCCAGCTCCCCTCCTCCCAGAACTCACTCCTGCCCTTTCTGACACTCCTGTTTGGGGACCACAGATAGACCCCTGTGACCTCATCCTTTCCCCTACATTTGAGACGATGCTCGTCAGGCAGATAATTTAGTATTGATATTTCAGCAGGGCCAAACTGCCTTCGGGCCAGCCTCAGTGGCCCGGAGGCCCCCTGCTCCATTAGGAAATCTCCCTCTGGTGATCTCTCTGCAGTGGGGAACGCCACTCTAAGGGGGGATACTTGCATATTCTTTTCAGCCCTTTTACAAAAACAAAAACAAAAGGAAACAAACAAAAAACTAGTGGCTCGCTAGTTCTGAGCCGTGGGCAAGTACCTGAGCCTGTCTGAACCTCTGTCCCTTGTCTGGAGTGCGGTTGGATCCCAGCTCTGCCACAGCCTGCGTGGTCTCATGTGAGTCACTCTGCTTCTCTGAGCGTAAAACCCCTCCTCCTTAAAGTGGGCTGACGACCCCTGCCCTACCTACCTTTATACCTACAGTCCTGCAAGGATGAAAGAGAGATTGGGGGTAAGATAGCACTTTGTAAATATACGAGACAATGTAGTGAAATCATGGCTTCATAGAATGAATGTAGACTGTGGCATCAGCCAGGAGTAGGGTCAAATCCCGGGGCTCCTCCACCTCAGCTGGGAACCTGAGACTAGGTGTGTGGCCTACCTGACCCTCTCTCCTTAAACTGAGGGTAAGTGTACCTGCCCCATCAGGGGGTTTCGATCAGTTTCTTCAAGGCAGGATGCCCCACGCAGGCGATAGTCCTGTTACCACATACGTCGTGGCCAGGTGCAGGCATTGGAGATGGCACTGGGGCTGAGGCTGGAAAAAGACATCCTGTCCCTTCTGTGATGGCTCAGCAGCGGGGTCCATCTGACCCTGCAGAGTGGCCTTCAGTCATGGCGTACACATCAGGGGCTAGTAAATGGCTTGTCAGACCCCAGAGCAAGGAGCACTGGACAGGAGTAAGGAAACGGCATTACTGAGCCGTCTCTCTCTGGTCTTCAATACTCGTTTATTCCTTCATCCAACAACTTGACCTGAACATCCGTGGTGGGGGTAGGCCTTTGATCGAGTGCCTGGGAAATCGAGAGATATATCCCCGTTGTCTGCTTTCGGGGAGGCAGGTAGACAAGTATAACAAATGCCACATAAGTAATACCATAAAAAAAAACATGCTCTGGGGGCAGAGGGGGCACTGGGAGCAGAGGGGAGAGAGGGAGGGATTAGGCACCAGGGGTGGGGAGAGGGCACTGGACCCATGACACTTGATCTCAGCGGCCCTGGGCACCATAACTCCCACTCCCTGGGCAGCCGTAGAGTAGAGGTGAAGTTAACAAGGGGCGGTGTTACAAGCGAGAAAGTCACTAGGCAAATTTGAGAAGCAGACGTCCTTCTGGCCATCTGGGCACCCACAGCCCTTGTGCCAACCTTGGCCTCTCAATGTTCCGACACTGCCAAGCAGGTCCCAAGCTCTGAACACCTCTTTCTCCGCCCACCCCAGTGTTCAGATACCACCAATGTAGAATTTCAGCATTCAAACCAATTCAAGTATTGCCTAAAGGACAGTTAGTTGCCTTAGTCTAAATGCTTGGGGAAAGTGGGGCCCCATGTGGGTGAAGGACTTGTCTTAGCTCGTTCATCCAGTCAGCAGTGGGGAGGAGGTTAGAATCGGGATTTCCTCTCCCCAACACATGCTACTTCCAGGGTGCCCCTTCTGTCCCTAGCCATCGCCTCCTGCCTGCAATGAATTGAATTGTATGTAACTGATAAATTATGCAAAAGGGCACCTGGCAGTTTTCTGAAATGTTGGGTAGCTTCAAGGCAGCCCCTGGGGACACAGCCTAATTTTATGGAAACCTCACACTCTGTCTGGCCTGTTTTGTGTAAGTCAGATTGATATAACAAGACTCTAGGGAGTTGACTTGATTTCTAATTTTATTCTCTAGGTGAGCTGAATGAGAACTGTAGTGAGTGTGTTGTCTGGGGTGGGCAGTGTAACGGCAGTAAAGAAAAATGTCTTTTCATCTGCCTAATGGATCGTTTCTCCAGTTGGACTTCCCTGCTTCAAAATCCAAGCTTCTCTCCTTTGGGCAGAGGGGTCGTGTATCAAGTACAGGGAGCAGGCAGTGGAAAGGGAGACTCTACATCCCTTCAGCAGATAAACCCAGAGCCTTGCAGGAAGGAGGGACTCTGGACCAAGGGATACCTACTATCCTCCTGCTGAGGACACCCCAGCCCAGCCCCAGGGATAGGCTATAGCAACTTTTATTTTTGAGGTTCCAACTCAAAGAGCGTCCATATCCCCTCCCTCAAGTCTCCTTGGCTAAGCTAAGTGATAGACCAGAACATTCACGGGGACTCTACTGAGAATTAAAGCCCAACGGAAGAGTGAGCACTTGTGATGAACTGCCTTCCTCCCACCGTCCAGGGGTGGGATCCTGTTATCTCCCCAGAACCAGCAGGGATTGTTGCAGCCCACGAGGCAACACCGGAAGCAGGTGAAAAGGAGCCATTGTGTTGAGCGCCTACTATGTGCCGGATACTTTAATATTCACAACAGCGCCAGGAGGTAGATGTGATTATCCCTAGTTTACAGGTAAGGAAACAGGCCCTACAGGATGGAGTCACTTCCCCAAGGTCACAGAGCTACTCAGTGACAGAATCTAGGGTTCCAACCCAGGTCCCTCTGACACCAAAGGCCACGCTCAGTCTTCTGTTCCGCATAGGCTCCCTTGGGGAGAGGGACTGCTCCTTGCACAGATCTATACACAGCCTCTTCCTCAGGTACCCAGCCAGCTCAGGGGTTAGCCACGCCCCTTCCAAGCGAGGGTGTGGCTTCTTCTGAATTCCATATGATGATAATTGTGGATTCAAAGAACAGCTCCCTCCCTCCGGTCTCCCTTCTCCTCCCAGTGCATGTGTGTGCACACACACACACACACATACATACACACACACACACACACCCCACCCTGACATCCCCCAGCCAGTGAGAACCCAGACAGGGTACAGCGTGTCATGGCCTAGGAGTCAGGAGACCCAAGCTGGGACCCAGGGCCACCACTAATTGTGCACATGCTCTCCAGGCACTATTCTGCCCTCTCTGAGCCTGTTTCTTCACCTGCTAAATGCAGGCAACCCCATCCCACCTACTCCCTGGGGTTGTCTGAGGGCCATGGGGTAGTGGGCGTGGCAGCACTTTAAAAGCCATGGCATCTAAACAACCTAACCTACCGCCTGAAAGAATTAGAAAAAGAAGAACAAACAAAACCTAAAGGCAGCAGAAGGAAGGAAATAATAAAGTTAAAAGTCATGGGGTCTAATCGCAAAGCAAGAACAATAACAGTGACTTGCACGTCTTTGCTGTGTGCCTGGCCCAGGCTGCCCTGCGTGCCTCTGAAGTGTGACTCTGTCACTGTGACTCTGTCACTGTTGTCCGCTGTCACTAACCACTTTTTAAGGCCTTAGTGCTTTGTTTCACACCCCTACCACTCAGTGTTCATTTGGGGGGTCAAGGAGGCTAATAAATAACACTCCCCCATCCCCTTCCAAGTCCGGAATCCATCAGAGAGGGCCCAGGAGGCAAGTGATGGAGACCAAAATGTCTCAAATGGCAAAGCTGGTTGTGGCTTAGAGGGGTGGCCACGGTGTTTCTTATTACTTCCTTCTGAATGAACCCTCTAAAAAACTTCAGCCCCTGTGCCCCCCTGCAGAGACAGCCCCAGCCCAACTAAGGAGATCAGATCACAGGCCCCTCCCCACAGGCAGGCCGGGCTGGAAGCCAGGGCCGGAAAGGGCCAGCCGGGGATGTACATTTCCCTTCCAAACTCTCCAACTCCCCAATCTGGCACGTGCTCACTCTCCAAGGAAACAATGGGCAGACAACGGTGGTCCTAGAAAGACCGACCATTCCAATTTGCCCAGGACTGTCTCAGTTTTAGCACGAAAAGTCCTACATCCCAGGCAAGCCAGAGCAGTCAGTCATCCCAAGAGGTCCCCTAACATTCTAAGGACCCCCCATGAACCAGCTCTCACCAGAATTTTCCTGCCCAGAGGTTCCCAGCCCTCCAAGGGTAGTCTAGGTCGGCTGCTGGACCAGGCCACCCCAGGCTTCGAGAGCCCGGTCCTCCCAGAGTGGCCCATCGTGGCTTCTGACCGATCCCTGGAAACCTGGGCAATGTAGACCCTGCTCAGGTCCCAGCCCACAGGCCTTCCCTGGGCGGTACCCAGGAAGCCGCTGTCCAGCACGGCTCCCAGGCCTCACTGCTCTGGCCAGGCTGGGCTGCTCACTGTGCCCTTTGGGCTCACATCATTCTTGCCCAGGCATCTGTCTCCCTGCCAGCCTGGTGGCAATAATCCTCATCCCCTCCAGCCTAGACAGCACCTCTAGGGTGACACACCTCATCTCCCGTGAGCCTCCTGATGACCCCTGGTGGGACAGGACAGGACAAGGGTCATTGTCCCCTTGGATCAGAGAACAAAGGGAGGCTTGGCCATCGCCCTCGGTGTCACAGCCACTTGGCACAGTCGGGCCTCAGACCCCAGCCTTCCTGCCTCAGCGACTCCTGTCCTCATGACCCAAGAACAAGGAATGGGAAGGGAGAAAGGTGACCAGGGAGATAGATGGTTTAGGGAGGGAAATCAGTCCTTGACTTACTATCTAAGCAAAGCCATGAGCAGAGAGTACAGCCTCTCTGAACCTCACTTTCCCTGTCTGTAAAATGGATCAGTGTCCCACCTAAGGAGGCATCCAGGAGTACTGGAGATCTTTGCCTGGGACACGGCTCTTCTTGACAATAACCCTGGGTCCTTCTCAGCTGTCCTGCCTCTGGTCCCCTCAGGCTCTCCCAGACCACATGCCCTCCCAACCCACCCCACCCATGGGCCCTTCCACCCCAGATCACAGCTGGATTGAGAGCCAGGTTCCAAGTGTGTGAGATCACTGGTTGTGTGAATTTTACAAGTCACACACTGTATTAAGACACGCAAGGGCTCTAGGGGAGTAAAGGCACACCCCCTCTGGGAAGGAGGGGAGATAAACCTGGAGGGTGGCGCGTCTGTCATCAGTCACCTGGGAGTCCTGAGGTAGGTCTGAGAGGAGCCGCTGGCATTTAGGAGCTGCTACCTGATGGCATTGAGGCTGATTTATTGGTTGTTTTCCCCTCTGCATCCAGCCCAGGGCCAGGCTCTGGGGAGTGGGAGGGAGGAGGGGTTGTCAGCCAAAATCATTCAGCCACAAGCCATGAGGTGCAGTCTATGCACTCACTAGGCCTCAGTGGAGCAGGGTCGGGGATACAAGACCCAGGGGATGCGGTCTCCGTCCTCAGGGGGAAGCCCAAGAATGATGGAAGAACTTCTGGGCTGGAGGCTTCCCACAGGAGCCCCCAGGGCCTCTAAAAGGGTGTTGAAAAGATGTCAATCTTTAGAGGATCTTTTGCTGTCAGAGCCGAGCGGGGTTCACACAACATCAACCTAATAGCCATCTGCAAGGAGGCATGTGGGGACTTTAACTGGGGCGGGGGCGGGGCAGGGTGGTGTTTGCACAGGGACCCTCAACCCCATCTGGAAGGGGAGGGAGAAAGGAGAAAGCGCTGGACCAGATATGGTCCAATGTGGTAGGGCCTAGCTGTTTGTGACGTTCTCAGTAATCTTATTCTCCATAGATTTTATACTGTAAAACAGAATCTGCTTCAACCCCTTCATGGAAACCAAGATAGGGTTGGGACGGGGCTTAGATCACACAGGGGCAATCTGGCACTTGACCCAGACCTCTCTGACCTCAAGCCCCCCCTCTCAGCACACCCCACTGCCTCTACTTCTCTATCCTAACGATGGGGACAATCACGCATCCTACAGATTCTGAGCCATCACACTCACTGGCCATTGCAGTGGTACCCACACTAGGGGCTGTTGAGCAAACGGTGCTGGAATCACACCTCCGAGGGCTGGGCCACCCCTTACCCCCCTGAGTCAGCAAGAAGGTAGACTTGAGCAAATATAGGAGAGGGGGCTTCAGGGAGACAGCAATACCCGAGCAGCTGACGCCTCACAGCTGGGAAACAGGGTGGGGCAGAGCTTGGTCTCAAACAAGAATCCTGCTCCATGCTTCAACGCCTTACAGACATCCTTCTTCCTCTGCCCCTCCCACCTCTTGTTTTACACTCGTTTTCATATTTGGCTCTTTACCTCCAGAATCATCAGTTATCTCCAAAGCCAGAGAGCATCCATCATCCTCTCTCAAGGGGAGGCCCCGATCCACTCCCTCCTCCTCCCCCTGGCTCTGGGCCCTCCCCTCCTCTGACATCTCTGTGAATCCACACAGGCTTTGCAGATTTAGCGTCTTCCGGCCCAGATTGGACTTCTCCTGTCCCAACCATGCTATTGGAGTCTAGCTGCAGCACTGTCCCTGAGCTTTCTGACCCTCCTGCCGCCCCCCACCTCAGCAGCTGTGGCCATTGGCTGAGCTCTCCCTGTGATGCCCTACAAACTAACCTTCACCTTGGAGGAGGGAGCAGAGGCCTGAATGCTTGCAGACCATCATGCTGAACCAGCCCTCAACCCCAGGCCCAACTTCACCAGCTCCCGGGGGACTCTGGTCAAGGGGCAGGCTGATGTGCCCCCAGCCACACGTGCCCTCCTGTCTCGGCTTCCTGACCCTCAGAGGTCAAGTTCAGACCTAGGGGGGTGTCCCCCTCCCCTAGTCCCACCCACTTCCGCAGCTGCGTGTGAAGAGTGGAGAGAGTCCTGGCACTGGAGGCCAGCTCGGACAGGCCAGGGGAGGGGAAAGGAAACCCACACGAGTCCAGGGAAAGTCCGGAGGCCCACTTGAGGTGAGGCAGCTGCTCTAAGAGCGCCCTAAGTGAGCTTCAAGAGGGGGAGCGTGTCCTCTGCACGTCCGGCCCATCTGAGAGTGGGAGCACTCCCCACGGGGAAGGGACGGGGATTTCGGGGAGTCTGAGGGAAAGAAGCAGTATTTTTGGTGCTTTTCCCGGGAGCGTGGAACGTCTGGCTTGGGCAGAGCCCAGGAAGAAGTCAGGAACCACCCACCGCATGTGCTTTACATGGGAACTGATCCCATTTCTTGGTTAATGATGTGATAATCCTAGAGAGACGCAAAGACGGCCTTCTCATAAAACAAACTCCCAGCCCTCGGTGAGATCCAAAGGTCAGCTCACACGTGACCAGGGAATCCTTTAGGCTCCAGCCACCTCCTTGCTTTTCCCGGCCACGTGGCAAGCATGGGACAGTGAGTCACCCCGCCTGCAGCAGGGAGCACAGCTCCCTGAAAGAGCGCTGGGCTGAGAGTGCGCCCAGAGCTCTGCTTCCAGGCTCAACACTGCACATCCCGCCCCCAAACGACCACCGCAGCCTCCCAGAATGATTCTTAGTTCCCCCATCAGAATGCCACAAGGATCGCACTAGGTGACTTCTAAAGACTCTTCCAGCTCAGAGAGTGCAGAATCTGACCCTGAACTTGCACAGCCCTGAAAATGATGCCTCACTCACCTCACCCTAATCCCTGCCTAAAGGTCCTGTCTGTATTTGAAATTTTGATATTTTGTTCATTATAGACTGTTTTTGCTTCAGTTTTGATTTTGTTCAATTAATAGACTTCATTTTTTAAGACAGTTTCAGATTTACAGAAAAATTCAGTGGAAAGTATAGAATTCCCATGTACTCCCCTCTTCCTCTGCAGTTTCCCCATTATATTAATCTTACATTAATGTGGCGTGTATGTTACAACTCATGAATCAGTACTGAAACTTTAGCATTAAAGTCCCTAGTTTACCATACGGTTCACTCTTGATGTTTTACCTTCTATGGGTTTTGACAAAGGAATAATGACATGTACCCACCATTGTAGTGTCATATAAGTGTAGTTTCACTGCCCTAAAAATCCTCTGTGTTCCACGTGTTCCTCCGTTCATTCTCCCCCGACCCCCCGGCAACCACTGATTTTTTACTGTCTCTATAGTTTTGCCTTTTCTAGAAGTCATATATTTAGAATCATACAGTACGTAGCCTTTTCAGGCTCGCTTTTTCAGTTGGTGATACGAATTTAAGGTTCCTCCATGTCTTTTCTTGGCTTGAGAGCCATTTCTTTTTAACCCTGAATAATATTCCATTGCCTGGATGTACCACAGTTTCTTTATCCGTTCACTTAGTGAATGCCTCCAATCCCTGTCTGTATTTGAAATTTCAATATTCTCTTCATCACAGAATTTTTGCATTAATTTTGACTTTTTACAAAAAATACTTCATTAAAATTGTATTTATCTTGATTACTGAGTTTTGGGTGCCCTTTCAATGTTCTGCTGGGGTGAGTGCCTGACTCCTCTCACCCAAGTCCCAGCCCCGCTCTTACCTCTGTTTGGCTTGAGACCCAGGAGCTGGGAGAAGCCAGGTGAGAGCCAAGTGGAGAGTAGACGCCAGAAGATGTGGTCCTAGCACAGGCTGGCACTGCGGGCTTGAAGTCCACTTACTGGAGTCCTGGGAAATGTTGACCGGGGCCCTTTCTTCTCCATCACCTTGGCCACCTCCACATCCCTCACTGCCTCTGGGCTCCTCTTCCTGCCCTCTCTGCCCCAGTCCCTCCTGGATATCCAGGCCAAGCCACATTCTCCCAACAGCTGCTCCCATCACCTGTCTCTCCTCGAGATGCCCCGACTCCTTGGTGCCTTCTGCACCTGGTCCAGGCTCTTCAGCACCCGAGGTCCTTGCACAGCCTGCATCCCCATCCCGCTGGGTTCTCCCAGGGCCTTTCCACACCTGGCAGCTTTACTTGCCTCCCCCTCCTGACCCTCGGGCTTTCATTCATGCCAAGTCCCCACCGTGAGGTGCCGTCTTCAAAAAATGGCGAGGTGTGGTAGAAGGTTCCATCTTTTTCAAACCAAGGTCTCATTCTTCAAATAAAACAGTCCTCAGAAACCTTATGTGTAAAACAAAGCCAGCAGATCCACTCTGCCTGGAGCAAATGGACACGCTCTTTATCCCTGAAGTACTATCCCTGAAAAGTGAGGGAGTCTGGAAAACATGGGTGTGATAGAAAGAACTGGGCTTTGGTGTTGAAAATCCTGGGCTCAAGCCCTGATATCCCACCTGCACGCTCTGCGGCGCTCCCTTGAACGGCACGGACCCTCCTGAGTCGGAATTTTACTTCTGTGCATCTGCCTTGCTCGTCACACTCAGAATTTTGTCTGGTTGCCCTTCCTTCATCCAGCCCCCATTTACTCAACTTGCATTTATTGAGCACCTACTAGTTCCTCTACCCATGTGCCAGGTATTTTTCCAGGCCCTGGGGATGCAGCTGTGAGCCAAATGGACAAATCCCCACCGTCATGGAGGTGTCAGTGCAGTGAGGGGAGAGAGATACGAAATCAAGTAAATAAGTAAACTAGAGAATAGTTAGAAGATCATGAGTGCTCTGGAGAAAACTAAAGCAAGCAAAGGGCAATTGAAATATGAAGGTCAAGGAAGCGCACCTGGGGAGATGACACTGGAACCAGGACTTGAAGGAGCCATGGGCACCGCCGGGGATGAGAGTTCCAGGCCCGTGGAGAGCAAGGGCCAAGGAGTGTGTCCGGGTCACTCAGGGACCAGCAAGGAGGCCGCTGCAGCTGGGGCCATCTGAGAAGGAGGAGAGCAGGAGGAAGTGGAGGCTGGGGCAGTACGGCCACCCAGTGTAGGGCCTGGTAGGAACAGTAAGGTCCTTGGCCTTTGCTGAGTAATGAATAGACGGTTTTAGGCAGAGAACCAACAAGCTATGACTCAGTTTTTTCAATGAATGCCTGTACTGGAAATTCTCCATTGACCGCTCAGACCTCTCCACCTTGCTTTGAGTCCCACAAGGCTGATGGTTATGCAGAGACAGATCCAGATTTTGTGGGGACTAAAGCTTAAACAACTGGGGAGTCTTGTTCAAGAAAAATGACACAAAGTTATAAACACGTGACCTGGGAAGGGGCCCACGCAAGTGACAGCCCTCAGGGCTCAAGCTTCCTTAGTATCGTCCTAAGGTGGCCTTTGACTGTATCATGGGTGCTCCTTTGCCCTCTGGCTTCCAGAGCACCTTGTAGCCCCACTCTGCACACATAGCCACGTGTATCGTGCAAACCCCATAAACTTGCTGACCAGCGCCCCACTATTTTTTTAACTATCTGGCTTGACTTTTCTAAGTCTCAGATCCCTTGTGGGTAATATGGAGATAAAACACACCTCCCTTGAAGGTATCCTGGAAGCACCCAACCTGTAGCAGATGCTCAGATGACGTTTTCTTTTAAGGTCCATTTGGTGAGTCTCCATTTTCTCTGGAATCTTCCCTGATCAATCCAGCCACATGGAATGAGCAATTGCTTTCAAACCTTCTGTTGCTCCCGCAATCAGAATCAGCCATCTCCAACCTGAAGCTTTTGCCCATTTTCTGTGATGCTGGTGTCTGGTCTCCTCAGCTCAGTTTTAGACTTTTGCAAACCAGGAACCTTGTCATCTCTTAAACTCCTCTCGGAGCCTAGGTACCATGACATCAGTCTCAGCAACAGCATTTCCTGAGCACACATCACATACTAGGAACTGTCAGAAGCATGTTAAGTGTTAAGCGTATTGTCTTGTTTAATCCTGGCCGCCAGCCCACATGTTAGAGACAAGGAAACCGAGGTGCACGGTAGTTAAGGAACCTGCCCAATATCACATCTTGCGAGCAGTGGATCAAAGATTCAAACCCAGATCCATCTGACTCCATAGCTGGCCCTGCTAATCGCTGCACTATGCTGTCTTTTATCTATATAAGCATTCAAGAAATATTTACTTATTGATTAATTGGTAGCCTCTGAGCATTAACGCTTCCAAGACTGTCTCTTTGTATGTCAGTCTGTTTTTCCCAAATGCCAGCTCCACTGAAAAATATATTGATCATTCCCTGTAACAATTTGTCATCTGGTGGTGGTGACTTACAAACTGCCAATTGGCCAGAAGGAGGATGAAAATTGGGGCTGTTCAAATATCTTTTTTTTAAGGAGTGGGAGTTCTTAAATGCCCCCATTGTAGCACATGTATCTTCTCCTGCTGCTGGGCATGTGTGGAAAGGGACAATCCTGCCTGATTATGGGAGATGATCTGGGGCCTTGGGACCCTGAGTCTGGCTGCTGGGCTCTTTCCCTCCCCTCTCCCAACCCCAGAGCCAGCTGGCTGACGGGCGGTGACAGTATCTCAGGATAGAGGCCTGTCAAGTGGTTCTCATGTTGTGACAGTAGGCAATTATGATTTATTTCACAAGGAATCAACAATAAAGTTAGGCAGAGGGGGAAAAAAAATCAGAGAACTTAGGATAACAAAAGCACTTGAAGGAATTCGGTTGATGGGTTTTTAACTAGAAGATAGAAAAGGGAATATTTTGTAGGAAGAAATATACACATAAACATAGAATCACTTCCTTGCATCTCTGACGGGCAAGAAATTCCCATTCTTCTAAAGCCCTGCTGAAACCTCACCTCCTCCAGGAAGCTCTCCAGATTTCTAAGCCAGACCGGATGACTTGGTCCTCTGAGCCCTCCCTCCCCACCCCCACCCATCTATCCCTCTGTGGAGGCACATACTGTTCACACATTACCTTGAAGTTCCTAGTGAGCTCATCCCATCTGTTCTGCTGGATTGTAACATCTTTCAGAGATGAGGCAATGAATTGTTCATGTGTGGTAGGTACAGACCTATGGGGTATTTTGCACATAATACTTACTGTTTAATAAATAAAATGTGTGTGTGTGTGCACAATGTGCACACACGTGGGTGAGGATTGGTGTCCAGTGTCCCCAGAGTAAAGCAGCTGTAAATAACCCCACCTCAGGGGGGAATATTTCTGTCAGCTTCATTCCAGTGGGAGAAGAAGGAACAAATAAACCCCCAGAGGCCTCTCTCTGTTCAGTTCTGCACCGTTGGTTCAGAAACCTCACCCAACAGGTGATTCCCTGTCGTGTCTACACCCGAACCTCCCCCCCCATCTTTCCTCTCCGACATCAATTGTAAACACTGTCAAATTTTGCATTAAAAATGCTTCTCTTGTACCTAGATGTTTGACCCAACTATAAATAGAATATAATTTTGTTTAAGAAGTCAAAATTAGAGAACCAAAGCATTCTAGTATCTTAGTAACCTAAGCATGAAACCAAATTGTGAGGAAAGAGCTGTTGAGGGCGTGAGTTTAAATCAAACAGGCCTGGTTTCAAATTCCAGTCTCACTCTTTCTAAAGTGAATGAATACCAGAAAGTCACTCTGTTTCTTCCTCTGTAAAATGGGGATAATAATGCTTGCCTCTGGGGATTGTTAGGGATTAAAAGGATGTCAGTCGTAAAGCTCTAAGCACGGTCTATCTCATAGTGAGCACTCAGTAAAGAGAGAGGATAAGGTTTGTTGGAGGTGGGAAACTGAGGTTCCCATCTGTTGGCTCCTCCATGTCTCTCTTTGGGCCACTGCCCCCCTTCTCTGGTCCTCAGTTTCTATACTAACCAAACAACTGACTGAGATGGTCCCTTGTCCCTTCCACTTCTAAATGTCTATGAGTCAGGCCCAGGGAATACACAGCATGGCAAACAAGAATGTCATCAGAGGCAGGCAACAAATCTTGGTACCAACCACTTCTGGCAGCGTGGCTTTGAGCAAATTATTTAACTGTTCTTAGCTCTATTCACTTCATCTGCAAAGGAAAATAATCCCCATACAAGCTTTATAAATCCAAAGGCCCATGTCCTATTTAACAGTCAAAAATAATTTACAAGGAATTCCATTTGCACTAGAAACTCTCAAATAGTTCACAGTAATATTTTTTCAAATCCCCACCCCCCTTCCACTCCCCAAACCTCTTGTCATCTCCCTAGTTGCTCTGGAGCATCTTACAGAGCACAACCATGAAATACTCCCACCAGCCTCAGCTACACAGGGTTTTTTTCCCTCCTCTTGACCACCCCTATCTTCCTTCCCATAAGAATCCATCCTTTTTAGGAGAGGACTGGAGGAAGAAAACTCAGAGAGCACAGACAGAGTTCTCTTCATCAGGAGCAGGTGGGGTCAGTGGGGGCTGTGAATATTCCCAAGGAAATAAATAAGTAAGTTTTGTTCTGTCACTCATAAGTGGCTGTGGGAAGGCTGAAATTAGATTATTTGTATTAAGCAGTCAGTTCAGCATCTGACATGTAGGAAGTGCTGGAAATATGAGAGCCATTAGTGTTGTTGTTTTTGTAAACCTGCTTTTTCATGAAGACTTATCCCACTGCTGCCACCACAAAGCTCTCCCTCCCATCTCCCTCTTCCGTCTGACCATCTCCCTCACTCCCATCACTGAATTTCATTCAGCTCACAAGTCATAGCCATGCCTGTGCCTGGAACAGCCCCTGTCGCTTCCTCCTCAGTGACGTCATGGCTCCTCTACCAACCTTTCAGTGTTTTAGGCCCAGGACATACACCCTGGCCCTTCTGCCGACTCCCACTTGCCTCTCCCATTGCGCAAAAGGCCTTCCCACCATTGTTGCCAAATGTCATCCCATCTCAGAGTGTAGCCTCTAGTAGGACAAGGGCTACATCTGTTTTACAAACTCTGTGGAGCATCTGCACCCAGATAGGGACTACTTGAGAGAGAAGCACCTATGTGTCCAGGCCTGTGTGAGGCACAGAGAAGAATGCAGGAGAAGCTACGGAACTTAGAATACTATAAGGAAAGCAAAACCTACAGGAAGCCATTGGGTTGTACAGTAGGCACCCAAAGGCATAAGATTTACTGAACACTGAGGGAGCCACACTGGAGCTCATTTAAGGCAAAAGAGTGAAGTCTAACTTTGTGCCCTCTATTTTGTCCATTTCCCCACCCCAGCTCAGGACTGGAGCCTCCCTTTTACCTCCTACTGAACCTTGATCTTAAAAACCTCAATTTCTCCATATGTGGCATAAATGACCAGGAACAGTGTGACATAGTGTGACATCCTCCCTCCTCCATTCCTAGGGTCATGAATGTTCTAACCAGGATTAAAGCTTTACAAAATCAATGACGTCCCAATGGAGAGATATCAGGCATCATCTTGCAGACAAGAGAGGATGGAGGGAAGCCTTCTTAGACCCCAGAAATCCCTCCAAGTAGGAAAATCAACCACTTAACACTGGTGAGTGATTGGAAGTAATGCTTAGCAGAAGACACTTTCAATCTTTTCTAGCAGGAAAAGAAAACCTCAAAAAGCACTTTTTCAGCTGGATCCATGGTCACTGTTAAGGTTCACATGGGGAATTAGTGGCGCATGTGAAAATAATTTGTAGGTTTGGGAGACCTGGCCACCCATTATATGACCAGTGAGATGAGGCCATCAGACCCCAAATGAGGCCACAGTAATAGAATAGCATCCACTGTGAATGAGAGCCCCACCTAACTCTGAGCTGCTCAGGACCTACAATGGAACACCGTATTGAGGAGAAACAGGGAGCCTGACCAAAAAGAAGGTCTGCAATACCTACTTCAGGAAGATTCATGGAAGGAATCCAGGGAATTTTTCCAGGAGAAGACAAGACTGCTGGTCTTTGGGGAGGGACGAAGCTTGGGAGGGAGGAGAGAGTTTTGTAAATGAGTTGACAAGAGAGTGAGGTTCAAATATTTGCAGAGCCGTCATATACACCAATGAGTAGAAATCACAGAGACACGTGCTTTCATAAGGACACAGATTTTTACAGGAAGCACTCTCTGTCAGCCAGACCTGACCAAAGAACAGGAGGTCTTGCTGCACTCTCCACTTGGAGAGTGTAGACTAGCAGAAGTGAGGGCTCTGTGGATTGGGTAGCTGGATGGATGGATGGATGATGGATGGATAGACAAGCAGATGTGTGTATGTATATTTGGAGAATTGAACAAACGTGTGGTAGGATGGATAAACATGTATGAAAGGATGGATGGAGGGAAAGACATACAAATGGATATATATAAGGATGTATGGGTGATAGATGGATATCTTCCGAGGTTTTACAGTTACATGGTAATTTGGGCAAGGGTTACCTAGTCTTTGGGATTTCACAGACCAATACAATACAGGGGATTGACATAAAGTTACCAGCTTCTCATTTTGTCACGTTAAGAACATCAGTATAATAACTACCATCTATTGGAACAGATGAAACAGAATGAAATAAAGAGCAGTCCTTCCCAAGTAGGGATCATTGATAATCTCTCTCTTCTTCTCTCTCTCTCTCTCTCTCACACACACATATATGTGGGTGCTGGTATGACATTCATTTTACGCTAATATTTTTAGATATTATATTGTCCATATTTTTCTTATTTAATGACCATATTATTTTCAACTACATTTCCTGAGCCACAGACTCTAAGGACCCTGAAAAGGGTCAAAGGGTCAAAACTTCATTGCCTTTGAGACCAGGCAGGTTGAAGTGGGTGCAGTGCGGACTGTGGGGATGGGACAGTGAAAGCCTGGAGAAGCCACACTCGTCTAGAGACAGCAAGGCAGCCTCAGCCCCAGCTGACCGTCACCATGCAGGAAGGCAAACCCAATGCGGCCAGCTAGATTTTCTGACCTACTGAGAGAAGCTGGACATATGACTTTTATGATCAATCTCTTGATTTAAAAGTATTTGCAACTAATTTTTAAAACTAGATCTGTTTTGGGGTCATCACCCTTGAGCCAATCAAAACACACACACACACCTGTGGGGATCCAGTTTGGCCCGTGGGCCATGGATTTGCAACCTCTGGTTTAGATACCGGAGTTGGGGTGGGTGGTGATGGAAAAAAGCACCAAAAAGGACAACCAAAGAGCTTCTCTGATTAATAGGAGGGTCGAGGAGGGGCCCCCAAAAAAAGCCACCGGATTCCTCCGGGTGAATAATTTCCCTGCAGTCTATTTCCGAAAGAGCTATAATTCGGGCTCTGAACAACCTATGATTTACATCCCGGCCGGTGTAAAAGATATTGTGCTGAGCCTTCCGAGTATGCTCTGTGTGTTTGTATAAATCTCCCTACTCAAAATATCTCCCACAGTTGACTGACAGCCCATGTAATTTAGCAGAAGGCTAAAAATTAAAATCTTCGAGCCTGCTGAGGGAGTGAAAGAATACAGTAACACTACGGCACCACCCCCTCGCCCGGCCCGGGCTCAGCAGATGCCAGGGCTGTTCATTTTGGAGACGGAACAAAATATTTGTATTTAGATTTATTAAGTCATTATTCCACCATTTGTTCCAATGCGCTTTATTAAAACCAGATCTCATCTCTGTTTTGAAAGTATTACCTGATTTACATAAGCTGGTCCCAGCCCTAATTACCGCTTCCTTTCGTGTCTTTTCATTTCGAGGGAGGTTTGCTCTCCCCTCCTGTTTTTGTCGCCTGCCTTTATGGCCCATATGTCTGCCTTGAGATAGCAAGAATCTTCAACCTATAAATAGACGGTTCAGAACAGCCCGGCTGCCAGTTATCTGTCCACACATCAACATTACCATAATTGCAACAGTGAATGTGTAATCTCTCTAATCACACGTTCCAGTCGGAAAACTGGATTGGGTTTCATAAATTGTATAATTTGAGGCTTTCCTGAGCTAACCACTGGGCGGGTAGACTGCTGTGGGTCATCAAGGGCTTGGTCATGCCCTACAGCCTGGCCCGTCCTGCCCAGGGTGGCGTAGCGACACACACACCTGCGGATAATGGCAGTGCCACCCTGGCTCTGGAATGAGGACGCCTGGGGAATATGAGAAGCACAACTTTTTGAGACCTATTATGAGCCTGGCACTTCGCACATGCGCTCTTTTAGTTTTCATTCCATTAAACTTCTAGGGGAAATACCATAAATACTCCCATTTTACAGACGATACCAAGGCTCAGAGAGGTTAAGTGAGTATCCAAGGGTCACACAGTAAATAGCTGAGACTCAAATGCATGTCTGAAATTCCATACGGTGCTCTCAGTTAAGCAGCTTTCATCTATGACACGGCACAGTTGAAGGCTTCAGTGGATTCCATTTTTTGTTCCTCTAGGATGCTTTCATTTCTGTCATTTTAGCTAATCTCCAGGACCAACCGAAGAGGTCTTTATAGATAACAAAACTGAGACTCTGAAAGGTTAAGTACACTGTCCAGAGTCACACAGCTGGTGAAGGTAGAACTGGGATTCAAAGCCAGGCCGGGTCCCACACCCGTGTGTGTTCTTTCCGAAGCCTCCACAGCTCGGGTCTTTCCTTCCTCTTTGAGAGGCTTTGTTTTCTTTGCCAGCCTCTCAGAAGGATGCTGTAATTGGGCTGGTGTCAGCAGGCAGAGCCCTGGGGGCAGGTGGAGAGAAGAGGGGCCAGCCTTCTGCCAGCCTCCGCAGGATCCCTGGGGACAACTCTCTCCCAAGCCTGGTAGAGGCTCAAGGAAATTGCCTCTGAAGACCCCCAAGGAGCGCTGGGAAAAGGGCTTCTTTTGTTTTGTGTTACCAGCTTCCTCTGGGCAATGTTATTCAAGCTCAAGGTCTCCAGAGTGTAGTGAGTAGGCTGATGACACCCTGATAGATGGGCTGCTCCCCACAGGCCGAGCGCCGGCTCCGGCTGTGCCCAGTAATTGCACAGCCTTGCTAAGTTTCAGATGTCTATTAGCTGCTTTGAATTGGGCGCTAATCAGATGATGGCCTTGTTACCAGAACGCTCCTTCAGGTCTCCCTCCCTCTCTCCCCCGACCCTCTTTCTCTCAAAAGGAACCATCTAATCCAACCTGTTTAATTTTTCCAGATGAGGAAACTGACACTCAGAAAGGGGAAGAGACCCAAGGTATAAGTACGTCCCAAGTTCTTTTTTGTGTTGCCTGTTGAGCTGCGTGCATGCACACACACACACACACACACGCTACACATCCCCCCTCACTCCCATCTCTCCATTTGTTAACTGGGTCTCCAAGCTCCTTTATCCCGTTCTGAAGAAGCACTCCCTGCCAGCATTTTAGGCAATAAATTGGGGACCAGGCTTTGCCTTCCCAGCCCTGTCCCTATAGTGTAATGCTCTTCAAGTGCAAAACCTGCTGCCTTCTGTTCTGTTGTCTCCCCTGCTGGACCCTGAGTTGCTGGCTCACCTGCAGGCTCTGCGGCTCCCCGTTACGCCCGGCACACAGTAGGTATGCACTGCATGTGTGCGTGTGTGTGTACTGAAGTCTAACTGCACTGACCACTGGGTCCCCAAGGACCCGGCTCTGTGGCAAATTACATGGTTGTTCTAGACCCACAAGGAGACTTCATCATTTTACAGCCAGCGAGGCTTTCTTCACACTTTTTCCCTGGGGCTTCTGAGGGCTGGCCCCAAGGCGATCCCTCAGGTCACACCGGGGAGCTCACCTCTCCTCTGCTGCTTCCCGCAGCTCCCACCTACGCCTGCCTCTGGCCAAGACCACCCTGTTGAGACATATCAGGCTTGGGCCTAACGTATTAGTCATGCCGGGCGGCGGCTTAGCTCAGCCTAGGAAAATGCCTGTGGCGACCTTCTACATTACTCCTGACCTAGATTGGGAGAGCTCGTCCAGGGCTCACAAGCCAGCTCTCTGGGGGAGGGGAAGGGCTCCTCCCCTCTGCGAGAAGTGACCAAGCAGTTTGGGAAAGGGGGGCCTGCCGTGCCCTGGGAAGCCTGGTCACCTCCAGGCCCCAAACTAGGTCCACCTCCTCCAGGAAGCCTTCCTTGGTGACCTGACCTAGGAGGCAGGAGAGGTGTGTTCTCTCATGTGTCCCCTTCCCACACCCCAGCAAGCTCCTATTCTTGGTGCTTCAGGACCTCAGAGTCACATGGGATTGAGACTTACCTGCCTGAGGACTAGCAAGTTGCCCCAGATGGCCTGGCCAGTTCCACATCCTGAAAACAATGTCATAAAGCTGGAATCCCATTCCAACCCCCGCAGCAGCCCTGCCTCCCCACCCCCGCCTGCGGGAACGCTTCCCTCTCCGGAACTCCATTCACCCAGGTGGCACTCACGTCATCAGCTCCCTGTGCCTCAGGGCCCTCCCATGTGCTCTTCCCTCTGACGTGATCCTCCTTCCTCCTGAAGCATTTCAAGCACAACACCGGGAGCTAGGGGCTGGAGTAGCAGATGCAGGGAGTTGGCCGGGAGTGGGATGGGGAATGCAGGACACCTGTCCAGTGAAATGGCATGGGAAAATAAAAGACAACAAAAATCAGGCCCTGCCATTAACCAGATGTGTGCCTTTGCATGAGTCCCTTGCCCAGTCCGGGCCTGTCAGATAAAAGGCTTGGGTTTTCTACTGCTGCAGCACTCTCCTCCAGTCATGGGAACTAACTTGGTGGGCTGTGTGTGCACATGTGTGTGATTCCCCCAAGCACATATCAGGCCCATCTAACCAGATTCTGCTCCACGTTCTTCTCTTTAATCCCCGGAGATGTGACCTGCTCAATGAACCACCTCGAGTCTTCCCCAGGCACCCACCGGGTGTTGGGTCCTCTGCTGAGTCCAATTTCCCACAAAGAGGTTCCTCCCCTGATTGGCCAATGGCTAACAATGATTAGCCAAGTGTGCAAAGAGCTTGGGAGGACCGTCCTCCTTAGATGGTTTGGAGAGCCCCTGCAGGAGAAGGTGCGTCACTAGGGTGCAAATCAGGAGGCTTAGATGGCAGATAAAAGACCTGCTGGCTTCTCTGGCAGGCCCAGCCGGAACGGTGTCTTGTTACCGAGTCTCGAGTCTCGGAGCTGGACGCTGCAGCCCTGGAATGTGAACGAGATGAGCCGGGAGATTTCTTGTTGACACTTGTCCTGGTGAGAGGGTCCCAGTTTCGGTTCTCAGGTTATACAACACCTGGGCAGGTTGACTCTTCAGGAGCTCCTAGTGCCCACGGGGAGGGGAGGCCTCCATGCCCGCAGGTCCAGGCCTTCGCCTGCCCCCTGCCCACCGCCCGAGGTGAAGGCAGGAGGATCCCTGGTGGGCCCTAGGAGGTTGTGATGTGATCTGGGCCCCTCCCCTGACCCTCTGCAGAGGGGCCCTGGCCAAGGATGACACGGACCCAGACCAGGCTGCTGTCCCTTCCTCAGGGGAAGGCCTGGAGCAGGGCAGCTCCTACCTGGGGCCCTACTGTGTGTTGGGCAGTATGTGAAGAGTTTTCCCATGTTCCCTTTCATCCCCACCATGTAACTGAGAGGAAAGGTAAAATGAAGTGACTCGTCCAACATTAGAACCATGCCTGTCTTTTGCCAACGTCCAGGGCTCCGACCTCTGGTACAACGTCCCGTCCACAGGGGCGCGTGCCTGGCCCGAACTCCCTCAAGAGCTGACAGCCTCGGGGCTTCCCTGGTGGTGCAGTGGTTAAGAATCTGCCTGCCAATGCAGGGGACACGGGTTCAAATCCTGGTCCGGGAAGATTCCCACATGCCGCGGAGCAACTAAGCCCGTGCGCCACAACTACTGAGCCTGCGCTCTAGAGCCCTCAAACCACAACTACTGAGCCCGCGTGCCACAACTAGAGAAAGCCCGCACGCAGCAACGAAGACCCAACTCAGCCAAAAATTAATTAATTAATTAACTTTTTTTTAAAAAAGAGCTGACAGCCTTAAATATGACAAATGTTTGACAAGTATGCCTCAGCTCAGTGATGCAAGGGGCAGCCAAGTCTAGAACAGGGGGGTTGACAGCCCAGATCACTCAGGGCATCCTGAGGCCCTGGCTGGGAACACCCTCCGGCCCTCGGTGGTGGCGGTGATGGTGTCCAGCCGGCGGGTGACTCAGCAGCCCTCATTCCCACAAGACGGGCGGGTGAGCGCCCTCCCACGGCTGTTGGTTTGGCCCGTCTGGGGGTGCCCCGGCAGCCAGCCCCCTCTCCCCCCATCAGCACGGCCCTGGGGCTCGGGCCAGCCTTCCCACAGCTCAATCACAGGGTTTGCCCTCTTTTCTCAGCCCGCTGGCCTCTCCCCTGAGATCAGAGGCCACTTCTAAATTCCTCTGGCCACCTCAGCCCTCCCGTCGGCCAGGCTGTGGTGATTTCCTTGGCTCCCATCCCAGAGCCCCCGTCCTGCCCCCTAGAGGAGCTCAGCTCCCAGAGCAAACAGCTTGCTTGCCAGGCCCCGGGCCCCCCACCCCCACCCCCCGCTGGTTTAGAGCCAGTCCTGTGCCCTGCGAAGAGAGGGATCGGGGCCCAACCGGGGCATGGAAGCCAGGGAGGGAAGTGGATCTTGGCTGCACTTTCAAACAGGACGTGTGGGAGGGCAAGATACAGTTAGCTTGTGCAGGTAGGGCACAGGACCATCTGCTGGGCCCGAGGGAAACGCCACACCACACGCTGCGGCTCCCACCCCAGGAGGCGGCGTGCTGGAGCGAGCCGCACTGTGGCCTTGAGCGAGGCTGGTTAGGCTCACATCCTCTTCCCACATCTGTAAAATGGGCAAGACAACGCCTGCTGGCCAGGGCTGTACGACGCAACACATACAACCCTGTTCATAAAGGGTCTGGCTGGCAGGAGGCCCGCTCCAAAATGCTCCAGACATGGATATTTCTTTCCATTCCGTGTGCGAGCCCAACGGGCTTTGTGCAATCTTTTATGGCCCTCGTTTCACGTTCATCATCCTGGGAGCCTGTGGGAAGGGACGTACGAGGCACTTTGCAAACAGTGACGGGCACCGCAGGCATTGGCTGTGCTACTGTCCTCCCAGCAACTCCCAGGGGAGCAGGCAGACCTTACCCCACCCCCCGTATCTCCCCGCCAACACACACACTTGACCCAGCGAGGAGCTGGAGATCACAAACAGGAAATACCTTGCTGACGATCGGTCCACAAGTTAGGACGGCTAAAGAAACTAACTTTGCTGAGCACTAAGTAAGTGCCGACCACTGGGGGCGGCACTTGAGGACACTGAGATGCAGAGGACACAGTACCTGCTGAAAAGTCCCAAGGGGCAGAGGTGGGGATGCGCCTACCTCCCAGACAAGCGGAAAACAGGCTGTAAAGAGGTGTGGACACCACACCTACTGGATCCTGTTTCGGTGAGAAATCAGCGCGGCTCGGGCTTCCTGGAGAATGGCCTTTGGGCTTCTGAAGGAAGAGCAAACATTTGCAGGGTGGAGAAGTGAGAGAAAGGGCATGGAGGCCCCGTACCTGGGCTGACCAGAGGGTTAGGAGGCTCTTCCAGAGCCTTCAGGGGCAGGGAAGGACCTCACTGCTTCTCTCGGGTGACTTTGCAGGTGTGGGGAGACCCCTGGGGGACATCAAGACACACCCACCGAGGGACAGGTGAGCAACCTGTGACCCGGCCTAGGCCCTCCAGGAGCTGGTTGGGCGAGACGAGGCTCACCCCTGGTATATTTTGAGAGCAGCGCTGGCCAGCAGGCCTCCAACTGTGGCTGTGGCCCAAGAGGTCTGCGGTCACTTCACTCCTCGGGTGACCCTGCCGAGCCCTCGGCAAGCACACGCACGTACACAGTTTTGCACAC
This sequence comes from Balaenoptera borealis, assembly GCF_965194805.1. Taxonomy (NCBI): domain Eukaryota; kingdom Metazoa; phylum Chordata; class Mammalia; order Artiodactyla; family Balaenopteridae; genus Balaenoptera; species Balaenoptera borealis. The sequence continues at coordinate 118,073,851 of NC_138866.1, read as the reverse complement.
TGTTTCCAGGGACTCACAGATATCCCCCCACCATCCAGGAAGCCCCGATATATCCAACTCCTGCGTTCCGCAGATGAGGAAACTGAAACAGAGAAAAAAAGGTGACTTGCCGAAGGTCCACATGAGTCAGGGCAGAACCGGGCCTACACTCCTGGCTTCTGCGCGAGGGTTCTCCCACGGGCACCCGGCTGCTGTCGCTTTCTAAATATGTGTCCCTGCCCAGCTGCAGTCCTCAGGGTTCTATCTCATGATGGAGGGGAGCATGCACTTTCCAGCCCTCCCGGGAAAAGCCTGCTTCCAGCCCGAGACTCCTCTCTTAGTGAAAACTTCTCACTCGGGTCCCCCGTGCACAGCCCTGCCGGTTTGCTGCGTCCCTGCGGCAGGTCCCGCCGTCCACCCAGTGACGCAGGCTGTACGCGGGCATTCTCTTCCCCTCCTCCCCCCGCTCATCCTCCACAGCCACCGCTGTCTGGATTTGACTCTCATTCCAATCCAGTCTTCTCTCCTTATCGCCAAGGGTCCAGGCCCTCCTCATCTCCTGCTGGGGCTATTACCACCGCCAGAGAAATATTTCTAAAGCACACAAACAGGTGACTTTTCTGCTTAAAATCTTGCAGAGCTACCCAGTGGCCTTGAAAATTAAGTTCAAGCTCTCGGTATGGTCTGCAGAGCCCCCTGTGGCCGGCCACATCTGCCCAGCCATGCCCCCTCCTGCCTCACGCCCACTCCCACCTAGGCCGCGGCTGGGCAAAGGGTCCCAGTTGCCTCTAGACCATTTGTTACCACTGATCTTTCTGTCCAGAGGAATAAGATGTGCTTGGGCCAGCTGAATACCCTTTGACCTCAAGGTTGGCTTGCATGCTTGGTTTTTAAATTCAGTTCCCTTTTGACAGAAATGTTCTCAAAGGGCCCAATCCACTTTCCCACTTCAGGACTTTGGAAAACCCTCACACACAAGAGAATCATTTGTAAACATCCTTCCATGGCGGTTTCCTTCCATAGGCTAGCACAACTTTTTTTTTATGTTAGGGGTATTTCTGGGGATTGAAATGAAAGTCAAGAGAAAGGGTCATTATGAGCATCAATGTCTAGCAGTGTGCAGTGACCCATTGGCTGATGAATAAATAGCGTAATCAAGAAGTTCAGCCCATGAATTCAACAGGAACAAGGGCTGATATTCAAAGTCCCAGACAGTTCAGTTGGAAGAATAATAAAAGCGCAGCTGAGATGGGAGCTTGGGACACCGCCCCCCTTCCCCAGCCCCTGCCTGGGCTGAGCCTGATGGCAGACCTCACAAAAACACATCCCAAACGAGCCTCATTCCTGGGCTCTCATAACTGGACTTTCAGCTTTCTAGAACAACACTTCTTGTGTTATGTCTGCAGTTTGTAGGATCTGATAAGAGACTTGCTTAAAAGTTCAAAAGGGACCACACTTTGTAAACAGTTTCAAAGAGAAGCCCTATTTACGCTGGGGAGGAGATATACCGTAGGAGATGAGACAGCCTTTAAGTCAGACAAGGTGAGGGGGAGTCCCACAGCTACCTCTGTGGACCTGGGCTAACTGCTGAATTTCACCATCCCGGGTGTCCTCGGGACACAGTGGGGATCATAATGTACTTACCTCCTTGCGTGGGAGTAAATGATATCATGCAAATTAAGCACAGAGGATGTGCTCAGTAAACAGTCCTTGTGGTGGTGGTGATTGCCAATGAAACCACCAACGTGAGCAGAACAGCTATATCAATACCTGTTGAAAATAATTTTTGGCATAATGAGACCATCTTGGGCTATGGAAACAAATGGTATAGGCCACCCACCTAGAACTGCAGCTCAGGAAGGGAGAACTCAACAGAGCCAAAGCCTATGGGGGCAAGTGGCAGGTGCAGTGGGCTGAATAATGGTCCCCAAAGAGATCAGGTCCTAATCCCTGGAGCCTGTCAATGTGACCTTATTTGGAAAAAGGATAGTTGGAGATGTGATTAAATTAAGGACTTTGAGATGAGGAGATTACCATGGATTATCAGACGGGTCTTAATGCAATCACAAGTGTGTTTTTAAGAGACAGGCAGGGGGAGATTTGATACACAGACACAGAGGGGAAGGTGATATGAAGACAGAACAGAGAGATTTGAAGATACTGACCTTGAAGATTGGAGTGATGGGACCATAAGCCAAGGAATGCCAGCAGCCACCAAAAAGCTGGAAGAAGCAAGGAACAGATTCTCCCCTAGAGCCTCCAGAGGGAGTGTGGCCCTGCTGACTCCTTAATTTGGGCCCAGTTGATGCTGATTTCAGACTTCTGGTCTCCAGAACTATGAGAGAAAAGATTTCTGTTGTTTTAAGCCACCAAGTGTGCGGTGATTTGTTACAGCAGCCCTAGGAAGCTAATACATCCAGGATCATAGATTCTAGGCTGAGGAAACATAGACTCAGAGAGCAGCAGTAACTCACCCAAAGCCACACAGCATGATAGCCTCAAGGCCAGGACCAGACCAAGGTCTCCAGATCCCTGCACCACTGTGCTCCCTCTTCCCTCTGCCCAGCTTTCTTCCCCGGGAGGCCTTAGACCCCTGCCCTGGGGAATCCTTGGTTGCCATAGTTATTTTATCTTTACTCACCCACTGCCCCAAGGTGAGCCCAGCTAGTACCAAATGCTGTCCCTGTGGTCACGACTGCCCCCAGCCTGAATGTCCACCTGTCGCCTGTGTCACAGATTGGGTTCTTTGGAGAGGGAGTTTGGGGTGCCAGAGCTTTATTAAGGATCTACACCAGTGAAGGAAAGGGGGGGATGTTGGATCGGGAGGAAGGAGATTGAAGTCGAATTGCCTGCCATGCCGGCCTGACAAAGCCCCAGCCAACCCCACAGGGAGGTGTCCCGAGTCCAGCTGAGGCAGCCAGGACCTCATACCCCCATCTGGCTCAGGCACCAGGTGCCGGCTGCCCTGGGGAGGGCCTGGCCTCCGGCGAGGTGGGTTTCTGCAGTGAGGCCGACCCTGACGGGGCTGACAGCTGGAGGTCACCTGCTGACCGCACTCCCTGCAGCTGGGCAGTAAAACCTTCCTTGAAGGAGGGCCGGGCACAGGCGGACCACAGCCCAGTGCTACCATGCACTCTGCAAACAAGAGCTGCATCTCAGCGGGGCCTGGACGGCTTGCCAAACAGCAGCGCCACCCTACACAGTGACCAAGACCCTCCCCACTCAAAGTGGGATGTGTGGACCAGGAGCCCCGACACCACTTGGGAAATTGTGAGAAATGCAGACTCCGTTTTGGGCCCCATGGTCCATCTGAGAAGCATGCTCTACCCCAGGGGTTGGATGACTCCAGGGACCAAATCCAGTAGCTGTCTGTTCTCGTAGGGCCTTCGAGGTAGAGATGATTTTTGCCTCTTTTACGAAGAAGAACGCGTAACAGAAACTGTATGGCCCCCAAAGCCTGTTTATTTATGACGTGGCCTTTTGCAGAAAACTGTCCCCAACCTCTGCTCCAGAAAGGCCAACCAGCAGGGGAGACCCAGGGGGCTGAGATCTTTCCCCGGAGCCCTCCTAGTGTTTGCGGCCAGCCCTCCGCCCCTTCCTCCTGCATCCTGACTTGTCTCCTTCTTTGCCCGCCTCCTTCTCTTCTCTTTACCCCACTTTCTTCTTTGATTTCCTCGTCTCCCCTCCTGACCCCTCGCTTCTCTTTCTCTCTCTGGGGCGTGCGTGTGAGTCTCTCCCTGTCGGAACGTGTGCGTCTGAAACTCTCTCTTGCTCTCATCTCTGAGACCGGCTTTGTGTCTGCGCATCTCTGTCTGTCTCGCCCTGCATCCCCCCGCCACACTCCAGCTACAGATCAAAAGAAGCATCCTCACGCCGCACCCGGGGTAATCAGCTTGGGCTGCTGTTTGGAGCAGTCGTGGGCGCTGCAGGCAACCCCCAGACCTTTCTATCCTCAGTCCTGCCACGTCCACACCTGCTCCACGAACGCCCACGGCTTCTGGCATTCTCTTCTCGGCTCTGTCTGCACCATCATCTCTCCTTCCCCCCAGATCTCCCTTCTCCACGAGGCCTTTAATCTTGGCAGCTTTTTTTCCTGCAACATCCCTGACTCTCTTGTGAAATGCAGATTAATTAGCGTCTAATTACTCACCCGGTGCTGCATCTACAGCCTTCTCTTGTCAGGTTCCTGGAGAACATCTCTCTCATCCGCTGAGAACCGGGTCCGTGAGGAGCAATTCCGGTTTAGGGAGGCAGGCAGCCTCGAAGAGGAGGCTTTGTCAGCATCCACCTCATCAGTGGATCCCAGGAACACAGTCTGGGTGCGGTGGCTCCGCCCACCACTCACCCTAATCGCCAGCATCATTCTGGGAAGTGACGGGCCCGAGGGCTGTGCTGGGCCAGGAGTGAGACCCAGCCTCTGCCCTCAAGGAGGTGACCATGGGGCTGAGGAACCAAGCCCTGCTTGTGTAACAGGAGTCCCCATGAATGACCCTCCAGGCGGCAGGTGATGAAATGAGGACGTACCCAAGGACCTGGTCTAGTCTTTCAACTTGAACAGGCTGAGTTCAAATGTGGGAAGTAAATGGCAGAGGACTTGAGCCCACCCTAAACCACAGTGCACAGTCTCCAGTCCTGGAGAGGCGGCTGGGGCAGAAGGAAGAGAACAGGGCTCCAGTACACCCACCCCCTTGGGAGACTTTAGGCCTTGACCCTCCGAGCCTCAGCTTCCCCATCTGGGAACTGATGTTAACAGGGCCAGCACGGTGAAAAGGAGCCTCTGGCTGCAAAGTGCTGGGCACAATATAGGTGTTCCAGTGACTGTCACTCGCGTTTTTCTTTGCCTTCGTGATCCCAGGGGCCAGGGGTGGATCCGTGCTGCATGGAGGTGGAGCTGGATTTTTGTCCAGTGTGCAGCCCCCACCTTGCGTCCCTGCCCTGTCCTCCTAGCCTCTCTCAGTACACAGTCGCCACAGTTGCTCCCAGCGGCTCCATCCTATCCCAGCCAATCCTTACAGAAGTTGAAAGGTATCTTCCACCCGCTAACTGGAAGAAGGTGATCACCCTTCACCGGCCTGAATTCAGGAGACTCAACCATGAGAACTGGACTCTAGAACCCATCACCCCAGGGCTCACCCACCAAGGCTCGCCCTGACACCCCACACAGCCTGCCTCACTGTGTTCTGGAGATCCTCAGGCTTCAGCCTCGGTCCGTCTATCCCATCCCAGTCCCCTCCAGTCCTGCTACCTTCACTCCAGCTGGCTGCGAGCAGCCTAGCCTCTTCCCGGCTCTGATTGCTTCCATCCAGACGGAGCCCTGTTCCCCGCAAACCCTCACCTCCCTGATGCTTACGGTTCACGTGAGACCACCAAGCTCGGAATTCTCCATTGGTCACTACTTGTATCTCTCAGTGGTCTGCGTAGGTGTGAGTGTGGTCCTATTTCTCTAGCAGACTGTAAGCACCTTGAAGGAGAGGACCACACCAGACCCCCGAGAGCACCAAGCGCAGCACAGTGCTGGGGCCGTGGCATGCCCAGCCAGCACGTTGGCGGATTGATTGGATGACCTGATGTACATCTTCAGCCGTCTCGTTGGTGCCAGGTCAGCAAATGTGTTCAGTGGAGCCTGGAGAATGTAGGGGTGAGACGGAACAAGAGTGCCTTGAGCAGCCACTAGGTGCCGGGCACAGATGCTAGTAGTAAGGCCTTCCAAGCCCGTGCTGTCATTTCATGCTCATGACAGCCTTGTAAAGTAGATATTGTTCTTCTCCATTTTATGGTGGGGATCTGAGCCTGGGGGAGCTTAAACAACCAACCCAAGGTTATACAGCTACAGAGTGGTGGGACCCAGCCTACACCAGACCTGCCTGTCTCCAGAGTTTAAGGCCCCTCTGGTTGGCCCAGTTGCTCAGAGCTCTGTGCCCTCTCCCTCTGGCCTGGGTTGGCAAATGCTGGCCAGTTGGCTCAACCCAGTGCTCTGCTGTTGGCCTCTGGAGCCCTGGTGGCCTTTGGTCCTTCCTTCCTGGCCAGTCCCTTGGGGCTAGAGCTGGATATCTGCACTCCTGGGGAGGCCCAGGCCACCCTGTTATCTGGGACACTGGTGGGGGCACAGGCACTGCCAACCACCAGGCCTGGGGCCCACGGAGCTTGTGACCTTGCCTGTGGTAACCAGTCCCATGCGCGGTCATCACCTGGGTGCAAATGGCTGCTGCCGCAGCGGGCTTCTCTGTTCAGCGGTATCACCGGCACCACCCCTTCACTCTACTGATGGGGAAACTGAAACCAAGGGAGGGAGGCGGCTTGCTCAGGACTCCAGCAAAGCAGGGCCTGGGACCAGGTGCCCTGATGCCCAGTTCAGGGCTCGTCCTGCCACTCCCAGCTCAGTTTCACAAATGTGCAGAGAGGACAGCAGAACTGGGTGGTCTGGGGCCACACAGAGAGAAGCCTGGCTTCCTCTCCGCTTCCTTCAGGAAGCTCCACTCTGCAGGGGAGCACGCGGCACGGGGACAGAGCAGCTTGGCCCCCAGGCACTGGCCGGGAGCGCTGCAGGGGGAGGTTGGTGAGTGCAGTAAATTTTCCTGGAGGAAAGGCCGTGAGGCGGGTAAGGGCTGGCTCAGCACACAGGCCTCCAGAGACGTTGGCTGAAGCCAGGAAGGAAGAGGGCTTTCCAGGCTGAGGAGAGAGACAGGCCGAGCGGTAGGGCGCAGGGAGCTCAAAGGACAGAGAGGACCCCAGGGGTGCTCCGAACACTCTGCCACAGGATGGGGGCTACAGAGGCTTGGCTGTCCCTTGTCCCTGTGCTCCGGGGGATGTCCCCGGTGCTCTGGTGGCAATCCAAGCCGGTGTTTCCCAAGATGGCTGTTGAGACACTGCCCCACCCCGCCAGGACAGCCCTGGGAGAGAGCACTTTTCCCAGACCTCACCTGGCCCCACCTCGCCTCGCCTGAGGAGCTCAGTTTCCTCCCACTCTGGGAGCCAGGCCTCGGGGAGGTGTGCTTCTGTTTGCACGCCATCACCTGGCTCTCCTCCTCTGCGTGGGCCTTCTCCACCCTCTGATGGAAAGATCGCCATGTCCGCAGAGCACGCGTTCGCTGCATTGCCCAGATGCCTTCCCCCCCAGCAACTTCAGAAAGCCCAGCCCAGCCCTGCTTCCATCACTCCCTCCTTCACTAAGCCCTGCGGAGCCTGGGCAGGGACGCTGACCACGAATGAGACAAGTCCCGCTCTTAAGGAGCCGGCAGTCGATGGAGCAGGGAAAACGTGGATGTAACTCACTGCAACGTATGCTAGAAAGCGGGCGCTCCCGCAAAGTGCTAAGGGATGGGGGAGATGGCTTTCCGAGGTGACCCCCAGCTTGGCTTCCTGAAAGAAGTGGCACATGTGTCCTAGAGACACATGCACGGGGCTCAGCACCACGTGAGAGCATGATATATTCGGAAGGTCTTGGCTGTGCAAGAAATCTGTCTGAGGGGCCTGGAGATGAGAGAAGTGAAACCGGGGATGAAGGACCTCGGGTGGCCTGGTGGGGAGCCGGAGAGGGGCAAGAGGCAGGGAAGTCATACCACCAGATTTGGGGAAATAAACCACTATGGCTACAGGGTCAAGAATTGAGGGGTGGAGGTGGGGACAGGGGGGTGGGTAAAGGGCAGCTGCCTGGAGACCAGTGAGGAGGGGACTGCAAGGGCCCAGGGTAGAGAGAGAGGGCCCAGGCGATGGTTAGAAGGGTACAGGGAAGGAAGCAGAGACCGGGGGTAGGTAGAAGGTGGGAGTGACAAAATCAGTGACAGGAGGGCGGGGTTGGGGGCAGGAAAGGGCAAGATTACAAAGGTAGGAGTGCTGTCGGGCCTACCTTTCTTGCTGGGGTGTCTGGCTGGCTGGAAGTGTGTGACCCTGGAGGGGGGCAACAGGGACAGGAGCAGGCTGGGGAGCTCAGGAGGGAGGTCGGCTCTGGAGATGGTGACTGGGAGTCATGAGACAGAAGGAGAGCCAGAGAGAAGATGAGGGGCCTAGAGTGGTGGCCGGGGGAATGACAGCAGAAGGGGCGGGACCTGCGTATGAGGGACCCAGCCTCCCCACGCCAACCCCAGCCTTCTCTCTACTCCTGCTACCGACCAGGGTTCTTGGCCTCCTTAATCAATAGAAATTGACCAGAGGCCAGACAAGAAATTCAGGCAAGACTTTATTGGGGCCCCTGCTGCAGCAGAGGGGAGCGAGAACGGTTTCCCTTGCTTGCTCGCTCCCTGAGGTAGGGGCAAGCTTGTTCCCTATATGGGGTGAGGGTAGGGGTGTGTCCAGGGTCGGGTCAGAGGGGTGGCTTAGGTCTTTTGCCCACCCCTCTGGTGGTGGTGTGTGCAGGGGGCATGTGCAGTACCCTGTTTTTGCTCCCGACACCCTGTCTTTGCTCCAGGCTCTTCAGAAGTGGCGGTTGGGTTTTTTTGGTCTCTTTGTATCTTTGGGGTCCAGAATTTGCCCCAACTGCATGCATACAGTTATTTTTGTCCCGTACAGTTTCTTTGTATTTTGTTGCTTGAGGAGAGGTACACACCTCCCCAGGTGCAAGCATTGCAAGCACTGCAACAAAGGGGCCCAGGTGCCAGCCTGTCTCACTCCCTTCAGCTCAGGCCTCTGCCTCTCAGAAACTGTCTGCTTATTTATGAATGCACCCCACCCCCAACCCTGTTCCCATGGCAACACCCCTCCCCCTCAGCCGGGGTTGGGTGGGGTGGTTGTCCAATCCCACAGGGGAGCCCGAAGCCCAGTGGCTGGCCAGGCCACTGCAGCCATGGCCGAGACCAGGAGGCTCACCAGCTCACCTCATCCCACCCTGCTGGCCTCCTGTGCCAGCATGCTCTCCCTGGGCACCAACAAACATCTCCCTAATCTGTCCCTTCTCCCCAACAACCACCCTCAGCCATCCCTCTGTGTCCAACCCAGGGCAGACCTCACACAAACAAGAACCCCACCCCCCATTCTTGTGTTAGGTCACTGAGGTGTTGAGCCTTATTTGTTACTGTACCATCGCCCAGCCTATCCTGACTAATACAATCCCTGTGCTGTGGTGGCACCATACCAAGCAAGCCACTTATTCTCTGCTTCCCCCAGCCTGGACAGTGGGGACCGTCACCCCCTCCTCCCTACCCCAACCTTTCCAAGCTGCCCTCTCCTCTACTGCCCCAAACTCCAGCAGCCCTCCCTACACTCCCTCACACTGTCATGTCCCCCGACCTTTCCACCTCCCCAGCTGAACTGTGGGCCCCTGAGAGCGAAACGCAGGCCTGAGTGCCCTTTGTGTCCCTCAGAGAACCCAATACCGTGCTGCACGTGTGGGAACTGAACTGAGAGGCACTGCAGGCGCCTGAGCCACACACAACATCCCCCATCCCGGGCTTCCCTTCCTTCCCCACTCCGTCCTCCCTCTGAGATCCCGTTCGGGGGGAGTAAGAGAAAGCCATGACAGAGAGATGGAAAATATTCCTGGTATTGTTCTAAGGCCACAGCCTACGATTGTGGAAGGAAGTGGAGGGGGGTGCTGGGAGATGGGGAGAAGAGGTTAACAAGATTAAAAAAGCCATAATGAGACCACAGCACAAACCCTGCAATTATGCTCCCAAATTTAATCAAAACAGCTTCCCGCACTGGGCCTGTAATGCATCTAACAGGCCCATCAGTTTCTGCCTCCCAGGCCCAGCCCTTGAGATACCACAGAGCCCAGAGGCCTCCTGCAGAGCTTGGGGCGGGGGTGGGGCCTGCCTTCCAGCGCCACCCACCCCCAGCCCATCCCACTGTGACAGGCCTATGGGGTTTGAAGTGGCCTAGTTAGGCCAAGTCTCCAAGGAAGCTCTCCTTCCTTCTCCACTCCTCCCCATCACCTCCCCGCCGCTGCTTTGCTACCTCTGCAGCGGGCTCTCCACGGCCCTGGCTACCAGCTGTGGCCCCAGGCTTCTCAGGAAGGGTTCCCTCAGAAACTCTCCCTCCGCCACCGCCCTGGAATGGCCCCTTTCTTAGTCAAACCCCACTGCAGATCTGGCCTTGCCTGGGTGTGTTGACCTTTTGAGAGGAGAGGTATTTTCTCCAAATGGTTTTGGTCTCCCCTGGCACGTGTAGGTCAGTACCTTTGGCAGGGGTAGTTAAATGCTCACTGATGATCTTTATGCTGCCCTGCGTGTCCCAGCCTCCCTTGTGAAAGGGTGGGGGCCATGTGACTAGTTCTGGCCCTTGGACTGTGGCTTCTAGGTCAAGTGAAGAATAAACATCTTTTCTCCATCTCTCTCTTCCCCTGTCCTGGTGATCTTGGATGATCTGTATTTTGGTTGGTGCATAACAAGGTGAAGAGGGCTACCCAACCCACGTTGCAACTTTACAATATGATAGTTTATAAGAAAAATGTATATTTGGTCATCTCATATACATTCGGTCTTAGTCCATGGTTCTGGGCTCACAGCTTCCAAAATCCTTGGAATTTCCCAAACGTTGTGCGATCAAGGTGTCTTTTGTTATGTTAATGAGGTGACTTTTTTTGGACCTAGGTAAGCTCAGTCTGAGGACTGGTTGCCCAGAAAACCAAAGATTAGTGGGTTAGAACTTTTGGTCCTACCCCCAGACCTCTGGGGAGGGGAGAGGGGCTGGAGGTTCAATCAATCACCAGTGGTCAATATTTTCATCAAACGTGCCTAGGTAATGAAGCCTCCATAAAAACCCAACAGGAGGGGTTTCGGAGAGCTTCTAGGTTGGTGAACACGTGGAGATTTGGGGAGAGCTCCACGTCCTTTCCCCATACCTTGCCCTGTATATTTGCTTCCATCTGGCTGCTCCTGAGTTCTATCCTTTTATTATAAACCAGTAATCTAGTAAGTAAAGTATTTCTCTGAATTCTGTGAGCCGCTCTAGCAATTAATTGAACCCAGTGAGGGAGTTACAGAAACCTCTGATTTATAGCCAGTAGGTCAGGAGTCCAGCTGACAACCTGGACATGTGATTGGTATATGAACTTGGGGAGGGGGGCAGTTTTGTAGGACTGAGAACTTAACCTGTAGGATCTGACCCTAACTCCAGGCAGATAGTGTCAAAATTGAGTTGACTTGTAGGGCACCCAGCTGGTATCAGAATTGCTTATTGTGGGGGAAAAACCCACACATCAGAATTGGTGTCAGAATTGGAGATGTTGGTCCAAGATCAAGCACAGCCTGGGTAAGGGTGGTCCAGGCCCAAAGAGGAGTTTTATTTATTTATTTATTTATTTATTTATTTATTTATTTTGGCAGTGTTGGGTCTTCGTTTCTGTGCGAGGGCTTTCTCTAGTTGCAGCAAGCGGGGGCCACTCTTCATCGCGGTGCGCGGGCCTCTCACTATCGTGGCCTCTCTTGTTGCGGAGCACAGACTCCAGACGCGCAGGCTCAGTAGTTGTGGCTCACGGGCCCAGTTGCTCCGCGGCATGTGGGATCTTCCCAGACCAGGGCTCGAACCCGTGTCCCCTGCATTGGCAGGCAGATTCTTAACCACTGCGCCACCAGGGAAGCCCCAAAGAGGAGTTTAGATTCTTGGTGATTTCTGGTTTCTAAAGGGAAAAAGCGGTGATTGTTCTCTGACACCAAGGACTTATGGTATTTTGTCAGCCAGGGGCCAATCTCTTCTACAAGAGCCCGCTCTAGGAACAACTCACGGAGGAGTCCAGTCCCTCCCAACCCATCCCATCCGCTCATCCAACAAATACTGGCTGAAGATACTCCCCATGCTTGTCCTCAAGAGGAGGGAGGAGACAGCAGGGAGAGCAGAATGCAGACTTTCCACCTAGAAGACCTGAAATCTAGCCCAACTGGCCTCGGGCTGGTTACTTGGCCTCTCTGAACCTCATTTTCTAAACAGAGCTAATAATACCCCTCCACTTCCCTATCTCCTAGTGGTTTCGAAAATCAAAAGAGACGTTTGTTGACAAAGTGGGTGGCAGGTTGTTATTAAGAAGATAAAATAAGGTCTTAGTTCCTTGGGATACAAGGTAGACAGTCATAAATGCAGTTAGGGAGGTGTAGATAAGGGGTTATGAGAGAAGGGTGGGGGGCAGCTGGGAGATGGAGAAGGCTAAGGAAAAGAGGGAAGGCATTGAAATTAAAGGATGAGTATAATCCCAACAGGCAGAAAAGGCAGACAAAGGATATCCCAGCAGAGAACAGGGTAAGCAAAGGTATAGAGGCTAGAAATAATAGAGCAGTTTGCAGAGACAGTACAAAGCGCCATCGACATTTGTAGGGGGTCCTTGGGAGATAACATTGTAAGTGTATCATCTGGGGAGGTGACAGAGTGCCTTGAACACTAGGCAGACGCATTTGGACTTTATTTGGTAGAGTTGCGTGTGCATGCGCTCGGGAACGTGTTAGAAATGCACGTTTTCAGGCCTCACCCCAAGCCTCCTGAAGGAGAAACTCGGGGGTGGGCCAGGAATCTGGGTTTTATCAAGCCCTCCAGAGGATGCTAATGCTCCCTCAAGTGGGAGACCCTCTGATGCAGCGGGTGCTGTCAGCACCCAGCCCTGCCAGCACCCAGCCCTGCCAGCACCCAGCCCTACCAGCTTCCATCCACCACCATCAGCATCCCTCTGAAGATGGGCTTTCTACAGCCACTGAATCCTGCCCTGCCCAGACACGAAAAGACTGGGAGTGCCAGGAATTAGTGTCCCAGGGGAGCAGCTGTCACCCAATGGTTGACAGGAGTTGGTGCAGTATCCCCGGCTCCGTGGCCCCTCAGATGGTGTGGCTGAGATGGGGTTTCACACTCCATCCCACAGCGGTCACGGCGGTCACTGCGGTAACAGCCCTGCCTGTGTGGGGCGCCTTCCCTCCAAGTCTGACTTCTCCACTCCTACTGGTGTTCTCTGGGACACAGCCCAAATGAAGCACTGCCACTAGAGCCCTTGGCTCTCCTTCTGGGGGAGCCAAGATGGCACACGCATGTGCACACGAGCACTCACATGGTGTCAGGGCCAGGATGGGGTGGGGATGCTGACTTCCAAGGCCTGGAATGGCACTGGTGGAGGAGGAGGCCCTGGGAGAGGAGGCGGGCAGCCCAGAGATCAGACAGAGGAGGAAGGAGCACTGGGAAGCCTGCAAGAGCAAAGCGGTGACAGAGGGCTTGAAAAGGAAGGGGTGCGGGGAGAGGAGATCACCTCCTAAAGCAAAATTGCCAAGACCGGAGTCATGATCGGCTGTGGGGCCTCAATGAGAGAGGGAGGCCCAGCCTAACTCCAGCACCTTCTGATCATCCCCATTTCATTGATGGAGAGACTGAGGTCTGAGAGTGAAATATCCAGGCCTCAGAGCCAGTCCAAGACCTGGGATCAAAACCCAGGCCTGCAGGCCAGAGCCTGTTGTTTTCGGGCCACCCCTGGGGACAGAGCCTCCAGGCTGCCGGCTCCATGAGGCCCCACTGCTCTTTGATTCTTGTACCTCCGAAGAGTCCGGTGGTAACTCTGGACTAAGGAGGGGCCCTATTCATCCAGCGAGGGTTTGATTCTTCCTCGGAACTCTAGTCCTTCCGTCAAAAAAATCAAAGCAGCTTCTGCAGCCGGGCAGCCTGCGTTTGCCACAACTGTAAATCTGGGCAGTTTACCTGTCGTCTTTGTGCCTCGGTTTCGTCACCTGTAACATGAGAGTAAAAGTGCTTCCCATTAAGCTCTTAGACTAGTACCACTGTTGGTGCCGCCATGGCTGTTCTTGTTCTTGCTGATTACATTGCTAAGTTTGGAAAACTCCCAACTCTGTCACTTATTCGTGTATATTCATTCCCCCAGCTAATGGCAGAGCTGGGGTTCAATGCCAGGGCTGGCTGACACAAGAACCCACCATGCTATGTAAGGGTAACATAATTAAACACCAAAATGATGGAAGAGTTTATTCGGCCCATTCTTTTTTAACCTCAGAACTTTCTTTCAAATTCTCCATATCGATATGTTTCCAGAGGGTGCAAGTTGAGGAATGCTGTTCTGGCAGTGTATGTGCTGGGAGGCCAGAGAAACAACGTCATAGAATTGAAATCAGGTCAAGGAATTTGAGTTCTGGGGCTAGTTCTGTGGCTTCTGAGCTCTCAGATCTCGGGCAGGTCATTTCTTCCCCATGGCCTTGGTTCTGCATCTGTAAAATGGGTACACACAAATCCCTGCCTCTCTTACAGGGTTGTGGGGAGACTCAGGCTTGTCTGGCTAGTGCTAGGTGCTAGTGGGGAGAGACAGGTATGAGAAATCCCCCCTGTTCTGTCCATGAACAGGGAAGGGGGTGTCAGAAGAGAGGAGAGGAGGGGGGGGAAAGAGTGTTTATTGAGCACTTACTATGTGTTGAGCCCTAGGCTAAGGGCTTTACTCTCATGTAATTTTCCCAACAGCCTTGTGAGCGTGGGGATGTTATTCCTATTTACAGAAGAGGAAGGCGAGGCTCAGGGAAGAAAAACAAGTTGCCAGTATTGGCGGAGCTAAGATTTAGGCTCCGGTCCATCTCCAAAGCATGGCCCTTTCTGCCGGGGCACACTGCTTCTTACTTGGGGTCCACCAACAGACTGGGGTGAACCCTCACTGGGAGGCAGCATGTGCTGGGCACTGGGACTCAGGGGATGGGGGAAATGATGCCACTGCAAAATGGAATGAGAATACAATAATATGAGTATTAGATACCATGGTAACTTAAAGGAGGAAGTACCATAAGGCCTCACAGAGGAGGAGGTACTTGACCTGGGTTTTGAAGAATACGTAGTTTTCCAGATAAAGAAAAGAAGGTTCTTCAGAACAAGGGGAGTTGCATATATAAGGCAGGTAGATGTCAAACTACTGACCACTTGGAGGAACTGCAGATGGGTCTCAGTTACCAAGAGACAGGGCCACAACTGTGCGTGACTTTGAGCAAGTTACATAACCTTTCTGAGCCTCAGTCTCCTATTCTGTTAAATGAAGCCAATAATGCCTAACTTAGAGGGTTGTTAGGTTTAGATGAGATAAATGAGGGAGAAATTTACATACATTGTTCTCACTTAATCCTTACAAGCTTGTGAGCTGAGCTGGATTCCTGCACTCTCCCATTTTTGCAAAGGATCAGAGAAGGAAGGAAATTGCCCAAGGACATACAGCCAGCCTCATTGCAGATATTGCCTTCTTAGCAACCTGCAACCTGTTATATTGACACAAAAATCCTAAATAAAATATTAGCAAACCAAAACCAGCTTTGAATGAAAATATTAATGGGCCATGAGGAAGTAATTTTTATTCTAGGAATGTGAATATGATTCAATACTAGGAAATCTGTTAATATAAGACATTGTATCAATAGGTTAAAGGAGAAAAGCCACAGGATTTTTTTTTCTAGCTCTTTAATATTTTATTTTTTTAAACATCTTTATTGGAGTATAATTGCTTTACAATGGTGTGTTAGTTTCTGCTTTATAACAAAGTGAATCAGCTATACATATACATATATCCCCATATCCCCTCCCTCTTGCGTCTCCCTCCCGTCCTCCCTATCCCACCCCTCTAGGTGGTCACAAAGCACCCAGCTGATCTCCCTGTGCTATGCGGCTGCTTCCCACTAGCTATCTATTTTACATTTGGTAGTGTATATATGTCCACGCCACTCTCTAACTTCGTCCCAGCTTATCCTTCCCCCTCCCCGTGTCCTCAAGTCCATTCTCTACGTCTGTGTCTTTATACCTGTCCTGCCCCTAAGTTCTTCAGAACCTTTTTTTTTTTTTTTTAGATTCCATATATATGTGTTAGCGTACGGTATTTGTTTTTCTCTTTCTGACTTACTTCACTCTTTATGACAGTCTCTAGGTCCATCCACCTCACACTACAAATAACTCAATTTCATTTCTTTCTATGGCTGAGTAATATTCCATTGTATATAGCCACAGGATTATTTTAAAAGAAATAGAAAGGGGACAATAAAATGCCACATAAAGATCTCATTTAAAAATAAATTTTAAGTAAACTAGAAATAAGACATTGTCCTACCTTGATTTTTTGAAAGCTTTCTCAAATCAAACAGCCAACATGATAACTGTGTGAAAAACTAAAAGTATTCCATCAAAATTAGGAAAAAGGCAATGATTCCTGAAACACTCCCATTGTTTACCACTGTCTGTGAGCTTTCACAGATACAGTAAGACAGGAAAAGATATGAGGTGTAGCTATTGGAAGGGAGGAGATGCAATTATTAAATGGTGTAATTGCCTACCTAAAAAACTTCTAAAAAAAAAAAAACTAAAAATCTGTTAGAACTAGTAATACTCAAATAACTAATGCAAGATAAATGTATATTTTTAAATCAGTTTTTATATGTACCAACAAGAACTAGCAAGACTATTACATTTGGAAAACAAGATCCCATTCACAATAGCCAAAAATATCATAAATGTGAATTACCTTAACCATAAATGTGCATGACAACATGAAGAAATAGAGAAAACATTTCAGAGATATAAAAATTTGACTAAATGAGAGATACAGCATATTCCCAGTGTAGAAGACAACTACTATAGGACTTCCCCGGTGGCGCAGTGGTTAAGAATCCACCTGCCAATGCAGGGGGCACGGGTTTGAGCCCTGATCTGGGAAGATCCCACATGCTGCGGAGCAACTAAACCCGTGCTCTACAACTAAGCCTGCTCTCTAGAGCCTGCGAGCCACAGCTACCGAGCCCACGTGCCATAACTACTGTAGCCCATGTGCCTAGAGCCCGTGCTCCACAACAAGAGAAGCCACTGCAATGAGAATCCCGCACACCGCAACGAAGGGTAGCCCCTGCTCGCCACAACTAGAGAAAGCCCACGCGCAGCAATGAAGACCCAAAGCAGCCAAAAATAAAATATAAAAAAAAAAAGAAGACAACTTCTATAATGATGTTCGTTTTCCCCAAATTGATACCTGTTTAATGCAATTTTTAAAAAACTATGGAATCTATGCCTTGATCAAGTTATCTAAATTTCTAAATTATTTTCAGTTTCATCTAGGAAAATGAAAAGGCAAGGCTAGTCAAAAAGATTTTGGGAATTAGGTATAATGAAGGGAGACTTTCCCTACAAAAATTGCAATGTAATACAAATTCATAATTATTATAAAACAATATTGTCATCACCTAAGAATAGCACTAGATAGGCCAGTGGAAGAAAAAAAAATATCCTTAAAAGCAGACCTTAGGATATAAATGTGCTAGGTACATAAAGTCAGTAGATGATCCAGTGATAATTCATATCAGCAGGGAAAGGAAAAATTACTCAATGATGCTGGGGCAATTGGTTAACTACTTAGAAAATTAAATGAATTCAGATCTTCATCTACAGAGAGAAACATAAAAGGAAAGCCACAAAAATCGTAAAGAGGAAATGTGACAATAAAGTATTTGGTGAAAAAATACATTTGTATGTATAGTAGGATTATAATATAGTAGGATTCAAATATTCTAATATTTAGTGCAAAACAAATACTTTAAGGATTATGGATTTTTATTTTTATCATTGTTCCTGTCTGTTTTTCAGATTTTGAACTATAAGCACATAATCTCTTTATGATTTTTTTTAAGTGTATAACATGACACCCTAGCCTGAAATCAAGTGATAAGAGATAAGAAGGCCCTTGGACAAGTCCAGAGTCCTCTATGGTTTGCGTGGTTATTTTTACTACAGATCTCCTGGTGACATAACAAGTGTCTAGGAGAGACCCTTCTGAGTTGTCACTCACACCCAATCAATTCTGGCTTCAAGATCAGGCCGCAGCACAGGGATCAGAAACCGCGTTCGCTGCTCGGGGGACACCTGGCTTTACTTGGCTGTTCCTCGCTGTCTGCCTTCTGCCCTGCTCCACACTTTTTGCTCTTCTTTGTAGAGGCAACATCACTGTCTTTTCAAGAAGAAATACAGAGGACACACACACACACACACACACACACAGTTCCTTGCCTTCAATGAACAAGCAACACCAGCCAGATTCCCATTTCCTTAATAAGACAGAGGAACCTGGATGGAAAATGACCTTCATCTGTGCCCCCTCCTGCTATCCAGCTGAGCTCCTGCCCGGCCCTGGAATCCGTGCATCCCCGCCTTTACTCCCCCTTCACCTGGCTGCCACCTCTATAATTTTCCAAATTTGGAAGGAGGACCAGGTACACCAAGATTGTATCAATAGCTCTGGTTCTGCTTTCAATTTGGTGGATAACTAGAGCAAGTCACTTCCCCTCTTCAGACCCTCAGAATTCTCATCTGGAAAATGGGCTAGTAGGAGGAAACCATCTCTGAGGCTCTCTCCAACACCTACATGCAGATGGGTAAAATTCTCAGGGGAGGACGGAGATTCTGGATCTCCTTGGTAGCTGAACAAGGGATTCACAAAGGTACATGTCCAAGGACGTCCATCACAGTGATGGCTGTGGTACGGGATGTGTAGGTGACCTTAACATCCCTCATTTGAGAAAAGGAGAATGTGGTAGGTGCATATTTTAAGCAAGGTTTGTTTTTTTTTTTTTTGGTTTATTTATTTATTTATTTATTTTTGGCTGTGTTGGGTCTTCGTTTCTGTGCGAGGGCTTTCTCTAGTTGCGGCGAGCGGGGGCCACTCTTCATCGCGGTGCGCGGGCCTCTCGCTATCGCGGCCTCTCTTGTTGCGGAGCACAGGCTCCAGACGCGCAGGCTCAGTAGTTGTGGCTCACGGGCCTAGCTGCTCTGCGGCATGTGGGATCTTCCCAGACCAGGGCTCGAACCCGTGTCCCCCGCATTAGCAGGCAGACTCTCAACCACTGTGCCACCAGGGAAGCCCAGTGCATATTTTAGAAGACTGTAGCAATTGGAAGCAAACGCTAGATGTACACAGAAAAAGAAACAGCATTTTATGAAAAGTAAGAAAGAGAATGAAATCAATAGCCGCGTATGTAAATGCACCTGAGCAGTGTCTGTGTGGAGAAAGAAGGCTGATGCTTTCGTGATGCACAGGGCGTGGAACTGGAGAGTCCCCAGACTGCCTCACTGTAAGATCCGGCCCCACAGAAGCACTTCTTTGGGTCTAAGAAACGTGTTTGTTTGTTTGCAAGACACAAATCTGGTCAGAAGCTGTTCTGGGTTCCACATGAGAATCTGAGGTGACAACACGATACTGGACAGAAATCTTTTGAACTACTCTGTGAATCTCACACTGGGTTCTTATCTGGCTGGGCTCGTCTGTTTCAGGGCCGACTTTGTTCTGCACTCCTTTTGGAACTCCTTGTAAATGTACCTCTTGTCCTTCCGGTTACACCTGCCTCCTGCATGGTCCCTGATACTTACACGGCATGCCTTCCCCTCTCCATCCCAGAGAGCCATCCCCCGAGACCAGTTCCCTAAGGAGCGAACACCTGGGGGGGGCCCCCCTCAGCTGAGACCTTCAAGGCTCCCATCTGCTGGGAGAGGGATGAGATGTCAGAAGGCAGAAGGGAGAGAGAGCAGAGAGGGGGTGGCGGTGGGGGGACCACACAGGCAAACATGGCTGATTTCTCTATGAGTTTAGGGGCAGCCCCGGAACAAAAGGGAAAAACCAGCCCTGCTGGCCCGGCGTGGCTTCCAGGACAGCCAGGGCTGCAGCCATGTGTTTCCAACGTTAATGCGCTCATGAGTGAATGTTCCTTTAAAAGAAGCTTGGACAAGAACAGCAGAAGTGCTTCAAGAAGTCTCTTATTCGAGAAGGGAGAAAAAAGGAAAAGGTTCTTCAAATAGGTAGAGCCAGGGAGAAGAAAGGAAACAGACGTCATTTGCATATTCCCAGAAGTAGAATTACTAGGTCAAAAGGCATAAGTGTCTGTAAAGTATATATTGTGCAATCGCTTCCTAAAAATATGCAATTGTAATGCTACCCACCGCGGTTGAGTATACCAGCCTCACTGCTATCTTGCCAGCATTCGGTGGTATTGTTTTAAAATTGTTTTAGCTAGTTTGGTAGACAGGAAGTCACTTCCTCTTCCTCCAACTTGATTCCGTTCAGCCAGCTTTCAAAGCACACCCACTAGGTAGGTCTCAGGCGCTTGGTTTGTCCCGGGAAGTACTGAGCTGGTTAATTAAGGCAGGGTCCTCGCTCTGAACTGGTGTGCACGCCAGCTGAGCAGCTGGAGGGAAAGAATGTGCCTGGGGAGGGTGACGATGCGAAATGTCAGGATGGGAACAGGCAAGGCTGGGAGCGCAGAGGCCAGCCGTGGCTTAGGCCCGACTCTGCTCATAGGCTCTCCTGCTTAGCTCTGGCTTGCATGAGAGTCTCCCAAATCCACATCCAAAGGGCTTCGCTTCCCAGCCTCCAGCTCACCAAGATGCTGCCTGACAGCCCCCCTCTGGGAGAGAAACTGGACCTTCCCTGAACTCCTCCCTAATCTAGAGAACCATCCACAGCTGAGAGAAGGGGTATGGAGCCATGAAACTGCAGTTCTAACCTTAGCTCTGCCACTAACTTGCTAGTTGGCCTTGGCAAACCCTTCCCTTCCTCTGAGCTTCAGTTTCGGACAGAGTGGGGAGGTGGGATACTTGCATGCACGCGTCTAATACTTTTTGCTCTCCCCTTTGGGGAAGAAAGTCATGTCCTCACACATCAGGCCAGTAAACTACAGTCCAGTCAGTCTCAGAGCCAAAGTAGCAGACTGTCCATGTCTTCATCCTAAACCCAGGGAGATGGTTTCTAAGAGGAAAGATGTCAAAGAGGACGTTTCTAAGAAATCTGGCCTGGGGAGAGCAGGCTGCAGATAAAAGGGCCTGATAATCGTTGATCACTTATTATGTGCTAGTTCCCTGTAGGAAGATTCTGGCAAGTGCTATCTTTAATCCCACCACAACCCTAAAAGACAGCCATGTTACCCACGTCTTGAAGATAAGAAAACAAGCTCAGAGATTAAATCACTTGTCCTGGACACCCCAGGCAGAAATCCACAGATGAGATGCAAACTCAGTTCATCTGACCCCAAAGGCCATGCTCTTTTCTGAGCAAACTGACCAGGTCAGAGACTGACCAGGCTGAATCTGGCCCAGGGACACACGTCATTTGGCTTTAAAAATTGGAAACGTTTGCAGAAATCCAGCTTCTGGATTGGAAAATTGGGAAATCTGGCCACACAGAGCTCTCGTTCCACGTGGCAGTGATGCGCCAGAGCTGCGTGGAGGCCCAGACCTTTGGAGAAGCCTCTCTAGTGAGCCAGGTTCCTCTCCAACTCGCCATCTGGCTCCTGCACACCTGCTGGGCCCCTCCAGGCCCTGCTGCCCCTATGACCCCTGGCCTGGGGGAATATTCCTGACCCTGTGTCCAGCCACAGGGAAAGCTGGAGAATAAAGGCAGGAGACGCCGCCAGGCTCCTGCTCCCTGCACTTTCTGCCTCCTCTTCCTCCTCTCTCCCCCTCCTCCCTCCCCTCTTCTATCTCCTCCCCCTCCTCCCCTCCCCCTCCATTCCTTTCTCTCCTTCTCCCTAGTCTTTCTGCTCCTGGCTCACAGCTGGATGCATACAGACACTTTCTGCACCCATACGAGCAACGTCCTCCACCCCCTTTCCAGCACACATTCTGGTCTCCCCAGGGAGACTGCGGACCCTGTAGGGACAGGAGTGTCTCTCACCTCTGATACACAAGACTGGCACAGCCCCTCAGACCAGAAGCCTAGCCCTCCCCAACCCCGCCCCCCAAGCCGTGTTATAAGCTCTCATTGCCTCTGATGTCCTGGCAGAGGCCTGGCTAGCTGGGGAGGAGAGACCCCACTTCTACCCAGATGCCCTAATCACCCCCACCCCCCTGCCACCATGCCAGTGCTCCTGGGGCACTGCTGCCTCCCCATTTACACCAAGAAGGCCTGGGACTCACTAACTGGGAGAACTCATGGGAAACCATGAGCTGGACCCCAAGTCAACGTGCTTGGGGCACTGGGCTGTGTAAGTCGGAGATGAAGTGAGGTTTGGCCCCGCCAGGAGCCTCTAATCCTTGGCAGATGATTATCTGAGACCCTGGGTCTAACTTCAGGAAAGCCTGGACTAGCAAGGCCACTCTCTTCCAAATCAGGCCAGAGAGCTCAGAGCCTCAGAAAGGACGGGCCTGGGACTCAGCTGAGAGCACTGCTGTTCACTCCCTGGGTGGCCCTGAGTGGGTCTCCTGCTCAGTTTCTCCATCTGTAAAATGGGGCTCAGGGAGCTAATGAATGTGATGGTAAAGTGCCTTGTCAGTGTAACCCCCCAACCGGAGCACATTCCCAGAAGTGGGGGGCAGAGGGGGAGACTCAGGCTTTTCCACGGGGAAAGGAAAGGGTGAGAAGGAGTTCTCAGGCCTGGGCATGCATGTGGAGCCCCTTAGAGGCATAAATCCTGACTGTATCCTTGGAGAGGCTGCTCCAAGGGGCAGCCTTGAAACAGTGCATTGGGATGAAAGGTATCATAATTTTTCCCATTAAAATTTATGGAAGTGGTTTTTCATTTAATGGCTTTTCATTTAGCAGCAAAGTTTTCAGGAACAAATTCTAGTCATTAAACAAAGGAAAGGTGTGTGATTCTGGTCTGGAGGCAGAGGAGCAAATGAACTGGCCTAGATCATAGCAATCGCCGTCCCTGAGTGGCTTAAGTGGCAGGAGCCTTATGTATGTTTTGTCATTTCAACCTTCCAGTAGCCACCAGTTCCCAGTATGGTGATGGGATAGGTATATCCATAATATAGGCACAGAGAAATTCGATAACCCCCAAGGTTACCTGATTGGCCAGTGGCAGAGCTAGGATTTGGAATAAGCTTCTCACCCTGGCTCCCAAACCAAGCATCTTTCCTGATCCTCTCTGAAGCCTTCCTGAGGAGGGTCCTTCCTGCCCCCTGGGCCATCCCCTAAAAAGAGCCCATGTGGTATACAGCCCATGGGCTGTGCATTCTTTTGGATCTATTGGAAGAAGCCCTCAGAATGAACAACTGGAGACAAAACAAAAAGTACAATGATTGTTAAGTTCAAGCAAAGAGATGGCACAATCCAAAGAGCAGACTTGAGGAGTTAGGCAAGCTGGTTGAGGGCAGCTCTGCTGTGTGAAGCCTCCCGACTCTCTGGACCTCAGTGTCTTCAGCAGTGAAGTGGGCATAGTCGTGTCCACCACACTTGGTTCGTGCATTATGACATAACATATGAGTAAATTCTGGCTAAACCAGAACACAAACAATTGTGCAGAGAGCCAGATTTTTCCAGAAGATTCCAGAATGCCCAAAGATTATTTATAAGTTACAAGTTTGTCTTTATATTTCCAATCCATGCCTTGACTTACATATTCATCTTCCTATTTGATAGTAATGAAACCTCTTGTCAATGACATGAACCTGTTTGGTTCAGCAAGTCAACTAAAATGATTGTTCTGGACAGTGCCGGGTTTTCCCTGTTGGTGCCGCTGATTTATGGGCAGGCCTTTAATCATCAGAATCAGAAAGAGCAACTTCCTGGAAAAGGTGCAGCATCTATTCAGGTTTCTGGTGCTGATCTTAAAGGTCAGCTTGGTGTGCAGTTATTAACCGCTCTTCAGGGCATTTTCTTTCTTCAAACATGTTTCCATATTGTTCAAGGTGAGGGAGC
This sequence comes from Balaenoptera borealis, assembly GCF_965194805.1. Taxonomy (NCBI): domain Eukaryota; kingdom Metazoa; phylum Chordata; class Mammalia; order Artiodactyla; family Balaenopteridae; genus Balaenoptera; species Balaenoptera borealis. The sequence continues at coordinate 118,050,330 of NC_138866.1, read as the reverse complement.
CCTAGCATTCGTGAGGAGTAATAAAACATTGCATATAAAACAGCCTTAGAACAATCCAGTACATCCTGTTTTACGTGAACAATGAAAGTATTCCGAAAAAAATTGACGGAAAGAGGGTTACATAGTGTTAAGTAAAAAGTTTATTTTACATAAAATTTTAAGAATGATTAGGTATGTACAAATTTTTAAGGTATTCCTTATGGACCCGTTTCAAGGAATGGATTTTTGGTTTTAAGGGAATAAAATCAGTTCATCAGTCAACATGAAACAAACAATATTTTATAAGGACGTGCACTGTGGGGAAATTGTACAAACAAAGGTTTCAGAAATGCTTGTGTCCCATTCATTCTCCTAAGTTGCTTAAATATTCCTCCTGCGATATCACACCCTGGGCAGTCGCTTAGCAAACCCTTCTCTCCTTGGCTAGAGCAACAGCAAACATCAGAGCTGCCATGTGCAAATGACCACATTCCAAATAAGCCGAACAGACAAGTACTGTCTCATGGTTTGACTTTTAAGGTGTAAAGAAAGAGATTAATTATACACAGGCGCTCCTGTATAAGCCCTCTTCCAATGTTCAACCAAAAATATGTAGTCCATTATATTCTGGGAAGAGGAGTGGATTTGGAAGAAAATGGTCAATGCAGAGGCCATAACATGTCCACTTTCTGACCTGTACTCTGGGCACTGGTTTGTGTTTATCACCTTGGCAGAGCGACCTTCCTCAGGAAGGGAGCACTGACTCCTGAGTCAGCCTCTCTGGGTTCAGAGGTTGGCTCTGTTTCTCATTAGCTGTGTAACCTTGGGCCAGTTGCTTAACCTCTCTGTACCTCATTTCCCTCATTTGTAAAATAAGGAAAACGGGCTGATCATTTTATCAGGACTCCAGTTTCACGGGTACTGATGGGTCTAGGGCAGGGGCTGGCAAACTTTTTCTGTAAAAGGCCAGATAGTAAATTTTTTCAGCAGTGGGGGCCATACCTACAGTTTCTGTCACACCTACTTGATTCTGCTCTCATAGCACAAAAGCAGCCATGGCCAACATGTACACAAACAAGTGTGACTTTGTTCTAATAAAACTTTACAAAAACAGGCAGTCATTGGCCCAGAAACTGTAGATTGCCAACTCCTGGTCTAGAGAATGTCAGAGCCAGAATAAGGGAAGCAACAGTGAGAACAGACAGAACCAGGTCAACAGAAGGGGATAACGGAAAAGGTTCTGACCACAGGGAAGGATGATGGAGGGGGCAAAAAGAACTAGTGGGCTCCCCTTCTACCATGCTGGTGGCCTGAGCGCTGGTCATCTCCTGGCCTAGAATGCTTCCCCTTTTCCCAGTCCAGTTTCCACATTCCAACTCCTGGGGGTCTCTCCCATTTCATCCACACCCTTGCCGAGGGTAGGGACCAGGGTAGGCTGCCTGGATGGGAAGTGTGGGTAGAAGCACAGTCCCAGGGCCTGGAGGGGGTTGGGTTCTAGGCCCATCTCTGCCATGAACTTGCTGTGTGACCTTATGTCTGGGGACAGAGAGGCAGCTGTAGGGACCTCCCCTATAAGCCAGAATTTGCCTTGTGAGGCATCACAAGATGCAACTGGGGACAGATCTGTGCCAACTCTGTGCTGTGCCCCCATCCCTCCCTCCTTCCTCCTGGCCTCCCCAACCTCTTGCCCAGAGCTAAGGCACGCAATCCAGTTCACCCCTCCTATACCCTTGACTGCATCTGCAGCTTCTTTCGCTTTTATGCGTCATATTCTCCCATAGCCAGAAGGGCCTTCAAGATCACCTAGTTAACCCCCTCGTTCTTCAAATGAGGAAACTGTGGCCCAGAGACAGAAAGGGATTTCCCCAAGATCACAGATAGCTGTCCTGCCTGACAGCCTGTGCCCTGCCTGTGTCTCTGCCTCTGAGGAAGCCCCACCTTCAATCTCTATGTAATGCAGTACTGGCCCAAACAATATAATTCTTGGTAAGAATTATCAAAAAGTATCCTTTCCTCCAGCCAAACAGAGCCCCACACCAGCACCCATGGCATGGCAAGCAGATTCTAGGAATGCAGACCCCATCTGGCCTCACAGCTGGGTGCCTTGTGCAGTGGACAACATGCACAGCCTTACATGGAGGTCCTGGGCCCATGCCTAGTAGCAGGGATTGGTGTTAAGCTTGGCAAACCCCAGATCACAGACCCATGTGGAGATGTCAGGGACAACTCAACTCACAGGTCATCGTTGCCAGGGAGGAGTGCATGCTCAGTGTCATACTGGAAATCTGGATTCTGGAGATCTGTAGTTTCTAAATGTTGGCAAGGAATTCCTTTAAAAAAAAAAAAAAATACAATGGAGGCTGATTCTGTGCAGACCACACCGACAAGTCAGTGGGCCAAAAGATTTTGCCATTCGACTACTCCAAACCCCTCAGGAAACAGATGTGAGATGACAGAGAAGTGACTGGTCCAAGGTGACACCTTGAGCCAGTGACAGGCTGTCTTCCAGCCTTCCCCGATGCCTGTGACCCACACTGCGCCTGCATTTCACAAGTCAGCCTGGATTGCACACACACCTCCTGGCCTGGCCCCGTCCCCAGCTGATATTTTTACCAAATGTCACAGCAGTTTGCAGGAAGGCCCAGGGTCTGGCGTGAGCCAGTAAATTATGGTCGCTTGCCAGAGAGCTGTAAACAGGATTCTGATTAATGAATTCCTTAATGGTTGGGCCCTGTGTGCAGACATTGTCTGAGTGTCACCCCCGGCAGATACACGAGGAGGAGTTGGCTGGGTGGTGGGAAGATTTGTGTCATGTCTTTGCCTCAGAAAGGGAGCTCTAAACCTGCTGGCCCCCAGCACCTAAAGAACCACTCCTCCCCCACTCTTAATTGTGCGCTTGCCCCGTCTGAGCTCACTCCAGCTGACGTGTACATAAGACCAGAGAAAGAGATGATGGATCCTTGGGTGAAAATAGAATTGGCTGGCCTCCGAGGTGATCTCAAGAAACTTGAAAATGCCCTTATCTGAATCCAAACAAAGAGCCGAGAAGCCTTCTCCCTGACGCTGCCTGCCTTGCATCTGGCGGGACCCCTGAGGCCTAAGCAGGAAGCTCTGGACCACATCCTCTCTTGGTTGGAGATTGGAAACTCAGGCAGCAGGAGCCGGACACAAACCTGTCCAGACTCCCCAAGGATGTGGGAGGAAGGGAAACACGGGAAAGTCACTGACAAGGGAATGGTCCTGCTGTGTGACCTTGGGCCAGTCACCTGACCACTCTGGACCTTGTGTCCGCCTCTGTGAAATGAAAGACCCAGAGCACATGATTCACTCAGTTCTCTGTACCGGGGCAGATGAGGTCAAAGCTAAGGCCAGAGAGGGGTGACAAGTAATCCGCACGAGTGGCCGCTCCCCATCCCTCGACCAGGGCCAACCTCGCTGGTGGATCCTGGCTTTCCTGGCCAGGAGCGGGGACAAGCCTCACAGGCTTTCTCGGTGCAGGATTCAAGGCAGCCGCCACCACTCACTCCCGGCCAGCAAGCGTGAGAAACGCGATTTGCCGTCCTCGAACTGGAATCTTTGTCTTCTCTGCTTTAGTCTAAGAGTGGCAGCTTGTGTGATGGAAAGAGCTCTGGGCTGGGAGTCAGGAGACCCGGATGACTGTCGTGGCTCTGCTGTCAGCTCCCTTGGGTCGGACACCAGGCCTCTCAGAGTTTCCTCAAAATCCTTTCCTGCTCCGAGTTCATGGGTCAGTAAGAGCAGAGCCTTTTAATTATAATAGCAGTGGCCATTCATGCATCAGGCACCGTGCAAACACTTTAGGGCATTTTCTCACATAATCATCGTAATACCTGACAAGAAGGGATTACTATTGTTCCATTTTATGGGGGAGGAAATTGAGGTTCAGACAGATGAAGTAAATAAGCCCACGTGTACAACTAGTAAGTGTCCCAACGGTCAAACCCAGGCAAAAGGTGCTTGTTATGGAGCAATAGCTGACTGATACACAATCTTACCCCAGAGCCACACTCTTGAGTGTTGCTGGTATACCTCACAAGAGGCAATCCAGAGTAGTGGGTAAGAGTGTGTCTCTGGAGGAAGACAGCCTGGCTTCAAAATCCCAGCTCTGCCTTTTACTAGCTGTGCAATCTCAGGCAAGTCACTTCAGCTTTTTGTGCCTCCATTTCTCCCTCTGTGAAATGGGGGTGACAATAACAGCATAGCTACTTTATTAGGTTATGTGATGATTGAGTTACTATAAATATATGTAAAGTGCCCAGAATAGTGTCTGGCACAGAGTGTTCACTTTTTTTCTTCCTAAAGAAAGGAAATTCTCAGGCTCACGGACAGTCAGGGCTCCTGGGGACTGTGGCAGTAATCCTGCCCATCTGCTGCCTCTTACATCCTCAGTCCCTCAGAGAGAGAGAGAGAGAGAGAGAGAGGTAGAACAAGAAGTCCCAGAAGGAACACCCAGGTGAATGACCCCTCAAGAATTATGTAAAATGTACGCTTACATGGTGGCCCTGCAAATAGATGCTATTAGTCCTACTTTTCCCAGATGGCAAAACCAAGACCCAGAGAAAGAACTAGCCCTTAGCCAGTATCCTAATTCCTAGTCCAGGGCTTATCCCTCCAGCCCACCTGGCCTTTTCATCCTGGTGCTGATGCAGTGATGGGGGTCCTCCACGGAGCCGTTCCCCAGCCTCAAGAGTGGGGCAGAGGCAGACTCTCTGGGGTTCAGTTATCCAGCCCTCTTTGGGATGAGGTGGGGGGATGCTCGTGGCAGGGCCAGCCCCCCTCCCAGGCCTCCTGTAACCAGAAACACACAGGAAGGAGGGTGGGCCAGATGCAGCAAGACAACAGAGCCCCAAAGCTCATCTTATAAGGGAGCTCTTCTGCCATCTTTTAGTTTCTCTCTTTTTCTCCGTATTTCTTTTTCCTTGGTCCTCTGTTCCTGTTCAGCCAGCATCCCCTCTCCTTCCATCTCTACGAGGATAACCCTCCCTTTTACTTTTCCAATGGGCTGAGCACCAAGCAGGCAGGAAACAAAACCTAAGACTTTCTGAACACCCAACATGTGCCTGGTACAGTATAAACATCCCCCTTTTAATTGACACAACAGCCCCACAAGGGATGCATGGTTACCCCACTGTCACAAATGAGGGAACAGGGGCCCCGAGGGGCTAAGTGACTTGCCCAAGAAGACACCTTTAGTAGATGTCAGAGCTGGGATTTGAATCCAGACCCTCTGCCCTCAGAGCCACGCCATTTCCATCACACCACCTGTCCTCTCCCAGGGGAGGCTGGGAGCCCGGCACAGAAATTCCACTATGGAAACAGCGAGTGGAAACTGCATTAACGAAAGGAGAGAGTGAGCCAGGCCAGGCCCCCAGGGCTGGTTCCTCATCAGCCTGAGCCCCGGGAGGATCTGGGGAGAGATGCTCCCAGCATCCTCAACAGCTAATTACTGGCTTCACTTTTTCCTTTCCCTCCTTGGATGTTTCTGATACCCTCATCAAGTGATGCAAACTCAGCCTGCAAAGCAGGGCTGCGCCTCAGAGCTGGTGAGGGAGGCGGGGGTGCTGAGAACGAGGCTACAGGGCCCGCTCCAGGAAGGCAGGGGCTCCCACTGGCTTCACGTGTGGCTCAATCCATGCTCCTCAATAAGGATTTGTTGGATTAATAAACTGAGCAGCCCTAGGTGCTGGTTTCTGTGCTCTGATGTTCACGGCTGTATCTCATAGCATCCTTGCGGCGTTCACACAATCAACGTCATCAGTAATCCTCACTATGTGCCCTGACTGTGTTGAACGCCTTCCAAGTATGGTCTCACTTCCTGTTCATGTGACACCCCTGAGAGAGCCCTCTGGGGTTCCCCCACCCCGTGTTGTCCCAACCTCACACTTAGCTCCCAGAGGAGCTAAGTGACCTCTCCCTGTTAGTAGGTGGCTGTGTCTGGAGCCACGCCCAGAACCTTTGACCCCTGAGCCAGCAGAGGGTGGGTGCGACATCTCACTCACCAGAGACAGGAGCTGGCCCGGGGCTTCACTGCTTCTGAGTGTGGCTCTCACCCGACCGGGACCCCACTGGGGCTGATTCCCTTCCAGACCCAGGCTGTGCTTGTAGCTGCTCCTCCCTGCCTCCCGACCCGCCCTCCCCTAAGCTGCTGACACACCACACTGGCCCGTCTAGTGCTCCCCACTTCCCGGCCACCCATTGCCCATCTGAGGCGTGTGGCATGAGGGCGAGGGTCCAGTTACATCTTGACCTTCGAGTGCTGTCAGTGAAACCTGCGCCTCTCTGGTCAAGCCTGCAGCTGGGACCCTTGCAGCCAGCTCACTCTCTCCCCGCTTCTCGCTCCCTTCCTGCTGCCTCCACACCCTTCCCCACCTTGCCACCCCCTCCGCTCCATTCCCCTCTCTCTCAGCTTTCCTCCTCCTCACCCAGAAAGGGAAAGGGTACAGCTCTCAGGCTCTGGAGGCTCAAGGCCCAATGTCAATTCCCACTCACCCATGGCTGGGTGACCTTGGACAAATCACTTGTCCTCAGAATGAAGTTAACAAGCCAGGTAGGGCCTCGGGGCTACGGGAGGAAGGGGCCAGCAAACATTTGGGGGTGCCTACTCTGTGCCTGGGGCTCTTTAGGGGTCGCTCTGCCTACTTCCCCCCTTGCAGCCTCCCAGGTGGGCTGGAAAGGGGTTCACCTAGAAGTAGGGACCTGGACTATGTCCCCCCCCCTTTTTTTTTTTTGGTGGGGGGCAGGGCTGTGTCTTGCGGCATACGGGACCTTAGTTCCCCGACCAGGGATCGAACCCTTGCCCCCTGCAGTGGAAGAGCGGAATCTTAACCACTGGACCTCCAGGGAAGTCCCTATGTCCATTTTTTAAATGAGGAAAATAAGGTTCAGAGAGATGAAGTCACTTGCCTAAATGCTCCAAAGCTAGTAAGAATTTGGGTTTGAATTTGAACGAGCTCCATCCAAGGACAAAACCCGTGTTCATCCACTCACTCAGCATGTGTCTTCCCTGAGTACCTACTGTGTGTCAGGCACCTTAGCAAGACATTTTAAGGCACAGCCCTGCTCTCCCAAGTGACTGGGCAGGTGTCAAGGGCCAGAGGAGATGGTGGGTGGGAAAGCACCAACCTTTCCTCCCCTGCAGACCTGCCTCTGCTCAGCCAGTCAGAGAGGCCTGGGTGGGCAGAGAGGCCAGAGGTTGCTGGCCGACCTCTACGAGACCACTCAGGATCTCCTCCTTCAATCCTCCCTGACGCTCAGGTATAAGATTGAAATTAAATCAGCAGAGGACCCTTGGGCTGGGTCCAGATCCCACCTCAACCTGTGCCCTCAATGCCCAGGGGCTTGCTGCTCCGAGAAGTACCCCTGCCTCCCCCAGGTCTCTTGTTCTGCTGGTCTCGCTGTGCAGAAGCCCTGCACGGAGACGGAGCCATAAGCAGAACCTGGCCAGGGCACGGCCAGTGCCAGGAGGAAGCCCTGAGCATGTGCTAACGCGGAGAGCAAGATGGGAGGTTATTTTTAGAGGCAGCCTGATGGGGCAGCCGTCTGTCCCACTGCACGATGACATGGAGGTGCCCTCTGGAGAAGGACAGGAGCTTTGCCATCCAACACTCAGCTTCTCCTGTCCTCCTCAGAGCCTGGGCAAGCCCACCTCCTCCAGGGAGACTTCCCTCGTTCTTGCCATCTGCCAATGACCCTTTATTCTCAATTTTGTAGACAGGGAAGCAAGGGAGGGCAAGGGAGTTACTATTGCATGTCAAATGCCCGCTCTGTGCCAGGTGCCTTCAGCACATCCCCTTATTTAATTCTCTCAGACCTCCTGAGAGGTGGGCGTTACTCATTCTCATTTTACAGAGGAAAAAACTGGCACTCAGAGAGGCTAAGTAACTTCCATGGGGGTCACGCAACTCGTGAATGGCCAAGCTAGTATTTAAACCCAGGAATGCATGATGTCAAACCCTGCCCTCTTTCCACTCCATGGTGGCTCTTGGAAGCATGTCCTCGTCCTGATTTCTGGATGAGCCTTTGGCCACATCTTCATTCTTCCGTGTGACCTTCAGGCCTGACCTTCCACTGAACCTTGAGGACTTCAGGATGAGTCAGCCCTGGCATATGGCTCTCGCTGGGGAATTTAAGCATTTATTAAGTATCTACTATATACTAGGCACTAGGCTCTGTGAATCCCTTTGGGATTAATCACTGGGGCACTTAATCCACTCAGACCTCTGTGCTCTGAGCTTTACCTCTATTCTTCTACTTAATCCTCATGGTGACCCTGGGCTGCAGCGCTATTATCTCCATTTTGCAGATAAGGAAAATAAGGGCTGGAGAGATTAACTCTCATTTGCCCAGGGCTTTGAGATTGCGTGGTTTAGGGACCCTATTACATGTGCATTAGCTGTTTAAACATTTCCTGCCTTGTTCCCATCAGGTGACTTGTAACTACATGGAATGCTGAGGGCCTGAGGGATCTTAGGGACCCCCTCTGGTTTTGTCCCCTAATCCCTCATTTTATATTGACCTTGAGGCAGGTTACAGTCATTTAACTCTGTCTGATGGGAACTTTGCCGATGGGAAAGGCAAAGCCCAGAGAAGGGAACGGAACTTTCTGCACGTTGCACAGTGACAAAGACAGGACCATGCCTGCTTCCACCTACATCCCATTTGCCCTCAGCTTTAGACAGAGGCCCTTGGCCTTGAGCCTGAGTGGTCCAGGATACAGTCACAAGGTGGGGGTGTCCTTATAGCCCTGTGCACTTGATCTCACAGGAAGCCAGAGACCCTGGGTAGGGTTCCAGCTCATGGAGAGGTTAAAAAACTCCAGCATCAGGAAGGGACGTACATTTCGGAACACACAGAACTCTAGCTTTTCATCAGGAAGCAAGGTCAGTGGAAGGCCCTGCTGGGACCAGGGTAGAGAGTGTGGTGCAAAAGAAGAGCTGGGATTGGCAGCCAGAAGACCAGGCCCTGAACCTCTGAGTCCCTATAGGGCCTTGGTGGCAGGGGCTGGGGTCCTTGACCTCTCTGGGCCTCCTTCCCATCTGTAGAGAGGGAGAGGATGACCAAGGGGTCTCTCGAGTTTCTACTTAGCTCTGTAAAGTGGTAGATAAGGCCTGCCATCCTGTTAGCGGGACAAAGGGACACCAGTGACAGGGGCCCATGTGGGAACCCACAGGAAAATGGCCAAAGGTCTGTAGCATCCACAGGTTGTGGGGAGCAGTTAAGGGAACTCTGGGCTCAGGCAGGGAGCAGGGGTGAGAGTGAGAGGCTGCTTCTTCCCTTCAGGAAGGGTGCCTGAAGAAGAAAGTACCCTCTTAACTCCCCCTGGAAGGCTGCTGGTGGAAAAAAGCAGGAGCCCTGACAGTTGTGAGGCAAACAGCCCTTCAACCCTCCTGCAGAGACGGCTGCGGTGGAGAGAGTACTGGAGCGAGGCGGGTGCCAGAGGGCAGGTGTATGAGCATCCTGTGGTCGCTGTAACCCATTACCACAAACTGGGTGGCTTAAAGCAAAGAAATGGATTCTCTCACAGTTCTGGAGACCAGAGTCCTAGGTCAAGTTGCCAGCAGGCCCTGCCTCTGGGGACTCTAGGAGAGGTTCTGTTCCTGACTCTTCCAGCTTCTGGCGGCTCCAAATGTTCCTTGACTTGTGGCTGCCTCACTCCAATCTCTGCCTCTGCCTTCAATGGCTGTCTCCTCTCTGTCTGTCAACTCCCCGCTGTGTGTCTCTTCTAAGGACCCTTGTCATTGAATTTAGGGCCCAGCTGAATAGTCCAGGAGGATCTCATCATCTCAAAATCCTTAACTTAATAACATCTGCAAAAACCTTATTTCCACATAAGGAAACGTTCCCAGTTTCTGGGAATTAGGACGTGGACATGTCTTCCGCCGGGGGATGGGGGTGGGGATGGGGGTAGGGGGGTGGGGGTAGGGGGGTGGGGGTGGGGATAGGGATGGGGATGGGGTGAGGATGGGGTGGGGGTGGGGGTGGGGATGGGGATGGGGATGGGGTGAGGATGGGGGTGGGGGTGGGGATGGGGTGGGGGTGGGGATGGGGGTGAGGGTGGGGGTGGGGGTGGGGATGGGGGTGGGGATGGGGATGGGGGTGGGGATGGGGTGAGGGTGGGGGTGGGGGTGGGGATGGAGATGGGGGTGGGGTGGCGCACCATTCAGCCCACTGTAGCAGGATCTTGGCCCCGCACTTGCTGGCTCTTGGTGTCTGAAAGGCTTCTGGCAGCTCAGCCCAGCCGGGTGGGGAGTCCCAAGTGAGGTGCAGCCTGCTTCCTGCCCACCTGCTTGGCCCAGCCTGAGGCAGAAAGGCTGAGAGCAGAGACAGTCCCGGGAGGGAAGGAGGCTTTTCTGCAAAGGTGGCTGCAACTCTGGGGCAGCAGCAGCTCCTGCAAGGCTGTCTTCCAGCTCGGAGACAAATGAGCCAGCTAATACAGCTCCATTGACTGGAACGACCAAGTCTGAAAGGGACTGAAGGCCATCAAACTACTTCCTTCTGAACCCAAGGGCAGGGAGGGCAGGGAGCAGGTGGAGGCCTGCTAGTGGGATTCGGGCGCAGCAGCAGGACACATGGCAGAGCCTCCCAGCACAGCTCAAACACAGTCCAGGGGCACCATCTTTTCTTCCCAGCCCAAGCACAGGCCCAGGTTCGGCAGATCTGTCCCAGTTGGGCGCCTGTTATGTCATCAGAGTCCTTGCCAAGCATGCCTTCGGATCTGGGGTCTTGGAAACTCTTCAGTGAATACATAAGGCCATTCTCGCTCCAGACCATTGGAGGTGAGCTCTCAACCAGGCAGCTAGTTTACTGAGTGCTGTGGCCCAGCTCTGAAAGAAACAGCGTGGGGGAAGAAAGGCACGGGGCGTTGTCCCAGTGGCCATGGTGTGCTACAAACTGAGTAGAAATTGTGCACGCAAAGAGAAGTACAGAGTGTGGCCTGGAGGGTGACAATCAGGGGACAATGGTGTGGGCAAGAAAGCATTCTGGCGGCTTGGGGACAACTGGAAAGAGGTTTACGAAGGGAGATTGGCTTTGGCGGATAAGGCTGGAATTGGGTATTATGGGGCCCAGGAACCACCCAGTCTTGGAGCTTGGGAGTGACAATATTGGGCTGGATTTCAGGAATATCAATTTAGGGGCCACTAGTAAAACGGATTTGGGGGCAAGAGAGAACAGGGCAAAGTGACTAGTCGGGAGGCCATCGTCCAGACCCTGGAAGGATAATGAGAGCTTGAACAAGGGTGGTGGCTCTGGGACTGGAAAGAAAAGAACATAAGAGGGAGAGATGGAGAAACGGATAAAGACTCACTGAACATCCATTCTGGGCCAGACACCAGGCACACTACATCTCATTCTCCATCCCGTCTCATCTGCCGACACCACGGGACGACCGGCTTCCTAAGAAACATCATGTGGTCGATAGGAAAAAGAGAGATTGCAGAATGAATAAAATGGACTCACAAAGTTATTTTCTCTGCAATGATTCCAATAATTACAACGTCCTATAGCCAAACCTGTAGTTTGTGATTGCGAGCTAAAAGTAATGAACAGCGTGTGTCCCACATGTGGGGCACAGTGTCCCACTGGGACTTCATCATCACCAATAGCTGTCCAGTAACAGGCATCGTGTCCCCTAATAGGCCAGCCATGCCATTTTCACCTCAAGCTATGGGAATGTGCACATGGAACAATGTCTGTGTTTATCACCCCCATTTTACAGATGGGGACACGGACTCGTGGATATGAACTCACTTACCAGGGTTCACAACGATGTGAACCCAGTCTGTCCAGCGAGAGCTATTTCCACTCCCTCCCTAACTCCCAGGAAGGGGAACGGCTGTGATGACTCAGTGACTGATACCCGCTGACAGCCCAGGAGGAAGGGCGGGCGCACGCAGGGCTCCAGCCGGCACATCAGCCAGCTCCTGGAGGCCTGAGCCTCCCAAACGGGCAGCCAAGAGGGAAGGCAATCCCTCTCCCACTTGGCCAAACTGTCCCTCCCACCCCCGGGAGCCCTGATTGAGTGCAGCACTTTCAGAGCAGTGAAGGAGGAAAACGGGAAAGGAGGAGAAGGAGCAGACGGGGAAGGAGATAGCATCTTGCCCAGAGGAAAGACAGCACCCTATTTAGGCCAGACGGAGGGCAGCTCTGCCCAGATTTCGTTGCACTGCCTTTTAGCACTGTAATCAAATGCCTTACGAATGGGTTCGCCCGGATGTCAAAAATCCAATCGGATACATTTATTGGCCTGACAACCAATTTTCTGCGATGTATCATCAGGGACTGATGGTCCATTCGTGCAGCAGGGGAGTTGGTGATAATGGAGCCGGGAGAGCCATGGTGTGCCCTCAATACTGTCTCAGGCTGTCACGGGGAAGGAAAGGAGCCTGGGCCCACAGAGGCAGATGGACAGACAGATGGACAGAGCGTGCCTTGAGTCTCGGATCCTGCACAGTGGGGGAAATGCTGGATGCAGAGGAGAGATCAGGTAATCTCTGGCTGGCACTGTCTCTGCCTAACCTAGGGTCCTTGGGGTCCTCACCAGCCAATTCGGAAGAATGGGAGAGCAAGAACCTGGCAGGGCTGCTGTGAGGCCCACATGGACTCAGGTGGCATCTGCTCAGTGTCCTGCGTGCGCAGGGCATGGAGAAAGGGAGCCATTTAGGACATGGCTCCAGTCCTTGGGGAGCTCCGGGAGAGAGGGGGAGGCCAAGTTAAAAGGTCGGAGGGGACCACAGATGCCCTCCCCTCTCGTGCCTTTCCAGCTGGTGCTGAGGAGCCCTAGGAGTCTCCAGGAGTGCCCCCTTGCCTTGCCCAGGAGTTGCCAAACTGAGGAGCAGGCCCCGAGCCCCCAATTCAACCATTACAGCTCCACTTACATCTTTTATGCCTTTTATTTGTTGGGCTTCTGTGTAAGGTCACCTTTGAGCAAAAGGCTGCCTTCCTTTAAAAAGAAAAGTTTGAAAAGCACTGATTCAGTCCAATCCTCTCATTTCACTAGCAGGGAAACTGAAACCCAGAGTAGTGAAGGGACTCCAAGGCAGCCTAGGAGGGCTCCTCAGAGGAGGTGACGTGCACTGAGCCTTGAAGGATACGCAGAATTTCCCCTGTGTCGGTTGACAGGCAATGAGAGGAGGAAGGAATAGCTACATCGCCTCAGGCCAGTTCCCACTTCTGGGGCTCTGCTCAGGGTCCTGTCACCTGGAGGGTCCTGTGCCCCACTTGCTCACGTTTCTCCTCCTCTGACAACCAGCTATGCCACTTCCTCCATGAAGCCTCCCCATCCAGAAGGAATGGTCCCAGCACCCTTGCTCCTGTGACAGATCATTTGTGGGACAATTTAGCTCTTCCACAATTCTGCCTGCCCTGTGCCCAAGGTAGGTGGTGCCATTGCCATCCAACCAAAGACCACGAAGAACACACCTGTATTTGAACAAAAGTGAATGTATTACCTGTTGCAACAAGGTTGAACCATGGGGGACAGCGGGACATCAGCGAGAGGGTACGAGAAATGAGTTCTAGGATTTGGGCTGGTGATAGGCGATTTGGAGGAATTCAGGGAAGCAGAGTCTTGTTCTGGTTTGAATGCTGTCAGGAAGTGAGGAGGGGGAGTAACTCTACGCCTGAGTAACTTAATGAATCTTATCGAGGAGGAAAGAGGAGAGCAAAGCGAAGACTGTAATTGCTTAAAAAGCTGTAGTCCCTGATATTAGCCAGAGTAGGGGGATGTTTGGTGATTTTTATGGCTTGGACAACGTTCCTGTTTTTGTCTGCGTTCAGACACGATTACGGAGTGGTCTTGTTTTTGTCTTGCTTGTGGCCTTGTCTGATGTTTATATGCTGGGGAATTGTTTATGTTCCACGGGGGAGCACAGCAGCCCGGCTGGGGTGCCAGGCCAGCTCCAGCTGTCAGGGGCTCTCTGCCCCCTTCCTGCCTCTCCAGCACCGAGCCCAGGGCCTGGCACTCAGCAACTGTGTCCTACATCATACGAGAGGGTAGGTGTACAGGGCGGGTTTGAGGAATTAGCGTGGCTGAAACCAAGGACATGGCGGGGTTGGGGGGGTGCAGCTGGAGGTCAGGAGCAGGCTTCGAATGCCAACTAATCAATGAGATAACCAAGGTGGCTGCTTTGGAAGGTATAAAGTACAGGCGGACGGTGACAGATTAGTTTTATCTCCTGCTCCTTCCTCCCTGGACATTGGCCTGGAGACTCACAAGCTGTTCCGCAACCTCGCCAGCCTCCAGAGACAGGAAGGGAGGGAAAGCACAGCTCCGCAGAAGCCGGAGAAGCCCATCCCCACGGGCGGGCTAGTGAGGAAGGCTATTTAATCCGAGGATGCCCCTGACCTTTCCCCCACACAACAGGGACAGACGCACAGAGCTGGGCTGCATCCTTCTCCTTTAAGACAAGAAATGGAAGCATTACTCACCACCCCGGCCATTTATCATGGTCTGGGGACATTAATTTGACAGTGTGTCATTTTCCATTTGGTTTGGGCCTGGTGGAGGCTGCCCTCGAAACACCTTCAATTAAATGCAGCTAATAACACAGAGCTATTTCGAGCATGCAGAGCCCTCTGCCCCCTCCCCCCAGAGCTCTGATGTGTGTGTGGTGTGGGGGGTGATGGTGAGGTTGCAGTTCACAGTGATCTCAGTGAAGTGATCGTTTCTCACGCATCTGGGTCCCGCACCATTGCAGGCGAGTGAAGTGCAGACAGCACAGGGAGAGTGGGGAGAAGGAACCGCCTCAGCCGCTGGATGAGAAGATTCCAGCAACCGACCAGGCTGTGGCCCTTTCTTCAGGACATCGGAAGCTGTGGTTCTCACCCAAGTGTAGAGAAAGCAAAGGTTTGGGAGTCCAGCGGACTTGGAGGTGGATCTCGGCTATTCTTCCTGCTGTGTGACTTTAGGCAAATCCTATAACCTCTCTGAGCCTGTTTTCTTATCTGTAAATGGAAACAAGAGTTCTTTCATGGAGTGAATGATGTTTCATGTTGTTTTATGAACTCAAACAAAACATTATACACATGAGGCTTATTAATTCATTGGAGATAACTCATAATAACCTCTCTCTTTTCCTAATTTCAAATTAGGCAAAGACCATTAAGACACTCAAGGCTTCTTCAGTAAGACTCGGAAAGTGGCAGAGTGCCGCAGGGAAGGCATGTGGTCTCCAGTGAGACGCCTCTGGGCTCCAATGCCACCTTAGCCACTAACTAGCCTTGTGATTTTGGCAATTTGTTTAACCTCCCTGTGTCTCAGATTCCTCATCTGTAAGATGGAGACAGTCATGCCAACCCTCCCTAGGACTGTTGAGAGGATGAAACGGTATGACACACAGAGTACCTAGCATATAGTACATGCTTAACCCACGTTAGCTCACTTCTTCCTTGCCCAGGCCCTGAGTCTAGAAAATAAGTACCAACCTTGGTAGTTATTACATTTCAGATGCGTGCCAAGCATTGGATATGAATGATCTCATTTTCATCCTCAAAATGCTGTAAGTTAGATACTATTAGTAGATTGAGCCATATGAAATTTGCTGGTTTCGTAGGTCAAAAATGGTTAAAGATCAGCAATATCATCTGCTCAACCTAACATCTTCCATTCTATCGATGAGACAGCTGGGCTCAGGGATGTCGATGCAGTCAGATCAGGCACATCGACCAGTGGTGGAGCCGAGGTGGGCTCCTGGCTGTCGACACCGGAGCCCATCAGCTTAGCCCGGCCCTGGGAATAAAGGACAAGGGCCACCGGTCTTGCTTTCACAGGATGATCCTTAATTCAAGCCTAATGGCACTAGAAACACTTGGTCACACCCAGTTAGAGATCTGGAAAGACCCAGTGTAAGGGTCAAAGCGAGGCTCTGTGTGGGGGGAGGGCCCAGGGGGGCATTCAGGACTCTGCACAGCAAGTCCGGAGGCTTGCTAGGCTCCTTGGGGACCCCAGGACTCAAAGTTCACACTCTGATGCTTAGCCAGCCCCTCAGATGGCTACCCTCTCCACTGGAAGGCCCCAGACAGCCATGAGCCAAGAGTCACAATTCACTGCACATCCAGCCACCAACAGCCCCTGCAAAGTGTGATATTGATTTGACTGCTAATGCCATGGTTCCTCCAGAGCTGCTCTGAGGGAAAGCCCCCGGACCGCCTTGTGCCACCACTGAGATCTTATTTGTCACAGACATGATACTGACAACACCAGCCATGATTCAGGCATGCCCAGTTCAGAGGAGACATCTTAGTCTGGGTAGCCCCAGCTCTTTCTGAGGCCTTTGCCACTGGCTTGCTCTGTGGTCATGAACCAGCCCCTTTCCCTCTCTGGGCTCTGTCTCCTCGTCTGTAAAACGGGGCCCTGAATTAAGGGCCTTGCCAGTTCCTCCATCGTGGAAGGTCCACAGGTCTCTATTAGCAGATTTCAGAAGGTGACCCTACTGGAATACTGAAACACCTTTGTTCCAGAAGGAATGAGGTGAAGCAGTAAGATTCTCGATTTACAGTTACTAACCATTCTGGCTGATTTCAACTCGTGCTATTTTTTCAAACAGCTTTTTAAAAATTTATTTTTTCTTTTCCTGTACTTTCCCTCCCTTCCTTAGAGGAAAGACGAAGGAAGAAAAGAAAGGAATCTACATTCCTTTCTTCCCTCACCAGCATTGTTTTTCTTTTTTAAACTGGTTGAGACAAGCATGTGGACATTTCTTAGCAAGAACGAATGCCTTTGTCACCTTCCACAGATTCACCAGAACGTGGTGTTGGGGAAACCTGCAGAGACCTGAGTTTCAATAAGATCCTCACAGCTGTAGAAGACCAGCCAGGCGGTTACCAGCCTGCCCCTCACTCTTGACCGCAGGCGAAACGGCGACAAACATTCTGGAAGTTTTGGCAAAATTGATCTGGATTTTTTTAAAGATTTGTACCTTTTGGAATATATCCTAAGGAAATAATCCCAAGTACAGAAAGAGCCATAAGCATATTCATGATGTGAATGTAAAGCAAATTAAACATCCAGCAATAAGGGATAGGTTAAATAAACCATCTCACATCTTCTTGATGGGATACAAAATATTATACAGCAATTACAAAACAAGTCCGTAACCCTTACAGTAACATGGAAAACTATGTATGTTCTAGGTGTAGGGAAAAAAAATCAAGATTTGAGTCTGATTGAACATGGTGGATTAAACGCACCTTGGCCCTCTCTCATATTCAGCATCTCATTAAACTGACATAACAGGGGAAGTGTATAAAATCCCAAGTCCAAAGTGGTCTGAGACATCAGAAGGTAAGAGATTTCAACAAATGTCCTGACTCTGGAAAGTCGTTCTGAGTGGTAATGACTTGGCAGAGTGGAGAAAGCTACAAAATGAAGCACTTGCAGAAGGAGACCAATGAGAAGCAAACTGATTTGTCTCGAATTCCTGAGAGGCTCCGTGCTTGCCGGTCCAAGTCTGTAAAAGGCCGTGGTGAGTCTGGAGCAGTTGCGCTCCCAGACCCCTCCCCACTCTCCAAGGCATCCACATGGTGTCAGACCTCAACCAGAACTCGAGAAAGTAGAAAGCAATGGAAACACGTGTCCCCAGAATGCAGAAAGGGACACTATTTCTGACACAATTCTATACGCAACCTGATTATAATTCATGTGTGACGATGCAATAAATACATTTCAGACATGAAAAAATTAACCTCCCTTTAACCTAATCTTTTCTTTGGAAGTTACTATAGCACGTGCTTCAGCCAAACAAGAGAATAAACCAAGAAATGGGAACACATGGGAGATAGGAAACAGGAGATTCCGCCCAAGAAACTGGCACAATTTCCGGTAACTACCTTGCACGGGGCCCAGAGCCCCCAGAGGGGCCCAGACCGCAGCCAGTCCAAATGAGGGGTAAGAGTGGGAGGGGTGTGGAGATGAAATGGTTGTTTCAAACTTTTAGAAAACAATAACGATAGACATTTGATAGCTCTCTTGGAGCGTAGAGAACTGAGCCAATGAAAAGCAAAGAAATTAATACCAAGAAAAACAAAATGATGTACAAAAAGGGGAATGTAATCATAGTGCCTGACTTGAGTCATGGGGAACAGTATTTTCGCAGCCGTGATAATGTCAGCACAGACCAAAACTGTGATATAACATAGCAGGGTAAAGAGAGAAGAAGAAATGGGGGTGGGAGGGTAGAGCTTGTAAAGTAGCTAAATCCTCAATTGCCAGAACAAGAAGTCAATAGATAATCGGGGGGGAAAAAAAGCAGCAGCGTAACAAATTATTTAGAAGTATATGGAGACATATAATAGAAGCACTTCCTCTCGGGAGTGGGAGAGGGGTGAGGAGCACGCGGGGAGACAGCTGCTTTGCACATGAAGCCTTTTAGTTATTTGGTTTTTTTAGAGCTATGTGCATATATTAGTTTGGAAAAAGTAAAAACTATTTTTTTCAAAAACTTATCCCCAACTAGATCGCAACTGTCAGTTCTTGAAGCCAAGCTGACCCAATCCCATATCATGCTCACTATGACTCCTCAAAGCAAGTGGCAAAGACCATGGGTAATTTCAGGCCATTTCCAAGACTGTGGCTCCCTGTTTGCTCCCAACCTGATTCTCCCACTTTTTGTCCCTCACCCCAGACCCCCAGCTCCATATAGGACGGCTGTTTGCTGGATTTTGTTTTGTTTTTTTTGACTCTGACTTTCTGTGGATTTAGAGATGCTCTTGGTTTGCTGGATTCAGTGCTTCTATTAAGGTTTTTCCTTCCATGTCTTCCCTTGGTTTCCATCGCCTGGATGAGGCTCCCAGCATTGTATCTACACCACGCAACCCTGCTCACTGGCCCCAGCTGACTGGAGCAAGGGTGACCACCTGACCCAAGCAGAGCCAATCCAGTTCTCCCTGGGAAATTCGTAATTGAGGCTGAGAGCCAGACAGCTGGATGATTTCTTGAATCACGGAAATGTAAACGTAGGAGCTGTGTGCCGGAAGACTTCCAACTCCATGGGCATGAAGGGCAGACAGTCAGTCTGGAGTGAGAAAGAGAGACAAAAGCCCAGACAAGCAGAAAGAAGCCGACTCAAGAGAACACATATCCTCACGTAGAAAGATAGGCCAAGAGAGAGGCTGGATCCTCGAATGGTCCTCCCTAAAGCCTTAAATTCTTCCCGCTCCTTGGTTTCCTCAGGAGAAAGCCTCCTTTTCTGATGAGGCTAGCTTAAGTTGGTTTCTGTCACTTACAACCAAAAGAATCTTAAGTAAAACCAATCCATCTCACTAAATTCTGAATGGGGAGGGCAGGTGAGAAGAAGACATTTGATTTTTTTCAGACTCCAGCATCTATTCCCCTCCCTCAACCGTCCCCAATTTACTTTAGGGGACGTTTCCCTCCCCCACCTCCCCACTCTACCTCACAGCACGTGGCCTCAGTTTATAGGAAACACAGGAGGGCTGTGTTTCTATGGGGTGGAGGGGGGATGGGACCCTGGAGGCTCCTTTGCTGGAACCTTCCTCCCCGTGCCCTGGTTCAGCCCGACGATGGACAGCTGACCAATGAGACTTTCTCCTGGGACTCTGAACCCCGAACATAGGCAAGGAATGAGGTCAGGTTGGCATGCATTCATTCAGCCCATCAGCAATGGCCAGCCAGGGAGATGGGCAGGAGTTTCTGCTCCTGAGGTGTTCTGGGGCCCCCCTGCTTCCATCAGTTAGCTCCGGGCTATTTTCATCCTTCTTTCCATCCTGTGGCCTCCCCAACATTCTTCCATCAAACCCCCTCTTTTATTTAAGGTAGCCCAATTTGCCTTCCGTTGCATGACCTATGCAGGGAGGGGAGACCAAGTTGAGACTGGATGGCTGGGTGTGGACCCTGACAGCTCCAGCAGGCTCCCTCCTCTTTGCGGACGACTGGAGTCAGCGCCCTCCGTTTCAGCAGTGGTGGCACGAGAGACTCTTTGGCTGGGCAGGCAGCAGAGGTTTTAGAAGCAGAGGAAGAGAATGACTGACAGGCTGACTCCCAGGCTGAGCTCTGGCGGGGGCTGGCATTGGAGGTTTACTGTATACTGTGTGATCATGATCCGGTTTTCACCGCCAGGCTGGTGTGGCCTGCAAAGCAGGGATTACACAGTGAGGGAGTTGGCTGGAAGAAGATTATACAGTGAAAAAAGGCTGGGGAGAAATGAGCAGTCTTTGTTTTTCTCCTTTTTCTTCTAAGAATTCCCTCTCCCTTTCCTAGCCTGTACTGCCATCTCAGTGACCACCTCCCGCTGTCTCCTCTCCCTGTACTCAGGTGAGCTATGCCCGTAACTCAGTATGTGTCCCCTTCTGTGTTCAGATGCATGCTGGTCTAATCCGATACAGACCTCTGTCTACACACACACACACACACACACACACACATACAAATACACAGGCGGGTACTATTTGTCACTAATTTACAAAAGATGGATCATCTTGCTTTCTGCATCTTGGTTTTCCCTCTTAATAGCCCCCCTCACCACCTCCAGTCTGGTGAGTCCTGTGCTGATTCATTCTTTTTATTGGCTGTATCCACAGTGTCTTTACCATTATTTATTCTGTCATTCTCCCGGCTGATGGGCATCCGCTGTGCTCCGTGTGTGTGCGCCTGCGCGTACACGTCATTCAAATAATGCTGCAATAAACATCTTTGCACTTACATTTTTACCTAATGGAGCTTTTATTTCTGTGGGCTAGATTCCCAGGAGTGAGACTGCTGGGTTGAAAGGTGTATGCATTTTTTTTTATTTTAATAGATGTCACCAGATTGCTTTCCACAAAGGTTATACCACTTCACCTTTCCCCTAAAACCTAGGAGGGTACATCTTTCTCATATTTCTCCAAGACTGGCAGGGAGTATTTCAAAATATTAATAAGGGTAGTTTTTGGACCTTGGGACCTTGGGTGTTTTTCTCGCTTTTCTTCTAATTTATTTCCCAATGTCTTCTCCTTTAAAAAGAGGAAAGTTGCAATACATCTATTTTAACCAGCCTCAGTCCCAGGCCCACCTGCGCTGATCCTCAGGTACAGATTCTCGGCAGCCTTCAGGCCCTGGGGCTCACTGTTCAGCCCTTCCCAGCTGCTCCGACCCTTCATGGACCTGTCATCCCATTCCAGAAAGCTGGGGACCCTCCAGGACCTGAACACAGGTCCGCACGTCATCAAGGTTACCCGCATGGAAAGCATATGGTGCCCTGGGGGAAACTTCTAATTTTAGAAGCAGACGGATCTGGGCTTGACTCCTATTTCCTAGCTGAGCTTTGCCAGGTCACTTAACATCTCTGAACCTTGGCTTCCTTATCTGTAAAATGGGGAGAACAAAGCAACTGCATCACAAGATTCTTTTGTTTTGGTTTTTGGCCACGTCATGGGGCAGGCATGCAGGATCTTAGCTCCGCAGCCAGGGATCGAACCTGTGCCCCCTGCAGTGGAAGGGTGGAGTCTTAACCACTGGACCTCCAGGGAAGTCCCTACAAGATTGTTAAGAGCAAAGTGCTGGGCTTCCCTGGTGGCGCAGTGGTTGAGAATCTGCCTGCCAATGCAGGGGACACGGGTTCGATCCCTGGTCTGGGAAGATCCCACATGCCACGGAGCAACTGGGCCCGTGAGCCACAACTACTGAGCCTGTGCGTCTGGAGCCTGTGCTCCGCAACAAGAGAGGCCGTGATAGTGAGAGGCCCGCGCACCACGATGAAGAGTGGCCCCCACTTGCTGCAACTAGAGAAAAAAGCCCTCACATGGAAACGAAGACCCAACACAGCCATAAATAAATTAAATTAAATTAAATTAAATTAAATTTTAAAAAAAGAGCAAAGTGCTTAGGAAGACGTCTGCACACACTACACGCATGATGGTCTGTTACGTAAATAATGTCTGCCTCATGGCATCACTGTGGGATAATGTGCACTGAGGGGCTTTTCTCCCAACCTTTGTGGAGAATCTACAAATGTGCAGTATAGGCCCTGAGCCAGGTGCCCCGATGGGCTCAGCGCCCTCCCTTGCTCTCCCTCAGCCGCGTGCCCACGGCTGTCCCCGTTCTCCGAGGGCGCTGCGGTGGCTTCTGGTTTTGTTGTTTCCTCTCTGCTCTCCCAGTGTCTGGCCTCGCTTCATGGGCTGCCCTCAAGAAGGCCTGCACTTGGGGTAAGGCTCTGCTGTCACCGTCTTGACATTCTTGAGCACTGGCCCCACGTCTGATGTAGCAGGTCCTGCCTAACACGGCACCTACAGGAAGTGAGCCCTCGATCAATGTGTGTCAAAATGAAGCAAACCAAATCATAAATAAGATATTGCTCTGCCTTCTAAGTGCTCACCGTCTCACTGGGAAGACAGCCTGAAGGGCGCCAAAACCCCATACAGCACGTGGGGCGGCAGTGACAAGCCTGGCTTGGAGTCGGACAAGCCTGGACTCAGGCCCCGAGTGTAACGCTGGACAAATGACTTCACCTCTGGGAACCTCAGTTTCCTCAGCTCTAAACTGGAGCTAAGACTCCCAGCTCAGACATTCCTGGAAGTCCAGCTCTGAGGTGGAGAGATGGGAGGTGTCGCCCTGCCGAGTTGTGGTTTGAAGCTGGGCTTGAGCAATGCAATGGCAGCTCCTGCCTCTGAGGTACATGAGAGGTCTCATTTTCCAGAATCCCTTGGATCTCCCAATCAGGTCCTGGTTCCTTCATTGGCCTTACTGGGGCTACATGCCTGGGAACTCTGACGTGGGTGCCTACACGCTGAAACAGGGGTTTTTCCTGGGCTGCAGGGGAACAGGCTTTCTGTACACAAGAGCCTGACTAACATAGGGAGGTCACAATATACCGCAGACCTGGCCTCAGAGGACCACAGGACAGCATTAGCAAATCCGGGGTTCCAGGAAGCCCCCTGATGTGACACACCCAGGCCACTCCTCCCACCCTTATGTCCTGGGACCTCTCCCAGTCTCCAAGGCCAGGCCTCACCTTTTCCCATCTACCTCATGGTCCTTCCTCCATCCTGGAGCCGGGCCCTCTCCAGCATGGTTCCAGAGGCACGTGATACTGGGCTGTAGGAGTGGAGATGATGGCACAGGAACCATAGCTGCCGATCTGACATAGCAGAAAGCTATGGAGTCCCCAAGTGATTTCCAACATTTCAAAACCCCTAATGGGAATCCCACATTGACCTAAACCTGACAGTAATGCTCACTGAACTCCAGGGACTGAACCTTGGCCGAAACCATCTCAGTTCCACAGGCAACCGAGCACTCTGGGACCTGGTCCGATTCTGTGAGCAGGGGCTTAGAGAGATTGCTGACTGAAAAAAAAAAAAAAAGATGGGAAAATGAATTCATTGGGCAGACACAATCTTTCACATTCAGGGGTTCATGGTAGCTCAAAATAATAAAAGGGGCTCTTTGCAATGAACAGCTTGCAGTAGGTTGGTCTGAACAAACTCGCTAAGAAATTAGGATTCAGCTGTGCTTTCTCCCACCTCCCTTCTCACCGCCCCCCATCATCACCTCCCTTCATCTCTTACCATCACTTCCTCCCCCCTGAATCCTGTCCTGGGCTGACCTACCTTCCTACGTAGGGCTGACCTTCCCAGGTGGGATCTCCCCTGTGGGAGCAGAGGAACTTTATGGGAGTTCTGCCTCGAAGTTACACAGGTTTTTCAGGGCCCACCCCTTCCCACCTCCCAGTCCGTCCCCACCGTGAATCTTCCCGAAGGGTCGCCCTGAGGACAAGCAGTTTGCTAACTCAAGGGAGAGCGGGGAATTCACATCCCGGGTATCAGTGAAATTTATGAGTCATGGATATCACAGGACCCTGTTTTCATTTGACTTCATTCACCACTTCCTTTCTTCGTATTAATTTCTCCCAACAGCCCACTTATCTTTCCTCTTGGAGCCCTGCCCACCATTACTTTCCCTGATACGATGGTATCTCTAACAGCCTAAAGCACTCAACGCTGTGATGGCTTTGGAGTTGGCTCACTCAAGCACTCACAAGTTACTCTCTGTGGCTAATCAAATATCCAAACAACCTCCCCCAGCGATGTGGAGGAGCTTGGTGACAGCAAGACATCGGCCACAGAGCCATCAGAACAGGGCACGTTTGTTTGGTGGCAGGCAGTGAGGCCAGTTTCGGCTGTGTCACATACCTAGTGGCAGTGGACAGTGGCTTTTCCTGAGAAGCAACTGCTCTGTGGTTGCTGGGCTTTGGAATTTTTTCCCCTTCTTTTCTTTTGAAGGCAAAGAGATGCTCCACGCCAAGGGTCAGCTGGGTGGTGGACAAATTTTTTTCTATGACAAAGTGAATCATAGCAGCAACAGCAGTGGTTAAAGGGAAGAGACTGTATCTAGGAGCTGGTCTCAGTTCTGCCCAGAGAAACTTGGACAAGTCACAGCCACTCTGAACTTCTGTTTCCTCTTCTGGAATATAGGAGAATTGGGTTAAATGGTCCCTAAGGTTCCCAAACCAGAAGGTGACTCAACCTTACAGCTTAAACACTTTCATGCTTGTTACTTCATTTGAAGTTCACAAGAATCCCATGAGTGAGCCGGGAGAGGGATTATTATCTCCATTTTATACTTGGGAAATGACTTGCCCTGGGTTACGCATCCTGCGTGGGACGGAGCCGAGCCTCCTTCATGTTTGGTCTCCTGGTCCAGACTTGTCCCACCTCCTGGTGCAGACACGGCAGACTCTGTGATGCAAACCACCCTCCCCCTTCATCGCCACACAGGAGCTTCCATTCAAGCCAGAATTCAGGGGTCATCCCATCCACTTAATTTTCCGTTGGAAAAACTGAGACCCACAGGGGTAAGTGAAAGGACCTTCCCAAGATCACACCGCAAAGTGCCCCCGTCTCCTGACACCTAACCCAGGGCCATCCCACCCAACTCTTCTCCTCATGGGTACCACAGGGGTGAGAACACCTGCATCCCAGGCCTGTGCTAAGGATGGGTCTGTCAAAAGGTGACACTGTTGAGTTCTGGGCACATTTGGGCCACACCACTGTGTCATCACTACCCACACTGTCTGCATGGGGCCTTGAGAAATTGTCACTGGCCTCTTCTTGGGGGCTGATGTGTTAAGAGAGCTCATGACAGTATGGTCAGTGCCCTGTCACCCTCAACGTCTCCCTGGCCGTCCAGGACCGCAGCAGCCTGGCTCATCCTCTGGGCTCGTCCAAGTCCTCCGATTTCTGCCAAGGCCCAGCCCCACCCTACTCATCCTCTTCCAGACCCAGTGGGAAGTGGTTCTCTCCATCTGCACCCCACACCTGCCCTGCTAAACAGACAGGCACAGCCTGCAGGGTCCCCCGGCCACCGGCCTGTAGCCCCTGCTGCCTCCTGTCGGCCTGGCAATACTGACTCTCTTCTCAGCCCTTAGTCAGCTGGCCCCAGTTCCAGACATGGCCCTGCAGAGGCGAACACTTCCTTCCCACATTCCCATGACACTTTGAATAAACCTCGGTGACCCCTCATGCTCTCACATGGCCATCCCCTGTCTACAGGGCTGTCCTTTTAACTGGCAGCTCCCTGAGGCTGTATTTTATTCCTCTGGGTGTTTTCAGTGCCTGGACCATGGCGGGGCTCAGTGACCTTGGAGGGAGGGAGGGAGGGCAAACTTTACAAACTGCTAGGAGCACAGGTCTGGATGCCAGGCTCACCTTCACTGCAATAAGCTCCACCATTCACCAACACGTGAGCCTCTCCAAGCCTCAGTTTTCTAATCTACAAAATGGGGAAGATGATATGACAGACCTCATCAGGATTACAGGGGATAAACCATGGAAAGTGCTTAGCACATCACAGGAACTGGGAACTATTATTATTATTATTATTATTATTATTATTAGGGAATTCCCTGGGAGGTCCTCCCCTGAGCTCACAAGAAAGCCCCAGGGTCTCTACACTATTTGCAGGAAAATCCCAGGGGAGTTGGTAGCCGCATCCCCTGCCCTCCCTTCTCCTCCAGCCCCAGTCGGAAAACCCCTTTGTCAGGTCGCCCCAGACACAGCCAAGCTGTTTTCCTTTCCCTTGTTGACACGGGGAAGACCTGGCCACGGAGCCTAGGGCTGGGCCTTCCACTCTTTTAAGTGCAAACACTGAGCTGTGTATTTTGGGCCCCTCTGAAGGGCCGTTTCTGGTGAAATACCAGGTTTTGAAATACTTCACTGCTTGTTTGCCTTTGGAAGCCCGTACACGCTCGGGTCTCTCAAGAGGCTGGAGGCTCTGTGCGGTTACAGAATCAGGGGACACAGTGGGGGAAAGGCAGCAGCCCCCAGCTCCCTGGAATGGGCCTGCTGGAGGTGGAGCAGGGGACCCCCAGCCTCCAGGAGTCCACATCCTGCGTGGGGAGAGCAGACAAAGGCACACGGAGACCAAGGCAGTATGTGAGGTGAGCCAAGTGCAAGGACAGACTGAGGCTTAGGTTCAGACCAAGAGTTGGAGCGAAAACTGAGCCTCCTGTAGTCCTATCTGCAGAAACGCCCGCCGGGTCTCCCGCCCCTACTTCCTCCAGCCCCTCCCCTCCTCCATCACCCCCCTACTTCCAGACCCACACAAATACATAAACTTCTAGGCCTGCCAAGAGCCAGTATGAGGAGACTGGACGTTTACTTGAGCCACCGGGCTCGAAGAAGGAACCATGATCATGTAGCCCAGCAGCAGAGCTAGAAGGAGCCGGAGAGAGAGGCAGGGCTGAGTTGCTGGGGACCCCGTGGGTTGGAGCTGGTCCTCTAGGGGGACAAGCCGCCACGTCCTGGGTGGTCATTTGGGCCAAATGTTTTACACGCCTTGTTTATTTTAAACTTCGTGAGTGAGATGGGTGGTGCCATCCCATTTCACACGCGAAGAAACTGATGCTAGAACAGATTGGGCTCCTTCCTTGTCTAAGGGCCAGGACCCTGGTGGAAGCTCCTAGGACAGGGGTCAGTGACCTCTCTTATAGGCAGAGGCTCTGGGAAGAATGCGCTGGAAGGAAGTAGGGGCAGGGCTCACAGAAAAGGGAAAATGGAAGAAGCCGGCCCCAGAGCATCAAGGCGAGATGTTTGGGACAGGTTCAGAGGCTGTGAGAAGCCCAGTTCGGCAGGAGAGGAAGGAGACTGGGGAGATGAGGACAGAACAGAGATAGGAGCTGACCGAAGAAGGGCCTCCAACCCTCCTGCCAGGGGGGCCACCGTCTGCAGAGCAGATGGTAGCAAATAACGTCCGAGCACCTCGCGTGTGCCCAGTGCCTGCGGATCCCCCAAGGAGCAGATGAAAGGCAGAGAAGGGAACTGATTTATTTCTACAGCCATCTCCTGGGTCCTCCATAATGCAAACAGAGTTCAAAGCTGATGTCCTAGAGCTCACATACATTTCGCACAGAAAGGGTCCTCTTGTCAGGCCTCCACTCGGAGCCAGTTGACCCTGAGTGATCTGGATTCCCAGCCCCAGGCAGGCTAGAAGCTCTGGCTCAGATGTGCCATGGGTTAGAGGCAAGCACCGGCCACAGGAGAAGGGGTTGCTGAAACCAACTGTGAAGAAGGGTACGGAACCACCAAAGAAAGGGGACGAAAGTGCTCCAGCCGCGGAGCTGGCGAGAGCCATCTCACAGAGGAGGGCTTTGGGCGAGAGAGACCTGGGCCTCTGGACTCTGCTGTTTAGCTAAGTGAGGGTGGAAAACTTCCTGCTGCCCTGAGACTCAGTTTCCCCATGGAAAAGCAGGCCTAAGGCCACCGACAGGAATGAAAGGACACAAGGTATGTGGGTCACCAGCTGAGTGTCTGACTCATTTGTTTCATGATTGCTGTACTTGATGTCATTTTTTATTCCTGGGGGAAACTCAACCCATCCTAGAGCAGTAGTTCTCAAACTTGTCTACACACTGGAATCATTCAGGGAGCTTTAATAGACACTCACGCCTGGCTCCACCTCACAGAGACTCTGAATTAAATGGCCTGAGGTTGGACCTGGGTGGCAGGATTTCTTAAGCTCTCCAGATGATTCTAACACGGAGCCAGGGCTGAGAACCCCTGCCCTGGAGGCAACTATAACCCAACCCAACCCAGAAATAGGCACTGAGGGTCCTCATCATCAGAGTTGCCAAGAAGGGGCTAAATATCTAGGTACCCAGGGTCTTAAAGCAGAGGAACGTATTTTAGAAAGCTTTCCGTCAAAATGGTTAATTTCTTTTAAGCTTTGGCTCTTAGGGGAGTAAAGTTCAATTATCTGGAAAACTCACTTATGTGGAACTCCTCACTCCCTAATGACACTGGCTAAATGATGTGTTACGATTCTATAGATTCTCAAATTAGAGTCTCTGTGATTCTTCACCCAGAAAAAAAATTATCCGGAGGCTTGGATTTGAAGCACACCCTCGCTGCCCGGGTTCCTTAGGCAGCTGGGCCCTGCTGAAACCTTGTTTCTGGGAGGGAAGGGCTCCCTGGCCTCGTGGGAAGGTTTTTGCTTCAAGCCCCAGCCAGCCAGAGTGACATGCCCGCGCCGATTTGTCTTCGCTCCCGAGGCCATTTAGCCCATTTCTGCATGAAACAGCGAGCACTGTCTTCTCCCACATCCAATAACCACATCCTGATATGCTGGGAGAATCGCTCTCACCACACATCCTGCAGAACACATGGCTCCACATGAACATTTTGAATGGTTTCTTTTATAAAGGATAAAAAGAAAGGATTTGTTTCATTTGTTTTATTAGCCCATTTTTAACCAGAGGGCAGAGAAGAAAACAAAAGATTCTTTGATTATTAAAATCTCATTTTGTTCTTAAGGACCCCATGCAAGCAAAACCCAGAGATGGAACATTTATCAACGAGTTTTCACAACCCAAATAAGGAGAAGAGGATGGAAAGAAGGGTCCATGTCCCAGGACCCTTTGCAGTTTTTTGTCATTAGATATTAACTTCTTTGTTTATTTAGCGCCTGTCTCCCCCACTGGAAAAGGAACTCAAGGAGACCAGGGTGGGAAGATGAATCCCACTAGGATACACTAGTTACCTGCTGTATTAGTTGGCCCTAGCTCCTGTAACCAAGTACAGTAAGTCCCCTACATATGAACGTTCAAGTTGCAAACTTTCAAAGACGTGAACGTGCGTTTGCGTGTCCAATCACGTAAGTTAGTTCACATTATCTGGTGTACATTGTCACGTGCGTGCATCCTCTACAAGTGGTTGTGCTTTTGTGTACTTTACTGTACAGTACTGTATAGAGTACAGTAGTACAGTATCTTTATTTCAAGCCCAGGATGTCCAGAATCAAGCCTAAAAGCAGCGGTGATGTAGCTGGTACTGCTAAGAAGCGCCAGGAATTGGAGGCCCAGAGAACGGACAAAGAGAGACAAGAGGAAGAAGGAGTAACTGAAGAACCGAAGAGATTCACGACGCAGGAAATGGCAAGGGGATTTTCTCTATTTGAGGAGGCACTGTTAGTTTTTGAGGCACAGGACCTGAACGTAGTCCATGAAGTTTGCAGTAGCCGTTCAGAATGCAATCCAGTGCTACTGTGTCATCGATGACGAGAAAAAAAGAGCTACTACCCAGACATGACTGAATCGTTTCTCAAGAGGGTAGATAGACTTGAATCCAGCAAGGAACCAGAACCTGTGGCATCAGCGTCAGGCGTGAGTGAAATTGCAGCTTGCCCTCCGTCTCCTATTGCTGACGATCCTTCAGCTCTAGCATCTCCCGCCTCCTCTCCCTCCTCCAGTCAGTAACTCTTCTTGCCTGTTCACTCGATGCCAGCCCCTGTATGCCAGCTGTTGTACTGTACTACTGTACTTTTCAAGGTACCGTACTGTAAGATTAAAAGTGTTTCCTTTATTTTTTGTGTTTATTTTTTATGTATTATTTGTGTGAAAAGTATGATAAACCTATTACAGTACAGTACTATATAGCCAGTTGTGTTAATGGGGTACCTAGGCTAACTTCGTTGGACTTACAAACAAATTGGACTTATGAACACGCTCTCAGAAGGGAACTCATTCGTATGCAGGGGACTTACTGTACCACAAACTGATTGGTTCTAAACAGCAGAAATTTATTGTCTCACAGTTTTGATCTAGAAGTCTTGAAATCAAGGTGTTGGTGGGGTTGGTTCCTTCTGAGGGCTATGAGGAAGAAGCTGTGCCCTGTGCACGGGTCCTCTGTGACAGCAACACATGGGCTTCGTCTGAAGAGCTTGGAAGCCACAAAAATGAGCCAAGGCCCCTTCTGGACGAGCCTGATTTGACTGGGCTGGAGTGGGAACCAGCACTGGTGCCTGTGCTCTAGAGCCTGCGAGCCACAACTACTGAGCCCATGTGCCACAACTACTGAAGCCCGCATGCCTAGAGCCCGTGCTCCTCAACAACAGAAGCCACTGCAATGAGAAGCCCGCGCACAACAACAAAGAGTAGCCCCCACGTGCTGCGCGCAACAACAAAGACCCAACGCATCCAAAAATAAATAAATTAAATAAATAAATTTATTAAAAGAAAAAGATATAAATCAGTTCCCTCACCCCCACCAGAGCCAGCTGTTTGACGTTCACCAGCACACCACCGTCTTCAGGTTTGGCTGCCATCTGAGGTCAGAGTTTTCATCCATGTATCTTCCCTTCCAGGACAGGCTCCACCCTGAGGGCTCCTAGCTCCCACGCTGGAGAGGTGTTCTCCGTACGCTTCACCCCAGGCCTTTGCTCTCCGTCCATCCGAGCGGCTTTCCTGCCTCCATCACCTGCCGCCCACAGCAGCCCAGAGCAGCCCACCCTGGCCAGCCCCTGCTCCCTGGGGCCCTGGAGGGATCACAGAGGCTATAAAAGCAGGTGTCAGCCCCGGAGGACCACAGCTCGCTGGAGAGAAGCCAAGGGCATAGAGCTAGATGACCACGAAAGACGGGGGTGACAGGTGAACAGAAATGAGGGAACCTCAGAGCCCAGGTTGTGCTACGGGTGTGTCAACAACACACACTGTACACATTGGGCTCTGCTGAGGGCAGTGTAGTGTTGGCAGGCGGGTAGCAAGGTGTCAGCTGCCTGTCACCCACGGTCATCTCGCAAGGGGAGGACTGGTCTCCACATTATTTTATGGCCCTAAAGACATTTCTACGTGGATCTGTACTTCTTATCCTCTGGGCCTTTTTTGTGTTTCCCTGGATCCCTGGCCAGAAGCCCCTGCTGGACCCTCGGGGACATGGTTGTGAGAGAGACCGAGCAGACAGCCATCCTCCTCGAAGAGCCCTACCCAGACCTCCCCTCTCTCTCTCCCACCCCTTTGACCAGCAAGCCTCTCTCCTTGCAAACCCCAGTCCAGGCAGCAGTGGATGAGCTCACCTGGTTGGCTCCAGCCAGCTTGCACTTGCGTGCATCTGAAGCTCTTACACAGGAGAAAATATGCTTGGTCCAATCTTCAGGGGCAGCACTAATCAACTGGAGCGGGTCCAAGAGCAGTGAACCAGCTACACACCAAAGCCGGGTCACAAGACGGAGGGTGGAGGCCTGCGGACTGGGTATCCTTAGGTCTGGTGAGGTTCTGACCCCAAGAGTGTACTCTGGAAGTTGACAGAGTCACTACGTGGACATGGAATTCATCTTCTATGTGGCAAGGGAGGGCAGACCTTGGCCAGAGCAGGAGTATCCACAAGGCAGACACAACTTATTTTTGCAAGGTGCTCTGGCTTTCAGAGCTGCCCAGACTACTGCTGGTACAAGCCTCTGAAGTTGGCAAAAGCAAGGGTCAGACTGGTCAAAGAGAGCCATGTTTTAAAATTACCACTGCCAGGGAATCCCTGATCAGGGAACTAAGATCCTACAAGCCACGTGGTGAGGCAAATGAAATGAAATGAAATGAAATGAAATAGAATAGAATAGAATAGAATAGAATAGAATAGAATAGAATAGAATAAAATAAAATAAAATAAAATAAAATAAAATAAAATAAAATAACCGTTGCCAACACATGGGGCAGAGCCTCCCATACCACACACCACTCTACCTCCACAGGGGCTAAAGGCTCCAGGAAGGAGTCAAAAGGTGGCACTTCCCATGTGTTTACCTCCTCTGATGTTAGAACCTGGCCATGCTTCTTCCTCCCAGCCCTGAGATGCAAGACATCTCTGAAGCATGGTCTCAAAAAAGGCTGGCTGAGATGTAAATGACCAATAGCAGTGAGACCCTCTCAGCATCTTGGGCTGGGAAGGGGTGTTAACCTGGACCAATGGCTGAAGCTAAAGAGAAAACTTACAAGGTGTAATGTCAGGCACTGCCAAGCTGGACATGGGAGCTAGAAATTACAGATCTCAGTGCCAGGTCCTGTGCTGGGAGCTGGACTTTGCTAGCTCATTTAATCTTCCTTCTCAGGAGGTCACTAGATATTTCCTGTAAACCTATCTGGTAGCAGAGACAGGCCTGATGTGGAAGTGCAGAGGTGAATCTTTAAAAATATACATTTCTGCCCTCTCCCCTCCACGGAATAGCATTTTACATTATTCAATAGAAAACCACACCTGAGCAGATCTTGCAGACAGATGAAATAGAGAGTAAACTCAGCCCCATCTTGAAGGATCCCTTGGGTTGCAGAAAGATCAAGAGCCTCTGTAGGTAGCATCTCCTCCAGTGTTTGTTTTCAGATCATTAAATACTTAACAGAGGGAGAGACTAAAAGCCAAAGTGTTCCAAGCTACTGCTGATTAAGTATCAATCAGGAATTAAGACAGAGCAAGTCTGAAATTGTAATGATCCTTTTTAAGGACAGGCCATGTCCGCTTGATTTTTTTTTTTTTTTTTTCTCAATGTGCCTGGCAGGAAGCTAAATGACTAAAGCATGTGGTTAAACATGGGACACCTGGTGCCCTCGCCACTCTGATGGGTATCGCTCTCCTTGGTTTACAGGCAGGAGCCCGGGGCTCTCAGAGGCTGTGCCAGTGCCCTGAGGTCACGCGGCTACTGAGTGTGCCCATGGGGGACCAGGATATCATCTAGATGGTGAGTGCCGACCCCACCCCCATTATTGCACCTCACAAGTGCAGGCAGAGGGATTTAGGGAGACCAGGTCTGCCACCACACTTGACCTTACTTTCAAATCCCATTCCCTGACGGAGCTGACAGAGCCCTGGGCTCTGGGGCAAAGCCAAGGCAGCTCACACGCACTGCGTGTTGACTGTGTTCTGAGTTTACATTGTTCTGCTGCACGTATCATTCAACTGTCACAACTTCCAATCAAGTAGATACCATTATGAACCCCTTTATTGATGAGAAACTGAGACGGAGGGAGGGTGAGTAATCTGTCCAAGACACCCGGATGGTGAGTGCTGGGCCCAATGTACAAACCCAGCCCATTTGATTCCGGCATCCCCACGCTTCACATCTGCCCCCCTCCCCCCATCCCAGCTTCTGGGCAAGAGAGCCAGCCTCCCCTTGCTGCAGACTGGAGCCCTCAGCCCTCTCTTTGGATTCCCAGATATCACTCAGAGGATGAGGAGGCGACTGGGCCCCAGCCCTCTCTAACTGGCTCCAAGAGGACTCAGTGTTCCCTTGTGGTTCTGGAGTCAAAGGGTTAACTTTAACTCGATTCCCCTTTCAAAGGAAATGAAGCAGAGGCCCTGTGGGGCGGGTAGGTCCTATGCCTGAGTCACTTTGGCACTTAATTGCTTATTATTTAATTGCTGTATTGGGGAGCACAAATTGATCGACTGCAAAGTTATTAGCAAATTCCAGTTTTAAGGAAATAATTACTGAATTCTCCCTCCCTGGGTTGAGTAATTCCTTCCAAGATGCTCAATGACATTAAGCATTTTCACCAAGGCCCGCTAGCAGCTCTGTAATATGCAAATAAAGTAACTCTGTAATTACCAATAAAATGCTTACTGAAGTGACAAATTTTTACTCAGCAGTGAGTTGGGGAAAAAAAAAAATGGCGTCATTTGTTTTTTAAGGATCCTTTAAACTTGTTAGTTGGCATTCATTTCCATGCTGTTTTATGGTCATTTAAAAAGACAGCGGAGTCGACAGGCCTCCCTCAGTGGGAAGAAGGCCCTCCTGGGACTTCTCTCCTCCACCCAGGCTGGCTCTTTATGGAGAGGCATGAACGTTCCACTCTGGGTGCTGGGGGGATCGCAGGCACTCCACAGACTTGCCCTGGGTGTCTTTATAGATGCTGGGAGTCTGGCTTTCGATGGGACTCAGGACTGATCTCCCCAGGTGGATAAATAAAGAGTGACCTCTCAGCCAGGAGCAGCTGCCACATGATCCTTCTGAAGCCCAAGT
This sequence comes from Balaenoptera borealis, assembly GCF_965194805.1. Classification (NCBI taxonomy): domain Eukaryota; kingdom Metazoa; phylum Chordata; class Mammalia; order Artiodactyla; family Balaenopteridae; genus Balaenoptera; species Balaenoptera borealis. The sequence goes on along the minus strand of NC_138866.1, from coordinate 118,016,126 downwards.
ATGACAGCTGTGTTGTTCCTCTGTCTTTCAAACCCTTCCCTCGCACTCCAAAGATAACACTGTAAAGTCCAGCTGTTTGCCTGGCCCTCCAGGTCTTTCACAATCAATCAGTCAGGGCACTGGGCACAGTGAGGGCCCCAGCTACCTCTTCTCCAGGCTCATCCATGCCTCCCCATCCATGCAAGCTTGATTGCTCCATCTGTAGAACAGTGTCTTGGTCAGCATGGGCTAGGTTATGCAGCAGTAGCAAGCAAGTCCAAAATCTCAGTGGCTTAAAACAATCCACATTTAGTTTTTACTCATGCTACATGCCATCCTGGGTCAGCCTGAGTGTCTGCCCACTGTCCTCACTCAACAAAAAGCAAGTTGAGGAAACCATCACCTTCTCAGATGTTGCTGACCTATCACCAGACAGGAGGGAAAATGAAATGTTCTCCAACCTGGAATGAGGGGTCCCTTCCTCTCACATGGCATTGCTCAGACTGTTCACATGGCCTCACCCTACCACGAGGGGCTCAGGAAGTGAAATTCTTCTTGGTACTCAGAAGGAGGAGAGCCAGAAATGTATGATAACGACACTAATGACTACCACAAAGGTAGATTTAAAACATGGTACAAGAATGATCTCCCTCCTAGGGTTGCTGGGAGAGCTAAGAGTGATCGTGCTTGTAGAGAGCTTAGCACAGTGCCTGGCTCGTGGTCAGTGGTCAGCCGATGTTAACTACTAAATAGGTTGTCAATACATGCTAATTGGAGGGACATTCCAGCAGAACCCTCTGTAGTCTCTTAGAACCAGTTCTCTCTCTGGATCCCTGTAAGTTGTGGTGATCAGAGAAAGCTGTCAAATAAAAGGCAACAATCAAACCCAGTGTGGGGGATGCTGCAATGTGAAGAGATGACACCCTGAGAGGAGGAGAGGCATGAACAGAGGCAGTGAGGCTGGAAAGTAAGAGGTACATGGAGAAGGCTGAGGTGAACTTCACGGGAGCAGAGTTTTGCAGAGATAGTCCCACATTCAAAAGGGGCACGTCCTCAAAGAATAAGAAAGGGGGCCTCATTCCAAAGCCTGAGTTAACAGGAACACTTCACAAATCAGAAAAATTCCTTTGATGTGTCCTGCATCTCATTCTTGGCTTGGAAACTGTCCCGGGGGAATGAGGTTGGGGCTAGATTATCAGAAACCTTGATCTGAAACCCAGATCCCAACTGAGAACCTAGGCCTCCTGGCTCCAAGTCCATCGGCCTCTCCACAGCCCCACGCAGTGGCTGACCTGGTTTTTTCTCCTTCTCCTTGTTGCCAAAGGCTCCATTTCTGGGTGATCACATTTGCCCCCGGGGGAAAGTCTTTCTCTTATATTTGCATTGGTAACTGCTCAAAGTCCCACCGAGGCCTTGGAAATGTGCCACCCACATCCTCTCACACTGGCCCAATTGTTCATAGCAAATGCCTCCCTTTTGAACTCTGGACCTTCTGGAGGAAACAGTTTCAATAGGAATAACTCTGAATTCTCCTAGGCCTTGCCATCTGGGTGTCTGGAATGGAGCTTCCAGGATATATGGCTCTTTTGAAGGAAACAAATTCAATTGGTGATTGTGTTCCCATTAATATGCCTAAGGAGTGATCTTGTACTCTTGCCAGGGCATTTTTTTTTTTCATTCGACAAACACTTATTGATCTCCTGCTGTGCATTCGGCACTGGGCTGGGTGTGGGGACAGGAAGGTGGGGAGAGTGGACACTTTGAAAAATGACTTTGACTCAATACTATAATAAGGAGCATAATAGAGGTAGGCGCAAAGGACTATGGGAGCCCAGCGAAGGGGTGGCTAATTGTACCTGGACAAGATAAGAAGGCTCCGAAAGGGGAAACCACAACTACCAGGACCTGCAGAAACTTGGCGGGGGTCCTACACTTACCCCCAACATTTCTGGACAAGTCTGGGATGCACACAATTCAACATGATTCCACTGAACAGACATTTTAACATGGATGGGCTGCTTGCCAGGCACAGAGCTAGATGATTGGGGGAATCCAGAGAGGAACGAGGCATCGTCCCTGCCCTCGGATTGCTTATGCTCCAGCTGTGGAGATTCAGCTTTGGTGCAGGTGACTCTACCACCCAGCCCAACAGGAGGATTCACATTGCCTTAGAAAACCCTACTACAATCCTTCCAAAGTGGAAAGAGCAAAATAGTCCCAGGGGCTGGCAGATGCCAGGGCAGGCTTCCTGGAGGAGGTGGCAGGACTGCGTTTTGGAGAGATGGAGTGGTAGGGAGGAGGATAGGGAGGGTGACCACAAATAGCCAGGGTGACCAAAGAGCCAAGTCACAGGCACGACAACACACACACACGTGTCGCAGCTGGAGCGAGGGTCTGTCTGAAGCAGTGGAAGCAAAGGCAGGGTGGTGGGGTGAGCTTAGACTTGACCCTGCTGGCCTGAAGTCACCGAAGTCACCACCAAAGACCTTTTGTTCAGTTTTCTCAAAGGATCCCATCTTCAGCAGGCCTGCTCTACTGAGTACACCCCACCTGTTAACAAATAACCCATGTGTTTTCCCACAGTATAACCAATGTTGGCTCAGTTGAGATTACTCTCGCAAAAGGAAAAAGAAAATGTTTCTGAACATCTCACTCTGGTGCTCTAGACTCTTCCATGGCTCCCCATTGCCCTCAGGAAAAAGTCCAGCAGGCAAAGTCGCTGACCTCCTGGCCCCTCACCTCTCGGCGGGGCTTTGCCAGATGACCTGTGGTTCTTCAGACCTGCATATTTCCCCCTCGGACTTCTGAGTGTGCTGCTCGTCTACGTGGAAACCTCTCACTCTTTCCCACCTTCCTATTTTCTGGTTTCTCAAACCTTAATGCTTCCTCCAAGCAGAGTTGCCTGACCCCACATCTAGGTTAGGTGCTGAGCTCGGATCACACTGCATGGGCATGTCTGTTAGCTTGTCTATCTCCCTGGGAAGGCTGAGAACCCCTGGGGACAGGGATTTCATATCCAACCCCCCGGTGGTCAGCACTGTGGAAGACGGTAGTGTTCATTAGAGGTTGAGTGCTGAGCAAGCCAGCGGGTGAGAGAGTGAATCAGATGCGTCATTTCAGGTTAACCCATAGAGCCATGTCACAGGAAAAGGGACCATTCACCCCCATCAAGCATTTTGAAGGAATGGAAAGAACCTACAGATTACCCACATAAACACCTCCACAGCTCCCAGACCAGGGTCTCCTGGCACAGGCACTGGGGAGCCAGTGGGGATTTTGACCAAGGGAGGGGCATGTCTTTTCCAGCCACAGTTGTGACCTGTTTGGCAGCCCCTCTGTGCTCCTCCTCCCCCGCACCCCCTCCTCCACGTCAAGAGGGCTGAGCAAGCGGTGGCAGCATCAGCCAGGATGTACCAGTTTCTCCTGTGGGTGTCTTTCCTGGTCCTCTTTCAATACGCTTTCACCCTCTGACCCCAGGCAGGAAGCAGGATCAGTGCTTCTGAGTCCTCGTGTGATGATGTCTTTCTGATCCCTCACATGCCAAACCCCATCTCTTAACATTGTCACCAACAACAACTCTGGGGGCCCAGACACACCCCAGACATAGTCTCTGCTTTTGATGGGTTTGCAGAGAGGGCAGGAAGGATAAAACCATCAGTAAGTAACTTCCATAGCAGCCCTAAGTAGGGTGAGCAAGGGGTGCACAGGGGTCCCTGGCACCAAAATGCTAAGGAATGGTTTTTCCAGACTGCACACATCTCTCAGCCCTCCTGTCTCGCCCTGTGCCCAACCATGGAGAGGATGGAGCAGGTGACCAGTTGGCTGGGGCAGCCCCACTCCCTGTCCCGTGAGGCCACCACCTGTCGGTGCATTCATGCTTCACGCCCCCGGTCCCACAATGTGAGTGATGACTCTGGCTATCACTTATCCAGCACTGAGCTGCTTGGTACTCACGTACAGCCTGCTGACCTTCACTCAACTGTCCTGAGAGGTGGGGATGATTTCCCCACTTTAGCTGGAATCTTTGTCCAGCAGAGTGGAACGGCTATTGGAGCTCAGGTCCGGGAGACCCTAAAGCCAGGGCTGTGGTACCAGTTGCCTGGTCTGGCCCTCACAGCAGCCAGGTTGGGGAGGCCAAGCAGATGGGAGCATCCTCACCTGGCAGCTCCTAGGTGGAGCTCTCCATTGCTGTGAATGGCAAGGGTCCCCACAAAGGTGGACGAAATGGACTTCCTCTTTGACCAGCCATGCGAGGCCAGGGCTAGCAATTGCCCTCTGGGCAGAGCCCTCGGCCATGGAGTAAGGAAAAGGAGGGGCAAAGGAAGGAAAAGAGCCCCTCCCTCCCATCTAGACCCCCCAACCCGTCTCTCTGGACCTCTAATCTTCCCCCACCCCAACCCACCAATATCCACATTCATTCACTCATTCACTCCCATAATGAGCGCCACCCCTCACTCAGACGGATAAGTCACTCAGTCCCAACTAGGGCTTTATTATTATCCCCATTTCACAGAGAAGAAAACAGAGGCTTAGAGGCATTAATGACCCAAGGTCTGCTGTTGATGGGGCTGGGATTCCAACTCAGGGCTGTCTGGCTCTGAAGCCTCTTGGTGCCACATTCCAGCGGGGGGCTCTGCCCTCAGTTATGCTGCTGTTCTAACAGGGCAGGAGGAGCCCAAGAACTTGGAATCCACTAGCAGAAGATTCTGGAAGTCAGGGCTCCTCCTTTTCCTTCTCAGACTTTTGCTCAGCCCCACACCCCTCAGGGAAGTCCCTCAGCCTTCTCTGGGTTTCCCTCCTGGCCCAAGAACACTTAACCTCCACACCAGGGCAGGCAGGCCAGAGAGGACTAATTAACAGTCTGCCAGGGGCTTTGAAGTTGAAAGGCTGCCTTCCAGGGGCAGCCTATTACCCCTAAGCTTCAGAGGCGGAATAACGAAATTCCAGGTTCCAAATGGAGGGTAAAAATCTTTTAACAAGGCGATAAAGGGAGGCGGGGGTGCAGGACACGGGGTGAGTCCCTCGAACTTCCAACGTGCAGACCCCAGCAGACCCCAGCCGCCTTAAACTAAGTGTGTGACCTGGGTCAGCCTCAGGCTGGGAGGCCTTTTTCATCACCGCAGGCAGCTGTCCCTGCCAGCAACCTGAGACTCTGGAGGAAGGGAGAGCCAGGCCTCCCCTGAGGGGCCCCTGGCCAGGATCTGAGGATCCTGAGGCCAACAGTAGCGTTGAGGGGGTCAGGGTGGGAGTGAGCAGTCCCAGTCCCTGGGCCTGGCTCTGCACTGCCTGGGGTTCCTGACCCAGGTGGGTCCTGCCCTAAGGTGTGCCTTACGAAGTGACCTGCACGATCCCTACCCCACCCCACATACATGGCCCTTGAGGGTGGCACCGAACCGCACAGCCCGCAACGTGGAGCCCCGAGCCCGGCGCAGGGCAAGTCGTCAGTAACTGTTGACTCTGCGGGCCCTTCTGGTGCTGATTTTCTGCGGTTCTCAAACTTTAGGTGTTCCGTCGGTCCCAAGTTACCACGGCTGTACCCTGCAGTCATTCCCTGACTGGCAATGCCCTGGGGGCAGCTGGAGCTCTGAAGGAAGCCCCCTCAGAAGCAGGACCTGCACTCTCTGCCAGCTCCTTTCTAGTGGGTTCCATGAAGGCAGCGGTTGGCCCCATTCAGCTCTGGAACCCCAGTGTCTGCCACAGGGGCAAAGCCATGCTCAAACACAAACTCTTGGTGTTAGCGATCCAGTAAACTGTCATGAAATTGAAACCGTCAACTGATTAGATCGAAGAGATTTTAGAGAAGTCTCACCAAAAATTAAAAGTCTCACCCATCTCCACTATCTGGACCAATTACTGAACCTCTCCAATTCAAAAACCAATTACTGACTCAGTTTCCTCATCTGTAAAATAGGGATAGTGAAAGGATTTACCCCATAAGGTTGTTCTTAAGTTATATGAGTTAATTCCTATAAACAGCTGAGAACAGCATCTGACATATAGTATTTAGTCATTTATTATTACGTTTATTATTATTAATTAGTTATTAATTACTATTATCATTAGTTAGATAGTTATTTTTCTCTTCATCTGTTTGCTGCCTCCTGGAATTCCTTTAACCCTTTCACCACACAAGGGAGGTGAGACTGGGAAGGCAGATGAATTTGGACGGCCATTGTGACTTAATAATAAGCCCTTGCAGCTCAACAGCACATTGCAGGTGTTCAGAACTCCCAATCAGCATCGCATTTGATCCTTACAACAAACCCAAAATCCAGAAAGGCAAGTACTGTTCTCCCCACTTACAGATGAGAACACTGAGTCACAAAGAACAAGGGAGTCGTCTAGGTGACCCAGCTGGGCAGGGCAGAGCATAGATTTGAATATGAATCAGAAATCATTTGTGCAGTCAAGAAATGTGTACTGAGCACGGGTGGGCCAGGCCCCAGGGATGCGAGAGAGAGACGAAGACAAACTCGATCCCTGCTCTCCTAGAGGTAACACTTCTTAGACAACGAGCCAGAGAAAGGTGAGTAAATGAATAAAGATCACAGCCTGTGATCAGGGCTATGAAGAAAATAAGCAGGGTGCTATGATCAAGACTAAAGAGGAATTCGTTCAGAGAAGACTCCTCTGAGGTCTGGGCTGAGCCCTGGAAGATGACAAGTGAAAGGAAGCCAGTGCCTTTCCGTTGCTCCCAGCTGCCTTACCTCTAATTCTCGCTAAAGTGTAATTGATTAACTATAGGACAGAGCCTGGAAGCGAGATGTGTAAGTGGAAGGGCAGAGGGAATCCGAGGGCAGTGTGGAGGCCCTGGGAGAGGAGAGGAAGGATGGCGTAGAGAAGGAGAGGGTTTGGAGAAGCCGAGGGGCCTTGCAAAGGTAAGGATGTGAGTTGCAACTTGCGAGGGCTTTGCTAAACAGAAAGGCAGGCTTGGAGGCTTGGGGAGAAACTCTCATCAGTGAGAAGGAAGGATGCATGCCTGAGCCCTCCCAGAGACAGGTGGCAATTTAAGGCTCTCAAGGCAGAAAAACGAAAATCATCTATTCCTGGGAGGCGGGGTGCAGAACGAAGACATCATTCCTAACCCGAGTGGACAGAGAGAGCCTACAGGGCAGGTCCTTCCCTTCTCACAGCTGTCCTGACTTAGCTGGTCCCATGCTCCGCCCCACATCCTTAAAGAGTCCCTACTATGCGACCCACACTCTAGTTGGGGAGCTGAGAAGGCCTCTCTGGGGAAGCCCCATTTGCACGGAGGTACGAACGAGGAGGGGAGCTTGTATCTGGCAAAAGGAGCAGTTATGTGTGGTGTGTGCTGGTAAATTTCTAACAACTGGCTAATAATAATAATAACGACTGGAGGGTGCAGTTGACTGGCAGCGTTTGCCGATTTCCACGGTGTAAATACTCTTCTCACGGCAAGATGTGGGCAATCACAAGGCAGGGGGAGCTGGCTCTAGCCCATGACTGGCGTGGGTGTCCTCAGGCAGGCGGGCAGGTACTCGGCTGGTTAAAGAAGGGGAGCCCAGCCGTGGGACCCAAGGAGGTTGCTGGCCTTGGAGGGGGTGTGGCCTTTAGCCATCAAGTGGCATGTGTAGATTGTGACCACAGGTCTCTGTATCATGTTCCCGTGCCCCTCAGCGCTCTCCCTGGGCCCAGAGTCCCTGATGTTAAGTAACAAAGAGAGAGGTAATTAATTAGCTCCTCACAGGAGCTTTTCATCTGGGAAGAGGGGCAGGCTCTCTGTAGCTGTGGATGGGATGCCCCTGGAAGTGCCCCCGTCTTCGTGTCACTGACAGGACCCAGATCACATACAAGCTGTGGGTTCAGCATCCCTTCTGCACGAGGAGATCCAGCTGGGTAGCCAGGCTAGGGGGCAGGGTGGAAAGGTAAGGTAGAGACCCCACTTGTGCCCCTCGAAAGGCCTGGCCTCAAGAGCTGTTGGATTATGGGGCGTCTCTCCATTCCCATTTTAGAGAAGGCTAGAGCAAGGCAGAGGGGCACCAAGTGCTGACATGTAGGTAGAGAGCCTCCCCAGCTTCAGGCACCCAGGAGGATCAGCCACTCACAGGAAGCAGGGGGAGGAGGCTTGGAAAGGGTAGGACTGAGTGATGGGGCCTTGAGGACAGGGGACCTTCACTTCCCACTCCACCCATCACCCTGCACCAGGCACCCTGCATCTAGGCCATCCTAATTTTCCCAGTCTGAATCTGCCCTAAAAATCCTCTGTGCACCACCTATTCATCCTTCCCTCCCCCTGGCAACCAGTGATCTTTTTACTGTGTCCTTTTTTGCCTTTCCTAGAATGTCATGTAGTTGGAATCATATAGTACGTAGCCTTTTCAGATTGGCTTCTTTCACTTAGTGATAAGCATGTAAGGTTCCTCCATGCCTTTTCCTGGCTTGATAGCTCATTTCTTTTTAGTGCTGAAAAATATCCCATTGTCTGGATGTACCACAGTTTCTTTATCCTTTCACTTGCTGAAGGACATCTTGGTTGCTTCCAAGTTTTGGCAATTATGAATAAGGCTGCTACAAACATCCACGTGAAGGTTTTTGTACGGACATAAGTTTTCGTCTCCGTTGGGTAAATAACATGGAGTGCAACTGCTGGATTGTACGGTAAGAATATGTTTAGTTTTCCAAACTAAACTGTTTTCCATAGTGGCTGCACCATTTTGCATTCCCGCCGGCAATGAATGAGAGTTCCTAATCCTTCTCATCCTCGCCAGCATTTGGTGTCGTCAGTGTTGTTTGTAATTTGGCCATTCTTAATAGGTATATAGTGGTCTTATTGTTTTAATTTGCATTTCCCTAGTGACATAGAATGTGGAGCACCTTTTTATATGCTTACTTGCCATTTGAATATCTTCTTTGGTGAAATGTCTGTTCAGACCTTTTGTCTATTTTTTAATTGGGTTGTTTATTTTCTTATTGTTGAGTTTTAAGAATTCTTTGTATATTTTGGATAACATTCCATTATCAGATATGTCTCTTGCAAACGATTTCTCCTAGTCTGCGGCTTGTCTTCTCATTTTCTTGATGAGTTAATTTTTTTCATTATTAAAATAATTACTGTATATACAGCATGCCGATAACGAAAATCAAAAGAAAAAATATTTTTGATTCTATTCCTCTAAGGATGATAATAATAATGATGATATTGACACCCATTCCCATCTTTGGAACACTCTCAGTGTTCTGGGTGCTGGGAATCATCTCACGTGATCCTGCCCCAGAACCTTGTCAGGCAGATATTATTACGCCCATTTTACAGGTGCTAAAGAAGAAGCTCAGAGAAATGAAGCGGCTAGACCCCAACTGCATACTGCTAAGTAATGGAGCCAGTATTCAAATCCAGCACCGTCAGTGCCAGAGTCCTTGTTCTGAACCGGGCAATTTCAGACTGTGCCATTTTCATCTGGAACCTCCCCTAGTTGGAAGCTTAAGTACAGTTCATGTCTCTCCTGCCCCCAGACCCTCTTAATTTTTATCGCCTTTTTTTTTCAACTTTAGGATCTCCCTGGGAGATAGGCGTCCTTACAGAAGAACAAATTGAGACTCTGAGAGGTTAAGTGACTTGCCCAAAGTCACACAGCCAGCTGGTGTGTGAGCTCGGATGAGCCACTTCCCGAGGATTCACACCCTGTGCCGCCAGACCCCGCAGTTCAACTCTTCCCACTACTTGGAGTGGCCCCAGAAAAATCACCCCGGGGCTAGACTGTTGCCGTCACTGCCTATCTTGCTTTCCTCCCTCCCCCCACCCATCCTTGTGTGACTTCTAGAGGGATCCTTCTAAACTGCCAACCTAATCATGGCCCTCCCCGGTAATGGTCATCCTGTGGCTTCCTTCCATCCTCAGGAGGATTCCCAAACTCCGTGGCACGGCACCCCAGGCTGCCAGCATCCTATCTCTCCTGCCTCTGTACCCTTGCCCGCAGCCTTCTCAGCTGAGCCAGACCACCTGCATCTACTCTTTCTCAAGCCTCCAGGACTTGCTACACAAGTCCTGCTCTTCTGCCTGGTACACCTTCTCTCCTCCTTTGCCCCTGACTCCACCTAAGCCCGGAAGAGGCAGAGATGGCAGCGGAGGATGTACTTGGGAGGTGGCACCATCGTGATTCCCTGAGGGAGCTGTTCACAGGAAAGATTCAGGGCGGAAGCCCTTCCCCAGACCCTGTCCTCAGGGGCCGCCGTGCGAGTGGTCCATGGGAGGTGGGAGATTCCAGACCTGCTTTTTCCCAGGTAGGCTGGTGATGCTGGGGCCACCCCAGGAGTGGAAAGTACCTCCACACCCCCCCCTTCCCCGGCCTGCAGGGGCCCCAATCCCAGTTCCTCTTGGTGTTACCATCAGTGGCACAACGATGGTAGCTTCCTACTGTACGCCCCGGAGGCTGACCTCCCCGTCACCGGCCCCAGCATTCCAGTTAAAGAGGAAGGGGGCAGAACAGGAAGTGGAACTCCTGCCCTAGCAACCCCACACTCTATTGGGAGCCTGGCAGGCATGGGGGTGGGGAGAGATAGCAGAGGAAGGGATTTTTCTCAGCATTATTGAAAGCCGTTAGACATCTCCAAATGACCCCCCCACCCCGGATATTTTTGCAAACTCTCTGATTCGTGGCATTTAATTCAGCATTTAATGAGCTCCTGCTATGTGCCTCCCCACGGAGCTAAGTGTTGTTGGCACATAAGTTCATAAGTCCAGCCTTTAATGTAAATAGCACTGGCATGTGACCAAGAAGATCTGGGTAGTTGAGTCCTGCTCTGCAATTATTAGCTCCCTGGCCATGGGCACACCAGGAAACCTTCCAGGCTTCTATTGCATCATCTTTAGAATGGGGACGGTGATCTCTATCCAAGAGAGCTGCAAGGGAGCAAGAATGTGAAAATGACCTTATACGCTGGACATCACCGTACAAAGGTCAGGTGATGCTCACAGCCTAAGTGCAGAGACCCACACTTGCCCAACTAACCATAGGGCAGGGGGAGTGACTCGTTCTGACCAAGGGGGTTCGGCAAGGGGGGGGAAACAGTAAAGAAAAGGCCTTAAAGAGTGGGTGGGATTCCATGAGCTCAAACAGAGAAGAAAGGGCATTCAGGTAGAAGGAACCCAAGAGCAAAGCCCAGAGGTGTGATCTACACCACCTAAGGGAGCCATGGGAGGGTTTTGAGGTCACACTGGCTCCTAGGGAGGGATGGAGTGGAACTGCTGAGCCCAGTGGCCCAGCTGAGCGATTCAGAGGCTTGAGCCAGCCGCACTCTCTAGAGGAGAGGGGAAGCCTGCCTGCCGAGGCTCCCCCCCCCCGCCCCCCCCCCCCCCCCCCGCAGGCCAGGCTGCAGGATCTGCCAGATGGAAGTGGGAAGCTAAGAGGGTGGGAGCACAGGGCCGGGCTGAGCCAGCTGCTTGCCCACAGCCCCTCCCCCAAGCCCACCCCCACCCCCTGGGAGCCTGGAGACCTGTTTGTTTTCCTTGTAAAGAGGGGAGCCCTGCCCTTTGTGAGATTTCTGCTTAGGAAAGAGCAGAGCCTACTTGTGCTGCTGCCTGGATTTCCAGCTATTGACACAGATTCTGACAATGAAAGCAAAGGCCAAGAGAGGCTGAGACAGGGTGGCTGATTAAAATGTTCTTCCCCGGGTTGTTCAGCTCTGCCCTGGGAAGGCTCGCTGGAAAACCCGGGGAGGAACCATCTCCTCCAGAGCTGCAGGCCCAGGTAGAGGTGGTGCTTTGAAAAGGGCCGAGGAGTTTCTGCACCCCCCAGCCCAATCCAGCGGCTCCAGCTCCCAAGTGCACTGCTTTTGTGGTCACCCTAGGGTAATAACCAGGGTTACGTGTGTGACTGTAATTGCTTTCAGGCTTCGTTTTGTTTCTAAAAAGGGGCAATGAGAGTACCACTTCATGGGGCTTTGTTATAGGTCAGATTCGCCCAAGAAAGGACTCTGAGATGGAGCAGGGTTGCCAGATCAAACACAGGATGCCCAGTGAAATTTGAATTTCAGATGAACGAAGGGTTTTTGTTTAGCGTATGTCCTGTGTAATATTGGGGATATACTTATACTAAAAAAAAAAAAAAAAATTTGTTTAACCAAAATTCAGATTTCAGTGGGTATCTTGCATTTTTACTTGCTACACCCGACAACTGTAAAGTGGAGTGTTCGAATGCAGAGGTTTTACTGAGGGGAGTTCTCGGGGTCAATACGAGCAGCGAGGGCAGCAGGAAGGGGCAGAGGGAGAAGGCAGAGGGCTGTGACACTGTCACACAGAGGTCTCAGCCAACCTGCAGGAATGCTCTGCAGCTGGGTGGCCTTTCAGAGCTACCCAAACTGAGGCTGGGGCCCTGGGCTTCTACACTCCCACAGCCCACCCGTCATTGGATTCTGGCTTTCCCAGGTGGTGCAGGAGTGTGACCTTGGGCAAGGGGGCTTTCCGCTGCTGAGGGCAGTTCTGGGAGCTCCCAATACTCCCCCCAGCTGGGGCCTGGGGCCTCCGTCCTCGGGGGAGTCTGGGCCGTAGCCCACCCCTGCAACCGTGACCCGATGGTTATACAGTTTGAGGAGACGATTGTGTAAACAGCTTAGTGTGGGCCTGACACCTAGTAGTCGATGATTTTAGCATCCCCCAAATAAAGGCCGGGTCGCTTAGCCTGGCCTCCAAGGCCATCAACCATCCAGCTCCGAGTTACCTGCTCTTCCAATCTCCCTTGGCTCCTTTTTTTTTTTTTTTTTAATTTATTTATTTTGATTTATTTATGGCTGTGTTGGGTCTTCGTTTCATGCGAGGGCTTTCTCTGGTTGCGGCAAGAGGGGGCCACTCTTCATCGCGGTGCGCGGGCCTCTCACTATCGCGGCCTCTCTTGTTGCGGAGCACAGGCTCCAGACGCGCAGGCTCAGTAATCGTGGCTCACGGGCCCAGTTGCTCCGCGGCATGTGGGATCTTCCCAGACCAGGGCTCCAACCCGTGTCCCCTGCATTGGCAGGCAGATTCTCAACCACTGCGCCACCAGGGAAGCCCCTTCGGCTCCTTTCTGAGAGCCCTTTCCAAAGTCAGTCCTGTTGATTTACCATCTGAGAGGGGGATTCTGTTCACAGCTCCCCCTCTGTGTTGACGGCCAAATCTGCTCTAGCCTTCAATTCTGCAGGTCCCAACCAACAGCATAACGCGGGGCTTCTAAAGACTCTCTCCAGCCCAGATCCCCTAGTCACAGTTGTGGAGGCTTTGGTCTTCCTCTGTCTTGGTCTGGCCTCGTTCTCGTCTTAGTTAGGCGTTATGAGGCTGCAGTTAATTGGGTTGGAGAGGGCATGCTCCTCATTGGCTAAAAGGGGCTCCCTGCACTGCCAACTGTGGAGGCCGCCTGGCTCTGGTTCCCAGTGTCTGTCTGGATTTGGCCTTTGTAGGGTGGGAGGCTGCAGGCAGGTGGACAGGGGCTGCATACACGTCAGGCTCTTGCTAGCTCCAGATGAGCAAGTCCCCAATCCCATCTCACCCACCCACACACACACATCTGTTACCCACTGAAAACCCACCCTCACTTGCATTTTCCCATTGCAAGGACTCCAGGGGGCCCTCTGATTAACATTGACCTCCAGCATTTGGGGCTCTGAGTCCCCAGCTTCCCCTCTTTTCATGTCTCCCACTAATGTGAGACATATTTAAGTTCCGGAAGCAGAGGATCTAGCTCTAGGAGAAAAGCATCTAAGTTTGGATTTAGATAAAGAGGTTAAGGGGTCTGAACACACTGAGACAAAGCAGTTGACATGTCCTCATTCATTCAGAATCACTAACAGTCATTGAAAGCTTGCTGCCAGCCCACGTTATCCCACTTAATTCTCACAACCACCCTGTCAGGAAGGCACCATTAATATCCCCATTCTACAGATGAGGAAACTGAGGCTTAGCAAAAACAAGTGTTTTGCCCAAGGTTCCACAGCAAAAAAAAAAGAAAAGCAGAAGAATCAGAATATCAACCCACATCTGTCTTCCAAGAGCACTTGGGCTCTGAATAGAAGAATGTACCCTGCACTAAGTTGCATGAATTCATCTGTTTATGCTCAGGCTTGATGGCCCTGAGTCATTGTTATTTTCAATATCATTATTCTTGTGAAACAGTTAAACAGCAAGGAAAGACAAAACACCCCAAAAGCCCAAGTCAGGCTGAGATTGGCACAGTCAGGAGGTTGGCCGGAAGAAGTAGGAGGGTACCAGCCAGGAGTCGGGTGCGGGAAACAGAAGCCACTTTAGCGATGTGACACAGACAGCATTCAGTGGAAGGAATTGGTATCTGAGATACCACTGGAAGGGCTAGAGCAGAGGGCTGGGGCTGGGCCTCTGAGAATCATACCTAGAACTCCACAGAACTTGTCTGCCAGAGGGGCTGCCTCTTTTTTTTTTCTTTCAATTACGGTAAAAAGCACATAACATAAAATTTACCATCTTAACCATTTTTAAGTGTACAGTTCAACAGTGTTAACTAAATGCTCATTGTTGTGCAACAGATCTCTAGAATTTTTTTCATCTTGCAAAACTGAAACTCAGTACCCATTTCCCCTCCCCCCAGCTCCTGGCAACCACCATTTTACTTTCTGTTTCTATGAATTTGACTACTTTACATACATTAAGTAAGTGGGATCATACAGTGTTTGTCTTTTCGTGACTGGCTTGTTTCGTTCAGCATAATGTCCTCAAGTTTTACCCATATTGTAGCACATGACAGAATTTCCTTCTTTCTTAAAATTGAGTAATATTCCATTGTATGTATATATCACATTCTGTTTATCCATTCATCCATAGATAGACACTTGGGTTGCATGCACCTCTTGGCTATTGTGAATAATGCTGCAATGAATACAGGTGTGCAAATACCTCTTCAAGATCCTGCTTTCAGTGGTTTTTAGGTGTATACCCAGAAGTGGAACTGCTGGATCCTATGGTAATTCTATTTTTAACTTTTTGAAGAGCCTCCATACTATTTCCTGTAGTGGCTACACCATTTAACACTCCCAACAGTCAGTGCACAAGGGTTCGAATTTTACCACATCATCACTAACACTTGTTATTTCCTTTTTTTAATATAATGGTCATCCTAATGAGGTTGAGGTGATATATCATTGTGGTTTTGGTTTGCATTTCTCTAATGACTAGTGATGTTGAACATCTTTTCCTGTGCTTGTGGGCCATCTGTATATCTTCTTTGGAGAAACTCCTATTCAAGTCCTTTGCCCATTTTTAAATCCAGTTATCTATTTTTTTTGTTGTTTACCTGTGGGAGTTCTTTATATAATCTGGATACTATCCCCTCATCAGGTATATGATTTGCAAATATTTTCTGCCACTCTGTAGCCTTTCACTCTGTTGGTTGCTTCCTTTGACACACAGAAGTTTTAAGTTTGATATAGTCCCATTTGCCTATTTTTGTGTTTATTGCCTGTGCTTTTGGTGTCACATCCAATAAATCACTGCCAAATCCAATGTCATGAAGGTTTTTCCCCCATGCTTTCCTCTAGGACCCTTGGCAGGAGGGCTGCCTGGTACAGTCAGGAGGATGGGGGGATAGATGGCCACCTCTAGCATCTCTGACTTGACGAATACCTGGTGTTACCAAGAGTCAGAGCTTAGAAAGCTGCACTACCCACCACGACCTACCCTTGACACTTATGAAGCTAGTGATTAGATACCGGAACAGGGGGGCAGAAAAAACCACCATCCTTACAAACACATCACCATGCAGAAACGATTGGGGTAGCCAGAGATGGTCTCTGCCGTACTGCTGCTTTCCTATCTTGCTTGAGAGCATCTAATTGTTGAACTGTATTTTTGTTCAGGACCCTTGCAAGGAAGGAGTCTAGAAGTGTGATGTTTAGCTGTCAGCCTCTGCAGTATAGGAAGGTGCCTAGTAAGGAAGTTGGAATGCATGATGAGTGCTGGGGGCCAAGGTAACACATAAGATGATGTATCAGAAAGTGCCAGGGCCTTGCTTAGCAGACAGTGGAGCATTAGTTCACTGTGACTTTCCAAGCACAAAGGAATGGTGGGTTGATGAGGCAGGGTGGTACTGGGTAGAGCAGTTCAATGCTCATGAGCACTGACTCTGCAGCTGGACAGGGCTGGGGTGGAACCCCAGGTCTCCCACTCCTGAGCTGAGTGACTTGAGCAGATCACTGGGTCTCCCTGGGTTTCCCTTCTGTCCTCTATAAAAGGGCAGGTGTGGGTGGTGGGGAGGGAGGGAGGTGGCCCAGAATGATCTACAGCTCTCCGCTTTGAGCCATCCAGCCCGCTCTGAGGGTGTAAGAGTGGCCCTCAGCCTCCCGGAGTCTCCCTTTCCGCTTAGGCCATTTCACAAGCGCAAATGGGAAGCCAGATCAGCACTAAGGACTCCCTAGGTGTGAAGACAATGCAAGGCCTTCTACTATGAGGCATTGGCAGTGCCCCTCCCAGCGCGTGGGGCTTCTACAGTCCTTCTCACTAAAGCGGGAGAAAATTCTGTAGTCACAGCTGAGAATGTCTGGACAGATATCATGTAGTTTAGTGATTCTAAAACTTCTTATTTAGCTCCGGAACCTCCTCTTTATTTCCCCAAAGTATTTTGTAGAACCTAATGTATTAAACAGATAAAAATTGGAGAGCTTCCAACGGAAGTGGGGGAGGGGATCCCTGTCTCCACCCTCTCCACTTCCCCATCTTCTTCCCACCCCATCAACTTCTGCAGATCCCAGGACCGCCTTAGAGCACAGTTTAAAAACCTGACTGGGTTATTCCAACACCAGAAGGCCTAATTCTGGTCAAACTCACCATTATCAACTTGTGCGGTGGTGTACAAACCACTTTCTCTCCTTGATCGTCAGTTTTTTCATCTATCAGATGGAGATATTTCCCTGCTCTACATGTTGTGTCTTGCTTACCAGTCCATAGATATGATAGGGCTGTAAGCTGAACACACGGCTTTCATTTCGTTTGTACCTTGCCTCCTTCTGCAGATGTTCTGCAGTGGGTTAGCGGTCAAACAACACGTTGGTCCTCCAGACTTTCAAAATGAGTCTTTTTTGCAATTCTACTCCAGCATGAAAATCTGAAATGGTCTATCAGCCTTATTTCCTTCTTTCTTACATCAGAAGCCCCTCCCTCTTCTACTGCCCCCATCTCTCCATGTTCCCAGAATTCCAGGTCCACCTGCAGCCTGGACCTTCACAGTCCCCGTCACTCTCTTCCCTCTGTACCCCCAACCTTGCCCCAGCCCACCCTTCTCAAGTTGCCCCAGGCTCCCTCCTGCAGGACCTTCATTCCAGCAAAGGCACCTCCAAAGAAGGCAAAGTGTACGTATGCCATTCCTGGGCCACACCTCCCCCACCGAACTCCACACTACATCATCCTACTTAGCCTTCCACCTAGATGTCTTTCAGAGCTGGGCCAACAGCTACTTTCCTGACTATTTCCCAGTGTAATACAGATGCCCAGAGGGGCCAGACTTAATGTCCTCACTTGGAGGAGCTACCAGGAAATCCCAGGACCTTGTCTAGAGCCAGCCCTTCATAGAGAGACTTTATTTGAACAACTACATAATTGCTAATTTGTAGGGCAACCTTTAAAATGGCTTAAAGTCTACACAAGGGAGGATGCCAGAGCTAGGTGGTTCTAATTACCTTCTGGTAGAGCTCTATTCTCTGAGAATAGAGAAAAGAGAAGAAAAGGGGTCTAAAGACCCTGATCCTGTGTTTGAAGATAGAGGGTCTGAGTTCAACAACCACTTCTTCACATCCTAGACAAGTGATACCTTTCTGTATCTCAGTTTACTCATCTGCAAAATAGGAACAGAGAGAGATCCCCTGCTTGTTAAGGTTAGGTGAGACAGGTTTGTCAGGGCTCCTGGACCTCAGTGCTATGCACATCTGGGACTGGATCATTCTTTGTTGTGGGGTTGTTCTGTGCACAGTAGGATGTTTAGAGGCATCCTTGGCCTGTACTCACTAGATGCCAGTAGCACCACAACCCACAATTGTGACAACCAAAAATGTCCCCAGATAGTGCCAACATCCCCTTAGGAACAAAATCCCTCCTGGTTGAGAACCACTAGTATACGTAAGCACACTGGATAAACAAACTCTTCACTGTTATTGCCTGTATGCGACAAACAGACTTTTATCAATTCATTTACTAAAAGGATATAAAGCTGAGGGCAGATTTGGAAGTGAAAATCAAAGCTGTGAGGCAAATACAGATCCTCTCCTCTCTCCTCGCCGAACCCGCACCCACCATCAAAGACCAAGTGTGCTTGGTGACAGTCCCCCCCTTAATCATCCAGCCTGACCCAGAGCACTCCCCTCTGCTTGCTGGCCTGGATAATTCTTGCGGCATGGGCCTCACCCTTGTGAAGTTGGATGCATTAATACCAGCAAAATATTTCTTAATCTCCTAAGCCTCCTCTTTGAATCCTTAAAAAGGAAAGAAAGAAATGGCACAAGTCTCTTAATTAGGACGCCCAATCACTTCGATAAATATTTACCGGGTTCCGGCATGAGGCATAGAAACCCTGCGCCCTTAGTCAGTGGAGGTCAGCAAAGTGCGCCTTGGGAACAGCGGGATGCGGTGGAGCTCGGCTTTGGATGGAACGCTGGGAGAATGTTTCCAGACTTAAGCTTCTGCTAAAGACAGGTGAACAAACACATTCCATGCCTACTCAGCACAGAGTCCCAGGTGGACATGAGGGGCTCATTAAATTACTGCCCGGCTTCCTTAGCTTTCTGGAGAGAGGTGGTGGCCTCCTCTGCCAGTTGGGCCACCAGGCAAGCAAACCATCCCCAGCATTCTCTAGAACGTCCCGGCTGGGCACCTTTGCCCCTGTCTGGAACTCTCCCCTTCCTCTCCACTTAGCCACACCGAGGGCCACCCTCTATAGGCAGCTTCCCTGACTGTCAACCTCCACCCTTCTACCCAATACTGCTTCCCTGCATAGACTCTATTTGGTTCTTAGGGCCTACATACAGCCTGGAATTAGGGGTTGTCCTGCCTTGTGTATGTTCCAAAGGCAAAGGCTTCCCTTAGATTTTGGTACCTCCAAAGAGGTCTTACACAGAGTAGGCTTTCTGTAAATTCTTGCCAGGTAAGCAATCAAGTGTCACTGTTCCCATTCTACAGATCTGGAAACCGAGACCCTGAGAGTTTCAGGGTCTTGCCCAGGATCTTGCAGATCCTCAGGCCACCTGATGCCCAGGCTGGGGCTGCCACACAGTACTAATGAGTGGATTCCTCTCTCCTGACCTTAGGAGACTTTAGAGACAGATTTCACTGGAGTCTGAAATAGAAGTTGGGATGAGGGCAGGGGTCTTAAGGAAGGGAGCCAAAGCACTTTGTCAGGTGGCAAAACACAGAAAGGACCCAAGGAAGCAGAAAGCACCCTGGCGCAGGCTGAGCGGGAAAGGTTTCTGTTAGAAGTCTTTGTTCAGCCTGGTTCCCTTTACCCACTGGCACTTCTGTCCATCCTTCCTGGCTGAGCTCAAGCTCCACCCTTCCAGGGAGCCCTCAGAGAACGTCCCCTCAGAGCCAGACCACTTTATACTCATATACTTCATTGTTGTGGCTTGTCTTCTCAGAAATGCTATGGACTCCACTGCTGTTTAGTCGGACTTCTCTGCCCCCAGAACCCCTCACCCCTCCAAGCCCTCCAAGGCTTAGCTTTGAATTGCCCCCTCCCTTCTGCCCTCCCCCTCCCACACACACCTCAAGGGTCTTTGGGCAGTATGGATGTCCAAGGTCATCTGAGGACCACGATAAAGAATGGGAATTCCAGAGAAGGAGGGGAAGGCCTGATGACCTCAGGAGGGGCTTCAGCGAGCTGGGTGTTCCCACCGGGGCTTGGCTACTGCCTGGATTATTCCCTGCAAGGGCTGGGACATTAGACCTTCCTCATCTCTGCAGGCACCCACAAAATGTGCAAGGAGTTGAATCATCTGATGGTTCTGCATCATCATCATCATCATGGCCAACATGGCTAACTGTTATTGATCACTTAATGTGCCAGGTTCTGTACTAAGTACATTGCATGCATTATCTCCATCAGTCCTCAAAACAATCCTCTGAGGTGGACAGTATTGTTATCTCCACTTTACAGACGAGGAAATGGAGGTTTAGCAAGATTAAATAAGTCCCCCAAGGTCACATAGCTGGGACCAGCCAGAGAACTGGAAGAGGGGTAGGGAGACCCTGGGAAGTTCCCCAGCCTCTCAGAACTCAGTTCCCTTCCCTGAAATGAGGTGGTTGCAGGAAGAGCTCCCTCTGGGACTTCCTGGGGCCCTCCAGTTTCCTGTCATCTGTCCTGCAGCCCTGATCTCCATTCCCAGGAAAGCCAAGCTTGCACAGTGGAGTGTGTGTGTGGGGGGGGGGGGGGTGAAGACTCTGGAGCCAGATTGCCTGGGTTCAAGTCCATCAGCCACTGAAGTGACTCTGGGCAAGTCATTGTACCACTGCGTGTCAACTGCCCCCTCTGTAAAATAGGGGTGATACTGATAGTACCCACTTCATTCACTGTGAGAGGATTAAGTGTGTTAATATTTGTCAAGTGCTTAGAACAGTGTCTGGGACAGAGTTAAGCACTATGTAAGAGTATGTTAAATAAATAAAAATTCCCTTTCCTTTCACTCTGTGGTGAGGTGCTCACTTGTGGAAGAAGGCTGGGGATGACTGGGGGGGCGGGTAGGGGTGTTGAAGGTGGGGGGACAGAACTGCCCTAGCAAGTCAAGGGCCAATCATCAGAGGAGCCTTACAGAATCAACCAAAGGGGAGAGGGGAGAGAAAGATTTCTCTTCCCTTTGGGCAGTCCCAACAACAGACCTTTAGAAAATCAAAGCCAGTGGAGGCTGGGGGGCGGGGAGGAGGGATGATAGGGAGAGATCTGAAACCCACCCAAAGTACTACTGAGCTCTTCCTCAAATAGAAGGTCACAGCCCAGTGGCTGACGTGAGTCAGACCCTTTGATTGCTGGGAAAGGGAGAAAACATATACTAACACTTTATCTAAAGTGTTTGACAATTATTTTTTAAAAACCAGAAAAGCAGCTCTTGGAGCTGGCAAACAGCTGCCCACCAACCACCCTGTACCCCAAATGAGGGGCTGGGGAACCTCCGCTCTGCAAATCCAGGCCGGACTTTCTGTCTCACCGGGTGACTTTTTTTTTTTTTTTATGCCAGGAATTCCTCTCCCACGTGGGGTGGACTCCGAGGTACTCAATTAAGCAGCCAATGAAAAGTCAGCTCTCCGGTAGCAAATGACCCTGACACTTCTTGTAACATAAACAGTTGAAACGTTTCCAATTAGAACTGGAGACAGAGACGTTTGAACTCTCTCTCTCCACTCCCCTCCTTCTTTAAAAATAATTGTCAAGCCCTTTGGACGGGGTGTTGTATACATGTTTTTTCTTTTCTCTCTCGAGCATAAAAAAAAATGATTTTTCTCCTTGTTTTTCCTAATTTGTGGGGTGGCAAGGTGGGGGGTAGAGCGGTGGCGAGCTGAAAGGGGAGCTGGCCTGGTTGCTTACCTTTCCGCTCCTCTTCCGGCAGGAGGCCCAGACAGCCCAGCAGAGCTGGGAGTTATGCTGGGTGCAGAGCGAGTGGAAGCCAGGGGCTGGGGAGCTGGGCCTCTGACCTCATCGCCTGACCCTCAGAATGAATGAGTGAATATGAATGAATGAATGCCTTTCCTTTCGCAAAAGCTCGCGCCGGTCCAGCTCGCGCTAGCACAGGGGGCGCTGAAGTTGGCTGTTGAGCCCGCTGCCCTGGACTATTAATCCTGACACCTCTGCCCAGCTTGGGGCAAGTTACTGAACTTTCTCGGCTTCTCTTTTTGACTCTATAAAACGGACTACCAGCCAGGCCGCTTCCTTCAGGAATGAGGTGAGGATGAAGAGAGTTCTCGCCTGGGTAGCAGTGTCCTGCCTTGTACACAGAAAGTGCTTGGGCGCCGTTATCATTTCGGACTGGGTGGCGGAGCAGTCCAGTCGGGCCCTGCAGAGGAGGCGGCTCCCTGCAAAACGAGGTCGATGACACGCCCCGCGGGCTCCTCCAAGCTTGCAGGCCTGGCGCTGGCCGTAGGGCTGGGGCTCACAGGTGAACTCGACGTGAGTCTGCTCTGCTCATGGGGTCCCCAGGAGAGTGGACGTCGGGGCAGGAGCGACGCCAAACCCGAGACGTCTCTTCTGGCCACGGTCTGCGTAGACCTGATCTAGGGCCCGGCCGACTGCGGGCGGGCGCCGTCGGAGCCAGTCTCGAGTGAGAGCGGAGAGGGAGAAAGCCGGAACAGGGGCCGCGTCCCGGGCATCTTGAAGGCATTGTGTTTAATAATTCCGGGCGAGACGCACACTCGCTCTCCCCCCCTCCTCTCAGCTCCCAAATCGAGACCTGCTGCGGGAGCCCCAGTTTATGGGGTCTTAAGCCCCCCCTCCACTTTGATTAGCAGCTTCAAAGAGCTCCCTTTAAAGTTTGCCCCCTTCCGCGTCCCCACCTCCTTTTACATTGCCACCCCTCCCCCATCACTCCTTCTAGACTTCTGGACGACAACAACAGAACACTTAATGCAAGTTTAAAAGTGGGGGGAGAGTGGGGGGAAGCTTCAGGCTTCCTCCTGAACGTGGGCCGTAGAAATTACCTGTTTCAGGCTTGCACAGGAGTCGGAGAACCGTGGAGTTTGGCTTTTTTCCTTTTTCTTTTTTTCTTTTCTTTCTTTCTTTTTGTGTGTGTGTGTGTGTTTTTACCTTTTATTATTTAAATTGATACGTTTCATTACTAGGGAGAAAAATAAAATATTCCTTTGATACACAAAATCAAATTGATATTTAGCCTCTGCTTACTTTTTTATGCATGGCTCCTTTATACCACATGGTAGTGACAGATTGTTTGAGCTGGAAGGAAAAGCCATTCAAAGCTAATTAAGCAGCCATTCCAAGCACTATTTGCAAGCGGGAGGCTCAGAAGCCTCGGCATTTGTCAGCGCTCCCCCACCCCGCGTGGTTTTGACTGACAGCCTTGGTCTCGAACTGACAGCGCTCGGCAGCTTCACCAATCGGTAACAGAGAGTCCCATCAGCCGTCTCCGATTGGCCTTCCGGGCCTTGATCGGGGGCGGGGTCTGCAGCCCCCACGTGGGGGCAGGGCGAGAAAGGGGCGGGGCGGGTGGGAAGCGGGTGCGCCCACCCGTGACGTAGGGGGGAGGGCAGAGAAGGGGGAGGGGGAAAGGAAGCTCCAAAGAGGAGCCATTTTGTGTCTAATGAATGCTGCGGCCAGATGCTCGCATCTGTCGAGCCGGGCTTCTCCCCCCCCCGCCCTTCGGTGCGTGCCGCACACGATTTATGTTTTTATTTAGGAAAATAAATAAATGAAGAGAGGAGCACGGTTCGGGGCTGGCGGCCGGAACGGACGCGGGGAGGTTCAACTCCGAGGCGGGTGTTCACGTGTAACTCCCATCGCACCGGCCTCCGAGCGCCCGCTCGCTCTCAGCTCCTCATTAAGATGCAAAAGCAAACTCCAGCTCCTAATGAGGAGAAAATATAGATCCGGGGCCCGCCGACGGCCCCGGGGTGCGTGCGGGTTCGCGGAGATGCTGGAGGGGAGGGTCCGGGGGCCCACCTGGGCCCGCCCACCCGGGGGTGCCCGTGGGCTCTGGGACGCTGCCTCTCCAGCTTCCCAGTCTCTCGAGGGCCGCGTCCCCCAGGCCCGTCTGCCCTGACGTAACCCCGAGCACCAGAGATGGAGGCTATCGGTGTGCGGGCAAACTGGCCCCCGTTGTCGAGCGGCCTGTTTGACCGCGCGGGGAGTCCCGGAGGCGCGGGGGCGGGGGTGGGAGAGGAGTGCGCGGGGGCGGATGAGCGTCTGCGCCTCGCGGGGCGTCGAGGCTGGCGGCCGAGACGCCCACAGGCTCGCACACGCGCCGCTCCGCAGGTTTCCGCCGACGCGGTGACACTGCCGAGGGTAGGCTGAGGAAACCGGGTCGGAACTCGGAGCTCCCGGGCCGCAGTGAGGCCAGGCCGCCACCGCATTCCCGACTTCGCTTCCCTGGCCCCGGCTCTCAGTGAGCAGCTGCGGCGAGGGCGTAGCCGTCTCCACCGGGAAGGAGCCCCGGGTGGGGACAGCGTGGACTGAGCAGGGTGTCCGCGGGAGTCGGGCTCTTCCGTCTGCGGTGCCCGCCAAGCAAGAGTTCCTCCGACTTCTCGGGGGCAGCCGCCGCACATCAAAGATGCTGTTTATTTGGCTTTCTGAAAAGAAGGACAAATGAACAAAGAAGAAAAGCTGGGGGCCGTGGGGTCGGCGGTGGGCCGGAGAAGGGGTAAAGAAAGGGACACCCTCAGTTCCGAGCAAATTTTTTAAGGTGGGAGGCAACTTTGGGAGCCACCATTTTATCAGTCCTAAATCTTGTGAAAACATTAAAGTGACAAAGTGATTTTGTTTGTTTTATAGTATCTAATTGGGCTGCTTTGCAGACCTAATGGGATTAGAGGGAGAAATCGTTTTCCGCCACTGCAGAATAAACTGATACATTACTACCAGCCACAGGTTTTGAGGACTGTACAGCTTGTCTTTTTTTCTTTTGTTATTATTCCTCTGTCTTCCCTCCTTCCCCCTCCCGCCAAATAATTATTTGCTAGTAGATCGTGGGAAAAAAAAAAAAGAGAGGAGGGGAAAAAACCCCTAGCAGCCCAGGACTATAATATATATCTATTTATTATATGTCTTTCGGTTAATTCCTGATCTGAGGAGCGCTGTTTTTCACTCCCATGCGAAAGTCACCAGCGGGTAGGGCCTGATTGCTACTTTTCATGCATAGTTTTAGACACAAGAGGGCATTGTGACGTCGCGCCCGGCGGCGCCCAGTCGCAGGCCGAGTCCGGCAGCCCCACGTGGGGGCCCCGCGCTCCCATTGGCCAGCGCCGGGCGAAGCTGCCACATTATTTTGTTACTTTTCAGTCCCTATTTGGAACTGCTCTCGCGGCAGTTCAGACCTCGTGCTCGTCTCCCTCGCCTGTCTGTGTGTGGTATCCGCAGGTCCGGGGCACTTTTTTTGGTGCGAGTGTGTGTGTGTGTGTGTGTGTGTGTGTGTGTATGTGTGTGTGTGTGTTTGGGGGGATTGTCGGGACGCGAGAGGAGAGCCGATCCGAGGGGAAGGAAGGAAGCCGCAGAGCTCCCCGGTCTCGGGCTGCTTCTCCCCTCCAGCGCTCTCCTGCCTGCGCGCTCCGAGGCAGCGGTGGCGGCACCGAGCGCTCCTCGCTGGGGACTCGGCGCTCGAGCTGCGAGCAGCGAGGACCCCTTTGCTGCGGCTTCCTGTGCCTGCTGGAGTTAGGATGCCAGGGCGGTTGATTCCCACCTACTGAGCCCGGAGTTTCCTCCTCGGCCCTGGGAAGGGCTTGCAGCGGCGGCGGCAGTAGCAGACAGAACAGCAGGCTCTCCTCTCCGAGGGGGGGCGTCGAAGCGCCCGCGCCGGGCTCCCGCCCTCACCCTCCGGCGCTCCTGCGGCCCCAAGCCGCCACCCCGGTGCCTGCCTCCTTCCTCTTCTCGCCGAGAGCCGCCGCTGGGATCGGACCCGCGCGCCCCGGATGCTGGGGCTGCCCCGGCGCGCCTCCCTACTGGCGCGACGCGCTGAGTGAACCGGAGGGCGCCCGCGCTTGCCCCAGGAGGGGCCCCCTAACCTCGGGACCCCGCTCTGGACCCGCCGGGTAGACGACGATGTCCGCTCAGCCCCCGGCTCTGACGCGCTCCACGCAGCGGGGGGAAGGCGGCCGGCCACAGCCCGCCGAGCCCTAGGTGCACAAAGCCCGCGCCCGCCGCCCGGCCTCGGCGCCCGCCGACGACTTTGCCGCCTGCTCCGCGGCTCTTTGTCTCCGCTTGGGGCGGGCGCCCGACTCTGGGATTTCGGTGTGAGAGCGGGCTGGGGGGGCCGGGGGCGAGCTCTCGGTTTCCCGGCCGCCCCCCGCTCGGGCTTGGCTCCCCCCTCCCCCGCACCTCCCCTGCCCGGGCTCTCGGCGCTTCCACGCTCTCGGAATCACGACCCCTCCCTGCCATGTATCCGCAAGGCAGACATCCGGTGAGTAATTGCAACTCGGTTTATTTAAGCATCTATCATGGCAGGGTAAACGAGGCAGTTTATCTGGCACCTCCATTTTGCTTGTTGCTACCTTTATAGTGTGTGTGCGCGCGCGCGCACACACAAAGGGGATGGGGATGGGGGGACGCCGTTACGAGAGGAGGTTAATTCCTCCCTAATGGCTTGGGGGGCTGCCAGTGGTCCTGGGGAACTGTTTTCACGCTGTCCCCCGCCCCCTCGCCTAAGTCTCCCAACTCACTCGTTGTGTCTCCCCCGCCCCAGAAGGGAATGGGAGCCCCTTCGTGAAAGGAATGGGAGCCCCGCGGCCAATAGGGAGAGATTAGCCCCCCCCTCCCCTCCCCCGTTGGGGAGCTGAGAAACTTGCTGGAAAGGTTCTGGGCTGTGAGGGCGGCCCCTATGGTGGGGGGGGAAGGTGCGGGGGGAGAACGGGGAAAGCCAGTGAGGGGTCTGGGCAGCTTGGAGCCGGGTCTGACGCCCCCGCCCCTCCGCTGTCTTGTCCTCGCCGGCTTCAGGCTCCCCATCAACCCGGGCAGCCGGGATTTAAATTCACGGTGGCTGAGTCTTGTGACAGGATCAAAGACGAATTCCAGTTCCTGCAAGCTCAATATCACAGGTAAGGCCAGTGGGGGCCGCCCCGGGGCTGGCGGGGCGGGGGCATCTCCGCCGCAGCTCCTGCCACCACCCCTAGGGGACCGAGCGGGCTCCCGACCCCGGGGCGGCGGGGCAGTCCGGGCCTCCTCCTTTTGTTTCCCCTTTCCGAGCGCGGCGCCTTAACCCTTTGCTGCCGGCAGCCTCCCGGCTCCCTGCGCCGCCCCCAGGGTGAGGGGTCGGGGCGCGAGCCGGCTCGCTCCGGGTTCTGGGGGTCGCGAGCTAGCGTCGGGGTCCCGCCCCCCCGCGGCCCGGATAAGTCCACTCTGTCGGCCGCGGGAAGTTTCAAGTTGTTTCGCTCCATCTCCGCGTGTCGGGTACCCAAGCCCCCCTCCGCCCGAGGCTGCGGGATAAGGGGATCCCCCCCGGGGGGAGGGTGTCAGGAAAGTGACAAAGTGGCTCCCAGAGGCCCTTGGGTTGGGGCCTCGGAGGAGGCTGTGCAGGCGCCAAGTCTGAGCCGGCTCCTTCTGCCCTCGCAGCCTCAAAGTGGAATACGACAAGCTGGCGAACGAGAAGACGGAGATGCAGCGCCATTATGTGATGGTGAGAGGTGGCCGGGGCGGCGTGGGCCTGGGGAGCCTGGAGCCGGGTCCCTTCCCCGGCCTCCGCTGGGCAGCCCCGGAGCGCGTGTAATCCGAGTGTGCCCTCTGACCCTTCACCAGCCTCCCTCAGCCCGGCCACTTGGAGGAGGGTGGGTGAGAGGAGGGGCAGAAAGAGAAACCCAAACCCCAGGCCAGGCACTTGTGCACTTCCTTTGTGCCCCATTAATTTGTGTTTTGAAGGTTTCCCAGAGGGCTGGTTGTCTTATCTTGGCTAGTAAGATAGGGTTGGATCAGCCTATGTCAGGGTTGGATAAAAATCTCTCTTAGAGATCTCCTGGGAGTGTTTGAAAACTTCACTGCTCTGCAGCCCTGGGATCTAGCCAGAGTGGGACATAAGGCCCCTCCGCCTACCCCCTTTCTTCCCAGGGGTTTCTGACAGTGGAGGAGCCTTTTAGAGGCTTTTGCCTCCACTGTACGCTCAGGGATCCCCCAACTGAGAATCTCATCGGCCCTGGGACAGTGTGTAGACGTCCGCCCTTTTCCCAGTGTCTGTTCCAGCAAGTTTAAATCTGTTGGTGAGGAAGGCACCGGAGGTCCTTAAGCGAGGCTCCCTGCACTGCTTTCCACATAAGAGGCCTTGGACACATTGCTAAATAACTCTCAGAGGACGAGAGGGTCCCAGTGTACACATGATTCCCTGTTGAACCAGAACCTTGTATAAACAGGATATATGGCACAGGCAGGGCTGGTGGGAGGGAGGGCCCCGCTCTTCATAATACTGTTGCACATAGGATGTTCTGTTGCAATGAGAACAACACTCATGAGCTGGTCTTCAGCTCTGCAACCCCTTTATAGCTGGCTTTGGGCTTTGACTTAAACTTCTTTAACAAATGTATCATAAAAGTACTATTTTGCCAAAACCTTCCCCAAAGCTGATTGTGGAACACAAACAGACATCGGTGTTGTGCATTAACGGCGGTTCTTTTTATTTTTAGTACTACGAGATGTCCTATGGCTTGAACATTGAAATGCACAAGCAGGTAAGTGCTTTAACATATATGTCTAGTTTTAAAAACTTTACCTAATACACAGATTTTTTTAAATGGTCCCTCCTGTTTGAAAATGAGCCTCATTCTTCTCTTCCTCCTCCTCCTCCTCCTCGAAGAGTGAACGGATCCAGCCCTTGACATGCAGGGTTTGAGGCTTGGCTGATTTCTTGGACATGTTGAGCTTCTAGCGTCCGAGCTTGTGAAGTTTGTCCTGGTGTTGGATCTTGGTGGAGGAGGAAGGAGCAAAAGAAAAGTTGTCCCTTCAGGATCTGCTTTACAAACTCCTGAAACCCAGAGGTAGCTGGCTGCTACCTGTTTTAATGTAAAATTTTCAAGAGGAAAGGCAGGAGGGTGTGTGTGTGTGTGTGTGTGTGTGTGTGTGTGTGTGTGTGTACAAAAATACGATGTTCTGCCTTGATGAGATTAAACTTCAAGAGTCTTAAAAGCCAGGCTGAGCTGTCAAAATTTAAGGGAACAAGCCACCAACCGCTTAAAAATATAAAGTCAGAATGAAATACAACCCAATGCCTTATGTATATGAGGCAACTTTTTCATCTCCATCTTAATGTGAAGGCGGCCACAGTCTTTCCCATTTTTCAGAGAAGGAAGATGAAGCCGAGAGGTGAAG
Source organism: Balaenoptera borealis (assembly GCF_965194805.1). Classification (NCBI taxonomy): domain Eukaryota; kingdom Metazoa; phylum Chordata; class Mammalia; order Artiodactyla; family Balaenopteridae; genus Balaenoptera; species Balaenoptera borealis. The sequence continues at coordinate 117,987,213 of NC_138866.1, read as the reverse complement.
TAACAAGCCTGGGGCAGCCTAGCCAGGACTTTTGAGATGGCTGGGGGTTGAGCTCGGCTTTGAAATCCTGAAGTCAAACCAGTTTAGCTAGTGTGTGATGGATATGTAAACTACCCCGTATTGTCACTCTTCTAATAACAGTATACCTCAAACTGGGCAAATACAAACACCTTTATCTTGGTGCATATCAGTAATTCATCCTGGGTGCTGGGCTGGGCTGTGGGAGAGGTCTGTTTGTGTATTTGTGTTCCGAGGAGAGGCCGCCTATAATTTGGCTTGGCCAGCGATTAGCATTGACTTGGCAAGGAGAAATGGCGCAGGCCGGTTGTTCTCTTTAACAATTGGTGTTCTTGAAATCTCAGAAGACTGTTGACTCATTCTAGCCTTTGGTGACTGTGCCTTGAATGGATTTTCTGCTCTAAGTGAACAGTGGTTTACAAGGTTTAAGTTTCGCTCTTTAAGGGGGCAGGACCCAGGGCAGGTGAGAAGGGCAGGTGACCTCTGGAATGCTTGTAGATTCCTGTCTGCCCACTCCAGTGGCTTCGCAGAGAGTCTTTGGAATCTAGTTTCCTTTCCCCTCCTGGAGGGAACCCCCCCCCAGTGTTGGGTGGAGGGCAGCCAGAAAGGGAGCTGAGTTTGTTGAGGAATCTGGGGAGGCACATGAAGGCTACCAGGTTTTTACTTCTTGACTCACAGGAATTGTAAACAGACACCACTTTGTAAGTTAAGATGTTTCTCCTCCTCGGGAGTCTGGGCTAGAGACTGCCCATCTTTAGGCGGAACTGACTGGGTCTGACTGGTCCAGTAAGAGTGTGTGAAGTGCAGCCGGGGTCCCAGGTGTACAAGGACCTTGGGCTGTTATGCAGGATGCCACCTCATCCCTTTCTCCACTCCCTCTTTTTTTTGTCCTCAGCGCTTGGTATCTTGGGTGTGTTTAAACAGGGTAATTGCACCCAGGTTTAAAAGTTATAGCAGCCGTTCTTCTAAGAGCTTCGTAATTAAGGTGTAATATGTCGTTGCATGTTGAGGTCTGCGTGGGTGGCGCTCCCCGTGTCTGTGAGTGGATGGTTCTTTGGCACAAAGAATCCACCTTGGCTGGTGGAGCGAAACTGTTCCTGCAGTCCTTGGGACACTCTGAACCCAGGAAGAGTTATTCGCCTTCCTAGCACATTCAGTGGTGGGGTTTGCATAAGGAGCAGCTGTGTGCATCTGGGACTTCTGGCCAGTCCCCAAACCAGGTTCTTAGGGGGAGAATGCCTGAGGTTTGGCGACATGGTCTCATTTAATCCTGTCAGCTGCCAGAGGCAGATAGATGTATTCTTTGCCCCCTTTTTGTGGGCGAGGAAACTGAGGCTTCAGGGAGGCGAGGAGGGCAGAGCTAGGACTCAAATGTGGGCCTCTGGCTTCTAAACAGTACTTTACCCTGTTTGCCACTCACCTTTGCCTTCCAGCCTCAGCTCCCACTTGCTTCCCAACAGGAGTGTTCCATGCTCTGAGTTCAGTGCCTTTGCCGGTTTTATGGGCGAAATCGCCCGATGGCTGTGTAGGAACAAAGAGGCAAGGAGGTGAAGAAACCCTGCACTGAGAAATGCAGCCCTGACCTCCTGGGGCTGGCCACTCCCTAGGCGTGCAAGGGTTCTGCAGAAGAAAACCAGCCACTAATTGTAGTGTGGGTCTTGGGTGCATTTGGCGGATGGTGGTTAGGCCTGAGCAAACAAGTTTATCAGCTGACCTGTTTAGCGGTTGACTGGTGTTTTATCTGCACACACAATCAAGTGACTGGAGTGCTTGAATTATTCATGCAGTGTCCTGCCCTCTAGACTTGACTGTTCGTGTGATTACATCTGCCTGGAACAAACAGGCTGGATTCTTCATCTTGAAGCTGGGGGGGGGGGGGGGGCGGGGACTGTCTGTACTTTTATATAATGGACGCTCTCCAGAACTAGCACCTTGGGGAGTGGGGCAGTCCTCAGCCTGCGCGCTCGCGCTCTCTCTTCTCTCTCTCTCTTTCTGTCTCTCTCTTTCTCTCTCTCTCACACACACACACACCTCTTACCAGCACCACCACATATTTTTTTCAAAAGCCCTTTGCTGGCTCTATGGGAAATGCCTATTAGGTGGGAACCTCAGGTTCTGCCAGATGGGCCTGAGTATTGACAGAGGGCAGCTGATGAGGTGCGTCCAGCCCGTTTTTATTTTACCGAGAGGTTAAACTCAACTGTGGCTGGCTCCTTTCCTGGCTGTTTCTCTGTCTCCCTCTCCGTTCTTTTTCCAAGCTGTCAGATCCCAGAGAGGCAGTAAATGGTTTCTCCTCCCCTCCCTCCCTAATTGTGGCAAAGCAGAGGTTACAGCACCATGGGCCTGGCCCGAGATTTCAAGAGGTCACCCACCTCCTCCAAGCCTCTACTTCCAGGCAGGATGTCAAGGGTGATTCAGCAAGGCCAGGGAGGCGATGATGGCTGGCCAGCTCGTCAGTTCCCTTCTTGTTCCCGCAGAGGCTGGCACTCTCCACTGTCAGCCACAAATCACCAGCGTAGAAACAAGCACTCCAGAGCAGTCGTAGTGCATTGGGTTTGAGGCACTGATGCTCTGAGAAGCGGGGGCAGGCCGTCTTTTCACCCCCCTGCTGGTGAGCGCTAAGGTTTTGGAAGAGCACCAGAGGCCTTTTGATTTGGGGACAGTGTCGCGCCCCCACTTTCCTGTCACCGAGCAACCCTTCTTCTAACTTTCTGTTCTAACTGGGAGAGCCCTTTGGCATCTCCTGCAGACCTTTCAAGTCACAGATGAGGAAACTGAGGCCCAGGCAGGGGAGCCAAGGTATCCAGTCCCATGTTAGCAGAGGAACTGCCGCTGCCACTTTTCCTCCTGACCCCAGCTCTCTTAGCAAAACTCAAGAAGTGAAGAGCGCTTATTTACTAACTAATAGCACTCTGTGTCTTTAATTATTGTTGCTTCTTTCTGCGTTATCTCAGGAGGCTAAGGCCCCAAACCTGGCAACACCAAAGCCCCCCATTTCTGGTTGTATAACCATATCGGATGAATCATCTTTGCCCGCCCAGGGTCCTCTTCTGATCCGCTAGCTATTTGCACAACTAATGATTCAATGCGCCTAGTGATAAACACAATGCATAACTAGCAATCCCGGAGGTAAGGGTCACAGGTAAGGTAAAGTGATAAAACCTGTGACTCTTTCACCTAAGGACGGGGGTGGCCATGAACATGGATGAAGAGGGAGATGGGACATCTTCATTTGTCATTGCCCTTCTCTGGGCCCTCACACCTACATAACAAGGGGCTTGGGCTGGAAGACCTCTAGGGATAACATCTTGAAGTTTTGTGGCCGATGTGAATGTGTGGGTGGCCAGAGGGGGCCAGCACGTGGTGAGGTTACCAAAACCCTGTCCCGGAATCAAGTCTGTCTTGGTGAGGAGAAGGTGGAACACTCAAATTGAAAGGGACCTGGGTCTTCATACTAGGGCAGTGCCTATTTGTGTGGCATCTGAGTCGAGCTAAGAACAAAACCTTTGAGTGTCATTTATTTTGGTCAGAATGCTGGCATCCAGGAACCGCTCTACCCACTGATTTCCTTCTGACTTTCTTGCCTTGTCGCTTTTCTCCGGAACAGTCTCTCCTCTCGTCACGCTGGGCTGGGGTGCCTGCCTCGCTCCTTATTTAAGACTCTCCGTGAATCCTGCTGGACCAGGAGCTCCTGGAGGGCACGGAGTTCTTCTTTCTGTCTGTGGCTTCCTCCTTCCCCAGCTCGGACAGGAAGGGTCTAGCCTAGGTCAGAGGCCCTTTGTTTTCTTTTTTGTTGTAGGAGTGAGTCAGCTAAGGGATGAATTCCCTTTTCCTTCCTGCGCAGGGGGAAAATGTTTTTCCATCCCGTTTGTACAAAATCCTGGGACGCCAGGGGCAAAAAGGGTGATCCAGGCTAGACCTCAGTGGTGTGCCCTGCTGCGATCTGCATGCAGGAGGTCCTCCTACACCCCCATAGCTAGGGGGCAAGCCCCTCTGCTCAGGACACCTACGTGCACTTAGCACATAAATGGGTGTTCAGTAAACACGTTGCTTTTTCTTTGCTCAGGATTACTGGGCTGTCGGAGATGGGGGTTGTTCGTTGCGGGCTGGCCGCCCGGCTCTGCAGGCTTCCTCCTGCTTCTTTCTACCGCTCACCATCCAGTTTCTCCATCAGTCAAATGAGGGGGTTGGACTGATTCCCAAAACGATTATTAGGGGCCTGGGAATGTGCCGGGTGTGGTCTGGGGCTTGTTCCACAGACACCCTTCCCTTCACGGGGGAGTCGGGCATCTAAATAAGTCATTGCAATGCAGTGAAGTAAGTGCTAACAGGGCCAGTGTCACAGGAGGAGCCCCCGGGGACAGAAGGGCTCATCCTTCCTGGGAAAGGGGAGTCGGGTCAGAGAAGACTACACCGAAGGGCTGTTACTTGAGCCGCGTCTTAAAGGGAGGGCCGCATTCGTTAGGCAGGAGCTGCCAGTGGAGGCTTCTCCGGGGGTGGCAGCAGCAGTGCTTGGAAAGGCAGCCAGGTGTGTCCCGGAAGCCACAAGTCCACAAGTCTTGGGAACGGGGCGGGGAGGGGGGACTCCACTTGGGGCAGGAGGTGACGTGGTGACGTGTTGCAGCAAAGTGATCTCCAAGGCCTCTCTGCTCTCACACTCGCCGCTCTGTGGCTCTTTGGTCCCCAGATGGCTCTCCAGGGCTGGCCCAAGTCCATCTGCCGGGCCGGCGGGGTTGGGGGGGGGGGGCGCTTCCTGCAGTCTGTGGCCTGCTTCCCCACCGTCATCTGTTGGTTTGAACTTTACTCCCCAAAGTGGCATTGTCTTCTTGCTCATATTGGTAATTCTGTAATGACTGGTTATGACCTGCCCCCTCCCCCATATTTAATTCTCATCAGCCCAGCTCTCCACTTTGCTATTAATGATAGCAGCCAGCAAAATAGCTTTCAACATGCCATTGACAGTCTGGTTTAAGAGAGCACTTGAAGTAGCGCTAGACAGCTGAAAGCACCCATAATTGTGTACCAGAGTGAGAACTGCGCACTCAAGGGCCTTGTTTTTATATGCTTAAAGGGACAATATCTTGTTTTCAAGATCACAGCCAAGATGCTTTCTCTCCCCTTCTCTCTTTGCTTTTCTCCCTTGGCTTTTGCTTTTCTCTTGCCTTTCAAAATAAATGTTCCTTCTCAGGTTGAGGCTAAGGAGAAACTTAGGGAAGGGGGGGAATTTCCTGCTGCCACAGAAGTAAGGTTTGGTGCTGCCCCCGAGGGTCTTCTGGAGGAGATAATGGGGGAGTTGCAATTCTCCCCAGCAGTGATGTTGAGTTCTTTTTGTTTGCTAGGGATGTTGCACGGTGAGCATGTGGGTGGAGCGAGCAGGCTTCCAGACTGTCACCTTGTCACCGTGGATGTGCAGGCAGAGGCCATCTGATGGGGGAGGGGTCAGCCTTTGGGGAGTCAGATCAGGGACCTCGAAGTCCCTCAAATCAGATTCCCGGAGGTCGTTCTTCTGCAGAGGCCCCTCTGGGAATCGTGAAGATGGGGAGGTCAGGGACTTGCCTTCTTCAGGGGAGGTTCATCCCAGCTTGGGATGAGCCAGGGGACCCATTTACTCAGCCCTGAAGATTCTGCCTGAGAACAAAGACCTCCGTCCCCTTCACCCCAGTGATGTCACGACTTTGAAGGTTCAACAACCTTTTAGGAAGAGGCTCCCTTCACTTGCTATCACCAGAACTTCCCCTGACCAATTGCGTCCTTTGAAGGGTGAAGGAAGAACCAAGTTCCCAGGAGTGGGGCTGAGATTCCAGAGGAGCCCCTTTGGGGTTGAGTCTGGCTGTGGCCATTGCCCTGTCCTCTCAGAGGCGCCCCGTTTCATTCACCCGCCACATGAGTGACACAGGCGGGGTGCTGGGGCAGCTGCCGCCATCTCCAGATAATCCCAAGAGAAAGCCTTTGTCAAGGATAGAGTGAAAATTTGATCTACCAAATATTGTAGATTATAATAATATAGCCTTTCGTATTTCTGTAGCACTTGATTGTTTGCAGAGCAGATTAGACATTTTCATCTTAGAAGCCTAAACTCACAGGCATTTGGGTCCAGGACACACACACACCAGGAGGAAAGCATCAGAGCCTGGCACGAAAGGCCTGGCGTGTGAAGATGACCTGTATACTTCAGGGTGCCACAGGGCTGTGTTCTTAAAAAAAAAAAAAAAGAAAGCATGCTGAATTTGGATTACAGGAGGACCTGAGTAGCAAGGAAGCAAGGGTTAATGGCTTGGAGGTAAATTAGTAAACGATGCTTGTCATGCCTTAGCTATCTATTTGGGCCTGGAGTTCCATGTGTTGGGGCCTTATCTCATTGCCCTTTTAAATCCTTGATAACCATTGTTCACAGCTCTTCGGCTTTTTTTTTTTTTTTTTTTTAATTCCGAATGAGAACTTTTTAGTTTGTCCTGGGAGGCTACATCTTCCCTCAAAGGCAGAAAGAGTTCTTTCCACCAGTCCTGCAACCTGGGGGCAGGGCAGGGGACTCTTCCTGCCTGGTTGGCTGGGGAGGTTTTGCTTTTAGACTCCTACACCACCCAGCCGATAGGTGAGGACTATGTGACAAAGGGCTGGAGGAGGAAGGGCCCCTACCCGGTCCCCAAACACTTCTCAAGGGAGAGCCCTCAACAGGTCCGTCCTGCTCCTGGTCTGAAACTGAGCACCCTGGCAGGGACGTGCTTTGTGAACCAGTGGTGATCTCTGCTGGGGCCGAGTGGGGCAGTTTAGTGTGTCTGGGGGGCAAGGGGTGGGAGGCAGTCCTCCAGCTGAGGTGCAAGCGGGGTACGGAGACTATCAGACTTCCCGCCCAGGAAGAGGTCGGGCAGGCTCATGGGCCTGGGAGAAGCTGCAGGTGATACCAAATGGTGTGGAATGAGGGGCTAAATGGCCTGGTGGGAAAAGAGTACCCATGAGATCGGGCAGATGGAGGTGGTGAGCGGGCCAGGGCTGATCAGTCAGTGGGTGCTTTAGCCTCTCCTTAAACCCTTACTTACTCCGAGAAGAGAAGGGGGCCCTTCCTCGGAGACCCCTTACCCGTGGAGAGTGCTGCCGTCCGGCGTTCATCTTGCTTTGCCTAAGAGCAGAAGTCCTAGGGCAAGACTCCGGAAGAGTTGAGGTTGATGGCCCCATCTCCTAGGACCTCACACTTTATCCCAGAGAAACGGTATCCCCATAAAGCCAGCCCGAAACAAGGAGAAGCATTAGAGCCCCCCAAAGAGCTGCCCTCCTCCTGCCACAGTCCTCCCACTGTTGGCTTGACGCTGGTCTCTGTGTCACTTGGCACTTGTGTGTGGCACCGGGGAGCCTAGCCTGCAGGAACTCCTTAAGGTGGAGGTGGTGGTGGGGTGTGTGCATGGGTGGTCTTCTCTCTTAGCCTCTTCCGGTTTCTCTCTAATCTCTTAACCTGGTTCTCACCCCACTTCTCAAGGGATCTCCACCTGGCTCTCCCTCGCTATCCCCCTGACCAGGCCCCTGTCTTAATCCCCCCCTGGTGCTGTAGGAACATTGGGCATTTCCCAGGCCTCCAGGTGGTGGGTCTTTGATAAACCCTTTTTCATGAAGGTGCCAGTGGAATCAGAGTTTGTCTATCAGGAGTCAGTTGGTTCTCGAAGGGGTATCCTGGGAAGTTAGGTGCAGAGCACCAGGGGCTGGGAGACGGCCTGTCCTGGTGGCTAGGCTTTGAAGTCATACAAACTTAGTTTTGAGTCCTAGATTAGGATCTACTGGCTGTGTGACTTGGGACAGGCCATCTGCTCTCTGTGAACTTGACTTTGTCATGGGAATGATGAGGATGCCTACCTATTAGGGTGGTGCTGCCTGATAGAACTTTCTGCAGTCGTGGAAGTGTCTATCTTATTGTCCAGTATGGTAGCCACCAGCCACGTGGGGCTGTTGAGCCTTGGAATGTGGCTATTGTGACCGAGGAACTGAGTTTCAAATTGAACTTTAATTAACGTTAGCTAGCCGCTCATGGCCGGTGGCTTCATATATTGGACTGTGCAGTTATAGAGAGTGTTTTGAGGATAATGTGAAATGATGCATATTAACTGCTTAGCACAGTACCTCCCTTGTGTGTGGGGAGACCTCAACAGGGGATTCTTACAACGGGACAGTCCCCAAAGTTGCCAAGGCCTCAGAGAGCGAGGACCCAGCTCCTTGGTGTTGCACATGTTGTGAGACTTCCCAGAGCCCTTTCTCCTTTGTGACTTGTTGGCTCCACGTGCCAGCCCTACAGTGTGGACACCAAGAACTCCACCTAACAGTAGGAACACTGACGTTTCAAGAGGTTAAGTGACCCGATTGCGGTCTCACGGTGGACCAGGGGCGGGTTCAGAACTGGAGACTTGTTTCATTTGGACGAGTGATCTTTATCCAGAGGCCACATCAAGGCGTGGTCTTCTGTGGTCTCCACGCTGGCCCACCCTCAGACCCACCTGTACATCAAGGCTTTGATTCCAGTGTTGGGAAGTCCTCAGACAAAGCTTTTTAAGAATTCAGTGAAACATGAGTGTCAGCGATGTGTAGACTGGGGTTTCTCAACCTGGGCACCGTTGGCATTTGGGGGCCAGATAATTCTCTGTGGTGGGGCTGTCCTGGGCTTCCCGGGATATTGAGCAGCGTCCCTCGCCTTTACCTCCTAATTTCCAGTAGCACCGCTTCAGTTGTGACACCCAAAAATGTCTCCAGACACTGCCAGTGTCCCTGGGGGAGCAAAATCTGACCTGGTTTAGAACCCTTGATTAGGGGGAGGAATTCTGGCTCCAGAGCCATTGTCTTGCTGTGTGACCTAGGGCAGCTGGGCCTTCTCTGGGCCTCATTTTCTCCATCTGTGAAATGAGATGTTGAACGTGCTGGTGGTTTGGGAGGAGGCCAGTCTGAGAGGGAGCCGATCCTTTAAACAAGTTTCTAAATAACTGACCTTGATTTTTATGGCTTATGAAATGCCACCATTCCTGCCATCCTTGTCTGGGGAAGAGAGGCCCCTCTGACCCTTTTAATCTAAGGAAGGGCCATGCTCTTGGGTTGTGAACTCAGTGGTGGGGTGGGTAAAAGGGGACTGTTTCTGCCCACAGTCAGTCTGTTCCTTCCCCGACACCTCATTTTCCCCTTCCCACCACCCAGGTTTCCCAGAGAGCCCCTGTCCTTAAAAAGTCATAGCGCTGACCTTACAGGGAGACTCCCAAAATTTAACGCGCCGCCTCTGCAAGGGTAATGTGACTTTTACAGCCTGTTGAGGGGCAAAGGGAGATTTGCATAATGTTCCAAGGGGGATTAGGTGGCTGGGGGTTGCCATGGCAACGCCTCAGGGATGAATTGAGAATTTTCCCTCCTGGCGGGAGTTGGCCAGTGGAGTCTGGGAAGGTGGGGGAGGGGACCAGGGGGTTATCTGAGGGGAGGGAGGGAGGGATGGGGGGGTTGGTGGGGTCTGCCATGCCTGGGATGAATGCCTGGGATGAATGGGCAGTGTTGGGAGAAGCTGTAACCTGAAAAGGCTTTCCCTGTTCCATCTACACAAGCAAGCTCTTTGAGGGCCATTCCCTGGAGTGGGGGTGGGAGGCAAGCAGAGTTTAATGTGTTTGGGAGCCAAGAAATTAAAGTGAACAAATATTTAAAGATTATTGGATCTTGTTAACAGGAAGCCCGGTGGATGGAAACTGAGAGTCTGAGAAATGAAAGTCTCGAGTCTTAGAGCCAGGGAGGGACTTGGCTGTCATCTTTCCAAGTCCCTCCCATGGAGTGGTGTCCACGTCCGTGTCCCTGTAGGGTTGCCATTGAATGCTCCCCAGGACGGAGTACTCACTTGCACAGAGCACCTAATTCGTTTCTGAGAGCTCTGATTCTTAACTTGGACCCAAATCTGCCTCCTTCATGCAATGGAAACTGAGGTCCTAGCGCAGGACACACCTGGGGCGGAAATGCAGGTCTCCAGACTTTGCGTTGCCAACTCTTTCCAGGGTCAGTGGCCTAGATGCTTCCTCTGTTCTCCCACCCACGCCACTCCCCCGCTTCCTCACTCAGCGTCACCATTCCCAATTCCCTTACTCCCTAGACTCTTGGCAGAAAATGTCCAAGATTTCTGGTGGGCGCAGAAAAGGAAGGTTGGATTCCTTTCAGGGGAGCACGTGGGAAGGTCATGTCACAACTCGGGGCCCCCAGACTCCCTTGCTTTTCATCTGTCCTCGCTGGGTAAGGGCAAGTGTGTTAAATCCTCTCTGCCATCTTTACTCTGTGTGAAGGGCACGGGGACCAGTGTCACAGGCTGGCCCCAGCCAGCATCCCCTTCCTTCCCCAGGGAGACAGATCCTCAGGGTCACACCAGGGCTGGGCCTTTTTTTGTTCCGAGCCCTCCCGACATAAAGAATTCAGCAGGCTTCCTCGGAAGCATAAATATTTAATGGCGTTGTAGTTATATATAATTTGATCAATATGTCAGTGCTAAAAGGGCCTTTAAGGAGGTTCACCTATCATTGAGTGATCTGTGATGTAAACCTCCCCAGCCCCTGCAGGAGCAGGGGTCATTATCTCCCGGGCTGCTAAGTGAGTCATTTATTCCCCCCTTCTTTAAGACATCGTGGAGCTGCCCTCCCCTAGAGCCAGTGCCTGGCAGGGATGGAGCAGGGCCTGGGAACCCCGCACTGGCTTTTGCTGGAGGCCTCACACCTCCCTGTCCCTGGACTTCCTTCTCTCTGGTGATAAAAACACCCACTTGCTTTATTTCAGAGCTCTCTGAGCTTGGTCCGAGGAGAAACTGCTTGGCAAGGAATTTCATCTCGTAGTCCAGTAATTGAGGGCCTATCAATTTAGAATTGCCTAGGAAATGCAGTGGGATACTTTAAGGTAAAATTGCTCAGATGCATTGTTCTGGAATCTCCCAGTATTTGATTGTGGGGTGACTGTGACACCTGGCTGCTGCAGCTTCCTGCTTCTGTGTGGCCCCCAGCCTCTCCCTGTGCCCCTGTGATGTTAATTCAAGACGAGGGAGACTCACTTTGAACACCCCAGGACTTGAGTCAGAGAACCAGGTAAAACCCGATCCAAATTCAAGAACCCCAGAGCAGACCAAGTGTCCACCCCAGACACACATGCTTCAAGAGGAGTAACCCAAGGCCCAGCCACCAGTCCAGAGGTCACATGGCCTGTCAGACACAGAGCTGGGGGCGGGGGGAAGCACCATTTCCGCCTGACTTCGGGTGTAACTCACATCTCACATAGGTATCTTTTCCTCAGCTCATTTTTTTCGCACACGTCCACAAACGGGGCTCCAGAATCACTGCACGCTGTTCTTCCCAAGACGCTGGTTGTCCCGTGAAGAAATCCTTGTTTTAGAAGTGAAACCGGGAACCTAGGAGCGGCCCTTTGGCTGTCTTAATTGCGTTACTTCCCACTAAATGAGACACCTTGAAGAGCCCTTGCTTGGCTGTCTTCAGCTCCTTGTGAATCACGGAAAGAGCCAGGACAGGAGCTGCTTGACACTTACAAATAAGACATCACTGCTCCTTGTCTGCTCTGTGACTGTTGTGTGCAGTATGGCTGATGGACACATTCGAATGGTTTGTGCCATGAAGACTGGTCCTGGGGACCAAGCCCAGCCAGCCCCAGCCTAGCCCACTACCCGGTATCCATCCGTGTCTCGAGTTGGCTTGCCTCTTCTCTGCTCATCCTTTAAACTCACGTTCTGCTCTGTTTTACTGAGCTTTCTGGAGGAATCGTGTCACAGAGCAACTCAGGAATGTTTAGCATTCTCAAACTCTGAATGATGGCTCCTGGATCTTATAAGTTATTCAGTTCATCCCTCTGTTTTGCAGACAACAGAATTGAAGCCCAGAGGAAGGAAGGGATTTGCCCAAAGCCATGCAGCTAGGTTGGAGGCCGATCTAGGAGGCAACGCCAGGTCGTTTCGGTGTGGCTCCAGGGTCAGAACATGTTCTTTAAAGCGGCCAGTTTCCTCCCTCTCCTTGTTTTTATTGCACTGAGGTTAGAATGAAGTGTGCATTTTCAAGAGCTGATTGGTCCAGACGACCTGGCAGTTTAAATACCGGAGAGACGGTCTCCTGGAAGTGGCTGTCGGCTTGAGCAGGCAGTTAAATTAAAAAAAAAAAAGCCGAAGACTGTCTGGGTGCTGCCGGTCAGGAGCAAGAGGTTGCTTGGGGTGTGGACCAAGGGCAGATTCCATCTCCCTTCATTCAGTGTCGTGGGTCAAAGGCCCAACGGATGGGAACAGCAGCAAATGTGAATGCAAGGGTGTGGCTGGAGCAGTGTACTTTGAGAAAGCTCTGGCGCCCTCCGTTTACAGCAGGTTGGTTAGAGGTTCTGCTCTAATGAGATGACCGCGTGAATGGGAGTCACTAAGACACGTGGAGCAGACTACTCTTTGGGAAGCTACACTCGCCCCCCCCCCCCATCTTGTGTTCCGTCATTTATTGCCTAACAGCCTGGATGGAGACACAGGGCAGGTGTACCTCCTGCGCCTAGTTGAGAGCGCAGATTCCGGATTTTGCAGCATCTCTGTGCATGCTTCTCTCTCTGAGCGGCTTCTCTGTCTGTGTTGAGTAGATTAGTTCTTTCTGAGGAACGATGTTTTTCCACCAGCAATGCGGCCTTCTTTGAACCACACTTGAAAAGAAACTTTCAAAGGCAGCACCAGACTCCCCAAACACCTTTTTCCAAAGGAAGCCGTCCTCCCGCTGCCTGGCACCCGCCACCTCCCAGGTTCTCCTCCGAGGCTCTGACTCAAAGGCAGTGGCCTTTTGGGACCAGGATGGAGGAAGGATGAAGGTCCACCCCGTGAGCCCCAGCTGCCTTATTGATAACAGGGTGCCCTGAAGGCCAAAAGGAGCTTTCCAGCGTAGGATCTAGTTCCGATTTGTGATTTGTGACCTGTCCCAATTGTTAAAGTCACACGTCTTGATTTTTTTTCTTTCCTTTCTTGGAAGTGATGTTTAGAGCTTGTTTGAGTTGGATCAAATGCTGTTTTAACAGCTGCCCTAATCGGAAATGCTGTCAATTATTAACCCTGACAGTAGTTTTTCTTTCAAAAATACTTCTCTGAGCTCTCTCAAAATGTCAAAATTTGGCTTCTTGGTAGGAAGACGTTTAGAGACGTCGCTTAATTGCCAAGCGTCAGTTTCCCCATCTGAAAACTGGAGATTTATAAGAAATGCCTTCCCTGTAGGGTTCTTGTGAGCTCACACATGCAAAATGCTTGGAACAGCTGGGTCGGCGGATGTTAGCCATTATTATTATCGTTGTTGTTAAGAGTGGTTCTGTCCGGTCAACTTTCTATTTGCAGGAGCTTCCGCTCCTGCCGTCACCACCCTCAAAAAAATAAACATGAAAAAAAAATCGTTTAGGGAACAGTTTTCCTGTTCATTCTTTGACGCACCAGCGTGCGCTGAGCCCATTCTCAGGGTTGGATGGTCTATGTAGAGAAGACCGAGGCTCAATTCCTGCTTCCACGTGGTGGGGAGACCAGGAGGGGAGAGCTGCTCCCCGGCAGGGGACGGTCCCAGCTGGGAGGGATGGGATTGCATGCTTTCTCCACCCCCGCTTCCTCCCAGAAAAAAAAAACCCAGACATGAGGACAGGGACCAAGTGTGACACCACCCCCTTCCCTCTGCCCTCCCCCAGCACTGTACAGTCCTAACTCGTGGCGGGCCAGAGTCCTTCCTGCCACTCGGGGAGGCCGATTTTCATTAAGTCTGGGCCCCAGGAGAGAGCCTGAAGGCTGATAGCCCAGGCCTCTGGAATATTCCATATCTGTGTGGAGCTGTTCTGCTGGCCCTTGGTTGATGTGTGGGGTTGGGAGGCAAGAACTGCTCCCTGTGGGTGGAAGGGTGAGATAAGAGGGGACCTGGTCTGAGCCACCCTCAGGGCTTCTGAGCGACCCAGCCGTGGTCACCTAGTAGACTGGATGCCAAGTCTTGAACCAGGCAGAGCTACATGAAATCCCGGCAGATTTTTCCTCATAACCAGAGGATGCTGGGCTCTGGACCAGGCCCTGCAGGGGAAGATCCCACCTGGGGGCAGCCTGTGGCCGCACATTTGCTAAAAGATGCGGGGAGAGGGGAGGTCAGCTACTTTTTGTTTTGTTCCTTCACCTACCAAGATCTTGACACTTGACCTGTTTGCTAGAGGAAGTAAGCAACAGCTGGGACTCCTTTATAACCACCCACCCCAAAAACGGTGAGAGCTGTAGTTGCTGAGCAGGCCGAAGTGATGGGGAAGGTTCAGAGCCTGCGCCTGCCTTCCTGGCTGGGGAGGCGGCGGCAGCCAGAGCCCAACGGGCGGCTTGTGGCTGGTCTGGCTTGACCATTGCCTCACCCTGTCGATGAAGGACTTGTGCTGCTGTCCACCCTACCTCCTGGTTGTAGGTCAGCACTCCGTCCACCACTGCCCCTGCCCCAGATGCCCCCCACAGTGGGGCAGGCCCAGATCCCTGGCCAGGGGCCACCGCAATCTAAAATCTCAAAAAATAAATGCGGGGAGGCCAGTGAGATTCTTCTGGCTCAACATTTACTGAGCGCCTGTTATGTACTAGCCTCTGCTATGCCAGTCATTTGAGGTAAGAAGCCTTGGACCAATGAGCTCCCTAGCAGTGAGGATGGTTTATTTTGTTTATTTCTCTTTGCTTTTTGTTTTAAATAACACTTTGTATTCTTATTTGGCACATAAACATGTGACAGTTGAGTGAGTATGTTGCTCTTACAGGTTTGGACTGAGTTGATTGTTTCTAGAACTCCTGACCTGTACAACCCTGACTCTTATATTTTATCCCCACTTGCCCACTATCAATCAATTTGGGGAAAGAGAAATGAACATAAGTGAGAAAGGACCTTGTTTTGGAGTAGAACTCTTCCCACTTACCTAGATTAATAATTTATACAATAATTAGTAATCGTCCCAGGTTCCTTACAGTACGAATGACGGCCATCCAGTGGGCGGAGGCCAGGGATGCTTGCTGCTAAAAACACTACAATGCCCAGAGCAGCCGCATGCAACAAAGAATTATCTGGCCCCAAATGTCAATAGCACTGCTGCTCACAAACCCAGTTTGTATGACACACTGTTGTACAGTTGCCCTTGCTGGAATATACCCCGAATGTGCAAATGTGGCTGTGAGTCCCATGGGGCTTAGCCAGGATGATATACACTCTCCACCCTGGAAGTTTAGAAATGTGGGGACCATTATTGGCACTCAGTTGGTCTAGGATATGGGGGACTGTCTTTCGCACCAAAGACTTGTTTTATCCCAGATGCCCACAGTGGGCGAGACTGGGCCTGTTCCTGAGAATCTAGAGTGTTCCAGGAGAGAGCGGTGATCTCTGATCCCCACCCAGGAGCCCCTGATGCCCTGGACAGGCGGTCTGAGTTGGAGCCTGCCAGCAGCCCCAGGACGTGGGACCACAAGGGCCCATCAGATTCCTGGTCCGTGGCCTGTCTCTTCACAAGCCAGGGGTATCCTCATCAGTGGCTGGGGGCTGGGGGGAGGAGGGGGTGCTGGCCCTAGGAATTCTCCTGAGGGCCAGGGTCTGTTTGTAAGCCTTCAGACAACGTTGCTTTTATTTTAAGTGCACAAGGATTTCTCATCCAGAGTCATTTGACATGCAGATGATCACAGATTTTTAAAGGCTGTTGTCATGGTTTTGTCTCTGAAAGATTGCTATGTGCTGATGAGAGCCTTGACGCCAGCTCTGGGACCTCAGTCCTGGTGGCCTCAGGATTCAGAAGGAGATAAGAGAAGCAATTCTGAGACTTGTCTGTCAGTGGTCCTCGGCCTTCCTGTCTGGATTCAGTTAACCATTTAGCCCCACTGTTTTTTTCTTTTTTCTTTTTCTTTTTTTTTTAAACCATTCTTCATCGGAGATGGTTTCACATGGAACACGGGTGGCAAAATCAGTTGATGTTTTTCTGAATGTGATCTTTTCTGGAGGGTTAGCGGTGGGGCACAGAACTGATCTGCCTTTCTGTGGTCAACTTAGATGAAGGGCTAGGGATCCAATCAGTTACATCCCAAGCATCATCTTAGAGAAGGCAGTGCTTTATGCCCCCCAAGAGGAAGCGTCAACGGTGGGATTTCAGGCTGGGCAGCACATAGAAGGGTGAGGGATCGGTCTGGTGGGGGAGAGGCGGCAGTGAAAAGTGGAGGGCGAGGGAGACCCTTTAAGGCAGATATCGCCGGGTGTGAGGCTGGCCCCAGGGAGCACTTTGGCACATGCAGCCGGGCGTCTTCCATCACCTCCTGATTTGTCTGGGAGCCTGAGAGCCTGACTTGCTGTTGCCCTTGGGGCCGCTGGGCATAGCAATTCCTTCTCACCACACTGCGTTTCACTCTTGTTTGTGATGGGTTTCACCGCAGTGGGCGGTGTGGAGCTTGTTCTTGTTTAGTTTTGCGTTGTTTTGATTAGGGCTTCCATCCAGAGGAGGCGAACTGGATACTCTGAACCAAACACAGAGACCACCTCTGATAGGAAATTGGAGCTCCCTGAAATGTAGGCAGCCTGGTTGGAGGGAGTTGGAAGAGATTGCTTCACGCTGTGGATTTAGCGAGGCCTCCTGGCAGGAGGCCCACCGAGGGTGGAAGGATGGAGCCCGTCGGGGGTCTGCGGTTTGGGGGGGGGAGCTTGTCCTTCCACAGTCTGACATTTTGGCGACTTGATTTATTGGCCTGAGCCTCACGCGGTCTCTTTTGCTTTGCAGACAGAGATTGCGAAGAGACTGAACACGATTTTAGCACAGATTATGCCTTTCCTGTCACAAGAGGTAAGCCCTTCTTTTACTGTGCCCTCCGTTTCTTGCAGAGCAGCCCAGTGGCTGCCTAGGTCGCACCGGAGCCCCGGCCCCTGTCCGTTCATGTGGACCGAAGTTGACCACCTGGGGCTTTACAGAAGCTCCTCTGGCACATCAGAGGGGCCACTTGCTCCTTCAGTGGAACCTGTTCTCTGCCCCTGCCTGAGCCCTGAGAGGAGGGTCCTGGCCTGCGGCGGGGCTAACAGTGGGCAGTGGGTACCTCTTTGCCTCCCCTCCCCGCCCCGCCCCGACCCCATCCCAACCAGCATTCCCAGCCTCTGCTTCCCCGTGCCCCAGCTTCCACACCTGGAGACATCTAAGAGCAAGGAAGCCTGGCCAGTTAGCACCAAGGGCCAGACCCTGCGAGGAGAACCACTACCCAAAGGGGACCCCGGCCCCCAGGACAGAGTGTCCTCATCAGAGGCATGACCAAGTCAGTCACATCATCTTCTAAGCACACTTTTGCAAGAGACCCCCCGCCTGAGGCAGGGCTGGACCAGTGGGCAGTAGGAGAAAAGCATCTCCAAGGAGGCCCCGTGGTGCAGGACAGATGGGTGGGCTGCCCGAGAGGGGCCCCTTTCCATCCAGCAGAGCTCACTCCAGCCTGGGGCAGGCTTGCCCTCCAGGCCCCCCTCAGTGGCTGAGGCCATCCTCGCTCCCTCCGGGATTCCTGGGTCTCTGAGTCGCAGTAGTGACCCATGCATGATTGAATTCATGTAAAAACAGGATACAGTGATGTCCTAGGAGCTTGCAACCCATTAGGGGAGACAGCTGCCTATGAAGCGGGTTTCACCTCAAGGCTGAAGGGAATGAATGCACTAAAAAAAAAATTTTGTTTTTAAATAGACTCTATTTTTTATAGTTTGAGGTTCACAGCAAAACTGAGTGGAAGGTACAGAGATGTCCCCTAGCCTTCCCCACCATCAACATCCCACACCAGAGTAACTGATGAACCTACATCGACACGTTATCACCCAATTCCTAGCTTATAACGTTGTGCCATTTTTTTGTTGTTGTTGTTCGTTGTCTATTTAGATAGATACAGGTTGAGTATCTGTAGATACACGTACTTTTCCTCTGAACCCTTTGGGTGTAAGTTGCAAACATCCTGACAATTCACAGCACTCACTGCTCCAGCTGCCTCTCCTAAAAACGGGACACCCTCCTACGTGCCTGCACTATTGTCACCACATTTAGAAAACGAATAATCATTCAGTAGCATCTTCTAACATCCAGCCCATTCTCAAATGCCTGGAAGGCAGTTTTTTTGTCTGCGTGGCGGAGGGAGATGGTGGACAGATAGCCCTTTTTTGGCTCTTCTATATTTTAACTTAAAACTCTGGGAAGTGTGGATTACAGAAGTAATAGGCACGCGTTGAGAAGGGTTTAAAGGGTCCCCCGTCCTCCCTGTGTCCTCCTTTGGTCAGTGGACCTCCTCTGCCTCCTGTGTCACCGCCTGTCCCCTACCCCCGTGCCTCCGTGGTCGGTCGGGGACGGCGGCCGCCTCTAACCCACACCCGGTCCCTCCAGCACCAGCAGCAAGTGGCGCAGGCGGTGGAGCGAGCCAAGCAGGTCACCATGACGGAGCTGAACGCCATCATCGGGGTACGTGGACTCCCCAATCTGCCTCTCACCGTGTGTATAGCCCTTTTATTCCTCTCATTTACCATAACCAGAGATGGACCCTGACCTTAGCTGGCCTCAAAGAATGGCAGCCCCAGGGCTCCGGCCTCTCCCAGCATCTCATGGGCTTGGACCCACCTAGAGATCTCCCCCTGTGGCTCCCCGGTTGCCTCTCAGTCCCCAAGTTAAAGGGGTGCCCAACACGCCCTGATCCACCTCGAAATTCATCAGCCCCATCCTTTCCCGGCTTTCGGTGTCTCCAACATTGCAGGGGGGCGTGGACTCTGGGATCACCTTGGAGGCCAACCTGATTTCTCCCACCTCCCCAGGGGCCTGTCCCCTCACTGGCAAAGGTCTGCCCTTCTTTGGCCACCTGGGATCAGAACTGTCTCTGCTGTACTGTGATGTGAAACGTGCTGTGGCATTTGGGTCTGGGCCTTGTTGTCCCATGCGCTGAGCTGCCTGGAGGAGTCTTCATCATGGGCCCATGTCAAGTCCAGCCAGGGCCCCCGGCTAGGTCTCCCTGATGTTCTAGAAGTCCCATCTCACTCGGGAACAGGAAAAGATAATGCAGAGTGCTTCGTGAGGCCCACTTCTGGTCTGGCCCCTCAGTGAAAGGAGGAAGCCAGATCTCTCCCCTTTAGTGCTCCTACCTGGCTTACATCTTTAGTGCGTTTCTGGGATTGACACAGCATCTTTCTCCTGCTTGCTGCTTTGGTATGAGGCTGCTAAAGGATATTGAAGACAAGCGTCTGAGGAGAAACAGGTTTTTCAAGGGGACTTTGGGCAAGGCTCTTAGCCTCAGGATGCACCTGTCCTCCTTTGGTCCCTAAAATGAACAGGGTGGGTGAGATCACTGCTTCCCATCCACAGATGGCTGAGTCCAGGTCCCCAACGGAGCTTCTGAACAATAAATTCTAGGGCACTCACCCCAGAGTTCTTTTCCATAGGTTTGGGGTGGAACCGGAAATCTGTGGTTTTGAAGTTTTCTAGATCATTCGGAAGGGTAGTCAGGTTTGGGAAGCAGTAGACTGATTGGCTGAGGTCCCTCTAGCCCTCTGATTGGTCCTCTTTCCTCCTCTTGTTCTTAAGTACGGTCATTATTTCAAGGTGGAACTGAAGGCCTAGAATGTTCTGCTTGGTGGGATGAATGATGACTCTGGGCTCTTCATTCTGGGGCAGAAACCTGGAGACCTGTGTTCTAGTTAAGCCTCTTCCCCATGTGACCTCAGGCAGTCCCATCTCTTCCTCGGGCCTTAGTTTCTGCATCTGTGACAGGAGGGGGTGGACCAGTTCATCTCTTTGGGCCAGGCATGCCGGGAGGGGTGGGCTTGGAGTGACAGAGTGATGCTGGTGGATCCTGATCCTCCAACACATTACTGGGACCCGTGATGGTTACGGGGTTCTGTCCTGCTGGTCTGAGTCCCCTGGCAGCTGCTGAGTGCTGCTGGGGGATGGCCAGGGGGAGCGTTAGCCTCGGCTGAATCCTGACAATGTTGAGGCGGGAGGAGCAGACGCTCACCTACTGTGTGACAGGAGCAGAGAGGAGGACAGAAAGGGCAACAAGAGTGACTGGTCACTGCTTTTAGCCAGTGAGCTTGGGAGGCAGAGCCCCCAGCAGGGAAATCATAATATGGTAAAAGTTTGAAGTCTCCTTGGAAACCATCTTAGCCCAGGGTTCTTCAGCCTCAAGACTCGTGGACTTTGAGGCCAGATACTTTGTGAGGAGGCACGGTAGGGTGTTCAGCAGCAGCCCTGGCCTCCCCGCACTGGCTGCCAGTGGCACCCTCCCCCACACAGATGTGACACCCCAAAACGTCTCCAGACATTGCCAGATGTCCCGGCAGGGGCAGTGCATGAAATGGCCCGTGGTAGAGAACCACTGATCCAGCCGATGCCCTTGCTTTACAGAGACGGGGAGTGATTCACAGACCGTCACACGCGGTTCAGGAGCAGCGCCAGGCCAGAGGCCCCGGGCTGGCTTTCGGCTTAGGGCTCTTCCCCCGCTACCTCCCGTCCAGCCCTGGTGTGGCGCCTGTGTCCTCCTCAGTGGCCAGTTCACAGCGTGGTGGCTTTGCTGAGAGTGGCACATGAGTGGCACGTCGGGGTTCTCTGATACTTCTCCTCTCTCAGCTCCTCGTCCCTATCCGCTTTCCAGGCCCCGCCTTCCCATCCCTGCCGTGGCCACAGTGGAGTCCCTTCTCCCCCACTGTCTCCCCCCCACCCCTTTGGAATTAAAATCCTCTTATGAAAAAAACTTTTTTTTTAAGTTCTAAGAAAAGAGTGGAATTGGGGGAAGAAGCGCTGCTTGGATTAGCCCCACTTCCTTCAAGGAGTATTTAGGAAGCTACACGTTAGGTCAAGGCAGCTCGAGGCAGATATTGGAATTCAATTAAAGCCAACGAGTGGGGCCTGTGACCCCCATTTTCGAGGTAATTGCTTCTCCGGCTCTGAGTGAATGCGGCCGTCTCCCTGTCATTAAGAAGGCAGCCATCTAATCACTGCGCCTGACAGAGCCTCACAAGGCAGGAATTACGGATGGCTGAGGATGGGCTGAGGATGGCTCGCTGAGCCGGGGCATCCTGTGAAGGAGGAAGGAGAGGGACAGCGGGCTTGCGGCCGGGCTGACTCGAGAGAGTGATGGGAGGAGGGTGGCAGGGGGCCGGGGGGGCTGGTGGCCAAAGGGCAGGAGTCCTGCCCCAGCAGGGAAGGGCGGTGAAGGGAAGGGCCCAAAAGCCTTGTGGCTACCCACGTGGTACTGTCCGATTTGCCCCTCTTGGGGGAGAAGTAGCCCAGCCCCCTGGTCTGGGAGTTAGGGGGACTTTGGGCAAGTCACTTCATTCCTCTGGCCTGTTTTCCCCATTTGCGAAAAGATGGAGAAGGGCTGGGCAAGTTTCCTTTGACGTGCCCTCTTCAGTCAGTCATCTGGGGCTCTCTTGGGCGTGGGGTGGAAGGATTCTGGGTTCACATCTTGGCTCATTTCAGAGAGAGATGAGAGGTCAGGTAGACACATCTGGCGTGGGCATACCTGCAGCTAGTGGTGTGTATTTATCACATGAATTAGAGTATTTCCAGGGCCTCCCCTCCAGGTGAGAGAGGCCAGAATCCAGCGTCAGCTTGGTGTGAGGGGAGAGGGGACAGAGGGGCTGACGGAAGCCCAGGCTTGCTGGCCCAGCCTGCCCACCCCACACAGGGCCACTGGGAACTCAAGTGACTGTCTGGGGAAGGCAGGCCTGAAGGTGTGTGTCTGTTCGCCGGGGCCTGCCAGGACCCAATTACTGCAGACCTGTTACACACCCTTTTTTCTTGGATCCAAGTTATTGGGGGATCATTCGAGGGTCAAAAGATTCCTGAGCATGAGGGGTGAAATACTGTCCCTTGGTCAGCAGCTTGCACAAGGCCTCCCCAAGCAGATTAAAGACCTGTGAACTGATGCTACCCACCGTTTTCAGAACTCACGTTTTACTTTGCTCCGTGCTGGTCCAAGGTCACTGAACCCGGCAGGAGGAGGGGCACGTACCTCACTGGCCCCACTGACAATTTGGCCTGCATTCCCTTGGAAATTATTAGTGGAAGATGTAGGTGTTGGCTTGATTACTTTTTTTTTTCATTTTTTATTTTATATTGGAATATAGTTGATTAACAACATTGTGTTAATTTCAGGCATACAGCAAAGTGATTCAGTTGTACATATACATGTATCCATTCTTTTTCAAATTCTTTTCCCATTTAGGTTATTACAGAATATTGAGCAGAGTTCCCTGTGCTGTACAGTAGGTCCTTGTTGGTGCTTCTTATTTTTTTTTAAATTGGGTAAGCGGGGTGAGGAAGGGGGAGGTTTTAGCTTGTTACAAACTACACTGGGTATTTTGAAGCCAGTCCTGAGGTTCTCGCATTCCCTCCAGGATGCTGATGAGCTGGGTTCAGTTGACCTGGAGAAGGATGGTGCAGAGAGCGTGCCTTAGAATGAACGCATCTGTTTCTCTCAGCCAGGGGGCCGTGGTAGAGAGAAGTCATGCTGGGTTTGCGTCCTGGCTCTGGTTACTTTGGCTTAGCAGAGTTCCTTCGCCTCCCCCTGAGCCTGTTCCCGTCTCTGAAATGGGGATAACGGGGTTGTTGTGAGCTCTCCAAACTATAACAGAGCATGAAGGCACAATTCAGCCTGGAGCTGGGGGGCCACCTCCGTGGGCAGGAAGTAGAGGCCGGGGCTGCTCTCCCTCTCCTGGGAGGGCAGGGCGTCTGCATCTTATGCAGTTAGGACTCTGTCTGGGTGTCTTTGGTGGGTCTCAGCCCTGGAAATGCTTAGACAACTTCACTAGGTTTAACCCAGATCATGAACCTGAGAAGTGAAGCATTAAATCAGGTAGCAGAGGCATGAAGCGCAATGTGCATAATCCAGTTACACAGACTCGGCCAGCGCGGGCCTCCCCGACAGCCTCCCATGTAAGTGGCCATACCTTCGGAGCCCGGGACCTGGGCATTCGGCACACGTGAGGACAGGGACACACGTCTGCCCCACGGGACATGTTCTCTGACAGGTTGCTGTTCCAGCATGAAATGTTAAAGGTGGGAGGAAGGCATGCTCACGAGGGGGCTTGCTTCCACACGCCTCACCCCTCTTTTGGGGTTGGGGGGTGGGTTGTTGACTTCCTTTCCTATGGTGGACGGAGAAATCCTGGTCTTGGAGGGAATGGTGGAAGCCAGGGACAGGCTGCTGCAGAGTGACGAGCCCAGTGCCCTCCTCGAACGGTGGACTCGATCCCATTTGTCCCCAGTTGAAAACGCTGTCACCCTCCCACTCGGATGTCACTGTGTTTCTGCACATCGTCCTCTGAAGTCATAGATATGTCACAGGGATAGAAATGCAGCCTGAGGATGGCTGTGCCCTGCCTGCGACACGGGGACGGAGAGACGGGTGGATCACTGCCAGCCAGCTCCCCCTGCCCCGCTGCGGCAAAGACTTTATCTCACTCTTTTATCACAACCAGGACTGTTGTTAGCAGACCCTTGGCCCAACAAGGCCTGGCATCTGTCCTCGCCCCAGGAGAGAAGCCTGGGAGGAGGTCGGCTCTCAGTCCCTGCTTCCTGGAGCCTGCTGGGCTGCTCCCGACTATGCCTTCCAACCACCCAGAGCAGACCTCAGGGGAATTTCTGGCTGTGCAGGGGGTGCTCTTGTATTTGAAGATGAGAAGTACACGGAAGCTGCCTTTCCTCTGTTGCAAAGGAGACACTCCTGCTTGATGGGCCACGGCTGAAAACCACCCTCTCCGTCTGGGAAGCTCAGCAGCTTTGAAAGCCACTGTCTTCCAAACAGCCACTGCAACCACAGCCTTTGTTCCAAGCTTCTGGTGCTAGTTCACTGGTTCATGTTTTGGGAAGCAGGATGCATCACTGATGCTCGTCGTCCCAACCAAGAGGAGGCTTGGATCTGGGAAGGTGGATGGCTTTTGGACAGAGCCACTCTGCTGACTTACTTCCCAGCCTCTCTGTGTAAACCCTTTTCCAACATTTTCATCTATTCACCCAGCAAATGTGTATTGGGCAAACATGCCAGGCCCCACTCAAGGTGCTGGGATGGATAAAACAAGGTCCCTTCTTTCTGGAGCTCACGAGTTGGCCAAGATCAGAGAAAGATGAAAGATGCAGTTCTATTTGTGGTCCGCTCATAGTTTTTGCTAATGTTTGTTGAACGCCTACTTTGCCTTCACGTGTAATAATGCACTTGATCCTTGTACAACCCGAAGAGATGGGCTGCGTTCTGATCCCCACTTTGCAGATGAGGAAACTGAGGCTGAGAGAGGTCCACTGTTGTCTAAGGTCTTATAACTGATAAAAGATAGAGCGGGACATCTTCCTTAGTCTGTCTGGCTCCAGAGTCTAAGCTGTCATCACTCTCAGAAAGGAGGAACCTGTTGTGACCCGGAGGATGGGGAGGGCTTCCAGGGGGCCCTTCGGCTTCGTTTCTGCTCTGGCGTCTCGAGGCAGATCTGGGGTCAGGCTGCAACCTGGACCAGTGCCCACCGGCAGCTTCCGTAAACTGCCCACCAAGAGATGTCCTAGGTCTGGAGCAATGGCCGTGGGTCCCAGCCTTTCTCCCCAAACTGAGAAATGAGCTCTCTGGGGCCAGGAGTGTGGTGTGATTGGGGGTGCCGTTAAATTTGGGGGTGCACCAGGTGGGCAGTTTGCGGCTTAGTTGGGGAAGAGCGGGGCTCTTAATCCCTGACCTCAAACACACTCACTGCCTCTTGGAGCCTCACGTCTGTCCAGAACTGTGGGCCTTCATTGTGTTTTGTTGTCTGTCATCAGTGGCCTGAGAGCCACGGTTCACACTGACAGGCGAGCTTGTCACGTCTTGGCTCTTTGTCACCCCCACCAACTCTTCTTGCTTTGGGGAGGAGGGTCTCTTTAGGAACATTCTTTGGATGACGTCGGTGGTTGACAGATTTGAGTCCAGATACCACACTAGTGGTGAGGCTTGGCTAGTTACTGGCCGCCCACTCCAGCCCCTAAGTGCCAGTTTGCCATCTGTAGAATGGGCAGAACCCTTCTGCCAGGTAGTTGGAAGGGTCAGAGAAAATATTTGGAAAGGGCCCAGGCATTCATTCAGGCATTCAGTAAATTTCTGTTCCCTCCTTTTGTGCTCGTTGAGAAGAAAGATGTATGTGTACCCAAGGGCCCAGCCATTCCTAAGAAATATTTCAGTCCCTGTGAAATATTCAGCTGTGGTGTAGCTTGCGCCACAGTGCCTGAGGTTCTTGACGCAATCTTGGGAATGATAAAGGGCGCTTTGTCTTGGCTGCTGGGGGAGCACAAGGGGAAGGGGGAAAAGAAGGCTCTGAGGCTAGTGCTGAGCGGAATCCTTGATTAGGGATTGTTAATCCTTGCTATTGATAATAAGTGACTTAATGCACGACTAGATTTTGGAAGGGGAGGGAGCCATGGAAAGGCCTCTGGGGAAACGTTCAGCTATTGTTATGAGATCACTTAGTGAGTAACCTGCCTGAGGTCACCCAGCTAGTCAGTGCCAGAGCTGGGATTTGAATCCTGGTCTGTCTTGATTCCAAAGCCCCCACTCTTCCTGTTACCCTGTTCTCCACTCTGATGTCCAGTGACGTTGGCTCTCATTCCACTGGCCCCAAACTCCTCTTGATCTCGGGACTCCTCTGCTGTGTCCTGCCCCTGCTCTGTAAGACAGGCGTGGAGTTCCTCAGAATTAAGGAGTCTGCCCCAGGGTACGGGCTCAGGGTGGGAAACGCTGGCTGCTGACGTTTGCAGGCATGTAAGCATGAGCAAAACTGTGACCGCGAGGAGCTTAAAAGTGGATCGCCCTCAGCGGAGAGGGAACCCCGATGACTGGCTTTTAAATGCATGCTGTATTTATCTTGGGCTTGGAAACATGCATTGAGAAGTTCTGTCCTGAGACTGGGGTTGGAGAGGAGATGGAGTGTTTGCCATCATAAATCTTGTGTCTCAATTGTGGTCCATTACCAGACTTCCTCCAGCATGACAGCATGTGTGGCCTGAGCTGGGGGCAGAGGTTTGGGGGGCATGTTCCCCCCGGCACTTCCTGGAGGAGCAAGAGGGCTGGCCCGGGCCTCCCCGGCCCTCCCCGCTCAGCCGCACTCACCACCAACTTCATTGCAGCAACAGCAGCTCCAGGCGCAGCACCTCTCCCACGCCACGCACGGCCCCCCGGTGCAGCTGCCACCCCACCCGTCAGGCCTGCAGCCTCCAGGGATCCCCCCAGTGACGGGGAGCAGCTCAGGGCTGCTGGCACTTGGTACCCTGGGCAGCCAGGCCCACCTGTCGGTGAAGGACGAGAAGAACCACCATGAGCTGGACCACAGAGGTGCGGCCCGGGGCAGGGGCGGAGGGCAGAGTGCAGGGCGGGGGGGCAGAGGTTTTGGAGGCCCCTCTGTGAATCGACACAGCAAATGCTGTCACCCGAGGACCAGGAGTTAGCAAAAGGCTTGGCGCCATCTATTAAGTTCCTGGTACACGGAAACCGGACCCCCATCCCCCAGGCCACCCCCCAATCCCTGATGTGTACCTGCTCTTCTTTGCCCTGGAAGACATGTTGTCCTTTCTTCCTGGAGTACCTTCCCATCTTCCTAGCCACACCCTGTGCACCCTCCAAGGGCCAGCCCCAGTCCCACTCCTTCAGGATGCCCTCCTGGCCAAGCTGAGGGTCTCTTTTCAAATTCCCATAAGAGTTCAAGAGTTGGGGGTCCCAAGACGGAGCCCTTTGTTGCCGTTCTTCTGTTTCCTACCCTGGAAAGAGTTTTATCCTCACCAGGATCATTAGTCCTTGGACAGAGACCGAGTTTTTTGGAAAAGATACCCAGTTGGCGCTCAAGTAAAGACTCGTTAGGGGACTGTCTTTAAGTAGAGGTGGTGGTGACGCTGCTGCAGGGAGATGATTGGGAAGACTGGGAATGAGAACGTCCTCTACCCTTAACCCAGCCTGTCCCGCGAAGACCCCTGAAGCTGCGCCGAGAAGGGCCTTGGGAGGGCCTAGTTTGATCGGGAAAGGAGAGGGCCTGGTGGCCTCCTAGCAGACCCTTTGCAAAGATTGCCACCTTGTGTGGTCTGCCCTTAGATATTATTTTTCTAGCTTTATTGAGAGATAGTCGACACATACTATTCTGTTTAAGGTGCACCACATGATGGTTTGATTTGCCCTTAGATATTTACTGGGGCACATGGCCAATGCCTTATGAGCCGGCCCTGAGCACAGGGGGCTTGGAGTGTTACCATCCTGCCCGGGACCGGGGCCATGGGGCAGTAGTAGCAGGTCATGGGAACCAGAGACTAAGTTTTTTTGCCCCCTGCAGTAGGGTGGTCCTCCTGGCAGAGGAAGAGGGCCTCCCCACAACAGACAAGGAGGATCAGGGAGCTAGTGCTTGGCCGGGCAAATAATCAGAGGCCTCAGCTTCCAGGGGCGTCTTGGTAAAGAAACAGAGAAGAGTGTTAATTAAAAAACAACACCACCAAAATACCACTCCCATAATTCCTTTTTTTTTTTTTAAATAACAATAATGTTCTCAACTCCCAGGTCCTATGGATATTTTGCATAGCACGATCCTTCCCAAGTTTATGGCTTTAAAAACTGCTGACCAGTAATCTTGGTGCCCTTCTCGGCATGTCAGGGAGAGCTAGGCCACAGATCCCCCCCGCTGCCCCACCGGGGCCTGGTGGCCGGGTGAAGCATTGGAATTGGGGCGGTTGATTTCCAAACTGAGAGACGTCACCTAATGGCCCTACCTTGGCTGACCCGCGGTGACTCAGAGAGCCAGGCCGCTGCCCGTTTTAGAACCCATGAACTAGCAAAGCAGAAAAGCCAACTGGACGAGACTGACCTTGTTTTCTTTTTTGTTTCTCTGTCTTGGGGGACCTGCCCCTCCTCCTGCCCTGGCCTTCTGTCCCCAAAGAGAGAGAATCCAGCACGGTAAGTGCCAGCACTCTGGAACCTGTGGGGGGGGGTTGGTGTTTGGGTGCTGGGGGGGGTCAGCCCTCACCCTGTGTGGGCTCCTGGGAGAAGGGTGTCATCGTGAAAGAGGTGCTGCTGTCCCCTGTTGAGTGACCTGCACTTGGGGAAGCCTTCATCTCTCCAGGCTTCAGGGCCATCATTTGTTAAATGAAGAGCTGGCTTAAGTGGGCTCTACTAACCAACCGCCTTTTATACGAGAGTTGATTACTGGAGAGGTCAGCCAGCCAGCCCTGGGCCCTCCAAGGGGGGCTGTGGAGTCACAGGGCTGAACCCAGAGCTCGGGACCCTGGTCCCCGCCTCGTTTGGGGCCAGAGTGCCTCCCTGCCCCCCAGATTGGCTGACCCCTGTATGATCCTATATCCTCCTCATTTCCTCCCAGCACCTGAGGTTTCTCCCTGTTCTAGGCTTTAACTCGGTTTGGGAAAGTGCTAGCAAGAGAGCGTTAAGGGCAGGCTGCCTGCGTGTCTGTCAGCTCTGAGATTTGTTGTAAATCTTTCTGATCACACTGAGGCTCAGAGGTTCTGTTTCAAGTGAATAAGCCTTCTGAATAAGCACAGTGGAGTCTGGATAAAAAAAATCCTCCAGCGATTAACACAGCTATTTTATTCCTCATCGCCGTCCTTGTATCTGGGGCCATCTAATCTGTTAGGATGGCTTTGGTTATTACCTCGTGTTAAGTAGGACTTGGAAGGTCAGGCAGTTAACTAACCATCTAGACAGCAGCTTCCTTGGGCGACTCCTCCATCCCGACCCACCTCCCCTTGCCAGCCCTCTACCCGGCTGACTTTAAACCTCCCATTAGCAGCAGTGCTCACGTCCCCTCTCGACTTGCCTGTGTGCTCAGAAATCCAGGTCATTTGGGCCCAGGAATGGCTAGGTGCATAAGAAAGGAACAGCTGAAACTGTAAATCCATTTTGATTGCTTCAATGTTGATCCCAGTAGGTGGCCTTGTTGGAGGGCTGGGCTGGACACCTCAAGGCTCAGTCTGGTCCCAGATGCATGGGATGTTGGGTAGTCCTCTTGGCCTCTCTGAGCCTCAGTTTCTCTATCTGTAACATGGCAATATTCCTGCCCAGCCGGCCTCTCCGCTTAGCTAGGAAGACCCCCTGCTCAGAACAGGACCCAGGATCCTGGAGCTTAACTGCTGAACAGGGACCTGCCGCAGAGAGAAGTGGGTGCTCGGCCCCTTCCCTGCCTTCACACATTCTCATGCTCATCCTCGTGGCTCTTGGCTCTGGCTTTGTGCCCCCGTCTGTGAACGGTTTCTGCTAAAAGGAACCCATGGGGAACCCCTAAGAGCTGGGCTCTTCGCTCCGCAGTGCTCGCCGACATCCAGACTCAGGGCAGAGGGGCCATCCTTGGGCCACTGGAGAATTCCGTGGAAACGAATCGGGACGCCGTCCTGGGCCGGGAGGGGGTGTGGGGCGTCCCGGGGAGAGGCAGTAGGGGCTCACATGTGTGCACGCGGCCATGGTGTTGGAGGGAGTGTAGACAAACGTAATCAGCCCTTTGGAAACCAGGTTGTCAACAGATGAGGCCCCGGCAGGAAAGACAGGGCCGTGTCGGAGTGGAATGGGCTGGAAGCTGTCCCAGAGGGGTTAGTCTGGAGTCCAATTAGAGGTAGCTTCATTCATATTTCCTTGCCTAGCCGAAGCAATAAAAAATACTTAGTTTTTTGGCCGCCTGCCAGCCAGAGGCGGGCTGGATCGATGCCGCTAAACGCCTGACAGGACTCTCCTCCGGTAGCAGCGAGGGTTTTCAGCCTGACTGCAGGAGAAGAAAGAGCCCGCTGTTCTCTGAGCCGTGGCCCTGGTCGCGGGGAGAAACGCGAGCAGCCGCGCGGCCCCCCTTTCCTCCCCGCCTGCCCCACCCGAGAGCAGAGGGGCTGGGAGCGCCGCTGCTTAGCACGGGGCGGGCCACCGTCAGAGGAACTGAAATGAAATGACGGCGATTTTTCTGCCGGCGCTCGCCGCGGCTAATTGAATCACGGCTGTGCGTGTATCGCCGCCGCGCCTGCCCGGCTGTGGGGAAGGTTGAGCTGCGCTTCCATTATAACCTCCGTATTTTCTTCGAGGCTTGATAACTCTGCCAGTTTAATTTGCTTCAGGCAGAAGCTTGGCAGGGAAGGGTTGCCCAGAAACCGGCTTCGGGGAGGAAATAGAGTTCTGCGTCTGGTTCCCGCACCACTCGCACCCGCCCCCGACCCAGAACGCCGACCCCGGCCTCTGGGGAAGTGGGGAGACTTTCCACCTGCCTCTTGACGCCCTTCTCCTCTGAGCAGACGTCCCTCTGGGTCCCCACGTGGCCTCGTCACACACCCCTGGGGATGGGGATGGGGATGAAGTGGACTTGGCCTTCCCTCCAGCTGGATTGTGAGATCCTGGAGGGCAGGGACTGCGTCTTGTTCTTTCCTCCACACCTGGCATCCAGCCCCAGGCCTGATCCAGGGCAGGTGCCCTGAAGAGGGTGCTGAGCGAAGCGGGGACGGTGTCGCGTGGTCTCTTAGGAAGGGGCAAACCTGGGCAGCCCCCTAGAGGGGGTTGTGATATTTTTCTCTTGGCACGGAGGTTTGCTGGCAGGTACCCCTGCCCGTAGCTCCTTCCTCCCTGCTCCCAGCCCGGTGCCGGTGGCCACGTGATGCCTGCCGTTCCTGGTTACCCATCACACCATCAGCCAGGGTCCTCCTCTGTGGGCAGCTCTCCCCTTCCAGCACCACTCTGTCCCCGGGCCCACTGGCGGGTGCTTCTCCTGCCTCGCCTGTTGGCCCACCTTCCCTCTTCCCAGGCCCGAAATTCCAAACTCTTCTCGTCCTCACTTGCTTTGTAGTTGAAGGGAGAACTCGTTAAGTCTCTTCCAGGCCTAAAAAACTTGGGTTTCCTTCATGTTGCCTGCTGCTGGGGGACCTTGGGCACGTTGCCTATTGTCTTGGGGCTCCTCCTTTCCCGTCATTACAAAGGGGGGGGAGTCTCCCTGTCCTCTATACCTTTTCCTGTCTTAAGAGGGGAAAGGCTTCATGACATTGCATTTTCTGTTTCTTTATAACCCTGGCGTTTCTCTAAAGTTGTAGGAGGCCATGCTGTAGTTGTAGGGTGTTCGCACAAAATGCCCCATTGCCCTCCTACACTTAGGAGGCCTGTTGGCACCCCGGCGATCCCCGTCCCCATCAGTCTCCGCGCTCCTGTCGGGTTCAGCTGATGAAGTATTGCGCTTGGCCCCAGTTTGTCGGCTCAGATCCATCTTTCGAGACCCAGAGCAGATTCAGTTTCTCCATTCTTTGAGCAAATATGTGTGGCAGGCACAGATGGGCGGTGGAGGACACAGGCGTGACCCCCGCCCTCATGAGGCATACGGTCTCATAGGCCAGAGGCAAATGGCCCGTGCTGGGTAATTATCTAACAGCAGCTACAGAAGAGAATTGACGTGCTCCCGGGGTCGCTCCCAGGGGAACCGAGTCTGGGGAGTTGGGAAGGCGTCCCTGGGGAACCTCCGATGGAGCTGAGACCTGCAGGACACACATGACACCTCAGCTGACCTTCTGAATCACTTAGCTATGTCAATATGTGCATGAAATGTTCATACTAACTCTCCTTCTTGCTTGCAGAATAACTCGGTGTCGCCCTCGGAAAGCCTACGGGCCAGTGAGAAGCACCGGGGCTCCGCGGACTACAGCATGGAAGCCAAGAAGCGGAAAGCGGAGGAGAAGGACAGTTTGAGCCGATACGTACGTCTGAGAGCGCGGCGGGTTCCGCCGGGGTTTGGATTGGGTGGGCTGGGCTGGGGGAGACCCCACGGGGCCTGAGTCGTGGGAACGTCAGGAAGAGGTGGGGGCAGGAGACGCTGCCCCACTGAGGAGGGCAGGTGGCCCGGGCAGGGGAAGCGTCCACAGACCGATGTCCTGTGAGCCTGCGGACCACGGCCAGGAGGCAGTGGACAGGGAAGCCATCCCGGCCTTCGTGGGGCCTGGGGAGAGCTAGAGGCACCTCCCCCGATGGGCCAACAACCCCCTGCTGCCATCACGGCCCCCTCAGGACCTCCGGTCTGCTCTGGGGGCCGTCCCTGGCATCCCCACACTTCGACCCTACAGGTGGTCACGGTGTCTGCTCTGTGCCAGGCCGAGCGGGGTTGAGAGCTGGGGCAGAGGGCAGGGGGCGATGCGGTGTGGGACCCGGTGCCCTTGGGCCCGGCCCTCCGTGTTCAGCCACTTGGCTGTTCTGGGGCTTTGGACACGTTGCACAGCCAAAGCCTCAGCTGCGTTTCTGGGAGACGAGGCTAATCACCCCTCCCACACAGTGATGGGAATGATGGAACGAGACCAGCGCGCTCACTTGCAAATGGTGGTGGATATCAGGCCAGCTGGAGAGAGGTGTCTGGCTCCAAAGTGACACGTTAAAGCAGGCTTAGAAATATTATAACTGGGCAGGTGTTGGTGAGGCTGCCTGTGGGCGTGGGAGCAGAATGACCCTGGGGCTGGGGTCTGGGCTAGCAAACAGCAAGGAGAAGAGGTCAGCTTTGGTGGGGCTGAGTGGGGAGAGTGTGGACTTCGGGGTTTGGCCGGGGTTCAGATCCTGGCTGGTGGAAGCAGGGGGCGTGGTTTGGGCTCAGTCTGGGGTGGGCGTGGCCTCTCACTGGCTTCCCTCTCCGTGCAGGACAGTGACGGGGACAAGAGTGACGATCTGGTGGTGGACGTTTCCAATGAGGTAAGGGCTGGCCCAGGTCGCAGGACGGCTGTCCCTGTGCGGGGTGGTTGGCGATTGCTCCTGTCCTGGGTGGGAGCTGTCGTGTCTCGGCTGTTGCACCGTTACCAGCAGCCCCAGCTGGGTGACGAGGCCTTTGGGGTTGGGGCATCCAGCTGGTCAGGAGGAGGAGCGCAGGGCTTGACTGCCTGGTGGCTGGGCGTTCGTGCGCGCTGCTGGGTTCCTAGGATGGGTCTCCAGAGAGAGGCCCCTGAAGATCCCAGGGGAGGGCTGGCTCCCAGTCCCCATGGTCCTCCAGGTCAGCTCTGTTCTCCCCACCACCCCTGGGATCTTGGGGTTGTGAGCCCCCTGGGTCAGCCTTAGCGAGGGATGGGGAGCTGGAAAGGATCTACCCAGGGCCGAAGCCCAGCTGCCCAGCTTGGAGTCCTGAACTTGTCTTTGATCTTGGACAGCTCACCTCCACCCACCCAGGCCTCAGTCTCCCCATCTGTGGGATGAAGGGGTCAGACTAGGTCATTAAAAACTCGTTGTCCCCACTTGGGACCAGGCTCTTTTCCCATGCCCTGTGCCCACTCCCTTCCCGTCCCCAGAGCAGAGAAGACTCCAGGCTCGTCACTGCTTAGCACATCCCCACATCGCTTGTGTTTTTAGGACCCAGCGACGCCCCGGGTCAGCCCCGCACACTCCCCTCCTGAAAACGGGCTGGACAAGGCCCGTGGCCTGAAGAAGGACGCCCCCACCAGCCCCGCCTCGGTGGCCTCCTCCAGCAGCACGCCCTCCTCCAAGACCAAAGACCTTGGTCATGTATGTGGGGTCTGCCCCTGGCGCCACAGAGGCTAGGAGAGGGTGGGGAACGTGGGGGCAGAGGGAAAAGGGTCTGGAAAAGGGTCTGGATCTGGAGTGGTGGTAAGTGGAAGGCAGAGGGCTGGAGTAGAAAGCACACGGATTGGGGCTTGGCCTGGGTTCAAATCCTGGCTTTACCACTTACAGGCTGAGCCCTGTGCTTATTATTAGTTAACATTTCTAAGCCTTGGTTGCTGCATCTATTAAATGGGCACAATTACCACAGTCCCTGCCAAACAAGATTGGGCAAGAATTGAGGAGCTGTGGGGCAGAAGATTCAGAGCTGGGTCCAGCACTGGGCTTCATGTGGTGCCCAGCTCTTGGGAGAAAGGAATCTTCATGGCTTCCCTTGGTCTCTGCATCTGCCCTTTTCAGAATGACAAATCCTCCACCCCTGGGCTCAAGTCCAACACACCAACCCCAAGGAACGATGCCCCAACTCCGGGCACCAGCACGACCCCGGGACTCCGGTCGATGCCGGGCAAACCTCCAGGCATGGACCCGATAGGTATAATGGGTAGGCACGATGGGGCTGGGCTGACCATGTTTGAGGGGAGGGGGTCTGCCCCAGGCCAGGGCTGGAGCCTCACAGATGGGGGCCAGGGAGGGGGGTCAGAGTCAGGGCTCTCCCAGGGCCCGTCTCTGGGGGACTTGGTCAGGTTTGAGAAGGAGGTGAGTGCCTGGTGCTTCAACACCGATGTCAGGGCTTACTGGAGCCACTGTGCACTAGGTGTGTGGAAGGAGCTTCAGACCGGTCAGGACACCAGTGATCTGTCTGCCTCTGCTGTTCTGTGAGGCTCTGAACAACCCCCTCCTCTGGGCCTCCCGAGTCCTGCTCTATAAAAAGTGGTGGGCACATCTCTCAGCTCGAACCTTCTTAGGCTGTGAAGATGGGGTTCTCTGGTCGGTGGGTTCAGTCCAGGAGGACTGCCTGGAGTAGGCAGCTTTAGAACACAGGAAGGATTGCTGCTGGGCGGGGAGGCAGCCTGGTGGCCTGAGCTTTGCCCTTGATGGAGGCATGGGGGGCCCACTCCCCTTGGTGGCCTCTCCCGGCTGACGCCCGCCTCCTTGCAGCCTCGGCCCTGCGCACGCCCATCTCCATCACCAGCTCCTACGCTGCGCCCTTTGCCATGATGAGCCACCATGAGATGAACGGCTCCCTCACCAGCCCCAGCGCCTACGCCGGCCTCCACAACATCCCACCCCAGATGAGCGCGGCTGCCGCCGCCGCTGCCGCCGCCTATGGCCGATCGCCAATGGTGAGCTTTGGAGCTGTACGTAGACCTTTTGGCTCCTTTTTTGGGGGGACTGGGTAAGGAGCGGGGGAGTTGGAGGGGGTGAGGGTGGCCCTTCCTGCACACCAAAGGGGACCTCCCAGGCCCAGCGACCAGGCAGCTGCCTTCGGGGCAGAGTGTTTATTAGGAATAAGAGTGGAACACACTTGGGGGTCAGCAGACCTGGGTCCCACCCCGCCTGCCCGTCAGTCGCCACGTGACCTCACACAACACAGCCTCCCTGGGCTGCCCCTTTCCATCTGGGAAGCGGGGCTGACACCTCTCTTTCTGGGCTCTGTGGGGGTGGGAATCCCACGGTGAGTCGGGCGATTTCCACGAGGCAGGGGCTTGGCAAATGGGGCAGCCCGTTATACCAAGATTTGTCTGCCGTTTATTGAGAGCAGTTCAGACTGGAGAGGGAGGTCCTCTTCCAGGAGACGGTTTTTCTCTTGATCTCCTGAACCCAGGTTGGCCTCCTCTCCACATGACAAGCCTTCTGGGACACCAGGGGAGGGAACAAAGTGAGGAGGGGCCTGCTCGGCCTTGCAGAGCAGGGAGAATGAGCTGGGGGTGGGAGTGGAAGATAAGCGGTTCAGAGTTCGGGGTCTGGACCATCATCCTGTTCCTGCCATTGTCCTGGACAAGGCGCTCGGCCCTCCTGGGCCCGTACGCTCTCTGGAACAAGGGGCTGTGCTCTGCCCAGCTGTCTCGGGTTCTGAAGAGGCAGCGCCGTGCGGGTGGGACAGGAGGTGGTGGAGGAGGAAGCCGGTGGGGGGGGATGTATAGTGGGGGGACGTATGGCGGCACCCCTCACGAATGGCTGGCCTTGCCTTGCCTTGCAGGTTGGGTTTGACCCTCACCCCCCGATGCGGGCCACGGGCCTGCCCTCCAGCCTCGCCTCCATTCCTGGTGGAAAACCGTAAGCTTTGGCTATTTTCTGCTTCTTGGGGAGGGCAGGGGAGAGCACACCACCCACCCACCCATCCCCTGCCCCGGTGGACCTCCCCTGAGGAAAGGTGCCTGCCCCTCTTGGGGTACCCATAGGCCAGGTTGCAACCCCAGCAAAGCTGCCTGGCCACACTCCTGAACGGCCCCCAGGCTCCCTCTGAAAGGTGAACGAGACAGGGCTGGGGTTGAGGATGTGGTCCCTGGGCTCTGAGAGGGAAGGAACACTTCGGACACTGCGGTCTCCCAACCAGATGCCATGGAGCTGCCCTGGCCTTGGGGGCTCCTGTGGGTTCTGCCCACAGCTGGCACCTAAAACAGCAGGCCGACCACGCTGGCTCACCCCGGGCTCTCATGTGCACCCTGTTGATTCATTTGGAGGGTCGCAAACAGGTTTTCCTCCCTAATGCCACCGGCTCCTAGAGGAGGGGTGGCGTTCAAGCTGGGTCCTTTCTGGAGTCAGCGTGTTCGGGATTCTGTAGATGGTGGGGAAGGGTGTTCCACGGCCAGTTGGGGGTCAGCAACCTGGTTTGGAGCAAGGATCTGTAAGCGGGGGCAGAAGCAAAGGTTGGACTCTGCAGCAGTTTCCGGCCCGGTGCAGCCAGGCCAAGGAGGTTGGGGTTACCAGGTGCCCTGAGATGTGGGGAGAGGGGACACCTGGAGGCAGGGAGGCCAGGCAGGGGCGGGTGCCGGTCAAACTGGGCAGGAGTTGTGCAAACTGTTAGAGGATTGGAGATGGCAGAAGTGTGGTTCTCCCCTCCCAGAGCCTACTCTTTCCACGTGAGTGCTGACGGGCAGATGCAGCCCGTGCCCTTCCCCCACGACGCCCTGGCAGGCCCCGGCATCCCCAGGCACGCCCGACAGATCAACACACTCAGCCACGGGGAGGTGGTGTGTGCGGTGACCATCAGCAACCCCACGCGGCACGTCTACACAGGTGGCAAGGGCTGCGTGAAGATCTGGGACATCAGCCAGCCGGGCAGCAAGAGCCCCATCTCCCAGCTGGACTGCCTGGTGAGGACCCCAGGGCTGCGGGCGTCCCTTCCCACCGGTCTAGGAGAGCGGGGCAGCCTGGGTCAGCGGGAGAGCCCCATCCCCCCCGGCCAGGTGCAGCCCTGTATTGGCTGGGCGACTTTGGGCAAGCTGGCAAACCTCCCTGAGCCCCACTTTCGTCGTCTGTAAGGGGAGATGATGCTGACCTCCAGGGGTTTGTGAAGAAGGGAGTGAAAGTTTGAAAGGGGGGTGAATGAGGAGTGGGGTGAGTGAGGAGCGGGGTCGGACTGGCAGCTGCCTTCAGTAAGGGCAGGAAGTGAGCAGAAGCGGCCAGGGTGCTCAGTGCTGTGGACCCTCCTGGTCCCCAGGCGGGGAGGTGGGTGGTGCTGAAGACTGCCCCTTCCCCCTCCAGAACAGGGACAACTACATCCGCTCCTGCAAGCTGCTCCCCGACGGGCGCACGCTGATCGTGGGCGGCGAGGCCAGCACGCTCACCATCTGGGACCTGGCCTCACCCACGCCCCGCATCAAGGCCGAGCTGACGTCCTCGGCTCCGGCCTGCTACGCCCTGGCCATCAGCCCCGACGCCAAAGTCTGCTTCTCCTGCTGTAGCGACGGGAACATTGCCGTGTGGGACCTGCACAACCAGACGCTGGTCAGGTTAGGCACGGGAGGGAGCGGGGGTCCTGGTCCTCGGGAAGGCCTCGCTGGCCGTGCCTGGTATCTTTGCTGCGACTGGCCTGTCCGAGGTGCTGTGGGCCGGCCGGAACAGCGCGGGCGAGGGCACCCAGGTGAGAAAACAGCTTGTGCCAGATGCCCGGCATAGGTAGAGGATGGAGGGCTCCTTGGCCCAGGAGCTCGCACAAGGCTCTGGGGAGAAGGGGAGCTGGAGCAGGCCTGGGAGTGTGGGACTCGGATGAGTGGAGACACACAGACAGGGCAGGAGAAGGAGAGGCGTTGAGACCAGAGTAGAGGAGCAGTACCTCTTGGTGGTTAAGTGTGGGGCCTCGGGAGCAAAGCTGCAGGGTTTCAGTCTTGCCGCCGTGTGACCTTGTGCAAGTCACTTAACCTCCGTGCCTCGGTTTCCCCTGCATGCAACGGGCAGAGTGAAGCCCCTTCCTTAGAGTCGAACCCCAGCGCCAGGCCCAGCATCGGCCCTCAGTGCAGTGTGGCCATCTGCGTTAGTCATAGCACCATGCAGCTGGTTTATGGCCTCGGCCACGTGGTTCATGCGGGGTGACGAGGATGGATCAAGAATGCAGATTGAGGAGGCATGGGGTTTCGGGCTAAGGGGGGTTCCCCTGTCACGTACCTACTCCCCCAGAACTGCCCCTGCCCAAGACCCTTGAGCAGAGTAGGAGAGGGGCCCAGGCCTGGCTCTGCTGCAAGCTCCCCGGGGGACGATGGACCTCAGTTTCCTGTTCTGCTCGGGCGGAGCTGGCCTGCCCCCTGGGATGGCTGTCCGCTTGGCATCGGTTCTTCCCCGGAGCTCACCGCCATCCCTGCCTGGCCTTCCTAGGCAGTTCCAGGGCCACACGGATGGGGCCAGCTGCATAGACATCTCCCACGACGGCACCAAGCTGTGGACCGGAGGCCTGGACAACACCGTGCGCTCCTGGGACCTGCGGGAGGGCCGGCAGCTGCAGCAGCATGACTTCACCTCCCAGGTGTGCCCCCGAGACCCCCCACTTCCCTCCATTGGAGCAGCGTGGGGCCTTCCCTCCCCAGGTCCCAGTGGCTGGGTCAGGGGACAAAGGGACCCTTACACCTGGTCGTTGCAAATGGACCTGAGACCAACCTGAGCCATCTGGGAAGGCTTCCTGGAGGAAGTGGCAATGAAACAGAATCGACAAGGCTTTGGAGTTGGACACACTTGACCCAACGGCTTGGATTTGATTCCCAGCTCCTCTACCATTGAGCACTTTGGCCTTGGTTTTCTCACATGGGATGGGAATAGTCATAGCTACCTCACGGGTCTGGTGTGAGCGCCTGAAATGGTCCCTCTAAAAGCCTTAGCTGTAAGCCTGGCTCATAGAAAGCATTCTATAAGTGCCAGGTATTACTATTTTTTGTTATTATTTTATTACTCGTTTTAATATTTTAATCTTGTTATTCAATACGTTAGTGTTTTATTTACTCATATTTTTCTTAAGGAAAGGCAGAAGTCACTGAGGCAGAGAGAATAACTGTGAAAGTGAAATATCTGTGCCACCTCTGAGTTTGCTCTGCCACTTTATAGAGTCAGCAACCTCTCTGGGCCTCAACTTCCTCACCTATCAAATGGGGATGAAACATGAGATCCCATTCCCCCGGGTTATCGGGCTAGGGGTGGGGGGGTGGGCTTGGCTTTGCAAATGGCAGGTGAGGAGGTGCTGGGGGAAGGAGTGGTGGGACGCTGAGTCTTCAGGGTCCCAGAGCAGGGCCTTCGAGGAACCCCCACCCCTGTGGCTCTGGAGGATGCTGATCTCTTTATGCCCCTCCCCCGCAGATCTTCTCGCTGGGTTACTGCCCCACCGGGGAGTGGCTGGCCGTGGGCATGGAGAGCAGCAACGTGGAGGTGCTGCACCACACCAAGCCCGACAAGTACCAGCTGCACCTGCACGAGAGCTGCGTGCTGTCCCTCAAATTCGCCTACTGTGGTGAGCCTGGGGGAGTGGGAGCCCCAGGAGGCCTGGCCTGCTCTCCGTGCATAGATGCAGCCCAAAGCTTAGAGAAGGGCCAGAACCCCAAAGTGAGCACAGTCCCAGAACCAGGCCCCCTGACCCTGACCAGTACCCCCATCTGGCATCCCCCTCTGCATCCTCGGATGCAGATACTGCAAAGGGTACCAAGCACTTGTGAGACCAGGCCAGAGCCAGACCTTGCTGGCTTGGGGCAGAGGAACAGTACTCACAGCCCTGCCAGCAGTGCTTCCAGGTGGTTCAGACCCCAGGCTTTGGTGGCCATAGCCCTGGATTGGAATATCTGCCGGCCCACTTTTTTTTTATATATATAAATTTATTTCTTTTTTTAAAATTATTTCCTTTTGGCTGCGTTGGGTCTTTGTTGCCGCGCGCAGGCTTTCTCTAGTTGCAGCGAGTGGGGGCTACTTTTTGTTGCAGTGGGCGGGCTTCTCTTTGCGGTGGCTTCTCTTGTTGTGGAGCACGGGCTCTAGGCGCGCAGGCTTCAGTAGTTGTGGCACGCGGACTCAGTAGTTGTGGCTGTGCAGCTCTGATGCGTCCCGTCCTCTCTAAACCCCGACGGGTCTTTCTGTGGACCAGGAATTGCAGGTGCCCCACGTGGCTTTGGGAGCTCTGGGATATTAACGCAGGCAGAGCCCTGGCAGCGCACCTGCAGAGATCCGCCGCCTTCAGCTGGGTCTCCAGCCACTCAGAGCTTTGTCATTCCTAGTACTTCCTGCCGTCTCCAGTAGTAGAATCGAGATGGATCAGTCGACCTTAGAGGCTTTAAAAAGAATCTTTTGGGCAGTGTAATCCCTGTGATTAACTGCAGATCCTCCCTTTCTCCGTCCCAGCCTGCCCTCCCCTCCCCTTGATTGCGCAGAAAGGCATTCTCTGGGTGTCGATGTTTGTGTTACTGTGTCTCAGTTACAAGATGCCTCTCACAAGTGAAGAGTTGGCCCAGCACTGGTTAGCGGTTCACACTGTGTTTCCATGGCAGCCGGCCATGCATGGGGCGGGTCTCACTTTAGAGGGCAGCAGCCCACAGCCTGATGTTTCCTTTGCCTCCCGCCTGCAGGCAAGTGGTTTGTGAGCACCGGGAAGGATAACCTTCTCAACGCCTGGAGGACACCGTATGGAGCCAGCATATTCCAGGTACCACCCGCCATGCGAGCACCCCTCCTGATTCTGCCCAGAGTCACGGCCTATCCGCGGCGATGGGGGCAGGGGTGGGGGAGGTAAAGCAGAACTTGCCCCGGGCCTCTTCCAGCCCCTACCTGCCAGGGGTCCAGGATGGGTTCTCCAGAGGCAAGGGCTTGGACTTGGGCACATCAGTGGGCCGCACACTCTGCTGCTAATGGCATCTGACCCCTCAGGGTGAGGGCTTTTAAGCAGGGGCTCTTGTAGGATTTCTAGAGCAAGGAGAAGTGAAAACATGCTGTTGGCTTTGGCCTGCACGCTGAGCCCTCGCAGGAGGTGTGCTGGGCATTTGAGCAAACTGGGCAGCTTTTTTTCTGAGCGGTGTTGTCTGATATTCAAGTAAGTTCGTATTTCATCTCAACACTTCAAAGTAGGGAGAGAGGTGGGGCAGGAGAAGGATCCAGAAGGAAATGGGAGAGAAGGAAGAGGCTTTCTGTGAGTTTTCAAGACCTGGGGCCTGATGCTGCACCCTCTCACTTGGTCACTCACACGCTCCCACACACACAGACACGCACACATACAGAGACATGCCACACACACACACACACACACAGAGTCACACTTTTGCTCTCAGAGCCAACAAGCCACTTTCTGGATTCAGGCTAGAAGTCTGGCATCTAGTGTGTCATACACGTAACTTTCAAGTCTCCAGTTACACTGGATGCTTCAAAACTCAGGTGCAAATCCTTTTTCTTAGCTCACCAGGCTGAGAGTCTGGCCTGTTGACACCTGCTCCCAGCTCAGAAAAGCTTCTTCCTGTTTGTAAACTCAGGATCAAAGCTCATGCTCAAGTGTTCTGTTTTGCTTCTCAGAGCTGACTGTAAAGATCACGTTGGGCCCTGTTAACGAGCTTTTCCTTGTGGGGCAGCAGGTGGAAGGGGCCCCTCTAACGGGAAGGGCTGTGTTTGAAGGCCTTGCAGTGTGGGCTCCAGGGCGGGCAGAGGGCGGTTGAATTCGGAGAGCACTGAAAGGGCGTCCAGTACCCACAAAGTGAATTTCTATCCTTTCTCTCGCCGCCCTCTCTTTCCTCTCCTCCTCCAGTCTAAGGAATCCTCGTCTGTCTTGAGTTGTGACATTTCGGCGGATGACAAATATATTGTAACAGGCTCTGGTGACAAGAAGGCCACGGTTTATGAGGTCATCTACTAAACAAGGACTGTAACAGGGCTGTCAAACTCTGGGAGAAACAGACACAGCTGTGCCAGGGAGACCCCGGCGAGGGGCTCCGTGCACGTGGAGGATGGGCGGCGAGCGGGCCAGCGCTGTGCTCCCGCGGCTGAGAAGGTGCCCCCGTCACAGTCGGGACTCCCAGGCGTGGATTGATGGGACTCACGGACTCTGATGGATTTCTCCTCTCCTCCTCCCCTTAACGATCCTGGCAGATGCTACACATAGATTGATTCGGAGGCTCGTGGCTCCGGCTCCCCACAGACACCCTCATGAATCTTTCCTTCCCCTTTTGTTTTTGATGTGTTCCCCTGCCCTGGCTCGGGGACACTGGAGCGTGGACCACATGTTTGTGCCAGGGGAGGGGGGGTTTCACGTCCCTGACTGTGCAGCGCACAAGGTTTGTGAAAAGTGTAAATAACAGACTCCTATCTCGGACTGGTCAGCGGGGGGAGGAGGCCCCTTCCCACCGGCAGCGCCAGCCGTGTATTTCGCCTGCTGTATTTGTAATCCACTCGTGGTGGTGGCTTTTTTTCTTTTTTTTTTTTTTTAAAAAAAAAAAAACAACAGAAGTTCCCATCTGGGAAGGGGAGGCAGGGAGCGGGGTGCAGAATGGAGAAGGGAGTAGGATGGGGAGAAAACTCCTGGGGTGGAGGAGAGGCACTGCGGCTGGCAGCCAGGTTGGCTATCAGGTACCCCCCTGGACAAGTGTATCTCCATGTGGACCTGGGAATCGTTTGAGACGTGTCAGGACCAAGCTCCAGACAGACTGACGGACTGACAGAGCTTGAGATGGGTGCCAGCCCGGGCTGACTGCAGCAGCAATGGTGGGTTTTTCTGTAGTCTCCTGAGCTCCATGCTCCCCTTTCCGGTGTCTGACCCCCTGTCTCTCTCTCTCTCTCTCCTCTCTCTCTCTCTCTCTCCCCCTCCCTCCCCCTCTCTCCCTCCCCCTCCCTCCCCCTCCTCCCTCCCTCCCCAACCTCGACCTGACCTCCGTCTCTCTTTGGTGCACACTTGGTTATCATGATGAGAAATGGAAGCTCGAAGCCACTCTGTCTCCAGCCCTTCTTAATCTTCGGACACAACCTAAAAAGGACACAAAGTTAGAGGAAAGCATAGCAACTCAGCTCAGGGAGCTACCAGAGGAAAAATAGTAACTGATGTGGGTGCTTTTTTTTTTTTTTTTTTAATTTGAATAAAAGGAATTAGAAGTGATGTCCTTTCATAAAATGCCTTCTCTCCCCTTTCCTGCCTCTGACCTCCTCCTCTCTCCTTAGAGGGAAAGTGTGTATTTAACCTGCAGAGCTGTGAGTCTGAGGTTTATCTCCCCCCTGCCTGGGGAGAGGGGACTTGGGGTTGGGCTGGGGGCACACGGGGCTGACTTCTTGTAGCTTCCCATCTCTCTTAGGAGCCCCGACAGCTTACAGGTAGAATATCGTCTCCTGCAGGTGCCACTTTTTGGTACCAAAATGTTCTGAGGTATTAGGATTTTGGTGGGTTTTTGGTCTTTTGGGTTTTTTTTTTTTTCCTTTTGGT
The DNA here is from genome assembly GCF_965194805.1 of Balaenoptera borealis. Classification (NCBI taxonomy): domain Eukaryota; kingdom Metazoa; phylum Chordata; class Mammalia; order Artiodactyla; family Balaenopteridae; genus Balaenoptera; species Balaenoptera borealis. The sequence continues at coordinate 117,943,939 of NC_138866.1, read as the reverse complement.
CTTATTTTTTCTTCTTCTAAGGAAAAGCTAAAGGCCGTCGTGAGTCCTGGTGGTGGGCTCTCCATGGATGTAGCATATGGAAGATAATTTTTATACTGCATTTTTATGGATTATTTTATAATGCGTGATTCTGTCTGGTGAGAAGGAGGGAGGGGCTCTGGTGAACCACCCCCCTACCCCACTCTTGTTCCTGGGTGAGCCCCTCCCCCGACCTGGCACTGCTGCAGAGACGGGCAAGGTGCCCTTCCCTTTCTAAGACTGGGGAGGCGTATCCAGAGTCTATCTGTCTCTCTCTCTCTCTCCCCCCTCCTCTCTTTCTCTCCCCCCCATCCCCCGCCTCCCTCTCTCCCTCCTCTCTCTCTGGGTCTCAGATGCTCAGCTGCCACCTCTTGTTAAGGCTCTCCCCACAAGGGAGGGCGAGGGTGGAAGACAAGTTGATTCCTGAAGAAAAGAGAAAATGAAAAGTCATTGTAATGAGCTGTTTTTATATTTTTAAAAGTTACTATTTAAAGGTTGGTTTGATTGTTGCGTTTTAATTGCCTCCCCCCCCTCCCCACCCCACTCCCCCCAAGAACAGAGCGGGGCGCTGTCACCCCCATGTCCTGGGTCCTGGGCAGCTTCCTTTGTCATCCATAAATGTGAGCTCTTCTCTTTTCAAAGCACTGCCATGCTGCCCCCGGCCCTAAAAAGTGATCTCGCAGGACAGTTAAGGGGAGTGCTTAACTTCCCCTGAGGGGAAGCCCACAGGTAACACCAAAGTCCTAATACAGCTGTCACTGCAAAACTTTTTGGGGAAAAAAATGAAGTGTGATGAACTTCCAGTGACATTGCAAAGTGTCTGTGACGTCACTTCAGGACCCTGAAAACCTCCACCGTCTTTTTTAAGCTTAAATTCAGATGTTGTGGGCTGATCCCGCTCTCTAGCTCACTAAGGGTGCGTTTCTGAAGGAGGAGGGATTTATTTACAGAAGGGGCAGGATAGGAAATGTAGGGCAGTGCCCTCAGGGAGGCAGGGCTGGCCTGGGATGGTTCCCAGGCTCCTGGCTGTCATGCAGCCTTGGGCAAAATCTCTCTAGAACTAGGGACTAGCACGGTTTCCAACTCCTTATTTTGTCAGTCATTGTAAATCAGCACAAACAATTGCCTACTGTTATTTCATACAAGAAAGGGAGTTGAACATTTGAAAAAAAGAGTGACGATCAGGATAAAGCAGTCTATTCTAAGCCTAGAAAGGACAGCTGGACTGCACACACGGGTCATTTATCTGGAGCCGGTTGTCCTCTCAGGCTTACAGCGAAGAAGCTTCCAGCAGGTAGCAAGAATGCCCATCTGGGGCTACAGTTTGGCTGACAGCTCTGTCTTGTACTGGTTGCACAAACGAGTAAAAGCATCACCCCTTTGAACCACAGTTTCCTTGTTTGTCCAGGTCTGATTGTCACAGCAGAGGGCCAGAGGGGCCAGATGGCAGGCCCTGGCCAGAAAGTTCTGTGTTTGCCCAGTGGGTTGCCCATCGGTGCCGAGATAAGGTTGGAGTTGAGGCTTGCATGCCCCAGCAGGTAGAAAAGCGTCTCTCATAATGCTCACCTCCAGTCTTGTGCTGCTGGGAGTGAAGGCCAATATCAGGTCCATTTCTGAGAAGGGGAAGCGACCTACCTCCGAAAGGCTGTCCTACCAAGATTTCCTGGGCACGGTCGAGGATGGAGAGATGACCAAGTTTCAGGCCAAGCGCTAGAAGCTCACAGTCGAGGGTGGGGAGAGACATTTGACCTGTGAAAGTGCAGTTGGGGACACATCCTTGGGCACCGGCTGCTGGTGCCTTGACCCCTTCCTGTCATCATGGCCGCTGTCCTACAAGGAGCTCACCAAGCCTCTCCACGCCGAGCCTCACGCTGTGCCTGCTTCCTCTCTTCCTCTCTCCCCCACCCACCGCTGCCCTCCCATGCTTCCCACCTTGCAGAACCGCATCTCCCCCTCCTACTGAAGCCCAAAGCTGCGTCTTACTGCTCTGCAGGTGATTCATCTGCACTCTGAGGTTTGTGAGGCCTCTTGGAGTCTTTGGGGAGAGACCCAAGTATTGTAAACAATCTGACTTCCATCCTTAATCCCCCGAGCTTGCCCATGCCTTCTCCTCCACAGGATGGTAGAAAGCCTTGGTATCATTTTTTTAGCCCTTTTCAAAGTCACCGCCTAACTATTGCTGCAAAAATCCAGGCTCATACTAATTGCAGCATTTCACACACCTGTTTGCACAGCTAGACTAGTTTCCCTGGAGGGCAGCGCCCAGGACTTCATAGGCCCGGGGCAGTACTAGTGAATAAAGGATGAGCTTTCACTGGCTTGAGATTATCCCGTTTCTCAGGGCAAGTGGGCTGTCCCAGTGCTCACCACTGAAGCCCAGAGAAGGGACTGGCTTCTGCAGTTCTTCAGTTCTGTTGTGCTGCCTTTGCTCAAAGCAAGGAGATCTGTTTGAAACACATGGAGAGGGCGTGGTCGTCAGAAGCCAGCTGTCACGGTTTTAGGTCACATCAGGTTATGTACAAGGGTCCAGGCCAGACCAAGCAGGGGCAGTGACTCTCCTAAGACCAAGTCACCCTCAGGCCTCTCTCTGAGTCACTGGCATCCCTGTTCCCCACCCCTAGGCAGCCCAGACCAAGCAGGGGCAGTGACTCTCCTAAGACCAAGTCACCCTCAGGCCTCTCTCTGAGTCACTGGCATCCCTGTTCCCCACCCCTAGGCAGCCCAGACCCCAGCAGGGGCAGTGACTGTCCTAACTTACAGGGTCTACGGGAAAGAACAGATACAGAGATCTGGATGCTAGAGCTGGAAGTGTTATCGGCAAGACTCTTAAATGTTATGAACTGGCCACAGACTCTCCCGCGATGCTGGAGTGTAAATTTTTTTTCGAGAACGCAGTGTTTGAGAATGAGCTATTTTTTGTATAAAGTATAGCAAACAAACCTGATGAACCTTTTTTTATTTACACGGTTAGGCATCATTTGATTCTTTTGTGACAACAATAGAAAATGTACTCTATAAAATGTACCGTACTCTATAAAATGTACCGTACTCACCAAGTATTTTTTTTTTTAATTAATTTATTTATTTATTTATGGCTGTGTTGGGTCTTCGTTTCTGTGCGAGGGCTTTCTCTAGTTGTGGCAAGCAGGGGCCACTCTTCATCGCGGTGCGCGGGCCTTTCACTATCGCGGCCTCTCTTGTTGCGGAGCACGGGCTCCAGACGCGCAGGCTCAGTAATTGTGGCTCACGGGCCCAGTTGCTCTGCGGCATGTGGGATCTTCCCAGACCAGGGCTCGAACCCGTGTGCCCTGCATTGGCAGGCAGATTCTCAACCACTGCGCCACCAGGGAAGCCCTCATCAAGTATTTTTAAACATTACACCAAAATTGAGCCTTTTGTATTTGAAGAGACATCTATCCTGAGACCTTGGTTTGATAGATGGGACAGTTAAGGCCCAGAAAGGGTAAGTAACCCACCATGAGTCACACAGCCTGAGCTGAGATTGTGACTCATACCTCCCCCCCCCCCCCCGCCCCGCCGCTAAACTCAGTAGCCCACCCTTAGTGAAGGAGCTGCCTGGTGGGCAGGACTGAATGATACTGTTTGGAGGATTAGTATCCAGGGGATGAGGCCCCCTGCCTTCTCTTCAAGAGGACTGGTGAGGAAATTCCTCATGGAAGGGAGATGGCCCACAGTAGTCATGGAAGTCAAGTCATCCTGCCTTGAGAACATTCTAGAACTCACCCACCCATCTTGCCCATGCTTCCATCCATCCATCCATCACCCACCCACTCACTCATCTACTCATTTCTTCAGCCATCCTTCTATCCACCCATCCATCCAACCAACATTTCTGTAGTGAGAACCTAACGTGTGCCGGGCATGGTTCTGGGTGCTGGGATGCAAAGATCAGTAAGACACAATACCTGCCCTCCCCACAGAGCTCTCAGCCAGCTGGGAGAAACAGTCACATAAACTGACAACTGCCACTCCATGAGATATGTGAAGGCACAAACCAGAAGATGTCACTTCACATAGCTGAGACATTACCCAGGGCGTGGAGTCAGAGCAAGGGGGTCTTGGAAGGAGTGAGCTAAACTGAGGCTGGAAGAATGCAGAGGTACCATGCCCAAGGGAGGTGGGGGGGAGAGTGTTCCAGGCAGAAGGAACAGCATGTGCTAAGGCCTGGGGTAAGAGGGCATGTCCTGCCCCATGCCCCTCCCCCGCCCCACCTAGTTCTCCCCTCTGCCTTGTTCTAGCTCCATGCCAGCTTGTTGACGTCCCAGTTCCTGCTGCCTCTCCCTGGCCAGTCTCCTCCCGCGCAGAAGCCAGGCTCAGATTCGGGTCAAGCAGGCTGGTGAAACTCAGGAGGAGGGAGCTGCAGAGGCCAGAGTTCCGGCCTGAGCCAGGAGGGGCAGGGGGACGAGGAGGAAATAAAGGGGGTGAGCTGCAGTTCAAGATGGCCCGTGATGGGCCCCAGGCTCTAGGTCTCCACCTCAATTAACATCCAAAGACTTGGGGTTCCGTGCACCGGATCACTGGACGTGATCTGGGTCCCTTGCCTGGCTGATACACTCACGCGGGACCTTTATAAACTGCACACCTGTCCTCGCCACTCCCCTGTTCGGAGCCCCTCGGTGGCCCTGGGCAAGCGCAGTGTCTGAACTTTTAACTTGTCCCCAGGCCCAGCCATGCATCTCTAGAGTCATGTCTCACCTTTTCTCCTGTTTGACCTTGCACACTAGTCACACATGCCTCCAATGCCCTGAGAAGCCACGCTCTGATTTTAAGTTTCGTATGTGTTTCTCTTCCAGCCAGGAATGCCCCACATCCTTCTTCGAACCCCTGCTCATTCCTTAGGACTCAGTTTCAGTTTCACTTCTTCTAGGAAGCCCTTCCCTGAGCCCCAGCTTCCCTACTCTAAACTGGTTGTGTCTCCTTTGTGCTGTTGGAGCATCCTCTGCCAGCTCTCTGTGGCACATGCTATGCATGGTGTATTGTGGCTATTAGTTTAATGATATCCTCCTCTCTCCTGATGTCCACCTGGCCCTCCCACCAGGCAGTGAGCTCCGAGAGCAGGGACTGTGTCTCGTATCTCTGGTACTTAATGCGCAGTACGTGATCAGGAAATGTTAGTTGAATGAATCAGTGAGTGTGTGATGAAGATAATAGCTATTATTAATAGAGTACTTAGTATGTGTCTGCCAGTGCTTCATAAGCATTGTCTAATTCTAAACTCGTAAGTGTCCTATGAAGTCAATGCTATTATTGTATTCATTTTATAGATGATGTAACTGAAGTTCCAAGATCACACAATTTGTAGTGTTTGTACGATGTTGCTGCTGGCTGGCTGGCTGGATAGATGAATGAGTAGATGGATGAATGAGTGGGTAGGTGGTGGACCAGCTGCATCGTTAGGATTGGCTCAGAAGCTTGGAAAGAATCGATCCCACAGATAGAAGAGGAGATCAGCGATCTCAAGATGAAGACCATAGGAAGGTAAGGCAAAGGAGGACAGAAGTGTCCACTGCCCAGCTTAGGCCTTCCTCACATCTATTAGGGCACATCTGTCAATGCCCAGAAAACTCCACAGTGTGCTCACCCTGACCCTGACTCTGAACTCCCCTCCCAGGCAGATCAGACAGCACAGGGCTGATGGCTCAGAAGCAGGCCCTTGGGGCCTCCCGCTCTGCTGAGGCCAGAAGCAAGAGTGAGATGGAGCTGTGGTCTTGTCTCTTGTGAATATCACAGATGCAAGTGTTTGCTGACAATAGGTGACAAGACTTGAAAAAAAGCACATCTGGCATGTCCAATTCTGGCAAATCTAACAGCAAGCTAATTAGGGTTCCCTTTAGCCGTGTGGACAGACATGTTGGATAAAATTAAAGTAAAACAAGGAATTCCCTGGCAGTCCAGTGGTTAGCACTCGGTGCTTTCACTGCCAGGGCCTGGGTTCAGTCCCTGGTTGGGGAAGTAAGATCCTGCATGCCACACAGCACAGCCAAAAAAAAAAAAAAAGTAAAACAATTTTGATAGCCTACCTTGAAAGAAAGGGGAATCCTTTAATGTCATAGATAAAAGACTTTAAATGTAGAGTGGGAGCTCCCAAGCTAAGAAAACTACATAAAAACTACATAAATCAAAAATGGACAGAATTTTATAAGGAGGAATGGGAGATTTTAACATATCCACTAACAGAAATTGGTAGATCAAGCTGAGAGAAATTGATAAGGATATAGAAGATTTGAACAACATAATTGAGACGTAGAACCCTACAACCAATTATTGAAGAACACAGCTTATTTTTCAGCACAGCTGGAAGTCTTAGTTTTATCAATCAAAAGAAACAGATAAGGCATTTTGTAAAATTCAACACCCATTCATGACTTTCCTTAAAGTACCAAAGTAGGAATAAAAGAAAATATCTTTAATCTGACAATGGATAGCTAAATCAGACCAGCAGCAACCCAATAATAGATAAAGGTTAAGTTTTAGAAGCATGATTTCAAAGTCAGCAACAAAACAAGAATGCTCATTATTACTGCTTCTGTTCAACATAGTGCTGAAGGCTCTAGCCAATGCAATAGGACAAAATAAAAGAATAAAAAATAAATATGATGATTGAAATGAAAGAACATCATGATTATTTGCAAATAATATGACTATATACTTAGAAAATATACAAACAATTAAAACAAGTAAGAGTTTAATCAAGTTGCTAGATCTGAAATCAATATTTATTAATCAATAGCATTCCTATTCATAAGCAGTAATCAATTACAAAATGTAATTTAAAGAAATAAAACCCATTTACAATAGCAACAAAAATGACCTATGAATAAATCTAAGTAAAGCTACATAAAACTTTTATGAAGAAAAATATTAAACGTTATAGAAGGAAATAATTTTTAAAAAGACTTATGCAGGGGACTTCCCTGGTGGTCCAGTGGTAAAAATCCGCCTTCCAATGCAGGGGACACGGGTTCGATCCCTGTTCGGGGAACTAAGATCCCACATGCCACGGGGCAGCTAAGCCCTCACGCCACAACTACTGAGCCCACGTGCCACAAACTACAGAGGCCATGCGCTCTGGAGCCTGAGAGCCACAACTAGAGAAAGCCCGTGTGCCTCAACGAAAGATCCCACATGCCTCAGTGAAGATCCCGCATGCCACAACTAAGACCCGATGCAGCCAAAAAAAAAAAAAAAGACGTATATGCAGATCATAATGTTACCGACCAGGATTCTTGGCCTTCCCCCATCGATAGAGATTGACTAGAGGCCAGACAAGAAATTCAGGCAAGGCTTTATTGGGGCCCCTGCTGCAGCAGGGGTCAGCGAGAACAAACAACAGGTTCCCTTGCTTGCTCGCTCCCCAAGGGGGGTGGGCAACCTTGCTTCTTATATGGTGTGAGGGTAGGGGTGTGTCCAGGGGTCAGGTCAGAGGGGCGGCTTAGGTGTTTTGCCCACCCCTTAGGTGGTGGTGTGTGCCGAGTACCCTGCTTTTTGCTCCCTACGCCCTGTTTTTGCTCCAGGTTCTTCAAAAGTGGCAGTTGGGTTTTTTTGGTCTCTTTGTATCGTTTGGGTCCAGAATTTGCCCCAACTGCACCATGCACACAGTTATTTTTAGTCCCGTACAGTTTCTTTTCATTCTGTTGCTTGAGGAGAGGTGTCCAGGTGCAAGCACTGCAGCACTTGCAGCAAAGGGGCCCAGGTCCCACCCAGCCTGTCTCATTAAGCTATACCATACTCACTGATGAGAAAATTCGGTTTCATTTTAAAAGCTGCCTTTCCCAGCAATCTATACAGTAATGCAGTGTTAAACAAAACCCAAAAAGGATGCTTTCTATGTAATTTTAAAAGCTAATACTCACACTTATCTGAAGAATAACGGACCGATAACAGCAAATATAATTTTGAAGAGGAGTAAGAAAGGAGAACTTGTCCTCCAGATATCAAGACTTATTGTACAGCCACAGTCAGCAGGAAAGTGTGCTCTTGGTGCGTGTATAGACAAGTGGACCAGAACAGAGTCCATAAATAAATCTCCATAGAGATGAACTCTATGACCTAGGTGCCATTATGTATCATTGAAGAAAAGCATTATTAGCAATAGTTCTGGAGCAACAGACCATCTTTATGGAGGGGAAAATGGATCTCTACCTCACACAACATACAAAAATAATTCCAGCTGGACTAAAATCCTTAAACTTTTAGGATAAAATATTAGGGAGCAACCTTAGGACTTTGAGTAGGGAAAGGATCATTGAACAAGACACAGAAAGGGAGAGCTATAATGAAAAAAATAGAAGAGGTCAATTTGACTACATTAAAATTTAAAACACCTGTACGACAAGAGATGCCATAAAAAAGCATGAAAAAAATAAACACATCACCTATAACAGACACAGAAGTGGTATCTGGAATATGTAATGAATTCTTCCAAGTCAGTATGTGGAAGTAAACAACACAGAAAAATGGGCAGAATGTAGAAACAGGTGATTCACAGGAGAGGAAGCACAAATGGCCAGGAAACAGGTGAAAATGCCCCATTCTCACTAGTCATCAGGAAAATACAAATTCAAAAAACAAAAGCAAAACAGAACAACTCATTCCCATTGGATTGGCAACTTTTTGAGTTTAATAACATGCAGCTTCCAGGAGGATGGGGAATGACTAGTATCATCAAACCCTGCTTTGTTGGAGCATGATTGGGTCACCCATCCACTTTGTTGAGCATTTGGCAATAGTAAAGTAGAAGCAACATAACCCTATGACCTGGTAATTCTACTTCCAAGTATATACACTAGAGAAACTCCTACACAAACACACGAAGAGATACATACAGAGATTTTTCATTGCCCCATTGTTTGAAGCAGCAAAAAATAACTGTAAATAACCAATAATGCATTATTGGAGGAACACATAAAGAAAAACCTATACATTTTTGTATAATGAAATTGTATAGAGGCTTTAAAATGCATGAGCTAGATCTTCATGTAACAACTTGGATATATCTCAAAAACACAATGTTGTGTGAAAAGAGCAAGTTGCAAAAGGAAATATACGATATGATACTATTTATGGCAAATATAAATCCACACAAAACAATTATAAATTTGCGTATACACAACAAACTATAAAGACACAAGTGGAAAGAACACAGCATGCCACCAGGATAATTGTATCTGTGAGGAGGGAAGGGAGAAGAATGTGGGAGTTCAGTTAGTTCTACCTATCACGTTTTGTTACCTTTAAAAAAACTGAAGAAAATCTTAAAATGTTCACATTTTTTAAATCTGTGTGGTAGCTTTAGTAGTATCATATTATCTTTTGTTTGGTTGAAATATTTCTTTTTTTTCTTTTTTTTTTTTATTTATTTATTTATTTATTTATTTTTGGCTGTGTTGGGTCTTCGTTTCTGTGCAAGGGCTTTCTCTAGCTGCGGCAAGTGGGGGCCACTCTTCATCGCGGTGCGCGGGCCTCTCACTATCGCGGCCTCTCTTGTTGGGGAGCACAGGCTCCAGACGCGCAGGCTCAGTAGTTGTGGCTCACGGACCTAGTTGCTCCGCGGCATGTGGGATCTTCCCAGACCAGGGCTCGAACCCGTGTCCCCTGCATTAGCAGGCAGATTCTCAACCACTGCGCCACCAGAGAAGCCCTGAAATATTTCATAATTGAAGATTAAATAAAGAAAAGCTAGAAAACTCAGGACTTGATAAGGAATCATCATAATTTCTGGTGACTAAGAGGGGAGCTTTGGGCATGGCGTGGGGAAGGCGGGGAGAGGTGCACATGCCCAGTGGCAGAGGAGCAAAGCTCACCATGTCATCTTATCTATGTCACCGGACCTCTCCAGGTCTTGGTCTTCTTATCTATGGACTCATGCTTGAAGGCTGGGTGAGCAATCCCTGGGTCCTCTCCAGCCTAGATATTTTGTGATTCTAATGATTCTGTAGATTTCATGGGCAACTGTCTCGTGCATAGACATCATGGATTAAATTTGTTTAGCTTTTCATTAGGAAACATGGGAAACAAACAAAAGTAGAGAGAACAGTATCATGAATCTCCATGTACTCACCATCCAGTTTCAACAGTTGTCAGCTCGGGGTTAACCTTGTTTTATCCACACCCCTCCTATTTCCACCTGGCTACCACCACTGGAGTATTATGCAGCAAACCCCAGACATCTTATCATTTAATTAGGAAATATTTCAATATCTCCAAAAAGTGAAATCTACTTTAAAAATATAACCATAATACTAGTAACCCACCCCAAAAATTAACAGCAATGTTCAAAGTCATAAAACACCCACTTCGTATTTGAATTTCCTCAATTGTCTCGTGATTTTAAAAAAAAATTTGTATATTTGAATTAGGATCCCAAATAAAGTACAAAGCGACTATAATTGATAAATGTCTTTTAGGTTCTTTCTTCATATCTCAGTCTCCCTCTCTCTCTCTGACACACACACACACACACACACACACACACACACACATTTATTTATTGAAGAAACAAAATTATTTGTCCTCACAGCTTCTCACAGTCTGAATTTTGCTGATTGCTAAATTGTAGTTAGATCCTGGAGCTTGATTAGATCCCGGCTTGATTTGAGGCAGGGAGAGGGGGGGCGGGCAAGACTATTTCATTGATCCATTTGGAAGCACATAACTATCTATATGTTTCTCCTTTTGTATGTTAGCAGTCATGGTTGATCACTGTCTAGATGCATGAATTCATTAGGAGGCTGCAAAATGGTGATACTTAAATTCTATCACTCCTTTTTCATCTATTTGCTTGGATATTTCTATAAAGAGAAACTGTCCCTCATGAAACATTTGGTTATCTTGAGGTAGAGTTTGAAGGCAGGATAAATACTTATTTGCTTTATTTTTCAGTTTTCAAAGTAATAAGTTAGTTCCTTAGCAACCTCAAAGATTTTCTTCTTTTAAAGTATCAGTCTAACCATGTGGGTTTATATATATTTGATATGTTTCAGTCAAGCGGAGTTATTCTTATTGCTTCTCAAATCATCTTATTTTAGGAAACTTCTTGAAGATGCCTTCTGAGTCTTTTTGATACGACTCTGGTAGTCTTTGATAGCTTCATTGCTTTCTGGTACAAGACAATGTTCTCATCTTGTACATTTTCTGTCCTAAATCTGGAGTCAGCCATTTCCCCAAGGACCCCTAGTTCCTTTTAGTGGGAAGTAGTATTTAAGAGGCCATAATCTGGGGGCTAGGGGTGCTTGATGCTAATGGATTGGTCATTGCTTTTAGATCCTTTCAGTAGCAGAGCTAGGAGGTACGTGTTTTTATATAGTTGTTAAAGATAAAATACATCATGAAGTCTACTGATACCTCTTTTTTTATTGAAGTTGTGCCAGTTTCAAGTGTACAGCAAAGTGATTCAGCTATATATATATAATATGTATATTCTTTTTCAGATTCTTTTCCATTATAGGTTATTACAGGATATTGAGTATAGTTCCCTGTGCTATACATCTGCTGATACTTCTAATTCAAATTCAGGGTTGCAGGTTTTTACTTAACCTCATTGATCTTCTATCTGAATTTCCTTTCAAAATTGATTAAATTCTGAGTGGTTTTACATATAAGTGATGATGACATTGAAATCCTCCCCTTGTTACCCATTTGCTGCTTGCCTCACTCTCCAACCTGTGAACCTCCTGAGAGCACAGATAAATTTGGTTCACTCTGTACTTCTGGCCCCTAACAAAGTAACTGTCACATGATAGGTGCTTAGTAAATAGTTACTGAATGCCTGAAAGAACGATGCCTTCAACAAAAATTTTCCTCTCCTTAAATAGAGAAGTAGAGTGAATGGAAAACTAGCTCAGAACTTTAAGCCAAGCCAATGCACCCATCCACCCACCCACTGATTCAATAGATATAGACAGATGCTCTATATCTATGCTACCCAGTGTCAGAAGCTAGGGACACGGGGTATAGAAATGAATGGTCCATGCTTCAAGCAGTGTACTCATTAGTGGGGAAAACAAACTTGAACGATTAGAACAATTATAAAACAGTGTTACTAATAAATAGTGGTATGGACAGCATATTATGGGGGTCAGGAGGATCATGCAACTCTTAGGAGGGTCAGAAGGAGAGGAATACATGAAGCCTTTTCAAAGGAGATCACATTTCTCCTAGGTATTTAAGGGTGAATAGGAGCCATGGGTTGAGAGAAGGAAAGGCATTTTAGACACACTGGTCCCTGATTTGCCTGCCCCTCTGTAGTGCTGAGCTACTTTGCTCCTGGGTGGGTAAAGGTTTTACAGATCCCTTGTGCTGGGGCTGGAGGCTACTCCTAGGAGGACCCCTCCCCTGGGGGGGCTGTAGGAGGGCAGGCACAAAGAGTGAGGGAAGAAGGGAGAAGGGAGGGAGCCCCAGACCTGAGTCACTTTGTAAAGCACTGCACAGAGACGCTGCCCCTCTCTGCAGAGCACTGTTTGGAAACTAATGCCAAGTGCTGTGCGTGCGCTGTAGATCAGCTTGTCTGTCAATGAAAGTAATTTGCATTCAAGCTTGTTTAGGGACATACTCCCTAGTCCCTGGGAAGCCCCAAGGACCGATGTTACCAACTGGCTCACCATCACCTTTTTATCAGGGTGCAGTACCCTCCTCTGACCCTGCTGGCCCAGTTCTAGGAGCTACAGCTGTCAGGCCCCTGAGCCCTGCCCCCAACATGAGCAGAGCTACCCTGGTGATTCAGCAGCCCCTGGACCCAAGGATCAAGGAATTGTGGTCATTTGTAAATTATCATCTGGTGATATGTGCCCTGGTTTACTAAAACCCACCAGCCTCCGAGTTACTTAATAGTTTTTCTTTAAATGAATTCACTTTTTAAGCTTAAATATAAGCATTTAAAAGGGAAACTGTATATCATTATCCTCAATGGGTTATCACTCATCTTTTAAAAAATTCTTCACACTAGTAAATGCAATTTTAACAAATCTAACTAGGCCTCAAATCCTTCTGACTGAGAGGCATTGAGGACCCATCAGCATCCAGATGGAGTTTGCTCCTTGACCTAATCAGAATCACTGAGAATTGGAAAGGGAAAAACTTTCCTGCTCTGTGGGCAGTGATTTTCTTTTTCTTTCTTCTTCTTTTTTTTTTTTAATCGAAGTATAGTTGATTTACAAAGTTGTGCTAATTTCTGCTGCACAGCAAAGTGAGCCAGTTATATACATAGATGCATTCTTTTTAATATTCTTTTCCATTATGGTTTATCCCAGAAGATTGGATATAGATGGCAATGATTTTCAATGAGTCTTCATCTTCCTTAAAAAAAATCCTCCCCCATACCACACTTCGGGAGACCAGGTCAAGGCCATTACCCTCATGACAGATGGGAAAACTGAGGCCCAGAGAGCACAAGTGACTTGGAATGGAAGTTCCATGGAGGCAGGACCACCGTTAGCATTGTACTGTGTCCGTAGCTCGGCTTGCAGAATGAACGAATGAATAACCTCACGCAGCCCTGAGTCAAAACTGAAACAAAAACCCAGGTTTCTTGACTCTGAGTGCCTTTTGCATTGCAGACTCTCCCACCTCGTCCCCGGCCTTCAACACCTCTCCTCAGCTTCCTCTTTCGGTTCTACTTGGGGAATTCCAGGGACTGTGCTTCTCGGGCTGGGTGGTGTGGTCCTGCCGGGACCTCACTCTTGTACCATGTCTCCAAGTGTCCCCAGCTGCTGACAGTCCAGTGTCTAGGTGGCCTGACGTGGGATGTGCAGGTGAGAGAAGGCCTCAGCAGTCCGCAGCTCCGAGCCCCACCCTACGCCATCAGCCCTGCCTGGTCTGACCTGCCTGGGAGCCAAAGGTGGAGCACAGAGTGGGCTTGTCAGGCATGGACCGAGGGGCCCTGGTGGATGTGGGAGAGGCTGGGGAAGGGGGATGGTTCCTATCCCTTCACTTCCCCTCCCTCGCTCTTCACTCTAACACTGATCTCTGCCCTGACCTGTGGGCTGGGTTCCGTGCTCTCCTGAGCCAGTCTGCGTGAGGTAGCCATTTTGTCGGCTTCTGTCTGGGCCACCCACCCACATGCACGCGTCTATCCAGTCAGCGCTGAGACTTCAGTGATGCACAGGACCTAGCCATTGCCCCCAAGTTGCTACCATGGTTGGAGGTGGGAAACAGACCTGTCCCCAGATGACCCCCGTAGTCTTTGGTCAGTGCTCCAAGGGGACTATCATGCAGGTATGAGAGCCCAGAGGAGGGGCACCCAGCTGGCCTTGAGGTCAGGATAGCTTCCTAGAGGAGGAAATGCCTAAGCTGGGCTCTGAAGGACAAGCGGGATGAGGAGGGCCAAAGGAGGAGGGGCAGAGCTTCAGTCTGTGGACAGGCATGTACAAAGGCCCTGGGGCAAAGGGGAAAGATGAGGCTCAAAGGAGAACACCTTGGGGGCTCAGATGTATCCTGGGGGAACCAAGGGGCCGCTGACAGTTTAGCAAATGAGACTTGTGGTGGGATTTGGGCACTAGGAAACAAGCTCTAGCTGTAGCATTAGGCTACCATGGTGACTGTGGCCTTAGAGGCTGGCACCGCTGGAAAAATGCTCTGGGTAAACAAGTAACAGAATAACCAGGAGAAGAGAGCCCGAAGCACCTCCTTTTCCCCACCCCACCCCAAGTCAACAGGGTCTCAGAATGGAGACTTTTCCAGATAGGGGACCAACTCATCTGCTGGTCCAATAGACAGGTTCCTATTCCCTGTGGCTGACAAAGCTGGAGGCCTGGTGTTCTGGGGTGACATTGCTGCCCCTTGAAAGGCAGCTGCGTCCTCCTCGTCCCTCTGCCTCATGGTGTCACAGACCCAGGCCGTGGTCTTCTGCCTGTCTCATCCCCCTAGCCCCTCTGAGTCACCCTGTCCAGAGCCCACGGGTGTCTGATCCGCTGCCTGCTGATTGATGGCCATCTCACGCCCCACCTCACTCCCCCAGCAGCCCTGCCCTGTGGCTGGTGTCCCCCACATTGCCCCCATAGGCCCTCCTGTCACCACCGTTGACTCATTCTGACTCATTCTGGGTCTGAGGCCTCAGCCTGGCCCCTCCAACTCCCCGCAGTCCAGAGTGGCCCCCAACCTCCCAGCCTCCCTCTCTGCATCGTCCCTAGGAGAGCTAGAGCAGGTGTGAGTTTATGCTTACTGTGTGCCGTCTCTCATGGGTCTGTGCCTCAGTTTCCTCATCTGCAGCATGGGGGCAAAACCCAGATCTTCCCGTCCCACCCTCCGCCACGGTGGGCACAAACCCAGAAGAGCCGGCGCCATTGCCCCCCCAAACCCGCGTTCCAGACATCGGGTTTCTGGGCCGCCCTGTCCGCAGGGAGGGGCAGCTTCCCCAGCGATCGCTGCCCTGTCCCGGCCCCAGCCCGGCCGGGGGGCAGCCCGAGTCAGCAGCTCTCCGCCGCTGTGTGGTCCTCGCGCAGCACCTCGCCCCTCGGGCGGCCCCCGCGCCGAGCAGATGGCAGGGGAGGCGAGCGGCCGCGTCAGCTGCTGTTATCTCTCGCTGATGACACGGAGTGTAAATTTTGTTGGCAACACTCCTTCCTGCCTCTGCATGCCACCAGCTTTAATCACTGTAATTGAGTTATAATGAATGACTGTGTGTTCGCATTGTCTGAGCCAGACGCCACCCCAGCGAGCAGGCGCGCTGGGCCCGCCCGCCGGGGGAGGGTACCTAGCCCTGCCCACCCCCCCGGGCTCCCTCCCCACCCCCAATCCCCGCCCCCACCCCCAGTACGGGAGCGGCCACGCATCGCAGCGGGCGGCCGGGTTGATTTTTCACTCTGTTATCGTTTTCAAATGACGAATTCAGGAGCATTGTGGAATATTTGGAAAACTCAGGTCAAAAGAAAAGGAAAAGAAGAAAAGGAATTGGAATAGCTGAGATCCTGCGCCTCAGTGATACCCACTCCCACTCCCACCCCCGCTTAAATTTTGGTGAAGATTCTTTCAGACTCTTACGGGCAAATAGTTACAGCTTCGGGCCCCACTCCCCCATCACAGTGCGTTGACGTCTGTGGTGTTTTGTTACAAGCCTGGTCTCACTCGCCTCTACCAGCAACTCCAGGAGATAGCGCTTTATTACCCCATTGCACAGAGGGGGCAACTGAGGCTCCGAGAACTTGAAGAACCTCCCGAGCTCAGGCAGCTAGTAAGTGGGTCGCCTTGTTTCAAACCCAGGTGTGTCTGAGTCTGTTGGCCCCCCTGCTAAGTATGCAAATAAAATGGATAGATTCTAAATATCCCTCTACACTTTCCCTAGCCCCTGGTGCCCAAGAGAAAAGCAAAACTGGCTCCAGAACTTCAGAGTTTTTTCTCATCCCAACATGGTAGTGTTCAGCCAGGGAAAGCGAGTGCTGGGACCAGGCCTCTTCTGGGAAAGCAGCCACCAAGACCCTGGTGGGGTCTGTGGGGACCTGTGACCTCCCAGGCTCACATGGCCCTGTGGGCTACTGCCCCTTCTGAGTTGGAGGCCGAGGCCGTAGGTGAGTCAAGACCCCCGTGTGTAAGTGAGAGTGAGGGGTGAAGGGAGACTTCCCAGGGTGTTCTGATTCTGCTGGGTGGCCTCAGGGTCCCTCGCAGCAGGGTGGGTGGGCAGCTGATGTGGCCCTGGGGTCTCCTGGCTCCCAGCGCTGAGCTGATACGAGTGGACCTCCCTGAGCCAGGGTGAGACTGCCAGGAGTCACCAGCCCAAAGACCGAGTAGGTCAGGAGAGGGGGGGTACTGGTCCCCCTGCTGGGCCACAGAGGGCTCTGACCCAAAGTGGGGAGGGGGGCAGGGCTAGAGTGTGACAGGCCCCTGGAAGTCAGGAGGTAGGGAGCTTATCCCAGCCCCGTCCCTGACTTTCTGCATAACTTTGGCCGGTCTGGCCTTGCCAAATTTCCCCTCTGAGCCCCTGTTCTCTTGTCCAAAGTGATGAATTTGGGGGTCACCTGATTGCTTCTTCCACTCTTCCAGGTAACATCATTTTTTGCCTGCATGATAATATATATTAATAATAATATTAAAATAAACATATTATTTATATCTATGTATTTATTATCTATGTATTTATAGTATCTATGTATACTATAAATAATATTTATAGTACATACATAATAATAAAAATGACTCTAGCTGCCATTTGTGGAGACTTGGTATGTGCTCAGCACTGTGCTTCTGTGCTCAGTTTTTTTTTTCTTTTGTGACTGAGTATGGCACATTTCTACACCAAGATAATAAAATTCACTCACAAAGAGCTGCTTAGGTGCCTTAAACCCTGTGCTTTAAAGCTGAGCTCTACAAAAGGAGCCCGCCCAGTCCTTGGCCTTGGATCCACCTTCCCCTTTGGATCTGGATGAACGAGGTTTGTGAGTCCCCATGTCGGAGGCATCCCTCAAAGCAGGTCACAGGGATTGTTCTTCTTGGAGTATTTCTTGGTAAGGTATTTCAAGGGCCCTTTAGAGAACTGCTTCTCAGAGAAAACAATGATTACTTTCGTGAAGTGTGCTCCGTAAACAACATTCCCCAGGGGTCACGTTTTCCAGCTCCTTTCACGTCTTTTGACGATGGTTCCGGTTTCTAGGATCAAAAGTTCCTTCTCCCAATGGCCGGCGAGCCAGGAGGACCTCAGGTGCCAGGCTTCATGTTTTCGGATGCTCTGGGGGCACAAGGGACGCCAAGCACAGAGAGAACACCAGGTCCTTTCGCTGTCGCATCAAATCCTTCCCACAAGCCCAGTGCCAGCTCCATTTTACAGAAGAGGAAGCTGAAGCACAGAGAGGTTAAGTACCTTGCCTGGGGCCACACAGCTGGGTGATGGTGCACTGTGATAGGCATGGGGGGAGTGGTGGGTGGGGTGAGCAAGACGCACACACAGTTTCTGTCTTTCAGAAACAGCCACAGGCCCGGACCCTTGACACACCTCAGGGCTCCCACTGACAGCTGCACTCTCTCCACTCATCACCCCCGCAGACACACCCCCTCGCACGCGCACACACGAGTGAGTACACCCGCGACCCTGCAGCGTGGCGGCCCCCTCTGCATGCCCACTGTCTGGTGCTGGGCTTGCTCACCTGGACCTCGCTGGCGATCCCTCCGAGATGAAGGGAAGGGATTCTCCTGTCTCATTAGGAAGACCATGTAGATCCCTGAGCTATGGGGCTCCTGGAGACTAAGACACCCCCATAATGCAGGCGACTCATAGGAGCCGCTGCTGCTCAGCCAGCAGCTGCTCTGAAGCTGCATCTAAGCAGGGCCTGCACAGACCTCCCTCTGCAGTCAAAGTGCTTGACGGGCCACCTGCCACCCCAGCCTGGGACCTACCCTCTGGAGGCTCTGCTGCTTGCTCCAGTGCTGTGGGTGGGTTCTGCTCTGTGAGGGCCCAGCCTGTCCTCCCTTAGTCCCCCCACCCCGGGGACTTTCCTCCTTCCCTTTTGGCACCAAAGACTTTCCCCAGGGATGAGGGCTTTTACCGGGACCTGTCAGAATCCTAAGTACTGTGACTTAGCCAAATGCTTGCTGGCCTAGAGTCTCTGAACCGCCTTAAGCTTTCCCCATGGGGGATGCAGGGGTGCTAGGGTTGGGCTGCTGACCACGGCTTCTTGCTGGTGCTTCAGGCGGCAGTGCAGTGGGCAGAGCGCTGGGCTTGGAGCCAGAACTGCGTCTACCCTGGATCTGCCCCTGATATGCTGGTGATATTGGAGGAGTCCATACCTCCGGTCCTTGGCTTCCTCATCTGTGACATGGGTCTAAATAGACCTACCTCTCCAGGTTGCGAAGTTTCAGAAGAGAGTACGTAAAAATGTGCTTTGTGAACAGCCAAGCATTGCCCCTGTGAGGATGACAAACCCTTACTAGGTGCCGAGGTGTATGGCCATGCCAAGCTGGCCCCAGCCACCCATGGGAGTTGGTGAGGTTCGTCTTCCAGGCCTGAGCCTGGCCCCTCTTTTGTGTCTCCTCCTGGCTTTCAGGCCTGTGCCTCCCGCCCATCCAGGGGCCATGATGCTGTGGGGCTGCCTTTTGTAAGAGAAGACACTCAGCTCGAAACCTTTTCTTTTAAAAAGCGATGCCTGGAGAGAGCGGTGTGTAAGTCCCAGGGGTGCCTGCAGTGGTGGCGTTTCAGCACCCTGGCTCCTGCATGAAGGAGGGGGTTTGGGGATGGAGATGGAGAGTCCTCTTTGTCTCACATGACACATGCTGAGTGACCAGCAGAAGTCTGTTGGTTTTGGAGGAGACGTGATGCTGGCATTATACAGCCTGACCTGCCTGGTTTTCACGGAATCATTACCTGCTGGAGCTAGAAGGGACCTCTGAGAGTCCCTTCGCTTCTGCCAAGTGGTAGGGTTTCATCCTCACGGCTGCCCTCAAGGTGTTACCTGTGCCCCTGTTTTACAGTCAGTGGAGTTGGGACACAGATTAATTGGTAGGTGGCCAAGGTCATCGAGCAGGGTCTGAGTGAGACTCCAAGTGTGCAGCTTGTCTGGCCCCTCCTCTGTGCTGCTTCCGGAGGATTCTGGGAAGCTCATCTCTCCTGGCCCTTGGCCAGCAGGGCTCCGATCGGCCGCTGTGCTCTTCTGGGTCCACCCGACCTGGGCCCAGCTGTGCAGTTGTGACAGCTGCCATCCCACACAGCCTGTCCTGGCCGGCTGGGTGCCACCGGCAGCCTCACTCAGGGGGTGGGGAGGCCAGGGTGCCACGATGGTGCCCCTTTAGGAGAAACTGGTGGGTGAAGGGAAGTAGACGTGAGTCTGGGGAAAGGTGGCCCAGAAGAGAAGGCAAATCAGGCCCAGAAGACAAGGGCACTTGATTTCAGGAAGGCGGAGTGCACAACCAGCCCGAGGAAGAGCACCGACTACAGTATGAGCACCCATGAAAAAGGGCCAGAGGCTCCCCACAATGAAACATAGACGGCTCCTTAGCCAGAGGTGTGGCTCCTCAGCGGTCTAGTAGGGGCTCAGTCTGGCCGGAAGGCTTGGAGGGCAGGTGAACTCCAGCGCAGGCCAAGCCCAGGTGAGCGAGGCAGCTGGAGAGCCCTGGAGGGACAAGAGAGCTTCCTTCTACCCTGTTTGGAGGAAGGAGGGCCCAGAAAGAAAGGACCCCCTGCTTTGGCAGGCAGTGAACCAGAAGCCTGGGATCCTGCTTAGGATCTTAACCTGGAAAGGGCATCACAGCCGGGGCAGAGCAGGTGGCAGCGGCCGACGCTTGGGACAGATGGCCTACAGACCTGGCTGTGAGCCTGGGCTCTTCTAGTTACTAACTTTGCACACCCTGGGCAGCGTAGCAGAGTGGTCAAGAATGTGGACTCTACAGCCAGACCGCCCGAGTTCAGACGGTGGCTTTGCCAGTGATCAGCTGGGGGACCCTGGGTAAGGTGCTTAGCCTCTCCACGCCTCAGTTTCCTCCTTTTTTGTAAAATCGGGGTCATGACAGTATGAGACCAAGTTAGTGAAAACATGCAACGTGCTTAGAACAGTTCCTGGCTCCTACTAATTCATCAATGAAAATTAATTATCATCACTTCAGTGGCCTAACTTCTCAAATGTAAAGTAGGGCAATAAGCTTTCAGGAGGATTCCTAACACGAACATTTGCTTCATGATGACCTGTGCTATATACATCATGCTTGTTAGAGGAGTCGTTACTACGGTGGTTGAGTGCAGCCTCTGGACCTGACGCCTGTGTCCAGTCTGGTTGCATCACCGATCAGCGGTGTGACCTCGGACAGGTTACTTAACCTCTCTGTGCTTCAACTGCCTCCCCTGTAGAATAAACAATAACACTCATACCATAGAGCTATCAGGAGGTTGAAATGAGTTAATACATATACAGCATTTGGCATACTGTCTGGCACATATTACATGCTCAATAAATGATGACAAAGAGGAGAAAATATGGAGGCAGCTGCTCTCCTGGTCTCCAGGCCTCCAAGCGGCCTCCACAGGGCCCTAGAGGACCTCCTGGCTATGCGTAAAGAGCCCTGAGTCCTTCAGGGGTCGGGGACACCAGCCTCTCTCTGTCACGGTTCCCTCCCTGATGACGTGGTCCAGTTCTTGCTCCAGCCACCAGAACCCAGATGGTCAGTTTTCAGAGGGGGACCGTGACCTTCATGGAGGTAGGGACCGCGTGTCACTCATCTCGCGTCCCCAGTGCCCAGTGCGCGGTCCAGGAATGCAGGCTGGGCGGAGATGGGAAGGTGAGGACTCGTCCCTGGATGGGGATTTTGCGTATCAGCCTCCTGACTTCTCTCAGCAGCCCTGCGAGGGCAGCGTTTCTGCTCACCTGACAGACAGGCGCTGAAGGTTGGCTGATAGCGCTGCCCTGCCTTCACCTGCACCTTGCTGCCTCTCAGGGGCCGGCAGCTTCTGGGACAGGCTGGTGGAGCCCTGATGAAGCGAGAAGGCACCAGCTGAAGGTCAGGAGGGGCTGGTGGAGGCAGAAGGTTGAAGGGTATCAGGTGGGGGCCCTTAGGGGGCACCAGAGCCTCGCGGGCCCCTGCCCCCAACCCAGCTCAGCTGCCGAAGCAGAGGCCTGCTCTGTGGGCCAGCCCTGTGTCCCCAGCTGTGATGGTCCCCAGCAGTCTTTTTGTCTTATGGGAGGTTAATAAATTTCAGGTCCTTAGAATTCCTTGATGATCCAAGTTAGGTGTTCCATCAGCCAGTTCCTTCATGTTTTCTCATTTACCCATAGATACACATCCTTAGGATCGAAAACTGAGAAGAATTAGCAACATCAATTTAAAAAATCATTTGACTTTTAAAAAAGTAATTAATGAATGCAGAGAGGGAGATGGACCAAAGCTGAAATCGGGGCGTGGGGTGGAGGCGGGCTTTGGGGGGAACCCTGGTGAGTCCTGTCAGCAGATCCTCCAGTCTCTGAATCCTGGCCACGGGCGGGGCCTGGGCTCCTGGGGTCTCTTCCAGGTGCCACTTGGAGAACGCCGTGGGTTTGTTGTTCAGGCTGTGGCTTCCCTGCCGGAGAGAGCAAGAAGCACACGCCTGAGCAGAAATCCTGGGTGAGGGACTTCCCTGGCGATCCAGTGGTTAAGAATCTGTGCTTCTACTGCAGGGGGCACGGGTTCGATCCCTGATGGGGGGCTGGGATCCCACATGCCTCGCGGCCCCCAAAAAAAAAAAAAAACCCAAACATAGAACAAAGGCAATATTGTAGCAAATTTAATAAAGACTTAAAAAAAAAAAGGTCCACATCAAAAACATCTTTTTAAAAAATTAATTAATTAATTAAATAAGATAAAAAGAAATCCTGGGTGAGAAATCAGTGCCAGTGGGCTGGGCCTCAGGGTCTAGGTGAAGCCTCTTAGGTTTTCAGGATGAGAGACTCCAGAGGAGGCCCAACCAGAGGGTGGGGAGAATGCGGAGGAGGGGCAGGGAGGGGGGCCCAAGCCCCTCCCAGAGAAGCCTTCTCCTTCCCTTCCTTGGCTGTCAACATCCCATCCCCCTACAGGCGAGAAACAATTTTAAGTAAAAACTTCCAGATGTGCAGAATTCTTATATTTTACGATGCCCTTTGACTTCCTTTGCTTATTTGATCTGCACGGCTTTGTGGTGGAACATCTCTCTATTTGACAATGGGGGAACCTGGGGCTCAGAGAGAGCAAGTGATTGACTCAAGGCCACACAGCTGGCCAGGGGAAGCCAGAGGACTCCATCCCAGGTCTTGTCTCCCTACCCAGCTAGGTCCTGGGGCCGGGCCCCTGTCCAGGTCTTCAGCCCTGGCTGGCACCCAACAGTGTAGCAAAAGTTTTCCAGCAGCTTCTGCAAGCCCCTTCCCTAATGGGGACTGAGAAGGAGGACTTAATCTCTAAGCCAGGGAACCAAAAGTTCTGGCTAGAGAAACTCTAGATTGAAGAGCAGCTGCCGAGAAGGCCAGATTCCTTGCAGGATGCTGTCAGCCGCTTGCCCAGGGGCCCCTGGTGCTTACAGATGAAGGCTAAACTCAAGAGCCCTGACCATGTCCCACAAAGACCTACAAGATCTGGCCTCTGGCTGCTTCTCCAGCCTCATTTTCCCCATTCTTCTCTTTGCTCGCTCAGCTCTGCCATGCTGACTTCCTAATGCCGCCAAGCTTGCTCCGGCCTCGGGGCTTCTATCCGCTCTGATTGCAGGTCCTGGAATTGCTCTTCCCAGACAGTTGCTCAGCTCAGCCCTCCAATCTCTGCTCCCTTGGTCCCGCCCTCCCCTCACCACCCGTCACCCCAGCGGCTCTTGCTTCTTCCTCATCATCTTCCTCATCGCTGGACGTTGCTGTTTTGTCCACGGTTGTCTGTCTCCCCTGCAAGCGCTGGATGGCAGAAGCTCTGTTTTGTTCTCTGCTTGTAGCCCCAGTGCCTGGACCAGGGCCTGGAACAGGATGGGTAGCTGATAAAAATTTACAGAAAGAATACATGGCCTGAAGGCCAATTTCCCCTTAAGATGTCAGCTGTGCCATTTCTCCAAGGAGTGAATTAGGCAGGGGTGGTGGGGGGTAGCGCAGGCAGGCAGGGGAGAATGACAGAGCAACATTATCAGGGACTCTGTTTGCAGTGGCAGCTGTTCCTGTCTGGGCACCCTTTGTGTCTCAGCCATGCGGGACACAGCTCAGCCAACTTACCAGCTACATGTTGCCCTCCCCACCCCTCCTATCCCCCCTGCTACCGCGGTGTCCCTAGGTCAGGCTCTTAGCCCAGGTCACCCCGCAGCCGACTGGATCTCCCCTCCAATCTGCCACCCACACTGCGGCCAGAGCTTGCCATCTGGGGCCCTGATCATGCCATCCTGTGTCCAGGGCAGCGGCTCCTAAATGCCTGTCCCCAAACTGGCTTTGGAGTCAGCCCTGAGCTCAAATCCTGCTCCCTCAGTACCGGCTGGGTGGCCTTGGGAAAGTCCCTGAACCTCTCTGAGCCTCACTGTCTGTCCACCCGATGCAGGAGAGAGAGAGCAACTATCCTTGGGCCCACACTGAGCGCCATCATCATTACCTTGACTGTCTGCAAAATGGGGATAAAGATGCCAACCTCGCAGGATTGTTGAAAGAGTAAATGAGTTCGAGTGTTTGAAATGCCAGGCACGGGCCTGCCACATAGGGGTGTCCAGATAATAGTAACTTTGCCTTTTTCCCAGAACTGTTTGATGGTAAACCCACTCAGTGTAGAGAGAAGAGGGGGAGGAAGGGGCTGCCGGAAGGCCGGTAGGAGGCGCTGAGTGTCATTTACTAACCCACATGGTTTGAGACCAGCTCTGAGGATCCATCCCAAGGCCAGCCAAGGCAAAACGGTCCATTTGCAGAGAGTCCTCCAGAACCTCCTTCCCGCCCACCCTACTCCTGGCCCGCGCTCTAGCTCAGGTTGCGCGTTCGCCCCTCCCGTTGCCTCTCACAGGTTTGTTTTCCTGACTATTTGAGCAGACTCCCACCTAATAATGGGCAGCTGACCTCACAGACCTCCACCTCCTTGGCTAGCCGATCTCAGTGGGAGAAGGGGAGAGGCAGGTGGGAGAGCTGCCAGATGGAGTCGGCCTGCCATGCGTTCTCGGCTCAAGAGAGCTGGCTTTTTCTGGCTTAGGGGTTCGTCTCCTCCAGTGCAAGGAGGGCCTTGAGCCCTGGCCCCAGGGTGACCGACGCTGTGTGGTGATGGCACTTACTAGCTCCCTCACTGATACAGGTAGGTCTCTGGGCCCAGCCTGCCTGCTGACCCCTGCAGGCGTGAGGGGAGGGCGGCTCAGGAGTTCCCCATCTGGACCCGCTGAGTGGGGTCTGTGTGTCCCTTTGCATCTCTGTCTTCCTGTGTGCCCCGGGCCAGCTTGCTTGTGTGCAGTGTCTGTGCCTGGTGTGTCTGTACACTTGTGAGTGTGTGTTGATGTGTGCCTGGCAGTGTAATATCTCCAGGTGTAGGTTTGGGCCTGGCATATCTGAGTGTGTGTGAGTGTGTGTGTGTGTGTGTGTGTGCGTGTGTATGCCTTCATGCCTGGATTGCACCCATGAGAGTCTCTCTCTGGGTGGGCGGGCTTTCTTTCATGTCTGTGACTTTAAAATCAACATCACCCAACCCACACTCTTCGCCTGCTTTCCCTGCCCTGGTGCCAAGCACATGAACTCTGTAGCACGTTCGCAGGAGCCGTTGGGAAGCAAAGGCAAGCAAAGGTCTTTCCTCTTTAAAGGTAAATTCCAGGGGGAGGAACACTACAGAGGAATTGTCCCGGAGATAGCTGGCTGGTGGCCAATTCGTCTTGTAAAAAAGATCCCTGGTGCCTGTGGAGCCAAGATGAAACAATTCTTTGGAATTAACCAAGCTAATTTTGACGAGCAAACATTTTGCTACAATGAAAGTTTTTATTGTAGCACATAAAAGTCAAAACAACACCCAGTCCCCTTGTGGGAAACAGGCGGGCCAGAAGAAGAAAAGCAGTGCACACACAAGCTCTAACTAATCATTGTGAAATCAAAAGTGCTCAGCGGTGCCAAATTAAAAGTGACTAAAAATACCGGTGGAGAGGGGCCTGTTCAGGGCAGCCCCCAGAAGCTGTTGATTTCTTGGCTGCCTTAAGGAATCCAAAACCCCCAAGCTCTTCAAGCACAGGCCATTACGTTCCAGGGACGAGTAAGGCCAGAGGGAAAAGGCATCGCCAGCTTCTAGAACATTCCTCAGGCCTGGGTCAAGGTGGTGTCACCTGGCGGGAGTGCGGAAGAAAGCTGCCATTTCTGTGGTGCCTGGTGGATCTCTGGAGCCAACCCCGACTGTCCCTTTTACCCTCCGGTATGGGACCACCTCTGTGCCCTTGTTCATGCTGGGCTCCCTTCAACGCTCTTCCCCGCCCTCCCAGGCAAGGTCAAGTCCCAGTTCTTCCAGGCAGTCTTTTTTTTTTTTTTGTAATGTTAATTTGTTAGCCTGCAGGCCTATCTTTTTTTTTCCTTTATTTTTATTTTATTTATTTATTTATTTATTTAAAATTTATTTTTGGCTGTGTTGGGTCTTCGTTTCTGTGCAAGGGCTTTCTCTAGTTGCGGCGAGCAGGGGCCACTCTTCATCGCGGTGCGCAGGCCTCTCACTGTTGCGGCCTCTCTTGTTGCGGAGCACAAGCTCCAGACGCGCAGGCTCAGTAGTTGTGGCTCACGGGCCCAGTTGCTCCGCGGTATGTGGGATCCTCCCAGACCAGGGCTTGAACCTGTGTCCCCTGCATTGGCAGTCAGACTCTCAACCACTGAGCCACCAGGGAAGCCCCCAGGCAGTCTTTTTCAAACTGTTTGATGTTGTGGGTTCCCCCTGAGGGTCACATGACCACTGCACTTCTTGGCGTACCCCATAATGGATACCCCAAATTTTGGTGGAAGAAGCTCCCTTTGGTGGACAAAGACTTCTGCTGAGCATGGGGTGGGTTTGCAGCAATGGGGGGTGAACCTGACCTGGGGGAGCTGTCCTTACAGAGCGTGTGGTTGGCACTGAATGATGTCATGTCAAACCAGGAAGCATTTCCTTAACTCCTCCTGGGCACTCAGGACTGTGCTGGGCACGGGATGGGCACCTGTGTGTAAGACACAGTCTTGCCCACCAGTTGCTCACACTCAGTTGGCAGGAAGGGTACATGTGCACATAATTAGCTTTAAAAACTTTGCTCGTGATAAGAATTGGGCAAACATAGCCTGTGAGAGGGCCAGGTCTGCTTGGAACAGTCAGAGCAGGCTGCGTGGAGGAAGGCACACTTGAACTGGCCTGGAAGGACCCAGACTGGAAGAAGCAGAAGATGTGTGCTTTCTGGGGTCATTCACTGCTCTGGGGTGACCATCCCAGATCTTTAAAGACAACACAAGCCTTTGGAGGGCAGGACTGGTTTCATTCTTCACAGGCCCAATCCCATTATCTCTATTCTTTTCAACTCCAAAACACATCATTGGTCCTACAGGACACATTCCAACATGGGTGCTCACTGAATACTTGGAAATGGGGTAATTTAGAGATAGCTCTAGGAGAGGAGTAGAAATCACCTTTTTCTCTGATGTCCTTTCAGTGGAACCCAACTCTCTCTGAGGCAGGACTGTGAGGTGTTTTGGTGCCCAGGTGTGGGAATCAGATGGATCCTGTTTCTTCTACTTGCTAGTGGTGGATATATAAAGTGGGAAAATTCAGTATTTTCTCTAAACCTCAGCTTCCTTACATATAAAACAGATCTCAGAGTGTCTACTTCATAAAGAAGATCCTATTATTATCATTATTATTATTATTATTGTTGTTATCCCTTTTATCAGTTAGGATGATCCTGGCAAGTAACAAGATATCAGGTAATGGTATCATCAATACGTACATGTATAATCTTATTCAACAAGATGGGTAGTTCCAAGGATAGTGTAGCAACTCAACAGCGTCAGCGAGGGTCCAGGTTCTCTCTATCTTCCTGCTCCACCATCTTCAGCAGATGTCGCCTCATGGTCACAAAAGAGTTGCCATGGTTCCAGGCATCATATATTCACCCAAGAACATTGTCAGCAGAAAGGAAGGTGGAGGTGCGAGAGGGAGAGCAAAAGGGCTCCTTTCTCATGTGCCTCTTTATTCGGGGAGGGAAATTTTCCTCAGAGGTTCCCTCCCCTTGTGTTGGTCGGAACTGGGTCATTTGGCCACTGCCCAGCCAATCACTGGCAGAAGAAAAGGATTACCATGACTGATATGTCACTTGGGGCTGGGCATGCCAATATCTGAACACAAATCGGAGCGAATATTGAGCAGTCAATCAGCAGTGTGTGCCAGGCCCCTGCGCCATCCAGGCCATGCCTGGCACTGGGCTGGGCACAGCAGGAATGCTGCCATACTATGCAGAGCCCCACATCGGGCCAGGTCTTGAAAGAGGAGGGGGAAGTACTGCCGACGTCTCATCAGAACTTAGACCACAAAGTGTCAAGGGTCATACCTGGATGCTTTTAGAAAGGCAGAGAAGTCTCAGGAACACTAATCACCCCTCACCCAGCATCAAAAGTCCCCAACCCCACCGAGAACACATGGCATAAGGCATTGCAGCCAAGAGCCTGCAGAAGTGGCTGGAGCCCCAGCTTGGCCTCAGGCATGCCATGTGACCCTAGGCGGGTCACTTGGTCTCTCTGGGCTTCAGTGCCCTCCTCTGAAGAGAACATTAACTTGCTTTGTGGATGCCATAAGGCTGGTGAAGACCTGTCAGGTACAGGGACTCAACAGGGAAGTTATGACGCAGGTCAAGGTGAAGGGGCGATTCCTTAGCAGTAAACAGGTGGTTGGGCCATGTGTGCTTTAAGGCTTCTTCCAGCTTGGATGTGCTTAGATCCCGTGCCCTGTAAAGTAATGAAGTAACGGCTGCCTGGGTTCAAATTCAAACTCCCTCATTTGCAAGCTGTGTGACCTTTGGCCATATTGCTTAACCTCTCTGAGCCTCAGTTTTCTCATCTATAGCAATAGAGATAATTATAAGATTGTAGTGAGGGGCCATCAGGATAATGCTTGTGAAGTACTTGACAAGGCCTGGCACATTGGTAAGTGCTGGACAGACAGGCACTATTGTTAATATAGTGTTTTATGTCATTCTCACAGCAACTTAATGAGTTAGTGATTATTATCCCATTCATTACCCTCATTTTACAGGTGAGGCTCTGAATGGCCAGAGGACTTGTTCAAGGTCCTTCAGCCCGTAAGTGCAAGGGCAGAGTTAGAATCTAGGTCTTCTGACCACCAACCCCATGTCCCGTCTGCTGTGCTGCATTCCAGTCTGGAGGAGAAAACACGCAAGGAGGGAGCGAACACCCAGATATGGGGGGAAATACACAGTCTGCCTGTGCGAAGGCCCCAACAAAATTGTAAGTAATGAAAAACAACTGGTCTGCTTTTACGTATATTATTTTAATCCTTAAATGACTCCAAAATAGAATTGTTCCTTATCTCCCTTTTACTAATGACAACATGATATTCCAAGAGGTTAAGAAATGTGCCCCAATCTGTCAGGCTCCAGATCCTGGATCCTTTCCACTGAGAGGGCTGCAGTAGGTCAAGCCAGCCCTGGACTCACTGGGTCCCTGCTGCCCCACCCCCGCCCCGAGATTTCCTTCCCCACCGGTCGCTGCCAGGTCCCGAGGGCACTCAAGCCCGCATCCCACTCCTGTTGCCCTGAAAGTCTCAGGGAGACCAGCCGCCCCCTCCCTTGGCCATTGGTCCAGAGGCCACCAGGTCCCCGTCCCAGCAGGAACCACCTCCCTCTATGTGCCACCTCCTGCCGCAGAGCCAGCTGCTGGTCACACCGGTGTGGAGGACGGCCCGTGGGGTGTGTCACTTCCCCAACCTCCCCTCGCAGCAGAAACCTTCTGAATACCCTCATCACAGAAGTTAGGGATCTCATGGTGGCAAGAGCAGGTAACGGCGGCGAGTGGGGAAGACATCTGGGGACAGGAGTGGTTGAACCCTCCTTAGGCTGTGCGCGGGAATCATCTGGCCTGGGCGCCGATGCTATCTTTTGCTGAGTACTTTCACCTGCATTCCCGTCTATGCTTCCAGCCACCCTGCACCCCAAGGCTTGGCGGGTCCTGCAGGCCCGCTTGCCAGATGAGGAAAGCAGGGCTCACCTGTGCCCGAATGGCACAGCTGGGAAGAGGCAGTGCCCCCAGGCCCTGGCCTGGAGCACTTTCAGCAACCAGGGTCTCTCTCCAGGAAACCATGGGGTGAGCTCTGGATCTCAGCCCCAAGATGTTGGGCGGTCACCTGGATCTCAGGGGGCTATGCTTGCTCCTCCTCACGCTCGAATCCTGCACGTGATGAAATGCCCAGAGGGCAGAAGGCCCTGGCTGGCCTGGGAGTCCTGCCCAGTGTAGGCAGTGGGGAGCAGGGGTCACTGGCTGGGGAGCAGGGGTCACTGTCTGGGAGCAGCTTCAGGGAGCCTAGAGTTCTCCGAGAAGCTGGCCCGGCCTCTCAAGCCAGCAAAACAGGCTAAATTGCATTGGGCCTAGCATTTTGTAGCAGGTAAAGAAGCAAAGCAGAAGTTCGCTTCAGCCAACAAGACCTGGAGCCACAAACCAGCTCAGAGGTTCCTCCTCTTTTCAGTCTTGGGGTGTGGGTGTGGCATTGTGGAGGCCTGGGCCTTGTGACCTGGATTAGCCATTTACCCCCGCTGGGTCCTGTCTGTAAAGCGAGGAAACTTATATCCCCGGGGGCCCTGCCTCACTTCTACAGCCCTTTCTGTCCCCCACCAGGAGCTGCCCACTTGGTCTCTCTCTCTGGACACACACGGATGTAAACACACACACGAGGCACACATCGACACAGACATGCACACAGACACACATACATAGACACACACACACCCAGACACGTGGCTTTACATACACACAAACATAGACACACACCGGCACACACACAGCCTCACATTCACAAACAGACTCACACCCACATGCAGACAATACTTCTTGTGTCACAACTTCTCTACACTCAGACATCGTAGAGCTGATGCCCGTGGCCTGCTTCAGTGATTCTCAAACTTGGCCGCGCCTTAGAATCCTCGGGGGAGCTTTTAACAAATTCCATACGCCCAGGCGACACCCTAGAAGAATCGCCTTGCCATCTCTACGGGCCGGCTCCAAGGCGTCATATTTTTAAGAGCCCCCAGGTGACTCCAGTGTGCCCCCAGGGCTGACAACTAGTGGCTCTCAATTAATTTCATCACCCGGCAAGGAACCCCAGAGAGTGAATTCAGTGGGCACCCCAGCATCAGATACAGCATCTACGTTTCCAGGCCCAGCTCGTCTCCCTCCAGCTTGTCTAATAAGGCCTTGATCCTAAACTGCCCCCAGTAAGGAACAGGGTGAGTAACCATGAACCAAGCTTCTGCCACTTTGAGGAGATAGCTGAGCTAGACTCACTGCCTTCCATGCAAATGTTGAGGAGGGGTGTTTCTCAGACTGGGGGAGCCCACCTGTATCACAGTTCCCCAGAGCCTACGGATATGCAGATTCCCAGGCCCCAGCCCTACCAGCTGAGTTCCAGTCTGTGAGGGTTGTGCTTGGGGCTTCCTGGTATATGCACCATGGCTGGTCTGTGCATCAGCAGACCAGGATTCAGACCCAGCTCTGGCCCTGACCTGCTAGGTCACCTGAGTGGGTCTGGCCCCTCATCTGGGACCTTCTCATCTCGAGGGTCTCATGGGAGTCGAGCACAGGGATGTCAGGGGAGAGGCTCTAGGGCACTACATGAGTTGATTGCTTTATTATTCTGGTTGTTGCTTTTGTGCTTGTCATTTACTTCTGCTGGTCCTGCCGTGGCCCTGATGCCTCCGGTGAATAAACCTGGAGATTTGAGAGCCCTGGAGATGCTGCAAGAAGAGTCCAGAGGTCGTCATGCACAGGGCAGGGGCATAGGGACGAGCCTGTGTGTTAGTAAATATCCTTGTGTCCAGCTGGCTCACCTCTTCAGCGGGGCAGTGAGCGAGGCCCTGTCTTTGTGGCGGGGATGTCCTGTGGCTCCCGTGAGCCTGGCCCTTAATGAAATCACAGCACAGGGAGGGGAAGGTAGAAGAAACTGAATATAGCACTTGCTATGTACCAGGTAATCCACTGGGCGTTTTACACGTATCGCTGCATAGAATTCTCATATCCAGTGTCATGCCCAAGAGAGGAGAACTATGAAAACTCTAGAAGAGAGAACAGAAACTCAGAGTTATGATCTGTCCAAAGGCACTCAGCAATGGCAGACCTCAGGGAGGTCTATCTTCTGATCCCACCGTGTTCCCCTGTACCACTCACTCTGTCCCCTGTGCTACTTTGTCCCCACGGTACCACTATGTACCCCTCTACCACACGGCCTTCCAGTATGCCAGGATTGCAGGATTCCTGAGATACCTCTCATGTAATCTGGTGGAGGCATCCGGCTGCAACCCAAGCTCTTGAAAGATCTTTGCCTTGTGATTTCTGGGGAATAACCCAGCCAGATCCCCTGGCCCAGTGTCATCTCGGCTGCTACTCAGGAAGGATGAGGACATCTGAATAGGTTTCTAACAACACAGGGTTTCAAAGAAAGATAAAGGTCAAAGGCAAAGGAGGCAAAAGAAGCCAAAGTCAGATCACCCCTTGATTAAAGCAAGAGGAGCCAGCTCTCCGCAGGCTGAAGTCTGCAGGAGGCCTGCCCAGCCTCACAAAACCTCTGTAGCCTGGAATCCCAGTGTCTTTCATGTAGAGCTGTGGGACAGAGAGCGGACCGGAGACAGACAGATGGACAGAGACATGCAGAGCAGGGCAGGGGGGCCTGAAAGAGAGGGAGAGAGGAGGGGTAAAAATGAAGAGAGGGACAGAAAGGAGAGAGCAAGACACAGAGAGACAGACAGGACGGAGCTGCACAGATAGAGAGAGAGGAAGGAGAGAGAAACAGAGACACAGAGAGAGAGAGAGAAACAGAGAGAGAGAAACAGAGAGAAACAGACAGAAACAGAGATGAAAACAACAATAGAAAGCAAAACAAAGACAGAGCCATAGCACCAAGTGAGGCAGTGAGGCAGTGAGGCAGTGAGGCATGCAAAGAGAGTGTCAGCAGCGAACAGAGAGCGAGGGAGGCCGAGGGAGAGCCTGGGAGTAGCGGGACCACCACTAAGTGTCTTGCGCTGGAGCAGGACGCCCCTGTGGGGCTGGCGCAGCTTGGGCCAGCGGCTTGGCCCCTTGGCCTGCCCTCCTTTCCTCCACGTGGAGGCTGGCCCGCTGTCTAGATGAAGGGCCCAGCCCACCAGGCCTCCTGCTCCCTTTTTCTCAGATGTGGTCTTTGGAGGAAAAGGACTCCTCCTGCAGAGGCTGGGAAGCAACCCCCTCACGGAGGCTGGAGGGGGCTCCCCAGGCTGGGAGGCCTGCAGGGTCCTGGTTCCTCAGGCCCCATAGAGGCTCGGTTAGGCCTGCAGTGGCCATGACCCCCACGTGCCCAGGCCCCTCCTGCACCCCGCCCCCCCGCTTTCCTTTCTCCCCTCCTCCTCTGCGCGCCATGCCTTCAAAGCCCAACCCAGGCTCCTCTTCCTCCAAGAAGCCCACGGGGATCACCAGCCCCAGGGATTTCTCTGGATTTCTTTTGCCTGCCATGCTCGTAAATTCGCTCTTCCCATCCCTCCTTCTGGATGTAAGATCCTCTTCTCGGTCATCTCCTCCCCTCTCCCCACCCAGGCCTCAGGGCATGTGCACGGAGAGGTATCCCCCTGTTCTGAAATGTGTTACTTTGATTCATACTGTGCTTGCTACTTTTTCCGAATTCGCTCCTGTGAACGCTGGCACCTGGTCCTCAGTTTGGAGAGCCTGTCACAGAGGACACAGTGTGACCGTGGGCAGAGGGGAGTGGATGCTCAGGCTGGCAGCGTGCCAAGCTCCCGGAGCTGGTGTGCGGCACCCTCAGCCCGCTCCTGTTCCTGAACCTCACTCTAGACAAGAGCGGAGTGCCTGCATTGGGGGAGATGGGGAAGGGGTACCGGGGCCTGGCACCTCCTGGCCTGGCTCAGACCCGAAAACCAACTTGGCCCTGACCTGCTCTCACTTCCCTTTCTCAGTGGGTCAGCACCTGCTGCACACCCCACACCCTCCCTCCCACCCTTGCCAGCCACACCCTCTTCCTTTCCCCAGAGGCCTTCTTCTGAGCTGGTCCTGCTTGGCCAAAGCAAGACACATGACCACTTAACTTCAGCGGGTGGGGCAACGCAAGTCTGCCACCCGCCCCGATGGAGCAAGGGCCGGGATATCTCTGAGCAGCCCCAGTGACCTCCGTGTTCAGAGCTGTGGTCGCCCCCGCCAGGCTGAGGCATCTTCAGGGCTGGGGCTGTACGCCCCAATCCTGGCACAGCGGATGCAGGGGTACTTGCTGAGCAGGTGATATGGGCCCAAGCAAAAGGCAGAAGCCCTGACAGCTTTGAACTGCACTGCCCTCCTGCCATCATGAGGATGACGATGACGATGAAGATGACAAATACCGACGTCACTGAGTAAAGCACTTACATTCTCCCAGCTGATCCCGAAGACAACCCAGACAGGTACCTGGGACACCAGAGTTCAGCGACTTGTTCAAGGTCACACAGCTAGCGAGGGCAGAGGGGCCACAATTGGACTCAGGTAGACTATAGCCAGAGTCTGAGCTCTTGAGGAGGCTGCTGGGTCCCTGAGCTAGAAGCCAGAGACATGAGTTCTGGTGGCTCCTCTGTTTGACCTTGGGTGAGTTCCATCTCCCCTCTGAGCCTCAGGCTCCTGGTCTGTATAATGAGGGTTTGAACTCTTTGGGTTCTATGTTCCCTTTCTCAGCTGACATGTCCTAATTCTAAGGGAATTAGGTCACACTCCTGTCTCCCCCCCCGCCACGAGGACATCATGAAGATTCAGAATCAAGCAACAGTTAGAGGCAGGTCTCCTGCCTTCAAAGACCTTACAGTCCAGTGGGGGTGAGATACAGCCATGTAACCTTCCATGTAGATTTGGGTTCCAGTTACTGCTCAGACAGTAGGGCTGAGGAAGCCCTGGTGGGGGGCTGGAAGTCCTGGGGGAGGGGGAGGGATGGGGCGGGCCTGAGGGAGGGAGGATTTGGCCATTCGGATGGGTTAGGAGAGGGATGGAATATAGGTGGGGATGGTGAGACTGCAGGGTGTGTGACAGCCTGTGAGGACCCGGCCAGCTGGCATGGAGAAAGCGATGACCTTCTAGCAGTTTCCCTCTCCAAGCCCCCCTCTTGAGAGCGAACGTCTTTAATTTATTAAGGGACCGATTTTAAATCATCCTCCCTCTCTCCCTGCCCACCCTCCCTCCTCCACTGCCTGTATTTCCCCTGACAATAAATTTTGTTTTAATGACAGTTTAGAAAATGAGCAAATCTTTGGTGACACTTTTATCACCTCCAGAATACTTTTAATAAGAGGTTTCAGTAGATTGCGTGTTCTGGGAGTTGGGGAGGAGACAGGCAAGACAGTGGCTCCGTCTCCCCAGGTGGAACCGCTTCCCGGTGTCCCAGCCCTGCAGCCCGAATGCCACCTCTCTCTGCCCTATTCCCTCTTCTGGGGGCAAGACACCTGCCTAGGACCCCAGCTTCCCGGGTTCCAGCTCTATCCTGACAACCCTACTCACCCTGCGGCCTCAGGCACAGCCCTTCACACCTCCTTCTCTGTCAGTCTCATCTGTAAAATTTTGCGTAGGTGCAAAGGGTAATTAGGGCAGACCTATTAATAATGCTTAAAAGTAATTAGCTGCTGACATTTGGTACCACACCTAGTTACTCAGACTGGCAAATCAGGTCCAAGAATATTTCTCAAACTAAAAACAGAGCCAGCTGAACTGAATTTGCAAGCCTGGACTCCATTGCTCCATTGATCACCCGGAAGTGTGCTCACCCTGTGTCTTAGTTGTCAGAAGCTGGAAGGTCCACATGGCACCTGAAACACAGTGCCGCCTCCAGGAGTTTTCAGCTGGGTTGCAGAAACAAGAAAAATAGCCCAGAATGAGGTTGTGGCCAAAAGCAGGCCTTAGAGGGCTAAGGATGGGGCTCGGGTGGGGCAGGCTGAGGAGCCGCCCATGGTTTCTGTGGAGGGAACCGATCCCCAGAAAGGAGAGACTGATCATGTGGGGTCAGTCGGGAAGGGGAAGCCCTGGAGGGGCTTGTCACAGTTCAAGATGAGGGGAAGCCTGGACATGAGCCAAGAGCGAGACCTGGGAAGGAGGGACATTTAAAGGGAAATCAGCAGGATTTGGGAGTTGGCTGGATACTGGACTTATGAGCAGCAGGGTTGAGGAGAATGGGAGTCCCCAAAGAAAGGCAACCCTGAGAGATCATTGAGTCAATCACTGGGTGACTTGTAAAATGATTCTGTCCACTTAAAAATATATGAAGGAAAAAAGTTTTCTTTTCTTGAAGGAACACATTGTTGAAGGCAATCAAGATGTAATTTGCTTCTTTTACCAAAAATTTATTTTATTGAAGTATGGTTGATGTACAATGTTGTGTTAGTTGCTGGTGTACAGCAAAGTGATTCAGCTATACATATATATATAATAGTTTGCATCTGCTAATCCCAAACTCCCACTCCATCCCTCTGCCACCCTCCCCCTTAGCAACCACAAGTCATTCTCTATGTCTCTGAGTCAGTTTCTGTTTCGTAGATAAGTTCATTTGTGTCATATTTTAGATTCCACGTGTAAGTGATATCATATGGTATTTGTCTTTCTCTTTTTGATTTCCTTCATTTAGTATGATAATCTCTAGGTGCATCCAAGTTGCCGCAAATGGCATTCTTTCATTCTTTTTGAATGGCTAAGTAGTATTCCATTGTATTTATACACCACATCTTTTTATCCATTCATCTGTCAGTGGATATTTGGGTTGTTTCCATAGTGCTGCTATGAGCATAGGGGTGCATGTATCTTTTTGAATTATAGTTTTGTCTCGATATATATCCAGGAGTGGGATTGCTGGATCATACGGTAGTTCGATTTTTAGTTTTTTGAGGAATCTCCATACTGTTTTCCATAGTGACTGCACCAACTTACATTCCCACCAACAGTGTAGGAGGGTTCCTTTTTCTCCACATCATCTCCAGCATTTGTTGTTTGTAGACTTTTTTAAAAAAAAAATGTATTTATTTGGTTGTGTTGGGTCTTAGTTGTGGCAGGCAGGCTCCTTAGTTGTGTCAGGCAAACTCTTAGTTGCTGCATGCACGTGGGATCTAGTTCCCGGACCAGGGATCAAACCCAGGCCCCCTGCATTGGGAGCATGGAGTCTTAACCACTGTGCCACCAGGGAAGTCCCTGTAGACTTTTTAATGTTGACCATTCTGATGGGTGTGAGGTGTTACCTCATTGTAGTTTTGATTTGCATTTCTCTAATAATTAGCGATGTTGAGTATCTTTTCATGTGCCCGTTGGTCATCTCTATGTCTTCTTTGGAGAAATGTCTATTTAGGTCTGCTGCCCATTTTTTATTGGGTTTTTTTTTGTTATTGAGCTGTTTATGCATTTTGGAAATTAATCCCTTGTCGGTTGCATCATTTGCAAATATTTTCTCCCAGTCTGTAAGTTGTCTTTTCATTTTGTCTATGGTTTCCTTTGCTGTGCAAAAGCTTGTAAGTTTGGTTAGGTCCCATTTGTTTATTTTTGCTTTTATTTCTATTGCCTTGGGAGACTGACCTAAGAAAACATAGGTATGATTTATGTCAGAGAATGTTGTGCCTATGTTCTCTTCTAGGATGTAATTTGTTTCTAATAATTATGGTTTAAAAAAAATGGAAAGGGCTCTAAGTTAACTGAGTAAGAAAGTAACTTGGGTCTCAGAGATCCTGACATTTACTGAGAACCTATGATGGGCCATTCACTGTGCTTGGCATTTAGAAGCTGATGCATTTAAAGAGTTTAGGACTGTGCCTGACTTTGTAAAAGGGAGCTCTCCTGCCTCTCATCTTCAGTATTGGGAGGAAATCATTATGGCCATGGGTGACATATGAACACTTAGGGGGTGGGGAATAATTAAGTGCTTCGGGGTACTTCCCAGGTGCCAGGCACTGTTCTAAGTGCTTTGCATTTGTTTAATCTCACAAAAATCCTAGAAGGTAGGTGCTATTATTATCAACCTCATATTATAGATGAGGAAGCAGAGCACAGAGAGATTGAGTAACTCTCCCGTGGCCACACAGTAAGTACCAAGTCAGAGACTGAATCTCTAGCCTGGCTCCAGCGTCTGTGAATGCAGCCGGTCCCCAGGCTGCAGCATCTCGTCTATTTTTGACCTCAGAGGAGTCATGAGGACAAGAGGAGACTGGAGAAGACTCCAAAGGGTTCCCTGAGAACAGATCTCTCTGAGATCAGGGAAGGTCTTGAGGGGAATAGATGCAAAGTTGGGTTATTAATTTCCAACTACACAAAGATGCAGGAGAGAAACTTGAGGGTCTTTTTTTTTTTTTTTAATAAATTTATTTATTTATTTTTGGCTGCGTTGGGTCTTCGTTGCTGCGTGTGGGCTTTCTCTAGTTGCGGCGAGCGGGGGCTGTTCTTTGTTGCGGTGTGCAGGCTTCTCATTGCGGTGGCTTCTCTTGTTGAGGAGCACGGGCTCTAGGCGCATGGGCTTCAGTAGCTGTGGCTCGCGGGCTCTAGAGCACAGGCTCAGTAGTTGTGGCGCACGGGCTTAGTTGCTCCCCGGCATGTGGGATCTTCCTGGACCAGGGCTTGAACCCGTGTCCTCTGCACTGGCAGGGGGACTCCTAACCACTGCGCCACCAGGGAAGCCCCTGACTTGAGGGTCTTTAACTGACATTCTCCAGGGGCTGCAGGGAGGGGCCTGAGGCTACGTTTGTCTCATAAGGCTTTCATGGCACTGAAGCAGAACTGGTGTGAGGATACAGGTCTGGAGAGGGAAGACTCAATTCCATTTAAACTGGGACTGGAGACAGTTAAACTCTATAAGAGACAGTTCTTTTTCTCAGTTTGCTCTTTGGTTTTTTGCTGTAAGTGTGTTTGAAGATGCCTGGTCATTAGAGAGAGAAGGACACAGGAGTGAGAAGGAGTGAGAAGCTGAAGCTTTGCCACATGGTGTCTGTGGGATGGTGGGCAAACCACTGACCTCGCTGAACCCTGCTCTCCCTGTCTGCAGAATGCATGAGTCCCTATGTCAGAAGGTGGGGACCTGGGCACCGTGTGTATTTAGCTTCTGGCCCAGATTTGGCCTTCCATATTCCATAATTGATAGCTATTATTATTATTATGGCTATAACCATAGATCATTATTTACAGTTTAAAAATGCTTCACCTATGTCATTTTGCACTTTTTTATTGAAGAATTAAATTTCTATGGGAAATCCTCCTAATTGGCTGGATTCAGTAGCATCCGCATTTCTCCAAAGTGTGCGTAACAGATAGGCCAGGATGGGCACTGCTTCTATCTGGTGGCACCCACCCACCAAGGCACTTTATCTCCTACCACCTACCGAGTGTTGACGGTGCCAGCCACCATCCTGTGTGCTTGGGGGACGTCATCTTCAATCCTGACAAGAACCCTGCAGGCATGACCTTTCCCCCACCCGGCAGACAAGGAAGCCCGAGACTCAGAGAGGTTAGGTGACTTGCCTGAGGTCACCCAGCTGGGAAATGCTGATCGGGGATTCAGAGCCAGGTGTGTCTCTCACTAAAGCTTATACCTCCTCCCAGATGGCAGATCCAGGGTTTAGGGAATTCTCTGGGATTGGAACTGGCTTTGCAATGATGGAGAGAGTGACCAGCTAAAGGCTGTTCTGTGGACAATATGAATTCTCTGGGGATGGCTCTTCTGGGGCTGAGCAGCTTCAAGAGACCCTAAAGAAGCTCCAACTGGGAGGATGCCATCTCCACATGTCAGGTGTCCCCCACTGGCAAGGGAAGCTAATCCCTCTTCCAGAATCCCCACGTGGCTCACCTCCCTGGCTCCCACCCTGAGTTCATCTGCCTGGTGTTCAAGGGATCAGATGTGATGCAGGGAATGGAGCTATAACAACCCCTTACATTTGTCCAGGGCTCTGTAATTTGCAGAGAACCCATCATCATGACGGCCATCCATCATGGCCTCTGAGCTAAGAGGAGGTAGTATCCCTACAGATAA
This sequence comes from Balaenoptera borealis, assembly GCF_965194805.1. Taxonomy (NCBI): domain Eukaryota; kingdom Metazoa; phylum Chordata; class Mammalia; order Artiodactyla; family Balaenopteridae; genus Balaenoptera; species Balaenoptera borealis. The sequence continues at coordinate 117,904,360 of NC_138866.1, read as the reverse complement.
GAACAGGAGTTTTGAGGCACACTGATTTGGGCCGGAGTCTCCGTTCCACCCTTTACATGCTGTGTGACCTTGGGCAAGTCTCTCCACCTCTCTAAACCTTAGTTTCCTTACCTGAGAAATGGAGAAAATACCTACTGCATAAGATTTTTATGAGGGTTCATTGAGATTATGCATATACAATATATATGGTTATATTACGTATTTATATATAAAATCTCACTTAACTCTCATAATAGCCCACAAATAAATAATAAATGCTGATACATAGCAATGCTTTAATAAATTAAGGGACTTCCCTGGTGGCGCAGTGGTTAAGAATCCGCCTGCCGATGCAGGGGACACGGGCTCGAGCCCTGGTCTGGGAGGATCCCACATGCCGTGGAGCAGCTAAGCCCGTGCGCCACAACTACTGAGCCTGCACACCACAACTACTAAAGCCCGCGTGCCTAGAGCCCATGCTCTGCCACAAGAGAAGCCACCGCGATGAGAAGACCTAGTACCGCAATGAAGAGTAGCCCCCGCTCGCCGCAACTAGAGAAAGCCTGCCCATAGCAACGAAGACCCAAAGCAGCCAAAAATAAATAAAATTTAAATTAATTAATTAATTAATGTTAGCTAAGCACAGCCACACCCCCCAAAGGCAGATAATAAGAGCTCTTACTTATGAAGCCAAGTTCTTTTCATCATATTTTGTTATACTGCACCCTGACTGTCTGCTCACCCACCAGACTACAAACTCCAGGGGAGGCCAGAGCCGTGTCTGTTTGCTGAACCCTCCACCCAAAGCGTTCAGCAGCGTGTCTGACACATAGCAGGGGCTCAATACCTCTTTGCTGTTGGATCAGCGATTTTGTTTAATCCTCATAGCAGCCCTTTGAAGTAAGAGAAATATCATCCCCATTTTACAGATGAAGAAACAGAGGTTCAGAGAGATGAACAAGGTTACGCAGCTAGGAAGTGGTGGAACTGGAGTTCACACTCATGTTCCTGACTCACAAATCTGGACTGTGAACCATCAACCATCCTGCCAGAGAGAACGATTTCCTCTCGGCAGACAGAAGGCTGGGACCACGGCTCCCGGGCTGGCAGCCCTGAGCCCTCCCCGTCACATTTGAGAGGGTGATGGGTGGTCCCCAGGCCCAGCCTCACAGCTTTCTGAAGAGCACCACTGGGCCATTGCCCAAGAGGCCCTGGGATAAGAGCTCGTGGACGGGGGGGAGCTAGTCCTGAGCCCACCGCGTATGTGTCCCAGGTGGTAGGACTTAAACCAGATTGGAGACAGCACACGTTGAACGACCCCCTTCATTCCCCAAAGAAAACCCCGTGGGGCTGTTTCCTCCCCAGGAGGGAGCCCTGCCTTGCTGGGGTGCTATTCTCTTTGGGAGGAGGGACAGCTGTGGGCGGCAGTGAGCTGGGGGGCACTGGGGCTGCGGCCATTCTCCCCCCTCCCCTGCAGCCTGGGGGACAGCGGTGACTCAAGGCTTTGAGAGGGGAGCCCTGAGCAGCAGCTTGCAAAGGCCTGTGCTGGGTGCCGGGGATTTGCTCACAGACGGCTGCAGGAGCCCGTTTCCGAGGGCTCTGAGAGGCTGGCAGGGAGTCTCCTGGGGAGGGAAGCTTGTCACTCAGGCTCCAGCTCACCTTGTTAACTCACGAATGTGCCCCATCCCCCGCGGAGTACCTGTTCCTCTTTGGAGGCCTCAGGAGACTGACATCATTCACCAGCCTCGTGAGAGAAGGAGCTAGAATTTAATCTCAGGCCTGTGTGAGTCCAGGTCCGGTTTCTGGGTCTCCCCTACCTCACTCTGCGTATGTGCGGTCAAGCGGAAGTGTGGGTCGGGGGCCAGGGAGGCCTCTGCGGCCCGGGGACGTCCCCTCACAGCTCCCACCCGCTTTAGATCCCGGGGGAAAAGCAGGTGGGTGCCCCAGGGGATGGTGGTGGGAGGGGTGTCACACAGGAGGAGAGAAGAGGCAGAAAGGAGGCCGGGTGCCACGGATGTCCTGCTCTCTTACCTGACACCTCAGTCTGGGCAAGCACGTTTTGGGCGGGTGCTGGGGAAGTGGAGGCTGGAAGGATGGGATCAAAGAGAGAGAGAGAGAGAGAGAGTGTGTGTGTGTGTGTGTTTGTGTGTGTGTGTGTGTGTAGCACACTGGATAAGTAGTCTGGAAACATGGCTCTATTCCCAGCCCTGATAGAAAGAGGGCAGGAGACCTTGGAATTCACTGTTCCCCTCTGCGCCTGTCTGTCACATCAGGAAGATGGCTAGATGGCTTAGGTGCTGTCTGAGGCTCTCCAGCAGCCCCACCACCTTTCTCAATTTCTAACCTGAGCAAAGACACAGATGCAGAAGCCTGACTGCCTGGGTCCAATTTGGCGCTACCCTTTAGCATCTGTGTGCTTATAAGCAAGTGAATCAACCTCTCTGGTCTCTCAGCCTCGACTACAAAACAGGGATAATCATGGCTCCTGATCTCATGGACTTGCTGTGAGGATTCAGTGAGTTAATCCATGCCAATCAGCAAATGCTCAGTAAATAGTAACTATTGCTATCATTACTATCCAGATCCTTTATCCACAATCCTGAGCTCCCAAACACTCTGAACACCAAAAGCTTTTTAAAAATTCATTTGGCAACTATTTTTAGTCTTTATTTACCCATGGACGGTGAATATTCATTAGTTTTCCTGCGGAAATGTTAATGCATTTGATTATAGGGCCCTGTCCCAGATCATGCTGGAGTGATATGAAATATGGTGGTATTTCCACCATCTTCCCTTCCTAAATTCCCCCCAAAAATGTTCTGGATCCTGAAATACATCTGGCCCTAAGGAATTCAGATAAGGGATTGTGGACCTGAGCTCTTTTTCAATTCTTCCAATAATCTTGGAAAGTAGATGAACTTTATTTCCATTGTACAGATAGAGAGGCTTTGAGGAGTTAAAGAATTTGTCCTGGACGCCAGGGCTCATAAGCGGCAGAGCCAAGACTCAAGTCCCCGCCTCTGATGGCAGAGCCCACACTGGTCCCCTCTGCAGCCCTCCTAGGCTGTCAGACCCCCGAGGCCCCTGAGGGCCTGTGTCTGGTTCAACTTTAAGTGCACACACCAGGCACTTAGGACTTGGCCAGTTCAAGTCTATTGAATGAACAAATGCATGCAAGGGCAGAAGACACGAGATTCTTCTCTTGGACGGACCAGCATCTCCCAAAGGAGACAAGGAGGAAAAAAGGTGAACTCGACAAGAACCATCCCCCAGCAGCCTGCTGTGCTGCCCTGCCATCTGTGCCGAAGTTAGAGTCTGCCTCTGCCCAAACTCACTTGCCAAGGGACCCTGAGCAAGTCCCTTGACCTTTCTGAGCCTTGGTTTCCTCATCTGTGCAGTGAGGATAATGACAATTCTCAGACGGCCATGGTACTTGGCAGGGGATTGGGGCGTATTCAGTGAGGTGACACAGGGCCTGATTGGTGCTTAAGGACAGCTGGAACTGACCAGCTTCCCTCCCAAGGGGACTCCCTGCCAGCCTCTCTGAGCCCTTGGGAAACAGGCTCTTCCAACCATCTGTGAGCAAAGCCCCAGCGCCCAGTACAGGCCTCAGCAAGATGCTGCTGAGGGCTCCCCTCCCAGAGCCTTCAGTCACCACGTCCTCCAGGCTGCAGGGGGGGAGTCTGGCTGGGCCACTCCCCCAGCTCACCGCAGCCCACAGCTGTCCCTCCTCCTGAAGAGAAGGGCACCCCAGCAAGGCAGGGCTCCCTCCTAGGAGGAAATAGCCCCGCAGGGGTTTCCCTGGGGAACAAGGGGCATTGTTCAGCGTGTGATGTCCCTGATCTGGTTTAAGTCTTACCTCCCCGGACAGGTATATGCTGGGCACAAAGTATCATTTGAAGATTTCCTGTTCAATACAGGAAACCCGGTACTGCTGTGAGTCGGGCTTAGAATTCCTGCTGCTTACCCCTCCCTAACTCTGCTCTTCCCATGGGCTGGGGTCCACAGTGACCCTCCCCTTGCCCAGACACCAGAACCTGGCCCCTCCTGACTAGCTTTATCCAGCTGTTGCTGCAAGACCCTCCCGGCCTCCCTTCTTCTCCCAATTCCACTGTTGAAATAAAACATCCATCATGCTTCATTTGCCTAATAAGCCTCAGTCTCCATTCTGCTGGGTGATTAACCAGCTAGAATACCACGTGCTCCCATCACAGGCTCTTGGAGATCGCCACGGGCGGGGTGACTAGAGCAGCCCTGTGCTGGCTGAGGGCCTGCTTTCCTTCCTTTTGCTTTACACCCTCCCCATCTTTTTTTTTTTATTTTAAATGAAAAATGACCCTGAGATTCCATTAAGTTCCCTGTGCAATAGCAATCATTCTGGAGAAATTGATTGTGACTCTGTTAATGACTGCTTGGGCGGATGTTAATATACCAGGGGACAGTATACACTGTCCTGCTTGCTGCAGCCAAAGCAGGGACGGATTCCCGGGGAGGGCAGGAGGGACCTGGACGCTGGGTGGGCGGGGCATGGATCTATGGTGGGCGGGGCATCGACGCAAGGAAGGTAGGCCGAGTTTCATTAAGACAGTAGTAATTTTTAGTACTTCTCAGAAAGGATTTCTCACCGGTTTGGGGCGTCTGGGAGGAGAGTGTTCGTTTCTGGGGTAACCCTCTCTGCTTCCGGGATCCCGCCCCCCTCCCACCTCCCCGCGGGAGGCAGCGCGGGGGCCATACTTCCTGCCCCTCCCCTTTATATCCCCGGAAGTGCCGTGCGCAGTTGGGAGAAAGCAGGAGATCCAATCACAGGCCAAGAGCCGACTCGGGCCTGCCTGTGGGTGTGATGTGGGGCGTCCCTCAGCAACTTTTGGCGCCGGGGAAATGAGCGCAGTCACACGCTCTCCCACACCGCACGCAGCACGGAGGCCAGGGGCCGACCCGCCAGTGGCCTAGCCAGTACCCATCCCTTCTGCTCCCTCCTTGCTGGCAGAGCCAAGTGGGGGCATCTGCCCTAAGGGGTGGTGTGGGTCCCTCTCTGGGCCAAAGAGTAAAGAGAGCTTTGTTCACTTCCACCGCCAGTGGTGGGCAAGAAGGGGCCCCGTGATACAGTTCTGGCCAGAAGGCAGAGGCTCTGGTGGGGCTTCTGGGAATGGATCCCTTGCTCGTAAAAAGCTGTGCCGAGAAGGGACTTCTTGCTTCCTGCCTCTGGACACGGCCCAGAGTGTTCTGAGACCCCAAGAACTGTACAGGACACCTCTCGCCGCTTGGAGCTGTAGCAGCCATCTTGCAAGCATAGAGGGACCTGCCTGAGGACCAGGTGAGAGCAAGAGCTAGTGAGTCAGGCTTTTATTATCCTTCTAAATCAGCGGTCCCCAACCTTTTTGGCACCAGGGACCGGTTTCATGGAAGACAGTTTTTCCACGGACGGGGTGGGGGGGGGGGCGATGGTTCAGGCGATAATTCAGGCGATGGGGAGCGATGGGAAGCGGCAGATGAAGCTTCGCTGGGGCTCGCCCTCCACTCGCCTCCTGCTGTGCGGCCCGGTTCCTAACAGGGGGTTGTGGACCCCTGTTCTAAATGATCAGTAGAAGTGGGCCTGGGGTGCTCCAGAGGGAAACCTGCAGCTTCCCAGGCTCTGTCTCTGAGTACAGTGGAAGACAGAGCAGTTCTGAAGCCCAGGGAAGGATGTGACCACTCAGAACCTTTCAAGTGGAGTGATTTTTTTTAATGGCAGGGATTAGAAACTGTTGTAATGTTTTTCTTAATTGATTCTTCTAATTGCAAATCAGTAGAACTGATTTGCACCCTGACTGGGTTTGTTTTGTTGTGAAGTGACTGGGGGCCCTGAAGGACTCCCTGTGAGAAGAAGACTTCAGGTGAGGTGAAATCAAAGATTTCAAATCATCACTCCTGGGTGGCAGGAGGAGCAGGGACCAGGGATGGAGAGGGAACTGGTTCCTCTCCTTTTGTATTACCCTTCAGCTCTCACAAGGAGGCTGAGGCTTGGTGAGTAAGGGGCAAATCCAGCAGGGGGAAAGGGCTGGCTGTCAAGCTGTCCCCTCCAGCCCCTGAGGGCTGTCTCTGGCTGGAAAGTTGGACCCCCAGTACACACAGCCCTTTTCTCTGGACTTCTCTGAGCAGCCGTAAGATAACCTGGAAATGCATTCATCTAGTCAGTACAGCATCAATATTTCCTGAGCACCTACTATGTTCCAGGCTCTAGACAGAGACTGGGGATTCAGTGGTGGATAAGACAGCTATGGCATTGAATGACAGAATCAATCAGGATTCAGCTGCCAAGAACTGAATCCTCTCTGACTTTATGCCAAAAAGGACTTATTGCAGAGTATTAAATGGCCTTTATTTTTTTAAAAAAATTTTTTAAAAATTTATTAATTTTTTATTTATAAATTAAAACATTTTTATTTATGTATTTTTATTATTTATTTTATTAAAAATTTTTTAAAATGACCTTTAGAACTGCTGAAAGGTCTGGAGAAATAGGCATTAGGCTGAGCTCCCAGGAGTGAGTCTTAAGAACTAGGCCTCTGAGAATGTCCCATTCAGGCCGTATCGGGGCAGTTGCTGCCACAGTCGCATGTTCTAGAACCCCAGTGCCTGTGCAACAAAATGGGAGCCTCATGTTTGCCTCTCTCCCCTCTTGGCTCAGTTCGAATTTGAGTTTCAGATGAGTCCATCGATTGGTAGAACCCAGATCAGTGTGGAACTCTAGCTGCAAGGGAGTCTGTGCGTGTAGGTGTTTGTCCTCTAGGAAGGACCCCTTGGAGCAGGAGGTAGGAATAGATGGTGAGCAAACCTGCACTTTCAACACAGCAACTGATTACACAGTTTGTTAATAACTTTGTGGTTAGTGCCTTGCAGAAAAAGCAGGGGGGATTGTTAAAAGGAGCTTGTCTAAATTCTTGGCAAGAATCAAAAGGAAACCATGACTGTAAACGTGGATGGTGGGACCATAAAGGACTCTCTGATGGTAGCAGCTTCCAGTCCCAAAGGCATGGCCCTCGTGTCTCCTGGAACTTAGCTGTGCTCCCTCACCTTCCTAGTCCCCAGGCCCACATGGTGGTCATCACTGTGTTCCTGATACACCCCAGTAAGATCCTGGCTATCTCTATCCCTCCTCAAACCACAAGCCCAGCACTCTTGTTCAAGTGGTCCAGGTATCCTAGGGCCCACCCATTTGTCCCGAGTTCCCTGGACAGGAGGTGTGGTGGGCACAGTGAATGACCCATCGTCTTGGCTCAGCCACCAGCCCTGCCTGCCTTGGGAGGCCTCCATACTGACCTTTTCTGGTGTGAGGCCACCCTCCATGGTCAGGAGAATGGCTCAGCCCACCGTAGAGCCACATTGTCCACACAACTTATCTCAGTATTTCTTGAAGGTTGGTCTAGGTCCAAAACAACATTGGATTCTTTCCCCCCAGCTTTATTGAGGTATGGTTGACAAAATGTATATGTTTAACTTTTATTAATTTTTAAGGTGTACAATGTGGTGTTTTGATATATGTATACATTGTGAAATGATTACCACAATCAAGCTAATTAATATACCCACCACCTTACGTAGTGACCATTTGTGTGTGTGTGGGGAGAACATTTGGGATCGAGTCTCTTAGCACATTTCAAATATAAAGTATATTATTTATTTATTTATTTATTTATTTTTAAAGATTTATTTATTGATAGATTGATTGCTATGTTGGGTCTTCGTTTCTGTGCTAGGGCTTTCTCTAGTTGTGGCAAGCGGGGGCCACTCTTCATCGCGGTGCACGGGCCTCTCACTGTCGTGGCCTCTCTTGTTGCAGAGCACAGGCTCCAGACGCGCAGGCTCAGTAGTTGTGGCTCACGGGCCTAGTTGCTCCGCGGCATGTGGGATCTTCCCAGACCAGGGCACGAACCCGTGTCCCCTGCATCAGCAGGCAGATTCTCAACCACTGCGCCACCAGGGAAGCCCAAAAGTATATTATTATTAACGATAGTCAACATGCTGTACATTAGGTCTTCAGAACCTATTCATCTTATAACTGAAAGTTTGTACCTTTTGATTACTATCTCCCCTTTTTCCCCACCCTGAGAGGTTGCTCTGGTAATCATCATTCTAGTCTCTGTTAATATGAGGTCAACTTTTTTTTTTTTTAGATTCCACATATAAGTGGCTTATTTTACTTAATATAATGTCCTTTAGGTCCAGTCATGTTGTCTCAAATGGCAAGGTTTCCCTTTTCTCTGGCTGCGCCGTGAGGCATGCAGGATCTTAGCTCCCCTACCAGGGATCGAACCTTCACCCCTGCAGTGGAAGTGCGGAGTCTTAACCACTGGACCACCAGGGAAGTCCCTTCCTTCTTTTTTTAAGGCTGAATAGTATTCTGTTGTCTGTATATACACCACATCTTCTTTATCCATCCATCTTTTGATGAACACTTAGGTTGTTTCCATGTCTTGGCAACTGTAAATAATGCTTCAGTGAACATGGGAGTGCAGATATCTCTTCAAGATCTTGTTTTCATTTCTTTTTGATAAATACCCAGAAATGGGATTGTGCGATCATATGGTAGTTCTATTTTTAATTTTTTGAGAAATCTCCCTACTGTTTTTCATAATGGCCGTACCAATGTACATTCCCACCGACAGTGCACAAGGGTTCCCTTTTCTTCACAGCCTCACTGGCACTTGTTACCTTTTGTCTTTTTGCTAATAGCCATTCTAGTAGGTGTGAGGTGATATCTCTTTGTGGTTTTGATTTGCATTTCCCTGATGATTAGTGATGTTGAACATCTTTTCATGTACTTGTTGGCCATTTGTATGTGTTTGGAAAAATATCTATTCAGGTCCTTTGCCCATTTAAAAAATTTAATTATTTGGTTTATTTTTGTTTTTGAACTGTGTGAGTTCCTTATATATTTTGGATATTAACACCTTATCAGATATATGGTTTGCAAATATTTTTTCCCATTTAGCAGATTGCCTTTTCCTTTTGTTGTTTCCTATGCTGTTCAGAAGCCTTTTAGTTTGATTTTAGTCACACTTGTTTACTTTGCTTTTATTGCCTATGATTTTGGTGTCAAATCCAAGAAAATCATTGTCAAGACCAATGTCAAGGAGTTTTCCCCTATATTTTATTCTAGGAGTTTTATGGTTTCAGTCCTTACACTTAAGTCTTTAATCCATTTTTGAGTTAACTTTTTTGTGTGGTGTAAGATAGGGACCCAGTTCCATTCTTTTGCATGTGGATATCCAGTTTTCCCTATACCTTTTACATTTTGAAGAGACTATACTTTCCCCATGTGTATTCTTGGTAACTTTGTCAAAAATCTATTGACTGTGTGTGTGGGTTTATTTCTGGGCTCTCTATAGAGTGTTCCACTGGTCTATGTGTCTGTTTTTATGCCAGTACCATACTGTTTTGATTACTATAGCTTTGTAATATAATTTGGAATCAGGAAGTGTGATGTCTCCAACTTTGTTCTTCTTGTTCAAGATTGTTGTAGCTCAACATTAGATTTTCACTTGATAAAAATTCTGTTTCCCAGGCCCTGCCCCAGACCTATTGACTTCGAATCTCTTGGGGGTGAGACCATAACACATGCATTTTCTGCAGACTCTCCCGGTGACTCTGGTGCACCCAGGACCGAGGACCACTGCTCTGAGCATACTGGTTAGTGGGAGGCAGTGCAGATCGTGGGAGGCACAGGGGACTTTGTGTCACAGCCTAGTTTTACCTCTTACTCTCATTCAATCTTCTGATTCTGGTTGTCCTGCTCTGAGGCCCAGTTCCTAACCCAAAAATGGGAGTGATGATATCATTTGTTTCCCAGGTTGGTTGTGGCTGTGAAATAACACATGCAAAGCCTCTACCAACTGGAAGGCACTGTTTAAACACCTGTGTGATCCTTAGGAGCCTTGGTGAGCATGACATTTAGGAGGCAGAGTTCAACAATCTCTGATAATTTAAAAAAAAATTTATTCTTTTTTAATTTGTTTTTTAAAATTTTATTGAAGTATAGTTGTACAGCAAAGTGACTCAGTTTTATATATATATATATAAATTATTTTTCATATTCTTTTCCATAATGGTTTGTCACAGGATATTGAATATAGTTCCCTGTGCTACACAGTAGGACCTTGTTGTTTATCCATCCTATATATAAGAGTTTGTATCTGCTAATCCCAAACTCCCACTCCCCTTCCCCCTTGGCAACCACAGGTCTGTTCTCTATATCTGTGATTCTGTTTCTGTTTTGTAGATATGTTCATTTGTGTCATATTATAGATTCCAAAAAATTCATTATTCAAGTTTTCAAGGACATAAAAGGGATTCAAATACACAGTCCATAGCAATGCTTATCAAGCTCCCTTTTCCTTCCCACTTCCTTTTCACTTATAAACCCTCTTCCCTGGCTCTACCGGAATCCAGCCCCTCATTCCGCTAAAGTCCCTAAGCCCCCCTCTACCCCCACTCCAGGGGCCTGCTTTTCTCTTCTTGCTCTGTCCCTCTCCCTCAACATGTTGTATTACTTATAGGTCAAGTTAGCCCTCTTCCTCCCCAAAAGAAGCTGCCCTGTCCAGGAGGAAGGAGAAGGGGGTAACTGAATAGAGAATGAGGGGTTTGTCTTTGGCGGACTGGGTGGGGTTGAGGGAGTTTGGCGAGCATGCATGCTCACCTCAACACATTGTTTTTGGTCTGTCACATCAGAGAGTAGAAATATTTGCAGTGTTCACATGTGATCGGTGCTAAGGGTGTCCATTCTCTCATAGGGGAATGGAAGCCCTTCCTTCCTTCCCTCTCTCCCTCCCCCTTTTCCTCCCTCCCTCCTTTCCTTCCTTCCTTCCTTCCTTCCTTTGTCTCTTCTCTCTGTCTCTCTTTTTCTTCCACCTATAAAACTGGCTTATTCTTTTATCCCACCACCATTTATTTTATCTGTAATATTTAACGAGTGTTCTCTTTAATTATAAAAGTGAATACATGCTTGTGTGAACATTCTCAAACAGGGCAGGTGAGCATAAGGTCAAAAAGCAAAGAAGTCCTTCTGAGTGTCAGTTTCCTTGCCTATAAAATGAATCCCATTCCAGAAAGAGCTGAGAGGATGAGGCGCCCCTGCGGTGGCTCTTTATGCCCTGCTCAGGGTCACCTGGCTGGCACCCTGAGCGGCTTCTCATTTTAATAAAGGAGTAGGAGACACTGCAGGGGGAAGGAAGGGCTGATGCTGGGTGGGGTGTAGATGCGTGAATTTGCACGTGTAAAAATGCGGCTGGGGCCAAGGGGTGGTGTGTCCTTCTGCCCCTGCCTTTGCAGTCCCACCCCCTCACCCTGGCCTGGTTGCTCCTGTCTCCTCCCTTCCCAGTACCAGGTGGCTCAGAGCCCCAGATAGAACCCCACTATGGCCCTCTGCTTCAAGGCAGGCAGAACTGAACCAGCATCACAGCCAGGCCTGCTGGGCCCTTAGCTGAGGGCATGAAAAAGGCTGAGGGAGGGTGAGAGGAGGCGGAGAAGGAAGCTGGATTCTGGAAGGCCTGGCTGGGGCTGGGGCAAGATACCTGAGGCTGGAAAGGGGTCGTCCAAGTCACCCTGCATGAGGGGGCTTGAAGAACTCAGCCTGGTTCCAGATCCTATAGGCTCTCTGTCATGCATATTTATTTATCCATTGAATCATTCAGTCAATTACTTATTCAACAAAATTGTATTGAACCTCTTCTATGTGCCCAGCACTGTTCTAGGCACTGGGGATACAGCAGTGAGTGAAGAAACAAAATCCCTACTCTGGCGGAGATCCGTCCCAGTGTGGGAAACAGACAATAAACAAGATAAAGTAAAATGGATCACAGGCTAGAATGTGATGAGCGCTATGGGGAGAATAAAGTAGAGAAAGGGAATAGGAGTGATGGGGTTGACATTTTTGAAAGAATGACCAGAGGAAGCCCACTTGAAATGATCACTTAGAGAAAAGGCCTGAAGGATATGAAGAGGAAGCCTGTGGATGTGTGGAGGAAGAGCACACTAGACAAAGGGGCAAGTGCAAAGGCCCTGAGGCAGGAGCATGTCCCAGGAACAGTAAGGAACAATGTGGCTAGAGCAGAATGAGCAAGACGGAGAGCAGTGGGAGGCGAGGTTGGGGAGCATCAGGGGCCACATCCCACAGGGTCTTGTAGGCTGTACCCAGCGAAGACTTGGGCCTTGCCTCTGAGAACACGAGAGCCATGGGAGACACGAGCACAGCTGCGCCATGATTGCACTTGTGTTTTAATAGGATCACACAGCTGCTGGGTGGAGCCTAGACTCTCTGGGCAAGGGTAGAATAGGAGACCAGGGGGAGGACCGCGTAGGTGAGAAGTACCAGTGGCTGGTACCAGGGTGGTAGCAGCGGAAGGAGTGCGAGGTGGCCGGAGTCTGGGTACAGTTGGAAGCTACACACAGTTGGCTGCATTTGCTGGAAGATCAGCTGTGGGATCTCAGGCGGCGATGCTGCCCAGGCCGGGTTGGCTGCCGGTCTGTGGTTCCAGTGGTCCGTCCTCTTCACGTGGGTCTCCCCGCGGGGAGGGAGCTGGCAGGAGGCAGGCCATTGTGAGGACCAGTCCATCTGGCTGGACTCGCTCTGGCCTTGCTCCGTGAGCCAGGGGGGCGGCCTGAGGAAAGGCCACAGCTCCGTGAGCACACGGGGGCCAAGAACACAACCTGGAGTCAGACCCACTGCGGCAGTAAGACTCCTCCCCCTGCCGTGGGCTGGCAGGACTGACTGACCCTGGCCTGACCGGGAGTGCCTACTCTGAGCAGAGCTGGCAGAGGTGGGGCTGGGTTCCCAAATCGTACCTCCTGCTTCCCACTCTCAAAGTCCCCTCTCTCTCGGCTGGTCACACTGAAGAGAGCTCGTCACAGGACCCAAGGGGACCCACTGAGAGGCGCTTAAGGAATAGCTCCTCTGGGGCCCTCGGTTTACAGCAGCAGTCCTCAAACAGGGACAGTGTCCCCAAGGAGACATTAGGCAACGTCTGCAGACATTTTGGTTGTCACAGCTGGGTGGGGGGTGGAGTTGGTGCTCTCGGCATCTAGTGGGCAGAGGCCAGAGATGCTGTTAAACATCCTACAATGCACAAGAGAGCCCCATAGAAAAGAATCATCTGAATTATCCGTCCCAATCCATCAGGAGTACCAAGGTGGAGAAAACCTGGCTTAGAGGCACCTTAATTCACTAACCTTCCCAAGTGCGGCCGACTGCAAACGAATGGCCACAGATTTCTCCCATCTCTATATGTGTGTCCTTTTACCCTATCAAGAGGGGGAATCTGTTTCTTCACCCCTGTGACTTGCTTTGACCAACCAAATACAATGGAAGTGATATCATGGGATTTCTGAGCTTAGGCCTCAAGGGGTCCTGCAGCTTCCACTGTCACCTGGTTAGAGCTCCAGGCAGCAGTCAGGGCCAGCCACCACTTCAAGGTCATCTTAAATCGTCCAGCCCCAGACAGCTGCCAGTTGAGTGCAGCTGTGTGAGTGATGCCAGATGAAACCAGCAGAAGACCCGCCCAGAAAAGCCCAGCCCAAATTGCTGACCCACAGAATAGTGAGCAAACGGAAGGGTGGTTGTTTGAAGCCACTAAGTCTTGGGCCTGTTTGTTTGGCAGCAGTAGATAACTGATACACTGGGAGGATGCATGTTTTAAAGGGGGATGTCTAGGGACCACATGCCTTAACCCAAAGGATTAATGGGCACATTTCAGTCCATGGAAGGCAACTAAAGCTCAGATTGGGGCAGAAACAGAATACTTCTTCCTGTTGATCAGACCCCTCTAGGTGAGTGGCCACCAGTGTGGTCCGCATATAAGGCTGGTCCAATGTGCATACAGAACAGCTGTGATCTGGCCCTACTAGCCATAGGTCAGGTGGGGAGCAGTTGGATAATGGAGACCAGATTGATGGTAAATGGCTGTAAAGTGGGTGTGGCTTTAAAATGGGACAGTCATGGGCAGGAATGCTGGTTCCACTGACGGCCAGCTGCGCGACCTTGTGCGGGTCATTCTGCTTTCTGCGCCAAACCTCTTGCTTGCTCCTCTGGGAAAAGGGTGATCATACCTCTCTCAGGCTTGTTAGGAAGATTAGATCAGATTAAATGAGACAATGTATGTGAAGGGTTTAGCACTAAGCCTGGCACAGAGAGGGTACAATAATGGCTTGTTGACTGATAAAAACAGGCCCACTGTTTGAACAGGGTTGGCTGCCAGAGTAGAGGGTACAAAGGCACCATCCAGTCTGTGTGTTCTCTTCAGCTGAGGAGGGAAAAAAAGGACTGGGAGCTGTAAGACCTAGGTTATTGCTGGGTGTTTCCAGACTGGGTGTCCCCAGATGAGAAGGAAGAGCAGGTGTAAATCACGCTGGCATTGATAGCAGAAGGCAGGCAAACAGTCAGTCTTCCTATTATTCCTGTGTGAGCCAGCATGTGGTGTGGGTTTTAATTTAAAGCAAGTATTTAGTGAGTTGATAAACAGGAGTGCACACCTCCTGCCCTCCCAGGCCCTGAGCCCCAGAAGAACAATTATCCTGGAGAGAAGACGAAAGGAACATATGGAAATGAATTCTAATAACGAGCAGAGGGCAGGCGGTTCCTACCTTCCTGGGGCGGCTTTGGTGGGGCTCGGGTGGAGATTGTTCACACATCAGCAGGTACCAAAGGTCAGCTGAGGCCTCGCTTCCTGCTTCCCTCTGCTGGTTCAATCCATACTGTGGGATGGAGACGGGCCGGGTGCTCTTTGATCTTCTTTTAACCCTGCGATCCGGGGCGCACCCTCCACTGGTGGGGTCTCCATGGCGGTGTGCGCGGATGGTCCAGGTGGGCGGGCTGGTTGGGTGTTTCTTTGCCTTTCCTCAAAGGCTGACACAGAGTGGACACATAGGAGGCCCATTGGTCTCTGTCTAAGGTCCCCAGACCCAACTGGAAAGGTGGTTGTTTGGATTCCAACTTACAGTTCTTGGCAATCCATTTCACACTATCCAGGCAAAAGAGGGGCTTCACTGACTTGGAGGACTGACCTAAGGCAGGAGCAGGACAGTGGGATCCCAGGCACCAGACCACCATCACTAATAGGACCCTCCTTATATCTCATGTCAGTGTTAGTCTCTCTGCTGGTTTTCTCTGCAACACTGAGCACCCTGACCGCCCGTAACCCCCATCCATAGCTTTCCAGCCTTGTACCAGTTGCAAGATCCCCAGGAAGGGCTCTCTTGGCCCAGCTTGAGTCCCATGTCCGCTCCTGCACTGTGGCCAGGTGGGTGCTCTGGTAGGTGGTCTCTTCCACAACCTCACTGGTGGGTGGGTGAGGAGGAGGGAGACCTCCCCAAAGAAGTGAGGGTGCTGTTGCCAAAAAGAGGGGAGTGCCAGGCAGGTAACACAGTAGTGATACTATGGGGGGGGGGTGTCAACAGAGTGGCAATGGGGCTTTCTTGAATTATTCCTGTTGTTTCCTTAAAGCCCACCAGGAACCATATATTCACTCATGAGTAGGTTATCCACACCCATGGAAGTGTTGCCAATCACTCTGGACCACTGTCATAGCCTGGTGTCCTATTTCTGCCCCAAGACCATCTTGGTCATTCTAGGTCTTTGATGACTGAACTTGGAGGAAAACAACATAATCATTGCATAATGAGTGCAGTTGGTTTTTAAATGACTTGTTAAATATTCTAGTTCTGAGGACGAAGCTTGGGGCGGGGTCTTTTCCTCTAAGCGCCCCCTTGCACAGAGAACACACACTTAGGAGGTAAAAGGAACACGGGATAAGCTTTCTTATGGTATCACTTAGGATCTGGTTCAGCTGCATGTAACAGCTGAATAATGGTGCTTAAACACACAGGGGTTCTCTCTTACCCGAAAGAAGCTTGGAGGTATAAGCTGGGAGACAGTGTTCCGTAGGCCTCCTGTGTATTCAGGTATCTTATAAACAGAGCCACGGGCAGCTTTTCTTCTCAGAGCATGTTTTCAAGGATGTTTTATAGTGCTTGGGTTTGGAAGATAGATACAGTGCCATTCTCTGCGTCAAAGGGTAGATTTCTTTGCTGTCCAGGATAGTAAAGATACTGTCTCGGTCAGGGCAAAGGTGGGGCAGGATTGCCTGTGGCCCCGTTGTAAAGGATTGGCGTTCTGAAGCTTGGGGTTCCTCAGCTGTGACCCAAACCCACTGCATTTATAGTATCTATCTGGACTGCTCAACACCGCCCCATGGGAACCAAAGCAAACTGACAGGGGTGGGAAGCTCACGCTGCCTGCTGTCTTTTTTTCTCTGACCTGGGAGTCTAGTGTCTTCTGCCAGCACCCATGAAACCATGACAGTCTAACTGGTTAGCTTGCAAGTAGGGTAAAATTTCAGACCCTTCACAGCTCTTGACAGTATATAGTAAAGAGCTGGCATGGTGACTCCACAAAGTCATCTAGGCAAGGTTCCTTTTATCCGTCTGCTCCAGCAATCTTCAGGGTCACTGTGTGCTCCAAGATGGCTGTTGGAGCTCCAGTCAGCACATCTTCATTCCAGGCAGCAGAAAAGAGGAAAGGAGATTGGGATTGACATATATACACTAATATGTATAAAATAGATAACTAATAAGAACCTGCTGTATAAAAAAATAAATAAAATAAAATTCAAAAGTTAAAAAAAAAAAAAAAAAGAGGAAAGGAAAAGTCAACACCTCCCAGCTCTCCTGGAATTCACAACACTCATTGGCCATCACTTAATCCAGGGCTTTACCTAGCTGCAAGGGAGGCTGGGAAATGTCTTAAAGCTGGGTGCAGTGCTGCCCCAGGCAGGGATTTGTTACTAAGGAAGAGGGAGAATGGATGTGTTGGGTGGCAAGTAGCCTCTCTGTCCCAGGCCCCACCTCCTGCCTGCCATCCCTTGTCTGTTGGTGGGGACAGGAATGAGTTTCTCATCTGAGTACAGTCCTCACTGAGGATGGAGGAGATAGTGAAGGGCAGGTTTGGAGAAGGGTGTACTAGATGAAATCCCCTCCCTACCACCCCAGGGGACTCGAAAGATAGTGGGAGGGATGGGCATGTGCGTTACTAATTACAAAACATTGTGAAAAGTGTGATCAGAGCTGGGTAGAGGTCATCCAACCCAGGGAGCTATGAGAGCACTAATGGGGGCAGCTGCATTAATTGGGGATCAGGGAGGGCTTCCTGGAGGAAGCGATGCTTGATTTGTGTCTGGAAGGATGAGTAGAAGTTCACCAGACATGGTTTGGGGGTAGGGCTGCCAGATAAAATACAGGATGCCCAGTGAAATTTTAATTTTAGATAAACAACTAATAATTTTAGGATAAGTATAACCCATATGATATTTGGAAGGTATTTGCGCTAAAAGATCATGTTTTGTTTATCTGAAATTCAAATTTATCTAGCATCCTGTACTTTTATTTGCTAAATCTGGTAACCCTACGTGGGGATGAAGACAGTCGGTGTGCAGTGAGCTGACGTAGAAAAGCCCAAGGGCTGGGGAGCTGGAAGCAGCTTGGCAGGCTGGAGTGAGTGAGGAGGTGTGTGAGGGGGTGTGGGGGGGCAGGGAGGAGGGGAGTGAGGCTGGAAAAGGAAGCAGGGCAGGTCATTATCTAGTGAACAGGAATCAGGCAGGAGTATCTATTAATGAACATTTACTGGGGAAATTACCATGTGCCAGAAGTCTCGTATTGACTCCTGTCATCAGCCATCTCTAGGAGAGAGGTGCTTGTATTATACCCATTTTACAGCAAAGTAATAGCTAGGCAGTGGTGGAGTGGGGATTCCAACTCTAGTGTAAATCCAGCTGTGCCTCCTTGGGATATTCCATGGCCCTGCTGTGAGTTATCTCATTCACCCAGCTCCCTATGATCCTGCAGGGTTGGCAATCACACAGCTGCCCGAACAGAGGAGAAAATGAGGGGAGGCCCAGGCTGTTTAAAAGCTCCTTAAAAGCACGACCCTTGGACTCTCAGAGAACAGCTAGTCCAGAGGCTTCCACACTCGGCACTTAGCAGCCCTTAAGGGTCCTGAGCGGGGTGGGGCCTCTGAAGAGGTGAGGGGGAGAGGGAGAAGGAGGAGGGATGGGGAGAGCCTTGTGAAGGAGAGGTTGACAAGGGGTGGGACTTCAACTAGAGCACCACGTATACACGGGCATCCGTGAGAGGCTGCACATGAATACAGAGTGGCTCAGTGGCTTTGGACAAACATCCTGCTGGTAGCCCAGCGCCCTCCATTTGCAGGGAGGAAACTGATTCCCCGGAGGGGTGGCGGTGGGGCGTGACCTTGCTGGGTGCAGCAGGGTCTCCAGAGCGTCGCTGGGCAGTCTTGGCTCCACCCTCCCACCCCACCCGCTGCTGCACCCCTGGACTCCAGCGCCAGCACGGCTGAGGCTGCCTAGGAGCCGGCCTGGCACGTCCAGCAGACACAGGCTCCTGCTCAGCCCGGCTTGCCCCGACCCTTCCAGGCCATGGGCTTCGGGGCCTCGATTTTGGGCCCAGCGTGTGGGTGGCGGGACCCGAGGGTTTACAGAGCTCGGCTGGGGTGGCCTGGGGGGGGGGGCAGTGCCAGGGCCCCGGAGGCCCAGGAGAGCCCCTATCCGTACCTGCTCCCCCGCCCCCTCTGCAGCGGCTGGGCCGGGGCGGCCCATTGTTGTCCACGAAATGTTTCCGAATCAGCCATTTAATGAGAACAAAAGGAATTAATTGGTGGTTTAGGCCTAATGAGACCGCTGTGCAAATTAACAGTCCTCATCAGCAGAAACAAACAGAGCCCTTAAATGAATTGCCGAAGAGCATTAAACTGAATAAGCTTTTGCCTGGATGATAAATAGCAGGTCAGAGGAGACCATCTGGCCCCTTCCCTGCAGCTTCCTTCCAGGGAGGAGGGAGCGAGCGAGCAGGGGCGGGGCGCAGCTGGGCGGAGCCAGGCGCGCACTCAGGCTCGCAGCCTCGCGCACACACGGTCACGCGTGCCCATCCACACACAGCCGCGTGCACACGTATTTGCACGCTCACGATCACATCGGTGCAGCTCCACAGTCACACTCAGACACGTTCACACACATCCACAGACCCACATTTGCACTCACACGTATATAATTGCACACACACGCACACGCACGCTGGAGGTGCAGAAAACTAAGGTGGCATTTGTCTCCAGGAGATGGGACAAGGCCCTCTGCCTGCGCCCCGAGGTAGGGGTTGCTGTGGGCGGAGGTGCTGAAGCTCCCGCCACCCCACACACATCCCCGCGGAATACTGGGCTGGGTGGGAGGACAGAGAGCAGCCCTGGCCCCCAAGGCAGGAACCCCTGCTCAGAGAGCAGTCCTCCCTCAAGCGGGGCATGTGGGCCTGTCCGACATGCCCTCCGCCCCTGCCCGCCTCCTCTGTCCTCCTCGACACCTGCCCGGTGGTCTGGTGAGGTTGGGGTGGAAAGTACTGGGCTAGGCAGTAACTCAGAGGAGGGTCACAGGCCTTCCAGGTGGTTCTGATGCATACTAGTTGCATGTCTAAGATTCCTTCTAGAGCTGATATTTTGGGTGGCTTGCCCCACTTTAATTTTTATTAAAAAACTATTTTTTAGATTACCTGTCTTCTCTATTTTTCACTCCACAAACACACAGTGGCTGCTTTTGTTCATCATTGAACGTTCCACATAATCACATTGTCTGGCACATTGGAAGCGCTTAATATGTATTTGTTGGTTGAATGAGTGAAACCAAATTCTTTCAAACAAGCATGTGTGTGTATATATGTATATATGTAAGTATATATGTATATATATACATACATACATATGTATATACATATATACACACACACATACATACATACATACATACATACATATATATAATCAGCCCAGGCTAAGGCTTTGGTGAAGTTTGGTGGAAATCCTAGTGTTGCATTCTGTGCACGGAGGGCCCACATTAGACCCTAAAGATGTCTTGTGTCCCCTACTTGGGGATCAGCTCCTGAGGTGAGGTGTCCGGGTCTGGATCGCTTAGTGTCATTAGAGTCTCCCACAGGGATGCTCTGCCCTTTCCTACACACCTGGCCATTCCAGGCTGTGGGAGTCACCTTGCTAAGGCACAGAAGCCTCTGATGGCCCCTCAGTGCCTGCCCAGTAGAGAGTGAGCGCTCGATACTTCTTAATAAGACAGTTAATCTACCCATCCACTCGTTTATTCATTTGACAAACATTTTTCAGAGTCTAGCCCTGTGCTAGGTGTTGTGTAACACAGGAATGATTTAAATTGGCCAAGTCTTCACCGTCAAGCAATTTACATGTGTCGAGAGAGAGAGGAGACAAGAAACTTGTATTAAGTATCAATACGTGGAGAGGTTGGTCTGGTTCAGAGCTAAAAGAAATAATGGAAGGATCCATTTTAGGGAGGTGGTCAGGGAAGGCCTCCCTGTGGAGGTGATGTCTAAATGACACCTGAAGAATGAGGAATCTGACATGCAGACTGTGGGCAAAAGGGCATTTCTGGAGGAGCAGACAGCATGTGCAAGGGTCCTGAGGTTTACATGCGGCCAGAGACAGGAGGAGGAGAGAGTGGTGCAAGGCATGCTTAGCAGGTTGGGCAGGCCAGAGTGTGCAGCCACGAGGATGAGTTTGAATGAACCAATGAACATCAATTGTTAGAGTGTAAAGCATAAGTAACGGGAGAAAACGACAAGGATCCTCAACACAAAATTTTAGAGATCCTCAACCAACTAATGGTCACAGAACACCTCCTGGGTACAGCTCTGTGCCTAATGCTGTGGAGAACAGAATGATGTGAAAGATGTGGTCCCTGCCCTCAAGCCAGTGACAGCTGCTTTGACCTGGACAGCCTCTTCACACTTAGCACCTTCTGAGTGTGGCCCAGCTGAGAACTACAGAGAGAAGCTGAGGCTCTTGGGGCCTCTTTGCAGCCAACAGCCCTGGCTGTTCAGGAGGAGGCAACATGGAGGCTTGGCATGGTTGGGAAGACTTCCCAGGGAAGACGGAATGTAAACTGAGCTTGGGCAAATGAGCAGTAATTGTAGATACCAGTGCCTCTCTGCTAGACACACATCTCCTGCCCTCTCAATCTGTCTCCTAGGTTCAGATCATTAGCCCATTTCATAGATGAGGAAACTGAGGTGCAGAGCAGGAATTAGAGCCACTGAGTAATGTAGGTGGGATTTGCCCCTGGCTCTGCCTGGCTTTATCCATTCCCACTGCGAAGAAATGGAAACAGAGGGCCTAGGTCTGGGTGGCAGGGCCAAGGTATGACTTTCATGGGCTCTGGGCCTTTTGCCTTCATGGGCCCCATTTCTCCCTTAAAAAATTATTAGAAATTATATTTTCTGACTGTGGTGGTATAAAGATGAATATATTCATTTCTCCTTCTGATTTTGAAAAGATTTACAACATTCTTGCGGACCCCCAAATGAACCGTGGGCTTGAGGCACGGTGCCCCACTGGTGCCTAGTGGAGAAGCAGCTCTGCTGACCCCCCACAGGTGCTCCACAGCTCCTCCAGATCTCACAGCCACCTCCCCAAACTCCAGGAGCTCGCACCCCACTGCCAAAATGCCCACACTGTGCCCTGAGCAGGGGCAGATGCCACCAGGAAGCTTTAGCTTGAGTGTCTCTGCAGTTGAGCTGGTGAGGGCAGCTGGACAAATAAATCACTGCTTGGGAACGTGTGTCTGTGCTGATGCAGGGACAAGAGATTGCTTGTCTTTCTTCCTGCAACCAGGGCTTAAATTCACCAGAGTGATAAATGGTTTAGCCTCCACGATTAAGGCCACCTCGATAACTCACAGCGCCAAAGAGGGCCCAGAAGCATCAGTCTCATGTTTGTTTTTCTCAAGGCAGAGGAGGGCCATGCTTAAAAGATCGAGAAAGAAATGGCCTAGCCATCCTGCTGTGCCCTGGGGAGTGAGGCCCAGGGATGCTGGATTCCATGTTAGAGCACCTCACTGGTTCTACCCTCCACCCTTGCAGTTTAAGGCCCCACTTCCCTCTGATTTCCATGCTTCCTGCTACTCCTAGAGACTTCCTAAAAGCATAGCTCAACTGGGGTGCCTCCCTCTCTCAAAAACCTTCGATGGCTCCCCTTTGTCCACAGAAGGAAAGCCAAATGCCTCAGTTTGGTCTCCAGAGCTTTCCAGGACCAGGCCTCAGTTTAGCTTTCTATGATACTTTCCCTTGAACCTTTTCTTCTAGCCCTGAAACCTGTTCTGTACGTCCAGTTCTTGTTGACCCTGGCTGTTTTCCCCTCCTGGAATGCCCTTCCTCCTCCAGGGAGCCTTCCAAGAAGTTCCACATATTGGAATTACTTTTTCTTTTCCCTGTCTTTCCACAGACTGTTTGGATCTCTGTTGCAACCCTGGGTGCAATCTTCTTGTAGTTACCTGTGTGCGCCTCTGTTTCCTCCTAGTGTGGGAACCTGTAAAGGATGAGGACCTGATTTATTCATCCTTCTCTCTCGTATAGGCTTAATGTGGTGCTTTGCACACACAGGAAATGCCCACTGTTTGTGAAGTGAATTGAATTTCCAGTGGGGAACTGCCTTGGTCTAATTAGATGGTCCAGGGACACACAGCTCTATTCTAATTTGAGACCTTTGCTTAGAGGCAGACCCAGTTCCCTCATTTCTAATTAGACAAAGTCTTGACCTTGACTCATGGCCTGGGAGAAACTCAGGACACCAGGTTTGGCAAATACATTGGTCCAAGAATCCATAAATATTGATTCGTTGTTTGCAGAGTAATTTAAATGTCAGTTATAAGCCCAAGGCAGATAAAGATCTGTAACAACAATAAAACTGGATACAAGCCACCAAGCCCTAGGGAAGCAGCTTTGGGTTAAGACGGAAATGGAATGCACAGGCCTTGGGGAGGGAGGGCATTAGAGGGGGAGACAGATCAATGGCTCTGTGAGACTTGGCTGCCAGCGATGCTCAGGTTGGGATGTGCTTGCTCATTACCATGTCTGCTGTTTGTGGATGGATGCGGTCCCTCATGCATCTATCCATCCATCCACCTACAGTGGAATTTTGTTTCTCAGCTATTCGGAGGGAGATAAAGACGGACAGATACACATACATACTCAGAGACAGGAACACACAGAACAAAGATAGGCACTGGCATTTACACAGAGAAACAGTGAGGCAGAGACATAGGGAGAGGCAGAGATGGAGACACAGACACTCATGGGGAAGGAAATACATAGAGAGGCAGAAGTGAAGGGAGAAACAGATACTCCCCACAGTAGGAGGGCACTGGAATAAACAAGCAGAGTTTGGGCACGATTGTGCCTTGGGGAGCAGCAGGCTGGGCCCTAGTTTGCAATAGGGGACCTTGATTCTAGCTCCAAGAGGTAGTATGTCCAGTGGTGAAGATCCACAGCTTAGGAATTAGATTGCAATGATCAGATGGAGTTCAAGTCCCAGCTTCCCCACATACTAGAAGTTTGTGATATTGCACTACTTAATTAAACCTCTGAGCCTCAGTTTCATCATCTGTAAAATGGATATCCTCATACAATATACAAGGATGCTTACCTCACAGGTTTTGGGGAGCATATGTACATTAAAGGGTTAGCACACCTCAAGCACTCTGTAAATGCTGAGTTTTATCACCCTAATTCAGAGTCTTCCCCTAAACAACTATATGACCATGAGCAAATCGATTCCCCTCTCTGTGCTTTGGTTTCCCCATCTGTGAAGCGAGGAGGGGTACCTTTGAGGATTTCCAGGTCCCTACCCTCCTCACCACTTTCTCTCCCCATTGTCCTCTATCTGAGGTTTTTCATAGCTGCCCCGAGTGAATGGTTTTCTTGGTAGAAGGTGCCCCCTCCGTCTTTCATTTCATTTAACCGTAGTCAGACCCAGCAAATGAATTGCTTCCCTTCTCTTGGCTGATACCAGGAAGCAGCTGGCCCGCCAGCTCCCCAGGAGGGATCGATTGGAGGATGTCTGATTTTGAAATGAACTGGAGGACGGCTTTGGGATGTTGAACCTGACCTGCCATTGTTCCCGGTCAGGGCTGGTGGTCAGGAGCTCCCACCTCACCCCTGCTGAGGTCAGGCCTGGTGGTGTTGCTGCGGCTGTCAGGGGTGGCAGAGGGCAGGCCGCTCTGGGTGCTGTGTGCTGTCCCTACCGTCCACAAGGGCCCGTGGGATCTATGGGGCCAGCCTCACACCAGGCAGTGTTCCCCACTCACCTGTTCCTAGGCTTTTTGAGAAATATCCACTCACCTTTGGGGCTCAGCCTGGATACCTCTGTGCCTGGGAGCTCACTACCTCTCCACTTCTGCACAGTTCTTAGAGATGGAGAGGGGTTTCACTTGTTGATGCTGATACACTGCAATGATGGTGACCATCAGCCCTGGTTTTGTACAAACTGTGTTAAGGAGGTGATACAGCTACAAAGCAGATTTTAAATTCTCTGTTAAGAAGCAGGTCAGTAGAAGGAAAAAACCCAGAATTATCATCGCTTCATCTGCAAAGCTTTCCCAATCATTGACACTGTGACATTGTGTCCTTACATGGCACTATAGGGTCATGGACATTTGGAAGGCCTGTTTTCCCTACAAGACAGTTAGCGGGGAAGGTGAGGGATATGCCTTCCTTTGATGCTTTTGTAGGTCACTATCACATGTTTGCTTAATGAATATATATTACAGTCTGTAATTTTAATACATCTAGTCTTCAATTGGTTTTCTAAAATTTAATTTAAAATCTTATCACAGTAATACCTCTATACATTGTTCAAAAAACGAACTGGTGTTACAAGGCTTCTAGAGCTGAGGAAAGCAGTCCCCATTCCTACTGTTTCCCAACCCCAGTCCTGCTTCCTTGAGGCAATCATTTCAACTCTTTTCTCTGTATTTTAATCTCCATATTTTAAAATAGTATGATTATATCTGTATTTTCTGATTTTCTCAATTTTAGATATTATCTACTGGCTTTGCATGATAGAATTTAGCTTTCTGAGACACACACATGCACACACAGACACACACACATGCACATGTACACATTTCTTCTCCCGCCCTCCCAATATAGTTCCATCACAAGTTTTGATAATATACCAGTATTCAGTGTTTATGCTATTATGACAACTTGAATATTATTTACAGCTGAGCCATGTAGTGTACTATGATTAGGTTTCCTTTCTTTTATAACTTTAATTTTTTCCTGCAGTTAATAATTGCCTCTTTTTTGTTGTTTACTTAGTTTTCTATATTTCTATCACTAATTTATCTCTAGATTTGCCCCCCAAATTGTAAAACTCCTCTAAATATGGTTAGACACATCAGATAGTAGTTCAGTTCTATTTTTTTCCACAGAGACACCCCTTCTGGAACCATTAATCCTCTGCTCCAATCTGGAAGGGGATCTCCAAGTCCACTAGCATCCTGGACCTCCCTCCACCGTCATCCTGGTGGTTTTTATATGTTTATCTGGGGGCCTTTCTTCTGTGCCGGCTCTCTCTTTGTACCTTTGCTTTCTCTTGTTTTCTCCTTTGCTGTGGTTGAGCACAGCTTCCAATTACATCTGTAATTTTCAGTCCCTTCCAGCACCTTTGCCTTTAGGAGCACCGGTGTTTGATTCCTGAGACTTCCTAGGGTTCCAGTGTATAAATCAGCTTGCTGCTTCTAACTTAGCCCTTATAGGTACTTGAAGAGAGAAAAAGCTGAAATCTAAGTCATTTCATCAGTTGTTCATCTGTTTCTTATCTTCCAAAGTTTTCTTGAAACCCATTGTTTGCTATCTTCTCTTTCATCTTCCCTGTTTTTTTTTTTTGGTTTCTTATCCTTTTAAAACCTCTCCACTGTAATTTTAATAAGGTTTTTGAGAGGAAGCAGACATCAGCTGGAAGTCGAATTGATTTATTTTAAGAATGTTTGATTGAGTATAATAATTGATTCTTTAGGTCATATACTGTCTCTGAATGAAGAGAAAGTGTCTTAGACTTAAGTTAAAATTCAGGAGCCAACAAATAGCTTTTTTCTTCTAACTCCTTTTTGGCTTAGTTTTCTTAGAAATCCGTACTTGAGATGAGGGAGCATTAGGGACCACAACTCTTCATGGCCAACTATCAGATGAAAACTAGTGAAGTAACTGTATCAGTTGTCTTTTGCCACAGTAATGCTGTATTATAAACAACCACAAAAACCTCAGAGGCGTACAGTAATTGCTTATTGCTGTCAGGTATGGGGTCAGCTGCAGGGAGGCCGGAAGGCTTTCTCTGCTGTTCTTGGTTGGGCTCTCTCCTATGTCTGGGGTTGTCTGGCTGTTGGCTGATCTAGGATGACCTCATCTGTGGTAATTTGGTAACTGGGGGTAATTGGGTTCCGTTCCTTGTGTCTCTCATCCTCCAGCAGGCTAGCCTGGACATCTGCTCATGTCAGTGACAGAGGTGCAAGGCTTCTTGAGGCTTTGACCCCAAAATGACAACCTGTTACTTCCGCTACATTCTACTGGCCAAAGCAAGTCATCAGGCTAGCCCAGACTTAAGGACAGGGATATCATCTCCAGCTCTTTGGTGAGAGGAACTGCAAAGTCACGTGACAGTGGCTGTGGATACAAGGGGTGTGTGTGGGTGTGTGTGTGTACAGTTGGGGCCATTAAAGCCGTCGGTCTGCTATACCAACTAAAATCAGGAATTCTCCAGATGAGATCTGCCATTACAATGTAATAGTGTGCTTGACTTTATAATCTAGTTTCTTCATGAACTTTTGCCTGATCTGGCACCACTGAGGTGGTATAATACATGGTAAAATCCTCCTGGGACAGACTGAGCTGACAGCTCTGACCTTCACCTCGTCTGCCGATCCTGGTCTCCTACAGGGAATTCCCTGGGAGTTTTAAACATCCAGATTGTTGACTGGCTTAAAAGAAAAGCCACCCAGGTCTTTCCCATAGGGGGGCCTCTCAGGATTTTCCTGTACGGTCTCCGTATTCCTGAGCCAGACCCTGCTGTTTTTATCTGGACCTAACCTGAGGCCCCAGACCTCTGCTAGGGAAGGGCAGGTGGCGTATCTGTCATGCCTGTCCTGGTGAGGAGCTAGGATGGCATGTTTTCCCTCTTCCTCTTCCCTCCTTGAATTCTCATGGGATTACTCAGTGCTTTAACCCAGAAGAGTGACTTTACTGTGAGCATTTTGGGCTGGGCTTGTGCAGACATTCCTGGTCTCTAAGCCCCACTCCCCTGTCCCACCGTCAACTGAACACTCGGCAGGTTTTCTTTCTTTTAAACCAAGTGGGGCTGAGTGACGTTTGAAACGGAACCAGTGTCTGTGGCCTTGATCCTAGCAGTGAAGTGGGGATGATAAGAGAGCCGCCCTCATTTGGGCGCTCATGGAGAGCCCTTGAGAGGTCCTACCGCCTAGTTTATTCCTATAGCTGTCAATTGACCTGTCCCCTGCCTGCTGTCCAGAGGGCTCTCTAAGGAGGCTGGCTCGAATCCCTTCCTCTCTCCTTTGTTCCCTGGTGTCTGGCTCGGGCTGCCCCGTCCTGTCTGCTGCTCAAGCTGAACTCCAGTCTGACACCCGTTCAGCATCTAAGCCGCCCCCAGTCCTCCCTCATCTGCAGGGCCGGCCTGACAGCTGGGAGGGGAAGCACTCGCTCACTCTTCAAGGGGTCACCCGTCCCGGGCAGATTTGGACCACCGGCTCCGTGTTCTGTTCGGGCTCGGCCCCAGGGTGGGCCCTTGGAAAGATTCCTTGCCCTGAGCTCTCCTCCCAGTTCAGGGAAGAAAGACCTGAAAGTTACGCTTCCCTCGTACGAGTGCATTTGTTAAGGAAGATGTGGACTTGGAAAGGATCATTGTTCCTTGAAAACAGAGAGGGAGAAGTCCAGTAGCATCTCAGTGGCTGCATCTGTGCCAGATCTGGGGGAGGAAACGCTGCTCTGGAAACCACAGAATCCCATGGGTCTGGACTAGTGAGACCTCAGTCAAGCACCTCCTCCCCTCTGGCCTGGGTTCCTTCCCCCAGGAAAAGAGAACCGGGGCCAGATCATTGTTTCTTAACCCGAGACTGCAGACCCCTTAAATGCTTTTGGTCTTTACTGAAGACACAGGGTGAAGGAAAAGGGGAGGGCTTGGGGCAGGTCTGGGGGCCAGAGCGTGAGGGAGGCACAGCTTGGCAGAGGGGCTGGTGGGAGGTGGACAGGACGTGCCAGGGTCCAGACACCTCCAGGGGCTGGCCAGTTCCGAATTTTATGAATCTGTCTTCCAATCCAAATAGCGTTAACTTTTATTATTATCCATGGCACAAATAGCAGCTATGGTAATCACGAGTAGGTGCCAGGCAGTATTAAGCATGTTGAGGTGTAGTATAATATGTGGCTGTTTTCATGCCTTCTCTATGAAAAAGCGATTAATGTTCCCAGCTGAGTAAACAGGGTAGGAAACTTGCCCAGCGTCACACTCTAACTAGTATTGCCAGCAGAGTTGGGAATCAAACTCAGGACTTGTTTGGGTCCAGGGTCCTTAATCCTGGTTGGATTTCTGGGAGTCGGGCTCTGGGCTAGGAGGCCTGGAACACAGAGTTAAGGGAAAACCCACCCCCAACCCTGGAAACTTGTTCTAAACACCATAACAAGGTAGCAATAGAGGGCTATGGGAGTTCCAAGCAGGGCTTGGGGACAGTCCAAAGAGGCTTCCTGGAGGGAGAGGGCTTTTAAACTGGACCTTGAGGGAGAGGGATTTCAAGAGTGGAGAGAGAGTTCTAGGCAGACAGCAGGGCTTTTGGAGAACGCTAGATGGGAAGTTTGCAGAAGGTGGGTGTGGTTTAGCCAGACATGGTTCCTGGGATATTTTGGTTGGAAGATGGTGTGAAGAGGGATTGGTGGGAGATAGGCAGGAAAGCTATGTTGAGGCCATATTGATGGCAGTTCTGAATGCCAGGGCAGGGAGCTTGGAACAGAACAATGGAAAGAGGACAGGGCACTCGACAAGTTTTGCACCTAAATTCTGTGCTGTAGAAAAAGTGGAAAAACGGACAGATACTGACAATACAGGTAGTTCAAACAGGGCTGAGAAAACCTAAAAATATTGTGAGGTTTTTTGGTTTTGATTCTGTGAAGCAGCTGAATGTCCTTATCCTGGAGATCTGAGCAAAACCTCCATGAGCCAGGTTGGGAAGATAATTGACCAACTCCTTTCTACTTCCTCGGATTTCCTCTCTGCAAAACCGCACCGAACTACACCGAGGACTCATTCGGCTCCTCAGCCTATGCAGAACCCCTTAAAATGTTTATTCATTTGTGAAGAGTTGGGGGCCACTGGGAGGAGGGAGACGGCTCATTTTGAAGTCATCCTTTGCCCCCACGGGCCTCGTGATCCCTTCATTTTCGGTAACAGTGATTTACACTGCTCATTTGCCTAGTGTCACCTGCAAATGTCCCAGTACCTGTCGCCACTGTGGCTGCAGCTCCAGCTTCAGGCTCAGGTTTGCAGCTGGGTGATTGGCTGAGCCGCCCAGCCAGGGCGCAGGGAGGGCAGGGCGCCGCTGACCTGGACGGGGCCTCGGGCTCCAGTCCTGCCTGTTGTCACACTCTCACTGTGCGACCTTGGCAAGTCCCCGTCTCTCTCTGTGCAGCTGTCTGCTCACCGCAACCCGCGGGAGGGCTTGCCCTGGATCAGCACTTCTGGAAACAGTCACTCTCATCCCCTCTCCGAAGGCAGCGTCCTATCTGAGCATCCCCTACTATTAGTCAGTGAGTATTTCCCTTAAGTTGACTCACTTTTTAAAACACACCAATTCATGTCAATCTACCATTTCTGTAAATGATGCATCATTTGCTCTAAATGGACAGTAAAGTTAGCTGTTAAAATGGTAAGTGTTCACTCCCTTACCTCCTAAGATCCGTGTACGTGCCAGCCCGAGATGTGACTGTACCCCATGGAGGGAAACCCCCATCCTGGAGCTCGGGCAGCCTCTCCAACATGGTGTGTGCCCGAAACACCTGGGGAACTTACTAAAATGCAGATTCTGATTCAGGAGGTCTGGGGCGGGGCCTGAAACTCTGCCTTCCCAACAAGCTCCCAGGAGGTGCCCAGTTCCAGAGACCCCACTTTAAGAAATGAGGATCCGTGGGGTTTTTCCAGCCCTCACATCCTGGGTTAGGGCAAGAACGTCAACAGAAACAAAGCAGCAAATCTGGTTGAAAACTTTTGTAGTGAAATGTAAAGCCTCATAGCCAAGCTTAGAAACTAAGGCTGAATAGAAGCAGAAAATTCAGAGAGTTGTTATTTCTTCTTTTCTCCAGAACATATGTTTACATTTTCTTTACTTTATGTGCTTAGAACTCTGGTTGTCTGTGCTCGTAACCTCAGTGATTAAACAACTGTGACTCTCCTCACAGGCCCCTACCCCCCCGCCTTTATTTAGAGACCCGAACATAGAGAACCATGCCAGTGGGGACCTGGCTCATAAATCATGCAGATCTTGCCTGCAGCCCGGGGCCTCGCTCGCTGAGAGACAGAACCCTGGGGCTCTGGAGGCCGGACTGCTCGGGCTTTTCCCTCCTGTGACCTCCCACCTGGCTCACAGTCAGAACCAAACACCCCCCCCGCTGACTCACTGCAGCTTCATGGTTCATGTCGTGTTTTCCCGGGACAGGGGAGTTATAAGTTCTAGTAGCGCTTGGTGTGTGCGGGGGTGTGTGGGGGGGTGCTTGGAGCGGGGAGGGGAGCAAGGCTGCTTCTCAGGGGCCCACACAGGGCTGAGGCCACGGCGGGCCCTTGGCGAACGTTATCTGAGTCCAGGACGGGAAGAGAAGCTGACTTGGTGAGAAGCGTGAAGGGGGCCGATCATGGTGGCTCTGCGGTGGCTGCGACGGATCGCTCTTGCGCTCAGGCTGAAAAACAAGGCTCCAGCTGAATGCCAAGTTGCGCCCCGCCCTGGGTCAGTCCCAGAGCCCAGATATCGTCCCTCCCTCCTCAGCAGCGGCAGGTCACGCCACCCAGCAATTCCTGGCCTCCCGGTAGAATTCAGTGCAATCCGTGCTCTGCATCTGGTGTGCCCGAGATGCTGAGCGAGGGGGTGCAAAGCCAGGGACCCAGGGGGCTCAGGGAGGATGGCTGGGGGAGTGTGAAGGTTATGTGCTGAGCAGAGGCCTGATCAGAGACCCCAGGGTGGTGTTTTCCCTGAGCACTGAGAGGGGGTTGGAAAGACCCCCCTGCTCCAAGCCCCAGGAGTGGTGCCTCTTTGGTGTTTCAGTATCCTCCTGCCCGTCTCTGGCCTTCACCTCTCATTTAGCCTGTTCTGGACTGGATAGAGGAGAAATGCGGCGTGGATTCCATCCATCCTAAAAGGCACAGGGAAGGGTTGCCTTTCTCTCATTTCTGAGGCTGTGAACAAAGACGAGAATTCATATACAGAGAAACGAACCCAATCTCTCAAATCGGGCCGTGGTCCTCTGTTGCTTACAGAATGAAGTCAAAAGCTCATATAACCTGGAAGGGGCTGATTCAGAATTTGAATCTGTCTCCAGACCCCAAGTGTGTCTCTCTTCCCAAGGGTGAGGCTCTGCATCCGTGAGGACCGTAAATGTGTAGCTGCCTCCTGAACTCGGCCAATGGAACAGCAGTGTCAGAGGAGTAGTTCTCCCATGAGTCTGGGGCCCTGGGGCATCAGAGGATTTGCATCCTGCTTCAAGGAGGTGAGGAAGGATGGGAAGAGGAGGCCAGAAGGAGAAGCCAGCCCAGTAATCACAAGACCCTGTTGTCTAATGGCGAGCCTTGCAAAGCCCCAGTCGGTCTTCACAGAGCTTTCACATCATGACAATGGCTCCCGTACTGAGTCCCTAGACCATGACAAGTGTTTGACATGCATCTTGTCACTTTAGTTCTCCAACAACCCAGTGAGATGCATTTTGCTAGGTCCAGTGTTCAGAGAAGGGGACTGAATAATTGAACACAGACCTGTTTAGGGTTCAAGTTCATGTGTTTGCTGCCAGGACCTCCTGCCTGTCTTATCTGAGGCTTAGAATAACCGTGGGAGATAGACATCACCAGTCCCAACTTGTGATGCTGAAATAGAGCTCAGAGAAGTGAAGTGATTTTGCCCAGTAGGTAAATGGTGGAGCTAAGACCAAATGCCATTCTCTACACTCTGACCAGGATTTTCCCCTTGTGCTACATCAGTGATTCTTCCGGCTTTTATGGCTTATATGCTCTCTGAAGGGCTTGCTCTTATGATTGAAACCAGCCTGGGCTGGGCATCTAGAGGTCAGGGTCTCAGCCTGACTCTACCAGTGGTTGGCTATGTGACAACAACAAGCCAGGTGCTCTCCATGGGCTGTGGTCATCTTCAAAGTTTCTTCTAGCACTAGAATTCTGGTCTCTCTTTACATTACAAATATAACACATATTTGTAATGAACATGCCCAACAATGTAGAAATATGGAAAGTAGAACCAAATAAACAAAAAAAAAACCAAGTCATCACCTTCTTACCATTACTAGAGGCAGAAGTTGTTAATAATTTGGTGTGTTTCCTTCCAAATGATTTTCTCTCTCAACGTAAATAAGCATATGTAAGTTTTATTATCCTAAAATTTATTTTTTGTACTTAAAATATGTTTCAGTGATCTTCCTGTGCCATCATATATAGATCTACTTTATTCTTTTTAAACAATGTATCTTGGATGTATTCTTCATCAGTAGGTCTTTCCCCTCCTTTTAAAATGATAAACAGTATCTTTGTATCATGGATAAGCATAATTCATTTGGGCATTTACATTATTTCTAGGCTTTTTTTGCTATGATAAACAATGCTGACATAAACATCTTTATACATATATCCTAACTCGCATGCAGACACATATCTTTCACATGAATTCTTAGAACTGCCAGATCAAGAACACACACATGTGAAAATTTGAAAGATGCTGCCAAAATCACTCTCCAAAGAGGCCAATTGACCTTTCTCTCCACAAGGCAGGGGGCAGGCTGAGGATGTTTGCATTTGCCCCGTTTGAGCCTGGATTAGCAGGTGCAGGTGTTCTGATGTCCATGTGATGATGGGACAACAGCTCAAAGAAGACAGTGAGTGTTCTAGCGTCACACAGGAGGCAGGGACAGAGCTGAGATTGAAGCCTCTGTGCCCCCGACCCTGAGTCTAAGTGCTCTACAGCCCTGAGGTGATGGCTTGATGGAATGACCTCTGACTCTGAGGTCAGAACACCTGGGTCTGAATTCTTGCCATGCAACTTGCCACTTCTTGGACTTTGACCAAGATACTTAATCTACCTGACCTCAGTGTCTTATCCTTGAAGTGAAGATGGCAACACTATCGAGGAGGGACTGTCATGAGTTTTCAGTGAGAATTTCTGTAAGGATCTGGGCCCTAGAAGGTGCCCTCTGAAACATCCTCCCTTCTAGGGAGTTGGGGGCCAGGGAACTCTGCTGTACTCTAAAGCTCTTTTGCATTCATCCAAGAAGGTGACTAAGGATTTATTGCCTAGCCATGCATAACTCAAAAAATTGTTGCTGAATATTATTGAAAAGGCTTACAATTCAGAAGGGTTTTTGTTTGTTTGTTTTTTGTTTGTTTGTTTAAATTTAGAAGTAAAAAAACCAGTTCTTGTCTGATGCAGCGAGAACTGGTAATGTGGCCCTGAATGTTAGAGAGGGGGCTCAAAGAGACTTTTATTTGTTCCTGATACAATTATGAAAGTGATTTCAGCAGAGGCCAAGTGGACTCTCAGCTTAAAACAGCTGTAGGGGCAAACTCATTTCTCCATGGATTCACCAGAGGGTCATCCCATTATTTGTAGCCTTAGAATGCTTTGCGGGTGCAGGATAATGGGAGAAGTGGCAGATTGTTTTCAAAAGACAGCCACAGTCGTTCTCTTCCCTGTGTCTGGGCCTTTGGGGACTCCCTTCCCACACTGACTCAGAGCTTGACTATGCGACTTGCTTTGGACAATGGAACATTAGCAGATGTGACAGAGACTTGAAAAGAACTTGAGCATTGGAGCTTGCCTTCTCTTATAGGCTTGGGGCACTGAGTCCACCATACAAATAAGCCTGAGTTAACATACTGGATAGTCTGCATGGAAGATAGTGAGGTGCTCTGGCCAACAGCTTGTCAATCACCAGATGTGTGAGCGAGGCCATCCTAGCTCCTCCAGCTTCAGCCAAGCCACCAGTTGACCACAGACCAGCCAGCCAGGATGGCCTAGGCAGCCCATAGAATTATGAGAAAAAAAAGTAATGTTTTTGTTTTAATCCATTAAGTTTTGGGATGGTTTATTATACAGCCATAGCTAACTGGTAAAGATATTTATGGAATGAATACCTGGATGAAACGGGAAGAATCCCAGGGTTAGGAGAACTAGCCTTGTCTCAGTGCACAAAAATGTTTCAGAACCATGGACAGAGGCACAGGATGGGGGGTGTATTTGAGCTGAGCCGAGCACTTGCCAGGCTCTGGGGTGAGAGTGAGAACAGTGGCTCAGGGTGCAGGGGGAGACAGAAGTATAAAAGGACATGGCCCTGATAATGGGTGCTAGTGAGTCTTGCCAGACAGCTCTTAGCTCAGGAAACCCCTCATTCCCAGACAAACCAGGACCATTGGTCCGTCACCCGTTTCCCCAAGTTCAGGCAACTGGAGGGCTGGGGGGTTAGAGGGCAGGAGAGGCAGGGGACTCAGTTGATGACTTACGGGGAGGTGACTTGGCTCAGTTTTCTAACTGCCATCTCCACCCTTTGTACACAGTCTGGTTTACCATTATTTCCCTGGGGAAAGTCAGACTTTATGTGAAGGGAATCTTGAGTCTGTAATTTCATAATAACAATAATCTCTTGTTTTCAACGGTGCTGAGACTTTGATAAATCCTTTCATAGTCACATATTTTATAATCTGGCTTGATCCCTACAACCCTTTCTGAGAAAAGCAGAGCATCCAGGTGCATTCGCATTACCCAGTTCTTTTCTCCCCTCTTATCCTCTAAGTGTGTGAGCCCAGGGTAAGGGAAGGCAACCAAAAGAGCCGCAGATGGAGGAGAACCCAGGATTCTGGATTCCCTGCGTCCTAAGACTTTCTAACTAGACGAGTGCCCTTAGGATCCAACATTCAGGCACATGAAATGGATTTTCTCACCCGTATGTTAAAATGGGAGGTCAGGACTCCAATCTTTAAATTCTTTTAAGCTCTGAGTTTCTAGTAGTCCACAAAGGCTGAGGAACTCAGGTCTTTTGTTCATTATGTGGAGTGCTATTTGGGAGCCTCCTAGATGGCTGCCTGTTTCCCTGGAATTTGAGCCAGTAGGGCCCCTC
Organism: Balaenoptera borealis; assembly: GCF_965194805.1. Lineage (NCBI taxonomy): Eukaryota > Metazoa > Chordata > Mammalia > Artiodactyla > Balaenopteridae > Balaenoptera > Balaenoptera borealis. Next base: position 117,869,116 of record NC_138866.1, on the reverse strand, counting down.
CAAGTGAGCGGTGTGGGTGGTAATCCCATCTGCTACACGTTCAGTACAGTCTGGATCCTAGGGGCTGGATGGAGGGCCTGCCTCGGTGATTCACAGGCTCATGTGACCCACCCCTGGGAAGGGCAGGGGCCTCAGATGCCCCAGGGCTCTCTCCCCATCTCTGCCCTGCTTCCCTCTGCACACCAGCTTCAGTCTCTCAGGCCAGCTTTGCCCATGAGGCTGGGGTCACATCTTCTCAGCTTTACCCCCAGAAAGGGAAGGGGTGTCTTCCTTTATTTCATTTTGAAGATACTCTCAGGGGAGGCCTCCAATTGGCCTGGCTGGGTTGTGTGCCCACTCCCATAATCAGGCAGGTGGGACCACGGGGATGGACTGCTCCTTTCAGAGCTACGTGGCTCGAGTTGTGGGGAAGAACAGTTGCCCAAAGATGGGGCGTCCTTATCAGAAGAGGAGAGAGATGGAGAGCAGATGAAGCAGGTGGCCCTCAAGGCAGAGTTTTCTCCCCCATGTTTGTGCTGAGGAGCTGATGTAGAGAGCTTGACCACATTGTCTGAGGTTTGATGACCAGAAAGCTGGAGCTGAGATTTGAACCTGGGTCGTCTGACTCTAAAGCCCATGGTCCTCCCACCGTAGCTTTCTACCTACATTCCATTCTCGGATGGCGGCAGGGGGATGGAGTCTGTGGCTCAGGGCGTTCTCTGTAAGCTGGCACTCTGCTGCTGGGAGAGCTCTGGGCTGGGGATCAGGGGACATGCGAGTTAATCTTAGCTCTCTGCTGCCTTGCTGGGTGACCTTGAGAAAGTCACTTTCCTTCTGTGGACTGCAGCATCTTCTCTGCCAAATGGAGATGACCATCCCTGAGTCCCTCCTGTAGGCATTGAGGGGAGCTAATGAGATAATGCTGTGAATGAGCTTTTGAAAGCTGAAAAGCCCACACAGATGTGAGGATTATTCTTATGATCCTGGGCCCCAAAGGATTAGCTTAAATTTATGGCAACAGGAGGGGTGAGGGCTAACAGAAACGTCCAGATGTCTAGCAGCCTTGCTCGAATAACCCAATGCGACCTGCTTTGAGGGTGGCCCCCTGATTTATTTATTTATGGTGGGAGACTCATGCTGGGCTTCCTGACTCTTCCTTGAACTCCCTCTCCCCTCTCTCCATGATGCCCTGGGTCAGGGGGCCATGGGGTCCTTTTATGACAGTATGCAAGGCTGGTCACATGGTTTTGGTTTCCTCTTCTCTTTTTCTGCCTCAGGCCAAGAAATGAGGACACTGAAACACTTCTTCTTGGGACGGCTGCATCTTGCTGCATGTTTATTTATTGTTTCCTGGGGGAGGGGGCACAGTCTGTTGGAGCCAGGAAAGATCAGAGGCCTCCATCTAATTCCATAGGAGGCCAGGGGGGACTCACTTGAAAAGAGGACTGTTGGCAGAAACTCTTGTAAACCCCTGGGTAAAGTGAAACTAAACAATTTTGTTTTTATCATGTAGAATCTCTCAGGGCCTTTAATACACTAATGAGTTTTGCTCATCATCAAGAAGGGGAAATAATAGCCCCATTTCCCGATATAGACATATACGTGTGTGTGTCTGTATAGACATACACACACGTATGTGTATACACACACACACACACACACACACACACACACACACACTTTGGGCAGACTTTTTTTCCCCCTGACAGAGCATTTCTGGGACTGGTGCCCTGCTGAAAACACCCTGGGAAAGAGTGATCCAGCCTCATACGTAACTTCACAGACAGGGTCAGGGAGGCCCAGACAGGGCAAGTCAGGTGGAACAGAAGACCCATCCCCTGTCCTCTGTCTCCTGCCCCAGGGCTCTTTCCACAGCACCACCCCGCTCACATCCACCCCAAGAAGCTCTCTCTGCTTCCATGAGACACTGGCTTGTTTTCCAGTTTGGAAGTGCCATTGGGCCCCTTGGAAAGCAGAGAACATGTACTTTCTGTGTAAAATACCCAGGATAAGACAGAGTGTGAGTGGGACTTCCCTGGTGGCACAGTGGTTAACAATCTGCCTGCCAGTGCAGGGGACACGGGTTCGATCCCTGGTCCTGGAAGATCCCACATGCCGCGGAGCAACTAAGCCCGTGAGCCACAACTACTGAAGCCCATGCGCTCTAGGGCCCGTGTGCCGCAACTACTGAAGCCCACGTGCCTAGAGCCCTTGCTCCACAACAAGAAAAGCCACCGCAATGAGAAGCCCATGCACCGCAATGAAGAGTAGCCCCCGCTCGCTGCAATTAGAGAAAGCCCGCGCAGCAACTAAGGCCCAAATGCAGCCAAACAAAACAAAACAAACAAACAAACAAAAAATAAAAAAGACAGAGTGTGAGTATGAGTGTGATCGGGAATGCTGGGTATGGGGAGAAACTTTGGTTTTTGTCTTCACTGAGGACCCGACGAGAGGAAGCAGAGTAAAATGACCTCAGGGTAGAAACTGGGATGCTGCTCACGGGCCATAGGTTGCTCACGGCTGTGCAACCTGTGGCCCGTGAGCTGTTCAACAAGCTGCTTGGTGAGAGCCTGGCGTGTCCTCCAGGAAAGATCTCCCGGGCAGCCCATGTCAAGTTGCAGAGCAACCCAGGAGCTGTCCAAGGTGTGTGCACTCAGGCCCCAGTGAGTGGCACCTGGTGAGGAGGGCGCTGTGGTCTGTGTCAGCAGGGTGATGATAATCACAGCTTCCACTGATCAAGTGCCTGCTGGGCCCCAAGTACCGTTCTAACAACTTTGCACGTATTTAATCATCTACTTCTCACTTCATCTCTGTGATGCAGGTGCTGTTACTATCATTGCAATATTACAGGGGAGGAAAATAGAGCCAGGGTTAAGGAGCTTAAGACAGAGAGAACCAGGCTGGATTTCTCTCCAGCAGGCTGACTGCAGAACGCACACTTTTAAACCACAATGTTCTCCCCCTGCTATGGAGCATTAGAGAGTTTTGGGAACTGCTGCTCTGATTGGCTATGAAATCCATGGTGATGCTTATAAGATCAGAATATTAGAGCTGGAATAAGCCTCATGAGTCATTCAGTCCACTCCCTTCATCATAACTGATGAAGGACAGGCCCAGGGAAGACAACAGACTGGCCAAGGTCAACAACTTTTGGCCTCACTAGATGAATGGAATTGAACTTCCTGGCAATGGTGGGAAGAGTGGGAGGCTCCTTGCTCTGGTGTCAAACTGCAGCTGTGTTGCCTTCCTCCCCACAGTACCCGTGAGCCCAGCCTGCACCCCTCTCCACCCCATCTGTAACCTAGACCCCGTGTTCATTGACTCCCATGCCAAACGGCTCCAGAGTCAGACGCTGAAGAAGGGAACTGACCCTCTCAGCCACATCTCCCCCATCCATGCCCATCTGTTGATCCAACTTTTTAAAAAGAGAAAGAAATAAAAATGACAACCACAACTGAAATACTTCCAAATGATTTTCAAATGATTTTTGAGATCCAGTAGCTTCCTCAAAACATCATAACGTATTAAGATCCCTACATCAGTACCCTTTATCCATTAAGGGCCTTTCTAATTCAATAAGCAGCATATCAGGCCCTGTGCCCTCCCACTTCCCTTCCCTCACTCTGGGAGGACGTGGGCTGCTTCCAGTACAGCTTGAATTAAGCTGTGCAGGTTGACGGATCTTTAATCTTGCTGAACACATGTTGAAAAGAATAATACCAATTTTGTTTAGGAAACCAAGGGCCAAACTCAGCTGGAAATTAGCTCTTTGGGTAATCTCACCCCTTGTTCTGACCAAGGAGGCCATGTGGGTTTTACTGGGTAACCCTCAAAGGCCCCAAACTCATTGGGTCCAAGGCAGGAGAGGGGGATAGAGTCCTCACTGGGGATCCCTGCCCCAAATCCTTTTGATTCTCCTCTTTCAGCACAGAAAGCAGCTCCAATCCAGGCTGCTTATGGATCAAAGCTAATCTGGATGTAATTCCCCGCCCAGCTTGCTGCACCCTTAGCAACACATAAATACAGATTAAAGGGTTATATAAATGCAATTTTCTAATTAATCAGTGCAGATCCAGCTATTGCAGGGGACATAGATTTCAGCTTTTATGTGAGGGGTAGTCTTCTTTGAGTTTAGTTAACAAAATGCAAGTCCTGTCCCTGTAATTTCTAATGCTAATGGGCCATGGGGTAGTCCAGAGTTCTGACAATTCCCAGGAATGTCATCATAGTGACCCCAAGTCCTCAAGTTCTCAGCAGGAGACTTTGGACCATGGACAATATATGACTTTGTGTGGGTTGGAAAGAGCCTGGCCTTGGGGCTACTCGGCTCAGGTTCAATCCTGGCCTGATCCTTGACAGGCTGTGTGCCCTAGGACATGTTACCTAACCTCTCTGAGCCCCAATTTCCTCATTCTTAAAAAGATGATGAGACTTGCCTCATGGAGATGCTGTGAACAATAAATGCTGTGCTTGAGAGTATGTGCACAGTGCCTGGTGAATTGTTAGCTGCTGATGTTGTTTGCAATTGAGGACAAAGATGCTAGAGAATGCAGTGCAGGAGGAGACGACCTAAAATCACAGGCCTGAGCCTCTACATTTGTTCTGGCAGGATTCTGGTTTTAGATTTGCCCTGCATAGAGAACAGGGTTCATGAATCCTAGAAGGGTGTGGTCTCCCTAGAGTTTCCAGCCCTCCTTTCCTCATTGGCCCACCGAACTGCCCCAGAGGTCTGAATGAGACAGTGCCAATGTGTGACCCACCCTACACGGGGTCAGCAAGAGAGAACGTTTTACAATAGCCTCTATCATAGCAATAATTATGGTGGTGACGATGGGCCGGGCATGCTTTATACTTGGACTCACTGTATCCTTAATGACAAACCTACACAGTGGATGCCAATTCTTTTCCCATTTCTTGGGATGAAGAAACTAAGACTTTAAAGAGGTTGAATAACTTACCTTATTTTGCAGAGCCTTCCTTAGATAGGCTGCCATTTTCCTTCCTCTCTTCACTGTGCCCATGCTCATCCCCAGGGAGTGTGTGTGTGTGTGTGTGTGTGTGTGTGTGTGTGTGTACGCCAGATTTCCATGCCCAGCCCCCAAGAGCTCATGCAGACACACACCCACTGGCCGGTATGCTCCCCCAGGCCCAGCATGCCCACACGTGCACCTGCTCACAGAGACAAACCTCCCTGAGAAGGAGCCACGAGAGGGAGAAGGCCAGCAGGGGAGAGGGAGAAGGATATGTTTGGGAATCTTTTCTGAGCGGAATGATTTTAGTTATTTCAGACCCTACCTTGTTACAGGGAAGTTAACCAGGGTTGCAAGTTGGAGGGCGGCTGCTTTAAAGAGGACCCAGCAAGTTTAGCATTTTGTGCAGATGTGGGGACCCCTACAGGAATTAGAAAACGACTTTTCTCGGAATCATTCTCCAATTTTTCTTAGACCTAGGCTCTGACCCCTGACCTCATCAATTCCTCTGACCTCATCTCTGACCTTGGGCAACCCCTGGGCATCTCTGGTCCTCAACTTCCTTATCCCCCAAATGGCAAGAAACACCCTCCTTTAAAAAAAAACCCTAAACTTCACTTATCTATTTCAAAGGGTCATGATGAAACTCAAATGAGAAAATACATTTTGTCTGAACTTGCTTTCAAACAAAACATGGGATGAGTAGAGGTGAGAGGAAGGAGCTCATAGACAGTGAGCTCTTTTGAAAACTGCGGCTGGGCAAATTCAAGTTCTCTGTTGTGTCCACAGCCCCGCCCCCTGTCACTTTGGAAACATCAGGACTGGGATTGCCCAAGCAGCCTAGGGAGCCACTGAGTGCTGTCACTTTAAAAGTGGAGTGAAGTGTTCATTAGCTGGGCTATTTTTTCAGGTGTGTTCTAATTGTACTCATTAACTCTAAGGTAGATTTTAGCACTCCAGCCTCCACTGCTGCCTTCAAATGCCAAAACAAATCTTGCCATAATTACCAGCAATCCTTTTCATTACCGGCTGCCTAATTATCCTATTAATAGCACATCCTAAGAGACAGTATTTGCTTGGCAGGCAAATATTTGTTTTTAAATGAGCAAACACAAAGACAAACTGCTTTGTGTTTGCAGAAGGATTCCAAAATGCAAAATGGTTTATATTCACGGAAAAAAATAATAAACCAAGTAAAACCGAATGCTTAATCCATTTGAAGCATTTGAGCATTAAAATTTTTTTTTTTTTTCCATGCTCTGGCTCCAATTCTTCCTCGCTGAAGAGACTGGGTGCTTGAAGGGTTCTTTAAGACACTTCTGTGATACGGAGTTGGATGTCTTATTGGGTCAGCACCAAACTCAGTTGAAGGGGGATGAGGGGAACAACAACTGAGATGAAATAAAGTCATGTTAGGGCTGGAAGGAAAATTATGGAGTCTTCAGGCCAGGGGTTCCCGTCCCTGGTTGATCAACAGAGTCACTTGGGGAGGGACTGGTAAGAATGCAGCTTCCCAGGCCTGCTGAATTGTTTCCTTTTCTTTTCCTTTTTTTTTTTTTTGCATTTTCAAAAATTTTGAAATCTAGTTGATTTACAATGTTGTGTTAGTTTCAGGTGTACAGTAAAGTGATTCAGTTATATATATGTATGTATATTCTTGTTTTATATTCTCTTCCATTATAGGTTATTACAAGATACTGGGTATAATTCCCTGTGCTATACAGTAGGTCCTTGTTGGTTATCTATTTTTTATATAGTAGTGTGTATATGTCAGTCCCAAACTCCTAATTTATCCCTCTCCCCACCCCCTTTGGTAACCATAAATTTGCTTTCTATGTCTGAGTCTATTTTTGTTTTGTAAGTGCATTTGTATCCTTTTCTTAAAGATTCCGCATATAGGTGATATCATATTTGTCTTTCTCTGTCTGACTTACTTCACTTAATGTGATAATCTCTAGGTCCATCCATGTTGCTGCCAATGGCATTATTTCATTCTTTTTTATGGCTGAGTAATATTACATTGTTTATATATACCACATCTTCTTTGTCCATTCATCTGTCGATGGACACTTAGGTTGCTTCTATGCCTTGGCTGTTGTAAATAGTGCCGCAGTGAACATTGGGGTACATGCATCTTTTCGAATTATGTTTTTCTCCACATATGCCCAGGAGTGAGATTGCAGGATCATATGGTAGCTCTATTTTTAGTTTTTTAAGGAACCTCCATACTGTTCTCCGTAGTGGCTGCACCAGTTTACATTCCCACCAACAGTGTAGGAGGGTTCCTTTTTCTCCACACCCTCTCCAGCATTTATTATTTGTAGACTTTTTGATGATGGCCATTCTGACCAGTGTGAGGTGATACCTCCTTGTGGTTTTGATTTGCATTTCTCTGTTAAATAGCAATGTTGAGCATCTTTTCATGTGCCTGTTGGCCATCTGTGTCTTCTTTGGAGAACTGTCTTTTTAGATCTTCTGCCCTTCTTTCTTCTTCTTTTTATTTTTTTGCAAAGGTCTCTAGGAGATTTTCATTTGTGTCTGTGTTTGGGACTCACTGATCTAATCAGCGCCCCCCATTTCACAAAAGAAGAAATAAGTGACTGAGATCATACATTGGATATAGAACCAAGATCAGAACCAGGTCAGCCTTGAGGGTTAAAACATCCTTAATTCAACCTCCATATTTAATTAACTTTTCTTCCTTTCAAAAAATAATCACCGTATGAATTGTGATGAATTTAAGCCCTATAGAAGTGTGTTGCGAAAGTGAAAATAAAAGCTCCCACCTCCCTGACCCACCCAGTTCCATCCCCACTCCAGTGTTTTCCTGTTATCCTAGTGTACCTGAACACACACACTTGCTTTTTCCTTTCCTTTTAAACAAAGAGGGACCGCACTATATCTCAGATTGAGCCGTATGAAATTGCTGATGTGTGACTGCTTTTATAAAGTACAAAACGGCAATTTCACGTGGTTCGATTTAAGATCCTGTTCTATGTTTGTCGCTGCGTCCTTTCAAACCTCTGCAGAGTGTTGTATATGAAGGCTGTTCTCTGAAGTAACCAGTCTCTACAGATGGCCGGTCAGTAACTTCCACCTTTCACCTTTACAAGCCCTGGAGAGCACTGCTGCGCTGCAGGACCCTACCCCTGGGGCTCTCCATCTGCCCTGTGTGGCTCACCCTTCCGGGCTGAGCCCACGTCCCACGGCTCTGTGAGCCCTCCCCTGATTGCCCCGCCTTCGCTGATGTCCTTGCTCCTATCAGCCTCTCACCGCCACCGCCAACTATTCACCATTGAACTAGAGACTTTGGAACGTCGTCAGCGCTGTTCACTCTCCCCGCAGCCTCTAACATTCAAGCATAATCCTCTCTTACCCCACCCCTACCTCATAAACCCTCATGGGCTCCTGGCAACATCAAGGGCACAGCGCTCCCCGGGGCGGTCCCAGCGCTCCACCAAATGACTCTGCCTTCTTTGTTGTCGCTCTCTGCCTGGACTGCCTGCCCCATCCAGCACGGACGGGCACATAGTAGGAGCTCAGTTAGAGGCCCTCCCAGGAACCGAGTACATCCTCCACAGATGCTCGTCTCTTTAAAAAGGTCCGTGAATGGCTTCACATGGTCCTCATAAGACCCGCTTTCGTCAAGTATCAAACAAACGCGTCCACTTTGTAGAGTAGCTGAGGATTAGACAACACCTCGGCAGTAGCTACCAGGCAGCGGGCACATAGTAGGGGCTAATTAAATGTAGTTGTTATTACCATTCTTAGAGCTGGCTTTTCCATTTATTTTTTAAATTATAAGAGACATATCATTATGGATAGTTTGATAAGGGAGAATAATCACTCAGAACCCCTAACACATTATTATTTTTTTTATTCCCATCTAGTCTTTAAAAGAATTTTTTATTGTGGTAAAATTCTTATCATATTTAACATCTTAATTATTTTTAAGTGTTCAGTTCAGTGGTATTAAATACATTCGTGATGTTGTACAGCCATCATCACCATCCATCTCAGTAACTCTCTTCCTCTTACGAAACTCTTATGAACTCTAGACCCATTAAACACTAGCTCCTGAATCCCCCCTCCCCCAGCCCCTGGCAACCACCCTTTCACTTTCTGTCTCTATGAATTTGACTACTCTAAGCATCATATAAGTGGAATCATACAGTATGTCTTTCTGTGACTGGCTTATTTCACTTGTCATCGTGTGTTCAAGGATCATCCACGTTGTAACGTATAGCTGATTTTAATAGTTTGGCTGTTGGTTTGAGAGAGATATTCTTTACCATGTTAGAAAAATGTCTTTCTATTCTTAATTTTCTCAGAGATTTTAAATTAAGAATATGTTTAAATTCATTGAGTAATTGTTAGCAAACATTAAGTAGATCTTTAAAAAATTTGACACTGAAGTGCTGGATTACATCATCAGACCTCCTCATCTTAAATGATTCCAGTGTTTCTGATGTCAAGCCTAGTAAATCAAAGAGAATTGTTCTCTTGGTAGATTGTTGAATGTAGTTGCTTGTATTGTACTTTGAATTTTTACATCTACATTCGCTTTTTATTTTTATTTTTATTTTTTAAAGGAATTCCTGTATTTTTTAAATTATTTATTTATTTATTTATTTATTTTTCGCTGTGTTGGGTCTTCGTTTCTGTGTGAGGGCTTTCTCTAGTTGCGGCAAGTGGGGGCCACTCTTCATCGCGGTGCGGGCCTCTCAGTATCGTGGCCTCTCTTGTTGCGGAGCACAGGCTCCAGACGCGCAGGCTCAGTAGTTGTGGCTCACGGGCCTAGTTGCTCTGCGGCATGTGGGATCTTCCCAGACCAGGGCTCGAACCCGTGTCCCCTGCACTGGCAGGCGGACTCTCAACCACTGCGCCACCAGGGAAGCCCTACATTCGCTTTTTAGATGTGTTCATTTAATTAGGGCTTAACAATCCATTTTAATTTTCCTTAGTTATTTGGAACAAACAATCCTCTTTCTTCTTTTTGCATTAATTTGGTAATTATATTTTGAGGTTTTAACTGATTTTAAAGTTTGTCACTAATCCTTTTGTACTATTTCATTTCCTTTCTTGAATTCTCCATTTTGATTCATCTCTCAGATGACTAACACATGTCTTGAAATATCTTTTTTTCTAGCAGGAACATGTGGGTGATATGTTTTCTGAGGCTTACATATCAAACTGTCTTTGTGTTGCCCTCTCAATGAAAAACAAATTGGTTGGGTAGCAAATTCTTGGGCTTCTTTTCCCTCCCATCAAGATTCTTAAAAAAAAAAAAAAAAAAAGTTCCATTTTTTTCTGGTGGATGGTACTATTGAGAAATTCGAGGTACACCTGTTTTTTTCATCTTGAATGCTCATAAGACATATTTTAGTTTTCAAAATTTCAAAAACTATCCCTAAGATAAGAAGTCTTTGTTCGTTAGGTATTGTTGTAACACAGTGGATAATGGAAAACCAAAGGTTTCTTCTATTTTAAATTTGATTACTGACTTCACTTCATTTGATCAGTTTTCTTCTTCAAGAAACTGGTAAAATCTAGATCTGGGAACGTAAATTAGTGTGCATACCCCTGGCCCAGTTAAAAAAAACTTTTTATTAAAGCTTTAAAATTTTACGTAGTTGCTTTTTAGTTTACATACAGTAAAATTTACTCTTTGGGGTATAGTTCTGTGAGTTCTGACAAATGCTTTGTCACGTAACCACCACGGTCAAGACACAAAACATTTCTATCACCCCCCCGACCCCCGCACCAAATTCCCTCCTGCTGATCCTTTATAGTCACTCCACCATCAATTCCTGGCAACCACTGATCTGTTTTCTCTCATCCAGGTTATTTATTTTTTTAATTATTCATTTTACTTTAATAATGATCGTACACTAAAATTGCCTTTTTTCTATTGGTGTACACGTCGATCAATTTTAGCACAAGTATAGATTCTCGTAAGCATCACCCCAATCAGTTCCATCCCTCCAAAAAGACTCCTCACATAGCCACCCACCCCTCATCCCCACCCAGGACCCCTGGCAACTACCCCGATTTCTTGTCCTTCACCGTGGTTTCTTCTCTCTGAGACTGTCATATAAATGGAATCATTCAGTATGTAACCTTTTGCAAATGGCCTCTCTCATTTCGCGTAATGTCTTTGGGATTCATCCAAGGTGCCGCTCGTGTCCACATTTGGTCCTTCTTACTGCTGAGCAGCATTCCATCGTTCAGCTGTGCCACAGTTTGTTTGTCCATTCACCCTTGGCTGGTTTTTAGGGTCTCGTGGGCATTTGTCAAAGGGATCCTGGTTCTGTCGTTTCTTCTCTGATCTGTCTCTTCTCACTCGGTCCAGCCAGCCTGCCTCCTACCTTTGCCTTCCCCAGCCCTCTCCGTGCCCTTCCCATTTCCCCTCTCTTCCCACTGGGCCAAGGGCCACACCTGTCCTGGGAGTGAAACGTCTCAATCCAGAAGAGCGAGAGGAAGGTGTGGGTGGGGAGTGGGGAGCTGTCTGCCCCTCTGCCAGTGCAGCCCAGGGCCCTGAGGCAGACGCAGTGGCTGGGGAAGCCCAATGCTTCTCCCACTTTCTTTCTGACTCTCCCAGCTATTTTGTTTCAATGGTGGCATGGGGGCAGCCTCATTTGCCTCTCTCAGTGCAGCCAGGACTCACTCCCCACCCTTGGGAGTGTGGCCTTTCCTTCTTTTACTGTCCAGGGTGACATTTCTTTATCAGTTGAGACATTTTATTTGTGAGTTGAAGAGGGCCGACCAGGCCTTGCTAGCCTGCAGTCAAGTTCACCTGTGGCTCCTCTGTCCTCTGCATTTTCAACGACTTTCTCTCTTCTGGTGCTTTCCTCACAGCCTATGAACCAGGTCAGATCTCTCCCATCACTTAGAACACAAACACAAAGAAAAAACAATAGCTAAAAAAATCATAATTTTACCCTGAGAACTGGCCCCTGTTAGGCCGTCTGATTACAAAATAATGTGAGAGCTGGTTTTATCAAAAGAATATTCTAGACTTATTATCTTCACTTTTTCACGTGTTCAATTCTGGTTTTTTTCCCAGAGAGTAATTTTTTTAAGCTTTAAAATTTTATTATTATTATATTATTATTATTATTATTATTATTTTTGGCTGTACTGCATGGTTTGCGGGATCTTAGTTCCCCGACTAGGGATTGAACCCTGGCACCAGCGGTGAAAGCACTGAGTCCTAACCACTGGACCGCTAGGGAATTCCCTAAATTTTATTATTTTTATAGTTATCAAAATAATATGCGCTCCTCGTATAGGACTTGTAAAGTTCAGGAAAGCGTACAGAAGTCTAAAGAAAACCCAACAACAATACCACCCATATTCTTACCCAGAGGCAGCTATGAATAACAGTTTGAACACATTTATTTCACATTTTACCTAAAGGTACTTACTTTTCTTTTTCTTCATGATATTATACTGTATACAGTTTTGACTATTGACTTCTTTTTGTGCTTAACATTATATCACAAACATTTTCCTATAAAATTACAAAAAACTTTGAAAACAAAATTTAAAAAAAAATTTTTTTGGTAAATTGAAGCATAGTTGATTAGTAATGTGTTAGTTTCAGGTATAAGCAAAGTGATTCAGTTCCATGTATATATGCACATATATACATATATATTCTTTTTCAGAGTCTTTTCCCTTTTAGGTTATTATAAGATATTGAGATATTAATATTAAGATATTATAGTTCCCTGTGCTATACAGTAGGTCCTTGCTGATTATCTATTTTATATATAGTAGTATGTATATGTTAATCCCAAACTCCTAATTTATCTCTTCCCAAAGTTTCCCCTTTGTTAACTATAAGTTGTTTTCTGTGTCTGTGGGTCTATTTCTGTTTTGTATATAAATTCGTTTGTATCATTTTTTTGAAAACACACTTTTAATGGCCTCATAGTATTTCATCATATGGATGTACCGTATTTTACTTAAATACCTAAATGTTGAATAATAGGCCATTTCCAACTTTTCACCATCATAAGTAAGAGTGTGTTTTGCTTTGTCCATTTTAAAACTATCTGAGGATGGATTTCTAGAAGGAGAATTATTCCCTTAAACAAAAATAGATATTTCTGAGATTCTTGATACATATGTAGTTAAATTGCTTTCCTGCAGTGCTGGACCAAGACGTGCCCTGCCCAGCAGTGATTTCGAGCGCTCCTCTCCCAGGTGACTGTGGTTGACCCTGATCCATCATCAAATCAGTCCTATGGATGTGAAAGGTGGGTGTGGCTTTCTTTGGTTTTATTTTGCATTCTCCAAGTGCTGCAGGATAATCCATGATATGGACGTGCCATATTTTATTTAACTATTCCTCTTTTACTCATCCTTTAGGTTGTTTCTAACTTCTCACTATCATAACTAATGTTGCACTGAATATCCTTGAACATAAATTATTTATTATCGTTGATTACCTCTTCTCTTCCCCCCATATATCCACAAGGCTTGCCCCCTCCATTTTTTCTGGTCTCTGCTGCCTGTCACTTTCCTGAGGACCCTCTACTAAACAATCCCTCTTCCTGTCACTCTCTGACCCCCTCCCAGTGCTTTATTTTTCTTCTGTGTTATCACCACCTGACATGTTTATTTATTTATGGCCTGGTCCCCACCATTGTAATGTAGCTCCACAAAGGCATGGATTTTTATCTGTTGTTATAAAAGTAACATATGTTCATTAAGTCAGATTTATAAATAGAAAAAGAAGATAAAGGGTACCAAAACACAATGGTTCCTTTTTTGATATGTTTCCTCTAGTGTCTTTGGTTGTTGTTTTGATTTTAATATAATTAAAATCATACTATACATATATATATACACACATACACACACACACACACACACATATATATATATATAGTTCTGTAACAGCTTTGTTCAATTAACAGGGTACCTTATGTATTACACCACAGTCTTCGGAATGAGTGTGTGTGTGTGTGTGTGTGACCATTGACTGTTGTAATCCACGGTCATCAGGGTTCTGCTCCCACCACACCAGGCGCCTGTACACGAAAGGCCACTTCTGGCCTGCCAGTCTCTAAATGCATTGCCACTTTTCAGTCTTCATGTAAACGCTTGACCTTCAGTACCCTTGAAATGCCTTTTGAAGTGTTCTCTGTCCTGGGCTTCCATGACCATCTTCTTTTCCTCCTTTTTTCCATTCCAGCAATAATTGGGTTTTGGAAGGTAACATTGTCACTTAATATAAATTTAACACCTCACAATTTATCACTTATTTTCAGCTCAGTGTGGCTTGAAAGGATGTTTACAGGACTAAGAATTTTAGGGCAGATGGTAAAGTGCTTTGGGTATTTTCCAAAGGGCACTAGGAAGCCCTCTCCATTCTCAGAGCACCATCCATCACAGGCTTGCTGCTCCCTCCTTCCCTCCCCCTTTGTATTCTTTTTTTTTTTTGACTGATTTTTTTTTATTGAGATAAAAATATAAGAATTACCACTTTAACCATTTTTAAGTGTACAGTTGAGTGGCATTAAGTACACTCACATTGTTGTACACGCATCACCATCATCCATCTCCAGAATGCTTCTGTCTTCCCAAACTGAAATTGTATACATTAAACACTGACTCCCCCTGTCCCTATTCCCCCAGGCTCTGGCCACCGTTGTTCTATTTTCTATCTCTCAATTTTAGGCTATTCCAGGTACCTCATATAAGTGGAATCATACAATAGATGGTGTCCTTTTGTGTCTGGCCTATTGCACTTAGCCTAATGTCTTCAAGCCTCATCTCTGTTTCCTTGAATATTTATTGTATACCTGCTGTATGCCGCTTCTACACCTGGGCCTGGGTATACTGAGGAGATGCGACAGGGGCAGGTAAACGCCGTCAGCTGAGATATCAGGCATTAAAGCCCATAACAAGGATTAGCCTATCACATACTTCCCAAGCTCACGATCAACACAGAGGAAAGTGGATAAAGGGAAGGTGAAATTTAATAGAGGGAGTGGAGGAAGAAAGACCTGGAACATTGGCTGGGGGAGAGGCAGGCGTGGGTGGGATGCGGTGGAGATCAATTTAGTTAAACAAGATGTCCTGGGAACTTCTTTTTTTTTTTTTTTTTAGACACTGAAGCTTGTTTAGTCTTCCATTAAAACGAATAACATTTGAAAAATTCCTAAAGAAAACAGATGATATTCCATGTCATCATACACAACAGGAACCCAAAGATGCTACACACCATGTTCCCCCCACTCGCAGGGGCCTTCACTACTTGGAAACTCGACCGCTCTCTCTTCAAACTCAGAGTGAAGGACCAACCTCACTTCCTACCAGTGAACTTGGGCCTGGAAGGAGCCTGGCTGCTGCTCTGGCTCAGGCCCCCTCTTCCTCATCGCTCACACCCTCTGCAGACGTGGGACCCAAGGTATTGACACTGAGCAGATGCTCCAGGACCTGCCCCTTGCTGGTCTCCGCGTAGGCCCGGGGACCCCACAGGAACTCGTAGCGGGCGGGGTCGCAGTGGGGCGCCTGCCGGTACTCCAGGTAGGCCTCCTGCACCCACACTTTGGTGAGGAGCTCCCTGGGCTCCCCATAGACGCAGTGCTGCGTCCCTGCATATACCCCTATGATGCTGAGCAATTCCCAGACCTCCTCCTCAGGGGCGTGGTCACCGTACAGGGCGACCTGGCACAGAATCAGCACCAGGAGGCCGGCCTTGGGCATGCTCTGCCCATCGCTCAGCGCTGCATCACAGGTGAGGCCCAGGGTGGGGACCAGGACGTAGGTGCACTCGCGGGGGTCCACCTCCTTCACGTCCACGCCAAACACCAGCTGCATGCACTTGGAGGCTCGGCTGAAGACCACGGGGAAGTGGTCCCGATGGTCACGGAGGACCATATTCAGCATCTCCGCCTTGGAGATCGGCTCCTTGGTGCGATACTTGAGGAGCAGGAACGCCACCAGGTCAGACTTCAGCACAGTAAGTGCCTCCTGGGGCAAAGACTCGGCATAGGCGGAGAAGGAGGGGGCGACGGGGGAGGAGGAGGACGAGGGGGATGCGGCCTCCTCCCCCGCAGCCCCGAACAGCTGCGCCTCCACCGGGCCCTGGGCCTGGACTGGGACCTGAAGGTCTGCCTCAGGCTGGCGCAGCTCGCTCATCTCCACCAGGGGCCTGATGATTGGGGTCGGGCCGCCGACGGGAGTCTGGGCAGGGGTGACAGATACGGACCACGGGCAGGGCTCATCTGGAGGGGTGCCCTCGGGCCTCACAGGGGCGCTCCTCCTGGGCGGCCTGTCTCCTGCCAACCTTGACTCCTGGCACTGCCTGGGCCTCCTCTGCTCTGTGGCCTGAGGACACGTGCCTCAGACCTGGGCCTTCGCCTCCCAGTTCCTGGAGCCCCTTGACACCTCGCAGGACCTGGGATGCTCTCCCTGGGAACTTCTTAAGAGTGAGGGGTGGTGGAGGGTGGCAGTGTCAAGTCTATATTCTATGTGCTTAAAATCATAAGATATCACGGCTGAAAGGGAGCTGAGAAGTTCGTCTCATTATGAGTGGTTTGAGAAACAATCACAATTCTCACTTGACCCCCTAGGACCTGATCCTGGAGCGCTCTGCAGAGAAAAGTTGCTCTGTTGTCAGTTAGCATGTATCCTTTCAGGTCTTTTCCTGTGCTTTTCCATGTATGAATGTGGACATACAGAAATCTACGTGTTTCTCTGGGTACACAGGAGGTTTGCACCTGCTGTAGCCTAAATGGAGTCACCCTCTATGTGTTTTTTGGGCAACTTGCATTTTTCATCCAACAGTATATCCTGGAGATCATTTCATAGAAGTATTTATAGAGCTACTTTGTCCTTTTTAATGTTCCCAGAGTACTCCATGGCATGAACACTCATTTGGATATTGGTTTGGCTGCTTTAACAAGACCACATAGCGGAGGTTTAAACAAGGCAGGAGGTACGGTTTTCATGTGAGAGCAGGTGGTGATCCAGGGGTGGGCAGCTCAGCTCCATCCCCTCTTCCAGGCACCCAGGCTGCTCCTGTCTTGTTGCCTCCAATACGTTGTCCCCATCTGCGTGGCAGAAGCTAGCTCACCACCCTTGAAAAGGGGAGCCTAGACCCTGGGAAGAGGAAAGAGGAAATGGAGGACAAGCAGTTCCCCTTTAAGTGTGTGATCCAGAAAATGCACCCATCACTGGCTATTTCTGTCCTGAGCTTTTGTCCTTGGCTGCAAGGGAGGCTGGGAAATGTAGTTGAGAGGTGCACGTTTGTGGGCCCTGCTAAGACCAAAAGAAAGGGGAATGGGCATCTGGCAGCAATGACCACAATGACAGTCCTTTCCACTGTGTGTATGTATCTTCATTTCCTCAATCATTTCCCTGTGAGTGGATCTTTAGATTTATAAATGAGACCCTGAGGCTCAGGTGAGGTAGTGATCTGCCTGTGTTCTCACAGTGAGCTGGGCAGAACTCCGGTCTCCTGCCCCCAGTGCAGTGTTTTTTCTCAAGCACCGTTTCCTGGCCAAGCCCTTGGTGCCCAGGGCAGCCTCCCCAGGGTTCTCTGGGAGAGCAGTCTTTAGGTGGTAGCGGGGAAGAGGTGGCCTGCAGGCAGGGAAGGCGCCTGTGCCCCTGCAGACTGACCCGGCAGACGGCTCCCCGACCTGCCCCGGGCTACAGCTGCCTGCCAGTCTCATGGTAGCCGGGCCTGGGCTTTGGTTGGGGCAGCCTGTCTGGTCAGATATCACAGCCAGGGAGACTGGCGCTTGTTTCGGCCTGGGTCCCAGGTCTCAGCTTGAGTCCAGAGTGGACACTCCTCTTGCAGCCAGCCAGGCCTCGACGGGACTCGGGCTTCTCCTCACTGCCTAGAAGCCGACGTGGCCTCACCTCAGAGAGTACCAGGGTGCATGGTGCCCCACGAGCTCCCCAAGGCACACCATGAGACTGCCTGGGCTGGGGGAGGTGCCGCTCTCCTTAGCCTCATCCTGTGCTCCTTTGCACCGTCAACCCTGCCATCCTAGCACTGGGCTCGGAGGTTTGAAATAAGCCCTGGATATGCGTCTGAAAGGGATGTGTGACAACTTGTACCATGGCCTGTCATGTTGGCTCTGACTGACAAATGCCACGGGGAACGTGACAGAGCTCACAGCCATAGTGAGCCCCGGGATCACGCGTAGAGGCAGCGCTACCTCATGACCAGGTCCCAAGCCACACGCCCCTCCCCAGAGCTGGGATGGCTCTCACCCGCAGGTCACAGGCTGCCCGGCTCCTGTAGCACCCAGTTGGCTGGGTGGTGGGGGGAGCAGAGAGAAAAGGAGGGAGGAAAAAAGAGGGGAAAGACAAGGAAGGCAGATGAGAGGGAAACAGCAGGGAAGGTAATTGGCAATCAGCAAGTTACTTGAGTCCTCAATGACTATGGGGGAAGTTGGAGGGGGGACGTCAATCAGAGACTGAGATAAATTATTATGGTGACACAGAGAGGTCCAGACAATGACATGGAGACATGATGAGAGAGAGAAGGGGTGAGAGAGAGAGAGAGAGAGAGAGAGAGAGAGAGACCGAGGAAGAAATGGGGGACAGAGAGAAACAGGGGCAAAGAGACCCAAAAGGAAGGAGATAGGAGGGCAGCCCAGCAGGGCAGGGTGGTTGGATTTTAGGGGACAGTCCTTTAATCCCGTCTGAGAACAAAGTCTCCAGATTCAGTGAGCCTGGTGCCATCACTTTAGTCCCCAGAGGTGAGTCAGATGCTCCTGCCAGGGACAATGGTGGCCTTTTTGATGAACCCAGAAGGAGGTCCCTGTGACCTAAAGGTCGATTCAGGTCAAATGGCTGTAATTGTTCTGCCCAAAGCAGGAGCAGTTAGATGATTTAAAACCAGAGATAGAGAGACAGACAGAGAGAGAGAGAGAGAGAGGGATGAGATGCCCGAGTGTGACCACCCCGCTGCCGCCCCAGCCCCCATGGCTCTCAGAGGGCCAGCTCAGTCCTTGCCCATCTCCTGCCACTTGTTAAGACACCAGAGTATTTGTGGATATTTCTTCTGGAATAAATGAGCCTGTTTATTCCAAGGTGGCTTTGGGTTACAAAAGCCGCCCTTGGACATGGCTGATTTAAGAAGAAATTAGAAGAAGTTGTGCCGTGTCCTGTTTGGTCCTCACCACCCACCACTGTGGAAGTGCTCCACTTCCACTTAATGGGGAAAGAAATTGCAACAGGGTTTGGCAGCCTTTGGGGGAGAGGGCGAGACCAGCTGGGATCCCATCCCGATTCCAGCCCTGCCTCCACATGCAATGGAGTGAGCCCCTTCCTGCTCTGAGCCTCAGTTTCCCCATCTACACTTGGAGGCGGTCAGGCCTGCGGTGAGGGCCCCGTGGGCTCTGCTCTAAAGCTGTGCGTCTGTACGTGAGCCCAAGCCCTCAGCATCAGCTGGAAGACAGGCAGCACGGGGTCCCCAGGCTAACCGGCTAGAGCTGCCCCTCCAGGGACCCGCCAGCTGGGGAGAGCCACCTCCCCCAGCACTCCTGGCTCCCTCTCCTGGCATGTCTAGCTGACCCAAGGACCTTGCAGAGCCACAGAGCTGGAAGAGGTTGGACTCCAGGTGTCACTACCTAAATGTGTTACCTAAATGTGTTCTTAGAAGGGCAAGACTGAGGATGTGTCCTCTGAAATCAGACACTCTTGAATTTGAATTCCAGCTCTGCCACTTCCTATCTGTGTGACTTCAGGCCATTGATTTAACCTGTCACAGCCTCAGCTTTCTCATCTGTAAATGGGGATAATAACAGTACGTAAATCATAACATTGTCATGAGGATTAAACGAGATAATGTAAGTAAAGTGTTTAGCACAGTGCTAGGCACAGGGAAAGTCCTCAATAAATGTTCTGTTGTAATGTTTAATATGCGTATATGAATATATGCATATATTTGGACGAATCAGTGAATGCACATTTATACATAGCATGTCACAAATGCTTGACAGATTGGAGAGGGATACAGAAAAAGCAGAAGTTTGCCTTCACCCTCCCTCATCCTATTCCTCTCTCCAGAAGTGCCTGCTGTTAGGAGTTTGTGTTCTTCCAGGCTATTTTATAAGCATTTATATACACATGTGCTAATATAAAAATACATGGTTTGTTCTGTTTGCAAAATAGTATATGTATTCTTCTACGGTCTGCTTTTTTTTTTTTTTTTGGCTTAACAATATGTCTTTGCAGATACCTTCATTTTTTTTTTTTCACATAGATCTGTTATTGAACTCAGGTTCAGCTGCCCGTTGCTCAAGAATCCAATACTGAGAGACAAGTATTGGGGAAAAAGGAAAGACAGCTGTATGGAAGAAGCTAGCAACCCAGGGCAGAAGGTGGACTCATGTCCCAAAGAACCAACTCCTCACTTCCCAGGTTTTTTGCTGAGGGATTATATAAGGAAAAGAGGAAGGGGCTATGTGCTGAGGAGAGGGTTACAGGGTGTGTGATTAGCTCATGGACATTCTTCTGATTGGTTGTTGGTGAGGTAACTGGGAGTCAACATCATCAACCTTCTAGTTCCAACCGGTCTGGGGTCTACATGCTTGTGGGCAGCATACAGTTAACTTCTTCCACCTGCTGGGAGTTTCAGTCTCTGCAAAACAGCTCAAAGGATATGGCTCAAAATATTATCTATAGCTCTTGAGGAGGAACTTAAGGGTCCTTGACTTCGTTTAATGGGTAAACTACTCTTATTTTGTCTTGCTTGCCAGGTTTCCTTTGTTTCTGCATATTCTCATTTCTCTGATTAAATTTATTCTTTGGAACTCGGGGAAGGCCTAGGAGGCTAAAGTTTTTCTACAGACAAGAGGCAGGCGGTGGTGGGGTGTCCTGTCCCGGGAAGGCCCCATAGGGTCCCGTTCAGTTACAGATCTATTCCATTAAAAACTAGATCTTTTGTGAAGCGTTCTATGATACGTATGTATCAGTTTGACCACTCTCTGTGGATAAACATTTCGTTTGGTTCTTTTTTTCTTGTTACGGCAATACGGTAATGACTATCTTACATATATTGCTTTGTGTATAGGTGCAAGTATTTCTTTAGGACGGCTACTCAGAAATTTCTTGCTTGAAGTGTATGCACATTTAAAAATATGATAGATTATGCCAAGTTGCTCTCCAACAATGATATTCTAATTATATACCTGCCAGCAACACATGAGACCATTTCTTCAGTCTCCCTCCAACACCGAATATGTTCCTCCTCCCTCCCCCCAGTTTTTGCCACATCTGATAGGTGATAAGCAATATCCCATTACTGCTTTAATTTGCATTTTTCTGACTACTTGCAGGCGTGAGCATCTTCTCATGACTTATTGGCATTTCTTTTTCTGTGAGTGTCCCTTTCACATTCTTTGCTCATTTTTCTACTAGATTGTCTATTTTCTTATTGATCTATACACACAATTTATATATAAGGGGGTTATTATTTCTTTGTCTTTTATTCATGTGGCAACTATTTTCTCCTAGTCTGTCTCTTGTCTTTTGGCTTTATGTTCTCCTCCATCATTTTTATGACACTTTTATGTGGTCAAATTTATCAGTTGCCGTTGAGTCCTGAATCTTTCAAAGATATATTCTTTCCCCAAGATGATATTTTCTTCTAATACTCTTATTGTTTCATTTATTATGTTTAGTTCTTTAACCCATAGGAATTTTTTTGTGGGGCATGGTGTGAAATAAGAAACCTAACTTTACTTTTTTCCCCAGTGGCTACTCTGTTTTTCCAAGACCATTTATTCAGTAGTCTATACTTGTCTCACTGATATAATTTGTCACGTTGATCATGTAATGAAATACCATTTCTACATGGATTGAAAACTGGCAGCTCTCAGACCAGACCTAACTCTCGTTTGTTCACATTTAATTGTGTTCATTGTGTTCATTATTTTGAATAATATAGTTATATGTTTTGGAGACCTTTCCATATTGGTACAGATAGAACTTCCGCGTCGTTTTCAGGCTATGTGGTGTGTTAGTGCCCACACTACACTGTATGGAGAGACCATCATTTATTTAATCACACTTCTATTGATAGACATTTGGGTTGTTTCCAGTTTTTTTTTTCTGCTACAAACAATGCTGCAATAACTTGTACAACCTGTTTTGCAAGTGTTTGAGTGTATCTGTAGGATAAATTTTTAGAAGTAGAATTTCTGGGTCAAGGGTGTGAGCGTTTATAATTTTGAAGACGTTATTAAATTGCTTGTCACTGTGGTCTGGGCCAGGTTACACTCCCACGGCCAGTCTCTGAGAGGGCCTGTTACCTCACACCCTCATCAACTCAGTGAAGTAGCAAAATGTTCAGTCTTGCCAATCTGATAGATGAAAACTGGTATCTCATAGGAGTTTTAATTTGCATTTTTCATATTATGAGTAAGGATAAACATCTTTCTGTGAATTTCTATTCACAGTCTTTGCCAATTTTTCTCTTGTGTTGTGTTTTATCTAAAGGAGCTCTTTGTATATTAGGTTATTTTTCCCTTTGTCTATTACGTGAGATAGAAGTGTGTGTGTGTGTGTGTGTGTTTTACCAGATACTCATTTTCTGTCTTTAATTTCATGGCTTTTGCCATTAAGAAATTTTTTTCTATGATCAAATTTATCATTTTTTTTGTTTTATGGTTTTTAAGTTCTTTTAGTACTTAAAAAGTATTATCCACTATAAGATTACGAAAATATACTCCAGTGGTTTTTCCTCTTGCTTTAAAGCTTTTGTTATTAACATTTAAATGTTTGATTCACTTATTTAACTCATTTATCAAATACGTATTGAGCACAGAGAGTGTGTCAGACACTGTTGTGGGCACAGAGGATACAGTAGTGACCAAAACTGTCAAAAACACCTGGCTTCATGGAACTTGCATTCCAGAGGGGGAAAGCAGACAATAAACAATATAAATGAATGAAATAAATGGTATATTAGATTAGACGGAAATTATTTTGTGTGGGGTGGAGATACAGATTTACCTTTATTTTTTCTTACACGTCTACCCAGTTATCCCCATCACTTATTGATGTGATCCATGCCTCCATCTTGACAGTTCATCTTTATCATATTTTAAATTCCCTTATATACTTGTGTCTATTTCCAGACTTTCCTTCTGGTTCCATCTCTCTCTCTATTTATCCACGTGTTAGCACCACTGTTTTAACTGTTGAAACTTTATACTGTGTTTTCCTATCTGCTAAAGCTAGCCTTCCCCATCCTTTCCTCTCCTTTTTCAGAATTTTCCTATTATTGCTTGTTTATCTTTTCCTGTATGCACTTTATATTCACATGTTATTACTTTAAAAGTAATACTCGATTACTTTTTATCTAGATTAAGTAGACTTTTTGTATAGATTAACTCAGAGAGACTCAGCATCCTTATGATGTCGTGTTTTCCTGTCTGAGCACATGGTACATCTTTCCATTTGGTTAAGTCACCTGTATATCCTTCAAGAGAATGTTAAGTTTCTTAATTTAGTTCTCACACACTCATAGCATGTAGACACATTTTCCCAATACCTAACAACATTGCAAAGTTGAGAGAGGTCATTTTTTTTTTCAAATCTGGATTTTTTTTTTTTTTTTTCTTCTTGTGAAAAATGAGAAGATCTGGCAACACTGCGTCCATATCCTGCTAGGCAACAATTGATTGTCCACCTGATAGAGGCTGGCCTGTCACAGAGAATGTGTCTGCTTGTACACAGGGCTCACCTCTCGAATCAGTGCATCAATGCCTACGGGCATTGGGGTGGGAACCCTGAATCAGCAGCTCCTACACTCTCATGCACAGACACATCACTGTGAAGTCACCGCCTGAGCCTCTCTAGGTTCGCCTGCCTCACCTCCCTCTGGTCCCTGAGCTGCTTGCTCAAGAGGGTCCTCTCAGTGCCGCTCATGTCTTGTCTCCTGACACCACCTCCCATCTCAGCCTCCTGGGGTTGGAGGACCAGGCTCTGCGTGCCCCCTGGCGTGAGCCACGGAGCCCGATCTGGCCAGAGCAGAGGCTCTGATTCTTAGTGCTCTTTCTGGGCGCAGTGGAGGAGCCCAACCACAGACATAGGTTTGGTTCCCCCAGCAGCTGCTCATCGACGACAGGGTCTGGAGGTTCAGAGGATTGAACACCTTGGGTGGAAAATTCTGACCAATGAGAAAGAGAAGGTAGGAAGGAGATAGCGAATCAATTCCTTTTATTTCTTCCCTGCTGACAGACCATTCCAGGGAGCAGTGGTTCCAAATAGCCTCTTCAGATATATCTGGTCTCTTTTTGTTCCTCAGTTTTTAAAATTGTGGTAAAATACACATAACATAAAATTTAGCATCCAGCCTCTTTTTGTATAGAGGTGTGCCCATCTCAGAACACATAGCCTTGTACTTACTTTCCCTCTGTATTGTTTTCCTAGGGCCGCCATAATTATGGACCATAAACAGGGTGGCCTAAAACAACAGAAATTTATGCTCTCACAGTTCTGGAGGTCAGAAGTCTGAAATCAAAGTGTCCGTAAGGCCAGACTCCCCCTGCTGTTTCTAGGAAAGAGTCCTTCTTTGTCTCTTCAAGCTTCTGGTGGTTGCTGGCAATACTTGACTTTCCATGGCTTGTAGACACATCACTCTGATTTCTGCCTCCCTCTTCACATGCCTTCTCCTATGCGTGTCTGTGTATCTCTGTATCTCTCTTCTTATAAGAATACCAGCCATTGGATGTAAGGACCACCCTAAGTGGTCCAGTGTAACCTCATCTTACCTAATTAAGATCCCATTTCCAAATGATGTCTCATTTGGAGGTTCTGGATGGACATGAGTTTTGGGGGACTCTATTCAACCTAGTATAGCTTCCTTCTTTACTTTCTTTTCTTCTGCCCTCACTCTTACTGCCCTGGGGTTATACTTCTTCCTAATAAAGCAGCAGCACACAAGCTTGCTTTCAGGTTTTCCTTTCTAGGGAAGCTGGAGTAAGAAAACATCCATATTCCAGAAGAACCTTCTAACACATAGATTTCATTCCCAACAAGGAATTTGACAAACTCACTCACAGCATCTTTCTTTTCTTCCACAAACATTTATTACACATTGATTTTATGTTAAGTTCTGTGCAGTCATGAGAAAACCCACAAGAGCAATTTTGGCTAGATCAGGGTTTCTCAAATACTTACACTGTGGACCTACAAGCCATGTATATTTTCTTATAAAAACCGCAGTAATGGGCAAAAGGAGGAGGTGGGGAGGCCTAGAGAGAAATTAAGATATAAAGAAAGCTGAGTCGGGAAAATGGCAAAAAGGTCATATAATCTTGTCTTTCCACTCATTGGATCAAGGTTTAGGAAAAAATTCAGAGCTGGCTGATGGTATGTTAGATGCACTTGTAACTGGTAAAGGAGACTGTTCAATAAGTGTCAATTAAAAAAAGCATTGGGCTTCCCTGGTGGCGCAGTGGTTGAGAATCTGCCTGCTAATCCAGGGGACACGGGTTCGAGCCCTGGTCTGGGAAGATCCCACATGCCGCAGAGCAACTAGGCCCGTGAGCCACAACTACTGGGCCTGCGCGTCTGGAGCCTGTGCTCCGCAACAAGAGAGGCCGCGATAGTGAGAGGCCCGCGCACCGCGATGAAGAGCGGCCCCCGCTCGCCGCAACTAGAGAAAGCCCTCGCACAGAAACGAAGACCCAACACAGCCAAAAATAAATAAATTAATAAATAAATAATTAAAAAAAAAACATTTTCAACCTGATGGGGTGGATCTCTAGTGATGTGCCACAGGACCCTGTCTTAAAGCTGACCAGTCTCTGTTTTAATCAATTAAGTTGATGAAGACAGAACAACTGCTTGCCAAATTTTTGGGTGCCCCGAATTTGGGAAGGACAGTAAATGCGTTAGGGGAAAGGTAGCATGCACGCACACCTTGACAGTCGAGACTGAAGGGGCAAATCCAATCAGATAATATTTAATTACATCGAGGCCTACATTTGGGGCCCCATAGTCAACTTCACAATCCTGGGTGCATGTTCAAAACTGGCAGCAAGGGTGGTGGGAAGTGGAGGTGGGGTGGCAGGTAGTCAGCTGTTAGCTTACAACAGAGACGGTATGGTTGGGTAGCATTAAGAGAAGCACAGCATTCAAATGTGGGAGGAGGGAGGCATATGTGGTGTTTGCTGTTCCGCCAGCATCTGGAGGAGCCCGGCCCTGGGTCCGCTTCGTGGGAAACAGAGCAGGAGAGGAGGCCTGCTTCTGTGACAGGGGCTGCCTCGGAGAGAGACGGTTCCCTCAGGTTCGAGGTCAGAATTCTGAACACCTTTCCACCTGGAGAGCTGGTTCTACAGGGTAGAATTAATTAAGTAATTAATTATTTCAACAGATACTAATTGAACTGCACTCTGGGCCAGTCGTTGGCTAAGTGTTGGGGCAAAGCAGTGGACAAGACAAACAGATCCAGGTTCCCACAGAGTGTGGTGCAGTGCAGGTGGCAGCTATAGGACAAGAACTGCCGAGGGCCGTGCCTCTTAACGCAGGTGTGCAGGGTGTTCTGGGGTGCACCACAGGGACCCGTGTCGGGGCTCAGAGTGGGCTTCCCTGAGGTCGTGATGATGGTGTCGCCTATATCCATCATAGCTGGCTGGAAGGTTACATCTAACTACCTTGAGCCACACTGCTTTTCCGGGAAAATTATCCTGAATTCAAATGTGTTTTCACAGCCAGCCCTGTAATGCAGCCGCCCAAGGCTGAGCATGGTCATGCCTCGGGTAGTTGGAGTGGACCGTGCTAGAAGCCAACAGTCAAGGGCCTGGGCTAGACCCAGCTCTGCTACAAAACTCTCTGTACAACTTCAGGCAAGTCCCTTTCTCTCTCTGGGTTTCAGTTTCTTCATATGTAAAAAGAGGGTCCTTAGAGCCAACGATGCTGTGGACTTCAGTTCTGTGATCTGGGGATTCCCTGTTAAACAGCACCCTCCCATGCGTGCACTTGCACACCCATGTTGGCATCTGTCCCCAGGCCCCTGTCCCGTGGCCTCCCCACACTCCTCGCTCTCATTGACTCAGCCAAGCATTTACAGGGTCCGTGACTTAAAGGGGCAGGACTCTGCTGGCTCCAGCTCCCCTAGCAGAATCAGGGATAGCAGAGGCTGCCTGCCGGCCCTCCATGTGACAGGCATTGATGAAGGACCAGGGACCCTCTGAAAGGAAGGAAAGAGGGAAAATGATAGACTCTCTTCTTCCTGTCCCAGATGGAGGCAGTGAGATCTGCCATATTGCTCAAATTTCTTTCATCCTAAATAATCCCCAGACTCTACCTGCTTGTCTCTTTCCATCTACTGCCCTATTTCTCTTTTTCATCCATCCAGCCAAACTTCTGCAGAGCTGTGTGCACTGAAGTGCTCCATTTCCATACCGCCCATTCCCTCCCCGACCCACCACCACCTGGCTTCCATCCTTGTCCCCCGAAACTGCACCACGACAGTCACCAGCAACTTCCTGTGGTCAGATCCATGTGAAGCGTTTCCATTCTTGTTCTCTTGGACCACTCAGCTGCCTTTGACCCGTTGGCACCTCCCCTGCTCTAAAACCTTCCTCTGTTGGTTTTTACGACACCATTCTCTATTGATCCTTCTTCTACCTCTCCGATCACTCTTCAGTACCCTTTTTCAGGCTCCATTTCCACAGGCCAGTGCTTTCAACTCTGACTTATACGATAGCATATTGTCATTTGGGCTTGTATGTGTTTGGCTCTGCTAGTGGGCTATATTCATCTCAACCTCCCTGGTAATTACCACAGGGATTCAGAATGTCCTGTTGATCGAGCGAATGGATAGATGGATGAATGAACACATGGGTGGATACACTTAGCAATACTCATGAGGTTCTGCCCTATGAATGAGGGTGAAATTCAAGGCCAGTTTTTTGTTTTTTTAAAAAATATTTATTTATTTATTTTGGCCGTGCTGGGTCTTAGTTGTGGCATGCGGGATCTTTTAGTTGCAGCATGCAGACTTCTTAGTTGCAGCATGCAGACTCTTAGCTGTGGCATGCGGACTTCTTAGTTACGGCATGCATGTGGGATCTAGTTCCCTGACCAGGGATTGAACCCAGGCCCCCTGCACTGGGAGCGTGGAGTCTTACCCACTGGACCACCAGGGAAGTCCCCAAGGCCAGTTTTGAAGGTGACAACTCATTCACATGTGAAATACTCAGGCACTTTCTTGATTAGTGAGAAAAAGCTTCCAGGAGGAGGTGGTGGAACCTGGGATAGAGAAGGATGTAACCCAGATAGAACCAGGTTAGTACCATGGCTCAGTCCTGCCAGATTCCTGGTTCTTTCCAGAATCTGAGTTTCCTATCATGTCCAGTTAACCACAGTTAAGAAAGTAAAGGGAAAGATAGACACTAAGCAGATCATTAGAGGAAAGGGATGGTAAACTGAAGGGGAGAGGGAAAGTTAAGCAGAGAAAGAGCCACTGAGAAGGAGAGAGGATAAAGGAGGGAGAGAGGGGTAGAAAGCATGGATTAGAGAGAGGAGAGTCAGACTTCGTGTGTAAAACCTTGCCTGTACTGAAGTGTGTTCATTAATCAGAGTTGTGGTAACAGAACTGCTTAAGGACTCTGGATGTTATTGCCACTTGGCAGTTGGGCTACTCTTCATTGTTCTTCTCCTTTAAACCTTATAGCAACAGGAACCCTGCTCAGTGCGGACTGGTTGTAGCCACCAACTGGGCAGAGTTGGTCGCTCCCTCCTCTGGGTTCTTGGCACCTTTTCTTACCTCTGATACAGCCCTGGCTGCACCATGTCACTCATTAGCTCTTTGGCCATCTTTCTCATTCAGAATGTAAAGCCCTCTTTATCTCTCTAACTCTGATTGCTAGCTCATGCCTGGCACCTAATAGGTGCTCAATATAATGTGCGTGTGTGTGTGTGTGTGTGTGTGTGTGTGAGTGTTTTCTTTCATGGAGAAAGGAATTAACGAATGGAAATTCACAGATGCTATCCTCAAGGGGCTTACACTTTCCCTGGGGATATGAAATAAAACC
Source organism: Balaenoptera borealis (assembly GCF_965194805.1). Taxonomy (NCBI): domain Eukaryota; kingdom Metazoa; phylum Chordata; class Mammalia; order Artiodactyla; family Balaenopteridae; genus Balaenoptera; species Balaenoptera borealis. The sequence goes on along the minus strand of NC_138866.1, from coordinate 117,840,141 downwards.
ACATGAGATCAATTAGATTGCTGTGACACATGTATCCTCAACATGATGATAGACACCCACAGTGCTCAGCTTTCCTGATTTACTTCCTACCAATTCCTCTAGCTAGCACAGAAGCCGGGTCCCATCATGAAAGAAAGCAAGAGCTCAAGAGAGAGGCCTTTCTATGTTTAGTAGCCTTTGTGATTACAGATGTCATCTACAATCAGTCTAAGTCATAAAAAATTAGAGTTGGAATTAATGGAAATACATGTTATATAAAGCTACAGCTTTTAAGCATCCAGTATGTACTGTTCTCTTAGCGCTTAACATAAGAATTCAAATTATCTGTTTATGGGTCCACTTCTGCTATTAGACAGTAAGCTTTCCACAGATTTTTATTTTCTTTTTCTAACAGAGATTATGAGCATGCCTCCTAGAACCAGATTTCTGAGGTTCAAACCCTGGCTCTACCACTTAAGAGCTGCGTGACCTCAGTTTCTTCATTGGTAAACTGGTAAAAATTGGAATCATAACAGAACCAATATATAGGGTCATTAGGAGAATTCAATGAGTAGATGGTCAATATGAGTCACTGTTCTTATTATTTTCATTATCTTTGTGTCCTAGGATCCAGCATCATGCCTTTCACCCAACAGGTCTTCAAAACATGTTTGCCAAGCTGGAAACATAAGCAAAAATGTTGCTTGGAGTTGAAAATTATAACAGTGCTGTTAAACATAGATTTTGCAAATTCAACAATGGAACACAAAGACAATAAAAATAAAGTTAGTTGTCAAGGAATTGGGAATACACATTATTGCTCTGACTACAACACAAACAAACAAGACTAAGAATTCTGGGATCTGAAATGTATCCCAAGAATGGTTATGGCTGCAGATGGCTGACTGGGGAATTCTGAGCGAGGTGCATAATTGCAGTACTGTTGCATCTGCTTGGACTGCTGCTGTACCACTGTGCTCCAGTGCGCGCTCCTGGCTGTCAGTGGGAAGGAGATGTGCAAGGCGGGAGCCCCTGGGGAGTCCTCTGGGAGGCGGGGGTTGGCGATGAGCAGTGAGGGCTTGGCGCTTCTGGGGGCAAGGAACAGACCCCAGTCGTGGAGTGACCTTAAGGATACCCACATGTACTATGGTGGTGAGGGCAACAAGGCTCTCCCGGCTCCCAGGAATCACCATCTCCTGCAGCCCAGTCATCTCTAGGGACGGCTAATTTCATCTCCTCCCTCAGAAGCAGAGTGGTAAATTTTACTCCAGGCTCCGCCATCAATGTAACTGCTCCTTTTCCTGGGTCTTCATAACTTTCTTCCGGCCTCACCTGGCATCCTCGCTATTGTGTCCCCATTCAGATTCCAGAGGGGCAAGTCCGAGTGACCTACCCCCCACCCCAGTCCTGACTTGACCCCTGGTCTGTGCACTGGCTGCCCCTTGGGCAGGAGTCCTCCAGCCCCTTGCCCTGGCCCCCACGAGGTTCAGTCGGGGAGAGGCCATTGCTCAAGCCGCAGCCCGGCCTCTAATTCCCTTGGGAGGATGACGGGTGGGGCAGAGTGCCTGAGGTGTGGGGCAGTCCGGGGTTGACATGTCTGATCTAATAAGCATTGCTGTTGGGTGGGTTCCCCGAGGAGAGTGGACGGAGGGTGGGAGGGCCACGGGTGGAGGAGGAAGGTTCTGGTGCGAGCGCGGGATGGGTCTTTCTCCAGCGCCCTGGTGTCTGCTGCCCCTCCCAGGCAAACACTCTTCACTGTCCTCTGGAGAGGAGACTGCTGGTGCCTCTCCTGGAATCCTGCCTGTGGGTCTCCCTCTGGAATTCTGACTGGTGTCTCTAGGGCTGGGGCCAGTGGCTGGTCGACCACCTGAGGGCTGGGGGACCTCAGCTCTCTGCAGTGACATGGGGTGCGAGTGGGCTTTGGTGGGGAGTCCCCAGCTGCAAACGGGAAGGCACGAGTGTGTCAGGTGGGCCCTGACAGCAAGCAACCACTCGGGGTGACAGGGGGTCCTTACCATCCGTGACAGGCTCCGGGAAGGAGCCTGCTTAGGGCTTTAGGCTGTTTCTTCACTCCCTCCCTCCCCATAAAACAGAAACACGTTGTATAAGCACACCTTCCCTCTCACCTTAAAAAAAATAGACAAAAATATCTGGAAATATTTCCACTCTAATTGGGAGAGAGAGCGCGGCCCGCTGGTTTTCCTGTCTGCCTGATGACTAGTCGGCAGTCTTCTCCCAGCTCCCGCCAGCGCCTTCGGGGTGCGGAGCTGGGTGGTGGGAGAGGCGGTCACGGTGACGCTGACTCACAAGGGGCGTGTGATTACCTGCGCCCCAATTTTGAGAGGGGGTCTGCGGCCAAGGTTCACCTTGGTCCGATCAGTTGCCTGGGCAGGGGCTGTTCCTTGGATCTGAGAGTCCTCAGGGTGGACTCAGGGAGACCCCCGTGTGCCACAGCAGATCTGGGCCCGGGGCACCCTAACCCCACTCTCACGGGTGAGGCTGTTGGCTGAGAGGTGGCCGGGAAGTAGCTGGAGGCGAGGAGGAAGTGCCCTCCTTCCCGCCCTGCACGGAGATCTGTGGCTTGGGTCAAGCCCAGCTGGGCAAGAAAGGCTGTCCCTGTCTGCCTTCCATACACGCTTTCAGACTGCGATTCCGGCTCACTTTTCCTTCCAAGGTCATCCATCCTCTTCTTGGAAACATGAAGTCCAGTGTTCATTTCTCAAACACGAGCTTCGGTGTGGGGGACAGAGACAGACAGGCTGCCCTCCCAGGCTCACTGTCTCGTGGAGAAGGGGGCCATGCCTGCTAGCAATCATCATATGTGTGCTGGGGCCAGAGAGGACTGGGGTGCTTCAGAAGCCCGGGCAGGGGCATCAGCCTCGGCCGCGGGGTCACGGAAGGTTCCACTCTGTGAATCTTGGTTGTGGTAAAGGCTGATGTGTGGACCAGGGCCTTTGAAACCACTCGGCACTGGAGGCCCAACGCCGGACCCGCCTGCTTGTCAGGAGCCTGCAGAAGCACTGAGACCCAGAGAGCCAGTCGCCGTGGGCTCCAAAGGAAAAGAAAAATGCAAAATCAGAATGAGTAAATGGCCCATTAAATGTCTACAAAACGCGCTATGATGTCACCCAGTCAACTGCATCTCCACTCACCTCTTCCACACTTAAATATAAAATATGGTTAATGTGGCATGTGGGTAAATTAAATGGGTTTGATATGATTAGGCGTGAGTGCTGTGAGAGTGCCTGAGGCGGAGGGAAATTCTAAGCCAGCCCTGCTGGGGGTAGCGCGGAGGGGGCTGAGGATCGCAGATAAAGGCGCAGCGTGGACAAAGTGAGGGGGGCCGGCGGGAGCAGCTGGCCCTGACTGGTCAGTAGGGCCTGGGGAAAAGATGGGTGTGTTTATGGGGTGGGCGGGTTGCAAGATAGGGGCCCAAGAAGCGGGGGGGCAGCCAGGGGAACCCACAGGAAGGTGTGGAACGGCCCTGCCTGTAGCTTCCCAGCTTTCCCGGCACCAGCGTTTCCTGCCGCCCTGGATCTCAGCATCCTCCGCATTCCGGGGCCTCGTGCGCGCCCCTCCGCAGCCACAGCCGGCGCCACTGAAGATAAACATGCATCCCACAATTCACCGTGGTGTGTCTTCCCCTCCAACTCCAGATGGCCTGTCTGGGGACGGCCGAGGCCCCTGGGTGCGGGCCGTGGCCGTTTTTTGATGAGCTGGGCACATATGGATACCCAAACATCTGGAGCGGCCATGTGCTGCTCGGGGCAGGCCAGACCTGGTGAGCCAATCAGGGGCCCCTGGGCGCCGGGGCGGGGGCGGGGTGGGGGGAAGGGGGGGGTGCGCTCGCCCCGCCAGTGAGCGCGGATAAATTATTCATGACCGAGTTATTTGTGGTGCAAGAGGTCCATCAGCTACTTTGATTAAAAATCCAATGAGTAATGAATATGCAAACGCCAGCGACTGCTCCGAGCAACAGATTTGTCAAATTGTCTATACTTCACTGAGATAAAGGAAAATCTCCTGGGGTCCCGAAATTGAAAAACCGCACCGTCAAATCACAGCATTATCTTAATTATCAAATCTCCTTGGCCGTGCAAATACCCCGCGTGAAGCTGAGCGGGGCGATGGAAAAAAATCTAGAGAAAGAGATACATTTGTCTCTGAAACCGGGGGCCTGGCTAGTGAGAAGCAGGCTGGTGGAGGAGAAGCGATTTTAATTCACATGGTGACTCCACAGCCATTTAATTATTTTAATTAGGCTTAATTAGTGGTAAATTTACAATGATATGCTTGATACCTGGCATTAAATCTTTCATGCATAAATGTTTTGTTAAAATGAGAAAAAGGCAAGTGGCATTTCGCCAGCAATTACTGCTGAATGTTCTAATGAAGGATTAGGCTCCTCGGTGATTCATGAAGACAGGCGGGCACCAGACTTGTTTACGAGGCACCGGCACCATAACTCATGCGCTCCCACCCGAATCATCGCTGTCCTTGTCGCTTCAGGGAGCACCTGCTTGGGGTGAGGGCCGGGGCAGTGGTGGCAGGGGCTGGGTGCTGGCTCAGAGCCCCAGGCCTCCTGTGTGTGTGAGACCCTCCAGCTCTCCCCCAGAGGGGCTCCATCTGTGGTGTATGAAAAGCCACAGTGATGGGTGTGGGGGGCTCAAGTGTCACCAAGCAGGGTGACTGTCTGTCTGGGGCCCCAGGCTGAGTTTGGGAGCACCTGGAATTGCCCTGTGCACTGTCTGGGCCTGGCCTGGGCCTGGAGCAGAGCAGGCCTGCAGGACGAGTTGGCTGGAATAAATGGGGGCCTTGCTAAGCTGTGGCCCAGCTGGGGACTAACTAGTTGTGGAAACTACTACTTGTTTGCCAAAGAGTCAAAGTTTAAGGCGTGACATACTCTGGGCTGCAACACGTGGCGGTTCTTGAGGGCTGAGTCTGGGGATCCTGACAAGATGCCCCCCACCCTTGTCCTGTCCCTGGGCACAGTGTCTGTCCTGCTACTCCTTTCCCAGGGAACGGGGACTTGTTCCCCGCACTCAGAGACCAGCTTCAGCTGCCCCTCCCCCAAAGGAGGAAGCACAACCGCTCACGTCTGGACCAAGATGGCAGCTCCAGAGAGAGCCAGGTGGACAGAGGGGAGGGAGCAAGGGCAGGAACGCAGAAGAAAGCGAAGCCCGTAGCACCGTAACCTCTGCTGGCTCTGTCCTGGAGGAGGAGGAGGCCGTGCTTAGCGTGTCAGTGATGCCGGCTGAGGGGCCCTGGCCCCCTGCCTCCCTCGTCTCAGTCCAGCACTTGATCCCTAGTCACCTTCCCTCGCCAGGCTCCTCCACATCCTGCTGCCTTCTCATTAGCTCAAGCTCCTCTTAATTCAGTGCTGATGCCTTTGGCTCCGGCTTACCCATTTCCCTGGAGAGTCCTGATGTTGTGTTTCTTAAGCCTGTCTTGAATCTCTAGTCTATGGGGCTGTGTTTCTTGGTTTCACTCCCTTAATGGACTTTGAGAATTTTCTGCCTCAGCTTTTCTTTCCCTTCACGAGAAAAAGATGTGACTATTAATGAGGAGACCATTTTTTTTTTTTTGGTTGTTAAATTAGTTTTTTCTTTTTACTCATTCAGAGGAATGTTTATGCAGTCTGGTGGGTATTTCTCTCTTCAACGTAGCCACCGCTTCTGTCCACTAGAACAGAAGTCCCACGAAGAAAGGGACCTCATCAGTCTTGTTTCCTGTTTATCTCTAGCCTATCACAGTGCTTGGTACACACAGGGCGTGCATCTCTGTTGACTCAGTGAATGATCAGGTCCTGCCCAGCATGTATAACCACTTCAAGGGAAGAGGTATTCAGAGCTTCATCTTTCAATATGAGAATCTATCTCCAATTACATTGTTGGAACACAATACCTCTTTATTGAGTGGGAAAAACTTACATATATACATAATTGTATTTCCTATCCAACAGGGCAGACATTGACACTCCAAATAATGCTCCACATTTATCCTGTGGTTTTGTTTCCCCCGGAAACAATGGCATGCACCCCAAGATGTACCGTGCTTCTCTTTGAGAAACAATGATTTGGGGGCCGACCAGGCTGGATCATGGTTTCGAGCCAGAAGGTGGGAGCCCCCAGCTAGGGGCCATAGGGAAAGAAGGGAACCTTTCAGATGAGGGAGAAAAGCTACGAGAGGGTGGGAGGAGGGGATCAGATCCTACCCCCAGTGTGGGAATTTGAAGTCCCTGAGGAGTCATTTCGTGGAGCAGTTTCACACACTCCAGTCCTCTGGGTAGGTCAGATAATGTGGAACTGAGAAAAACTCCTCTCCAGGTGGACGTGACAGGCTGCTAGAGGAGAAGGCTCTGCCATAGATGAAGTTGGGTCAAGATTCACAGACTACAGGATGGAAGCTCCTGGAAGTCCAAGGAGGAAGGGTGATGGGAAGAAGGCAGGACTCAGACTACTTGCTGTTTAATAAAATTGCAGTGATGGACGTTGTAATGATGGCAGAATGAATGCATGTGTACTCTCACTACCTCCCCAATCCCTACTAAAATAACAATAAGGGAATAAAAAAGAGGCACAGATCCACACTGGGGAAGAGTAAGAGGTGGTGACATCAGGCAAGAGAGTCCAGTAAGATTTTTGAAGCTGGGAAGTAAAAGGACTAGCGGTAGATAACTCATCAGATGGGAGACAGCCAGGGCCCCTATAAAGGCAAGGGAGTGATGGGGGGTTGGGGAGATGAAATGAAGCAAATTGTTTCCCAGTATAGCCCCCCAGAAAGACTCAGAAGCTGGAGGCACCAAGGACCTCTGGAGGCTGAGGTGTAGGGTGGAGCTGAGAACAGCAGACCTGGTAGGTCCGTGCTGTGGTGTATCACCCAGATCCTCCCTCAGAACCCATTTCCCCAGCTTCTGAATGCTGTTGGTTGACAGCTCTTGGCAAAAGTTCCTCACCAAGAGTCACCCTCAACCAAAGAAAGTCCCTTGCCCAAGGTCTTATCCTCTCCGGGGTGAGGCACACGTCCAGAGACTGGTGGATGCAAGGGTAAAAATTTTCTACTCCCTTCCCTGCAGATAGGAAGACTCCAAAGGACCATCCCAGCTCCAGAGCTTCCTGTAGGGCCAGCTGAGGTCTTTGTGCTGCAATGATGTCACAGTTCAGTTCCTCTCTCTGCCAATGTTATTTCCTTTACTCCTCCCAGGTGTTGATCCCAAGGGCATTCCCAAATAAACCCCTGTATACAAATCTTGTCTTAAGAGTCTGTTGCCCAGAGAACCTAACCTAAGAGGGTTGGTGCCAGGAGTGGTCCAAGATAGTAGACTCTAAAATAGGATTGTGGAGCTGAGTTACCTACCACTGGCTGGCCGGCGACAAGGACTCCATCACTGGTGGCGATGAAGTATGGATATGGTAGTGGAGTATAGGTAACTCCTGGCGTGTTGTCATGGTGCAATTGTTAACACTTTCACAAACAGTGCACTCAAGAGGGGATACCAGTGGAAGGTAGAACCCTGGTGGGGGCAATATCCAAGACATTTGAGAAATTCTGGGGAAGTAGTAATTATGAAGATTGTCAAGTTAAATGGCTGTTGCTAAGGGCAATCAGTGCATTGAAGAAAGAAATAAAAGCCTGAGGGTGATTATTCACCAATCAAAGACCAAGTCTGAAAGCCAGTGAGCCCAGTTGGCAGCATATAAAAGGAACTTTAACTCTTGCAACTGGAGGGCAGGAAAAGCTGAGGATTAGGTCCAGGACTTAATTATAAGGGTAGCAGAACTCTAGAAGAGATTGAATTCCTCACCTCAGAAAGTTTGTCATGCCAAGATCAGGGCTATGATTGGGAAGGAGTGGGACGCTGAGAACTGGGTGGGGACATCTGGGTTGATGCACTCAGAAATCTTGAATCTCCAGATCCTTCTGAACTTTGTAGACCCACTTTGTAGTACTCTTTTTTTTTTTTCCTGTTAAAAGATTGCAATTCTCTCTTTCTTGGAAGTGGTACAAAGGCCTCTCCCCTGCAAGGCAATGCATACCTTTCTCAGGATTGACTTCCATCTCCCTTCCTGAACACCTGACCAATCATGACACATCTGTTGGAGTGGGGGGAGATAGTGGGTAATAAATGGAGTCTTGACCCAGGTAACTCATAATGGATCAACTAGGTCCACAGACCTACCCATTGTTCATTTCCTAGACTTCAAATGTATAATTGTAATGGACATACTTAGCAGTTGGCAGAACTACTCCTAGACCTGTGGGCTGAGAGTTACTGTAGTGAAGGCCCAGTGGAAGTCTCTGAAACCGTCTCCCCACCCAGAGCCAAAGCAGGAAATAAAAGAAACAATGGCACATCCCAGGGGGAATGCAAGAGATTCATCTAGGTCTTTAGACCTGGAGGATGTGGGGTAGGGAAGGTGGGGAGTGGTCTGTATCATTTCCCCTTTTAGTTCAGTAGTCTGACCCTCCTGCTTAAACTAGGCAGGTCTTGGAGGATGACAGTGGGCTGTTTGCAAACTCAAGTAGGTAGTGACCCTAATTGCAGCTGCTGTGCCAGATGTGACTTTTGTTAGAGTAGGTTAACAAAGTCTCAGGTAAGTAGTGCATGGCCATTGTTTTGGTGAATGCCTTCTTTTCCACCAGTATCAGGAATGAGGATCAGAAATGTTTTGCATTCGCCTGGGATGGATAACAGTATACATTTATGGTTTTACCCCAGAGCCGTGATAACTTTCCACCCTCTGTCACAATGTAGTCTGCAGGGACCTGGACCATCTGGACGTTCTTCAGAACGTCACCTTGGCTCATCCTATTGATGACATGGTGCCAGTGAGACGGGCTGAGCAAGAATTTTGGAGGCTTGGGTTACATATGTGCATCAGAGGTTGGGAGGTAAAGCTTACAAAGATTCAGGGCCTGGCCATGGCAGTGTCTAGAGCTTCAGTGGTCTGGAACATCCTGGGATGTTCTCTCCAGATGTGAGTCATCTTGTATCTCTCATCATTAAGGAAGAAGTACAACACCTGTTAGGCCTCTTGGGGTTCTGGAGTCAGCATATTATGCACTTGGGAATACTGCTCTAAGCCATCTGCCATATGGCATGAGAGGCTGGTGTCTTTGACTGGGGTCCAGGAAAGGGTTCTGCAGCAGGTTCAGGCTATGGTTTCAGTGGCCCTACAACTTGGGCCACACCATCCAGGAGATCCTATGATATTAGAGCTTATCAGTGCTGGGACAAGATGTCATGTGGAATTTATGGAAAACACCAGTAAGAGAATCACAAAGTAGACATCTAGGGTTCTAGAACAAAGCCATCCCGACTGCAGTAGAGAAGAACCACAGCTCCCGATATGCTCCTGGGCCCTGGAAGAGAGAAAGCACCTAACCCATAGAACAGCGAATGTCCATGTAACCAGCATTGCCCTTTGAGAGCTGAGTTTTGCCAGACCCATGAACTCACAAGACTGAGGGGTTCAGCAACAATCTCCCAGAAGAGGGAAATGGTACTTCTGGGGTCGGGTAGGGGCAGATAAGAGGGAGCAAGGAGGTGCATGAGCGGGTGGTCCAGACCCCACGTCCTGCCTCACTGTAGTACTGGCCCCTCTCGCTGTGCTTGCACCAGTGACTAGCACTTAGGACTAGCTGATGGGGAAGGACTAAGCGCCGGTTTGGTTCACAGATGGATTGACTTGGAATAGGGATGCAGGCTGAAAATGGACTGTTGCATTGCGTCCCCGCTGCCATTTAGCCATGAGTGTCTGTCCTCCCCGGGGCAGAGCTTCAGGCTGTGCATCTGGCTGTCTACTTTGTGTGGAGAGAGAAGGGACCCGAGGCAAAAACAGATAAGGACTCATCCATGGGCAGTGGCCGTACACCCAGCAGGCGGAACTGATGGTTCTGAGAACCCAGGAGTGGCAGGAGCAGGGCCCCTGCAGGTCATCACTCCTTGTGACCCATATGGGGAGGCTATGCTTCTTTTTCCTGCAACCTTAGGCTTCGTGGGTCTCAATGTCTGGGCTTCTGGGGGCGCCTGCTTCTTCTAGAGACATGGTGAGAATCCCATTAAACTTCCATCAGTGACTGCTGACTGATCACTTTGGGCTCCTTGTGCCAAGAGACCAGCAGGCAGAGAAAGGGGCCCCCATCCTGGCAGGAGGAACTGATTCTGATCATCAGGAGGGGGTGGGGCTCCTCATATAAAATGGGGGCAGGGGGGGCTGTGGTTGGCACTCAGCCGATACTCTGGGGTGTCTCTTGGTCCTCCGGTGCTCAGCGTCCACAGGTAAGGGACAAGTGCAATATTCATAGCTTGAGAAGGGCGTGACGACAAGGGCTCAGGCCTCTCACGGATGACGGTCTGGGTCACTTCCCCAAGTTACCCATCTGGTCCAGCATAAATGCTCAGTAAGGTAAGGGAAATCTAGGATGGGGAGTAGAAAAAAGATGAGGGGTATCCTTACAGCCTTGAAACCAGCTCCAGTGGTGGTGGGCGTTGGTGTGGGGATACACCTTTCTCCTCTGTGTTTCCCCAGGGAAAAGGACCACCCAGAATTCTAGAGGGCCCTGTGGAGGCAGGTCGCTCTAGTGGTTGCGGTGATGCGCTGCCTAGTGTCCAGCGGGCTCCGGGCACTCATCTCTCCAGCGTGCTGGGAGTATTGGTGACTCTCAGCTCAAGTCTCTCTCCAGCAAATTGCTCTTAGTTGAAGAGAATCCTCTTGCCCAAGGTCACTACCCCTCTCTGGGGGAGCCCACCTCCAGTGTCTGGTGAGTGAGGGAGTAGAAAGGCCCAGCCCTCTTGCCTCAGGGCAAGCCTGCTCTGCTGGACCCTTTCGGCTACAGGGCTCCCTGCAACTGGCTGAGTCTTTCTCCTCCCTCTGCCTAAGCCTGCCTCTCTCACTCCCTCCATCGTCACTCGTCCTGCAGGCACGCCCCAGTACATTTCCTGCAGGCACAACTCAGAGTCGATTTCCAAGGAACTGGCCTGATGCGATCTATAACAGAAAAACTTTGACCGTGATTCGTTGCGGCGAGCGGGGGCTACTCTTCGTTGTGGTGCGCAGGCTTCTCACTGTGGTGGCTTCTCTTGTTGCGGAGCACGGGCTCTAGGCACACGCGAGTAGTTGCAGCACGCAAGCTGAGTAGTTGCAGCATGCGAGCTCAGTAGTTGTGGCATGCGGGCCCTAGGGCACGCAGGCTTCAGTAGTTGCGACACATGGGCTCAGTAGTTGTGGCATGCGGACTCTAGGGTGCACGGGCTTCAGTAGTTGTGGCACACGGGCTCAGTAGTTGTGGCTCGTGGGCTCTAGAGTGCAGGCTCAGTAGTTGTGGCACACGGGCTTAGTTGCTCTGTGGCATGTGGGGTCTTCCTGGACCAGGGCTCAAACCCGTGTCCCCTGCATTGGCAGGCGGATTCTTAACCACTGCGCCACCAGGGAAGTCCAGAAAGAAGATTTTAGATTACAGTTGTCTCTTGGTATCCATGGGGGATTGGTTTCAGGACACACCCCCCCCCAAACCCCCGTGGATACCAAAATCCAAGGGTGCTCAAGTCCCTTATACAAAATGGTGTAGTGTTTGCATATAACCTATGCACATCCTCCCATATACTTTAAATCATCTCAAGATTACTATGATACCTAATACAATGTAAATGCTATGTAAATAGTTGCCCCTGAGGCAAATTTAGGTTTTACTTTTTGGAACTTTCTGGAATATTTTTTATGACAGTTAGTTGAATCCACAGATGCAGAACCCACAGATATGGAGGGCTGACTGTATATCTAATGGTTTTAAAATCAAGAACTGGAAGTTTAAACATTTTACTTAGACATATGAAGATAAATGCAAGAAATAGCCAAAAAATGGCAAGTGCTTGCCTCTAGGTTTTGGGAAATCAGGGCTGGGAGGGCATGGGGCAGAGGACCACTGCTCTTCAACAAAAGCCTCGTGGAACCATTTGACAGTTTAAATTACAATACTTATATGCTACCTTGTTAAAACTACAAATCAACTTTAAAAAATTAATCAGAATGGGATTTGAAATCTGAAAAACTTGGGTTGAAGTCTAAACTCTGCCATCCACTCCCTGGAGAACCTCAGGTAAAAGCCTTGGTTTCCCCATTTATAAAATAAAAACCCGGCCGCTTGCTTTTTCAGGCTGTTCTGAGAATTCTGCCAGACAATGAATATGGAAGCAAGTTTTCACCTGGCAATCTCTGTACAAGTGAAGCAAACACGGTGATGAATGTTTTACCCACTGCTGGGTTTGGCCAATGAAATAGAATGTGGTGGTTGTGCTTTTTGGATAATAGTGTTTCCAGAAGGCAAATCCCTTTTGGTTGTAAAGGCTTTAAAGGTCTCACTCTGAGACAGATTGTCTCATCAGAAATACTAACATATCTGGATGACTTGCAAAGCAGCCACCAGCTAAATTTGCTGCCTCCTAAAATAGTTTGGGGATATCTCTAGGACAGGCCTGGCCCCAAACACATTTATGAAGGCATCCAAGACTGCCTTTGGCACTCCTGCTCCCTTCTGGCCTGAGGTCTCTCTAGCCTCCAGCCCAGACACTCAGGACCCCTGTCCCTTCCTCCCGTTCCTCAGACCTCCCTCTCCAAACAATTCCCTCTCTCTGGGAGGAACTGAGAACCTAACCGCACCGTAGGCCCACAGTAACTTATGTCAGACTACCCCTTTCCCAGGAGAATGTGTGTATAGACATGGAATAAAGCATTAAGCTAAAGAAATAAAGCTCTAGTGTGAATTATGCAGAAACTAGACATTAAAGAAGTGTATTTAGGTAAGTGATGACATCCTAGTCCTTCTGTAATTATATCACACACATAAATAAGAGTTGGAATCTCTCTTTTCATACAACCCCCCCCACCCCGCCAACCCCCACCAATCTGATGGACCCTACTCTGAGGGTCTATGCACTTCAAACTAATAGAATCCTGGGACTTTACAGATAGTCCTTGGAAGGCATCTTCTCTAACTGCCTTCCTGGTGCAAGAAGCCCCTTCCCAGCATCCTTTGACCTACAATTATCCACCCTCTAGGCCAAGGGTGACCTTCTTCCTTCAAGCCCTAACCTCATGCTACTGTTGGGTGGTCTTAGCATTAGAAAAGACTTCCTCTTACCAAGTTGAATTCTGCCTCCCTTGATTTTAACTCCTTGGTCCCATTTCCACTCCCTGAAAGCAAATAGAATAGCAAGTTGATCCTCCTCTTCAACGATGGCCCTTTGTTTATGTGAAGATATTGTTTTGTTTGGCATTTTGCAAAGTGTGTCCCATTGAACGCTGGTTCCAAGGGATGTTGCTAAGAGGTATGTGATGAAATGGTTGGGCGGTCAAACAGGTTTGGAGAATGCTAAGTTAATTGAACTTGCCCAGGTTTCTTTACTGTGGGACTCTGGGGGCCTTTAATAAACTAATGCACCAAATCGTGGTCTGAGAATGGGATTTAGCTAATGCTGTGTTTTTCAGAGTCGTGTAACCTTAGAATGCTCCTTTAGTGGGAGTCTTATGGGATTAGTGTTGGGGAATTACTGGACCTGGGAGCTGGGAGTCACTGGTGTGCGGGATCCGGCTTCTACCAAATCACAGCAGCTGAGAGTGCGCATCTCTCCCACCTCTGCGTTCCGTGATGGCACACGGGGAGCTTGAAATTGACCACAGTGGGAGTGTTTACACCACAGAAACTGGCAAATGCTACAGATCAGGGCTCTGTATTCCCGGAGAGCTGATTGTTTAAACATTTATCGGCCCGCCACTCAGTCAGAGGCCTTGGGTTAAACCAGATACTTGACCTGGGACAAGTCATGCCATCCCTCCAGGTCTCTGCCCCCATCCATCTGAATCTGTGAACTCAGCATCCTTTCCTGCTCTGAGGCCCTGTGGCACCTCTCAGAATGCCCTTCTAGGTTCAGCATCCCCAGTGGATTCTCCGTACGTCCTGATTCCCCCCATCTCTCATCACCTTGGCTGGCTGCTCCAGACCAAATGACCTCTAGGTGGTCAGTTTCCCTTTCAGATGGAAGCTTCTGGAAGGAGACACCATCCCCCAGATGTGGCCTGGACAGTGCCCAGTTGCATCTGAAGGGAGAAGACTACTGCACAAGGCAGTCCAAAGTCTCCAAAATGGCACCTTCCTGCCTCTCTCACTGACACCAGGCCTCCTTAAAGGGTGATACGTTCAGGTTCTGGGGTGCAGTGTGAATCCTGTCTACTGTGTGACCTTGAGTAATTAGATTCTCTGTGCCTGCCTCAGCTTCCTTAGTTGCAGTCTTGGGAAATAATAGTACTTAGCTATGTGGTCATTGTCAGTATTAAATGAGAGGACACTTGTAAAGTACTTAGGATAGTGTCTGGCATGGAAGTGCTCAATAAAGGGCAGCTTTCATAACTTGTTGTCATTAATCAATGACGACAATCTTTCCCACTGCTCTCGATGCCCTTGGTGCCCTGCCCAGATCCTTGTTCTCCCAACCCCCAGCTATTGTGAGTGTTCAATGCTAATAGCTCACAGCTGCACTCTTCTGTGGACCATCTCGCTTAGCAGACAGGAGACCCCTCTCCAGGAGATACCCAAGAGGTCACAGTCTCCTCCCACCTACCCTCAGGGCCAGCCCACAGCTAAGGACTAATTGACACAGGGATACGAGAGCTTTGCTTCCCTGGGGGACAGCTCCGTGGTCCCATTCATTCTCTGTAGATCAGGGCTTCAGCTGAAACCACATCTTCGTGTAACTGCTTCTCCTGCATCCCTCACTTGTTTACAGGTTTTTCTGGAGACCACTCCCTTCATAAATGAAGTACACGGGAATACCTGCCTCAGGGTTCTGCTTCTAGGAACCAGACCTAAGATACCCACAGAGCCTGGATACAGCCTTATTGTAGCATCTTACGTAGACCCTGCCCATGATCAGAGTTGGCCTGAGAAGGAAAACCTATTGGTCTCTCCTGCTCCAGGTCCTGCCCTCTTCCTGGCTTGGTTGGAAGACTGTGCGGGGCCGTCACAAGTACAGGGATGGCCTGCATGAGGCACGAAGGTGAAACTGAACATTGTTTAGCAGCAAGTAGAGAAGCAGCAAGAGATGAGGCTAGACAGATAAAGCAGGACCGAGGAATACAAGGCCATATCTGCTGGGCCAAGGTGTTTAGCCTTGATTTAAAATGTCCAAGATTTGAGTTAGGTGACTCACAATCCAGTGCCAGCTCTACCCCTCAGTAGCTGTGTGAACCGGAGAGATGATTATAGATCTTACCTCACAGGGTTGGGATTACATGAGATAACACTTTGTGCATTTTATAGTGGCTGTGGTTGACACCTGTTGTTTCTGCTTGTCAAGCACCTACTTTCCCCTTTTCTGATCTTGGCATTCATGTGGTTCAGGTGGGCCTATGCCAGTCTTTCCCTTGCAGGGCGGCTGAGTCATTATGATTGGTCCACAGATGGGCATGTGACCCAAGTCAGGCCAATGATAGTTATCCCCATTTCAGGACTCATCCACTCTGTCCTCTGGTCTCTCTGTCTCTAAGGCCCAGGTAAGCTTGGAATTGCTAGGGGCCATTGCTATCACCACATAGAGCAAGCTGCTCTGGGAATGAAGCCAACATGGAGAAAAGCAGAGACCTCTGTTTCTGGCAGCATTTGCCTGGATAACCCAGAAACCCTCCCTCAGAAAATTCCTTGAAAAATTATACATAAATTATAACAAATGTGTTATAAAGGTATAGGTATAAGATGTCTAACTGAGCTTGTAAAATATATGGGGAATCACAAGGAGTCCTAAGTGAAGATGAGGCAAAAATCAGAGCATTTGACATATAAATTGAGGTTGTAGCTGCCTTTGGGCTGGGGTGGGCAGTGTCAACCTCTATAACCTAGACTTGTGATTGGATTCTCACATGGAGCAAGAGATAACGCTTTGAGCCTGTGCTGAGTTTGAGATGAGAAGCCTGCATAAAGGTGGGATTGTTCAAGCACTGTGCCGGGAAAACATCTTACACAGGGAGATAAAAGGAAAGCTGTGTGTCTTTTTTTTTTTTTTTTTTTAATTGAATGTGTGTCTTGGCCTGAGCTCTGAAGAGGGAAAGTCTCCCCTGATCATTTATAATGCAAGTCTATGTCTTGTGAAGGGTTGAGGTATGTCATGGTATTAACCTGCATGGTCTGGGAATCCCCAAATCTATAAATTAACATGAAAATTATGCTAGGATAGATAGGGATACCCCTGGGGGATTACTCAGAAGCAAACTCAGACTTTTTTGGCAATGTGCCATCAATGCAAAGAATTCTCCACAGATAAATCTCCATTGAAAGTAGCCTTATAATCCTACATAACAAAACACACAAAGAATCTATCCACCTTGAGCGAGAGTCAGGAGACTCAACAAATAGCAATATTAGACCCTAACACCCTCCACCCACAAAAATTCCAGGTGGCAGAACTACTAGTCTATAAAAAATAACTATGCTTGAAATGAACAAAAATGTAAAAGGAAGAATCAATAACATAGGAAAGAACATGGAAATATGAGAAAATAACTTTCACATTGCAAAAAGAACCTGATGGAATTACTAGAAATGAAAAAAATACAGCCAGCTGATATTTTAAGAAGTGGATTAGTGGGACTTCCCTGGTGGCACAGTGGTTAAGGATCCGCCTGCCAATGCAGGGGACACAGGTTCAAGCCCTGGTCCGGGAAGATCCCACATGCCACGGAGCAACTAAGCCCGTGCGCCACAACTACTGAAGCCTGTGCTCCACAACAAGAGAAGCTGCTGCAGTGAGAAGCCCGCACGCCGCAACAAAGAGTAGCCCCCGCTCCCCGCAACTAGAGAAAGCCTGTGTTCAGCAACGAAGACCCAACGCAGCCAAAATTAAATAAATAAATTTATAATAAAAATAAAAAGTGGATTAGTTAAAAAGCTGATTGAACACAACTGGAGAGAGGATTAGTGAACTTAAAAGTATATTTGAGGAAAATACTTAACATGCAGAGAGTTAAAAAGATAGAAATATGAAAGAGTGGTTAAGAGATATGGAGGACAGGATAAGAAGGCCCCACATACATCAGATGGGAGTTACAGAGAAAGAGGGAGAGGCAATATTAGACAAATATAATGGATACGAATATTTCAGAATTACTGATCAGCATTAATCCTCAAACTTGGGAATCACAGACAATCCCAATCAAGATAAATAAAAATAACCCCACCCCTTGAACACTACACTTTGTACTAAGACTGTAGAGCATCAAACACACAAAAAAGGTCTTAAGAGAGATAATAGAGAAAAGATAGATTACTATAAAGGCATGATGATTAGTTGCTTTCAATAGCAACTATAGATAAGGAAAAAATGGAATGTCTTTAAAGAGTTGAGATAAAACACTGCCAAATTAGAATTCTAATTGAGAGTTAGAATAAAAGGAAAAATAAAGGCATTTCAGACAAAGACTAACAGGGTCCGATTAACCCATCCTCTCTGAAAGATCTATGGCAGGATTATTTAAAGAAAAAGACAATTCTACCTGGAAGCAAGGACTGAGATGCAAGAAAGACTATTAAGGAAAGAAAATGGTTAAAATGTGGATGAATCAAATCACATGTTTTCTTTATAAAATATAGTGACACTGTAAAATATTTATGGGGTATAAAACAGTGTGGATCTAAAGTACTGGATAGAATAAAGATGGGAAGGGGCTGATGGTGGTTAAAGTATTCTAAAGTCTTATATTGTTGGGTGATATGGATTTTTATTAACTTCAGGCTTTATTAAGTCAAGTGTACATGTTAAAAATAAATTAAGGAAACCGCTAAAACAATGTATAAGCCACAAACTAGTAAAAGGAAAAGAAGGGAATAAAGAAAAAAAGGTTCACTCAATCAAATAGGAGGAAGAAAAGCATAAAAAAGGCAGAGTAAAATGAATGCAAAAATTAAAATTGTATAAATAAATCCAAATAGATTAGTAATCACAATATTTTTCAATGGATTAAAATTTCTGGTTGAAATTCAGAGCTTTTCAGATTGGATTTTTAAAAATTTCAGCTCTATATTGTTTAAAAGACATGCATAAATCTTACGGGCACTGACAAGTTGAAAGCAAAAGGATAGAAAAGCTGCCATGAAGGAAAACAGAGTTGAGAGATGGAGGAAAGAAATGTTCTTGATGGCATCAGTTAAAACTTAGAATCCAGCCTTTACCCCTTGAATATCCAGTTACGTGAACCTGTAAATATGTCATTCCTCCCCGCCAGTTTGTAAACTTGTTTGAGTTGGATATTTTCACTTGCAGCCAGAAGATGACTGATCAGTGCAGAGATGGACAAAGGTTATTCTAAGAAGGGCAAGGTGAGAGTCATGCTTTAGAAGAATTAGCCTGGTGGTAAGAGGAAGAGAGGGTTGGAGAGCGGAGAGTTTAGAAATAGGTAGTGGACAAGGCAAACATCCAAGCAGGAGGTGAGGAGAGCTGGATTAAGGAAGTGCCAATAAAACTGGACAAGAAATGGAAAGGTTCCCAGAAACCTGAGTTGAAGGTTTGACTTGTCTAAGCTTAGAAGTCTTTATTCGCATAGGCCCTGAGAGCATGCTAGGGTTTGTAAGACATTAATTGTGGGGCTTCTCTGTCCTGAAGAGAACCTTTTGAAAATATTTCCAGGTGCTCAGCCAACCTAACAAAAGGTCATTAAAATACAAAACAAAAAACATCAGCAAGACTATTTCAGTCACACCTTCGATCAAAGTGGTGATGTCTGGAAATCATTAACTCAGGAACAAGGGCTCAATAAGCATACATAAAGATATGCTCTGCATCTCAGATGAGTTGATTTATATATTTCTAGGCAAAAACCCAGGAACATGGGTGTCTGCAAATGGGACATGTAGGGGTATCTGTTATCTTTCTGAGCTTTTTTTTCCTTACATGTTAAATGAGGCATTTGGACCAGCTCACCCGCATCCCTTCTCACTGTGAAATTCTGTGAGTTTATTTTTTCTTTTCTTTTTCTCGAGTGTGAGATACCTGAGGAGAGAAGCTCGTGTGGTTCTTTCTGTGCCTCCGAGGACGTTTGTCAGTGTTTCCCCCATGGCTCCAGACGCCTGCCCACCTGTGTGTGTGCATACAACCATTCGTTTGTTCCTCCTTTCCTCTCCTCCTTGCCTC
Organism: Balaenoptera borealis; assembly: GCF_965194805.1. Taxonomy (NCBI): domain Eukaryota; kingdom Metazoa; phylum Chordata; class Mammalia; order Artiodactyla; family Balaenopteridae; genus Balaenoptera; species Balaenoptera borealis. The sequence goes on along the minus strand of NC_138866.1, from coordinate 117,820,988 downwards.
GCGGCCCCCCCTTTCCCTCTCCCCCCAAGTCTAGGAGATGCGTCAACATTTCTCAGTTATGTGATGTTCTCAGCAGGAGGATGGAGCCAAATAATGGTGTTTCTAGTTATTACTCTGATGAATCACAGGGGAACAGCCTTCACCAAGGTAGCACGGCTTGCATAAAATATGTTCATTCAATTAAAAAAAAAAGAAATTGAAAAATAAGATACTGCCAACATGGGGCTCTGAGTTATGTAGGGTTTATGCAGTGATTCCATTTGCAATTCAAGCAAGAAACACAGCAGAGAGGCACCTGGGAGCAAGCTCCTTGGAATGGGGGAAGGGTTCCCACTGCCAACGAAAAATCCTGTGCCTCAGATGAAGTTTCTGGGACAGGGAAGGGGGAAGTGTAGATAGTCCTTGGCCTCCCGCAACCTAGTCTGAGCAAGAGATTCTGTGCTAGAGGTACCGTGGCTCCTAATGGGGAAGACTGGTTGGCCTGTGACCTCTGCAGCCCAGGTGGCCATGTTTTATACCATGTGACTCCCTGCCCCATCACCTCAGCTGATTGGCTCAGGCATGGCCACCTGACTCCGAGACATCAGACTGATCTAGGAGGTGGCCTGGCACAAAAAGATGGGCAGAGCCATTGCATTCTGTTTTTCTTTGACCCTGGAACTGCACTTGGACCTGGTACCGAGAAACATGGAGAGAAGGAAGCAGTTAACAGTGGAGGCTGTGAAGGAGAGCTGGGCCATGGTGGCCACATACAAATTGAAGTTATGAGGGAGCAGAGACTCAAAAAGACAGGGAATGGAAGTCAGGAGACAGCAGAGGTGCTATGTGATAGGCAAGACCATGCAGGCCACAGGAGAGGCGGTAAGAGGAGCTATGTGCCCGGCATTGTTCTAGAAGCTGAAAAAGAGACAGAGGTCCTCTTCATGCACCTCATGTTTTAGTGGGCCATCCCTGAGGGGCTGCATGATTATACTTTGTACCATTCCCTATCAAGTTTATATTCCCCAAGCCCCGGACAGTTGTACTTTGAGAATATCAGCTCCCACTACAGGGTAGGAATTTGGTGTGCAAGCAACAGAAATGAACTTTGGCTAACTTAAGCAAAAGAGGAGTTTTAAGGCTCATGGAGCTAGGAAAGCTATGAGGGTAGCTCAAAAGAATTGAAGAAGGAGCTTCAGGCATCAGACCTTTCACTCTATCCGTCTCTCATCTCTGCTTGTTGTGCTGACTGCCTTCTGCACACAGACCCCGTGTGGCAGGGAGAATGGCTGCCATCAACCCACATTCCCAGTCTCCCTGCCCAGGCTCCTCAGTAAAAGGAGAGCAATCCCAGGGAAGATTCTGATTGGCTCAGCCTGGGTCAGGTGTACCCCCAGCAGACCAATCAGAGTTGCCAGGGAGTAAGGCAATGTGACTAGTCAGGCCTATATACACAGCCACCTGTGGCCAGAGGCATAGGCATCTTTACAAGATAAAGGGAGACAGAGGAAGAAACATGAGAGGAAGCAACAACAACAGTTACCATAGTCTAATAGAGGACCAAAAAAGAAAACCCCAAATGGCTGAAGCCAGATTGGCCCCAGGCCCCGTACTCTGCTGGCCTTCCCAGGTCTGGAGCAGCCCTTGGAGAAAGCATTTTGTACCGTGGAACTTTGAGTCTGTTTACTAGTCGCCTCTGAGAAGGTGGCTGCTGGAATACATTAGGATAACTCGATTGTAAGATTTTAATGACATAACACTGAGACCTCGGGAGGCCTGAGCCCTGCAGTCGATCAATTCACATACCTTTCACTCAGACCTAAGTGACTGAAAATCATTTTGCTCCCCGAGCTCTTAAAGGTCAGGAGTTGAATGCTTCAAGAAAATCTCTTTCTCTATCACAGGAAACCTCTTGCATTTAGCGTCCTGTCAATCAGGAGCACCCCAGGAGGCTGAAGAAGGGGAGTGCAGAGAAAATGTGGCCTGTGTTCCTTTCTTTCCTCTTTTTTTTTTTTTTTGGCTAGGCTGGTGTGTGTGTGTGTGTGTGTGGCGTGGGGATGCTGGCTGGGGGGAGCCCAGATAAGCCCGGGTTGTTAGAATTTACTTGTCTTCTCCCAAGTCATTGTTTGGTGCCAAGTTTGAACTCTCTGAGCAATAAAGCTCTTTCCCTCCAAAACAGGTCTGTTCCAGCTTGTGTCACAGTTTGGGAGAGAGACCGGGACAAGCTGGGGTCACCATCGAGATGGGGGCATCACCCCAGTCCCCCAGTCTTCTCTTTCAAGAAAACCTTTTCTTTCTAATCCACTCCTGTGGCTCAGGGCAGGTGTCCAAAATGCAAATGGAGCCCGGAGCCTCTGTGCCCCAGCTTGGCAGGGAATCTGAAGCTATGTGTCCCCCTCTGCTAACTGGCCTGCGGCTTAATGACATGCAAATGGGAGGGACACTGTCTGTCAAATGGGGCCTAATCCCTTTGTTCCTACCTGCCAGCCGGGTAGCCTTTTCTGAACCAGTTTTGGCTGTGAGGACAGCTGCGAGGTGCTGATGGGGAATGCTGGGCAACGGCGCTGGTTGCCTGGTAACAGAGGCGGCTCTCAGGGGCCTCAGGTGGCGGATGGGCCCTCAGGGCCGCACCACAGAAGTGGGGCTTCTTCTCCCGCCCAGGGAGCTAACGGCCTCCCAAGGATTTGGGGTTCTTTGGAGAGCTTGTGACCTTGATCTGAGGCCTCAGTTTTCTCACCTCTAAAACAAGGCGTGTGTTCTTCAAACAGTGTTTCACCAAGAAGGAGGAAGCCTAAAGGCCAGCTCCCATCTCCCAATGCAACCTGAGCAGCTCTGTCTTATAAGTTGGGGTTCTGAGTTTTAAAAAGAACTGAAAAATTCATCTGCTAAAATAAATATTTGAAAGGCATTAGATTCAATTATCTGCCATGCCTTTCCCATCTCCCGTGGGCTGTGGTTTGCCTTACAGAGGCCCCGTCAGATAGACAAACCCAGGTAGCTCCATCTCTCCCTTTCTTAGATGGTTCAACTGAAGCCCAGAGAGGTGAAGTGAGTTTCTCAGAATCACACAGCTAGGTAGTGTTATGCTGAGATCAAACTGCATTCTACAGATCCTAGGTGGGAGTTCTGTATGCTGAAACTTTCTGCAGAAGAGGCAGGGTGGGGTTAGGAGAAAGATCTGACCCCTCAGTGGATTCCAGCCCTGACATTGCATGCATGTAAGGGGGTCGGAGAGTTTGGTGCTCAGATTTGGTTGGCCATGGGATGAAGATTATGAGGCCAATACTGACCTTGGCTTCTTGGCCAATTGTGTGTGTGCGTGCATGCGCGCGCTGGGCTATTCAGCACCCAACTGTCTGTTCTTTTAACAGCATCTTGTGGACCAAATGCTGTCTTCGCCATGGTAGCTAGACACTGCCTCGTGCATGCACATTCAGCCAAGGGTTACTGCATACCTGCTCGGAGCTCTGCACCCTATGGGAGGACTCCAGGGAGTTTACAGTCCCATCCTTGCCACCAGAGGCCCCCTCCATCCGGGGGAGGAATCAACACACGTCTGACACTCTGGCCAGGGCACAGTCCTTGCAGGTTGTCAATTCCAGTTGACCTGCAAGTCCACCCATTCCTGACTCGTTCTCAAGACTCTAGACTGAGCAGAGCTGGTCTCCGTTGACTAGTCCTGAGCCTCACTCAAATTCAGGGAGGTCCCCACCGATTTTGTGCAGGCTCTGGATGAGGACTTCCACTTTCCAACTCATTTAATCCTCACTATAATCTGTTTAGGCAGGGACGATTATCATCCCCATTGTGCAGCTGGGAAAACTGAGGCTCAGCAGGGAGGGAAAGTGCCATGACCAAGGTCAACTGGCTATTAAGAGGCAGAGGAAAGGGAACAAAGGAAATAGCTTCTATAATTACAAATCTGTTATTTCCTTTACTACATCCAAGCTTTCCTTTAAGAAGTTCTCTGGGGACAGGTTCACCAAATGACCCCAACTCCCTTGTTCTATTAATAAGCTAATGGAGGCAGCTTGGTCGAAAGGAAAGAGCCGCAGGAGGTTGGGTTGGAGTTCCCACCCCCTTCGTGGCCACTGTGGGCCTCTCTGGTCCTGGATCCTCCCACCTGGACAAGGGGAGGTTGGGCCAGCAACGCTGAGTTTCCTCCCAGCCCCTGCCCTCGCTGTCACCACAGATTTCTCAGACCCCAACCAGGTCCTTGGCTGAATTACAGTTCATTGGACCCTGATGAAAATGAAAAAATCTGCTAAAATTTGCAGAGAGCCATGAATTTGACTGTTTTCTAACTAAAGCTGAGGATGCCAGAGGGGATATTAATTATCTCTGGGATTTATCGATCTCTCAGTCCCAGGCTACTTGGGAAACAATTAGAGGTCAGCATGTAACAGAAAATGAAATTTGCAGCTGTCAGATCAACCATTTGGAACTATTCCCTTGCCCTTTTAGCTCCGTTTTCTGTCAAGAGAAATCCTTCTTGGGAACAGAACCGACATGGGGCTGGGGAGTCAGGCATTGTGTTTGCGGAGAGGGCAGCCGTGGACTCCAGTTAGCTTGGCCCTGCTGGGAGAACACTGGCTGGAAGCCTGGGGGCCCGTCCTGCGTGCTCTGTACTCTCCGTGGGATTTGGGGCAGGTCATCACATTCTCTGGGCTTCGTGGGGATTTTCCCTCCTCTGAAAAATCCCACCTGGGGGTAAAAGTCTCAACTTCTACCAAACAAGAGTTTGGCTGCAGCACACATGATTTGATGCGAAATTTCCCTCCTCGGAAACACTCCGAGTTGCTAAATGACAAACATAGGTCTTTGCTGTCTCCTCCCCCCTTTCCAACCCATCTCCATCCCCTGGCACCCACCCTATCCTGCCCTTCAGCCCAGGCCTAGCTTGTGCTCGGCCAACTCTTAGTTCAGTCCCGGCCAAAACAGCAACTCATACTGGCTTAATGTTACTCCATCTAAAAGTAATTGTGTTTTAACGGGAGACTGGGAGACCAAAAGACACCATGAACCAGCGAAGGTAGGGTTCACCTGGGAGAAGGAAGCTCTTTCTAGGTGGACTTAGAAAGTGGTGTTCTAAGTTTTCTAAGTTCCCCACTCTGGCCCCATCCATCAGACATCTGGGGAAATTCTAAACCGAACAGAGGTCAACAGTTTCCTTAACTGCAAGACTCAGGGCCTTTCTATCTCCGGGAGGGTAACAGAGCATTTGCCATATCCCTAACTTTTCGTCCTGGAACACCCAGAGGGCCTAGTGTTTAGAGGAAATCATTTTAGGCAATTCTGAACTAGCCTCACCCCTTCACTTTAGACCTGAAGAATCTAAAGCCCAGGCAGCTCACAAGAGCCAGAGACGGGTCCTGGGCTCGGGTCTCTGCTTTCTTGCCCAGGTGTTTACACAGCCTGCCTGCTTTGTGCTGAAGATGCTGCTTAGTCCGGTCTTGCCAAGGCCCACTTTGCTGAGAGCTTCCAGAAAGCCACTCTCTTGGACTCCTTGCACACCCTGCTAGATGGGGCTGGTTATCCGCTCCCCCACACCCAGGCACAGCTGTAGGAAGTTCTAGAACTTCTGAGGGGACACCCCCCCCCCAAGGTGGAACACGAATTCCTTTTTGTTTTCCCTTGACTGGATCAGCTCCATCCTTGAAATGTTGCTTATGAGTAGCTGAGCTCAGGAGCTCGTGGCAAGGAGGATGTCACCTGGGGTGCCGTTCTCCGAGCAGTTTGGTCAGGTCATGTCAGCCCTGCATCTCCATGTGGCCAGCGACTGGGGACCCATGTTCCTTGCATCTCTGCACCAGGCAGGGGAGCTGGACAGACACCACTGCTTGGGCTGCAGCCTGCGTAACTGTGTAGCCTGGATCGAGCGATAGAAATCTGATGGCTTGAAAATGAGGGGCACCTTCGTCCTGCAGTGTCTCTGCCCACCACGGGTGGCCCCCAAACCTATATTTGCAGTCTTTGCAACCTCTCTTACGTGAGCCCTCTCTTCTCCAATCTTGCCGTTACCACCCCGAGACCCAGGTTTCCACTCCTCCCCTTTAGTATCGCTGCGGCTTTCTAGGGGTTCTCTCTGCTTCTACCAGACCTACTTTCCTCCAGCCAGGCCCCCCGTCTGCCCCCAGCCTCTCACAGCCCTGAGCCCTCGCTCTTTATGGGCGTGAATCTCCCCCACCTGTCTCTAAAGCTCCCCAGGAGTGGGTCATGGTCACACAATGCTGTGAATATACTAAAAATGACTGAATTGTACCCTTTAAAGGGGCGGGTTTTATAGTCTATGAATTATATCTCAATAAGGCTGCTATTGAAAAGAAAAGAAAAACAGCTCCCTAGGCACCCCCTCTGTTTATTGCAGTGCTTCTCAGACTTTTCTGCTGAAGCACCCCAATAGCAAAGGAGAGGGGATGGTCCCCCCAGGTCTGAAAGGAGCCTGAAATTACCTGTCTCAATCAATTGTTCATTCATTTACTCATTCAGCAAGTATTTTTTGGGTGCACTTTCCACGTGTTAGAAATGTAGTAATAATCCAAACAAGTGTAAGGCGACCCTCTTGCAGCTTAATTAAGCAGAAAATGTCTCCAGAGTCTCATGCCTTAATTTAAAGCTGCGTGTACATTTTGCATTCTAGTCAGTCATATGTGTGTGCTCATTTTAATGTAACGTACGTTGCTGCTCTGGGACGATGCTCCTTGCTGGCCCAGGGCTTCAGGTACCCTCTGCCCCCTCACCATACTCCCCTGCGGGGGGACCTTAAGCTGCAGAGGGTGCTGTGGTTGACCCTTCAGCATCTCACCCCCTCTGCCTCCTTGGGTAGCAGCTTGCATTTGGGAGGCTTGCCCTCAGCCCAGAGGGAGTGCCTGTTTGGTGTAGTGATTGATTCAGGAAGGGGCATGTGATCCAATTCTGACCAGTGAGACATGAGGCTAGAGGTTTCTCAGGAAGCCCTTTCTTGCTCTCAGGAGAGGACTGTGGGAACCTGTGCTCTCTTTCTCTCTCTTGCAGGAGATGAACAAGAAAGTCCTTTGCCCTAACTGCTGTTTGCAGACCTGTTGTATCCATGAGAACCAAGCAGACATATAAACAGGAAAGCTGTCTCTTTGAGAAAATCAGCAAAAACGATGGAGCTGGAGCCCTGATAGAGCTGGACCTGAAGCTCTCCAGTTGCATGCTTCAATATAAAGTAGGTCAAGTTTGTGTCATGGCAGCTGCGAGCACTCTAGTGACTGGGAAGGACCTCAGTTCAAAGTAGAACTTCTTCACCAAGTTTTGAAGCCTTCCATAATGTGTAATCAGTCCCCTACACACCGCCTCAAACTTAGGTGGGTTTAACACCTCCTTCAGCAGCTCCTCGTCATGCTGTTCCTTCAGATTACACACTGTTCCCTGAATCTACCATACTTTTTCACATCTGCCTTCCTTTGCTCGCCCCTTTTTATCCCAGAGGCATATCTGGGGATGGTGGCATCCTCAAAGCACAGGCAGCTGCCCAGGCTAGCATCTGCTTATTAGGATTGGGCAGCATCTGCCACTCTCTGAAGAGAAGCCTGAGGCCTCCCAGTGCATCTCATTGAGCTGACCTGGCCCCAGATGTGCAGACACTGGGGAGACAGTGGGGAGGGAGAGAAGAGGTAGAGATGCAGAGGTAGGGAAGGGGAGCAGAGGGGAGACATTCAAAGGATGCCAGAAGGAAAGGTAGCATGAGAGGGAGAGTAGAAAGAAAGGGGTAGGAGGCGGGAGGGAGAATGGGCCAGAAGGAGAGAAGGGAGGAGGGATGAGCCAGGGCTTGAGAGAAGCCAGGGAAGGAGCGGGGAGGGGCGGGGACGAACAGGCTGCAAGAGCGGAGCAGGGAAGGAGCCAATAGCGCACCACATGAGCGCATAGCTGAGTTCCAGTGGGAGCAATTTTATCAACAGCACTTTACCATACAAGTGATTCTCATCACAGCTGGTGCTAGGTGGGTTGGGAACAGCAATAAAAAAATAGTTTTATTAAAAAAAATCATCCAGGTTATTTGAAAACACTGTATACACACACCCCTTCAGGCTCTAGTGGGAGAGGCCAGGGTGTGCAGACAGCCGCACAGGGACTGGCCCCAGCATGGTGGTGGGAGGGATAGGCGCCCCCCAACACACACACACACACACACGCCACAGGGGGAAGTGCACAGCTATTAGGGTCTCCACAGAAAGGGGCTGATCTGGACTCTTGGTGGAGCCCAGCCAGCTGAGTTGGGAGTTGGCACCCCTGGCAAGGTTGTGGGCCAGAAAGAGAGGAGGCTCTTCTGGAGCCCCTGCTAGACACCAGGCCCTGTGCCAGGAATGTCCACATGTGTGACTCCGTGTCATAAGAGGCGCTCTCTAGCCGAGACAGAGCTTGTCTGGCGCACACAGCCTCAGGAAGTAAGGCCGTGTGTCACAGAGGACCAAAGAAGGCTGGAAGAATCAAAGAATGTCAAAAGAATTGTAAAACCACAGCAAGTCACATTTTAAAGGGTCTCCAAAGGTCACCGGAAGAGTGGTTTTGGAACTGTAATTGTTTGGAGTCCTGGGGTTCTGGGGAAGAGACAGGGGGAACCGGTGGTCACAGCTCCATTTCACTTTGATGCCGGTCAGAGCAATTCTGGTTTTCTTTTCTGTGTCGTTTAATATTGGGGTTTTACCAGTTTGCTTTTAACCATATGTAAAATGAATTAATACCAAGGAAAAACAAATCCTGCTCTACTTCAACCCATTTTGCAGACAGAGAGACTGAGACCCTGAAAGTTTCCCTCAGCTTGCTGGTGACAGAGTCAGGATGAGTGCCCCTCTTCAAGGTGTTCTTCCCACGAGCAGTTTTTCTTCAGTTTATTTAATGAGAACACATGGTTCCTGGGGGCTGGTGGGAGCTGGGGGTGAGAGGTTTATTATTCACATTGAGATGGTGTTGATGTAAGCACCAGGTTTCAGGATTTTCTATCTCCGACTGCGCTCTCCAGCTATCAAGAGTCTTCTCCTGGCAGATAAGCAGTCCTTGCATAGCTAATGTATTATTTCCATAACATATTTATTGATTCTAAATATCTGAGAGGGGAGATTTTATTGTCTCCTTGTCTTTTTTTTTTTTTTAAGCCATGTGCCTCTCCATGGTGGTGTTTTACTTAGAGCAGTAGTGTTTCATCAACCAGAGTGGATTTAAACTTTATCGCCCTCTCCCAGTTTTATTGCTTCTGCCGGGTGATAGTGTAAATATTCCCGGGATTGTTAATGTTTCCTAATGTGAACAGGGAGTAGAGGTCTATGAACAAATGGTTTGTTGCTAGCTGGATGGAAAATGCAATTTTTAGATCTTTCATTGAAACTAAACAGCACCTTGTGTTTGGATAGTGGGTGATGTTTCTCAAAGCTTGGTTTACCAGGTATCACCTTATTGACCCTCATAACAGCTCCGTGAAGTAGGAAGAGCAGGAAGCCCTACTTTACAGAGGGGAAGCGAAGACCCAGTTAGGGCCAGTTTCACACACAATACTGGACTATAATTAACGCTGTGATTTTAGGTAAGCCGTTCTGAGAAGCCAGCTTGCACACACCCCAACTAGGAGCTTTGTATTTCCTGCTTCGTTCTCTCCGCCATGTGAGGAGTTGCTCTCTTTGGGATAAAGATAAAGAAGTTGCCACTCATGGAGACTGAGTGACTTCTAGAAGGTTGAAGGTCAAAGGTCACTGGGGGAGATCAGCTCGGTGCTTTGTGACCACCTAGGGTGTGGGATAGGGAGGGTGGGAGGGAGACGCAAGAGGGAGGAGATATGGGGATATATATGTATATGTATAGCTGATTCACTTTATTATAAAGCAGAAACACACCATTGTAAAGCAATTATACTCCAATAAAGATGTTAAAAAAATAAATAACTAAAACTTTAAACCTGAAAAAAAAAAAAAGTCACTGGGCTGGAGAGTGAAGGGCCCAATGGAGCGGGCAATTTGTCGCTTGCGGGGTTCTCAGGAACTCCCTGGAGGACAAACAAATGCCCCAATCCTTCTTCTACCCAAATGAAAGGAGGCGGGCAAAGGCCAGTTGCTCCTTCTCCATCTGCTTTGACATCTCTGGCAATCATGTGAAGAGACGTGACCCAAGATGTGTGGCCCAGCCCAGCCCAGCCACTGTGGACACAGCAGCAGCAGCAAGGATGAGGGGGACCTCCCACCTCACGTGACCTCCAGGCCAAGACAGGCCCAGCTCACCCAATGGGAGAGGAGCATTTTCGCATGTGTCCTCCTGTTTGTAATGATTTGTTGGTCAAGTTTACACACATTGAGCCTCTACTATATGCTCCCACACACCAGTTTCCCTTGTTTCCCCTGTTATAGTTCCCTTTCTGAAGGCACTCATATTCTTGACTTTTCCTGACCTCTGAATCCCACCAAAACTTATCTATGTCCCATGTCCTTGGTACACAATCCCTACCAGCAAACCTGGCAAATGAATTTAAACTAAGCCGTTACTAAAAGGCTAATAATAATACATATGCTTTCTCTTCCAGGAAAGAAGTAAAAGTCTCCTGAATTAATCAAATCCAGAAACACCTGCATTGCGTCCTACTTCATGACTTGCTAGCTGTGTGATCTTAGGCAAGTCACTTAACCTCTCTGAGCCTCTGCAAAAATAAGGGAGGGAGGGAGGGAAGGACGGAAAGAGGGGGAGAGAGAGAGAGAGACAGACAGACAGAGACAAGAAGGAAGGAAGGAAGGGAAGGAGGAAAAAAGAAAGAAAAGAAAAGAAAGATAGGTAGGTGGCGGTTCTACTGCTGATTGTCATAGGAAAGATCTCCTTTCTTTGCCCTTTCAATGCCTTTGTAGAAAAGACAGGCTAACGGTGGGACTTCCCGTTCTTCAAACCCATGCCCTATCCTCTCCAGAAGTGTTCCTTTCCTGCCCCAGAACTGAGGGAATTGTCAATTTATCCAGGGCCGGAACCATCACCCACAAAATACTGGGGAAAAAAATTGTGGGTATTTTTATTTTCCCTGGACTTTCTGCAAAGTAAGTCATGTTAACTGGCGGCTGATTGATTGACTAGATTTGAGCCCTGTCTGGACACCAGGAGGGGGACTCTATTCCTAGGCAGAGACCCCATCCAGTGACCCTTTAGTTTTACATTTTGGCAACCACCAATTCAGGCTACTAATCCTCAAAGGCCAGCTCACACCCCATGCCTTCCAAAATCTTCCCCAAAGTCCACTTTTGTTTCGGAGCATATCTCATTGTTTCAGATGGATTTGTTCCCTTATTTCCACCCATTCAGCTCTCTCACTCATTCCCTGACTAAACCAGGGTCTGGCACTCAGCAGAGGTCTGTTAGTGAAGTAATGAAAGGCTTTGATTCTAAACAGGGAGAGAAATGCCAAGTCAGGGTCTACAGCACCAGCTGAAGCAGAACTGGTGACCAGCTCAGCCAACAGGTAAGAATCCGCTGTGGTGAGACCACCGCCTGTTTTTGTGCATTTGCATGGGAGGAGAGGGGTCAAAAGTTGCTTGGTTTGGACCAAAGTATTGGAGAATACTTGGTTTTCTTCAAATGGTGACATATGCCCTTTGCAGTCCTATGTACCCTTGAAAGAATGAATGCCAGAGGGTGATGCCCATGGGATATTACTTGGCCTGGAAGCCATCACAGAACTAATCCACGGTGGGTGGTGGAAACAGAAGGGCAGCACTGTTCCTGAGCTGTGGGGTCAGCTATTCCTGATAAGGGCTATTGGGTCTCCACAGTGAGGGGCAGGGATGTTCTTGAGAGAGATGAAGAGGGGCAGCGCTTTACAGACACAAATTCGTACAGAGCTGGAGAGACAAAGGCAGAGACTGAGAGATAAATGAAGGAATAGATCAATGAGAATAAGTCACAAGTATGAGGAAAGACCCACAAAAAGTAGGGTTGGCCTCAAATGACCAAGAACAAGATGCACATGACCTTGGGAGTGCATTAGAAGGAAAAAAAACAGTTCTGCCCTAGGGGACCTTTGAATGTCGCCATGGAGGCAGGATGCCTGCATTTGTGAAGGCACAATCCTCACCTCCACCACTACCACACACACAGCATACACACCCACAACTGGCAGCGGAAAGGATGGACGGCCTGAAGCAGACCTCTCCGCCCCTTCAAATATGGCCAAGTGTCAAACCTGATTTCTGACCCCTCACCCAAGCCTTCTGCAATTCCTTGACTTCCCTTTCTCTGACCACACAACCAAGTGATTAATTATTTTCATGGTGAATTGTTGTAGGTCACCTTCTCTTCCTGGCTAGCCCCATAGTTTAGTTGCCGATCACCTCCTGCAGTTCTTTGCAAAAGGGTTTGTGCTTTGAAGGTGCTCAGGATAGGCCATAGATGGATTGAAGAGGGGAGAAGAAGAGGTGTTTGGAACAGGACCCAGCCTCAAAGAGAAAGGCAGGAGGAGAGAACCCACATTTCACTTCCCTCTGGTGGTGTGTGCTTGGGAGGAAGGAAGCCAGTGAGGAGGAGAAATATGGGCAGCATGGAGGGTGGAGGGACATGTTTTGTCTGTCTACTCTCTCTTTGGGGAAACCACTCTCCTCCTTCTGAGTGTCTGTAGTTTGGGCAGGCAGGTGACACACCTGAGCGGTCATGTGACCAGGCCTGGCCAATGAGAGCTCTCTGTCCTGCTGGGCCCAGTGATTGGTTCTGTGCTGGGCAACTGGGCCAATCAGAGCCCTCTCAGGATTTCACTGGGCTTCTGGAGAAAGAGGCTCCTCTACTCTCAGGAATAGCCAGTGATGGTGGTGATTCAAGGCTGTTGGTGACTGATTTTGCCAGTGTGGGGAGTGCCTGCCTGAGAAGAAAACGAACAGAGAACAGTAGAATCAGGAGATGAGGAAAAGAGGGCGATTCCTGGTGTCTTGATGGAACCTGTGATTTAGCCTTGCTTGAAGCCAGCTTGCCTCTTGAACATCTCAATTTTATCAGCCAATAAACCCCCTTCCCCTTTTCTTTTTCTTTTTTAAAATTTTTATTGGAGTATAGTTGATTTACAATGTTGTGTTAGTTTCTGCTGTACAGCAAAGTGAATCAGTTATACATATACATATATCCACTCTTTTTTTTAACATTCTTTTTCCATATAGGCCATTACAGAGTATTGAGTAGAGTTCCCTCCCCCTCCTTTTTTTTTTTTTTTCAGTTAAGACCAATAATTTTGTAATAAGAGTCCTGACTAATTAGGGAGTGAGTAGTCAATGTGATTTACTCAGACTCTGGTTTCAAAAAATAGCTATAAGTACTAGAGTGAAAATATGGGATAATGTCAGCAACTGGGAAAGAGGAGGCTTCCTTAAACTGTGAGAAGAGAAGGCCTCTCTGAGTGGCAGAAAGGAGCCAGCCATGGGAAGATCTGAGGGATGGCTTTCCTGGCCGAGGCATCAGCAAGGACAAAGTCTCTGAGGACAGAAGGAGCCTGAGCTACTGAGGTACAGGACAAAGGCCACCATGGCTGTAGCCATGTGAGCAATGGGGAGATTCACAGAACTAGACAGAGATGCAGCCCTGGAGGGCCTTAAGGATGAAGATGGGGAATACAGATTTCATTCTGCGATGGAAAATCACTGGGGAGCAAAGTGATCTGATCAGCTCTGGCTACTGTGATGATAGGGGAGCAGAGGTGGAAGCAGGAAGGTCAGTGAGGAGGCTGATGTAAGAGTCCAGGTGGCTGGTAAATGATGGCTTGAACTGTGGTGGGGGGAGGAGATGGAGGCAAGAGGGTGGATTCTGCATGTACCTTGGCAGGAGAGCTCACATGAGTTATTGGTATACTGGATGTGGGAGGGGAAGGAGTGAGAAATCAGATATTTCTGAGATGATGAAGACTGGGGAGCAAGAAGTTTTTGGAGCATGTATGTGACCTACCAGTATACATGGGCTTTGGAAAGTTAAAAGTGCCAATGAGTGTGCTCTAGGTTGTCATCTCCTGTGGAGCTGAAGATCAGCTTGGCCTGGAGACTGGCTGAGAATAGGCTTGATGACTGGGTGGGTGGCCGGGTGATGGGTTTTTGGATGGAGGAGTGCAGAGGTGGATGGATGGGTGGATGCAGGCGTGGATGGGTGGATGAATGGATAGAATGATAGATGGGTGAGTGGACAGATGAGTGGATGGGGATGAGTGGCTTAGTGTTGGTATGGGTGTATGCATGGATGACAGGCTACATTCACTTTGGATGTCAAGGCCACATCAACATCTTACACTGTAGGAAGTTCTCAACTCCTTCCACTTGGCTGACAGACTGTCTTAAGCAAACACTGACTCCCCAGGAGACTTAGTGGGGACTGATTTAAGAGGCAGCTGGATTTTGGCATCCTTCGCCTGGAGAGAGGTGAGGTGCAGACTGGGGCACTACATACCTATGGGCCTGGAAACCAGAAGTAGCTTCCTACATGCACCTGCCACCACCTGGGGATGAGAGGGATGGGTAGGGTGTTGTCCAGCCCACCTCTTGCTTCCTCCTAGCATGTCTTTATAAGCTTACTTGGGAGAGCTGCCAGGGCTCCGCTCTCATAGACCCAGGGAGGGAGCAGCTGGCATCCACACTGAGAGTATCTATGGGCAATCAAAGGAAAATCCCCCCTCCAATTAGACACCCCAAGCAAACTCTATGAGAACCAAGAGGATGGTTCTACCTGGGCATCTAGAGATCTAGATTTCAGCCTCATCCAGTTCTTCACTTTTTTCTGTAACCCTTTATCAACCACACCATTTCTCTGGGCCTTCTGTAAAGCTGGATTCAGTAATCTCTAAGATCTTTTACATGGAGATTTTATGAAATGTCAATTTCTTGGTTGTTTTAAAGATTCTTGATTTTTTTTTTTTAAAAAAAACAACTTTATTGAACTATGATTTATATAGCATAACATTCATCCTTTTTAAGTGTATAATTCAATGATTTTTAGTAAATGTACAGAATTGTGTAGTCATCACCACAATCCAGTTTTAGAACATTTTCATCACCCCCAAAAGACCTCTGTGTCTGTTTACAGCCAATCGCCATTTCTACCCTCAGCCCCAGGCCATCCATCATTAATCTGCTTTCTGTCTCTATAGGCTGGCTATTTCTGGACATTTCGTATAAATGGAATCATACGACACGTGGTCTTTTGCACCTGACTTCTTAGCATAACGCTTGTAGGGGTCATCCATGTTGTGGTACCTTGTTTAAACAATGGAAGTAATTATAAAACTTTAAACAAGGACTTAATCTTACTTTTCTATATGATCTCCCAACGAATCCCAACATTTGTCTTATGCACCCTGGATTTGAATGAGTTTCATTCCAACTTTCAAAGCTTGAATTTTCACTGTAAATTTTGGAAAATTTGGATTCTTAGTTATAGATAGTATGGTCTGGTTGGCTTGTCGGTTGGTTGGTTGGGTCTTCTTGGGCCAATTCATTGGCTACTTCTGCTTATTATTCCTTTCAAAATGGTTTTCCCACCATTTTACCTCTGAAAACATCCATTGCCCTCCCTTCAACTGGATTGGCGACGGATTACTTCAGCCTTCACAGGGTTTCTTTTGTTTGTTTAAAAGTCACATTGCAGTGTTTTGTCTGGGGACAGGTCTAGGAGAGAGGCCATTTTTGAGCAAAGGGTGAGCCAAGACATAAACATTTACAATGATCCACAGGCTGGCCCCGGCACATTTGTCTGGGAACACCAGGCTGCATTTGTCCGTGTGTCTTGTCACCCACTAGGCCATGGCAACCCACTGTGTCCCAAGTGTGTACTGGGCATTGACGATACAGAGATGAACAAAATCAACATAGATCTTCTCTTACTTCATTGTGTCACCTTGGGCGAATTATTATGTAATTTCTCTGGGCCTTGGTTTCCTCATCTGTAAAATGGGGATAATAGTGTTACCTGCCTCATAGGACGTCTATAAAGAGAGAACGCCTGCCGAACACATAGAACCATGCCTGGCACTTAGTAAGTGCTCAGTAAGTGGCAGCTAAATTATTACTGTAACTGACATTATTGTGACACACCCCTGTCCTCAGACAATTAATGTTCTTTACAGGGACACAGGTGTGTAGTTGAACAACCATCAAACAATCTGATGAATGCCAGATGGGAGTTTGCTCGGGATACTTTGGGCACACAGAGGAGGGAGTGCTTGGCTTCACCCAGAGTGGGGTGTGGGAGATGGCTAGTCGTGGGCACTATTCCAAACATTGACATGTCAGATATAGTTCTTGAACGACTCTGATTACATCCCATCTACCTGAAGAGATCAGCATCCGGTCCTCAGCACAGACCCTCCATGTCCCATGTGATGAGTTTCATGGTTGGTCTTGAAACCTGCCATCACCCCACATTGGCGTGCTCTGTGGCCCCACCTGTTCTTCCCTCCCTTGTCCCGTCTGTCCATCTGAATCCTTCTTTCCAAGGTGCTGCTCATATCTGATCTGTTCCCAAAGTTCTTTGTGACTCCTCTAGCTTACCTGGGCCCTCCTTCACAACACTAAGGGCTTTTGGGACATCAGGAAGTAACGTGAAGGACGCTGGAAAACCCAAGGCCCTTGTTTTACGGAAACGAAGGTGCAGGGAGAAGTGACCTGATAAAGGGTAGCCGTGGCACCTCTCCGACTTAGCTGTCCAACCTGGGAGTCACCTGGACTCTTCCCTCCCTCTGACCAGCTCCAACCCATCCCCACGGCCTGCTGTTTCCACGCCCTAAATACCTCTTCTGTCCATCCACCTCGGGCCCCTGAGCCACCACCTGGGTCTGAGTCACCATCATTTCTCAGACTCCCCCCCCCCCCATCCCCCGTGCTTCCCCCACTATGGTGTCCCAAGAAGCACAAGAATGATCCTTCTAAAATGTGGACCTGACCATTCCACTCCCCCACTGAGAACTTCAGTGGCGTCCTCCACTTTATTCCCACTCCAGAATAAAGTCCACCCTCTTTAGCAACACTTTCCAGGCCAGCATCGCTGGAGCCTTGACACCACTGCAGCCTTGGACCCCCTCACGTTCCACAGGTGCACCCTAGGGAAATTCCCTTACGTCTTGTCTCTGAACCTGCCGTACCCCGCCTCACCCCGGAGTGTTAGAACAGACCCTTGCCTCTCCCTGGAATTCTTTCCACCCCTTCTCCCTCTCCCAGCCACACTCTCCTTTGTCTGCGTAACACCTACTCACCTTTCAGCAAGGCCTTCCAGGATGGGGCCAGACCTTCTGCTCTGGCTCCTATGATCCTCTGTGCCTCCAGGTCCTAATGCCCGCCCTGGGGCTGTGATTGCTGTTATAATGCCGTCTTCCACACGTGTACTCTCAGCTCCTCGAGGGCTGGTTCACCAGCAGATCTGCTGCCCTTAGCACAGTGTCCCACAGGCGAGGCAGCCAGTGCCTGGTTGGATTGTGCTCTTCTTGTCCTTTCCTTTCACTGCACTGTAAAAGTTCCATGGTACCTAGTGCTCTGCAGCTTGCCTTTGCTACTTAACAGTATTGGGGCTTGAAGGGGCCTAGAAATAACTCTCCTTCTTTCCAAACAGTCAGCTTTATTATTGATAGGAACTAGGCTGGAGGATGTGGCTTCAGTACTGTCCCTCCCAGCCCCACTCTGGACCTGCAGAGGGACACACTTCCCCAGGATTGCTGCCTCCTTCTGGGAGGAGAGGAAGGAAAGGAAAGGTTGGAGGGCCCGGTCTCTGGATAAGAAGGATCCAGGCACCCAGTTCTGGCCCAATCACCTGTGGTGGGTGGGCAGGACCTCTGAGTACAGGGCGCCGCCTTCCGACCCCTGGTTGGACTAAGGGAAGGTGTGTTTCTCAGAAGAGGGGGAAGGTGCTGGACAGAGGGAATGGTAGTGTCCACTTCCCAGGATGTTGGCCCTCCTCAGGTTTATTCTTCCTGCTCTGGATAATGCCCTTTAAGAGAAATATTTTAACACGACGTCATGGTTCTCGACCTTTGTGGGGAAGACCTGTTTATGACGTAAAAAATTGTTCCTGCCTCCCTCTCTGCCACTTCTCCATGATAAGGGCCCTAAGTTAATAAATGCTTGGGGCTTATGGGAGATTTTTAATTGATTACCAAGTATCCATTCTCCCCTTGCTTCCTTAGTTAATAGAATCCTCAGTTTTGGCTGAACATGTTCCAGCCAGGATAAAAGACTCTATTTCCCAGCCTCCCTTGTAGCTAGGGTGTGGACCACGTGGTCAGGTTCTGGCCGATGAAAGCATTGTCTGGCACTTCTGGAAAATCACCTCAAAAGAGGAGGATATATGCCTTCCCTTCCTCTTTTCTTTCTGCTTGGAACAGAGGTCTGATGGCTGGAAGTTCAGCAGCCATCTTGGACCATAAAGATAGAAGCCACATTCTGAAGACGGCAGAGAAGAAAGATAGGAGTTTCAGCTCCTGATGTAATCATAGAGCTTCCTCCTCGGCTCCAAACTGTCTCCCCTGAGACATCTTTTATATGAGACAGTAAGAAATGTTGATCTTGTTTTAAGCTATTGCTGTTTTTCCATTGTATGTAGTTGGGATCTAAGCCTAAGGAACACAGAACCAAAAGATTTCAGAGAACCCTTGAAATCAGACTTCCAGAAGTCTGTGGCCTAGAGTCTGGAACAACTGAATTAGAAAGCATATTGCAAAGGAAATCATGAGGGAGGTATGGTAGGGGCCTAGAAACTACATCCAGTGGGATGTGGTGAGTAAACTGGGAATGCTTAGGCAAAAGATGAGCAGATCCAGAGAGCACATTTATGAGGGACAGTTCCAAAGAAGAGTGATGAAACTTCTGGGAGGGTCTAGAGCATAGAAATTACTGTAAGGCAGAATTCATCACTGACTTCCTAATAGGTAGAGTAGCTTAGAAATGGAACAGGTGTGTAAGCATGAAATGGATGGTATATTAGTCAGGGTTCTCCAGAAGCAGATCCAATAGGATATATATAGAAAGAGATTTATTATAAGAGATTATTACGGAGGCTGAGAGGTCCCACGATATGCTGTCTGCAAGCTGGAGGCCCAGGAAAATCCGTGGTGAATTTCCAGTCCAAACTCCAAAGCCTGACAACCAGGGGAGCCAATGGTGTAAGTCCCAGTCCATGTTCGAAGGCCTGAGAACCAGGAACACTGATGTCCAGGGACAGGAGAAGATGGATGTCCCAGCTCAAGTAGAGAGTGAATTTGTTCTTCCTCCACCATTTTGTTTTGTTCAGGCCCTCCATGGATTGGATGGTGCCCACCCACATTGGTGAGGGTGATCTTCTTTACTCAGCCTACTAATTCCAATGCTAATTTCTTCCAGAAACACCCTCCCACAGACTCACCTAGAAAGAATGTTTTAGCAGCTGTCTGGGCATCCCTTAGCCTAGTCAAGTTGGCACATAAATTTAACCATCATAGGTGGCCATCAATTTTTGAATTGGCTAATATTTGTTTAAATTATGTGATTCTAAGAAAAATTAGAGAACGCTTCCACCAAAAGTTGGGACTTTGCACTAGAATTTCCAATGTCCAATATATCTCACTATATCTAGAAGCCTAGAACTGTGCAAGACACTGTTCAGTACACCTTTATTGAGTGAATGAATGCATGAATGAATGGGAACACTGCCTATAGACCAATTTCTGTATTGATCCAAGCAAAACAAAGAGCAGAGTTTTTTTTGCAGTCTTTAAAATTTTTTTTTAATTTTTGTACAATTATAAAGGTTATTTTCCATTTACAGTTATTACAAATTTTTAAAAATTTTTATTTCATATTGGAGTATAGTTGATTAACAATGTTGTGTGAGTTTCAGGTGTACAGCAAAGTGAT
Source organism: Balaenoptera borealis (assembly GCF_965194805.1). Lineage (NCBI taxonomy): Eukaryota > Metazoa > Chordata > Mammalia > Artiodactyla > Balaenopteridae > Balaenoptera > Balaenoptera borealis. The sequence goes on along the minus strand of NC_138866.1, from coordinate 117,801,183 downwards.
TCAGTTATACATATACATGTATCTATTCTTTTTCAAGTTCTTTTCCCATTTAGGTTGTTACAGAATATTGAGCAGAGTTCCCTGTGCTATACAGTTAGCCCTTGTTGGTTATCTATTTTAAATATAGCAGTGTGTATATGTCAATCCCAACCTCCCAATCTATCCCTCCCCCGGCACCCTTCCCCCTGGTAACCATAAGTTTGTTCTCTAAGTCTGTGAGTATGTTTCTGTTTTGTAAGTAAGTTCATTTGTATCTTTTTTTTTTTTTTTTAGATTCTGCATATAAGCAATACCATATGACAGTTGTCTTTCTCTGTCTGACTTGCTTCACTTAGTACGATCATCTCTAGGTCCATTCATGTTGCTGAAAATGGCATTATTTCATTCTTTTTAATGGCTGAGTAATATTCCATTGTATATATGTACCACATCTTCTTTATCCATTCATCTGTTGATGCACATTTAGGTTGCTTCCATGTCTTGGCTATTGTAAACAGTGCTGCAATGAACATTGGGGTGCATGTATCCTTTTGAACAATGGTTTCCTCTGGATATATGCCCAGGAGTGGGATTGCTGGATCATATGGTAGCTTTATTTTTAGTTTTTTAGGGAACCTCCATACTGTTCTCCATAGTGGCTGTACCAATTTACATTCCCATCAACAGTGTAGGAGGGTTCCCTTTTCTCCACACCCTCTCCAGCATTTATTGTTTGTAGACTTTTTGATGATGGCCATTCTGACTGGTGTGAGGTGATATATCATTTAGTTTTGACTTCCATTTCTCTAATAATTAGCGATGTTGAGCATCTTTTCATGTGCCTCTTGGCCATCTGTATGTCTTCTTTGGAGAAATGTCTATTTAGGTCTTCTGCCCACTTTTTGATTGGGTTGTTTGTTTTTTTGATATTGAGCCACAGGAGCTGTTTGTAAATTTTAGAGATTAATCCCATGTCGGTCGCATCGTTTGCAAATATTTTCTCCCATTCTGTGGGTTGTCTTTTTGTTTTGTTTCTGGTTTCCTTTGCTGTGCAAAAGCTTTTGAGTTTAATTAGGTCCTATTTGTTTATTTCTGTTTTTATTTCCATTACTCTAGGAGATGGGTCAGAAAAGATATTGCTGTAATTTATGTCAAAGAGTGTTCTGCCTATGTTTTCCTCTAAGAGTTTTATAGTATCTGGTCTCATATTTAGGTCTTTAAGCCATTTTGAGTTTACTTTTCAGAGTGTTCTGCCTATGTTTTCCTCTAAGAGTTTTATAGTATCTGGTCTCATATTTAGGTCTTTAATCCATTTTGAGTTTACTTTTCAGAGTGTTCTGCCTGTGTTTTCCTCTAAGAGTTTTATAGTATCTGGTCTCATATTTAGGTCTTTAATCCATTTTGAGTTTACTTTTGTGTATGGTGTTAAAGAATGTTCTAATTTCTTTTTTTTAACGTGTAGCTGTCCAGTTTTCCCAGCACCATTTATTGAAGAGACTGTCTTTTCTCCATTGTATAGTTTTGCCTTCTTTGTCATAGATTAATTGACCATAGGTGCATGGGTTTATTTCTGGGCTTTCTATCCTGTTCCATTGATCTATATTTCTGTTTTAATGGCCAGTACAATACTGTTTTGATGACTAGAGCTTTGTAGTATAGTCTGAAACCAGGGAGCCTGATTCCTCCAGCTCTGTTTTTCTTTCTCAAGATTTCTTTGGCTATTTGAGGTCTTTTGTATCTCCATACAAATTAAAAAAAATTTTTTTGTTCTAGTTCTGTGAAAAATGCCATTGGTAATTTCATAGGGATTGCACTGAATCTGCAGATTGCCTTGGGTAATATTGGCTATATTTCCCGTGTTGTACAATATATCCTTGAGCCTATCTTACACCTAATAGTTTGTACCTCCCACTCCCCATCCCCTATATTGGCCCTCTCCCCTCTCCCTCTCCCCTGCCACACTGGTAACCACTAGTTTGTTCTCTATACCTGTGAGTCTAAGAGCAGAGGATTTTGCTTGAAGGAAAATCTAAAGACTTGCCTCTACACTTGGGACAAAATGCCATTGATATTGCTATGCACTGAAAACCCTTTGGAGACATAACTTAAAGACATCATTGTCACCCAGAAGGCCACCTTCCTATGGCGTATTTGGGGAAAGGCATCACCCTCGGATCTGCTCTAGGGGTATCCGCAGGGAGCCTGTTTTCTCCATGTCCAAAGGAGACACTGCTGACAACACCAGAACTTCTGTCCTCCATGTGGTCCTGCTGCTACCACCGTGGCCTCCATGGAGGGGTGAGGAGGGGAGCCACACTTCCTGGCACCCTTTCCACCCCCTAATTCTGCCAAAACAGTAAGGAAGGGTTGTGGATATCTGAAAGGAATTGTAACGTAGGGGAAAACATTGAAGGCACAGGTTAAGTAGGACTCTTCCCATCGAGAGACAATAACAGCAGCAGTGGAACAGTGAACTCTATGCTAGGGTGGCACCTGTGGGCGCCCCTCGGTCTCCTTCTGTTCACCTGAGCCCCAGCGTCCCCCTTCTCTTCCAGCAGTGTTGCTTTCTTCTGAGAAATCTCCATGAGGTGACTCTCCAGTTAAGGGAACCCCATCTCTTACCCATAGGGGCTGGACTTGCTTCCAGATGAAGCCCCCTTCCCTGCCAGACAGAGGGAGGGACAGCATTATTCCCCAGCATCCTTTTCCCAAAGCCCAAGGGATCCGAGCTAAAATGACACTGAACTGACTTTGGGTGGAGAAGTTGGGGACAGTAGGAGAGTCAAGGGGGCCCTGGAGCTTCCAAGCAGGCTCCACTCTAGGCCTTCCCACCTCCCCGTTCTCTCTCTCTCTCTCACACACACACACACGCACACACACAGGCGCACGAGCTCATGTGCACACACACGCACCAACAATCATCTCCAGGGACTCAGAGTCCAGGCCCGTAGAAAGGCAGGGAAACTGTTTCCTAAATTCGTCACCTGCTATCTGGGGAGAGAGCAGAGCGGTGTCCATTCCCTTTATTCATCCTTATACTTCCAAACCATCCTCAGAGGACAGCCACAGAGCAGGAGACCGGCCATTACCTGTGCTGCCTTTACACCGCAGGCACTGTCCCTAGTGGGCCCTTCGGTTCCACGAAAGGTAACAGAAGCTTTGAAACCCCTGGTTTTTTCCCTGGCCGGGTGCCCCGACACTAACCCCTGAAAGCAGAAGGAAGGCAGGATGAGGATTTATGGACCCTCTGCACATGGCGACACCCCCCAGGGGGGCAGGAGTGTTGGTCCTTCCTGTTACAGATGCATGAAGTATATTAGGGGTCATGATTTATGGAACCACAGCAAGATTTCATCTGGAGTCAAGTTTCCTTGTATTCAGAGAAGGAATACAAGTAGCTGACCCATGCCTTCCCGCAGCCCTTCCCTAATTCCAGCACTATCGCTCTGGGAGAAAATGGTCAATTTCCTCACAAAGACCCTTTGCTGCTGCAGACAGAGCTCTAGCAGGCTTGGAGCATTGCACGAAGCATCTGGTTTTTCCCTTTCCATTATTTAGGCACTCTCTGTATTGTGGAAGGTTGAATAAGGCACAGTCATAATGCACATGCTTTTATCTCAAGGGTTGGTATTTTTAGTATGGAAGCCAGGCTAAATGAAATTAAAGTTTAAAAAAAATAAAAAGGAAGGGAAAATATATTGAGGCTTAGATCATTGGCCGAGATTACACACACATTCTTCAGTTCTGAATCTCCATGGAATGGTTCTTGTGGGTTTGTGGCGGGGTGGGGTGGGAGGGTGCGGGTTGGAAGCGGGGCTCATTTCAGGGCAGAGGGAGCCGTGGTGATGGGGTCCCCTCCACATCCTCGAGAAAAGGCCTGCTGCCAGGCTGGCCTTACTCATCCTAGGGAAGGAGGGCAGGGATCCCCAGTTTCCCCACTCTGTGGCCAGCCCCGTCCTGGGCACATTCCTGTGCGGAGTCTCATTGACTCTCGCAAGGACCCTGTGAGGCAGGTCCCATCACTCCCATTGTGCAGGTGGTAAGACTGAGGCCCAGAAGCTCACCTCGACGCGCCCAGGTTGCTCCGCTGGGAGCAGCAAAGCCAGGGGCCGAGCTCCAGTCTGTCCGGTGCCCCAGTCCTTGCTCCTGCCACCACCGCTAGGGAGTGTTTGCCTCAGGAATGTGGACAATTGAAATATTCGCACCACCCCCCCCCACCACCAACCCAGCTCCCAGACCAAAAACCTGTTTTTCTGGATTAATCGGAAGCCTTACTCCAGGCAGGCCCTACAAACTAATTAAAGAGCCCTGACAGCACCCTCACTCCCGCCCCCACTGGGGCAGCCTGGAGCTGGACCAGCGCAGTCTGGGACTGGTTGAGGACCAGCAAGCTGGGGTCCCTAAACTCAGGCCACAAGACAACACTGAGACAGTCTGCAGGGACCCCGGCGGGCAGCCTCTGCACGGCCCACTTGGTCCGAGTTTCAGGCGACCCTGGAGGTGGAACCCCAGTTGACAGTCGCACCAGCCTGCAGGTCAGAGCACGGCCACTGCCCCTCTTGGCTGGGCTGAGGCAACCTTGGAGCCAGGCCCCTGGGCCATGAGGCAGGCCAAGAAACTCAGCCCAACACTGCTTGGAGAGGGCAGGTCTGTGACCCAGGCTCTGTTCTACAAACCATCTCCCTGCCAGGAGTCAAGGTGAAATTTTTTGGAGATGCAGTATAGAGCAGAAGGAGATATTTGCTTTTTATAGGCAGATAGACTGTGCTACCCCTTACTGGCTGTGTGACCTGGGGCAAGTTACTTAACCGCTCTGGGCCTCCATTTCCCCCCATGATGAGGATGGCTATGACAACCTCATGGGATTATCGTTAAATGAAATAAGTACTGAAAGCACTTAGCCCAGCGGTCTCCTTGAAGCCAGGGCCCTGTTTTATCCTCACATCTGGCAGAGGGGACTGCGCCGGCTTTCTCTGTTCTGTTCCTTCTCGGGGCACAATGACAGTGGCCTGAGCTCTCGTGCAGGCACTACCTCATTACTTTCGCACGACAAGCGGCTCCTGTCACTAGACTCACTTCACAACGAAGGAGGGATGTGTGTGTGTGTACGTGTGCGTGCATGTGTACAAGTGCGTGCTTATTCTATGTCAAGAGCGAGGGATGAGGTGCTGGGTAGGCCTTTGAAGGTGCACCGGCCGCATGCACTGTTCTGTCAGATCTCGCCACTTTCTGGCTGCCCATCCTCAGGCAAATCACTGAATTCTTCGAGGCCTCCCTTTCCCTGGCTTTGAAATGGACAGGAGGGCGGCTGCCAGGTTCTCACCTGCTCTCAGACAATCCCTCTGAGGCCGTGGCCATCTCCTGCCAGCCCGGGTGACAGCAGGCTCTGGAACTGTCCTCACCCTCTGGAAGAATGTTCTTCTGCTCTTCCAACAAGACCGGATTCTTCCCCGGAGGGGAAGCCGTGCCTGAGATTTCTCTTGTGTCCCCAGTGCTATCCTGGGAACACGATGGAGATCTTAAAGCAAAATTGTCTGTGCGTGTGTGCACGTGTGCGAGCATGGGCACATTTCCAGATCCTTCTCTGAGAAAGAGCAAGCTTTCTATTTACAGCAACGTGCTTTCCGAAGTACTTTGGAAATGGCTTACCTCCCGTGGCCCTCGGGCCTCCCCTCCCAGATGAGCCAGAACAGGCTTATCCTCACCCTGCAGGGGCGGCAGAGGCTCAGAGGGCTCGGATGACTTGCCAGAAGTTGTGGACTCTCATTCCGGACCCGCTGCCTCTCACTGACCTGTCCCCGCGAGAGAGAACAGGTGCGGCCGCGTGGTGCCAAGGCCTCCCTTTCCCGGCAGCAGGTGGGTGTTGTTGCAGGGAGCCCCCGTTCCTCACCCTCGGCACAGAAGCCTGAGGGGCTGCCAGGTGAGGAAGTAGAGGTGGGGCGTCGGCCCCTCTGCTGTATCCTTCCGGCAGTCCTCCCCACCCCTGAGACGGGAGGCGTCCTGTGGGCTTCCTTCCCCACGGGGCAGACCAGCAGGCGGTGAGGCTTTGGATAGGCCGGCAGGAGGCCCCCAGCCAGGGCGCGTGAGGGTGGGCGGCCCGGAGCGAGGGCAAGGCGGGAGGCGGCGTGTGTGGTGGGAGGTGCATGCACAGGGCTGCAATTGAGGGTCCTCCTCTGAGTCACGCTGGCCCCAGGGGAGGGGCAGGAGGGCCTGGAGTGACACAGTGGGGTATGGTGATGTGTGTGTGTGTGTATGAGAATGAGAGAGAGGGAGGGAGAGACTGATGGGCCCTATGAGAGTTGGAGGAGCCACAGGGACAGGGCAGCAGAAGCGACTCCATGGGTTGGGCATCTCCTGGGTGTCTGCCTTGTGCACCGCCTTCCTCTGTTTCCACGGCCCTGGCCTCCAGGTGCCCTAGTAAACACCAGGTGGACCGTGGAAACCTCACAGCACAGGGCAGGCCAGCAGGCCCCCTTCTGAGCACAGCAGGGGGATTAAGCCTGGGGGCGTGGGTGTCCTCGTGCGGAACACAGGGTGAGAGCCCCGCTCTACACAAGGCTGTGCGGCTTCAAAAGGTGGCGTGTGCGGCAAAACTGCCAATAGCAGTGCAGGGGCCCAGCCCTACCGAGAGGATTCTGGGCTTGGGGAGTTATGGGAGGGACGAACCTCGCTCTCACATTGATCATTATTTCCATTCTGACTAGTGGGTGGGAGGCCTGCCTCTCAGTGGGACCTTGTGGGGAGGAGAAGCTGGGCGGCTGGCTGGTGAAGGCCGGCCTGTCGTCTCCGTCAGTGGAGCCGATGGTCACTGGCAGTGCAGGCCGTGCTGGATGTCCAGGTGGGCCCTGCCAGTGCACAGTCACCCGGCAGGTGGCTGCGAGGGGCCTCCCTCCCCGGGCAGAGGGCACAGGCAGACCACCAGGTCTTGTGGAGGCCAGACCGAACACCTACCCACTGGCCAGCCCGTACTCGGACCTGTTTAAACATCCCCACCTAGAGATGCCCAGCTATCCTGGGATATGGGCTGCTTGACCTGGGCCTGAGTGTGCCCAGACCTGTAGAAACCTGATTCCATGAAGCAAACGCTGGCCTTGCAGTCAGGGGACCTGATCTGAATTCAGCTCCATTGCTGGACAAGTAACTCCCCTCCCGAAGCTCAGTTTTGCCATCAATAAAATGGGAATAACAATAGCACCTGCGCCACAGTGTTGTTGGGATGATTGAATGTGGAAAAATATATAACCTACATATAATATATAACAAGGTACATTGCATATGCTCAGTTAATGTCAGCCATCGTCATTTGTTGTTATTGTTTATAAATATAATTGTCTCTCCCACAGGAGACTAAATTCTTTGAGGGCAAGCATCACTTTTTTTTTTTTAAATTTATTTATTTATTTTTGGCTGTGTTGGGTCTTCGTTTCTGTGCTAGGGCTTTCTCTAGTTGCGGCGAGCGGGGGCCACTCTTCATCGCGGTGCGCGGGCCTCTCACTATCGCGGCCTCTCTTGTTGCGGAGCACACGCTCCAGACGCGCAGGCTCAGTAGTTGTGGCTCACGGGCCTAGTCGCTCCGCGGCATGTGGGATCTTCCCAGACCAGGGCTCGAACCCGTGTCCCCTGCATTAGGGGGCAGACTCTCAACCACTGCGCCACCAGGGAAGCCCCAAGAATCACTTTTTTTTAATATTATTTATTTATTTTTGGCTGTGTCGGGTCTTAGTTGTGGCACGCGGGATCTTTCATTGCGGCACATGGGCTCTTTGTTGTGGCATACGGGTTCCTCTCTAGTTGTGGCGCGTGGGCTCCAGAGCGCACGGGCTCGGTAGTTGAGGCGTGTGGGCTTAGTTGCCCCGTGACGTGTGGGATCTTAGTTCCCTGACCAGAGCTCAAACCTGCGTCCCCTGCATTGGAAGGCGGATTCTTAACCGCTGGACCACCAGGGAAGTCCCAGGAATCATTTTTAATTCATCTTTGTATTACACAATACCTTTTATAGAAACTCAACACTTTTTACATTAAGCAACTACTCTGCGCTTACATCATGCCAGACCGTCATCAGAATCTTGCTTATGATGAACTATGCAGTATGGGAAAAACTGGTCCCCTGATCCACTGCACAGTACACAAGTGTCTTCACAGCCAACATGCCCGCTCTCTTTCCTCCAGTCTCTTCTCTCCCTGCCTCCCCAGCCTCTGAGATCCTTAGGACACTCACTTCCTCCTCTTGGTACAAACCAGATGGATAGGGCTCCAGAGAGCATCTGCTAAAGTCACACACACTCAGCTAGAGATAACTGATAACTACTTGATGTGCTATTTCTCCAAGGGATTATTTCAATTCTAAGAAAGATTTAAACTTAGAGGAGATATTCTCAACCTAGTTTCATTGAAGGTCTGACTATGGGTACAATTCACGTACTACTCACACTCTTTTTCTGTTGGGGAGAAAATCCATATCTTTTATCAGATTTGCCACTGGTCTGTGAACCAAAAAAGATTTAAGAAACGGTTCCTTTGAGCAGTGATGTCCAGTAGAACTCTCTGTGATAAAGGAAATGTTCTGTATCTGTTCTGCCCACTATGGAATCACTAACCACTTGTGGCTGTTGAGCACTTGAAATGTAAGGTAGGGCAAGTGAGGAACTGAATTTTTAATTTTATTTATTTTAGTTATTTGCGATTTAAATTTAAATCTCCACATGGGGCCGGTGGCTACCATATTGGCCCACGCAGCCTAAGATGATAAAAATTCAGTAGTAGAATTTTAGACATATTGGAAAGGTGGCATTTTAGGGATTCTTCCGGGCGGGAATTTCTCAAGGTCTCTGAAATCTGACAAACTCGTCCATCCATCCATCCACCGATTCACTTATGCATGCACACATGAATCAGCACTGACGTCTGCTGAACAGCCACTGTGCCTGCAGCACTGGGGGAGGAGAACCCATGGTGACTAAGAGAGGTGCTTCCAGTTCTCTGGGGACCAGCAGTTCTGCCCAGAATGTCCAGGTGGATCTCTTTGAGGGCAACTTGTATCTAAGAGCAGAACCGCCCTATTCTGTAGTCTGATCCTTGTGACATTTGGCAATCTTGTGAGCAAGTGAATATCTCTTCCCCTTAGGAGGCTGTTTGGTCCCAGGGGCTGGGAGAGGAGTGGGGTTGGGGGGATTTGCAAAGTGGAAGAGAGTGCGGATGTCTCCTGGGTGATCAGGTTGAGTTTGTAAATGGAAATTTCCTCGTTAACTTCTTACGGCTGTCGATGAGGCAACCTTTGGGAAACCAGGGAACTTAGCATCTGGCTTTCATTGATTTTCAGACTTCTTCTCTTACATGTTATCACTAGCTCATCTACTCCCAGGGTTGTGGTGAGGATTAATCAGCGTTTGTGGATAAAGCTCTTATAGCAGCGCCTGTTGCACAGTGAATGCTCTGGGAGCGTCAGTTATCATTACTGTAGAGAGTGCCCAGTAAATGTAGGAGCGGTCGGTGCCCAATACCCGTCTGTGGAATGAATGACCGAGGTTGCCGAGTACACAAACTTAAAAAGCATCAAGCAGAACCAGACAAAAGCAGAATGTGAAGGGCTGCAACAGCCTTTGCTGCCTACAAAATGGCCCAGTGCCATGGCCAAGGCAATCACGGTCTCTGTAGGGACAGAAAAAGAAGGCTTCAATGATGGGCTTTGTCAGCGTGCCCGTCCTCATGGCGCTGTGACTCCCATCTTAGGGCCGTGGTTTCTCACGTGGGAGTGGACTAGACATTGCCTAAGACCTGCTCCAGCTGCAGTGATCTGAGAACATGCCACCTGTCTCTAGCGGGGCCTTTTCAACCCTGGAGGCATAATGACAGCATCCATGGCTCCTCCGGCCAAGGGAGCTCCAACAATCCACCATATGAACATACTCAGAGACCGGAATTTGGGTCCACATGACCCATTTTGCAACAGCTCGAGAATTCCCAGTTGTGTCTGCTACTGAGCATGAAGTCCAGAAGTGGGATGGCACTGCAGGACATCTGCAAGTGAGCTGTGGAGGCTTTCTCAGCTCTGCCAAGGGACGGGTGGGCCAGTGTCCACAGAAATAGACAAAACAATCCCCACAAGGTCCAAATAGTGCGCTGTAGAATCTTCAGAACTTAGTTTGGGTGAATAACCTCTTTTGTATCTGGCTGCCATGAAGCTGGACACAGTCATAACTCCTTTCTGCTGGCTGACCGCAGCCCTCAATGTGGCCTTTGTCTGGTCAACACAGAGCCCTTAGGCCTCCAATTCTATCGTTCTGATTAAAATGCCAGAATGGGTCTCCAGATCGCCACTGATTCTATTTCCTCTTAGAAAAGGAGGGAAAAATGGAAGTTGAGCAGGTCACCTAGCCCAGGTGTGAGGAATGGACAAAGTTTCTGGGTAGGACGGTGGAGGAGGAGGAGGAGGAAGGTCCAGGGTAGGGTTGCTAGAAGACTCTGTTATGTGCATTTCCGGGGAATGAGGTCTTCATGTTCAAGTGGGGAGCTCAGCTGTGCAGAGGAATGTGTGTTGGCATCTCTTGGAATGACCTCAGCCTCTGAAGGAATCCTTCCACGCCGGACATTTCTGAAGAGTGATGACCCCATATCTGCCTGCTCAATCAGCAGTGAAGTACTCATTCTCTCTCCTTCTCTGGCTGGCATAGCAACGAGCAGGGAGGAGAGGCAACTTGAGACTGGGAGTTGGCCAGACCTAGCTGCCTCAGCCACTTCCTGGTCAGGGAACACCAGGCAAGTTTACTCATCTCTCTCAGCCCTGGTTTCCTTAACTATAAAAAGGGATTACTAAGTCTATCCTGTAGAATCATTGGTGGATGAACTGACTGTCTAGGAAAGAGGTTATATTAAGAAAAGTGGAGTTTTCATTATCATTATTTAATGTCCTTATTCAGCATTAGGACATTGAGATCTCCAGTGGATTCCACCCATCTTGGTTTTCTCAAAGAACCTGCTTTTCATCTTCAAACTGGACCTTCAAACAACTGGTGCATTTTACTCTAAGAACTACTGGTTTTAAGTCATTGTTTCTGCATTCACCTTTGGCAGTGCACCTTCCTTTGCTATCTGATACACGCTCCCAAACTCTCTCCATTCGATGTTTACCATTAAACATCTATTGAGTGCCTACTCCTACATTATCTATATGGCAGGCACATCAATGAACAAAACAAAGATTTATACCCTGGTGGAACTACATTCTCATGGAGGGAGAGAGAGAGTAACTATGGTACATAAGTAAACTATACAGTTGTTCAAAGCAGCAAGCGCTAAGAGAAAAGGAAAGGTAGAGCTGGGAAACGGGGACAGAGAGTGTAGCGGGAGGTGTAGACTGCAGAGGGTGGCCTCAGGGACAGGGTGAAATTTTAGCAGAGACGTGATAAAGATAAGGGAGTTGGCCAAGCAGAGATGGGAGAGGAGCTTTCTAGGCAGAAGGAACGGTTGAACAGAGTTCCAAAGCCGTGCTGGCGTGTTCAAGGACAGGAAGGAGGCCGGTGTGGTTGGGGCCGGGATGATGGGGTGGAGGGAGGAGAAAAAGTCATGAGGATGGAGGTGGGAAAGTGCAGATCACACAGGGCTTTAGTGGCCATTGTAACGATTTGGGGTTTGACTCTGAATGACGTGGAGGGACATAGCAGGGTTTTGAGCAGAGGAGAGACAAGATCTCACTTACTTTTCAAAGGAATCTTCTGCTTCTGTGTTAAGAAGAGATGTTAGGGAGGGAAGAATGGGAGCAGGGAGACCCTTAAGGAAAGCTTTGCTAGGATGTAGAGGAGAGATGATGGTGGCTTTGAGCAGCATGGGGTCAGGGGAAGTGGGGAGAAGTGGTCAGAATCTAGATCTACATGAAGGTAGAAAAACTCCAGGTTTGCTACTCTATTCGATGTGAGGTGTGTGAGAGAGAAAGAAATTGAAGGCGTCTCCAGGGTTTTGGGCTAAGCCAGGGGAAGGATGGAGGTGTGACAGCTCAGCTGGGGACAGCTGTAGGTGGAGACAGTTTTGAGTAGGGGAGATTAGGAATTTTGGATATGTTGAGTTTGAGATACCCGTTAGCCATCTAGGTCAAGATGTTGAGTGGGTTTTAGGCTATGTAAGACTGAAGTCCAGAAAAAAAAGGTCTGAGCTGGAAATATAAATGTGGGAGCTGTCAGTATACAGTTGATGTTTAAAACCATGAGACTAGATTGCCCTGAGCCTTTCTCCTTTAATGCTTCTGCTAAGTGTGCAAACCTAACTTTACCAGGAGACAAATAAAGATCACGTTGATAGTAATACCTCAGACGTCTCTGGTTCTTTGCCCCCAGCTGGATGATGCAGGACCCCCAGCTTCTGAAAATGTTCTACTCCCATCTGGTATTTCTGGGAGTTCTCAGGTGGTGCCTCATATGTGCTCAGAAATAAGTCCAACCCTCCCAGCCATGTTGCTATTCCATTGCCATGTCCAAAGGCATTGGCCAGGGTGCCTTGTCCAGTTCATGGGTACCACTGCTTTCTCGCCCACAGGTCCAGCATCCTAGGTATCACAGCCCTCACTGGTGCTCCTTCGCTGCTCCATGGGGGCACACCATCCTTGTATCACTGTCCTCAGGGACCCAGAGCCTAGGTGGGACTGGGGATGCACATCTCCCCTACTCTGTGTTGACTTCTGTCTCCTGGAGATCTTGCAGTTCTATCAGTGTAGGACCAGGCTTTTCACACTGGGACAGGGGTTCCCTGATGATATGTCAGGGAGTACACAACACCACAAAATAAATATGGTGCATCTTATTGGAGAATCAGTTTTTCTCATTGGTATCTAATTGAAAATACTTTTAATAGTAAAAGAACAATTACATGGAAGAGTAGGATACAAAACTAGCCTACAATCCATAATAGTTGTCATTTGTGACTATGTCACAGATCTCCCAGGGAATCTCCCATCATCTTTCAGGGGATGGTTAATTATAAAATTTTGAAAAGTCCTGGGACACTGTCAGGGAGTGGAAGGGGAATGGGAGAAATAAGCTTAAAGTATTTTTAAACTTTTAAGTACCTTGCTTGGACTGAATTAAACTAGCCAGACTCCTATCAGAGCCCAAGGTAACCAGAGGCAAGATGGCAAATCGGGGTGGTGAATTACATTTTGGAGAGAGAAGACCATGATTCGGTGTGGCAGGATGGTAACACCTTCTCTTTTCTCTCAGTCTCCATAGCGGGGTTTCTGGAGTCACACAGACTTGAAACCAAAGCCAGGCTCGATCCCAGATAGTTCAAGCCTCCAGGATAATGTCCCTGATAAGGTGAAGCTGGCATCTCTCAAGGCCAGGAAGGCAGGGGAGGCACTGAGCTAGCCAAGGAGACCTCACACCGGAATATGATGGAAGTGTCCAGCGGATGAGGTACATGATATGCGGTCTATGGGGGATGTTGAAACAGAAACCATGGGGGAGGAGACGTCCAGGGGTTTCTAGGGGGACACAGCCGGGAAGAGAGTCCACGCTCACCCCACTCCAAACAAGTGACCCACACATTCCACACCTAGGCCAGTGGTTCCAAAGGATGGTGGTGATCAGAATTTTGATGCTTATTTAATATACTTACCACCTTCAGGCACCTCTTCCAGACCTCCTGAATCAGAATCTAATAAAATTTGGTTTTATAAGGGCCTTTGGGGACTTCGAGATTGTCCCATCTCATTCTGAGTGTCCCATGTTGACCGTGGTTCAGTCCTTGATAACCACTGAGTATCTACTGTGTACCAGGGCCGCATGCTGTGGGAGAGCACAGAACTATTTAAGACATGGGCTCTGCCCTCAAGTAACTTGAAGACAAGACAAGAAAAAGACAAATTACAACTTCATGAGTGAATTCAAGGCAATGAAGTAATGGCTCTCACCAGGCCACGCTGCTGAGAAGCCAGTGAAGGCTACACGCTGGATGGGCTGTGAGATCATAGCGCGGCTTGTGCCAGCCTTTGTTATGGACTGGCCAAGAGAATTGCAGAATGTGACTCAGACCTTGAGCAGGGATTCCAGCTGGGCCTAAGGGGAGTCAGTGTCTCACTGTGTCTGCTGAGCTGGTGGGCTGGCCAGATCCTGGGGAGAGCTTGCTGCCCGGAGGAGAGGGTGTTGGCAGGAGGTCTGTACATAGATGGTGAGAGCAGATATGACGGGCCATGGAGGAAGAGAGCGTGATCCCTCTCCCTGGACCAAGTCTGAATGCTGTGGAGTGAGGGCTGGGGAGGGGACTGATGCGACTGTTTTCCCCGGGGCTCAAGCAGTGTTAAGGGAGCCCAGGTGACAAAGTGGCCTGCGGAGTGGAGGAAGCACGCGTTTCTCCCCTGCACGGGTCCTGGGAGGACTCTGGGCAGCATGATGGTCGTCCGTGAGCAGTGGGCGAGAGCAGGGAAACTTGATGTTAGGCTGTGGATGTAATTCCCAATGGGCACTTGGTGGGAGAGCTGATACCTGGTGGTCATGGACGATCCTTTCAACTGGGAATAGGATGGACTTCTGGAGGCTTCACATGAGACCTTCCTTGTGGATTCCCAGAAGTGTGCTTACTGGGAGGGGGTGCTTTTGGGGGTGGTGGGGGGCGTCCTGTATCAGCAGGTGAATGCGATGAGCCAGAACAATCTGAGTTAAGGCTGTTAAGTACTGAGGCCTTTTGGTACCAACAAACTGATGAAGCTGGGAATATTGTGCACCACAGAAGGACCAGAGCATTTTGGGGGATGAGAGGTGGGGTTAAGAGTGAGTTAAATGTCTGTGTTTGTGGTCATGTGAGTTGCCAAGGATGGCAGAAACAGCAGTCTTAACCCAGTGGTTCCTAGAGCAACATTCTTTGGTTAATTGAGAATCTGAAAGTCCGTATGAAAGGAGGAGGTAGTTGGTGACGCCCACAGTGGGTGGGGCCTATGTGGAAACTGGCCCTAATCGTACCGCTTGTTCAAGGCACTGGGAGAGAGAGGCTGAACCCTCCTGGGAAGGCCACCACGGACTGAGGCCATCTGGAGATGGACAGGGAACTCAGGTCAAGAACTCAGGGACTTCCCGGAGGAGGGCTCCCTAAGAAGATGAAACCAAGAGCCCACTGGTCTTCTTTTGCCAACGGGCATCCTGGGTACTCACCCTAGTCAGCATTCCTATTGCCCAGGCTACAAACCTGCACCCACCTCAGAACTTATAATTGTGCATAACCTTATCCTTTGTTCCAGACTCTCCCTCTCCCATCTCAGGTGAGTCCTCCCCATCCTTTCAGGGAAGGTCTCGCGTTTCAAGGTAGCCACTGACCCAGGGGATAGGAAGCAAACTGGGCTTGGGAGAAAAATTTCAGTGCCCTTAGTGATTCCATTTCCTCTCCATCCTGCAACTGAGAGCCCAGTCGGCAGGCAACCTCATCAACCCACCAAATCCTGACAGAAGCTGGAGGGCTCTGCAGTCCGTGGGTGAGATTATATGACACCGCCTAATTTGTTCTGAGCTCCCTGAAAGCTTCAGGGAAGACACTGCAATCGTAGCTTCCTCTGAAATACAAAAAAATAGCATAAAATAAAAGGTTGTGACAGAGATTTAAATGAGAATAAAATGCCAATTAACTCAGAGGTATTGGACAAGAATCTGTGTCTCAGAAGAATCCGAGGTTGCACTTGGTGAATCAGTTTCAATTTCCCCCAAAGCACCGAACGGCTACACCAGGGAAGCAGACCTCAGAACAATCCAGAACGTGGTGCCAGACCCACTACTTATCACTTTAATTGACACTTACTCCATATGATGCTCATACATTCACCGAATGGGTTCAATTTAATTCGAAAGGGGGAATTTTTTCTTTCTCCTATTGAAATATTTAATGCGGCAGGCTTTAAAGCTGAATAGCTTCAGCCCTAGCATTCCATCACTCTTCTGTGTTGCTTTCTTTTTTTTTCTTTTTTTTTCTGTTTTGCTTTAAAGAGTGCAAAAGACCCCTCCAACCATGATTTATTTTGAAAAAAATTTTTTTGTTTTACCAACTCTGTAATTACAAAGCCTATTGATCTCTACCGTTTCTTTCGGTGGGGATGGGATAGGTGGCAAAAAAGAAAATCCTCCTTTGCTATCTACCCCATAGTCCTCAAAATTACATTAACAAGCACAGATCTACTGGAAAGAAGCCACCCTCAGAATCACGGAAGAGATCAGGAGATCGGGTAGGCTTCTACCACCGTGGAGCACGTGTCTCTCTCCCCCTCCGCCACATCGGGCTGCACTAAGCGTGAGCTAGGGAGGCGGCATCTTTGCTGATGAGAAGGATGAGATTCTCCGGATCTTGGCTGATCACAGGAAAGCAGGTGGGTTCTCCCCCGCCCTGTGTTTATTAGTGCTGACAGACGGAGTGCAAGAGCATCGTTCACCCCGAGGTGTTACATACTGATACACTGACAGGCAATTATCTTTGGAGAGAGTGTTAAAACACAATAATTAATTGGAAGAGCAAGCGAAAGAGTGGTGGCCCCAGGCTGAGGCAGAATGGTATTTCTAGAAAACACTCTGTGAGGCTGGTAATTTAGCCTCAGTGGGTCATTTGATTGCACCACCTCCCCAGTCCCGAAACCTTCCCAGCGCTTTGTTTTTCAAAAGCATTAGCCATGAATGTGTCTCAGATGTCATTAAAGTGCAGACTAACCTCCCACAGCAACTTTCCAAAATGGTGCCTGGCAATAGAGAAAAATCACTGCCTTGGTAAAGATGTCTCACACAGCCCTGCTTTTGTGATGGCCCGTGCTGGCAGTGTCTTTGTTTCAAACAGAGGCTGACACATGTCTGCTTAAATAAAACATTCGCACTTTAGCTGATTTGGTGGGAACAAGAAGTTCACATGCCAAAGCATGGGCTGACCTTCCCGACCCCCTCCGCAGCAGCAGGGGGGAAGACTGCATTGTTGTCTCCTTTTACTAAAAAGCATGGAGAAGGGTGAGCTTTTCTTTTGCTTTTTTTTTTTTTACCATGGTGACATCCATTGGCCTATATTTGATATTCTGCATAACGTACATGTGTCAGCAATCACACATTTGATTGGGAAGGGGGAAAGGGGACGAGGAAGGAAGAGAAGGATGGAGGAAGCTTTTTACAGTTTAGCAAGAACCTGAATGTATTACAGAGGATTCCTCAGTTGCAAGCGGGTAGAAACCACCTGGATTTAACTGAAAGGGGGAAAGGGGAGATTTCTTTTTAGGACACAGGATTTCTAACAGAATCCAAAGGAAAGAAGGCTTCCTGACCTCGGAAACAGGTCAGAACAAAAAGCCATTTGCTCTCCGTCCATCTCTTGCCCCTAATAATGGCTTCATTTGCTTCTTGCTGTTGAAGCTGGACCCTCTTCCTCTCTGGCCCACATGGTCATGGACAACCCCAAGCCCCAGGAACCAGGCCACATGTTGAAGGTACAACCACACGACATGAAGAGTGTCTCACGCATGCTGTCTCATGGATAAAATTCCCAAGCCTCGGACAAGGGTTTTGATTGGTCCGCCTGAAGTTAGGTTCCTACCCCTTGTGTAAGCAACCTCATCTCCAAAAATCCTATCAGACGCTGGAGGGTCTGGTAATTCATGGGTGAGATTATACGACACCATCCAATTTGCCGCGGAGAAGGTAATGGAACTGTAAAAATTAGAAAAATAAAATAGAAGGTTGTGGTTTACTCTAGAGGGTAAATCACTTTGAACAAAATGGTATACTTGGGGGCAGATAGGGGTTCAATGACAGGGAAGATACCCAAAAAAGTTGTACTACGTAACTGATTTAAGAATAAATAAGAATAAAAAATAAGAATAACTTAAACTCAAAAAATAAGAATAACTTATTTTTTAACTAAAGAAAATATTGGGAGAGATTTAGTGCTAACTGTGCTGAGTTATTTGGAGGAAGCTTAGAGAGCAGAAGTCAGGATTTAGTGGTTCTCTGCAACCTTTCCTAGACTGTATCACCCTCCCCTGTATTCTCCAGGAGAGGCATTTTATGGTTGTCTAACATCCTGCATTTCCTTTTCTGGACAACCTATATAAACCTGTGGCATAAAAGGTTTAGGAGTCCTGGATTGTTTTGCCTTTCTTGTATTGCTATGAAGGAATTATCTAATTAGGGTATTGTAGAAGTCATAACTCTCTGAGTCATGTGCGACAGAAACCAATTCAGACTGGCTTTTTAAAAGGGGGGGGACATATCATGGTACACTGTAACTGAGAAGTGCTTTGGAGGGTCAGGGCAGGCATGAATGGCAGTGTCTAGAGGAAATCAAGTGTCTTGTTCAGGCTCTCTCTTACCCTCCTTCTTGTCTCAGCTGATACCGTCTATGTGTCAGCTCCATTCACTCCTGCTAAGATTGATCTTTTTCCCTGTGCTCAAAGAAGATGACTGCTGGCAGCCTCAGCTTCACCCCTCCCTGGCACCAAGACTCAGGCAAAAAGCAGCTGCAGCTGACGAGTCCTTGCAAGACTCTGATTGGCTGAGCTTGGGTCATGTGCACATCCCTGACCCAATCACTGCAACCAGGGCTAGCCTGGGTCAGTGTCTAGCCCCATGGAGGGGCAGGGTCCAGGGCACCACAGTGTGGTACCTCCCAGACCACACGGTGTGTGAAAGGGATGGTTCCCCCCAAAGAAAGGGCTGTGTGCACACAAACAATATCTGACCACCATGGGTATTCATCTTGTCTATTATTGTTGGACATTAAAGAGGCACATTTAGGGCCAATAAATAGCCTTGGTGCCAAGATATTGGGGCCTCAAGGATCCATCTGGCAATGCTTCCAGTGCTCATGGCATCCTGCCAGAAGATGCTAAGAGCTCAGAAGCATGTGGGATTACTAAATGGGTCTCTGATAATAAACCTCCAAGGTTAAGGCTCATAGTGGCTTTATAGGCTCTTTCCTCTGATCTCTCTTGAAAACATCCTCATTTTTTGTCGTGGGATCTGGTTTGTTCTGATGATGGAAGACGGAAAGGAGGGGACTAATAGGGAACTGTGGGGAAAATGTTTCAGTGGGAAAGATGTTTTGTTTGCTTGTTTTTGTTTTTGTTTTTTAATTCTTTGAGAAAATTGTGGATTCACAGGCCATTGTAAGAAATAATAGAGAGAGATCTTTACACCCTTCGCCCAGTTTCCCCAAGGGTAACATCCTGTATAACTGTGGTATAGTGTCACCACTAGGAAATTGACACTGATACAACCCATGGATCTTACTCAAATTTCACCAGTTTTACCTGCACTCATTTGAAGACTGGATTATAATATGTATACATTTTTCTCAGTAGTTACTTCTTTGAGCTGGGCTTGATGTTGGTGCTCATTATGAGAACAAAAAAGTTTCCTAAGTTTCTACATCCAGATGCCTTCCTGTAATCCTCTGGGATCCGATTAGATTACACCTTGAAGGGAGAGTGGAGATGATCTCTATGACTAAATATAAATAGGCTGTTCATTTCTGTAAATTACAAAAAGTTTTGGATTCCCAGCTGGCACTGATTTGGATGTACCCAGCAGGCACTGGAGACACATGGGCAGTGTTTTGCACTTTGCAGCAGAGTGTAGGGTGTAGGGTGGCTTGGGAGGGAGGGAGGGAGGCTGGAGGAAGGGAGACACCTAGTAAGCTAAAGCACAACTTGAGATGAGATGCAGCCAAGGACTGAGGCAAAGCTGTGGAAATCAAGAGAAGGGGACACACTGGGGAGATGCAGAATAGTCGGAGAATGGGCAGGTCTTTGCACTTGGTTGAGTGTGTGTGTGTGTGTGTGTGTGTGTGTGTGTGTGTGTGTGTTCATATCCACTACTGGCCTTCGTCTGTTCTAGAACACAATCCAGGAACCCCACATTGCACATAGATGAGCTTTATTTTTGCACGCTTCATTTTGAGGAACCGATGGAACAGCTGAGTGGCATGGTCTCTTCAAAGCATGGATGATCTTGTCTCTAGCTTTGGCTGTATTTGGCAGAAGGTAGAGGTGGGTTGGAGAGAATCAACCTGCCAAAGTTTTTGTTTTCGTTTTACAAGATTTTCTAGATGTTACCTCTCTTCAACTCTGGGGAGATTTTCAGGGGATCCTACATGAAATCAGGTAATATATCATGTGAGTCTCCAAGCCCCTTTCCAGCTGCTAAGGTGCAGAATAGGCAGAGGCTCGGAGAAGCCGCACTGTGGCTGAGGAAACACAACTGACAAGGGCTGGCCGTGGGATCCCGCCCAGGACTGTGGGTCTCCAAAGTCTGCTCTCATCGCAGAGGGAAAATGCTCCTGCCCTACTTATCTTCCCGATCACAGAAATATGGTTGTTTTGGAGAAGAACTATGATTGTCTTTGGATCCCTAGATGTGCCTGCACAATGGCTGACATAATGAAGCTGCATCTTACATAGTTGTGGAAGGAAGGGAGGGGAGGAGGAGAAAAAGATAGTCTGAATCCATATACTCAGATCCTAAGCATTAGGAGGCTAAATTAATTGCTTGAGTTAGGATTTAATTAGGGCTTTAAACAACAGCTGTGTTATCTTGAGCGCCAACTGTAGATGACAGCTCACGATCCACAGTTACCTATCTGAGACACTGCACCTATTTAAGATAAGCTTCCATAAACTGAAGGCGCACAAGGAACTATATTTAAATGGCAGGAGCAATCTCTCCACCCTGAAGTGAAAGATTGCTAATATCTCACACCTTTGGACAAGGCTGGAGATGGATAATATAGCAGAAGCAAAACATGTTAAGACTGGGAGTCGGGAGGCATGGGATTGGATCTTGGTGGTTTATTAGCTGTGTGGCCTTGGGTAAGTTCCCCTTCCAAGGTCTCCATGGCCTCATCGGAGAAGTGACGATCGAGGTCTCTTCCAGCTGGAAAGTGGTGCCAGCGCACGGTCGTAGTGAGCTCTCAATGTTTCTCCTGAGATTCAAAAAGAAGAAATACTGTCCTAATTCCTTTTTTTTTTTTTTTTTATCAACTTATTTATTTATTTATTTATTTATTTATTTTTGGCTGTGTTGGGTCTTCGTTTCTGTGCGAGGGCTTTCTCTAGTTGTGGCGAGCGGGGGCCACTCTTCATCGCGGTGCGCGGGCCTCTCACTGTCGTGGCCTCTCTTGTTGCGGAGCACAGGCTCCAGACGCGCAGGCTCAGTAGTTGTGGCTCACGGGCCTAGTTGCTCCGCGGCACGTGGGATCTTCCCAGACCAGGGCTCGAACCCGTGTCCCCTGCACTGGCAGGCAGATTCTCAACCACTGCGCCACCAGGGAAGCCGTGTCCTAATTCCTTTTGTTCAAAGCCGCGTGAGCTCCCCAAAGCAGCCTCTTCCGTGTTCTCTTGGCCCTTTCTGGTCTCTCTCCTGCCACTCTGGATTTTATGGATCCAGGAGGGAGAGGCCCACGCTGGCTTGTGTGTCTGTGTCTGCCTCGTGCTCACAGCTCCATGAGGACAGTCCCACGTGGGGCTGAGTCCTCTGTGACCGGAGCCCACCCGAGGGCGGGCAGGGAGTGGGCATCTCAGGAAAGGGTGGGTGAAGGAGTAAATGGATGAACAAACAAGCAAAGGAACAAATGAGTGATGACTCATAACTCTCGGCAAAAGAAGCCAAAACCCCAGGCAGCCCAGAAGGTCTGCCTTTTCCTGGGAACAAGTGCCCACGTGTTTGAGCTCCTGTGTGCCGAGAGCCAGCACTGCACTCCGCCTTTCCCACCCACCACCATCCTCCCAGCAGCTCTCTGGAGCAGGTGCAGTAGTTCCATCCCATTGCACAGAGGAAGGGACCCAGACTTCAAGTGCCCAGGGCCACACAGCCGGGGGTCAGATCCTGATCTGCCCAAGCCAGCATCTTGATCCCCGCACCCAGGGAGATGGGTCTGTGCCTTCACTGCCTCTGAACCCCTTGTTTCATCAACAGGATCCTTTCTGCCCATGTGGCACTGAGAGCCCCTTCCCATATGGACAGCGGTTGAACAGAAGTGATTGGGAGCTGCATGGCCCCCTTAGGAAGAGGGAAAGGTACCTGCTTTGGAATGAGATACAACTGGGTTTTAATTCTGGCTCTTCCACTTATCAGCTTTGTATTCTTGGCCAAGTCCCGTAACCTCTCTGAATCTCTGTTTCCTCTCGTGTGAAACGGGGATAAGACTGTCCACCTCTTGGGGCTGCTGTGAGGATTAAAGCTCGGCCATGGAGAGTGTTTAATTCCGGGCTTGACCCACGGCTGCTGATAAATAAAGCAGTAACGGCAGCGTATACTTAGTTGGGAACAGTTTGTTTTTCCATGCCCCTCAGTAAGGTAAGCATGGCATTTGACACCTTTTACAGATGGGGAAACTGAGGCACACAGGGGTGAAGTGACAAGCCCAAGGTGCTGCAGTGTACGAGGGGTAGAGCTGAGACTAGGCCACCCCGCGTGCAGATTTCCCTTTGTCTCGGTGCTCTGCGTTGCCCTACGCGGGATGGGGGGAGCGTCTCTCTCCTGTCCACTTGGCCCGGTGTGGGATGAGTACCCTGGTCTGGAAGCCCTGAGTGATGCACATCGCCAGCTAAGGCACAGGCACCGTCCTGGGGCCTTGACGTGGGGAAGCAAGGCCATAGGGCCTTCGCTGAAGCCAGTGTGACTGCTGCTTCCGCCTGTGTGGGGGCAGTGAGGACCCTGAGCGCCAGAAGCAAGTGGTGGGTGATGTCGGGGGAGCCGTCGGGGACGCCGAGTGTGGTCGGATCTGCAGGTGACAGTGGCCTGGTCCTCTCTGCCCGGCGTCTGAGGGTCAGGAGAGGGGAGGTCTGGGTGAGACAAGCCTCAGAATGCTGTGTCCCAGGCTCCTGGCCTCCTCCAAGGGGACACTGGAGTGGACCGTCGGAGGCCACGGGGAGGAGAGAGCGGTGGGCCGTGCAAAGCGGGCTGCACAGAGGCGAGCGCGGGCCCCCGGCCCCAGCCCTTGAGTTGTGCCACCGGGTTCCTTTCACGTGAGCCTTCTCGAGGGAGAGAGAATGGGATTCACCTGCTTTAGAAAGGTTGCGATTTACCTGCAGGACTTTGCACAGGGCTCATTGGAGCCCAGGGAAGTCAGGTGCACTGGCTGGGGGCCCCCGGGCTGCACAGGGAGTGGGGGTCTGCAGCCACCCCGGGGTGGACAGTTCTGCCACTGACACGGCATTTTATCTTCCGATTGGTCTGAGAAAGGGTCTCAACTTGGCCCAGGCTGCGCTGGCAGTTAGGGTCACAGATAGGACTTGGGGCCTTCCCCGAGGGATGACGTCCTGGCCCTGCCCCCTCATTTCCCCAGAGCCTCTCGTTCTGACTTTTGGCTCCATCTCCAGATGAGGTTATGCTTAGAGGTACGGATGGGACAGGAAGGAGACATCTGTCACATCACTCTCGATAAACTATTTTCCATACCCATCTCTTCACTTTAAATGCATCCAGAGCCCCACAAGATGAACCTGGCCTCAGCCTCTCGGGAGCTTCAAGGCTCAGGATGAGGCCGGGTAACTCAGACCCACTCAGGAGTGGGGTGTCTGTCACCCGCCTGCCTTGTGACAACAATGATGATGCCCCTCATCTCGCTTGTCACCCCCTTGGGGCCCCCCAAGATGTGGGGACCGGCATTGATTGAAACCACAGCAAACTGGGCCGGCACTGCCTGTGATGCGATGCTGAGAAACACACCCAGCTGCTTTCAAAGCGCCTTTCTCTCCTCTCCTTTCTAATGAAAACCCTTGTGTAATCTGTTAGTGCCGCGTCTGCTGGAGCATGAATTATTCAGAGAAGTCTCTGTTCCGTTATCTCCCCTCCCCGGGGACGCCCCTACCATTGTCCGCCCTGACGGGTCATTATGCACTCTGTGAATTTAATCTTTTAGGCTATCTGGCCACACAGAAAAAATGTATGAATAACAATTTTCCTGTAATAACCTTCAACTAACCTTTCAACCAGAGTGAGTCATTCCAATCCCATTTTCACATCAAGAGGAGTCAAAGGCATGCAGTTAGCTCTCGTCTGTTTCAGGAGCTGCCCCACCTCTGCCGCACCCTTAATTTTTAAAGGGGTGTTAAAGAGTGTTAGGGAGCCAGAGGAGGGTGTGGGAGGGTTGGGTGGCAAGAGGCGGGCTCTAGAGTCCTGACCCTAAGTCTGGGCCAGGGGTCCCGAGCCTCAGCTTTTCCCTGTGGACAGGGGAACCGGACCACCCCATCCAGGTCCTAGGGCCACTGCATCTGGCTCTCATCAGACAGCAGTGTGATTTTTCTTTTTTGCCCCACTGAAGGCAGCCCTAATTCCTTCCTTTGCTCCTGCATAAGGAAAAATGTCCCCTCTGCCCAGAGATTTCCCCAGAGCCCTTCCACAGATGGCAATTTCAGATCAGTTTTAGCTTTTGGTGAGAGCTGTGATGTCACCATGCTGCTGACATGAGAGAGGACGGGAGAGGGTGGGGCCATGCACGCACCCAGGAGCCCTAACCTCCCCCCACCCCTGGGTTCCCACAGTGCAGAGATCTGGAAGGAACCTGGAGTTTGGAGTCAGGTAACGGACTTTGAGAGTTGGCTCCTCCAGCTGTGTGACCTTGGGTAAGTCACTTCCCCTCTCTGGGCATTGGAAGGGTTCCATGGGTAAGATGGGTTTGTTTGCGGGGTTGTTTTGAAGATCAAATGAGACATTGAAGCAATCTGTCCGGTGCAAAGCCCTGGGCCTGAGTTGGTTCCTCTCCTGGGGCTGAGACACCCCTACCCCACTTTCCCCATCTCCTTTTCCCCTTCCTGAGTTCAGCTGGTTATGAGCACCTGTCTCCCCCCTTCCCCCAGGCTCTTTGGCTCTGAGGCAGGGTCTGATACACTCATCCACACTCAGGTCTGAGAACAGCAGCTCCCAGTGGCTCAACAGACCCAAAGAGAGAGGAGGAAGGATACCCACTCCAAAGGGGTCTTGGCCCACCCACTGGGTCCTGCAGAATTGCCTTTGGCTACTGGACGGCATCTTTGATTCTGCTTTTCTGGTTTGCCTCATACCAATCTTCTTTTCTTTTTTAACCAAATGGGAAAAGCAAACCCAGGGTGTGAAAGGACTTCTGCAGGTCATAATTCAGAGGGTCAAAAACAGACCCTGACAAGGACCCTGTGTCCTGACTCCCCTCTGGGTGCTCAGATCATCTCACTGCCCCTTAAAGCGCTTGGATGGCGGTGGCAGTACAGGCCCTCGGGCAAGAGATCTAAACAGACATTTCTCCAAAAAAGATGTGCAGATGGCCAAAAAACACATGAAAAGATGCTCAGCATCACTAATTATTAGAGGAATGCAAATCGAAACTACAGTGAGGTACCACCTCACACTGGTCAGAATGGCCATCATCAAAAAATCTACAAACAATATGTGCTGGAGAGGGCGTGGAGAAAAGGGAACCCTCCTGCACTGTTGATGGGCATGTAAATTGGTACAGCCACTATAGAGAACAGGATGGAGGTTCCTAAAATACCTAAAAATAGAGCTACCATATGATCCAGCAGTCCCACTCCTGGGCATATATCTGGAGAAAACCATAATTCAAAAAGATAACATGAACCACAGTGTTCATTGCAGCACTATTTACAATAGGCAGGACATGGAAGCAACCTAAGTGTCCATTGTTAGAAGAATGGATAAAGAAGATGTGGTACCTGTACACAATGGGATATTACTCAACCATAAAAAGGAACGAAATAATGCTATTTGCAGCGACATGGATGGACCTAGAGATTGTCATACTAAGTGAAGTGAGTCAGACGGAGAAAGACAAATATCATATAATATCGCTTATATATGGAATCTAGAAAAATGGTACAGATGAACTTATTTGCAAAGCAGAAATAGAGCCACAGATGTATAAAACAAACTTACGGTTACCAAGGGGGGAAGGGGGGGTGGTGGGATGAATTGGGAGATTGGGATTGACATATATACCCCACTATGTGTAAAATAGGTAACTAATGAGAACCTACTGTGTAGCACAGGGAACTCTACTCAGTGATCTGTGGTGACCTAAATGGGAAGGGAATCTAAAAAAGAGTGGATATATGTATGTGTATAACTGATTCACTTTGCTATACAGCAGAAACTAACACAACATTGTAAAGCAACTATATTCCAATAAAAATTAAATTTTTTAAAAAAGGGCAGGGACCCCAGATCTCCCTCAAATCACACCGTGCAGGCCAAGCTTTAGCGAGTTTTTTCTCTCAGGTCACAAAAATGGTCAGGGAGGTGGTCCTGAAGTTCTGACAGGTTCCTCAGTGGGCGATGGGCAGTCTGGGTGATCACAGAGACAGCACAGAGAACCCCGGGGGCCTGTGTGAATGAATGGGTCTGCGCAGAGAGAGCAAGGTGCCACGAGGGTGAGAACAAGAGAGAGAGACGGGTGAGCGAGCACTAAGCAGGGTTTATCTGCCGTTAGTTTTCAGACCATCTTTGCCGCTTCCCATGCTCCCGGCCAGCTGTCCTGCTGTCACAGGG
Source organism: Balaenoptera borealis (assembly GCF_965194805.1). NCBI lineage: Eukaryota > Metazoa > Chordata > Mammalia > Artiodactyla > Balaenopteridae > Balaenoptera > Balaenoptera borealis. Next base: position 117,774,733 of record NC_138866.1, on the reverse strand, counting down.
CAGGGATGTGCAGGCCCCGTCCCACATCTGCGTCCCCGCCTGCTCCTTGACCCCGCCCAGGAGGCCACCACCCTGGCTCTTCCACAGCCCGAATCCTGTACGCTTGCTTTGGTTGCTTTAAGAGCATCCCGTCTCCCGCTTGACCTCTCTTCCTCCAGAAAGCTCGCTCAGTTTGTCTTTGAGGACTGGAGGGAGGCAGCCTGGACCCAGCCCTTCCTTCCTCTCCATTCCAAGGCCGGTTGGATTCCTGTTCAGACTTTTCCTCCCGTCTCCCTCTGATGTATTTGCTGGGCTCTGAGCGAAGCCCCGCTGCCCCTGCAGAAGGATCTTCCTGAAAAAACGTTCCCCGAGGGCTGAAAGGAAATACAGAAAAACACTGACAATTGTTGCCTTTGGGCAATGGGATTTTAAGTGGGTTTTTAAAGTTTTACCTTTTTCCCCTACTTTTTGGTAGTTTCCAAACTTTAAAAAATGTATGTTATAAAAGTTGACAGAATGTAAGAGAATCGCCGTTCTCAACATCTTTCCCCTCCTACTTCAGATCTGATAGTAATGCTCTGCTGCCCATTTGACACACAATTCTGGAGAACCTACTGAACACTGGGCACCCAGGAGCACCACACAGAAGGCCAGCCTTATGATTGGCAGGTGTAGCTGTTTGTGAGTTCAGAGGCTTCTGGAAGACACCCTTGTTAAAAGAAAAAACCCTCCACCTGCTAGCTGGGCCCTGCCCCTCAAGAACTCAGACGTGAGGCTCAGAGGCGGTTTTGCTGAGCTGCATGAGACTGTGGGCGCAGGCAGTCCTGCTTTGGGCTTTTCTCCAGAAAAATGGAGTTCTCCTTCACGCCATAAAAGCAGCCTAGCCTCTGAGCTTCCCAGGTCTTGGCCATGGTAGACGGAAGAACAGCAGGGGACCCCAAGGGAACTGACTGCCAGCCTGGGTAGGAATTGGCAACGACTAAAGACAAAGGCAGTGTTACTTGGCAGATACCATGGAGCCCACAAGGAGTGGACGCATTCACTGCACGGAGATCCACCATGCTGGTTTGGAGGCGCACGGGAAACAGCGCTGGGCTCCTTGGAAATGCTTGACAGCGAGAGTGGCTGTGCTGTTTCATGGAAGAGGGCACGAGAGCCAGTAACATCCATGATTATAGAAATGCAAGCCTGTTTTCACTCTCTCAGACAAAGGGTCAGTAGGCTATTGGGCTGCATCTTAGTGGGTTGTTTGCCTACCTGCCGCCTCCCTTGGAGCAGCTCTTTGGGGTTGGGGACCATGGCTGACCCTGCCCTGTTTCCCCACTGTGCCTTGCTAGGGCCCTGCCCCTAACGGTGTTTATTACAAGTGTGTAGCCAGGAAGGTAGAGAAGACAGAGCCTTTCCAGAGAGCGAATGTGAATGGAGCGACTGGGGCGAGGAATACCAGGGCCTTTGAGCCATTTGTGAAGGAGGGATGAATCCAAAATGGCAGCTGAGGGCACCAAGAACAAAGCTTAGGGGCCACCATTAGGGTATCACCCGGACTTGGGACTGGGCTTCTGCTTCAATGTCTTCACAGGCTCCCAGGAGAAAGGCAGCCCCCCAGGGAGGACCTTTCCTAGGTCAGAATTCAAACGCAGGTCCATCTGTGTCTGAAGCCTGCTTGCCTAATCCATCCCATCTCCGTTTCCAGCACCCACAAGATAGTTCCCGATCCCTATGCACTTCATCTTAGCTTTGTTGATTTCTCCACTGGCCCATATAACAGTCACGTTCCTTCACCTCCACTGTCCCTGTCACCTCCTCTTCCTCTGCCCCATTCATACCTCCATCTTTTATAATTATTCCTGACTGCCCGCTCTCAGACCCTGATATGAACATGAGATCCTTCTCCTTCTGTGCCAACTAATAAACCCTGTTGTACAGTCTCCACTCCTGGAGAGCTTGCCTTGGAGTCTGGAGCAGATTCTCCTGCAAGGAAAGCGCACAGCAAGGCTGGGGGAAAGTGCTCTGAACTTCTGGTGCCTGTTCGCTCAGATGTTTCCCATTTTCAATGTATATAAAAGAGCAAAATGGGCTGAAGAGCCAACATTTGTGCTACAAAACATGTCGTATCAACAACAGCAACCTTTTCCCCAGAGAAAATTAGGTTGTGTATATGTGTATGTGTTTTTTTCTTTTTTTCCGGGGGTGGAAGTGTTGCATTTTAATGCCTGATTTTGGCACTTGGTGCAGAAAAATAATTTTGAGATGCCAGTGGCCACATTTTCCTCCATCCCATCTCAGAAAACTCGTTTATGTTTAAATTTCTTGCAGCTGAGTTATATACACAGTACATGGGGGCGGCTGTTCAAAATGTACACATTTATAGCTCCACTGTATTTTTTTCCCCTTTGCAATACAGAACTGAGACATAAACACCACCCCCATGTGACTGCACACAAGGTATGTATGTGACAAAAATAAATCCCCCGGGATTTCTCCAGCCAGGCTTTTGTGCACACAGGCACGACACATGTCAGTGCAGATTGCCAACAGGTGTGGCTCAGGGGGAGGACACAGCAAAGGACAGGTGGGATGACTGTGCAGAAGCTGGTGGAAAGATGGCAGAGGGGACGCACCACCCTTCTCTCCCACAGCCTGGCCCGGTCCCCCTTCTAGACCGAGTGCAAGGCACGATCGCCGCTGTATGGCCAAAATGTGGGATTCTGGGCAATGCTATAGCTCTAAGATTGGCCTCTGCAGGAGGGACGAGGGGACATAAATGTCATCCCGAGTTTGGGGAGTTGCAGTAGCCTCTCTGGGGAAAGGCCCCATTTACCCCTCACTGCCCAGTGGTTGAGAAACCAGCTGTTTGGGGACCCTGTGGAATCCAGGGTGATGTGTATTGGGGTGCTCCGGAAGCACAGCTTGTTTCTGAGACCCATGAGATACATCGGACAGGCATTGTCCTCCCATTTCGCAGGTGAGTACCAGAGAGGCTGAGTCACTGGCCCACCGTCACACAGCCAGCCGAAGGTAGAAAGGAGCTCTGGAGCCTTTCTGGAGCAAAGGCAACAGACCCTGAGGAAAGTCTGAGGGGAATGGCATGGGTGCAGCGTGACTTGAGGGACAGAGGAAGTCTTGCCTCACCCATTTGCAGACCTGAAATCCTTCTGGGGAGAGTCAGTCATTGGGTTTTGATAAAATTTCCCAAAGGTGGGGGAGCACTAGATTCCTGGGATATGTGAAGTGTGAAAGGGCTCTGTGCCCAGAGAAGTTTGGGAAATGCTGATTTAAAGAAATGTAGACTTTTCTACCTTGCAGGACTTGTCAGAGCCTTTAATTTGCTAATGATCCAATGTGGGGTGTGGGGGCACAGGTTGGAGCCTCCAGGATTTCCCAACCCCACTGACCAGGGCACTATCTTCACCAAGCCCTTACCAGGGCTCTGTAGACACACATTTTGTGAAATGCTGGATTGCTGCAGTGATGAGTTTAGAAAGGTGTATTTTCTTGGGGAGGAGTGAAATATTATACCAATATTGATTAAACTCTCCAAAATGCAAAGTGGTTTGCAAAAATTAGCTTTGAATCATCTGGAAGGCTCAGAGGAAATGGGACACAGCAAAGGTAAGTTTTGATTAGAAGAAGAACAGAGGGAAGTGAAACCACCTTAAATCCAATTTGAGAAAAGCTTATTTAAATGTGTTGCTGAAAAAAACAAAAAAGAGGTTTCGTGTTTTGTAGAAGTTAGATTTGGCACCAGGAACTCTTCAGCTGAGTCTGAAAGGCGCTGACCCATCGCTCTAGGAGCCTGTGTCCCGTGCAAGCAACACGTGGCCGGAGGCATCATGGGAAACACCTGTTGGCTGGGAGTGGGGGGAGGGGGAACTGGGAGCTGAATTGTTCTTCATTTTTAAGAGGAGAGAGATTTCTGCTTTCTTATGGAAGAAAAATTTTTTGTTTGTTTTTGTTTTTGGTTTTTGGTGATGCCATGATTTGAGAACACATTTTTGCTCCATCAAAGGGTTTTTAAATAAATGAAGCCCAAATGCAGGCGCTGGATCTCGGGCACCCCCGTTGCCTGGCTCCTAGTTTAGGGCTGAGTGCATAAGGGAAATAGTTCTGCTGAAATGGACATTTGACTCCTGCGATTTTAAGATGGAATTCTAATGAAAAAAGTAAGTTTGCACATAGTCCTTTCTGGCAGGACTGTCCTCTACATTGTGGCTCTGTCCAGAAGAAGCCCGGGGTTGGGGAGGTGACTTGGGGGTCCATGCCTGCCTCTGCTTCTCTGTGGGTGGCCACAGGCAAGTCTCGTAACCTCTCTGAGCTCCAGTTTTCTCACCATAAAATAAGGAGCCTAAAAGCTGCCTTGCTTATCTCTCATGTGATGGAAGCGTTAAAGGAGTGAAGGAATAAACACACGTTGTAAAATTAAGATGCCATACAAATACCAGTTATACCACATGATGGCATTTAAGCAATGTCAGGAAAGCCTCCTTGCCTATCTAGAAATACCTTTTGTCAAGGATTGTCAAGGGGCCTGAAATTGTATCATTAGAAATGCATTCCCTGGGATGTTAAAGGCTTTTAGATCTTTTAAGACATTTTCACTAAAATGCATTTGGGAGACATCAATATGAAGCCATTATCTCTGAGCCCCCGAGAGCCTGGCCGAAGAGATGGACTTGTCCAAGCTGGCAGCAAACTAGCAAACCAGCTGAGGGGGTGGGGAAGTGATAAAGAAAAGTTGGTGTTCCAGGAAGGGATCCCCAGGGATGTGAAAGACCAGGGCTTCTTACCCTTGACTGTGCCCACAAATGGCCTGGGGATGGAGTTAAAATGCAGATTCTGATTCAGGGGGCTTGGGAGGGGCCTGAGAATCTGCATTTATCACAAGCTGCCAGGTGAGGCTGATACTGCTAGTCTGAGGTCCACATTTGTGGTACAAGTATAATAATACTAAAAATAACTAACAGCAAATCCAACTCTCCCAAGAACATCTGGCTTTGGCCGAAGGCCTAAGCACTGTAGGATTTGGTGGTTTGGGAGGAATTCTGAAAAAAGGCACTGCTCCCTTGTGAGAGGAGAGTGACTAACACATGGGGATGCTGTTTGTTAATTTGGATCTGTTGTTTTGTGTGGACTTGCTTAGTGAGCTGTGGTCTTAAGAACTGTTAAGATGTGCATGCAGGATGGGGCTTTGAGACCTTGCTGGGCCCTACCCTCCCACCCTGACAGAGTCCAGTGTGAACTAAATCTTCCTGCCCACCCTCATCCCCTGCCCCACTTTCCCCTCCCCTTGCTTTGTCACCTCCCCCTAGCTCAGGTTTTCTTGAGCCTCTGGCTCTAATCTGCCTCTGCGTGTTGAGTGGTGTTTATGTGTGTACATACATTTCTATCTATCGATCTCTCCCTCTTCCTCTCTCCCAGTCTCTCCCTCCTCCTCCTCCTCCTCCTCCTCCTCCTCCTCTTCATCATCGAATCATCATCTCTGTGTTTCTTCTCCAGTAGCTGGTTCCCAGAGGAGGGGTGACGTATCAACTCACCAGGTGATCAGTGTTTACTCCCCCGCAATCCCGGGCATTTTAGCACTGGATGATGAGCCCCTGAGGGCAGACGCAGGTGTTCCTCTGTTTGGAGCTCCACATCTTGGATCAGGCATGGACCAAGAGATTTGACAGTTGTAACAGCTCCGTGTGGAGCTGGGTTTGCAGGTCTCGTGGCAGGCACCTCTGAGCCCCAGGTGACGTGTACACTGCTCCCAAGCTCTTGTTTTCTTGTTTTCCCTGGTCCTGGAAGCTACCACATGAGGATGAATAAGGAAGACTCAAAATGTAGTGCATGAAACCAGTCATCTACCACAATGGGAGCCCAGCTGATTATCTGTGAACATACGATTGAAGGACCTCTCCCACCTGCATGGCCGGGGCGTCCTTCAGAGAGAATGACTGGGGAGGGGTTAATGCCAGGGGGAAGCCTGGGCTACCAGAAGGGAACGAGCTGCACGGTACATCTAAAGAGGGGGACCTGGGGGAACACATTGGTCTCCCAGCATCCTGGGCACAGGGCACCTGGTTGGGGGGAAGATCTGTCCTTACAGGGAAGGTCAGGTCACAAATATTTAACTTGATGACTGGAGCTCAGTGATGGGCATGTGAGGGCTCATTATACTATTCTCTCTATTTTTGTGTAGATGACATTTGCCAAACTAAAAAGGAAAGGAAAGAAGAAAGGAGAGAGAGAGAAGAAAGAAAGAAAGATCAACACATGTCGTGCTTCCCATACTACTTTCTGATTACAAGCTGACTACCCACCTTCCTTCTGGTAAGGGCGGCTCTGATCCTGGCCACGTGGTTCTGGCTTACTTGGTGATTGTTTTTCCCTTTGCGAATTAAGAATGTGGCATTCAACTTTGGATGAGCACTGCCCCAAGTGTGGTATGGGGATCAGAGCCTATGTGTGAACTGTTCGTTACCAGGCATTGGGCATAGAATACAAGGTAATCGAGGGTAAATAATTTAGAAACTTTTGTAGCCAATGACTTTGCCCTACCGTCCAAGCTCATGGTCAGTGGATGGGTCTCGTGAACAGGGCTTGAGGGTAGTCAGATTCGAGTGGTGAATGTCATGTGGTGTGAACTGGGGCTTGATCACACACAGTAGGACCGAACATCAGACCATGATGGAGTGGATTTTTTTTTCAAGTGGTATCTCACAACATATGGCTTGAATCCTTGGGACTTTCGGTGGTGTCAATCAGTCCTTTAGAATCTAGTGGAGAGCCCTAACAAGAACAGATTTCTAGGCCTGCAAGAATAAGACCCCCTGCAAGGACCCTGGTTTGAATTGCAGATCTCCGTACGGGGGCCTGCCTGGTCCACCTGCCCAGCCTCCCTGCCCTACCCTCACCCATCTGCACCCAGTTTGTCGAAGAACAACAGATGCAAAGAGCCTGCAAGGGCAGGACAGTTTCTCGGGCTAAGCCAGATCCCCTCTCTCCCTTTTTTCAAATTAAAATGGAGATGTGCTTCAGCTGCCTCTCCCACATCCCTCTTCCTGGGAGGACCTGGAGGGGTCCTCAGGAGGGGAACAGAGGGGCACTCAGGGGCCCCACACAAGCTGTCGAGGCTGTTCTGGAAGTGGGTAATCTCTGAAAGGGTGATTTAGAGCGCGGCGTGGCAGGGCTGGAGGCAGTGAGGTAGCTGTTCCCCACGGCGCTCATTAAGTTTCCATAGATTGCATTTCCTGCCTCCCCCGCTAGCCCTCCAAAGTGCCTGTTACTAATTCATAAAAACACTGCAAGCGTGATCGAGTCCGCTGATTACTGGAGCAGGCAGACACAAGAGACGGTAAAATATTCCGTGTCTCTCTATCAGGCTCTCAGGGGCTCAGGAGGAAGAAAAAAATTAAAAAAGAGAAAAGCAACAACATGAAGAAAGGAATATGAAAAAAAAAAAAAAACCTGTGCTGTGAAATATTAATCAGAGCTGTTTGCCCCCGGGGGCCAAAAATATGAGGCGGCATAATCAATGTTGCAAGAGCTGCCCAGCAACATGTCTTTGAGAAGCTGATTATTGCGGGTAAACACAGCTAAATATTCTGAATCTTTGGACTGTGCCTCTGGTGTTGCTTGAGAATCCGATTCCCTTATCATCCTTCTGCAGGTGTGGCCCCGGGGGGGAGCGTGGGAGGTGTTGGCGGGATATGGCTTCCTGGGCAGGGAGTCACTTGGGCCCCAGTAGGAGCTACTTCTGCTCCTTTCCAAATGCTGATCAGGAGGGGTGTGGGGTAGGGGGTTGGGGGTGGATGATGCCCAGGGAGGTTTGTGTGTGCATGTGGGCTGGGGCCATCGTCCAGAGTTGGCTCTTAACAGCTAATGACCCGATGCTGGCCATGCCAAGGGAGCCCCAGTTCTAGAATGGCCTTCCTGAGGGTCCCCCAAAGGAGCCCAGCTGGTTTTAGGGGGAATCGGGTGGTGCATTCAGGGGTCTCTGGTAAGAATGGAGTCTTTCCAACTAAATTCTGCACTGGGGAGGATTTGGTTAGTTGACTGCAATATAAGCTCACAGTATGCACATCGTTGCATTAAGGGGTCCCCATCCCTTGAGCTCAGTGATTAAGATATGAAACCTGCATGCAAACTGGAAGGGAATGCTCACCTGTCACTATGGGCCGAAGTGAGCGTGGGGATCTTCCAAACCTGGGGGTGGATCTCACCTGCACAGAACCTGAGGCTATCAGAATGGAAGTGACTTTGGAGATCATGTATCTTCCTCATTGAGGACAGAGGCCCAGAGAGGGACAGTGACTTGCCCAAGGTCACACAGCAGAGATAGGATTCTTGATGCATAGGCCAATCTCCCAGCACACCCTTGGGGCATGAAGAAGGAGGAGCAGGGGCAAGTGATGGAGACTGGTTTGCGTTAAGCCTTCAGGCTTAAGGAAAGCTCCCTGTCAGCTACAAGGAGCTGGATCAGAGGGGAGTGAGCACAGAACAAGAGACAGTCCCCCCTGAATTCCTGGGTGCTAGTTTCAGCTCTACAGCTAAACTTTTGGAGAACCTTGATTAAATCACCCCCCTCTGAGCCTCAGTTTCCTCATTTGAAAGGAGTTTGACTAAGTAATGATAGCAAAGACCTCATCAAGTCCTGATGAAGGAGAGCAGTATTTGAGGTGAGCTGTGGCCAGGGTCTTCTCCATGAAGAACAGAAAGAGGATGGGGTTAAGTAAGGCAAACTGGACCAATCACAGCATCCCCCTATCCAGGGACCAGGAGAGCAGCTGCCACAAAACGATTCAGGAGGAGAATGGCCCTCTACCCCAAAGTGTCCTGAGTTACTTTGTTCTTCTCTTGGTGTTTATTATGGAAGCTCAGAACTCCATCTCTGTTCTCCATCAGTCACAACAGCAGAGGACCCACGCTGGGGAAGGACCTAGGCAGGCAATGGCTGATTGCTTTGGTGAGTGGCTTAACTTGGGAAAAAAGTATTCCTTATTGGCTTCAAGAGATGGTCATTCAAGCCAATTGGGCTGATAATGGTAATTGTAACTATCATTTGTGGAGAAAGTACATTATTCCCAATCTTAAGCTAATTCTACCCATTTTACAGAACTGGAGAGCAAGGATTAGCAAGGTTCAACAGGTCATAGAGCTGGCCAGTGGTGGAGCTCGGATTTGAACAAGGTCTCTGTCTGATTCCCAAGGCCCATGACCTTCCCACTATACCTCCCATTGATGTCAGGGGATGAAGAGGAAATGGATGTTTTCTAATGCTGATTTCTTCTCAGGCCAGGAAAGTGAGCTTCCAGGCTGGAAAGGAAAGAGTGCCATGAGCTGGTGGTGCAACTGTGATGGAGGGAGGAGGTCAGAATCCTGAACCTAGTCCAGTCTCCTAAGGCCGAAGAGCTATCTCCCCTGGGAACAGCTAGTGGTGATCTTAGGAGGACTGTGGGGATGAGGAAACTTGAATGGTAATAGAAATATCATGTATTCGTGAGCCTGCTGTTGCTCCAGGGAGGGATTGCAGCATGAGTGATTAAAACCATGATTTATTAGGAATTGGAAAATGGCATGGTGATCATCAGGGCTCAAGATGGCTTTACAAAGAATAGCTGAATCAAAATAAGCCTGTGTCAAAGCAGCACTCTTTGAAAAGGTAACTGGAAAGGTGATCAGAGAAACACAATAAATGTAACAGATCTAAATTTCTATAAAGTAATTGACATGGACTCTCAGGACATCCTGATGAGTGAGATGGAGAAATGCAGGCAGAAACCTTGGGAACCTGAGTTTAGCATAACTCAGAGAACTTTGACTAATGCCCAGTGCCTGGTCCTCAAGACACTCAGCAACATTTCCCAAATGGAGTGTCAATGTGGCAACAGCTGTGGCTGTGACTGAATAGGATCCCACCCCAGTCTGTGACTTCCCTCATCACCTGATATAGACAAGTCAGGTTTATATTAACTTGAGAATAAAATTAATTGTATAGCGTAATCTTTGTAAAGTTCTTCATGTACCCTTAAAATAAAATAAAAAAATAATTGAACATCCAGAAAAAGTTCTGGAAGGATCCACAGAAAACCCAATGCTAGTGGGGAGGAGGCAGGATGGGCATCAAGGGAGATTCTTTCTTTGGGATGATAATTCTATAATGAGGATTTGATTGGACCTTATTTGTTTGAATAGAACTAGAGAAGGAAAAATAAAAAGGGCTCTCTGGCTTATCAAATATTTGGTGGGATTTGAGCATCAGGTATGTTGTTGGTTTGGTGACGTGGAAGGTCCCTTCCAACCTTTGACTCTGTGCATCTCACCTTGGCTCCAACCCTTATTCATGGTGCTGACCTTGGACACACCCTCCCCTGCTCTGCCTCCACTTTCTGGAACCTGGTTCCTCCCTCACAGGAGAATCTAGTTTAGGCTTGTGGTCCCCAAATGTAGCTGTACATCAGAGTCACTTGATAAGCTTTTTAAAAACAAGAGATTCAGGGGTCACCCCATCCCAACAATGAATTAGGCAGCACCACTACCCTCTGTGCAGCAGCTAAGACAGAAATTCGAGCAGTGATGACGTAGTAAGCACCAGGTACCAAGCTCTCCCTTTTCATGCTCATGACACACTTATCCAGTTGGCATATGGTTGCCATCAAAGGACAAGGTCGCAAAGGCTTGGGGAGATGGGGACCTGTCCAAGGTCATGCAGCTAGGAAGTGACAGAGCCACAGTTTGGACCATTTCTTATGCAATAAGGGGCTCAGAGAAGAGGGTGATGACTTTTCATGGAGGAAGGATGGGTTCAGGAAGATTTCATTCAAATTTGGCATTTGAGCGAAAGCTAAAAGGGTGAGTGTACTTTGGTATCAGAGGCAGGCCTGGCAGGAGTGGTAAGGAGCAGCCCAAGTAAGATGGGGAGCTGTGCAAATCAGGCACCTGGGAGGCAGCAAGTGTGCTCCTCTGGCTCAGGGTTCTGGCCCAATGGGTGGGATGGAGCCAGGTAAGGTAGCAGTGACGTCCATCTCCTCTGTCAGTACTCCCTGGAGAACAGCCACTCAGGACCCATTCTGCCCATCAGTCAACATTTCTTGACCCCCTACTGTATACCAAACCCTGTGCTAGGCACCAAAGTTCCCAGAAACATGGAAAAGATGTGTATTCCAGCCCCCAGAGGCTCTCAGTCAGGAGGAAGACCAGACTGTGCTTCAAAAGAATGCCAAATAGTGATTCAGAACATCAATAGCAATGCAATAGAGCAACCCAAGAGATGCCATACTGCTCAGAGTTACCAGAAAAATAAATGGTTCAGACTGTACGGTTTGGTTGAGGTCAGGGAGGGAGAGAGGCTGTAGAACCAGCGGAACCTCAGCTGAAGGGTGGGCTAATTTAGAAAAGAGGAGGGAGAGCATAGCAAACAAGGCACACAGCACAAGCAAAGGTGCAGACGTCAGAAAACATCAGATGGCACTGGGGCCAGGCTGTGGTGTACAGACTCAGCTGTCTAGCCCTGGCCTGTGAGTGTGGCCTGGAGGATCACTAAGCCAAGGGCTTTTGTTGTGGAACTCCAAGATAGTTAGATGCCCTTAAAGCCAGTAACCAGGCAGTTTTTAGCCTTTGATATCTCGGGCAAATGGCTGTCCTGCAAAGGGCTCCAGGCAGCCCAGGCCCCTGGCACCAGAGCACCGGTAGCCCCAGTCTAGGCAGCTTCAGAGCCCCATCCTCTAAGGACAGTAGCTGCCTTCTACCTGCAGGGTTGCTGGGACGATTAATGAGCTCGTATTTATAAAGGACTCTCAGCTCCTCAGAAGGGCTCTGCAGAAGTACAAGTGGGTTATAATTACCACCGCTGTAATTAATGAGTCCCAACTTCTGAGAGAATATAAAGTGCATAATAAAAGGAAGGGGGAAAGCAAGAGAAAAACTCCGTGTGTTTGAACTTGGAATTTTTTTCCTTTGTAAAGTACGTTTTGATAAAGTTATCAAACAATATTATATTCTCTCCTTTCAAAACTGAGTGGAAGCCCAGGTGGGATGCCTCAATGCCAAGGGCAGATTTTCCAAGAATACTGGAGTACGTTGCAGGTCTTTGAAAAACACTGGGCTGGAAATCAATCCTGCCACTCCCAGTAACTTGCATAGTGAGCCATTGTCTGTAAGGGGACAATGCTACCCACCTAACAGGTGGGGGGAGGGATGTCACTGAGCTCAGGAAAGTGAAGCACTGGGTACACGGCTGGTATTCAGTTAATACCAGTTCTGTGACCTTTTATACCTCAGATTCCAACTGTGAAGGGGAAATAATGCCTCCTGCTTAGCCTAAACTGAAAGAAAACACATGCTTCCAATTTTCCCCTCTAATAAATGTAGTTATTTATAATAGATACCTTTTCATTTTTTTCTTTTAGTGGTGGTAGGGTATCATTTCCTTATGATAAATTCCTAGGGTTGAAAAGAAAAAGCATTCTTATGGTTCTCAGGGTGCATTGTTAAAGTTCTCTCTGGAGGAATTTATGCTGGGGCTACCCCATTGGATAAGGACGTGTGTTTTTCCACAAATTAACCAGCACTGTGTATTACTATTTTAATGTGTGTGGAAGGGGATGCCATTCCTTTTGCAAGGTTTCCACCATTGGTTTGGCAGTTGGGAGACTGGGAGTTCTTACTTTGCCTCCTGGTTTCTGCTGGTGTTGGTCATGAAGTTGTTAGCGGTGCTTCAATAGGGTAAAGTAGGGAGATGAACCATTTTCTCCTATACAGGAAAATAACTTTAAAAGCTGAACAGGGATATACCTCCACTCATAGTAACTTTTGTAAAGAATCTGAGGACTTCCCTGGTGGCGCAGTGGTTAAGAATCCGCCTGCTTATGCTGGGGACACGGGTTCGAGCCCTGGTCCGGGAAGATCCCACATGCCGTGGAGCAACTAAGCCCGTGCGCCACGACTACTGAGCCTGTGCTCTAGAGCCCACGAGCCACAACCACTGAGTCCTCCTGCCACAACTACTGAGCTCGCGCGCCTAGGGCCTGTGCTCCTCAACAAGAGAAGCCACTGCAACGAGAAGTCTGTGCACCGCTCGGTGCAACTAGAGAAAGCCTGTGCACAGTAATGAAGACCCAATGCAGCCAAAAATAAATAAATAAATTTATTTAAAAAAAAGAGAAAAAAGAATTTGAATTATTTGGAAAAATAAACCAGAAATTCTATTTCGAAATAATTTCAAACAACTTGCATATATTACCTATTATGCAAATTCAATTTTAAGAAATCCTTCCAAGGGCAAAGAGCATATGGTGGCACTTCAATGAGATAAAATTCCCTGATCACCTGAGGCGCTCAGGTGGGCAGGTAGGCATTTAGGGCATATGTCCCTACAAACACTTGAGGACAGCATTGTCCTTCGTGCAACCCTAGCTTTCCTTGCAGAAACGTGGGGAAAGCTTCCTTTTAACTCCCTTCCAGTCTCTGTATGAGCTTGGCTTGGTTTATCCAGCCGTCTATAGAGGCCTCAGGCCTCTTCTTGGCTTTGGTGGTGTCATGTCTTATTTACTCAAATTTTGAGAAATTGAAGTCCAAGTGCTCTTTTTTACATTAATTCTATCATTTGCTAGGAACCCCCCCGCCCCACCACGTCTCAGCCACTTTTCTTAATTTTATCAGCTCTGGTCCATTCTCCGTGGCTCGACTCGGCATCTCTCTTTTGCTCTTGTTCCCATCTTCTGCATCCAGAGGTTGTCAAGGCGACTCCTGTCACTTCCCCAAGTGCTCAACATGCTTAGACTTCACATGGGCACAGGATGCAGCAGGCTAGCCCTCCGCCCGATTTACCCGGGAGTCATGGGTTTACACATCTGTCCTCCTCCCCCAGATTCTGAGCCCCTGGGGCCAAGGACAGTTAGCCTTTGGTAGAGGAAAGTAAATGTAGCAACAGGTGTCAAGGAGACTTTATATGTTGTCTGGCCCTAGAACCTCAGAGCCTTTCTGGAAAGAGGCCAGCTCATACAGAGAATGGAGGGAGCTAAAAGGAAGCTTTCCCCAACGTCTGCTAGGAAAGCTAGGGTTGCCTGAAGGACAATGCTGTCCTCAAGTGTTTGTAGGGACATATGACCTAAATGCCTACCTGCCCACCTGAGCTCCTCAGGTGATCTGCCCCAAGTGGCCTGCCCTGGCTGCACCTGCCCACCAGGGTGGGTGGGCATCTAACCCAAGCTTGGGCTAACTCATGACATCTCAGGGATTTTGGAATTGGGTCATGGGGACTTTGCATAGTTCCTGTTGGCACTTGAACTGGTAGGTCAGGGTGACCATTTTCTGCTATGTACATAGGGAAGAGAAAGACAAATATCAGAGAGGGAGAGAAAGAATTGAAGCAGATGAGAAAGTCAGAGGGAATTGGAGACAGGAGATTATTAGGACCCTGAGAAGAGGAAAAGGAAGACAAATCCTTGGGCCAGTTTCCTTCACTGGCCCACCAGCTTCCTGCCCTTCACCCTAAGATAGTCCCATGAATCCTTATAATAAACTCCCTGTTTTACTTAAGGCAGTCAAGTAGCTTTCTGTTCTTTGCAACTAAATGATTTCTACCTAAGACATTCACGATTTTCTTGATAACTTGACCTCATTTACTAATGTGTACAGTTTTTTTTTTAATTTTTAAAAAGGAAAATCTAATGAAAAAAGATGCTAATTTTGCCTATTTATTCCTTCTGCAGCAGAGATTTCTAGTTACCTACCCAATATCCATTTTCCTCTTTTCATAACAGAATCCCTATATTTTGGAGGTAGCAATATGCCCAACTAAAATGCTACATATCCCAAGCTATCTTGCAGCTATCAGTGGCTATAGGAGCTAAAAGTGGAAACCGTTGGGTGGGCCTCCAGGAAAGCCCCTTACAGGGGGCTGACTCGACTGACAGGTGATTTTCTTCCTTCCTTCCTCCTAGGATCTTCCTGTCTGGAACATGGGCATGATAGCTGGAGCTGCAGCAGCCATTTTGTGAATAAGATGGGGTCACACTTTCAGAGAGGTGGAAGGAGCCTGGGTCCCTGATGAAATCAAGGACCACCCTAAGCAGTCAGCAAATGGTTCCCTCTGGCCTACCTGGGCCTACCAACTCTATCTCAGGTATAGGTTGGGGAACCTCAGTCCCAGCTCCTTCATTCTGACCTGTATCCAGGTGCTATCTTTCCTCTCGGATTCACTCACATGACCCCAGAAGCATCCCTTTTCATCCTGTTGAGTCCACTCTTGTGGCTGCCACTCCCCTCCCTGACTGCCTCGGGTCTCCATCCCTGGTCTACATGACAGCCCATCCTTCCTGCCTAGCGCATCCACCCCAGGTTGGGGGTGACACCACCCAGCTGCCTGTACTGAGAGCCAGGACTGCACCCACAAATCCAGTTCTTAAGGCTATTAGGCAAGGCCCTGGTCCTGAAGCACACATTCGGGACCCCAAAGCTGATCCTAACCCAGGGCTTCCTAGCTCTGGTAAAAGACTGTGCAGCTTCCCAGATGCCCAGGCCAGATGCCTGGGAGAAAGCTCCTCTCTCACCACCCTCCACCTCCCACCACACCATTCAAAGGAGCACCCTATCCAGGAGACTCCAACTGCTAATCAGTCCTGAAAGGTATTACTTCTCTCCGTCCCACTGCCACTTCCTGGTCAGGCTGCCGCCCTCTCTCTCCTGGATTGTCGTAACTGCCCCTCCCTGAAATCCCTCCCTGCAACCTTAACTTGCCTCCAGCCCAAGCTCCACTCTGCAGTCCACGTGGCTTTTGCAGAACGTAAATCTCATCGTCTCCCTTCTCTGCTTAGCACCTTCCAAAGCCTCCCTGTTGCCTCTAGAAGCTCACTGGCTACTTGGGCCTTGTCTCCTGGTTAAGTGTCAAGCTCTGTCCATCCTGAGTGCCTTTCTCCCTCCCACCATCCTCAAGAAGCCTTCCCTGACCTCTGGACCAGGTGGAATTTCCATCCTGCTTGGTCCCAAGACCCCTGTACGCCCCCTGCCAAGCCCCTCAGTTCTTGGTTGAAAGCTCTCATTGTCAGATGCCTCCCCTGCTGGGCACTCGCTCCTTAAGGGGGCCCACGCTGCAGGCTGCGCTCTGTGCCCACCATCTGGCTGAGTCCCTGGCCCAGGGTGGGCTTCGGGAGCTCTTTGTTGAGTGATAGAGGGCACAGGCCAGGGCCTGGATCCAGCAGAGAGGGCTGAGAAATTCCAACAACTTCGGGTCCCTCAGCTGCGACCTTGTGTGCCTCCATCCATCCGAGACAGCAGCCCAGCCTGGGCTCAAGCGATCTGGCTGGTGAGGAAGGCAGCACGGGAATCGGGGCTGGGAGGTCCCCCCACTGGCTGCTAATGGCCAGGCTGCCACACACTGGAGGGATGGTGCTTCCTCCTGTTCCTGAAGGAAACCCAGGACCCTCCCTCCTCCTTCACCAGAAGTCAGAACCATCCCTGAAGGGCACCGGATGAGAACTTGGAGTGGTCTCGGGTGATAAATCCAAAGGATCATGCAACGTTAAACCCAACGTATGTGAAACAGACTCCCTGGACAGGGATGTCCCAGGGTAGCGGTTCTCCAACTTGAACGAGCGTCAGGATCTCCTGGAGGGCTTGTTAAAAAACAGACTGTGGGGCTTACCTGGTGGCGCAGTGGTTAAGAATCCGCCAGCCAACGCAGGGGACACGGGTTCAAACCCTGGCCCGGGAAGATCCCCCATGCCACGGAGCAGCTAAGCCCGTGCGCCACAACTACTGAGTCTGCGTGCCACAACTACTGAAGCCTGTGTGCCTAGAGCCCGTGCTCTGCAACAAGAGAAGCCACCACAATGAGAAGCCCACGCACTGCAGCGAAGAGTAGCCCCCGCTCACCGCAACTAGAGAAAGCCCATGCGCAGCAACAAAGAACCAATGCAGCCAAAAATAAAAACAAACAAATAATTAATTAAAAAACAAACAAACAAAAAACAGACTGTGGGCTTCACCCCTAGAGTTTCTGATTGGCCGATAGGTTTGGGACGGGCCCGAGAATCTGCATTTCTAACATGCTCCCAGGGGATGCTGATACTGCCAGTCAGGGGCTCACACTTTGAGTGCCCCATCCTACTGGGACCTAGAGCAGCCAGCCTGGAGCTTCTGCCACCCCTCAGAGGCAGAGGAGGGACCCCTGGCTGGCACTGCCAAGCTGGACGGCCGTGAACAGATGCCCAGGAAAGTGACACCACCTCGTCCACCCCAGAGGAGGGCTGCTTAGCACCCCTGGGTGCTCACCCCACACCCACATCCTGACGCACCCAGAGCCCGGGCTCCATTTAGCTGCCTTTGCAATCCCTTCCGAAAACCCTTGAAAAGAGGGAGAAAGATTTTAAAGTCCTTACTCTGCACTACGGAAGAAACATTAAGGGATGATGTAGCCTTAAACCCTTTATATGCAAATGTACTCATTTGAATAACTGCCAATTTATATGCCTCATCAAATTAGGTATTCAGATTCTAGCCTGTGTATGTACAGTTGTTCCTCTTCCTGGTTCGGGCTTAAATAGTCACATGAAGGATGAGCTGCCGGCTTCTCTTCTGGGCCCCTGTCTCCATAGAACTGAAAGGAATAATTAAGGGTTAGTTTTTTGGAGTGCGAATTGTCCCGTTGATGGTTGGGCTGGCCCTCTTTTTCCTCTTTTCTGTCATAGTACTACACCATCTCCTTCTGTGTGGGGCTCCTGAAAGTATGTATTTTTTTCAATCCCCCTGGGTTTCATCACACCCCCGGAGGGTGCTGGGGCGTAAAGTGGGACCCACGTTTTGCAGGTGGGGAAACCGAGACTTGAGGTTACACAGCCTGCAAACTGGGACTCAAGCCTGGGGTTTTGGATTCAAAACTCAAGCCTCTCTGTTCCGTCATGTTGGTCCCGTGCGTGTGCATTTTCTCTTTTTTTAGCCCCAGGAGGTCAAAATTGGTGATAATTTAAAGCTCTTTTATTCTTTTCAAAGAGTTCTCTAAAAAACAGCAAAGCCCTTTCACTCAGTTTCTTTCTGATGACCCCTGAGGGGCACGTGGAGACAGCTGTTCTTCACCCAGTTACACAGCTGAGGAAACAGGCCTGAAGTTATAGGGCAGGTTAGAATCAGAGCAGCAACTGAGATCAGGTCACGCTCTCCCCCTGTGAGGTGAGGCCAGCTTATAAGATGACTGTTAGCACCTCTCCCAACCCTGATTCAATGACCCTGCATTGGCAGCTTGACCAACTGGAGACTGACCGTGGTGGGAGTATTTACACCTCGGGAATCAGCAAACACTACAAATCAGGGCATCAGGCCAACCTAACTCCAGATTTATCTCTCACAGAGAAGTTGTCCAGGAGAGACAGCAGCCTCATTTTCCAGACTGTCTTGGATGTTCATGGCTACATCCTTGGCATCCCACTCTCATCTCTTGAGGCAGGCCAGACACTGCACAGTGGACTCCCCAGAGAGGCGACCAAGTACCCTCGGCTCCCTTCATCAGAGGGACCATTCACCTGCCTCTGGGCATCCTTCCAGCTCTTTTCAGTTCCTGTGGGATCTGAAAGTTCCCAGAAGACAGCCAAGGAGCTGCCTCTGTTCTAGAATTATACACCACCCATATGCTACATCACCATATCTTTTTGACCTCTGGGACCCTGAACCCCATGAGTTAGGGCATTCGGCACCTGTCTATTCCTCCGTGTCTCACTAGCTCAGGACCCTTTGTAGGTAATGAATCCTTCATCCCTGGAGATGTACAAGGTGAGGCTGGACGGACATGTGGCCAAGTTGCTGCAGGGTTAAATTCAAGCATCATGCAGAAGGTAAGGCCAGATGTCTCAACCTGAGAAGCCATGATTGTCTTCTTTGGGCTTGACTCTTGACCTTACCAGACCTTTCAAAGCTGCTGCCCTCTCCTGCGGGGTTAAATGCCTGGGCCTCTTCTCTCCCAGCTTGCCCTGCCCATCACAACCCAGGACCAGTGTGAGCTAGCTGGGTACCACTGTGGAGGCTCTCGCCTGAACTCAGAATCTAGACAGCAAACAGGGCCACTGAAATCTCAGATTTCCTGTTGGCATTCCCAGCGGTCTCCCCTCTGGAGCAGTATGCTGGCTTGAGAAGGCTGCTGTTGACTGGCTGGCACGGCCTCATCAGCCTCAGGGACACAGGCAGGCCAGTCATGCAAGGAGCATCAGGCTGGGAGGGGCTGGGAGATGCGGGTTCTGAAAACCCCTCTTCCTTTTTTTCTAGGTGTAGGTGTTCTCATCCCTGGGTTGTAAATATCAGGAAAGGACTTGGGGTAGTTAATAATGTTAATCCCTCCCTTTTTCTGAGTCCTGTGGTCCATTTCAGCTCCAACCCTCCCAGTGTCAACATTGTTGGGGGTTATTTTGTCAGCTAATACAGAGGACTCCTCCAGCAAAAGAGACACAGATAATGACTTTTTGATGGAGGTGGGAGGAAACCTTTGGTGCATTGGGAATTTATTTGCTTATGACTTACACCCCTCCTGCTTCCTGAAAGTGTTCAAGGCAGTTTACAATTTTAAAACATATAATGAGGTAGCCAAAAGTAAAACCAAAAAGAGGTTTCCAGAGCCATTTAGAGAATTGGGAGGAAGAACTCTTCAGGAGCCTGGAATAAGATCTGATTTACCTCTGAGCCTCCTGGCAGCCAAAGCAAAATGAAGTAACCAAAGAAAGGTAATGGGTAATTGGGGGATCCTTGTAAAGGGAAACCTGATCCTTTCCTGGAGGTGGGGCCAGACTTGATGCCTTGGGGATGGGGCTCACCGCCTCACCTTTTACTCGGTCTTCATCCAGGTAATGCCAGCTCTCCCCAGCTAATCTCCACTAAAGCCCAGAAATTAGTCATGCCTGCTGTGTTTTCAGACTGGCTTCATAAATAAACATGGGCGCCTAGGAGGAATTCCCCAAAGAAAGTTAAGAAATCAGAGTCGTGTTTATACTAAGGAGCAGGGCATGCAAATACAGCAGCTGCTTCTATCTGTAAATAGGAGAAGAGAGGGATTTGGTGGCTGTTTGCGATGATCAAGTGTGGTCTAGACCAAAATAGTCAAGTGTATTTGGGCTGGGAATTAGGTACAGATAAACATGAGGTAACTCGCTTTATGCAATGACTTTGCCTGGAAACATCTCCGGCAAACTGGTCCCTTGTAGGTTATCATTCTACATGCGCTCAGACAGGCATCCATTAAAGAACTCTTTGGGCTAATCTTTTGTTGAGGTTTAAAAATGTCTACCTCCTTTATCCATTTGGTACAGGTGACTTTCTAATGGATGCTCTGATTGAAGAGGGAATCTACCTGTGAAGCAGGAGTCCATCCGCTTCCTCGTGCCTGGATGCTGTGAGATGCCTGGGCACCCTTCCCCTCTTCCGGCCCACGTTCCATCTTGCTCCATCTGTTGAATAAATCAGCTTTTAGTTTACACTGGCCGAGTCAGGAAAGGGACACCGTATGATTTGGGAGGATCTGTGCTGCTCTCAAGGTGAAGGTGGGCCTGCCGACTGTGAGTGCAGCCCCGGAAGAGACAACAGAGCCCAGAGCACCCACAGAAGCTCTGCCCCAGGGCATTTGCTGAGGCCTCAACACAGGTGGATAAGGCAAGAAACCTGCTGCCAATGGAAGGGCTCAGATGAGCAGAGCAGTAACTTCCAGAACAATTTTCAAAAGCCTGAGCTGAGCGTACGGAGCCTTTCTTCAGGGCCCTGAGTATGTCTGCAGCCTCGTCTACCCCCATTCCTTGGAGAACATCTCACTCGTGTGTGGCAAACTGTGAGGTTCCCCAGATGTGTCCAACATTGTTCAGGGAGCTCTCTTCCTAGGGTGCCTCTCCTTTCTTCCTCTAGTGGTTCTCAGTGGAGGCAATTTTGCTTCCCGGGGGACATTCGGTAACGTCTGGAGACATTTGTGGTTGTCCCCACTTGGTGGGGAGGTGTGCTGCTGGCATCCAGATGGAAGAGGCCGAGGATGCCGCCGAACACCTGCAGTGCACAGGACAGCCTGCAGCGGAGATGTATCCAGCCCAGTGGTCGACAGTGCCCAGGCTGAGGATTTCTAGGTATCTGGGACTTGCCCTCCAAAACTCAGCAAGAAGCAGCACCTGCTCAACAAAGGCTGCTTTGACCCCTCCCAGCTGTGCTGGGAGCCCCTAGCCGGGTTCCCGGGCCAGCAGAGAGTTGGGCCATGGGGCTGTGATGAAGGACCACAGGAATGAATATGGGCATTCGTGTATTCTTCCTTTTCTGCCCTGCCCTTTCTTTCCCCTGCCCGAGTTGGCTCCTGGCTAGCAGGCGTGTGTGACTCTTTGCCAAGAGGGCTTCGTTTGGTCCATTCCAGCCTCAGTTTCCCCACCTGTAATAGAAGGAGCACAGACCCTTCTAGGGCTGACCTCGTTCTGACCTGAGCTCCCACTCCTCCAAGGAGAAAGCCGCCCACTTCGTCATGGGCCTCAGCGTCAACAGATGAAGTGCAGAAAGAAACCGAGATTAACTCCACTCCAGAAAAACCGTGGGAGCCAGAAAACCTTGTTAGAAAATGCCTACTAAATGGAATGCCTGCTAGAAATGACAGTCACAGTTTAATTAATTCCCAGAGAAGAGCCTTCTCTTCGGGGCTTTGGATTTGTACCCTTGCAGCTGCTTCTCCTTTCTTGTCACCAGAATCCCTCCGAGCTGGCTGATTTGCCCCAGACCGTTCCTCCTGAGTAAGAGCAGGAGCCGGGTAGGGGCTGCCCGAGGCATAAGCCTGGGAATCAGGTGATCCAGGGACCAGGATGGCCCTCACTGCCATGTGACCTTGGACAAGTCTCCTTACCAATCTGGGCCTCAGTTAATCCATCTGTCCAATGGGGATGATAATGCTTAGACTACCTCACACAGTTATTAGAAAATCGATGGGAAAGGGGAGAACAAGACAAAGGATGCAACTAATATGTCTGGGATCCTATTATATACCAGGACCTTTACATACATCATGGCACTACCTTTTGTGCTGATTACTGAGGCTCAGAGATGCTGACGAATGCTCATGGTTCCGTGGTGGTGGAACTGGGATGTGAGCCCAAGTTTGCCCAACGCCGAGGACCACGTTCTCCCTTCCATGCTGCACTGTCTCCATTGCATGTGCTGCCTGTGAAATGTGGGATTCCTGTCCACATGCAAACCTTTCCCAGAATCGCCATCCCAGCACACATTTACCCTTCATTAAGACTAAAGTGTGTGGCACTGAGGCTACCCTGGAGGAGGAGAGGAAAGAGAAAGCGGTGAGAGCTGGAGGAGGTGGGATTTGAGCCGGGCTTTGGAGGGTGAGGCAGAGAGGAACAAGGAGGACGTCACAGGCAGGGAGGAGGACAAA
Organism: Balaenoptera borealis; assembly: GCF_965194805.1. NCBI lineage: Eukaryota > Metazoa > Chordata > Mammalia > Artiodactyla > Balaenopteridae > Balaenoptera > Balaenoptera borealis. The sequence continues at coordinate 117,752,394 of NC_138866.1, read as the reverse complement.
ACCAAAGGCTTGGAAGCTGGGATGGGCGTGGGGGATGCAGGTGGTAGTGAGAAGAATGTCTGACTAGAGCAGGGCTCACATGGGGGATGATGGAGAAAGGGTTGGGGAGATGGGTGCATTGGGGGGATAGGCCATCTTCTCTGTCCTCAATCCATGAGATGAAGCTCTCAGATTCCTCATTCACACTCTGGGGTCAATGACAGACTAATAAAAAGAAAAATTCAAAAGTAGAGCCTTGGAGATAATGAGGATTTTAATTGGGATCAGTGCTTCAGGCTGAAAGAAGGAGGCCTTAATGGTGGGATTCCAGGCAGCAGCTGGCAAGTCCAGTTGGAGCTGGGATGCTGTCACACCACAGGGATGCAGCCAGCCCTTGCTCCTCCTTCCGACCCACCTTCCCATTCAATTCACCTCACTGGTACCTCCCCTATAGCAGGCCTTTTGGTAGGCGCTTTACACACTGTATCGCATTTAATGCTCTAAGCAGCCCAGAGCTAATGGCAAGTTACCCATCCCACTCTCAGGCTTCCCAAGGTTTGTTCAACCCCTTTTGCAGGTGTGGCAATTGAGGGCTAGATTGTTGAAGTTACTTGTGTGAGGTCTCACAGCTCTTAGTGGCAGGGCTGACACTAGTTTTCAGGTCCACTCGACTGTCTGGTGCGCTTTTGCTGATAACTCTTGGCTTGGTGGAAAGAACAAAGGGGAGGTCCATGCCCCCCTTCACCAAATCTCAGTTTTGGGTCTCAGTTGGTCAGAGTCACCATGAATGCTCATTGCCCTGGAGAGCAAGAAAATTGACCAAAAAGTCAATTTCCAGCTAATAGCAGGTTCTCACTTTAAGGACCACATTTTAAAAAAAAGAAGTATTAACCATTTCATATGGAGATCGTTCTAAAATATCATTCTTTCCTGCTCTAGTACTTAGGGGACCCAATGTGTTAGTCTATAGTAAAGGGGGTACCTGGAGCGTGAAGGCCTTTGTAGTTTTTTGACCTTGGCCTGCTTGGGTGGGCAAAAATCCATGACTCACCTGCCTGATTCATTCCCATTTTCTAGGAAATGAGAAGGTGGCTAAGTAAATAAGTAAATAAATAATTAGAGGAGGTGAAGTGATGAAAATTGTACCTATCTTGAAGACCCCTGGCTAACTTGGATGTGTTGGATTACCTGGAAGCAACCTCTGAACAGTCCTCAAAATGCTAGTTGGTGAAATCGCACATCATTTGCCCATAAAACCAAACAGTTGGGGGCTGTTTATGCTTTTTGTTCAGTTTGCAGTCAGTTGAGAAATGCCTCCCAACCCCCTTCCCGAGTCCTACCCCTGTTGATTTCCAAGCTGCCCAGCAAACACCCCTCTTGCCTGATGCACCCACAGCCTCTCCCTTTGGGTGCAGCATTGGAGGGGCTCTCAGGAGAGGTGTAGCTCCCCCAGCTAGGAACAGGCCCACGGCCCAAGCTGAGCCAGGCCACCACCCCTCCTGGGGCTTTGCTGCAGGAGCAAGTTAGAAGGCAGGGAAGGTCCAGGAGCATCCCTGCCCACAGTTCCTGCAGCCTGAGACCCAGGACACACTGGTTTGGCTTTCATTCTATTTCCCAGACTGGTTCCCCTTCTGTGAGCTTCCTGCCATCCCACCAGCAAGGGCCCTGCCTCTCCAAGTGGTCCAGGGCTCTTCTGTGGTTTGCAACTAATGTTTCTGAGCCAAATGTTGCCATGTCCTCCCTTGCCACCGGCTGTCCTGGCACCTTCTCGCCCTCCCATCAGCGTGCTGCCCTCCAGAAGCCCTCCCCTCCTGATCTGTTACTACTAATGGGCCATGGGATGGACAAGCCCTCAACTAGCTCATTAGAGGCACGTGCAAAGTAAAAGTCCATGGGACCCAAACAGGGCGTGGAATCAGCTACACAATCCATCAGTACATATTTATCAGCTCCTAACGTGTGCCAAGATCAGTGCCAGCCTCTGGGGGGGTGGGGTTTGGGCAGGGCTGCCAGGTGTGTAAGCCCCTGCTGGGCAGCGCCTACCACCAGCAGCAGAGGGAGACTCTGCGGCTTCCCTGTGTCAGTATCCACTGCCCTGGCCCCGGGAGCTCCCCACTAAGACGACTGAGGTTTAGATCAGTAGTTCCCGCAGGGCCCTTTGATCTGGAGCCTACGTGCAATTTACAGGAAATTTTAATAGCCTTTTATCTTTACAACAGGAAGCTGGGTTACGACCAAGGGTCCCTCACGTGCGGATGCCAGGCTGGTTTGGAACATAAGCCCCATCTAGAAGGAGAAACACATTGGACTGCAGATCCAGAGCTCTGGGAGTCGGCCTCAGGCCTCACACACGCAGTTTATGTGTTTCTCTATTTAATAGGCAGTTTGGGAACCCCTTCTCTGTGCCAGGTCAGGTGCTGAACACTTTGAACGATCCTCACAACGTCCTCAACAGCAGGTTCCCTCCTGGGAGGCAAGGACAAGGCACTCAACCCAGGCCCCAGGTCTGAGTTAAGCTTCTCCTGCCTTGAAGCTCTGCTTCGCCCGAAAGATGCCCAGCTCCCTTTTGGCTCTGCAATTCTATGACCAGTTTGTTCAGTGTGCCCCACCCACCACACTGGCCCCCCACGCCACTCCCAAAACACTGTTCAGAGCTAAGGTCGGCATAAAGCAAAAAGCGTATTTTGTCCTTTATCCTGCCTCCCGTCTTCCCCAGTTCCATTTTCAATGCCCAACAGGAAATGGGCCTGGGTCTTGCTGCACTGTGGCATTGGGAATGGGGGCTCTGTCCTCCTGGCATGGGCGGGGATGGGCTGGGAGGAGGAGAAGGAGAAAGCTGAGAAGGGAGGCTTTGTAGGGGCCATGGTGGACCCAAAGGGATGACCGCCAGTAGCAGAGTGCTGGGCTCACAGCCCATTTCTGCACGAAGGGGTGGGGTGGGGAGGTGTCCTTCCCTGCGCTCAAGTCTGCACTGTCCTTAGACGTGGGAAACAGGCCCAGGGCCTCCCCTGGCCATGATCCACCCCAGGGGCAAGGAGGCCACAGGGCAGAGGGGGCTATGCTCACTTCATGCTAGTGGCCCTCTCCTTCCAGGCCACATTTTGGAACCGGGGACCCTACAATTCCCTGACCAAATGGTCCTGACTGTGCTTCTGGGGCCTGAGAAGTTTTTTTCTGGGGTCTGTCTTCCCCGAGGTCTGACCACACTACCAATGTGTGCAACCCTGGGCCCAAGGGGTGGCTTGGGGGGCGGCTATTCGGGAAGAGGGGGGTAGATGGCAGGCAGAGTGATCACAGGCGTGGCTGCGAGGCCTATCAGGTGTGGGGTGCAGCCGGGCTGACACGAGATGGGGGTGAGGCTGTCTTTCCTATTCTTGCTCTGGGCACTGCAAACGTTAGGGGTCTCCAGTCCTGATACAAAGGACGGGGCATGACAGAAGATGCCTTCGTGCCCACGCTGATTATCAACGTACTGATTGTTTACTATTTTTATCAATTCATATTACCAGACTTTTGAAATACTCCAGCTTAAAGTAGAATTTTTAATAAAATAGCTTTTAGAGATCAGGGACTCACTCAGACATTGACTAAGGGCCTCCTAAGGGCTGGTCCTGCGGGGTGCTGGCCACGCACGCAGAGCTTGGAGCTGCTTGGGGAGGTGGCAGTATGCAGGGAAGGGCGTGAGTGATCGGACGCTACTTAAAGGGAAGTGCAGACTTGTAAACAGAGATCTCAATGCCCGTGGTCGGAAGGCTTCCCTAAGGGAGGGAGATAAGTTGACAGATGGGTAACCGAGGCCCAGAGATGCTAAGTGTTACTAAGCTCAGAGTGGCTGTCATGATTAGATGCCAGTTTTCCCATCTCTGAGCTCAGTGGGCTTGGGGCCACCCTTCATTGCCTAGTTTTCATGTTTGTGCAAGGACGCCACACACCAGCCTGTCTGCACACAAAGCTCACAATTTACGCCCATCATTAGATTTTGACCGTGCATGCACGTACACACACACACACACACACACACACCCCTGCCTCCAGTCTGAGTGTGGATGACAAGCCCGAATAGCAAAGAGACGCTGGGTGCTGCCTGCGAAGCATTCGGAAGAAAAGGAGGCCCACCGGCCGCTTACCAGGCGTCCTCAGTGCAGCTTTGAAATCTGAGGCTGGGCTCCCCGCCCTGCCCGCCTGCGGTTTTCCTCCACGGGCCTCCCTGGGGAAGCAGGCCCTGCCGTGAGCTGGATTTGATCAAAGCCTCCACAAACCCGAGCTGAAGCCGCAACTCTCGGCATTATTAAAGCGTTTAATAACTTTCCACGACTCCTCCCTCACCGAGACCCTGAAAGGCCGCCTGTTCCTCCTCCATTCTCCCTCTGCCTTTTCATGTGAGGGGGAGGGGGCCAGGGGGAGGGGGGGTTGGATCTGATTTCCCTCACCGAGTTCATAACCATAATCACCATGTTCATAATTTCCATGTTCTGGAAAGCTCCTTACAGTATAACAAATGCCCTAATTACCGTGTTTGCGGCCCTTAATGTCATTTTAAACACGCCTCTCCATTTCAGTCACCCCACAACGTGGCAGAGAAGCTGCTGGGAGGGCTTCCTGTGTGCAGAGCGGGTCTCCGGCCTGCCTAGATCCCGAGGTTTCAATCTTATCTGGCAGGCAGAGTAATTTGAAATTTAATCATCTTTCCCCCCAAGCGAGAATGCCTTATTATTGCTTTTTTAGACAAAAGAACAGGCCCAGGAATCAATCTCCAAAATTGGGGGGGGGGGAGGTAGGGGGCGGGGGTGCATCAGGCTGTGGATCCATGGCTGCCTCATTAGGGGTCTCCGTTCTTGGGACGATCATTGTGACTGTTTCCAGCTGGAGCCAGCAGGCATAGGCAGGCCAGGATGCTGGTGGGCAGGCCCTGGCAGGATCCTTCTGTCTGAGAACTCTCCCCTCCACCAGTCTATCCTGGGCTCAGAATTCCACAGGGAAGTTTTTTTTTTTCTCCCTTGTTGAAAGGTAATCACCTCGGAGAGATGGTCCAGCATGCCCAGATTAGCCAGCAGGATCTAAGGGATGCCACCTGGTACCCAGGTTTCCCAACCAGTCACTGAAGGTGCTTTAGCAGCAGCCTGCCACCAAGTGAGAGAAATAAGGATGTAGGACCTTTTGGGTAAAACCAGATTCTGTCTGTGGATCGTGGAAGAGAAAGAAGTTTTGAATGTATAGATCCAGAAGCTAGTCTAAGGAAAATTCTGCCTGTCATCAGCTGTGTACACTTCGAAGTAGAGAATCTGGTTCTCATCACGTCTGGCCAAGACGGAAGTTCTTTCCCGTCTGGAATATACTTGATAATCCTGCGTATACAATTACGAATGCACGATACATTGACAGCTCACCTGTGCAGGAAATTGGATAGGGGTTTCCCCAGATTTGACAACAGTCTGAAAATTTAAATGACCTACCAACAATGAGTTATGAAACTAGAAGAAATTTCTCTAAGTGATCAGTAATAAAAAATCCAGTTGACAGGGGCTTCCCTGGTGGCACAGTGGTTGGGAATCTGCCTGCCAATGCAGGGGACAAGGGTTCGAGCCCTGGTCTGGGAAGATCCCACCTGCCGCGGAGCAACTGGGCCCGTGAGCCACAACTACTGAGCCTGCGCGTCTGGAGCCTGTGCTCCGCAACAAGAGAGGCCACGATAGTGGGAGGCCCGCGCACTGCGATGAAGAGTGGCCCCCGTTTGCCGCAACTAGAGAAAGCCCTCGCACAGAAACGAAGACCCAACACAGCCATAAATAAATAAATAAATTTTTAAAAAGTGAAATTCTAAAAAAAAAAAAAATCCAGTTGACAATATCAAAGGGAAGACAGAATTGTCCTTTTATTCTCCCTGTAGAAAGTAACACAACTGTTGACATGTGAAGAGGGGATTGAAGAGTCTGGAGGAAAAAATATCTTTAAGGCATATCAGGCAGTTAACTATGAAATATTGTGGGGTTTTCCCCCTGAATTTTGTCATGTTTGCATTTGTCAGCTTTCTAAATGTGATCTGTGATTTGTTGTGATTTCTCATTCTAAGTAATTCTCACTCTGATACCTAATTTTGTATTTGGAATCTGACATTCTTTTTCTTAACACCTAATCGAACTGGGTCCTGCCTGAGCAGAGCAGCTGGGACCTGCTAGCAGATTGAGTGTGGGTGCAAGAGAAGGGTGGCCAACGCTGACTTTGGGATCGTATCTTTCCAATGTTCAGGTAGTACAAAAAAAAAAAAAAATCCCCTTACTTTATGGAATCATGGGAATAACTGAGTTTTCAAATGCCCTTACTTGGCAAAGCAAGCAGCCTGCCCCCTTATGCTAACTGCCCGTTACATTTACATTTGGAATGCCACTGGTCTGTGAAACGTCACGTCAAAGCTGGGCAGTGCAGTGACTGAGTAGGACTCCCCAGGAATGAGTCCTGCAGAAGTGCCCTTGGACTGGCGGGCTGGAGAAAGAGCTGGCTCTGAGACGCAGACTCAGCTGGGTCAGCTGAGCCATGGAGGGGCCCAGAACTTAGAGCTGGGACAGAGTAAGGACTTTTCCCCAAGGGCTGGCCCTGCCTGCCTCTGGGGTCCCATCCCTCATGACCCCCAGACTGATGTCTTCCCCAGCAGCCCCGACCCCCACTTTCCTACCTCTCCCCTCCAGGCTCCAAGCTGGTTGTGGTTCAATCACTCCACGGTTTTTGCTGCTCACGTTGTGTCTCCCTGTTGCCCAATTGGCTTTCGTGGCTTCTCAGCATCTTTGCACGTACTCAAAGTGGTCCCCTGCTCACCGCCGGTCTCCTTGCCCCCCCAGGTCTCGTCCTGGCTGATGCTGATACACGGCACCACCTGGACCGGGCCACTTGCGTCCTGTGCGCACTGACAGAGGCAACCGTGTGGCAAAGGCATGAGAAACCCCCTGCAACAGCAAGCCACATTCGTGAAACCTGGGGAATCATCAGTTATACCCGTTACACCTGTAACCTGCCTCGGCTAATCAAGCTCGCTTTAATTGTTACTACAAGAACCTGTATGTCCTCCAAGCTGCACGTAGCCTAAACAAGATGTTTGCCCAAGTTAGTTTTTTTAGGAACTTGGAGTCAGCTGTGTCCGGTTTGAGAGCAAGCCAGTTAAGACTGGGTGGGACCACCGACCCTCCAACTGGGTATGCGCCAGTGTCCGCTTGGTGACCTTTTGACGTCAGAGGACCAAAAACTCCACCCTCAGATCGTGCTCACCATCATCTTCTGAACACGCATCCGGTGAAGAAGCCTGCAGCTCAGTTACACCTGCACTGAACTACGATTACCTCACCTTTTTCTTATTTCCAGTCACCTTTCCCAGCGATCCCCACATTCCCCACGCCTAAGACCGACCACCCTGCTCCTTCGTCCCATACATACCCCTTGCCTGGGGGAAGGTGGGTCTGAGATTTGCTCTTCTGTCTTCTTGCTTTTCTGTCTTTTCAAGAAACCCTTCCTCTCCTCATATCTCAGTGGTTCAGCATTCAGCTGGCTGCTCGTAGGGCAAACGAACTTGGTTTAGTCATACTCTGAACCCCTTCCTCCACCCAACAAGAGAATTTACCATAGATGACCTTGGAAGACAAAGTCAGCCTGTTTAAAATCATCCTTAGTTGCTCTTAACTTTTTCTGCCTCTCAGGCATGTGGGTACCTGCCCAAAGATGCCTGCTGACCTTTACTGGCGCCACCCCCTAGATGAACCTGGAACAATGACACTGCCAGTGTGGTGGTGATACGCTGCAGGTCCCTTGGCACGCTCCTTTGACCTCAGCAAAGCCAGCCCTCCATCTTCAGACCCTCCCTGTGTGGGAGAAAGCGAACTAGAATTCAGGATTAAATGGGATGGCAGACATTTCCACGGTGCTTATTTCTGTGTCAGGCTATTCTGAGCCCTGGAAATAGCCTCCTTAACCCTCCCAACAACCCTGATGATCCCCAATTTAGAGCGGGAACACCAAGAACAGCTCCCACTTGCTGGAAGTAGTCTTTGTGCCAGTCTCGGCACTGGCTTTTCACCCAAGATAATGTAGAGTGTGCGACCACAGTGCAGATGTACAAGAAATGCTGTGCTCCTCTCTCTCTCCCTGTCTTCTTAAATCTGGGTCTGAAGCCTGTCATCCCAGGGTGGGTGGAAATTCTACAGCAGTTATTCTTGTTATCTACCTTTCCCTCACCCTACTAGGGAGCTTTGGGTTCCTGGAGCTTTCGTGGTGCCCAGAACTGAAGCAGGGCCTGTGGTGGCTAGGCCATGGCGGGTGTCCCCAAATTCTGCACCAGGTGAGCTCCTTTAGCCCTGGGCGTCCAAACACATTCTGCCTCCAGGGCACAAAGGCAAGCTTTCCTACATGAGGGATGCCCTGGGAGGAGGGGTGGGCGCAGGCCGGTGCCCCAGGGATGCAGTAAAGGGGCGAGTCCAGGGGGCACTGGGACCTGGTGCTAAACGGGTGCAGGAAGCAATTCCCCTGAACTTCCAGACTGTGACTGCATCTCCCTACTACATTCTCTTTGAAGTTAAAAAAAGCAGAGTTTTGATGAGTCTTAACTCAGAGCTGGGTTGGTGGCAGCGATCCTACTCCCAAATTAAATGGAAAGCCCAAGGGAACAGGGTAAAGAGCTGGGGTCCGCATGGCTGAGGAGAGGCTGCCTGCCTTCATTGTGCCACAGCTAGCCTCTGCCAGAATGTTTGTGGGGAATGAGACACCTGTTTTAATTTGGAGATAAAGCCAGAAGGGATACAGCAATGTTAGGAGGAGGCTGGGCAAGACTACTTCAGGGGGCCATGGAAACTCCTGGGCCCCTCCCCAATATCAGATGATTGCAGGAAGTCAGATTGTCTGAAGGTAAAAAGCATTCCATATAAGAGTGAGCGGCTACAAGCTCAGGTAGGACCTGAGCAGTGAGGACCGTTTGAGACCTGGAATTTTACGTCATCTGGGTGAAAATCTTCTTTAACCAGAAGAGAAAGAACCACAGAGGGAAAGGGTCTTGCCCAAGGTCACAGGGCACTTTAATGCCAGGGCCTGCCTGTGTCCCCTGAGGATCTCTAATGGGGGGAACATGTTGAAAACTAAAACGATGTGGGTGCTGCTGGAGAGTCAGGAAGTGAGGGGAGGATGCAGGGAGGGGGCTTTGAACTCAAGGGGACAGAGGGAAGGCAGAGAGGCCGGAAAAGCAGAGACAAGGCCATCACCTCGGAGATGCCTGTCATATTGGCTCTGTGCCCTCAAGAGGAGGCTGAGGTCTGAGAAACCCTGGGGAGACCGTGGAGTGAGTCAGTTCGGTGGCTGGAAGGGGACATTTTCAGTCAGTCAAAGGCAGACACTGGTGGGCCCTGAGTTAAGAAGCTCAGGCCTCTCCCCCCGCCTCACAGAGGAGGACATTGGGGTCCTCGGTGGGGAGAGGCAGATGCAGGTTGGAAGCCAGGCCTTTGCCAGGGTTTCTGGAGGCCGGCAGGAGGTGTGGGACCTCCCTGCTTGCTTCCTTCCGGGAAGTGACCGGCACTTTCTTTTCCCACCTCAGGGCCCTTTCCTTTTCTCCTTCTTGCCCCTAGTGGGGAGGGGTCCTGGGTAAGGCAGAGTGAAGTGAAGACAGACGCTTCATCAGACACAAAGCATCCAAGCAATGTTGCAGCAAAGGTGTGGGTAGCCAGGGCCTTCCCCGAAACAAATCTCGGCTGAACTGCGGGGACAACTGCCCAGAGCCAGGAAGGCTGTTGTCACCACTCAGGGACCCATCGGAGAGGGTGGGAAAGGCGGGGGAGGGGAAACAAGGTGGGGGAGGGGAAGAGACCTGTCTCAGGGATGGGCAAAGGGCTATGGATGGCCAGAAGCCGACCTGCCATGAGGGGGAGCTCAGCAGGTGACCGAGAACAGCTCCAGTCATCAGGAAGAGATGACCAGTAACCAAGGGCACCTGGTGACTTAGCTGCCTCATGGAAGCTCTCATTACACACAGGCATATCCAGTTGGATTACAGAAAATATAGGTGACCACAGATTAATCTATATCACATACTTCTGTGATATCTATCATCATATAGAATACCTATATGATGTCGGGGTAGGGAAAAATTCCTTAAGGTACAAAATCACAATCCACAAAAAAAAAACGTTGACTAATCTAGTTACAAATAACTGTCTTCAGTATGGCCAACAAAACAAAGATTTTTAAAAAAAATAATAAAACACCGAAACACAAAGAAAAGACAAGCCATTGACTTAAGACATTGAGAAATTATCTTTTCTATGTGGAAAATTTCAAATATCCCTCACAGTTGCAAGAATACTTATGTCCCAGCACCTAGATTAAGGAAGGGCAAACTATGGCTCACAGGCCAAATCCAGCCTGTCTCCTGTTTTTTTGTATGGACTCCAAGCTAAGAGTGATTTTTATGCTTTTAAAATGGCTGAAGAAAAAGAACAAAAGAATGGTGTTTTGTGACCCGTGAAAATTCAGATTGTCAAGTCCCTAAATAAAACTATGGGAGACAGTCCCATTCATTTACAAATTGTCTATGGCTGCTTTCATGATACAACTGCAGAGCTGAGAAGTTACAAAAGAGACCATACCTGGGTTGTGGGAAAATATTTACTCTTACCCTTTAAGAAAGTTTGACCTCTTGGATTATACAACTAATATTTTACTGCATGTACTTTATTACATATCCACCCAGCTATGAAAAATTTGCAAACCAGATACTAGCAAAAATTAATATGCAAAATAAGTTGAGAAGGAGTGTCTGTACTTCCTTTGAGACAGCCTCAAAGGGATGTGAAAAGGCCAAAGATAAGGTGAATTGCCACTTTCCCCACTCCGTCTGGGCTCCGTGTGTGTTTGGAATTGTCCACAGTATTATCACTGCTGATGTTTTTTCCTGGTAATGGACTGGACCAGTCAGATGTTGCAAACGTGAAGAGTTTCCACGGTGTGTAATTGTGTATTTGAAAGATTATTTGATTCTATGGACTTCACGCTCCAAGGAGGCAGAGTCCACGCCACAGTGTTACGTGTCTGCAGCCTAGCACAGCAGTGAGCCATATCTGACCTCCATCGGTATTTGTCACATGAAGGAATGACAGTTCTCTGAGATGGGAGATGTGTCACCAACCCCTGCTGGCCAAGGCGCTACCCTTGCTTGCCTGTGATGGGCGTCTCTGGCCCACCGTCACCCGGAACCAGGGGTGGCCTCACCCCAGGAACGACAGGAGGGAGGGAAAGTGCCAGTTTAATTAGCTCTTCATCCTGGTGGGAGCCGAAGGGGGTGATGCAGGATGTTCCCTAAACTTGAGGCACCATCAGATGGGTAAGGGTGCCGCCATCCTCACAAGTCACCATAACGCCAGGAAGAGAGGGAAGCGCGCCCTCCGGCATGGAGCACAGAGCACGTTCTGTGCAGGTGTTAGCTACACCATTCTGGCTTTCTAGGTAGCTCCTGAAGACAAGCTTCAAAATAGCTCCATAAAAGGCAATTGCAAACAGGTATCTCAAAAACGCATAATATGGTCTACTATTTCTGAGTAACATCTTTAAAAAAGAATAGAAGAGCAGTCAGTGTGGGGTAGTGAAAAAGATCAGAAAAACGGTGTAATTGGGTAATTCATGAGAGATTGGCAAGACATCCAGGCTCCAGATGCCGATTCCTCTGCTGTCTCTGAAACAGTGTGTGCTGTTCCCTGATTGCAAAGATGCCTACCCCAGGCGCCGAAAATTAACCGGGCATTCCCTTGGAGGGGCCGTATTGGCTACACCTATTGTTTATTTGTTTTGTTTTGTTTTTTATTTTGGCAAGCTGGAAAGGCTGAGGTGTGCTCTGCCCATGAGTCTAATAGTCATTAATACGGGAAAGGAGCACCCACTGGGCATCTACTTACTGTGCCCCACCCTGTGACAAGTTTATTCATTTATTCATTTGTTCAGGAATCTCATGGTCATGGTCATGGTCCTGTGCTGCAGGGGCTGCTGAACTGGAGGAACTTTTGATTGGCCAAGCATCATAATTCCACTCTCCTTGCCAAGGCCTGGTTTAAGAATGATCACGGAACTCAATTTGGTTTGGTGAGACTTGCAAGCATGTCCTTTGAGCTTCCAGGAAACATTTCTTAAAAATGGATATACGGGTTCTCTTTTAGGATGGTGAAAATGTTTTTGAACTTGATACCGGACAACACTGAAAGTACTAAATGCCACTGACTTGTACAATTCAAAATGGTTAATTCTGTTATGTGAATTTCGCAAGAAGAAAAAACAAAAAATGGATGCCAAGGAGGAGGCTTTGCCTTCCTGGCCTTTTCTTTTCTTTTCTTTTCTTTTTTTAAGACACCAATTGTACTTGAACATTTGTTACCTTTTTTTTTTTTAAATTTATTTATTTATTTTTGGCTGTGTTGGGTCTTCGTTTCTGTGCGAGGGCTTTCTCCAGTTGCGGCAAGCGGGGGCCACTCTTCATCGCGGTGCGCGGGCCTCTCACTATCGCGGCCTCTCTTGTTGCAGAGCACAGGCTCCAGACGCGCAGGCTCAGTAATTGTGGCTCACGGGCCCAGTTGCTCCGTGGCATGTGGGATCTTCTCAGACCAGGGCTCGAACCCGTGTCCCCTGCATTAGCAGGCAGATTCCCAACCACTGTGCCACCAGGGAAGCCCCTGGCCTTTTCTTAATGCCATGTAAGGATGCCAGCCTGGAGCCTCTGCAGCTGTCTTGTGACCATGAGGGCACCGGTCTGTAGACAAACGTCAGTATGCTGAGGACAGCAGAGAAGAAAGGTGGAAAGAATTAGCCTTGATTACACAGGAGCTGTGAATTAACCAACCCTGGGATAGTCCGGTCTTTGGATACGTTATGTAGGATGTTTAAATACCTGGTTTGTTGAAGCTGTTTGGAGGCCAATTTTATGTTACTGGAACCACGACTGTACATGGTTCGGGTCTGTTTCCACCAGTCCAAGAGGGAAGGGCTCTCATCTCTACTCAGCACCTACTCCTACTGCCCTACAGTTGTGTCTAATGCAGAGACACGATGTTGTTGAATAAATGGGTGTTTTATCTAAATTATTTCACTGAATTTTTACAACTTGGGAGACAGACAGAACCACCTGATTTTAAAGCGAGAAAGCTGAGTCTCGGAGATTTAGTAACTTGCCTCAAGTCACAGAGGAAAAAACCCAAGTCTGTTTGACTGCAGTGCCCCTCCCTGTTCCAGTGTGCCCCGCGGCCTTCAAGTGCCAGTCTGTGGACAAAACAGGGCTGCAGTGTGTGCCTGAGAAACTTATTATGTGGTTAGATAAAAGATTTAGCTTTGTGAATACAAGTGCAAATGGTCACACAGCTTCCATTTGTGTGGTCTGGTGGCAATTACAGCATTTTCTAACAGACCTTTTTGTGGGATTCTCGCTGCAGCCCTGTAAAGGAGGGAGGGAGGTGGAATTGCTCACAGTTTAGCAATGAGGATGATATATTGAGAGCAAGAAAAGAAGATTAACTTTCCTTCCCCATTATTGTGAGAATTCAAAGGGTTAATGGAATGAGAGTCACCCGGGAGCTGTGAGACACTGTATGTGGTGTGCAATTATTGCTGGAGCACCGGGAAGGGATTTTGAAAATGAGAGCTCAGAATTACAATGACAGCAAGCAATGATTAGGCCCCCACCATGTGCCAGGTACTGCATTAGGCACTTTACATGAATTATCTCATTTAATTCTTACAGTATTATTAAGTAAATACTGTTATTATCTCAGATCTATATATGAGACAAGTTGAAGCCCAGAAAGGTTAAGTGATTCTACTAAAGTCACACAGCCATACTCAGAGGAGCCTGGATCTGAGCTCAGGCAGTCCGACCCCAGCCTGACTTGGTCACTAATAAAATGCCCACCTATTCCTGAGTCTTTGACAGGTAGCTGTGGTCTCTGATATGGCTCACCAAATAGGAAATCATCTTTTCCAACACATTCAAGGATGACCAAAAAATGCCCAATAGAGAGGTGCCCCTATAGGGTGATTTAGACCCTTATCTCTGCCTGTCATTCTCCCATTATAGCTTTGCTTTTTGGTTCTTTAAAACAAATTTTTTTTTTTATTTATTTGGCTGGCCAGGTCTTAGTTGTGGCACGTGGGATCTTCGTTGCCACGTGTGGGAATCTTTTAGTTGCGGCATGCGGGATCTAGTTCCCTGACCAGAAATCAAACATGGGCCCCTGCATTGGGAGGGCCGAGCCTTAACCACTGGACCACCAGGGAAGTCCCCTTTGCTTTTCGTTCTTAAAGATCATCATAAGAATTGTCCCGTTCAAAAAGACAGCCCCCGGGAAGGGTGCTCTCTTTAACTCTGAAGTTATCACCTTAGTTTAATAAACAGTGAGCGTGCTGTATGAAAGAGTTAAAACATCCCTCTTCAAACATACACAAGGACACAAGTGGAAATTTCAACCATGGCTTCCGTATGGGGTGGGGTGAGAGGGCAGGTATACTTACTTAACGGAACCTAGAAAATGGCCTAAGTATAAATTAGGAGTATATGTATATGGAGTAGATTTTCTTTTCCTGTGAAAAGCCTAGAAGGTTCGTAAGCCCCACCTACCACCAAAATGCACAGAGAGATGGCCATTTTATACCAGCAAATGTAGGAGACATAAGTGCCACATTGGAGGAAAGTCACACCTTCGGCTCTTGCAGCAGGTTAAAATAGGAGCAAAAATAGGCAAAACCTTGGAGATGCGGCTGTTGAAGGCCCTGCCCTTGACATGTGGGTTTTGCACCATTCTAGCGTGAGAACTCTTCTGCCATCCCCGATGCAGGTGAATGCCTGGTACGGTACAGACCGTCCAAACTGGGGCCTGGCGAGCACAGACAAGTAGGGGGCGACCCCCACGCCAGACGACAGAAGACAACCTAGCTGAGTAAGGGGTTTCCTCCCCACTCACACAACCTGGGAAGCAAGATTGCCGTTAACACAAGATCCCCACAGTAGCTATAGCTTTATATAATTTTTGGTTCATATTTATGCTTAAATGCCTGGTTAGAAAATCTACACAGGTGACTCTATGGTCTGTATTCAGTCCTTGGTCAATTGCTCTTGCTTTCTATAAAACCCTGAGCTTCAAGAATCATTTCTGGCATTATTAAGGAGCAGTAATCCAGCCACGCAGACCCTACAGCAATTCCAGTTAACGATCTGGTGCTTACCCACGTAAACTGGTGGTGGAGCTGTGAGCAGCTTTACAAGCCAGTTGGATGGCAGTTGATCTCCATGGATCACTCTTTCAAACTTCCTAACCTGGTCATTCTTCTTCCGAAAATATATCCTAATCAACCAATATAGGGAGACATTCCATTCACATCATTTATAACAGCAACAATCTGGAAAGAAGCTAAATGTCCAGCAATAGGGGAGTGCTTAGTTAAAGTGGGAAGTCCATTTAAGGGACTGTCAGCTGTTAGGAATTATGCTTACAAGGACTGATAACGTGGACATGCTTATCATGTAGAGTTGAGGTGGGGAGCACTCAATATTGAATGCACACTGATGGTGATCTATTACATACTAGAGTGAAGCCAGAGCCTGAGTCATATCTGTGTGAGAATCCAGATATTTCTAAGCAGGCTTGGTCATCTTGGGTGGGTGATGCCCAGCCCAGGGGTGCATCGGCACGTGCTGGCTTGCATGAAGGCTGGGGGAAGGCGCCCCTGTGAGTGTGTGAGCCCCAGAAGGGCAGGACCCTGGAGACCCAGCACCACCTGCTTTCAGTAAACTGTTCCACAGACTAAGCCCCAAGAGGAGAGAGCTACAGAGGGACACCGGGCGCTGTCATGTAGAGTACAGAACAAGCGCATTCTCTGCTCCAGGCAGAAACCCGTGTGGCAGCTTCGTGCTGGCTGTCTCAGAATCCCTTTAGCACCGGGAAGTGTCAGAGGTGGTATGAGGCACTGCCGCCCCCGAGGAGGTCTCACCCAGGGCAGCACTAGAACACCACAGACACTGGATGGTATCAGGCTGGCCTGGTTTGTGAGCACGTCAGACACCTCTATGAGACCCCAAGAAGCGTGTAGTGTGCGAGTCTGTATATGCACACTTGTCTGTGTGTATGTTTTGACATGTCGAGCAGAGCCAGAGAAACAAAGTGACTACTTGGGCTGGGATGGCCTGTAGAATTCTGAGTGACCCACACCCAGTATATCTGGAGGAAAACCTATCAAAACACTAACGCTGGAAAAGGGGGGAAAAGGATTCTGGAGCCCATGGTAGACAGATGACCTTAATAGCACCCCTTGGAGGTAGTGTATAGGGGAAGGGTCTGGTCGTGTGCAATAGAAGACCTTCAACTAGATGCCCTCCCCATGCAAAGGCTGACTAGTAACAGCCTCACGCATTTCTCAGATACTTAGCTCCCAGCTTGAACCAGATTGCGTCCTAGGAACAAGAAGACGTGTGCATCCAGCCTTGACCTTCCAGGGGCTCCCTGTCCAGCACGAAGCCCTGCCTCTCTCTCTAACCTCAGCCCTGCCCCTCTTCCCCTTGCTCTGTGCCCCTGTCACTCGGGCTTTCTTCCAGCTCCCTGTCACCTAGGGGACTTCGCAGTGCTGTTCCCTTTGACGAGAATGCTCTTCCCTTTCCTCCTCCTGGTCGACTCCCACTCGAGGTCCAGGTCTCAGCTCACAGACCCCCTCCTCTCGGAGCTCATCTCCACACCAACCCAGTCAGCCCCATAGTTCTGTAGGCTCACCACTCCCTGATCTTTCCCTTCATGGCGCTTCTCGGTCTAAAATCTTAGATGTAAGTCATTCGATGGCATTGTTGTCTAGCCCCCCTGCTAGACTGTGAGCTTTATGAGGGACGAGGCCGCAAATGTCAGCTTAGCATTGCTGTCAGAGCCTTGCACAGTACTTGCATGGCAGGGACTGAGCAGATATTTGGATGGCTGGAGAGCTGGCTGGATGGCTGAATAAATGAGGTGTGAAAGAACATGTTATGATAAGGATGGTGAAAATTGTAGCGTGACAGGAGGGAAGGGTATGTGAAATGACCCTGGAGGGTAAAGTAGGGGCCAGACTGGACACCCGCTGGAAAGTCATGCTGAGAGCAAAGCAGAGACACCGAAGGCTCTTAGGGAAGAGGTTAAGGGGGCTCGTTTAGGGCTGGGGCAGATAGGAGGAGG
The DNA here is from genome assembly GCF_965194805.1 of Balaenoptera borealis. NCBI lineage: Eukaryota > Metazoa > Chordata > Mammalia > Artiodactyla > Balaenopteridae > Balaenoptera > Balaenoptera borealis. The sequence continues at coordinate 117,735,226 of NC_138866.1, read as the reverse complement.
CAGCCAGGAGAAAGCAGGAAGGACATGTGGGCCGGAAGTCTCTAGGTGTCTGCCTGTTCTCTAGACCTACAAACCAGCCTACTCACCCTGTGCCAGGCCACATGTGTCTAACCTGGGCACGGCAGACCCCCAAGGCTGGCAGACCCTTCCTGACCCTGGCCTGCGGCTGCCCCGATACCCAGCTCTTGACTCCGTGTTGGCCCCCCTGCCCTGGGAAGCTGGCACGGGGTTCCTGGCTCTGCCTACAGGGTCCTGGCCCGGACTCACTTTCAAGCTCTTGGTTGGACGCCATGGCCAAGCCCCTGCCTCTAGAAGCCCACCCCAGAGGCCGGAGCTACTGGAAATTGTAGAAGAGAAAGCTCTCTGTGCCTCACACTGTGTCAGGGTGAGCCCTGTCTCTCGAGCACAGCCTGGAGCCAGGAGGCAGGAGACCTGGTTTCCTCTCCCCTGGCCCTGGAGCATCAGAAAGCTCATCAGTGGAAGAACCAGAACACGTTACAGTGGGCCGTCCACTGTCCTAGCCCACTCGGGCTGCCATAACAAAGCCCCATACGCTGGGGGGCTTTAACAAGACAGGTGTACCTTCCCACAGCTCTGGAGGCTGGAGAGGCTGAGGTCAAGATGTCGGTAGGGTTGGTTTCTTGCTTGGAGATGGCTGTCTTCCCCCGTGTCTTCACGCGCTCTTTGTGCACGTGGGTCCTAACCTCTCCTTCTTAGAAGGACACCAGTCACATTGGATTAGCGCCCATCCTCGTATATTGTACTTGTTTTAGCTTAATTACTCCTTTAAAGGCTCTACCTTCAAATATGGTCACATTCTGAGGTCCTGGAGGTTAGGACTTCAACATGTGAATTTAGGGGGACACAAGTCAGTCCATCACAGAAGCCTGGATCACCACAGAGAGCCCCCCATGATCCCCATTACATAGCCTGGAACCCAGTGCCTGCACTAAAGGGAAGGAGAAAGGGAATCCAGACAAGCCAGGGCTGCTTCTGGAGGAGACACAACCAGAGAACATTCCTGACCCTTCAGGCCTCCCCACCACAGCCCTGCAGGGACCCGCCCTTCCCAGCTGCCAAGTCTCAGGCAGCTGCGAGGCTAATTGCTTGGCAGGGATGCTACTGGGGGGAGAGAAAAGGCCTTGAGCAAGCTTTGAGCTCCTCCAAGATAGGGCGTCTCCAACCCAGAGCTTATCAGCACGCTGCTGGGTCAGGATCCAATAATTAGAATGACATTCCCAGAGCAACGTGGTAGAGCGTCTGCCCTCCCATTCACGCCAGCCAGACGGGGCCTCCGGTTGGCAGCTTCGGAAAAACAAGAAATTCCAGTAAGGGATTAATGACTTAATTATAAATGCGGCTTGGAAATGGAAAGGTTATTAAGAAGGGGAAAAGATACATGCTAATAAGAGACACGCTATTAACAACAGAATAAAGATTCATTGTTGGTGCCGCCTTAAACTTTTCCAAGTTAGGTAATAAAAACCACCTGGTCTTCGGAGGGTTGGCTGCCATGGTGACGGCACCCGCGGCACTGGGCTGGGGCTGTCTACTGGGGTGTGTCTTCCCTGCCCTCTGATCGTGTTCCCTGCAGGTCTCGGGCTTGCTGGTGAAATTGGCCAACAGGCTTTGAACCACCTCGGAAGTGCTGGGCCCATGCGCATTCGTCAGAAGCGCACAGCGAGGCTTAGGGAAGCCACCAGGTGTTGTCAGGCCCAAAGGCTGAGGCTGACTCTCGGAGCCCCTGAAGGCCCATCCGTGCGACAGCCAGAGCTGGAAGGAAGCGGGGATTCTGGGAAGGAACGTCAGCCATCACAGGTCAGAGACAGCATCCTCCCACCCTCGGTGACAAAGACATCGCCCTGAGCTCAGAACATTGCTGCGGCATCTGTGAACTTTCACTCATCCACTGGAAGAGCATTGGCATGGAGTTGTCTTCGTGCCAGGGATTACCAGAGGTGTTTGTTCACATGAAGTTATTTAATCTTTGCAATCACCTTGTGAAGCACTACTGTTTCCACATGTCACTGACAAAGCAACAGAGGTTCAGAGAGGTTAGGAAAGGCACCCAAGGTCACTGGGCTATCAAGGGCAGAGCTGTGATTCACCGCAGGTGAAAGCGGGGGTGGAAAGGACCCCCAGGGCCTTGAGCTGTTTTCCTGCTTAGACTAGAGTCTCCTTGAGGGCAGGGACTGGCCTTCCTTGCATGCTTCTCAGACACGGGGCTCAAACCCCAAACCCTGGAAAAGCTTCTCAAGGACCTGGGTCACCATGTCAGGCTTCTCTAACCAACCATCTGTGCCCACGTGTCCCTCCCCAGGGCCACCAGGCCTCCTGCCCTCCCACTGCGCTTGCCCAGGAAGTGGCTTCCCAGAGTAACCTAGGGGGTTAATTGCTCCAGATGATCGTTTGAGGGCTGATGGGTTGTGGGGAGGAGAGTGAGGGAGGGGCAGCTTATCCCACCTTACACCTTCTCTCTTCTGCCCCCAGTGTAAGAATCCTGGAATTCAGGTGGAGTTGGGCAAACCCTGGCATGCAGTGTCAGGAGTCCTGGGTCCCAAGAAACTGGGTCCTAAGGGATGGGTATGGGGCAGATGGGCATTCCTGGAGAGGGGAGGAAAGACTCGCCCAAAGGAGATGGGAGGGGGAAGCCTCTAGGGCTTAGCCAGCCAGCTCCACGGGGAGGGACCATGAGTGTGCTGTTCACCTGGGGGCCCCAGTGACTGGCACAGTGCCTGGCACACAGTGGGTGCTCAGATACCAGTGGAATGAGTGACATGTCAGGAGAGTGGCCTTCAGAACCCCCAGCAATGCTCAAATCCACCCCTGCTTGCACCCCTCCAACGACAGAAGAGCTCACTCCATCCCGGGGTACCCATCCACAATGGTTAGAACCTTTTTTCATGTCCTGAGCTGAATCCCACCCCTCTTGCCATCACCCTCTGTGCCCCTGCGCCCTCAGTCACCAGAGCCAGTCTGCTCCTGTATCCACAGGAGACAGCACAGCCACTTCCTAGCTGTGTGATCCTATCCTCATTTCTGAACCTCTCTGAGCCCCAGGTTCCTCATCTATAAAACGCAGAGGTAGACACATGTGCATATAACCACCTGGCGCCGGATAGACTACCTCCTTCAGGTAATCCAGTGTCCACTGGCTCCTCCCAGGCCAAACACCCGGCCCCCACTTGTGACTGGCCTCGCTTGTCATGGTGCCCAGTGCCCCCTCCCCATCTTGGCTCCTCATCCCCAGCCAGTCCCAAGCCTCAGACTGACCTCGACATGGGCATCGCTGGACTGCCCTGGCTCACCCAGGCCATGCCCACCAGCTCTTCCTGCTTTCTGGAGGACTGCACTGGGGGAAAGGAAGGGAGAGAGAATGTGGAAAGGATGGGACTTCTAGGGGCCAAATGGGGGGGCCCCCAGGAGGGAGAAACCAGGGTGTGGGGCAGACTGTGCTGCGTCTGAGTCCAGTCTCTACTCCTTGCCAGCCTCCCCTGAGCCTCGGATTCCTCATCTGTAAAGTGGTGATAACTCTTCATTCATAGGGTTGCTGTGGAGACCATTTGCAGGTGTCCGACACTTAGTAGGTCGTCAACCAATGCTATCTGGTGTTATTCCTATTGTTATTAAATGTGCATTTCGTTGCTCATGGCATCTGATTGAGGAGACCTAGGGTCTTGGTTTTGCTTTGATTTGTTTGTTAACCAGGAGTTTTTGCTAAGAGAATGTTTAGAAACCCCTCCCCGCCAGGAGCCCTGGACCCAAGTCAGATCTCAGACATGACTAGAAGCGTGCTCTGCCCTTCCAGTTCTAAGACCTGCCTGGTCTGTCCCTTGGCGGTGTCCTCTGGCCAGCTTCAGACCAAAGCGGGTCAGCCCTGCCATCAGCTGCCTCAGGCAAAGGGGGTGCTGGCAGGGGGCAGGGGTGGCAGGACCGTGAAGGGAGAAGATGGGTGAGAGCAAAGGGAAGGGGGCTGGGGGGAGGGAGACAGCTCACCTAAAATGGGGAAACTAATGAAGGAATCTCCATCTAATTACACAGGCTGCAGTTTTAATCAGACAGAGTTTCCTTGGCAAAAGCTGTTTGCATGTTTTCTGTCATTCAGCCAACGTGTTAATTAGGCAAATAATATTAATAACGATATTCACTTCGGGAAAGTTAAGAGGGGAGGGAAAATGTGGCAGTGACGGTTTGGGGCCGGGCAGGTGGGAGTGGGGAGGGGGCTGGAATTCACAGGCAGCCTGAAGGAGGGGAGAGAAAGCAGCGTGGAGGGCTCTGAGCCTGGGCTCAGGTCCCCACCGTGCCTTATCGCCCGAGCATCTGCTCCTCTCCAAGCCTCAGTTTCCTCATCTGTACAATGGGAATGATGACACTTCAGCCCTTCCTTACAAGCAAGATGACGTGTGTGAAGACCAGAAGGCTGTGTGCAGCCCCGGCACAGAGCAGGTAGAGGGGTGGGGGTCAGGAGGGGTGCTGCTTCCTGGCTTCCGCCCTGCCAGCCTTCACCACCCCGTCTGACCTGTACCTCTGCATTGTCTGAAGTCCCCACTGCCACGTCAGCAGGGAGCAGAGCAGGGCTGAGACGGGAGAGTGATGGGTCCCGAACCCCACGGAACACACCGCTTAGCTTCCCAGAGCCCCACACAGGGAGCACCCCAGACAATCGCAACCCTCCCCCCAGTGCAGTCTCAGGCTGGACTCCAACTTCCTGTCCACTGAGTCGGGGGTTTGGGATGAAGGGGAGGCTCCTGCAAGTCTACCTTGCTTCTACCTCATGGCCAAGCCCGTCCAGAGCTAATGTGCCCCCTGGTAACCCCCCCAGCAACCCAGGTCAAAGTAGCCTCCAGCGCATGGGGAGCCAGGTCCCCACTGCACACCCTCCAGGCTGTGCTCCTAGGAGGGCACTTCCTCCCAACTCATGATCGCATATCACAGACGGAACCTTAGGACTCAACCAGCGAGCCTCCATTCTCCCTGGTATTGGAGCCCCTCTCGGACATGGCATCCGGCCTCAGCTTGGACACATCCTGTGACAAGGTACTCACACCCACTGGTGCTGCCTGAGCATCAGGCACTTTGGGCTCCCCTTTACTTTGGGTTAAAATAGTTCTGGTTGCAACATTTAGTCACTGGACCCAGTTCTGCCCTCCTGAGATGCACAGAAGTCTAGGCTCTCTCCCGCAGGGAAGTTGGCCCTCTAGCCATTTGAAGCCAGCTGTCCTGGGCCCCTGGGTCCCTGGGTCATTATCTCTCTAGGACCTGTGGCCCCAGCCTCCAGCAGGTCCTGGCAGACTGTGTACTGCATCTGTGGGTGCTTACTGAGCACCTACTATGTGCCAGGCACGGAGCCCTGGCATCTTCTATACAGCGCGTCTGCTATTTAATCCTCCCAGCGAGCTCACCAGACAGGGCTCAGTATCCCCATCGTACAGCTGAGAAAACTAAAGCTCAGAGCCATGAAAGTTACCTGAGGTTTCTCATAATTTAGTCACCAAGGAGAGGCTAGAACTCAAGTCTTAATATTGGACCCCATGATCTTTCTAGAAGAAGTCCTACTAATGGTTGACACAGCAGCTCCTTATCCAAGCTCTGTGAGGGGACCACTGCCATCCTCCCCATTCTGGGCCTCTGCCTCAGAAGTCATGAATGTTGCCCAAGTTCCATGACCCATAGGATGTCAGCTTGCCCAGCTCTGCCCCTCTGCACTTGGGTTGAGAAGAACCAGACTATTCTGGCCCCCACAGGGCACTGATCACTGTTCCAGGGGCTTGGATGATGCTGGCTTGTTGCAGTTACAGGATGGGGAGCGGTGGGCCTGGCTCCCCAGTGGTTAGTGCCTCCTCCTTGCCTCTAAAATCCCCAGCCTGACTTTGCAGTTCACCTTCAGGGAGAGGCTGGGGAACGCTTTTAACTGCAGCCAGAGAGCTTGGCTGTGTTCCCCTTGCCCGGGGTCAGACGCGTTGCACACCTCCCAGCCAGCTGCAAACAAGGTGATTATGAGCTAATAACTTTTGGTTCCAGAACCCCAAGTGAGCACTGATCAGGGGTAACCCCGAAGGCAGCTCCCAGGGAGGCGTGGGAGCCAGGGGCTCACCTCGCCTTTGCAGCCACAAACAGAAGAATTCTCTTTTTAATGGCAGGGTTCCCTGATTCCTCTCCTGGCTGTCACTACCGAGTGGCTGGAAGAGAGTCCTAGACCACAGAGGGTCACGCTGGGGCCCTGGCTGTTGCAGAAAAGGAGACAAGCCCTGAAATGGGGTGGGGTGTGCCAGGGTCCCCCGAGGGCTTGCGGCAGGCGGGGAAGGAGGAAAACCTTGCCATGCATCTGTGGGCCTCTTGGCCTTACCAGCTCTCAGGATCTGCAGAGGGGTTTGTTTGTCTGGGGGTCCAGCCCTCTGCACAGGCTGCCAACCAGCCTATTACCGGCCTCTTTCAGACACTTGAATTCTCTTCCTCTAATAATATTATTTATAATTTAGATGTCAGGCCCAATGGCTGAGGGGTGCGGAGCCCCAGCACTGCCAGCTCGGGTTGGGGGCCAAGGTGAGGAAAAGCACAGGGTAGGAGAGCCGAGTTGGGTGTGGGAGGAGCCTGCCAAGGAGCCCCGCCGGCGCCAGCATTAACTTGTTATGTAAATACCTTATTCAATTATTCCTCCTCCTCCACCTCCAGCACGCAGCCGCTAATCACTCATGCCTGGCTGGCTCATGAATATTAAACCCAGCTCCCCTGCCACAGCCTCTCAGTGGTGGGAAACTGTGGCGCCCGGGAGAGAGAAGAGTCCCTGTCTCTAGTGGGCCCTGGAACCCAAGAGGAAGACTTGGTGCTTCATTGTCACATCCCTAACGTGGGGCTGGCACGATCAGTCCACAGAGACAGTGTGCCCGCTTTTGTGGAGACAACAGACTAGACTCAGGCTAGACTGGCTGTGTGCCCTGAGGCGAATGATTCAGCTTTTCCGGGACTCAGTGTCCCCATCTGTAAAATGGGATAGCTGCATTTACCTCATCAGTGGTTGTGACTTATGAACCTGATATGTATAAAACATGCCTGTATCATATGTGCAGTTAGGAACTTCTGTTTGAATCCTCTCTGCAAGACGTGGAGCCCAAGCTTGCCCTCGGGGAGCTCAAGGCCTGCTTTCTAGGGTCATCCACTGAGACAAACGGAGCCCAGGGCCCAGAGGGAGGGCAGGGCAGGCAGGAGGTGGAGGCTGAGGAAGGAGAGAAGCCCATGGCTCTGGAGAGGAGTGGAGGACTTCCTGGCAGAGGCAGGCTTGGCATGGACTGTAAAGGTTACATTTCATCTTTCACTCACTCAATACATACTTATTGAGCACCTATTATGTGCTAGGCACTTGGAATATAGCAGTGAATAAAACAACCTAGAGACCCTGCTCTGGGGAAGCACGTGCTGGTGGATTGAAGACGGCACCTCTCCCATTGAGAGGTGGGCTCTCTTCCCCTCCTTGAATCCAGGTTGGCCTCAGTGATTTATTTTTGACCAATAGAATGAGACAGAAGTGATGTTCTGAGGCAAGATCAAAAGAGGTCTCACAGCTTCCACTTGTGCCTCTTAAAACACTCACTCCAGGAGTCCTGGGCCTCCAGGGGAAAAGTCTGACTTCAGGCATGCTGGCAAGGCCACACGCAGGCGCCCCAGTCAGGCCCAGTTTGGCCTTTGCGCTCTCTTCCACTAGGCAGCGGGCAGGCATGCGGACAGCTCGGATGTCCCGTCCCAGCTACCCGCTGAAGACTCCAGAGCACGTGAGACAGAAGAGCCACCTGCCGCGAGCCTCGCCTGAATGCCTTACTCACCAAATTGTGAGAAATAATAGAAGATTTGTTTTAAGAAAATGCATAAGGGCAGAAATTGAGACACAGATGCAGAGAACAAACATATGGACACCAACGGGGGAAAGCGGCGGGGGGGTGGTGGTGGTGGTGTGATGAATTGAGCGATTGGGATTGACACTTATACACTGATTTGTATAAAATGGATGACTAGTAAGAACCTGCTGTATAAAAAAATAAATAAAATTAAATTCAAAAATTAAAAAAAAAAAAAAAGAAAGAAAATGCATAGAGGAGAGTTTCGGGGAGAGGAAAGAGCCAGTGCAAAGGCCCTGAGGCAGGGGCACACCTGGCTGGGACACAGAGCAGCGAAGAGGCAGCGGAGCAGGAGTAGAGAGACTGCTTGCTCACAGCCGCACCTCCCACCTCTGCAGCCGTCTTGCACAACGGGTCCCATCGCCTGCCCTGTGAGTCTCCTCATCCACTATGAGCAGTCACCATCCCCTAACCTCAGTGTTCCCATTCCACAGACTGGGAAACTGAGGTCCAGAAAACGGTGAACCCAGAGGCCCGCAGCTTTGTTGGAAGAGCCGGGTGAGAGGCCATTCTATGACTCCAGGGTTTTCCAACCATCTCTCCTCTCCTTCCTTCCAGAACACCTCACCACCACCCCCATTCTGTCCCCCCGACTCCAGTCCTCTCTGGGGGCTACCCTGCCTCTGGCTTCTCAGCCACCCCGGCAGCCCTGTCTGCTGAAAAGCTGCCGCAGCTGACCCTCCAAGGCAGTTCCCCAAGGTCCAGCCTGAGAGCTCACCCCACCCTCCATCCCCCCTGCTCCTGCATTGAGATTTTAAGGCCATCTGATCCACTCAAGAGGTCGAGGATCGGGGGTAGCTCTGAGGCATCAGCAGTCAGAGGAAGGGACTTATACAGACTGAGCATCCACCAGAGAGGGTGGAGCCCACCCCCTGGGAGGTGAGACTCGCCATTGCTGGCACTGAGTGGGCACTTACCGGGTGCCAGGCCATGCTGGCTCCTTTACTCATTAACCCTCACCCCTCTGAGGTCAGTGCCATTATGTCCCATCTCACAGATGAGGAAACTGAGACAGATGAAATACTTCACCCAAGGTGTTCCAGCGAGAAGGCAGAGGCGGGCACCAGGGGCCCCATTGAAACGGCTCGGAGCCCTGAGCCGTTTCCTAATATCAAAAATGTCAACCCCAATGTAAGGCTTTCCACAAATGGTAGGATTTCTGTCACCACTGTAGACAGCAGATGAAAAGACAGAAGGCTTTCCAGAACTCTTCAAGTCATGCCATGAAATGGACCTCCTCCTCCTTCTCCTTCACAGCCAGGTCTGGACCAGCCCACAGGGAGCTGAGTGCCGAGTGAAAACAAGAAAGCAGGATAAACACTGGCAGGGTTAGTGGGGTGATGGTGTAGGAGACGCTGACTCTATTCAACCCAGACAGTGAGAGAGGAAAGGGAAGGTGCGCTGGAGTTGGCAGGATCCAGTTCGCCGTGAGCCCGCTCTCAACAAGCTCAGAATGAGAGAGAGAACACGAGCGCCAGTGTTGGTTAAGGTCAGTATTGTTAATAATTTATTAAGGATGGTAATAACATAGTCGACGTTGATTGAACCCTCACCCTGCACCAGCCTTTCAGCACAGCTCATTAACTCCTCACAATAAACCATGAAGTAGTGATGCCCACTTTATGTAGAAGGACACTGTGGCTCAGAGAGGTTCAGTAACCTGCCCAGATTCACACAGCCACTAGCTACACTGAATCCAGCTCTTAGTCCTAAGGCTCAGGCTCCTAACCCCACTGTATTATATCTGGAGCAACTAACCAAACATGGCCCCTGCATAAGGCAGTCTGCATTTAGCTGTATACAAGCCACAAGGGATGTGATCTGCAGGTGGAATTTCGGGCATCAACCTTCAGGACTCACAGCTTATACAAGGCTCCAGTTTCATTTGTGCACAGTCTGGTCTGAGCCTCACAAGAGGCCCTCGAAGTTGACATGACTCTTTCCTTTTACAAGTAGGTAGGCCAAGAGCCACGGCTACTTAAACGGTCTCAGAGAGTTAACCGCGAAGTTGGAACTCGAGCCCCAGCTGCCTCTCTGCTGCCCAGCTCGCACACCCCGCAGGGGCAGGTGGGCCGCCAGCTGGAACCACCGCCACCCCTTCATGCAGCTCTGGCCACGGTTACGGCCCGGGAGCGGTGTGCCCACAGGGAGGGCAGCGCCCTGCGATCCTGCTTCTGTGTGGAGGGAAAGACTGGCCCCGGCGGAAGTTCTCAGCTCTGGGGCTGCAAGGCCTCCTCAAAGACAGGCGCCACGTGCCAGTTTGTTCAAATCTGAGATCAGGACAGATTCAGGCCTGGGGTTGGGGGCGCCCACGCTCCTTTCAGGCCCTATTGCACCACTGCATTTTTAACTATGCAGATAAATGCCTTACGTGCTTTTTAAAAACTACTTAAAAAGGAAGGTCGTGTTGTGGCATGTCAAAGAACAGTCCCAAGCTGATCGATCTCGCTAATAGTTAAGGAAAAGGAAAAAATAAAAAGATGCTTTCATCTATCTGTTTGAAAGACAGTACCCAGAGTTGGTGAGGGGGGAGGTGTTGCATGGAGAGAGAGCCACTCAGAGAATATTGGTGGGAAAATAAGCTGGTGTAGTTGGCCCTTCCTATGCATGGGTTCTGCGATTACAGATTCAACTAATTTCAGCCTGTGGTTGGCTGAATCCACAGATGTGAAACCGGCGGATACAGAACCCACGGATACGGAGGACTGACTGTAGGACGGCATTTTACATGAGGGAATCGAGCATCCTCGGATTTTGGCATCTGTGGGGGTCCGGGAACCTCAATCCCCCAAGGATACCGAGGGGAATATCCATTTTCAGAACCAAACTGGCAATATAGGCTAAATGTAAAATATTTTTACCCTTTCATCCAGCAATTCTACTTCTAGGAATGTATCCTACAACCATTCAAAGGCACTGAGATACCTTTGCAAAGATGTTATTTGCAGTGATGTCTGTAACCATGAAAAATTAGATAATACCTGCAAAGTGATCGATGGGGAATTCATAAATTAATTCAATGCAGTGATAATAGATAGTTATGAAAAAGACCGTGGAAAATCTCCATTTAACAGGGCATATGTAAGTAAGGGCATATAACTGCTCACTGGGGAGGAAATGTCACAAAATATTGCTACTTTTGTTATTTTGGAGGAGAGTCCTAGGCGTAAGGAGTTTTCTGCTTTCTGTGTTGCTATGTTTGAAAAATTTTACCATGCCTTCTTTTATATTTGTAAGCAGGAGAAAAATATGGTTAATAAATAAATCATGAATTAAAACAGAAAAGAGGGTAGGGTCTGTGAAGCCAGAAAGGTATTCTGAGCGGAGGAAGAGCCTGGTGAAGGCTGGGGGCCACGGGGGCACCTGAGTCCAGAGATAGAGGGGAAAGGGCTAATGTGGGGCATCTCTGAGGGTCTCAGCACCGCCCCCCGCCACATGCACCCAGGGGCTCTCAGGGGAGGGAGGGAGGGAGGAAAGCTGACTTCACAGAATGAGGCAGAAGGGGTGGGGAGGAGGTCCCCACATGGAGGAAGAAGTGGAACCAGAAGGCATGTCCTGAAGCTTAGACTCTTACAACTTGGACGAGATTCCAGGCACTGGCGTGGAACTGAGAAAGGAGGACACCTTGGGGGCACGCAGGCAATCTGGCTGGGGCAGAGGCACAGTGTGCGCGGGGCGATGGAGAGAGAGTAAGTCCAGGTGTAGAAACACGTGATCTTAGAGCCCACCCAGCCCATAGATGAAATGGTCATCACAACGGGTCCTAGGAATAGCAGTTCTCCAAGGAAATCCAGACGCTCATTTCCAAATGTCTGAGGGTCATGGCTGGAAACCTTCATTTTAACCCAATTCCCCCATGAGTGTCCAGTACTCTGAAGTTTGAGAACCAATGGTTTAGAGGTTAAAAAGCTCACCTTCTTTATTTTAAAATGGGGACACTAAAGCACAGAGAGGCTGAGCCACTTACCCAAGGTCACACAGCCAGTGCGTGGCAGACCTAAGCAAGAAGCCATGGGCTCTGTCCCCTGGGGTGTCTAGAACTCTATCTTGTCATCCTTCCACGTTGAAAGAAGGCCCGGCCAGGCAATGGAGGCATTGGGACAACTTGAGACCCCCATCCTCCGCATCGAGGTCCTCTGCCGACCACCTCCCTGCCATTTCTCCTGCTCCCCCTCCTCCAGGCAGACACCGGGGTTGGAGCTTTGAGCCCACAGACTTAGGTGCTTGTACCTCAACTATCTCAACTCGTTTTCCCATAAATCAGTTTCGAGTCTACTTTGGCAGAAATATTAGCTGGTCAGTTCTGAGTCTTCTCAGTCATTCCAGTGTTTTCTCAGTCAGGTCAGGGTGTTCCGGGCCCTCCCCACTCCTCCTTTCCCGGGGGCTGATCTAAGATGACGAAGGTGGTGGTGGCGGGGGCCGGTATAGAGCCAAAGGCCAACCACCCTCTGCTGGGCCCTCTCCACACCGCGAGGCCCCCGCCAGGCCACCAGCCTGCAGTCTCCGAGGTGCAGGTGTTGCCGGCTTGCCGGGATGGGGAATGCCGCCGAATGTCTGGTCCCGTCTGTCTACACGCCACCCCCGACGACCTATTCCTCTGCTACCATTGCCCAGTCCTCCGTGGATGCTGTGTGGCTGTAACAAGGAGGGGGTGCAGTTCCCCAAAGCCTATCTGAGGGGCGGGGTCTACCCTTAGCCGCCTTTGGTGCAGAGCGGGTTAGTTGGGCGGCCCACAGGGGGTCCTGTCTCTCTCATTATCTTCTGCTCCCCACTCACGACTCAACGCCTCCCCTCTTAGGCCCACGTTGCCCCTTGGGTGGGAATCAAAAACAGCAAGCATCCCCTCCGAATGCACTGTTTACAGCTTTTGAAGCTCAAAAAGCCAGGAGCCTGTCTTTGTCACTCACTGGCAGCTTGGTCCAGCTGCCCAGAGGAAGATGGGGCATGTGGGCAAAAGGAGGAGGAGGAAACACATATGGACCAAGGCTTTGCAAAATCCGCCTTCCCCCGGCCTGCAAGTTGCTCCTAACCGGTGCCAGCTTCTTGCAGAAGTGCCCCCTCCACTCTGCCTGTCCTACTCCCCGAAGGGCCAGACCAAGGGCCACCTCCTCCAGGGGCTCCTGATTGCTCTGAGGACCCCCCTTCAGAGCTCCCGCAGTCCTGGGGCCCTCAACAGGTGTCACTCTGCAGTCCACTCATCTTGTCATTTTATGCTCCGCAGGGGTGTCTGCAGAGTGCGGGTGTGTGTATGCACACTCATGTCTCAACTACCCACCGAGGCCGTGGGTGCAGTACTTCCTCACTGCTCCGGGGCCTAGCAGAGTGCCTCCTGCACTGGCTGGGGGACCATGGAAGCACCCAGCCAGGAGATCAGGCCAGGGCTGGGGCGCCAACCCTGACTCACTGTGCAATTCTGGGGGAGTTAGTCCGCTTTCTGGCTAGCCTCCTAGTCTGTAAAATTAGGAAAGTCGACCCTACATTCTGCAAGTTCCCTCCAGGGTACATAATTCATCTACACATAGCACCAGGACTGTGACTCGTCCTGAACCTCCGTTCCCCCATCCCCAGTCTCTGGCTCTGTGCTGGGCAATTGAGAATTCAGTAAATATTTAGCTGATTGATGTAAGCAAAGCATAAAAGGCACTGAAATGGACGTTAAGTTTCCAAGAAACACTGGAACCGTCCATGGTATCTCTTGTGAATTCTCTCAGAGGGCAGAAAGCATAAATAAAGTAGGCAGCTGATTTTTTTTTTTTCTCTTTAAAGTCAAAGGCCCATAAATCATGCATGTGCAAATTCATTTCATAATTAACATCACGGGGTATATGTCTGTGAATGTCGTGCTTCAGCTGGGTATGATACTCTGTTAATTAAAGGCTTATTTTGTGATGGGAATCATTTTGTGGAAGCTAGTTCACACGCACTACTTTAGGTTTTCTGGGTTTTTTTTAATGACCCATAGGCTCTGCAAAGTGACTCAGCTGACGACACTGAGCCGCTCATGGCTTATTAGACAGTAACACCGAGCGCACGCCAGAGCCTCCATTTTCAAGCACAGCCAGTGGTGTGTGTGTGTCCTCAGAGTCACAAAGAACACACGCAGAGAGCCTCTGAGCAGGAGGGGAACCCAGCAGGCCTTGGAGATAACGGAGGCCCAGAGAGGGAAAGCCATCTGCCCACAGCCTCCCAGTAGACTGGCAGGACCCAGGCTGAGAAGTCCATTTCTCTCCAGTCCCCACACCTCCGTCCCTTGTCCCCATGCTGCACGTGCCCAGGTGCCCCCGGCTGTCTTGGGAGCTCTGGGTTCGATTGCTGGGCTTTGCCTCTCGATGAAGGAGCACTCGGTAGGTAAGCCTGCTTACCGCCTTGCTGAGCACCCCCTGGAAGCAAGAAAATTGGAAAGAGACAGCTGGGATGGAGCCTTAACTAGTTTAATAATGTTTGGTACCATAGCTGTTGCCGGGAGATTAGCAGGGAAATGTAATGGTGTGTCATTTTTCCTAAGAATTCCATTAACAGAATCAAATGGGCAGACGGAGGCAGAAGCTGGGGTGGGGGGTTGGAGAGCTTTCTGGAGGCTTCCTTGGGAGACAGTTTCTAGGCTCAGGACCTCAACAAAGCTCTGGGGTGTAAGTTCCAGTTTCCTTTGGGCCTTCTCTCATCTTTCCTACCTATGCCTATCATCCATGTGGGATAGACAAGACAGGGTAAAGAGAAAAAAGAATGGGTTCAAATGTCTATCCTGCTGCTTTCTCACTGTGTGGCCTTAGGTAAGGGGCTTAACCTCTCTGAGCATCAGCTTCCTTGCCTGTAACTAGGGCTATCCATGCTGTGCTGTTCTGAGGACCAGGATGATGAGCGTGGCACCTGATGCAAAGTGGCCTGGGGTGGATGTCTATCTGGTTAACTCGCCAAATATCCACTCTCCAGCCCACCCAGATCTGTACCATCTACCTCTCCTCACTTTCTACATTGGGAGCATTCTCTCTGCCTGCCAGGCCAGGGCTGGGGCCAAGAACAATGCCAGAGAGAGGGCAAGACATGGTCCCTGCCTCTGGGTGCTTGCAGGGAGCTGAGGAGGCCAGACATTTATAGCCACTTTTCTCCAGGCTGGCAGCAGATTTAAGATACTACAGAGTGTGCTCCCAGCCAGTATCACCTAGATCCATCTCAAAAACCCTGAGAGAAAGGGGCTATCAGGCCCCATTTTACAGATAAGGAAACTGAGGCTCAGACAGGTGGTCACTTGCCTGGGGCCACACAGCTGGTCAATAGCAGAGTTAAAAATGGAGCCCAGATACCTAGATTGGAAATCCCAAATTCTTTCTCCAACACCCCTTTCCTGTGTCTGTTCCATCCAGCTTTACGTTTTATTTTCTCATTTCCTATTTGGTTTGGTTTTGCACTATCAGTTAGACTATAAGCTCCTTGAGGGCAGACTTTTATTATACTTTCCCTCTAACTTCCATGAGACTTGGCACACAGTAGGTGTTCATGTAAGACATCGAACCAAACGAACAGAGACCCTCTGAGATACCATTTCCTTAATAAATCCAGACTCTCTGAGTTGTCCCTTCCTCCCATCCTCCAGCCTACACACACATACACACACACAAACACACCACACACACGCGTGCCACACACACACACACACACAGAGCTTGCAAAATCTAATAACAACCAGTTTAAAAACATACTAAAAACAGAAAATTTATGTAGCATGACCCAAATTGAATTATACATTACAGCACTATAATTGATTTTTTAGAAGAGAGATTAAATTTATTTTATGCCTCACTAACTAACAGCTAGATTTACCTAATTGCTTGGAGTGCAGAGTTAGTATGATTCATTAAACCCCATACATGCTTGGGTACACTGCGCACTGAGTAAGGCTTCCCTGCTCGCAGCAATTAACGAGGAGAAACCCAGCCGCACCAGTAATTGACGAGAACAATTCAGCCTGAAGTTTGCTCTGGGTGTTTTATTAAGTTCTTTGAGCAAAATGCAGATACTGCACCTTCTGGTAAAGCGGTTCCAAGAAATCAAAGACAACTAATGCTCTCTCTCTCTCTCTCAACTCTGCTGTGATGGAGAGGGGAGGAAGAAAAGGAAAGAGGAAAAAAGGCAAAATGGAAGGCTTGTCTCGATTTAATTACATCAATCATAACAGCGCTTTAAAAAATCTCACCAGCGTCTGACAGCAGGCAGGCAAAGTCAGCCAGCCTAACAAAGAGTGAATTTGGGTGGAATCAGGGCGCTTTCAGTAATTATATACACATTATCCAAAAGGTAGCAATTTAGGAAAACGGAAAAAAATATGCTAATTTTTGAGAGCAAGAGAAAATTAGAACTCCCTGAGCCATTTATTTATTATTATTAATGATAAAGGACATTTAAAGCGGCATACATTCAAATAAGTGTGCTTTCCTTTTTTGGTGCCTGTCTGGATGTGTTTTGAGGTTCTGTAGATGTCACACACACACCCTTTCCTCCTCATTCAAAGGCGCATTCAGATCTTTCACACTCACTCCTCCCAGGACCAGTGAGGTGTATGTTTTGACTGGTCTGTCTACAAAATGGATGAAATTGCTCTGCCCACATCATACTTTAAGTTGTAGGCTTTTGCACTTGTGGAAACAGAGAAAGAGATGATCCCACATCCGCGAACCATGTCTCTAGAGCCCTTGTGCCTGTATTTTGGACTTGGAGCAATTTGCTTTGCTCTGGGAAAGGCATTTAAAAATGTATAGATTTCGGCCATAGCTTTTATCTTCCGGGAATGGGCAATATAATTGGGGAGGCAAGATGTCCTAGCCATCAATTATGCTGCCATGATACCAGGACTTCCCCTTCTCTGGACTCCTCTCAGGATACGCAAGTGGCCATGCCTTAGCCGCAACTAAAGTTGATTGGGCCAGGGATGGACACCTGACTCCCACTGGGCCAATCACATTCTCTCTGTGGGGACCTGAAACTGAACAAAAGCCACAGAGATTGGTGGCTGTTTGGAGTCAAGGTGCACTGGGGGCGGCACTCAAAGAGATGTTCCACCGACTCCCTCTTCTGAAGTCTCCAAAGCTACTGAGGTCCGGAGGTTCTGCAGCTCCTTCAATTCTATGGATGCCCCCAAATCCTTCCCCCAAAACCTCCTTTTGTCTTAAGTTACCCAGAGTCATTTGCATTATTTGCACCCAAAGATCCTTACCTGATCTCCAAGGCAAAGGCAACATAATCACATAAGGCAGAAAGGGAGGCTGGTTGACACTTCAGGTACTGCGGCTTGTACTGTCCCTGCTAGAGGATTCAGGGATTTGGGATGTTTGGGCTGGCCCGGCGCTCAAAGACCCTCTGCCCCAGTTTTGCAGACCGAGTTCCCAGGAGCAATCCTGCTTCTGCATCCAGAGCAGCAATGACATCAGCTGGTAGATGCTTCTGCCTCCTGTGAGTCTCAGAGCGTCTGCTGCTGAACCCACCACACCGTTGAAAGCCACTGTTCTAGTTGAAACCCATCATTTACAGACTGCAAAACGGAGCACAGGGAAGTTTTAAGTGACTTCTTAAGGTTATAAGAGCTGCATCCAGGCAGCAAGCAGGGGCCCCTGGCTCTATTCCCATGAAGCACCGGGTCCCAGGGTCTGTGCTGGGATGCGTAGGGCCTGGGAGGGCAGCCCTCTCAGCCTCGTTGGACAGATGGGGAAACTGAGGCTCAGAAAGCCAAGTGATTGTCCTGGGCCAAAGACGTAGAAAGCACAGAAGGCCGGATTTGAACCTGGGTCCATCTGACTCAAATAAGTGCCAGCACTTTTCCTCTGTGGCAACCAGGGAATAATCCCAGGCTCCCTGGGAGCTGGTGTCCTGGAGGTCTGGCCTCAGTCAACTCCATGACTGGGTCGTTGTAAACCTTCTGCAGGGTTTGAGCGCTGTGTCTGAGGAGCGTGTGAGGATGACCAGCCCTGCCCTCCAGGAGCCCCTAGAATAAGCAGGAAAGCTCTTAATGCTCTGGGGTGCTTCCACCCTGCTTCTTGCTCACCACCCCTCCCCCAACAAGCCCACAGTGACCACCAGCCCTGCTTCACCAGGGACCTGCCACCTGGATGTGCCCTCAGAGAGGGTACCCATATCCCTGGAACTGTGTATAAAAAGGGGGCTCCCGAGGGAAGAGAAATCACCCCCCAAGTCGGAGTCATCCATTCAGGAAGCATTTATGGAACCCAAGTTGTCACACGTGTTCTAGGCCGACATCAGGGAACTCTATCACAACCCCTGTCCCTGAAGAAGCCCACAGGCCAGGGGAACTTGACCTGGTTGGGAGGGTCCTGAAGGCCAATGCCGAGGAGTGGATAAAGCAGCTCGATGAACCGGTTTGCAAGGCAGAAATAGAGATGCAGATGTAGAGAACAAACATATGACATCAAGGGGAGGAAAGCAGGGTGGGGGGGTGGTGGTGGTGGGATGAATTGGGAGATTGGGAATGACATATATACACTAATATGTATAAAACAGATAACTAATAAGAGCCTGCTGTATAAAAATAAATAAATAAAATTCTAAAAAAAAAAGAAGCTCGAGAAATGCCCTGCGTTGGAGGCTGGAGACCCAGTCTAGGGACCTCTTTGCCATTATCTTTTTGCACGTCACTTTCCAGACCTCAGTTTCCGCATCTGCAAGTAGAAAGGTAGAGTGAGAACTGGGTCTGGCTCAAAAACTATGTGCAGACTTTCTACCATAGACAGTAGAAGACGGTGGAGGTTTTTGGGAGGAGGAGGTCTTCCTCTAGCCCCTCACGGTGGGAGAGTGAGCCCATGGGTGCCCTGAGATGCACGTGTGGTCTTGTGGCCACTAAGCTGACCCCATTTCTCCCTTTCTGCCTCCCTCCCAGGTGACCCAGGTCTAGGGCTAAGGACCAATTTTTGGTCCCTGTCAGGGTAGCAGGAAAGCTGGATTTGCACCTTCTTGAACCACCCAAGCGTCAGGTGCACACAAACAGAACCAATTGTTTCCTGGCCTCCCAGCCTGACCCTCCTCCTCAGCCCCCCTGATGAAAGAGTGTGTATTCACAAGGCTCAGTCCTCTGCTGCTGGGAACCCAGCTGGGTCCACACACCCCTGCCTGCAGCTCACCTGTCTCTGTACCTGTGTGATGTAGGCTGAGAGCCCTGCTTCAACACGGCCTCCAGGTGGGAGGCCCGGGAGGGCTCGGCAGGGCTTTCCCTTGGCTTCGTGTGAAGCCTGCCCCACACCACAGCCCTGCCACCCGGCTGTCCCTTGATGCCAAAATTGCAGCCACGCTGGCCACAAAGACAACCAGCTGGATCAGATGGCCAGCGTAGATTCCTGGCAAAGGACCAGCTCTAGATCCTGCCTGTCCTGCGTTATGTGACCCTGGGAAAGTCATTTCATCACTCTGAGCTGAAAGCTTGAGCACAGTGAGGATAAAAACAATTAGTTCACAGGGCTTATATGAAGATTATGGACACATGTATTTCAAATGCCTAAATTATGAGCTTTTTTTTTGGCTGCGTTGGGTCTTTGTTGCTGCACATGGGCTTTCTCTAGTTGTGGCAAGCGGGAGCTACTCTTCGTTGCAGCGCACGGGCTTCTCATTGCAGTGGTTTCTCTTGTTGCAGAGCATGGGCTCTAGGTGCGCGAGCTCAGTAGTTGCGGCACGCGGGCCCTAGAGCGCAGGCTCAGTAGTTGTGGCACATGGGCTCAGTAGTTGTGGCTCACGGGCTTAGTTGCTCCGTTGCATGTGGGATCTTCCCGGACCAGGGCTCGAACCCGTGTCCCCTGCATTGGCAGGCGAATTCTTAACCACTGCACCACCAGGGAAGTCTCTTAGCTATTCTTAACATTAGGAGTCGTTTTTCCCTCACAGCCCTCTTTCTCACCGCAGATAGGTTCTAGAAAGCTTGTCAACACACCTGCTAATCAGCAGCATGAACCTGCCAGCCCAGCATCTTCAGAGGGTCTGAGCTTTCTCCACATTCCCTTCATTTACACCAGAGGGACAGGAAGCTCACCTTCGCCATCACCATCCAAATCTTATCAGGGAAACACAGAGCTCTCGTTACCAAGGGCTCAGCAGATAGAATCAGGGCTTCAATGACAGAAACTAGAGTTTTGCTTGTCTCTTCCTAGAGACCAGCAGAATTCTGAGCTTTAATCTAACTGACCCAATTCTTAGTTGGGGGTGATATCCCTCAAGCCTATGTGGGAGTCTCTCCCCCTTCCTCAGAAGATTGAGGGGCTTTCTCTCCTAGGCTCTGGTCCTCCAGCGGGTGCCAGCCTAGCCAGAAGTTTTCTTTTGTTCACTCCCACGGACCCCTGGAGCCCATGATGCAAATGAAGCACAAACCAACCCTCTGGGAAAAACTGTAGGTAACTCAAACTAATATGTCGTCCTTTGGACAGAAAGAACATTCTAGAAGTCCCTCAGTTCTTGCCTGGTATGAGCATTAGCTGTGATCCAGACTAAAACATCAAGAGAAGCAAGCGGACAGGAGTAGACAGAGCGGGCAGATAAGATAGTGACATCTTTCATCTGTGTAGAACTGCACGGTTCCCAGGGCAACGTCCCCTTCCGTTTCATCCCCAGAGCAACCCTGTGGGCAGGTCAGGCACCTCGCCGAAGGTCACCTCAACTAGTCAGTGGCCCAAGAGTTCTGGTGTTGACCTCCATGCGCTGCCCCTACAGCGATGTGGCATTCAGGTAGAGCGGGGACAAACACGGCAGGTGGAGGGGCCTCAAAAGCTGTGTGATCAACTTCAGGTTTCAATGACAAATCACCCGAACATCAAGGCCTTTGTGCTACAGCACACCTGGAAAGTCGCGCTGAATGGGGAGCTTTTCTATGTGAAATCAAACCCTGTTCTCTGCACATTAGCATCGCCAGCACAAAGATTCGTTGACGGCACAAACAAACCTGAATCACTGGTGAATGGGGGGAATTTCAGGCATAAATTCCATGTCTCCTGCGCTCAGGCGTGGAGTAATTGAAATCCATTTGCTCTCAAAGAGGAGATAGCTAAGAGATGAGGTCACATTTAAAGAAAGTCTCAGGAATCTATCTCGTCTCTCGGTCCCTTGGTGGAGCCATGGCCGTAAAGATATCTAAATTAGCCCTATTTATATCTTTCTGAAGACAGTTTCTCCATTCGGCAGGAACTCCAGCCT
This sequence comes from Balaenoptera borealis, assembly GCF_965194805.1. Classification (NCBI taxonomy): domain Eukaryota; kingdom Metazoa; phylum Chordata; class Mammalia; order Artiodactyla; family Balaenopteridae; genus Balaenoptera; species Balaenoptera borealis. The sequence continues at coordinate 117,714,161 of NC_138866.1, read as the reverse complement.
AGTAAGTGATGGTTTCGGGAGGATCTGGTGGAGGTCTCTGACGGCTGCATGGAAACTTGGGGGTGTCTTTTGATAGGGAACCTGGGGAGGGGGGGAGGAGTGAGAAGCTATCTAAAGGGGTTTTATTGAACTTTTACAAGCTAATGAGTGCATTTAATGGGAACAGTGTTGGATGTCAATGCAACATAATGACCATGTAATCTGTTTGGCTAGATTTGTGTGGCTTTCGAGGAGGAAAGAAAGAAGGACCTGCCCGAGCAGTTAATCACTCTGTAGCCAAACTTCATTTAAAATGTCACCGTGTTCCCCAAACTGTGCCGAGGGACGGTGTCACGTGTTTCACTGGATCACTTGTCACCAAATCAGAAACAAGCAGGAGACCCAGCCTTTTTTCCCCTTATTTTGAGTCTCTATTTCCGGTGACATGTGATTCGGTGACACGGTGGAGTCTGATCAAATAGTAATGGTGGCAACTTCCACGCCTGGCCCCATTCTAAGCACTCCCAGCATGCAAAGATGCGCTTGGCTCCACTCTGTTGATGGGGAAACTGAGGCCCAGAGCAATTAGGAGAGTTGCTCATAGTGGTCATAGAGGTAGGGGGTAGGGCTCTAAAGCTTTTTCTGTTTTTTTAAAATTGCAGTATAGTTGATATAGAATATTAGTTGCAGGTGTACAACATAGTGATTCAATATTTTTGTAGATTCTACTCCATTTAAAGTCATTATAAAATATTGGCTATGTTCCCTGTGCTGTGCAAGAACCTTGTTCTTGACTCTGTAGTTCATCCTTTTCACCAACAAGCCCAGACTGTGAATCCCTAGAGAAGTGGAAGTAGGCTGTCCCTGTTCTTTCTAAGACTGCACTCTGTCCGTGCTCTTCCCTGTTAGCTGTGCCTGCCTGGGTGGCTGCCAGGAAAAAACCACTGCCTTACGTGCCTTCAGTGACAGCCCCATGGTGTGGGCCCACGGTTTTGACCCATTCTACGTGTGGGAGAACTGACAGCCAGAAAGGTAAAGTCAGATTTGTTGGATGACTGAGGGAAGCAGTTCACACAGCTGGTTCGTGTTAGCACTAGATTTGATCTGTGGCTATAGATTCCAACACCCCTGCTCTTTCCCTCCCACCATGTGGATTCTGGAGGGAAAGCAACTATTTTTATTATCTACATTGGACAGATGGCGAAACAGAAGCCCAGCAGGTGAAGAGGCCCATTGCAGCAGGGTTGTGAGACGACGGATATTTAACTAATGTGAAGTTTTATCAGTGGACACAGTACAAATGAACAATGGCTGATCACAGGTATAATCACACACGTGCACGCACACACACTTACACACTCCTCCAGGAATTAACGCAGTCAGTTTCAACAGCACATGCGGTGTCCGAGAAGGGTGCGTGGGTTTTGTTTTCTTCTTTCTTACTCCTCCCCCCCGCCCCCTCCTCAGCTGAGCTCTGAGATAGTAAACAACTTGCTTTTCAGTATTTGTGCTGGGATTTGAACCCAAGTTGGCCTGCTGCTGCCCTATGCCAATCTTCCTGGCTGGATTCCATTCTCACTCGATTTCACCCCCCTTGCTATGAGCTCCTGCGAGCTTTTTCCAACCCATGGGTGGCTTCCTATGGCTGCCATTCCTAGCCCTTGTGGGCCAGCCCGACCTCACTCTCAAAGGTGGAGCTCAACTTTCCACCCAGAAGAAATTCTCCAAATGAAATTTCAGATTGATTTAAAATCCAGATTCCCCACGTGGAACCAATAGTGTTATACTCTGTCTGGTTTCACTCATGAGCTAAGTGTTACTGAAGACTTGTGCTCCGATCCCAGTCTGGTTTTATTGAGGACATTCTCCAGCTGAAGGATTTCAAAGGGAAACCAGCTACGCAGCCAGGGACCCCCGGAACGTGTGGCTTGGCGCCCTTATTCCAGCCAGCACTCAGAGCAAAGCTCGCCCTGTGGTAAGCACTTCCCGTGAGGGTGGGGAAACGTGGGGGGAGGGTGGGGAGTGGGAGATGGAGGGCGAGGGATAAAGACCAACACATCCCCACCTCCTCTGGGCACAGAAGCCAAATGGTCTGCACGAGGTGTCAACTCTCCCAGCCTAGAGGTCGAGGGGCCGGGCACCAGGGCTTGTGGCCCTCGGCCCGTGCATAGGGCACCAGGCACGTCACCCAGCTCTGGGCACGGTGGGTCTGTCCCCACAGGAGCCTGCCATGAAGCCTTTGGCAGAGGTTGAGGGTGGGCAGAAGGGAGACCAACTCCCTCTCTTTCTGAATGGAAGCATCAGCTCTAAGAGTAGAGTCAATAGGCCTTCCCTCTCATGAGAAAATTTTAAAAAAATTATATATACACACACACACGTACCAGGAAATTAAGCCAGATGATGAGGAAGTCTTGGAGAGGAGTGGTGTTCTCTGCCTTCCAAAACATGTGCTCGTTTAGTGGATGGAAATAAGGGAATATTGACAGAGACACACAAGACAGCATTTAACAGGCTCTCTGTGATCACAGCAAAGCAGGGGGGAATTCTGGGCAAGGAAGCAGGGGTTGACAGACACAGAGGACATGGCTTCAGGGCTACCTAAGTATCCCTCCGTCTGAGGCCTCGCTTCCCAGGACCTGTGTAGAACTGGGGGCCTTGGCTCTGCTTCCCAACTCCCCATCCCCTACCCTCTACAGAATTCTCAGAACTGGAAAATAATTTCTTGCCGACAGCTAAGAGGCTCTGTGCTGCCCGGTCCCACCTCCCAAATTTGGTCCTCAGCCCTCGGCTTCCCCCAGTCTAGGATCTCCCTCCAGCATCAGCTCCAGGCCCCCACTCTCCTCCATCAGAAAGAGCAGACTCTGACTGTTTCTGTCTCACCTGGCTTCCCTTCTCTGCCCACTCTCAGCTTAGCACACGATGCCCCAAATTCTCCCGGGGTTGTGAAACCATGTTAGGGTGTAGTCTCTTGAAGGCAGAGCTGAAGTCCATATTTCTGTATATTCTTGATGCCAAGGTCTGAGTTTGTTTAAACCTTCGGTTATAGCCTGAGTAACCCTCCCAGTGGTATGTTTGAGTTATCCAGACACTTCCAAAATCCCGCTCTCCTACAACCTGCATCGTTACCCTCTGATATTATGATTCCCCTTTTAGAGACAAGGGAACTAAGACTTGGAGAGTCAAGACTTGCTCACAAGTGCCAGATGAGGAGGAACTGGCAGGTCTGGTTCCTGAACCCGGGCTGCTAGCGAGAATCGGTGTTTTCTCCATCAGTAACCTCCATCCCCTCCATGCACACACACCCTGGCTGGGTTCATATGGACGGCTGCGTATCCACCTCCCCCTCCTGGCCCACTCTGGAGGAACAGGGGCTCCGCCCAAGGAGCAAATTTGGGACAGTTATGAGCAGGTCTCTGGGATGGAGAGCCAGAGTCCCAATAAACCTCCTCCTGGCCCGACGCTTGGGTGGAGCAGCTAGTCACGGAGGCCATGCCTGCCTCCCTCTTGGTCCCTTGCCGAATTCTGGATACCTCTCGGCTTCGGTCGATTTCTAAAATTATTTCCAGAAGGAACTGTCCAAAGACTCCTAAAGCAGCAATAAAACCCTCTGACTTTTACATTTCCACAGGCCCAGATGGGCTGTCACGGGGTTCCCAGCATCCCAGCCACAGGCCAAGTCACAGAAAACCAAACGATTCTCACCCTGGGAGCCCTGGCTTGATATGGTGGTGGCCTGTGTCCCAGCCAGTAAGCTCCTCCTCGCTGGTCTGCCAGGCTGTCTGGGGCCTCAATGGGCAGAGGAAGAACATGGGTTTTGGAGACATCCTCTGGGTAGACACAGACAAAGCATCTACCGTGTGCCAAGAATGGTGTCTGGGGACACAGCAAAGGGAAAGACGTTGAAGTCCAGTGGGGGAGGCCAACAAGTCACCATGCAATTCTAATCAAACAAGGATGTAGGCAATGCTGCAGGAACACAGAGGAGGGGGAGCTGTCAGTCTGGGTGTCCTGGAAGTCTTCCTGGAGGAGGTGATTTCTGAGTGGAGAGGACCAGAGAGTTGGATATGCAAACGCCTGGAGGTCCATCTTGACAATACAGCCTGGGAGGTGGGAGTGAGGGTGCTCCATGACTACACGTGAAGTGTACACATGGTGCTGGGCACACAGCAGGGCTGGCCTTTCCCCACACCTGCCCTTGGAAACATCCTCCACAGCAAGACTGTTGGCATGACCTTGGCCTCATTGGAGAGCTGGTCTTTTGGGAAATACCAGCCCAGCCCCCTCAGACCAGTACAGAAGACAGGAAGCAGCCAGTTTTGGCTGGAACAGAGACTTTGCAGGGTAAATCCAGGGAACCCGCAGTTGAGGACCCAACCACGGAAGGCCTCGAGGCCAGGCTGTGGGGTGCCATCTTGTATGTTCAGGCCATTGGCTATGACCCTGCTTCCCGGAACCCTGGGTTTCGGCAGAAATCCCAGGTCTGCTACAGGGTGAGGGATGGGCTGCTGCATTCTGGGCCCCACGCCATTGGAACTGCAGAAGCTCCAGCTGATCTGTGCTCTACGCTGTAGACAGTGAAGGGGCAGGGCCCAGAGAGACAACGTGCAAACAAAAGGCGTCTTTGAAAATTGTCAAAGACAAATAAGAGAGATGCTGAGGGATGCTGAGAAGGCAAGGACACCACTGTGGGCTGATCTGGGGGACAGGGTGTAAGGTGGGTTAGAGAGACCATGTCACTGCTAGTAGTCTGTTGTGATAGGATCCATGAGGGCCCACCTGACCCCAGCCAAGCTGTGGTGGGAGAAGCTGTAGAGAAATGAAGAGGTGGAGAGGACCCTCCAGAGGTAGAATAAAGAGCTGGTACTTGGCAACAGATGGGGTACAGGCCTCATCTCCCTGGTTTAGTTACTTGAGGGTAGGGACTGTGGTCCATGCACCTTTCTGTCCTTCATACTGTCAACCATGGTCGGTGCCTGGCAAGGCACAGGTGCTTTCTAAGCACCTGTTGGGGGAACAAACAAGGGCCCAGGACCTATGATCCCCAAATATAAGTTCTACGGGAACTGAGAAATAAGGTCCTGACCCCCATTCAGAGGCCCCACAGGAGTTTGGGTGAGGGCAGAAACCCTGCAGCCAGGGGTTCAGTCCTAACCCCTCTTCCTGCTAGTTGCATAGCCTTGGGCCAGTAACTTAACCTCAGGTCGGCTCAATTTCTTATCTGTAAAGTGGGAATAATCAGGGTACCCATTTCATAGAGTTGTTGTGAGGACTGGGTTCTGGAATGTTTGTGTCCTCCCCAAATTCATGTGTTGAAGCCCTAACCCCCATTGTGATGGTATCCAGAGATGGGGCCTTTAGGGAATAATTAAGTTTAGATGCGATCATGAGGGTGAAGCCCCTGTGATGGGATTAGTGCCCTTACAAGAAGATACATGAGAACCATCTCTCTCTCTCTCTCTCTCTCTCTCTCTCTCTCTTTCTGCCTGCCATGTGAGGACACAGCAAGAAGTCATTCCCCAAACCAGAAAGAGAGTTCTCACCAGGAACTGAATCAGCCGGCACCTTAATCTTAGATTTCCAGCCTCTAAAACTGAGCAATACATTTCTGCTGTTGAGGACACAGAATCTATGGGGTTTTGTTACAGCAGCCAGAGCAGACCAAGACAGACAGCATGTAAGAACGAAAGTTCTTAGAACAATACCTGGCAGCACAGCTATGCTAAGCATGTAATAAAGGGGCAGAAATCACTGGGAAAGGGAATCTGGCATGGAGGCTGTGGCCAGGCTGCCTGAGTTCAAACCTGGCACTGCAGCTTGAGCTGTGTGTCCAGTGACAAACTTCCTAACCTCTCTGTGTCTCAGTTTGCTCACCTGTCGGAGCGAAGGTGGGGGGGGTGATCATATTTCTGTTTCCAGAAGAGGTAAACAACAATATTCAGCTGCTGTAAACAGCAATGCAACCAGGCTTATAGCTAAAACATTGAAATATTTCCATACCAACTAGTAACAGTCAGCTCCTCATCTCCCTGAGGGCCTCCCAGGATCCTCCCAGAAGTTCCCTACAATCTTGCAACTGAAGAGTTCATAACCAGCACCAGGGGCCTGCTCTTCTAAGTGGGTTCATCATTGAATGAAAAAGGGTTCCCAAAATGCTTTGAGAGATGACATCATCATTATTGGAGTAAAACATGCTTTTATTCATCCATCCATTCAATAAATCTTTATTGATCACCTCCAAATGTCACACATGTCAGGACCTGGGGATCTAAAGAGAAATAAGGCCTGGTCTCTGCCCTCAGGAGACCCACAATGTAGCAGGAAAAAAATCATCAGAAAGTAAGAGGCTGTGTAATGGGATGCCCAGGGCCCTGGGGGCTCTAATAAGGTGATTGAGACAAAGGACCAACTCAGTCTGTGCATTAAGGTGTGACACTTTTTGGTCCAGCACTGGTCTGTCTACTTGATACCCACCCTCCCCATGTACGGTTGCCAGATTTAGCAAATAAAAATTCAGGGCACTCCATGAAATAATTTCAGATAAATAATGAAGGATTTTTTTATTTTTTTAGTGTTATAAGTATGTCTCAAAATATCACATATACTGAAAAAAAAGTCTTAGGTGTTTATCCGAAATCCACATTTAAGTGAGATGTTGCATTTTATCTGGCAATCCCATTCCTAGGTCAGTTATAACCAGTGCCCCATTAACTGTCAAATGGGACCCCTTATACTTCTGTCCAGAAGATCATCTCAGATACAGCTTGGTTTCCTGGAGAGAACAAGAAAAGGACAGAACTGGGAGGAAATGAGTGGAGGGGCCCAGATGAGGTGGGCAGAAAATGGAGGTGCCGCAGGAAAAGGAGGAGGATGGCAGGGGAAGAAAGAGAGAGCAGGGCAGGCGGAGCCTACGGGGGGAGCTTCCCCCTCTCTGCAGCTGCCTCTCCCTCCCCCGGCACCGCCCCCCTCCCCCTCCCCCACCCCCACCCCCCCCACCCCCCCCAGCGATGTGGATGTGTCAGGAGGGAGGTGCGGGCCGTCTTGGGAACCTGAGTGTGCTCTCTGAAATGTCAGCAGAAATAAACCTGGCTAATCCTCCGCGATGGCCCGTCACATTAATATCCCTGAAATTCCAAGCGGATTAAAATAACCACGAGCGTGACACCATTTGGAAGGCCGGGGATTTACTTGGAAGCGGTGCCCCATTGGTGAGCATTCCTCTAATTGCTGCTTCGTATAAATAGAGTGTTCTTTAATATCGCCACCAGCCCCAGCTGACAGATTTAGAAGGGAGCTGTCGAAGTCATCAGGGCCCCGGGCCGTGGTAAACCGAGGCTCTATTCGGGCTGTAAATGGGATTCTTGAAGGTCGATCAATCTTACCAAAGCCGCCAACATTGCCTGTTGATCTGTGAGGTCCTGAGTGGCTACAGCTTCCCAGAAATGTGCTTGCATCTGTCAGAATTATAAGCAGCTGGCAGCTGACACCAAGGTCAAGTTTGCTGCTAGTGTGGAAATAGAATCTCCCCAGTACACGAAATGCTACTTAGGAGTATATCAATTGCAGGCGGGTCATTAAGGGAGGATTGTGTGTGTGTGCGCATGTATGTTACAGCCTCGGTTGCCCAGAACCCACTTCCACATTGGACACAAAAGCAGGTGCTCAGATGAATAAAATTAAATAACAATTAGTTCGCAGCAAAATTCTTAGCATCATCATCATAAGGCAGCTTTCACTCTGTCATCTAACAAGTAGTTAAGCACTCCTGCTGACTCAGGCACCGCTCTTGGTTAAGACCTCTCTTATTTAGGGGCTGTGTGGCCCTGGATGTGTTATTTCTTGGCTTTGCTGAGCCTCAAGTTTGCCATCTTTAAAATGGGGATGATAATTCCTACTTCAGAGAGTGTTGAGTACACCTGATGAAATTAGGTCCCTGAAGTGCTGGGACAGGCCACGCTCCGCCTGCGTTAACGGTAACTCATGTCAGATGGCCATCTGGGAGGATGGCAGAGGAGGAGAAGGAGCCAGGAAAGGACGGGTCCAGATCCAGACAGGGTACTCCACGAGGAGTGATTAAAGGTCTAGATCCCAGTGTCCCAAGCTGTGGGGACTCAGGCTCCATCTAGGGGACAGATCTAATTTGGGGGAGGGTTTCACGGCAAAGGCAGTTTCCAGGGTCCATGGATACTTGACCCTCTGTTTGACCCGAACGTGTCCCCAGTCAAGAGTGGGCCCCAGGGAAGCGGGACCTGCTCCCCCCAAGGAGAGGGGCTGGTGAGAGGCAGGCCCCAGAGCCTCCTGCAGCCCCAGACTAAGGGCAAGGCAGAGCCTGGGGGAGCCCAGGCAGTCTTCTGGACTTTGTTCTGGTCCATCGTGTCAACTGGAAGCCTCCTCAAATCTCCAACAAATCTGGAGTCTATTCCCTGTAGGGAATTGGGTCTGGGGCAAGTCAAGCAGTTCTTGGATGAGTTGGCTCATGAGATTGCATCAGACACCATAGGCAAGAGTCAGTTTTTGGCCTTATGATCAAATTCCACCCAAACCCACCCCAATTCCAATTCACTGAAAATCTGTCTAAGTGAGGTGGCTTCTGTAAGAGTCAGCAAGGGATTTATTCCATTCCAGCTGTTGGCATGTCCCTCCCTGTGATGATTCCTGTGTCTGCACCGCACGTTATGTGATTAGAAGTCCTGTTTTGTCCTGTGGCTCTTTCAAGTCTCACTCACATCAGCCTTTGGCAGCTGGACTGAACTTAAAGACCATGAGCTTTGTATCCCTCAGGCTTGGGACTGCACCCTTGTCTGCTCAACTCAGCAGTCCGTCAGTTCTGAGGCCCGCTTTTCACACATTTTAACATCTCTGACATTAGAATGGCCTTATGAGCTGTGACCCCTTGCAGTTATAATTGGCAGCTCTTTTTCTTTCTTTCCTGTTTATAAAATCATAGTGTGTCCCACCATCTATTAAGTCTTAAATTCGATGAATTGACTGTCTGGCCTTTGGCAAGGCCCTTCTCTGTGAACCTGCTTCCAACATCCGTAAACTGGCAGGGCTGTCGTGAAGACAAAAAAAGAGGCCTGTGGGGAAGGCGCCTGCCCTTGGCAGTCACTGGAGGCCAGAGATCTGGACCGCTGTGAGCAGCAAAGCAAATGTTACAGGTGAGGAAACGGAGTCCCAAGGGGAGGCTCTGCCACAGGCAGAGATTTGGGGTTTTCGATGTACAGTTGACCCTTGAACAACATGGGTTTGAACTGCACTGCTCCACTTATACTTGATTTTTTTGTTCAGTGAATGTATAGTCGTTCCTCCCTATCTGGGGATGCAGGGCTGTGGATACAGAGAGCCAACTATAAGGGACTTGAGCATCCATGGATTTTGGTACCCGCAGGGGTCCTGGAACCAATCCCCCACGAATACTGAGGGATGACTGTACTTTCATCAGCCTCATCTCACCCGTGTTCACCCCACCAGGAACAAGAGTGGCTCACGGAGTGTTCAGCCCAGGAGGCAGGAATAGAGGAGGGACCCAGTCTGCTCCTGGACACTCAGCCACTGGTGGGCTGGGGGCAGGACTACCCCCAGCAGAACCCAAGAGGTGGCCACCAGTGCCAGCCCTATTTTACAAAAACTACCTGCCAATGCGCCATCCATCATTTAAATTTTGACCCAGAGTGTGGGTAAGGAAAAACCAATGTCAGATAGTGTTTGGTAATAATTCAAGAAGGGAAGATGCTTGAAACCTTTTTGAAAAAAAATATACTGGATTAGTTTTAGCTGTATTATATCGGAATTAATTTCATAGGGCACAAATTCAGATGGGAAAAAAAGCAAAAGTTTATTTCCCCCTTGGCTCCCATTCCACTTTTGGCAGAACCTCTATTTCAGTCACCTCATGGTCCCCCCTCTCTCCTTCCAGAGGTGGCACCCAGTTGGGGTGGGGGGAACAGGTATCAGAGCACCCAGGGACCATGTCTGGTTCTCTGCGGTCACCTGTCCACACTGGCCTCCGCTGAGCAGGGCATTGGTCCCTGGTGGCCACCCACATGGGCTGGTGAGGTGTCCTTATTTCTGCCGCTCTTGGCCCACGCTTGCACCTGCTATCACATCTCCACCACCCCAGGCATGAGGTCCTCCAGGTTTGCTGGCCCTCAGGCCACCAGCAGAAGTATCCTTCTGCCCCCGCCCCCAATGAGACACCAGAGCTCACGATGCAGCCTGGCCTCACGGAACACTGGGGCTTCTCTATGAAACTTCCAGCCCCCCAACTTCTCTCAGGGGGTAGGGCACCTTTCCCTTCTGTTCTCAGAGCCCCCAAACTATTGGGTGTCCTACTTTCCCCTCAACTTCAGGGTGTGGGTGCATGAAGCGTGTGGCAGGACCGTTCTCAGAATTCCATGTCAGCATTAACTCTTTCCTTCTGAGGCCCCGTTTTTTTGCTCAAGGAAACACTAATCTAATCTGGTTAAATAGGAAAAAATGGTTAACTAACCACACCCTCGTCCTCCCGAGGCATGCACGCTCAGGGTTTAGATGCTCCAAAGGAAACACTTTGAGACTCCCAAACTATATCTGCCGTGAAATTCAAAACCTACATACTCACTTGTTTCCCTCTCTATTTCTGCTGTGATGACTGTATCATGAGGTCAGGGAGTAAAGACTAGGGAAAGGGTAGGAAACATCAAGGAAGAACAGTCCAGGTGAATGTTTAAATGATTTCAAAATTTGATCCTACCATGGTGGGTAGAAATTCATCAAGGTCCATGTTGTGAGTTAAATCAAGATTTGAAACATTTATAGGAAAGAGTACACGTGACTGCATCATGTGAACTGGAAAATAAGCGATGGGGTTTGTAACCTCTCTCTGCCCCCAGCCAAATGGCTGAGCTGCTTTCCTCTGCAAGTCTCAGGGAGAAACGGGCTCCAGGCTTCAGCTGCAGAAGCCAAAACATCCAGAAACCTGTTCTCCCAGACCCTGACGGCTGGGGAGGGGCACACAGCCTGCGCTCAGTCAATTGGCTCTTCCCACGGGGGGCGACACAAAGAGCTGTGGGTCAGTTTCTGGCTCTAGCTGAAGCAGCCTAATCCAACTCCATGGCACGGTCTGGCAACGGGCTCAGCAGCCCGCCCTTGCTGAGTTCCTGCCTGTTTTCTGAACATGGTTCTCCAGGCTTCCAATGGGTTGGCAGTCTCCCTGATAATATGCCCATCAAATCTCTTTCCCCCCTTGGGTTATCCAGCATTGGCGTCTATGGTGTATAGCCAAGAACTCTGGTAATAATGAGTAACTCAGCTCTCCTCTGTGGACCTCAGTGGCCATCTCTATAACGTGAGGCATTTAAATCAGATGAGGGCTTCCCTGGTGGCGCAGTGGTTGAGAATCTGCCTGCCAATGCAGGGGACACGGGTTCCAGCCCTGGTCTGGGAAGATCCCACATGCCGCAGAGCAACTAAGCCCGTGAGCCACAACTACTGAGCCTGCGCGTCTGGAGCCTGTGCTCCGCAACAAGAGAGACCACGATAGTGAGAGAGGCCCGCGCACCGCGATGAAGAGCGGCCCCCACTCGCCGCAACTAGAGAAAGCCCTAGCACAGAAACGAAGACCCAACACAGCCAAAAATAAATAAATAAATAAATTTAAATCAGATGAACTCCACGATCTTACAGTCACTCTGATGCTTTTAGTGCTCTGGGGCTGAATCGCCCAGCCTACCTGGCTGGTTCACACATCCATACCCAAAACTCCAACATGCTCTAGGTGTCCACATTTTGGGGAGTAGTCACCCTCTGCCCAGTTGGCCTCACACTGCATTCCATCCAGCGTGTGGGTGATCCCCCCAAAATGAGTTCTATGATCCTTCAATCAACCAGGTTCCTTTACCGCAGGACCTCTCAGAGCCTTTAGTACACTAGTGTACATTGTGATTCTCCAAGACAGGACTATAGGATTCATAAATCAGCTCCCAAATGAATATTGCTGCAAACACGCTTCCTCACTGCCCATTTCAAGAACTAGAACACTATGTAACCCACTCTGAGAAAACTAGATCCCAGGTGTCACCTGAGGAAAGATAACATCCTGCATGACTTCCAAAACTCTCTCTCACACACACACACGAACTCCCCGGCCCAGCCTGACTCCATTTTAACATTTTTTTTTTCTGCCACTGCTCAGCTTCCTGGATGCACAGGCATAAGCGGTGCTAAGTGCCTGCGGCTGGAGTTCTATGCCTGTGGCAACAGTCAGCGGTGACTCAAGGTTTGGGGTTTCCACTCTCCACGGCTCATTCGTCCTCTGCGCCACTCAGGATGCAGCAAGTGCAAAAACGCGTGTGCTTTCCTGAGCCCCGGGCACTCAGCTGGGCCGAGGGCAGTGTGCTGCCACCCGCCTCACCGAAACCTTGCCATGGGCGACCAGATGGGTCTAGTGTAGTGGCCCAGCCTCGCAGACGGTCCTGGCTTGGCCCTGAGGGAGAGTCTGGGGGCCTCACTGACTCCCACCCCAAGAGAGACAGCTCCACACGTACCACCCCTCCCTCCAATTCTGCAGCAGAACTGCCGTTCAGGAACAGTTCAAAACCTCTTGAAACTGTTTCTGTTTTCAACTTGTACCTTCTCTGGAGAGAACAGCTGCCTTAAGTTGCTTCTCACTGCACAGAGAAGGATTTCCTTGTCCAGCTTTAAGGGGAGCTCCTCAAATGTCTGCTACAGGGCTGGGTGGGAGGCCCCCCCTCCACCGTGCAGCCCTCCAGGAACCCCTGACGGTGATCCATGGCTTCCACAGGGCCTGAGCACCGGTCCCTTTAGCCTCTTGCCTTTCCAAGTTGACGAAGCAGAGTTTTAATATAGTATTTCTTGGAGGTTTTCCTTGTTTGTTTGTTCTTTATTCACAAAACATGCTTGCTACAAAAATGTAGGAAAATGCAATAAAATATATGAAGAGAGAAATAAGAATAACCCACGATCCTGCTACCCAAAGATAATAGTGTAAACATTTGGTCTTGTTTTTCCTAATCCTGTGGTCACATTTGTGTAAATGAGGACTCATTCTACCTCAGGTGACTGATAATCTGGCTCAAATGGAGCTTAAACATAAAAGAGAATTCATTGGTTCTCAGCGCTAAAAGATCCAAGGGTAGGGCCAGCTTCAGGCAAAGCTGGATCAGGAGCTCCCCACTGTCCCCAGGATACCCACCCTCTCCAGTCCTCAGCTTTATTCCCAGGCTGCAGGAATGCCACAGCTTAGCTCACAAGCCTTCAGGCTCAGATCTAGAGGGGAAACCTGAGCATCCTTTCCAGGAGTTTCCACAAAAGTCCTGAACCTCATTCTGATTGTACCAGCCTCCGGTCACATGCCCACCCCTGAACCAATCACTATGGCCTAGGAATGGGAAGTGCCGATTAGCTGAGGTCAAGGTCATGTGCTCCACCTCCAGAGCCCCACCCAGGTCACCTGGACTAAGAGAGGATTAGTAACAAGTGAAAAATCAGCTGTTGTTGTAAGGTGAAGGAGTCAATGCAGGGGAGGGAATAAAGAATAAGTGTGCACTAAAAGTTGGCAGACATCTAGCTCAAAATCTCGAGTGGCTCACCAATTAGCCTTTGAAACGTCTCACTAAGCCTGTCTAGGAGAATTCCCAGTAATATCACCCAACCTACCCAGGATGCCCTCCATCAGGCAGAGACGGACCCACTGGGAAAAGGTGAAAGGATCCTTCACGCCTCTTCTCTCATGGGTCCTGTGTCAGTGACCCAGGCTCGGACCCACCAGAAATGGGGCCAGCTACTCCTCTCTATCTCTTAAGAGCTATTCTTTGAAGCAGAGTGTTGTAACCTCTCCTCACGGTAGCGCTCCCCTTCCTTTGTCACCGTCTGTCCACAGCCAGGCAAGACAGCAGGCAGGCAAATGATAGAAAACGGAAGTCTGGAGCAGGTGGAGAAATGCATTCCGGGGCATGGCTTTCTCACCGGCAGCTGGAGCTGGGGCCAGAGGGAAGAAGCATAACTGCCAGCGTGTGCTGGGGTTCCCTGCACCCCAGCAGCAGCTTCAAGTGTCCAAGATCCCAGGGCGGGGATGGTGGTGGTGACAGAATCCCACCCCAGCACAGCACAGATACACCAGGAGTCAGGGACTGAGCTGGGAACCCTCACACCAGCCTGCCTGCCCCAGCTATAGATCTGAGAGAAACACTATCTACCTCCCCAGTGAGCTCAATAGAAAAGAAGGCGTGACCTGCTTAAAAGAGGAGCAGAAAGCCTTAGGGAGAGAATATAGACTTCATTTCAAGCTGAAATAACGAGGTAATGTGAAAAGGGAGACAGGTGAAAAGTGGAAGAATTATAAAGTAACCAAAAACATAATAGCTGAATTAAAAACCACTTTGGAAGAAGGTAATGAAAAACAGACTTGATGACCCAGAAAAACAAATCAGCAAAGCAGAGAAAGAACTTGGCCAGCTCTCCTGGGATACAAGGAAAAAAAAAAAAAAAAGGATAAAGAGGTGACAGTTATGAGAGGAAGACGAGAGACACATAGGAGAGCTGAGGTACAAATGTTAGAGCTGATTTCTTGAGCAGACAACCAAAAACACAAACTTTCGGCAAGGGGAACCAGGAAGGACGAGGGAGGTGCCATGTTGAGAAGGGGAAGGGCATCTGACCGTTGGTACAGTGTACCCAGGCTATACAGAGAGCTGGGAATTCCATGAGCTGAATTGTGCCTGAGTTTTGGGCAGTCTGGCTTCACTTGCCTACAGGCTCAGTTTCAGCCTTGTGAATTCCATTTTTATCTGCAGTATCACGGAGATGTGAGATGTATCATGGGGGATGCTTACGCCAGATGCAAGGTACCAGGAGTTGGGGGAAACTGAGCCGCTGTAAGGACCCTGGGCAGGCTCATAGGGCCAAAAGGCATGCGAGCAGGCAGCAAAGACAACTGTCTTCTTCATTCTGCCAAAGGGAAGTAGCAGCACCAGCCAAGAAAGAGAAATGGCCCATGAAGAAAGGGTTTTGCTCAGCAGAGTAACACATTCAGGACAACTCTGGAAAATAAAAGTCTGTCAGCCTGGAAATCCCAGCAGTTCTAATGAGGTTGCATTCAGCAAGCAGATGAATCACAGAGTCTGGGAGATGTGGAGGGTGGCTGACACCAGAGAGGCCATCTGGCTGGTACTCTCAGCCCAGCCCGTGCGTCCCCCAGAGCTCGGCCCCAGGATGGATCCTCCAAGAAAGCTTGCTCAGCCCTGAGGCTCAGTCCCAACCCCTGGCAACGCACCACCCCCCCAGTGCCCTCCACACACCTGCTGGTGAAGGAGAGGGAGAGCTCTGATTTCTGCAGTCAGAAGTCTTAAAGTTCTGACCTTGATGTGCTTGGTGACTGTCCCTTAAGATCTCGGGGCAAGGTCGCTGTGGAGGAGGAATCCCCTAGGCCAGCTCCATCTCCCTTACAGAGCACTCTGACGTCCAATGAGGCATTCAGTGGGAAAGTGCTCCGAAAAGGAGAAAGTGATCCAATGATGGAGGTTAGAAGGACTCTAAGGACATGGAGAGTGAAAAGAAAGAACCTAAGAGAACATTCTAGAATGCGCATAGAAGAGGAGGGAGCAATATCAGAAAGCCAGCATCCTACTTATAAGAAAAGAAGGAAAAATAAGTCTCTGAGGCTTCTTAGTGAGCAGGAAAGATTCCAGAAGTCCCGACTCTGACACTAGCTCTATGACCACCCCCAAGCCCCGTCTGTCCCTCTGATTCTAGTCTGTGTGATTTGTGTCGTCAGCTTTGAAGTGATGGCACACGAGGCTCAAAAACAAACTCCCGAAGTTATATATAGAAAAGGAAGGAAAAAAGGACCATTTTCCATCGGGTTGAAAATGGTGTCCTGTCGAAGGAGGTCAGAATAAAAAGGGAATCCTTCTCCTTTGGCTGTACATCTGCTAACACAGCCCTTGCTCTGATTTATTTTTTCAATCCCAAGGCAAGAAGCAGCCCTTCAAGGGATAAAGAGTGGAGCCAGACATCACAGGAAAGGACCCCAGCCCTGGAGGCAGGAGATTCAGGACCAAACACCACTTGCTGTGTGTGGCAATCGTGTGCCTGCCCTGGGCCTCAGTTTCCCCTTCTATAAAATAGGTGGGGTGGATCGGAAGATTCTCATCCCTCCCATCACCCTTCTTTAAAAAAACGGAGCTTTAGCGGAATAATTGGGAGGAAGGAAGTCTTTTGTTAAACAATGTTTTATTCATTTTCTTTCTAGATATCCTGCACAAATAGATTTAACCTTCTATAAGCACATACATGTGGTCATTGTCATGTGTGCTCATGTCTGTTTTTAACTCTTTTTTTTTTTTGCATGGCTCCTGTCTTCACTCTGGAAGATCTTTTAGGACCTTTCTAGCTCTGGTGGTCATATTTCTGGGGCCAGAAAAATTCCAGGGAAAGGGGAAAAGAAAGCAGACAGTGCCACGGGGCCACGGTTACGCGTGGAGCTAAGCGCTGAGTCGGGCTCCACGTCGGGTGCTTGCTTGCTCCAGGAGCATGATGAGTTTGCAGCTCCTCTGCCTGTCTAGCCTCCCCTCCCCCTGACTCTGACCATCTCCCCCACCCTGATTCCAGAGCAGGTCAGAGCTCAGATCTGAAAGCCAGGCCATATCTCAGTTTGGCCTCCACATTCCCAATCTTTCATGGAATCTGGGGATCAGAGAAACCACCAGAATCACTCGGCCCAGCCCTCTCTATCAAGGCGAGTAGCTGTCCATCCTCCCTGGAAAACATCCGGTGGAAAGCTCGTCCCACCCAGCTTCCTGCAGGGAGTGGAGGCTGGTGCACGCCCAGATTTTTCAGGCCAACTGGCTCATTTCTTTCCACCTTAGAAATCTCTGGAAGCTAGGATGCCCACATCCTGGCTCAACTCTTAGCCATCAGTTCAGCCAGGAACTACTGCTTCCAGGCAAGAGAAAGCAAAGCAAACACAGAAAGTTCAGCTAGATGAACAAACCATTCCCAGTAGGAAGAGGGTGGCCGGGAGACACGTGAACATATTTTCAATCTTGGTGAAAAGCAAGGAAACCAGAATGAAACAATGATATGCGCTTGGCACATGTGAGAAAGGAAGAGGTACAACTCTGTGGGGACGAGGGTAGTGGGAGCCTGTCGAGAGCAGCAGACCCTCGTGTGGAGAGGCCCAGGGTTACGGCAGGTGCAAGGCAAACTCTTAGCAGGCACTTGCCTCTGGACTCAGCAGTCCTACCTGGGGGGGGGGGGGGGTGGTCCATCTCAACCGAATAATAAAGAATGGACTCAAATATCTGAATTCAGGAATACTCATTGAAATTAGAAAGGACCCACTTGTCCATCAAGAGGGGATTGGTTGAATTAACTGTGGTACATCTATGGAATTCTTTTAGAATCAAAGTTATACAAAGGTATACATTAACGTAAAAAAAGATGTTGGGCTTCCCTGGTGGCGCAGTGGTTGAGAATCTGCCTGCCAATGCAGGGGACACGGGTTCGAGGCCTGGTCTGGGAAGATCCCACATGCCACGGAGCAACTGGGCCCGTGAGCCACAATTATTGAGCCTGCGCGTCTGGAGCCTGTGCTCCACGACAAGAGAGGCCGCGATGGTGAGAGGCCCGCGCACCGCGATGAAGAGTGGCCCCCGCTCGCCGCAACTAGAGAAACCTCTCGCACAGAAACGAAGACCCAACACAGCCATAAATAAATTAAAAAAAAAAAAAAAAGATGTTCATGAAATATTGTTGGGTGGAAAAAACAGCTTACACAGTAGTCCATCCAGTAGCATTTCATTTCTGCTAAAAAGTCTCATATATAGCATGACAGTTCAGAGATAAACATTCTTCTGGACGATAAATATTTTAGCTACATTGTTTGATTTTTTTACATAAATAGGTATTACTTATAGGGTATGAAAACAATAGCAAAAGGAAGAAGCCATCCCAAGGAAAGGGCTCCTTCATCCCAAGGGGAGGAATGGTCTGGAGGACCATTTGTGCTTTGGGTCTTTCCCTGCAAAGCGTTCCCCGGCCAGTGGAGGGGGAGGCAGCGAGAGAGATGGGGTGAATGTCCCTCCTAACCTTGTGCAGGCATGAACCCTGGAGCCAACGCCTTTTTCCCTTTCCCTCTGTAAAAAAAAAAAGGTGCTGTAGCACTTTCCAGGAAGCCTCTATCTCCGAGTCCTCACTGTACCTTGTTTTTCCCCTCCGGTCCTCCCTTCCTCAGCAAGGACCCTGTGCTGTGTTGTCTGTCCAACACAGAGGCCAAGAGCAGAGCTGCCTGTCTGGGTCTGAACTCAGCAATGCCACGTCCCAGCAGTGTGGCCGTGAGCCGTCTGAAAATGACTCTTCCTACTTCGGTTCCTTTTTAACTGTGATGATTGAAAGTGATTGGGTTGTTTGTTTTTTTGTTATTGAGCTGCATGAGCTGCTTGTAAATTTTGGAGATTAATCCTTTGTCAGTTGCTTCATTTGCAAATATTTTCTCCCATTCTGAGGGTTGTCTTTTGGTCTTGTTTATGGTTTCCTTTGCTGTGCAAAAGCTTTTAAGTTTCATTAGGTCCCATGGGCAGAAGACCTAAATAGACATTTCTCCAAAGAAGATATACAGATTGCCAACAAACACATGAAAGAATGCTCAACATCATTAATCATTAGAGAAATGCAAATCAAAACTACAATGAGATATCATCTCACACCGGTCAGAATGGCCATCATCAAAAAATCTAGAAACATAAAATGCTGGAGAGGGTGTGGAGAAAAGGGAACCCTCTTGCACTGTTGGTGGGAATGTAAATTGATGCAGCCATTATGGAGAACAGTATGGAGGTTCCTTAAAAAACTAAAAATAGAACTACCATACGACCCAGCAATCCCACTACTGGGCATATACCCTGAGAAAACCATAATTCAAAAAGAGTCATGTACCAAAATGTTCATTGCAGCTCTATTTACAATAGCCAGGACATGGAAGCAACCTAAGTGTCCATCATCGGATGAATGGATAAAGATGTGGCACATATATACAATGGAATATTACTCAGCCATAAAAAGAAATGAAATGGAGTTATTTGTAGTGAGGTGGATGGAGTTAGAGTCTGTCATACAGAGTGAAGTAAGTCAGAAAGAGAAAAACAAATACAGTATGCTAACACATATATATGGAATCTAAGGAAAAAAAAAAAAAGGTCATGAAGAACCTAGGGGTAAGATGGGAATAAAGACACAGACCTACTAGATAATGGACTTGAGGATATGGGGAGGGAGAAGGGTAAGCTGTGACAAAGTGAGAGAGTGGCATGGACATATATACACTACCAAACGTAAAATAGATAGCTACTGGGAAGCAGCCGCATAGCACAGGGAGATCAGCTTGGTGCTTTGTGATCACCTAGAGGGGTGGGATAGGGAGGGTGGGAGGGAAGGAGATGCAAGAGGGAAGAGATATGGGAACATATGTATATGTATAACTGATTCACTTTGTTATAAAGCAGAAACTAACACACCATTGTAAAGCAATTATACTCCAATAAAGATGTTAAAAAAAAAAAAAAAGAAAGTGAGAAAGGAAAGGAGAGGGGAGGGGAGGAGAGGAAGGAGAGGGAAGAGAGGGAGGCAAAAAAGAAAAAGTATAAAGCTTCTAAATGCAATGTGGAATCCTGGATTTTATCCTAAAACAGGGAAAGGACATTAGTGGAAAAACAGGGAAAATCCAAATAAAGCCTGTAGTTTAGTTAATGCTAGTATGTGCCTGCTAACATACTAATGTTAGTTTCTTGGTCGTGACAAATGTATCACAATTACACCGGGGAAATGGGTGTAGGGGAGCTCTATGTGCTCTCTTTGCAACTTTTCTGTAAATCGAAAATTATTCCAAAATAAAAATTTATTTAAAAAAAAAAGTAATGTGCTTAGAACAAGGCCTGACACAAAATAAAGTCAATGAATATTGACTCTTACTTAACTATTTCATTCTGTTTGAACTATGATCATCCAGATGTTAATTATTTTTGCAGGGGTATCAAATTATTTTGCACATCCCGCAGAACCTTCTATGGTGCTGGACACCTGGGGGCTCTCAGTGGCGATTCACCTCTTGGCCTTTATTAATTCCTACCCCTTGCCTCTGCTTTCTATTACCAAGACCTTGATTTTATGTTCTCTTTCTCTCAGATTTCGCATATGTAAGCTGCATATTATAAGTTGGATCAAAATTCTTTGCAAGTAGTCAGGCTATCAATAGGTAATAAAAATATTCGTAAATGAATTAATCTCCTATTTTTACCTGCACTGCACACACAGTGCAGGTAAACCCTTTATGATAATTATAAGATCCTGGGATGGGAAAGAGCATGGGTTTGGAACCAGAAGAGCCTTGTATTTGTGAATCCCAGACTCACAGCTCATGGGTCATGTGACACTGGGCAAGTCATACGCCAGGGAAAAAAGGGGTTGTAAGCAGCCCCTCCATCCCTGGGTGTTCTGAGGGTTTGCTACAATAAGCCCTGAGCAAAGCTCCAGCTCACTGACTGCTCTCTCCCTCTGTAAACCCCAGGAGACGGCTTTCGCCCACAGGGCAATCCAGGCCTGGGACCAAAACCTGCCCAATGGGGGACCCACCTCTCCCAGCCAAGCCATCCTCACAGTCTCATGTACCACCACAGCCCTACGCGTGACTGGCTAGTCTAGTTGCCCGGCCTGGTCTTCTGGCCTTCACCCAGGAAGGGAAGTGGGCCTAACGCTGGGTGCCATGGCCTCACCCCTGCCCAGACCTCCCGTTCCAGGGGTGCTCACCAGCCCCCCTGCACTGCCACGTGGTTGCACAGAACTGCAGAAGAAGACCACCATCTCACCTCTGACTCGCTAGCAGATGGACCCAGTCGCTTGGGTGCAGAATGACACATGAATGGTATCTCTGGTGATGAGGGGCAAAGGGAAGAAGGGAGTAAGTGGGTGAAAGGAGCCCTGGGGGCAATTCCCGTGCCTAACTCTGGAGCTTAGGCCCTCGTCAGAGGAGACACACCTTCTTGCCCATATCTGGCCCAGGCATGTGTTCACCATTTTATTGCAGAGAGAAAGAGTGGTGCTTCAGAAGAGAGGGAGCTCAACATAAAGTCCGAATCCATCCAAACGGGTGACCTCTCTGCCTTCTATATCCAGGTGAAGGCGGGCAGGTGAGAGGCAACCTGCCCAGGCCCATTCCCTCGCTTGGCTGATCCCACCATTCAATTCTCCATCCCTCATTTTCTTTCTAGGTCAGTCCTTGGACATTTCCAATCCAGGTCCAAGTGTTGACTTAGTTCATGGGGGAATTATGCCCTCCAAGAAGCACCAAGTGGGGCTGGTGGGTGGGAGAAGACTTGGACACAAATCCAAGGTGGATATTTCAGGAGGTATGGGGCAAAATGAATGATGAATATAATATTTGCTATGCACCAAGAACTGCATTGTCTCGTTTAATTCGCATGAGGATCCTGTGAGGAAGAATTTTTATACCTGGGGAAAATGAGATGCACAAAGGTTATGGAACTTACCTAAAGTCACGTAGCTAGATAGCCGTGGTCTTGGGATCTTGAACCCAGTCAGTCTGGCTTCAGAGCATACATGTACCCTTGGTCAGGATGCTGTAGGAGAAACTCACAGGAACTCAAAGGAGTCTGTTGGGCTACCACCTGCGGAATAAATTTCAGGTGGATAGAAATCAGCTGTCCAGGCAACTATGATTTCATTTCTGCAGGGGCTGGAGGGTAGGAGACAAGAGCCGCCTCAGGGAGCCTTGGACTGGCCTCAGACAGCCCCATAAGCCTCCTCTGATTCCTTCAAGGCTGGAAGACCGAGGCCTTTGGATCCTAATCCCTGTCGCTCAGGGTCAAGACAGGCTGAAAAGGGAATGGCCACAACAGGTCCAGGAGTCAAGAAGGAATACGTTAGGTCAGGAATAGGGATGCCTGGTGCTGATGGTCAAGGCAAGACAGACACCCACCACCAAGTGAGAAGTCGAGGCAGCAGCACAAAGCTCAGCCCCAGGAGGGACACATCATTGACGTCATTCCTGCCTCAGCCAGGGAGCATCTTACATCCTCTCTGCTGGGCCAGGAGCTGGGCTCAGGCTGGGGCCTGCCCAGAGCTGCCTAGTGGAAGGAAGTGAGCCACAGCAAAAAGTTACAGAATATATTAGCAGCAACACTTATCAGGCATCTACTGTGTGCCAGGCTCTGCACTAGACATTTGACATATGTCTACCCTTCTCATTTTTATTTATTTATTTATTTATTTATTTTTGGCTGTGTTGGGTCTTCGTTTCTGTGCGAGGGCTTTCTCTAGTTGTGGCAAGTGGGGGCCACTCTTCATCGCGGTGCGCGGGCCTCTCACTATCGCGGCCTCTCTTGTTGCGGAGCACAGGCTCCAGATGCACAGGCTCAGTAGTTGTGGCTCACGGGCCCAGTTGCTCCGCGGCATGTGGGATTTTCCCAGACCAGGGCTCAAACCCGTGTCCCCTGCATTGGCAGGCGGATTCTCAACCACTGCGCCACCAGGGAAGCCCTACCCTTCTCATTTTAATCTTCCAAACTACCCTGTGAGGTCTGAATAACTAGCGCCATTTTACAGAGAGACAATGAGCTGCAAGAGGGACGACGGCTTGCCCAGGGCCACACAGCTTCTACGTAGCAGGATCAGGATTCAAACTCTGGCCAGCCTGGCTGCAAAGTCCAAGCTCGCACCCTCTCACCAGGCAGCCTCTGTGGGAAGGAGACAGGGTGTCCCTCCATCAGGCGGGCCCTCTTTCCCTCCCCCATTCTCACCACCTTCTACCAAGGCATTTCCACCACACTTTTGCTCTTGTTCCAAAGTCGGCCTGCTCAGTTCCATGCCCCTGTTGGCAGCAGCTGCCCTGCAGGCCTGAACGGTGCCTTTTTTCCATTTGCTCTCACAACCCTGCTGTGAGGGAGACCAGGCAAGGATGTTCTCCCATTTTACGGTCAAGAAACTGAGGCTCAGGGATAAACAAAATGGTTAACCAGCAACACCCCGTCATCCGGGATAGGATGGGACAGATCCAGACCTCGAAATCCAGTGTCCCTCTGTGACATCTCACACTACTGCCTGCGAACCCAGGTGTGTTGGTGACTCCACAGGTCTTCAAACTTCTGTAGCTCACGACGGCCAGCTTACAAGGACTGCCTGCATCAGGGCTCTGGTGCCAAGTCCTGCCGGGGTTCTGCAGGTCCCTCCGGGGTCCTCCCCCAGCCAGGAGGCCTCTTGCCCAGTTGCCATGCGGGGACTGAGGTGTCCTGAGGCAGTGAAGATGCTGTGAAGGAGACCGGGGGGGTTAGTGGTGGGTGTGTACGATCCCCCTGGATGGCAAGTCCTTCTTCAGGGCTCTTGCTGCTTGGGAGGCCCCCTCTGATAGGACGGCTCAGTGGGGAGGCACCTGTCCGCCAGCACTGCTCCAGGCAGGCCCTCGTGGTCCTGGAGAAGCGCGGTATGAAAACCGCAGGGAGGACTCCCAAGGAACCCCAAAAGCCCACGGGTGGGCCATCCATCTCTTCTCCAAGAGTTTGGCTTCTGTTCTCTAATGTTTTTCCCTCTAGGAGACAGATAGCCCAGGTTAATTTGGGGGTTGTTTCAATCCCATCTGACAAGTGAGGAAACCGAGTCTCAGATAAATAAAGTAATAGCCAGTTAGGAAAGAGATGGAGTGAACACAGATAGCCCCAAGCCCGGAGCAGCCCCTCCTGCTGCGTGCCATGGCTCCACACTCTCCTCTGACCCCGGGCCTCATCTGGAAGTTTCCTTGGCACAGAGTAGACAGAGAATTTGGCTCTGCGTCCGCCCTTGTGAACACTTGGTTTGCACACCATCAATTTTTTTTTGTTTTTTGTGTGTGTATACTATGAGTTCTATTTTGGCTGGGAAAAGATACATAGAATTACATACATGTATATATGTATAGAAACACTCCAAAAGATCATGCAGCAAATCTTAACGGGAGTTCTCTCTCAGATTATTCATAATTTTAACTTGTTCTCTGCTTATTTGAATTTTCTGATTCATCTGAACATTTATTACTACTATAACCGGTTTTTTTTTTTGTCAAAGCACTTTTTTTCATTTTTTTTAAACATCTTTATTGGAGCATAATTGCTTTACAATGGTGTATTAGTTTCTGCTTTATAACAAAGTGAATCAGCTATACATATACATATATCCCCATATCTCCTCCCTCTTGCGTCTCCCTCCCACCCTCCCTATCCCACCCCTCTAGGTGGTCACAAAGCACCGAGCTGATCTCCTTGTGCTATGCGGCTGCTTCCCACTAGCTATCTATTTTACATTTGGTAGTATATATACACCATCAATTTTAACCCAGAGCCTCAGGTTTCTGGAAAGTGTTGGGTTGAGGGAATTCCAAGACTTCAATTGACCTGGAAGGAATTTCAGGAGACGGCGCTGCCTCTTTCAACTTTATCCACAGCCCAGAAGGTCTGCCTGAGTCAAAGACTTGCTCCATCTCACTAGGGAGGATTTTCCCAAACCCCACCCCCCATTCCTTCTTTCCCTCCTTCTCTCCCTTCACACACAACATGAAGTTTGCAAGGGAGCAGGGCAGCCAAATTCCACAAGGTTTAAATCATAGTTCCATTTCACTCTGGTACTTGGCATTTTCAAAGAGTCACAGATTGTGAGAACTTGAAAAGACCTTATTGATGGATTTGACCGACTCCCTCTTTTAACAGCTGAGGAAGATGAAGGCAGAGAGGGGAGGTGCGTCACCGGGGTCAATCGACGGGTCGGCACAGGGTCAGGGCCAGAACGCAGAGCCCGGGTCCCCTAGGCACTGCCCTTCCCGCTCTCCACTCAGAATCACATGATGTGGTCACTGGAAGAATCGACAGGAAGCATGGGGTCAGGGCGAGGGTTGGAGACAAACTCGAATGCCATTGGGGCCACAGGGTCACGTCAGAGGGAAAGGAGAGCCAGGACACGGCAGGGAGAGGGGTGGTGACAGTCACACAGACTACTGTCCTGCGGGCCCAGGATTTCTGGGCGTTCTGACTTTTTTTAAAGGACGTCTATAAAATACAATTTTTAATGTGAAATATTCCAACTTTTAAATAGAGAAACAATTCAAGTTTAAAAATGAAACGCCCGAGACTAACTGGTAACCGGAGATGGAATCCAACTCCATCCCCTTTTAATAGATGAGGAAACTGAGGCACAGAGTAGAGGCCATCAGAGACCACACGCAGACCAAGGTCCAGCACGGCTGAGTCATTTCTGGGGAATCCGGCCTCCGGGTCGCCCGTCCCATCGGCTCTGATCATGGGATGGCATTCCTCTCACAGCCCCAACTTCACAGGTCTTAAGTGATTTGCCTGGGGTGGGGCACCTTACCCTGGGCCTCTATTATGTTTTCCCTATGGTCCACATTCCCAAATCTCTCGAGTATTTTTTTTTCTCAACGTGTCCCTTTAAGACTCCAAAGTGGGCCAGAATATTCCGAGACCCTCTGAAGGCTGGGAAAGGCTGCAGACACCCTTGCCCTCGGCCAAGTCCTTCCCACAGGCCACCCCCTACCTCTGGACATTCTGCCCTTCACAGCCCAGCTCAAAACAGCACAGCTGACACTCCAGAAAAATCTCATAAAGCCGAATTAGGAACATGTCAACGAAAGAGGAAAATGAGATCATGTCCACACTGTCACCTTTCCCGGCTGGCTAAATCTGTCAGCAGGCCGTCAGTCGCCAAGCCCTCCCTGATCCCTGCTACGTGTCCAATCCTGCGCCTGAGACCGGGGCATGGGGCAGTTAAGGGAGGAGATGACACAGCCTCGTAAAACCAGAGAAGAGAGTCAAGGGCTAAGATGAGCATTGACGATAAGAAGGGTCTGGTGAGTGCCAAGATAGGGATGGCTAAAATAAACAGTGGTATAGCAGACAGAATGGGTCTGGAGCTATCTCAAAGAATTGATAGAATTTGTGTAAGTGGAGTCGAGAGGAGAGGACATTCAAGGTGTCAGGCAGGCACAGAGGTGGGGCGGGATGTGGCATGTTGGGAGAGCCTGGGGGCTCAAGTGGCCTAGCTGCCCCAGCTCTTGGATGAGGCCCTTGATGGTTCTAAGCTCTGCTTCCTCACCCACAGATGAGGGCTTGGACCAGGTGAGCCCAGCTTGTTCTTTCTCCTTGAGCAGAAAATCTGTGCTTTATTCTCCAGCTCCCAGCTTATACCTAACGTATGTACTCTTTGAATGAATGAATGAGTCCTTGAATATTTAACGTAAACATCAACCCAATGAGAAAAGTATGAGAACAGATACCCGAATAAGATAATTTTGGGTTTAAATTGTTTCAAGACATTTCCCCATCAACCTTTGTGGCATCCCCATAGCAACCGTGGAGGCAGATAGTATGGGTTTCATTAATCCCACTTGACAAGTAAGGAAACCGAGGCGTGGAGTGTGTTGGGAGGGGTCGGTGACTTCCCTGAGTGGTGAGTTTGGGAAGGAACTGAGCCCCATGGCTCTGCCCTTCTGGATTCTCCCTCTTGGGGGTCTGCCTGCCTGTACCGAGGGCACCCTCAGTCCTGCTACTGAGAATTGGGCCTGCAGTCAGCCCGTTGTGTCTGTGCTTGGGTGGGAAAGTCTGGCTGATTCAGGCGGGGTGTGAGCAGCCCCTCTGCCCACGAGCCTGAGCCTTGTACACATATGTAGCACTTACCAGAATAAAGCTGACATTTTGATCTCCCTCTGAGTGACCCTGCAGCCACCTCTCAATGTGTCCTGAACTCAAGTGGGGCAAGATAAGGGGTGTTGTTTATTGTTTCTCTAAAACCTCAACAGAAATGTTAAGCAACTTAGATAATCCACGACCTTACCTGGGGTCCTCTGGCGATTAACCATCCTCCTCGTTCCAGTTGGAGGAACCCTATCAGAGAGGAAGGGGAGGAGTGGCCTGGTGGGCCAGATGCACAAGATTGTTTTCTGATCCTGAAAGTTTGGGAAACAATAATGATTTAAAAGCCTATCAGATTCTATTCTGCAAGACTTATCAGAACCATCAATATGCTGCTGTGCTTGGTCGATCTCCCAGTAGAGATAGATAAAATGTGCATCATTTTCCAGACTTATTGGAGTACAGATTTTTTTCTCAAAAATCAATGTGAGGGTCCAGTGTTCCACAATTCCACGTTTGGGGAAATGTTGCTCCTCACAGACGCATTCCCTCACTCCCAGGCCAAGTTCATGCCAATCTCCTTCTGCCTGGGTTCGGCTCTTCTTTTGTGGCAAAGACTGCTGGTTTCCCTCAGGGATCCATTCTCCCATGGCCTTTGGGAATAGAACTAAAGACTCTATTCGCCAGGCTGGAGATAGGTGTGGCCATGGACAAAATTCTACCAATGAGATACGAGGAAAGTGGTGTGTACAAGTTCTAGGTCATGTCTGTCCTTAATGGAGATGGCACTTCCTCAGCTTCTACTTTTTCTCTTTCTGTAGACTGAACTCATGATATGATGGCAGGTGCTATAGCAGCTATCGTGGACCATATGATAAAACTTGCTGATAGAAAATGGCAGAGCAATAAGACAGATGGATCCTCGGTCTTCAAAACCATGAAACTGCCATATTAGCCCCGGACTGCTTAAGTTATTACTGTTACATGAGGGAGAAATAAACTGCCATTGTTATGTTGGCCTTTAGTTACAGCAGGTGAACTCCTTCACTTTGCATAGCTACTTCTAACCATTCTTCAAAACCTACCCAAAGGCCACCTCCCCGAGGAAGTATCCCCTGATTACACCAATGATATCTTGCCTCACATACCACACCATGCATTCCAGAACGTATTGCCTAAACCAAATCTTGATGCACCGAGTTCTATTTTATTTAGTGTTATTTGTTCCAATATAGAGTGTGGCACACATCAGGAAGCGTGGAAAGACAGATATTGAGTTGGGTGATATGACCTTAGCTGGTTGGTTTGGTGTCTCTTTCATCAGCATAGTACCTTCCAGACAGCGCCGTATGCCACTGTAGGGTGGGCCCGGGTCACAGACCTCTGTCGCCACCATTCACGCATATTACACTCAACTGAGACTCGGGGGCTTTACTTCCATGTTTTCAAAAGAAACTGATGGGAAATAAGGCCAGCCAAGGTGGGGCTTGGTGGGGGACAGTCCCGGCACCGAGCCCGTAAATACGACCTGATGTCAGAGAACTCTGTGACATGTAACCCAAGAAAGGTCCTGCTATAATTGGATTCTTCCGACATGGAAAAATAAGGCAGGCTGACTGCCGCCACCATGGAGAGGCGACAAATGTTTGACCTCGGGTGTGAGGATGACTGATTCCATGCTGTCACGGGGAGAAAAACACACCTGTTTCTGCTGGAATAGAGTCAACCCTGACCAGCCGCCCGCCCTCGGACAGACCAGCTGGAGCCCTGGGAAAAAAAATGGATCACGTTAGGAGTTACACAACGAAGCTATTGAGCAGTCACTCAGGATGGACTAGTCTGACTCATGAGGTAATGAGCTCCCTGGCACTAGAGGTAACCAAGCCAGATGACCCCTGGTGGGGATACTTTAAGGGCATTCCAGCCTCAGGTTGGGTTAAGGGATTACGCTGGGTGGCTTGAGGTTTTATGATACTGTGATTTTTCAAACTACAGGCTCCATCTCAACGTGTCTCCCTGGGAGCCTACCATAGTGCCTGAAGTTCTACATTAGAGCTTTATTCATTGGAAGTAAGGCATCACGATCTCCTGAAGATGGCTGTTAAGTAAGGGATGCTACATAGTGTTATAGTTGTTGACTCTGTCAGTTTCTTTAGCAGACCCCTCTCCCAGATGGCTAGGGGCTGGGGTTACTAGAGCACTGGTCACCATAGTAGGGGGCCCTTATCATCCAGAATGCAACATGTAGACAGAGTATGCTTGGATGTGGTTGCAATGAGAGAGCTGAGGGTACAGGAGGATCTGAGAAAGCAGGTGAGGTGGCTGAGTGCGCCATCAGAAACCCTTTCATCCAATGCACAGCTTGGCCCACGGCGGCCCCACCTAGTCCAACAGCCCAGCTTCTGCACGCACCTTACACTTCCCAAAGGGAGCACTGGACCAGGAGCCCGGAGACCTGGCCTCTGGGGCTGGCTGGCCACTCCCTGGCAGTGGGCCTTGGGCATGTCTCCATGCCTCCCTGCAGAGCTCAGCTCTGTCCACTGCCAAATAAGAGGAGGCACATGCTGGTTTCCAAAGGCCCTTTCCCCCTGCTGGGGTCTGGAGCCAGGGCCAAAGCACCACGGCAGGCTTCGGGGCCACCCAGACCTCGTGAAACCCAACTCTGCTTCTCCTGAGCAATGCAACCTTGAGCAAGTTACCTAGGCTTCCTGAGCCTCAGTCCCCACCTCTGTAAAATGGGAACAGCAATACTTGCTTCCAAGGATTGTTAGGATGATGAAATAGAAGATGGCTTCACAGTGACAGAGTGGATGCTGAGAACAGCCATTATCCATCATGTCATTTTTCTAGTTAACGCCTCAGTGAGAGAAAGTAGCCTCTGCCCATAAAAGGAGAGTGGGACTGGGATTCAGACCCAGCTGCCAGGCTTTGTCATCTCCCCAAAGAGCCAGCAGCTCTGAGCTCCTGCCGGCTCGGACCCTGGCCCTCTTCTTGCCTTCTGGTTGCCCCGTTCAGAAGAAGCCTGGGTGACAACAGGGGCTGTGATCCGAAGCTGCAGGCATGGGAAACCTGGGTCCCCTCCTAACATTCTCTCCCCTCACTGGTCATCCTCCCAAAGTACCCTCCACTGGCCGGGGTCTCTGCCCTCAGGGCCCATGGGGGCCAGTCTAGGACCAGACATCAAGGTTGTCATCCCCACCCACACCCTTCCTGCACTGCCTCTCTGTCCAACGGTAGGTGGGAAGCTCATGAGTTTAGCAGTCAGACAACTGTGGACTTGAAAGCCTGCCCGGCCACTAACTGCCGTGTGCCCTAGGCTGGTTACTTTGGGTCTCTGAGCATCGGTTTCCTCATCTGTAAAATGGGCACAAGCAGCACCACTCCCAGGGGCCTTGTGGAAATCTAAACATGGAAGTCAGTCCCCGGCACAGGGCAGGTCCTCTGTAAGTGGGAATTGCCTTTCTTCCTCTTCTGTCCGTAGCTTAAATCATTGGCTTCAGGAAGGATCGATATTTTTTCCAATTTTTATTTTGTAATTTTTCAAACCTAAGTACATATTGAAAGAATAGGACCACAAATTCGCATGTACTTTTCACCTAGATTTGCCAATTTAGCACTTCACCATTTTTGCTTTATCACTATTTATACATATCACACTGTCTATTGCTATGACTATTCCCTCTCCCCTTTACTCTAACAGGTGTTTTCTAAAAACAAAGATAATTTCTCATATACCCACATCAACAAACTCAGGACACAACAGGGATGTAATGCTGTTACCTAGTATGCAGCCTACGTCCAAATTTTGCCAATTGTTCTTCTAATGTCTTTTAGAGCAATTTTTTTTTCTGGTCCATGGTCCAATCTAGGATCAGGCCTTGCATTTGCTTGTTGGATGTCTTTGGTCTGGAACAGTTCCTGTGCTCTCTATGTCTTTCTCGACCTTGACATTTGTAAAGCATGCAGGCCAGTTATTTTGTAGAATGTCCCTCCCTTTGGCATTGTCTGAGGATAGTTCCTCATGATGAGACTCAGGACATGCACTTGGGGCAGGGCTATCCCAGGACAGATGCTGAGTCCTTCTCAGGGCCGCTAGTCAGGACATGTGATGTCAGCCCACTCATCGCCGGGGATGGCTGTGTTGGTTGACTTTGGGTTGAGGTGGTGTCTGCAGGCTTTCTCCCCCGCACAGTTGCCATTTTTCCTACTCTTTGGGGAATACGATCCTATTTTAACCCTGGACTCAAGTCAAGCAGAGCTGGGTTGCGGCTGGATTTCAACACTCACCAGCTGTGTGCCCTTGGCCAAATTATCTAATTTCTCTGAACTCATGAAACAAAGATTGTACTTTTGCCTCTCAGGGGAGTTTGGAGAGTGGATGAGACGATGTGAATAAAGTATTGAGCACAACGTCCAGGCACACTGGAGGAGGTGCCTGGTGAACATCAGTGGGTGTTCAATGAGCATCTTTCTGAGGCTTAGGAGGGGACTTGGAGATCAAGAAGACTGCCCCCCTCCCCTGCTGATGGAAGGGGCTCCCAGCAAATAACAGCAGAGGGACCAGATGTCACTGGTGGTGTTGTGACGTGCCCTGAGCTCAGAGAGGCGCCAGGGGCAGAAGAGAGTTTCTAGTGAAAGGCGGATAACCCTGGGAACAGAATTGGACACGCAAGGTAGACCACGGCTATGAGCCAAGCATGGGCTTTGGGGTCTAGCCAATCTGTGGTTGTGTCCGATCTTCCCTTTGAATTAGCTACGTGGCCTGGGACAAGTCATGTGACCTCTCTGAGCCTCAGTTTCTTCCTCTGTGAACTGGAGATAATATTACATCCCTCATAGTGGTCTTGAAAGGCTGATAAGATTAATGTCTGGCACATGGTAAGCACTCAAAAATGAAGCAATAGCACTGACCGTCCCAGCCAGGATCTCTTTAAGAACACCTTCCCTGACCACATTCTCCAGAAAAGAGAAGCAGGCTTTCCTGAAATGCCCTTAGCATCACGTCCTCTCACACTTTGTGGGACCATAAATTGATATGACCTTCCTGGTGGACATCTTGACAAACGGGGATTTTGTTGGTCAGTGTTCTTAGCCGTGGACAACAGAATCCACTCAGCTAGTTTAAGCAGAAAGGAATTTATTAAAGAAAATAGGTAGCTTGCAGAATCACCAGGAAGCGCAAGTAATCTTCCTAGGCTGGGCTTCCAGGGGTGAGTCTCAAAAGCACAAGACAGAACTGGCTACCAACGGAACTGCTGCTTCTGCCTCGATCAGAAAGTTCCAGAACAGGAATGGCCACCATGACTCACAGCTCCAGGACCATGCCACTTCTGCCCTGATCTGTGCTGGCAAAACGGGTGCCTCGTGCCCCTCCTGCCTTCTCCCTGACCCATGACTTAGCTTTGAATCGCACTCACAGAAGTTCGCCTCAATAGCAGAACCAAAATCACATCAAGAATCCACACTGAAAGGGAGTTGTGTTTTTTTGCTGTCCAACATCTAGACATACTGGTTAGAAGGAGGTAGAATATGTTTTGAACCAGCAATCGAGCAAATCAAGAACCGTAAAAATATTCAATCTTTTGAGGGGAGGGGGAGGGATAAATTAGGAGTATGGGATTAATAGAGACACACTGCTATGTATAAAATAGATAAACAACAAGGATTTGCTGTACAGCACATGGAACTATAGTCAATATCTTGTAATAACCTATAATGGAAAAGAATCGGAAGCTGTACATCTGAAACTAACACAATATCGTAAATCAACTATAGTTTAATAAATATAATTTTAAAAAATATTCAGCCCTTGACCTAGTAGATGCTCTTCTAGGAATCCACATGAAGGAAATAATTGGAGATATAAACAGTATTGGTGTGTAAAGAGGAAGGAAGGAGGGAAGAAAGGGAGGGTGGGGGGAGGAGGGGAGGAAGGGAGAAGAAAAACAAAATCCATGAACAGGGGCTTGGTTAAATAAATTTTAGAACATTCATATGAAAGAGATTTTTGACCAATAGAAATGAGGGTTTTGAATAGTTTAAAAGTTTTCAATAACATAGTATTAAGTGGGAAAAGACAAAACAAACTGTATGTACAGTATGATCTCAGTTTTGTAAGAAGGACACATACATGCAGAGTACAGTAGCGAAGGAAGTAACCTAAAGATGTTTATCTCAGGGTGACTGGCATCACATGGGATTTTAAAATTTTCTTACTTATACTTCTCTATGTGATCTATGTGTTCTACGAGGATATGCATTATTTTTCAATAATTAACTGTTTTAGAAATTGAAGGATGATATAAACAGAATGAGAGGTACTCATCCCTTCCGCACACTCACCTGCCTTTACCTTGTGCAGGGGAGGCTGTGGTGAGGACCAGTGGTGTCTGGAAGATGACAGAAGTACAGGATGGAAGGTGGGGTTTGGGGAGGGAGGATTAAGGGATAACCGTGGGTTAGGAAGGACGAGGATTGACTATTTAGGGTGGGCAGAGGCCATCACTGACTTATCTGGCACATAAGTGGATGTTGATAAATATTTGCTCCAGACCCTTAGAGAGGAATTGTCAAAGGACTTGAAAGCAGCCAGTTCACAGGAAAAAGAATACAAATGACTTTGAAACAGATGAAAAGATACCCAGCCTCAATCGTAATCAAAGAAATGCAAAATAAAACAAGCGCTATTTTTCACTTAGCAGATTGGCAAAGATCACAACGTTTGATGAGAACACAGGCTGACTAGCCTGGAGGGAAGCTGGCTCCGCCTGCCCTGCAAAGTGGTTTGTAGCACCTATCAGAACGGAAAACACACGTGCCCTTTGATATGGCCACTCTGCTTCTAGGAATTAGTTCTCAGATGTAGTTGTGCATTGCTCATATGCAAAAGGGGCTGTACAAGGGTGTTTACTGTGGTATTGCTTATCTTAGCAAAAGATTAGAAGCCACGTTTTCAGTAGGGGTCTGATTAAATAAACCATGTTGCCTTGTCTGATGGAATACTGTGCTAAAAGGCAGGCATCTCAAAGATATATTTATAAGGGATAAAGTCAAGGTGAAGAACAAAGTATATAATGTCCTATTTTTGTAAGAAAAAGCATGTACATATATCATCTGATATCTATAGCACATTTCTGGTGTCCCTGGGGTATTTGAGCATCTGAGTGAGAGGCAATATTCATTGTTTATATTGATACTTTTATACTGTTGGGTTATTTGATCATGTTCATGTGTTACATTTTCAACATGTGATTTAAAAATAAAGACTCATTGAATTAATAATTGGGTTCAGAAGCCACAGAGAGGCATTTGGATGTGATGACACGAGCCATCGGGAGCCACTGGTGGTTCTTGAGCAGGGGAGTGCAGCGTGAGAGTGGTATTGAACAAGGAGGACCCAGAAGAACGGCAGAGGGGCAGGGAGAGGCTGAGAGCAGGGAAAGGAGACTGATCAGCCAGACCAGCCCGAGGCGTCAGTGCCCAGGCAGGCAGGCTGCACCCAGGGCACCTGGGGTCAGGGACGCAGGAAGGGCTTACTCCTCGAGTAGCCCCTCTCGTCCTACTCAGTCTGGATGGTCCTCTCTGTTCCTGTCCCCCCATTACACCCCACAACTTTCCCAGGTGATTTATGGAGTAATTAGTTTTTCTGCAGGGCAGATCATTACTTTTTAACCGTGGTCTCTCAAGTACCACTCTACTTTCACCTGCTGGGTGGTACTTGCCTCGACCTCTCCCTCCTTACATTCCCTGTGGTCCTGGCAGGACACAGCTGGCTCTCGCCCTTCATGCAGCTCCCCCAGCCCTCTTACCTGACTCTCACCTCTGAGCCCACGTTGTTCCCCCTCACATACACAGTGCTACCCCTCTTCCCGGGCTCCACCATCCAGTGTGCCCTTAGGCCTGCAGTGAGATAGATTACAAACGACCTTCTCCTTTATCTCAGCTTGGCTAGCCTCCTGAGGAGGTTTTGATGGGTCTTAAGCCCCAGGAAGAGGGTGTAGAGGAGGGGAGGGTGGAGGGAGGACAGAGTTTTAGGGGAAGAAAAAAAAAAAAAAAACACCTGTCCTGCTTTACTACATCTTAATAGGTATACTTATTTTAATATTAAATATTGTTTTAAATTATTTACCAATGAGTAAAATGAATGTTTCTAGGGATGCTCCAACTCATCCATTTATCCCATAGTCCAGGGTTTCTCAACCCCAGCACTACTGATGTTTTGGGCTGGGTAATTCTTTGTCACAGGGGCTACCCTGTGGATTGTAAAGCAGCATCCCTGGCCTCTACCCACTAGACGCCAGCAGTACCACACCCTCCAGTTGTGACAAGCAGAAATGTCTCCACACTTCGCCAAATGTGCCCTGGGGACAAAACGGCCCAAGTGAGAACCACCTTGTATAGTTTTCACGCGTTCCCTAGTACAGAACTGCATGCTGATGGGAGGAGGGCACGGTGCCCTTTTATTGGTCTTCACCTGAAGTCGTAATGGGGAATTTCCGGCATTGTGGGGAAGGCAGGCAGCTGCTGGCAAAGCACTCTATAAGTCACAGCACAGAGACGACCTCTACTTTACCACTTGCCCCCTCTCAGAACACTAGCCTGGAACCCCGGCCTGAACCACTTCCAAAACACTGAGATTCCCAACCTCCGTGTAACCAGATTCTTTTTGGTTCTTTGGTTTTTCACCCAGAACACCAACACTCTGCCTCTTAGACTCTTACTGTTAGGTCTACAAGGGCAGTAAAAAGCCTCAAAGTGTTTCCGGGACATCAAATAACTCCTTTTAAAAAGAAAGCGTCTTTATTCCTGCCCTGCCACTAGGTTCATCAGTACCATATTTTTTTAGATTCCATATATATGTGTTAGCATACGGTATTTGTTTTTCTCTTTCTGACTTACTTCACTCTGTATGACAGACTCTAGGTCCATCCACCTCACTGCAAATAACTCAATTTCGTTTCATTTTATGGCTGAGTAATATTCCATTGTATATATGTGCCACATCTTCTTTATCCATTCATCTGTCAATGGACATTTAGGTTGCTTCCATGTTCTGGCTATGGTAAATAGTGCTGCAATGAACATTGTGGTACATGACTCTTTTTGAATTATGGGGGGGGAGGGGGAAGCTGGGGTGAAGTGAGAGAAGCATGGACATATATATACCACCAAATGTAAAATAGATCACTAGTGGGAAGCAGCAGCATAGCACAGGGAGATCAGCTCCATGCTTTGCAACCACCTAGAGGGGTGGGATAGGGAGGGTGGGAGGGAGGCTCAAGAGGGAGGGGATATGGGGATATATGTATGCATATGGCTGATTCACTTTGTTGTACAGCAGAAACTAACACAGCATTGTGAAACAATTATACTCCAATAAAGAGGTATACAAATTTTTTTTAAATAAAAAAGAAAGAGGAGGGGGAGACCTCCAACCTTTGTATTTTGTTACACAAGTGAATTAGACACATATGGAATATGTTTCCTTCTAGCTGGGCGCTATTTTAAGACTTAAGGAGATGGTCCTTAAAATATTTCCCAGCCCTTTATGGCTGCCTGACTTTTCAGAGGAATTGGTCTGTGTGTTGCAGTTGCCTAGGATGTGGCCTAGGATTCTAGGAGAGTTGGTTGATCCCTGAGGAGGAACCCTGATCATCACGGCCCAGGACATCCAAGAGGATGGATATTGCACCATGGACTGGAGAGGTCAGGGAGGGCTTTGAAAGAAAGCAAGGCCTAGATATTTTTATAGTTCTCAACATTCTCTGAACATGAGATGCACTTTCAGCAGCAAGAGGGAAGTGATTCCGCACAAAAGATTGTCAATAAGATTATTAGCAGATTTCTTATCAGGGACTTTGGAGACCAGAGGTATTGTGCCGATACAGTCAAAATGCTAAAAGAGAAAAACAAAAACAATAACATTATTATTGTAACTTTTGGTTTGTAATTCCATATTATGGAATAAACCATATTATGGTTTCTACATGATTTAAGAGATTAATGCTCTAAAAAAAAAACAACTATTACTTTGGTTTTGGATACACAATGTATAAATATGTAATTTTGTAATATCAGTAACTGAAAGGGTGGTTATGGAGTCCTAAAGGACCAGAGTTTTTGTATGTTATTGAAGTTAAGCTAGTATCATTTCAAATTGGAATATTATAACTTGAGGATGTTAATGTAATCCCCATAGTAACTACAAAGAAAATAGGTATAGCATATATACAAAAGGAAATGAGAAGGGAATTAAAATGTTTCACTACAAAAAAACCCCAAATAAACAGTAATGAAGGAAAAGAGGGACAAAAAAGCTATAAAGCGTATAGAAAACAAATAGTAAAATGACAGAAGTAAGCCTCATTGTTAGTGATATCATTAAATGTAAATGGATTAAACTCAACAATGAAAATGCAGAATGGTTTAAGAAAACATGACCCAACAATATACTGTCTACAAAAGACTCACTTTATACCCAAAGACACAAATAAGTTAAAAGTGAAAGCATAGAAAAATATATCATGCAAATAGAAAACAGAAGAGAATGGGAGTGGATATATTAATAAAAGTTTCAATATATCAAGAAGATATAACAATTATAGATATTTATGCACCTAATAATAGGCCATCAAAATATGTGAAGCAAAAATTGACAGAATTGAAGGGAGAACTAAACAGTCCTATGATAATAATTGAAGCCATCAATACTTCACTCTCAGTAATGGGTAAAACTACCAGACAGAAGATAAGTAAGGAAATAGAGGACTTGAACAACATACTAAACTAACCAGACCTGACTTTACACTTTACCCAACAATAGAATACACATTCTTCTCAAGTGCACATGGGACATTTTCCAGGATAGACCATATGTTAGGCCATAAATTGTCTCAATAGTTTATAAAGATAGATATTATACAAAGTACCTTCACAATGAGGTGAAGTTAAAAATCATTAACAAGGAAAACTGGAAAATTCACACATTTGTGGAAATTAAAAACATACTCCTAAACAACCAATGGATCAAAGAAGAAATCACAAGGGAAATTAGAAAATATTTAGAGACAAATGAAATAAAAAATAAAACATACCAAAACTTATAGAACACAGCCAAAGGAGTGCTAAGGGAGAAATTTATAGCTATAAACACTTACATTAAAAACAAAAAAGATATCAAATCAATAACCTAACTTTACAACTAAAGGAACTAGAAAAAAAAAAAGAGTTAAACCCAAAGCTAGCAGAAGAAAAGAAATAATAAAGACTAGAGCAGATATAAACAAAATAGAGAATAGAAAAACAATAGAAAAAATTAACTAAACCAAAAGTTGTTTCTTCAAAAAGATCAACAAAATTGACAAATCTTTAGCTAGACTGACTAAGAAAAAAGAGAAGACTCAAATCATTAAAATGAGAAGTGGGAACATGACTACCAAGTCTATAGAAATAAAAATGATTCTAAGACTGTACTATGAACAAAAATTATACATGAACAAATTGAATAACCTTGATGAAATAAATTCGCAGAAACACGTGATCTACCAAGACTGAATAACAAGGAAATAGAAAATCTGAACAGACTTATATATAACTATTAAGGAAATTGAATCAAGCTGGGAGGGAGTCTAGGACAATATGCCCCTAGACCTGGTCCACCCTGGCTGGTCTCTGGAAGCCAGACCATAAAGCAGAGAAGCCTCAACCTCAGCAGATGCTACTCCTTCTCCCCTGGGAGAGGCTCTACAAGGCAGGAGGCCCCCTTCAGCTCTGCCCTCTCTGACTCCCAGGTCCCTCCCCCTCCCCTTAGCCTAAGTGTTGGTACCCTGCCTATACACAGAGTAAGCAGCACCTTTTTGGGTGTGATATGAAACGAAGCCATACATTTCCCCACCCCAAGCCCTGGAGTTCCCCATTACTGATGGACTTGGTGGAGGTAAGAATTACCCTCCCCAGGTTCATCTTTCCAAAGGCACATTCCCTTCGGGAAAGAAAGCACATTAATGTGCAAGGATCACAGTGTGAATAACCTGAGCTATTGGTTGGCCCTGCTCCCCACTCCGTCTGGAGGAACCTGGGCAGGTGGGAGCTCTGGCATTGGGAGCC
Organism: Balaenoptera borealis; assembly: GCF_965194805.1. Classification (NCBI taxonomy): domain Eukaryota; kingdom Metazoa; phylum Chordata; class Mammalia; order Artiodactyla; family Balaenopteridae; genus Balaenoptera; species Balaenoptera borealis. Next base: position 117,675,402 of record NC_138866.1, on the reverse strand, counting down.
AGCCGGCAGAAACGGCATCCTGGGGAAGGACAAGATGTGACGTAAAACTCTACTGATGCCACGATTGGACCAGGCTCCAGCTCTGGCCAGGACCTCGCCTCCTGGAGAATCATAAAATCGTAGACTGTTAGGCTAGAAGGACTTGAGTCCAACTCCATCATTGGACAGATGGGGAAACCGAGGTTCACAGAGACAAAAGAGATTCCATAGCTATCAATGGCAGAATCAGGACTAGAGCCCGGGTGTATTACTCCCAGCCTGTGTTTTTGCTTTTTTCATGAAGGCTTCCTAGAATTCTAAAAGCCTGGGGCAACAGGGATCATCAAATTCAGACTCTCATCAAAGATGGATACGTTCTAGAACTCCACCAGCCAGTTCAGACAAAAGGACTGGTGCTCTGGCCATTTCTGGAGAAGAAAACCTACTGTGAAATTTGCATACAGTTGCATACAGGTGAAAGCAGATTAAAATCTGACCAAGGTAACTGAGGGTCTACTCTAGGCTAGAAAGTTGATAGAAATGATTTCAGTCTATATATTCTAAACTAGCTCTTGAAGGCCATTATTGTTGTCCCCACTTTATAGTGGAAGACACTGAGGATCTGAAAGAGTAATTTATTCAAATCCACAGAGATAGGAAGCTGAGAATATGGGATTTGAACCCAAGTCTATTAGAATCAAAAGTACATGATTGTTCTACAAACGATAAATGCTGGAGAGGTTGTGGAGAAAAAGGAACCCTCTTGCACTGTTGGTGGGAATGTAAATTGGTACAGCCACTATGGAGAACAGTATGGAGGTTCCTTAAAAAACTAAAAATAGAACTACCATACGACCCAGCAATCCCACTCCTGGGCATATACCCTGAGAAAACCATAATTCAAAAAGAGTCATGTACCAAAATGTTCATTGCAGCTCTATTTACAATAGCTAGGACATGGAAGCAACCTAAGTGTCCATCATCGGATGAATGGATAAAGAAGATGTGGCACATATATACAATGGAATATTACTCGGCCATAAAAAGAAAGGAAATTGAGTTATTGGTAGTGAGGTGGATAGACCTAGAGTCTGTCATACAGAGTGAAGTAAGTCAGAAAGAGAAAAACAAATACCGTATGCTAACATATATATATGGAATCTAAAAAAAAAATGGTTCTGATGAACCTAGGGGCAGGACAGGAATAAAGACACAGACGTAGAGAATGGACTTGAGGACACGGGGAGGGGGAAGGGTAAGCTGGGACGAAGTGAGAGAGTGGCATGGACATATATACACTACCAAATGTAAAATAAATAGCTAGTGGGAAGCAGCTGCATGGCACAGGGAGATCAGCTCGGTCCTTTGCGACCACCTAGAGGGGTGGGATAAGGAAGGTGGGAGGGAGATGCAAGAGGGAGGGGATATGAGGATATACGTATGCATATAGCTGATTCACTTTGTTATACAGCAGAAACTAACACAGTACTGTAAAGCAATTATACTCCAATAAAGACATTAAAAAAAAATACATGATTGTTCCATTAACTCATCATGGGGTGTGTGTGTGTGTGTGTGTGTGTGTGTGTGTGTGTGTAGAGAGAGAGAGAGAAGGAGAGGGAGGGGGAGGGGGGAGAAAGAGAGGGTTTGAAAGAACAAGGGTGAGTTCTACACTCTTACCATCCCGGATGGTGGGAGAGATGTTGCTAAAAGGCTGATCATACAGTTATTAGTATCACCATCTTCTAGCATCTGCCCCTGATTTCATTGACGAGCTTCCCAGAACAGGTCAGCTCTCCTATTATGTGCCCCCTCAGGGTACTCTATATTTTCTTTCACAGCACTATCACAGTAGTGATTCAGTTACCCATGTAATTATTTCTTCAATACTTCTCTTCTTCACTAGACTGTCAGCCTCTTGAAGGCAGGGACTGTGGCTATCTTGGTCACCACTATATCATCTTGAACCTAGCACAGGGCCTACACAAAGTGTGTGCTCATAGTATTTGTTAAATGGATGGATGGATGGATGGATGGATGGATAGATGCATGCATGGATGCTTGAATGTTTGGATGGACAGATGAATCCTAGCTCACTGGAGACCTGAGATGTGCAGCGACCCAGAGCCCTAAGCCTGGGCTCCTGGCTGAAAGTCCCAGCAGACCAAGACTACATCTCTGTCCCCAAACTCTGCCTGTGTGGTGAGTCACCCTGTTTCTGAAAACCACATGCTTCTTTCCACAACGAGGCTGCCCAGAGGGGCCCCTAGGCCTCAAAGAGTGTCAGGAAAACTCTGCTCACACACACAATTACTGCCAGCCCCTTATCGCTGCTGTTTCTTTGATGTGCTCTTTGTGAGTCAGAGCTGCTGTTGCCTCAATGCTGTTCCTGTTTCAGCAGCACTCTGACGTTTTTAAAAGAAAAAAGTCGGAAGTGGCAGGCTCTGTCTTCGGGCTGAGACTGCAGACAGTCCTTTGATTTGATTACTGCTTGATTTGATTATAAAGGGACTTGGGGTTGAAGGCAACAAGGATGTCAGAGAGAAGATGGGTGGACCCTCCCACCTATGGCAAAATGAAGGGAAATGCTCCAGGCCTTTGGAAGAAACCATCCCCAAGTTCTCCTCTTCTCCAGCAGATCTACTGTACATACCCTCCTTCCGGTCAGACGAGGGTCTGGCGTTTCTTGATACACCTTGAACTCTCTTACTTCCTTTCTTACTTACACGTTTCCTCCTGCCAAGAATGCCACCCCATCTCCCATGTCCACCACTTGCATATCCAAATACTGTGCAGCTTCCTAGGCGGCACTCAATTGCCCCTTTCTCCTCTAAGCCTCTTCTGATCACTACAGCCCCATCTCCTGACCGGCCTGCTCTCTGAGCTCTGGTCCCATTCACTTCCCATGTGGCAATTACTCAAGTTACTGTCTAATGATTATGTGCATTTTGCAATGTTCTGTTGCAACTGAAAGGAAAAAAGTTGTGATATCTCGGGGACGATGGCACTTGTGGAGCCAAAAAAAAAGAAGCTGGAATCCAACTCAGCTATTTTCTTCTTACCTGATCTCAGAGCAGTTATTACTTCAGTTTGTTCATCCCTGAAATTGGGTTTCTTTTGGATAGTTTTGAATACGAAATAAGATCGTGGTCATAAACATGCTTTGTGACTGTACAACGGTTCAGGATGATCAGCGCCATCGTCATCTTCATTCTCCCCGTCATTTCCAGCACCATCACCATCAGCAGCCTCATTGCAGTGCTATTTCACATGCGTTATCTTCCAAACTAGATAACGAGTCTCTCATGGTTAGGGATCCCCCTTCCTACACCTCGTACACAGTTGGTATCCAGTGAGTTTCTTAATCAACTGATTAACTCAGAGGGAAAGAAGTCAAAGAGAGAATGCTGTATTTGATGAGGATGTCTTTAAGAGATCCTGTTGTTTTACTTCCTCTGTCTGAAAAAGAACAAATGGAAAGCAAGGGCATTATGAAAGTCAGACGCGTCCCTGCCTAACAAGGAAGGTCTTGGACATTTTTGCCGTAGTCCCTGACCGCTACTTTCTAACTTATAGTCTCCTCCAACGTTCAAGAGTCCTGAGAAAGGCGGTGGCGAAGCATAAGTGCATTAGTATCCCATTCTACAGTCAAGCAAAGTGAGGCCCAGTAAGGCCAAGGGTCTCACTCACTCCATGGTCAAGCAGTGAGTCATCAGTAAAACCCAGCCCCTGAAGCAGGCTCCTAACCTTGGCCTTGGATCTTTTCAGGGGGACACTCATTCCACTGAAAGAGAATTTTCTACCATTAATTGAGGGAGAGATTGTATAAGCGTTACTGTTCCTCATGGTGTCCTTGCAAGGACCCATCAGCATCCCCATTTTATGCATGACGAGACTGAGGCTCTGAGAAGAGAGATGACCTGCCTAAGGTCAGAGAGAGGAGGTAGGGTCAGGCTCTCGTTTCCCGATACCCACTGAGCACACTCTAGGCCTCTGGGCTGAGCCTCCTGCCTGGGTGCGAATCTGTCCCCGTGTTCTCTGGTTCCCCCATTCACAGGAAGTTCAGGTCAACCACATCCTGCCACGTCCTTGCAGACGAGATAATGATCCTCACCACCACCATTCTCTGTACCACCACAGCCCAGCCCAGCCCAGAGAAGGCACACAGGCTCCCTCAACTCTGTTGACAGCCACTGAATGTCAGGGTTAGAAGAGGCCAAGTTCTCTGCTCCTTGGGGTGTTGTCCTCCAGAGTCGTCTGGGACACGTGTTAATAGTCCAGAGTCCCCAAGCCATCTCTAGAATTTGAGACAATGGAGCCAAAGTGGTGGCCTAGGAATCTGCATTTTTAACAAGCACCCTGCATCCTTCAATGAGTGTTGAAGTTTGGGAAACCACTAGTCCAGCCCTCTCATTTTAAGAGAGACAAACTGAAGTCTGGAGAGGAGACCTGACTTGGCCCTCCCAGCCCAGCAGCACAGAACCGGTTGCCTCTTTGTCGTGCCTGTTGAATTCGTTAAAAGGGACCACTGAATGCTATTGAATTCACACTTCCCCATTAGGGAAGCAGGTTGGAAAAGCTAATTAAGCCAGCTTGGGATCTAATACATCCAGCTCCACATAAGCAAAAGGCAAGAAACTTTTGTGGAGGGAGAGAAAGACTTTTGGAGACCCTCCAGAAGAACTCCTTGCATTCAAGGCTGAATCCAAAAGTAGACAATTTGGAAGGCGCCTTCTTGGAGTGATCTGGAACCGGCCTCCAGTCCAAAAGTATTAACACGTTAGCCCAGAAGTAGGCAAACTGCAGGTCAAATCTGGCCCGCTGCCTGTTTCTGCGAAGTTTTGTTGGAACATAGCCACCCCCATTTGTTTATGTGTTGCTTATGTCTGCTTGGCTTTTGTGCTAAAATGGCAGAGTAAAGCCTAAAATATTTACTATCTGGCCCTTTACAGCAAGAGTTTGCCAACCCCTGTCTCAGCACATCAGTCACCAGCAAAGCTTCCTTCCCTTCGCTGTTCCAGAAGGTCTCTGGTTTTCCCACTCCTGTATCCCCAGCACCTAGCAGCATGGTGCTTGGCATAATGCAGGTACTAGAAAAAATTGTTATATGAATGAACCATCACAATAAGCTATTTTACTTCCCATTATACAAATGAGAAAACCACAGCTTTCAGAAAAGGTTAAGTATATAGTCTAAGTTCTCAGAGGTAGAAAGTTTTAGGATTAGACTCTGTCTTGATCCAAAGTACAGTACTTCCCCCTATATACTTGAAGCAGGGGTCAGGTAGACTCTTGCCAGAAATCTGCAGAAATGGGGTCAAGGGTCGATCTTTCGGAAGAAGGGGCTGAAGAGGTGGGAAGCCCCTAGGAAGGAATAAAGAATCATTAGAAGGGATAAGACGACCCTGCTGCTGCTGCTGCTGGGAAAATTGATTCCTAGAGATTACATGAATGAAGCTAATTCAGACTAGAGTGTTAGCTGCTTTCTGGACCTGCTGTCTTCTTAACTAAGGGTGAGTAATGGAGCTTTTTCACCTGCAGGCAAAGGAGGGCTCTTCACAGAGTGCAAAGTGGAGATAAAAGGGCATCAAGCATGCTTACCAGAATACAATTCAAAATGAGCCAGGTTCTGATCTGAGTGGTGGTGGGTTCCTGGTGGCATTCATAGAGAGCCCTGACGGCCACTTGGCAGTGGGGCTGTGGTGGACATGCCCACCTCACGTGGTGGACATGCCCACCGCAGGAAGAGCCTGGGCCCAGTGACTACAAAGCCTCTCCCAGCTCTGAGGGGCTCACCCTAATGATATGGCTTGAGTCAGCCGTGACACTCCCCCTTCCAGCTCATGGAGAGCCATTAAAGGTACAGAACAAGCTCTCTTGAACCTGATGAGAGCTGGCTTGATGAGGGTCACTTGGCCCAACAGGTCATAGAAAGTGGGGAATCCCTTGGGTTCCCTGATTTGAACCCTTTGTTATCTTTCCCAAAAAAACCACACCCACTAAGTATTGTGGACAATTTATAGCCTCCGTTTCCTTAAGGTGGAGTGAGAACATAAAACTGAATGCCAAAGATTCAGTTTGACAGGTTTTTTTTCCCCTCTAACCTTTACAGTTATATCACTTACAATTAATTCACCAGGAAGTTGTTGAGCTATCACATGCATTGATTCTCTCCCAAGCATTCAACTTAGCTTATGAAGAAACAACTCCGTTTTTACACATTCATATTTCATTGCATTATGGAATAATAATTGAACTATTTAATTAAAGTGATAGGAACAGGTTGAGAACAAACACAAAGAATTCTTGATAAGCCTATACAACTCAATTTATTGGAACCAATGTGCCTGGGGAAATTGGAGAATACCTGCTAGCTTCAAGGGTTTGGTGTGTCCTGGGCACAGGCGCCGGGCTTGCTGAGGGGCATGGAGAGCCTCCAGTAATCTGGCAAGGGGGTTAGTTGGCGATTGTTTAAGAGGGTTCTGCTATTTAACCACATGTGCCGCAGCCCTTTGTCATGTGCAGAGCGCTATCCTGTGTTTAAGCCTCATGACCCTCCGAGGCAGGCGGAGAAAACGTTCACCTAGGCAAAATGAGGGTCAGGGATGTGAAGTGACTTTCTCAAGGACAAAGGCACAGGGATTATCTCCTTTGTGTCTGTACTTCTGGAGCCCAGCACAGAGTGGACACCTGAAAAAAAAAAAGAAGTCCATCATTTATGGGACAGAGGTAAGAGAGCTGGGCCCAAATCCAGGGAGATGTGCTTTGAAATCCCCAGTTCCTCCAGCTCACGTGTGGAATGAACTGTGTGTGAAAATATGAAGTATGTGTGAAATGCACACTCTATGCCGAGTTCCACGCCTGGCTCGGGTACAAAAGATGGAGCCTATTCTCATCTGTTTAGGGCCTTGTGCTTCCTAATTCTTATTCCTCTCCCCACCTTTCCCCTAGGGGAAAAAAAACACCTAAATCTTTCTGTCTCCTTTGGTGTTACTGTTAAATGCTTCTGCAAAGTGGCCTGGGAAGACACAACTGAGAGATTGGGGAATGTGCCAAAGCTCCTCCGAGGAAGGCTCAGCTGAGTGCCCCCACCTGGCTCACCTTCACCTCTTCACTTTGACCTCATCTCTTACTTCCAACTCCAAGACTTTCCGCAAGTATGCAAAACATCCTGGCCCATCTCCCCACCAGCTCTAGGGGAAACCCTAAACCTCAAAATGAAAATAAGGGGCCCATTTGCCCCCGGGGAAATTAGACACAAACAAGCCTGGGGTAAACCGCTGGGCCAGCGCTGTTTCTCCAGATTAGTCACGGTTACCCACTCACGAATGCCTCCCCCCACCGGCTACCCTTTCAGCCCCAGCTCATCTGGAAGGCTGGCCTGGCCACCAGCAAGGCCAGATGAACAGGGGGTGAAGAGGGGAAGCTGGGGGAGGGGCATGGCTGAGGAAACCACGCTGACCTTCCACCTGGATGGGGCTTCTCTTTTCTTCTTTCATCCTCTTGCTAAACTGCCCGAGAAACTGCTTGTCAGCAACTCCACTCCCTTCCTGCCAGCGCTACTAGGAGATCTTTACACGCTTAATAGGAGGGGGATGGTGGCCTCAGCCCCGTCTTCACTCTCTTCGGGAAGGCAGCGTTGTTCCTGTGGTTTATTTCTCAGCAAACATTTATTAAAGCCTGTTTTTTGACAGGTACGCGTTAACCATGGAGCTGACGCTTAGTAAGGTGAAGACATCCAGTAATCACTAGATAGCACACTCACCCCGCCAGTGGTGCGGGTGTCCGTCTATCTGGCTCATTGCTGTATCATCAAGGCCAGGAATAGTGCCTGGCATATAATAGGCACTCAACAAGTATGTGGTGAAGGAACGAATGACACAAAGAATTGCAGATGTCATGCTGAGTGCAAGAATTAAACCTATCCTGGGCCATGAGAATGTGTCACAGGTCACCTTTGGGTCCAGGGAAGGCTTCTTTGTAGAAATGACGATCCAGCTGAGATTCAAGGAGCGAGTAGAAACCAGCTAAAGGAAGGAGGGGTGGTGGCAGGAAGAGAAGCCCAGGTAAAAGGAGCAGCATGGCTGAAGGTTCAGACGCAGGACACAGTTCCGGAGGGGCGGACTGGAGGAGGTTGCTGGCATGGAAGACGGGCAGAAACGGAGGGTTGGGTCAAGATGATGCTGGAGAGGACAGCAGGGCAAGACTGGCAGACTGGGGAGAGGACGCCAGCTTCTTCCTCAGAGCAACGAGGAGCCGCTAAAGCACATTCAGCAGGAACTGATGTGGCAGACTTGTATTGGCATCACAAGTTGAGATGCCTCTAGAATAATACATTTGGGAGCGTCTAGCTATACAGGACAATGGGGAGCTGGAGAATCCACCTCAGCTGCGGCTGAAGTTTAAACTTATGTCTTTCTAACCTACTACAGTACAAGTTTACCTTCATGTCACTACGTAACGTGTTCTATTTAACAAATACCAATATTGCATGACTACGTGCCAGATACCGTTCTGAGTGCTTAGCAAACATTCACTCATGTCACCCTCACAATGACCTCGTGACGCTGGTGCTACTATTATCATGTTTAAAAGATGAGGCAACTGGGGTGGGGCGTTCAAACTGAGAACACAGATGGCAGAACCAGAGTCTTCCTCAATTCCTGTGGGGCACAGAGGGCTCCAGAAACCTCCATTGCTCTGTGGGGGGAGCAGGAGGAGGTTGGCCCAGGGGCTGCAGTGGGAGGTGACTCGGGAAGCCAGACAGGGCTTGATCGAGGGTCAGTCAGCTGTCAGGGGATACACAGCACCAGTCTCAGTAAGGTGACGGGGAGAGATGGAGCCCTATCCCTGGGCCATGGCAGCAATCCTGGCATCTCTCCGCATCATCCTAGGAATCCCTTCTCTTTCTCCACTGTTGGATCACCTGCTTCATGGATCCCACATCTGCCTCTTTCTTAGTGGACCTCCTTCATTTTAGCAGAACACTCCCTCCAGTAGCATCATGAGACAGGGAAAATGGGAGGCAAATCTGGGAGGAATTTCCAGTTTTAGAAATGTCTTTAGAGCCTCTGCTGGAGTGTTATTTGGCTGGGGACGAACTCTACATTGCAAATACTTTTCAGAATTTTGAAGACGTTGCTTTTTTGCTTCTAGTTTTCAGTGCTGCTACCGGGAAGCCCACATTGGATTAATAGTTTGGCTGGGTATAGAATCCAAGGGTGTAAATCACCTTCAAAGACTGTTGTTGAGAAATCCAATGTCATCCTGTATCCTGATCCATTATACATATCTTGTTTATGTTTTTCATTTTTTCCTTTCTGGAAGTTTTCAATATTCCGTTTATCCCTGGTTTTCTAACAATTTGCCTTGATGTGGGTCTTTTCATCATTTGCTGTGTCAAGCATGTGGTGGATTCAGACAAGGAAACTCGTGATTTCAGTTCTGGGAATGTTGTTTTGTATTATTTCCTTGAATATTGCCTCCCCTGTGTTTTCTCCATTTTTTCTCTTTTTGGGACTCTTATTATTTGGATGCTGAATATCCTAGATGGATCCTGCAATTTTCTTATCTTTCTTTCCTATTTTCAGTCTATTTACCCTTTTGTTTTACTTTCTGAGAGTTCGCCTCGTGTTCCAAATGTTGTGTTATTTAAAACATTTTCTTGGTCTGTTAATTTTCATTTTCAAGAGCTCTGTGTAATTCTTAGTCTGATCCTCCACTGTTTCTTTTTACATTCTGATTTTGGCTTTTTGGATGCAATATCTTCTCATCTTTCTGATATTACTTGTAATTTTTTGAAGTCCAAAAAACATTGAAAATGGGTCACTAAGGATCAGATGAAAAGCTCTGTGGGGCTGAATGGGGCTTGTCACTTGGTGAAATTCACTACAAGGTAATGATGTGGGGAACTAACCATTTCATTTAGGGACACACCCCCCAACCACCAGGAATATCCCCACTTTGTAGATTGGGGTGCAGTCACTGAGAAAATGAGCAGTTCACCCAAGTTCACACAGTGAACCGGTAGAGGAGAGATCGAAACCAAGGATGTCTCACTCTGGAATCAGCGCTCCAGACCACTGTGCTACACTGCCTCACAAAGCAGCAGCAGCTGACATTTATCAGGCACTTTCTGTGCACCAGGCACTGTTCTAAGCCCCTAAAAACATAAAATCAATTTAATCCTCACAACAGCCCTTGGAAGTAGGTACTGTTGCTAGATCCGTCGTTGATGATGTTGATCTGAGACACAGAAACCACTGGCCCAAGACCACACAGCTGGTAAGTGTCAGGGGCAGGACACGGTCTGAGGCAAGCTGGCCCTAGAGCTCTCTCTGCTTAGTCTCCCAGAGCCTCAGTATCCCCATCTGAAAAAATGGCCATGATTCCTAACTCCCAGAGTTATTTTGAGGATGAAATGAGAGAACACATGTAAGAAACATGTACATAATGGAGCCTCAACAGATGTTATTTTTATTAAAAAAAACATCCTCCCATCCCACCCAGGCTTCAATTCCTTTAAAACCAGATGCTATGGTGTGGGCCTCTGAAGGCTTCTCCTGGCTGTGAACTTTGTGTCTCCAAGAGCTGGGCTGCAAAGTCAGAGGGCGTAACTCAGAGGAGAGAGACGAGGTGGGAGTGGGGTTGAGGGTGGGAGGCATCAAGGCCTCGGGGATAGAAGAAGACAAAACTCCGGAGGTGAGAGCCAGTGTGACATGGCCCGGAGCATCACTCCTGTGTTCCCAAATAGCTGTGAAGTTCAAATAACAGACTCCAACTGACACATAAAAAGGAACACATGTAACCACTTACAGGCCAATTAATATCGGGGCGGGGAGAAAGCCACAGGGCTGGGAGGCCACTGGGGTTGAAGTGAGCAAAAGAATGATGGCCGTGCTTCCGGCCCTCCGGCTGAAATGGGCTATTACGTGTCATCAGGAAACTTAAGAAGTGGGGGGGAAACAACCACTGATCAAAGTCCCTTTTGTCAACTTCTAACAGATTAATAGATGACAGATTTTGCACTTAGAGCTCTACTGCAAGGTCAAGGGCAGTGAAACAGAGCTTGTTGGGACTTTCTTCTTTCGTTCAGCTTCTAGGCTGCAGAACTCATCACTCTGACAACCTGGCTGCCTGAAACGGTTGGGAGAAGGTCCGCCTCCCCCAGGGCTTTTGTGGGGGAGAGTGGAGGGCTCCTTTTTAACACAGACAAGCCAGGCGTGTCTCCTGCCCAGAGCCACTTCCCTGCTCGGGCTGTTCCTCGGGGTCCATCACTCCTTGCAGCCCCAAGCTCATCATGCCACTACCCCCAGCTGCCCTCTTATGGCCTCGTGGTGGCCCTCAGGGACCACAGAAGGAAGACACACTTCTAAAGCTGGCTTCTAAGTCCCTCAGTGATTTGGCCTCGCCCCCACTACCGCAGTGTGTTCACATCAGTCACACCAGGTTACTCGTACCTCCTCAAATGCCCCTTGCCCTCTGTTTCCACGTCTTGGCCTTCTCTGCCACACTTTTCATCTTCCTGTCAATTTCCGATACATCCATCAAGGCTGTGCCAGTGCCAACTCCTTTGGAAAGCCCGTTCTGACCCTCCTGCCCTGCCCTCCCCGCCCAAGGAGATACTCTATTCTCTGTGACTCCCAGACTCCCAGACCCTTCAAACACACAGCCTTGGGCATTTACCTTATTATAAGGCCATTTTCTGCTCATAGGTTCATCTTCCGCACGTGGCTGTTTACAGAGACCAGTGTGCTGCCTGGCATGGAACAAGGGCTTCCTGTTACATAGAGATAGGTAGATGCTGGGTGATTCACCAAGGTGTTAGAGATTGTGGAGGAAGTCCCTAATGTCACCCTAATAACCCCCACCCCTGGCAGAACCTGTGACTTGCTCCAAACCATCAGACCAGGGTAAAGGTGATGGGGTATCACCCCCATGATTTGGTTACATTGTAAGGCAAGGGTGATAGGCTGTCAATTTCACAATGATGTTGCTTTACAGAAAACTCCACACTAACAGACTGCAAAGAGAGATTCTCCTTGCCTGCTTGACGAAGTTAGTAGCCGTGTTTAGTAAGCCCATATGGCAAGGAACCGGGAATGGACAGCTCTAGGATGGCCTCCAGCTCCCAGCCAGCAAAAAGCCGGCCCCTCGGTCATACAGCCACAAGGAAATGAATTCAGCCACAACCTGAGTAGGCTTGGAAGTGGATCCTTTCCCAGTTGAGCCTCCCAATGAGAATGCTACCCAGCCAAGATCTTGACTGCAGTCTTGTGAGAGCTGGTGCAGAGGACCCAGCTAAGATGTGCCTGGTCTCCTGACCCATAGAAACTGTGAGATGATAAATGTGTGTGTTGTTTTGAGTTGCTGCATTTGAGCTGCTCTGCTACTCAGCCATTAACAAGCTGATAGATTATTCTTAAAGATGCATTCTTTGGGGTCTGGAAGTCCCAAATAGTCTGGGGGAAACTCAGTTTCACTCTAATATGTCAGTGCCTTGGCAAGAAATTTTTGCCAGCCAACTCATAGCAAAACTCCAGAACAAGGGCTTGGAGAGTGAAAGTGGGGTCAGGCCCAGGGAGACAGAGAGAGACTTAGAAAGATGAGAGGCCACAGTCAGACAGGAAACAGGAAGAGCCCTGAGCCTGAAATCAGGTTCCGGGTTCCAGCCTCTGCAGATAGTTTGCTAGTAGGCTTTGGGCAAAGCAGCCCCTGTCTGGGTCTCCATGATCTCATCCGCAATCCAAGTGGTATGAACACTTTGAGCTCCATAGCTCTCTCTGGCTCTGGCATTCTGAATCTATGACAGTTCAGTTTTGCCAAGGAACTCTAGAGTTCAGAGTATGCTCAATCTTTCACTTATTCCTTCATTCATTCAGAATAAGTTACTTCTCCTTCCAATAATTTTTAGGACTGCTAACCATGTAAAACGTACATTTAGTAACACCATTAAAAAAGAGAGCGACATATAATGAATTAGGGGAAGGGGACAAAAAGCTATGCCAGAATCCCAGGCTGAAGTAGACATCTGCTTGGATAACTCCCCTTCCCCCTCCCCACATCTCCTGTATAGAATATATTCCATGTGCTTAAGGTGGGGCTCCTTTTCCCACCTATAGGATGGTCACTTGGCCTGGGTTTGGCCAATCAGAGTACCTCAAGTCTCTGGCCACTGTGACTGGTTCAAAAATGAGCATATGAGCCAAGCAGGGCCACTCAGAATCTCCAGTAGGGCTTTGCTGCCAGAGCTGGTGGAAAAGATTATCTTTCTTCTGGGGTTGCTAAACTCATAAGATGTAAGTTTGGGGCAGTTTGGGGCTGCCTTCTGGAGAAAGCTTATCTGAGATCTAGAAAGGGAGCCCTGGAAAGAGCGAGCCCCTCGAATCCAGACATCTCTGAAGCCCTCTGCACTTACTTGACCTGATAAATTATCTTTTTATTTAAAGTAGTTTGGGTTGGATTTCTGCCACTTGTAACCAAAAGCATCTTAACGAATGTAGTTATTTCAACTGAGCATATAATTTAGCTCTGGGTCTCTTGGAAGCCAAAGCGAAAAGGGAACCACATTGCATCACAAAGCTCCCCTTCTCTGATATCACAACCACAAAGCACCAAGAGAGAGAGCCTTTGCTCAAGTGCTCTGGCCTTTTTCTCATGATCTTTTGCATTGGTGGCCCAGATCGACATCTTCCACAGCTGTTTCAGAAATGACGCAGAAACATTCCTCATGTGGCCGGCTGCCTTTTGCACTGAATCTCGACCAAAGACCAACCACAAAACCCAAGTGTCTCAGCACTCAAGAAGACCTCCTAGGCCTTCGCCCAGAGAGGCAAATGGGCCACGAGGCTTGGGGTCCGGCCATTAATTGGCCCCTCCTTTCAAAGCCTCCCCAGAAACTTCTCCAACTGCCGCCCTGAGGTTTGACTGTAATCCGTCATTTCTTTGGTTGGAAGGTTGGTGTTTCCTTGCAAGGGACCACAAAGCCATATTACATTCAAAGTTAAATAAACAAACGTTTGAATCTGTGTTTTAATGGTTCCATACCATCTGCCATCTGGTTTGGGGGAGCAAGGAAAACTGTGGTTTTGTTGGTTTTATGTGTGTGTGTTGTTGTTGGTGGTGGTTTTTTGGGTCGTTTTCTTTTTTTTTTTTTTTCTTTTCCCTGTGAAAATTCCCTAAGGTTGAGCACTGACAGCAATACGGGCTGGTTAAAAGCCACCTAGTTTCCCACGTCTTAACTCACAGCTAAATGTTGGAGGCTGGTCTGGGTCCCCATCTGCTAAGCAGCCTGTTGTGTGAAAATGAGATCTATACATATGCAGAGCTCCACAGCCTGGCTCCCAAAATGTAAAGGATTGTTATGAGCGAACCACAAGAAGCGCTTATTTAATGTTGACAGGCTACACCCAGACCAAAGGCTAGAGTGGGGCATATGGAAATGGGACAGAGGAAGCCTGGTGTCTGAGCACCCCCGGGGGGCTGTCAGGAAAGGCAGCTCCGCCTTCAAGACCTGGGGTCGCTAGAGATCTCAAGCCTGCAGTGATTTGAAGGAGAAAATATGCCCCAGACACTGAGTGGGAAATAAGCCCCAGCCTGCCTGGAATCTTTCATCTGGAAACTGCAATGTCTGTAGGGGGTGGGGAGAGGGCACAGTCCACGGCGAGGGTGGGGTGGAAGCCAACCTCTATGCCTCTCCTGCTGGCCCAGCTGTTTCTGGCCAGTGAAGCCTGGAGCTGCTTGAAAAGGGTGGGGGGGTGGGGGGAGGGGGGAGGGAGAGTACTCTCAGAGTTACGATTTCCAGGACTTTTAAACCAGGTCTCCACCTTCCCCATCAATAAAATACAGACAGACTTGGGGATGGGTCACAGGTGCCCATGCCACGGGGCCAGGGAGGTGATGAAAGTGAGTGAGCCTGGCTGGGTGGGGACAAAGACACATATGCTAAAGGGCAGTTGTTCCGGGGGGGTGGGGGTGGGGGGAGGGGGAGGGGAGGGGGGAGGGAGACTTCCCTGGCGGTCCAGTGGTTAAGACTCTGGGCTTCCCATGCAGGGGGTGTGGGTTCGATCCCTGGTTGGGGAACTAAGATCCCACATGCTGCACCGTGTGGCCAAGAAAAGAAAGACGAAACAATAATACTAAAGGGCAGTGGGGACTCAACTGGCCCCAGCGATGGTGGCCGTGCAGGAGCCCAGCCCAGTGTGGTCAGATGTCCCAAGTTCTCAGGAAAGGCCAGATTTTTGATGTGAAAACACTCAGTATTTCGATGCTGACAGCTATTGCAATTATTGAAAAAAAAATTCATTCAAATAAAACCTGTCTGCAGCCCACACAAGACCCTCAGGTCACCAGTTGGTGACCTCTGTGGAAGAACTCAAGGAGACAGTCTTTGCGGGAAGCCAGGGATGAGGATCATCTCTTCCTGTGATGAAGGGCAGGAAGGCCAGTCCAGGCTCATTGGTCCTGCTCCCACCTGCACGGGCCTTGGATAACACAGAGGTCCTCTCCAGCACTGGCTCCTCCAGGCTTGGTCCACAGAGGCTGGGAAGGGCCCTCCCTAAGATGCCCTCCCTCACTGCTCCTCATCCCTGGCACGTGATGGGATTCCAGTGGCAGCCCAGCCATGCCAGTGACACGGAGACTGCCCTGGGCACTCAAGCTCTGAGCTTCCCTGGTCTCTCTGCTTTGCAACTCATTGCTGGGAAAGAAACGAACTCTGCTATCTGTACATATGACGTTCCTGCTGCGCACACCCTCTGGGTCCCCACAATTTGGTCCCCTCCCGGCCACCCTTTTACAGTATCATGAATTAGCAAGTTGGTGACCTGCACAAAGTGCAACACAGCCATTTAATCTCTTGCCAGATGTCACCTCTCTTGACACGATGTGGAACCGGCCTGACTGTCTCAGAAGCCAAGGAACTTTTAGTCTAGTTTTTCTGCTTTTTGTTATTGTTGTGTTTTCTTTCTAATTGAGGTGTGAAAAAGTCCTAGTCTCAGTTGAAGCCCCCGATAAAGAAACACAGTTCAGCTTTTCTCAGTGACAAAATCTGCATATTTGTATTTCAAATAATATAGCCGAAAAAATGCAAAGTCCTCCATTTTTTCTTTTTTGACTTAATGAATATCATTTATTCAGCATGAAATCTTTATACTATATGTCCCACGTGTTAAGAATAAATGTACAGGGGCTTCCCTGGTGGCGCAGTGGTTGAGAATCTGCCTGCCAATGCAGGGGACACGGGTTTGAGCCCTGGTCTGGGAAGATCCCACATGCAGTGGAGCAACTGGGCCCGTGAGCCACAACTACTGAGCCTGCGCGTCTGGAGCCTGTGCTCCGCAACAAGAGAGGCCACGATAGTGAGAGGCCCGCGCACCGCGATGAAGAGTGGCCTCCACTTGCCGCAACTAGAGAAAGCCCTCGCACAGAAACGAAGACCCAACACAGCCATAAATAAATAATTTTTTTAAAAAAAGCATACAGAGAAAACCTAGAAATTAAGATTATAAAAAAAATAAAAAGAATAAATGTACATTAAATCTTGATAAGATGCTAAAAAAAAAAAAAAAAAAAATCAGGCAGGAGCCCTGGTCTCCCATCGGCCACCATCTTGCTATGTGGTTTTGGTGAGTCACTCACTCCTCTGAACCTCATTGGCCCTACCTGCTATCAGGACAGGGGGTGTTAGCCGGCCCCCCCTCCTCTCCTGCAGAGCGAGCATGTGGAGGGGGGAAAGGGAGGAGGGGAAGCAAGCATGTTAAGAATTCCCTCACCAAAACTTCACAGGCAAGCAGACTCTATGCCACATGGGCACAAGAAAGCACACAGACTTGAAGTCCACTTCTAGAAACAAGAATAGCCTGTGAGCTCATGGGGGCAGAGGGTAGGTCCTGCTATCTCTGGGTTCCAGAGCCTAGCATGACACTTGTGCAGAGTCTGCACCCAGTCATGGTGGAATTTACTCACGTAAGAATCAGCTAGAACAG
Source organism: Balaenoptera borealis (assembly GCF_965194805.1). Lineage (NCBI taxonomy): Eukaryota > Metazoa > Chordata > Mammalia > Artiodactyla > Balaenopteridae > Balaenoptera > Balaenoptera borealis. The sequence goes on along the minus strand of NC_138866.1, from coordinate 117,658,438 downwards.
GTTGACTTGGCATTTCACAACTCTTCCACCCCCTCGAGCCTGGTGCCAACCCACGAGGCAGGATGAGGTAGGCACTGCTGTTCTCCAAACGGAAGTGGGAAACTGAGGCCCAGCCAGGTGCGGAGGGTTGTCAATGGTGGGCTGGTGGAGAACCACGTCTAGATCCCAAGTCTCCCTGCTTCCGAAGAATAATCATCCTTTTGGAGCAGTGGCTCTCAGGGATTCTCAAAGCTTTCTGGGGGCAGATGGTCTGGAAGCGAAAGTACTATCTGAAAGACCTAGAGAGAGTTAAATAAAGTAACTTATAGCTGATTCGGTGTCAAATCAGATCCAAACGTACACCAGATTCTAATGTAAAGGTAACGCCAGGTATCGAAGGTTTAAGAAAATCTGTCAGAGACAAAACTGAAAGGAAGAGAATTCTTTCGCTTACTGAATTTTTTTTATTTTCTGTGACTTGCATCATTATATGATTTTTCCAAGGGCAATGTCCCCACCCCACTCCCACCCTTACAAGAGACACACCCCATTAACACTCACCGGGGTCTGTCTGCCCTGGTCTTGCTGGGTCCCAGGACATCTTGGCATGTTGGGCAGGTCTGAGAGGGAGTCCTGGGCTCCTCAGGGGGACCTGAAGCCTGGGGCCAGTGAAAGGCAAGTAACTAACATGCACGCACACTTGCCCACACACATGCAGGCACATGTACACACACACACACACACACACAGAGGAAACCACGTTTGGTCTGGGCTGGCCCCAAGCTGAGGAAGAAACTTCGAAGAGTGACTACTCCTCTCAGTAAATCAAGATGTAGGATTCAAACCATTTCTTCCCCCAGCTGTGTGTTAGGAACACCATCTACTTGCTCCTGGGCAGTGCTTACAACCTGAGAGAGAGGAGTCACCTCACATTATGTGGGTGCAAAAACCCACTCAGATGCCATGTGGTTTGCCCAGGGATACAGCTAGTGAGACGCAGGGCTGCGGGAGGCATCCAGATCTGCTTCACCTACTGGAAGAGACCTCCGTGGACCCCACCCTCCAAGGACCCCTGGATGCTGAGGTCCATAGACCCTGGGCCTTGGACATGTCCAGATTGCTGCCCAGAATTGAACAATGGACCATTTCCTGTGCTTTCATCCGCCCCGTCAGTTCCAGCTGAGTGTCTGGGACACTCCCCACCCATTTCCTGGGCTCGTTTCCCCAGAAGGAGGTTCTGGAACGTCCTCTAAGTGCTGTGGCCTTTCATCTAGGTAGACACCCCCGAGGGGGCTAAAATTAAATTATAAGGCCCAGACCTACATTTCAGAAAACATCCCACAAAATCTTCGGTTGACAGCCAGCAATGAGACCTCTTTAGGCAGAAGGCTTTTTCTATCACGGAAGCCCCACCCCTTCCTGCTCCCCCAGTCTCCCAGATAGAAAGACAGGGAGTCTTGGATCCTGGGGGGGTCATGGGCTCTGTGGGTTAGGCACTGAAGTCATTGAGCCCCCTTCAATCTGATCCCTGCTCCACACTCCCTTGGGGGGCTTATATGGCCTCTACTTGGCCATCTCCTGCCACAGGGAGCTTACTACCTCTCAGACGATCTTCTCACAATTCAGAAAACACTAGGCATCGGGCTGTGCTTCCTCAAATGAGCTAACATCTGCCTCCCCATTCACGAGGACCCATGGTTCTCATTCTTCCACGTGGGACACCCCGGAAGAAGTAAACGTCTCCTCAAAACTGCAGCCACAACCTGCAGCAGAGGCAGCAAATTCTAGTCTTAGATGGGACTCCAATCTCTGTATATGCTTGGGTTTGTCACGTCTACCCTTTCTGGCCTCAACATCTCATCTGTAAGATGGGGAGGGCTGGACAGAGTGAGTCTAAGTCCCCTGCCAGATCTGTCCTTGCATCCATGCCAGGGAAGGCTCGGGCAAGGACTCGAGGCCTCTGAAAGCCAGCAGCATGGAAACCAGGAACAGAACCTGCGTTTCCTGCTTACTGATCTGGTGTGCAATTTCCACCCATGGAGACAAGAGAGCATCGCAAAGATATAAACACACCCTGAGATGAGGAGGACCACTCCCCACAGCCAAAGGGGAAGGGACTAGATATGGTCCAATAAGTTTCCATGGAGAAAGAAAGCCTGTCATGGGAAGGCAAGCCAGGAGAACAGAAAGGCCTTGAGCTGAGAGGTAGGAGACAAGGATTGCTGTCCCAGCTCAGTCATCGACTAGCTAGCTGATCTTGCAATGTTGCTTGACCTCTAGCTCCTTGATTTCTTCCTCTGCTAAATGAGAGACATTGGAACAGCTGATCTCTAAGCTCAAGAAGTCGGAGAATCAATAGAAAACATAAAAGTGGGCCAAGAAAAGAGCTTGCAGTTTGCCCAGTTTTAGTAAAACTATCCCCAAGGCTGGCAGGCGCGTGGCACCAGACAAATGTGAATGAAACTCTAGGAAGGTGGGGACCAGATGTTCGTCATCACTGAAGCCCAGTGCCCGGACAAAGGAGGCCCTTCCTAGAAAGGGGAGGGTGAGAGGGTTAGTGTGGCAGAAACAAAGGCCAGAGTCTGGGTCTAGGGGCCACCATTGCTAACCAGGAGCCTTAGGCACATCGTGTAACCTCTCCAAGCCTCATCCTTAACACAAGAACAATCCCTGCTACTGCCTGGAGCTGTGGTGAGGCTGAAATGGATTGAGTCCCTGGCACACAGTAGAAGCTCAGCGGCTGGCTGTGGAGGCTGAAGATGGCCGTACGTGCACCCGCATGGAAGGAACAGGCCTTAGTGAAATCCTGTAGTCTTGCATTCTTTAGCAGCCTGGAAGGACTTTGATCCTGAATCTGGCTCAGAAATACTCCTCCCTCTCTCTTTTTCTCTGTCTCTCTCTGTCTCTCCCTCTCTGTGTGTCTCTCTCTCACACACACACACACGTACACACACGACAAAAGGAAGAGAAAACTGCAGTCAGCCTGGGGTGACCCCGAGCATCAGAAAAACATGCAGAACAAGTACCTGATGCAATAAATCAAACTGTGGGATCCAAATCCAAGCTGGGGTCCAACCTCCAGTTCCAGTTGCATCAGAGGCTGGGCTGAGCTCTCTGTTCCTGCAGCCGGTGTTGCTGCCGGGAGCCGCTGGCCAACTCCTTGGGCTACTCCAGAGGTAGCTGACCCCTTCTTGGGAGATTCGGAGTGGCCGGAGTGGGAGGGAGAGAAGAGAACCAGGCTGCTGGCCATGGGATGTTTGGCTAAGCTGAGCCAAGGAGATGGCTAGAAAACCTCGCTGTGGCAAACCACCCCGATTCCTTGAGTATGAATGTTGGAAGGGATTGTAGAAAGGCATGGAGGTGTGCACGCGAGAGCCCCAAGGTGTGGTAGAGACTCAGCTCTAGATATGCCTCTGCCCCTACTTGCTGGGTGACTCCAGGTGAGTAACTTCCCTTCTCTGGACCTTGGTTTTATCATGAAAAATTTGGGGCTTAGGCTACTGGAGACTCTTGAAGAGCCTTTTCCACAGTATGATTTTGTTGAATTTCTCTCGTAGAGTTGAACTAGCCTGCTCTCAACAGCAGGCTGGGCTGAACTGGGCTGAAGTTGAACTGGGCTTCAGTTCATTTCAAGAAAGCAGTTAACTAAACTTTGATTGCACACCAGTCATTGCCACCAAGGAGCTTGCAGTCTTATGAAGGGAAACATATATTTAATCAAATACATATAAGACAACACATCCCATAGTAGCAATCCATTCTCCCGGGGAGACTGAGGAAGGTTCCATAGAGCAGAGGGACACCTGAGTGAGAATTTGAGAGATGAATAAGAACTTTCCAAATTACTGAAGGCAGAGGGCACAACAGAAACCAAATCAAAGGGTAGTGTCAGTGCGTATGAAAACTCATCTATGTGGTTGTAGCATGAGAGGGATGGAAGGACATGAGACCAGAAGCACAAGCTTGGGACAGAATGTGCAAGGCCATGAATGAGAGCCAGAGATTTCGCCCTTTACCCTGTGGGAGATGGGGAGCCATTGAAGATTTCCCGGCAGGGAGGGATAAGACCAGATCTGCATTTTAGGACCATTCGTATTGACAGCAGTGTAAACCTCCCAGATCAGCACACCACAGCCCATGGGCCAAATCTGGTCCACAGCTTGTTTTTTGTTTTTTTTTTTTAATGGCCTGTGAACTAAAAAAACAATTTTTATAATTTTTTACTACAACTTTATTGAGACATAATACACATACTGTATAATTCACTCATTTCAAGTAGACGATTCAATGGCTTTTAGCATACTCACAGAGTTGTGCAACCATGACCACTGTCGATTTTAGAACATTTTCATCACTTCAAAAAGAAACCCTGTTCCCTTTAGCTATTACACATTATCCCCCCACTCACCCTCAGCCCTACTTTCTGTCTCTATGGCTTTGCCTATACTGGAGATTTCATGTAAATGGAATCTATAATATCTGGCCTTTTATGTCTGGCTTCTTTCACTTACCACAATGTTCCAAGGTTCTACCATGTCATAGCATGGACAGGATCTCATCATTTTTCATGGCTGAATAATATTCCATTGAATGGATAGATCACGTTTTGTTGATCAGCTGATGGACATTTGTGTTGTTTCCACCAGAGAAGAATATGCAACATAGATGTGTGTGGCTCCCAAAGCCTAAATAGCTATTACCCAGCTCTTCACAGACTCAGTACAGAGCCTGGAGAGCAGAGAGGCAGGACTGGAGGTCAAGCGCAGGTCAGGGGCTCTGGCAGCTCCCAAGTGAGATATGACAGTGGCCTCAACTAGGGGAAAGCAAACATATCTGTGGTCATACCAACTGAACTTGGCAACAGATCAGATGATTGGGTGAAGGAGAGAGCTACTGAGGAAAATCCATTTACCATAAGGACACTGAGATGTCTTTATCTGTCTTTAAGACAGATGGAGTGCATCATCTGAGGTGAAGTCACTGGCTGATGGCAAAGGCAAGCTAAGGATCCAACTCTCTTCTTGCACACAACTAATGGACTTGTGAGATTTCTGATCACCGTTAACGGGAAAGTGGCCTGAGCTGGTGGCCTTGACCTTGCTACGTGAGGTTTCCACCGCTAGGCTAAGCGGGCACAGGCGTGCACCCACTCACTCGCATGGTACCTCCTGGAGAGCTGGTGGTGTTTCCTGGAGCCACCTGGAGTGTGAACATCTCATGTGTCCCTCAAAACACCTTCACAGGGGTCTCCCGATCAAGCACCTTCCTTCTAGGTGAATGGATCAGTCCCTCCTCTGCTGTCTTCCCCCCCACCCCACCCCAGTCCTGCCTCCAAACCTGTGCGCTGGTGCTGTGCTGAGGTACACATCTGCTCAGCTACAAGCAGAAGCGGCCATGGCGCCCCTACCATGTTTGCCTGGGAGAGCAGGACCCGAAGCTCCTGCAAAGCTACCTGGGTCCCGGGCCAGTCCCCTGGGGTCCCAAATGAACCGAGACAAGGAATCCTCTCTGCAGTACTTGTCTCTGATCACGGTGCCTTCCAATCTCCCTCAGCTTCTCTGGATTTCAAAGGAATCCAAAATCCAGCTGGCACTGAAGGCTCTTCCCCATCCGCACGGGGCCTCAACATACCTCGCTAGCCACACCTTCCCTTCCCCACATCTACAGTCTCTGCTTCTCTCTCACTCCTTGGTCTCCAAGCTCACCACACCCCTTTCCTGCCTCTGAGCCTTGCTCCTTGTCTTAGCATTGTCTTTCCGCACTCCCATCTCCAGCCAGAAAACTCCTGTTTATCCTTCAAAACCCATTCAAATATTCTGCTTCTGGGAAGTCTCTCCCTCCAGCTCTTGTGCATAACATTGGCCACACTGAACAGTAACAGTCCTGTTCTTGTGTCTTTCTCCCCTACTAGCCCATGCCTTTTGTCTGTGTCCTGCACCATGGTCTGTGCTCTCTAAATATTTGCTAAGTGAGTGAGCGAGCTGGCAAATATTCGTTCCCCTTGTCCTTCAGTTTCAAGGGGAATTTCATTCTTGAAGCCCCTCTGAATCTTTCAGAGGCAGTCGCTCCCAGCCTAGATGCTTTCTCTTCTATTGATCCTGGGATTTATGGCACTATTGTTTCCTTTTATTAGGCTGTAACGGCCTCCGTTAAAACGTGTTACATGGTAATAGGCTAATTAAGTGTGTCAAATAAGTCACCATCCCACAGAGTGGCCAGCCCTACCCAGGCACGGCTGAGGTGTCTCGAGGTGGAGGGAAACAGGGTGCAGGGAGAGCTCATCCTCCTCAGCCCTGTTTCTCAGAGCAGAGGAAGCCCCCCGCCCCCACGTGTCAGAGGACTCGCGCTGTTGCTCTGGGTGCCTCCCAGAGTCAGTGTGAGATGCCGCTCCCGGTGCCTCTGTCCTCCCGCACAAGTTGGAGTTGAAGCATCCATGCTGGGGACCACGTGTCCTGCTCCTCTGCCTGTCCCTAGCCTAGGTCCTCATGGGAAGGGGAACAGAGAGCACATCTCCATTCCAGGGGAACTTCTAGTAGCAGGCCTGAGAGGACGAGACTCTGGTGGGAAACCTGTCTTACACACCTCTTACCTGTCTGTTTCCAATCCAGCAACACTTCCCAATCCAGGCGTGTTTGCAGGAAGCCAAGCTGGCAGGAGATGCCCCAGGCCTTGGATAAGAGGTGCATGCCTGCTTTTTTCTTATTTTTATTTTATTTTATTTTTTTAACATCTTTATTGGAGTATAATTGCTTTACAATGGTGTGTTAGTTTCTGCTTTATAACGTAGTGAATCAGCTATCCATTTACATACGTCCCCATATCTCCTCCCTCTTGCATCTCCTTTTGAGGAATTTCCAATAAGGCCTTGCACTAGTGAAGACCAGACTCCAAGAGAGTTGTGTTCTCTTTCAGACCACGCGGATATCCTGGGTTCTTCTGGTCCATGGGGAAATGGAGGATTTGATGAGATTCTCATGAGAAAGATCCCTTGAGGAAAGGGACTTTAACTCATATGAAAACTTTTCAGTTTTGCTCTACCAGGGGGAAACTTCATCAACTGCTCAGCTGGATCTATTCTTCCAGGCCCAGTCAAGTCCATAGCCTTCTCATCCCTTGAACATCTGAAGATGAACTGTCTCCATGAGCATGTCTCACAATATCAATCCTGTAGGATGGTAGTAGGAGTCTGTGCTCAAAGAAATTTGGGGAACACTGTGTTAACAGAGCTAGACAGGCCTGTTTACTCTGAGCTTCTCAGAGCTCGCGCCATGTTCATGTGCATTTTCCAGGAAAGTGTGGCAGGTCCCAACTTTTTACTACCCCTCCACAGTGCTGGAATCATAGGTCCTTGCCCTTTGCTATGTGACTTTGCAGTACCTCCCACTAGACTAGGTTGCGTATATTTCTAGTTCCCGCTGATGTTCAGCTTGGCCACGTGACTGACTCTGGCCAGTGGAAGGTGGGCCAAAGTGGGGTGCCTCAGAGCTGAAATGGGAACAGACATGACAAGTGTCTGCTAGTTTTCTCTCCTGTTTTTGCCACTGCCATGAAAAGAGCACACCCCTAGCAGCCACTATCCCAGAATGTAGCTGGTGGAGAGACTTAAAACCAAGCTATACAGCACTATTTACAATAGCCAAGACATGGAAGCAACCTAAATGTCCATTTGACAAATAAAGATGTGGTGCATATATACAATGAAAACTACTCAGCCATAAAAAAGAATGAAATAATGCCATTTACAGCAACATGGATAGACCTAGAGATTATCTGAAAAGTCAGAAAGAGAAAGACAAATACCATGTAATGTCACTTGTATGTGGAATCTAAAATATGACACAAATGAACTTCTCTACAAAGAGAAACAGACTCACAGACATAGAAAACAAACACAGTTACCAAAAGGGAAGTGGGAGGAGGGATAAATTAGGCGTATGAGATTAGCAGATACAAACTATTATACATAAAATAGATAAGTAACAAGGTCCCACTGTATAGCACAAGGAACTATATTCAATATCCTGTAATATGGCTGATTCGCTTTGTTGTGCAATAGAAACTAACACAGTATTGTGAAGCAATTATACTCCAAAAAATATCTATTAAAAATAAATCCTGTAATAAACCATAATGGAAAAGAATATGAAAAAGAATATATATATATATGGATAACTGAGTCACTTTGCTGTACAGCAGAAATTAAACACAACATTGTAAATCAACTCTACTTCAATTAAAACAAACAAGCAAAAACAAAAACCCAAGCCCTGATCTGAACCAGAGCTGCCATATGCAGCCCCTAGCCCAGAGATGAGAAAGCAGCCTTGAGATGATTTGTTACTTATCTGTTAACTGACCATGTGAGTTTCTTACTGCTGCTGTAACAAATCACCACAAACGAGCAGCTAAAAGCAATACACGTTTATTCTCTTACAGCTCTGGAGGTCAGAAGTCCAACATCAGCCTTACTGGGCTGACGTCAAGGTGTTGACAGGGCTGGTTCCTTCTGGAGACTCCGGGGGAAAACCCCTTGCCTTGCCTTTTTCATCTTCTAGTGGCACCTGTATTCCTCGGCTCATGGCTCCTCTCTCCACCTTCAAAGTCCATCGCTCCAGTTTCTGCTTCTGTTGTGACATCTCCTCCTCACGTGGACCCTCCTTCCTCCCTCTTACAGGGACCCTTGTTATTACATTGGGTCCACCTGAATAATTCAGGATCACCTTTCCATCTCAAGATGCTTAATTTAATCACATCTGCAAAGTCCTTTTTGCCATACAAGGTAACACTCATAAATTCTGGAGATTAGTATGTGGCTTATTTGGGGTTGTAATTCAGTTTACCGCACAGAGTAATACAAAAAAGGCTAAGGATATGTAGAGTTTCCCTAAATTATTTGGAATTTTTCCCCACATCTAAAAATATCTCCTCCCTTCTTCTGAGGATGCCACTTTCGGAAATTGGGCCGTCCCCCTATTATTGGCCATTTCTGTCGTTAATCTGTAGTTAGTGATAAACGGATATCCCAGTGTCTACTGTAGGATTACAAGTTCCTACAGGTTCAGTTCAGCCACTTTCTTTGCTTGGTGGTCTCCTACTTTCCTAATCTGTAAAATAGGGATAATGTCTATCTGTCAGAGCTAAACTGATGATCGAATTACAGGAGAGAATTTTGAGTGTGTTTACACAGGGACTAGCCATAATTTCTCAATAAATGGCATTTGCCTTCCTTGCCTGCCTTGGCTGGGGCGGAGAGAAACTATGACAGCTGGTCGGCTGCCATGGCAGACAGTAAATGCTTTCTGTCTTAAGGAGGTGCAGTCTCCCTGATACCCATATACCCCACTTTCCACCCTCCACTCTTCCTTCTGCGGTGTTAGGCACACAGCATGCACTGTCCTGCGTCTCTCTGCCCTGTCCTCTCCTAATATATGGAAGACCCTGGGGGAGGCTGGCAGGAACTGTGCTGCGGGAGTGAATGAGCCTGACTCACCGCTCAATAGCTCTGTGGCTGTGGGAATAGTCCTTGTTTTCCTGGGGCTTCGGTTACCCTGCATGCTAATAGGAGGCTAGATTAGGGGCCCCCTGGCTCCCTACCAGGTCCCAAACCCTCGAGTCTGTGACTCTCACTTTTCCCACCATCTTGCTCAGCCCAGGCTCTGGACCCCATTGGTACTGAATCACTATTTGGCGAGTAGAACACTGGCACCCCTTTTTGTGCCATCGTCTCCTATTTTGCACTTTAAAGGGCTCTTTAAGCCAAAATACCCTTCAGAAACCAAAAGAAAAAGTGGCAAATTACCCACACTACAGAACAGACCATTAGGACAGATTGATAATCACTGGGCCTTTCCAGGGACCTCAAATCCCCCCTGCAAAGCTGATAAATAAATGCCCCTAGGGAGTCCTGTGTCACAGAGAGAATGGCAGGTTACAAACCCACTGGAAAGCTCCTGTCCTGAAGCCCACCAAACCCTTTAGAGTCACCGATCTCTTCGGGGATGAAAGAAAGCCCTGTTTCATGAGAGGATGACCAAGAAAAGGGTTAAGCCCTGAAAGGTTCGTTTCCTCGATTCTGCCTGCTCTAGAATCAGGGATAACTCCTGCCATTAAAATTTAAAGCAACTAATTTGACATTTTTCCATTTAATTAACTTGCATACATATGAGAACAGGGTTTTGAGAGTACCATGACATTTAAATAAAGTCATTTTAAGTTTTTCTATTTCTGGGGGAGTGCTACTCTTTCCTTTGCCTTTTTTTTTTTTCTTTTTGAGCCATTTCTGTTTTGCATTCCTGATCCTGAGGCTGGCTTATTAGCTTAGAGAAATGACCGAATTTCCCAAAGCAAATGTCCCACAGTCTCAACCTAGGTGACGTGGGTGGGCCCGGCGCTCTGAGCTGTGGCGCTTTTAAACTCAGTCCTGCTCCTTTCCAAGCCTCTGTGCAAATGGCATTTCAATCAGAGCAGGCCCGCGTCACAGGCTAATGTTTTCCTGTTGCCACACCAACCCCGAGTGGGAGTTGGAGAGGGGTGGGGGGAATGCAAAACGTTTATCAAATGTAACCATCTCAGCAGAAGACCTGGGGTTTGAAGAGGGAAACAATAGCTCGGTGACAATTTTCTCTTCCAAATGACAAATAATTGCTGTCATATCATCAAATGATTAAGAAATAAAGGAAAATAGACAAATAGAGTGTAGCCATTGAGGGATGATGGCGGGGGACCGGGGGAGAGGCTCACTCAATGTTCCATAATTGAAAAATTGCACCCTAATTAGCTCCCACCCCAGACAATTCATGAGTTCTACGCGCCATCCAATCTCCAGCCTGCCAAGTCACAGAACTTGCAGCCCTTCAAGTTTACTGCCGGTTTCAGAAGGGGTTGTGCAGTCTCCAAATGCATTCAGAGAATGAGACGCTTCAGCTCGCCCAGCCCTCAAAAAGGATCCATTACTTCATACTTTCATCTGCCATAATTAATCACAGATTTTCTCTGCCTATCCACTGCTCCGGCTGCTCTCCCCAGATGAACCTGGGCACTCCTGGCTCCGGCTTCTCCGTGGTGGCCAGCCCAGCCAGGCTCAGACGTGTCACAGGAGCTGCATTCCCAGGATGCAAAAATGGCACCCCCTAATCCCAGGCGTCTCAGGGGACAAATGGGTCCTGCATTTAAAATGAAATCCCACTGCAGACTAAGCTCATAAGACTCTGGAGAAATTCCATGTCTCCATTTCTACCCACACTCAGGATATTCCTTGGGGATTTCTAATGAGGCTGTCAGACTTTCGGAAGAATAGCGCTGTAAGAGAGGAGTGTCCCCATTCTCCTCCATCCCCTCCTCCTGGGCCTGGGTTTAAATCCCAGCTCCATGACCTCATTAGCTGCATGACCTTGGGGAAGTGACTTGGTCTGTCTGAGCATGAGTTTTTCCTTTTGTAAAATGAAGCTAATGGTGCCTACCTTTCCGGAATATGATGGTGATTGGAGGATAAAGGATCCTCCAATAAAGGATCTGTCTACGGTTGTTAGCACTGCCTCTTGATCCTTATATGTAAAGTGGGGATCATAATCTTACCTCCTCACTAGGGTTTAATGACAATTGAGTAGAGACTGCATAATACGTGCCTTGCACAAAGTTGGTGCCCAGTAAACATGTGAATTGAACTGAAATGAATCGTACGTAATTGGGTCATTCATTCATTTAATCCATCAGCTAATAGTTGCTGAGTGACTACTTTTTGTCAGACACTTTATTTGGCATAGGATATACAAAGGGGAATGAGACAGACTTGATTCATGCCCTTGGGAGCTTACCTGCTAGGGGGAAACACCATGAAAGACAAATTTTTAAAAACACACAAGTTGTAAAAATTCTATTAAAAAAATAGACAAGAACTCAGTATATAGGCTAACAGTTGGATGGTGACTTTTAAATGAAGATCTAGAGGCTGACGAGACAAGCATGTGAGGAATAGTGGGGAAAAGCATTCCAAGCAGAGGGAACAGCGTGGGAGAAGCAGAATGAATCTTAACACATTCCAGGCACTGAGAACAGGTCATTAGTCAGGGTAAGTGATTCTTGCTGCTGGAGCACATCTGGTGAGCCCAAATCTCAGCGATTTCAGACAGCAAAAGTTTATTCCTCCTTCTCATCAAAGCCCATCCGGTGTCTGGTGGATGGTCCTTCAGTTTTTCAAAACCCAAACTCCTTCTAATTAGCTGCTCTGTCTGCCATCCCCTGGATCTCCCTGGAGTTGGCCACTGTATCCCCCACTTGCAGCCAAGAGCAAAGAGGAAAAGTCCTGGGACGTTTGGGGGCAAAGCCCGGGGTGGTGTACGTCACTTCCACTCATATTCCATCCACCGGAACTGAAATGCATGGTGCCGCCTGACTGCAGAGGGGCTGGGGATGGAGTCCAGCTATGTACCAAGGAGGACAGTAAACAGGTTAGGAGAACACATGTCATCTTTTGCCTCACAAAGTGACTAAGGGTCGGTAGTGTGGCATGAGATGAGAAATAGATGGCCAGGTTGTCCAGGGCTATGGAAACCAGGGGAGGAAATGTGAACTGGATGTTGCCCTGTCCCATGATGCACCAGGCATTCCAGGATATTCTTTACACACCAGTTTGGATTTTATTCAGTGAGAATGGGGAGCCAGTCAACATTAATGATATGACCTGATTTATATCTTAAGAGGACCCCTCCAGCTGCTATGAGGAGAACGCATCTGCAGAGGGCAATGATGGTCCCTTGGAGGTGCCCTGGCTTCGGATGATGAGAAAGAGCACGGAGAGAAAGTGACAGATGCAGGATTTCATCCCCATTGGAATTGGTTTCAGTCTCACTAACTAGCCAGCGTGCAGGCCCCTGCTGACCGACTCGGGTGTTCAACAAGGCTCCAAAAGATCAGAGAAAACACAAAAGTACTGAGCAAGGCAGCTGGCTGTGTGGAGTAATTCCAGAAATGACCACCTGGACCAACAGCTGGGACTCTGTTTCCTCACTGGACCTTTGGCCTCCAGGCCCAGCAGAGCAACAGACCCTCTCCAGGGCCCGCTTTCATCAGAGGGAGAGAGGTTAACACTCAGCCAAGCTGGTTCCCACTGGTCCCAGTGCAGGTGGCCGGAGGGCAGCTGGCCATGGGTGGACAATCTGCACGGAGGTGACCACTCCTAGAGCACAGGTTCCAAGTTGTTCTGCTTAATCCCAACTGGGCTGGGAGGATGGAATTACCACTGACCCCATTTCACAGACAAAGAAACAGACTCAAGCTGCTCCTGTGACTTGCCCAAGGCTACCCTGTCAGTGACAGCCCCAGCGTTGAACACAGGTCTTCTGTTCTTTCTGGTGCAGCACGGTGGAGTCCTCCATCGGCAGGATTTGTCCAGACTCACTTGGAGGCCAAATGATGATGAGGATCTGCCTGGGTCTGGATGCACAAGTTGTCCCACTGAGCAATGCCTTTGGACAGGTCACTGGCTTACCAACCTGGCTGATCTTTGGAATTACCTGGCAGCCTCTGAACATACACCATCCTGAGCCCCTGCCAGATGTATTGAAGCAGAATCTTTGTGTGGATGGGGACCTGGCAGCTGTGTTTTTAAAATCTCCCCAGGTGCTCAGATAAAAGCACTATGACATTGTCAGTGGATGTGTGGGTGGGTTAAGTGAGGCTCAGGGAGGGAGTGTTATCAGGTGATGAATTAATGACAGAGTCAGGAGAAGAAGATGGGTCTCTTGCCTTTCTCATCTCTTTTTCCTCAGCGCTGTACTAATGCTCTGCAAGAGGTTATGGGAAAATCCATCCTTATCGATAATCTGAAAATGTCAAAGCTGGGCAGGAGCTTTGAGGTTATCTTTCCAATCCAGTGGTTCCCCATTGCCCATCGGACCAGCTGGGTCAGAGTTATACGAGGTGCTTGTTACAACACAGGTTCCTGCCTCCCACTGTACCTACTGTCTCAGCACTGGGGAGATGCACCCTTGGAATCTATATTTTTAAAGTATCTCTGGTGATTCTCTGACATCAGCCGTGTCTGGAAACCATGGATCCAGCCCTTCCCATTTTACAGTTGATGTGAATCCAGTCCCCCAAGAGAGGCGATTTGGCTAAGATCATGTAGTCTAGAAGCCAAGGTTTCTAGCTCAGTCTAGAGCTCTTTCCACTCCCCCTCACTCATCTGAAAGCCCAGCCACACATGCGTGTGGGCAGAGGAGGGGGCGTGGTCAGCCAACAACAGCAAGAGGGACGCTTATGCTGAAAGGGCTGTGTCAGAGAAACATCTAATTAGCTGCTTGTTTGTAGTGGGTTTCCTTCCCCTGGTTATCGATGCCTCTTCTCCCTTCTCTTCCTGGTACTTCCCCTTGCTCATCCTGATGTGATCAATTATTCGCAGGAATAAATTATGCACACAGCCTGCAGCCTATTAGGTAATCAGTGGGGCTCTGGCTCAGGAGCCAGCAGGCAAGACCGGCTGTCTGGAGCCGAGGCCAGCAGAAAGGACAGTGCGGGCCCAGTGGGTGGAAGAGTCTCTAAGTGGGAAAGTCCCAACGCTCCAAGCAAGGAAACTCTGGGCCCCAGAGACGAACTTTCAGGCCAAACCTGAAAACAACTTGAGGCACCACTGCAGCTCTGCTCGGGTGGCAGTTCCCCAAGCCAGCCGCCCCCCAGAACCCCACATCTCCCAGACCCCCAGCGCCTGCAGGAGATTTGTCTCTGATCCAGGTGGCACTAGAGCCTGCCTCTCAGACCTTGGTGTGGCCGTGGATCACGGGGAATGCTGTCGAAACGGAGGTTCGGAATCAGGGGTCCTGGGGAGCCTGAGACTCTGCATTTCTGACAAACTCCCAGGCGATACCAATGCTGTTGGTCTGAACAACAAGGGCCTAGAGATGAGTGTGGGCAGAGCTGGGTGGTCAGCCAGCTTTGTTTACTGGTTGGTCCTTTCCCAGGCCAGCCCCTTTGCATGTGCTGTTTCCTCTGCCTACAATGCCCTTCCCCCTCATGTTTGCTAGAAAACTCCTGTTCGCCATTGCCATTCTGGCTTGGGCAGTGTCTGCTCCCTGAATTCTTCACTGACCCCCTCCTGCCCCAAGTAGACTTAGGGGAGATGATACTTTCCCTGTGCCCTGATCACACCCCATTACATCCATACTCTTCTGTGACAGTAGTTTGCTCATCTGTCACTCAACAGCCTGGGAACTCTGTAAAAACCACACTGAGTCTTTTGTCTCTCCATCTTAAGCCTGATAGGGCTCTGCTAGCCGCTAGGCACGACAGGGCCTGAGAACTTCTCCAAGATCTCTGAAAAAGTTGGATACCTAAAAACAAAATAATTGGATCCAAGACACGAAGGGTAACTCTGCAATAGAAATGAATAAAAGTTTAATGAAATATCTACCAAACAAAATATTACATCAACCTCATTAATGGTTTCACTGAGTATTCATAAAAATTCACAAAAATTTCATTACATTTGAAAACGATGTGCAGGTTGGATTTTTTCACTTTGGAAGAATTCTTGAGTACCCCGATCATTGCTGAGGCATCAAAGCCAATTGTAAATCGAATGAATTACTTGTGGCCACATAATTTCAAAAGCAAGGTTGGAAAAATAATTCTTTTTTTTAACAGAAAAAAATACATACTTAATCTGGAATATGGGTGAACTTCAGTAGGTTTGATATGCGTAGAGTGGAGCTTCCAAAACATGTGTTTAGGTCTTAAAAGTCTGAACACCATCTTGATGTCTGGCCAAGGGGGAGCGCTCAAGAGATTTCTCCTGAATGAATGGACGACTAGGGGGGAACCCAAAGTGAATCTGAAAAGTGCAAAGGTGGGAGGAAGGGGAGGAAAGCAGGCGGGAGAAATACCTAAAATGTAAGCCAAAGTTTTAAGACAACAGCAAAGTTCTTGTTAGCAAGAAATCCACCAAGGCCCATCCGGCTGGCAGAGACAGGCGATACTGCCCCCTACTGGCTGGAGGAGTCCTGTATTGTCCACAAACTCTGGCTTCATTTATTGATCTGTCATTGTTGCTTTTCCAATGCCCAAAACATCAAAGACCCTTGGAATTGCCTCAGAGAAAGAAAGCAGTGGTCCCTGAGGATCAAGATGCTGTCTCTCCTCTGGGAAGGGGGCTCGAGGGGAACTTTATAACTGACTCTGTGTCAGATGTCCTGAAATGGATCCAAACCCATCTTGAACCGATTTCTACCTTCCTCCTGAACCACCTCTTGGTTAACGTGTTCCATATGTTTCTTTCTCTGAAGGAAAACAGGCTTTATTTTTATTTCAAAGGGCATCATTGAAAAGTCAGGAGGGAAGAGGACTTTGTTCAAAGACAAGCAAGATTTGGGGAGTTCTTCTAAGGAAGCTATCAGAGATAAACAGAAAGATTTATACGCAAGATGTTCACTGCAGCATTATTTATAAGAGTGAAAGATTGGAAACAGCTACAGTAACAAGGGGGTGGTTAGATAATTTATAATCTACCCACGCAATAGAAGATGACACAGCCATTAAAATTTGTGTTTGAAGATTATGTTATAGAAATAGCCAACCTTGAGTGAGCCCTTCCTAGGTGCCAGGTGGTAGTGTCTGTGATAGTGTGTGTATCAACTTCTCACAACAGCCCCACGCAAAAAGTACTCTTTGTATTCTCTCCATTTGACACACAAGGAAACTGAGGCACAGAGAAGCCCAGGTCACACAGGTAGAGGTGTGCCTTGAAGTGGCACATCTGAGATGCACTGTCACACATTGCAGGACGCTGACTCTCTCTGGCACAGGTTCATTGAGATTCTGAGCCTGGGGAGTAGGGGAGGGAGAGGTGAACTCCTTCCCAGGTCTTCGGCAAGCTATAATGAAGAAGGTCAGATCTGAGCTGCGCCCGGGGAGTGATGAGGTCTTGGCCTGGCTGCCCTCACAAGGTGTGTTTAGAGGGCACACCTCAATATTAAACATGGAGATTCTTCCGAGTATTATTTTCCCTGTCTCTGTCTCCCTCTCTGAAGAGGTAAATCAAGGTCTCTGTGGATTCTGGCTACTGTGCGTCTTGAGGACCGCCTCCCCCAAATGCCCTTGGCCTGACCATACTCCCCCAGGGTAAGGGTCTGCAGAGAACAGACCACTTTTGGGGGCTAGTCCAGGGCCAGCACCCCTCCCCTAAGAACCACTCCCAACACTCCCACAGGGGTGGGCTCTGGAGCTATCCAGGTGACAAACCACTTCAGGGGTCCCGCCCTGAGGTCTGCAATCTGCTGCCCGGGCTCAGCCAATCAGATGATCCCCTGGGAGACTAGGACCCAGATTCTCTCCTCAGCCTCTATGGGACACTGGGCAGTGGGAAGCAGGAGCGGGGCCAGCTGTGCGCTCCTGCTTACAGAGGGAGCTGGCCGGAAATGGAGAGAAAAAAGAGGAAGAGAAGCTTGGTGGGAGGGGTGGGCAGGGGAGGGGGTCCGGCGGAGGGGGGAAGACACAGGCATGACTTTGCAGTTCCTGATCCTAGTTCCTCAGAGGCAGGGCTGAAGTTTTCACCCTTGGGTTTTGTTGAAATACTGCCATATCCTTCCCACAAGTTCATTGTTTTGCTTGAGCAAACAGATGTCCTTTGCAGCCAAGGGGCCCCAGCTAGACCACCAGGGCCCGAGGAAGCCCTCCCCGCAGAGGGCTGCTCTGAAGACCCCAGCCTGCAGGGGAGTTCTCACGGCCCTGGGCCCTGTCCTCTGTCCCTCTGGAGCGAAGGAGGGCTGAGTGGGGAAGAGAGCTTGCCCGTCCCTCGAACCTCCATGGTGCTCTGGACTCGCAGTATGATGGGTCCCACCTCAGACATGCTGGCATCTAGGGCTTCTGCAACTTGCCTCCCCTTGGCCCACTCACAACTACCTTACTGGTGGCAGAGCCAGATTAATCCTTTCCCTTGTGTCTCTCTTTCTTAAATGCTCCCCGCTGCATATGGCATATAGTCCAAGTTCCCTGACACAGCATTCAAGGTCACTGCCTACTTTCTGCAGCCTCATCGCCCCCATTTCTGATTTTGTGTCTTAGTTGGCTTCCACCTCCATACCTTTGCCCATTCTGTTCCCTCTGCCTGGAATTCCCTTCGCTTCCTTCTCTGGTGTGATAACTTCCCCTTGGCTTTCAGGAAGGCCCCTAGTTCCACACACGTTGCTTCCAGGAAGACTCTAACTTCCCAGGCTGGTCTAAGGGCTCCTCCCCTGGACTCCCATATCTCCTGGCCTCGCTCAGCCTATCAAAACTCAGACCAGACCGTGCTTTCTTGTCTTTTAAGAAAAGACACCGTGGGCTCTGCAAGGGCTGAGATCACAGCTTAATCTCTGGGTCTCCCCAGTGCCATGTTCAGTGTAAACTGGCCTCTATCCACCCACCCACCCATGCCACCTTCTGGCTACTCCTTCCAACCAAGGACGTAGATTTCCAAGAGAATGCTCGTGTCACCTGTCCCTATTTTAGACATGATAACACTGAGGCTCAGAGGGGCTCATAGTGACCAAGGTCACAGAGCTAGCAAGTGCCAGGGCTTGAATTAGAAGCCAGGACCATCTGCTTCAAGCCCTGTGCTTTTCCCACTACACCCACTACTTAATGGGCAAACTCGTCCATGGCCTTGGCCCACACCGTCACCATAAGGAGTTCACTTAAACACGTGTGTCCCATTTGGGGTCATCAACTTTTCTGAGCTCCAACAAGACTGCCCATCTGCACCCTGGGATCAACACTTGGATTTAGACTCCGCGGTTCATTGCTGCCCTTGTGTGCGTGGATTTTGCACTTCCATGCCTCTGCCCATGCTGTTCCTTCTGCCTTGGTTCCCCATGAGGATTCAATTCCTCATCCCGGCTCCTTCATCAAGATGCACCTCAGTGTCGCCCTCTACCTGAAGCTTTCCAGCAGCCTTCCTGGGCTTGTTGCCCGTCGCCTCCTGCCTCGTGCCCACAGAACCGATCCGTCTCTCTGTCCCTGGCTACCACACTGGGCTTCGTACCCACCCATTTGCTCCTGTCTCTCCCTAGTAGACAGTGATCGCTGTATTATTCAGCTCCTCACCAAAACCTGGCTTACGCTAGGTGCGTAATTCAAGTGTGTTCAAAGGAAGAGGGAGGGATGATGACCTTTGCAAAGCATTTCAGTTGAGAAAGCCCAAGACCCAACCCCACCTGATTCCTCTACAGCTTCTAACAAAGGGCTGGGGGCAGAGTAGAGAATCAGGAAGCATTTTCTAACCAAATTCTATACACCGTAACTTTCTTCTGTACTTGTGCTGATATTTACAAAGCACTCCTGCACACACTGACTGACTTAATTTTTATAATCATCATGAGGGAGCCATATTTTTTAAATATGGAGGAACCACTAGCATCAGCCTGTAATCCCGAGCCTTACCCACAGCATGTACCATGTCTGAGGTCAGAGACCGGCTGCCCAGATATGTCCACACGTGAGCCTTAACCATGTGCTGCTGTATCTGTTACAGGCATCCTTGTCCACTCGTGGTCCGTGCCCAGCGTGGTTACATGCTTCCAGTTATAGGGAATCCTTGGCCAAGAAATGGTCATTTGCTCCCAAGGCCAATGGCCCCAATCAGATAACTCAGCCACCCTCCACCTTGTAATTCTGTCCTGCAATTCCCTCCCCTCCCCAGCCTTCCACCATAAAGAAGGTCCCGTGCCCTCTGTGTGCCCCAGGGCACAGTGCCAGCCCCTCTCAGATGTCGGCTGGAGGGCATAGCCAGCCCCACATTCCGTTTTGCCTTACTTATTAATTAGGCCTCCGCAGTGCCACTCGGGCTGTCACCCCAGTCCCTCCAGTTTCCATGAGCGTATCTGTGCAGCAAAGCCACCCTGATCTGTAATGTAGGGTTCCTGCCTCTGACATCTGCTCCAGAGAAGACCTGCCAGAGAGGTGAAGGTGGGGTCCCGGGGAGGACCAGCCTTTGCCCGGGTCAGTGTCAGGGCTAGGGCAGCATGGCAGACTGGCATGAAGGAGTACACACACCTCCTGGGGTGCCTTAGAGGACCCTCCCACAGATCGAGCCTAGCTCCTCCCCCTGCCCCCACTGAGCAAAGAAAGAGTGATGCCCGAAGCAGCCAACCACACCCAATCCAAGCCTCGTTCTACATCTTCTCTTGGAACTTACTGACCTCAGAGTTACTCTTCCCACATGGCTAAGGTATAACATGACCAGCTCAGAAGTTGCCACCCCACCCGAGCTTCCAGCCCTCCCTGCATCTCAGAGGCCAACCTTCGGTCAACTATCTCTTCTTTCAAGAGAGAACTAGAGCAGCTGCCAGCAGAGGGGGAGGGATTGGCCGGCTGAGGCCTGGCTTTGAAGCCTGGCTTTGCCACCAAATTGCTGTGCTTCCTTGGGAAGGTGGCCCCATCCTTCTGGGCTGCAGGTGCCTCCCCTCACAGGGAGGGCCATGGCTACATTGAGCCATCCATTTCCTCTTTTCTTCTAATCCCCACAATAACCATAAACCACAGTTCTGGGTTAGGAATAAAGCTCAGGGCACAGACAGTAAAGGTTCCTCCCTTTTTGCAAAAATAACAAAACCATGAAAATAGCAACATTTCTATTTAGTGAGTACCTCCCCTGTGCCAGGCCCCATTCTAGGCATGTTTACGTACACTATCTCAGGATAATCTTTACAGCAAGGCGACGAGGTGGATTGTTCCCATTTTAAAGATGGAAAGTAAAGCTCAGAAAAATTCTGTGTTTTCTTCATGGACAGACACACAGCTGGAAAGGGACAGAAGATTTCAAACTGGGCCATGTGGCTGCAGAACTAGGATATTTTGTAACTCCATTCTTTTCTATATCAATCTGACCAGCTCAGCTTTCCCTTCCCCATAGAACATTTATAAAGTTTGATCACATATTTGGACACAAGGAAAAAAAATTTTTTTAATTTAAAATTGGAGATTTTATCAGGCCACAGTTCATTACTATAATCCAAAATTTTTAAATACAAAAAATAATAATGTGACTGAAAATATTCTTAACTACTTGGAAATTAATAAACATTCTTCTAGATAACGCAGGGATCAAAAGAAATATTAAAGCTGAAATTAAAAATCATCTAGAAAGAGATGAAAAGGGGAACACTTTCTTTCCAAAACCTATGGGATCTGGAAAAAAGCTCAACTCAGGGGGAAATGTACAGCCCTGAAATGCCTTCATTATTAAAGAAGACTAAAAATAAAGGAGCTGAAGACACATCATAAGAAATGAGAAAAAGAAGCAAACAGAAAAAGCAAGTACGAGATGGGAATTAATCAATGGCTGAAATTAATAACAGAAAATAAGGGAAAAGAAAAGAAAATACACAGATTCCATGAAACCAAAACTGGCTAAAGAGACTAACGGTGTTGCAGGGCTGGACAAAGGCCCCAGGTTCCGCAAGCATGCCCGTCAGGCCAGGCCCCACCGATCGGTGATGTGGCCACCTGCCCCTCGGCCTACTGACCCTTGGGCCAGTGGCTGCCTTCTGCCTGGGCATCGCAGCGCAGAGTGTGGCAATTTGACTGCCCAACCGGGGCTCCTTGGACCAGAGGCTTCAGCATTTCCTCCCAGAAATAAAGCCCTTCCGTCTGGGCTTATTAGGCAAACGAGTCAGTTTTGTGTTTTCAGCAATGAAAGCTGCTGTGGTTTTGTTTTCTCTCTGTTGCCAGGAGTCAAGAGGAAGTCTGTGGTTAGACATCTTCGGGTGGAGACATACACAAACACAGTGGCTAGAAATGAGCTCCCCGGATTCAGCTCTCCCAGCCCCAGCCAACGGGACTCGTGAAACTGAACAAATGAGAAAGAGGGTGGGGTGGAGGGAGGGAGGGAGGGAACACTGAACCTCTATCCGTTGGCCTCCCAGACCTGCTGCAACACTCACCCTTCCTCTGGTCCCCAGCCTGCCTCTGTTTCCTATTCTGACAGTAGGATGCTGTGATTCATTTGTTTCCTCAATGGATGAGGCTACCCAATTTGCCTTCAATCCAGAGACTGAACATAAAAGATCCCTGTGAATTCAGCGCTCATCTCAATAGCACAGCTGTGGTGGGCACAGCCAGCTGCCACCCACCATGGATCCTGGCCTTTCCTTTTCCAGCCAAACCCTGGATTTGATCAGAGTGATGGTGTGCCTGGCCACAAATCCTCTCACCTCTAGCCTCCTATGTACCTAGAAGCTAGCCCTTCGATTACAGTTCTGGCCAATGAGTTATTGCATTTCTAAGAAAATGTTTGCATTCCTACTATAGGCCCCAACTCTTCCTCCTTCTCCCTTCTTTTTCCTGCCTGGAACTTGAGCATGAGGCCTGGAGGTGCCGCAGCCACCTTGTGTTTATGAGGTAGCGGTGTGAGGATGAAGTTAGAGCAGAAAAACAGAAAGAGGCCAGGCCCTCCATGGTATTATTACATCACCTTCTGCCCTGCCCTATACAACTCACCAGGGACTTCTTATTTCATGAGAAAAAGAAAGCTTCAGCTGGTAAAACCACTGGAGCCAGCTGTTCTATTACTCGCAGCTGAAACATTGTTACTTGAAATAAGAACCTCCACTTTTGTAGGATTTTCAAAACATTTTCACCCCATCCTCTATTGGATTTCCTCACAGAAATCCTTTAAGGTAGATCAATGTCTTTCCTCCCATTTTCAGATGAGGAAACTGAGGTTTCACAGACATGAAGTGGGTCAAAGGGTCAAGGCCTGCACTCCAGGACTGTGTCCCCCAGTCCATGGCTTTTCCCAAGAAAACCCCTCTTGCCTGGAAGCAGTTCAGAGCTTTCCTCTCCCTGTAACATCTCTCCCCACACAGGCTTATAGGCTGAAAGTGAAAGTTCCTCAGGGGCCAAGGAGCGTGTGAACTGATTTCAGCCCCAGCTTCTAGCGCCTGGAGTAGCTGTGCTCTTTTGTTTTAAAAATCCATCACTTTGAGTCAGAGGATCTGGGTTCAAGTCTTGGATCTCACCCTCACTTGCTATGTGATCTTGGGGAGGAAAACAAATCTCTGAAAATCTCCCTGCCCATCTATACAATGAGAATGGCAGCACTTCTTCTCCTGAGGCTATGCTAATACTTTCAGAGATATATGACAATGTATGATACAGGATAATAAGCCTGGAGATAGTCATCGCCGAGCACTCAGGATGTCAGGGAAAACACGCTGTGCATGATGAAGCGCCAGTGTCCCCCTTACGGGGCTGTTACCACGCGATGAAGCGCCAGTGTCCCCCTTATGGGGCTGTTACCACGATGGCTTTGGTCTGTTTCAAGGCTCTGACTCCTCCCTCAGCCTTCCTTGAGGTTGACGTGTAAATTACAGCTATGCTTCACAGCCCTTCGTGACCTCTTGCCCCCTTCTGTCAACCTCACGAGAGCTGAGAACGCTGATCTCATGAGACTCTACCTTTAAGAAAGGATATCAGTGCTCCGATACTTATTTGCTCATTAAGCCAGGCTATTGGATTTCATAAGCTCTTTACTTTCTTAGTGCCCAAAATGTATCCATTCATCCACTTGAGGAAAAAAAAAATTGTATTAGACTCTGTGTTGGGGACTCTCAGAATTGGATGGGACTTAAAAGTCCTCTGGTACATCCTGTGACTCCCAGCGCAACGCCTCCCCATTCGAGGCCGTTATCCCCTCTTCATGCTCCCCCCACGTCCCCAGTGGACCTTGAACCTCCTCTGGCTCACATCAGAGACAAGGAGTTGACTGCGCCCTAAGGCAGTCCATTTCCCCTCCGGACATTCTCTGTTAGAATTCTTCCTCCAACAGGCACTGCTCGGCAGACACAGGGTGTGTTCTTGGCAAACCTGTAATCCTGTGCACACTTGACTGTGTGGGATGGTGACCGGCAGAGTCGGTGGGGGACGAGGAGCCCATGTGAGGTGTTACCAAACAGGAAGTGCCATCTGCACTGGGTGATGACAGTGAGAAAAAGCAACACTCAGCTGCCCTGGGTGGCTCCAGAGACAGCTTCTTCCCTCAGCACACGACAGACCTCAAGAATAGCAATTACTCAGTTCATCCTGACGCGCTGGGTATTCACTGGGCTAGGCCGGGGGACGCTGCAGTAACAACGTTGAGTTCTCGGGGGCTTAATACAATGGAAGTTTACTTCTTGTGCCACCTCCCCCATCAAAAATCTACTTCTTGCCTGCTCTGCTTCTCCTCTACCAGCTCCCTAAGAAGAGTTCTAGTTTGGCCATTCCAGTTCCTGGGAAAATAGGAAGGGAAAGACGGCCCTGAAGAGACCAGAGGATGGGGAGTATCCTGGCTTGTTGAATCAGTTCCTCAGTCCTCTGTGGGGAAGAATTTGGGTCAGCAGTAGAGTGGAAAGAAAACCAAGGAAGAATGAAGAGGAGGGGAGAAGGAGGGGCAAGAAAAATGAGACAGAGATGTTAAGTCCATCTCTATAACGGAGATGTGGAAGGACAAAGGAGAGGTGGCCTGTCAGGTGGATTGATGTCAGGAGGGTTTGGGAACGCAAAGATTTGAAGCACAAGATAATGAGATAGAGAAGCAAAAGGGGGCCTCATCCTTTTTTCATCTCTTTGAGAGATGTGCATGAAGACTGAAATCTCTTCCTTTTGTTTGCTTGCTGGACCGTGCTTCTTTGAATGGGACTTAATGTAGAGACTGGGTCACAAGGAATCCCCACATTTACTCAGGTTACGTTAATTAAAAAGTCGAAACTGAACAAGTAGCATATTCCCAAAGCAGGTAAGGCAAATGCGTAAAAGTCAAGAAGAGGCTATACTTGCTCAGAAATATATTAACATGCTTTGGTTATGACAAAGGATGGGAGGGATGGAGTGAAAGCAGCAGTGGTGAGAAGCCCCCTCACACCCCAGCCATCACATCTGAGAGCCCAGCAGATTGTTGATGCCCCTTTCCCACTGAGGGTTCCAGGACTCTATTTCCTGGGTGCACCCTGACTTAAGAGTATCTCCTCCCTCCTCTGCTCATTTTCCTCCACTTGTGGAGGTCACAGTGACATTAGCTTTGCTGGCTGCCACCTCCCACTGTTGACTCATAAAGACTTCCTGTCAACTAAAAACCCAACATCTTTCACTTTTGCTGTTGACCCAGGTATCCCACATCCTGTATGTGTCTGATGGGTATTCTGAACCCCAGTGCAAGCAGAAATCTTTGCTGCCTTTTCAGCTTGATAGGCATTCATTTTGGCCCAATGTTCATTTCAGCCCTGTTGAGGCCTTTTCAGGTCCTGCCTCTCACCTTCCCTGTATTGTCCACCCCTCCCACTTTCCCACATGCCCCTTGGTCATAAGGCAGTTCAGCACCTTGGGTGAATCAGTGCCCCAGCCTTTGGAGTCAGACCTATCTGGGTCCCAAATCTTAGGACATGAATGGCTATAGGATGCTGGGCAAGCCACTCACCCTCTCCTGGTCTGTAAAGGAGTAATACACCTATCTTACAGGAATGTTATGGGGAGTAAATAATCTATGTAAAGTACTTGCAGTGCTTGTTGACACTTAGAAGATTCTCAATAAATGTTCCTCCTCTCCCTACACCTGTAATTCCATCCTAGTCATTGGAAAAGTGTTGAATAAGATGTGGCCAAAGATGGAGTCCCTTGGCACGCTCCCGTCTAGGCTGGTCATTCATTGTATGTAGCTGAATTCATTCATTTCATTTGCACAGGTGGATATACTGTGGGAAAGAAGGCAAAGTCTGCATGAATTTTTAAAATAAAACCTAAGATTTCCAAGATATTTCCTAGCTATCACTAGCAGAGAATCCTCAAACCCATGGGTCTAAAATCACTCAATGCCCTTTGAAATTCACCCTAGTAGACAAAAGTGACCCAAGAGGCTATTTGATTGCACAGAGGCCAAATGGCTCTTCTGGGATCCCTCGGTACTCCAGGGGGAAATCCAGCCACCTCCAGTTTCAAAAGTAAACTCTTCCCCTGGGGCACACTGCCCCCCCGACACTATCCTCCCACCCCAACTCCAGGAGCTCTCCTGATATTCTCAAGGAAAAACATCAGCAGCCTGCCCACCTCCTGTCACAATGGATGGTTCAAAATTCTGGCTACTCTAACATTGATCTTGAGTCCCACTTCTGGGCTGGCAATGCAGAAAAAAACACTAGACTTGGAGTAACGCTTCGTTCAACTCCTGCTCTCTTTCACCAGCTAACAATCTCAGGCCAGTCACCCAGCCCCCTAAGATCAGATCTGCAAAATTGCAGATTGGGATAATAGGACCTAACTGGTGGTTGGGGAAGTTATAGGGAAGGGCTAGCTCCTCATATATCCTCAATCACCCCCACCCCACCTTCTTCTCTACCTCAATTCCTCCAAAATGTTAGATCCTCTTTCCTTCTAATTTTTACCCCACCCCCCAGGGCACAGCATAATGAAAAATGAAACTAGTTTGGCCATCAGGAGACCTGGTTTTGAGTCCCGCCCCCCAACTCACAACCTGGCTGTCAAGTCACTTACACAATCTGTGCCTTAATTTCCTCACCTTTAAAGTGAGAGGGTTGACTAAATATCCATCAACAGAGGAATGGATAAAGATGTGGTACATATATACAATGGAACATTACTCAGCTATAAAAGGAACAAAATTGTGCCATTTGCAGAGATGTGGATGGACCCAGAGACTGTCATACAGAGTGAAGTAAGTCAGAAAGAGAAAAACAAGTATCGTATAATATCGCTTATATGTGGAATCTAGAAAAATGATACGGATGAACTTATTTGCAAAGCAGAAATAGAGACACAGGTGTAGAGAACAAACGTATGGATACCAAGGGCGGAATGGGGGGTGGGATGAATTGGGAGATTGGGATTGACATATACAGACTCCTGTATATAAAATGGATAACTAATGAGAACCTACTGTATAGCACAGGGAGCTCTGCTCAGTGCTCTGTGGTGACCTAAATGGGAAGGAAATCTAAAAAAGAGGGGAAATATGTATGCGTATAGCTGATTCACTTTGCTGTACAGCAGAAACTAACACAACATTGTAAAGCAACTATATTCCAATAAAAATTAATTTAAAAAATGAGAGCGTTGAGTTAGACATCAATAATATCAGCCTCCACTGGTTGCATGCCTGCTCTGTGCCAGGCACGTTATAAATGTCCTTTATTTACATGAGTTCAATACCCTCAAGGAGACATCATGATATCACAGGGAGCAGGTGCCGTGCCCCAGAGCGTGGGCTGTGAACTAAGGCTGCCCAACATTATTCCCCCTGCTCTCTGTAACCTCCCCATGCCTCAGCTTCCCCTCTGCAAACGAGAGTGGTTACGAAGATTAAATCAGATCCTCCACACGGGGGCTTCAGGGGAAGCCCTGCACGAGTAATTACCCCAGAGGATTCTCGCTTCAGGGGCCTGCCCCAGGCTACCCAGCGCAGGACTGTGCAGCCCCAAAGCTGTGCGGGGTCCCCTGCAGAACACCGTCTCCTTATGTGACTGCAGAGAGCCCTCCAGAAGCAGCTCTGGCGTTGAGTCTGGACTTGGTAGGCTGGTAGCCTGGTGCCCAGGAGGAAAGGATGTCAGGGGAGAGGCATGAGATCCTGGGAGTTAAAGCTTCCCCCACACATGGCAGACCACCAAGACCACTGCAGGCATGCCCACACTCCCCCCGACACACACACATACCATCACCACAGGAGCCATATCCTCAGCTCTGCCAGCTCCAAGGCCCCATCCGAGAGCCCAGAGCAGCTGCAAACAAAACTTTGAATCAAGGATCCCATCAACACACCTGCCTGGGCCCCAGCTGCTGCCGGGTGCTGTGATGGACACATGGGAGAATTCTCTTCAATGCCACGTTTATTGAGTGCCTGCTAAGTGTCAGGCCCTATGTAAGGCACTATGCGCTCAGAGACAGATAGCTCAGGGTCATCAGACTCATGCACAAGACGGGTTCATGGCAAAGCAGAGATATAGACCAAAAGGTGAGTTCGAGAAACTCTTCCCAGGACAGGGCACACGAGCAGTGTTCTAGAGTCCTTAAGTGTCCTCACTGTGGGCACAGGGTGGGGAACAGTCTTCCCAGGCAGGAGAAGCAACTTCAGTCCTGCGTGGGGGTAAGAGACACCAGGCCTACCTGCAGCTGGGTGGTGGAAGAGGGCAGGGATGAGAGACGAGGCTGGGGAGCTAAGCCAAAGGTTTTGGCCTTGTCTTATGTCAATGGGCAGACACTGAAGGACGTTAAATGGGTATAGAGAGAGAACAGGGAAAGTTTTGAATTAGATGCCCAGGAAGGCTTCCTGGAGGAGGTGGCTTCCGGGCAGGCCCTTAACCGATGGCCAGGACTTTGGAAGGTAGAGACGGAAAGGAAGGCCTTCCAGTGTGAGGGTACAGAGGGCATGGAACACCAGCCAGGGCCATCAAGGGATAGCAGGGGAGATGTCACAAGAGGTGGCAGTCAGGCTGCAAATAAGGGCCACTGCATGTCAGGGAGGGAGAGAGCACTTTGGGCTGGTAGGCTCAGAGAAAGCCTTATGAAGAGAATGAATGCATCAATAATCAATCAATCCATGAGGGGGCCTTGATTTGAACCACAAAGTTTAATAGGTTTGAGTGAGCACAGGCTCCACAGCAGGTAGGCTGTCTCTGCCTGCCCCACCCCATGTCCCTTGTTCCTGCCCTTTCACCACACCTTCATCAAAGCTATCCATCTGGAGTCCCATCTCTTCGGCACCCCATTAGGAACCTCACAATTAAACTTTTGAGGTAATCAAAATCCTAGATTCCATACAACCCAAGCGCTTCATTTTACATTTGAGAAAACTGAAGCCCAGAGACAGGAAGTAACTTTCCAAGGTCACATAGTGACCCTTTCCAGCGTCAGAGTCAGAACTAGCATGCAAAATCCCAAGGGCCCACCTCTTTTTTTTTTTTTTTTTTAAATCAGTCATCAATTTTATACACATCAGTGTATACATGTCAATCCCAATCGCCAAGGGCCCACCTCTTAAACATCAGCCATCAGGGGCTCGAGGACTTCTCCAACCTGAAGACATGTCTTTTTATCACGAAGACTTCTTGGAGGTAAAATTGCTCTTTAGAACCCAGAGGAATGAATCTATGATGGTGATGCTTTAAGCAATGTGACCAGTTCTGGGGAAACACCCGGGTACCGCAGATAGAGCAGGTGGGTGACTCACCTCCTTACCCAGACGGGAAGCTGGCCTGAGCCCTGGGTGCCGAGCAAGGAATGGTGAGGAGCTGAGAGTTTCCCATACTTTGTTTCAATTTCCATAGAAACTTCATGGGAAAGGAAATATGAGCCCCATTTTGCAAAAACTGAGATTTCAGGAGGCCAAGAGGTTTCCCAAGGCATGAAGGTGACAGACTCAGAATCCAGCTCTCCCTCCTGGCAGGAGGATGCCATCTCCATCAGCCTCCCCCCATCAGCTACTCTTCCTTCAGGGGCCTGGGCAACCCCACAGGGGAAGATCTGTTCTTCACCAGGTCAATAACAGCCCGTTAGGAAGCCTCTATTTAATGAACCATTAATGCTAAACTATTGAAGGGAGAGGAAAGTACCATGAAGGTTCGGGTCAAAAGAAGTAGGGAGGGGGTGGATGATAAAAGAATATTAATTGATCGTCCATGAGTAAGACATTCTCTTGGGTGTGACTGTATGGTTTTTATAGCAACCTCAGAAAAACCCAGGTCCTCCCATGTTACAGAGGAAGAAACTGAGGCTCAGAGGGGTTTATCAACTACCAGGGATAAATAGCCATTGAGTGGAGTCTAACTTAGGTCACGCTGGCTCTTGCCTCGGCATCATGCTGCCAAGAGAAGTCAGGATGGAAGAAATGGACTGGGAAGAGCCGAGAGGATGGAAGGCAACGCAGGGAAGCTAAGGAGGGTCAGCTAGAGGGAAGGGGGGAGGGGAGAAGCCAGGAGGCCGATTCTTAGGAGAGCCTCGGTCTCTCTCATGAGCTTCACTTTCCTCCTGACGGTTTTTACCAACTCTTGTAACGTGAAGCTGGTCCTTTAGAGGCAGGGAAGCTGGTAGCAAAGGAGAAACAGAGCAACCTCTCCTCTCCCTATATCCATTTCAGCTGCTACCCTTCCCACCTGGTCCAGCCAATCAGTGCTCACTGCCCTTGACTAAAAATGCCCTTCCAGATGCCAAAGAACATTTTCAGGATGCTCATATGGGAATAGAAGACCAAGGGAAAATAGAGCTAAGGTGTCAGGATCCCTTAACCAGATATTGGAATTCATGATTCTGAGGTCTTGAGGAAGTATCAGATTTAATTAATCCAAAAATCCCACTGTCCATGTGACTCCTTGGGACACTTTGCAGGGGAGTTACAGGTGGCACAGAAGCCCCTCCCACAGGCCCCTGGCTGCTCTGGGAGCCAGGTCGGGAGCTGTTGGGATGATCAGCCAGGCAAATGTGCCTCCTCCTCCTGGGCCCCTCGTCCTGTAACCCATGAGGGAAAACCTACACATTGAAGGCACGGCTGGTTGCCTACATGAGGCACAGGGAACCAATGTGGGCGGCATGGAAGGTTGTCCCCCTGCCCTCAGAACTCCCCCCGAGGAGAAATCCCAGATCTCATCCAGTGGAGCATGGAGAGTTTGCCCATAGTATATGCTCAATAAATATTAGTTAGGGACTTCCCTGGTGGCGCAGTGGTTGAGAATCTGCCTGCCAATGCAGGGGACACGGGTTCGAGCCCTGGTCCGGGAAGATCCCACATGCCACGGAGCAACTAAGCCCGTGCGCCACAACTACTGAAGCCTGCGCACCTAGAGTCCGTGCTCCACAAAAAGAGAAGCCACTGCAATGAGAAGCCCATGCGCTGCAACGAAGAGTAGCCCCCGCTCGCTGCAACGAGAAAGCCTGCACACCACAACAAAGACCCAATGCAGACAAAAATAAATAAATTAAATTTTAAAAATCAATAAATATTGGTTAAATGCCTGAGCAAATGCATGAACAACCATCTAACAATCTGATTTCCCAACTGTATTAGTCAGGTCATGCTGCCATAATAAAATGCCATAGACCAAATGGCTCAAACAATGGAAATGCATCTTCTCACAGTTCTGGAGGCTGAAGTCCAAGATCAGG
The DNA here is from genome assembly GCF_965194805.1 of Balaenoptera borealis. Lineage (NCBI taxonomy): Eukaryota > Metazoa > Chordata > Mammalia > Artiodactyla > Balaenopteridae > Balaenoptera > Balaenoptera borealis. The sequence goes on along the minus strand of NC_138866.1, from coordinate 117,627,352 downwards.
GTGCCGGCACGGTCAGGTCCTGGCTTGCAGGTGGCCGCCTTCTCACTGTGTGTGTCCCATGGCCTTTCCTCAGTGTACATGCATGGAGGGAGAGATCTCTATCTTTTTATAAGGCCGCAGTCCTATTGGATTAGGGCCCCACCCTTATGACCTCATATAACCTTAATTACCTTCTAAAGACCCTATCTCCATATGAAGTCAACTAGGGGTTAGAGTTTCAACATACACATTTGGAGGGATACAAGTCAGTCCATAGCACTAACCAAGGAAGGATTTAATAATGATATCATCAAAGGCCTTCAGCATTTAGCATTCCTCTCTAGCAAACCCAGCAAAGGCTTCTGCCTCCTTGCTCCACCTGGGAGCCCCATAAAGCATAGTTTTGCTCTCTTGAGGCTGCCATGATCAAGCCATGATGCAGAGCCTGCTGGGGTGGTAGTGTTTTCACGGCTGGCGGAGGGGGTCTGGAATGCTTAGCTGGCTTCCTGCAGAAGAAGGGTTGCTGAGGACCTGGAGAGGCGTAGGTAATCCTGGGCTATGGGGAAGAGCACTGCCTGAGAGGCCCGGCCTTCTCGTGTCCCACCGCTCTGCTGTGAAGCCTTGAGACCACTCCCCAACCTGGGCTTCAATTATGCCATCTGCAAAGTTAGGGGATGGATCAGTGATTTCTAAGAAACTCCCACTACGCCCGCTTTACCTATTCCTAGGGAAAAGTAGAGTCAAGGAGCCAAAAGTAAATCAAGAGTGAAGCTAATAAAGGCTCCCAACTTCCTTGCTGACTGCAAATGACTTAATCTCTGAATTTCTCTTTCTCCATCTGGATGCTGGGGTTATAACAATTATCTCCTTCATGGGATTCCCAACATCACCGTGATAGATTGATTGCATTAATGGGCTCCGATTCTTTAACCTGTCCCTGTGCCCATGGCCTTTGCCTGTGAGTTTTTAATTCCCTCAGTATAAAGAGGTGGAGTCTATCCCCCTCTTTGACTCAGAGTTAGGCCATGTCACTTGCTTTGGTTAATGGGGTGTTAGGCAAGCAGAAGCTTGGGAAAGCACTTGAATGATGGGGTTTGCGTGCTTTTGCACTGTGCCACCACCACGAGAATATGACTGAGCCAACCTGGTGGAGGATGAGAAATGCGGGCAGTGGAGCCAGTTGCCCCAGTTATCCCAGACGAGGCCAAGATCAACCAGCAGGACCCATCCCTAGACCTTTAAAGGGCTCAGCCAAGGCTGGAAGGGGCTCCCAGCTGACTCATTAAATCAAGGAGCTAAAAAATGCTTATTGTCTTAAGCCCCTGAGTTTGGGATGGTTTCTATTATTTTGGCAACCGCTAGCTGACACAATCGCAAAATAGCACACGATAGGCAACCAACATGTGTGTATTTCCTCCATCACTCTACCCACCCCCATACCTTCAGACGCAAATCTAGTTCTCCCAGAGATAGTTTGGGAGGCATCAATGGTGGTCTTGGTGGATTTTAAGCTTCAGTCTCATTGTTATTCCCGCTTCAGATTGATTACAGACACTGACTGCTCAATTTTGATTAAATACTAAATCATAAGCTGCTTACAAAATGCCTGCAAAAAGCTGACATTTATGAAGTCCAATAAACTACTTGTAAGAACAGGAGTGCGAGATTGGGAGAAAAAAAAATAAAATCTTCATCCAAACAAACATCAGTTGACAGCAGACAGATGGTCAGAATCCCTTACTTGTAAACTAGAAAAATTAAGATTTGGCAAGGGTTGTCTGAAAATAACTAGCAAACATCAAAGTTTCCCCTTTCTAGGCTGGTGTTTTTCTGGGCCCGACTTCAATATTTTCACAGGCTACTGCACGGAAAAGGTGTTGCAGGCCTCCGCGTTGCTGGCAAGGAAAGGCTAAGAAATACCAGCAATGATTTATAGGAAGCAAGGGTGCCAACATCCCAAAGAGTAAGCGTTTACCAGCCAGCAACTGCACATTCCCATAAATCCCCATAACTCAGCATCAGGCCTTCCCTTAATCTGCTGAGGTGTGAGGGGAAGGGAAGGCGGAATTTTCTGACCTGATTTTCCACTCGGATCTGCTTTCACGGGGGTGACTGTGAGTAAATCTTATGGGGCCGGCAGCGATCCTAACAGAAATGGAATCCAGCCTTAAAACCGCAGGGCAGGGCTCTCCTCACCTTTGTTGAGTCAAGAATGAGGGTGCTAAGAGGGGCTTTGGCTCAAGCTCAAACAAGCCCCCCAGGCCCAGGAGAGACCCAGGCTTTGGCTGCCCTGGTTCACATTGTCTCCTGGCCTCTCCATGACCTCTGAAGGGCTCAGGGAGTGAGCCTGTATGAGGATGACGTGGGCTGGTGTGCTCATTTGGCTACACACAAGCATCAGTATGCTGATGTAACTCCAAAGATGGCCCACGTGCCGCCTCTTGGTGGCATTGCCCCTGTTGCCTCAGTTGCGCAGCTTGCACACAAGCCCATGCCCTCCTGAATCACAGAATCTGGGCCCTGCCGGGAGAGCAGCAGGGCCTCACAGTAGAAAGGTTATGGACTTTGGGCTTGGGAACCAGACCCAACCATCTCTACCTCCTTCTGGCTTCACAGGCAGGAGCTTTCGCCACGCTGAGCTTCAGGTTCTCCATCCTCCCACTGGGGGAAGTCATGTCTACCTTGCAGGGCTATTGGAGGGTGACATGGACAGAATGTGACAGAGGCAAAGTGAGGAGCAGATCATCACAATGGATGGTGAAGGCGATGGTTAAGATATGTCCAGGGCACTGTAGGAAACCAGAGGACCCCTGGCTCCGTCTGCGGTGCTTGAAGTGTGCAGGGAAGGCTTCCTGGAAGAAGTGATGCCTGAGCTGAGTCTTTTTTGTTTTCTTTTTGGCCATGCCACATGGCCTGTGGGATCTTAGTTCCCTGACCAGGAATTGAACCCAGGCCACAGCAGTGAAAGCACCGAGTCCTAACCACTGGACCACCGGGGAAGTCCCTGAGCTGAGTCTTAAAGGTTGACTAGGAATCAACCAGCAGAAAAGGATAAGGAAGAACATTCCAGAAAGAGAAGACCAGGTGAGCAAATGATTGCCACGCAGCTTCAGTTTGAACCCCCTCAGTGATGGGTGTTAGACGAGTATTCTGTTTGAACCCCTTTGGTGGCTCACAGCCTATTGAAGAGCCCTTTCTAGCTAAGAGAGCTCAGGCTATTAGAAAATTCTTTCTTACACAGAATCTCTCTATGGCTTCCACCTACTGGCCCTATTTCTCCTACAGGGCAGCTCTTGTGTCTCTACTTCTCCAGGGAATAGGGTCCAGCCCTATCAGGCATGGCTTGTGCATCGGGGCGGGGTAGGGGCGTGTGCACCATGCTGACTCCTTTCCTTACCCATAGCCTGGCCCAACATTCCAGGAGAACAGGACTCACAGCCCCGAAGATGCTCAAAGAACCCATCTGGAAAATAAGTGCCCTTGGGATTGGAGCGGAACTTGAGGGTGGAGGGCCCAGCTCAGAGCGAAGGGTCTGGCTCAGCTCTGCTTCCAGGGGCCCAACAGAACTGCAGTCTGAAGCCCCGACTGGCGAACAGAACCTGTGGCCTCTTCAAGTCATTGGCCAAGAGGAAGAGGGGCAGTGAGGGAGAGGGGCTCGCCCTGACCTTTGGGGCCCAGCTGAGCTGTGGGGAAGCCCCAGGCAGCCTGCCTTCAGCGAGCACTGGGTGTGCCAGCCATGTGTGGCATCAACACGCCACGAGCAATTTGAGACGTACCTGACCCACGAGAAGGGTTCCACGGGCATTTGCGGTTGTTATTATAACCTCTCAAAGATGGACTGGCCAAACCTGTGACTTCGAGGGCGTTCGAAACAACGCCCAGCCCTAAATTGTCTTCCCCACCTCCCTGCCACAGACTGAACCCCGCTAAGAGTTGTCTCTTTGCACAATACAAATAACAAATGTCCCCAGCAGAGCCAACGCAGTGCCCGAGATGCCTCCTTCAGACAATGGAAATAATAGTGCCCCACTCGTGGTGCTTAACTCCTAGGACCATGATGAGCTAATCAACACAAAAGCACTTAGAAGAGCGCCTGGCATGTAGCGCTATACATGTGTTTGTTAACAGTATGATTATCATTCCAGATATTCAACACACGAGTGCGGAAAAAAATTTCACCACGTGACAGCTCAGAGGGAGCCTTATGATTTGCTTATTTATCGTGTACGTGAAAAACTCAGTGAACTATGTTCTATGGAGAAACCAAGTTTGTCCTCACCTTACATGATTCTTGCCTTAGTTCCAACTTAGTTCACTGGAATCAACTGCCTTTCCTTTGCTTCCCCTAAGAGTCGCTAGTTGTCACTGAAAGCCACGAAATGACAGAGCACTGCTTGGTGCCAGGTGACTGCCATTCGAATCCCAGCTCCACCCTGGGCTCTCTGGGCTCTGCCCCTCCCAGGGCCATGGCAGCCTCCGGTGTGAAGCAACCATGGGAGGACATGAGCACAGTAAGATTTAAACACTTACAGACTGCGATCCACCTTCCGAATCCCTCAGTAACGTTTCCTAATTAATCACCCTGTGTACTGCCTTCTAAATTAATTAAATTAAAAGTAATTAAATCCAGGAAATTGAGATTAGTCTAATTAGATCAGAGGCACATCCAGTGACTGTTGGTGAGGGGTGCCATGTAAACTGGTCAATTTCAGTGTAGAAAAGAGAAACTCAGGTTACAGACAGGCTGTTAAGAGGGAGAGGCGAGCCTTATAAAGAATGAGTGCAGGTCGATGCAATAATGTTATCAGTGAGAGTAACAGTAATAACAGTAGCCAGTGGTACCTTCATTAGGGCTTCCCCGGGCCGAGGCTTCCTGGTGAGTCCCCACAAAATCCCTCTGAAGTAGGTGCTATGGTTATCCATGCTTGACAGATGGGAAACAGAGGCTGTGCTGTGTGGAGGCTCATGGTAGGAAACCCATGTGGTCTGGCCCCAGAAGCCCCTCCCAGCCTTCTCCAGCCAGCCTCCCTGGTCTGGATGGACAAAGGAAAGTGCTGGATGGTGACCCACACACACAGCAGGCAGCACAGTCTGCCACAGTCTAGAGTAGCAACACTCTCCGACTTTCATCCTCCCGTGATGCTCGCTCAAGGGTGGTCCAGGCCAGACACGGTTGCTGAGAACTGTGAGGTGTCCAAGACTGTCCCTGCTTACACACTAATGGGTCACCTCGCCCTACTCTCATGGCATCTGGCAGAGAACACAAGGCTCCTGGGTCAGAGACAAAGGATTTCATCCCTCACAGAAATAGCAAGAGCCAAATTGGCAGCATTTTCTTACCTCGGTTCCCCAAGCCCCAAATCACCCAAGGCAACATGAACGGGACCAGATGACAGCGGCACCCATGGTGGGTTGCATTGCAGGAGAGAAACCCCGCTTCTTAGGGAAGGGGAATCTTGTATAAGGAATAGTGAGGCCGCCTGCTCTCTGCTCCGGAGGGGAACACTCTCTTCCAAGGCTGTTTGCTCTACAGCATTCTTGAAAAGATGGTCTGGAAATAAAGGGGGGCGGTGCCTCCTCTCGCCAAAACATGCAGAAATGTCAAAAGACAGTGGAGAATTGTCTCCCAGCAATAGGCACCCCTTGTTTGAAGCCTCAGCTTCTGGCAGATTGCCCCTTGAGTACACCCCTCCGCCAGCCACTTTGATTAATTTGACCAACAGAGAATAGGACCAGATCTGTTCAGTTAGTCTCATGCAGCATTTAATTAAGGCAACTACCAACAGAACTCCAAGCAGTGAGATGAGACCAACCTGCACTATTAACCTCAGTCCTGTCCTCCCCAGAGTCCCGGACCAGCCATCTGAGCAGAGCCATAAACAATCAGATCTCCCTGGGAAAGCCAGGGGCATCTGCCTGACGATTCTGTGCTGACCTTTCCACTTGGCCCAAGGCAGTGGTCCAGGTAGGGCAGGATGTCTTCGGGACCACACAGCCTCCTCCTGGGCCTGCCAGGAAAGCGTTTAGGGTGATTCTATGATCTAGAACAACTCGGGTCGGTGAGCTGAGGGTGACATGCATGCCTCCCAGGGCGAGGTGAGGTCAGCTAAAGTCAGGGACAAATTGGTGCCACCTTTTCTAAGTGGAGGATCCCCATTACAGGGATAACTGGCCACAGGGTACACACAAGTGATGAGTCAATCAGCTGTCCAGGAAGCTCCCCCAAGTTGCTACAGTCAAACGAGGGCTCGGTGCTCTACTAGTGCTGTTTAGACACTAGACTCTCTCTCATGACAACTCCTGATGGGCAGGTCCCCGTGTTTTCAGGGGGGAGGCCAGTTAACGTCTGGCTTCCACATAAGAAGTACAATCCCACAGGTGCACATGGAGCCCCTAGAAAGAAGACATTCTTTAAAAGTGTTGGGGTACCCCAAGTGGGATCCCCATCTATCAGGAGGTACAGGTTGATGGGGCTTCTGCCAGCCCCTCAGTGGCTGGTAAGCCACAGGGTTCCCAGTTCGGCTGGAGTGATGGAGTCTAGTCTGGTCCTCGATTTGGGGGAGACGGCCTGAGGGCAGCCCGTCCAGCTCGTTCTGTTTGTCCACACCCTAGTTGGGTGATAGTCACCTGCCCCATGGAATGACTGAACAGCAGCTATGAGGATGGGGGAGGGAAGACGTCAGAGGGGCTGACTTGTGTTGTACGGGAGGTGCAGGAGCTGGAGTCTTACCTACTGTTCCTGTAGATGCCCCAGTAAGGTGAAGGGGAATGGGGGCCAAATCATGGTCAGAGCTGCCTGGCGGGGGACGCCAGACCCAGCACCAGGTGGGAGGGCTGCATGAGGACATTCTCTTTTGTGAGGAAGTCTCCAGGGTGGCTCTGAAAGACTAATCTCATCAATGTCCCTCCCTCCCCGGTACCTCTGAATACAAATCTAAGTATTCCCTCCCCAGCGGCCGGGTTGTTACCCATCCTCCACTGCCTTGCCAGTAGATAGACCAATAATCTCCTAATCACACTCAGACCTTTAATGCAGAAGGTTCCGAGGCAAGAGTGACAGAGCATTTTCATAAAGCACACAGAGATCTGTCACAGTCCCCACTTGGCCCCCCGAGGGCCACCGTAGGATGTCACTATCCTAATGCTCTAAGATCATGGCAATCCAACAAGAGAATCCAGGTGGCCAAACAAGCCTGAAGTTTGAATCCCCTAGGTCCCCCTTTGGCAACCTGGGGTTGCTGTCGGGAAAGAAAGACACATCACGCCCAGGAATGGTCAGCACGGAATCCTGAATTTCCAAAATAGACCTGAGTAATACCCCACACCACCCCTTTCACCCTGATCTTTACTCAGGAAGCAGCCAAGGGGACATGATTTCTTTCTGGCTCAGAAGCATTCAGTGGTCAAACTGCTTGACTAAGGTGTGTGGCCCGGGGGAGGGGGGAGAAGAGGGAGGTGAGGTCAGCAAGGAAAGGAGGGAGAAAAGCGGAGGGAGACAAAAGGAGAGACCTAGCTCTGGCGTAGCCCCAGACAACAAATTCACCTCCTATAATCCCATCTACAACATCTACATTCAGGTTACTTCCCAGTTTTCCCCCCAAACAGCGGGAGGAAACAGGTTATGGACCCAAAGCTCCATTCTGCTCATTTCAGCAGCGCAATGGAAAAGTCTGCCCCAAAGATGCAAGTCTGCACCTCTATCAAGAGAGGAGCCACTTGCTGTTTTGCGATGACGGTTTTTCCATCTTTTACTCATCACAGGGTCAAGCCCCTCCCCTGTCCTCCTCAAGGGCAGCTGGCAACCCGCCAGCATGCCGCTCATAGGAAACAGCTCTACAAGGGCCCCAAACAGCACAGGCGAGCTTCCCAGATGGCTGCTTAAATGTGGTACAAAGGTACATTTTACGCTGCCCAGAGACAAGAATGCATTGGGTATCCTTCAACGGAGCCTCCATGATATTAATTTTTACAGCTGAGCTGATGATGAGAATGAGACAACAGGAGAAAACGAGGCTCCATTCTCTGGCAATCCCTGCACTGCTGACGTTACAAACCGAGAGCAGTGGTACAGGGCAGCTTGGTGCCGGCGTTAAGGTTTGATGCTCCTGGAGACCCTGCTCGGGCAAAGGGACCACATCCCACCCACCTCCTGGCCCCCCAGAGCGCAGGCAGGCCGGCAGTTAGGGCAAGGGGCCTCAGTTAGTCATGAAGGCCTACGTGGGTGCCTGTCTTTGAAGATGCCAATGAGACATTATCGGGAACAGGACAGAGCAAGCAGGAGAAATATGCCCCATCTCTCCCAGCTCCTAACCAACCATTAGCCTGACCTTTGCCTCAGAAATTACACCAACTGCAACTTCTACTGCTGCATTGCCTAATTTGCTTCATTGCCGGGGGGAAAACAAGTCCTGAAGAGGAATAAAAGCAGCTGGTTTCTTTTGACCATCAAAGGCAGAACTGGATGCTGCATGGTGATTTTCAAGGCAATTCAAAATTAACTTCAAATTACCAAGAGCTGACTCCCTCCCCGCCTCGCTCTCAAGCTCCCATGCTCTCTCTCTCTCTCTCTCTCTCTCTCTCTCTGCCTTTAGCCCGACTTTGTTCACAAAGCAGAACTGTTCCCAGCCTCCCTGTGCTCTGCTTTGAAGCCAGCCCATGTTTTTCCACTTCACCCCTTCATCCCTTCTGGCGGTGGTTTCTGCCCCCTCCAAAGGAATCCACAAGGAGGCTCAAGCACTAAGTGTTTGCTTTTTCTAAGAAGAGGTTCCAAGGTGCCAATGTGCTTCCAGCACCGCTGGTGTTTGGTTGCTGGAGATTATAATATACCAGCCAAGTAGGGTGGCCTCCGGGGCACAGCAAGTCGTTTCTGAGTGCTCCCCAGCCAGGGAAGGAAATGGTGGGGAGAGGAGACAGAGAAGCGGAATTGTGCTGGGGAGATGGATTTGATGGCCCGTTATTTCAGCGATGCACGTGTAGAGCCCAAGGTCCTTCTGGAGCCGATTCCAAGGCGACCTCCTCCGGGAAGTCGCTTCTCACAGTCTTTGCCCCACGGAGCCCACTGGCTCCCCTTCCTGGGAATTCAGCCTCACCGCCTGCCCAGCCTCGGTTCCCGGTCTCCAGCCTGCTGTCTATTTGAGAGGAGCCCTGCGTGTGGGAGAACCCCAACACAGCCTGATGCAGCATGGGGACCCAGTGAGTGTTATACTGTGCCCCTTGTCTTCAGCCCTGCCCACCCCCCCCCAGAAGTAAGCTCCACAACGAAAGGGACCGTGTCACACTCCAGGGGTCCCAGCACCTCACCTAAGCCCTTCGATGTCTCAATCACAGTCAGAACCCAATAACTACTTGTAAATTGGATGATGGTTTCCTTCAAAAGTTGCGAGAGCTTGTTTTGTTTCCTATAATGACTGAAGAAAACACACAGGTTAAGAATGTTTCCAACCTCATCTCTGTTGCTACCGTACCTTCAGCCTGTAAACTGAGTAACTGAATTTCCCTTCAGCGTTGGACCAAAGGGCTGCGCAGCTTCCGGTGCAATTAAAAATTCAGTGGTGAAGGGGCTTCTCTTTTCCACTTGCTAGCTGCCTCTCTTGGAGGAGTTGGGTTAAGTTATACCCTCCTGAGTTCCTCCTACTCAGCGCTCAGTTTAGCTGGGTTGCAGCCTGGCCAATGAGGTCCCCAGATGGCTTGGCTCTGGGATCCTAAAGAGAGACCACGTGAGAACTTTCCTTCAAAGGAGACACCCCACCACCAGGTCATGTTGTACGAAGAGAGCTTTGGTCAGCACAAACAGCCTGCAAGAGGCGGGCCTGGCCCTTCAAACCCAGCTAGACTGATGTCCCCAGTAAGAATTTCATTAGGGTGGCCAGGGGAGGCCTAAGGAGGTGATGTCTGAGCTGAGGCTTGAATGACAAGACCATGCCTTGGCATGTTCTGGGGAAGGTCATTGCAGGCAGAGGGAACAGCTACTGCAAAGGCTCTGGGGCAAGAACAAGCTTGACATGTTCAAGGAGCCAAGAGAAAGCCAGTGCAGCTAGAATATGGAGATTGTAATACATCAGAGGGAAAAACAGAGGTTGGGAAGGAGACAGGAGCCAAATGTATGGGCCCTTGCATCCCACAGTAAAGAATTTAGACTTAAGGTCAACAAAAAGCAATTAAAGAGCTTTACTTAGGAGAGTGATATTTTGAGATCATTCTGGCTGTGATATGGAGAATGGATGGCAGGGCCACAAGGGTGGGAACAGAAAGACCTATTGGGAAGTGATGACAGTTGACCAGGGAAGACCTGATGGCTAGGGCCAGAGTGATGGGAAAAGAGGGCAAAGTCCATAGATCCAGGATATATGTTGGAAGTGTAGCCAATAAAACCTTCTCATGATGGGGAGGCTCTGGGGAGAGGAGGGAAAGGGAGGATCAAGGATGACTCCTATGATTTTGTCATGAGCAATGGGGTTGGATGTCAGTGCTCCTTACTGGGTCGGGGAAGACTTGGGGAGGTTTATAGGTTTGGTGTAGGTGATCTGCAGGCTGGCTATTGTCACCTCCCCACTATTGTGGTGGATGCCATGATGCTCTGCCAGGATCCCCTTCTCGGAGCCGGCACACCAATCCTCTAGCCACCTGGGAGCTCCTAGCTCATCCCCCATCAGAACCTGCCTTAGACCACAGCAAACCACCCTCCCAAAGTTCCACCCCCTCACAAGGGGGCCCATGGCCACTGACTGGCTGATGTGTGGATACAAGGCCCAGCCTTCTTACCTCAACTGGAGAACATTCTGAAGGGCCATCCCAGCTCCAGAGCCTCCTGGAGGGTCAGCTGAGGCCTCAGGCGCAGCTACATTGCCAGTCAACGTCCCCCCTCTGCCCGGTCAGTCTCCTCACCTCTTTCTATGTGTGTCTCCCGTGAATCCCTTCCGGGTTCTACAAGCTGTCTCAGTGTCTGATTCCAGGAAACCTCATCTAGGACAACTCTTATTATCATCATTATCATTATTGCTTGATCATTTCTAGGATCCCATCCACTTGAAAACTCTATTGTGATGAATTCTGGAGTAGCCTCTCAAACTTGTCTAATCTCTACTAAGTAAAGACTCCCAGCTCCCCTAGCTTGGTTCACTACCAACACACAGTCCCCCAGAAGCTACCTCCTGTCCTAGGTTTGCTGAGAAAATGGTCATATTTTCTATGACTTTGTCTATAGAAGCGAACTTGTAATAATAGAGACCCTGGGTCCTACGTTGAGAAGGGACAGGTACCCAGTGAGCTATGAGATACACCAGGGATCACAGAGGCCTCTTGATAAACCATCCAAAGCCCCTGGCCCCCACGGAGGGAGGGGAATATGAGGGCAACAGCACTGATAGTTCCTTCTGTGTTAAGGGCAAATTGTCTCTACACGTACTTCTATAGCCACACATGTACCGTGTTTGTGAAAAATGTGTTCTTGTCTGTGCCTACACCTGTGTATGTGTGTGTGATGCCTGCATGTAACAGAAGGCACTGTGTGTGATAGCTGAACAGATGCGGGGCCACCGGACAAGACTGCACAGGTTGTGCCCTATACAAGTGCACCTGGCCGAGAGGACAACAGGTGCTAAAATCCAGCTCATATTTTTCGGCCCTGCCGCACACCCTGGCAGGACGTGTGTCTTCCCAGAGCCACCTTGTACTAATTCTGCTCTCACCAAACCATGTGTCCTGACACAGGACCACTTCTGCCCAGAGAGGGTGCTTTTCTCTAATTTGCACAAGGGCTCCAAATGAACAGGAACGAGGGGCCCTGGTCATTACACTCTTATTTCTCAGCTCCAAATCCACCCTTCTCTTCTTTACTTTGGGATGCGGGAAAAGGAACTCTGCAAACCACAGCTCCCCTTTGTTGCCTGCTGGGTTCCCTCCTATTGTCACTAGCAGGACGAAGGGAGGCAGGAGGAGGGAAGAGGGGCTTCATCTCTCTTATTCCTGGTAGCATGACCCCTGCCATATACTTTAAACAAGCAGCCACCGTTGATTTCTGTTCACTTCCTTTTTGTCAATCTCAGAACCAGCCACAGTTCTTCCCCCTCAGAGACATTAGACCCGTCAGCCAGCACCCCGTCCTCTGAGTTTGAGGTCCCAGCTCTGCAGAGTTTCTTCTCCAAGCTTCTGGGTGCTAACAACCCCGATCTCTTTCTTTGTTCCCCTCACCCACCCAAAGGCAGTAGCTGCTTTTTTCCAGTTACTATCTGTGTATGTCCCCAGTGGCTACTTTCTGCCTTTCTGGTCCTCCGACTCTTTTTGATCAATTCCCTACATTAAAATCTCTCTGTTAGACTTAGAAAACAAATTTATGGTTACCAAAGGGGAAAGGTAGAGGAGAGGGATAAATTAGGTATTTGGGGTTAATATATACACGCTACTATATATAAAATAGATAACCAACAAGAACCTACTGTATAGCACGGGGAACTCTACTCAATATTCTGTAATAAAGTAAATGGGAAAAGAACCTGAAAAATAATAGATATATGTATATGTATAACCGAATCACTTTGCTGTACACCTGAAACTAACACAACATTGTAAATCAACTATATTCCAATATAAAATAAAAAAATTTTTAAAGTCTCTCTGTTAAAATAACTAGTATGGGCTCTGTTTTCTGCCTGACCATTGTGCATGGCGTTGGTAAAAGTAAACTCCATCCCTTTTGAGCTTCTCACAGTCAGAACTCCCCATTTGGTTTTAGGCATTCGCTGATTCATTCAACAAACATTTGTTTATACTCTAATCCCTATGTAGTACATATATAACAAAGGATTTTATTTTCTATATTTATATAGGTATACTGTTTATACCTTTGGGATATATATAGAACATAACTGGGAGAATACACGAAAAAAGTGGATGACTGCGATTCACCCTGGGAATTGGGAACTGGAGGTATTAGACGGGAAAGAGTATTTTGCACATAACTCTCTGAGTTTTTTAAAAACAAGCCACTTATTACTCCTGTATTTTGAAAAACTGATTAACACTCATGTCTTCAGTGCCATCTGAGTGCCAGGCAGAGGGGACATCCTGCAGATACATGATGTTTTTGTCCTCAGTGATGGTCTTCCTGCTCAGCCCACAAACCAGCAGTGCCCCATACCTGGGTCTCCCTTCTCTTTGTCTACAGATTCAGAGGGACCTCTCGGAAGATTAGAAGCTGATGGTAGAATCCCCAATACTAGTAGCAGCCCTCAGACTAACCTGAAAAATCAATACAAGGAAACATTAAAATGGGAGGTATCCTCTGCAATGTCATGTACATGGATAGAAACCTAGAAGCAAAGAGTTTAAGTGGGAAGGGACCTGATGGCTGGTAGAGGACACTTTAGTTGTACCCCTGCACAGCACCCAGAAACCTCATCACTTCCTCTCCTCATGTCATAACCATGCCGTGGGAGCAGAGCTGACCTCAACCCCAGCTCTAGGGGGTGGGCCTGATTGTTCCAAACCCATTGGGGTGATCCTAAGCCCCCTGCCATGGATATCGGCTTGGGGAACTTAGACTTAAGCCAATCAGCTGGGAATCCGGGACTTTTGTTTGATGCCTGTTAGAAGTGGTACCCTCTTTCAAGTGTGATGGTCAAAATTTTGAATAACTTCTCCAGGTCAGGCTCTGACCCACTGGAACCAATGTAAGCTCAATCTGAACAAACCTGGATCTAAGCAATCAGTTTGGTAACCATGCTTATGGCTTCAATATCCCCGCCTCTCTCTCCCTGGCTGTGAAGCATGTGGTTGCAGTTGCTGCTGGCAACCCTTCTGTGATTATGAGGCATGCCACCCTGAAGATTAAAGGATACCCAGAGGAGGGCTGAATTAAGAGCCCCTGGTCAGACCATGCCAAGGCCTACACTCCTTTATTGTTTAATCCTATTCGTGTGAGGTTTTGATACCTTGTGATGGATGGCTTTTTTGTTTGTTTGGTTGGTTGCTTGGTTGGTTGGTTTTTGCATCCTCTCACCTGTTTCCTTACTTCACACATGGTTAAGATGAGGTCCAGAGCACGGAAGGGTCTCGTCCAAACCCTTACAGCACCAGGACTTCAATCTTTTGTCTGTCAGACCAGTGTGCTTCCAATAAACCATAAAACCTCTTCTACTGCACAGTCGGCAGCAACAGGGACTCCATAAATGTTTGTTGAATGAATTACTTACTGGCTGTGAATGGGATCAGAGGGAAGTGCTGGCAAGGGCTCGGGATAAGCAAGGGTTTGGAGGGAGGGAGGGATGACTCGGAGGGGAACAGTGAGGAGAAAGGCCCAAGAGTTTATTCTGTTTCAGTCACATGGATACATTTGCAGTACAAAAGGCTTTATTAAACTCCAGGCTTTCTGTGGATAAATCTCCACTTGCCACTACGTGCAGAAACAATAAATACCCAAAGCTCAGAAAGCTTTTTGAAGTTTATTATAAAAATAACTGAGAGGGCTCTACAAAGATCTCGAGTGCCAATCCGATCAGGAACTGTGGCTGGGGCAAGAGACGGGGTTCAGAATCTCTGTACTGCACCCTAATTCTCCTCAGAACAAGAGGATTCGAAAGCCTATCACGGTGCAACTAGAAAGCACAGTCATTCCAACCTCTGAATTCACATGCATTTAAGAAGTTCAGGTCCTGTTCCTAGTGGCAGAGTGTTCAGGATGGGCGGTCAGAGAGCCCTGGATTCAAGTCTGCCCATCCCTTAGCGGCTTTGTGGTATCAGGCAAGATAACTTAGTCTTCCCATAACCTCAGTTTTCCTTACGTGTAAAATGGGAATAAAACAAGCCCACTCTAGTTTATCTTAGGGCCAGATGTTTCAATATTCAAAAATGTTAGATTTTAGAAAAGTTATATGGCGCTGAGTGGTATATTAAGTAATACCTGGTGGGGTCTGGGGAACACCCTGTAATCAAACACATTAATATGTATGTAGGGAAACATATAAATATTCACTGTAAATGGGATAATTACGACCATAAATAACCTCATATCACTTTAGTCCAGGACTTGCCACCAAGTGAGTTATAAAAATCTTTTTGTTGTCAGAGCGTTTGGATTTTTGGAATGGGGGGGTAAGGAATAGGGAACTGAAACACAGGAGACTTCATCAGGCTGTCAGAGAATCGAGTGAGGTGAAGTCCCCACCTAGCACCATCAGGTAATAATAACACGGCAGGCCAGCAGCAGGCTGTTTCAGGCTGGCTTTCTCTGCCTCCATTCCAGATGTTTCTGGGGGTTCCCAGGACTTCCTGGAAACCCAGTTCGGGAACCCTTCAGAGCCTGTGCAAGGGGAACAGAGTGTTCACTTGAGTACGTTCTAAGGCTGGTGGCTCCAGCTCTCCTGCCCTGAAAGGCCAGCCCCTCAGCAAGTGCTCCCTCGAGCTCCCCCAGGGAACCTCAGAGGCAGATGAGAGGTGACCGCAAGCAGGACGGACGGGGAAGCCACTGGCTCTGTGTCTGCCTCCTACTAGGTCCATGGCCATCATGAACCAGAGAGAGGGGAGCCCACTTTCATTTTCCTCCTAAAACACACTGGTGATGCTCCGGCATTGCCCTCCCCGCTTCCCTGTTGTCAGTGGTATCACGGTGCTGCGAGAAGAGAGGGCACTCGTGCTAGTCCCAGCTACTGGAATTATCCATCGTTTTAATTTCTGACCATCCAATAGGTCGAAAAAGCACCTTCTTGCTCTGCTACTTTAATTTTCACTTCCCCGTTCTCTACTCCGGTTCAGCATCCTTTCCACGCATGTATGTTGATCAGCCATTTGCCAGTAGCTCTTCCAGGACCTAGCCTCTTGGTTTCCCTGTAGAAGTGCAGCCCCTCCAGGCGTAGAGCTGGAGTAGAGCAGAACTCTCCCCTCCATTCTATGCTTCTCTTCATCCAGCCTCGTGATTGGGTGACACAGCAGAGGGAATACAGAGGGCCTTTGGGAGCTGTGGCCTCACACAGGCACAGTGCACGGCTCAGCACAGACTCAAGAACCCTCAGAGAATGTGCTTACAGACGGTCCTTTGAGCCAGAGCATGCACAGAGGCTAAGAATTCTCTGCACCCAGCGTTGCGGTCAACCAGGTACACACAGGTCAGACCTGTGAGCAGGGCAAGGACAAGGGGGAGGCAAGTGAGGCACACAGGGTGCAAGATTTAAGGAGCTGCTCCCTTTCCAGGGCCTCCTTGCACTTGAGGGCGAGTGCCCCCTGAAATTCTGCACCTAGGCACTTTTGTTTGCCTCACCTAGTCCCAGCCCAGGCTGGAAGACAGGGAGGGGGTGGAGCCCCGAGCAGAAAGGACAGTCCCCTTGTCTAGGAGAATCTGAATGAGGAGGACGTGCTAACTGAGACTGGAGCCCACTCTCCCTCCTTCATGGCTTTCTACGTAGCGTACCTGTCCAGTCATTCTCAATAAGCCCTTTCATGTCTCTATAAAGTCCTGTGTCAGTCAGCAGGAAACAGAAACTGGTGTAGCTATTTTAAACAGAAAGGGATTTAATACTGGAATTAAAAAAAAAAAAAAAAATAGGAAGGGCTGGAGGAGCAGCAGACTCTTGCCTGAGCCTCCAGGAATGCCTCCCTGACACCACAGAACTGACCCTCCAGGGAAGCTGCTGCCTCTGGCCCAGCCAGGCAGGTGGAGAATCAGGGGCTCGGTGTGTTCCGGAACACGGCCTCATTTCCACAGTCCAGGGATCAGGAGCCAAGGGTCACAAAGCCACCACCACTGCTTTCTCAGCTCCAACAGGGCTGGAGCTTGGATGCTGAAACACTGCGGCAAGCAAGCCAGCCCCACACCTCCCAACCTTGTCTGCCCACAGAAACCAGCTAAAAGCAACAGGAAGGTAGCCTTTGCCTCAATTCTGCTTCCAAATCTCAGCTTGGTGGCATCTAATTGGCAGAACTAAATTCGCTAGCAGAACTCTAGCTGCAAGGAAGTCTGAGAGACATTGTTTTTCTCTTTCTGAACTTTGGAGCACAGGAAGGCACCCTAAAAGGAGGTGAGAATGGTTGCTGAGGGCCAGTGGATGATGTCCAACTCGAGTCCCAGTATAAAAGGCCCTGCAGAGACAAGTGAAGGGAAACAAGGGGCATGAGACCTAATGGTTAGAGTTAAGGATCCGGGGCTCAGCCTGGGCTAACCTGGGCAGGGACCCACCCCACAGGGCTCTGCCTTCAGCAGGCTGTTCACAGTGCTGAGTGAGGCTGGGGTGACCCTCACTGACAATCCCTTTAGCACTTGCAGGAGGATTAGGCAGCCCAGAGCAGCGTGTGACTAAGTCACACTTCCCTTCCTCGATCCCAGACTGAAATCTCAAGAGACTGAAACTGTAAATATGTGATCCCGCTCAGGAATTTGCCTCCCTCGAATTTTTAGTCTTATTGCTGCAACTGTGTTTGGAATCTCCACTTAGTGAATTTGTGTGTGTCTCAGATTCTTTGCTTCGTTTTCCCTAAGTGCTTTTCCTGTATCTCTGGCACCAAGATCCGGAAAGAAGTTGGCATCTGGTCTCATCATTTGGTGGAGTGGGTGCGGTGTCCTGGCTGTCCGCTGGAGCTCCCCAGCCCCTTTAAAATCCAGATCAGTGTGGCTGCAGCCACAAACCCTTGTCTCATGGGTGCCCAAGGTCTCCGGCCCTCCCTCTCCACAGTGCCTCTGCTCCGTGCTGCTACAGACGCCTCCATGAAGCCCAGCCTCCTCCCAGGCTGCACAAACCAGCTCACCAAAGCAGCGGACCAGAGAGATGTCCTAATATGGTTCTGAGTACACTGCATGACAAACATCCCAGATCCACACTCTTGTTCTTTTTTTTCTAAACTTAGAAAAGTGGTAAAGTCGTACAGAGCCACACTTTGAGTCCTCAAAGCCCCTCCGACTTCACCCCCACAGCACACATTTCTAGAGGGCTCCGCCACCCCACAAAGCATCCCAGCATCTCACCATCTTACCATCGACTCCGTCTTCCTCCCTTTTCACCATTTTTTTTGGTCTTTCTATTTTTTTTTCCCCACATCTCACAAGCAAGGGTTAAAACTTTTCCATTTTCACCAGCAGGCCAGCTTGTTATTAGGGCGTCCAGCTGACAATTTTGCCTCAAGAGTCTCTCTCTCTCTCTCTCTCTCTCTCTCGATCTCGCTCTCACTCTCTGTCTCTCTCCAGTCCAGTGGCTTATCAAGGAAATTTCTCAGACAGTGCCCAATGCATGTGGAATTTTGGTGCCAGCCATTAGGACAGTAAATGTTTCGCCTCATTACATGTGTGTGTACAAATTTATACATGTATATAAATATTTTACATATAGCTATAAAATCATGTACCTCCATGCCTTCGTACATGTACAAACAAGGCTTAAGCAGTTCTTGCGGAGGCAGTGGGTTAAACAATGTGCTAATACTCAGATCTTCATAAAACTGTAAAATGCCTTGTCCACCGCTCCCCAGTTCCCCTTCTCCCTCGCCCTGTTTCTTTCCACAGTTGCAGCTCCCAGCCCAGGGGTGCCACATGACACGTTAGGTGTCAATCAACAGTTGTCAGCATGAGAAGCTAGCAAGTCAGCCGTGCCTGACTCCGTGTGTGTTCCTAGGCAACACAGAGGCTGTGTCTCACATGGACCGTGGGGGCCAGCCTCCCTCTCGCTATGACTTGTGGTTTCTTCTAGAGGAGTCGGTCAAATGGGGATGTGAAATGAATCAAACAGATGTATGTCAACACTGCTCTAAAGAAAGGTGCCAACACTCCACATCCTCACACACACACCACAGCAGCACCCCTGGCCTCAGACGAACATCTATGCCAGGATCTCCCAACCTCAGCAGCACTGACACTTGGGCCAGATAATCTGGGCTGTTCTGTGTATTGTAGGATATTTAGAAGCATCCCTGGTCTCTACACACTTGATGCCAATGGCACCCCCCATCCCCAATTTGGGGCAACCAGAAATGTCTCCAGACATTGTCAAATGTCCCCTGGGAAGCAAAATTGGCCCTAGTTGAGAACCAGTGCTCTGTGTTTACATTGACACATATTGTGTGTACAGAAATGTATGTATACACACAAACAATTAAATATTTATATGTCCTTATTTTAAGTTGGCATCTGGTATAAACTTTCAATCAGCATATGCACAAAACAGAAATGTGACATATTTTCTTCCTTTTCCCTTAAAAATTAATGTCATCTGTGATAATAGTGACATCTGTGGTAATTAAATAAATACAATCATCTTCTGTCTTTCTGTAAAGTTGGCGTTTACCTTAACCAGCAATGAGAAGGGGTCTTTTGGACCCTTAATTTATTTCCCATAGCCCTTCTCACCATCATTCCTGACTCCTTGAACTCTGAGAACCCAGGTGGGCAAATCCAGTGTCAAGTACTATGTACATTTGTCTCTCTCCAGCCACGACATCCCAGAGATCCCTCTGCAAACCAGTTCAAAGGGGAAAAGAAGACAAGTTGAGGTCCCGTAAATCCCCAATTACACAAGATCACTTTCTAAATCAGCCTAAATACAGACTATTAGTCAGGATAGGGTAGGCTATGGTGTATAACAAGCACCATCTTATAGACGAGGAAAGTGAGGCTCACAAGGATTCAGTGACTTCTCTAAACTGTGCGACAATTCGGTGACCGAACTGGGACCAGGAGTTGGATGCCCCGACTCCAAAAGTGGTTCTTCCTGGTCCCCTGCAAGAGCCTCAGAACGCCCCAGAGAGCTGAGAATATCGCTGATGCCACGGCAGGATAAGCGTGCTTCCTACAGCCCTGGACGTTCCGTCAAAGGTGCCTTTGCCTCTAGAAAGATCAGGAACGCGAAATGCAAAAAGAAAAGATAGATTCAAAGCAGATTTTTGATACTCATAGCAGAGACAAGTTCTTGAAAGCTAAGGCTTTTGATTTGCAGGAACTGTTTTCTTAAGTTCTAAGTTTTTAGCATCAGCAGCAAAGCTCCGAAGGGCCATAAAGTATAGATTGGGAGAAGGATAGATGGAAGCCAAACTCCCAACTGTCAGAGATTAGCTATGGATCAGCGAGGCGGGCAGGGCAGGATGGGAGGCAGAGATGAGAGCAGAAAAGGGCACAGCTAGTATGTGAGGCTGGGAGAAGGAGCCAACTGGCTGAGTCTCTTCAGGTTCAAACCTCAGCGGGAGAGGAAGCAACAAAATCAGTCTCTGACATGTTTGAGAAATGAGAAGGGAAGGGCCTTGAGATGATAGCAAACCGTAGAAAAGGATACCTGTCTGGTGGAGGAACACAGGAACATGGACCCAAGAGTCCCATTCCACCCAGCCTGGGGCAGAAAATAAATGGGTCCATGCCCGTAGAGAGCAGAGGGGCTACCTGAGAAGCAGAGCCTCCTAGGGGACCCTCAGCAACAGGAATGGATGTCCTGTGGGATCAGATGAGGACACCGTCATGTCCCATGTGGGGGACAATTGTCCAAAGACCAGACTGGATGGCAGATCTCAGCAGACACCAGTGGGAAGAGATGCTGACAAGTGGGCCTCACTGGAGTGAAGGTGTATCGATAGATGACAGTGGGGCTGGAAAACAGCATGTCCAGTAACTATCCAGAGACTTCTTCTGATTGGACCAGCCCATGTCACATGCCCAAGCCCACGGAACCAATCACTGTGGCTAGAGGAGTGCTCATTCTGATTGGATGGGGCTTGAGTTGTAGGATCCACTCCAAGAGTTGGGGCTGAGTCTCAACCAGACCTTGTGGACCAGAGTGGGCAAGGGTAGAGCCCTTAAAACATAAAATTGGGGCTTTTATTAGAAGAGGAAATGAATTCATAGGAAGATAGACAAGTGTCCATGAAAGGAGGTATTTGAAAAAGTCTCAGAGGGGATGCAACTATTACGTTTGCTTAGCAAGCCTGCATTCTCATTCTCAGGCTCACACGATCCCTAACCAGAAGGGGAGCAAGGGCTTCACTCCATTTCCCACCGTAACTCTGAGAGATAAAGTGGCGAAAAATATCCATCTGTCAGATTTGCCCAGATGAGAAGTTACTTCCCTTGTAAGGCTGACTTCTCTTATAAGGCGAGCCAGCCAGAGGGTTCATCCTCTGTGGACGTGGAATTTGATGCCAGCCTGCCGGGCCTTCACGCAGGAAGGCTTTAGTTGGGAGTTCTGGGACTGGAGGCCTGCTTCAGTCAGTGCTGAAGTTGTCATGGTCTGATCTTTGGGAAGCCAGCTCTGTGACCCCAAGAGGAAAAAAAAGGCAACGGGACTGAGCCCACATCCCTCTCTCGAGATTACCTGGGCTTATGCCTATTGGTCACCCAGCCAGCGTCTTAATCACTGAGGCTCAGGCAGATGAGCGAAGCTGCCGAAGAACCCACCACGGGTACCAGAAGCAGGATTTGAACTCATAGTTATGCAGTTCTCTTTCCCTACCTGCTATTTTCTGGGGCGTCTTCCAGCCCCTGAATCTCAATCCCACTCAGTTTTACGGAATACGGTAGAGGTATCCCTTTACCATCCAGCATGCACATGCAGACGAGGAAAAGGAAGCTATGGCAGGCTGCCCATGTCACACAGCTGAGTAGTGGAGCCAGGTGATCCTAGCAGAAGCCAGAGCTTCTCCTGACTCTTGGTTCAGTGCTCTGTCCTCTGCCCATGTTTGTCCAGCACTCCTGGCCCTGCATCTTAAGTGGACTAACCAGCTAGGGTGCTGGTTGGAAGCAGACTTGAAGCCGTGAACCAGCTGTTGGCATTTCTATGCCCCCATCCCAGTGTCTGAGTGCACATCTTCTTGGAGGAATGACCCTGGTCTACACCCTTACTACCCAAAGTGTGGTCATGGACCAGCAGCCTTAACACCACCTGGGCCCTTTAAGAAATGCAACATCTCAGGTCCCTCCGGGAATCAGGGTTGTTACTTTGACAAGACCCCCCAGGGGATTCTTGTGCATATTTAAATTTGAGAAGGGCTGGTCTATACACCTTTCAAGTACTGGGACTTTTTCCAGCCTCAGAGGCTTCCAATTCACAGGCTGTTCCTGCACTTTGCTGCTGCCATAAATACCTTCATTACTGCCTTAGTGGGTTTACACTTGGGGATTCCCAAAGTACAGCTGGCCCTTGTGTACCTGAAGATGGTACTGGCTCTCCAGTTTCCAAGGAGGCGAGTCAGGGAAGCCATGGTCCTAAGCTGTCATCAATACACAGAGAAGGAGGTTCACAGAGGTCTCTTGGCTGTTCCTGCTTCCGTTCCTCCATCATCTCTGGCACATGATGCCTGCATGCCTTGCCCCTTAAACACTGTGTTTGTAAACAAACCCACGCATGAACCCATCAGGGCTGGAGCTCTGCATCGCCAAGACCCAGCATCTGTGTTTTTATGAAACGCCACCATCCTGGATCAGAGGAGACCAGCTTTTCCCCTTTCACTGTGATTCTTCTCCTCCAGTGCAATTTAATCATTTTTTAAACAGATGTCAGTCCCCATTTTTGGATAAATGGTAAAATCCTGGTTTCTCTTCTCTTTCTTCCTTCTCAACTGAGTCTCTAAGAGCTGGTATAAACATATTATAGAGAACAGCAGGGATCAGTGATACAAAGTCTTGGTGAAAACTAAGAAAGAAAATAGAAAAGCTTTCATCTTCTCTCTATTTAGCACAAAACTATAGTGGGAGGAACATTTTCTAATTCCTCAGTAAGGGAGTGTCCCATCCCCACCATGAGTCCCTGGGAAGGTGGGCAGATGTGTGTTGACATTACTTGTTAGAGGGGGCCCATTTGACCATATGTGCTATCACCAAAGAATTAAAATTAAAAACAAAACAAAGTACGGTGTCCCCCTCATTGTCGTTTATTTTGCGTTGATGGGATTTAACATAAAATACTGCTGACCCAGCTGAAATCTTCAGAATTTGAAGTCGGCATCAAATCCTCACGCACCATATTTTTGACTTGCAAATGCCTCCAAGAATAGCTGGAGTGTCCTTATTAAGCCCGGCTTGTGATGCATCCGTACTTTGCGCCGTCTGTTCCAGCACTGTATAATTCATGGACTTGCCTTATGAAGTTAAGGAGGGATCGAAACTGTGACCAGCCCGTGAACCCAAGCTGACACTTCCATTATTTTAAAAGGAACACAAAGAAAGCTGAAACCTGACCCATCTCTCAGCCCCATCCACCCTGCAGGGACGCCAAGCCCACCTTCCCTCAGCCAGGTCCCAGGTCCATCTGTCCGCATGGAATCTGGGGCCATTATATTGGGGGGACAGAAGACTTACTCCCATCCTGTGCTGGGCCATGACTCACCATCTCTGGTGACTATACAGAAGGTCAGAAAACATGCTTGCAGCCCATAGTATCTGGGGTTGAGTTTAAATAATTTTAACACGAAAGAGGAAACCCAGCCGTGATCATCATCACCATAGTTACCATATGGGGCTCTTCCTGCCTGCCAGGCCCTGGATCCTGCACCGCATTTAAGCCACACAGCAAAGTAGGAATTATTATCCCACCTTACAGAAGAAGAAAGAGTGGCCCAGAGGCGGGCCTAATGCCACACGGATAATCACAAGAAAGGCCTGGATTCAAACAGAGGTCTGTTGGGCTCCAAAGCCCATGTTCTTAGTCAGTGGTTCCCAAATGGGGTGTAAAATCTCCAAGCTGGACGTTGGTGAATGGGAAGAAATAACAGGATGGGAAGAAAATAACAGGAATGTTATTTACATTTTAAAATCGCATTTCAAAACATCTCTATTTGTACATTTTCGTTGTATACATAATATATTATTACATTTAAATGTGCATAATGAGTAAACAATACATATACATATATTGGTGGAGGTGGGATCTATTTTTTTCTTGATAGTGAGGCAGAGGTTGATATGCTTAGAGACCACTGCCCTTGGCTCCTCCCTGTCGTGACCCCTCCCTGCCGGGGGCCCCAAAAACGAGCTCCAGGCAGCCATGCCTGGGCCACCCTCCTCAGGACCCTTTCTGAGACCCTCATCTGAGACCCCTTTAGCTGCAAACATAATGTCTCCGGCCTGCCCTCCCGGCCTGGCAAATGAAGAAACTGATGGAAATGAAATTGAAGACCACTTGTAATTTGCACTGTGACCTCCGGCCACGGCACCTCCCCGGTCCTCGGCCCCTCTTCTGTTGGCAGGAGAGGCTTTATTGGGGGGGTCTTGCACCCTCAGGAGGGGTAGCCTGAGGCTCCACTCGCAGGTGCAAACGTGCCTCCTTGTGCCCGGTTTCCTAAGCCTGATGCAACTACAGGACAGGCAGACACACGCCCGCGGCTGTCCCTCCAGCCAACTGCGTCATCTTGACTGTGACGCTTCCCCTCCCTGGGTCTCCATACCTTCACCTGTGCGGGGAGTGGCCGTGGTCCTGCTGTGGAGGATTCTCCAGGGGACCTAATGCGCTAAGCGTCATGAACAATAGGAAAGTCAGAAGAACTTTCTAAATGAACTTCCTGTTCCTCCTCAGAGTCCTGTCATCATTTATCCAGCTTGGCAGGATGACGGGGGCTCGCATTCATTTAGGACAGTGCTCCCCAACCTTTTTGGCCCCAGGGACTGGTTTCGTGAAAGGCAATTTTTCCACGGATGGGGGCAGGAATTGTTCAGCCGGTAATGTGAGTGATGGGGGTGATGTTTCAGGTGGTAACGTGAGCGATGGGGAGCGATGCAGAGCGGCAGATGACACTTTGCTCGCTCACCCACCTGCTGTTCATCTCCTGCTGTGTGGCCCGGCTCCTAACAGGCCGCGGACTGGTACCAGGGGTTGGGGACCCTGATTTAGGAGATATTTACTGAGCACCTTCGGCGCTAGGCACTGGGGTCACAGCGCAGATTAAACGTCCATGGTCTTGGTGGGAGGGTTTCTACTGTCATGGGGGAGACAGAAAAGAAGCAAGAAACAATCTAATAAAAATAACACCTGGGAGTTTGGGATTAGCAGATGCAAACTACTGTATATAGGATGGATAAGCAACAAGGTCCTACTGTATAGCGCAGGGAACTATATTCAATATCCTGTGATAAACCATAATGGAAAAGAATATAAAAAAGAATATATATATATGTATAAATGAGTCACTTTGACGTCCAGCAAAAATTAAACACAACACTGTAAATCAACTATACTTCAATAAAATTTAAAAAAACAAAAAAACATAACTCCTGCTGGAGACATGTGCTCTGAAGATCATAAAAGAGGGCCACCTGCCCCAGGGCACAGGGACCCACAGGAGCTGGGTGGTCTTGATAAGAAAGAGTCCCCTGTGTAATGATCAGGTTCTGAGCGTCTCCAGGGGAGAAGACAGCCTTGGTTTACTCAGTGGGGCAGGAAACAGCCTGGAGTAGCTAGAGCAGAGGGAACGACTCAGCTGCCAGTGGGAGAGGCCAGGGAAGTGGGCAGGAGCAAATAGAGCCATAGATCTGGCAGCACTGCGTTTGCCATCATAGGTTGGAATCTCTGACCCCCCCCCCTCCTCACCTCTCCCCAGGTGATAATTCAGTGCAAAGAAGAAAACTCAGGGCTATCAGCACTCCAGGTCTGCTTGGTTCTTGAGCACCCAAGGAAGCCGTTGTCACTGAAGACCACGGATGGGAGAGCTAGCTGGAAGCTCAGATTGTACGGCAGGGCCTCCCCATCCCACCTCCTGATGGTGACTTGAGCGGCTCCCTGTCTCCCTCCCCCAGCTTCCTCCATCAGAACCGGGGTCTCGGCAGCTGACACGTGGTGGCGGAGGTGTGACTGGCCGGCAGCGTGTATGCAGCAAGTGTCCAGCCTGTGCTCTGCTCAACGACCCGCACCCCCTTGGCCGTGAAGCCCAGAGTTCACCTTGCAGGGCTCCTCCCCAGCTCAGGGCGGGACGGGGGGAGCCAGCGCCTTCGCTGAGTTCCTTGCCTCCCTGTGGGCGTTTGGAGGTGCCAAGGACCCCGGCCTCAGTTCTCAGGATTATCAGTGTGGAGGCGGGGCGGGGGCACACTGGGAGTGCAGTTTTCACAGCTGCCACCCACAGCTAGTGACACAAAGGCAAACAGGCCCCCGTGCGCCATCCGCTAGATCCAGGCCCCCGCACACACAGGGGCTCAGGAGAATCAGGCGTCCTCCAGGAGGGGAGGGCTAGGTGGTAGCTGGGGGTGGAGATGGGGGCCACCCCCGAGATGCCCCTGACACAAGCGAGCTCATGAGAGCAGTCACTGCCTCGGCTTGTGCACCCCCTGTGCCAGGTTCCACGCTGGGCACTTGATGCTGGGAACTCGGTCCCTCCCCCAAACTTCACTCAGTGAGCCTGAGGCTTGGGGTTATTACCACCCCACTTTATGGATGAGGACGCTGAGGCTCTGAGAGGTGAATTAAGATCCAAGGTCCTGCTGCTAGGAAGTGGCAGATGGGGGATCTGAAACCCACCCACCTGCTCCAGGGCCCACGCTGCCTCCGCCCCATCATTGCCTTCTCAGGGCCTCGAGTCTTTGCTGCCTGTGCCCCGGGGCCAAGCCCCAGGTCAGCCGCAGGGTGCACACAAGGACAGGCTCTTCAGAGTCGGTGGACTTAGAGCTGAATCACAGAGACAAGACAGCACCCAGGAAACATTCTAGAATAAAAATATGCGGTTGAATAAGGGAGAAAAACGCATTGATCTTGGGAATCAGACAGATGTGGTTTGGACCTGAGCTCTCTGAAGCTCAGTCTCCTCATCTGTAAAATGAGTCCTTCACAGGACGGTCCATAAGGATCCCGAGAGCACCTGCACAGTACTTGGCAAGGAGTGGGTGTTTCATGAAGGTTTCCTTGCTTCCTTCTTATCCTTATTTTCTTTTGCTATCCCTCAAAATGAGTGTATTAAGACTGGAAAAGGAAGCACTCCAGGTGGGCTTCCTGGAGGGGCTGGGACCTGGGCCTCCACTGCACCTGTGGCATCTGATCTCAGCAGAGACGAAGGTGTAATTGCTCTGAGCTTCAGTTTCCTCACCTGTAAAATGGGGATAATCAAAACTACTTTATAAATAACCATGCACCTAAAGGTAACTAACAGACTGTCGTTGAAGAGAATTAGGAGCTAGGAGCCCAGAGATTTGGGTTCCAGGCAGAGCTCTCCACTGTGGTGTGACCCTGGGCAAGCCATGTTTCATCTCTAAGACTTTGTTTCCTCATCTGTAAAGTGGGACTATTAAGTCACTGGGTGAGTCACATAGCCTCTATGGGATTCCTGCTTCCTCTGGGATTAAATGGCCTGGTTATAGCTCTCCAAGGTTTCCTCCTGAGTTTAAAGCCCCCTGATGCTTGGGTCCTAAGCTAGGGCTCAGCCTGTCCCAATGTCCTCCCCACCCTACATGCCAGCCAAGACCCCACACCCATGGGGAACAGTGTTCATGTCCAGGGTGGGAAAGGAATTGCTTCTGGGCCAAGTCCTTTTGCCAAATGGCCTTTGCAAGAAACAAGAAGAGAGACAGAGGACCAAGAGGAAGAAATCTGCCTTGAAAAAAATCCCAAGACAGAAATCGAGGTCTCCCATCTAGCCAATAGCAGGGCACACCTGTGCCCTTCAGAGGCACCTCAGAGCACTTCCTGCCTGGGTTGGAGGCAGAGCAGGCCAGGATGTTGGTGGCAGGTGACAAAATCTGGGTAGGGAGCCACAAATGGGCCCTGGGCTCCTCTCCTCGGCATGGAAAGTCTCCCCTTTCTTGTTTTCCTACTTCCTGGGATGCATTACTCTCAACCACCACCCCACATCCACACCCTCACTCAGGGACCAGCTAAATCCCATCCTTCCAAGACAGACAGGGGTCTACAACACACACGCCTTCAGCAGGGCTTTGCGGGGGGAGCGGTTTGCCAAGGTTCGGGGCTCGGGGTACTCAGTTTTGAGTACTCCTGCTACCCGGAGGGCTCCTCAGGGGAGGAGGTCTGGAGAATTGAAGCAGAATTTCCCTAGTCTCTACAATTAAGCTCCGCTTTGCAGGGAGTTTCCTCCAGCGCCCCTCCCCACCATCCCTTCCAGGATGACCTCCATGGAGAGGAGGGGAAGTGGCCAGAGCGGGAAAGTGGGGGGAGAGTGAGGGGTTGTGCAGGAGCCAGCTGGGTCAGGAGGGAAAGGACTAGTCAGCTGATGGGGCCGCACATCCCAGCCTGACCCCACCTATCTCTCTCCCTCCCCCTTCTTTCCCCCTCTCTCCCCATAGACATTAAAAGAGCACCTACTATGTGCCAGCCTGTCTGAGTTACTGCGTACCCAGCGGTCAGGGAGACAGGCATGGCCGTCTCGTGCTCTGACTCCTCATCCCCACCCCATCCCCGCTCTCCTGCTGAGGCTGAGGGGCCTGTGGAGGGTAAGAGCCGAAGGGCTCCTCCGCCTACGAGCCTGACCACCACCCCCATTTCCCAGATGTGGCCACTTCCCACCCAGGAAGGAGCCTTGCTCGAGGGCGCCCCTCTTCGAACCATGCCTCCAAGGCTTGCAGGGCTGAGAGGGCCCTGGCCGGGTGCGTGGACTCCAGCCACTGGGTGTCCCCGGGGCTCCGGCTGTGCAGCCAGCACTGTGTCGGACTGCGGGGACATGTGGTGAGTCAGGCCTGATCTGGCGGTTGGAGGTGCAAACACACACACACACACACACACGCACACACTCACAGCTGATTCACTCCTCCGGCTGGTGCAGGGGGCTAAGGAGGGCATGGGGAGAGAAGCCCAGACACCCTTGCCCAAGGGGCTGCCCCGGCCAAACTTGAGGCATGCCCAGCCACCTTTCATACCCCCAGAGGCCCAGGGTACCATTTGCTCACTTCTCACCACCTGCATGTTGGTACGGAGCCGGGCGCTAATGGCGTGGCAGGGGGCTGCCTCTACTTCTGCATCATTCGCTCCTGAGTTGAGAGCGTGAAAGAGGAGGGCTGGGACCCAAGTCACTTGTCTGAGCTGCTGGCCTTTCACCTGTTAACCCTCTGCCCCTGGCTGGCTCCCTCCCACCTCTAGCCTCCTCCCCACCCCACCCCACCCCCAGCACCCTCACACCTGCAGCATCCCAGGCTGCAGTTATTCAGGGAGCAAAGGAATGGAACACTACCGTGGAATTCCAGGACAGCAGGGCAGAAGCGGGGGTTCAGGATAGAGTGAGCCTTGCAGGATCATTCCTCACATGGCAGCCCAAGGGCACTGACAGGACTGACAGTGAGCATCCCAGTGCTGAGGCCCAGAGAGGTACAGCACCTGGCCCAAAGTCACACAGCAAGAAGGGGCAGCACTTGGCCTGGAGCCCAGGTCTCTGCTCCCATCTCAGACTCCATCCACCCTTCCAAGTGGGTGACCCCCTGCTGGTTCCACTCCCTGTTGGACGTCCAGGCCTGGTGTTCCTATAGCTCAGAGAGGGTGCCTGGTGAGGGATGGGGTGTTGGGGGGGGGGTAGTGTGGCAGGGAGGAGGGAAAAACAGAGAGTGCCAGCTGATTCAGATTTCTAAATGTCATGTTATTCCAGGCGTGTTCTCGCTTTGCCACCACCTTCATCCACCCCCTGCTTGCCATCTTGAGGACCGGCTGCAGAGCGGCTGGTGGGGGAGGGCTGTGAGACCATGGTCTGGGGGCTGTGTTTCCGCCCTGCCCCCCGAACGAGGGGTGGGGTGAGCACTGTGCTGGGAGCCAGGAGGCCTGCGTTCTAGCCCTGGTTCTGGACTGGGGGCTGTGGGTCACTGAGGCTGTCTGTACTCCTTCCGCATACTTCCCTGTGTAAGATGGGGAGGGCCTGTGGTTCCCAAGACTGGCTGCATCTCAGTATCCCCTCAGAACGAAACAAAACACAGAACAGATTCTTAGGCTGTACCCCTGGAGATTCTGATTCAATAAGGCAGAAGTGAGTCTGGGAATCTGTATTTTTAAAGCATTTCCCCAGCCCCGCCCCCCTAACATGGTCTACTCAGGGTGCTTGGCTACACGGTTCCATTCAGATTCTAATTCCTTTTCAGTACTCACTCACCTCCTCCAGAAGGCCCTCCTTGATTTACCCACCCCATCTGTCATCTCCAGTCCTCATCAGTCCTGGCCCTGCCCCCTACTCGTGCTCACCTACTGCTCCCAAAAGGCATTTTGTCCTCCGTGCGTGTGTGTGCAGGTGTGTTCACGTGTTTCCTATGTGAGTTCAGCAAGGTGAGCCTCCCTCACAGCACAGAGGAAGGTGTTCAGCCCTGGAGCCAGCGAGCCCCGAGTTCCAAGCTGTCCTCTGCTGCCTAAGGTTGGATGACCCTGGGGAAGTGACTTAACCTCTCCAAGCCTCAATGTCCACATCTCTGAAATGCGCCTAAAAAGACATTAGCTCACTGGGCTGCCCTGAGCTCCGCTGAGGTGAAGTGTGCGAGCACTTATCACAGGGCCCGGTGGGGAGGGGACAGGGCAGCTGGGTTAATGGCAGAATGCTCCCAGAGGGCCCCGACTCCCTGGGAAGCCTGCCCCCCATGTGTACCTGCAGGACTGAGCAAGCATGGGTCCTCAGAGAAGAACAGGGTCACTCAGAGTCCCCACAGGAAACAGAATCCCCCCAGATGGTTCAACCAAAGAGACATGAATGGAGGGACCGTTGACAGGTGTGGGCAGGGTTAAGGGAATCCAAAAGTGTGGTGAGGCTCTGGGAGACCAGCAATGACAGATGGCTGGCTGTTAGCACCCCAAACCTAAAGAGGTAGGGGCCAGAGGCATCACCAGAGCCCAGTGGGAGCTGGAGCCGTGGAAGAGGGGCTACCCCACAAGAGCAGCGGGCCAGAGGGAGGCAGCCATTCCCAGAGTTACAGCATCCCGGCAGGGAGAAGCAGAGAAGAAGTAGCCCTCCCACCCTGCCTTCTCATTCTAGAACCTTCTATAGGCCAAGCCCAGGCAGCAGCCAAAGGCAGCAGCCAAAGGCAGCAGCAGCCCCTAGAAGTCCCCTCCCAGGACACAGAGCAGGGCAGAGAAAGCAGAGAGAGTCTTTCCTGTAGACAAGTGGGGGGCCAGGGGGACAAATGGAGAATAACCAGTTCTCAGGCAGCCTGGCCATCACCCAGCTGCTCCACTCCCCACCCACCTTCTCCACTCCACAGGCGGCGGGGGAGGTAGAGGGCGCCTGACACAGCCCCATCTCTGCCACAAACACACAGGGTGACATCAGGAAGTCACCTCCCCTCTCCAGGCCTCAGTCTCCTCCTCTGTAAACCGTAGGGGCTAAACCAGCTGTCCCAGGCTACCTTCCCCAGTCCTAACCTGAGATTTTCCTCTTCTGCCTCTTCTAGAAGGGAGAGAGGCCCGCTCGACAGGAAAATGGGCTTGGAGAAGAAGGGATCTTAGCAAATGGAAAATTATTTCTGGGCGGTAAGGAGCAGAGGCTGTTGTTTGTGATGTATAACTTACTCTTTGTGTCAAACTGTGTACTGTGAATATCAGTGGGATGGCAAGAAAACCAAGATCTATTACTTAGAGTTTAATCTGTTCTCCTTGTTGGAGAAGGGAGAGGGAGGGGGGAAGAAGACTACAACTTTAATCACAGGCCCAACTCGAGATGTCAAGCTGCTCTGGGGTGTGCTAGTAAAATGATGTCATATTACAGGCCTCCCAGACAGCACCCTGCAACGCAGCTTTAGCTGCGGAGCTGTAAATTAGCACACCTACTTCACGCTCTTCAGGTAAAACCCGTAATTTAGCTGAAAAATACACACACACACATACACACACACACACACAGAGCATGGGAGGGGCGAGCTTAGGAGAGGGGGTTGCTCCCCTTGAGCAAGGAATAGCTAAAAACACGTGCAAAGACAGAGGAAATGACACGTGGACTTCACCTCCCGTCATTGGCGCCGTGGGCTCCTGGTGCAAGCCTGACGCTGGCCCCCCTTACTTTCTACCTGCCTCAGTGCCTCCCCCCACCCCCTGCCCCCCTTCTCACCGTGAACCGTAAATTACACGCTGACACCTTTAATTTGTGCAAAGGATGCCTGGCTGCGCCTGGCACCAGCAGCTGGCTGCTATAATAAGGTCAATCTATATTCATTGTCGCAGCACTTGATATGCCAGATAACACAGGGAGGCAGCCTGGGGTGGCTTCTCCGGGCCGGGCGTGGGGGGCTGGCGGTGCCCGCTGCCACTCAGTGCGGCCTGGCACCAGTTGGGTCATCACTTATGCATGTTATGATTTAGCTTAATCACCATCAGTTATTCACCCTACTGCTGCCTGGAGACAGCTGCTGCACACGCCGGCCCGCTCCAGCCAGAGGGGGGGCCCACCCACCAACACCACGGAGAGACCACCCAGTGGGCCTGATTGTCCTTTCTGGGTAGTGGCCCCTGGTGGTGGATGTCTCAGAGCCCCTAGCCTCGAGGAGCAGAAGCTGTTGGGGGCATCCCTCGGGGAAGGGCACTAATGTAATGTCTCTGCATCCTGGGGCCCAGCCAGGGACGGGCATCTCAGTGATGTGTCACACAGCACGAGGCCAGGCATTGAAGTCATGGAGTTCTGGGTTCTAATCCCAGCTCTGCCTCTTGCAAGCTGTGAGAGCTTTGTTAAGTCACTTAACCTCTCTGGGCCACAGATTCTTCACCTGTACAACTCCATCCCTGGCAGGGAGAGTGTAAGGATGCAAAATAATATATGGATATAGTTTCCAGCGTGCCTGCACATGGTAGGCACCCTGTCAACGGCAGCTCCCATTATCATAGCCCCAGCGGGTCCATCACATGTGTTTTGGATGAATGTCCGCTTTCAGTCGGGAATTCAGGTCCATAAGGCTCCTAAGGGGCGGGGCTGGAACCCACAGGTGAGCCCATTTTAAGACAAACCGCACTTGGATGGGGCTGTGTCGAGACAGATCTCAGATCCTAAAATGTTTAAGCTGAAGAGGACGTGAGACGCATCTAATCCACAGCTGGGGAGGGTCAGGGGGGCAAAGATGAAGCAAGTTCTCAGCCTCAAGCAGGCTGGAAGCAACAGATGAAGCACAAGTAGCCCAGTTTATCGCAGTGAAAGGACTTAGAGGTTGTTCAGCCGCACCTCTCCAGCTATGGATGGGGAAGAGGAGAGAGGACCAATGGGTCCGACGTGGCCCAGCAGTGAGGGGCAGAGCTGACGTCCCCCTGGGCTTCTGCCTTCACAGTTCTCCTCGCTGCCCCACTGGACAGCCTCAGAGAGAGACAGATGTCCATCAGTCTCCTGGGGGCTGCCCTTGGGATCACCAGGCACCCTCTCCCCTCTGCGTGGTGCTTAGTCAGGGGTGCACCACATGTGTTCCCAGCTTCATCCGTGGCCATGTGAGTGGTGGGAGGTACAAGGTCAAATCTTAAGGCCTTTGGCTGACCCTCAGTTTCCTTATTTGCACCATGGAGCCAAAAGCAGCTGCCCCTCAGGGCTGATGAGAAGATTAAGTGAGCCGTTTTCCCTTCAGTCAACAAGCTTAGAGTCTAAAGAGGGGTGGCTGGGAAGATACCAACCTCAGGGGCCACTTCAATCCAACTACACACAAAAAGCCAATTTAAATAATAAATTCTGCGGCCTGGAAGCTCATCCTCCTGCCACACCTTTGTCCCTGCTGTTCCCTTCCCCAGGAATGCCCTTCCCTTCTCACCTCTCCAGGTCCAGCCCATCCTCCCAGGTCCCGGTCAGATCCTGCTTCTTCCAAAAAGCCTTTCTTCCTCGTCGGCATCAGGAATGCCTTCCCCTGCCCACAGCCCCACACCTTTCCCGACTGCAAGTGGGCTCCTTCTCTGTGCACTAGTGATCTGACCCCAGATTAGAAGCACTGGGTAGAGGAGCCATTATTTAAGAGCTAAGCAGCCTTTGGCCTCGCTGGGTCTCCACCGGCTCATCTGCAAAATGGGCAGGAAAAGGAGACATGCGGTGCTCTTGGGGGCCCCAGGCATCACATTCCCAGGCAAAGCTTCTACCAAAATTTTGACTCTGAAAGGGTATCTCTATGGAAACCAGTGCCACGAGGTTAAATTTCCCCCATCTTGATAGGATAGTGACTCAGAGTCCGAATTAATTTAATTAAGAAATGCAAATGTTTTCACCCACCTGGTTTCTTCCCATTGCAAGGTAAAACCACCTGCCCTGGTGGGCCTGTGCCTGCCCCTGCCCCAGGCCAGCCCACGGCTGCATCTCCACGCATCTCTGCGTGTATCACAATTATCCACACACCTGTGTCACGAGTGCCTGCCCAGCCACAAAGCTTCCAGTGCTCAATTGCCCTTGAAATGCATTTCAGCTCTTACCTGCAAAACTTGGGCAGCGCGGAGGGCGGGGCCTGCCACAGCAAGCAGGGCCATCAACCTCCCACCACCAACTGGTGGATTTGCCTGGCTGGGCACCCCACGCCCGGCAGCCTCAAGCAAGATCGGAGAGCTCCTGCCTGGCTGGCCTGGGTCCAGGCCCACCCCCTTGTTTCATAGCATCCTTATATCATCCGTGACCATGATGCCATTTTGCTACTGAGGAGCCAGAAGCTAGAGGGCCATGGGGCTGGTGCCTCTTAAATGGAGCAGAAGCTAAGCCTCCCACAGAAACCAAGGCATCCAGGCCCTGGGAGCACCACGCTCTCAGCTCCAGGAGCTCAGGGCCTGTCATCCCAAACACCCCATCTCCCCAACATCTTTCCTGAACTTCTTGCTTTGACTGACACCTGGCTGGCCCCTGACACACCACTTCCTGCTCCCTCCCAAGTTCTCTCTTCCACATCCCACATCACCTGGGGCTGGGAGGCGAGGTGGGTGTCCTCCCAGCTCCCCGTTGTCCTCCCAGAACATTTATCCTCCCTCTCAACTCAAAACCCTCGCTCCTCTGAACTCCGTACCAAGAGACTTGACCTCTCACCACTGTCCTCGTTGCAGGGTCATGCACTGCCCCACTGCGTTGCACCCCTCATTCATTACAGAATTAACCAACACCCTCACCCTCTGTCTTCCTCACCACCCCCATGCTGGCATCATTTGGGGTGACTCCAACATCCACTCTGAACATCCATCCAACACTGGGGCCTCTCTGTTCTCCACCTGGTGAGTCCCACCCACCCACCTGCTCCCGTGGGTGTCCCACCCTTGACCTTACCATGGTGGAAATGGCAGCATCTCCACCATCTCCACCTCAAGCATCCCTCCGGGTGATCACCTGTCACCTCTTATCCTTCCGGGTCGCCCTCCCTCAGCCATGCTGGAGCCCTCCAGCCGCTGACTACCATTGACTCAGGATCCGCGCCGCTCTGCCGCCTCTCCTCCATCTTTCACTTTCTTTCCTCTCTCTCCCTTCTTTATTCTTAGAAACCATGCCCAACCTTGGTTAAATCCATCCACACACCTACTCGATGCCTGCATCCAAGCAGCAGAACACGGCTGGAGAAAAAGAGAGCTGACTTTCCTCTAAACTCCTAGCCTCGAATCTCAAAAGGGTCCCGTCATCACTCAGCAGCACTATGACAGTTGTCTAGCTACCTTGTTGTGCGTTCCCCATTCTCCCAAACAAGTGTCTCGTTTCTCCTCTCCACAGACCCCACTCACTGCCCCCACCCTCACTGGCCTTGTGCTTTGTTCGGAACATGGTCCCAATCAGAAAGAGCGCCCTCATCCTCCCATCAGGACACGTGGCAAGCTTCCCATATCTGCACCCACACTCTGCCTCCCTCCCACTCAATGCATGGATGAAGGTCACTGCTCTGCCCGAGGCAACCCCCCACCACAGGGCCTGGATCCCCACCTCTCACCTGCTCTAGGACCTGGGGGGGGTCCCCTCTTTCTGCATCACCATCTTCTCACTCTCCACCAGGTCATCCATGGCAGGAAGTGCACCTGCTCCAGGATCTCTGGTAATACACAACCAACTCTGTCCATCTCCACACCTGTCCCCAGCTCCCATCCCGTTCTCTTGCTCCCCTTCACTCCAGAACGTGTTGAAAGGATGGTCTGCAGCTCCTGTCTCCTCTTTCTCACTGGGCTTTCTGTCCACCACGGCTAGAGATGTGCATCTGCATCCCCAGCTCAGGAACTGATGGGCTCATGTCTGAGAGGAGGAGGGAAGGGCAGCTCCGGGGGAGAGGAAAAGACCTGAACTATGAAGGGCCTCGGAGGTCACACAAAGAAGTGGGCTGTTTCCTGTGCCAGTCTTCAGATTTGTGTTGTAGAAAGGATACTCTGGTAGCACTGGGTGGGGTGGGCTGGAGGTCAAGAGAGGCGACCAGTTAGGAGGACACATCGAAGTGATCCAAGTGAGAAATCAGGAAGGCCTGAATTAGGCCAGACAGCAGACACAGCGAAGGATGAATTCTGAAGACGGAGTGAGAGAGTGTAGAATCATCATCGGGACTAATGGACCAATTAGCATTTCCAGCATCAGGAAAGATCAGGAACTGACCTTCTCCTCTGCCTGGAACACTCCCTCCTACTCCTTGGATGCTGCTTTATCACCAGGTACTTTCTCATCATGAAACTGACCAGACTGGCTGCCTCTCAGTTTGTTTGGTGACTGTCTCTCCCACACTAGCTGTGATCACTCCACTGCCGGTGCCTTCTCACCACTGCCCTCCCAGCTCCTCCACCCCGCCCTTCATAGCTGGCACGTGGTAGGCACTCAGCACACATTCAAGGAAACGGTGGACGATGCAGAGGCAAGGATGGACTGGAGTGGAACAAAGGGCCAGGTTGTGGAGGTGTAAATGCTTGCCTCAGAGCCTGGATTTCATCCTAAACGGGTACCAGGGAGACACAGAGGGTTTTAAGTACAGAAGTGACAGGGCCAGCTCTGTGTGTGAGCTGTGGAAGATGAATGTGAATAGGACAAGACTAGAGGAAGACGGACCGGTCTGAAGCCTGTTCTGATACTCCAGGCAAGGGAGGGAGAATGAGGCCTGGTCTTGGGAAAGAAGACAGAACAGAGAAGAAGCCTCGGTCTTAGAAATACCAAGGAGGTCAGATTGGCGAGGTAGCAGGGTAAACTTGAATAGAGTTCATTGGTTGGTGGCTTAGGCAGCTGGGTAGATGGCGTCACTCTCTAGGATGGGGCAGTGGTGGGGGGGGGTGCTGTAATGAACTCCACTTTGGACATGTTGAGTTTAAGGTAACTGTGGAACATTCGGGGAGAAATACACTAGACTGGAGGGTAGTAGAGATGTGAGTGTGATGCTCACGGGGGGGCCCAGGACTAGAGAGGAGACTTGGGAGCCATGAGCAAGGAAGGATGGTGACCACGATGACAGGACGATGAGGGAGTCTCCCGGAAAGGTCACATCAAGTGAGAAGAGCAGCAGCTCCAGGGCAGAGCCATGGAGAGTGCCCAGCTTTGAGGGTCGTCAGAGGGAAAGGATCCTACAAAGAGACAGAGGAGAAAAGGAAACCAGGGGGAAAGCCAGGACAGAGTGGTATCCCAGGCGTCAGGGAAGAAGGTCCAGGAAGGACAGGTGGGTGGTCAGTGGGGTCACTACGAACGGCAGGTAGAGAAAGACTAGACGCGTCCACTGGAGGTGGCAGCATGGAGGTCACTGGTGATCTTTGCCAAAGCACTTCCCAGGGAGCCGGGGGGTGGAGGGGGTCACACAGCTCTGGGCTGAGGAGTGAGTCAGGAGTAAGAAAGTACAGGCAGCTCGATTAGTTAATCCATGTCTTTGTTATCATTGTTACTCTGCCTTCTTCCAAAAAGAAGCAATGTCTCAACGGTAAAATAGAGATTACAATGGATCAAACGATAAAACCTATTTAAAGAACTTAGAACTGTGCCAGGTGTGCAGTGCTACTCAGTACAGGTTAGGTGCACTTGACTCTTATATCAATAGGCACAGAGCCAATGAAGCTGTTGAAATAGAAAATTAAAAATCATGTTCAGGGCTTCCCTCGTGGCCCAGTGGTTAAGAATCAGCCTGCCAATGCAGGGGACACGGGTTCGAGCCCTGGTCTGGGAAGATCCCACATGCCACGGAGCAACTAAGCCCATGAGCCACAACAACTGAGCCCATGTGCTGCAACTACTGAAGCCCATGAGCCTAGAGCCCATGCTCCACAACAAGAGAAGCCACCGCAGTGAGAAGCCCGCACACCGCAACTAAATGTAGCCCCCGCTCGCCACAACTAGAGAAAGCCCACACACAGCAACGAAGACCCAACGCAGCCAAAAAAAAAAAATCACGTGCAGATACAGACAAAAAAGAATTAAAACAGGGGCCTGAACAGATACTTGTACACCCAGGTCCATAGCAGCATTAGTCACAATAGCCAAAAGATGGAAGCAACTCAAGGGTCCATCAGTGGATGGATGGATAAACAAAATGTGGTATATCCATACAATGGAGTATTACTCAGCCTTAAAAAGGAAGGAAATTTTGGCATGTAACAATATAGATGTTATGCTTGTGATGTCACACTAAGTGAAATAAGTCAGTCACAAAAGAGCAAATACTGTATGATTCCACTCATATGAAGTACCCAGTTTTAGTTTATGGCAACATGAGAGTCACTTGTTCAGACTGCAAGATTTTTTTATGGCAGAGACCATATCATACGGATCATTGATCCTCCAGGATATTGGACAAAATGCATATTTTTGAATGAATTTTAGCCTACTAGTGTAAAATGTTTATATTAATTCAAACAGTCAAGTTCATAGAGACAGGAAGTAGAATGGTGGTGGCCAGGGGCAGGGGAGAGTGGGGAATGGGGAATATTATTTAATGGGTATGGGTTTCAGTTTGGGAAGGTGAAAAGAATTCTGGAGATGGATGGTGGTAATGGTGCACAACAGATTGAACATACTTAATGCCACTGAACTGTACACTTTAAAATGGTTAAAATGGTAAATTTCATGTTGTGTCTATTTTACCACAATAAAAACAATGTACAAAATGAAAGAAAATAGGTATTACAGTGTGGGCTAATAAAATTAGTAGGACTGAGCATTTCTTTATGTTCTGAGCTTCCTAGTAACCAAGATATAAAGGGAAACGTTTACATCTTGATGTTTAATGAGTGGAAAAATATTACAGTATTTTTATGAAAAAATATTTCAGGAGATCTCAAGTCCACCCACCCGCATCCCTGGCCAGGACTGGTTATAACAGGCATGTGCCTTAGAGATTCTCACAAGAGGTATTCACAGAATAAAGGACAATTTATTCTACAAAG
Organism: Balaenoptera borealis; assembly: GCF_965194805.1. Lineage (NCBI taxonomy): Eukaryota > Metazoa > Chordata > Mammalia > Artiodactyla > Balaenopteridae > Balaenoptera > Balaenoptera borealis. The sequence goes on along the minus strand of NC_138866.1, from coordinate 117,588,284 downwards.
GTAGAAGACTAACACTATACAAGGACATATTCATTACATAACCATTTGTGGCAGTGATTCTTGAAGAAATGTGAGAGAAAAATCAATAAAACCTAATTCCAAAAAGACTTTCCGGTAGGAGTGAAGTTAATAAGGTCTAGATGTGACGATTTCCAGTGTGGGACTTAGAATTCCCCAAAAAGAGTGTCACTTAGTGCCCGTAGGATTTCTAGGGGGAGGTGTCCAGGAGGTGGTTGGCAATTTGCTCCCAAGCTCAGGGGAAAGGTCTGGTTAGAGGTGCAGGTCTGAGTGCCATCAGCACAGAGAAGGTGTTCAAAGCCATGGGCAAGAGTGCAACGAGCAGGATGGGTGTGGAGTCCTGGGAGACGCTGCCTCGGAAATACCCCCATTTCCCCAGGGCCAACCCAAGTATCGGAGCCGCAGGCGGCGGTGCAGAACAGGAGTGAGAACTCATGTCCTGACTCTCGGTCAGTGTACATCATTGTCCCAGGGCCCTTCTCTGTTCAGGAAGAAGAACATGGTGCTGGACATCAGCGGACCTGGGTGAGAATCTCACAGTCTCACTTCCAGCCTTGTGGCCTTGGACAACGTACACGGGAAGCTGGTGTCGACAATGCAAGCACGCTGCATCTGATGAGTGTGTGGAGGCTCAGGTGGAGAAGCCCAGGAGTCACCTGCACTTAGAGGTCCAAAACCCCCAAGGGGTCTGGGGGAAAGAGAGAAATGTGATGATCATCAGCAGAGAGGTAGAAGTGGAAATTTTCAAAGTATTCAATTATTAATGACTTTAACAGTGACTTCAATTGGGCATTAGGAAGGGACTGGGGAAGGTCTGAGAAGACTGGGGGGGTTCTACACACGTCAGAGTGTGCACCACACACACCTGCTCAAGCCCACGTGGGCTGGACCCTCAGCGTTCATGGCTCAGGCCTCTTGACGCAGGAGAGTCCGCAGAGAGGAGCCCTGCATTAGGTTGGACGGGCTTCCTCGCCGGACCCTTTCAGACACATCATCCCTTAAAACCGCAGCCCGGATGGCTGCGCTCAGCAATCATGTGTTTAAAAAGCAATAAGACTAAATGCTTTTCCGTTTCCCCTTTGAGAGACCATGTATGATAAATGATAGGCAATTTCATGGTTGGAGTTTCAATTTCCGAAAATATTAGCGCTAGTCCCCAAGCTCCACTTCAGAGATAAATTCTTTTTGGCAGCCTCCTCTGTTGTCTCCTAATTCCCTGATTCTGAATATATTTGGAAGTCTGGTGTGAATTTCATCCTCTCAGTCCCAGCATCCCCCTGTCTGGGCTGCGTTGGAAAGGGTATTACCCATCTGCCACTCTTCCGGGTTCTTTCTGCATTGGCTTCAAGTCGAAGGTGTTTATTAAGTGCCTCTGTCTTCCCAGCCCTGCGCTCAGTGTTGTTATGGTGGGTGTAAGGGAGCTACAATCAATCCTTCGATCGACAAACATCGGTCGTGGGTCTAGTGCCTCCAAGCTCAAAGCAATAGTAACGCTACAGTACCTGATACCTCATGTTTGTTTCACACTGTCCCCATTTCATTGCTGGGGAAACTGAGGCTCAGCGCTAACCTAGTAGAGTTGGGATGGACTAGTGGATGAGGGCAAAGTGGGAGAGAGCAAGAATTTACTGAGCACCTAGGATGGATCGAGTGCGGTGCTGAATGCTTGTTCAACCCTCGGCACAGGAGTATAAGCTATTCATCTGCACATAACTCTAGATGAGAGCAATTATCCCTTTTTTACAGAAGTGCAAACTGAGAATCAGAAAGGCTAGTCACCTTACCCAAGGATTCTCATCCACGGGACCACGCTGCCTCTCCTGGTGTCAGCAGAATGGATGGCGTCCCAATAATCGTCGCTAAACCACAGGAGTTCTCTTGTTGGAAAACATCAAAGCACCAAGTCAAGCCATAGAAGGAGACTAACCCACCTTTGCCCCTTTATCTGTCATTACTCAGCACCCTCTGCCTGCCCTAACCTTGGGCTCCCTCTTAAGTTTCCCAGGCCGGTGTCCTCATGTATCACCGGCCCTCGGGCCCATCCCCTGCTTTCTCTCATGTCAGCATCCTCCCCAAACCCTCCCCATCATGGGTCAGCTTAGATCCCTGTGGCAATCTCTCTCCTCTCTCCCATTCACTCACCCTTTAGAGGGGCTAGCTCGTACCCAGGATGACATTTTCTTCTTTTATAATCTCATAGATTGCTATCAAAATACCGAGCACAAAGCAGGTATTCCAAAAATCTTGAGGGAAGCACTGGAATAAAATGAAACGGAATGAAGTGGGGCAAAATGAGATTGAATCTCTCAGAATAGAGCAAGTGGAATGAATTGGAACAGAATGTAACGGAGTAGAACCAAGAAGAATAGGATGGCATAGGTGAAAAGAAGGAGAAAGAACAAAAATACAGAGTAGAACAGTATGGAACAGAATAAGAGAGGGTGGAACAGACTAAACAGGTTGAACTAGACTAGGCCAGCGTGGAACAGAATAGACCAGGATGGAAGAGAATAGAACCAGATGGAACAGAATAGAACAGGATGGAACAGATTAGACCAGGTCAGAACAGAATGGAACAGGATAGAAAAGAATAGAATTCAACAGACTAAAATAGAATGGAAGAGACTGGAACAGGTCTGAACAGAAGAGAGTGCAATGGAATAACAGGACTGTGGCTAAATGTTATATAACTGGATAAAATAAAACTCATTCCATTCATTCAATAAATATTTATCGGGTGCTAATCCATGCCAGGTGAGAAAAAAAATAGACATAGTTCCTGCCCTCATAGAGCATACTGTCTGGTGAAAGGGACCAAAAAAAAAAAGACATAAGTAAGCATTAATAAATACATAATTACCAAATATGAGTGTTCATGAGATACCATGAAAGAATGGACAGGTGGCCATTATTAAGAATAATTGGATGGGGAAAAAAAGAAGAATAGGATGGATGTGATAATATTAATAATAAAGAGGTCAGGAAAGCTGAGACCTAAAAAGTGAGGAGGAGCCAGAGACACTTGAAGGACTAGGGAAGAGCATTCTAGGCAGAGGGAACAGCATGTACAAAAGCCCTGAGGCAGGAAAGTGTTTAACCTGTTCAGGAGCTTAAAGAAGTTCAGTGTGAACAGAGCTCAGGGAGCAAGGTCTAGAGTGACAGGGGAAGATGGGGAAGGCAGGCAGGGGCCAGATGTCAGAGGGCCTGGGGGGAGTTTGGATTTCCAACTAAGTGTGATGAGAAGCCACTAAAGGGAGCAACAGGAACTACGGTGTGTTTCATGCTTCCTCTTTGGCTGCGGTAAAGGAATGAATTAGGGCAGGGAGGCCATTTAGGTCTCTACTGTGGTCGACCAGGTAGTGATGTAAGTGGCTGGGAGCAGAGTAGCAGTGGCACCAGAGCGGGAGAGATGCAGCTGACTGGAGAAATCCTTGTAAACACAGCCCAGGGATTTGCCAATGTTTTGGACATGGGGGTGGCAGAAAGGGCGATCTGAAGGCGCTACCGGGGGTTGGTGTTTCTATTTCCTGAGATGATGCTAAAGAGAGGTGGTTTAAGGAGGAAACTCAAGTTTTCTTTTAAATTCTAAGGCTCAGATGCTTAGGTCATGTCCAAATAGAGATGTTAAGCAGGTCTGGAGATAGAAGCCTGGAGCTCTGAGGTGGGAGGTCTGAGCTGGAGGTCTAAACTGAGGAGTTGTCAGCATATAAATACTGTGCAATGCCTTGGGATTGAATGAATCACATATGCAGTCGTGCAATGCAGAACTTCATCAAAGCGTGTTCCATGGACTCCTTGCATAGGAATCCCTCGGGGTGCTAGTTGAACGTGCAAATTTCTAGGCCTCCAGGCCACTAAAATGGATCTCTGGGGATGGGGCTCAGGAGCCTGCATGGTTAGCAATTGCCCTTGGAGTGTTTGGATGCCGTCTAAGATGTGTGAAACACTGGTCTGGGGAGAGAATAGAGGAGGGCAGAGCCCCATCACAGAGAAAGGTGTACATCTGCACATTGAGAAGGAGAAGCCAGCAAAGAAGACAGAGCAGGAGTAGCCAGAGAAATAGGAGATAAATCAGGAGAGGATGGTGTCTCAGAGGCCAGGAGAGGGGGTGTTATCAAGACCTGGTGCTCAACTGAGCCTGTGTAGGCTGTGCTGAGTAGGATGAGCCCAGGAGCGCTCCCGTGGGACGTGGCCATGCGCACACCACCGGGCTGGGGATGGCTGGGCCACACCAGAGTGGAGTGGACACGAGGAGGACACTCCAGCAACAAAGTGGGGGCGTGGAATGGACCACGTGCTAGACCTGCCATCCAAGTCAATGGAACATTTGAGGACAGACGCACCAACATATTTCACTTGCGATTTTATCCGCTCTGGTACCAGCTCCCAGAGTCCTCTGGCTGAGGGGAGTAGACAGGCTAGCACATACCACGAAGGCTTCCGTTCCCACCTTCCTCACACCGAGCCCAGCATCCTCAGATGTCCTGCTCCTCCCGAGAGACCACGCCGCTGAGGACTTCCTTTAGGTCCCGTCTCCCTCCCTAGGCATGTTCCCACCTGTGCCTCTCCCCTCTTCTTTAGAGCGCTTTGCAGGCTGCAGTCAACTGGTATATGTACTACGGACCCACTGTGATCTGTGCCCGCGGGCTCCACCTCCCAGGAGTGAATGGCTAAGGATGCAATATCTTGCCATAGCAGGTTGGCACTTTTTGGCAAGAAGGCCTTCCTGGCATCGCACAGATCTTCTTGACCACCCCCCTCCAACCCCAAGCAGCTGCCGGGTCCACCAGAGCCCTGATGCTCAGCTGGCAATGAAATGGGCACCTTTTTTTTTTTTTCAGAGAGGAAACCAAAGCTCACGTTTATTGATACCATCAAGGCTTGGCGCTGGGTCCGGGGTATAGAAATTGTTGCCTCGCCCCCATCTCCCCTCCGGTAGGAGTGAAGCCCCCGGAGAAGGGAGGGAGGAGGGCGGCGGCGGAAGGACCCTGGAGCCACAGGGACGGGCCGCAGGGAGCTCAAGGGGCACCTTTTAAAAGACACATTCAACGGCATATTCGACTTTCATGTTCACAAAACAGAAGCCAAAAACCTATCGCTTGCATAACACGAACCTCAAAAAGCAAGCCAAGAGCATTTTCTTGTTGATGGGGGCTACTGGAAACAAAAAGAGATTTTCAGCTGGGGACAAACCCCTGGGGGGATCTTTCAAAACCAAAATTGTTGGGGTGTTTATGTTTTTCAAAAGGTTAAATGAGGGCTTCCCTGGTGGCGCAGTGGTTGAGAATCTGCCTGCCAATGCAGGGGACACGGGTTCGAGCCCTGGTCTGGGAAGATCCCACATGCCGCGGAGCAACTAGGCCCGTGAGCCACAACTACTGAGCCTGCGCCCCGCAACAAGAGAGGCCGCGATAGCGAGAGGCCCGCGCACCGCGATGAAAAGGGGCTCCCGCTCGCCACAACTAGAGACAGCCCTCGCGCAAAACCAAAGACCCAACACAGCCATAAATAAATAAATAAATAAAATATTAAAAAAAAAAAAAAAGTTAAATGATATTAGGAGGTAGTGACAGGAGCAAAGCCCAGCCTTGCTTCCCCCAGGTGGGAATTTCATTCTGTTACAAGTGTGCCTCTCCAGCCCACGCTCCCGAGGGGCCGCACACAGCTCAGAAGACCTGAGGAGGCCCTGCCATCCATCTGGAGGCAAATTCCTGGCAAGAAGCAGCACGGAGAGACTTCACAGCCCTCCCTGAACCTCTCCAGAAGAATCTGCTGCAGCAGAGGGATTTTCCCCAGGAGAGCAAATGACAACACAGCTCCTGTTTGTTTTTGATGCAGCAAGGAGCCAGGAACATCTGCTCCAAGAAGCCACTTGAAAGATAATCAGGCAGCAATGTTGGCAAAACAGCTGTGTGGCAGGCAGGGAAGAGGGTGGCCAGGAGCAGGGAGGGTGGGGGAGTAGGAGGAGGGACCTTAAGCTCTGAGCTCGGAGCAGCCGCCTGGGAAGCCCCCCACCCCAGCCCACAACCATGGAGCTCAGAGGGAACTTCTGCTTGGCTGAGAGCAGCTCACATGAGAGACCCACTCTGCTAACATCCCTAATTATCCTCACGGAGAAATGCTGGATCTATTTCATATTTCCTGCAGGATTCAACTCAATTTTTAGGACAGGACTGAAAATGTTGAATTTTTCCTGAACCTGTGACCCTGGAACACAGCAAGGGTTAGAGAAATCCCCCCATCCTTTTTTGTTTCAGAACAAAATGTAGTTCATCATCATCCTTCCCCATGTGACTCAGAAAAGACTCATGATTTCCCCTTGTTTACCCATGACAGAGCAGACACAGACCCTCCAAATTCCATTCCCTTTCTTATAAATGATTAGCTGAACTGTTTTGTCTCCAGTAATCAAATGGAACAAGATGCTTGTTAACCAAACAGTTTAAGTTTCTCTCCTTCATCCAGGCCCCTGAACTTGAAGCCACCCTCAGCCTGAGCCAGCGTACAACCCCTCCTTAACGGCCCCTCTAAAGAACAGGCTGGCCTCAGGGTAAAACATCTTCTGATCTACTGTCCCTTTGAACTCGGAGGAGAGTGCAAGGAGGACAGATCACTCTTATTTGTTATTTCCGGGTCAGTCCATCACCATCATTCACACACACAGTGCTGATTACATTAATTAAACATGCGTGTGTGTGTTGTGTGTACGTGTGTGTGTGTGTGTGTGTGTGTGTGTGTGTGTGTGGTCTTAGTTTGGCTCCTCCCAGAGGGAGACCCTGAGACAAGAATTTGAGGGAAAGTACTTCATTTGAGAGGTAATCGCAGGAAACACCAAGAAGGGAGTGTAGGAAGCAGTCAGGGAAGGGAAGGTGGCCAGTGTGGGCTCTGTTAATGGGCAGGTGATGGCTGTGAGCAGCAATGGCTCATTTGGGAGGTAGCCAGGTGGCTCTTACTTGTCCAAAATCTACCTATACCCTAAAGTCCTCAAGTCTCCCCTCTTGTGTGGAATTTCTCCCCATGGATGTCCCAGAAGGTAGGAAAAGGAAGGGTCATTTAGGACTCTGGTTTTCAAGCTGCATTCCCCATGGAAACTCAGAACTCTGGGAGTTACTTCAGTGGCTACTAGTGCCAGGGAACTAGTGGTCAGAGCTGCCATCTCCACCCTCACTTCAACTGGAACATCTCAATTTTTTTCTCCTTAAAATACTGTGCTTTCACTTCCAATATTTTTGGAAAGGTTCAGCAGCTTAAAAGTAAAGGCCAGGTCTACTTCTGGTTCCAGGTAGGTGGAACAGATGTGCTTTCCCCTATTCCTCCGGCTAAGGACAACTGCATCCCTGGACATTATATATAAAACAATCATAGGCAGACTCTGAGAGGTGGATAGACAAAAGCAGACCAACTAGGGATATCAGGACCCAAGGAACTATACACTGATGAGTTCCTTGGTTTTTCTTTGTGCTTCATACATCCCAGACTTGGAGCTGAAAAAGCCAACAACCCAGAAACTTCAATGACCACAGACCAAAAAAATTTCCAATAAAAGCTTGTTCTCTTGTCAAAGCACAACCTAGAAAGACAGGAAAGAGTTAGACAATACTGTTCTACTCTAGGCAAACACCACAGGAAAAACTGTGGCCCCTTCCCTACCCATGCCAGCAAAGTTCAAGTGGGGAGCCTAGACTTCTACCCTACTCAGCAGTAACAAGGCATTCCTTCCTTCTCCCCACTGGGGTGTGGTGTTAGAGGAGGCCCAGTGGGGAGTCAAGACTTTTACCATAGCTCAGGGAGCAGGGCCACCCCCACCTCAGTAGCAATGTAGACTGCTGGAACTCCCAACCCCACCCAGGGGTGATGAGGGGTCCCCTCCTCACATGTCAGTGGAGGCTGAGTGCAGAATCTGGACTTCTACAGCACTTTGCAGTAACAAGTCAGTGTCTTCCCATCCCTCCCTGGCTGGAGTGGTGTCCAAAAAAGCCAGCTAACCCAGAGCATTTAAAATAAGATCCAGAGTCTCATAACACAATACAAAAATATCCAGATTTTAAAAAAAAAATTACTCATCATACCAAAAAAGATCTCAACTGAATGAAAAAAAGACAACCAATAGATGCCAACACCAAGATGACAAAGATGTGAGGATTATCTGACAAAGATTTGAAGGCAACCATGATAAAATGCTTCAATGAGAGATTATGAACATGCCCGAAACACATGAAAAAATAGCCTCAGCAAAGAAATAGAAGATATAAGAGAGAAACAAAAGGAAATTTTAGAACTGAAAAATATAATAACCAAAATTTAAAACTCACTGAATGGGCTCCACAGCATGGTAGAGGGAACAGAGAAAAGAATTCATGAACTGGAAGATAGAATAATATACACAACCTGAAAAGCAAAGAGAATATAGACTAAATAAATAAATAAACACAGCCTCGGAGATCTATGGGACTATAACAAAAGATCTAATTTCATGTCCTTGGAGTCTCAGAAGGAGAAGAGATAGAGGGCAGGATTGAAAAAGTCTAGAAGAAATAATGGCTGAAAACTTTGCAAATCTTAGTGAACCATAAACAGGACAAAGCCAAAGAAACCTATGCCAAGACTTCTGAAAACTAAAGACAAAATCTTGAAAGCAGGGCTTCCCTGGTGGCGCAGTGGTTGAGAGTCCGCCTGCCAATGCAGGGGACGCGGGTTCGAGCCCTGGTCTGGGAAGATCCCACATGCCGCGGAGCGGCTGGGCCCGTGAGCCACAACTACTGAGCCTGCGCGTCTGGAGCCTGTGCTCCGCAACAAGAGAGGCCGCGACAGTGAGAGGCCCACGACCGCGATGAAGAGTGGCCCCCGCTCGCCACAACCAAAGAAAGCCCTCACACAGAAACGAAGACCCAACACAGCCAAAAATAAATAAATAAATAAATAAATAAATTTAAGAATAGTTTTTAAAAAAAAAAAAAAAAAATCTTGAAAGCAGCCAGAGAGAAATAACACCTCAGCTATATAGGAAAAACTATTCAAAGGACAACATATTTCTCATCAGAAATCATGGAGACCTGAAGAAGTGGCACAATATTCTTCAAGTGCTGAAGGAAAAAAAAGGGTCAACCCAGAATCCTATACTCAGCAGAAATATCCTTAGAAAATGAAGATGCATACTGAATAAGGAAAATTAGGAGAATTTGTTTACAACACACCTACTCAAAAATAAATAAAGGAAGTTCTCTATGCACAAAGGAGACAATAGAAGAAGAAAACTTGAAACATTAGGAAGGAATAAAGAACACTGAGCATAAATGTGGGTAAAAAAAAAATAGACTTTCCTTCTGTTATTGAATTTTCTAGATTATGTTTGTTGGAGAAACAATTATAACACTATCTGACGTGGTTTTAAATGGCAGGAGGGGAAAGAGTTAAGACAATTTAAACTGGGGGAGAGTAAAAAGACATAAAAGGAGGTAAGGTTTTTACACTTCACTGGATGAGAAAAATGGTGATACCAGTAGATTGTGATACGTTATATATATATATATATAATGTAATACTGAGAGCAACCACTAAAATGCTATACAAAGAGATATGATCAAGACACTATAGATGAATTTGATAAAGTTGCAGGATACAAAATTAATGCACAGAAATCTCTTGTATTCCTATACACTAATGATGAAAAATCTGAAAGAGAAATTAAGGAAACACTCCCATTTACCATTGCAACAAAAAGAATAAAATATCTAGGAATAAACCTACCTAGGGAGACAAAAGACCTGTATGCAGAAAACTACAAGACACTGATGAAAGAAATTAAAGATGATACCAACAGATGGAGAGATATACCATGTTCTTGGATTGGAAGAAACAATATTGTGAAAATGACTATACTACCCAAAGCAACCTACAGATTCAATGCAATCCCTATCAAATTGCAAATGGCATTTTTTTTACAGAACTAGAACAAAAAATCTTAAAATTTGTATGGAGACACAAAAGACCCCGAATAGCCAAAGCAGTCTTGAGGGAAAAAACAGAGCTGGAGGAATCAGACTCCCTGACTTCAGATGATACTACAAAGCTACAGTCATCAAGACAATATGGTACTGGCACAAAAACAGAAATGTAGATCAATGGAACAAGATAGAAAGCCCAGAGATAAACCCATGCACCTATGGTCAACTAATCTATGACAAAGGAGACAAGGATATACAACGGAGAAAAGACAGTCTCTTCAATAAATGGTGCTGGGAAAACAGGACAGCTACATGTAAAAGAATGAAATTAGAACACTCGCTAACACCATACAGAAAAATAAACTCAAAATGGATTAGAGACCTAAATCTAAGACTGGACACTATCAAACTCTTAGAGGAAAACATAGGAAGAACACTCTTTGACATAAATCACAGCAAGATCTTTTTTGATCCACCTCCTAGAGTAATGGAAATAAAAACAAAAATAAACAAATGGGACCTAATGAAACTTCAAAGCTTTTGCACAGCAAAGGAAACCATAAACAAGACGAAAAGACAACCCTCAGAATGGGAGAAAATATTTGCAAACGAATCAACAGACAAAGGATTAATCTCCAAAATATATAAACAGCTCATTCAGCTCAATATTAAAGAAAAAAACAACCCAATCCAAAAATGGGCAGAAGACCTAAATAAACATTTCTCCAAAGAAGACATACAGATGGCCAAGAAGCACATGAAAAGCTGCTCAACATCACTAATTACTAGAGAAATGCAAATCAAAACTACAATGAGGTATCACCTCACACCAGTTAGAATGGGCATCATCAGAAAATCTACAAACAGCAAATGCTGGAGAGGGTGTGGAGAAAAGGGAACCCTCTTGCACTGTTGGTGGGAATGTAAATTGATACAGCCACTATGGAGAACAGTAGGGAGATTCCTTAGAAAACTAAAAATAGAATTACCATGTGACCCAGCAATCCCACTACTGGGCATATACCCAGAGAAAACCATAATTCAAAAAGACACATGCACCCCAATGTTCATTGCAGCACTATTTACAATAGCCAGGTCACGGAAGCAACCTAAATGTCCGTCAACAGACAAACGGATAAAGAAGATGTGGTACATATATACAATGGAATATTACTCAGCCATAAAAAGGAACGAAATTGGGGCATTTGTAGAGACATGGATGGATCTAGACACTGTCATAGAGAGTGAAGTAAGTCAGAGAAAAACAAATATTGTATATTAACGCATATATGTGGAACCTAGAAAAATGGTACAGATGAACCGGTTTGCAGGGCAGAAATGGAGACACAGATGTAGAGAACAAATGTATGGACACCAAGGGGGGAAAGTGGCAGGGAGTGATGGTGGTGGTGGTGGTGTGATGAATTGGGAGATTGGGATTGACATATATACACTAATATGTATAAAATGGATAATTAATAAGAACCTGCTGTATAAAAAAATAAATTAAATTAAATTAAAAAAAAAAGACACTATAGATAAATCAAAACGGAATTCTATAAAATGTTCATGTAACTCATAGAAAGTATGAAAAAGAAAACAGAGAGATAAAAAACAGAGAAAAGAAACAGAAAATAAAACACAAAATTAAATCTTGAAATATAAAACATTAAATTAATTATAAATGGTCTAAATATACCAGTTAAAGGACAGAGATTGGAAGAGTGAATTAAAAAGCATGACCCAACCAAATGCTACCACAGCACACTCACTTCAAATGCGACATAGGCAGGATGAAATAAAAGAAAGGAAAGATACATCATGCAAATATTAACCAAAAGGAAGCAGGAGTGGCTATATTAATAATCAACCAAAGTAGACTTCAGAGCACAAAAAAAATTACTGGAGACAAGAGAAGGACATTGTAAAACCAGGAAGACATAGAAATCCTAAATGCTAATTCACCAAAAAACAGTGATGCAAAATACATGAAGCAAAAGCCAATAGAACTAAAAGGAGAAATAATCAAATCCACAATTATAATTAAAGACTTAAATATCCCTCTCTCAGTAATTTATATACAACTATACAGAAAACAAGCAAGAATATAGAAGAAATCAACACCATCAACCAACAGGTTCTCATCAACTTTTATAGAACACTCTACTCAACAACAGCAGACTACACATTATTTTCAAGTGCCCAAAGAACATATACCAAGATAGACTATATCCTGGGCTATAAAATAAACCTCAAATTTAAAACAATTGAGACCATACAGAGTGTGTTCTCCAACAACAATGAAACCAAGCTAGAAATCAGTAACAGAAAAATAACAGGAAAATCTCCAAACATCTAGAAACTAAGGAAGCCACTATTAAATAACCCATAGGTCAAAGAGGAAGTCTCAAGGGGGATTTAAAAATACATGGAACTCAATGAAAATGAAAATATAACAAGTCAAAATTTGTGGGACACAGCTAAAGTCATGCTGAAAGGAAAATTTGTAGCACTAAGTGCTTACATTAGAAAAGAGGAAAAGTTTCAAACCAATAATCTAAGCTCCCACCTCAAGACCCGAAACAAAGAAGAGTAAAATAAACCTAAAGCAAACAGAATGAAGGAAATAATAAATATAAGCATAAATTTGATGAAATTGACAACAGAAAAACAATTGAGAAAACAAATGAAACAAAGAGCTGGTTCTTTGAAAAAATCAATAGAATTGACTAATTTCTAGAAAACCTCACAAAGAAAAAAAAAAGAGATAGAAAACACAAATTACCAATATCAGAAATGAAACAAGAGATATCACTACAGACCCTGCAGACATCAAAAGCATAACAGGGAATACTACAGCAATCTACATAAATAAATTTGATAATTTAGATGAAATGGACCAACTCCTTAAAAAATACAAACTACCACAATTCACCTAATATGAAATAAATCATTTGAATAGTGCTGTAATCTAAAATTATTCAAGGAAACTGAATTCACAATTTTTTTTTAATTCCCAGGAAAGAAATCTCCAGACTCAAATGGGTTCACAGGAGAATTCTACCAAATGCTTAAAGAAGAATTAACACCAATTCTACACAATCTCTTCCAGAAAGAGGAAGACTCAACAGAGTAAAATTGTCAATTCTTCCAAAGTAGTATATAGGTTTAACACAATTCCTATCAAAATCTCAGAAAGACTTTTTGTAGACAAGATTATTCTAAAATTTATATGAAAAGGCAAAGAACTAAAATAGCTAAAACAGTTTTGAAAAAGAATAAAGTGGGAGGAATCTATCTACCAGATTTCAGACTTATATAGCCACTGTAATCAAGGCTGTATAGTAAGGGCAGAAGGATAGACATATGTATCAATAGAACAGAACAGAGAGCCCAGAAATAGACCCACACAAATATGCCCAACTGATTTTGACAAAGATACAAAAGCAATTCGATGGAATAAACATAGCCTTTTCTACAAATGGTGCTGGAGCAATTGGACATCCATAGGCTTGCTGGGTCAGCTTCCAGACTCACCTGTGTCTTTAGAAAATCTAGATAATGGGTGAAACAAACAGAACGTGATAAGAAGCCCAAGTGTATAAATTGCTGTACAAAATTAAAGGGATTGAGGGAAGGAGAGGAGAAAGGAGAGAAACAGAAAGTCTGGGTATTGGAAAGAGTGTTGGTGGAACATTGAGGAGCAGGCATGTTTAGATGGGGAGAGGCCATAGAGCAGCTACAGGACTGAGAAGATCGGAGGAGAGGCAATGGGATTTTGAGAAGGGTCATCATGCGGATCTCCTTTAACGCCCTGTGAGAGATGCAATCTAGATTGGAATTGCTTTTATTTTTGTTTTCTGGAATATTTTCTTTGAATGTAATGTCGTGGTGAGACTGGGCACTGTGGGGCTCCACTTAATATTAGAGTTACACATTCTTCACGTCTCCTCCTCCCTAAAGCTCCGTGCTGCAGCCGAGCCAAGGAGCCATAGACAACATGGGTAACTTGCCTCCGGGCTTGACCTAGACCCTCAGAACCATCTACCTGCAAATCATGCTCCCATTCAGCTCTTTAAAGTCCACAAGGTGGCACAAATTTTAGGGACTGAAAAGTAAGATGACAAAAGGGTGCTTTAGGAAGGCCAGTTGGATAGTGATGTGCCAACTAGAGAGATCTACCACTGGGTACAAGTTGTCACCCTAGCACGGTGTCTGGTGTAGAGTATAATCCCTGGAAATATTTGACTGACGGCTGGCCCAATCGATCACATTACTGATGTGGACTAGAATTAAAGCAACAAAAACAGAAGAGAAGAATTAACAGAACTGAACGTGAGGCCCTTGGAGAGAATGATGAGATAAGACGACCATGAGATTTGGGACACTGGAGACTGGCAAGAACTTTCATTGCAGTAAGGAAGCCAGAAGGGAGACCAGGGTGGACAGGTGACCACAGTTTGGGATCTTCCAAGCTTGTGGTATTGTTGGGTTGTCTGAGTAAAGCTGTCCAGTGGGCAGGTAGACAAGGGGTGCTGGGGTCCAAGAGGCAGCTTTGGGAATCTTCTTCACCAAGGTGACCTCTGGAGCAAAGGAGACAGAAAGCAAAAGGTCCTGGCAGGCCACGGAGCCCCCTTTGCTGTCTGTAAAGGGAGAAAGAGAAGTTTCCAGTCCTGGACCCATGTCCTTCCAGCAACCACACCTCCTCCCACAGCTCCTCCATCCCCCAGAGGAACAAGGCCCCACCAAGATCAGATAAAGAGGTTCCCCATGATGTCTGTGCTCAACGCCAAAGCTGGCATGCCTAAGTTGCTTTCTGACTCTCTCCTGCTTCTTTTCCTTTTCATCTCTCTCTGCCTCTCTTTTCTCACCCTCTCTCTATCTCTCCGTCTCTCTGTTTCTGCCTCCCTCTCTTATGCTCTCTCTCTATGCTCACACAAACTCACAAGAACATATGAATTTTTAAGAGACCAAGAACTCAGGGAGACTCATGGAAAGGGCTCTAGCTGACTGGCATCAGCGGGCCTCCTTAGCCACCTTCAGTGGGTGATATATTATGGAAATACATTAAGGAGCTGTCCCGCTGACAGCAAGCTAAGGTACAATGTCAAGGTACCAGCCCTGGGATGATGAACGTCCCCCATAGATCAGGACACCATCACCCTGATTACACTCCAGCACTGTGTGTCAGTGTGCTGCGGGGGTGTGATGAACGGTGGGGATCCATCATCAGCTGATGGCCCATTCCCAACACAACACTCATATCCAGGAGATGATTTAGGGGCAGAGCTGGAACCCCTCCCAAGATGCACACACAGCAAAAGTGGACTTTTTCCTTTCTACTAAAGGGAGAAGTTTGAGGAGAGAAACACTTGTAGAGTATAGCTTCAGGGTCAAGGGCTTGGGATTCAGATAGTCCTGGGTTTAAATTCTAGCTCCTCTATTTAAAAGCTACATGACATGGGGGCAAAATTTCCTCTCTCTCTGAGATCATTGCCTTGTATGTAAAATGGGGATAATAATACTAGCCTCCCAGGATTAAAGTGAGGTTCAAATGAAATAATGCAGGTTAAAACATACAGCACAGAGCCAGACTCAGTGTCCTGGGACAACCACCCTGACCTGTTCAGTGTGCACACAGCAGGAGTTGCAAGCCCCAACCTCCAGCTGTTAGTGGAGGCCCAGGAGGCTGCAGACTCCTGCACCTCTCTTCAATTGCACCACCTTAACCTCTACCTTCCCTCTTCCTTCCCTGATGGCGCCAAGGCCTGTGGGAGAGGTCCTGAGGACACCCATCTCAAGTCAGCCACCTAGCCTTCTTTCAGGATTGCCCATCAATCCATCTCCCCATCCATTCTTCATTCACTTGATAGGTATTGAGTACCCACTAGGTGCCAGACACTGTTCTAGGCACTGAGAACACAGAAGTGAATGAAACAGAAGAAAACTCCTGTCGTCATGTGCCAACATAATTACTGAGTCCTTTGATCAATTGATACATCTGTCTGTGGGCAGTAGCCCTGCCAGAGGGCCCATGAGCCCAGCCCTGACCCAAATGAACTATGAGATGACTGTGACTTTTAACTGTGAGGTTCAAAGAGAATTGCATCATGAGAGCTCTCAACGGGACCATAGTCATGCCCTCATCAGATCCCAAGAGGCTGAAGTCCAGGGGTGGATGGTGAGTTGCCTAAGGTCATGCAAGGAGCATGAGGTTAAGTCAGGGCTAGAACTCAACAGAGTCCTGGAACTTAAAGTTTACCTGTGGATCTTAATGAACACCAGTCCAATTCCTCCTCTTATAGGTAAAGGAGCCACTTGGTTCCTGCCCTTAGGAAAATCCAGCCTCCCTGGAGAGAGGTGATACAGGTGCATGAAAAATTAGAACTTATATCATGTTCTCATAGGCTGTCCCATTTATCCTCACACAGCCCTGAGAGTCAAGTATCATGATCCCATTTTACAGGTGAGAGGACTGAGGGCAAGAAGTTAAGTAACAGGCCATGTTAATTCTTCCTCTCCTCCACCCTACACACAGAGGAGTAGCAAACTGAGATTCACTATACATACATGTGCACACCCTCACACACACACTTTTGATTATTTTTTAATTTTTAACATTTTATTGTAAGCATATTCCCATGTTGTTAAATATACCCTGATATATGCTTTTAAAAACGTATTCTACAAGATAAATATACCCCATTTTATTAATCTTTTGTTGTCATATGCCTCAATGACTTCCAATATTTAGGTTTGATAAATAATGTTGTGATGAACATTCTGACTCTATCACCAGTGTTTTCTCAGGGTATATGCCCAGTAGTGGGATTGCTGGATCATATGGTAGCTCTATTTTTAGTTTTTTAAGGAACCTCCATACTGTTCTCCATAGTGGCTGTATCCATTTACATTCCCACCAACAGGGTAGGAGGGTTCCCTTTTCTCCACACCCACTCCAGCATTTATTGTTTGTAGATTTTTTGATGATGGCCATTCTGACTGCTGTGAGGTAATACCTCCCTGTAGCTTTGATTTGCATTTCTCTAATGATTAGTGATGTTGAGCATCCTTTCATGTGTTTGTTGGCAATCTATATCTTCTTTGGAGAAATGTCTATTTAGGTCTTCTGCCTAAATTGGGTTCTTTGTGTTTTTTTTGACATTGAGCTGCATGAGCTGCTTGTATATTTTGGAGATTAATCCTTTGTCAGCTGCTTTGTTTGCAAATATTTTCTCCCATTCTGTGGGTTGTCTTTTCAACTTGTTTATGGTTTCCTTTGCTGTGCAAAAGCTTTTAAGTTTCATTAGGTCCCATGTGTTTATTTTTGTTTTTATTTCCATTTCTCTAGGAGGTGGGTCAAAAAGGATCTTGCTGTGATATATGTCATAGAGTGTTCTGCCTATGTTTTCCTCTAAGAGTTTTATACTGTCTGGCCTTACATTTAGGTCTTTAATCTATTTTGAGTTTATTTTTGTGTATGGCATTAGGGAGTGTTCTAATTTCATTCTTTTACATGTAGCTGTCCAGTTTTCCCAGCACCACTTATTGAAGAGATTGTCTTTTCTCCATTGTATATCCTTTCCTCCTTTATCAAAGATACGGTGACCATATGTGTGTGGGCTTATTTCTGGGCTTTCTATCCTGTTCCATTGATCTATATTTCTGTTTTTGTGCCAGTACCATACTGTCTTGATTACTGTAGCTTTGTAGTATAGTCTGAAGTCAGGGAGCCTGATTCCTCCAGCTCCATTCCTCCTTCTCAAGATCGCCCTGGCCATTTGGGATCCTTTGTGTTTCCATACAAATTGTGAAATTCTTTGTTCTAGTTCTGTGAAAAATGCCATTGGCAGTCTGATAGGGATTGCATTAAATCTGCAGACTGCCCTGGGCAATACAGTCATTTTCATAACGTTGATTCTTCCAGTCCAAGAACATGGTATATCTCTCCATCTGTTTGTATCATCTTTAATTTCTTTCATCAGTGTCCTACAGTTCTCTGCATACAGGTCCCTTGTCTTCTTAGGCAGGTCCACTCCCAGGCATTCCATTCCCTTTGCTGCAATGGCAAACAGGAGTGACTCCTTAATTTCCCTTTCAGATCTTTCGTCCTTAGTGTATAGGAATGCAAGAGATTTCTGTGCATTAATTTTGTATCCTGCTACTTTACCAAATTCATTGATTGGCTCTAGTAGTTTTCTGGTAGCATCTTTAGGATTCTCTATGTATAGTATCATGTCACCTGCAAACAGTGACGTTTTACTTCTTATTTTCTGATTTGGATTCCTTTTATTTCTTTTTCTGCTCTGATTGCTGTGGCTAAAACTTCCAAAGCTACATTGAATAATAGTGGTGAGAGTGGGCAACCTTGTCTTGTTCCTGAAGTGGAAGTGGTTTCAGTTTTTCACCAATGAGAACAATGTTGACTGTGGTTTTGTCATATATGGCCTTTATTATGTTGAGGTAAGTTCCCTCTTTGCCTACTTTCTGAAGAGTTTTTATCATAAATGGGTGTTGAATTTTGTCGAAAGCTTTTTCTGCATCTATTGAGATGATCATATGGTTTTTCTTATTCAATTTGTTAATATGGTGTATCACATTGATTGATTTGCATATATTGAAGAATCCTTGCATCTCTGGGATAAACCCCACTTGATCATGGTGTATGAACCGTTTAATGTGCTGTTGGATTCTGTTTGCTAGTATTTTGTTGAGGATTTTTGCATCTATGTTCATCAGTGATATTGGCCTGCAGTCTTCTTTTTTTGTGGCATCTTTGTCTGGTTTTGGTATCAGGGTGATGGTGGCCTCATAGAATGAGTTTGGGAGTGTTCCTCCCTCTGCTATATTTTGGAAGAGTTTGAGAAGGATGGGTGTTAGCTCTTCTCTAAATGTTTGATAGAATTCACCTGTGAAGCCATCTGGTCCTGGGCTTTTGCTTGTTGGAAGATTTTAAATCACAGTTTCAATTTCAGTGCTTGTGATTGGTCTGTTTATATTTTCTATTTCTTCCTGGTTCAGTCTCATATAGTTGCTTGTAGTAATCTCTCATGATCGTTTGTATTTCTGCAGTGTCGGTTGTTACTTCTCCTTTTTCATTTCTAATTCTGTTATTTGAGTCTTCTCCCTTTTTTTCTTGATGAGTCTGGCTAATGGTTTATCAATTTTGTTTATCTTCTCAAAGAACCAGCTTTTAGTTTTATTGATCTTTGCTGTCGTTCCTTCATTTCTTTTTCATTTATTTCTGATCAGTTCTCTGTCGAATCTGAATGAGATCCTTGCTGGGTAGAGTAATCTTTGTTGTAGATTTTTCCCTTTCATCACTTTAAATATGTCCTGCCACACCCTTCTGGCTTGCAGAGTTTCTGCTGAAAGATCAGCTGTTAACCTTATGGGGATTCACTTATATGTTATTTGTTGCTTTTCCCTTGCTGGTTTCAATATTTTTTCTTTGTATTTAGTTTTTGATAGTTTGATTAATAGGTGTCTTGGCATGTTTCTCCTTGGATTTATCCCGTGTGGGACTATCTGCACTTCCTGGACTTGATTGACTATTTCCTTTCCCATGTTAGGGAAATTTTCAACTATAATCTCTTCAAATATTTTCTCAGTCCCTTTCTTTTTCTCTTCTTCTTCTGGGACCCCTATAATTTGATTGTTGTTGTGTTTAATGTTGTCCCAGAAGTCTCTGAAACTGTCCTAAATTCTTTTCATTCTTTTTTCTTTATTCTGCTCTGTGGCAGTTATTTCCACTATTTTATCTTCCAGGTTACTTATCCGTTCTTCTGCCTCAGTTATTCTGCTATTGATTCCTTCTAGAGAATTTTTAATTTCATTTATTGTGTTGTTCATCATTGTTTGTTTCCTCTTTAGTTCTTCTAGGTCCTTATTAAACGTTTCTTATATTTTCTCCATTCTATTTCCAAGATTTTGGATCATCTTTACTATCATTACTCTGAATTCTTTTTCAGGTAGACTGCCTATTTCCTCTTCATTTGTTTGGTCTGGTGGATTTTTACCTTGCTCCTTCATCTGCTGTGTATTTCTCTGTCTTCTCATTTTGCTTATCTTACTGTGTTTGGGGTCTCCTTTTCACAGGCTGCAGGTTCGTAGTTCCCATTGCTTTTGGTGTCTGCCCCCAGGGGGTAAGGTTGGTTCAGTGGGTTGTGTAGGCTTCCTGGTGGAGGGGACTGGTGCCTGTGTTCTAGTGGATGAGGCTGGATCTTGCCTTTCTGGTGGGCAGGACCACGTCCGGTGGTGTGTTTTGGAGTGTCTGTGAACTTATTATGATTTTAGGCAGCCTCTCTGCTAATGGGTGGGGTTGTATTCCTGTCTTGCTAATAGTTTGGCATGGGGTGTCCAGCACTGGAGCTTGCTGGTCGTTGAGTGGGGCTGGGTCTTAGCGTTGAGACCAAGATCTCTGGGACAGCTCTCGCAGATTGATATTATGTGGGGCCAGGAGGTCTCTGGTGGTCCAATATCCTAACTCGGCTCTCCCACCTCAGAGGCTCAGGCCTGACAGCCAGCCAGAGCACCAAGACCCTGTCAGCCACACGGCTCTAAGCCACCTATATGCTTAGGAAGGTCGGAGAGCCACCTGTGGCACAGCACTTTGCAAGGTCAGGATGCTTTCCTATAGGCCATGAAACTGCCCTTAAACAAACAACCAATACATTGTATCATTACCCCCAGTAGCCAGATAACTCAGGAACTTGCTTCCAATCCCAGTGACTTTGGACCAGTGAGCTTGGCGGATTGATCACCAGTGTTTTCTTATGATGGATTCCTAGAAATAGAACTGTTGAGTCAAAAAACATTAAGACTGTTGAAATTCAACAGATTGTGACAATCTATGTTCCAGTTTCATCACACGGTCACAATATTTATTTCATCGTCTTCATCATCATTTTCATCATCATCATCAATCTTAACAACTGAACAGGTGAAATGGAATCTTGTTTTATTTTGCATTTCTTTGGCTAACAGTAAAATTAAACATTTTTTCATATGTTAGCCATTTGTATGTCTTATTTTGTAAATGTTTTTGCCAATTTTTCTACTGAGATCTTAGTCTTTTTTTTTTTTTTGGCTTTGTAAGAGCTCTTATAAGCTAAGGCTGTTAACCTTTTGCCATATCTGTTAGTAATATTTTTCTCAATTTGTCATTTATGTTTTAATTTTTTCATCTCTTAAAATATATTTTTGGAAGTTTTGCATAGACAATTTCCTTTGTGATTTCTTCAATTCCTTTTAAGTTTAGATAGGTGTTTCCCACTCTACGATAATTTAAATATTCACTTATGTTTTCTTCTATTGTTGTGGGGTTCCTTGTGTTTAATGCTATAATTTATCTGAAATTTACTTGAGAAAAAAGTAAAGATCTAAAATGATTGTCTCCCAAGTAGTCAACTTTCTCAACATCAGTTGTTAATCCACCCCTTTCGTATTGATTTGCAATGATTCTTTTTATCTCATGTGGCTTTTATACCCACAGTAAGGTTGGTTTTACAGTGATCAGTTATGTGCCACTGATACTGGCTGGTTCTGGAGCCAGTGCCTTGCTATACAATCGCTGCAGCTTTTAAATACATTAGAATATTGTTAAACAAATCATGTTTTCTTGCTCTTTCAAATATTTCTTAGCTATTTTTAGCTTGTTATTCTTTCAGGTTCATTACCAAATTACCACGTTTCCATTGAGATTTTGGTTCTAATTTTGCTAGATCTCCATATTAATTCAGGAAAAATGAATGTCTCTTCATCGTTCCTTTTTCCCAACGAAAAACATATTACAATTCTCCACTTACTCAAATCTTCTCTTACACAAAACTAATCAAGTTTTGTGGCTTCCTGCATGAAAATCCCACAGAATTCTCTCTGCGAATCATTCAGAGGCAGATGATGCTTTTGATTGCTTTTATCTTCAAACTGGTTATTGTGGGTATATAAGAAATTGATTGATTTTTGTATATTTTAGCTTGCATCTATTTTACCTTGCAGGGAGGAGAATATATTCACTAGCAATGTTCCCAGTGATTATTCACAAGAAAATTAGTGAGAGCAAAAGAATGGCTCTGCTCCCCGGGGTTCAGCCCTCCCCTTGCTGTGGGTGTGGGGACAGCCAGAAGGCACAGGATGCCCACTCCTCCAGCCATCTTCAAGTCTCAGACACAGGGCAGTGGGGTCCACCGGTGAAAGACAAAGTGTAGGTGGGAGAGGGGACCACAGTGATGAAAGCACCACCTGAATGGAGAAGCGCCAGGGGACGAGCTGCCACCATGAAAGTGTAGCTTTGGGAAGAGGAAAGAATGTCTAGAGAGAATTTCTGCAAAACTTTCTATGTATTTGGATGTGTAAATCCTCTGGGCATAGCTAGCCCTCCTAAGAAATCCTGCAGTAAAAATCCACATGATTCTTCAAGGTTCCTGCAGTCAAACTTAGGTTTCCTTTGAGTATAACTGTGTTCTGCGACTAAGCCACATGGGACCCTGAGGTTATTAGGGTTACCATTCCTTTGGCCACTTTAGCAAGTTCTATTATAAACTCTAAGAGTTCCTCTATTGATTCTCCTTGTTTTCTAGATATATGATTATATACCCTAAAATCCATAATAATTTTCTCTTATTTTCAATAGTTAAGGTGCTTTTTTTCCTGTACTTTATGAAATTTTGCCTTGGCTAAAAGTTCCAGGGAAATGTTTTAAAAGATATTGTTGACAGAGGATGTCTTTGTCTTATTCCTATCTTAAGATAGGTTTTCTTTATCAGATTAGGGAACGATCCTCTCTCCCAAGTCTTTTGAGTTGTATCTGGGTTGGGTTTTCTCCCCTGAGAATGTGTGCTTTCATGGTCATTTCAGTGGGAAGGGAGGGAGAGGCATAACTCCAATAACTCCTGCAGCACCAGCTATACCTCTACTAGTTACAGAGGACGCATGGGATGGTTCTGACTGATCACAGGGACACCATGCTCATGGCAACATACAGTGGACCAGAGGGAGAGGACCCCAGACGGCTGCTCCTTTGTCTCTCTGCAAAAGCAGAAACAGCCATCTGGAAAGGCAGTTGATTTTGTGATTAACCCCGAGGAGTTGGTCCTTCTGTGGCATTTTGGTTCTGTGGGATCCAGATATGTATCCCAAGTATTTGGGGCAAGAGATAGCCAAAGCTCTCGGGAGGGTGAAGCAGATGCCAGTGGCTTTTTCAACTCTTCTTGTTCCTCTGTTTTCTCTCCTTTTCTCATTCCCCTTTTTTCTCTTCTCTCTTTTCCTTTCTCTCCCCCTCCCTCTCCTTTGTTTCCTCCCCACCCCATCTCCTCTCTCCTCCTTTTCCCTCTTTTCCTTTTTTCTTCTCTCCCCCTTCCAGCCTCCCTGTAACTGTATCACTTCTCTGCCCATTGCCTTGTCTTCCCTATATTTCAACATCTTAACTTCTCCCTATATCATCTGTTCCTTTTCCTCCCTTCTCCCCTCTCTTTTTCTCTCTACCTTTTTCCTTTTCGACTCACATTTTTTACTTTGTTTCTCTCTTTCCTACAAAAAAACCCCAAAGAAAAACAAAACAAAAGACACACACACACACACACACACACACACACACAAACCACACAAATAAAATAGAGAGAGAACGAAAACAATTTGATAATGTTTGGATTGCCAAAGGCTGAAAGAGGCAAAGGCCATTTTATTACCCAAGGAGGAGCACCCATGTTTCTCGTCAAAGCTGGAGGGAAAATTACCGAGCTGTTACCTCCTCAAACTTCAGGTTCAACCAACACAAAGCCAAACAGTCAAGCACAGAAGGGCTGGAGGCAGGTTCTGACACAGTCTCCTGCCCATAAACCTCCCCCTCCCCACGCCCACCCATGCCTGCCCACATGCTCGCCTCTTCCCCCCACCCCCCGTCCTCCCTGCACACTTCCACTTACCTGGCCTGGACACCTCTCCAGAGCCCCATGAACATACACAAACCTTCACTTCTTCTTCTGCCACCAACCTCGGCCTATGCTCCCCTCATCTTTTTTTTTTTTTTTTTTTAACATCTTTATTGGAGTATAATTGCTTTACAATGTTGTGTTAGTTTCTGCTGTATAACAAAGTGAATCAGTTATACATATACATATATCCCCATATCTCCTCCCTCTTGCGTCTCCCTCCCACCCTTCCTATCCCACCCCTCTAGGTGGTCACAAAGCAGCGAGCTGATCTCCCTGTGCCATGTGGCTGCTTCCCACTAGCTATCTATTTTACCTTTGGTAGTGTATATATGTCCATGCCACTCTCCCACTTCGTCCCAGCTTACCCTTCCCCCTCCCCACGTCCTCAAGTCCATTCTCTACGTCTGTGTCTGCTCCCTTCATCTTCATCTTTGTAAATCCTCCCCAAACTCCCAAGCTGAGTTCAAATCCTACCTCTTCCGAGAAGCCTTCCCTGACCACCCCAGCTATCAGAAACTTCCTTTCTCTAAACTCCTGCAGAAGCACAGGATTCCAGCACTGCAGGAGCCTAAAACTCACCTAACCCAGCATCTCCCCAACCAAAACACATCTGAGACTTCAGAAAGCTAAATGACTTATAGAAGTCAGTAGCATCGATCAGCCCTAAGTGGTAAGAACAAATGAAAATACAACCTATGTGACTGGGAAATCATATATTACATTCTTTCCCATAGTTTCTCAAAGTATAAGCTTCTCAAAGTCAAGAATCACAACTTAGGGCTTCCCTGGTGGCGCAGTGGTTGACAATCTGCCTGCCAATGCAGGGGACACTGGTTCGAGCCCTGGTCTTGGAGGATCCCACATGCCGCGGAGCAACCAGGCCCGTGAGCCACAGCTACTGAGCCTGCGCGTCTGGAGCCTGTGCTCCACAACAAGAGAGGCCGTGACAGTGAGAGGTCCGCGCACAACGATGAAGAGTGGCCCCCGCTCGCCACAACTAGAGAAAGCCCTCACACAGAAACGAAGACCCAACACAGCCAAAAATAAATTAATTAATTGATTAAAAAAAAAATCACAACTTAGCATTCTTCTTATTCCCTAAAGTGGCCACAATGTAAATACTCAAGGACTTGAATGAATGAATGAATGGCTAAATGATGGGAGAGCAGCTAAATAAATGGAGTGACTATGTAAACGAATGATTCAGAGAGTGAGTGAATAAATGAATGACTGTAGGAACAAATCATTAAGCTGTTGTGTTAATAACTCAGGCAGGATAAGAAATGCCAAGGAAACTTCATCAGTAATGGTCCCCTTTTCAGTGATGGAGAAATCTGAAATGAGGATGAGGACAGACTGAGGTTGGGAGGTCTTGGAGTGGAGAGTGAAAAGCACTGGATTTAGATTCCAAAGACCTGGAGTGGTCCCTACCTGCCTCCCTCCTAGTGTTGCATGAGATCAAATGAGATCACGGATAGGAAAGCACTGGGCAAACTCTGAAGTGTTGTACATAGAACTTGTGGTGCCTCTTGACCACGATTATGAGGCCAGAGGGAGTCAATGGCGGGCCAGGCCATGTCTGCGTGTGAACAGGAACCAGGCCGACCTTGCTGACCAGGAGAGACCTTACCCACACAGGTGCTGCCAGTGTCATGCCTTGGCTGCTCTCCAAACCTTAGACACCTGGGACAAGAAGAGACATGCAAGATGCAAGGGCCATGGAGCACATGGGCTGACCAGGGACTTGTTCCTGGGAAGGGCTGCAGGCAGGAAAGGCTTTTCACCCACAGTGTGTACCACCCACAGTGGAAATGTCAGGTGCCCACCCAGCCCTCCATTCTCGCCCACATCCCCTTTGGACTGTGGGACTTTTAGCATCTGCATTTCGCTGAAGCATACACTTATAGCTTCTTATGAAAGAGTGTATTGGGCAGAGGAAATGGAAAACCTGGGGCCTGATTCACACTTGCCAATACTCAGAAAGTCCCCAAAACAGCCTCCATGGTGGGGACCCAGCTGCCTCATGATGGATGTCCCAGTTTGCTAATGGTGGCCACACAGACAGCATAGCCATGCGAGCCCTGCAGGACAGCTCCCCTCACTGCAGCCAGGAAGGCTTATATATTTCACCAGAGCCTTGCACCCCCAATGTCAGCTATACCAGAAGTTGTCAAGTCCTTTTGAAGTAATGGAAATCTTTCTTTGATTAGAAGGCTTAATGAAAGCCCAGTCATTAGAACAGATATAAGTGGAGCTTCCTCCAGTTGGATTGGGGGTGAAAAGCCCTGAATCCTCCCCTCCCCACCCTTAAAGCCACACACATACCTGGAGTCAAGTATGCCACCCCTTGAAGGCACCTGAGACATTGCTACAAATTTCTAGGACAGTGCCAAACACAGAGCTATTTTTTTTTTTTTTTTAGAGTTTCACTTAATTTTATCTATGTATTTATTTATTTATTTATTTATGGCTGTGTTGGGTCTTCGTTTCTGTGCGAGGGCCCTCCCCAGTTGCGGCAAGCGGGGGCCACTTTTCATCGCGGTGCGCCGGCCCCTCACTATCACGGCCTCTCCCGTTGCGGAGCACAGGCTCCAGACGCGCAGGCTCAGTAGTTGTGGCTCACGGGCCCAGCTGCTCCGCGGCATGTGGGATCTTCCCAGACCAGGGCTCGAACCCGTGTCCCCTGCATCGGCAGACAGACTCTCAACCACTGCACCACTAGGGAAGCCCACAGATCTATTTTTAAGGGTGAGTAAACTGAGACCTGAAGAGAAGACATCTCCGGGCCAAGACCAAGCAGCATATTAATGAGTGAGAATCCTGGCTCTGTCTGTCAGCCCAAGGCCGGTGAAGAGGCAGAAGAGCTATGACCGTGAGAATGACCTTCTGAGTCGGGGTGAGGTGATGATGAAGCACCAGTAGGAGTCATCGGGCAGTCTGCTTGGACCACGTGGTCTGACCCCGAAGCCTGCTCCTAACTGCAATGCTTGTAAAAGTGCATTGGAATCCTGAGTTTCTCAGGGAATCAATTAATCAGCGGGAGCATGAATGCCAGGGGCCTAGGTTCTAGCTCCTACTCTGCCTCTCACCTGCCAGAGACCTTGAGCCATTGCCTGTCTAACTTGAGTTTGACTCATGATCTTCAGGATCCCTTCTAGCTTCTGCGCTCCACATACAGGCAATGAGGTGAAGCTTTATCACCTACAGCTGGTACCAGAATTCCTCTAAGGCACAGAAGGTCTCTATTTGGGGAGATACCTTGAAGAGCAGATGGTGAGGTCTGAAGGCATGGGTGTGTGCCAGATCCAAGGCCATGGGGGCAGAGGTCAGCCTGCTCTGCAGGAAATGAGGCAAGGATCAGGGATTGCTTAAAATGGGGAAAATGAGAAGGGAGTGAGAGAGCCAGAGATGGGAGGAATTGGAGAGCAGAAGATGGTGCAAAAAGCTGTAGCTGCCTGGAGTAAAAGGCAAGGGAGAAGCATGAGTGGTGGGGTGGCCAGAGGGCATTTTAAGATCAGAAACACCTAATGTTCAACATGAAGTTGTTTGCCTTGCTGTGGTGTAAAACCTTCCTTCATTCCCACCCCCGCCCCACCCTGTATCTTCAAATTAATCTGCCTGACCCACAAATGCTTTGTACCATAGAATTGTTCTATGGAAAATGAGACGAGGCTGAACTTCCCGTCTGGGTCCATGAGCCATGAGATAGAGTAGGTGTGAAAGCAAGAGCCTGGGGCAGCGGGAGCTGATAGCATGTGATCCCCCAGCGGGTCTCAGGAATCTTGGGGTCCCTGGATCTCCACAGGGAGGAACTTTGGAGGTCTAAGCCAATCTTAGCTGGAACTCAAGAGGCAGAGACCACACATGACATATTAGCTGATTTCAATCATATGAAGTATTTATGTTGTACCCACTGTGTGTCCAGCTCAGAAGCGGAAGGCAGTGGTCGTGACATTTTAGTGCTTAATCAGGACCTTGGGAGCTTGTTAAAGATGAAGATTTCTAGGGCCAGATCTGACTTCAATGAGACTTAGACAACCACTAGGATGAGGTGGTGATATGATACCAGCCGTCAAGGAGCTTACAATGCCCCTGACTACTTTAGTGGCAGGATTCACCTGCAGGCCTCTGGCCACTGCCAGTTCCTATTGGTCAAGAGACCCCAGGCCTCGCACAGAGCAACCAATCTCAGCTGAGAGCCACGAGTCTTTGCCTTGGGATCTGAGCTCCAGACGCCAACATTACTGTCACCGGCACAGCGTTTCTCTGCCAATGTTAGCCCTCGGGAATGCTGTACCTTCTAGATGGAAAAACCCATTGACTTGAGCTCTAAAATCCTGACCTCACATGCCTGATCTCACATCCCCGGTGTCCCGGCCTGTTTCCAGCACCTGACTCCTTTCCTACCTCGACCAATGATTCCATCTGTCCTTCTCTGCCTCAGCTGGACCCTCTGGAATGACCTTGGCCAGCTTGCCTTACAGCCCTTCTTCTAGGACCAGTTTAGTTGGGGGAAATAAGACAAAGAGGATTAGAAGACAGAGAGGATTTCTCCAACATAGCCAAGCAAGTCTGGGAGGCTGGAGCCAAACAGAGATCAGAGCATCCAGAGGTACAGCCAGGAGGTCAGTCCAGTGGGAGGGAGAGAGTCTGATGGGCTGGAGGGGTTTCTGAGAAGGACATTAAAAAGGAATCAGAATGGGGAAACGTAAAGTTTTGTTCATTCATTCAGGCAGCAGACACGTGCTGAGGCCCTCTGCCTTAGGATACAAACATAAATTAGTCCAACCTTTTTCCTAAGGGGAGTGTACCATCTACCAGGGGGTGGAATCGATCCTTGAAGGTTGACAAGATTCTGAACAGTCAAAAGTTGGTGGAAGGGGACTTTCCTGGTGGCGCAGTGGTTGAGAATCCGCCTGCCAATGCAGGGGACACGGGTTCGAGCCCTGGTCCGGGAAGATCCCACATGCCGCAGAGCAACTAGGCCCGTGAGCCACAACTACTGAGCCTGCACGTCTGGATCCTGTGCTCCGCAACAAGAGAGGCCGCGATAGTGAGAGGCCCACGCACTGCGATGAAGAGTGGCCCCCGCTCGCCGCAACTAGAGAAAGCCCTCGCACAGAAACGAAGACCCAACACAGCCAAAAATATAAATAAATAAATAAATAAAATTTTTAAAAAAGAAAAGAAGTACATGGAGATACACTGTAACTCAACAGAACTTTCCTGTGCTCTGAGCCGGGCCTGCGCTGGGTGCTGGGGATGCAAAGGTGAATAATGCAATCTCTGCCCTGAATCACTAGAGCCAGTGTTACAACTCCAGAAAGTACAAGGGAGCCAGACGGCGGACGCCTCCTCTCACAAAGCATTGCCGTCCATCAGCGCGGGTGACACCGCAGACGCCGGGAGCCTCACCTCCCAGCAAAAGGACGGGTCAGCCGCTAATGTAAAGATAGCCGGCAGGGAGGGCTCCAGGGGCCTGAGAAGAGATGAAATTCAGTTTGGGGAGATAATCTCCCGCAGCTGCAATTAAGTCCCTGGCTCTGCCTGGGAGAGGCAGAGCCTTAATGAAAACAGCCCAAGAAAAACAAGTGGCAGCGAAAAATAAAATAAAATAAAAATAAGGTGGAAAAAAAAAAAAAGTGGCAGGACTGGTGCTCTTGAAGACAATGTAACCTAAATGGACAAACATAAAGCACCTACAAAAGGCAGGGTGGGGTGATATCCCCAGATGTGCTGCTTTCCCCTGCAGAATGATCCTGGGCAGAGCAGGCCGTGGGGAAACGCCTCCCTCCGATTTGTGCGGTAAAAAGGCTTCTCAGGTCAGGGCTGGGGAATCGCGGAAGGTTTTATTAATTTCTGGTTTTGTTGCTTTGTTGCTGTTGCTGCTCTTTTGCTTTTTTTGTTCTCAGTGAGGTCTGAAAAGTCAAGGTAGTTCTAGGTGGTGATGTTTTAAGCCAAAAGGCAGCCTGCTTTTTCACCAGGCAGCTTGTTGCGGGGTGGGGGGGGGGTGGGGGAGGGGTGGAGCTTTAGAGGAAAACACCCTGTCCTGAGAATCAGAGAAAGTCTGGCCCCGACAAGCTGTGTGACCTTGGGCAAGTCTCTTCCCCTCTCTGGGCCCGCTCCTCAGCTACCTTCCTCACCATACTGGGCGAGGGTCTATAACTATAAAAATAAGCAATTATTCCTTTTCAAGATGTAGAGAGAGAGGGAGAGGGGCAAGAATGAGGCCCTAGGCAAAGCAGGAGCTTCTGGAAGCAGATCTGGATCTTTGGCCAGCGTAAGTAGAGGTTGTTAGAAAAGGGGGCTGTGGCAGTAGGAAGTCTGAAGGGCGGTTCCCCTAGAAACAAACCGTGTGGGATGGGGTGTGCATTTCATCTGGTTTGGGAGTAGGGCTTGATTTCTAGCTCCTTCCCACCAACACAGCTTGAGGCTGAAATAACACCCTGTGTGTGTGCTGACCAGTCAGCTGAGGACCTCTAAGTGCCCGGGGAGATGCTAAAGGAGTGAAAATCAGAAGGACCACTACATCCAGCTTTTCCTTAACTCAGGGAGAGAGGAGATCCCAGAACTTTCTCTCTACTCTTTGCCAGTAGATGTTTTTTTTTAAAAAAAAACAAAACCAAAAACACACCTCATCAACGGATGAATGGATAAAGAGGTTGTGTTGTGAAAATTAGAATGCGTAACTTCTGTGAAAACCCCAATACAAAGCTGGTACTCCAAAATATCAAAGGGCTGAAGTACCTGCCCAGTGACGCCCAGCTCCTAAGAGAGCCAAGACTGGAACCCAGGGAAGTCTGACTCTAAAATCAGAACTTTTCCACACCAAACTGCCGCACCCTGACCTGCTTGGAGATAATGTCACTGAGCCAAACACTTAGTCACATGGTCTTTTCAGACAATGCAGTGACTCCCACCCAGGGTGCTCAGAATTCCCCACAGACCCCAACAAATAATGCAGGGGAAAAACAGCTCGTGCTGGGATTCACCAGAGGAAATAACCTGTTGAGAGACTGGAGGAGGAGGTAGGGAGAGACCAGTGAACCCCAGGCTTCCCTTCAGGCTGACGTCACTAACTTGATGCTGCAGAGGGACTTGGATTCACTGCCTCGGGAGCCTCCGCCCTGCTCCAGTACTACATGGGTTGTCACGTGTTGTTCTCTTTCCTTTAAACCATCTCAGTGCCCCACTGGTACTGTCAGCCAGGAGCTGGTAAGCAGACCTTCTGGTCACCAGGGAGGTAGGGAGCCAGGATCCAGCTCTGGGGGAGGCTGGGAGGTGTGATGGGGTTTGGGGGTTTGTCCCTCCACAGTTCTAGTTTATCTCAGTAAATTAAGGAAGGAAGGAGAGACTTTCCAATCAAGGTGGAAATTAACATCATTTGTATAATTCCCAGGACACAACTTTATTTTCCTTGAAAATGTGTGGTGCAAACAATGAGTTTCTTTCCTTTCACTAAACAGAGATCTGGGTGACCTGGAAGCTGCCTGGGGTGAGGATGAAGTGTGTTTACTGAGGGCATCCCTGTGCTGTGTCCTAAAGACCCATTCAATCCTCAAGACCACCCACAGGAGAGGGAGGGCTTAGTCTCTTTCAGGTGAAGAACCTGAAATTCCAAGAATATAAATGATTTCCCCAGGACACGTCAGATTCCACTTTCCGGCTACTTACATTCAAAGCCAGTCATGGTCCCACTACTTTCTTTCTGGTTTTTTTAAGTTTCCCCAAACAAGAACCCATCTCCTCCCTCTGCACCCAAGGTCATGGTGCTCCTAAAATCTCCTGGATTTTAGTTCTCTGCCAGCTCTGCTCTTAATTAAAGACAAAGATTGAACGCTCCTGGATTTGTTTTCAAGACCCCCCGTTGTGGAGCGAATGTTAACGTCAATAATCAAGGCTGAAGAAATTTTCAGTGTTTTTATTACAGTTTATCGAAATTGATGTGCCAATTGGCGACCAAGTGTCAGTCCGTGCCCATGCCGGGCTTGATGCAGGATTCAAATGAAGGCCAAGATGATGTCCTTAGCAGCCTGGCTGGTTAGATAAGACATAGGAAACGGCAGAGAACAATGTGGGACTGTTTTAACCAAGAACACAGAAACTCGGCTTCACCGCTGCGTGCTTTAATCTCTCTGAGGCTCCATTTCCTCATCTGCAAAATGGGAACAATGATGCTATCTGCCTACAGAGTTATTGTGAGGATTACACGAGACAGTCATCATAAACCGTTCAGCACAGTGCCAGCAGAACCAGCTTTAATAAATGCCCATTAAGATCGTTGTTGTCACAAGGGAGGTTGGAAACTGAAATTTATTAAGCAGCTCCTGTGTATCTCTGATCATTCAAGACAACTTTCAATCCTCAATCTAGTTAGTCCTCTATTATCATCTTTGCTTTCTAGATGAGAAAACTGAGGTTTGGGGACCCATCATGTGATGACTCACTAGCAAAGTGAAGATTGGGAACTAGGTCTGTTTGACAGTAAGACAGACACCAACAGATCAAAGCAAACAAACAGGTCTGTGGGTTTTTTGTGGGTTTTTTTGGCATTGTTGGGACCCTAAAATCTCTAGGATGTTCTGGACCAGGCTGTACTATAGGACATTCTGTGATGATGGAAATGTCCTAACTTGCACTGGCCAACACAGTAGAGCACTTGAAATGTGGCTAGTGTGACCAAGGAACTGAATTTTTAATTTTAGTAAAGTTTAGTTAATTGAAATGGAAATAGCCACACATGGCCAGTGGCTGCCATATTGGATAGCAAGGTCTAGACTGCAGCTCTCCATCCTCTCTAAACTTGCTTCCTAAACCCCCTCCCCACCCCTCCCGATGTCTCCCTGATGGTGACTCACTTACTCAGGTCCCCCCCCAGCACTGTGTTACCAACTCACATCCCACTTCAATCCCTGTCTCTGGTCCCTGGGTTTTGGTGACACTCCCTGTGCCCATCATGCCAACTTCTCCTCTTGAATTGACCTTTAGCTTCTCTCTGCCAACTGTTGTGCTCTGGTTTCCTGCTGCATCTAGCTCCCCAAACCAGGCCCAGGACCCTCAGAATCTTCACCCTTACCTGAACAGCCATCAACATCCCAGGCCCAGGTCCAGATGCCCTGGAGGGGCAACAAAGGGACAGAATGTTCAAAATTGACAAGACCAAGAAATCCCAAGATGTCTGGTTGTTTCCCTATGAGAAGTACACAGAGGATAAGTGAAGGTGCCCACTTCAGGGAGCTTACGCAGTCAGCGGGGAGACAGGATACACTGAAAATACCAAGAAGCCTATGGTTCCTCCAGGGCGAATGTGCTCCGGGGGCTAGGAGAAAAGAGCCGCATTCTGGGCTGGATTCCCCAGAGGAGCTCCCGGGAGAAGGTGAGGGCCCTCCCTGTCCAGGCTCCAGCCTCCTCCCTGCTGCTCTGACCTGTAAGGGCAGCTGGCAAGAAGGACATCGTGTCTTCCACCTGCAAGTTGGGTTTGGCCAAGTCGAGCAGCAGCAGGGGCTAGACGGCAGGAGGAAAGAGCAGGTCTCTGTGTTCCTCTGGCTTTCTCTCTGCCAGGTGGAGGGTTGGCAATGACCAAGTTCCTCTAGTGAAGGTGTGGCTCCTGCTTGCAGCCGTGGTTCTCTCGTGGTTCTGGTAAACGCTCCCTCCTCTCGCGCCTTCCAGCCAGGGATGGTAGCAGCTCCCCGCTGTCAGCAGGCGCCGAGCACTGAAGCATCACTTGTTGCTTTGCCTGTGCCCAAGCCACTCCCTTAGACTGTCCCTTCCTTAGTGCTCTTCAGTCATCCTTTCTGATGCATCATCACCAACTTCTTGCCAGGATCCTGATTTGATACAGGGTCTATGCTGGGTCTTAAAGGATGAGTAGGACTGATGCAGGCAGAGAAGAAAAGAAACTCAGAAAACAGGAGAAGACCAGGCAGAGGAGCAGGGGCAGAAGAGCCAAAGTCCTGGTCAGGATGGTGAGGCCAGGGGGCTGGAGACGGGACTCCGGGTCGGGGGAGCTGGAGCTGAAGCTGGGGCCGGGCGGTGGAGGCTTTCATCATAGGAGTCAGAACTGTGAGAGTGGGAAACCAAGGGACCCATGTCAAACTAGGATGATGCCCTGTTTCAACGTCCCTTGTGCACTGAAAGTTTCTATGGAACCAGGTATAGTAGGCTTCTAAGAGTCTCGTGAGCTAGGTGGGTGACCACACAACTGGCTTTTAAGTACACATGACACCACTGGTGAATAAACAAAGCTGCACTTGAATAGATTTCCTCTCTGGCTTCCATGAAAATCAAGTGAGAAATATTCCATTAATATTCAAGCTTATCTATCCTGTATCCAATTACCTATGGAGTCATAAATATATACTTCTGTCTGTTAGACAGGAACATTCAAATCCTGCCTCTTCGTATCTTATTGGCTAAGCAAATGCAAGGACACATTACGTAGTACCCAAGTGTAGATATATCACTGAGATCACTGTACTTGTCAATTTTCCCCTGCATAATTCAGATCTACTTTAGTTTGGGGAAAAAAAATGTTTCTAATACATATTTTATGCCAGATGCTGTATGAACAGAGTATGACATGCCTGAAATATTACATGTAATGAGACTGGGGCTATTCTTTAGCCATACTCAGCAGCTCCTAGGAAAGCATAGTGACCTCTGCTACCTTTATAGCCAAGAGAATGTGGGCACCTGGGCTGGCATTTGCAAAGACCCCACTGGCAGAATGACCATTGCTCCCTTAGCTGAAGGGATACAGAATTCTTTAATGGAATCATGAATTCATACATACAGAACTATGATAATACCTAAAAAGACAGGTGAAAAAATTCTGACTATATTTCTCAAACTTAAAAAAAGAAAAGATAGACTGCTTTGGCTGATATCTTGCCAAGATACCGTGATAACAAAAAGATTTTTGCATCATTTGCTTCCACCTGTTTACTTGCTGAGTGTCGGGATGATGGTACTTTGATCATCAGCAATGTTTTTAAAGAAAGATTTTATAAGGCTTATCCTTTTTCACAGGTTAATTGGTAACCTGAATTAACTAAATAGACCTAAAATTCAGGGTGAAGTGCAATGCCTGACTTGTTTGCATTTTTTTCCGCCATCCTTATTAATTCATGCAGGTAAAAAGTCCACAGTGAAGAACACACAGGAGGTGAAAAATAAATGTCCCAGTGACCCATTAGAAGCATTACCAATTAAACCACTGCTTTGTGAAAATCATTAACCAGCAAAATTGACAAAATTGAAAGTATCCATGTATTTGCCAAGGGAGTATGTAGAACAGTACAGCGTGTCTACACTGTTTTTCAATAGAATGTTATCTGTTCCTTTTATTTTTGACAATTCCTGTCCCTGTATCTTAAGCAGAACATTCTTTCTCCAAATTAAAACCAATTAAAAACTATTTAAGGAACACTCCTGCGACAACAACTTCTAACAGAAATAACAGCACTCACTGCAGAAACAAGGCAGCAGAAGTTGTGAAACTTATCGATGGCTTCGCTAATGTCACAATGGAGACATTCAAAGATTGCTTCTCATTTTCAAATTTGTCTGTGTTGACTGAATATCTTGGGGTGCTGACATGCTTTACTTTAGCGTATAAGTTTTGATGTTTGTTCAAATAGTTACTTTTTTTGCTCTATAGGATAGAATGGGATTTCATATTTAATACAGTTTCCTGTTTTATCATATATGGCTAAGGTGCCACATTAAACTTCTACTTTGGAAGTTTTACAGATGATGCCGTTGCATTGAAGGAGAATCTAAAATGCTTATATTTGCGCGGTGAATAGCAAAAACTAAACCATTACAGTTTTCAGAAGGGCAAAAGGGGGAAATTGAGTGTTCCGTCTGTATTGTGCACTGTATGATCCATTTTACTGCATTATTAATTTCCATCTTCCCAACAATTTTGAAAAGCAAGAATGTTTATTATCTCTTTGAACAAGTGAGGGGGCCCCCTTCACTCAGGGAGGTTTAGCAACTTGCTCAAGGTCAAGTAATATGGCTAGATTCCCACCTGGGTCTGTCTGGCTCCAAAACCCTCGTAAGGTCAAAGAGGGCTCTTTCCCACGAACCCAGGATCACGGGATGTTTCCTGCCAGCCTTAATGACCGTCTAAAATGGTGGAGCCAGCGGTCACCGAGGCAGAACTCGGCCCTCTGACGTGATCTGAGGGCACATTTGGCATCAGGCCAATCCCATGGCATAGCTCCAAGAGCTGCCCCATTTGAGTAGAGGGCACTCACACCATTAGCCCTACGATTACACTTCTGTGTTAGGTGCTCAAAGGGCCAGGCAGGTGCAGGGGTGAGTCCCAGCTCTGCCATATATAGACCTTGGGCTAAGCCGTAAAATCCACTGCACCTGCAAAAAAATCCTTAAAAATCAAAAAAATAAAGTGGGTGGTGGGTGGGAAATAATCTATCCAACATGAAAAGGCTGTCTGGAGGAATAAATTAAATGATCGGTGAAAAATCCTTGGAAAGGAGCATATACACAGAAGGCGTACGTCGGCTGCACGTAGAAGTTGTTAAGCCTGCAGTGAAGGGGCGCTGCCCCAGGTCCAGAGTGCTGCCTCGGATCCGCTATTCAAAGTGCAGCCCACAGACCAACGGCATCGGCATCACCCGGGAGATGGTTAGAAATGCAGGCTCTACCCCAGACCTACAGATTCCTTTCTAACAAGATTCAAGTGTGCGCATTCGAGTTTGAGAAGCACTGCCTTAGGCCTCCTGGTCTAACTCCCTAGGTCTCAACCTCCAGAGAGAGACATTAGCAATTATTCCTTATCACAAAAATAGAATCAAAGGGCCTGTGAAGCTCATGCAATCCAGGAACGGTGAATACCTGGCATAGGTGCCACCTTTCCGTTCCGAGCAACCAGGACAGACATTGCTAATCAATCAGGGAATTCTTTTTCACTGAGCTTCGAAGGAGCTGCTTTATCCTTCACGACGCACTCCAGGAACTCACTCTTTCTCTTGGCGTTAATATGCATATGAAACCTACTTCCTACCCTCCACCATGCTTTATTCATAGGTGGACCTTATCTCCCATTTAAGGCTGTTTTCCCAACTTTCCGACCAATTTAACATTTATCCCCTACAAAAATATTCCATTATCTGGTTACCTCGAGTCAGCAGAAACTGAGTGCTACCAGGGTTAAATGACATCCCCAAAGTAGAGAATCCTATTCCTCTGGCTCAACTCTTCTCTTTTTGTCCCGGTCCATCTCTGCTCCACCATCCACATCAGTGTTTCAGACCAAGGGAGGGAAGACTTGAAACCTCACAAAGAACCTAGGACATTATACTGATGCACACAAAAGCCAAGGTAGAAAGACACCAGGAAATTTTTTAAAATGTTCTGAGACCTTGAAGCACTCCTATGTGCCCTGGCAACCCAGCCCTGTCTCCTCCTGGGAGCTTGAGCCGGCATCTTTGCCAGCAGGAAAGGATGGTGTGCCGAGCCGGCCTCACTCCTGTGGCCTTCACCCAGTTTCCCAGCCGCCTGCCTCAAATGCTTTGTGCGAAAAGCTCCAAAATAGGAGTGATTTTCTGAACTTAATTTTTGTTCACATGTAATAGGAGACAGATACCCCCACTAAGCTGTTGTGCCAGTCGGCCAGTGGGAAGCAGCCCATATTTTTGGAAGATAAATCATTAAGAACTGGAATACAGGGTAGGCATATATACCAGCTGGATCCATTTTAAGTGAAAATTAATGGCAAAT
The DNA here is from genome assembly GCF_965194805.1 of Balaenoptera borealis. Taxonomy (NCBI): domain Eukaryota; kingdom Metazoa; phylum Chordata; class Mammalia; order Artiodactyla; family Balaenopteridae; genus Balaenoptera; species Balaenoptera borealis. Next base: position 117,550,639 of record NC_138866.1, on the reverse strand, counting down.
TCTTGTAACCACATTAAGGGCCATTGTCGTTCATTCGAAATCAGTTAAACATGAAAACCATTTTGAGTTCATGGAATATAAATATTTGTCTATGTTTTTTTGCCAGTGCTCCAGAGAGACTAGGAGGGGTTGGCAGATCGGTGCTCTATAAACACGCTCACAAAGGGCAAAAAATAAGGAACTTGACTCTTGTTGGGTTAAACTGTTTGTCAACTTTTCCATTTCCTCAGTCGGAAGATAATTAAACAGTAAGCAGATGTCAGAATCTAATTGTTTCAAGGAAAGATTGCTTAACGACTTATGTTGCCTGCAATTTCTGTGTATTGTCTGCAAACAACACTTTGGTGGGTACAGGAAGCAGAAAGCAACCACTTAGTCGCTCTCTCCATGGAGGCAAAGGCTCTCCTAACAAATACATCCAAGCAGTCACTCTTGATAACAAGAAGCAAGCAGAAAAGTCCCTGAAACAATGCTTTGGGTGCATTGGACCAGAGAAAACGTTGGCTTCTCAGAAGAAGGACAGAGGGAAAAAGAAGAAGGGAGGGGGAGATGGAAAAGAGAGGATGGGAAGATGGAGATGAGGAAAGGGAAGAGCTGGGAAAAGGAGGGAGAGAAAGAATAGGAGAAGATTCAGAAACAGGCAGTGTTTGTGGAGGGAGGGGACTGGATATGATCCCATCCAAAGGGCCTGGTCTTCAGAGTCAAGCCCACTGTTTGGTTCCATCACTTTCCACATTTGGGAGCTTGGACTATTTATTTGACCTCCCTGAATTCATTCCCTCGTCTGACAACTGGATGTATTGATAGTAATCCCTGCCCTAGCTCGATCACAGGCCTGTTGTGAGCTATAAAGAGTAATATATATGAATGTCTCAAAATTGTGAAACACTATACAATTGCTTTAATTTTTCATAGAAGAGCGGAGGGGAATTGGGTGGAGAGTTGAAACAAAATGAGGTCTGTCGGGGGGTGAGGGATGCGCTCTTGTAGGGGTCCCACAGCAGGGCTGCTTGGGATCCAAGGTGTTTCAGAATTTAATAAAACAGCTCCTTGAAGCCCTCCCCTTAAAATACACACACACGCACACGCGCACACACACACAGCCCTGCATGGGATTCAAGTATGTGTCCAGGAAGTCAGGTGAGGAACAGGCTTGAGAAACAGGCCCCATGCTGCGTTCCTAACTTCCGGTCACTTACACCTGGGTCAAAGGCATTGCTAGTGGCCTCTCCCTTCAGGATGAATCTCCTCCCTGGGGGTTGTCAACCACCCCTTACAAACAGACCCCCCAACTAGGGCACTCCACAGGTTACCAAGCATGGCCAGCATGGCCAGTAAGACTTAAACTCAGAATCCTATTATGTGATTTATTATGTAGTCTTTCCAAAAGAACCAATTTACTAATGAACTATGGGGCCCACACTCGCTCTGGGCTCAGCTCTGACACTCCCTTACTGTGTGGTCTCAGACCAGCACCAACCCCTCTCTGAGCTTCCATGTTCCCATCTGTGAAATAAAGTTGAACAGCTTGATCCTAAGGACCTTTCTCCTTGTGACATTCAAAGTTCTCGTCACTTACCCATCGGAAGTCTAAGGTATAAAGCATAGTCCAGAGTCCTCTCTGCCCTCCCGCGCTCAGCTGCCTGCCCTGGGGGGGGACCTGTGGGGACTACAGAATGGGCTCCCTTGCCCTCTGGCTTCTACGTGGCCTCAGCCAACAGCAAGCCCCAGCAGGAGGCCAGAAAGAGGAGACTGGGGTCTGAGTGTTCCATCTCCCGCCCCGTCCCTGGAAGCTCTCCCCCAGCGGACCACCTCAGCCCCTCCTTCTCCACCGGACTCTCTCCTTCAGGTGTGATGGGCAGCTTCCTCCCCTCTTTTCTGCAGGCCTGGGGGTGGTAATAGCCCTGCTGTGACTAGCCCTGGGTAACTGTATTATCCCCTGTGGTTCTCCCACTCCCTGGCAGCACCTTAGTAAGTGGCCCCTTTGTAAAGAACCCTCCTCAGTGGGGGAAGTCATGGGTGGTCAGTCACAGGAGACTGACCCATGAGAGGCATGGGTGGTCCAATGGGGCCGGGGGTGAATGAACAAAGGGACCAAGGGAGCAGGCAGGCCTTTGCCAGTTTGTCTGAGAGAACGTGAAGAAGTTTAGACAGACAAGAAGGGGATGGGAGAGGGCATTTTAACCGAGAGTCAGTGTGCGAACAGCTGTGATGCCAGCATACTCTGGGAAAGCAGAGAGGCCTGGTTTCCCCGGGGGGAAGACCTTGGTGGAGAAGGAATGAGGGACATGGGTGGAAAAGCTGATGAGGGCCAAACTGTAGGGGGCTTGAAGGCGAAAATGAAGCCTGGGACTTTATTCCAGGGGCAACAAGAGACTTTGGATTGTTCTAGAGCAGGGGACTGGCCCGATCACACCGAGACATTTTAGGAATGATAAGCTGGCTGTGGGGAGCAGACCACAGTGTTTCCAGTGGGGTAGCCCTGTGCAAAGGGCACACATGATGATGCCAAAATTGACTCACCCATCCCCCAATAAGGGAGCAGTGAAGGCAGAGGCAGCGCAGGTGTTACCCCGCCCCAAGCAATCTCACACTCGTGTCAGCCTCAAAAGAGCAGAGAGTGAAACGCATCGCATCCTGAAGATGAAAGGGAAAACACATTCTTGGAAGAGAGCTTCTCTCCAACCCGTCCACCCACAGCCCCCAGAATAAGGGATAGGCAATCTGCTTCTCCTGGCATCAGATTCAAAATACTCCTGAGGCCAAGAGGACCTAAAAGGGTACCTCTGCTCACGTGTGTGAGAACAGCCCAACGGGGGACCATCTGTCTCAGGATGGGCCCAGTGTGGAGGAGGAAACAGTAGCCCCCAAAGGGGTGCTATTTCAGAGTTTCCAGGAAAGCATCCCGTGAATACCCTCAGCCACTAACTGGAGATCTCTATTTAGCTCTCTGCTTAGTTCTTTGCTAAGTGGGAACCGCCCCCCGCCGCCCAGTGGTGGGTGCCACTCTCTAAGAGGTTCCGTCACTGGCATCTCGGCATGGACGTGTTTGAGGGAAGAAGGAGTCCAAGGGCTCTGATCTCCTGAGACAATGCAGACCCAGCAAGCGAGAAAAGTTGGAAGGATGCAGATTCGAGAGGCAGAGGCCCCTCAAACTACCTGCAAACACTTGTGCTCAGGATTAGCCCTACATCTCCTCCTTGGAAAGGTAGTTTTTAGTCCCAGATGGGTCTGGGAAGGGGCCCTCCTTCCTCAGGGGGGCTCCACAGCCTACTCTAGGGTCCACTTCCCTGGCCATCCCCTGGTGATGGGAAGGTCGCTGTAGTGTTCCCGGGGGGTCACGATGGTTGCATGGACCAGGGAGGAAGCAGTTGGAGAGTTTGGATGAAGACAGGAGGGGCTAGATCCAAGCTTTGGAACATCCAAATACTTAGAGGTCCAGTAGAAGAGATGGAGCCAACAGAGGACGAGCAATCGGTGAGTTAGAAGGAAAACTAGAAAGTGAGTGTCATAAAAGCCAGGAGGAGCAAAGCAGGAAGTAGTGGTCAGACGCCTCCAATTCTCATGGGGGGCGAATATCATGACCACAGTTACATAGGTCATCGATGATCTCTACAAGAGCAGTTTCAGTGGAATGGAGGAAACCAAAGACTGATTTCAGCATCTCACCTGCCCTCCGAGGGAGATATGATTATCCCATTTTATAGATAAGGAAGCTGAAGCTGAGAGAGATGATCTGACTTACCCAAAGCCTAGTTACCTGTTACCTAGTTACCTATCAGACTGTTACCCAACTGCCTGTGATCATGGGGCCATTGATGGGATGTCACAGTTGAGGTTGACGGAGACTTTGGTGGGATTGACAGTCATGATGATGTTGATGATGATGGTGATGGTGACAGTGATGCTGCTGGCGGTTGTTCAGACGGGGAAGTTGATAAGGACGGTGATGTGAAAATTCCCTGGTCTGCGGAATCAGACAGATCCAGATCTATACCCCAGACAGTCAGCAGCACATAAGCTTTTCAACTTCGGAGGCTTTTTGTTCCTAGCTGTAAAGTGGAGATAATATTACCTGCCTCAGAGGACTGCTGTGAGAATGACATGGATGGGAAAGCACCTTGAAGACTCCTAGTAGGCTCTCAATTAATGTTTGTTTAATTCATTTGTCTACAGGCCAAATTTAGGGAGTGCAGTGAACATTGCTGCATGAGCCTTACCTTCCCAGCCAGAGCCATCCCTTTCGGGTCTAACTCCACTCCCCAACCAGAGTTAACTCTACCCTCAAGGTCAGTCATGGCCATCTCGGTGGCTGCCTGCTCCCCAGCCCCACCACCTTACCTGCTTGCTCTGAGCACGCTGCCCTGCCAGAAGCCCCGCCCTCATGTCTGTCCACCCTGGTGGATGGGTGCCCAAGAGACCCTACAAGGAAGAAGAATGGGCGTGGAACAAACACTTACTGAGCGCTATGATGCATCCAGCTCTCTGGGCTGATTCAGCTGGGAAAGAGGGAGTGTAGGCTTATGAGTTTGGGCTTTGGAATCCGACATGCCTAGAATTAAGTACCTCTCCTCCTTCAAGTCCTTACCCAAATTACACCTTCTCCACGAGGCCTACCCTGACCACCCTGTTTATACTGCAGCCCCATCCATAAGACTTTCCCTCTCACCCTTACCCTGCTCAATTTTTTCATCCCCTTTTTCACTGGCAACATGTTTTTCTTATATATTATGTTTGTCTGTCTTCTTCCACTGGAACGTTGTTCCAAAGGGCAGAGGCTATTACCTGTTTTGTTCACTGATGCATCCTCACACCTGGCACATAGGAAGCGCTCACTAAACACGTATAGAATAAATGAAGTACCAGCTCAGTCCTTAGCAACACACACATAACAAACAGCTTACCCGTAACTGAAGTTGACCAGATCTGTCTGGCTCTAGACCCAGGGCCCTTGCACACCCACAATTTCCAGTTTTTTTCTTGTTCACAGCCCCTCCACCCAATCCCACCCATCATCTCTAGAACCCTTTCATTTTGAAGCCTCACTCTTACTTCAATCCATTGAAGTATTACAGGGTCGGGCTGCTATTTGAGGAAGATGGAATGTTTCCTAACCTCAAGAGAACCTCAGGCCCAGCTCAGGCACCTCGTACGGTGGCGACAGCACTGTGTGCTTTGAGGTAAACCAGCGAGAACGGCCTGACCCACCCCGGCCTGGCTTGAGGGAAGCCCTTTCAGTTTAAATGCTCCACAGTCAACTCAGGTCCAAGGGGCAGAAGGCAGGGCTACTCGGTGTTTGCTCCGAGGGGTCCACCTACTGGGAAAATGCAGGTAAGTCAAACAAGCCTGTTTGTTCTCCCAGTACAGCAAACAAAAAACAGGACTAATTCTCCTCCAAGGTTCCCCCCTGGACCCGGGAGGCATGATTAAAGTAATGGGAAGACAAATATTTTCCTGGAGAAAATGATAAAACTGGAGGCAGGAAAAGCAAACAGCATCTTCAAAAGGGCAGCTGTGGAGTTGGTGTGGAGTTGCCCCAGGAGCAGTTAGGGAAGGTTCTGGAACGGGGGGTGAGGTGGCAGGCGGGTGGCCTGTGGGCTCCTGGCTTGGAGGAATGGGCTGAGGGGAGAGAGGTCTTTTCTGAAAGCAACCAGCACACCCGGCATAGGGGGAAGCTGTGTGATTCACTCTCCCCATCATTAGGATTTCATTATTGTTACGGAGGTGGAGAGAATTCAGGTGACATGGTCCAAGACAGGCCAGAGCTTGAGCTGAGAGCCATTCATGCTTGGGCTTGAATTCTATCATTCATTCATTCATTCACTCATTCACTCCTGCGGTCAGTCAGTCAGCCTTTTCTTATAATACATCTATACTGAGCACCTCCTGTGCCCTAGGCTCTGGCCCGTGCTGTGTGGTCTTAAGTGAGTCCTCCATCCTCTCAGAGACTCCCTGTTTTCATCTGGTAAACAAGCTGGTGCAGGATTGTTGGAAGCCCCGCTGCAGGTCCCATCTTGCCTTGCATCCTCAGGACTGTAGCTGGGAACCCATTTTCCTCCTTCCTTTTCGGCCTCAGGTATCCTAGCAAGACCTTAAAACTCCAGTTCAGCAATTCTTCCTCCAGGAAGCCCTTCTTGACCCCCTCAGGCTGGGTTACCTGTCTTCCCTGTGCTGCTTCCCAGAGATCCGAGCTTACCTTGGCCAGCACATCGCCCCACCTGGCGTGGACCTGCATCTCACTCTCATGGTGAGCTCCACCAGGCCCAGGAACACGGTGCGTTTATCTCTGTGTCCTCAAGGTTGAGGCAAGGGCCTGGAACTTGGACGACTCAAGAAAGACATGTGACTCAGGGCTAGGCCCTAGAGCTGAGACAAGAGGTGGGGCTCTGACAACATGGGACAAGTGGACTCACCCCCATCACCTGGTGGGGGCGGGGAGAGAGGGGTGTCATGGACAGCTGCCAAGAGAAGGAAATGCTCTGAGAATGGAAGGAAGAGAAGAAATTAGCCAGAGACAGAGGGTGAGAAGGGAAGAGCATGTGCAAAGGCCAGGAGGAGGCTCTGGTGACACCTGAGAGGCTGTGGACGGACTGTGGCCAAGAGGCCTCTGAAGTTCTCTCTGGACCTTTTCCTCCAGGGATGGAAAGGCCCTGGGGAATCCTGAGCTAAGGTGGGGCCTGATCACACTGTGTCTTAGAAAGACCCTGTAGAGGGCTCTGTGGGTAGACAAGGGGGTCAAGAGACGTCACATTCTTATCTTGTTGCAATATTAGCTCCAACCATGGAAACCACAGTCCTAACAAATGTCAGGGTCTGCATTTGGGTTCAAAATGATGAACTACCCCAGGAACATCATGACCTGGCTGCAGTCCAGGTGAAAAAGACCTGAGGGTTTTAGGTGGTCCCACAGCTTCATGGGAACCCACTCAGGGCTGCGGCTGCTTCAGGAGTGAAAGGCATTCTGGGAAGGGAGATGCAGTATAAAGTTCAGGCCAATAGAGGTGACAGGCACAGGGCGCAGACTTCGTTTGGGAAGGTTCCAGCCCTGGGTGCCACTTCACTAGGAACACAGACGAGAATGTCACCCAAGCGGTGAGAAGTCAGAGACCCTTGCTTCTTGAAGAGGTATCTAGAGAGAATTCGATCACAGGGCTGGACAGAGAAAGGAAAGGCGTGGTTGAGCGTGGGCACCATCTTCAAATACCCATCATGGGCCTGAGCCAGCCTAGAGAGGCCGACCCATGTCCACGTGCCAGCTCCACCCCTACTGAGCTGGGGGATCTCAGCAGGGTACTTCATTCCCCTGGGCCTCAGTTTCTCCATTTGAAAGATGGGAATATGGAGTTGTGAAAGTTAAATGAGATGGCGGAGCTGGACACACAGCGGTGCTCAATAAAGCTTAATCTCCTTGCTTCTCTAAGATGTTGAAGGCCTGTGTTGAAAGGAAGAGCATGACTGTCGCGGTGGGGGGAGGGCCAGCCGCATGCACTCGTCAGCACATTTGCGGAGGGCAGAGTCCCAGGGAAATGTCCACCAGGATTCAAGGCCCCCAGAAGCTCTGCAGGAGGGGCACAAGCTACAAGCACCAAGGATTGAATGCTGCAAGTGAGGAGGGGGGACCTGGGGAGTCAGGGTTCACTGAAGACAACCCTCTCCTGCTTCAGACCCCCCGCAAGGGCCCATCACTCTCCCCACCTGCTCTGCCGTCACCCACAGCTAAACCCCATGGCTCCAAGGAAACAGTCATCTCCAAGGTCTTGGTTTGGGTCCCCCTCCAGAAGCAGACCCTGAACAAGGACACGGGTACATGATTGGGAGGCGTTCCCAGGAAGTGAGGATGGGAGCAAGGGGGTTAGAAGGGAGTGGGACAGGGAAGGAAGAAAAGCCAAACAAGTGAATTAGGAGCAGGTCACCACTGTGGACAACTGAGAGCCATCCGGTGGGTCCCCTCTGGGGAACTCAATGGACTGAACTCAGAGGCAGGGAGGCTGGGACACAAAAACCCCAATGGCATCCTGCAGGGGTGAGGATTGCCCTGGGACATTCGCTCCCCTGCGTCTCCAGGCTGTGCCTGTCTGCAGCAAGCTACGCTGAGGACAGCCCTTAGGCAGAGAAGCAGAGACATGCTGGGCGCTCTCACCGTGCTCCGGGAACAGCCCACAGCTGCAGGGTGACTCTGGGGAACGCAGAGGGGTTGCGGTAGGGAGTCCACGACTCTGCTAGGGTCACCACTGACCCCACCATGGCAATCAATGGCCTCTTCTCAGTGCGCCCCTTACAGCCCCTCACTGAGCTGCCACCTGTGCTCACCGCCTGCCTATTCCTCAGGACCCCAGTAATACCACCCCAGGCCCACCTTCCTCCTGCTCATCTCTCCCTTCTTGGGTGTGTTTGTGGACTTCTGTCTTCTCCTGCCCTTAAGTGCTGAGATCCCTGGGGTCTGCCCCTGAGCCCTCTCCCTGCCTCACTCTCCTTCAATATGTGTCACAGGTCTAACTGCATATGAGACCCTACAGGGGAGCATGTTAAATGCAGGTTCCCAGGGCTCACCCCCAGCCCTACTGAACCAGACTCTCTGAAAATGGAGCCCACGAACGTGCCTTTTCACAAGCTCCCTAAGTTGAGTTGCCAGATAAAATTCAGGATGTCCAGAGGTGCATGCCACATCTGAGACATACTAAAAACTTCCGTGTAGTTTATCTGAAATTCACATTTAACGGGGCATCCTGTATTTTCGTTTGCTAAACCTGCCAACCCTATCCCCAGGTGATTCTGATGCGCCATAAAGTTCAAGAACTTTTTTTTAACGTATTCTCCCTGAGTTACCGTATCCATGCCCCCAATTTCAGTTACCAATCACATGACAGTGACTCGGATTTCTTTCTTGCCCAGACCCCTCCCCTGAATTCCATAGATCTGATGGCCCACTGGACATCTCGAATTTGATATGTTCAACATAGAGAGCTCATTGCTCTCCACCTGCCCCCACACCTACTCCCCAAATCTGCGCTTCTTCCTTCTTTCTCTGTCGGTAGCCCCGCCATCCACTTGCCCAAGCCAGTAACCAGAGGGGTTATCTCAACCACTCCTTTCTCACCCCGCTCAACCCCTAGTCAGTCACCAAACTATTGTGTACATCTCTCAAAATCCCTTGCATCCTTGTGGTAGGCTGCCTTCCAATTATATCCACCTCCTAATCCCTGGAACCTGTGAATGTTAATTTATATGGTAAAAGGGCAGTCGCAAATGTGATTAAATGAAGGCCTTGAGATGAGAGATTATCCTGGATTATCCAGGTGGGCCCAGGATATCCACTGTCCTTGTAAGAGGGGTGCAGGAGGCTCAGAAGATGAAGTGATGATGGAAGCAGAGACTGGAGTGTTGTGGAGTGATTTGTTACAGCAGCAAAAAGAAACTAACACCGTCTATCATCTTTCTCCTTTCACATTGCCCCTGCCTGACTTTATTCTCTATCCATTGCAATCTCCCCGTGAGGGTCTTCTGCTTCCAGCCTTGCATCCTCCATAGCACCAGCAAAGTGGTCTTTCCCCTGATTCACGCCCTTGGATGACCCCCAGCACTAAGGAAAAGTCCAGACCCATCATCAGCTCAGCTTTCTGGGTTGAGCCCCTCCCCTGTCTCTCTTCATCTCCCTCCACTAAATACCTTCAGACTGCTGGCTTCTGAACTCAATTCCTGGTTTAATAAACCCTTGTTCTCCTTCTTTCTGACAAGAATGTTTTTCCCCACCTTTTTTTCTTGCCTAACTCCTATTCATACAGCAAAACCCAACTCAGATATAACTTCCTCCAGCAAGCCTTTCCTGGCTCTCTCGCCACCCACAAAAGAGTTAACGAGAGCCCACTCTAACCTCATACAACTTTTATTCCTTGACCAAATTCCCACTTTTGCAGTTTCCCCACTGGTCATCGTCTCTACTAGATTCTGAGTTCCTTGAGGACTGGAAAAACAGTTTCTTGTTTGCTTTTGAATCCCCAGGACCTAGGAAATACTCCATACATGTTTGTTGAATTAGCACAAATAAACGTTTCTCTCGGTTTCAATATTCAATGATTTTTATGCTACTGTTTTTTAGGCTTTTCTCCAAATCAGCTGTTCCCTACAAAGGAGCAGAAGAACAATTATTTTTTTTTCCATTGCTAGTTCCTGTTAATTCACTCAAGATAAATAAAAATTAATAGGCACTCATTTGTCATGTGGACTTAAGGATCCAAGATTACATTTGTCTTGGCCCAGAGTGTTAATACATTTCATAATATTTGTAATTTATGAAGAAAAATTTATGATCCAGTGTCTCCCTCACTTAAATGAATACACACATGCACACAGTCACAAATGCTGGCCTGGGGTCTGCAGGAACTAGGGAAGGAAAACAGAACAAAACTGTGGACTCCGAGAATCCCTAAAGAAAGCCCCACCCAGACCAGGAAGCTGTTCTTCATCAACAATGTCCCCAGTCCTCAAGCCAAAGCTATTCGAGGAAAAGATGGTGAAGCTCACGGAAAAGTGTAGTCAAAGGGACACAACTTTCTTTTTAGCTCCATTCCTAGATATTACACCTCGAGGTCCCACTCCTCTCCAAAGGAGCCTGGTCTCTGCCCTATAAAAGCCCCCCACCAGAGTGGAAGGAAAGAAATGAAGGTCTTTTTCTGGGCATTTCCCTCCCACAATCCTCTGCTACTTGCCAGCATTTTCTGGGCTGATAGGAAGCATCTCCCCCACCCCTTCCTGCTTGCTGTTCTCCAGAACCTGCTGTTACCCATCCCTGCCCAGGGAGGACAGAAGACGGACAGTCAGCAGGGTACCAAGCAGTCCCACAGGACCCTCCATGTAGAGTGGAATTATGTGTAATATTTGAATGAAGGATTCTGCTTCTAAAAGAACCTCAAAAACTACAGGTTGGAAACTGACACCTCGAGTTGTTTGAGTTTGATTCTAAAGCGAGAAGTATTATTTCAGAAGAAGGAAAGGGCCTGAAGGTTTAGTCCACAGTCAGTGGCCCACAGCCTTCCACGTCCTCTGATGGTTGAAAGGATTTCAGACGATTCTAGAGCAGCAGGGGCAGGAAAGACACAAGTTCTTCAAGAGGAAGTTGCACAGCGGTCAGCATGGTTTGGGAAATGGAGCAGAGGATTTGAAAGCCTGCAGATCTGAGTTCAGACCCCGGCCTCGCCCGGCAGCAGCTGTGCTGGACCGTCTGTCATCACCTGGGTATCCCGCCACCCTCCTCCACAGTCTCCCCCAGGAACGGGGCTCCCAGGTTCCCCTTCTGCACAGGGTCCCAATGAGATGCTCTGCTAATGAAACCCTCATGTGTTTTTTGGAAGGCAAAGGAGGGGAGAGGCCATTCTTCTCCAGAGGCACTGGAGGCAGGCCCACTGGCAGACGTGAGGTTTGCAGGCGCTTCCCGGCCGGCGCCTGCCCTCACCTGCTCCCAGCTGCAGGGGTCAGCACGAGCCTCCAGGAGGTTCCACACAGCCTCGGGGCCGGCTCTGGACAACCATCCATTTTGGAACCTGCAGGATGACCTTCAATGATGGCTTCCTGACCTTCGTTCTTCTGCCCTTCCAGCAGCTGCCTCAGCCTCTAATTCCCTGAATGAACAACCTGTGTACTTGGAATGCACAGCGTCAGTACGGCAGCTCTGCTCCGGCCTGGCCACCATCTCCTCCCCTACCAGGCCTCCGTTTCTCTGCCCTTTTACCCTCCCCCAACCCCACCCCCCAAACAAAGGCAAATGGCCATTTTATTTTATGGCCGGTTCTTTGTGAGTAATCTCGTCAGTGAGACTGACCTGCATGAGGTTCAGCAAACAGTTAATATTATTACCAATAATAAAATGGAAGAGCTGGAGATGAAAGGAACGAGGCAATGGAAAAGAAGAGGCTGGACATTTGAGAGGAGACCTAATCCCTGACGGGCCTGGCAGGGGAGGGGAGAACCAGGGAGCAGAGGAGAGGCTGATGGTGAAGCAGGAAGGGCGCCTCCTCCAGCGAGAACACAGGCAAGGAGACCAGGGGTTGTGGACACCGCAGGTGTGTAAACAGAGCAGGACTGGTTGTTGAAAGCAGTTCCCACCTAATGGCTTCATTTCCCTGTAAGGCAGGTGGCCCGGCGTTGCACTTGGCCTTCTTCACAATCCAGAGACTGATAATGATTGTTTGTCTGTTTCCCACTTTAGGCTGGGAGCTCCAGGAGGGCAGGGGCCCTGTCTGACTTGCACGGCACATAGTGGGTGTACGAGGTGTGGGTGCTGGGACGGGGGATCGAGGATAAGAGTGGAAGCTAGCAATGGCTGTCGAGGGGACTGGGAGACGGGGCTGACAACCATGAGAGGATTGCCAGGCATCCCAAAGAACTCAGGGGGGTGTGGATTCCTTGCCTGTGTGTGTGGCAGCAATCCCAGGGAACGGGAGGAGTGGAGAAGGTTGCAGTCTGGTTCTATCAACAGGTGCAGTGGGAAGCAAGCAGGGTCGAGGGACCAGGGTATGGGCACGAGTGCTGACATGTGGCTCCTGCGCTCCAGGCTGATGCGATGGACATTGACCAAGGCAGGAGGAGGCTGATGGACAGGAGGAAAAGAGAAGGGTCAGAAGCCTGGAAGACTTGATGAGGGGACCCAGTACGGTGAGGGAGGGGCCTGGAGGTGACACGTGTGGCAGGGGGTAGGCTGCTGTCAGGCTGAATTCCAGAGAGAGTCACAACAGAGGATGACAAGATCCAGGGGTCCCCAACCTGGCTGATCATCAGCATGTCAAATCTAGTTTCTGTGTCCCATTTCTGGAGTTTCTGGCACCTGGGAATGTGTATTTTAAAGCCCCCCAAATGGTGTTGATGAGAGCCAGCTTGGGGAATCCCTAGCCTTTAAGGTAGAACTGGGGGTGTGTGCAGTAGCATGAAGTGGTGGTGATGGCCAACAGGTCTGAAAAGGTTTAGGGGGTCCGTGAGGTGTGGGTGATGGATGCGTCATGCACAAGGATGCTGAAGTCCCCTGGGAGGATGGCAGGCCTTTGGGAGGAGGAAGACGGTGATCGGCCGCCAAGGCCCTAGATGAATATAGGGGCGTATTCTCACAGGGATGATGAGAAGTCGTCCTGGCGGCCGGAGCCTCCGTCCCCTCAGAGCTACCAACCAGTTCCACAAGCTCTTACCAGGTTTAGACTCTGCGCCCAGCCCTTGGTAAGATGCCATGGGACTGCAAAAGGGAGACCCGTGTCTACCGCATCAGGAGCTCAGCATCTTGTGGGGAAGGGGCGGCATCTGGGCCCTGCCCAGTCCTTGGACTATTTTCAGCTCCAGTAGGATGCAGATGCTGGCCAGAGGCCTTGAGGAGCTTTTAGCCCGAGGCTCTCTCTAGGATTTTGTGCAGTCTTAGGGCCCAGTGGCAACTGTAAAACCGAGTTGCACAGAGTGGCCCCCCATATTCTGCCTGGGACCTCACCCCATCTGACAGCGCTTCGTGGCAGACACACCCAGAGGCAACACCCTCGTCCCGGACAACGGCTGCGACACTCAGCAGCCTCGGGAGCAAACGGCATGGACAGGTGTGGGATGGGACACGACGGGAAGTGAGTGGTGACCACGGCGTGACGTGGCGCTTTGCGGGGATGTCAGAAGTGCTCGAGAAGACTCTGCAGGCAGTCCTGCCTGAGCAGCTGGACAGAAGAGTGTGGCGCCGTACGGCGGCCTCACATGCACCACCTGGTGAGGCCCTGGGACCCCGGGGTCACACGCACGCTCTTCCATTTCTCAGTGGGCTGTCCACATCACAGCCCCCACCTGCTTGTCTAGAATGCACATTCTCGGGCTCCACCCAGACCAACTGCATCAGAAGCTCTGGGTAGGAGGGCCAAGAAATCTGCATAACTATGCCAACATTTCTGAAGCCCTGCCTTACCCTGACTTCTTGTTACTCCTGAGTAAAATATTGTCAGACCCATTATACAGATGAGGAAATGACGGCTCAGAGAGGTTAAGTCTCTGACCTGATATCTTACAGCTATTAAGTGGCTGAGTTGGAATTCAAAGCCAGGGCTTTTGATCCCGTGTTCTTTCTATTAGCTCTCCGTCTCTCAAAGAAGGAAGAGATGATTGGGAGCTGGAGAAGTAAGGTCATCAGAGACTCCTGTAGGGCTGAACTTAGGCTGGGCTGTGAAGCTGGGCAGGGTCAAGTGGGTGAAAGGCGAGGGGCATCGAGGATGGACACTTCCTGAGTGCCTGTGACATTGTGCACAGCACCATTACCACGTACACATACCACCGCATTGCATTCTAATGCCAGCCCTATGGGCTAAATGTATTGTCGTCACCTTGCAGGTGGGACAACTTATGCTCAGAACAGTTATATCACCTTAAGGGGATGTGGCCAGTAAGTGGGGGGACATAGATTAGAACTCAGTTACTCCTGGCTTGAGAGTCAAATCATTTTCTACTACAACTGTAACTGCTCTTTTCTTAAACAGCACAAGCCTCTACTCAGCCAAAACCTGACACAGAATCTCAGGATGCAAGAGAGAGAGGAGAGAGGTCCTCTGGCTGGAACCATCGTGCAGAACCCAGAGCCGCCCTACCTACCCCCCTCGCTGCCCCCGAGGCTTCTCCATCCACGGCCACAGCCCCTCTTCACACCACCTTCCTGGCAGGAAGAGAAATACACCAGCAGGGAGTCAGGAACAGGCCAAGCAGCCTCCAGCCAAGTCTCTAAAGAAATAGGGCAGCAGGTCTGAAAAGTTTTGAAGGACTTCCGTCGCCCTGTGAGACATCGTCCTTTGCGATGTCGTGTCTGCGGCAGGTTTCTCGCACACCTTCTCCTAACCCCATCTAAGGGACAGAGACGTGGCGGGGGGTGGGGTGGTGAGAGCGAGGCCCCCCTCATGGGGTGCTGCAAGGAGAAGTGTGTGCGTTAACTTTGGAAAAAGCAAATAAAAAACAAAAACGAAAACTTTCTACCTTTCTGCAGCTGCTTAAACACATTAAAACTGCCCAGCTCCGCTCTGACTGCCCACGTCCTTCCTTCCTGACAATAAACACATTTCCTTGCTTTGCAACATCTGAGCACACAGGAGTCTTCCCTCCCCCTAAGATGCCACCTCCTGGAGCTGAAGCCAATGGGTATAGTGGGCAGGACCCACATCGTTATGGCTGCCTAGGGATGGCCCTCCCGCTCCTGCTCCCATCACAGCAAAGGGATCACCATGCAGGAAGGGAACACGCTTCAAGCTCACTTAATGGCCGGTGTCCTTATTGTCATTGCTAATCTACCCCAGCCTGGCCATCTTGAGAGCCCAGCCTGGAGAGGAAACCTCCAGGCCCTAGGACGTGGCCAGAGCTGTTCTGCGCAGGTTCTCTGGCCATCTTCCTGCCCCAGCTTAAGGGCTGGCAGCGAGGACAGCGGTTATGACACAGAAAGCCCCGGACACAGTCTCTGCCAGCCCCAGGCTGTAAACACTTTCTCTCTTGCCCTCCCAAGGGAGGACCAAAGGTGAGCCCGGAGGTGACCCTGCAGAGCGGCCTGTGCCCAGGGAGGGCCCTGTGGCTGGCATGCCCTCCCCTGGGACCCAGCCTTGGCTACTTGCAGAATTCAACAGTGCACAGGCCAACCCCCGGGTGGCAAACAGGAGGACGGAGAGCCAGGGACAGAGTGTTATAAATAGGCGTGTGTGACTGAGAAGGTCACCGGCCAGAGTGAAACATGCCAGAATTCTACAAGAGAGAGACAGATGTAAATTATCTGAGCGTCTCACAACCTTTCTCTCTCGGGATGAACTGAGGGTTCCAAGACAGGGCAAGGGTGAGTAGGCGGCCACAGATACTCAGCCAACAGCTGAAAAGCCTCTTCCACTGAAGAGGCACTTGGACATGGCATTTATTTCTTAAAGAGGCTGGCTTTTCTGGGTGCTCACGAGAGACTGGCCATCCGAGCTGGAGAGTGGGAGGGTCTCACCCTTTACACCCTCCTGCTCCTCATCCTGGGTCTCTGCACAGGGAGATGGGCCCCCAGGGACATTTGGCAATGTCTAGAGACATTTCTGCTTGTCATGCCTGGGGAGGGGGTGATACTGGCATCTAATGGGTGAAGGCCAGGGACGCTGCTCTACACCCTACAATGCACAGGACGGGCACCTCACAACAAAGAATGATCCAGCTCCAACTGTCAACAGCTCCGAGGTGAGAAATCCTGGCCCAGCCCCCCTCCCTGGCCCCTCTACCTCCAGACACCACCTCCTTTCCCATTCATTTCCAAGGGCCCTGTCGAGGCAGCCGGAGCCACAAGTACGCATAGCTACGCAAATAGCAACTCCTTATTTGCCGTGTTTGCTCAGCCAATATTGACTTTGCAGCCTAACACTGGTGCTATTGAGCCAGGGTTATTCTCAATATTGTTTGAGCAGCATTAGAACAGCCTGTGATAACCGGCAGCAGAACAGGAAGCTGCACCCCACCCCTGGCACACCCCCTTCCCCAGCCGCACCTCCTCCGGAGGACACTCCTGTAAAGACAGAGAAACCTGTGTGCTCGTGGAGTCAAGCGGACCTAACGCCCGCTCCTTGGCTGAGCAAACACACAGAGGTTAGAGAAGGAGCACGCTCTCCGCTCTCTGGCTGAGTCAACACTCCAGGGAAGCTGGAGCAACTGAAAAAGCTTACAGGGGAGGCCGACCTCTGGTGAGGGGGCTGGGCAGTGAAAAATGATGGCAAAGCAGCCCCAGGCTATACACCAAACCCTGCGGTTGGGAAAGACCCCCAGAGACTAGGGTTCTTTGGCTCCTGGTGACTAAGCAGTAGGATGGTGAATCCATCCATGAACCGAGCACCCATTAGGTGAGGGCCTACTAGGTGCCAGACACTGTGCAGATCAGGACCAGAAGCTTAGAATGAGAGGGCCCCTATGGATAAGCTAAGGCAGCCGCCATGTTTGAATGATGAAGACCTAGGAAAACAGCCTCCAGCTTGGGGCTGGTCTTTGCTGTAAGGGAGTAACCAGCTCCTGGGCACGAGTTCAGAACTGAGAACAACCTGGTCCTTAGGAAACACTCTCCCTGCCAGCTGGGCTCAAGTCCCTTTAACAGGAGCCAACATTGAATGTGCCATAGTGAGAGGCCTTAAACTAAGTCCAGGAGAGGAACTACGGTCATCTCCATTTGAATATATCTAGGTATAAGGATGGTTGTCATGTTCTTCCTGAGAGCCATCTCGGAGGGGTAGAGGGATCAGGGGAGAGAAACCAGTAGCCAGGCCTGTACAAGCCACATGGGTGATAAGAGGAAGGCATATCTCCTGCATTCCAGAGGGGAAGGAAACGAAACTGTGAAACCAATGTGGAATCAGGGCTCCTGAGGGATTTTAATGAGAATTATGATCACGGCCACCGCATATGGCTGTGTACCACCTGCCCAACCACAGCCAGCAGCTCCACAGTAAGACCAGACAAGACAGAGAATGTTTACAGATGAGAAATCCACATGGAATAAATGGGGCGGCTTTTCCTTGCCCACAGTGAAGTAAATCTAGGCTTAGCTGTACGTTTGGATCTGGGCCCATGGTATGTCTCTAGGTCAACATTAAACAAGTTGCCAGAATCATTGAGGGGGCATTCTGAAAATTAGCTCTGGCCAGCCCCAGTGGCCTGAGAACACCAAAATGGTCATTTGCTAAAATTGGTCATTAACACTTTCTACTAACTGCTCTCTCCAAAGACTTGGAAAATGAGGGGGGAAACTCCTCAGAAATCAGCTATTATGTAGGCCCTTATGATGACCCAAACTCTAAGCTTCAGAAAATATTCATTTTTAAAAGTATGTGGTGGGCCTTTTCTACACATGGTGGAATATTTTTATTCAACAGCCAAGTCATTCCACTTTCCCCCCAAAGCAGACATGTTAGCCAATGTGCCTGCCGGGTCTGTGCCCCCTTCTCTGAGGAACACCTTCCCACCGACAGGAGTGGTCCCTGCTGCCCTGTTTATCACCAGAATGCACCCTGTTGGAACAGAGACAGACACCTGACTAAAAAGAGATACCCCATTGGCTGGCCACTGACCAATCTGCTTCCTTCCTCTGGGAATTATTAGGATTTAGACTCTTGATGTCAGGTCCATGATCTGAGAGATCACGTCCCACTTGAGGTGAACATTTTTGGACCTAGAGAAGGCCAGTCTGCAGAGAAAAGAATGAAACAGACCGACTGAGAGAGACTGAGGTAAAAGACCACAAGGCCCCAGAGAAGAAGAGACACAGAGTGCAGGCAAACAGCTGTCTGGGGCTCTGATAACTTTCCAGTAGTTCCACCTTGAGCATCTCACGGGGACTGGTTGTCATCCCTGCCCTTGGATTCAGTGAGATTCCTCGTAGCCTTCCAACAAATTTATTATTATTATTATTATTATTGAGAGCTAAGTCTATAATAATTCTGATTCTTGCACCAAACAGTTATTGACCAAGACACCTAGTAAGAAATGCCCTGTTTTCTGGACTACACTTGTTCATCACTGAGCATCTCACCCTACCTATCTTCTTCCCCACCTTTGGTCTAACTTGATTCCTACCTCTCCCGGCATTTCCATGGAGATGGCTCATGCTTCCTTTGAGTGTTTCAGGTAATGATAACCCACAGTGCACCCCAGTGATCAACAGGTGAGTACGCTGTGTAACCTAGACACCACGTTCCACTCAGTGGTTTGTTTGCTCAGCCTACTTCAATAGAGGCTGTTAGACTACCAGTCAATAATTAGTCATTCAACAAACATCCATCAAGCTATATCCCAACCCCAGCAAAGACATGTTGAAAACACAAACAAACTTTTAAAGACCACAGAGCAAATGTAAGCACATTTTTCCATTTTCCTGTCACAGGAGAGGAGCAATTCTGATGCGTTATCAGCCCTAATGCAGCTAGAAGTCATCAGTTACACCAACCGCCCAGTCGGAACGAGAAGTGACAACGGAGGCACAGCTCTTGCTTTGCTAACTCTGGAGGGGTATTAGCTAGTTGTTGCCCATGAAGGGAAACAAATAGTCCCATTAATCCCCAAGATCAGTGGAAATATAACTGGACCACCTGTAGTATCAGGGCTTCCTTCAGGGACTCCCCACTGCCCTGAGTCCCCACCACAGGAGTAGACCTAGAGGGCATTCATCCATCCTATTTTTATTGGGTACCCTTTTATTATGTGATAAGGAACCTCAAGGAAACATCTCCCACCTCCATAAGCTTTGGTATTGTTCTACCTCTCAATTTTATTATTACTATGATAAGATTATAACTATTAACATAATAAGATAAACATTTAAAACCATCTAACAAATCACTCAGCCTTGCCTTTAATGCAATTAACAGTCTTTTCTTTTTTTTCCTTTTTTTTTTTTTTCGCACATTACCTTCCATAGGTAGTATTTTTACATAGACGTGACTCTACCAAGCATATCAGGTTGTAATTTGCCACTTGGTCTTATCTGCCACTTTTCTATGTGTAAGCAATGTTTCTCAGGCTCGTGTTCCCCACCCATGGCCTCCCACCCCATTCAAAGCTCTACCCAAGTATGCCCACATGGGGTGCCCGTTTTCCCCTCCTCTACTTCCCCAGCTCCCCTTTGGTGCCTCTGCACTTGCAGAGCTGCAGGATGGTACTGCACTCTTTCTCCCAGGGCCCGATGCCCAGCCAGGGAGGCCCCTTCCAGCTGGCACAGCCACCCTGCTGCCCACCGCCCCTCCTGCCTGGAATCTCTACACATGCCCATCACCCACCCACTGCCTTCCTTGGTCCCATCATTTCCCCAGAGCACTCTAGCCTTTGCAGGGACCATCACTCTCTTTTCTACCTTTGAATACCCAGCACCTGACACAGAACATAATGCATAGCAGATGTTCAAAAATTTTAGGTGAAAAAATGAGTGAATAAATTAACTAACGCTTTGTGATGACCAAATGAGCCATCGGGGCCCCCGGCTTCTTCTTTCTGCACATGCTTCCCCTCCACCCAGCGCTCTCTGCCACCCTGGCCAAAGTATGTACTTTGAGGGCTTATTCCCCAGACCTTCACACCCAGGTCCTGTAACCTGGACACACAAGAAGAGCCAGGCTGCAGGAATTTGGGCCTGGTTCAGTTCATGTGGTCTTGACAGAGAAAGAAGCAGCCCAGGACTTTTCTCATGGTTGCCTCTTCCCTCTCACTCCTTCCCGTCCCAGCTCTAGCTTCCCTTCCCATCTTGCCAAGAACTCTTCCCATCACATCTGGGCATTTCCCTTCCCTCGTCCGCTTAAAACAGGGAGTGAGCCCCTGCTGTGTCCCAGGTATAGAGACGAATCAGAGAGAATCCCTGCCCTCAAGGAGCTCATCGTCTGATCAGGGCCCAGAATGAAAAGAAATACAATAATGTAATCTCCTGGAGCAGAAGGTAGAAAGCCTCATTACAGAGTCAAAGTGGCATCTTCGGCTGTTGACATGAGTAGCTTACATGCCAAGCTGTGCTCGGGTCCCTCAGGGGCCTGCAGTGGGGTCTCATGTTCTGGTCCAGAGCTGTCCGTTCAGGTTAAGCATTGCCCTCCTCCTGCATCTGCCTTCAAAGGTGAATCCCCACCCCCATAGGAGACACCACACAGGCCCTCAGACTCAGTGGGGATCAGAAGCTCTCCTCCCTCCCAGGAAGGGTTAAGGTTGCAATAAAGTACATGCTTGCTGGGAGATGGGGAGAAGTGTAAAAGTGAGGAAGACACAGAAAGGGGGCCTGGAGGCTCCAATGACCCACTTTCACAGGCAGGATCAGCTCCAGGCAGGATGAACAGCAGGTACTGGCCGATATGCCCAGGTCTCTGCCTGCCTCCCCATCTCATGACCTCGTGCCCTGAAAGATGTCAGAGGCCTCATCTCCAACTGTCAGCAGAACTCCCACCCTGTAAGGGAATCTGGAGCCCTGTAGTCTGACCTGCTCAGTTTACAGCCGGAGAAACTGAGCCTAGAGAAAAGTAACAGGACAGAGTCTCTCTTTCCCTTTAATTTTACATTGACTCCTGTTATGCAAAATGACGTTGGGACATGTTTATCTCCCTTGATCAAATAATTCCATTTCTGAGACTCTCCTCTAAGGAAATAGTAATCCTAAGCACAGGAAAAGTTTGGGCACAAAGATGGTCATCACAGCATCATTCCAGCTAAAAGTGGCAGAAGAGAGGGCAGGCTAAGCAATTCCCCTCGATGGAAAACAGGTTGCAGGCAATCCACTAAAAATTATAGTTCAGTCTAGCTTTTAATAAATGGGAAGATTCTGGTATGATATTGGAGGGGAGGAAAAGATACCAATTTTTATATGAGCCTAACTATGTGAGAAAAGCAACTGCAGAGAAGCAAGACTGAGAAGAAAAAACTGGTTTTCTTGTGTGTTCCTTTTGTTCCTTGTGTATTTTTAAGTAACTAGCTATGATAGGTAGTGAGATTACAGGAGAGTCCCCTCAAAGAGACATTCAGATTGGGAAAAAATTAAAATTATATTTTTTAAATGATTATATTGGGGAGCCAATTTACTAGGAAAAGAAAGGTCGTTCCTGACAGCCTGGGGAGTTAAAGTTGCTTCTCAAAATTATTATAAAGGCCACTGTCAGAGCCACTCTTTCCTCAAACCATCCTGTAGGACCCTGCTAGACACCACATACTCATTGGGATATATTCATTCAAGAAAATTTACCTACTGGCACAAACAGTGCCAGGCACTGTGTTGGTTGTTAGGGATACAGGAGTAAACAAGGCCGATGGAGTCTCTGCCCTCATCAAGCACGCTGTCTAATGACAGAGACATTAAAAGGGTCTGCACATCACTAGCATAAACAATGATAAGCACTACAAGGATGTTCTCTCAATTGGGATTGTGTTTGGCTGCCAGGAATAGAAATTCAACTACAGTGATGAAAACAAATGAGGGTTTTAGCTCTTACAAGTCCAGAAATAGGCAGCCCAGGGCTGTAGGGATGGCTTCCACAAAGCCCTCAGGGACCCAAACTCTTGCTATGCTTCTGCTCTAACATACAAACATCCTTCATATCCTTAACCTAAAGGTCCAAGACTGCTGCGAGAGCTCCAGCCATCACATCTGTGTTCCAGGAATAATAAAGGAAAGACACAGAGAGCAAAATGCAAAGAGAAAAAGTAATCAGCTCTTTCTCAATTTCTCAGAAGCTCTACCCAGCAATTTCGTAGCTGTCAGGAAGGCTATGAAAGGTAGTCTTTTAACTGTACACATTGCTTCCCTGTTAAATTGGGATCTGATAAAACAAGAAGGTAATCATGTACGTCAGGAAAGGGCCAGCAATCTCTGATCCAGATGATGTTGTGGGAGCAAAACACAGAGAGATTCAACCAGGTCAAGGAGGGGACTCAAAGCCATAACGTTTAAGCTGAGGCCTAAAGGTTACATGGGAGCAAGATAAGCAAAGGGGTAGGGGAAGAATTCCGAGCAGAGGATCAGAAGCTCCACCCAGTGGACAACTCTGCTGTGAATTCAGCAAGGCCACGGGGAGAGCCTGAAGTGAGGTCAGGAGACATGGCTTTAAGTCCTGGCTCTGAGGAAACATCACATCCCCCTCTGAGCCTCTCCAGCTGTAAAGTGAGTACTCTGCACTCGAATCCTATGAAATATTTATCAGGGCCTCTGCTGGGTTATGTGGGGCAGGGAGAGGGCACACCACCTTATGCCGTATCCCCATTCTCTCAGGGCTTTCAGACAAGACGGACGGAGGAAACTCATACAATTTGAAAGCTGTAAGGGGAGAACTGGATCAGGCAAAGAAACCAAGCCCCACTGGAGGGTTCAGAGGAGTTCACCTCTGAGCACCACCAGCCTCATGTCAACCCTGGGATACAGGGACCACAGAGACCACAGCTCTCTCTGCAGGGGTGGACGGGGTGGCTGCAGGCATCCCTGAAGGCCTCTACTTGGACAGGATTCTTGACGATGCCACACAGTGGGGTGGACAGTGGTGGTGGCGTGGGGACGACCACCACTTCCTAAGCATGTTCTGCATGCCCGGCACTGGGCAGCTTTGCATCTATCATCCCGTGTAATCCTCCCAAGGGAGCCACTGGATAGGTATGAGTTATTTCCATTTCACAAATGAGAAAGCTAAGGCTCAGAGAGGTAATTTGTCCGCATGATGATTCAGAGTGATGGGAAACACTGGTGAAATCACGCTGGTGAGGGTCCTCTGAAAACCTAAATCTCTTCCCATGACCATGTGACTTTGGTCAAGTTTCGCCTTGGGGCTCAGTTTCCTCATCTGTCAAATGAGGTCACTTTGGTTTGCTACTCACAGCTGTTGCAGCTCTCATGCCTCCAGTGTCTGCCACATGCAGCCGCCTTCCCCTCCGTGTTTTGCTGCATCTTCACGATGCAGCCCTTCCGGGTAGGTGTTGTTCGCCCCAGGTCATGGACAAGGAGTTGACCGGGTCCCTCTTGGCTCTCTCTCCACCACGACAGGCTGGCTCGTGGAGATCCAGAAAAGACAGTTCCCTGTGCCAGGTGGACGCTGGCCCCTGCTTGACCTCTGTCCTCGCGAGCATCTGGAGCAGGGCGGGGATGCGCAGATGGGCCCATGGCTCGTGGGCCAGCCATGGGGAGACACCAAAGGAGGCCCATCACAGTGTTGCTATTCAGGTCAAAACACCTCCCTATGGTTAAACAATTACAATCCATAATTAGTTGCCATCACAGTGTAACAAGCCTGCTGTGGTTTCAAAATCACAGTGACTGCTTTATTTAGCTAAAGCGACCGCAGCTGGGGACCACTGGATTCTTTGTCAAAGAAAATGTCTCGGCTTTGGCTTCCCAACCTTCTCTTAGCCTGTCTCTCCTGGTTCCACAAGCACACACCCACCCCACCCACTGCCCCCTGCTCTACCGCTGTCTCAAGCTGGGCTCCTCGCACCCATCCTTGAGCTTTTCTATAGCTTATCCTTCCTCCTCAGCACTTCTTCAAACCCTGTCCGTCCTTTAAAGCCCGGTCTGGGACCTCCTCCTCCAGGAAGTCTGCCTTGACTACTGCAGCCCCATTGGCCTCTCCCGCCAATCCAGTCCCAATGCTCCTTCACACACTAGTTGGCTCACTGGTCTCTCAGTGTGGGGGCTGGGAGGAGAGAAGGAAGAGGAAGTAGACTATGGAACAGGAGGGAGAAAGATGGGCCACAACACAGGCCTTAGTACCAACCAAGCTCCTGTGCTCCAGGGAAAAGGGAGCCAAGCTGGGGGGTGGGAGGGACATGCTGATGGAGCAAGGCCAATGGGTCCTTCCTGCTTGGGTCTCGAGGGGTCTCAGCAGGACTAAAGCTCTGTATTTCTGAGGGAGGAGATTATCAGGGAAGGTATATTATCAGGGAGGAGAGGCTGGAGATGTGCCCTGGGGCACAGCTAGGTTCTCTCTCAGTGATGCTGAGCTAAGACAGTGCTTTCCTATCAAAGGCCAGGACTTGCGAGACATCAGGGGTGAGGACAAAAGATTCCCATGGTACTGAGAAACATACAGTCACTCACTTGCCAAATGCTAGAGGAAATTTTTGAATTTTTCTTAAGAAAGAACAGCTCAGTGTATTTCCTCCCAATAGGCTTTTCTAACAGGAATCTAGTGATGGTGGACATCAGGCCTTGTAATCCTTGTAACTCTGAGCGGTGGGTCTACAGTCAACCTGGCCCAGGGAGGCTGGGACAGGTGGCCGGTCAGAGAGGGGCCCAAGAGAAGCTGATGTTTCTCCCCCTTGCCCAGGGGGTGACCCCTCCCACACTGCTCACTTTTGGACTTCAAGCCTTTAAGAGCCTCCCACTGCTTCCAGCCCAGGCTCCAAAACAGACACACCTAAAATTACAGGGGGACTTCAGAAATCAGGCAGCTCAACCTCCATCTAATCATGAAACACTTCCCAACCTCCCTGGTGAGTAGTCATCCAGGGGCAAGATTATTATCCCATTCGACAGATGAAGAAACTGAGGCTCTGAAAGGGTGGACAACTCTCAGAAGCCTGTGAAGAGTCCTGTGCTGTCTCGATTCTTGGGGGCTGTACCCCACTTCCCATTCCCACGGGGCCTGGCTCTTAGCTCCTTGTCCATTGACCACCCCTCAAAAAAAAAATATGGCACTCAACAACGGCTTAAGGCATCAGGTCCAATATTTCTGAAAGAAAGGCATGCATCACTTACGTGTGATAGGTGGTTCAGGGAGTCTCAGTTTATTGCCTGGAGTCTGAGCCTCCTTCTCTTGCAAAGGTCAAGTTGAACTAGCCTCCCTTCAGCTCCATCGTTCTCTGGTTCCATAAAATATTTTTAAGAAGGGGCGGGAGAGGGGAGCACAACTAATTCTATACATTGTCCATGTATTTTTTTATATGTTTTATATATTTTTTTATATTTTTATATCCAGGGACATGGGGGAGGGGAGAGGAGCTGATGCAGAACGAGCTCACTGCCCTCTGAAGAAGCTGAAGGTCAGAAAATGGATTCAAGGGGTGAGGTGCCTGTGAGAAACCACAGGATTAGGGCTTCTTCCTCCTCAGCCCACCCGAGGCGTGCGAGCTGGAGACCTGTGTGGACCCCAGTCCACACACCCCCACCCATCCTGGACGAACAGGAAAAAGAAGGTACTGGCAGGAGGTCTTCCAGGTTCGAGCAACCCTTCTCCCCGAAGGGCCAGGCTAACTGCGGGCTCCGCAAAGACTAGGGGGCTTGCTCCCCCAGGCTGCCCTGTCCTGAGCCAGCCATCACGCTGACAGCGGATGGGACCGGTTGAGGTCCTCACGGCATTGCTGACCCAACTGGCCAGGCCTCCCTCCGAGCTTTATTCAACTCAGACTGCAAGTCCCACCTCCTCCATGCGGCCCCCGAGTTACCCTACTCCCCAGAGCTGCTTCCCTCCTCAGAACACCTTATTTTATGTGTCACCCAGGCTGCCCGCTGTGCCACCTCATGGAATGTTTGCTGATTGACGGACTCCAGTGCTCAGAGCAGAGGCCAAGACCTGAACTGGGGACAGACCAAGGAGGGAAAGTGAACCAAGCTCTACTGGGGAGTGCCAGAATGAGTCAAAAAGAGAAGTGTCCAGCAGACATTCATCCTTCCCTGCCCTGTTGCCCCAACTTCATTCATTCATTCAAAAGTGCTTAGCCAACACCTGCTATGTGCCAGGCACAGTGCTAAATGCTGGGCCACTGCAATGAACAAGACACAGCCTCTGACTACATTGTTTTTATAGATCAGTCAAAAGGGCAGACATTAAACAAATAATTACACAATGAATTAATTAACTGCCGTTGTAACTGATGCTGTGAAGAATAACTAAGGGCAGGTGCTAAGAGAGAATGCTTGCCAGGAGGTGCTTACCTGTAGGAGGGTCACAGAAAGTTCACAGAAGAAGGGATATCTTGGCTAAGACCTAAAGATGGTCTTTAGCGGGGAGATGGCAAAGTAGAAACAACCTGTGCAAAAGTCCCGAGGCAGGAAGGAGCATGGAACATTCCAGAAATCTGTGGAGAGTCAGTGTGGCTGGAGCTCAGAGCCATGCAGAGAAGAGGGGGCTATGACGAGGCTGGGGCAGCAGCAAAGAATCTAGTCTGGATGGGTGAGGAGCCCATGAAGAATCTCAGCAAAGAAAGAGCTCTCTGCTTTTTAACTTGGCCATGGCAAATTTTTCTTCTGGCCTAGCCCATCTCTCTTCTAAAGGTCAACAGACATTGGGACTTGCTCTTTCTAACCAGAATTTGGGCCATAATAACAGCCTACATCTGCACAACTCCATGAATGGTTACAGCGCTTTCCCACCCAGTATTTCTTTCCATACCCACAGGAACCACATCAGGGAGGCATTTTTAGCCCCACTTTGCAGATGAAGACATTAGGACTCAGTGAGGGCTTCCCTGGTGGCGCAGTGGTTAAGAATCCGCCTGCCAATGCAGGGGACACGGGTTCGAGCCCTGGTCTGGGAAGATCCCACATGCTGCGGAGCAACTAAGCCCGTGCGCCACAACTACTGAGCCTGCACTCTAGAGCCCGTGAGCCACAACTACTGAGCCTGTGCTCTAGAGAAAGCCCGCACACAGCAACGAAGATTTAATGCAGCCAAGAAAAAAAACAGACAGTGAAATTGATGAACCTGCCCAGAGGTCACCCGCACAGTGTTCTCTTCAAGATACCATGGTGGCCGGATGAAAGGACAAAGCAGAAGAAAAACTGGCCTTCACTAGGTACAAGTATGCAAATAGGTGCAAATGTAAATGAAGCCTACTAAGAAGGAAAATCTAGCAATAAAAAGTATCATGCATTTCAAAGCAAATGAAAATATTCAGAATGAATCTGCTTTTTGAATTGCCTACTAATAGATATAGGTATAGGGACAGATACAGATACAGATGTAGGTGTAGCAATAGGTAAGAGCCATAGAAAATCAAGAGTTGAAATAACTTATTTTTTCCTATAACTCTAGACCTTAAGCTGCTCATTTTGGGTGATTAGCAAATTTTATGGTCCTATGTGCTGGCAATGAGATGGTTCTAAACTAAATTTCAATCTTAAATTTAATAAATAAATAAATACAAGGTTAGAGCTCTTCATTTATAAATGCTATTTCAATGTCTATTGCAACGTCAATTAAAATGATAACTAATAATAACAGGGGCATGAATCCTAGATCACAAACCCAAGTATGCAAGAAATACCACTTTCTTCCATCCTTCTAATTACCCCAATGCAAGGTCCTGAGCCCCCTCAGAGGAAGGGTCTGAGCCTCCACTCCATCAGGGATCCACCTTCATTGCCCATATGCAAGGGCAAACACGGAGTAAGCTTGCAAAAGGAGAGAAGACAGAAACTGCATTAGAAGAGAAAGCCCACCTAGGAAGCAGAGCAGAGACGGATCCAGGGGCAGGGGTAGCGGGTGGGCAAACCCATCCTTTCCGTGTAAAATACTGAGGGCTGGAGTCGGGCTCAGCATTAGACATTTGACACTCATGTGAAATTCTGCTGCCAAAACTGCTGTGCAAAGGCACAGGGAAACTGAAATTTAAAAAATGAATCCTCAGTCCTATGGCAAATGAGTCATTCAGCAAATTGATCATTTGGCAAATTGGCTTTTAGCAAATTGATTTGGGCCATCTAGGCCTGCTCCTGGAAGGCTGTCTACTAGCCAGGAGAGTGTGCAGAGTCTGGTGGAGAAGAACACATCTCCCAGGGAGCAGACCTTTCCCCTCTGCCCCCCACAAGAGAGACCTCCAGGTGCACAGAGGTCCCCAAGTAGACGCAATGTCAGGGGATTTGGGGAAGCCTGGCCGCCTTCCAGGGCGGCCTGAGGTCTGAGTCCATGGGAAGCAGCTCTCCCGCCCACATAATGGACCTTGAAGTCATTTATGGATAGTTAAACCTCAAAGCTTAATCTGTACAACCGATGATCCTCCGCACCTCTGTAATCTTCTGCTGGGCTGCCCGAATCTGAACATCTGCATGGATGTCGGATGATGGATGGGGTGCATCTGTGCAGGGCCCTGCACTTGAAGCCCACCCACCTTGGCCCTCCCGATTCATGCAGGGCAGAGGGCTGGCAGGATCGCAGAAAAAGCCACTCACACTTGAGGGGCGCCATCCAAGCAATTTTTTTATCCACCTGTTATTTTCAGTCAGAGTGCACGCTCTGCAAGGCTTCCTCCTGCCCTGATATTTTGTGATTCTGAGGCCCAGAATCCTGTGGGTTACGACCTCCATAAATCGTAATAAAATAGAGTCAGGACAGTAAGTCAGCAAATCCTGCCCAGCCAGCCAGGCACTCAGCGGTCATTTAGATCCGCAGAAGAATAAGTGGGGGACACACTTTGATGGATGTCCTACTGAGTAGACACGTTACAGAGGGATCCATCAGAAGAAGGGAAGAGTGGGATGGAGCCCAGAAAGGTGGGCCAATGATGATGATGTTGATGAATTGACATCAGTGGAAGAGGAGGAGGAGGCATCTTTACAATACTCAAAATTCTCTCACACCCTCACCGTATCTTCGCAAGGCACACAGGACAGGTATTGAGTCCCATATTGCAGAAGGGGAAGTTGAGTCTCATCAAGGTTAAGCACCTCATCCAAGCTCACCTACCCAATTTGAACCCAGGTCTTTCATACCCAGGAGCCAGCTGTGTCCACCGAGCTGCCTCTGATGACCATCTGTGGCCCTGGGGTCCTCTTACATGCACAAAGAGCAGTGACTTTGCCCATGTCAATGGCCGATGTGCCATTACTGCCAGATAACAAATGAGGCAGCCTCTGGGGTCAAGATGACAAAGCAGGAAAACAACCCTAGACACTACTTAGTATAAACTCTTCCCCACCAGAACAGAGAGAGAAGGAATTCCTAGTGTCATAGACTCCCAAGCAGCAGAGCCTACTGACCGTAGTGCAACATCAGGGCTGGTGGCCGCCCCCCTCCCCACCAGCCTGGAGCACCGATGCCCACCGACCCATCAGCCCCACCCTTCCCTTTCCCCTGCAGACAGTGAGGGGATGGCATAAATATGGCCAAAGGCAGGCTCTGATCACAAGCTCTGCCCATCTGTTCTGCCCCCAAACACTTAGTATTTTATAATCATAGCATCTAGTGAGCATTTTGTCATTCTTTGCTGAATGAATGCATGCATGTATCCATGAATGAGTGAATGAATGAAGAAAACTCTGGCCTGTGTACAGCACTTCCTCCTTTACACAGGACCTTTGCATCCAGTATCCCATCTTATCCTTGGGATACCCTGGTGAATGCAGTATTGGAATCCCTGCTTTAGAGATGGGGCGACGGAGGCCCAAAGCGATGACCATCTCACACGAGCTAATGGCAGAGACTGGCCTAGAATCCCAGCCAGGTTCCCACTTCAGTGTTCCTTCCCTGTGCTGGCTGCTGACCTGGGCTACGATCTCCAGAGAGAGGAGCTTGGCCTCCAGAGCCCAGCAAGCCAGACTTCCCCTGGTCACCCACCTCACCACCAGCGGGGACCGTGGAGGCTGGAACTATGGGACATCCCCAGAGAAAGAGTTCTCACCCCTTGGCTAGGGAGGGAGCATTTGTGACTTTCCAAACAGGCCTCCACGTTTTCCTCAAGTTAGCTCCTAATTTCCAGATCTGGATGAGGACCGGAAACCACCCCTGTCCTTTACCTTTCTGATTGTGGCTCACTCTGGGAGCAAGGAAGTGGGAGGGGTGAGATGCCCAAGGCTCAAGTCTCACCAATCTTTTGGGTTTTTTTCTGGTAGCTTTATATTTTTTTAAAACAGCTTTACTGAGATATAATTCATATACCGTACAACTCACCCATTTTTTTTACAATACCATTTAAAAAATTTTTTATTTTATATTGGAGTATAGTTGATTTACAATGTTCTGTTAGTTTCAGGTGTACAGCAAAGTGATTCAGTTATATATATACATGTATCTATTCTTTTTCAGATTCTTTTTCCATTTGGGTTATTATAGAGTATTGAGCAGAGTTCCCTGTGCTATACAGTAGGTCCTCGTTGGTTATCTATTTTATGTATAGTAGTGTGTGTATGTTAATCCCAACCTCCTAATTTATCCCTACCCCACCCACCTTTCCCCTTTGGTGACCACCAGTTTGTTTTCTAAGTCTGACAACTCACCCATTTGAAAGTGCACAATTCAATGGCTTTTAATATCTTCACAAAGGGGCTTCCCTGGTGGCGCAGTGGTTAAGAATCTACCTGCCAATGCAGGGGACAAGGGTTCGAGCCCTGCTCCGGGAAGATCCCACATGCCGTGGAGCAACTAAGCGCATGCACCACAACTAGTGAGCCTGCGTGCCACATCTGCTGAAGCCTGCGTGCCTAGAGCCCATGCTCTGCAACAAGAGAAGCCACCACAATGAGAAGCCCATGCACCGCAACGAAGAGCAGCCCCTGCTCACTGCAACTAGAAGAAAGTCCACACACAGCAATGCAACCAATAATAAATAAATAAAATAAGTAAAACATAAAAAAAAAACTTCACAGAGTTGTGCATCCATCACTACAGTCAATTTTCGTACATTTTCATTATCCCAAAAAAGAAACCCTACACCCCTTAGCCATTACCCCAACTGTCCAAACTGATGACCCAGCCTTAGATGACAATCATCTACTTTTTTTTTTTTTTTTTGGCTGCGTTGGGTCTTTGCTGCTGCGCGCGGGCTTTCTCTAGTTGTGGTGAGCAGGGGCTACTCTTCGTTGCTGCACACAGGTTTATTGCGGTGGCTTCTCTTGTTGCAGAACACGGGCTCTAGGTGCACAGGCTTCAGTAGTTGTGGCACGTGGGCTCAGTAGTTGTGGCGCACGGGCTTAGTTGCTCCACGGCATGTGGGATCTTCCTGGACCAGGGCTCGAACCCATGTCCCCTGCATTGGCAGGCGGATTCTTAACCACTGCACCACGAGGGAAGTCCATCATCTACTTTTTGTTCTATAGATTTCCCTGTTCAATTCTCACCAGTCTTTAAAACAAAAAAGTCCCCTCTTTGACCCCTCAGTCATTCATTCATCAAAGTTTTCCTGACCACACACTCTACTGGGCACTGATTGCCCAGCGCTGTGCTCAGGGCCGTGCAGGCAGGGTGGGCACGGCAGCCTGCCTCTCAGGGGTCAGCACCACGGCCGACGCCCTCTCCTGCCAGGCGTGCCAATGACCTTCCTGCCCGAGGTCAACCCCAGGCTTCTCTGCCTTAGTCTTGGACGTGTTACTCCTCCTCCACAGCCTTCCCTTGACCTCCATCACACCATCCTCAGACTCTGTTGCCCACTCCCTTCCCTGCATCCTCTATCCCCTCATTAAATGCCGGTACTCCCCAGAGCTGTGACCTGGGCCTTTCCTTTTATCTCCCTCTATTCAGCCCCTTTAATCATCTCATCGACACCACAGGGATTCCAACGCTACCTGGATGCTGAGGGACACCCGAGTCAGTTCTCCAAACTCTACACCAAGTGCTTGTTGGACAGCCTCTCCTGAGGTGGCCACCGGCATCCCAAATTCAGCACATCCACACCTGAATCCACCCTCACGCCCCACACCCAACCTGCTGCTCTTCTCCCCGAGCCTGGAGAGTGAGGGGTGCCCCCCCCCCAATCAGCCACTGGAGCCAGGAACCTGGGGGTCAGCCTCAGCTGCTCCCTCTTCCTCGTCACCACGTGCAAATGGTCATCCCATTGGATGGCTTCTACCCACCCAGTGTCTCTGAGAGCTGTTCTTCTACTCCTCCCCCTGCCTGCCCTAACTGACCTCCCCCTCCTGCTTTCTGAACTAGAACACTAAGCTCCACATGGCCTACCAGCCGCAGCCCAATTGGCTGCTCTAGCCTGCATCCCAAGGCCCTGCTTGATCCAAGCCCCACCTTCTTCTCGGCCTCATCTCCAGCCCCCGTGCATTGGCTCCAGCAGCTCTGAACTCTCCAATTCGAGAGCAGACCCTGCTCTCTCCTCTGCCAGCTTTTGTGTGAGTTTTTCCCCTTTCCTGGGAAACTCTCTCCCAGCCCTCCATCCCCACCTAGGGAACTCTTACTGCTTTTCCTTCAACACCCAACTCAAACCTCACCTTCTGTGAGAAGCCTCGCTCCCAGGCCCCTTACCTGCAAGGCACCATCACTCGCCCCCCTGAACCGCAAGACCCATTCAACTCAGCCCCTTCGAGGACCGTGTTCTGCTCCTTCATCTCTCTGTACGTCTAGTCCCTGGTGATGTCACACCCACGGGGGCCTCAGCCAATGACTGAATGAATGAATAGTGCAGGTGGGTAGACTGGATGGGACACAGAGACGCTCACCAGGGACGGAGCGTGACAGCACCAACAGATCAAGAGGAAGGAAAACGCCCAAACCCCTCTGCCAGGTAAGCTGTTTACCACCAGCTCGTGCAAGACCAGACTCAACACATCAGACACAGAGGAATGGCTTACAGGTAGCGCTGCGGTGCCCTGATTCCCTCTAGGGCTCAGAGGAACCAGACACGGGGGAGAGCTGAGGAAGCCTTCGGAAGCAGCCTGCCTCTGTGCTGCGGCCCAGTCTTCCAGGATCTGAGCAGAACGAAGGTTGAAGGGTTGAAGGAGACACTGCTTCTCCAGGGAAATCGTACCCAGAAGGCGTCTTTTTTTTTTTTTTTTTTTTTAATTATTTATTTATTTATTTATTTATTTATTTATGGCTGTGTTGGGTCTTCGTTTCTGTGCGAGGGCTTTCTCTAGTTGTGGCAAGTGGAGGCCACTCTTCATCGCGGTGCGCAGGCCTCTCATTATCGCGGCCTCTCTTGTTGCGGAGCACAGGCTCCAGACGCGCAGGCTCAGTAGTTGTGGCTCACGGGCCTAGTTGCTCCGCGGCATGTGGGATCTTCCCAGACCAGGGCTCGAACCCGTGTTCCCTGCATTGGCAGGCAGACTCTCAACCACTGCGCCACTCGGGAAGCCCCAGAAGGCGTCTTCCAGAGCTCCAGGGCTCTTGCTGGGAAAAGCTTGGTGCCTCCTTTTCACCAGGGACCCTGACTAGCTGGTGAGGGTCAGGGAAGGGGTGACAAAGGCATTTCAAAGCCAAAGGCCGATGTTCCCCACCTACCCCACCCCCAAGGTCATGGCCTGGAGTGTCCATCTGCTTGACCTTGTGGAAGACAGGCCTGACTAGGGCTCCAGAGACCAGGCCAGACGCCCTGCCCAAGTGGGAGGGAAGCAGCACCAGGACACTCAGGAGGCGAGGGGCAGCACTTAGAAAAGGCAGGAAGGGAGGGCTGGAGACTCAGGTGCCACTGGCAACCTCTTCTGTTTGACTTCGGGCCAAGGTTAGGTGTAATGCTCTGCCCAACCTCAGTCGCGCTGACACAAAAGGAAAGCAAGTGGACACGGGCAACCCAGCTGCTCCTGGCAAATGTCACATCCAGCTAGCGACTCTCAGTGGCCCAAGTCCCCCCTGGCCTGCACCCTTTTCCCTCCCGGTAGCCCCCTCCTCTCCTTCCTCCCACCCCTTCCCCAGGGCCGGGCTTTGTCCCTGTTCCTGAGTGGGAAAATCTGCTCCCAGAAACATAGGTGCCTGGCCCCAACCCCCTTTTTACAGCCGAGGAAACTGAGGCCCAGAGAGGGGAAGGGACTTCGAAGCATCACACAGCAGCCCGCCCCCCAGGACAAAGCTCTTTGTGTGACTGTCCTCCCCGCGTGCTAGGCTGTCAGTCTAGGAAAAGCTGCGCTTAGCCCCGCCCCCCGACCTCCACCACATCCTCCCACCAAAAAGAGAAACAGGGCTGCATCTGAACGCAAATGAAAGCTGTGTGCTAAAGGGACAAATTCTAGTGGGGGGATTCGAGACATCAAGAGCAGAAGCCTCAGGGAAGGCCTGAGCTCACCCTGCTCTGTGCCCAGGTGGGCTGGCTCTGTGTAAGCCATGCCCGATACACTCCATCCCAGCTCCTGCCGGCAGCTTCCAGCCTGACTCTGGGCCTGATGTCTGACAGCTAAAGCAGAGCCAGGCCAAGAGAGAAAGAATGAAAGAAAGACCCGCTCTTTAGAAGCCGCAGCAGGGCCCCACGGCTCCTGGTCTCCAGTGTTCTCTGACGCCTACTGAGGGGCGAGGCTGCATCATGCAAACACTTGCCCACAGGTGCAGTGACACGGAAGAGGGGCAGGCCCTGAGGTCACTCCCTGCTTAGGGCCGGAGTGCCACCCTCCTCCAGTGCCAGCTTCCCCAACATCAACACCGGGTGATGGCACTGGGATGGGGAGAGCAGACACAGGCCTCTGGTGCCCTCTGCTGTTCAGCACTCCTGTCCCACAGCCTGAGGGATGGCACTGAGGCTGGCAGGAGACAGTAAAGGAATGTCACCAGTCCCTGGGGTTGCCCTAGCTCGTAGCAACCCCTCCATCTACTTTCTAAAAGGAGCCAGGACAAACGCCATGCTTAAGCCCTGAGAAGGGCAGTGTATCAGTCAGAATACACCAGGGTATGTCACGGTAACAAACACCCCCTAGAGTGAAACAGCTTGTAACAGTTTTTATTTCTTGGACCTGGGTTGTCTGGGGGTGATGCTCCACGTTTCCTCCCTCCAGGATCCAGGACAAGGGAGCAGCCATCATCTTGAATGTTGCCAGTGACAGTGACAGAAGGCAAGAGACTGAAGGGCCTCCACAGACCTTTAAGACTTCCACTCACAACTCATTGTCCAGATCAGGTCTCATGGCCCCGTCCTATACAAGGGGCTGGGATATGCAATCCTACCAGGTGCCCAGACATCTGGGGGCTGGAAATATTCAGAGAACGGTATGATGACTAGTAGTTAGTTTGCTCTTCGGGTCACCAAACATTCGGCTCATTCTCCCTCCTACAAGCAAAACACCCTCACCTCTCCCCGAGGAATACAGCCCCAAATTCCACCACCACCACCCCGCCCCCTGGCATAGTATCAGGACCAGGAACAGGACCTCAGGGTGGCCTGTTAGGGTTTCCTTATCAGCAATGAGATGTAATAATCCCTTTATCGCTCACAGGTGGGGCATCTCCTGATCCGGAGATCAACGACCTGAAAATTAAAGTTATTTGCCTCCCTCAAATTCAATATTCAATGAAATAACAAGTACAAGATAACGTCAACAATACACCCAGTTAGAAAGGATAAGTGGGAGACGCACCTCGGCAGACGCTGCTCCACAGTTACCCTGATGTTCCATGGACAGACCTTTTAAGGGTCCCTGCCCTAGGACTGGGGCACCCTCCTTGCTCAGGGACTGGGGCTGTCCCTCGGGTATCTCTCCCCATGGTTCCTTGTGCCTCCCCTGTCTGGCTGGCTCCCTGGGTTTCTTCTTACTCAGAACCTTGGGATGTTTGTAGCCCTGTAATGGCCACCCCACCCTTGAGTCTACTTGACCTCCAAGTTCCAGCATGACACCAGTTGCAATGTCCCTTAGGTCTCAGTTCAAATTCCAGAGAGAAGGAGAAAGAGAGAGAGAGAGAGAGCCTGATTGATTGGCACAGTTGTATCACTTAGGACCAGGCACACGAGTCGTAGTTACCCAGCTTATGAATGGACCTGCTTGGGAAGGGACCATATGCTGCCTGCACAGCCTGGGTTGCTCTGGAGGTAAAAGTAGGGAAGACAATGGATGCTTGTTTTCTCTGAGACAAATTGCTTGGAGTTGCCTTTGAATGACTCCGAAGAAAACACACAATTTGGGGTGAGAAAGTGAGGTTTGGCCTTCTCCCATCTCAGGCTGCTAAACTGTTTTCTTTATTTCCCTAAGTCTCAGTTTCCTCATCTGTAAAATGGGACAACAATCTCTGTCCCCATCTCTGTCTTCCACTCACTCCCTTTGTTCTCTCAGGCTCCCAGTGGAAACAGTCTCAGGTCCCAATTGCCTGAACTGGAACACAGTCCAGACTTACCTGTCGCCTCTCTCAAGAAATTTTGCATTTGTAATAGAGAACTCTCAGAGACTGAATAACCAAAGGAATACATCTCTAACAGTAAAGTGTAAGGCCGTGAGAGAGGCGAAAGGGGGAAATATTTTGGCAGAAAGGAGGGAGGAGAGATGGGGCACTCAAGGTCACCTAGATATGAAGTCTGCTCTCTATAGCTGACTTTCCATTTCCTCTTTTGTAGGAGAAGTGAGTCAAGGCCTATGTTGAATGATAACTCTTGTTACCAGAATCCTTGGTCATTTTCAGTGGAAAACTTGTGTTTGAGCCATGTGTGTGGGCATGGTGCCCACATAGGTACACGCTCTCCTTCCCTGTCCCCTGTCCTCTAAATTCTACCCCAAAGTGATTCAGGCATAGTTTTGATGATAGCAAAACTATTACAGCCCACATTTCTCAACCTCAGGGTTTTTCTTTGGAAAATTCTCTTTCCTCCCTCGTCTGTGGTAGTCTGAAGATTTGCTTTGTGTGTTTATTTCACCCTGTTTCTGAAGCAGAAGTCACATACCAGGGATGACTTGTACCATCTTTGTGTCCTTGCACTCAGAGCCCCAACATGGGTTTTGGTAAACATCTTTTTTAGGACATATCAAAAAAATAACAATAGCTAATGTTGGTACAACGCTTTCCAGTCTGTAAAACACGGCCACACTTATTATTTCATTTAAGACTACTGATGACTCCAAAAGGGTAATTATTTTACAGAAGCAGAAACTGAGGCTCATAGAGGTTAAGTGACTTGTCTAAGATCACACAGCTAGTAATAAAAATAATAATTGAGATTAAAATTCAGGTGTTTAGACCATACGCCCCTTCCACCTTATCAGATGGTATCTCTCCCACACCCCCTGGCTTGATGGCCACAATCCTTATTCCCCAGGGAGAGCACCTTTCATACCAGAGTCAACAAGAATAGACTTAGGGTGTAACCTTCCCCTCACTTCCCTGGGAAAGGGGACAGAGGGTCACAGAACGTCACCACAAAATGAGTTGCCTTGGATCTTAGTGAACTGTAAGGAAAGAAAAAAGTTGATTTTAAAGCCTGTCCACATGCTCTCCTATCACTGGCCTGGGTCTCTTTGGAGCAGCTGAGCTGGTTCTAATTTTCAAGGCCAGGGTAAGTGGTGCCCTGTCTACCCACAGTGACAGACCAGGGCTTCCCTGGGGCCAATACCTGCAGGTCTCTCCTCCCCTGCACTCCATTCCCGGTTTGCCACAGTCAGAAGCTAGTTGTACCCTTCTCTGCACCTCGGTTTCTCTCTCTGTAAGATGGGAATGATCTCTGCTTTCCTGTCACAACTCTCCAGTAGGAGTGGAGAGGAAGATGAAAGGGCACAAGTCACGGTTTCTTACAGAACTTTGGTCTTTTTATAGAGGTGATATCTGAATAAAAGATAAGAGCAAGAGTGGCCTCAATGCTACCTGGTAAGAGGACTCCAGAGGAGAAATTAATTCCCTGGTACATTCTGGGGAACTGAATTTTCTAAATGATTAGAAGTTCCTTTGATTCCAACTCATGTGGCTACAAACCCTTCTAGTATTCCAGAGAGAGAACCTTGCTGGGGCCATGACTGGAGATGGTTTTGCTGGTGTGGATCCTGCCCAGGTCCACCTTGCCCAGGGCGGGACCAGGGGCAACTGCAGGAGATAGCGGCCAAGTGGACCTGGAGCTCAGATGGACTCAGGAGTCACTTAGTTCTGAGTCCGTAGTTCCTTAGTTCCTTTGGTTCTTTCTCAAAAGGGTCAAGTACGGTAAAATTCCAAGTTGTGGAGGGGGAGGCAGTAATTCATTTTTTCACAGCCATAGAAAAGTGTACTGAAATGTATATGAATAGCTGCTATTATTTCTGTGAATAAATCTTCCTGGTCACCATGATCTGGTACCTCTGTCACTTTGATAAAAAAGCTCTCAAAGACATGGTTTCCTCATCTGTACAATGAAAGAGTTGCATTTCATTGTCTTTGAGGTCCCTTCTAGAGTGAATACTTGCTTGGAATAATAAAACATCAGAGACTTTAAGACTTAGAGGGAAAGAGACTCCAGGTTTAGTGGGGAGAAATGGTGTTGCTTGGCTGAACAATCTCCGCCTGTTTCCCTCCCTCTTGTCTTTCCTTTGGGAGTCCTTAACGCATAGCCCAACATTGCCACTGCTTATACAGAAATTGGTTACCATATTGGAAGCCTAGGCTGTTTCCTATAATTGTCTGCTTCTGTGCCTACCATCCTCCAGCAACATGTTAACGTGTGAGCTTCCTGAGGGAAAGGAGCACATCTCCATCTGTATTAGTCAGAGTTCTCCAGAGAAACAGAATTAATAGGCAATAAGATAGATGACAGATAGATAGATAGACAGATAGACAGATAGATGGTAGATAGATGTGTATATGTATACCTGTATATATACTGGGGGCTGGGGAAGCAAGGGAGGGAGAGAGGGAGAGAGAGAGAAATAGATTTATTTTAAGGAATTGGTTCATACAATTGTGGGGCTGGCAAGTCCAAAATCTGTAAGGTAGACTGACAGGCTGGAAAGTTAGGTAAGAGTTAATGTTGCAGCCTTGTGTTTAAATGCCACAGGGTAGCAGGCTGGAAACTCAGGCAGCATTTCTATGGTGCAGTCTTGAGAATTCCCTCTTCTTTGAGAAACTCAATCTTTGCGCTTAAGGCCTTCAACTGATTGGATGAGACCCACCTACAGGATGGAGGGTAATCTGCTTTACTCAAAGTCTACTGATTTAAATGTTAATTGCATCTAATAAATAACTCACAGCAACGTCTAGACTGATGTTTGACCAAATGGCTGGTCACCATAGCCTAGCCAAGTTGACACATAAAATTAACCATCACACCACCTCTCACTCACCTTTGTGTGCCCACCTGGCTCTTAGGGATGGCCAAGCCTAAGCAGATCAACAGTGAGGAGTCCTCAGTGTGCCCTGACGTATCTTGATTCCTCTCTTCTCTAATACTTCTTACTTTCCCACTTTTATTAACTCAGTTCTTCTGAGCCAAAGACTCAGCCCCATTCAGCACCATCCAATGCTCATCCCTTGGTCACACTCAGTGGATGTTGCAGAAAGAGGTGACAAGCCTGGACTTGACCCTTGGCTCCACCACTCATTAGCCCAGGGACCCTGAGCAAGGAGTTTAATCCCTTAGAACATGAGTTCCGTGTCTGCGAAGTGGGGGCGTGTGGTGCCCACGTCACGGCGGAATTTTTTTGAGGCGAACGGCACGATGCACGTGGCATGCCCAGCTCAGTGTCTGCCATGAATGAAGCACCCCATCATCTTAGTAATGTTTATTTTATTGCGTCTTTACACACAATTAAAACTCACTAATTCAGACCTATCAGAGAGGGCAGTCAATGGCTGGAAAGTCCACATTAAAAAATAATTTAAAAATAATGTCATTTTATTACTTTAAAATATATTACTCAATCCAGGCTAATAAAGTGTTGCATGGTGAGCCCTTGGGGGACTTATGTTAATGAACAAATAAGAACAATTTCAGGTTAGTCTATCAATTATTGGTGTGGAAAAGCGTGTCTTGGAAAGTACTTGAAAACAGTGTATTATCCTCTGTAGATTAAGTGTTCCTCCTGCAATCATCTTAATGCATTTTATTAATTTAACAACTTCTCACTACCTTGAGAGCCCTCCAGGCAACTTGGGTGTAGGACTGACTGGACTTCTACAAATTCTGACTCGGCGCTTACTGAGTATAAGATATTTCACTGAGTTAGGTCAAGACCTTTATTTCGTGTTCTTTTCTTTTCTTAGAAGCATATTTCGGGGTGGCCATCTTCACATGTAACTCCCAGAGGTAGAACTGTTTCTATCAAATAGCAAAGAGGCTGGACTTGGAAACCTGGGCTCTGGACTCAGACAGACCTGGATTCAAATCCCAGCTCTGGCTCTTGCGAGCTGTGTGATCTTGGGCAAGCCACTTAGCTTCTCTGAGACACAGTAAAGTGGAGATAAAACAACCTCCCTCACAGGGTTGCTGTGGGATTCAATTAGGTGATACATCAAAAGTAGCTGAAATATTGGCCCTGGTACAGGTGCCAATCCAGAGATGAGTCAGGAGGTCATAGGCATGGTCCGAATGAGGCTCTGAGGGTAGGGAATGCTGAATTACTATCCTGCATACTGGGCCAGTCCTTGGGTGAGTGACTAAAGTTACCTATAGACAGACTATGATCTCAGGGCAGGAGCCCAGGAATCATTGTCATTATTATTATTAGCAACAAAAATGACAATTTATAGCTCATAAGAGCTATCCAACTTCTCTCAAAAGCTCCGCTGAGACAATTTATATTTGAGGAAGGTTGTGCAAGGGCCACAGTATTTGCCTGTTTCTCTAGGCATTCCGAGTCTGGATTAGGTTCGC
Source organism: Balaenoptera borealis (assembly GCF_965194805.1). Lineage (NCBI taxonomy): Eukaryota > Metazoa > Chordata > Mammalia > Artiodactyla > Balaenopteridae > Balaenoptera > Balaenoptera borealis. The sequence goes on along the minus strand of NC_138866.1, from coordinate 117,509,812 downwards.
CCAGCCCCTGCGGAAAGGCCTTCCCTGAGTGCAGGTGCAGGTTAAGCCCTTGATTCTACTGTGCCTCAGGGTCAAGAACCACCAGTGAAGGGGAGTCTCATGGGAGACCCTGGGAGCATGACATCAGAACTTCCTCTGGGGAGGGGCGGGAGCTGTACAATCCCCTTACTCTGTCCTCGCTACAGCTACATCTGGCCACTAGTGCCCCCAACCCCAGTTTCTCAGAGGAGGGAGCTGAGTTCCAGAAGACAGGGGGACCTGCTCAAGGTCACAGAGCTGGTGAGTGAGTGGTGATCCTAGGGTATGAGCACAGCATGTCGGCCTCCAAAGGATGTTCTCTCTTCCTGTCTCAGGTTCTACGAAGGCTCCCAGACTTCTGCGAGACCCCTTGGGGCAAGTTCTCTCGCCCTCCTTTAACTGCCCAGACAATGGCCACCTGCCTCTCTCTACAGCTGCCTCTGCCCTTGCTCTGATTCCAGCCACACTCCTGAATGTCAAAACGGCCCCGTGAAGGCAGACCTGGGTCTTGTCTGATTTTGTTGACCCACGGTGGCCAGCACAAGGCCTGGGCCTAAAGAAGGCCCTTAATACCTGTTGGTCGACTGTGTTGACAAAATTAGTAAGAATTTCCCTGAGGACCTGTGGAGAAGCATTGGACCTATCTGCCTCTGTTACATGACCTTGCTCTAAACACAGCTGACTAAAGGTAGATGAAGGGCAACCCCAGGGACTGGTGACGTTCCCTCGGTCTCCCTGCCCGCTCAGCGCCAGGCATCAGGAGAGGATAGGATGATGAGCAGCCCAACGCCATTGACTCGGACCAGGCTACGCACGGGTGCTGCTATTCACAACAAAAGAGCCCAAAGAGACGCCTCTTCTCAAGGGGGCGGGAACCAGTTAAGGAAGAGAGTCTCATGGTAACTGACTTTGCCCCACCTTGATCCCTGCCTGAGACCCTCCACGCAGCCCATGTAGCCCAACCAGAGGTGGCCAATCAGTGCTGTAACAAGACTACTGGATACCCAGGAGATCATTTCTTTTAACTTATGCTTCTCCTGTACAACACAATTATTTTCTGGAAGACTCATGAAATGCAATGAACTACAAGAGTATAGGTGCGCCAGATATAGTCCCGTTGGCATTTCTTCAGCATTTTCGTTCACTACACATGATTTTGAAAGCAGTACCTACTTTTAAAAACCTCCAGACATGGTTTCAATTGCCTCCTCTCTCGTTCTTTTCATTTTTCTTAATTGAGCTCCACCAAATTCATGTCATTTCCAGTTGACACAAGTGTCCCCCTTGAAATTGCTCTAGACCTTCAGAAAAATGATGAGCCTCTTGCCTCACGGTAATGCAAGACATTTCAAGTCACTCCAAATGCCTATGGGGCAAAAAGGCACAATTATTTATACAATGGTTTTTATACATGCCTACCAGTTTGAAATTTGATCCTTCGGTTACTGTCTGGCATAATAATAATAACTTATGTAAATAATTATCCAGTCACCAGTGAGTGGATTTTAATAAAACTAAAATATCAGCAAAAGGTACAGTTATCGATAAATCCACTTTCTGGATTTTGTTCTGTCTTCTTAAAACACTTAAATAATAAGCTTCAATTTAAAAAATCTTATTAAAACTCAGTAAAACATTTCCAGCATGAGCTAAAATATGCACTTACTAAACAAAAATATGACACCTCACCGTTCACACCCTTGCACCGTTTTAAATTTTCAACAAAAATAAACTCCAGTGGTCCCCTAGAATGACTGAATTAAAGAACTCAAGTTACCTTTTTCCATTTTACAATCACTGCACTATCATTGTTCATTTCAAATCTACTTTTTAAGCGCAAGAATGCTCAATACCACAGGGAGTTGGAGACACAAACTGTACCCAGAGAGAAAGCAAACAATTCTGTAGCCTGACTCTCAAAACAAATGCATATGGGTAGGTCCATGTTTGGAGAGCCAACTCTATAACTAGGAGTTCTCCAAATTAACTTCTGTGTACAATAAAATGTTTATTAAAGGACAAGTAATAAAACTGTCCTAATGTGAAGGGTATATTATTATTATTATTATTATTATTATTATTATTAAACTCTACGGTATGACTACAATTGTTTACACCTTAGGCCAAGGAAAGATTGTTCATGGAGGAGAATTTTATCACTGACATTGCTTACAATTGCCAGTGTACAATGGTAATAAAAGTAGACCAAATTTCAGTCAAATGTATTGTTTTTTTGTTTTTTGGCGTTCTTTAAATTTTATTTATTTATTTATTTATTTTTGGCTGCGTTGGGTCTTCGTTGCTGCTCACGGGCTTTCTCTAGTTGCAGTGAGCGGGGGCTACTCTTCGTTGCGGTGCACAGGCTTCTCATTGTGGTGGCTTCTCTTGTTGCGGTGCACGGGCTCTAGGCATGTGGGCTTCAGTAGTTGTGGCACGCGGGCTCAGTAGCTGTGGCTCACGGGCTCTAGAGCGCAGGCTCAGTAGTTGTGGCGCACGGGCTTAGTTGCTCCGCAGCATGTGGGATCTTCCCAGACCAGGGCTCGAACCTGTGTCCCCTGCATTGGCAGGTGGATTCTTAACCACTGCGCCACCAGGGAAGCCCAAATGTATTATTTTTTTTTAACTCCTCTGCACCTGCTTATTGCTTGCACTAGGGGACTGTGCCTATCGTTCCACCCTTAGTACACAGGCCAAGATACCCTAAATAAAGCCCCCAGAGTTGTCTCTCAGAGCTGGCCAGAGGGAAATGCTATATCTCTTTCCTTCATAGACAATGAAAAGCATGTGACTGATTATATTGCCCTTACTGCTTTGGCACCATGAAGCTCAGAGCCAAATTCATGGCTCACTTTGTAGGACCTTATTCATTTCTCCCCTTTAACTTCTCCCCCGAGTGCTTAGGTGTCAACCTAATGTATACCTTCCCAGTCCCAATATTCAACTTACTGTTTCCAAGTTTTCAAAATGACTTCCCACACAGTCTCGTTAACTTGTAGCATCCTTCTGTTTAATTTTGTCTTTTGCGTTTCAGTGGCTTTAGGTGGGGCACAAAACCTCCAGTTTACCACAGTCTCCACCACTCCTTATGCACTGCCCTGTAGACTCTTTTTTTTTTTTTTTTTTAATTTTTACTTATTTTATTTATTTATTTTTTTGGCTGTGTTGGGTCTTCGTCTCTGTGCGAGGGCTTTCTCTAGTTGCGGCAAGCGGGGGCCACTCTTCATCGCGGTGTGCGGGCCTCTCACTGTCGCGGCCTCTGTTGCTGCGGAGCACAGGCTCCAGACGCGCAGGCTCAGTAGTTGTGGCTCACAGGCCTAGTAGCTCCGTGGCATGTGGGATCTTCCCAGACCAGGGCTCGAACCCGTATCCCCTGCATTGGCAGGCAGATTCTCAACCACTGTGCCACCAGGGAAGCCCTAGACTGTCTCTTTCATATCTTCTCTGCTTAGCCTCTGACAGACTTTGAGTTTGCAACCCATGTGTGGTTTTTTTTTTGTTTATAGATTCTTGTAAGCCAACTCATCTCCTCTGTGGAGTGGAGAGGGAGCTCAGTCCAGCTTGGTCTCGTGTGAGACGTGCTGTGATCTGGGAAGAGGGGCACCGTGTATCGGGCACTGTGCCAGGTTCTTTTGCATCCTCTCATTTAACCCCTCAATAACCTGCTGAGACAAGCATCGGCACCATTCTGTAAGTGAGGAATCGAGGCTCTGAGGAGGGAAGTGCCCCATCCCAAGTCACACAGAGTCTTGGTAGCAGAAATAGGATGGAAACCCAGAAGGGTCTGGAGCCTGCTCTGAGCATTGGGTGAGGGTGGAAGTGGACTGGAATTTTCCCCAAGGCAGCAGGGACGCCCTAGGGAAAAGGTGAGCTTCTATTTCTGCTGCCCCCCACTACCTCCTGGCTCCACGCAGCTCCCACAGAGATGCCCACCAGGAGGCCTGGCAGGATGACTGCATCGCCAGCGAGCGGTGCAGCCTCTCAGGCCCTGTCCTCAGAGGGACACCTGCTGGGTTCAATGCTCTGCTGTTGCCATCTTGAAATTCTCAATTTTTGAATGAGGGGTCCACCACCCACACCTAGACTGTCAAGTGACCGTGACAAGATGACCCGGCCACCACCAGGCTCCCCCGCTCACAGCGCCGTTGGTGTGTGGAGGACACCTTGCACCAGCAAAGGCTTCTGGGAGGCAGCACTCATAAACCCCGGCTCCTCCTCCTAGACTCCTAACAGCCAGAGTGCTTTGGTGTCATTGATACCCTAAGCTGCCTGTGCTTTGCTCTGGATGGTCGCCACAGCAACCAGAAGTTAGCCTCGGCCCCTGAATGAATCGGCAAATAATTATCAAGCACTGTGCTAGCAACTGTGGTGGAGAACAGACAGCTTCACTGGACAGTCCAGTCTTTAAATAATTTTAGTAAAAAATGCCCTAGAAGAAGGGGGAGGTAACATTTGTAAGACTCTTCCTCTCCCATCCTGGAAACCATGAGGTAGACACAACAGGTAATTTTACAGGCACAGACTTTGAAGCCAGAGACTTTGGGGTTCAAACCCCAGCCCCATCACTACTAGCTGTGCATCCTCTCTAAGCCTCAGTTTCCCCCTTAAAAGGTGAGGGCACTCACCCCTGCCCACCTCACAGGGCTCTCTCTTTAAGGATGAAGTGAGCTCATGTATAACAAAGAGCTTTGTTGACTGTGCAAATGTTAGGTTGTTCTTTCAATAAACATTTATTAAGCATTTACTCTGAGCCAAAACCTGAGTTAGGCATTAGAGCCTCTCAAATGTAAACGTCCTGGGCTCTTTGGGATTCACCCTTTTTTTTTCCAACTGAGGTGAAAGTCACATAACATAAAAGTAACCATTATAAAGCGAACACTTCAGTGGCATTTAGTGCGTTCACACACCATTATCAAGTTCCAAAACAGGAAAAGCCTGTACCCATTACACGTCCTCCTCTTTTCAGGGTATATTTTCTCTTGCTATCATTTTATTCTTCTCAGGAGTTGATTTCCTGGGCTTGATAATATCCTGATGTCCCTCTGATCACCTATGACTCCAAGCCAACCCCTGGATCCAACCTCAAGCTTCACAAGATGAAGCCCAGTTTCCTTTGCCAGCACTGGAGAAACCAGAGCCCCAAGCTGGCCATTTTTAATTACACTGGGGCTGGCTGAGCAGGTAATCGCTGTGTATTTCAGTAAATTACCTCTCATAAAGGAGCTATCATGTTTGCTCGTGTGCCCTTCTTTCCTGCAATCAGCTCCCTGTCTGCTACCATGGCCTCTTCCCAGCATCCTGTGCGCTTGGCGTGTGTCCATCTTGTCAAACCGAGGAGAGTCAGGTGCAGAGGGAGGGGATGGCGTATGGGCAAATATTGGACTTGGCCACACTTGCTGTCCATATCAGGAACCTGATTGGCGGTATTGATTGACAGATGCGGGGACCAACTGTTTGGAAAGCTGAGCCCCCTCGGATTGGGGTAGGTGTTTCGGCAAACAGCCGTAATACTGGGCAAACAGGCCTGTTGGAAGAAGTGCCTGGCGTGTCAGCAGAGCAAACCAAACGCTGAGCAAACAGCTTAAAAGAATGTGGCCACCTCCACGTAACCTCAACCGAGGTATTGATCCCACTGGAGGCGGGAGAGGGGCTGAGCAGGGAACAGAGAGGTACAAACCCCGGCAGAATGTAAATGTTATCTTTAAGCTGCGGCTGTCAGGGCCCTAATGGGCATCTGTTTGGAATTTGTCTTCTTGCAAATCTTTAAATCCAGGTCAGGGCCACGCACAGAATTTAATAACAACTTTTCAGAGAGATCGGGGCTTGGGACTGATTTCATTTTTCATAAGCCCAACTGGGACTTTCTATTCTTCTTGGAGGTAGCAGCCTCGCATGGAAACTTTCTAGGTGCAAGTTCCAAGCTAGGAAGAGGCAGATCTTCTGAACCTGAGCCAGAAGGCTACCAGAGAGAAGAAAATCCAGAAATAAAGTTTCTTTCTCTGACCCCTGAACTGGCCATGCATGAGAGCTGGTCGAATGGAAAGAATCCTGGAATCAGTGCCAAGAAACCGGGGCTTACTACAGCTGCTGGGTCTCCCTGACTGGGCCTTCCATCGTCACCTCCCTAGGCCTCAGCTTCTGCAACTTCCAAGGGGAAGATGCAGGCCCTGCCAGGGATACACAAGGGCACAGTTCAGACAAGCCCACTCAAGCTTGGGAGAACACTCTTGCCAGAGAACACGGCCCCTGTATAAAGAGTTGGGCTGTTTGCTGTGAGACCCTGGAGGATGCCCTTCCTTGACCCAAGACCCTCTGAGATCACCATGTGACAACGGAATGGACCACAGCCATGACTGTCATCTGTTGTTTTAGACAAGTGGCCACCTGGATCTTTCCTGCAAGCTGGGCAGGAGGAAGGAAATATACGATTTTGGCAAATCCCTTGAAAATCTAAAAACCATGCTTGCTTGCCTTTTAATATTTCTGTAAAAGAATAGAGTGGGAAATACTTGCTCCTGGGTGTCCAAATGATGTAAGAGGACTGTGATCAGATGTCACCATTGGTCCACAGCTTCTCTCTGAGAATAGTCACAGAAAGAATAAAACCTTGCCCTCTACCTCCTTCCCCTGACTGGCCTGGTCCCCTAGAAGCTGCCCCCACCCCCAGACAAGGAGGGGGCACGCCCATGCTGGGTCTTGGCCAGTTCAGAGGACTGACTCCTGTCTTTAATGGCAGCCATGAGCAGTGTGGCTAACCCCAGGGTATTACTTTGCATGGCATTTTATAAGAGTAAAAGGAGCTTATAAACCATTCTGGTCATCTCTGACTTTTGGCATTTGGTCTCCCGGTGATAAGAAGAATCAGAGAAGGCTGTGGCTCAGAGAAGGGAATGTTCCTAATTTTAATGGATCTTTAAACAGACACTTAATGGAAGGATGTAGGCCAAATGATTAAGAGTCGTGGGCTTCAGAGTCGACTGCCTGGGGTAGAATCCCAGCTCTGCCTGTCACTAGCTGTGTGGCCTTGGGCAAGTTACCTAACTTCTCTGAGCTTAACACTCCTCCCTGTAAAACGGAAATACTAATACACTCCTGAAAGGATTGTTGTAAGGATTCAATGGGCTACTGTGTGTAGGCCCCTCGGTGCAGCCACTCACCTACGTAACCCCTCAGGAAATAGTAGGGACTCATTACTTCTGTGACATGGGCATGACAGACCCTAGTGGGAACACGCTGTAACATCCATATGTGACTATTGGAGGACACCCCATTCTCAATGAGGAAGCCCATCAGTCTTGCCTAGAAAACCGACTGTCAGACTGGGGTCAGCACAGAGATTCTACCAGGCAAGTCGGGAAAGGCACTAAGTTTCTAAGAGCACAGCCTGTGAGAGCTTTTCAGGTGGACTTCCTCCCCAGAGGGGACACTCTAAGGCCTCCTGCTCCTGTACCCTCAGCCCTACCTGGACGCCAGGCAGCCAGAAGTCTACGTGCAGTGGAGACAAAGTGTGTCTCAGAGAAATGGACCGCTCTGTTATCCCCTGATTAGAGACGGGGCAGAGGAAGCCCCAGCAAGGGAGGGACTTGCCCAAGGTCACAGAGAAGGTCAGCTGCCCAGCAAGTTATTTGTGACAATAAGGAAATGGGTGATAAGACTGGGTCTTCTAAGGCAGGAGCACTGACAGGTTATCAGGAAGAAGCTAACGCTGGCCTTCAGAGAGGGGTGGATGGTGACCTAATTCATTCCCCTCACCAGAAAGTTCTTAATTAATTAGGGTTCTTCGGCTGCAACTGGAAACAAGTAAGTAAACTGCCCCTATGTTGATATTCCTGCTCTCATCCCGGTGACTAACCCACCCTCAGTGACACGTCTGTCTCCGCAAAGGTTGTCTCAAAACCATTTGCTTTGGGACACAGGGACAATCTATGATATGCTTTAAGTAGAGACGACGAGATTTCCCACATCTGCACAGCCTGACATCTGGATAAATACAGAAGATCCCCCTCTTAAGGAGAAGGCTCTTAGCCATGGTCATGCATTTGGTCAAAGTCCACCATGGCTGTCCCACCTCCCGGGCCTCAGGCGCCCCCCACTGCCCTAGTGGCCCCAGAGCTCAGGCAGAGCCGAAAGGTTCCAGGACCCCCTCAGACCCCTGCTTTCCCTCCTTCCCAGCTCTCCCCCCTAGCTCTTCAGAACCATGACATGGTTAAAAGTGAAAAGGGGGAAACTTGTTGAGTAAAACCATTGCTGTTTTCAAAGGTCCAGGAAGCATGCCCTCACTGGCCTGGAAGTGGGAAAACAGGGCACACAGCCATCACTCCACCCATCCCTGACCATCGTCAGGTTCCAGACCTTACTCTCACGTCTGTCGGGCAAAGTCCTCTTTTCTTGAACAGCGAGATGGTTGCTGAGCAGACCTGGAGGAGCTTTCGTTTGGAGGCAGAAGCCCAGCCGAGCGTGCGCTTGGTAAGGGTTTCTGGATGCCTCGGCCCAGAATGGATTAAGGAAAAGATAGAGATGGTTCAGAGTGGATCTCTAACCCCTCCTGCATCCACGCTGGGCCGCAGGAGCCCAGATATCCCATATCAGGTGCCTGCTTTACCTCACCTGCAGGGACCACCCCCTCTGAAAGCCTAAATCAGGAGGTAGGGAAAGCCTTGGCCCCTTCTTCTGCTGCTGTGGCATCTCCAGGCACATGCCGCATTCCTGCCGCTGCCAAGATGCAGGCCTGAAAACAGGAGCTGCGGTTCCCCCCCCACCCCACCCCCGCGTGTCCCCACTCTCTCCCCACATCACTGTACTCATAATTACCAACTGTTTACAGCAAAGACAATTAGACTGAATCCCCTGATAGAAGGGGTTAATTATTACAAGCCAGGAAAAGAGGGACTTATTGCAAGCTGACCCCCATCTACCTGGACACATAGTAACTAGCACTGCTTTGGAAAGCACCCAGGTTAGAAGAGGGTTTTCACTTGAGAAGCCCCAAGCTAATTACAACCATAAATGTGAACTACACAGCAGCACTGCTGATGAATCACTGAAAAGGCTGAGGGATGCCGAGAATGTTCAATTAACCATCCACCTCTGTAAAAATGTATCTCCACGGCCCGGTGCCCAGCTCTGGTGTAGTCTACTAAAATCATAGTCCTGTCTTAAATCACTGGACCTTCCATACAGACTCTCAGTATCTTCAGAACTTTGAACTTTGAAATAAGTAAATACAAATATGCACTTAAGCAGGACCGGCCTCATGGGTCGTGAGTCTGTGATCCACACAGCCACTCAGGGCCCGAGCTCAGAAGGGCCCCTCACGTGGTTTAATGCTCTGCTGTCTCTCTCTTGACATTCTTAATACTTTCTGAGCAGGGGCCCCCAGCATTTTCACTTTGCACAGGGACCTGCAAACGATGTCACCGGTCTTGCACCAGACTCTTAAAGGAAAGAACAAGATGACGCTAAGAGAAAGTGAAACACGGAAATCCATACATCAAGCCCCTTTGCCCTCATTTGAATCAAAACGCTCCATTCTTTTAAATTTCCGAGCAAGAGGACATCTGAGTTGCAGAATCTTTTTTGAGGAAAGGATTTGATTACATTAAAAAATTCCTAATGAGTAGGTCTGACTCTGTCCTCCAAGCTAAGCCCTCTCCTCCCGACCAGCCGCTGTCAGAAAAGCATCTTTCTGACAAATCGAGGTCAGGGAGAGTCAGTCTTTTCCAGCCTGCTTCTCAGTTGTTCAAAAATATTCACCCAGAGTCTCTACAGCAAAAACAAGTTTTGGAAACTCTAGGTCAAATAAAGTTAATGTTCTGAACTGCAAGACTTCTCAGAACCTTTAAAGAGTTACCAGAAATGTGATTCTCCACTAAGCAGACAGCACTTCCCAAGCTTATTTGACTACATCAATCTACCACCCACCCACTCAGGGGAGTATTTACCATCAGGTTCATGCAACTTTAACTTCAGAGCCTCTCACCTGCCTAGGTCATTCCAAGGCTCTAGAAGGACCCTATCAAAGTGTTCATCAGGTCATATGCTTGTGTATCCTTTGAAGAAGTAAGATCTTGCTTTATCTATCTTCTTAAAGAGCACCCCAAAAATTGTACAAGCTTTGGACCCCGCAAAATGTGTACCCTGCTCTGCACTCATTCCCACCTCTGGAGGCCCCATCCCTACGTTATGCCAAACATCTTAAAAATGCACTCACATCCCCCCCTTTCATGTGATTTATAAATAACTCTAGGAGTTGAGTTGGAGATAGCATAATGTCATTTGCTTAGTAGACTTTTAATTAAACATTCTTTCATATTGGTTTTGCTCGATTACAAGGAATGTTAATTTTGGAGGCAACATTTTTTACATTTCCACGTGGCAATCATTTTCTCAGGCCCTGGGGAAGCTGGTGGGCCCTGAGTACCAAGCTTATAATACCTAATGCGTAAGATGGTGCTGTGCTTACCAGCCTCAACCGTTTGAGAAACGCTGCACTAGATTATTTTCATAGTTGTTTCTAATTCAGGAGAAATATCTATCCAGTGTCTAATTCAGACTAAAGGGAGGTTGGAGTGGTGAGGAGAGAGGAGTCTGGATTATAGAAATGGAAATTTTTATTGTCAAGAGTCAGCAGGTTTCCTGGAACTGGGTTAACAAGGTGCTATCTAAGGAGACCTGAGAGGCTGCTTTAATGTTAGGACAAGATTGCTGTGCAATTAGCTTCTCAACTCTGTATATGGAAATGAAGGCTTTTAAAATATTTGAAAATGGCTCTTGCTCTTAAGTAATTGAACTGTTTCCCCTTGATGTTCTTCATTCTCTCCTGCTTGGACACTTCTTCCTTTAACTAAGCATTAATAGAAATACACCTTGTGCAAAGCGCTGTGCCCAGGGGGAGAAAATATGAATAAGGTCCAGTCCCTGCCCTCTACCAGCCTACCGTCTAATCAGGAATTGGCAACCTTTTTCTGCAAAGGGCCAGATAGTAACTATTTTCGGCTTTGCAGATCATCTCTGTGTCAAGAACACAGCTGGGCCCTTCTAGCACAAAAGCAGCCAGAGACCACAGGCAGATGAATGAGAGGAGTCATGTTCCATTAAACTTTCATTTACAAAAACTACCTGGGCTACAGTGTGCTGACCCCTGGTCTAACAGAGAGACAGACACATAAAGAATTTACTATGTGCAGGTAAAACCTAATTCTGTGCAATGACAGAAGAGCTGGCCAAGGACTGTGGATTGCAGAGGGGAAGGAAGAAGCAACTGATTGCCAGGGGAAGGACAGAGGCTTCCTGGAAGAGGTATCTGAGCTTATGGAACCATTGAGTCTCAGTTCAGGCCTTTATTGTTCCCCAGTTGCTTTGTTCTTGCCTGATTTTCCTCCCAGCGAGGCTGGCACCTCTGAGACCTGGCATCTCCTTGCATGATTCACGAGGCTTAGCTAAAATGGGTGCGTATGTCCTGCCTACAAAGTCTAAGTCAGCATCCAGTCAAATAAAATCAATGTTGTAAGAAGGAAACTCTTGATACCAGGCTCTGTCCCCCAGGCTTCAGATAACCATTTCTTGTTTGGGAAACCAAACCACCTGTGCCTTTGAGGGGAATTAGACAATGTAATCTCCTCCTGCGCTGCAACCTTGGCTGTAATTCTTTACTGTTCTTGAGACACTTTCTCTTTGCATTCTCAATATCCAAATGTCATGTAGTTTATTGTGACTTGTTTGCTCAAGGCTGGGCAAATAAAAGAACAAAGGCGGCTGTATCACCCCAGCCTTTGCTATCACCTGCTCTCACCCTGAGCTCAGCAGCCTTCAGCACCCCATCCCCTTCCAGCCTGTGGGCAAGGTTGCTTGAGACGTGGGGCTACCAAGATTGGACAGGAGACAAGGTACTTTCTGAAAGGCCTCCCAATAGCGTAGCTTCAATTCCACCAGGAACCGGGAAACTGATGACACCCTGGCAATAACAGCAGGTAAATGACTTACCCATTACAATGGATGGAACTGATAACGCCAAGAACCAGACGTGGTGGGGTCAGAGGTCTCACCAAGAGACGGCTAAGGGGGGTTAGTCCCTGCACCATCTCCAGCAGCCCCCCTGCAAAGCCTCTCTGAATTAATATCTAATCTACCTGTGAGTGCAGTGTGCTGGCTGGACCACCCATCTGAATACAGCCCCTGAGCTCCTTCTCCAGAGACATTCTAGAGTCCCCACTAGATGCCTGGTCCACTTATGCCTGGTTTACACCCGGAAGGAAACAACGCTCACGTGTGTGACTCCCTGCCAACACGTGTGGGACTCTCCAGGAAGCTAGAGGAGGTCAAACCAGAAAACGCTGGATCCAAAATGTACCTCCTCTCGGTTTATCAAATGCAGTTAGCACGTGCAAGCACCCTGCCCCTCACCTCCTAACCAGTTAGCACCCCAAGCTGCAGTTTTCTCATCTGCAATAGTGAGGAAGTATCTGTGACAAGCAGTCCTCCAGTTTCGAACCCCAGACCCTGGGTTGTGGTGAGATGTAACTGAGCGGCCAGCACAACTCCTGACTGAAGGGGACTCCCTCTCCCGTCTAAACCCGGCCAGGGTGGTCAGCATTCCACAGAGGAATCTCTCTACCTGGATGGCCCTCCTGCCTCCTCTCCACCTTCGCAGGTGTTGCCCACCCTTCAAGCTCCAGCTCCTGGCTGCCTCTTCCAGGAAGCCTGCCCCATCACCCTAGCTCTCCCACACCAGCCCCCTCTCAATACCCTTCCCCTGCTTTCAGGCAGGCTCACACAATGTCAAATTTAATAACACCCTGTCCAATCCCGCAGTCTCATTACTCTGCATGTGTTCATTATCTCCCCAGAGCGTGAGCTCGTTGGCTGGAAACTATGCCTTCTCTTTTAACCCCCTAAGTGCACTGCACGGGGCTAGACAAACAGCAGGTGTCCAATAAAGACTAGCTAATATAAATCCCAAGGATTTAAAAAGGGTCCAATCCCAGCTTCCTCCTCTTTTAAAAGACATGACCATAGCTGTAACCAATACCTGAAAGGCATCGCATATTTGAAAGTTATGCCACATTCATTATCTCACTTAATCCGCAACCCAGGGAGGTGGGTGGAATTAATCCCACAAGGCAGATGTGGAAACTGACAGCCAGTGAGAGTGGGTGATTTGCCTGAGAGCACAGCAGTAAGTGGCAAAGTCACAATTTGAAGCTAGGTCTTATGACCCCCAAGCCCATTCTTTTTTTCCATCATATGGGGCTGTGAGCCTTCAAGACCAAAAGAGGGTTCAAGGGATGACCGGCAGTTCTGCTAGAGAGAAAACGGCAACCGTCGTTACAGGAACCATAGAGAAGCAAGTTTCCACCAGACCTCGAAGAAGTGATGGAATCTGGATTAAAAGAGAGTCAGAGGAGAAGCGGCAGGAGCAAAGGCATAGAGGGAGCAAGCAGAGGCATCCGAGGCAGATGGCAGATGCCACCCCGACGGTGTGGCCAGAGCTGGGCTCGTGGAGGAGCTGTAAGTAAAAGGCAAAGCCGGCGGGGAGGTAAAGCAGAGCCAAACTTTAAGAGGGTCTCAAATCCCAAGTAGAAGATTGTGGGGACGGTGTGAACAAAGAGGAGAAGGAGGGTGGGGGGCACTGGTGAGCGACCTCTCTGCAGGAATCGGGAGGGACCGGACGGGGAGGGGAGCAAGTAAGAATAAGCCAAAGTCATTCCAAGCTCCCAAGCCAGAGAGATTGCTAAAATGTAGGTGTCATTAACCGACATGGGGGTGGCAAAAATTGCCACTGATTTTGACTGGGAAGGAAACAGGCAGTATCACACAATGTCAAATTTAATAATATCCTGTCACCAGGCACTATCTCATTATTCCACACATGTTCATTATCTCCCCAGATTGTGCACTAGCTGACTTTTAGAAACTGTACCTTCTCTTTTAGCCTCCACAGCTCCTTGTGCGGGGCTGAGCAGATAGCAGGGACCCAAGGCATACCAGCGTGTGTTAATTTCCAGACCATAAAACAGACCAAAACCCCAAGGTCAGTGAAGGGCATTACAGAGAGATAGACAGCAACTCAATGTTTTCTTAAAAGCACTTTGCAGTAGCAGCCAGAGGAATCCAACATAGCCCAGTAATGAAATGCTGCCCCTCGAGGTAGAGAGCTCCCCGTCACTTGAGGTATCCAAGCAGAAACTAGACAATCGTCAGAGGCTCCATGAAAGGAATTCCTGCATGGGAAGGGAGACTAGACAGAACAGCTCCTACAGCCCCCTCCATCTCTCAGACGCTATGGTTCAAAAATGCTGTGAATTTGATCTCCGGTTTCCTTGGCATGTCCCATTCAGAAATAGCCAGACTGATTTAAAAAAAGAAATCTCCATGCCTCTTTCTATTTCTTTCAAACCCTTTAAATGTCAAGTTCCAGACCACTGCTCTGCCTTGCCGGGTAGTTGGATACCAAACCCATGAGTGCTGGGTTTAGAATAGCACGGCTGGCGTGGCCAGAGGAGGGGGTCTGACTTCATGCATTCCTAATGCACGTCTATTTTTACAGCCATGAGACATGTCGCCTTCTTTCGCTGTTCACATCAATATCACACAGGGACGCTGACACAGGGCCATCTGTCCCCGCAGACACATTTTTGGGGGAGAGGAGGCAGAGGGAACCAGAGGGAGATAGATATGCATTTTTGTTCAAGTCTGAAAATTGATTCAGGATATGATAGCTCCCAAACTCAAGCTGGCCAGAGATGCCATTTGCCAATACCTCTTGGGAACAGAGTGTCTTATTTTTTTCACCGCCTTCTGAAGTTTAGCACAGTCGGTCAGTCCACCCACCCACTCACTCATTCATTCATTCACTCACTCATTCATTCATTCATTTGCCTGAGGCGGGCCAGGTCTGGGCCACCCATCCTCTCACCATGCTTGACTCTTCTGGAAGCCCGTGATGCAAGAGGGCATGGAGAAGAGAAGGGAGCATGACCGGGAGGGTGAATAGATGAAGCAAGTCTTTTTTGAGCACCTCCAGCACATCGAGGCTGTGCCCAAACTGAAGTCTGACCAGGTGGAGTTTTCCCCCAAAATAAGGGTTCCTGAGCTGAGACAGAAGATGAGTCCAGACTTGGGAGCCAAAGAAGGAGGGACTTCTTGTGTTCTTCCCAAGAAGAACCTACAAGTAGTCACAAGGGGAATGGGGGCTCTAGATCAGTGTGGCTATGGGCCCCAGAACTGGCCTGAGCCTGCTCTTCTGGGAGAGCCCCACACTCTGGGGAAGAAGATCTAGGAATGAATTTAAGGACCCACAGTGGGAGCCTACCCATTTGGGGCTTGTTATGGACTCCGATTCTTAAAGCCTTTGAGGGCCCATCACAATCTCCCATCTCCCTTCTCTGATAACACATCCACTTTTCCCTTGACACGCTGCTCCCCCATCCCTGGGGGTCCTGCTGGACCAGTCAATCATACGAGTCCACCTCCCCTTGGTAATGGTGCAGTGTCAGGCCCAGCCAATCAGAACAGTCCTCCACAAAGCATTAACGGCGATTAATTCAGGGAGGCACAAATGCTCCGGGTGTGATCAATTAGAGGCTGTCCTGGGATGCTTCTGCCAGAGCTAACAAGGAAGACGAACTCTCTCAATTGCTGTTGCTAAATTGAGAGAATGAGTCTGAAACCACCAGTTGCCCTCTTGCCTCCTCCATGAAAAGGACCTGTGTGTAGAATAGAACCAATCAGAGAGCACACAGGCCAAGAAGGAGAAGAGAGAAAAAGTCTTGATGATTTCAACTGACCCCTGGGTCCACCCTGCAGAAGCCAACCCCAAATATGGCCATGTGTGAAAGCCAATACATTCTTTTTCCCCTCTTCCTCAAGTGAATTCATTTTGAACTTGCAGCCAACAATTTCCTTACTGATTTGCACTGACAACTTCCATGGCCAGGTGGGGCGTTAAAGAACAGGACCGCAGGATGGCTTGTGCTCGCCCTCTGAGAATCCCTGAACCCTGATCTGGCAGGTGTCCTGGGGCAGGATGCAGCACCAGGGTCCCTGGTCCAGCACCAACACTCCAGTGAGGCAGCTGCAGCCCGCGGGGCATCTTCTTAGACCCCGCCCCAGACTTCAGCTGTCCCTGGCTTGGAGAGAGTCTGGGTGGCACTGCAGTTTCTAGATGCAAGGATCATCTTCTGGTCTCAGGAAGCTGTCCCTTTGTTCCAGCTCTGGGAATGGACTGGACTGACCCCATGCAAGGTTGGGGAATGCCTGGACATTTGGGAGAAGAGGGCCTGAGAAACAGGGCTCCTGGGACATCTGAGCGTATGGGGCCAAAACCTTCCTCTTTCAGCCATTACTGGAAAGAGCATTATTCATACTCTGACTCTGAAGTTAGTCACCCCGCCGGGTCCACAGGACTGCAGGGAAGAGGACCAGCCTCCAGGCTGCGAGTTGGACCACTTTCACTCCAACACATGGCAAATTTAGGAGTGGGGAGGTGACTAAAAGCCACAGGACACACACAGATGAAGACAAGATGGTCTTGCCCTAGAGGAGCCCACGACCCTTGGTTAGGAGACCCTCTCCCGAACAGAAAGCTATAATGCAGTATGGACTGAGGCGCACTTTTTCATCCAAAAAAATTTTTGTGGTAAAATATACATAAACATAAAATTTACTATTTTAACCATTTTTAAGTGTACGATTCATTGGCATTAAGTACATTCAGAATGTTGTATAACTATCACCATTATGTATTTCCAGAAGTCTTTTATCATCCCATATTGAAACCCTGTACCCCTTAAGCGATAATTCCTGTTTCCCACCCCAGGCCCTGGTAACCAGTACTGTGCTTTCTGTCTGTGTGTATTTGACTGTTCTGGGTACTTCGCATAAGTGGAGTCATACAATATTCATCCTTTTATGCCTGGCTCATTTCACTTAGCATAATGTTTTCAAGGTCCATCCATGTTGTAGCACGTGTCAGAATTTCCTTCCTTTTAAAGACTGAATATATTCCATTGTGTGGGTATACTACATTTTGTTTATCCATTCATCCATTTATGGACACTTGAGTTTTTTCTACCTTTTGGCTACTGTGAAAAATGCTGCAATGAACATGGGTGTACCAGTACCTGTATGAGTGTCTCCTTTCAGTTTTGGGGGAATTTATACCTAGAAGTGGAATTTCTAGATCATATGGTAACTCTGTGGTTAACTTTTTGAGGCAGGGCTGAGGCATATTTGAGGTACATGGATGGCAGATGGGTGGAGGGCACGAGGGGAAGAAATGGGGAGCGAAAGCTTTAGGTTCAGAGAAACCTCAGAGTCCCCACTTGGCCTCTTACTGTGGCTTTGGACCTATGATTAACCTTCTGTGTCTGTTTGTTCATTTATAAAGTGGAGGCAATATCTCCACCTCACAGGTGTGTGGTGAGGATAAGGTAGAGGAAAGTCATTGCCAATCACAGGTGGCCGCAAATCCCTCTTAGGGGAAAATTGGCCTTTGTTGAGATGATACTTAGCAAGTGCTTCTGATAGAAGCAGGAACGTCACATATGGTTTGTAGGTTATTCACTGGACAAGGGCACCTGTCCAAAGGGAAGAAGAGGGGCTGAGATATAGCCTGCTCTATACTCACCAAGCCAGGGACCCAGCATAGGGCTGTGCCCACCCCTGTTCTATTCCCACACAGCAGTGAAAGTGGGCCTCTCAATTCAAATCTGAGCACCCTCTTCCCCCAAGGTTCTGTGGCTCCCCACTGTCCTAGGGATAAAGTCCAAACTACACTGCAAGGCAGCAGATACAACCCTTACCTGCCTCCATAGCCCCCATTCTAGCTATCTACTCCTTGAACCCTAACTCCAGCCCTCCTGAATTTTGTTCCACTATTTCAAAGTGAAATTCTCCCTCTCTCTCCACTCAGATGGGGAAATTAAAGCTCTGTCAAGGTAAACATCGTGCCCAAGGTCACACTGCTGGCAGTTAGGTCAGAACCCAAACCCAGTAAAGCCAGAATCTATGGTCTTTGGCTACAGGGTTAGAGATGGCACCAGACCAGAGTGCAGAAAGCATTAGGGGTCAGAAGACTTGGGCAGATATGGCCCACACTAGCTGGGTGACCTTGGGCAATCACTCTTCAATGACTCTTGGCCCTACCACATAGTAGCTCTGTTATCACAAAGTACTATTCAACCTGAGGATCATTAGGGGATATTGCAATGAGCGTATATTATTGCTGTTATGTGTGAGTTGGCTGTTCTGGTCCCTCTGTCCTCAGTGGGAACTCTGTTGTGTCTTCTGAATAAACTTTGTAAAATGAAGCACAATTGGAAATGGAAAATTCCCTGGCTGGAGCAGCTCAATTTCCAATGGCCTGGGACATCAAAATGGCCCCAGTATCTGGGGATTGCTAAAGCATTCTAAATAAAACAGGCATCCAACTCCAGCAGTTCATTTCCTTAACAAAGATTGGAGAGAGCAGAGAAATGACACTGCAGAAATCTATGTTATAGCCCAAGATTGGAAAAATAAGAGAAAATGAATTTCCGTCCCTTCAATCTGCAAATTGAAGCTTTTCAACAGCCTGGCCAAATGCAATTGCACTGTGTCCGCATATCATGCAGCCAGGTCACGTTAGCTGAGCTCGAGGGGTCAGCTCACTGCAAGAGTCCCCAGGCTCTTGCTAGCCCAACCAGGGTTTAGAGTGCTTTGACCCACAATAGATAGTCCTCTGGGACAATCCTTTGGAATTTCTCTGGAAATGCTGGCCTCTGGCACAGACAATCTTCTCCCAGTAGCATTCACAGAATCTGACACTATTCTAGGGCCTTATGACTAGGGTATTCCATTCACCTACTCCCTATCAGTCAGATGGAAAAGGGCTGGACAAATACAAACAACTCCATTATATTCTTTAAAACATATTGATTCTCTAAACTATGCACATGATCTAAACTTGTACTGGAACACCCAATGAGCTTGCAACTCCCTCCTGGGTTTTGTTAGTTTGTATTAGTCAACTACTGTCGCATAACAAATTGCCTCAAAATTTAATGGCTTAAAACAATAATAAAATCCATAATCTCAGTTTCTGTAGGTTAGGGCAGTTTTGTGCAGTTTTGCTGGATGCTTCTGGCTTACATGAGTTTTCAGTCAAGACGTCAGTTGGGGCTCAGTCAACTGAAGGCTTGACTGAGGCTGAAGGACCCAGCTCCACGGTGGTTCACTCACACGGAAAGCAAGCCAGTGCTGGTTGTTGACAGGATGCCTTCTTCTCTCCACATGCATCCGGAGCCCCAGGGCTGCTTGAGTGTCTTTACAACATGGCAGCTGCTGTCCCCAGGGTGATCCAAGAGTGAGCATGTTTGTAATCTCATTTATGACCTCACCTTGGAAGTCACATTCCAGCCTTTCTGCAGTACCCGACAGACTACACAGGCCAGCCCTGTTTAAAATGGGAGGGCATGAATTTCAGGAGGCAAGAAACACTGGGCCTTCTTGGAGGCTGACAATGACACAGGCCCATATCCCACAGAAATCCTCACCAGGATCATAAGTTGATATGTGCAAGGATGTTTACTGCAACATTATGCAGGGCGGCCGGGAGTGGAAGTGCTCCAGGCAGAGAAGGGGATGTGGAGGACATGTACAATGGATACTGTGCATCAGGTCAAAGAAAGGGATTAAATGAACACATGGCAACATGGATGCATCTTAAAAACATGGTACTTTGTGAAGAAAGTAAACTATAGAGTGAGTTCTATAGCACCATCCCATTTACATCAGTTAAAACAACAAAACGTTTTGCAGGAACACATCCAAACTACAAGATACATGTTAAACCCATTGGAATAGCTGCCTGGGCACAGGTGGAAAGGGGAATGGAGATTTTTTTTTTTTTTTTTTTTTGGCCGCACCTCACAGCATGCAGGATCTTATTTCCCCGACCAGGGATCGAACTTGTGCCCCCTGCAGTAGAAATGCAGAGTCTTAGCCACTGGACCACCAGGGAAGTCCCAGGAATGGAGATTATTGGGAATAAATAACAAATATAAACAAATACATAGGGCCTTATGGGGACCAGTAAGAGGAGTGCTATGACCTGAGAAATAAATTAACTCAATCCTCTGCCCCTGAGACTCAAAAATACCCTTGCACAAGGAAAGAGACCTCTTTCCCTACAGCTGGGTCACCTGGAGTGACACCACCTACCACAGATCTCCCTTCAGAGCGGCTGATTTGTTGTTGTTGGTGGTGGTTTGGTGGTTTTCTTTTGCATCCAAACCCTTGTCTCCAACTCACTTTTTCTCTAGAATTCCAGACTCCATTCCCACCTGGGTGTTGCGCAAACTGAATTCATTTCCCATCCTGCAAATCAGTTCTCCTGTAGTTTCTCTCTCAGGCAGGAGCCCCCCCATCCACCATCCACGCCATCAGAAACCGTGTCATCATCCACCGTCCCGCCCTCTCACTCAGCCCCACATCTGGTGGGGATGCCCTGTAGATAGCAGTTCAAACTGTCATCATCCCTTGCTTAACAGACAGAACCTTCCTGTCTGCAACATGGAAATATGAGTGATACATGCCCTTCTATCAGCTCAGACACTTTGAGTTGCAAGTAACATACAAATAAACAGCTCAGACTGGTTCCAGCAAAAACAAGCAAACATATCACCAGGCCCTTGTTTTCTATCTTCAGCCCCAGCTCTGCTCTCCGCCTTGGGGAGACATCACCTACCCACGGCTCTCAGAGAGGCTCTCCTCTCGTGGTCACAAGCTGCAGGCAGAAATTCCTGGTCTTACATCCTCTCAGCTTCTCATCCTTGAGGGAAGAGTCAGATCTTGTTCCCCAGCGTCATTGGTTCTCCTTGGGTCACGTTACCATCCCTGAACCAACCACCATGGCCAGGGAAATGCTCTGATTGGCTAGGCCTGAGTCACGTGTCACATCTCTGCACTGGGGTAGAGTCACCTACAGAAGCACGAGGAATGAGAATTGAGGGGAATGGGTGCCCCATGGGAATCAGGACGTGGTGACCAGCTAAAGGGCAAATGGAAACTGGGTGGCTCCAGAGTTGATGACCTCCAGGACCTCATGGAGTGTCACGAGGATGCCATGAGATTATGTGCCTGGCACATAGAACATTCTCAGTAAACGTGGCTCTCGCCGGCACCTGCCTCAGTATCAGCATTATTAACTTTGGGTAATATTTGAGCATACTAATATTTTTAAAAGCTAGAAATTCCAAAACTTGGCAGTGCAAGTATACAGACCTTAAAATCCTTAAGACTTCTTAGCAACTTTAAATAATGCCCAATGACTTTATTTTGCTTCCATAAATTAAAAAGCTTTTACGTGTCACAACTTTCTAATTGAGTACATGCAGTATGGCAGAGAGCATCTCTGTTTTCCATTTGAAACATTGTAGTAAAGTGAATCACAGTCTCAGGGAGAAGAAATATTCCCATTTATCAGAATTCCTGCAGCTCTCCTGGTTGGTTCCACAAACACAAGTCAGGCCCAGAATTTTACCCAGGATCTTGTTTTATTCTTCAAGTCTTTTCTATGGTGAAGTCTTCCCACTTCAACTAAAACGTGTGCTCCTAGAAGCTGAGAGCTCATCTACACTTCCCCAAGCTCCCTAAAACAGTCTCCCTGGGTAAAGATTCTGAGTTGGTTGGCTGGCCGGCTGGCTGGCTAGACGTCTGGCCGGCTGGCCCACTGTCTGGCCGTCCGGCTGACTGACAGGGCAGCCTGGATCCCGGTAGCTGGCAGAATTCCCATCTGTCTGCACAGCCCACATACCCCCAGCTCCGCTGCCAACCAGGGCTTAGGCCCTGGCCATAAGAGACTCCATTTGTGCCATTAACGGCAACTTCAGCGACAGCTGTGGCAGCAGGTGCAAAGCCAAACAGAGCCCAGCTCTGGAGAGAAATCTTTTGCTCGTCAAGCCAGCTGTAGAGACAGTGAAGAGAAGTGGGAGGGGGGACGGTTCTTTCTGAAAGCCAGCTCAGAGCAGGGAAAGTTTGGTCTGGGCCTTTTTCGTCATCAAGTCAATCAGTCGGATGGGCCAGCTGGATGGCCACCCAGCCACACTAGAGCCGAAGGCCCCTCATCATGGGGACTGAGATCGTCCCACCTGCTCCTCTCATTTCCAAGGAGTTCTTGTCCCACCTCCAAATCCAGATTGCCCTCCTTCTCGAGAGAGGAGGGGACACATGCAAGAGAAGCAAAGGCACCGCTATTTAGAGCCTCCAGCCATAGATTAGCAGAACCCCCATCACCTGGAGACCTGAGAAATGCAGACTCTCAGTCTCTACCCCAGACCTCCTGAGTCAGAATCTGCAGTTTAACAATTTCCCCAGTGGATATGTGTGCACATCCAAGTCTGAGAAGCACTGGTTTGGAGACTCAGGCATTCACTTAATCCTTCGAAATTTTTACGGAGCGTCCACTCTGTGCCTGGCGGTGTTGTAGGTTCCGCAGGTACCTCGGTGACAAAAGAGAGAAAATACCTCAGCTCTTGCGGAGCTTACTTTCTAGTGGAGAGAAGCACAATCAATGAGATAAATACATAAAATAGTGTGCTACTGGGTGGTAACTTCTAAGAGGAAAAATTAAGTGGGAAAGAGGAACAGAGGATGTGAGTTGGGGAGGGAGCAGTTGTAAAGAGGATGCCTCGCTGAGACGTGGTGATGGAGTAAGGACCTGGGAGGAAGTGAGCCCAAGGGGAGGGGCGGGGGAGGGCACCCAACAGTTGCAGGGAGGGAATTCCTGGGAGTAGGACTTCCAATTTTAAAACCAAGACTGTCCTGGGCAAACAGGGACAGCTGGTCACCCTGGAAGGAAGGCGAGGGTAGTAGAGGCACTCAGAAGAGGGGCCACCGTCCTGGAGCCTCACCGCTCACAGTGTGGTCCTCAGCTCAGTGGCATCACATCCACAGGGAATGGGAGTATCTTCTTGTTAGAAATGCAGAATCCCAGGCCCTGCCCCAGACCTCCTGAATCAGAATCTGCATTTCATAAGATCCCCCAGGGGATTCGGACTACATATATGCTCCTTCTAGACTTTTATAAGGACTGAGGCATTTCCTTTGAGCTGGGAAACCATCACAGATGACATGATTTAGCATTTAACAGGCTGCTGAGTTGAAAACAAATTGAGAGGGGAGGGAGACCAATTAGGAGAGGCGTGATACAATCCAGGTGAGCAAAGATGGCAGCTTCTGGTCCCGGGCTGGTCACGATAGAGGTTGTGAAAGCGGTCGGATTCTAAATGTATTTTTAAAGGTGAGTGCAGGTTTGGGGTGTGGAAACCAAGTCTCTGAGGAGGTAAGCACATGAGCTACTTTTCACAACACGCTTTCTCTTAGGTTCACCTCCCTTGTATTTCTTGTAGTAATTTCCTTCCTTCCACCAACATTTGGGGGGAGGGGGCTGGTTTCTGGAAGTCCCTGTGCTGGAGGAATGAGGCCGGATCTATGTGATGTGCTCTCTGATGAAGAAAACCCCAGGGGCTCTGGGAGTCCAAGCGAAGAACCACTCAGTCTGGGTGAGGGTGGGGTTTGGGGTAAGGTTCCCCCAGAGGACTTGTTCTCACAGCAAAGCTAAATCTCAAGGAACCTGAGGTGAAGGATGTCGCAGATGCAGGAAGCAGCCCATGTGAGTCCCCGAGGGCAGGAGAGGGGAACATTCCTGGATGTGGGATCGAATACCCCAGGGCTCCCCGTCGCCCACAAGAACAAGTCCAATCTCTGTAGCTTGAAGTCCAATGCCATCCTCAATCAAGCCCAAATATATTTTCAATTTTATTTCCCAACTCTCCCCTCCAAATCTCACTCTCCTCTGCGACCCCACCTGGGCACCTCCACTCCTCGCTCCCCACCAGTAACAGCCCTCGATCTGGGCAAGAGGGCCACTGCTCTGGACCCGGCTCTTCTGGTGGCCCTTCTTCTGGCCACACCCCTCTCCTTGGAATGAGCAGTCTATGGGGCCACAGGGATGTGCCCACCTGGAGCCCACATACCCTTCTCAATGCTGCTACCGAACCAGGTCCTTGGGCTCGTTAATCAATAGAAATTGATAAGAGGACAGACGAGAAATTCAGGCAAGGTTTTGTTGGGACTTGTGCTGCAGCAGGGGGAGGGGGAGCGAAAACAGGTAACAGGTGCTTGCTCACTCTCTGCTCTCTGAGGAGGGCGGCCTGCTTTCTTAAATGGGGGGAGGATGGGGCGAATCGGTGGGTCTGAGTCAGGCGGAGGCGCAGCTTAGAGGGTCTGCCCACCCCCTTGGTGGTGCTGTGTGCAGGGATCATGCAAAGTACCCTGCTTTTGCTCCCAGTACCTCAGAAGTGGCAGCTGGCTTGTGGCCTTTTTGTATCTTACTGTTCATAATTGCCCCGACTGCACATGCATGCAGTTCTTTTTAGTTCCTTATAGTTTTTTGGTGTTCTGTTGCTTGAGGAGACGTTTGTCTAGGTGCAAGCACTCCGGTAAAGGGTCTCAGGTCCCAGCCTGTCTCAGTGCCACACTCCAGCATCTAGAGTCACAGCATTCACTGCTCAGATGGCCCCAGCTCCCTTCCACAGCCTGCACAGGCCTCTTTCCAGGCCAATCCCCCTGAAGGTGAACAGGGAATGTCAGCGTGTACGCCCAGGCCAGCTATTTCCAACGATTCAGACATTGGACGTGTGTGCTGAGGTGCTTCCTCAGTGTGGGAGGGAGTCAGGGGTGGAAAGAGGAGAGAAAGGCTACAGGCTCCGCTGTTCCATCTCATTCTGGTGCAGAATTCCAAGGATGCTGAAAATTCTGAATAGGAACCTGCCTTCAGGTCATTATGAAGGTACATGCATCTAGATGAGCAGAGAAACCTATTTTATTTAACAGATTGCTAGTGTGAGTTATGACTCTTTAATAGTTAGACATATGGTCTGTGGCCTGCATTTGGGCTCTTGCCTTGGGCCCACAAATATTCTGGCCAGGCCTGTGGCATAGCTTCGACCCCGCATTCTCCTTGGAATGCTCCTCACCTCCTCCTCTTCTTCTTTCTGAACCTAAAATGCACTCAGCGCCCATGTGGAGATCATCTGTCAATTTTGCCTGCCATCAATCCTATCTCCTTTCAGCTGGTACCTGAAACTTTCTTTTCTGGGAGAAACCCATTCCCTTTGGTTTAGATGGGACTGAGCAACTAGGGGCTATCAAAAAAGACCTTCTCCTTATGATGGAGAGACAAGCCAGCTCAGAGAGAAGAAAACATAAACCAGGATGGAGCAGGAGGAAGACAGAGCTCAAGGAAACCTTTGTCAGCTCCTGGATCCATCCATACCTGATCCCAGCCCTCCCTTGGCCTTTACAATTACCTCCAGTAAATGCCCCCTTTTTGATTAATCTGGTTGGAGCTGGATTTCCATTACTGGCAACTGAAACAGCCTTACTAATCATTCTAATTCATAGAATCATAGGTGTCAGAGCATGAAGGGGCCTTAGAAACCATCTGACCAACCTCCACTATTCAACACATGACGAATCTGGGACTCAGAAAGGTGAAAGGGTTTGTCCCAAGTCACACAGTAAATCCGGGCCAGAATTGAGACAGGAATATAGACCTTGCTCCTAAGTTGTGACCCCATGTTTCCTCTCCATGTCCCCTTCTTCAAACCTGCCTAGACCAGAGCTGCACCCTCTCCTTCTCCTCAGCTTGAGATCTGTTCCCAGCATCTCTGGGTCTTGTTCTGCATTTGTATTATCACTTCATTGGTCCCAGTGGGTGTTGTATCCAAATTCCAACAGCAAACCACTTGAGGGAGGAATGCCAGCCTTCCCTCATTCTGAAGCCCCCCACTGGGCCGAGCACCACTCCCATCACAGAGTAGGCACTGAATGAGCCCTTGCTAATTTACCAGTCAAAGGCCTTGATGCTTGATTGGCTAAATCCAGCCTCCTTTTCCACCCAAGGCTCCATCTCTGAGTTAATGTTTCTCACAGGCAAGACCTTTTCAATTCAACAAACTATTTCCCAGGCCATTAGAAGAAAGTACAGTCAGAGGTAGGAATGTTATGTGGCTTTTTTTCTCCATTTCTTTTTGTTTTCAATTTTCTGCCTGTGGAGTTTTGTTTTTTGGGGTTTTTTTTTTTTTTCTCTCTCTCTCCCTTCTTTTTTAACAGCCCAACTTGCTAAATTGCACATCGCCAGCAACTCCTGTGAGTTTAGTCCTTAAGTGTTACATTTCTGTAACAGATACTCCAAAAGCAGCACTTATCTTCAGGAGGGGCCTGGTGAGGCCCGCTAAAATTATATTTCCATTTCTGTTCCTATGTTTTTAAGCTGTTATTTTAGCATTTCTGACTAGTTCACAGTTGACACCTACTGATGGAAAATTAGATGAAACTTGGCCAAGAAGGAGCCTTCCCTCTCCTCCCCAGGCTGAGAACTAGCTCCTTTTTATAATGAGACGCAGCTGTGGAGAGGCCGAAAGACTCCTAGATTTGGAAATGCAAGATCCTGCTGTACTGTCCCAGCTCCGCTGCTAACTAGTTCTTGGACCTGGTGTCAATCAGCTAAGCCCTCTGAACCTCGTTTGTCTTCTCTGTCAAATGGGAATCATACCTGCAGAAACTGGGGTTATTGTGAGGTTTTCTATTATGTAAAAATGTCTGGCCAGACACTGACAACATGAATCCTATACCATGAAAATTCTTGGCACATAGTAGGTGTTCAATGAATGTTAGTTATTTGTAGGTCTTAGTCTTTTTTTCTTAGCCGTTTGATATCCTTTGGATTGGTTTATACTCTGAACTTAAGTGATTAAATATGGGAATTATGGGATTCCTCTCCTTCTCAGTTAAATTAGCAGACCATGCCCCAGATACAGGGACACTCAGGCCAAGGGGTCAGTCTCAGTTAAAACCCTTCAGCCATGCGCTGTTGTTCTGGAGATCGAGCCCAGACTCTATAACACTACGTACAGCAGAGGCAGCTCTCAACTCCCTCCTCCTCTCCTGACACAGCCCCACCTGGAATCTTTGGTCATACCTTTTCATCTGCCCAGGAGACCCTTTCCCTGGCTAACTCCCCTTCAAACTACGCAACAGTTTCATTGCACCCTGTCTTTGGGCTCCCACCGTGCCTTGTGCCTCCCCCTTAGGACCAGCATCAATGGTCTTGCCCATCTCCCACTAGACTGTGAGCCTCTCTGGCATGGGTTGTACCCTGTTCATCTTTTATCTTTGGTACCAGCAAAATGCTTGGCATATAGTAGGAGCTCAGAAAATATTTCTTAAAGTATAAGAGGGTTAGTATGTGAAAAATAAATGAGGACGTTTCCATATGTAAAGTCGGAAATTCTCCTTCAATTAATATATAAATTCAACCCATATTCTAATGGGGTTTTTATGAAACTTGAACGACTGATTCTAAAGTCTGTCTAAAGAGTAAATTCAAGAATAAGAAATAAATCATAAGAAAAAGTAAAATAAGCTTGAAAACCTGCTCTGCGAAACATCAAAATATATTATGAGGCTTTACCCTTTAAAACAGTTGATTTTGGTAGAAGAATAGGCAAGTGGATGTATGGATGGCACTCAAGAGTCCAGATATATACCTGGGTATAAATGAGAATTGGGGAAGTGATAAGCATGGCATTTTATATCAGCAGGGAAAGATGGACCATTTTAAAAGAACAGAAAGGCAATAATGAGCTGTCCATATGGAAAAAAGCAAAGGTATCAGCCTTATCAGCCTGACTATCAGTCAGGATAGTCTATGCTGTGCCGCGGTGATAAACTGCCCCCAAATCTCAGTGACTTAACACACTGAAGGCTGATTTCTGGCTCGGGGCACATGTCTGTTTGCAGGTTGGTAGGGTGGCTCTGCTCATTAAAATCACATCGGAACCAGCTGACGGAGCAGCCACAGTCTCAAACGTTGCCATGGAGGGTGTAGGCATGGGCTGGAAGGTCTTGCATTAGCAATTAAATGCTTGGTCCTGAGGTGACCCCATCAATTCTGCTCACAAGTCGAGCTAGAGCTAGTCACACCGCCCCACCCGACCACAAGGAGTGCAGGAAGTGAAGTCCTACCATATGCTGTGAAGTGAAGAGGACCAAAAGGGCACTGTGGTGAAGAGCACAACGACTACACACTACCTTCCCCGGTTCATGCCCTACCGCCCCCCGCAAAAAAGTATTTTTAATTTTTTTAAAGCAGAATAAACTATAGGGTAAAATTTTTTTTAATAACCTTGGAGAGGAAGATGACTTCCTATTCAAGGTATTAATTGCATAAAATTGTAAATTTTTTGCTTGGCAAAATAATCCATAAATGAAGATAAGGGTCAAGTAACAGACCAGGGAAAATATTTGTACCATGATGCATAACTGACAAAGGGTAAATATCCATAATATACAAAGAGTTCTTGAAAATCAATAAGAAGAATCAACATGTAGAATAATGGGCACAGGATAGATAGCCTTGTTTAGAGGATTTGGGAAAATAGACATGTTCATATACTTGTTAGAAGTAAAGTGATTTTTCTTTTTTCTTTTTTGAGAGTAATTTGAAAGTACCTATCAACATGTTAAATGCACGTACATTTGTTTTTGTTTTTCTTTAAATTAATTAATTAATTTATTTTTATGGCTGTGTTGGGTCTTCGTTTCTGTGCGAGGGCTTTCTCTAGTTGTGGCAAGCAGGGGCCACTCTTCATTGCGGTGCGCGGGCCTCTCACTATCGCGACCTCTCTTGTTGCGGAGCACAGGCTCCAGATGCGCAGGCTCAGTAATTGTGGCTCACGGGCCCAGCTGTTCCGTGGCATGTGGGATCTTCCCAGACCAGGGCTCAAACCCGTGTCCCCTGCATTGGCAGGCAGATTCTCAACCACTGCGCCACCAGGGAAGCGCAAAATGCACGTACATTTAATTCAGCAATTCCTCTAAGTCCTTATACAAAATACTATCTGTAAACGTGTAATGCACAATGTTATCAAACAAAATATTATTTACAAATGTATTTGTACCCTGTTGGTCATTACAGAATTACTGGTAATGGCAAAAAGTATTACTTTTAAAAGGACAAAAAGACTAATATATTGCTTTTAAACAAACATGGTACCTGCATGCCTTGAAATATTATGCCATCATTAAAAAGTGTGAGGTAGTGTTGTAAGTATGGACATGAAAAGATGTTCATGATACACTTATTGTGTGAGGTTTCTGGCACTCACTGATCACCCCTCCTGCCCTCCAATTTCTAACATAGTTGTAATGAATCCTAAGAACCAAGTAAGATCAGCTTTCATTGACAATGATATGGGATGAGAGGACTCAATGAAGTGTCCAGCCATATCCCATGGACCCAGACCTGACTCTTTACAAATTAGAAATCAATTTTGGTTTTTTTTTAAGTCCCTATAATTACAATACTAGTTCTTCTGGAATTTTTAAGCATAGAAAGAAAAGGGTTCCAGAGGCCACTTAACCTTGGTATGAAATGATATAATTGATTAGCCGGCCTAGGGTCACCCACCAGGCAGGTGGCAGACAGGGATTCAAATTCAGATCTGACAATAGGATGCCTCAAGGCACTTTCCCACTTCAAGGTTCCATGTTGTAAGACAAATCACCAGGAAGCTGCATTCCTGGGGTCAAGACTTTGGTGTCCTCCCTCCAAACCAATCTCTGACCTTAACGTTGTGATTTGACCTTCACCACTATTACCTCTGCTCTTGCTCCAAAAACAGAAGCCAGAGAGGTGCCTCCTGCTGGTCTGCATGGCCCCTGGGGAGATGGTGCCGCGTTCCTGGGGTTGTCCCTATTGCACAGGCAGGCCCTTCCCTGTAGTAGTGAGAACACCGTGACCCTGCCCGTGCTCCTCCCCCCTGCCCACTCGCCTCCTCCCTTAGGAAGCATGGAATCATATTTTGCCTTTAACAGCCAAAGAGGTATGCGATGCCGTTTCCCACTCCCAGCTACCTCTTTTTTCATTACATTTTGTTCTTCTGTCTGGTGAGCTCCAAGCCCATGGTGCCTGTATTTCATGGCACAGCCATGTGGCCCAGGTAGCTGGGGTTAAAGCCCAGCTCCATAAGACCTGGGAAAGTTCAGTTCTTTTTGCCTCAGTTTCCCTGTCTGTACAATGGCAGTGGTAGTCACAATATCTCTCTCATGGCTATATCCTCAGGATTAAATGAGATAATGCATTTAATCTGTACCTGTACACAGATTTTAACCATAGAGGTTAAAATCACCACTTTATTCCAAAATGGTTGAACTTGGCAATTTCATGTGGTTCGACCTAATTGGTTTTTTTTTTTTAATGTCTGAAACATTTATATTAACATATTTCCATACATATTTCCATACAAATACAAATATAAGATTTTTAGAAATTTCATGTAATGTCTGAAACAATTATATTAACATATTTCCATACAAATAACCCAATGAAAGTTTAGTATTAGTTGTTTTGTTTGTTTTTTTATACTGCAGGTTCTTATTAGGCATCAATTTTATACACATCAGTGTATACATGTCAATCCCAATCGCCCAATTCAGCACACCACCATCCCCACCCCACCACAGTTTTCCCCCCTTGGTGTCCATATGTCCATTCTCTACATCTGTGTCTCAACTTCTGCCCTGCAAACTGGCTCATCTGTACCATTTTTCTAGGTTCCACATACATGCATTAATATACGATATTTGTTTTTCTCTTTCTGACTTACTTCACTCTGCATGACAGTCTCTAGATCCATCCACGTCTCAACAAATGACTCAATTTCGTTCCTTTTTATGGCTGAGTAATATTCCATTGTATATATGTACCACAACTTCTTTATCCATGCGTCTGTCGATGGGCATTTAGGTTGCTTCCATGACCTGACTGTTGTAAATAGTGCTGCAATGAACATTCGGGTGCATGTGTCTTTTTGAATTATGGTTTTCTCTGGGTATATGCCCAGTAGTGGGGTTGCTGGGTCATATGGTAATTCTATTTTTAGTTTTTTAAGGAACCTCCATATTGTTCTCCATAGTGGCTGTATCAATTTACATTCCCACCAACAGTGCAAGAGGGTTCCCTTTTCTCCACACCCTCTCCAGCATTTGTTGTTTGTAGATTTTCTGATGATGCCCATTCTAACAGGAGTGAGGTGATACCTCATTGTACTTTTGATTTGCATTTCTCTAATAATTAGTGATGTTGAGCATCTTTTCATGTGCTTTGTGGCCGTCTGTATGTCTTCTTTGGAGAAATGTCTATTTAGGTCTTCTGCCCATTTTTGGATTGGGGTGTTTGTTTCTTTGATATTGAGCTGAATGAGCTGTTTATATATTTTGGAGATTAATCCTTTGTCTGTTGATTCGTTTGCAAATATTTTCTCTCATTCTGAGGGTTGTCTTTTCATCTTGTTTATGGTTTCCTTTGCTGTGCAAAAGCTTTGAAGTTTCATTAGGTCCCACTTGTTTATTTTTGTTTTTATTTCCATTACTCTAGGAGGTGGATCAAAAAAGATCTTGCTGTGATTTATGTCAAACAGTGTTCTTCCTATGTTCTCCTCTAAGAGTTTTATAGTGTCCAGTCTTATATTTAGGTCTCGAATCCATTTTGAGTTTATTTTTGTGTATGGTGTTAGGGAGTATTCTAATTTCATTCTTTTACATGTACCTGTCCAGTTTTTCCAGCACCACTTATTGAAGACACTGTCTATTCTCCATTGTATATCTTTGCCTCCTTTGTCATAGATTAGTTGACCATAGGTGCGTGGGTTAATCTCTGGGCTTTCTATCTTGTTCCATTGATCTACGTTTCTGTTTTTGTGCCAGTACCATATTGTCTTGATTACTGTAGCTTTGTAGTAGAGTCTGAAGTCAGGGAGTCTGATTCCTCCAGCTCTGTTTTTTTCCCTCAAGACTGCTTTGGCTATTCGGGGTCTTTTGTGTCTCCATACAAATTTTAAGATGATTTGTTCTAGCTCCGTAAAAAATGCCATTGGTAATTTGATAGGGATTGCATTGAATCTGTAGATTGCTTTGGGTAGTATACTCATTTTCACAATGTTGATTCTTCCAATCCAAGAACATGGTATATCTCTCCATCTGTTGGTATCATCTTTAATTTCTTTCATCAGTGTCTTATAGTTTTCTGCATACAGGTCTTTTGTCTCCCTAGGTAGGTTTATTCCTAGGTATTTTATTGTTTTTGTTGCAATGGTAAATGGGAGTGTTTCCATAATTTCTCTTCCAGATTTTTCATCCTTAGTGTATAGGAATGCAAGAGATTTCTGTGCATTAATTTTGTATCCTGCAACTTTACCATATTCATTAATTAGCTCTAGCAGTTTTCTGGTGGCAGTTTTAGGATTCTCTATGTATAGTATCATGTCATCCGCAAACAGTGACAGTTTTACTTCTTCTTTTCCAATTTGTATTCCTTTTATTTCTTTTTCTTCTCTGATTGCCGTGGCTAGGACTTCCAGAACTATGTTGAATAATAGTGGTGAGAGTGGACATCCTTGTCTCGTTCCTGATCTTAGAGGAAATGCTTTCAGTTTTTCACCATTGAGAATGATGTTTGCTGTGGGTTTGTCGTATATGGCCTTTATTATGTTGAGGTAGGTTCCCTCTATGCCCACTTTCTGGAGAGTTTTTATCATAAATGGGTGTTGAATTTTGTCAAAAGCTTTTTCTGCATCTATTGAGATGATCATATGGTTTTTATTCTTCAATTTGTTAATATGGTGTATCACATTGATTGATTTGCATATATTGAAGAATCCTTGCATCCCTGGGATAAATCCCACTTGATTGTGGTGTATGATCCTTTTAATGTGTTGTTGGATTCTGTTTGCTAGTATTTTGTGGAGGATTTTTGCATCTATATTCATCAGTGATATTGGTCTGTAATTTTCTTTTTTTGTAGTATCTTTGTCTGGTTTTGGTATCAGGGTGATGGTGGCCTCATAGAATGAGTTTGGGAGTGTTCCTTCCTCTGCAATTTTTTGGAAGAGTTTGAGAAGGATGGGTGTTAGCTCTTCTCTAAATGTTTGATAGAATTCACCTGTGAAGCCATCTGGTCCTGGACTTTTGTTTGTTGGAAGATTTTTAATCACAGTTTCAATTTCATTACTTGTGATTGGTCTGTTCATATTTTCTGTTTCTTCCTGGTTCAGTCTTGGAAGGTTATACCTTTCTAAGAATTTGTCCATTTCTTCCAGGTTGTCCATTTTATTGGCATAGAGTTGCTTGTAGTAGTCTCTTAGGATGCTTTGTATTTCTGCGGTGTCTGTTGTAACTTCTCCTTTTTCATTTCTGATTTTATAGATTTGAGTCCTCTCCCTCTTTTTCTTGATGAGTCTGGCTAATGGCTTATCAATTTTTTTTATCTTCTCAAAGAACCAACTTTTAGTTTTATTGATCTTTGCTATTGTTTTCTTTGTTTCTATTTCATTTATTTCTGCTCTGATCTTTATGATTTCTTTCCTTCTGCTAACTTTGGGTTTTGTTTGTTCTTCTTTCTCTAGTTTCTTTAGGTGTAAGGTTAGATTGTTTACTTGAGACTTTTCTTGTTTCTTTAGGTAAGCTTGTATAGCTATAAATTTCCCTCTTAGAACTGCTTTTGCTGCATCCCATAGGTTTTGGGTCGTCGTGTTTTCATTGTCATTTGTCTCTAGGTATTTTTTTATTTCCTCTTTGATTTCTTCAGTGATCTCTTGGTTATTTAGTAACGTATTGTTTAGCCTCCATGTGTTTGTCTTTTTTACGTTTTTTTCCCTGTAATTCATTTCTAATCTCATAGCGTTGTGGTCAGAAAAGATGCTTGATATGATTTCAATTTTCTTAAATTTACTGAGGCTTGATTTGTGACCCAAGATATGATCTATCCTGGAGAATGTTCCGTGCGCACTTGAGAAGAACGTGTAATCTGCTGTTTTTGGATGGAATGTCCTATATATATCAATTAAATCTATCTGGTCTATTGTGTCATTTAAAGCTTCTGTTTCCTTATTTATTTTCATTTTGGATGATCTGTCCATTGGTGTAAGTGAGGCGTTAAAGTCCCCCACTATTATTGTGTTACAGTCGATTTCCTCTTTTATAGCTGTTAGCAGTTGCCTTATGTATTGAGGTGCTCCTATGTTGGGTGCATATATATTTATAATTGTTATATCTTCTTCCTGGATTGATCCCTGGATCATTATGTAGTGTCCTTCCTTGTCTCTTGTAACATTCTTTATTTTAAAGTCTATTTTATCTGAATATGAGTATAGCTACTCCAGCTTTCTTTTGATTTCCATGTGCATGGAATATCTTTTTCCATCCCCTCACTTTCAGTCTGTATGTGTCCCTAGGTCTAAAGTGGGTCTCTTGTAGACAGCATATATATGGGTCTTGTTTTTGTATCCATTCAGCCAGTCTATGTCTTTTGGTTGGGGCATTTAATCCATTCACGTTTAAGGTAATTATCGATATGTATGTTCCTATGACCATTTTCTTAATTGTTTTGGGTTTGTTTTTGTAGGTCCTTTTCTTCTCTTGTGTTTCCCACTTAGAGAAGTTCCTTTAGCATTTGTTGTAGAGCTGGTTTGGTGGTGCTGAATTCTCGTAGCTTTTGCTTGTCTGTAAAGCTTTTGATTTCTCCATCAAATCTAAATGAGATCCTTGCCGGGTAGAGTAATCTTGGTTGTAGGTTCTTCCCTTTCATCACTTTAAGTATATCATGCCACTCCCTTCTGGCTTGCAGAGTTTCTGCTGAGAAATCAGCTGTTAACCTTATGGGAGGTCCCTTGTATGTTATTTGTCGTTTTTCCCTTGCTGCTTTCAATAATTTTTCTTTGTCTTTAATTTTTGCCACTTTGATTACTATGTGTCTCGGCGTGTTTCTCCTTGGGTTTATTCTGTATGGGACTCTCTGCGCTTCCTGGACTTGGGTGGCTCTTTCCTTTCCCATGTTAGGGAAGTTTTCGACTATAATCTCTTCAAATATTTTCTCTGATCCTTTCTCTCTCTCTCCTCCTTCTGGGACCCCTATAATGCGAATGTTGTTGCGTTTAATGTTGTCCCAGAGGTCTCTTAGGCTGTCTTCATTTCTTTTCATTCTTTTTTCTTTAGTCTGTTCCGCAGCAGTGAATTCCACCATTCTGTCTTCCAGGTCACTTATCCGTTCTTCTGCCTCAGTTATTCTGCTATTGATTCCTTCTAGTGTAGTTTTCATTTCAGTTATTGTATTGGTCATCTCTGTTTGTTTGTTCTTTAATTCTTCTAGGTCTTTGTTAATCATTTCTTACATCTTCTCAATCTTTGCCTCCATTCTTATTCCGAGGTCCTGGATCATCTTCACTATCATTATTCTGAATTCTTTTTCTGGAAGGTTGCCTATCTCCACTTCATTTAGTTGTTTTTCTGGGGTTTTTTCTTGTTCCTTCATCTGGTACATAGCCCTCTGCCTTTTCATCTTCTCTATCTTTCTGTAACTGTGGTTTTTGGTCCACAGGCTGCAGGATTGTAGTTTTTCTTGCTTCTACTGTCTGCCCTCTGGTGGTTGAGGCTATCTAAGAGGCTTGATGGGAGGCTCTGGTGGTGGGTAGAGCTGACTGTTGCTGTGGCGGTCAGAGCTCAGTAAAACCTTAATCCACTTGACTGTTGATGGGTGGGGCTGGGTTCCCTCCCTGTTGGTTGTTTTGCCTGAGGCAACCCAACACTGGAGCCTACCCGTGCTCTTTGGTGGGGTTAATGGCAGACTCTGGGAGGGCTCACGCCAAGGAGAACTTCCCAGAACCTCTGCTGCCAGTGTCCTTATCCCCACGGTGAAACACGGCCACCACCCGCCTCTGCAGGAGACCCCCCCAACACCAGCTGGTAGGTCTGGTTCAGTCTCCCCCAGGGTCACTGCTCCTTCCCCTGGGTCCCGATGCACACATTACTTTGTGTGTGCCCTCCAAGAGTGGGGTCTCTGTTTCCCCCAGTCCTGTCAAAGTCCTGCAATCAATTCCCACTAGGCTTCAAAGTCTGATTCTCTAGGAATTCCTCCTCCCGTTGCCGGACCCCCAGGTTGGGAAGGGGAAGCCTGACGTGGGGCTCAGAACCTTCACTCCAGTGGGTGGACTTCTGTGGTATAAGTGTTCGCCAGTCTGTGAGTCACCCACCCAGCAGTTATGGGATTTGATTTTTCTCTGATTGCGCCCCTCCTACCGTCTCACTGTGGCTTCCCTTCTGTCCTTGGACGAGGGGTATCCTCCTTGGTGAAGTCCAGGGTCTTCCTGTCAATGATTGTCCAGCAGCCAGTTGTGATTCTGGTGCTCTCGCAAGAGGGAGTGAGAGCACGTCCTTCTACTCCGCCATCTTGGTTAATCCTCCCTAATTGGTTTTTTGACGAAAGTCGGCAGGCTGTAAATAAAGGTGATGCACTTTCTCTTTTTTTGTGATTTTTCATTTATATTGGAGTATAGTTGATTTACAATGTTGTGTTAGTTTCAGGTGTACAGTGAAGTGATTTGGTTATACATATGCATATATCTATTCTTTTTTAGATTATTTTCCCATAGAGGTTATTACAGAGTATTGGGCAGAGCTCCCTGTGCTATACAGTAGGTCTTTATTTGTTACCTATTTTACATATAGTAGTGTGCATATGTTGATCCCAACCTCCTAATTTATCCCTCCCCCCACCACCTTTCTCCTTTGGTGACCACAAGTCTGTTCTCAAAGTCTGTGAGTCTGTTTCTGTTTTGTAAATAGGTTCATTTGTATCATTTTTTAGATTCCACATATGTGATATCATGCTATTTGTCTTTCTCTGTCTGATTTACTTCATTTAGTATGATAATCTCTAGTTCCATCCATGTTGCTGCAAATGGCATTATTTCATTCTTTTTAATGACTAATATTCCCTTATATATATGTACCACATCTTCTTTATCCATTCATCTGTAAATGGACATTTAGGTTGCTTCCATGCCTTGGTTATTGTAAATAGTGCTGCTATGAACATTGGGGTGCACGTCTCTTTTCAAATAGAGTTTTCTCCAGATATATGCCCAGGAATAGGATTGCTGCATCCTGTGGTAGCTCTATTTTTAGTTCTTTAAGGAACCTCCATAGTGGCTGTACCAATTTACATTCCCCCCAACAGCGTAGGAGGGTTCCCTTCTCTCCACACCCTCTCCAGCATTTGTTTGTAGACTTTTTAATGATGGCCGTTCTGACTGGTGTGAGGTGATACTTTATTGTAGTTTTGATTTGCATTTCTCTAATAATTAGTGATGTTGAGCATCTTTTCATGTGCTTTTTGGCCATCTGTATGTCTTCTTGGGGAAGTGTCTATTTAGATCTTCTGCCCATTTTTTGATTGGACTGTTTGGTTTTTTGATATTGAACTGCATGAACTGTTTGTATATTTTGGAGATTAACCCCTTGTTGGTTGCATAGTCTGCAAATATTTTCTCCCATTCTGTGGGTCATCTTTTCCTTTTGCCTATGGTTTCCTTTGATGTGCAAAAGCTTTTGAATTTAATTAGGTCCCATTTGTTTATTTTGGTTTTTATTTTCATTACTCTAGGAGGTGTATTCAAAAAGATATTGCTGTGATTTATGTCAAAGAATGTTCTGCCTATGTTTTCCTCTAACAGTTATATAATATCCAGTCTTACATTTAGGTCTTTAACCCATTTTGAGTTTTTTTTTTGTACGGTGTTAGAAAATGTTCTAGTTTCATTCTTTCACATGTAGCTGTCCAGGTTTCCCAGCACCACTTATTGAAGAGATTGTCTTTTCTCCATTATATATTCTTGCCTCCTTTGTCGTAGATTAATTGACCATAGGTGTGTGGGTTTATTTCTGGGCTTTCTATCCTGTTTCACTGATCTATATTTCTGTTTTTGTGCCAGTACCACACTGCTTTGATGACTGTAGCTTTGTAGCATAGTCTGAAGTCAGGGAGTCTGATTCCTCCAGCTCCGTTTTTCTTTCTCAAGATTGTTTTGGCTATTCGGGGTCTTTTGTGTTTCCATACAAATTTTAAGATTTTCTTGTTCTAGATCTGCAAAAAACACCATTGGTAATTTGATAGGGATTGCATTGAATCTGTAGATTGCCTTGGGTAGTATAGTCATCTTGACAATATTGTTCTTCTAATCCAAGAACATGATATATCTCTCCATCTGTTTGTGTTGTCTTTGATTTCTTTCATCAGAGTCTTACAGTTTTCAGAGTATAGGTCTTTTGCCTCCTTAGGTAGGTTTATTCCTCAGTATTTTATTCTTTTTGATGTGATGGTAAATGGGATTGTTTCCTTAATTTCTCTTTCTAATCTTTTGTTTAGTGTATAGAAATGCAAGAGATTTCTGCGTGTTAATTTTGGTTTTTTGTTTTAATTTGGTTTTTTGTTTTTTTTAATTTTGGTTTTTTGTTTTAATTTGGTTTTTTGTTTTTATTTATTTGGTTGCGCCAGTTCTTAGTTGCGGCAGGCAGGCTCCTTAGTTGTGGCAGGTGGGCTCCTGAGTTGTGGCACGCAAACTCTTAGTTGCGGCACGCATGTGGGATCTAGTTCCCTGACCAGGGATCAAACCTGGGCCCCCTGCATTGGGAGCACAGAGTCTTAACCACTGCGCCACCAGGGAAGTCCCATCTGTGTATTAATTTTGTATCCTGCAACTTTACTGAGTTCATTGATGAGCTCTAGTAGTTTTCTGGTAGCATCTTTAGGATTTTCTATGTATAGTATCATGTCATCTGCAAACAGTGCCAGTTTTACTTCTTCTTTTCCAATTTGGATTCCTTTTATTTCTTTTTCTTCTCTGATTGCCATGGCTAGAACTTCCAAAACTATGTTGAATAAAGGTGGCGGGAGTGGACATCCTTGTCTTGTTCCTGATCTTAGAGGAAATGCTTTCAGCTTTTCATTGTTGAGTATGATATTAGCTGTGGGCTTGTCATATATGACCTTTATTATGTTGAGGTATGTTCCCTCTGTGTCCACTTTCTGGAGAGATTTTTTGTCATAAATGGGTGTTGAATTTTGTCAAAAGCTTTCTCGGCATCTGTTGAGATGATCATCTTGTTTCTATTCTTCGTTAATGTAGTATATAACACTGATTGATTTGTGGATATTGAAAAATTCTTGCATCCCTGGGATAAATCCCACTTGAACATGGTGTATGATCCTTTTAATATATTGTTGGATTCAATTTGCCAGTATTTTATTGAGGATTTTTGCATCTATGTTCATCAGTGATATTGGCTGGCCTGTAATTTTCTTTTCTTTTCTTTTCTTTTGTGGTATCTTTGTCTGGTTTTGGTATCAGGGTGCTGGTGGCCTCATAGAGTGAGTTTGGAAAGGTGTTGCACTTTCTACCCCATTGGTCATAGTTGGACATAGATGGTTTCCTATTTGGTAACTTTGGAGGCCTGGCATGCCTTACAGTGGCCTGGGGGTGGGAAGGAGGGGCAGCCAGGAGGCAGCTGAGAACCCTCGGTCAGGAGATAGGAGTCTCTGGAGGGACACTGGGAAGCGGCAAAGGAAAACTTTCTTGGCTCTGATGTTGCCCCAACACATCCCAAACCCTGAGCCTCCCTCTGCTCCAGTGGTTCCCAACGCCAGCCCGAACCCCACCTGGCCTTCAAAAGGCAGCTTCCTGGCCACAATCGGCCTTGCTACCCACCGGATGTATGCCTCACTCCCCACATGGTGGCTTTGCAAAGAGCTGGGGTCTCAGGCCCCTGACAAATGTGCCTGCCTCCCCATTGATGGTGAACTAGGACAGGCAGGCCCCCGTACCACCTGTGTAGTCCCCTAAGGCTTAGCTTGGTGTGTGGGACCACCAAGGACTTAGAAAATGATTACTGAAATGAAACTTCACTGAGCTCACAGTTTTCCCTGGGGGCCAGTTCTATCATCCTAGTGGGATATTAATCTGATAAAGCTGT
Source organism: Balaenoptera borealis (assembly GCF_965194805.1). Lineage (NCBI taxonomy): Eukaryota > Metazoa > Chordata > Mammalia > Artiodactyla > Balaenopteridae > Balaenoptera > Balaenoptera borealis. Next base: position 117,469,891 of record NC_138866.1, on the reverse strand, counting down.
TCCGCTTGGGAGGAAAGGAGGGAGCGGGGAAGGGGGATAAAAGAACTCCTGTAGGCAGGCACCAGAGGCAGCTCAGAAATTTCTACCCAGAGGGCTGAGGGGCATTCCCAGTTGGGAAGGGGGTTGCTTAGAAATGGTCTCAAAGCCGCATTGACATAGCAAGCTGACTGCTTCAACTTATACGGCATGTTTATTTGGGGTGGCTTGGAGGGCAGCTGATAGAAACGGCAGCTGGAGCCACCAACCCTTCCCCCAGCCACCCAGGCTCGCAACCTGAAATGCATTCTTTCCCTGCTAAATGTAAATGCAATCCTTTCCCTGGCATGGACCCTCGCCTGATTTCAGATAAAGAGCATCAGCCTCTGATGGTAAACTGGGCTGCATCTTGGCCCCATCCCTGCCGGGTGACCTTGGCAAACCCACTTAACCCCTGGGACCTCAATTTCCCCCCGCTGTAAATTGAGCTCAACTTCTCTGCCCCCCCTTCTCTGCATCTTGAACCAAGCCCAAGAATCCTGCGGCCCACCTCCTTGGAGACATCCACACAAAAGGGAGCGATTTAGAACTGGAGCCCCGGTCTATGGTATCATGGATCTGAGCCAGCGTTCCGTCCCTGTGAGAGGCACAGGCTGCAGCTGGGGGATTACAGGGCCGTCTCCAGAGGCCACCACCGGTGGCACCGCCTGCCCAAGAGGCCCCACTCTCGTCAGAATATTAACACCCTGGATGCATTTGTGTGTTACTCATGATTGCGACCACGGTTCCAAAAGGATTCTGCAGCATGCATATTTATGAGACAAGCCCAGACAAAGACTACCACATTTTAAAAGATGCAATTATCTCTAAAAAGTTCAGCTTTATTTTCATGCTAATGAATACAATATTTTTAAGCAAACCTAATTGGTTTGCCTGGGTTCCCATAAAAGCTCTCAACTCATTAGAGCTCCGAGGTCCCCTTCAAAAGGGGCTTTAGAGGGAGCTGGGGGGCCAGCGAGGGGGCTGGCACCCAGGCAGCGTGTTTTCAGAAGTTTTCAGCCCATGCGTGCTGCTGTCCCCTTCCCAAGCCCTCCTGCTGGATGGATGACAGGTGAGGCCTTTCAGGAGGGGCCGCCCCAGGGGTCTGGGCCCTGGGAATGTGGGAGCGTCAGGAGAACCTGAGGGCCAAGGGGAATGTCCTCCCTTCTCTCTGCAGAGGAAGCAAGGCCAGTGTCCCCATCCCACCCTGCTGCTCCCACAAGTCTCACTCACCACTGTCACAAAACCCCTGGCTCCCTGGTGGATGCTGGAATTCCACCCAGAAACAGGGTCTTCTACCGGGTCATCAGCCCAGGCCTCAGGCTCAGAGCAGAGGGAAGGGGCTTCTCAGACCCTAAGCCCCCATCCCAGGTACTCCTGTGCTCTGCCATCTGATCATTAGCTTTGATGCCCCCAGCTCTCGGCTTTTGCCTTCTGCCTCTGAAGCACTGCCACACCTATTTTCTCATCACCTGCCCTTGTAAATTACATGTTGTTTTCACTCTTTTACAAGCGAGGAACCTGAGGCCTGGAGCTGCAGAGTGTGTTTGCGCCCACCTGCAGGCTCCAGATGCTCCCCATCACAAGGCAGATACGGGGCTTTCTGGGAGAAGGGCTGTCCTCTTTCCTGCTGAGTTCTTGCCCTGCTTCTTTCCTGGTCTCAGCCACGTCCCTGCAGTTTAAGCTGGGTCTTTTCTTGACATGCCTACATACTCCCTGGTTCTTGGCCCCAGGGCACAGTGTACAGCTGTGTGGGCTGTGCATTGTGCAATGCCAGGGGACGGTATAGGCTATGAGTGGCGCCCCCTGGAATTGTGCGGCACTATGTCCTCCCTACTCAGCATCTTTACCTTCCACTGGCTTCCTGCTGGGCCATTCGGGGATCTTGGGCCTGCGAGTTGCCCAGGAAATCCAGGCAGTGGAATTTCAGAGTGCTGTTCAGGAAATGACTAGTAAGTTGAACGAGGGGCAAAGAGGGGGGTTAGAGCAGAACAGAAACAATGCAAAATACAGGCTGGGGTAAGTTCCGGCCTGGAAGTGAAGAGATAAGAGAACCAGGCCTGGTCCTGCCACTAAGTGTCTTTGTGCCTCCATTTCCCCCTCCATGAAGGAGGACGTGGGGCCCGCTGATCTCTGAGGGCCCATCTCTGAGGGGCATCTTTTGCTTCTACTGAAGATATTCCAGCGAATCCCTGAAAGAAACGATGACATAAAACTAGATTGTTTTGGGCCTTATAAAACATTATAAGGGTCAAAACCTTATAACCTTATAACCATTCATCCGTTTCCACTCCTGGCTGGGGACGCAATCCCAAGGTCAGGCTCAGGGGGCTCAGGGAGGTGGCTCAGAGGCCAGCAGGAGTATATAGGAAGGAGGGTATTGACTGAACCTTAAAACCTAAGCCAGTTAACCAGAGAAGAGGAGGTAGGATGTTCCAGAGAGGGCTGCATGGCCCTAGCAACAAGGGGGACCCAGAAACGATGGTGAGCTGAGTGGCCAGGCCAGGAAAGCTAGCCAGCTGCTAAGAAGGGGGAGAGAGCAAAAGGGAGGCCTCAAAGGGCATCTGTGGTTTATAAAGCCCCATGACGATCATCTCCTGTGATTCTCACAACCGCCTGAGAAGGAAGCTACTGTGTTTCCCATTTTATAGGGGAGTAAATGGAAGCCCAAACAGGTGAAGGGGTCTGTCTGAGAACACCCAGCATGGACTAGGCCAGGACTGAACCTAAGACCTCAGTCTCCTCATCCCCAATTTGGTTATCATTTTCCCTAAATTACCAGGAGGCCAGATTCACAGGGCCTTGAATAATAAGATCAAGGTTTGGGATGGTGTCTTACGGGCAATAGGGAGGCCCTGGAAGTCTCTGAGGAGAGAAATGACCTGGAAACCCAGAGTTCAAGAATGAGCTTGAACGGCTGGAACGGGGGGGAGAGAAATGGAGGTGGTCCCACTTAGGAGGAATATTGTTTTGGATTTATTGAGAGATCTGTCCAAGGCCCTGTACGGTTTTGCCTTGGAGAAGCTGAGTTACATGCTCTCCACTGGGCCTTCAAGAGGTCCCCAGGGGTATGGCCCAAAGGGCTTAAGAACTGAACTATGGCCCTGGGATGTCACTGCAGGGACCTAACCTAAGCTCAGGGCCAAACCCCGCACCCCAGTTGCTACACTGCCTAATTGGCTTAGATTTATCAAAGTAATTTTTAAAGTGGAATTTTATATGAAGGTAATTACGCTCAGCTGAACTAATTTTATTAAACAATGCTGCTTTAATGACAAACAAATTTGTTATTAATTTGTAACCAAGCAGCTATTTCATTCAATTTGTAGCATCAGTAATGAGCCCTGTGGCCAGAATAGCCGAGAAGCACCCCTTTCTGAGGAAGGCAGCATGACCACCCAAAGGCCAGAACCCTAACCTGGCCCCAGCTTTGCTGTGGACTTGGTGTGACTCCCTCTTCTCTCTGGGCTGTGTCTCTCTGTAAAATCAGGGCTTGGTAAAGTGCCCAGAAGGAATGCCCACTCAACAGCTTCAGGGCCTGAGAGCCTGTTTGGACATTCAGTCCTTTCTGAGTGCCTCAGTTTCCTCATCTGTAAAGTGGGGAGAATAATAGTGCCCGTCTCAGAGGGTAAATGTGAGGATTGATTGAGTTAGTCCATGCAAAGCTCTTCAGCCAGTGCCCAGGCTCATAGGAAGCATTATGTAAACACTTCTTATTTGTATTAATATTCCCAGAACCAGGGATGTGGGCTGGGGATGGCAGAGAGCCCATTGCCACGGATAGCATGAGTGAGCGTCCTGCTTCCCCTAATGGCTATCATCCCTTGATTCTGGGTTCCTCAGCTGCAGGGCCTCCCAACCCCTCCTAGGAGGGTGAGGAACCTCACTGCAGCCAGTGGAAAGGGCCTAAGGAGTGAGGTTCCAGACTCCACCCTGCCCTCAGGTGACCCTGGGCATCACCTTGGCCTCTTTAGCTCTCCCATGCGGGTTGATCACCCTGCCTGCCCAATCGCCAGGCCATCCCAGGGCTCAGACAGGCTCAGTGGGTGGCACTCAGACATGCAGAGTGGGTCAGGATAACCTGGAGCGCTTATAGGAAAATGCCAATTCCTGGGCCCTGTCCCAAGAGACTTGATGCCATGGATGTCTCCCCAGATCTGTGCACCTGGGGCATCCTTTTGAGAACCCCTGAATTTCTGACACCCCCCTACAGGTCTGCAGGGCACTCCACACCCGCTGCCTTTGGAGTCTTACTGGTCTGTGTTCATTTGAGGAAAGAGTAGTTTCTCAAAATTAACTGACTTGCACACATAAGGTTAAATGGGGAGCAATATCCATCACCAGATCCATGGGTTCCCTGTCCTTTGGAATGCACTGGTGTGGGAGCAGGGCAGGACAGTTTGTACTGGTTTCAGTCACCATGGGGCTGGGATGATGGGACACCTCTGAGTCCACCTGCTGTAGAGACCCGCCATGTTGGTGGCTCTAGAGAATGAACCACTTGAAAGTCAGCCTTTCAATGAGTGGCTATTTCCATACCATCCATGGACTGTCACACAGACAGTCTCTTATCCAGGGTCCCAAGAGCCCCCAGGCCCATCACAGTGCCTGACCTTCTGCAGTTAGGGAGAGGAAGATTGCGTCTCCACAAGGCCTCTATTCCATCCCGACATATAAATGTACATGTATCATGTAGCCCCTTAGTGAGGTCTGAGTTTTGTCCAGAAAACTTTTCCTGAGGTTCATTGCCCAGGGCTGCACAGAGAGGCGGAGCCAGCTCCACACAATCCCCTTTATCCAAAAGGAAGGTGAATTCTGGTCAAGAGCATAGGCTGAGGTTGAGAGAGCAACAGAGACTCCCGCAGGCCCCACTGCATTGGCGACAAGAAGGGGACCCTGAGGATTCGGGGGCATTTCACCTCAGCTGGGCCCACGGTCACCCTCAGCAGGGAGGTTCACAGGGAACGCTAGTCAGCCCTCCAGTGGGCCCATCAGGGAGGATGGGGAGTTTCATTCAACACCAGGGTCAGGCCAACATCCATCGCTTTCTGTGGCCTGATCCTCTAAAGTCCCCTGTCTCCCTCTTCTCACTCCATCCAACATCAAAATTCTACTCATCCTTTGGGCCTAACTCTGTCCCTACCTCCTCCTCCTAGAAGCCTTCATGTACTTCTTGGCATTTCCCCATCTCCCTTCTAGTTGGGTGGAGGTCATGTGACCTCTGCTGGCCAATGAAATGTGGCTGGAAGTAGCCCACATCTCCTCTGGGCTGGGGCAGTAGGGAGCTGGTGGGCTTCCTCCTTTGGTGACAAGTAACCGAATCCCTGACTAACCATGAATTAAGGGCTTTTATTATCTCATGTACCGAGAAGCCTCACAATAGGCAACCTCTTGTCATTTCATGGTTCCAAGATGGTTTTATGAAGTGTATTTATCATCAATCGCTGTGTAACAAATGACCCCAAAACATAGTGCCTTAAAACAATAAACAGTTACAATCTTCCCCAGTTTCTGTAGATTAGGAACTCTGAAGCAGCTTGACTCGGGAGTTGTGGCTTGAGGTCTCTCATGAGGGGGCCATCAAGATGCTAGCCAGGGCCGCAGCCATCTGAAGGCTTGGCTGGGGCTGGAAAAGGAGCTCCCAGGGTGGCTGATGCACACGCCTGGCAAATTGGTGCTGGTTGTTGGGAGGAAGCCTCAGTTCCTCCCCATGTGGGTCTCTGCAGGCTGCTTGAACATCCTTATGACACGGCAGGTGGCTTCCCCCACCTACTGAGCAGTCTGTGAGAGCAAAACTAAAGCATCAAGATCTTTGTTAGCCTGTCTTCAAAAGGCACACAGCTTCACTTCTGTCACATTCTCTTCATTAGAATCAGGTCACTAAGTCTGGCCCACAGTCAAGGGGAGGTGAGCTAGGCTTTACCTTTGGAAGGGAGAAAGATCAAAGATATAGTGGACATGTTTTTAAAACAACCAGAAATTGTGTCCATACAGCAAGAGGGTAAAGGAAGCAAAAGGGTTCCTCTCCACACCACTCTGTCATCAGAGAAGTTTTTCCCACGAGGCCCTGTCAGTCTTTCCCTCGTGTGCAATTGGCCATAAATGAGGCAGATGCCTCCAGACCCATCACTGGCAAAGACAGAATTCTATGACTCATCTTCCAAGATCTGCCCTGAGAAGGGTGTTTGCTTACTTTGGTCTGTTTTGTCCCTTGGGTGGCGTGGTTTTAGATGCAGAGGACCTGGCGTGGAGCCCCTGCTCTATCACATCTGCTACACGAGCCTGGACCACAGGGTTGCCCGTGCAACCCTGCAGAAGTTCAGTTACCCTCTTTGCAAGAATTCCTGCTTCACAGGGTTCTGAGAAGAGTTGAATGTGCTTTGTAATATAGCAAGCATTAGGCCCATGTACATTCTGATCACTGCCATTTGCCCTGGGTTTTGGGTGAGAGGCCAGATACCACCAGAGGTTTTTTTTTTTGTCCCCTGTTTCTTCTCATCTCTAATTTCCAGCACAGAGCGCTCAGCCAAAAAGAGGAGATCTGGGCACAGAGGCCAAATCCCCAGCGTAGAAACAGTGTGCCATTGTAAACGCCTCCAGCAATGGCACCCCACCCAGCTGAGGAAGCCTTGTTCCCAGCCCCACTTAACAACGCGCCGGATTTAATATGAGCAGCTGATCTCATTGCTTCCATAGCAAGTTTAATTTGCTGGGAAAGTGAGTTGGTGAAGTTCTAATAATGCAGAGCTGCAAATAATACCAAAGAGAGTTTGCATTATGATAACTTTCCAATTAAAATGGATTAATGGAGGAGACACAGCAGCAGTAGTGTCTAGACAACATGTTACTAAATCCTTGGAGAGGGAGATGGAAAGGAGTTGGGGGAACAGGAGAAATAAAACAAACAGGGGAACTTCATGAGTTGGAGGCACCCTTGTGTGACGTGACAGGAGATACCAGGAGTGGGTGCCTTATCCCTGGTGTCGCATCTGTTACAGTGCCTAGAATTTCCGTCATTTGGGAGAATCAGTCTTTCAGGACTCAAAGGCCTTTGGTCTGTGGACATCCTTTATTAAAATGCAAACAGCACCTTTAGTTTCCTTGGCTGGCCTGTCACTGGGATTAGGCTTCAGCTACCTGACGGTGCTGTGTGCGACAGAGCAAAGGCCCTGGCTGAGAGTCAGGGGAGCAGTGTAGACCAGATGTGCACATCTGTAGTGGCAGATGTGTCTGGGCTTCACTGCAGGACCTGTTGAAACAACTCCTCCACATCTGCACGGTGACACTGACCCCTGACCATTGCTGAGTGATCCAGGAGGGTTCGTTCAGAATCTCTCTCCTGGGAAGCTGAATTTTAAACCTGAGAGATACAAGACCTGGGAGGAGCAAGAGGTGGGGCTCGGTCATGTAGGGGCTTCCAGGAGAGAAAGGGCCACCGTCTGCTGCCTGTGGTTTTTGAATAGCCTCGGGCCCCGGCCCCTTGGCCCAGTTGACTGGGCCAAGCCAGTCAACCCTCTTGCCGTTCTGTGAGATGCCTCAGGATCCATGTTCCTCCCCTTTGCTTAAGCTAACTAGTCATTTCTGTTGCCTGCAAACAAAAGAAATGTAACTAATGATCACTTCTTATCTGTGGGACCTAGGGAAAGTCACTTAAGCTCGCTGAGCCTCTGTTGTCTTTTCTGTAAGATGGGGATACACACATCCCTGCCTTGCCAGGTTGCTCGCCTCCTGCTTTGGTTAAAATGATGTATCAGGGTTAGATCTCCATCTAGGTCCCTCTCAGGTCTGAAGCTGGGAGATTTTATAAGTGGGTCCTTGAGGGACTGGAGAAGAGTTTGCCTGGAACCACCGGGACCAGGAGACCAGGAAGCCCAAGACCCCAATTTTACCAGCATCACTACTTTGCAGGGCAGAATCATGTGCGTCTCAGCAACAGAGCTGAGCCTCCTTCCAGAAATCCTCAGTGTTCCCCTATACCTGGGAAGGCTTTGATTTCTTGCAAAGCCCATAGGCCCCTGAGCCAGTCCCTCAGGGGTGAAGTACTGGCCAGGTGCTGCCCCCTGCAGGCCTCCATTTCTCATCAAATAAGCGAAGAAAAATCCTATTTGATTAAATACAGTCGCATGTGCAGCATTTAGCATGAACAGTCATTCTCCCGTTTTATCTCATCCTTTCAAGTCCTTCACTATCTACAGGTGGCTATGAAACTACCATTGAAAACAAGTAATTCTGGGGATAAGGGAAAATATGAGGCAAGAAACCACGAGGGGACAAAGATCACCACTTCATATTCAACAGGCACTCCGCTTCATCCCACCTACACACACACACACACACACACACACAGTCAGAACTGGGTCCCGTGCAGCTTTGGGTGGGGAGAGGAGTCACATTCATTGCACACCTGCTGTGAGTCATGCATTATATCTTCCATTATCTCATTGTTGTCATGATCTTTCAAAACAAGTAATGCCAATGCCCATTTTACAGATGATGAAACTAAGGCTCAGAGCAGTAAACTTGCCCACGGTCAAGCAGTTCACAAATATAAGGTGTGTTTGAGTTCAAAGATTTCCCTCTTAACCAAAGGTTTTCAACTTTTTTTTTGAGTAGAGGCTGTGTTCTCAAATGAAATCTCATGCCCAGTGCATAAAAGAAATAATAAAAGCAGAGCTCTCTGGTTGAATGTGTTGGTGGCTGTCTGGAGATGTGGAGAGGAGAGCTTGTCCAGCCCTGCCCACCCGTCCTGTCTCTCAGCCCTCCCCTTTGGGCACAGATGCTGGGACCCCGAGTTTAGGGGGAGAGCAGCTGCTTCTCTTCCAGGCAGGTTTTGTTGGAGGCCCTAGATCAAACCAACAAGGTTTTCCAATTAACCGAATAGAAAGAACTCCCGCTTTGCAGATCTAGGTTGAAATTCTGGTTCTGCCACTTACTAGCTATGCAAGTTTCTCAGCTAATCCAAGCTTCCTCAGGATACTGCAGTACCCAATAGAAATATAATATGAGCCACACATATAATTTTAAATTTTCTAGTAGCCTCATAAAAGGCAAAAAGCTACAAAGGTAAAAAGGTGAAATCAAAATTAATAATGTTTTTATTTAACCCAATATATTCAAAACATTATTATGTCAACATGTAATCAATACACAAAATTATTAGTGAGCTATTTCGCACTCTTCTTCATATTAAGTCTTCAAAATCTGATGCACATTTCACCCAGTACATCTCAATTCAGACTCTAAATTGGCATTGGAAATCTTTGATCTGGATTTAGATTTTGTAAAATTTATAGTGAAAGAAGTGAATTCCTGAAGCCAAGTTGTTCCAAACATTTTTTAAAGTTTTCCAATAAATAGGGGGACTATCTGTTTTTAAATAGAAATTAAAATTAAATAAAATTGCTCTGGGTGGCATCGTAGTTTGCCATTCTAATAGGTATGTAACATTGTAGAGATGCTCTCAAAATATCTTTCTATAATGGTCTGAGGGTGGGAAGGCTCCAGAAAGCTGCCATGGGGATTTAGGATAGGAATTGAAGTCCAGCCGCGCCTCAGATGCCTCTGGCGAACGTAGGGACAAGGCAAGGCCATGCTGAGTCAGCGCTTCTGACACCAGGGGAGCTGCCAGCTCCTCAGAGGCCTTTGACCCGTCTCCAGGAGTGTCTGGACCTTGCCTCCACATTGCTCAGTTTCCCCAGCAAGGACTGCTGTCCTGGTCAACTAGCACGTCCACATTACCTGAAGAATATTGTAGAAAACTCTCTGCTTTTTTTTTTTTATAAAGTTATTTATTTTATTTTTGGCTGCATTGGGTCTTTGTTGCTGTGCGTGGGCTTTGTCTAGTTGCGGCAAGCGGGGGCTGCCCTTCGTCACGGTGCGCGGGCTTCTCATTGCGGTGGCTTCTCTTGTTGCGGAGTGCGGGCTCTAGGCGCGTGGGCTTCAGTAGTTGTGGCATGCGGGCCCAGTAGTTGTGGCGCACGGGCTCAGGTGCTCCGCGGCATGTGTGATCTTCCCGGACCAGGGCTCGAACCAGTGTCCCCTGCATTGGCAGGCGGATTCTTAACCACTGCGCCACCAGGGAAGTCCAAGGCTCCACTTTTAAAGAATGGGCTCCTCTCCTGCTTGGATTTTTTTTTTTTTTTTTTTTTCAGTTTTTAAAACTTGTGGTAAAATACACATAACACAAAATTTATCATTTTAACCACTTTCGAGTGTACAGTTCTGGGGCATTAAGTATATTCACGTTGTTGTACAACCATCACCATCATCCATCTCCAGAACTTTTGCATCTTCTCAACTGAAACGCCGTCTCCATTAAACTCAAACTCCCCCTTCCTCCTCCTCCCAGCCCCTGGCAACCATCAGTCTATTTTCTGTCTCTATGAATTTGACCATTCTAACTACCTCATGTATAGATGGAATCATACAATATTTGTTCTTATTCCACTTAGTATAATGTCTTGAAGATTCACCCATGTTGTAGTGTGTGTCATAGTTTCCTTCCTTTTGAAGGTTGAATAATATTCCACTGTATGTATACACTACAATTTGTTTTCCATTCATCCATCAGTGGATACTTGGGTTGCTTCTACTTTTTGGCTATTGTGAATAGTGCTCCTATAAATTTGTGTGTGCAAATATCTGTTTGAGACCTTGCTTTCACTTCTTTTGGGTATATACCCAGAGTGAAATTGCTAGATCATGTGATAATTCTATGTTTAATTTTTTGAGGAATTATACCGTTTTTCACAGTGGCTGCACCATTTTATATTCCTATCAACACTGTGAGAGGGTTCCAGTTTCCCCACATCCTTGTCAACAGTTATTTTCTGTTTGTTTTTTTTAAAAATATAATTGCCATTCTAATAGGTATGTAGCATTGTAGTTTTGATTTGTAGTTCCCTAATGATTAGGGATATTGAGTATCCTTTCATATGTTTATTAGACACTTATATGTCTTCTTTGAAGAAATAATCTGTTCAAGTCCGTTGCCCATTGTAATCCGGTTGTTTTGTTGTTGCTGAGTTGGAAGAGTTCTTTATATATTCTGGATATCCATCCTTATTAAGTATATGATTTGCAAATACTTTCTCCCATTCTGTGGGTTCCCTTTTCACCCTGTTGATAGTGTCCTTTGATGCACAAAAATTTTTAATCTTGATGAAGTCCACCTTATCTATTTTTTCTTTTATTGCCTGTGCTTTTGGTGTCATATTCAAGAAATCTTTGCCAAATATTAATACAATGTCTTGAAGCTTTCTTCTTATGTTTTTTTCTAAGAGTTTTATAGTTTTAGATTTTACATTTAGGTCTTTAATCTGTCTTGATTTCATTTTTGCAGGTGGTGTAAGGTAAAGGGTCAATTTCATTCTTTTGCATGTGGATATCCAGTTTTCCCAATATCATGTGTTGAAAAGACTGCTTTCCTCATTGCAGGTTCTTGGCACCCTTGTCAAAAATCATTTGACCATATATACAAGAGTTTATTTCTGGCTTTCTATTCTATTCCATTGGTCTATATGTCTGTCTTTATGCCAGTACCACACTGTTTTGATTACCATACTTGGTAGTAAGTTTTGAAATCATGAAGTGTAAGACCTCCAAATTTGTTCTTTTTCAAGATGGTTTTGGCTATATGGGGTCCCTTGAGATTCCATATAAATGTTAGGATGGATTTCTCTATTTATGCAAAAAAAATCTTTGGGATTTTGATAGGAATTGCATTGAATCTATAGATCATTTTGTGTAGTACTGACATATTACAAATATTGTCTTCCAATCCGTGAACATGGGATGTTTTACTATTTATTTATGTTTTCTTTAAGTTCTTTCAGCAAGGTTTTGTACTTTTCAGAATGCAAGTCTTTTGCCTCCTGGTTGAGTTTATTCCTAAGTAATTTTTATGCTATTTTAAAGAAATTGTTTTCTTGATTTTCTTTTCAGAGTTTTCATTGTTAATGGATAGAAATGCAACTGATTTTTGTGTGTTGTTTTTGTATACTGCCGCTTTGCTGAATTCATTTTTCCCTGTTTGTTTCTTATGCTGGGTGGTGGGTATATGGTTTTACGTGTTTGGAATATTTTATTAAAAAAAAAATACCTTGAACCCCAAACTTGCTCCTGCTAAAGTAACTAACTCCCTTCCAGCTACAGTTGGAAGGGGGAGCAGTCTTTGGGCTCTTACTGGCCCCATAGAGAGCCCATCTCTTTTCCATACCCTGGGAGACACCAGCTTCCCAAAACGTAAAAAATGCTTCCTGAGCTGAGCAATACCACCAGGGAACTGTCTAAAGAAGCAAAGGGGCCCCCTAACCAGTGTCAGACCTCTGGGTGGGAGGACGGGTTCCATCACCGATGCTTGTGGAGCCCTGATAAATCCCTTCCTGGGCCTTAGTTTCCTCCTCTGTCAAATAAGCAGGTAAGACTCGATCTCCAGGGCCCTTTGAGTGTAAAGAAAGCCAAAGGTTGGGCAGGTGGAGAGAACGTGGGTGGAGTCACCAGGCTTTGATGGCAGTGAGGTTCTGGTCCACGGCACAGCATCCCTTCATCTGGCTGATCACTTTCCCCAGGCCACACCCAAATTCCATCATTTCCCTTCCATGTGGAATGCTACAGTCAGAGGACAACATGTAAGGAACGTAGATGGTAGTCGTATTGATATATCTGCAAGATGTGAGGAAGGTGGAGACAGGGAGAGAGACAGGGAGACAGGGAAACAGGAAGAGACTAAGACTGACAGAATTTTTGACAGGGGTACCAAGATCATTCAATGGCGGAAAGAGTGGTCTCTTCAACAAATGGTGCCAGGACTAGATATTCACATGCCAAAGGATGAAGTTAGACTCTTACTCCATATTCAGAAATTAACTCAAATGGATCAACGACCTCAATATAAGAGCCAAAACTTTATAAAAACCATCAGAAGAAAACATAGGGGTAAATCTTCATGGTATTGGATTTGGCAATGGATTCTTAGACGTGACACTAAAAGCATAAGCAACAAAATTAAAAATTGGTAAATTGGACTTCACAAAAGTGAAAAATTTTGTGCATCAAGGTTTATTATCAAAATGTGAAAAGACTGGGCTTCCCTGGTGGCACAGTGGTTAAGAATCCGCCTGCCAATGCAGGGGACATGGGTTCGAGCCCTGGTCTGGGAAGATCCCACATGCCATGGAACAACTAAGCCCGTGAGCCACAACTACTGAGCCTGTGTGCCTAGAGCCCATGCTCTGCAACAAGAGAAGCCACTGCAATGAGAAGCCTGCGCACCACAACAAAGAGTAGCCCCTCCTCGCCACAACTAGAGAAAAAGCCCACACGCAGCAACAAAGACCCAACACAGCCAAAAATAAAATATATATATATACACAGATGACCAGCAAGTGCATGAAAAGATGTTCAACACCACTGGGCAGTAAGGGAATGCAAATCAAAACCACAATGAAATACCACGTCATACCCACTGCAATGACTATAATTTTTTTTTTATAGTTTGTTAGTTTCTGCTTTATAACAAAGTGAATCAGTTATACATATGTTCCCATATCCCTTCCCTCTTGCATCTCCCTCCCTCCCACCCTCCCTATCCCACCCCTCTAGGTGGTCACAAAGCACAGAGCTGATCTCCCTGTGCTATGCAGTTGCTTCCCACTAGCTATCTATTTTACGTTTGGTAGTGTATATATGTCCATGCCACTCTCTCTGTCACATCTTACCCTTCCCCCTCCCCATATCCTCAAGCCATTCTCTAGTATGTCTGTGTCTTTATTCCCGGACTATAATTTTTTAAATGAGGATATTTTTAGTTAGTGAGGTTGTGGAGAAATAGAAACCCTCATAACATCACTTGAGGCAGGGGGCAAGGGTTGTAAAATGGCCTAGCTGCTGTGGAAAACAGTATGGTATTTCCTCATAAGGTTAAATATACAATTAATATATGACCCAGCAGTTCCACTCTTATATATCCAAGACAGATGAAAAAGTATGTCCACATATAACCTGTACATGAATGTTCACAGCAGCATTATTCATAATAGCCAAAAAGTGGAAACAGCCCACTGTCCATCAGCAGATGAATTTATAAACAACTTGTGGTACGTCCATACAATGGAATATTATTCAGCAATAAAAAGGAATGGAGTACTGATGCATGCTACAGTTTAGATGAACCTCGAAAACTAAGTGAAAGAAGCTAGATACCAAAGGTCACATGTTATATGATTCGTTTTATATGAAATATCCAGAATAGGCAAATCCATAGAGACAGAAAGTGGATTAGTGATCAACTGGAGATAGGAGGAGGAAGGAATGGGGAGTGTTTACTTAACAGGTGTGGGGTGTTCTGCTGAGGGGGGATGAAAATTTTTGAAACTAGAGAGAGCTGGTGGTTGCACAGCATTGTGAATGCACTAAATGCCACTAAATTGTACACATTAAAATGGTTAAGTGTATATTGTGTGAATTCCACCACAATTTTTTTTTTAATTTTATGTTATGTGTATTTTGCCACCATTTTTATTTTTTTTTAATAAATTTATTTATTTATTTATTTTTGGCTGTGTTGGGTCTTCGTTTCTGTGCGAGGGCTTTCTCTAGTTGTGGCAAGCGGGGGCCACTCTTCATCGCGGTGCGCGGGCCTCTCACTGTCGCGGCCTCTCCCGTTGCGGAGCACAGGCTCCAGATGCGCAGGCTCAGTAGTTGTGGCTCACGGGCCTAGCCGCTCCGCGGCATGTGGGATCTTCCCAGACCGGGGCACGAACCCGTGTTCCCTGCATTGGCAGGCGGATTCCTAACCATTGCGCCACCAGGGAAGCCCCACAATTTTTTTTAAGTGACATTGAGATAGCTAGGCCAAGACAGAAGCAGGGACCTGGAGAGAGGGAAGAGATGGAGAAATCAGGACAAGCTGCAGCCCATTACAGGGAATTTATTAGTACTGTTCGGTCAGCGGATTGCCAGCTAAATGTAATATAGATCTATATACAAAGAAAGTGCCTCTTTCTAGATAATGAATATTTAATCATGCATGGGTCGGGCAATTTCACAGAAGTAATTAAAAGCAGTCTTTTGTTTATTGCTCAAAAATGATAGTGACCTGCTGACCGGAGCTGCAGACACAGTGACATATTGAAAATGTTACCTACTAACATATGTTATTAAAGAGGAATTAAGGGTCACTTTCTTCCCCTCCCCTTAAAAGCTAATCATTCCTAAGCCTCCTGTCTGCTCACGTGCAGAGTACAGCTTCAAGGGGAGCCCACCTCCCAGATGAGGCCAGAGAGCTAGGCTGACCCCCCTATATCTACAACCTTCCCTCCACGACCATAAATTGAAACAGATGAGATGGTTATTGAGAAGACCATAGAGAGGAAATAGGCCACAATATGTAGTCTCTGTGGAAAGTTCTCCCCACTCTCCTGCCATATCCAGCCAGTTGCAAAATCCTGTAGATTCTACTAATTCTACTTCAGCGACCCTTGTCACAGTGTCTCCTCTTTGTCACTATCTCTTTCCTGCTTCAGCTCCCCACTGCTCCTGAAGTTTTGTTCCTCCCCATTCTGATCTACTGATGACTCTTCCTGGATCTGTGAATCAAGTCCCTACTTTGCTCATGCACCACCCATGGCTTCCCATTGTCCGTAGTCCTCTTCACCCTGGCATTAAAAGCCCCGTCGTCTGACCATGGCCCCAGCTGACCATTCCACATCAGGGTTCTTGGTTCCCAACAACAGAAAGTGACTGTGGCTAATTTAAGGCAGAAAGAACCTATCAGGAAGACACTAGGGAGCTCATAGAATCAATGGGAAGCTGGGAAGTCTGCCAGCAAAAGGCAGAGATAAAGTCATGTGTACCAGGGGGTGGTCCAACCAGGATGCCACAGCTGACACCACCCCTGGGCACTTGCCACCATCCAACAGCCCTACAGGCTCCATGAATAACCCCTAAGCATCCCCACCTCCTCATGTCTGTCTGCAGACTCCCAGTCCTATGTGGGAGTCTCCAACAGAGACTGGTCTCCTTCTGCAGCCTCATCACCACCATCCAGGGAGAAAGGAGCTGGCCCTCTTCCACAGGGAGAGGTGAAGCCCTCACTTCCCAAACATACTGCCTGTCCCACAGCTAAATCAATATTTCCTTCATACCCCCCATCCACTCGATGCTCTCCCATCACCCCAACTCTGTTTTTGCCTTCTCTCCCCACCGGAATGCCTCACCCTACCTCCTCATAACCAGTTGGATCATCCTTCAAATGACCCAATCAAATGTCACCTCCTCTAGGAAGCCTTCCCTGATTGCCTCCACCACCCCCAATCTAGATGTGTTGCCATCTGGGTCTCTCTGGTGGCATTGAAGGCTCTCCATTGTGTTTTATAGCTTGTCACGCTCCTGGGTGACCCTCCCCTATGAGACAGTGAGTCCCTAGAAGGCAGGACTCATGACTTCTCTTAACCCCAGAGCCAAGCACAGAGCCAGCCTGGTGTGTGCACAGATGCCTGGATGGGCAGAAACGAGGTCTGGTCCAGAATTTCTATTGCATTCCTGGTCTGCAACACATGGTTTGGGTGTCCTTTATTTTCCAAGTGTGTTTTGGAAACTATGCACTATAAGGGCCCATGAGTATGGGGATAACATTTTTTTTTAGATATCCCCTCAATTGATGGCACAGGGCTGGGCACATATTAGGTGCTTAATAAACACACGATTCGACCTTCCCCTTTCTTGCCCCTATTGTGTCTTTTGAGTTTCCTGAAGTGCATCACCATTGAGCTGATATTGAATCAAATCAAACCTAAAAGAGCTTAATAGCAACCACAGCCTTGCAGATTTTTTTTTTTTTGACCATTTCTTCTAGCTCGTGGCAGAGAATGCCAGCTGTCAATCAAAATCCCTTTCCCTTCCTCCAGAGTATTAGCAGTGTAGCCCAGCATACAACTATCTGGTTATTTCCCAGACTCATTTGCACTTAGGTGTGACCCTGTGTCCAAGTTCCTGCCAGTGGAATGTGAGAGAAAACTCCAAGCCCAGTGCTCTCTTAGCACTGCCTCAAGGATACCCATTTTTTAATTCCTTTCATCTCTTTACATAAGCTCTCTTAGGAAGAATCCTATTAAAAGCCCAAGTGGGTCAAAATAGGAAGACATATGACATTCAGCAAGTCACTTTGCCTCTCTGGGCTTCCATTTCTCCAGCTCTCACGCTGAATGAGTCTAAACTGAACCTGCATATTCCCTCCCCACATTTCCCCTTTTCACCTGCCCGCACTTGCTGCCAGGCAGGTGGGCTAACACTGTATCTGGGAAACAGCTGTCTCTGGGATCCCTTCTAAATCATCAAGTCCCAACTCTTTCTGACTTTTAAAGACCTGCATGCCTCCCCTCATGATGTTTGAATGATAGTTCAATTCTGTTGATTTCCTGGGGAACAGTAGTTTTCTCAGATATTCTGCTGCAGACTGCCTCTCCCTAGAATAGAAAACCCCAGAGAGCTGTCCCAGGCAGGTTCCCTCTCCGTCACCTGCAGCCATGGTCAACGCCACCAAACCTTCCTCACAGAGCCCCCCTGACCTACCTTTGGGCTGAGGGCAGCCCAGCATGGGAGCAGGGAAGAGCCTTATATCCGACATGGAGATGTGGCCCATATATAGCAATGTGGCCATACCAGTTAAAATATTGAGACACACAGATGTAGAAAAGAAACTTATGGTTATCAAGGAGGAGAGGGTGGAGGAGGGATAAACTGGGAGACTAGAACTGACATATATACACTACTATATATAAAATAGACAACTAATAAGAGCCTACTGTATAGCACAGGGAACTTTACTCAATACTCTGTAATGACCTATATGGGAAAAGAATCTAAAAAAGAGGGGATATATGTACATGTGTAACTGATGCACTTTGCTATACAGCAGAAACTAACACAACATTGTAAAGCAACTATACTCCAATAAACATTAATTAAAAAGAAAATATATTGAGATGCTTTCATGAATAGCCACTGCCCCTAGGCCTCCTCCAAATCCCTCCAGGCTAGCCGCCCCACCGTGTCCCATCCTTACCTGGTAAAGGACATCTGCACAGGGCAACAACAATGTCCACATTATGATTCTGGATTTTGTGATGTCTGTGGTATTCGTCAGCTTTTAAAATTTTCTGTTTTATTATAATTTATTATCTTATTCTAAATAAGCATTCAGTCTTGTTTTGTATTCTTTTTATGAGACGGTCAGTCAGGTACGGCCACAAGAGGAGACAGAGAAGAGGCTCAGGAAGACAGTTTATTGCACTCAGAGGTCCTAGGGACAGGAGGCAGGGCTCCTGCAGGGCCACATGGTAAAGCACCAGGCTCAGGAGGCAGAAGACAGTAACAAGGAAGTGCTTACACCATGGCCTTTATTGAGGTTTCCATGGGAAAGGCAAGGCAGGGCAGGGTGAACAGCTTAGGATTGGCTAGTTTAAATAATTCCAGCAGGTTTTGGCCATAGGAGCTGTCCCCAGATTCCTGGTACCAGGCCCTGGAATGATTAAGGCAGAGAAATATTGCCTCTGGGGTGCAAGGCCCAGGTGGAGGGGGTCTGGCTCTGCATTGGTTAGTTCGCATATCAAAGGCCTGCTCTCCAAGAATTGGCTAGCCCCCGGGAGGGACAGTCTCTCCTCAGCCACAAAGGTTTTTTTAAGATGTCAAGACATCATAAAATATAGTAAATAAAATGATGGATAGATATAGGTGTAGGTACAACTTTATACCTAATTTTGTATTCATAACTGTGTATTCTTAAAGAGAACCCCCAAGCTGCATGTGCCTCAAGCCCTACAAAACCCTGGGTGCCCCCCACCTTGGTGATCACTGGTCACAGGAGTGTAGATAATGAAGAGGTTCACACACCCTGCAGGCCAAACATCCACCCACATTCCCTCCATCTACTCGGTGAGCTCTGCTTGTTATGGGTTATGGATTGAACTGTGTCACCCCGAAAGATATATTGAAGTTCTAATCCCCTACACCTCAGAATGTGACCTTATTTGGAAATAGGGTCCTTGCACAGGCCATTGGCTGAGATGAGGTCGTGCTGGAGTAGGGTGACCCGTAATCCAATATGACTGGTGTCCTTATAAGAAGAGGAGAGA
The DNA here is from genome assembly GCF_965194805.1 of Balaenoptera borealis. Taxonomy (NCBI): domain Eukaryota; kingdom Metazoa; phylum Chordata; class Mammalia; order Artiodactyla; family Balaenopteridae; genus Balaenoptera; species Balaenoptera borealis. Next base: position 117,450,743 of record NC_138866.1, on the reverse strand, counting down.
CAGAGACACAGGAGGAGAAGACAGCTGTGTGATGAGGGAGACAGAGACACGTGCTGTAGCTGCAGGCCAAGGAGGGCCAAGGATCGCCAGCAAATGCCAGACCCAAAGAGGAAGGCAAGGGAAAGATTCTGCCTGGCTCTTCAGAGAAGTATGGTCCTGCCAACACCTTGATTGTGAGAGAATAAATTTGTTGTTTTAAGCCCTCCCAGTTTGTGATGCTTTGAAAAAAAATTTTTTTTAATTTATTTTTAATTTCTTTATTTTATTTATTTATTTTTGGCTGCATTGGGTCTTCGTTACTGTGTGTGGGCTTTCTTTAGTTGCAGTGAGCAGGGGCTACTCTTCATTGCGGTGCACAGGCTTCTCATTGCGGTGGCTTCTCTTGTTGTGGAGCACTGGCTCTAGGCAGGCGGGCTTCATTAGTTGTGGCTCATGGGCTCTAGAACACAGGCTCAGTAGTTGTGGCACACGGGCTTAGTTGCTCCGTGGCATGTGGGATCTTCCCCGACCAGGAATCGAACCTGTGTCTCCCGCATTGGCAGGTGGATTCTTAAAAACTGCGCCACCAGGGAAACCCCCAGTTTGTGATGCTTTGTTACAGCAGCCCTAGGAAATGAATACACTCCTACAGGAAGCTCCTTCCTAGGTGCCATTCACTGAGACCTTATCTCTCCAGCTCCCAGAGAAATAGTGCCAGCACAGAGGATAAAACGGGCAGAACAAAAGACAGATGACAGACAGAATTAGGGCAGTGGGTTTGAGGAAGTAACAAGGGGCTGGACAAACTGTTTAGGCCCTCAGCACAGAGCACTAGATGGAAAGGGTCAGAAGAAGGGTTTGACTGCAGCAGGAGAGTCGGGCCCGAAGAACAGCGCACAGGCCAAGTCCCAAGATCAAGTCTTGGCAACTGGAGCAGGCTTTGTCCCCAACGTTTCAGTGATCTAAGCGCCAGGGAGCACAGTGACCTGGGCACCTGAAGCCCAGGTAGAAGTCCACACCCTGCTCATTCAGAGCCCATAGCCAGGGAACCGTTGGATGGAGCGCCAGGCCATCGAGTCAGCACTAGTCAGGGGCCCGTATGGCTGACCTTTCTGCTCACGGCTCTCCCGGGAGCCGGGCTGAACATAATTGAGGTCTGTGCATGAGCCGTGAAGGGACTTTAACATGTGATACCAGAGTGTGAAGGACAGAGAAAAGGGTAGCACTCCTCACCAGCAGGACCTGCCCTCAGCCCAGTTGTCCTCAAGATGAAATTAAAGAGATCAACTCAATTATCTCAAAGGCCTCTTCTGCTTCAATTTCCTCAACTCCGGTAACCCACACCCTGCCAGGGGCCACGCACTTTCATTCTCCCTCCTGGCTTCCCAGCCCTTCATCCGCATGCTGCAGACCTCCCACCCCCAAGCGCATCATTACAACCTGCCAGGACCCTGCCCCAGCCCAGGTTCTGCTCTGCCGCAGAAATTCTGCAGCAGCCAGAAAGCCATTAAACTAATCAAGTCATGAAAGCCGGGTACAGGCAACTCTCTCTATGAGGTTTTATAATTAAAAAGGAGGCAGACTGCTTGAGAACAGGGACCATGGCTGCTTTTATTCACCATCGAATCCCTAGCCCTAGCACAGATCTGACACACTGCAGGTGGTCAATAAATATTTGTTGAATGAATGAATGAACGAACGAATGAACAAATGAATGGGAATCTCAGTCACTGCAACAGAATGTGCAAGGCTGGGATGGGAGGAGCAGAGGCCTTCCTAGGCCCCTTCAACTCAAACTTTTAAACACAGGGTCTGCTGTCTCCCCAGACTTGGAGACGAGTACCCAGCCTGTTAATGCTCGAGCTACACTCCCTCCCAAGGGGCCAGAAGGACGCTGCCCCAGTGCCTGAAATCAACCCAAAACAAGTCATGAGGCTTGCATGGCTGCACGCATTGCATATTTTCTCAACCGTCTGGGGCTAAATACAAAACAATGAAAATGAAAGGAGGTGGGAAAGGAGACTTGTTGAAAGGAGAAATCAAAGAGGAACCAGCCATCAGCTTATGTTTAGCAATAAGCAGGATAATCACAAAGGAAATTAAAAGCGAGTCTCCTTGAAGGAGAAGAAGGAGGGGGAAAAAAACTGTAATTGGTTCCCTCTGCTCTGAAATCACCGCACCTGCCCTCCATCTGCACCCAGAGAAGTGGCCCGAGGTCGGGGGACAGATCTGCCAAAGCTCTTTCAGGCAGTCTCGAAATGCACACGTGCACGTGCATACACACACACACACACACACACATGGGCCGTCCATGTGCTATTTAAAACACACAAAGCTTCAGTACTTAGAGGCCAACACTCGGACCCATCCTCCCATCCTTCATTTTGTATTATATTGATACTAAACCTTCAATCACCTGGAAGGAGAATTTACAGGTAGGAGCGGTGACCCTCTGATAGGCAGTGATTGGCTGTGAAGGGCGGAGCAAATAATTTGTTACTGACAGATGTCAAAGTTCGGGAATGGTTTATTTAACTGTATAAATTGGAGAGGATTCAAAGTTACACCTATGGCATCATCACTTTTTTTTTACTGAAGTAGAGTTGATTTACAATACTGTGTTAGTTTCAGGTGTACAGCAAAGAGATTCAGTTATATATAATTTTTTTCAGATTATTTTCCACTATAGGTTATTACAAGATTGGATATAGTTCCCTGTGTTATACAGTAAATCCTTGCTGCTATTTTACGTTTAGTAGTTTGTGTCTGTTAATTCCATACTCCTAGTTTATCCCTCCCCCACACCTTTCCCCTTTGGTAGCTGTAAGTTTGTTCTCTGTGTCTGTGAATCTGTTCCTTAATCGCACTTACACCCTTCTGCTTTCTCATAGGCAGGGGGTGGAGTCGACAGCCAGGACACAGAAAATGTGCTTTACTGAGAGGAGTGAGCAGCCCTCCTTGATGGTCTCAGCCATGCGTTTGCAGCAGAAAACTGTCGATCGTCTCTAGTCCAGAATGTGGACCACAGAAGGCAGGCAAAGTTGAAGACACATCTCAGAGAGGGGAATTGGCCCATCAGCAACCAACATTAATTAAGGACCTGGGGCTAGATGCTAGTGGAATCAGCTGATCTAAATGTGAGAGAGAAAGTCAGAGGGAGACAGAGAGAGACAGAGAGAGCAGCGAAGAGAAGGGGCGAGGGGGAGGGAGCCCAGGTTCCTGTCGGCTACAGGCCTTTGTGACGCTGTCCTGCCCTGTGTTGTGTGACCCACCCCCTCTGCTCTCCCAATCAAGTCACCTTTTTGCTTAAGCCAGTTTAGTATTGATAGAATCCTGTGACTTGCAAACAAAGGGGCCTCGGTCAAGGCCCAACCCTTGGCTTACCAGCTGCAGAGGGTTAGATAAGAGGGCTCAGGGGATCTCCCAGAGGCCACGAGGAGTTAGGAGAGCGCGTTGAGCCTGCCGGACTGCACAGCTGAGCTCCTTGGAGCTGTCGGGGTTCTGGAGAAGACCCCAGGGACCAACCCATTTTCTCTTCCAGTCTAAGTTTGGTTTGAACAAAAGTTCCCATGGCTTGACTTTTTTTGAAACCCACTGGTCAAGGTACAAGACCCTGGCAGGAAGTCTGGTTGGTTTCTAGCTGTTCCCACTCCCTCTATCACTCGTTCTACTTTAATAAGCAGAGGGAAACTCCAGCTGCTTATTATTTCAAGCTGATCAGCCAGGGAAAGGCTTGAGCGGAAGTTTGAAGGGGGGCCACCATCTTGCGCGTCTACAGTGGTGATGTCGGTACTGTGTCTGTGGAAGATGCCCCTACTAGGCCCTCGCACATTGGCAGAGGAGGCCCCTAGGGTTCTTGGCAAGTGGAACCCCAGGTACAGCAGGACCACATCTTCGGCTTCAGGCACAGAGAGCGACACGGAGCAAACGCTCCTCCCCGAGATGAAAGCCCTGCCGTGGAGATCCCTGCTGGGTGCTGCAAGGGCCCCGACCTCCCTGCAGAGTGGACGCTGCAGGCAGCGAAGAGTCTGAGGGCTTTCTGTCCAATAGGAACTTTCAGAGACCTGCTAATCCAGTACCTGTTTCACAGAACAGGAGACCGGAGGCCTCCGAGAGGGAAGGACTTGCCCCAGGCTACACAGTGAGTAACTCGTCACCAGATCCCTCCCTTGGGATAATGTCCCCTGAAGAGCCAGTTGGGCCCTTCTCTAGGTTACTGAGCCGAGTGTCCAAAGACTCAAGTCCCTTCTTCCAAAGGATTGCCAGGCACTTTCAGCCCCCTTCCCCTCTAGCTTCGGGAATCCGTGATATGATGCCAGAGCCGGGTCCAGGACTTGGCAGCTAGTCTGTCCCACAGGACATCATGGGACAGTAGAAGGAGCACTGGAATTGGTGTCCAAAACTGTCTTTGAGGCTACACAGAGGAGTCAAGTCAAAGACACCACTTAACCTCTGGTTCCCGGTCTCCTCATTTGTACAATGGGATAATAAAATCTGTCCTGCCGGTTTCTCAGGCCATGAGGATCAAGTAGGATAGAGTCTGGGACCAGGATGGCCACGCTGGTGGAAGTGTTACTTCCACTCCCCCAGGAGAGCCCTCAGCTCACCTGCCTGATGAGGCATTCCTGGTCCCACACTCATCTCTTATGGAATTTGCCTAAAGCAACTGCCTTTTCGCAGTACCTGGCATGGACCCTATACACCAACATTCAAAACACTCCCGTCTTGCTTTTATGGGGTATGGGGACCAGGGACCATCCTAGCCGAGGCTTCTAAATATAGGATCCCATGATGCCAGGGACCCACAAAATGTGGCCCTGGAACCTCCAGCCTATTATCAAGATTTCAAAAATTCTTACGGAAGATATTTCCCTAGGTAAACTCAAGGGCCAATCTTCTTTGCTTTGGACTAGAATGTTCTTTCAAAGTGTAGTAGTTAACACCATTATCTCGTGTTAGCCAGGAGCTTGGCTTGGTAATACAGATGTTTCTGATTAATATAAATGCACACCCTAATTAGCTGTTATATGATATGTGAGGTGCGTTTGTTAGGAAGATCTTTTTTCAAAATGTACAATCTCCAGCAATTCCACTTTTAGGTATTTCTACTAAGAAATAATTATGAATACATGCAATGATTTATGGACAAGGCTATTTGTTGATACCTTGCGTACATTTTTAAAAGTTCAACAGTTGGTTAATGTTATGGTACATTCAAATGGTGGGATTATATGTAGTCACTAAAAATCACCTTTTAGAAGAATATTTAACAACAATGTGAATTATGATTTGAATATTGTTGAGCAGAGGAGAAAAGCTCACAAAGCTGCACATCTAGTATGATTCCAATTTTGTGTATTAAAAAGAAAGATTATACAGACCAATGTTAAAAACAGTTATGAGATCAAAAGTGACTTTTACTGTACTTTTCAAGTTTTCTACAAATAATATGTATGATTTTTATAATTGGGGAGGAAAGGCAGGAAATGTCCTTTTGAGAATCTCTGCAAGAATAAAGTCTCTAAAAGGGTCTTGAAAGTTGAGAGTTCAAGGAGACCCCAAGGGCAGGCACTAGGAAGCCTCCCCCCCCCAACTTGTAACATAACAATTGGTTTTCAAAGCTTTCATACCGCCATTTGTCAAAATCTCAAGCTGGCACGCCAAGTGTTGGTGAGCATGTGGATGTGTGGTATCTCTTGCACATTGCAGTGGAGTGGAAATTGGTGCAACCGCTTTGCAAAACCCTTGACTTTATCTCCTAAAGCTGAACATTCCCATACTTAACACTCTACAGGGAACACGTGTTCATTAGTAGCTATTACAAGAGTGGTCATTAACAGCGCTGTTCACAATAGCAAAACCCTGGAAAGACCCTTGTTGTTCATCAACACAGAAATGAATGAATAATCTATGGTGTATTCCCACAATGTGCAGTAGAGTCAAATCAAATTAATTGGTGTTTCAGTTCGAGAAGGTGAAAAAAGTTCTGGATTTGGATGGTGGTGACGGTTGCACAACACTATGTACTTAAATGCCACTGAATTTGTACACTTAAAAATAGTTAAAATAGTAAATTTTACATTATATATATATAACCATAATAAAAAACAAATTAAATAACAGTGAACTCGATAATACAGATTAACTTAATCATGATAATATTAAGTAAAAAAAAAAAAAGAAACTGCCGAAGGTGACATACAGCATGATGTCCTCTTTATAAAGTTAAAACAACTAAAATTTAAAATAGGCTTTTTGAGAAAGCAAATAAAATACAGTACAAAAAAATAAGCAAAGCAAGAGAACAGTGAACAGAGAATTCAGGGTGCTAGTTACTCGGGTTAGGTAGGGTAGCTTGATGTGGGCTATTATTAAGGTCCTGCCTTTTGTTGGTGGAGCCACAGGTGCTTTTTACATTAAAAGAAAGAAAATGGAAGGGGGGGAAGAAAGGAAGAGAAGATGAGAGGGAGGGAGGAGAGGAGGAGAGAAAGGTGTCCTACCAGAGATGAGGGTATGCCACGAAGCAAGGATTTTGATTCATCCAATTCTGGTCACCCGGGGTCCTTTAAAAAAAAAAAAATGCTAGGGACTTCCCTGGTGGCGCAGTGGTTAAGAATCTGCCTGCCAAGGCAGGGGACACGGGTTCGAGCCCTGGTCCGGGAAGATCCCACATGCCGCGGAGCAACTAAGCCCGTGCACCACAACTACTGAGCCTGTGCTCTAGAGCCTGTGAGCCACAGCTACTGAAGCCCGCGTGCCTAGAGCCCGTGCTCCATAACAAGAGAAGCCACCGCAATGAGAAGCCCGCACACCACAGCAAAGAGTAGCCCCACTCACCGCAACTAGAGAAACCCCGGGCACAGCAACGAAGACTCAATGCAGCCAAAAATAAATTAATTTTTTTTAAATTGCTAAACGGAGCATATATTGTTCAGTAATACATAGGCACATGAAAAGCATTTGTAAAGTGTAAACGGATGACTTTGCCGGGGGGGGAGGGGGTGGTGTTCTAGAACAGTGCCTGTGCACATAATAGGTGCTCAATAAATATTTGCTGTTTGTTGAGGGGGAAGAAAAGTAAATGGATGTTTAATACAACATTTAGGATAGTGATTGCTCTGGGATGTGGAGGGGGATGTGTATGTGGCTTCCCTGATCCCGGCACTCAATTTCTTAAACTCAGTTGTGGATACACAATTGTTCATTTTACTATTATTCCTAAAGCATGCACATACTTTATATGCACTTTTTTGTATGTATGATTTATTTCACAATTAAAAAGTAAAAAAGGAGAGAGTATAAATTAAATAGAATGCAAAAAAAAGAGAATTTTTAGTGTTCTCTAAAAACACTAATAGATCATCAGCTCTGGCAAGGTGGATCAAGAAAGAAATAGAGAAGGCACAGATATTCAGAATGAAAAAGAGGATAGAACTACAGATACAGTCGAGTTTTTTCAACTCTTTAATGAATTCTGTGACCAATTCTATGCCAGTAAATTTTAAAACAGACCAAATAAGTCATGCTCTAGAAAAAATAAGTCATGCTCTAGAAAAATGTGTAACAGGATATTAAAATGGGACTTTCTCCATCTCCGCTTCAGCTGAGGGTCCCGAGACCAAGAACTAGATGCAGTTGCCAAATGCTTTCCCATTCCTAAACAAGATGCCAAATGACCTCACTCACTTCTGCAGGGTGAGCTAAGGTTTTGTGAAACCACTTCTGCCGGTGCTGGCCTTCACCGGGTCGAGCTGCTAAAAGGGTACAAATTGGAGAGGCCTGGAAGAAAGGAGGATGTCTTAGGAGATGGGCCTGTAGGCAGGTGCTTCCTTTTAACCTCAAACCAATTGAGAGGCGCTTGACGAGGACCGCTCAGAGGGCTTGAGGAGCTCCCAGGACTGGGAGTAATAAAGGCATACAAGTACCTGAAAAACCTAAAGGCAAGTCACGGTGAGTTGCCTGGCAACAGAGGGAGAGTGCGGAGCAAGGGCTGTCTTAGGGAGCTGTACTCTGCTGACAGTGGGCAAGGAAGCAAAGGGCCGGAGGGAAGGAGGTGAAGAGAAAGGAGTCTGCCCTCTGGGGGACAGGCCCAAATAGACAGGATCTGGTGGAGAAGACCAGAGAGCCAGCTGGAGTCAAGATGTCACCATGCCATAGGCATTGCAGCTGGAGATCCCAATGGAGCAGATGGGGCTCTGAGAAAATCCAAGTAGAGTAAGAGCCAGCTTTAGACATCCACAAGCCTAGGAAGCACCAACCCTTCATAAATGTCTTCTACAACAGTGCCCTTTCCCTTATAGCCCTCGCCCCAGATGGTCCTGCAAATTGAATGTGGTAACCTATCCATCTGTCTTTTTATCTGTCTGTCTATCCATCTATCTATCCATCTATCCATCCATCTATCTATCTATCCATCTATCTATCCATCTATCTATCCATCTACCTATCTATCTATCCTGGCCAAGTAAAGCTTATCCCAGAAATGCAAGGAAGATTCAACTTCAGGAAAATGTCTAATGTGATTCACCGTATTACCAGAGAGAGAGGAGAAAAACTATATGAAAAAACATTTGATAAAATTCAAACCTACTTATATTTTAAGTCAAAGCTTCATATGAGGGACTTCCCTGGTGGCACAGTGGTTAAGAATCCACCTGCCAATGCAAGGAACACGAGTTCGAGCCCTGGTCCAGGAAGATCCCACATGCCACAGAGCAGCTAAACCCGTGCGCCACAACTACTGATCCCACGCACCTAGAGCCCGTGCTCCACAGCAAGAGAAAAGCCCCCGCTCGCCGCAACTAGAGAAAGCCTGCACGCAGCAACGAAGACCCAACACAGCCAAAAATAAATAATAAATAAAATTTTTTAAAAAAGCTTCATATTAAAGACAACTCCTAGAAAATTAGGGAGAGTGAGATCTTCCTTAACTTAATAAAGGGTATCTTTGGAAAACATGCAGCAAATGTTGTACTCAGAGGTGAAACATCAGATGTATTTTCTTTAAAATGACAGATCATGTTATCTGGCATTAAATCTAACCGAAAAATGCCCAGGAACTATAAGGAGAAAAAAGGAAAACTGTTTTGAAGGGCAGATTTAAATAATAGAAGTGATATAGCACATCTATGGATAGGAGAACTCTACATCTTAAAAATCGTGATTCTCCCCACTTCTGTCTATAAATTCAATGCCACTCCCACTAAAATCCCAAAGGGTTTTATCACAGAACTTGATAAGATTATCTTAAAGTTAATATGGAAGGAAAGAGGGCCAAGAAAAGCCAAGGAGATTTTGAAAGAACAAAATAGGGAGACTTAGCTTGCCAGATATGAGGAATTATTATAAAGCTATTATAATTAAAAACAGGGTGGTATTGCTCCAGGAATAAATAAACCATGGAATAGAATATAAAGGCCAGAAATAAACCCATAAACATAGCTTACATGTAACAGAATTACAAATCAGTGTAATGAATTATTCTATAAATAATAAATGATTAGATGAATTATTCTATAAATGGTACTGGAAAAATTGGTTAGCCATTTAGAAAAATAGTAAAATTAGGCCTTTTCCTCACATTGTATATACACACACACCACACGCACACACAATCCAAGGAGATGAAAGATCTAAATGTGAAAAACGTCATTTTTTTAATTTTCAGAAAAAAATAGAAATATAGAAGGATATTTTTATACTATCAGCATAGAAAAAATGTATCAAATTTTTATCAAGATATGTTAACTACAAACTATAAAGGAAAATTTTGTAATGTTGGAATATATTGAAATTTGAAACTTCTGCCTGACAAAGACTTTTATAAATGAAATGGAAAAGACAAGTGACAGACTGAGAAAAGACATTTTTATTTTTTTAATTTTATTGAAGTATAGTTGATTTACAATATTGTGTTAATTTCTGCTGTACAACAAAGCAACTCAGTTATACATATATATATTCTTTTTCATATTCTTTTCCATTATGGTGTGTCACAGGATATTGAATACAGTTCCCTGTGCTATACATTAGGACCTTGTTGTTTATCCATCCTATATATACTAGTTTGCATCTGCTAATCCCGAACTCCCAGATAACATCCCTCCCCAACACTCCCTCCCTCTTGGCAACCACAAGTCTGTTCTCTATGTCTGTGAGTCTGTTTCTGTTTCGTAGATAAGTTTATTTGTGTCATATTTTAGATTCCACATATAAGTGATATCACATTGTATTTGTCTTTCCCTTTCTGACTTACTTTGCTTACTATGATAATCTCTAGGTCCATCCATGTTGCTGAAAATGGCATTATTTCATTCATTATTTCATCATATGGCAACTCTAGTTTTAGTTTTTTGAGGAACCTCCATACTGTTTTCCATAATGGCTGCACCAATTTATATTCCCACCATCAGTGCAAGAGGGTTCCCTTTTCTCCACACCCTCTCTAACATTTATTATTTGTAGACTTTTTGGTGATAACCATTCTGACCAGTGTGTGGTGGTACTTCATTGTAGTTTTGATTTGGTTACTCTAATAATTAGCGATGTTGAGCATCCTTTCTTGTGCCTATTGGCCATCTGTATGTCTTCTTCGGAGAAATGTCTATTTAGGTCTTCTGTCCATTTTTCGGTCGGGTTTTCTGTTGTTATTGAGTTGTATGAGCTGTTTGTATATTTTGGAAATTAAGCCCTTGTTGATTGCATCATTTGCAAATATTTTCTCCCAGTGCATAGGTTGTCTTTTCGTTTTGCTTATGGTTTCCTTTACTATGTGAAAGCTTGTGAGTTTGATTAGGTCCCATTTGTTTATTTTTGCTTTTAGAGAAAAGATATCTAACTACCAAAAGATTAGTATTCAGAATATATAAAGAACTCCAACAAATCAGTAAGAAAAAAACAGAACTGGGCCAAGCGTATGAAGAGGCAATTCACAGAAGAAGAAAGCAGGGTGGTGAATAATCATATAAAAATAGGCTTAATCTCACTAGGATTCAGGGAAGCAAATTGCAACAACAGAGAGATTCCATTTCACACTGATTAAATTGGCAGTATCTTGCAAGTCTGATTGTAACAGATTCATAAGCAGTGGGGGAAAGGAACTCCTATACTTGTTGATGGGAGAGTGTGTTGGTACAATCACTTTGTGGAGGAGTTTGAGAATATCTAGTAGATTCGAAGATGGTCAGACCTCACAACACAGCAAAACCAATTCTAGGTAACCACTCTAAAGAGAGTTCCAGGTGTACAGGGAGACAGGTATGAAGATGTTTGTATGAAGATGTTTGTTGCAGACCTATTTGTAATAGTGAGAAAGTGGAAATAACCATTAGGAGAATGGAGATCTAAAAATGTGGTTTATTCACCCAATGGAATATCATACAGCAGTTAAAATGAACTAGATGTATACATATTACCTCTCACATTTGCTCCCTACGCTTGCTTTATAGATTCCACCTCTTTGATGTCTGTAAGATCTGTTTGCTCCTTTCCATCACCCCGACAATCCCATGCCACCATTTTTGCTTAGATGATGTAACAGACACCTAACTGACCCCCCTACTCCCCATTGGTTCTAGGCAGCCAAGGGCATCTTTCTAAGGTGCACACCTGACATTGTCACTTACCTGCTTAAAAACCCTCCAATGACTGTAGCCTACAGGACCAAGCACAGATGCCTTAGCAGAGCTCAAGAAAGCCTCATCTTTCACTTTGCCCCTTCCAATCCAGCCTCATGGGATTGTTCGTGGTTCACCAGACAGGCTGGGTATTCAGCCACCCTGCCTGGATCACGTGACTTGCTCCCTCTGCCAGGAGGGAGCTTTCCTTTAACTCAGCCCCTTCCCACCCGCACTGATCCACCTGGCAAAGTGGATCCGCCTGCAAGCAGCCATCCCCAAAACTCAGCTCAAGAATCTGTGTGAAGAATTTGCCCACAGACCCCTCTCCCCACATTTTGCTTTCTACTGTGATCCCCTCCGGCCACACCTCAAGGCACAAGACCGAACTCTCTTCTCTGTGGGAACCAAGGCAAGTCATTTCCCACTCCGAGCCAAAGCTCACCCCTGAGCAATTGCACCCGTCATCGCTTGCAGCTTCTCTGCAGGCCAGTGCCGGCTGGAGAGCAGGGTGAGAGGGCAGTTCTCACCTGGATGCCACTGCGCCTTCCCACACCTTGTCAAACTGCATCACTTTCCCTGGCTGTTTCCCTGCCTCCTTCCTCCTCATTCCTGCATCAAGTTCACACTCTGGGACCAGCAGTGAAAACTCACCAGTTGAGCCCCCAAATCCAGGTGCTCAGACTGGTGGGGCTTATTGTGGGAGAGCTTCAGGAGGGGAGAGCCCCCGACCCCCACTCCAGGAGGATTCCTGTGAGCAGATGCTCCAAGCTAAACTCCCATGGCCTCCTCCACTTCCCACAGACATGGTGCAGAGACTCAGCCAAGGAGGAGAAGGAGCCTGGCTCGCCAAGGAAGGAGGACAGTCAGGAGAGAAAGGTTGGACTCAGCCAGGGAGGAAGGAAGGGTGTCAAATGTTAGCGGATATTCTCCTAGGTCGGTCTGCCGGAAAGACAGTGCAGGGCTCAGCCTGTGGATGGTGAATTAGAAGTATGTAGTATCATCACCCCGATCCCGCCCAAGTGGCATCAGACTGTAGCCTCATAAAACCTTTTTTAAAATCTTTATGATGACACCTCCTTTCTGTAGAAGGTTGGTCCTATTAAGTGGGAGTCTTTTTGCCTGGCAAGTACCCTGACAGGTTTGGTGTGTGCGCTTGTAGGTTGGAGCAGCTGAGTGGTGGAACGGCTCTGCAAAATAGAAGGAAAAGAATCTGGACATCTGGGGGATAGAGAGGAGGAGCGTCAGAAAAGGAAAGAGAGGGAGAAACCAGTAAGTGGGGGAGTTTGGGCAGTTGGAGGTGAGGAGGTGAGTCAGCATTTTAAAATAACAAAGACCAGGGTTATCCGTGCTGGGGGATGCTTCGTGGGGCCCCACACCCGGGGCGGAAGAATCTGCCACATTCACGGATCTTGGTGTGCGCGGATCTCTTAGGTGTGGAGATGGAGCGATGGGTCGTGTGGAGTGAAAGAGAGGGGTCTTGGATCTGCACCTTGAGAGCCTGGGGTCCCTTGGGGATCTGTGGAATTCTTCAGAGAGGCGGAAGGAGCTTCAGAATCGGAGTTCAAGACAGGCTGATCTAGATCTTAACTGCCTACAGCTGACATCTGGATCACTCTTGTTAACTGCATATCATCTAATAAACTTAGAAAATACTATTCACCTTTCCAAAGTCCATCAGAGCCCTCTAACACACCATTTCCTCAAGAATAAATGGGTAAGTGTGCACATCCAGCACACGTGGTGTTTAACCCCCCCCCCCACCCCCCCTCGCTTCCTTGCACTTGGCCACAGGTCAGAGTCACTCAGAGTTGTGGAGGCAGGAGAGATAAGCCAGGTGAAAGCCTATTTAAAGACTGGGCAGTGGAGGCTCAGAGAGGGAGAGCAACTTCCTCAAGACCACACAGCTAATGGGGGCAGAGCTAGGACTTATTTTTTCCTGCCCCCAGGTTTGGGCTCCCCCCTCCCTGAGGACTGCAGCTGCTGTGAGTTAGGATGGAGCCAATTTGGGTCTGAGGGCAATTCATTAAAACATATCCTGAGAGAGCAGGAGACAAGGAGGCCTTGTTTTCTAAGGGATTCTCCCAGGGCTCTGAGCTCCAAGCAAACACATTCCTGAATCTTTGCCACCACATTTAAAACCAGAGGAGAAAAGTTATAAATGGACTTTTTCTCTCTACAGATAAGAGAACCACAGAATATTAGGTCTGTGAGAGATGGGCTAGCAAGACGTCTCCCTGCCCAGACTCCCTGTGACCTAAGAATCTGAATTCTCGCCATGCACTTTTAGAGTCCCATAGGCAGAGATGTGTGACCTTAGTAGCTTCTTCAACAAACATTGTAAATATTGTTAAAGTTTTTACTTTTATCATAGAAAAATAATAGGCATTGAATGAATTACATGGAATATTTTGCAAAATTCTAATTTATTCAACTAAGCAAGAATTTGTTTATTCAAGGAATGGCCAAACGTTCACCACTGAAGTTGGAACCTGGACACATTGGTCTGGGGGGTGGGGTGCGGGGTGTCATTAAACTATTCTCTTTATTTTTTAAATGTTTTCAAAATTCTGTAATAAAAAGTTAAAACTATATGTATATATATATTTTTATAAATTTATTTTATTTATTTATTTTTGGCTGCATTGGGTCTTCATTGCTGCGTGCAGGCTTTCTCTAGTTGCGGCGAGCTGGAGCTACTCTTCATTGAGGTGTGTGGGCTTCTCATTGTGGTGGCTTCTCTTGTTGTGGAGCACAGGCTCTAGGCGCACAGGCTCAGTAGTTGTGGCGTGTAGGCTCAGTAGTTGTGGCGTGTGGGCTCAGTAGTTGTGGCTTGTGGGTGATAGAGCGCAGGCTCAGTAGTTGTGGTGCACGGGCTTAGTTGCTCCGCAGCATGTGGGACCTTCCCGGACCAGGGATCAAACCTGTGACCGCTGCATTGGCAGGCAGATTCTTAACCACTGCGCCACCAGGGAGGTCCCTATGTGTATTTTTTTTAAAGTTTGCTGCTTAAATAAGTGTCAGAAGTAAGAACTTCCATTGTAAATATTTTGCATGTTGATTTTTTTAAAAAATGCCAATTTGCTGTCAACAAACTCAGTCTGTCAATCTGTCCTTGTATCAAAGTTCTCATTTTAAAGGTACAATTAAGGGAATTCCCTGGCGGTCCAGTGGTTAGGACTCTGCACTCTCACTGCCAAGGGCCCGGGTTCCATCCCTGGTCAGGGAACTAAGATCCCACAAGCTGCGCAGCACGGCCAAATAAATAAATAAAGGTGCAATTAAAAAGCGCTTTGTTTAAAGTGGCGATTAGGACTCAATGCAATTGGGGGCACTATATAACCCACACCATAAGTTGAGGCAGCATCTATGTCTCATTACTCCTTGTCACAATCATTTCACACTAGTGGGCACACACAGACACAACCACACGTAAAACACCAGCGGTGAGTAGATGGAGCCCATGCTCATCACTCACACTGCTAGGCTCTCTGACTCCCTAGCAAAAGCAGGTGCCCCATAGCACCGCGTCCATCCCGCTATCCCGTACCTGCCGCACGTTCTTAGAATTCCTTACTATGCA
The DNA here is from genome assembly GCF_965194805.1 of Balaenoptera borealis. Classification (NCBI taxonomy): domain Eukaryota; kingdom Metazoa; phylum Chordata; class Mammalia; order Artiodactyla; family Balaenopteridae; genus Balaenoptera; species Balaenoptera borealis. Next base: position 117,435,566 of record NC_138866.1, on the reverse strand, counting down.
TCTGCTTCCCCAGCTAGTTGCTGAGCTCCTTGAAGGCAAGGATGAGGCTGGCCACTCTCTGGGTCCTGGTCTGGGACCTTGCCCCATAAAGAGTGAGGACTCAATAAATAAGTGTTAGATGATATAAAAGTCAAACTGTGTAGCATTCTGGGCTTGGCGTAGAGAATTGGGAGAAAAACAGAAGAGAAGTGACCTGGGACGTGGAGCAAGGTCGGGGCTCCCTATCTACCTGATTATATGTGGGGCCTCAGTCTCTCCATCAACAAAATGGGAATAATTATCTTTACTTTGCAGAGTCGTGGTGAAGAAGAGAGATGATGGCTGTGCGGTGCTACAGAAGAGGCTGCTATACCTAGAATGATGACCCTAGGATGAAGATAACATCTGGTGCAGAGCTTGGGACAGAGGTGAGTGTTTTAAACACAGGCAATGAAGGGTTACCAGGCTGACATTAGCCAAAAAGCCCAGGATCTTTTAATAAAAGTCAGGGAGGAGAGAGAGAGTTCGCAGGTATTTAGTTGTTTTGTATGCCGTGACTTTAACTAATCCTCATGTCAACCTGTGAAGTGCGTGGTTTGTGACCAAGTCCTCAGGAGAGGAGGAGGAAACATTAACACAGGCTGGTGCAGCCCTCAAATCTCTCAGGGAGGGCAAGGCTGGAATTTCTGGCATGTGGGGCAGGAAGCGTTTCTGGGCTCCTTGTACTCTCCCTATTCTTTTTAAGTCAAATCAAGTCCTGGAAGCAGCTCAAAGCTCACCCTCTTTGGGGCCCAGTCCCTGTACCTTTGTTTAACAACAGACACAGATTCATTCCAGGCTGGCCTAGTTCAAGTTGACCTGGGCAGGGCTGTTGCCTGGGAGGTGGACAGATCCTCCCTTCCCCTCCCCACTGCCCAGTCAGAGGACATGACTCTCTCTCTTCTCCCACCTTGAAACCCTGCTTGCCTGGGGTTCAGCTCTGAGTACTTGACCCTGGAGACCCCTTACCCCTTGGAACATGGAATGAAGAGCTTCCAGGGGCTCAAAGGACAGAGAGGTCCCCTTTGTTCCCATCTTAAATATTTCCCTACCGAATTTTGTATCACAGTCCTAGATTCTTTTTCCTAAAGAGCGTTCGCAAAAATTAGATAAGCTTCAGGTCCCACAGAGTCTGGTCTGCCCCTGGTGGTCAGGACAGGTCTCTCTGAGAAGGTGACATTTGAGTAGAGACATCAATAAATAGAAAGTAGCCATTAAAATGAGCAAAACAAAATTATTGGCCCTAGGTTGCCCACTCTCACCACTATTATTCAACATAGTTTTGGAAGTTTTAGCCACAGCAATCAGAGAGGAAAAAGAAATAAAAGGAATCCAAATTGGAAAAGAAGCAGTAAAGCTGTCACTGTTTGCAGATGACATGATACTATACATAGAGAATCCTAAAGATGCTACCAGAAAACTACTAGAGCTAAACAATGAATTTGGTAAAGTAGCAGGATACAAAATTAAAGCACAGAAATCTCTTGCATTCCTATACACTATTGATGAAAAATCTGAAAGTGAAATTAAGAAAACACTCCCATTTACCATTGCAACAACAAGAATAAAATATCTAGGAATAAACCTACCTAAGGAGACAAAAGAACTGTATGCAGAAAATTATAAGACACTGATGAAAGAAATTAAAGATGATACAAATAGATGGAGAGATATACCATGTTCTTGGATTGGAAGAATCAACATTGTGAAAATGACTCTACTAACCAAAGCAATCTACAGATTCAATGCAATCCCTATCAAACTACCAATGGCATTTTTCACAGAACTAGAACAAAAAATTTCACAATTTGTATGGAAACACAAAAGACCCCGAATAGCCAAAGCAATCTTGAGAAAGAAAAACGGAGCTGGAGGAATCCGGCTCCCTGACTTCAGACTATACTACAAAGCTACAGTAATCAAGACAGTATGGTACTGGCACAGAAACAGAAATATAGATCAATGGAACAGGATAGAAAGCCCAGAGATAAACCCACGCACATATGGTCACCTTATCTTTGATAAAGGAGGCAAGAATATACAGTGGAGAAAAGACAGCCTCTTCAATAAGTGGTGCTGGGAAAACTGGACAGCTACATGTAAAAGTATGAAATTAGAACACTCCCTAACACCATACACAAAAATAAGCTCAAAATGGATTAAAGACCTAAATGTAAGGCCAGACACCATCAAACTCTTAGAGGAAACTATAGGCAGAACACTCTATGACATAAATCACAGCAAGAGCCTTTTTGACCCACCTCCTAGAGAAATGGAAATGAAAACAAAAATAAACAAATGGGACCTAATGAAACTTCAAAGCTTTTGCACAGCAAAGGAAACCATAAACAAGACAAAAAGACAACCCTCAGAATGGGAGAACATATTTGCAAATGAAGCAACTGAGAAAGGATTAATCTCCAAAATTTACAAGCAGCTCATGCAGCTCTATATCAAAAAAAAAAAAAACCCAATCCAAGAATGGGCAGAAGACCTAAATAGACATTTCTCCAAAGAAGATATACAGATTGCCAACAAACACATGAAAGAATGCTCAACATCACTAATCATTAGAGAAATGCAAATCAAAACTACAATGAGATATCATCTCACACCAGTCAGAATGGCCATCATCCAAAAATCTACAAACAATAAATGCTGGAGAGGGTGTGGAGAAAAGGGAACCCTCTTGCACTGTTGGTGGGAATGTAAATTGATACAGCCACTATGGAGAACAGTCTGGAGGTTCCTTAAAAAACTAAAAATAGAACTACCATACGACCCAGCAATCCCACTACTGAGCATATACCCTGAGAAAACCATAATTCAAAAAGAGTCATGTACCAAAATGTTCATTGCAGCTCTATTTACAATAGCCAGGACATGGAAGCAACCTAAGTGTCCATTGACAGATGAATGGATAAGGAAGATGTGGTACATATATACAATGGAATATTACTCAGCCATAAAAAGGAACGAAACTGAGTTATTTGTAGTGAGGTGGATGGACCTAGAGACTGTCATACAGAGTGAAGTAAGTCAGAAAGAGAAAAACAAATACAGTATGCTAACACATATATATGGAATCTAAAAAAAAAGAAAAAAGAAAAAAAAAATGGTCAGAAGAACCTAGGGGCAAGAAGGGAATAAAGATGCAGACCTACTAGAGAATGGACTTGAGGATACGGGGAGGGGGAAGGGTAAGCTGGGACAAAGTGAGAGAGTGGCATGGGCATATATACACTACCAAACGTAAAATAGATAGCTAGTGGGAAGCAGCCGCATAGCACAGGGAGATCAGCTCAGTGCTTTGTGACCACCTAGAGGGGGTGGGATAGGGAGGGTGGGAGGGAGGGAGATGCAAGAAGGAATAGATATGGGGATATATGTATATGTATAACTGATTCACTATGTTATAAAGCAGAAACTAACACACCATTGTAAAGCAATTATACTCCAATAAAGATGTTAAAAAAAAAAAAAAAATTCTTGGCCCTGTGGGAGCCAGTGATTCTGAAAAGGCCCCAATCTATCTGCTTTGCTAAGTTGAAAGACTGCATTTGAAATTCCATCTCAGGCCAGGTCTCCAAAACAAGTTGAGCCTAAAAGTTTACATGTATCTCCAGACCCCACCCACCCACCCACCCAGGCTATTGGCCTATGCCAGGCCTGAGAAGCAGGGCAGAGAAGGCAGGAGAGCCTGGGAAGATGAGAGGCATCAATCGGCAGGCCTTGGGTCTCAGAGAATGATGGGTAGTGGAGACCAGTAGGAGGAAGGAACCCAGACAGACAATATCAAGCGTTGATGAAATTGTGGAGCAACTGGAACCCTCATACACTCCTGGTGGGAATGCAGAGTGGTCCAGCTACTTTGGAAGACAGTGTTGCAGTTTCTTACAAAGTTGAACACATACAGGGACTTCCCTGGTGGTCCAGTGGTTAAGAATCCATCTTGCAATGCAGGGGACGCGGGTTCGATCCCTGGTCGGGGAACTAAGATCCCACATGCTGCAGGGCAACTAAGCCTGCACATCACAACTACTGAGCCTGCACGCCACAACTAGAGAGATGCCCGCACACCGCAACGAAAGATCCCATGTGCCACAACTAAGACCCAACGCAGCCAAAAAAAATAATAAAATAAATGAATAAATATAAAATATGTTAAAAAAAAAAAAGTTAAACACATACAGTTGACCTTTGAACAACATGGGTTTGAACTGCGGGGGTCCACTCATACGTGGATTTTTTCAATAGTAAATATTACAGTACTACACGATCCACAATCCGTTGTTTGTTGAATCCCTGGATGCAGAGGGACCTCGGGTACAGAGGGCCAACTGTGCTGAGGGTTGGTGCCCCTAACCTCCACGTTGTCCAAGAGTCAACTGTACTTAATACATGACTCAGCAATACCTTCCCTGGTATTTACCCTAGAGAAATGAAAACTTATGTTCACATAAAAACCTGTACACAGATATTCATAGGAGCTTTATTCATAATAGGCAAAAATTGCAAAAAAGCCAAAAACAGCCCAAATGTCCAACAACAAATTGTGATGTGTTCATGCAATGGAATACTCCTCAGTGTCACAAAGGCACAGACAACTGATACACCCAGCAACATGCATGAATCTCACAGACGTGCTGACTTCTGGAAGAAACCAGACTCAAAAGAATTTATCTGTAGGATTCCATTATATGACACTCTAGCTATAGGAACAGAAAGCAGATGACTGTGCAGGGGCACGAGAGAATTTTCTAGAGAGATTGAAATGAATCTTGATTGTGATGTATGCATTTGTCAAAACTCATTGAATTGTGTACTTAGGGGCACATTTACTATATAGAAGTTACAGCTTAATTAAAATATAGCTTAGTAAAATTGATATAAAAATCACACCCCAACACATTGTCCACTGGAAAAACCCTCCTTGAGGTCAATCATCTACCCCGTTCGCTTTACACATCAGGAAATGGAGGCCCGGAGAGGGCAGTGACTTCTCCAAGGTCACACTCTGAGTTAGGACTATTATTGCACAGGGGAATGTCTAACTGAGGTTCACAGGGCACGTTCTCAACCTCCTGACTTAGTGCTCACTACAGCTTTGTGAGGCCGCAGTCATGCCATTATGCCCAGATTTCAGATGAGCACACTAAGGCCCAGAAGAGTTGGAAGACTCGCCCGAGTCCACACATCCAGCTTCACCATGACCTAGGCTGCCTGGGCAGCTGCCAATGGAGCAGGAAGGCAAACCCAGGTCCTCAAAGCCCAGATCTTCCCTCTTCCCCACAGTCCACCTCCTAGCAGAGGATGTGTGAGCTGGAGACCCTTCACTGAAGCCCAAGGGCCCAGAGCCCAGCCCTGAGGCAGGCAGAGGAGGGAAAGGAGAATGTGGAGCATCTGTGAGCTTCCCCTGGTGAGGTTGTGGGCTGGGCGACAGGAGCCACTTCTGTTCCCAGTGGGGCAGAGCCAGGGAGTAGGTGAAGAGACAGCCCTGGCTGTGCTCAGAAAGATCCGGTTTCCCCTGGATGCTTTTTCCAGCATGGCCTGCCAGGAGAGATTAAGATCACAGAGAGCAACACGATGCTCTGGAGAAAGAGATTAGTGGGTTCCGGGGTGTTTGTCTCCCTGAGAAAGGCGGTTTGTTTGGGATCTGACTCCAAGCCACAGCTGAAGCTGTGCCAGGTCCCACTGGAGTTGACATGAGGAGAGAGAAGGCCCCTCAGGCAAGGAGGCCAAGCATAACAGGACTAGGCCTTCCAGAACCCTGAGAGGCGGTGGAGGGTGATCTGGGGTCCCCTGTAAGCCTTGCTCCAACGCCTCCTGCAGAGGATGGTTCCCATCATAGCAGACCCCTGGGTTTGCTGAGAACACAGATGGCCTTCGCCCTGCGGAGCTGGCATGGACTGGGAAGAACCTAATTTGTTTTCTCCAGAGTGGGAGGGTCTGGACCCAGAGGGTGGGGGAGGGCTGGTCCCAAGAGAGGGAGGGGGAAAAATAGCCAATTAGCACGGAAGCTGGGAGAAATTTTTTTTAAATTATTTTTTATTTATTTATTTTTTGGCTGCATTGGGTCTTTGTTGCTGTGCGTGGGTTTTTCTCTAGTTGCGGCGAGAGGGGGCTACTCTTCGTTGTGGTGTGTGGGCCTCTCATTGCGGTGGCTTCTCTTGTTGCGGAGCACGGGCTCTAGGCATGCGGGCTTCAGTAGTTGTGGCTCACGAGTTCTAGAGCACAGGCTCAGTAATTGCGGCGCACGGGCTTAGTTGCTCCGTGGCATGTGGGAACTTCCGGGACCAGGGCTCGAACCTATGTCCCCTACTTTGGCAGGCGGATTCTTAACCACTGTGCCACCAGGGAAGCCCCTGGGAGAACTTTTTAAAACCTGAAATGCGTTAACATGAAATATTTCTGTGGCTACCATCGTAGAGGGCACGATGAGACACGATGGTGACCCAAGAACCTTCAGTAAGGTTTCTACTGACTGAGCGACTTTGGAGTGAAAGATCCAGGAGAACGACCCAGGCCCTATGTTTGGGGCAACTCCAGGGGAGAGAGAAGGCACAACTGCAGGAAAACAGAGGCAGGTGTCTAGAGCCAGAGTGGCTGGTGACAATTTGCAGGAATTTGCATTTTAAGGGCTTTGGGTTCCCCACAGGGATGGAATGAGGTTTCAGTCTGTCTCATTCGGGTTTTGAGGAGCTGAGGACTCTGGCTGCCATCTGAGTTACATGTGCTCCTGCCAGACACAGCGGTGGAGGTGGGAGAAGTCAGGAAAATGGAGGTGGCTTGTCTTCTGCCCTCAATGGGCGCCAGTGGCATTCAGCAGATAGGACAAAGCACACAGCCAGTGTGTGTGAATAGAAAAGGGCACGTGGAGGGAGCAGAGAATGATGGAGGAAGATAGAAAAGGTGAGCGAGAGTGAGGAAGAGCCAGGGAGAGGGACAGAGACTGATTTTTTTTTTCCAGCCTAGAGACGGTAACATAAGGAAGCCTTCTGAAGGGACATCACATTTAGGGCCATACTGTTGGATCAGTAGGATATGGCCCTGGTGATATATGGAGGGGTCACTCCCTGCAGAGAGCACTGCCTAAGCAGAGGCCCAGAGGGGCAAGGCTGGGCGTTTCCAGAGCGCTGAGAAGCTGAAGCGATGGCAGGAGGTCTGGGGACCCCGGGTGATCACGTTGACCCTCGTCCTTGCTAGTCATGCCAGGAGCTTGCTCGAGGCTTGCGGTCTAGGGAAGGAGATGCATATTAAATAACCCCACAATCAAATACAACGTTATAGATGATGGTAGTGTTACAAAGACACCGTTTAAGGAGGCGTTTCAGAGCCAATAGCAGAGGGCACTTAGTGGGCGGTGATGTCTGCATTCACACCCGAAGGATGTGCAGAATTGAGTGGGTAAGGAGGGGGGTGGGGAAGAGCACACAGGCCGAGGCAACAGCCCGTGCAAAGACCTCGAGGCGGGTCGGAGCACGTGCCGCCCCCGGCCCACCATACCCCCTGCCGTCCAGGGACTCCCAGGGAGTTTTCTCCTCCTACCTTCCCCACGGCACCGCGCACAGGCCTAGGCACACTGACTGTGCTCTGGAATTCACACGCCCACACCCCCTGCTGATTAGCTCCCAAGTTTATCCCTTCCAGCCACTCGTACTGATTGCCTCCTGGCACCACCTTCCCATCCCCTTGACCGCCTATCTTACCCCCCACCCCGGCCCCAAGGTCACCTGCTCCCCACAAGATTTGCTCCGTTTTGTGAAGGTACCACCAGCCTGAGTCTGGCTTGGGGCCCCCTCACTCCCCCTCCTCACTCATCCTGCCCCAGCCCTTTTCCAGGATGCCTGGGGAGCCGAGGGGCAGGAACATCCCATGGTAACCCCGGATCAAAGGGGGATGAATAAATGGTGTCCTCCTTCCCCCGCAGGCTGTTCTGAGACTTGTTGTGTGCATTTTGCAGAAGGCCCTGTGACACAGAAGAGAGGCAACTCCATCTTGCCTCTGGTGTTGGTTGCCCCTGCCCGGCTTCACTCTCCCACCCTGCACTCTGCTTCCTGGGCATCGCATTCCTGAAAAAACTCCTCCACCACAGGCCTCTAACTGGGGTTCCACTTTAGGGAGCCAGAGCTAAGACCCCCCCGTCAGGATGAACCTGTATGTCTGAAGCAGGGGCTGCCTCAGACTCTCCCCATCTCCAGCAACGCGTGCATCAGTGGGCTTTTCAGACCCTGGGCCCCAAGCCCCTGGCCCCTCTGCTCGGCTGCCACATCCCTGACTCGACCCTGTTCAAACGCCCAGTCTCGTCCCCGTGCTGACTTCTGTAAATAGCCAGGCAGCATGTTTACCAAGAACACTTTTTTTCTTAGTTTTTTTTTTTTTTTTGGCTGCGTTGGGTCTTCGTTGCTGCGCACGGGCTTTCTCTAGTTGCGGTGAGCGGGGGCTACTCTTCATTGTGGTGCGCGGGCTTCTCATTGCAGTGGCTTCTCTTGTTGCGGAGCACGGGCTCTAGTCGCACAGGCTTCAGTAGTGGTGGCACGCGGGCTCTAGAGCGCAGGCTCAGTAGTTGTGGCGCACGGGCTCAGGTGCTCCACGGCATGTGGGATCTTCCCGGACCAGGGCTCAAACCCGTGCCCCCTGCATTGTCAGGTGGACTCTTAACCACTGTGCCACCAGGGAAGTCTTACCAAGAACACTTTGACACTTACTTTCCAATGGCAGAGACAGCATGGTACATTACTTGCTTCTTGTTTGCCATGGTACATGGCAAAGTGACTGATTCCCCAAACCTGTCTGGTGGCCTGTATTTCCACAGGCTGCTCCAAAGCCAGCCTGAAGTCCTGGTGTAGAACCCAGAGCCACTGCCTGGATGCCAGCAGCCTGGGCTCCCAGCCAGATTCTGCCACAGGCTCTTTGTGACCCTAGACAAGCCGCAGGTTCCTTGGTCTCTTCCTTGTGAACTGAAGAAGGAGAGACATTCTCCAAGGTCCTTTGAGTTCCAACCAGAGAATCATGCTCTCTCCAGTGCCCAGAGAAGATCAAGTTCGGGTCTGCCCTGCACACCACACCCCCAGCTAGCATTCTCCCTAGAGATCACGCCTTTATAGAACACACATGTCTTCAGTACGATGTTTTCTGGCTGGTATTTACGTGGGTGGGGACTTCCCTGGCGGTCCAGTGGTTAAGACTCCGTGCTTCCACTGCAGGGGGTGCGGGTTCCATCCCTGGTCGCGGAACAAATATCCCGCATGCCACACCGTGCGGCCAAAAACAAAAAACAAAAAACAAAAAAAAAAACATGGGAGAAAAAAATATGTGTACAGCTCCAAAATTTAATATTTTTTTTTTTTGGCCATGCCGTGTGGCTTGCAGGATCTCAGTACCCCCACCAGGGATTGAACCCCGGGGCACTGCAGTGAAAGTACCGAATCCTAACCACTAGACCACCAGGGAGCTCCCTAATACAACATTTTTTAATGAAACAATGTGCAGGAAAAGAATCAAGATACTTTCCAAATACAATTAGTAGAAGGTTTAAATCAAGTTGTGTTTTGAAGAACATGAAAGTAATGAAGTGGATGGTGTCTCTTAGCTGTTGCTGGCACTGAGGTCAGATTCCTGTATACTGAGCAGCTGCTTGGTTTTTGTTGTTGTTGTTTGTTTTGTTTCTGTTTTATTTTTAAAGAGGCTTTTATAGTCCTGTCGGTAAGAAAATACATAAATACAAAGATCAGCATATCAACCCACGTGGTCTGGTTGAATGAAGATTGGATTTATCTGACAAAGCCCACTAGAGGGGCACATTCTTTTTTTTTCTTGAAATATAGTTGATTTACAACGTTATGTTAGTTTCAGGTGTACAGCAAAGTGATTCAGTTATGTGTGTGTGTGTGTGTGTTCTTTTTCAGATCCTTTTCCATTATAGGTTATTACAGGATATTGAATTTAGTTTCCTGTGCTATACAGTAGGTCCTTGTCATTTATTTCACAGAGAAACTGCTTGTTAATGTCCCTATTAATTATAGGTGACCAGGAAGCAGAGCTTTAAGCATCTTACAACCTAACCTGATCCTTTGTTACATATATAAGCATTTTACCATATTTTAGTTAGACCTAGGAAATTGGTTAAGGGATTGGGGTGGACAGATAACAATATAATTTTCCCCTTTAAAAAGAAGGGAAAGGGACTCCCCTGGTGGCACAGTGGTTAAGAAGCTGCCCGCCAATGCAGGGGACACGAGTTCGAGCCCTGATCCGGGAAGATCCCACATGCCGCGGAGCAACTAAGCCCATGCGCCACAACTACTGAGCCTGCGCTCTAGAGCCCGCGAGCCACAACTACTGAAGCCCGCGTGCCTAGAGCTTGTGCTCCACAACAAGAGAAGCCACCACAATTAGAAGCCCGCGCACCGCAACGAAGAGTAGCCCTCACTCGCCACAACTAGAGAAAGCCCATGTGCAGCAACGAAGACCCAATGCAGCCAAAACTAACTAAATAAAATAAAATAAGGTTTAAAAAGAAAGGAAAGAAAATAAACAAAAGGAAAGGAAAAGAAAGGAAAGATGTTTCCAGAAGCATTTCACCCAGAACATCTCATTTTCAGGAATAGATAACTGACGTTAAATAGGAGATGCCGTACGATCTTCTTCATGTGCCGTTCACATGGTAGTCATATTCCTGGGAAATTCAGTGGATATTAAAACCTTGCAAATATACTTGGTGTTTATTACGTAAAGCAGAGTTTAGTTTTGAGCTCAGATAATCACCTACATCAGTGTCGTGAGAGACATTCAGAAGTCGCGTGGAGGGCAAGGCAATTCTTCACCGTGAGCTGGCCCCAGGCATTGCAATATGTCCAGCATCCCTGGTTCCTCATAACCCCCACCCCAGTGCCAGCAGTGCTCTCCTCAACATGGGGACCCCCAGAAATACTCCCATATGTAGTCATGCCCCTTGGGGCATCCCTACCTGCATGGAGAGATTACCCTTAAAAAAAGTATAAACTGTAATTTTAGTATAATCACAAAGTTGTGCAACTGTCACCACTATCTAATTCCAGAACACAATCATCACCCCCAAAAAAGGAACCCTGTACCCATTAGTTGTCACTCCCCATTCTCCCCTCCCCCAAGTCCTAGCAACCACTAGCCCACTTGCCATCTCTGTATCTGCCTCGTCTGGACATTCCATACAAATGGAATCATATAATACGTGGCTTTTTGTGTTTGGCTTTTTCACTTAAACTAATGTTTTCAAGGTTCATATATGTCGTAGCCTGTATCAGTACTTCATTCCTTTCAGTGGCTGAATAATATTCCATTATATGGACATACCACAATTTATTGATTCATCAGTTGAGTGGTTTCCTCTTTTTGGATCTTATGAACATTCATGTATATGTTTTATGTCTTCCATTTTTATTGAGATATAATTGATGTACAGCACTGTGTAAGTTTAAGGTGTACAGCATAATGATTTGACTTTACGTAATCATGAAATGATTATCACAATAAGTTTAGTTAACATCCAGCATCTCATATAGATACAAAACTAAAGAAATGGAAAAATATATTTTTTCTTGTGATGAGAACTCTTAGGATTTACTTTCTTAACAACTTTCCTGCATAACATACAGCAGTGTTCATTATATTTATCATGTTGTACATTACATCCCTGGTACTTATAACTGGAATTTTGTGCTTTTCGACTGCCTTCATCCAATTCCCCCTCCCCTCACCCCTCATCATGTACAAATTCTTGTGTGGATGTATGTTTTCAATTCTCTTGGGTGTATACCTATAAGTTTCTGGGTCATATGGTAACTCTATGCCTAACTTTTTGAGGACCTGCCATACTTTTTCCAAAGTGACTGCACTATTTTAAGATTCCGCCAACAATGTATGGGGGTTCCAATTTCCCCACATCCTTGCCAACACTTGTTATTGTCTGTCTTTTTGATAATAGCTGTCCTAGTGGGTGTGAGGTGGTATCTCATCAGGGTTTTGATTTGCATTTTCCTAGTGACCGATGATGTGGAGCAGCTTTTCATGTGCTTATTGGCCATTTGCACATCTTCTTTGGAGAAATGTCTATTCAAGTCTTTTGCTCATTTTTAAATTGGGTCATTTGACTTGCTGTTGTTGAGTTGTAAGTGTTCTTTATATATTCTGGATACAAGCCTCTTATCAGACATATAATTTGCAAAATTTTCTCCCGTTGTGTGGGATGTCTTTTCACTTTCTTGATGGGGTCTTTTGAAGTACAAACATTTTTAACTGTGATGAAATTCAGTTCGTCTATTTTCCTTTGATTGCTGTGTGCCATGGGCTTTGAATCAGTTGTCCTAGCCCCCACCTCATGGCCAAGGCCAGGAAATGGAGGCTGCTGTAATTTGACTGGGGGCAACATCTTCCAGCTTCAAAGGCTCTTGATGGGATTCCATATATAGAGTTTAATTTCTCTAGATAAAAACTCTATACCTGCCAAGTTCAATGCCCTCAGAATGAGTAGCACCAGCGCTCCCAGTCATTCATACCTTAGAGCAAACTAGTCCATCAGACTAAGAGCAGACCCTGCTGGGGGTGGGGACCCTGAACCCTGGGCGTGCACCAGGTGGGTAGAGGCACACGGGAGAGGCAAGCTGGACGTGAGGAAGGCCAAGGTCGCCTCTTAGCTGAGGGAAGTCGCCACCAGCTCTCCTACATAAGCATTAGCTAAGAGCCTCCCCATTCCCTACCTCAGGCCATACTTTGGGTTTTGCAGCAAAAGGCCCTGCTAAAACGTAAATATGTTTGCAGGATGGGGACACATTCTTAGATGGCTGGTGCTGGACTAAGAGGAACCTCCATGCTTATCTCCTGCAGGCCCTCCAGCTGTGCATGGAGAAACAGAGGCCCAGAGAAGGCAAGGGACTTACAGCAAATCCACAGCAGGGCAGGGACCACGTGGCCCTCCCACTCCCCACGGCCCTCCCACAAGCACCTTGGCCCTAATGGGATCCACAAGCCTCTGACAACAAACATTGTCCTTGGGCATAGGCAGTTTGCTTGGGCAGAAAGAGGCCCACATAGGTCAGTGTCCCCGGGGGGGTGAGCCCATGAAGGGCCGCAGCAGGGGGACAGAGCAGCACAGGGCCCCAGACCTTGAGGGGAAGGGGCCTCACCTCTTTGGGACGACCCTGCAAATCACATATCTCTTAGTAATAGCTGCCATTCACTGAATGCTCATGAGGTGCCAGGCGCACGCTAAGAAATGTACCCACATCATCACACTGATCCTCCCAACAGCCCCATGGAACAGATTTTTTGGTTTTGGTTTTGGTTGAGGCCACTGAGGCTCCAAAGAAGTGAAGCGACTTGCCCAGCATCACATAACTATTGATAGAAAGAGCTGAGCAGACTTTCAAATCCAAGTCCACCAGCTCCAAAGTCAGGGCTCACAATGCCCATTCTGACTGACTTCTGGAGACCCCTCTAGTTCTCAGCTCCCATGTGGAGGATGCAGTGTGGACCCGTAGGCTCGTGTCCTGCTGCCCGCCTCATGCAGCTGAGCTTTGCCCAGGAGCAGTCAGAGCCCTGGGTCCGTTCCCAGGGAAGCCTCGGCCCTCTTCCGCTGTCACAGTGCCCCCTGCTGCTCTCTCCCACTCTCTTCTGCAAGACCGTTTAACGCCAAGGGGCTACCTGTTAACAGAGGCTCTGGGGGTTCCCCCAAATAGGAGCCCCAGTCTCTCACTAACACCCCTGTCTTCTCGAAAGTTCTCTAGGTTTGGGGCAAATCAGAGAGAAAAGTGTGATGTTATTTCTGGGCTTTTAGGTCTGTGCCTAGGGGGCCCAAAACCCCCGCATTGTCCTACCCTCCTGTCACAAAGCAGGCAGAGGGGCTTTCCTGGTGGTCCAGTGGTTAAGAATCCGCCTTCCAATGCAGGCGACACGGGTTTGAGCCCAGGTCAGGGAACTAAGATCTCACATGCCGCGGGGCAACTAAGCCCACACGCCACAACTACTGAGCATGCGAGCCACAACTAGAGAACCTGCACACTGCAGCTACTGAGCCTGCGCACCACAGCTAGAGAGAGAAGCCTGCACACCACAACGAAGAGGCCACATGCCGCAGTTAAGACCCGAAGCAGCCAAAAATAAACTTAAATAAATAAATAAATAAATATTAAAAAAAAAAATAAAAGCAGGCAGAGAGGAACTCTGGACTTTGTATCAGACACTGGAGGTCAGCAACCCAACTCCAATTCTTCATAGTCCTACAGATGTATGTAAACTGAGTCTCAGTTCCCTGATCTGCCAACTGGAGACAAAAGTGCCCACCTCTCTGCTGGGGGTTGTCTAGAGTCTAATATACAGCAAGTACCCAGTAGCTGAGCGTGTCTCCTTCCTGAGCCTCAGTTTCCTCATCTGCTGATGTCCCTTGGCACCTGACCTTCACCCACATTACCTCACTCAATTATCACAGTAATACATAAGGTAGAATAAGGAGAGCTCAGAGGAGTCAAGCAAGTTGCCCAAAGTCACACAGCTGGAAAGACGTAGAGCCAGGGTTCCAACCCAAGCAGCCTGGCTCCAGGTTCAAGGCTTGTAACCACCACGTCACAGTGCCTTCCAGTGGCAACGTGCCTTATATACTATGAAATGTGCAGAGTCTGTGCAAAGCTGGGGCGATGTGGAGTAGGAAGAAATTAGAAAAAAAAAATAGTACTTAGAAAAATGAAGCCAGGATGGACAGACTCCTGCAGTTTGCATCTATCACAGCAGACTTCCTGGAGGAGGCGGGGACTGAGCCAAATCTCCCCGTGTCACAGGGTCCAGAGTGACTGGTGGAAAGGATCCTGGCTGCCCTCCACTTGCCCATCTAGAAATGGGGGTGTTTCCCAACCTTGCAGGGACTGAGAGAGAACAAGGCATAATGGGACTGTCCTGATAGTGAAGACATATATTGACTGTTTATACAGACCAGGCACAGTACTAAGTGCTTTACGTGGATCATCTCCTTAAATCCCCCAAGAGCCCTGTGGGGTAGATACCATTATCGTGGCCCCTTTACGCTTGAAGAAACTGGCTTTCCCAGAGGTTAAGAGGCTTTGCCAAGGTCTCACAGCAACTAAGAGGAGGAGTCAGGATTCAAACCCAGGCTCAGAGCTCTACTCCTATATGTCCAAGCCACAGCTACACTTCCCCAGGAAGAACGTCCCTGGCTGGGATCCACACTTTCCTGCCATCTCCATGTGGCCAGCCCTACTGGACATTCTCTCTGGTGACTCTTCTCTCAGCTGAGGCAAACATAAAGAAGAAAGACTTCCTTTCTCCCCATGTCCCAGCATCCAGAAGTGGTCAAATGGAGGATGCTTGGAGAATGAACTGGCCTTGCTGGAGGAAGGACGGATTACCTATGTCTCTGTCGCCCCCTCCTGCCCCAAAGGGGAACTTCACAGGACCACGGCTCTGGGGAGCACCCCAGTGCAGGTTGGAAAATGAGGTCAGGCGCAGTGCTTCCTAAGACATCCGTGGAAAAGGACCACGCTGTCACTTTTTTTTTTCAACTTTCAATTTGTCATGGACCAATACTTTTTGTTAAAATTCATAAAAATGAATTACTTTTAAAAAACGAAATGCTGCTTGAATGATATGGCACTGTCAAGTTGCTATAAAAGTTTCTAAATACTTCCTCACAAGTCCTCAGTGAGTACTTCCTGTACCTGTCTTCAGGTAACAATAGTTCGTGAGCCAGCACAGTTCTGGGATCACACTTTGAGTGGCACTGGTCCAAATGGCCACTGGGCAAAATGTCTGCCTGAGGTCCCATGGCTAGTCATGAGGAACCCATTCCCAAGGGCACTGCCTCAGTAGAGGCAGGGACTCTGTGCCGTCCTGAGACTTGGGTCCTGATGCTGACTCGGGGTGCATCCCTGCACTTGCAGCTGGAGCAGAGGGATAGCATAGGCCTGAGAAATCCCCAGGGGCAGGGCCCCAAAGACAGCGGTCAGAAGCCAGATCCTGGGTTCTGCGCTCTCCATCTGTGAGAGACATGAGCAGGAAAGCTGAGGCTGTCAGAGCCAAGGAGGCCTATGGGAAGGCAGATCCTTCCCCTGGCAAGCTGGGAGGTAGGGGTGGGGATCTTAACCTGCTGTAGGGCAAGGGTGATAGACACCCTAAGCTTAAGTCCAAAATTGGATGGTCACATCACCTTGCCACTCTGAGCTTCCTCTTCCACAGATGCTCTCTGAGATCCTTTCTAAATCTAATATGCTGTGCTTGTCCGGGAAGATCAACTGCCTGCCCTCAGGGATGGGGCGACAAGGCTGTTCCACTGCCGAGAGGAGAAACCAGACCAAGCGGAAGGAAAATGGACAGTAGTTGTGCATTGCAGGCTGCCCCCAGCGGGCAAGGAGGATCCAGGCCCGGAAAGGCCAGAGAAGGCCTCTGGGCACGGTGCACCCAGGGGATGCCTTGGAGGGGAGAGGTGTTTCCGATCAGCTGGGGAAGGCTCTTGGTGGAACTGAAGGAGCGCTTGAGGGAAGTAAAACCAGCCCTCTCCACGTTAACATCGGCTACATGCACACAGCCGCATTCAACCGGCCCCACTGTCTCTGGTCCCCACCGTCACCTCTAAGTAAAGTAACCCAACAGCTTGAAAGAAAGCAAACAGCTGCAGAGCAAGGAGCAAGCTTCCCACTCATTCCCAGCCAAGGTGAACAGGCCGCGAGTTTGTTGACAGAGAAAAAAGTCATCAATTTTTCATGAGCCAGCGAAGGCAACAGCGTGTCTCCGGATGTCAACAGTTTCCAGGCAACGAAGACAAACCAAATACACAGTCCCCTCACCTGCAAAGGTGTTTCCTTCACAAGCATCAGCTTGGATGGGGAGCCGGGAGGAGATGGAGACGGAGGCAAGTGAAAGCCCTTGGCAGCCACAACGGCTGATTCAGACGTTGGGGGTTTGTGGTTGTCTGCAATGACCCCATTAGCAGATCTTGTCAGACGATGACTCAAGGCCAAGCCGGTCTTTGGGGAGGATTCGGCCACAAGAGCAAGGCGGGAGGGATCAGCTGGCGTGTCTTATTCATCCATTTATTCAACAAACATTTTTGAGCGCTCTTAGGATCAGTGCTCAGGCCCCGGGCCCAGTCTAGCTGGGGAGATGCACAAGGAAACCACTTCCCCTCACCCTATGGATGAGAAAGCCAAGAGCCAGAGAGAGGAAGCAACTGTCTCAAAATCACAGGGCCACCTAGAGGCCAAGCTGTACTTGATCCCCCAGCCCAGGTTCTTTGCAGCTGTGCCAGGAAGGAGGTTGGCACAGACACGGTCTCGTCCAGAATTAATGCTGCAAAAGCTTTCCAGAGCCCTTTAGCCTAAGTGTTCAGAAACCGAATCTAAAACCAAAAAGGAGATCATTAGAATCTCGTCATGAGGTACATGACTGTTATTTTTAACTATCGAGGTGGTTCTAACCAAAACAGAAAGGATGGCCCTTTCCAGAGCACTTTGTCAGGGCTGCAGCTCCCAGGATGTCTCCTTGTGTTTGCGTTAACGTTTCCCAGTGAATGTCAACGGAGGCTCGAGAATAAGTCAACACAGGTCCTCACAGTAAATGGCAAGGCTTCTTAGCAGAGTAAACCGTGTGCTTAGCCTGTCTTAAAAGAATCTTTGCTGAGTAAACAGAAGGAAGGCTTTACTTGAGAGTAAACAGAGCCAGGAGCTGTGGTGTGGAGACTCCACTGGCACCGGCTGCTTCCCGGGGCCCTGGGAGGGAGCTGGCATCGGCCTTGTGTGAGGCAGAAGCTTCCTTGCAAGCCCTTCATGCCAGGAGGGGTGTGGGGACCAGAGAGGTCATGGGACTTATTGTCACACAGCCAGCTGAAGCAGAACCGGACTCTGAAAGGACCCTCAGAAAGGAGAATCTGAGAGTCCATCTCATTTGCTCTGAGGTGTCAAGGAACTTATGTCTTAACCTTCCCAGGACAATTTTTATACTTAAAGACCACTTCAAGGAAGTGAAGCCCTAATGAAGACAGAGATGAGAAAATATTTTTCGTCCAAATAGGTGACCAACTTTCTGTCTGCAAATATTAATGCTGATTCAATATTGTCCTTAGTGGTAGTGGCTAAGGAAACAAACCCTAATAGCTTCTGGTCCTTTGCCCACACCTCATAACTTCCTTGATGGCCTTGTTTACATGAGCTTCTCATTTTCCCAGGTAAAAAAACATTTGGGTCTGAAATCTTTGACCCGTAAACTTGTTAGTCTCAAAAACCCAAGTGCAACCACTGACTTAAAATCATCTCAAATAACTTTACACACACACACACACACACACACACACACACCAACCAACTTGAAACATTCCACTCTTTGTTTAATTTATGGATTCCTTTCCTCTTTCTTGAAAGGATATGAGAACATAGATCAAAGTACAAGTATGCCGTGAAGTCATTACAAGAGCCACAAAAAAAGAAAAAAAAAATTTTTTTTAAATCAGTACCAAGAAAAGGATGAGGAAGCAAATCCATTATCCATTTAGGTCAATTTAATGGCTGAGATTGGGCATTAAGCCTGGTGCTGTTTCTCAGGCAGAGACGCGAGCGTGATAAGTCACAGAGCTCTTGTTATTATAAAGGAGGACTGGCTACCAATTCCCTGGAGGATACAAACTTTCTTCTGGTCCTAAATTTTTTTCTTTTTTAACAAATTTATTTATTTTTGGCTGTGTGTTGGGTCTTCGTTGCTGCATGTGGGCTTTCTCTAGTTGCAGCGAGCGGGGGCTACTCTTCGTTGCGGTGTGCAGGCTTCTCATTGCGGTGGCTTCTCGTGGAGCACGGGCTCTAGGCACACGGGCTTCGGTAGTTGTGGCACGTGGGCTCAGTAGTTGTGGCTCGTGGGCGCTAGAGCGCAGGCTCAGTAGTTGTGACGCACGGGCTTAGTTGCTCCGCGGCATGTGGGATCTTCCCAGACCAGGGCTCGAACCCGTGTCCCCTGCATTGGCAGGCGGATTCTTAACCACTGCGCCACCAGGGAAGCCCCTTCCAGTCCTAAATCTAAAAGAATTTTTCACACAAGACCTTATTTAGGAGACAGTAACAACACAACAGCCTCCATAAGTTTTATGGAAAAAGCAGAAGTGGTTTTCATGTGGCCGTTTCTTCCAACAACCTTGGAGGAAAGCCAAGGGTACAGCAGCTTGCACAGCAGCTCAGTAAAGTTCTTCCTTGTTCTTAGACAAGAAATGAACTTAGCACATTTGACTTTTCCTCTTAATATGCTTAAGTAAATTACACAGGAGGCAAGACCACGTGAAAATGCACTTGGTTTCTTCCTGACTGGGTCACTGGTGGGCACACAAACATGCCTTTCCTTTCATATGTGTGGACTGCCTTGCTCACCCCTGGGCCGACAGCCCGCACCCCTACCTGCCTGCCTCACCACACAGGGGCAGCACTGAGCAAGCATCTGGAAGAAAGAAACTTTCAAAAATTCCATTTGTAAGCAAAGCCGTCCGGCATGAATGCAATTCTACCAATCTACTAATTCCATTAATCCTGAAAATCCAGTATGTGGCTGTTTCCATGAAAATTTAAAGGGTGTAAAAATAAAACAGCTGCTCCAATAGTAGGCATTTTTTCTCTGATACTCTTTTTAATTTTTTAAATGTCAATCCATCATATGAGATAGCAAAGAAATGCTAACATTTTTTGAACAGGAACTGTGCTAAGTGTTTTACATGTGCCATCTCATTGAATCCTACAAGAACTCTATGAGGTCGGTATCATCATTAACCCCACCATGCATATGAAGAAACGGAGGCACAGAGAGGTTAGACAGTTCTCCTAAGGTCACACAGCCCTATTTAGTGGCAGAGTGGGATTTGAGTCAACCCAGGTAGTCTGACATCAGAGCCCTTAACCCTCTATCCCAAAAGACTGATGGGATCTCACTAGTGGAAGACATATCTAGTCCACACTCATTCCCTAAACAGACATTGTCTTATTTATCCCAGCCTCTGCCTAATGCCCAGCAAAGTTTTTCCCTATTTGGAGCTAAAACGCTCTCAAAATTGGTCAGAGTTCTTCCCTCCATAGCTCCCTGGAATAAAGTGAGTTTCTCTTTCATATTAAAGCCCCTCCAATTTTTGAAAAATTAATAATAACGTTCATTGTTGCTCCCCAACCCTCAAATAGCCCTACAGCAAGAACAGGGTGATTATTCCCCATTTACAAATATGTCCCATCCCGTTCCTGCTGGCTAATGAAAGTGCTGGACGCTCCTGACATAGACGTTTCACAACAGATTAGTTGCTTTAATCCACTCACCAGCGTCAGAGACCACATTGCCATTACTAAACCGGACTTAAGAGCTATTAAAAGTAATGCATGGTCATGGTTTTTTTAAATGCAAGCAATATGGAAAAGGATAAATTGAAATGGAAAAAAATCTCTCTCCTGCCCTGTCCAATCTCTCCTTTCAGAGGTAATCACATGTTACTTTTGAATCCTTCCAGAAATTTTATTTACACATATAAACATATGCATGTGAATCTTTTAGGGATATTATGTATAATAGTCTGTAATTTGCCTTTTTCACTTAACAAGGTGTCATAGATATCTTTCAATAGCAGCACTCCTGTTAATGGCTACATGAAGGCCTCCTCTCATGCACTTTTTTTTTCCCCCCTCTTACAAATAATGCTTCAGTGAAATTGTACATATATTTTTGGATGGGTTCCTATAAGTGAAATTCCTGAGTGGAAGGTAAGGGCACTTTAAATTCTGAGAGATGGAAACCAATTACACTCCTTAAAGAGTTGTAGTCATTTTTTTTTTTTAATTTATTTATTTATGGCTGTGTTGGGTCTTCGTTTCTGTGCGAGGGCTTTCTCTAGTTGTGGCAAGTGGGGGCCAGTCTTCATCGCGGTGCACGGGCCTCTCACTGTCGTGGCCTCTCTTGTTGCGGAGCATGGGCTCCAGACGCGCAGGCTCAGTAATTGTGGCGCACGGGCTCAGCTGCTCCATGGCATGTGGGATCTTCCCAGACCAGGGCTCGAACCCGTGTCCCCTGCATTGGCAGGCAGATTCTTAACCACTGCGCCACCAGGGAAGCCCAGCTGTAGTCATTTTCACTCAAAGCAACGGTCCATCTTCCAAGTGTTGACAACATGGTTTATAATTCAACTGTTAAATCTTCCTTCAGTATCTGAAGACAGTTATTAATTGTCGTTCTTTTTGTTTTGTTTTTAATTTTTATTTTATATTATAGTTGATTTACAATGTTGGGTTAGTTTCAGGTGTACACAGTCATTCTTTCAAACAATGCTTATTATGCACCACCTACATGGCAGGCACTGCGTGAGGAGCTGGGTTTGCCCTAAACCAGGAGTTCCCAACCCTACTCATCAAAATCCTCAGGAGAGCTAGTTAAAATGCAGACTCCCTGCCGCCTTCCGGGAGGTCCTGGTTCATCGACCTGTGGAGGGGTCCAGGAAGCTATTTAGTTGTTGTTTGTTGCATTCGGGTATTTTG
This sequence comes from Balaenoptera borealis, assembly GCF_965194805.1. Taxonomy (NCBI): domain Eukaryota; kingdom Metazoa; phylum Chordata; class Mammalia; order Artiodactyla; family Balaenopteridae; genus Balaenoptera; species Balaenoptera borealis. The sequence goes on along the minus strand of NC_138866.1, from coordinate 117,414,027 downwards.
TTTTGTTTCGTTTTGTTTAATAGCTTCCCAGATGACTCAGCTAATGATAAGCAGTCAAAAGTAGAACAAATCTTCCCGCTTCTTTCTCTGGGCAAAAAACCGCTTTCTGGAAACCAAGGTGCTGGGAACAGGTAGGATCCACTGCCCCCAAAATAAAAGAACAGGGAGCTAACTCCGTGATATTAATTAGTAACGTCCAAACGCCGAAATCTGTTGTTGCTCCCCACCCCTCAAAAAAACAGCCTTATGGCAGGAATGGGCTCATTATTCCCAGTTTACAAATATGCCCCATCCCATTCCTGTTGGTTAATGATAGAGCAGGAATCTCCTGACCTAGAGGTTTCACAACAGATTAGTTGCCTTGATCCACTCACCGGCGCCCGCGACTGCGATGCCGCCACCAAACCAGACTTAAAAACTTTTACTAGCGGGATTGATGGTAACGGGCACGCGCAAAAGCCCCGAGGCGCGCGCGCCCCTAGCGGTCAATAAGTCTCAGTGCAATTGAGGAGTTCGCTTCCCTTGGCCACACTCCTCTTCTAACCCCGCCTCCCGTCCCGCCCCTTCCTCCCAGCGCGGACGTTGATTGGCGAAAGGCGCACTATAAGAATTTGAGCGCGGGTGCCCGAAGCCCAGGCATCAGTGCCAGTTGAGGAGAGTGATTTCGCTGGAAGGTACGGCTGAGGAGAGCTGAGAACACTTCACCCGGTCGCCTGGTCTCAGTCTCCAAGATTTCCTGCATATTCTCCCCTCATCCCAGGCGATGTAGACGTGATGGGGGAGGTGACAGGTCACAGTGTCCGGAAGGAAGTTTGCGGGCTGCGGGGCGCCACTCCTTGCTTCTGCTGTCCCGCCTGCTGAGAATTCCACGCTCATCAATAAGGCGTGGCCCTGGCATCACTTGGGGGAATGCCGGGACGCTCTCGTTTGAGTCCGCGGACCCGGGTCTTGCGGATTCAGGATTATGGAATGAGTAAAGCCAGACCTGGTACCAGCGTCTTGCGCCTTCAGTCCTCATGTGGGTCCGTGGGTTCCCATCTCAGGGCCTGAACACCTACATCTGTACCTGGCGACCTGGAAGGTGCGTACTAAGTGTGAATTGACTGAATGAGGCTTGTGGTAGGGGGCAGGCCTGCTGCAGTGGAAAGGGCATTCGCTAGTCCAGAGACTTGGGTTCCACTTCTGGCTTGGCCACTCACTGCTGCTGAGCAAGGTCCTCCTTCTGTCTGGGCACTGATTACCTTCCGTGTGAAAGGAGAGGGTTTGGCTCTGATAAATATAAGAGTAATGCCAACAATAAGCCAGGCGTTGTGATAAGTACTGGGGATACAGGTGAGCAACACAGCCCCGATCCCCGAACTCACTGCATGGAGGCAGGAAGATATTGAACAAACTGTCAAAAATGCACAATTACACATTTACAAATTATGGGGGAGAAAGGATTTGACACATTTTATTTGAATTTGTAGCAATATACCAAGTTGTTTTGTTGCATAAATATTTTGAATTCTTTCAATTGGTTTTTCTTTTCCAAAAGGTGGTTTTAAAACTTCACATTTCATGTATGGATCTCTCCTTATCATTTTTAGCTGAGAAGAAAGAACAAAAAAAAAAAAAAAGAATTAGAGTAAAACAGTTGATAGGCGCTTCGGATTTTTTTTTAAACCTATCCCATTGTCCAACACATTCTGTGGACTTTTTTTTTTAATAATTTTTTAAAAATTTTATTTATTTTTGGCTGCGTTGGGTCTTTGTTGCTATGCACAGGCTTTTCTCTAGTTGCGGCGAGCGCAGGCTTCTCATTGCCGTGGCTTCTCTTGTTGCAGAGCAAAGGCTCTAGGCATGCAGACTTCAGTAGTTGTGGCACATGGGCTCAGTAGTTGCGACTCGCAGGCTCTAGAGCACAGGCTCAGTAGTTGTGGTGCAGGGGCTTAGTGGCTCGGCGACATGTGGGATCTTCCTGGACCAGGGCTCAAACCCGTGTCCCCTGCATTGACAGGCAGATTCTTAACCACTGCACCACCAGGGAAGCCCCTGCGAACTTTTTAAAAAGTTGTCTTCTTAGGTGGTTTGTCAATGAACATGTCTGTTCCCAAGATTCTTCAGAAGATGAGGATTAGAGCCCATATACCTAATGCTGGCTTCCTGCTAATGCAGGATTATTAGAGGGGTGAGTGAGCTGGCCATGGACCGAGGTATGCTTTCAGTAGCCACAGGAGATGTGAATAGAATTTTAAGAACAAGGAACTGTTTAAACAAAGTAACAAGTATGCTTGGTGAACATCAGAAGTGTGAAACTATAAGAAACCAACCAGGTACGCAACCCTCAAGTGTCATAATAAAGAAGCCATGACTGGGCAGGATCGGCAGGGAGGGGGCTTGGGGAGCACAAGGTTGGACCTGGGATTCTGGAAACCAGGGATGCCAGCTGTGTTGTGCCTTATGCAGAAGGGAAATAACAGTCGCATGCCAGCAAGCATTACTTCGTTCATTCTCTAACATGAAGGAGGTATGATTTCCATTTTGCAAATCTGAAATCAAGGCTCAGAGAACTTAAAGGTCAGTGGAACTGGACAGGTTTTATTACTGATATCTAATGAATAAAAGACTGGCATTCCTATATGTGGATGTGGGTCCCCTAATTTGATTATCAGATCATTCTTTGGAAAGGTTTTTTAGCTCTATTAGATTCTTACTATATTAAAGGTTTCTTTTAAAAAGCTGGGCCATCCATTAGGCCATGTTAACATGAGTCTTGCTAGAGTGAACGTTTGCGATTGCATTGTTTGGTTTGGATAACTTAAATTTATAATATCCCAATTTACCACTAATTTTCAGCTGTTTTAGATGCTGTGCTTTTATCTTGTATTCTCTTTAACCCATCCAAAAAATATTTCAGCTAAGTGAAATGTGGATGTTCCCTCCTTGAATGCTAGATGCAAGGAAGCCGTTATCTCCAAACTCTAGAGGATGTACTCTCATCACTTCAGATGAGAAAGCTGATGCAGGAGGAAGGAGCAGGAGCATGGGGAGATGCAGTTAAAGCAGGCTTCCAAGTCATTGCCTGGTTTTAATCCTTCCAGGCACTTACTACTTTGTAACCAAAAGGCATGAAAACCTGAGCTTCTACTTATCCACCTGACGTGGGGTCTTACCAGCATGGGATTGTTGTACAGAACGACGCCTGAGATTAGCACAGTGCTGGCCTTCATTTAGGTGAGCTATGGATGAGGAAAGTGAGGAAAAGTAGGCACTTACCATGTGGATGTAGATCATCTTTGTTTTATGACACATTCCTTAGTGCTCCGCGATGCCCTTTTCCATGTCTAAATTTGAACCATGACGTCTATGTTCTCTCATTGTATCCCACCCACCTCAGGTCCTAAATTATTTACCCTACCTTATCTTTTTTATCAGATATGAATGCCTTAATTTCTAAAAATTTGAGCTTTACAAAAAGGGTAACGTGCTATATATATGTTATTTACTAAGACTTGCTTTTAAATTTCACTCTGTAAGAATTCCTCCATATCTGTAGTTTCCACCACTGACAACTTAGGGCCACTTATTTGATGGACCTCTGAGATTTTCATTTTTCAGCACTGCTTTAAACATTACCAGAGATGTATCTTGATGTCCAATTTTACAGGATACACCAGCCACTTGCCCAAATGGCTACAGTAACATATACAAATGGTCCTGTACACTGGAGTGAGGACGGCTGGGGCCAGGAAGTCCTGCTCAACTCCTCAATCCCATGTCCCCAGCTATTAATTGCACAGATGTCCCAAGTGCCTGTCACCTAACATGCTCTGAATACACAAGAATCATGTTATATAAATCCCAAGTTCTAGGGTGGCCCTGGCATTTTGAAAAGCGAACCAATTTCCACTTCACACCACCATTCAATCACCTCTCCCCCAAAAGCTACTTCATTTGTTAGTTTTTCAGAAATCTGAGGGCTGGATCACCCCCAACAGTGACTCTTATCGAGGTCTAGAGGACAGAGCCTGTAATCATGAAGTCATGTGGGCAGTCCGGACAAGGTGTCTGCTCTGAACCTTTCTCCTCCTGCCTCTCCATGCAGTTCTCAATGCTGCACCCAGCTTCTTCTTTCAGGAAGAGACCACTGAAAGCCACAGTTCATCTTTACACAACACATCCCCAGAACTATCAGTAAGACCAACAGCAGCAAAGAGCTCAGCTTTTTATTGAACGTGCTACTAAAGAGGTTTAGTCAAAAAGACCAAAGCCCATGTCATCATCAGACTCTTCAGATTCTTCTTTCTTTGCTTCCACTTTCTTCTCCTCAGCTAAAAACAAAACAAAAAATAGTCAGTTACCTCTCTCAAACTCCAAAGAGCTCCAGGCCCTTCAACTTACGCGGTCAAAAATACCCTAGATTTCCCTCATCAAACTATGCCTCTGGTTTTAAGATTTCTATACATCATCTACTCTTAGCAAATGAAGAACAATTTTGCCTATACTACTTTTAATCTCCACGCTCTGATACCAAGTTTCCTACCTGGGGCAGCAGTGGTGGAGGGGGCAGGACCTCCTGCTGGTGCAGCACCAGCTGCTGGGGCAGGTCCACCTGCCCCCACATTGCAGATGAGGCTCCCGATGTTGACATTGGCCAAAGCCTGCAATACACACGCATATATAGGTAAATGCCTAGTTCTGTCCTTTTGTTCTAGCACCAAAATGCTGGCTTAACTTGCTAGGAGAAATTTCAAGCTTCCTTAAACACTCAAACCAAGATGCTTTCCACAGTTCATGTCTCCTCTTTAGAATGAATTCAGTTTTTTATACTATGTAATTCTAGGACTTTTCCCAAGGGAATTCACTGAGGATGATTTAGGAACAATGTTTCCAATCTTTCAAGTCTCAAGGTTGAAGGACAGGAGGTGAATAGTTAGAGGCTATCAGTTTCACTTGCCAGAGATTAAGTAGCCTACACAATGGAAGGTAGCCAGTGCTAAGTTCCTTGGGTAGGAATCCGGTTTTCATTAGTCTGTTACCTCCTGGGTTACCAGTTTTATGAAGGAATGACCTGGTTAATATATTTTCCTCATGATTTTAGAACAGAAGGAAACAGAAAGCAGAGTCTGAGACCAAGAGAAAAAGACATAACAAAGGAAAACCTTAATTAGCTCCTAGAGATAGAAATGAGGAAATTATTGCTCATACTTGGACAAGTCCAGTGGAATTCTGGCACTTCTGGAGGTTAGAATGAGCACCTGACTTAATGGCCTTACAAAATTTGCTTCTCCAAATCACTGCCACCATCACCTTACCTTTGCAAACAAGCCTGGCCAAAAAGGTTCAACATTTACACCGGCTGCTTTAATGAGGGCATTGATCTTATCCTCCTAAAACAAATAAAAACGGCAATCCATCAGACAGCAAAGTTTAGCTTTCCTAAATGTCTCCGAAATACTGCAAATTGAAAGCAAATCACTCGTAACATGTGTACAAAACTACGTTTACCCAGTTCAAATATTCTATCGGCACCGCATGTATGCTAATTTAAGACGACTCTTTCTTCCACTCTAAAGGCAAAAAAAAAAAAAAAGCCTCTGCTCTTGTGTGCCAGGTACTTTGCACGGCCTCGAGTTCATCGCTGCCACTTCACAGGCTGGGACTTGCCCAAGTCACGCAGCTATTTTAAGTTGTGAGGCAAGGCCAGAGGTGGAGCAGAGCCTCCACACCACGCAGCCAGGCCCCAGGAGGTCTTCTCAAGAGCACGAAAGGAAATCACACCAAATGGAGGTATAAAGCGTCCTGGGGCATTTTCTAGCTGCGGATGAGGCTGCCCACGTGTTGCACAAGTTTCTCTAAATACAGGTTCTCAAAGCCCGAGCGCGCCGCCGCCAAGTGAAAGCCACTCCCTCCGGGGCGGGCACGTGGCCGAGGCCCCAGGCCGCCCCGCACATGGGACCACCCGATGGGAGCCCGTCCCGCCCGTCCCCCTCCGTTGGGGTGTCGACTGCCGCGGCTCCGGCCAGAAGAGTCCGCCCCGGACGCCTGCGAAGGCGGGGAACCTGCGCCCCGCCACCGGCCCACGCCCGCACTCACCGTGACCGTCACCTCATCGTCGTGCAGGATGAGGGCTGAGTAGATGCAGGCGAGCTCCGAGACGGAGGCCATGGTGCGGACGAGTGCTAGGCAGGGTCTGCCGGGCGCGGTGCTAGTCGCCGGATGAAGTGAGGATCTCACCCCAACGCGGCCTTAGCTTCCTCGGAAGGACCGAGCACCTTAGCGGAAACTGAGGAAAAGGAAGTGCCCGCCTTCGTGCAGCATCTTATACTAGCCAAGCGGACCAATCGGCGCCCGAGTCTACCGGAAGAGGCGGGACTAGAACATCTCGCGACAACACACCAAAGACGCCTGCGCAAACACGTATCTCTCTCGTTTGCGGCTTCAAAAAGTTAATAGGCGTTTGCAGACGCTAGTTCCCGAGGCTTGGGTAAAAACTTAGGGCTTGTGAACAGTAAAAATATTTTTAGCAAAAAGTTGCCTAGATAAACAGGTATCACTCCCACCTTCTGTAGCCCGTGTGAGAGTGTTTAAGCAGGCAGAGACCTGCCGAAGAGCAGGAAACAGGTTTTAACCTGGAGGTCCCGGTGCTTAGCGCAGCTTCTCGGATAAAATGCTAAGTGAATATAGGAGAAAATGAGAAACCTGCAACGTTACTGTAGCAGAGGCATTTGAGCGCCTACTGTGACCCAGGCACTGAGCCACACTCTGCAAGGATTCGTTTAATCCTCACCCAGTATAAGAGGTAAGTACTATTATCTCCATTTTGTGGATGGCAAAACTAAGGTGTAGGCCCGGTAACTACACAAGATTCCGCAGTTACTACGAGGCCGAACCTGGATTTGGAATCTAGGAACCTAAATTCAGTGCTTCCTTGTGTGTGCAGAGAGGGATGGGTTTGGGGATTATGAGTAAATTTTGTCTTCTTTTTTTTTTTCCCTCCAAAGCATAAAAGATATATTAGGAATATAGGAGAACTTGCCACTTAAGCTTCATTTTTTTTTTTTTTTTTTTTTTTTTTGTAAATAAGGGAACCCGTGGTTGGATGTAAATGCCTTGAAACTGTACTTGTGATGTTAAAAGACCTCTTGATGTAACTGCTGTCTGGCTAGGTGCTGTATTGCCTTCTCGGGTCCTTTGAAGCTAATGAAACTGGTGTTGGGTTCATGCTGAGAGGTTTTCTTTAGAATTTTTTAAATTGAGGTATAATTGATATATTAGTTTCAGGTGTACAACATAATATTCGACATTTGTTTGTACTGGGAAGTGATCATCATAATAAGTCTAGTTAACATCCATCAATCATACATAGAGAACAAATTTATTTGTGTGTGATGAGGTCTACTCTGTAAGCAACTTTTCAGTGTGTGGTACATTATTCACAGTAGTCACCATGCTGTACCTTACATCCCCATGACTTATTTATTTTATAACTGGAAATTTGTAGCTTTGATCCCCCTTCACCAATTTCACTCAGCCCCGCATCCCCACCTCGGGCAACCGCAAATCTGTTTTCTGTATCTATGAGCTTGTTTTTGGTTTTTTTGGTTTTTTTTTTTTTGTCTGTTTGTTTAGATTCCACATATAATGAGGTCATATGGTATTTGCCTTTCTCTGACTTATTTCACTTAGCATAACGCTCTCAAGTTCCACCTGTGTTGTCTCAAATGGCAAGAGTTTATTCTTTTTTTGCTGAATAGTATTCCATCACATTTTCTTTATCCATTCATCCGTTGGTGGACGCTTAGGTCGTTTCCATGCGTTGGAGATTGTAAATAATGCTGCAGTGAACATGGGGGTGCAGGTATCTTTTTAAGTTAGTGTTTTCCGTTGTCTTCTAGTGAATACTCAGAAGTAGAATTTCTGGATTTTTTTTTTTTTTTCTTCCCATGGATCCAACTCATGTTTAATAGCACCGATGTGTAGCAGGGACACGAGGTTGACTGCTGGAGCCCTGCCCTAGGGGCTCACAGTCAATCCAGAGACACAGGTCGTTACAGCGCTGGGCGTGAGTGCTGAAGCAGCCAAGTGCACGAGTGGGCATGGAGGCAGGACTCCTGAAGAGCAGAGGGGAGGGCAGCGCGGGCCCTAACAAGACTAGCTGCTAACACAACAGGCAAGTGCCTGGAAGGGAGCCGAGACTGGCGAGGAGGCCCCGCACCCCACCCTCCTGCGTTGAAGCTGTCCCAGTGGGCCAGGGCTGCTGGTACGCCTGTACATAGGGAAGCACCCTTCCCTGCCAAGACACCCTCCCACTTACACTGAATAATGAGAGCAGCTGCTTCCTGCATGCAGCCTTCCTTAACTTCCAGTCCAGAGGACAGGGGACACAGGGAGCAGAGACTGGGGCAGGGGTCAAAGCAGACACTACAGGAGTTAGGTCCAAAAGGGCTGGCACGGCGGACCCAGTCCAGTCCCAGCCAGCACCGAAGTGGGTGGGTTTGGGGGGGGAGTAGTTACAAGGACTGTACAAACTTGATGGGAACTGATCTACGCAGCTCTTTCCAACTAGCGGGAACAGGCCAGGTGAGAAGGCGCTCCCCAACAAGGTGTGGGGATGCAGCCGAGAGCCCAGTGGGAGGCAGCCTCTGGGCCACTGAGGGAGTCGGAGAATGAGGGGCACAGAGCAGAGGCCATTGTCCTGCTTTGCCCTCGGGTGGCGGTTTAAGGGGCACTGTTTGTGCCGACACATGGTAGACGCCAAACAAGTGCATCTCCTGCCCAGCAGTGGGGCAAGTGGACAGGGCACTACCTGGTGCACTATATCTAGAGTTGGCTGGCAATGCCACACTGTCCTGACAGGCGGCCGTGGGGTTCCCTGGCCACGCAGGCCACTTCATGACAAGGGGGCACTGCCACAACTGCCCGGGCCGTGTTTGGAATCCAGTGCTGTGGGTTGGGGCGTGGGACAGATTATAGTAGTTTTAATTTTCGAAGGAACCTCCATACTGTTTTGTGTAGCGCCTGCACCAATTTACATTCCCACCAACAGTGCATGAGGGTTCCCTTTCTCCCCATCTTCGCCAACACTTGTTAGCTCTTGTTGATGATAGCCATTCTTAACAGGTGGGAGATGATAGCTCATTGTGGTTTAAGTTTGTGTTTCCCTGATTAGTAGCGATGTTGAGCACCTTTTCAAGTACCTGTTGCCCATCTGTATGTCTTTGAAAAAATATCTATTCAGATCTGCCTGTTTTTTAATTTGATTGTTTGTTTTTTTGTTATTGAGTTGTATGAGTTTTTAATATATTTTGGATATTAACGCTTTGTCAGGTACATGATTTGCAAATATCTTTTCCCATTCAGTAGGTTGCCTTTTCATTTTGTTGATAGTTTCCTTTTCAGTGCACATGCTTTTTAGTTTAATGTAATCCCACTAATTTGTTTTTGCTTTTATTGCCTTTGCTTTTGGAGTCAGATCCAAAAAATCATCACCAAGACCTGTGACAAGGAGCTTACTGCTTTATGCTTTCTTCTAGGAGTTTTATGATTTCAGGCCTTACATTCAGTTCTTTAATCCGTTTTGAGTTAATTTTTTGTGTATGGTGTAAGATAGTGGTCTACTTTCATTCTTTTGCATGTGGCTGTCTAGTTTCCCAATGGCATTTATTGAATATTGTATATTCTTAGCTCCTTTGTCATAAATTAATTGACTGTATATGCATGAGTTTATTCCTGGGCTCTCTATTCTGTTTCATGGATCTATGTGTTTGTTTTTATACTGTTTGATGACTATAGCTTTGTGATGTCTCCAGCTTTGTTCTTCTTTATCAAGATTGCTTTGGCTATTCAGGATGTGTTGTGGTTCCATATAAATTTTAGGGTTGTTTTATTTCTGTGAAAAATGCCATTGGAATTTTGACAGGGATTGCATTGAATCTGTAGATTGCTTTGGGTAGTATGGACATTTTATCAGTATTCTTACAACCATGAGCATGGAATATCTTTCCATTTATTTGGGTCTTCAGTCTCTTTCATCAGTGTCTTAACTTTTCCTTTATTTTTGGTATTTTGAATTGTCTACAACGTGTATGTGTATCATTTATTACATATCTGAACCTTAAATATAACTCCTACTAACAAAATGGTAATCTTTACATTTCATCAATTATTTCCCTCTTGGAATTTGCCTAGTTTCCTGGAAAGGTGATTCAGTTTTTTGTTTTTTGTTTTCCCCAGGAACCTGCTTTGTTTAATCAATGCCATTATCTCATCATCCCTGACCAAACATTTCCATTGGAATCCCCCAATTTAGAGTCCCACTTGGGTTCATCTTATCCACAAATGTAAACATATCTTAATATCCCAAACTTTTTTTTTTTAAAGTGATGGGAGTGTCAAATCTTCTAGATTTTTACAAGTTTTGTTTCCCATCTTATCTTCTTTTTTTAAAAAATATATTTATTTATTTATTTATTTTTGGCTGTGTTGGGTCTTCGTTTCTGTGCGAGGGCTTTCTCCAGTTGCGGCGAGCGGGGGCCACTCTTCATCGCGGTGCGTGGGCCTCTCACTGTCGTGGCCTCTCATTGCGGAGCACAGGCTCCAGACGCGCAGGCTCAGTAGTTGTGGCTCACGGGCCCAGCCGCTCCGCGGCATGTGGGATCTTCCCAGACCAGGGCTCGAACCCGTGTCCCCTGCATCGGCAGGCAGACTGTCAACCACTGTGCCACCAGGGAAGCCCCCAAACTTTGTAAAAAGCTTTTTAAAAAAAAACTATCAAGGTTTCTAAAAATAAAACTTGTTTTGAGTTTTCATCTAAATCTAGGAAGCAGTTATAGTGGAATTTGGGAGGAAAAATGTAAAATTATTGAAAAATTCAAACGTTTCCAAAGCCAGAATGAATCAGTCCAAAACATACTTCCCTCACCAGTGTACTTAACAAAAAACCGATCTGGTGAATATAATACATATCAACACACAGTAAAACAAGATTTTTCCCATTTTAAACTATACTAATAAGAAATAGTTTTTTTTTATTGAAGTATAGTTGTTTTGCAATGTTGTGTTAATTTGTGCTGTACAGCAAAGTGATTCAGTTATACATATATGTACATTCTTTTTTTTAACGTTCTTTTCCCTTATGGTTTATCATAGGATATTGAATATAGTTCCCTGTGCTATACAGTAGGACCTTGTTGTTTATGCATTCTATATATAATAGTTTGCATCTGCTAACCCCAACCTCCCAATCCATCCGTCCTCCAACCCCCTCCCCATTGGCAACCACAAGTTTGTTCTCTGTGTCTCTGACTCTGTTTCTGTTTCATAGATAAGTTTATTTGTGTCATATTTTAGATCCCACATACAAGGAATATCATATGGTATTTGCCTTTCTTTTTTTTTGAATTTTATTTATTTATTTTATACAGCAGGTTCTTATTAGTCATCAGTTTTATGCACATCAGTGTATACATGTCAGTCCCAATCTCCCAATTCATCACACCACCACCCCCAGCCGCTTTCCCCCCTTGGTGTCCATACATTGGTTCTCTACATCTGTGTCTCTATTTCTGCCCTGCAAACCGGTTCACCTGTACCATTTTTCTAGATTCCACATATATGCGTTAATATACGGTATTTGTTTTTCTCTTTTTGACTTACTTCACTCTGTATGACAGTCTCTAGATGCATCCACGTCTCTACAAATGCCCCAATTTCGTTCCTTTTTATGCCTGAGTAATATTCCATTGTATATATGTCCCACATCTTCTTTATCCATTCGTCTGTCGATGGGCATTTAGGTTGCTTCCGTGACCTGGCTATTGTAACTGGTGCTGCAGTGAACATTGGGGTGCATGTGTCTTTTTGAATTATGGTTTTCTCTGGGTATATGCCCAGTAGTGGGATTGCTGGGTCACATGGTAATTCTGTTTTTAGTTTTTTAAGGAGCCTCCATACTGATCTCCATAGTGGCTGTATCAATTTACATTCCCACCAACAGTGCAAGAGGGTTTCCTTTTCTCCACACCCTCTCCAGCATTTGTTGTTTGTAGATTTTCTGATGATGCCCATTCTAACCTGGTATGAGGTGATACCTCATTGTAGTTTTGATTTTCATTTCTCTAATAATTAGTGATGTTGAGCAGCTTTTCATGTGCTTCTTGGCCATCTGTATGTCTTCTTTGGAGAAATGTCTATTTAGGTCTTCTGCCTATTTTTTGATTGGGCTGTTTTTTTAATATTGAGCTGCATGAGCTGTTTATATATTTGGAGATTAATCCTTTGTCCGTTGATTTGTTTGCAAATATTTTCTCTTATTCTGAGGGTTGTCTTTTCGTCTTGTTTGTAGTTTCCTCTGCTTTGCAAAACCTTTTAAGTTTCATTAGGTCCCATTTGTTTATTTTTGTTTTTATTTCCATTAGTCTAGGAGGTGGATCAAAAAAGATCTTGCTGTGATTTATGTCAAACAGTGTTCTTCCTGTGTTTTCCTCGAAGGGTTTTATAGTGTCCAGTCTTAGATTTAGGTCTCGAATCCATTTTGAGTTTATTTTTGTGTATGGTGTTAGGGAGTGTTCTGATTTCATTCTTTTACATGTAGCTGTCCAGTTTTCCCAGCACCGCTTATTGAAGAGACTGTCTTTTCTCTCTTGTATATCTTTGCCTCCTTTGTCATAGATTAGTTGACCATAGGTGTGTGGGTTTATCTCTGGGCTTTCTGTCTTGTTCCATTGATCTATATTTCTGTTTTTGTGCTACTACCATATTGTCTTGATGACTGTAGCTTTGTAGTATAGTCTGAAGTCAGAGAGTCTGATTCCTCCAGCTCTGTTTTTTCCATCAAGACTGCTTTGGCTATTTGAGGTCTTTTGTGTTTCCATACAAATTTTAAGATTTTTTGTTCTAGTTCTGTAAAAAATGCCACTGGTAATTTGCTAGGGATTGCATTGAATCTGTAGATTGCTTTGGATCATATAGTCATTTTCACAGTATTGATTCTTCCAATCCAAGAACATGGTATATCTCTCCATCTGTTTGTATCATCTTTAATTTCTTTCAGCATTGTTTTATGGTTTTCTGCATACAGGTCTTTTGTCTCCCTAGGTAAGTTTATTCCTAGGTATTTTATTCTTTTTGTTGCAGTGGTAGATGGGAGTGTTTCCTTAATTTCTCTTTCAGATTTTTCATCATTAGTGTATAGGAATGCAAGAGATTTCTGTGCATGAATTTTGTATCCTGAAACTTTACCAAATTCATTGATTAGCTGTAGTAGTTTTCTGGTGGCATCTTTAGGATTTTCTATGTATAGTATGATGTCATCTGCAAACAGTGACAGTTTTACTTCTTCTTTTCCAATTCGTATTCCTTTTATTTCTTTTCCTTCTCTGATTGCCGTGGCTAGGACTTCCAAAACTATGTTGAATAATAGTAATGAGAGTGGACATCCTTGTCTTGTTCCTGATCTTAGAGGAAATGCTGTCAGTTTTTCACCATTGAGAATGATGTTTGCTGTGGGTTTGTCATATATGGCCTTTATTATGTTGAACTAGTTTCCCTCTATGCCCATTTTCTGGAGAGTTTTTATCATAAATGGGTGTTGAATTTTGTCAAAAGCTTTTTCTGCATCTATTGAGATGATCATGGTTTTTCTTTTTCGATTTATTAATATGGTGTATCACATTGATTGATTTGCATATATTGAAGAATCCTTGCATCTCTGGGATAAATCCCACTTGATCATGTTGTGTGATCCTTTTCATGTGTTGTTGGATTCTGTTTGCTAGTATTTTGTTGAGGATTTTTGCATCTATATTCATCAGTGATATTGGTCTGTAATTTTCTTTTTTTGTAGTATCTTTGTCTGGTTTTGGTATCAGGGTGATGGTGGCCTCATAGAATTAGTTTGGGAGTTTTCCTTCCTCTGCAGTTTTTTGGAAGAGTTTGAGAAGGACGGGTGTTAGCTCTTCTCTAAATGTTTGATAGAATTCACCTGTGAAGCCATCTGGTCCTGGACTTTTGTTTGTTGGAAAATTTTTAATCACAGTTTCAATTTCAGTGCTTGTGATTGGTCTGTTCATATTTTCTGTTTCTTCCTGGTTCAGTCTTGGAAGGTTATACCATTCTAAGAATTTGTCCATTTCTTCCAGGTTGTCCATTTTATTGGCATAGAGTTGCTTGTAGTAGTCTCTTAGGATGCTTTGTATTTCTGTGGTGTCCGTTGTAACTTCTCCTTTTTCATTTCTAATTCTATTGATTTGAGTCTTCTCCCTCTTTTTCTTGATGAGTCTGGCTAATGGTTTGTCAATTTTATCTTCTCAAAGAACCAGCTTTTAGTTTTATTGATCTTTGCTATTTTCTTTGCTTCTGTTTCATTTATTTCTGCTCTGATCTTTATGGTTTCTTTCCTTCTGCTAACTTTGGGTTTTGTTTGTTCTTCTTTCTCTAGTTCCGTTAGGTGTAAGCTTAGATTGTTTGAGATTTTTCTTGTTTCTTGAGGTAGGCTTGTATTGCTATAAACTTCCCTGTTAGAACTGCTTTTGCTGCATCCCATAGGTTTTAGATCATCGTGTTTTCATTGTCATTTGTCTCTAGGTATTTTTTGATTTCCTCTTTGATTTCTTCAGTGATCTCTTGGTTATGTAGTAATGTATTGTTTAGCCTCCATGTGTTTGTGTTTTTTACGTGTTTTTCCCTGTAATTGATTTCTAACCTCATAGTGTTGTGGTCAGAAAAGATGCTTGATATGATTTCAGTTTTCTTAAATTTACTGCTACTTGATTTGTTACCCAAGATGTGATCTATCCTGGAGAATGTTCTGTGTGCGCTTGAGAAGAGTGTGTAATCTGTTTTTGGATGGAATGTCCCGTAAATATCAATTAAATCTATCTGGTCTATTGTGTCATTTAAAGCTTGTGTTTCCTTATTAATTTTCTGTTTGGATGATCTGTCCATTGGTGTAAGTGAGGTGTTAAAGTCCCCCACTGTTATTGCGTTATTGTCGATTTCAACTTTTATAGCTGTTAGCAGTCGCCTTATTTATTGAGGTGCTCCTATGTTGGGTGCATATATATGTATAATTGTTATGTCTTCTTCTTGGATTGATCCCTTGATCATTATGTAGTGTCCTGCCTTGTCTCTTGTAGCATTCTTTATTTTAAAGTCTCTTTTATCTGATAATGAGTATTGCTACTCCAGCTTTCTTTTGATTTCCATTTGCATGGAATATCTTTTTCCATCCCCTCACTTTCAGTCTGTATGTGTCCCTAGGTCTGAAGTGGGTCTCTTGTAGGCAGCATATAGATGGGTCTTGTTTTTGTATCCATTCAGCGAGCCTGTGTCTTTTGGTTGGAGCATTTAATCCACTCATGTTTAAGGTAATTATCGATATGTATGTTCCTGTTACCATTTTCTTAATTTTGGGGGGTTTGTTTTTGTAGGTCCTTTTCTTCTCTTGTGTTTCCCACTTAGAGAAGTTCCTTTAGCATTTGTTGTAGAGCTGGTTTGGTGGTGCTGAATTCTCTTAGCTTTTGCTTGTCTGTAAAGCTTTTGATTTCTCCATTTGAATCTGAATGAGATCCTTGCCGGGTAATCTTGGTTGTAGGTTCTTCCCTTTCTTCACTTTAAATATAGCATGCCACTCCCTTCTGTCTTGAGTTTCTGCTGAGAAATCGACTGTTAACCTTCTGGGAGTTCCCTTGTATGTTATTTGTTGTTTTTCCCTTGTTGCTTTTAATAATTTTTCTTTGTCTTTAATTTTTGTCAGTTTGATTACTATGTGTCTTGACATGTCTCTCCTTGGGTTTATCCTGTATGGGACTCTCTGCGCTTCCTGGACTTGGGTGGCTATTTCCTTTCCCATATTAGGGAAGTTTTCGACTATAATCTCTTCAAATATTTTCTCTGGTCCTTTCTCTCTCTCTTCTCCTTCTGGGACCGCTATAATGCAAATGTTGTTGCATTTAATGTTGTCCCAGAGGTCTCTTAGGCTGTCTTCATTTCTTTTCATTCTTTTTTCTTTAGTCTGTTCCGCAGCAGTGAATTCCACCATTCTGTCTTCCAGGTCACTTATCCGTTCTTCTGCCTCAGTTATTCTGTTACTGATTCCTTCTAGTGTATTTTTCATTTCAGTTATTGTATTTTCATCTTTGTTTGTTTGTTCTTTAACTCTTCTGTGTGTTTGTTCTTTAATTCTTCTAGGTCTTTGTTAAACATTTCTTGCATCTTCTTGATCTTTGCCTCCATTCTTTTTCCGAGGTCCTGGATCATCTTCAGTATCATTATTCTGAATTCTTTTTCTGGAAGGTTGCCTATCTCCACTTCATTTAGTTGTTTTTCTGGGGTTTTGTCTTGTTCCTTCATCTGGTACAAAGTCCTCTGCCTTTTCATTTTGTCTGTTTTTCTGTGAATGTGGTTTTCCTTTTACAGGCTGTAGAATTGTAGTTCTTCTTGCTTCTGCTGTCTGTGCTCCTTGTCTTTCTCTTTCTGAGTTACTTCACTTAGTATGATAATCTCTAGTTGCATCACGTTGCTGCAAATGGCATTATTTATTTCATTTTTATAGCTGAGTAATATTCCATTGTGTATATGTACCACATCTTCTTTATCCATTCATCTGTCGATGGACATTTAGGTTGTTTCCATGGCTTGGCTATTGTGAATAGTGCTGCTATGAACATAGGAGTGCATGTATCTTTTTTTTTCTTTCAATCAAAGGGAGAAGTTATCTTTTTCTTAAATATATGTTTTATTTATTTTAGTACATTACAGTTGCCATTCTTTTTGATACTCTAATTATCTTGTTTCTGACCGGTGGGAACCATTTCCAGTTGTCTCTTGAGTCTTCTAATATCCCGATAGTCTTCAATAGCTTCTTTGACTTCTGATATTCTCTTTTTTAAAAAAATATTTATTTACTTATTTATTTATTTATTTTTGGCTGCGTTGGATCTTTGTTGCATGGGATCTTCATTGCAGCATGGGGGATCTTTCATTGCGGCACACGAGCTTCTCTGTAGTTGTGGCATGTGGGCTCAGTAGTTGCGGCATGCGGGCTCTCTAGTTGTGGCGCGCGGGCGCCAGAGCACGTGGGCTCTGTAGTTGTGGCGTGCAGGCTCCAGAGCACATGGACTCTGCAGTTGCGGCGCGCGGGCTCTCTAGTTGTGGCTTGTGTGCTCAGTAGTTGCAGCGCGCATGGTCTTAGTTGCTCCATGGCATGTGGGATCTTAGTTCCCCGACCAGGGATTGAACCCATGTCCCCTGCATTGGAAAGTGGGTTCTTAACCACTGGACCACCAGGGAAGTCCCAGGGTGCATGTATCTTTTTGAATTACAGTTTTGTCTGGATATATGCCCAGGAGTGGGACTGATGGATCATATGGTAATTCTATTTTTAGTTTTCTGAGGAACTCTCATACTCTTTTCCATAGTGGCTGCACCAACTTACATTCCCACCAACAGTGTAGGAGGGTTCCCTTTGCTCCACATCCACATCCAGCATTTGTTATTTGTAGATTTTTTAATGATGGCCATTCTGACAGTGTGAAGTGGTACCTTATTGTAATTTTGATACACATTTATGTAATAATTAACGATGTTGAACATCTTTTCATGTGCCTATTGGCCATCTGTATAAGAAATACTTTTTGAATTAAATTAATACTTTGTTCCACAAGTTGTTTTATAACCGTAGTAACAAAACCTGAACCTTAGAGTGCGAGAAAGGTAAATTATAGGCTCGTCTCAGTTATGAATGTAAACACATTCCAAAATAAAATATTACTGTCAGTTATATCTCAATTAAACTGGGGGAAAAAAGCCAAAATATTAATGAACTGAATCTGTACTGTATGTAAAAATATGGTATATCATTACTAAACAGGATAGTTCAACATAATGAAATCTATTAAAAATAATTCATTAACAAAGAGGAAAATCTACATGAACTTCTTATAGACTCAGAAAAATCACTTGATAAAATTAAGTAACTATTCCCATAGATTGTAGAAAACTGGGTTAGAAGGTAACTTCCATATCCTAAGGTATCTACCAAAAATGTACAGTAAACATCATACTTAATGATGAAACTTTAGAAACAAACTCCTTAAAATCAGGAACAGAAAAGGATGCCTGTTTTCTCTGCTTCAGTTCCAATTACTATTTTAGAGTTTAGCCATCTCCGGAAGATAAGAAAAAGTATTAAAATTGGAAAGTCGTAAACTTCATTATTCATAGATGATATGATTGTTTACCCAGAAGTTCCAAGAGGTTCCATAGACAAACAGTTCAGATTAATAAGTAGTTTGGCAAGGTTACTAGAGTCAAGATTAATATACAAAACCCAGCAGCATTCCTGTACTCAGCAGAAGTCAATTAGAAGATACAATATTAAAAGATATACCTCATACAATAGCAATTAAAGTCATATGGTTTCTAGGAATAAATCTAGCAAGATGTGGATGGCCATCATTTTAAAAGTCGTAAAATTTTATGGAACAACATCAAAAGCAAACTAAAAAGAGTGATACATTCACAGATGGAAGGATCTTTTTTTTTTTTTTTTTAAATTATTTTTGGCTGTGTTGGATCCTGGTTGCTGCACGCAGGTTTTCTCTAGTTGCGGCGAGCGGGGGCTACTCTTTGTTGCGGTGCATGGGTTTCTCATTGTGGTGGCTTCTCGTTGTGGAGCATGGGCTCGAGGCGTGAGGGATTCTGTAGTTGTGGCTCACGGGCTCTATAGTACAGACTCAGTAGTTGTGGTGCACGGCTTAGTTGCTCCGTGGCATGTGAGATCTTCCCGGACCAGGGCTCGAACCCGTGTCCCCTGCATTGGCAGGAGGATTCTTAACCACTGTGCCACCAGGGAAGTCCGTAAGGATCTTAAAGTGGGTAATTCTCTCCAAATTGTGTAATGTCAATCAAAATTCCATTATGCTTTTCAGTGGAATTTGACAAATTGACCTTAAGTTTTAATGGAAGGATCAAAGGCCATTAATAGCTTTCTACGTTATAAGGGAGGATTAACTTTAATGTAAATTTCACTGAGGGCACAAACTGTGGTTTACTGCTGCATTTCTTATTCCTAAAACAGTGCCTGGCACATAGGAGGTACTCAGATAAATACATATGGAATTAATTAAAAGTGTTATTGACATACAAATAAACAGACCATCAGAACAGAGAACCCAGACATACACTCTATTTGTAAGGGAACTTGGTAAGGTCACAGGTATGGCTTTATAAGTGGGAAAGAGGTGGTTAGGAGGAAGAGTACCTTTTCAAAAACCAGCAGTGGGACAACTAGTTTTCTATCTGTATGGGAGTGGGGAAAGAATGTTTTTAATTCCCTCCTCATACCATACATAATGTGAAAAGCAAAACTATAAAATTTTAGAGGAAAACATAGGAGTTTTTCTGTGATATCAGTGTATGAAAATTTTCATTAGGCACAGAATAGAAAGGAAAAGATTGATGTGTTTGATAACATTAAAATTGAAAACTATTCTGTTGGCCAAA
Source organism: Balaenoptera borealis (assembly GCF_965194805.1). Lineage (NCBI taxonomy): Eukaryota > Metazoa > Chordata > Mammalia > Artiodactyla > Balaenopteridae > Balaenoptera > Balaenoptera borealis. The sequence continues at coordinate 117,394,539 of NC_138866.1, read as the reverse complement.
AGGTTCATTAGTTTTTTTCCGTAAGATGGCTCTAGTAGCACTCAGTTGTCTTTAACTTCATTCAAAACAATTTTGTTAGATTGTATGTGACAGTTGAAATATCAGCATGCATTTAAAAAAAGATTTATCAAAATTGGTAAATTTTTGTGTAGCCATTTTAATATTGAAGATGGAAGAAAACATTTTTGGCATATTATGCTTTATTATTTCAAGAAAGGTAAAAACACAACTGAAACGCAAAAAAAGATTTGTGCAGTGTATGGAGAAGGGGCTGTGACTGACCGAACACGTTAAAAGTGGTTTGCGAAGTTTCGTGCTGGAGATTTCTCACTGGACGATGCTCCACAGTCATGTAGACCAATTGAAGTTGACAGTGATCAAATCGAGGCATTAATTGAGAACAGTCAACATTATACCACACGAGAGATAGCCGACATACTCAGAATACCCAAATCAAGTGCTGAAAATCATTTGCACCAGCTTGGTTATGTCAATCGAAATGGCCTACCACCAACCACACCAAAGGCTGGTCTTTATCCAAAGAAGGTGATGTGTATTCGGTGGTATTGGAAGGGAGTCCTCTATTATGAGCTCCTTGTGGAAAACCAAACGGTTAATTCCAACAAGTACTGCTCCCAATTAGACCAACTGAAAGCAGCACTCCATGAAAAGCATCCAGAATTAGTCAACAGAAAATGCATAATATTCCATCAGGATAATTCAAGACCACATGTTTCTTTGATGACCAGGCAAAAACTGTTATAGCTTGTGGACTTCCCTGGTGGCGCAGTGGTTAAGAATTGCTTGCCAAAGCAGGGGACACGGGTTCGATCCCTGGTTCGGGAGGATCCCACGTGCTGCGGAGCAAATAAGCCCGTGCACCACAAATACTGAGCCTGCGCTCTAGAGCCCGTGAGCCACAACTACTGAGCTCATGTGCCACAACTATTGAAGCCCGGGCACCTAGAGCCTGTGCTCCACAACAAGAGAAGCCACTGCAATGAGAAACCCGTGCACCACAACAGAGTAGCCGCCTCTCGCCGCAACTAGAGAAAGCCTGCACGCAGCAGTGAACACCCAACGCAGCCAAAAATAAATAAATTTATTTAAAAAAAAAAAACTGTTACAGCTTGGCTGGCAAGTTCTGATTCATCTGCCATATTTACCAGACATTGCACCTTCAGGATTTCCATTTATTTTGGTCTTTACAAAATTTTCTTCATGGAAAAAATTTCAGTTCTCTGGAAGACTGTAAAAAGCATCCAGAACAGTTATTTGCTCAAAAAGATAAAAAGTTTTGGGAAGATGGCATTATGAAGTTGCCTGAAAAATGGCAGAAGGTAGTGGAACAGAAGGGTGAATACGTTGCTCAATAAAGTTCTTGGTGAAAATGAAAAACGTGTCTTTTATTTTTACTTGAAGACCGAAGGCACTTTTTGGCCAATCCGATAAAAGCCAAAAGTCTGAAAAAACCAAGTCTGAAAAACTGTCACAGCCAAGAAGAGCCTAAGGAAACACAATGACTGAATGTAATATGGTTTCCTGCGTGGAATTTTGGGAAAGACAAAAGATATTAGGTAAAAACTAAGGAAACCTAAATACAATATGGACTTTAGTTAATATATCAATACTGGTTTATTAATTGTAACAAATATATTGGTGTGTTAAAAAATAGGGGCAGCTTGTCAATCAGTGGGGCTTAACCGCTGGTTGTGGCCAGGGAAAGAAACAGTCAAAGAGAGCCCTGCCGAAATCACTGCCATCCCAGAGTGACTATGCATGCTCAAGGCTGCTCCATCTAAGAGCAACGTTAGTTGTTTCGCAGTGTGGGGAGAAAACAGACTTCACTAGACTCATCAAGCCAATCACTAAACAAATAAGCAAAAAGCCAGAGAACCAATACCTAGTCTTGCTATGTTACCTAAAATGTCTAGTTTCCAAAGGGAAAAAAAAGAATGCAAGACATACAAAGAAAGGAAAACCTACATGTTTGGGGAAATAGGCAACAAAAACTGCCAGTGAGAACAATCGCATATTAGATTTAATAAAGACCTTAAAGTAGCCATTATAAATATGTTCAAAGAACCAAAGGAAACCATGCTTAAAGAAAGAAAGGAAGAAGTGTTGACAGTGTCTCATCAAATAGAGAATATAAAGAGATTATTAAAATTAATGACTTTTTCAGTAAATTTCAAAATTTTTCAATAAAGATATCATTAAAAAGAAAAAAAATAGGGACAGCTAGCTGTGAGATATGTGGGAACTCTCTATACTATCCTCCAATTATTCTGTAAGTCTTAAACTTTTCTAAAAATTAAGTTTTTATTTATTTATTTGGCTGCACCGGGTCTTAGATGCGGCATGTAGGATCTTTGTTGCGGCATGCGGGATCTAGTTCCCCGACCAGGGAGGATTGAACCCGGGCCCCCTACCTTGGGAGCGTGGAGTCTTAACCACTGGACCACCAGGGAAGTCCCTTAAGTTTTTTTTAAAAAAATACTATAACCAAAGTGGGAAAAGAAAGTCAGATTGGGAGAAGATATGAGGCCCAGAGTACCCAAAGGATATATAAAGTTCTACAAACCAATAAGAAAAGACTAAAAACTAGTCCTGTTTTGTAAAACATCAGAAATTATCAGGTGAAATTGACTAGGGCTAAGAAATGTTTAGTTAAACTATAAAAATGAGTCACAGTCATTAGCAAAGTAGTTAACAGCTTTGATGTCAGACTTGGGTTTAAAAATCAGCTCCATCATTTATGACTTTGGGGGGGTCCTTGAGTGGGTCATTAACTCTTTCCATCTATTTCTTCACCTGTAAATGATAAATAACACCTTTACAGGGCATCAGAGACTGAGCATCCAATTAACTACAGCTATTCTTCATGACTATTTAAGAGAGCTATTTAAGCAAAACATCAACTGCCCATGCATTTCCCTTTATTTTGTGTAGTTCAGGGGCTTACTAGATTCAACATACTGTTCAGACAAATTCTACTACCCCACGTTCCCGTATCATAGTAAAAACTTCCTGTTAAGATGTATTTCACAGGAATTCCCTGGTGGTCCAGTGGTTAGGACTCCACACCTCTGCTTGGGACCCGGGTTTGATCCCTGGTCAGGGAACTGAGATCCCAAAAGCCACGTGGCATGGCCAAAAAACAAAAGTATTGCAATATGATATTTAAAAAAAATAAAAATAGTCAAGAAATAGAAAGATGAAATACAGTAGCATCTATTGAGAGAGGTGCTCTGAAGCATTTCTAGAAACACACCTATGACACTGCTTACTACTATACTATTAGTGACAAGAAAGTGGATTTTGTCTTTTTCCTTAACCTTTGAATCTGTGTTTGGCTAGGACTAATATCATGCCTTCACTATTAATAAAAAACAGATAAACTATAATTTTAGTAATAAAAAGGTTCAGCCTCAAAAAAAAACAACTAACTTATAGAAAAATGTATGTTCACCCAGATAAGAATGGATATTTCACCATGATGTTCAATAGTACTTCTAATTTATGTTGTCCCCCAACCTTGTTTTTTGTTGAAATGTCTAGAAGAGCATACTTAATACATATATATTATGGTTGTCAGGCAATTCGTTGAATTCATGAATTCAGTGGCAAATTATTTTATATTATCTAGTGCTTTCTTTTTTTTTACAATTGCAAAAATCTACTTTTCATTTTTTATTGAAATATATTTGACATATAACCTTGTGTAATTTTAAGGTGTTCAACACCTTATAATGTATAGTTAGATCATTTATATATTATAATATTGCCATTGTAGCAATACTTAGCACCTCTATCACATTTCATAATTATTCTTTCTTTTTACTAGTTGGAATAATCAAGTTCTAGTCTCTTAGGAAGTTTGATGTTTATAATACAGTATTGTTGTCTATATTCACTGTACTGTGTGTTATATCTCTAGGGCTTATTTATACTTGTTGCAAGTAAACTTAACATCTTTCCTGTCCTCCCACCTCCTATCCCCAAGTAACCACCATATTACTCTCGAGTTTTACAAGTTTGGCTTTTTAAAATTCCACATATAAGTGACATCAGACAGTACTTCTCTAACTTATCTCGCTTAGCAAAATGTGCTCAGGGTTTATCCATGTCGTCTCAAATGGCAAGATTTCATTCCTTTTTATAGTTGAATAATATTCCATTGTTATTATATATAACACATTTTCTTTGTCCATTCATTCATTGGTGGATGCTTAGGTTGTTTCCATGTCTTGGCTATTGTAAATAATGCTGCAGTGAACATGGGGGTGTAGATATCTTTTCAAGGTAGCATTTTCGTTGTCTTCAGATAGATACCTAGAAGTACTTATTTATTATTTATCTTTGATGTCTGGATCATATGGTGGTTCTACTTTTAATTTTTTGAGGAACCTCCATACTGTTTTCCATAGTGCCTGCACCATTTACATTCCCACTGACAGTGCGTAAGGGTTACCTTTTCTTCACATCCTTGCCAGCACTTGTTACCTCTTGTCTTCTTGATGATTGCCATTCTTAACAGGCATGAGGTGAGCTCACTGTGATTTTAATTCGCATTTCCCTGATGATTAGTGATATTGAGCATCTTTTCATGAACCTATTGGCCTTTTGAAAGTATTCTTTGAAAAAATGTCTGTTTAGTTCTTCTACTCACTTTTTAATCAGATTGGGGTTTTTTGTTTGTTTTTCTGATATTGAGTTGTATGAGTTTTTTAAATATGTTTTGGATATTAACGCTTTATCTGATACATAGTTTGTAAAAATTTTCTCTCATTTTGTAGGTTGCCTATTCATTTTGTTAATTGGACCTTACTGTGCAAAACCTTTTAAGCTTGATGTACTCCCATTTGTTGCTTTTGTTGTTTGTACTTTTGTTGTCATATCCAAAAAAATCAATGCCAAAACCAATGTTGAGAAACTTCTTCCCTATGTTTCATTCTAGGAGTTTTATAGTATCAGATCTTATGTTTGAGTCTGTGATACATTTTGAGTTAATTTTTGTGAGTGATGTAAGGTATGGGTTTAATTTCATTGCTCAACATATGTTAATCCAGTTTCCCAGCACCATTTGTTGAAGAAACTGTCTTCTCCACTTTGGGTGCTCTTGGCTCCCTTGTTGAATATTAGTTGACCATATAGGCTGGGGTTAATTCTGGGCTCTTTATTCTGTTCTTGCTCTGTGTGTCTATTTTTGTGCCAGTACCATACTGTTTTTATTACTGTAGCTTTGTAGTACAGTTTGAAATCAGGAAGTGTGTGATACCTCCAGCTTTGTTCTTTTTCTTCAGGATTACTTTGGCTATTTGGGGTCTTTTGTGGTTCCATACAAATTTTAGGATTTTTTTTCTATTTCTGTGAAGAATACTGTTGATATTTTGATGGGGATTGCATTGAATCTATAGATGGTTTTCAGTATTATAGACATTTTAACAATATTAATTCTTCTGATCCATGAGCACAGATATTTTTCTATTTGTTGTGTCTTCTTTGATTTCTTTCAGCAGTCTTATAATTTTTGTTGTACATATCTTTCACTTCCTTGGTTAAATTTATTCCTGGGACTTACCTGGTAGTCCAGTGGTTAAGACTGTGCACTTCCACTGCAGGGGGTGTGGGTTTAATTCCTGTTCAGGGAACTAAGATCCCACATGCCACGAGGCACAACCAAAAAAATTAAAAAAAAAAAAAAAACTCCTAAGTATGTTACTGTTTCGATGCTGTTGCAAATGGGATAGTTTCATTTCTTTTTCATATGTTTTCTCCTTAGTGTATAGAAATGCAACTAATTTCTGTATGTTGATGTTGTATCCTGCAACTTTACTGACATCATTGATTAGTTCCAACAGTTTTTTAGTAGAGTCTTTGGGATTATCTTTATACAGGATCATATCACCTGCATTTCTATATACAGGAAGAGTAACTTATTCTTCCCCAATTTGGATGCCTTTTATTTCTTTGGCTTGCCTAGTTACACTATCTAGGGCTTCCAATACTATATTGAATAAGAATAGTGAGAGTGGACATCCTTGTCTTATTCCTGATCTTAAAAGAAAAGCTTTCAGTCTTTCTCCATTGAGTATAATGTTAGGTTTGCATTTGTTACACATGACCTTTATCATGTTTAGGTATGTTCCTTCTATACCCAATCTGCTAAAGGTTTTTATCATGAAAGGATGTTGTATTTTGTTAAATGTTTTTTCTGCATCTATTGAGATGATCAAGTGACTTTTATCTTTCATTTTATGAATATATATTATGTTTATTAATTTGCATATGTTGAACCATCCTTGCATACAAGGCATAAATCCCACTTGGTCATGGTGTACAATCCTTCTTAAGAGTTCTTGAATTCAATTTGCTGATACTTTGTTGAGAGTTTTTGTTCCTATATTCATCAGGGATATTGAACTATCGTTTTCATTTCTGTAGTGTCCTTATCTGGCTTTGGCTTCAGGGTATTGCTGGCCTCATATCAATAGAATCAGTTTGGAAGTATTACCTTCTCAAATTTTTGTAAGAGTTTGGGAAGGATTGATGTTGATTATTCTTTGAATGTTTGGTAGAATTCGCCAGTGTAGCCATCTGGTCCTGGGGTTTTCTCTGTTGGGAGGTTTATTATTACAGACTTAATCTAGTTGGCTATTATTGATCTGTTCATATTTTCTATTTTTTCCTGATTTAGTCTTTTTTTAATTTATATTTTATATTGGAGTGTAGTTGATTAAGAATGTTGTGTTAGGGCTTCCCTGGTGGTGCAGTGGTTGAGAATCTGCCTGCTAATGCAGGGGACACGGGTTCGAGCCCTGGTCTGGGAAGACCCCACATGCCGTGGAGCAACTAGGCCCGTGAGCCACAACTACTGAGCCTGCGCATCTGGAGCCTGTGCTCCGCAAGAAGAGAGGCCACGAGAGTGAGAGGCCCGCGCACCATGATGAAGAGTGTGGCCCCTGCTTGCCACAACTAGAGAAAGCCCTCGCACAGAAATGAAGACCCAACACAGCCAAAAAAAAATTAATTAATTAATAAAAAAAGAATGTCATGTTAGTTTCAGGTGTACAGCAAAGTAGTTCAGTTATACATATACATGTATCTATTCTTTTTCAAATTCTTTTCCCATTTAGGTTATTACAGAATATTTAGCAGAGTTCCCTGTGCTATACAATAGGTCCTTGTTGTTATCTGTTTTAAATATAGTAGTGTGTATATGTCAATCCCAAACTCCCAATTTATTCCTCCCCTTTGGTAACCATAAATTTGTTTTCTAAGTCTGGGAGTCTTTCTGTTTTGTAAACAGGTTCATTTGTATCCTTTTTTTTTTTTTTTTTTTTTTTAGATTCTGCATATAAGTGATATCATCTGATATTTGTCTTTCTGGGTTTTTTTTAAATATTTATTTATTTAGGCTGCACTGGGTCTTAGTTGTGGCATGTGGGCTCTTAGTTGCGGCACGCGTACTTCTTAGTTGTGGCATGCTTCTTAGTGGCGGCATGCAGACGCTTAGTTGTGGCATGCGAACTTTTAGTTGCGACATGCATGAGAGATCTAGTTCCCTGACCAGGGATCAAACCTGGGCCCCCTGCATTGGGAATTCGTAGTACCCACTGGACCACCAGGGAAGTCCCTTTCTCTGTCTGACTTACTTTACTCAGTATGACAATCTCTAGGTCCATCCATGTTGCTGCAAGGGGCATTATTTTGTTCTTTTTTATGGCTGAGTAATATTCCATTGTATATATGTACACATCTTTATCCATTCCTCTGTTGATGGATATTTAGTTTTCTTCCATATCCTGGCTATTGTAAATAGTGCTACAATGAACATTGGGGTGCATGTATGTTTTCAAATTATGGTTTTCTTTGGGTAGGTGCCTGGGCATGGGATTGCTGGGTCATACAGTAGTTCTATTTTTAGTTTTGTAAGGAACCTCCACACTGTTCTCCATAGTGGCTGTACCAGTTTACATTTCCACCAACAGTGTAGGAGGGTTCCCTTTTCTCTACACTCTCTCCAGCATATATTATTTGTAGATTTTTTGATGATGGCTATTCTGACCAATGTGAGGTGATGTCTCGTAGTTTTGATTTGCATTTCTCTAATAATAATTAGTGATGTTGAGCATCTTTTCATGTGCTTTTTGGCCATCTGTATATCTTCTTTGGAGAAATGTCTATTTAGATTTGGGTTGTTTTTGATTGGGTTGTTTTGTTTGTTTTTGATATTGAGCTGCGTGAGCTGTTTGTATATTTTGGAGATTAATCCCTTGTGGGTAACATCATTTACAAATCCCATTCTGTGGGTTGTCTTTTCATTTTAGATATTTTAAATATAGTAGCGTGGATGCATCAATCCCAAACTGTGAACTTATCCCTCCCCTTTGGTAACCTTTGGTAACCAGAAGTTTATTTTCTTAGTCTGTTAGTCTGTTTCTGTTTTGTGAGTAGGTTCATTTGTATCCTTTTTTTTTTTTTTTTTTTTTTTGATTCCACGTATAAGTGATATCATATATTTGAAGTGATTATTGGTATCACTCCTTTCTGTCTCCTTTCTTTTTTTTTTGTTTCTACCTTTGTAAAGTGGTGGTTTTCCTTAGTGATTTGCTCAGTCTTCCCCCCACTCCCACCCTTTTTTTTTTTTAATGTTTCATGCCTCTAGATTTTTGTTCTGTGGTTACCTTGTGGCTTATAATATATCTCATAGGTAAAATAGTTCTTTTCATGCTGTTGATAGCACCTTGTTCTCATTCACCTATAAAGATTCAACAATTTTTACTCCTCCCCTTTTATACTTTTGATGTCCCAATTTACTTCTTTTTATGTGTACTTTCATTTGTTTTTATGTCACTAATTAGCATCATTCTGTTTCAGCTGAAGAACTCCTTTCAGCATTTCCTGCATGGCAGGTTTTGTTTGTCTGGGAAAGCCTTTATTTCTCCTTCATAGCTGAAGGTCAACTTCGCTGGATAAAGTATTCTTGGCTGGCTGTATTTATCTTCAACACTTTGAATATGTCATTCCACTCTCTCCTGGCCTGTAGAATTTCTGCTGGGAAATCCGCTGATAGCCTTGTGGGGATTCCTTTGTAGGTTACTTTTTTTTTTAACCCCTGGATGCCTTTAAGATTTTTTCTTTTTTTTCTTTGATTTTTGACAGTTTCATTATAGTGTGTTTTGGAGGTTTTTTTGCATTGAGATAATAGGGTGTCCTGTTAGCTTCTTGGACTTTTATATCCAATTCCCTCCCCAGGCTTGGGAGATTCTCAGCTATTATTTTTTTAAATACACACTCTCTGCTCCCCTCTCTCTCTCTGCTCCTTCTGGTAGACCATTATTCTTATATTTATTTTCTCGTCATATATGAGAGTTCTCGTAGGTTTTCTTCACTTTTTAAAAATCTTAGTTCTCTCTCCTCCTGAGTCGTTTCTAAATTTCTACCCTCCGAGTTGCAGATTCTTTCCCAGATCTCATCTGCCTTATTTCCTAAGCTTTCTATACATTCTTGATCTCATTCATTGAATTCTTCAGCTCCAGAATTTGTCTGGTTCTTTTTAAAAATTTCAGTATATTTGGTAAACAACACCTTACATTCAGTAACTTTATTTCTATATTCTTGAATTGCCTGAGTTTTCTTGTAGCTCAGCAAATAAATCCTTCATCACAGCTGTTTTTAATTCTTTATCAGATCACAGTATTCTGTGCCTTCGGGTTCAGTTGCTGGAGAATTATTGTTTTTCTCATTGTGATACCATATCACCGTGATTTTTCATAGTGCTTGGTAAAATGTGCCCCTGCCACATTTTTCTTTTATTAGTTGCTTACTTTGTTCAACACTGGCAATTAGAAACCTTGCTTTTATTCTCCAGAAGGTGGCACCATAGCTCAAGTTTTCGGTTTCTCTACCTGAGCTGGCTCTGGGGCTGTGCTAGGGAGTGCCTGTAAAAAAGCTGGCAGCAGAGTGGGCACGTGTGGGCTCAGCCCCTGTGGTTGCCCACAGCCTGGCAGGGAGATCCTCCACTGCGGGGAGCCCCCAGAGGGCCATGCATGGACCTCCTGCTGAAATCTGAGGCAGACGGCAGGGAGTGAGATACTTCAGTGCCCTTTGTTCTTGTCTCCCTCTTTCCACTTCCACTCGTCAGGGAGGTGGCTCCTGAGGAATTCGTGCTGCTGGAGAGAAACAGGTTCGTCCAGCTGTGACCAGCCAGGCAGCCCCATAGAGGCCTCTGTGAGGGAGGTGGCCGCTGTCCCTGGCAGTGGGCGCCCAGTGTGCTCCTGCTCCTCCTCTGCCTCCAAACTGGTCTCCGTCCCGCTCCCCACAGTGTGCCTGGTTCTCTGTCGGGCTGGCTGGACTCCTGTCCACCCGGTGCTGCACTCTCCAGTCTAGCTTCCCACCGCGCCCACAGCAAGTGGGGCTGAGGCAGGCCCAGCAGCTCCCTTGGATCTGCAGCCCTCTCCAAGGTCCATCCACCTAACCTTCCGAAGGGCTCATCGGTAGAAATCTTTTGGATGTTCTGGTGTAATGTACAGGGGTACTTTTATTCAGTTATGAACGACCCATTAGTTGTTCCGTTTTTTTCCCTCTTTTATTTACAACTCACACTGCCGTGATGCTGCCATCACTTGCTCCTCTACCTTATATCTATGCATGTGAGTTGGGTATAATATCAATAATTTAAAATTTTCATACCTGGAGACTGATGAGTGCTGGGCTTGAAACCCTAAGTTGAATGAAGTAAAAGGAAGATTCCAAATCAAACACAGTCTGTGTGTGAAGGATTGCCCAGGGGCTGCAGTACACCCAGTGGGCTGGGAGAATATTCCTGGTTTTCAGCAGAGGAAATAGCCCCTTTTGAAGCTGTTCCTTTGCATGCTGAAACAGGTATCAACGTGGTGAGAGAAATTTCTAGTGCTTTCTTTTAATTCATCCCACAAATGTGCCAGCTAAATGCAAGGCACAATGCTAGGTTCTGGGACTAAGTGTTAAATTACTATCACACAACCTTGTATTTCTTAGTGCTTTTTGTTTCAATTCTTTTGGTATATCTAAATGTCAGAAAGTACATACATACAAAATTCAGAACACCTTCCTAAAATGGTTTTAGTATTGGCCAGTCTCTGACATCTTTATTTATTTTGAAAGTTTGAATTGTCAAATATATGTCTAAAGTGCATTCTTGCAGCTAATCAATAGCAGCATTTGTTTTGTTTATAAACCCTTAAGAAATATTCAGACAAGAAGTAGAAAAGTCACAATAAAAAGCAAAGCGTGATCTAGATATATTCTTCCTTAATCACCCAAGACAAATACATGCATGAATTAGTTTATAAGTATACAAGAAATATACAAAAAAAATAGCATTATAAAAAAGTTCATACGGCATGAGAAAGAGGGGTCTTTCTCTGCTATTAATATTAAATATGGCAAGGTGTATAATATAAAAAAAGTTTGTAGAATCCTAGATATCTTTGGAGCCATGGGGGAATCTTTATGTAGGCCAGTGTATGATGATATATCTGAGGTCTGTGGTATTCAACAAAGCTGGAGTTCTACAAGATGATTCATTCAGAAGACTCCTTCTGGTATTGCTTTGGAGACATCACCAACACAAGTGAAAATGTTCTTTTGTTATTGGGACTGTCAATTCATGGTTTCTTGCGCCTAAAATGAAAAAAAATGAAAACCAGCATTTAGTGCTGAATTTTGCAATGAACCTTTAGGAGGGCTTTGAGAGAATTCCTGTTTTATCATGGGAAGAGTTAAAAGTCCTTCAAAGAAAGCAAATAACTTATAAAATATGCTTATCTAGTATTAAATTTAAAAAACAGAACTTTCCATCTTTATCCTGTTGCATTGACTTTCCAAACTGCCTAAGGAATACGTGTGTCAAAAATGGACACATGGACCTGTATAGGTAGATATTTGAAAAGCAGCGGGTTTGATTAATATGGGGAGAAAAATGGGCCATAAATTCTGCCATTCTGTTTTATTTTAGCGAACACTTTTTGCTGTAACAAGAGGGGAATTAGGAAAGAATGAATTACACGAGGAGCTGTCATCCCTGACTCCAGCCTCCCATCCTCATAGCTGATCTCAGTTCAGCCTCTGAAAACTTTATGAGCACAGGCAAAAACAGGAACAAGAGCGAATGTTCTTACAGCTCTAATTGCTCTTATTCAGCACCCCCCGCCCCCGCCCCCGGGTTCTCAGCACTGCTACTGCCTAGCGCAGTCTGCCAGTAGGGCCCAGATATTCCAACGGGCAAACAAAAACCACATAGGTCCTCTAAAAAAAAAAAAAAAAAAAAAAAAAGTGGTTGGTAGGGAGAAGGGGTGGTGGGGAGGGAAAACACAGAGAGAAAGGCCACACATGGTCGGTACTCACTTGGGTTGTGCGTGGTGCTGATATCCAGGCCCCAGCTGAGACCCTGCTCTCATCTCTACAGCCACAGAACACTGAGAGAAAAACCACAGAAGAGGAAAGATTAGCTCCTCTCAGCAGTCTATTAAACAGACCTATTTAGATAGATTCAACCAAGGTGAAATCCAACATTGCTTTCTAGTCCAGTGCAGATACGTATGTTAAAATACCAATCAGGTACTTGAAATTTATTTGATGTGCCACAAAAATTGTGAGGTAGAAGGGTCTTTAGAGATCATACAGGTAAATCTCCTCATTTTCTATCAGGAAGAAGAAAGTGGCAAAGGCTAGAGCTTGGCCGGCTGACCCCCACCTTCCCATGATCTTTATGTGAATCTCTCCTCAGGAGTTAACAGTTGCACAGGGAAGTTCTTCTCCTGAGAAGATTCCCATCAGTTTGATGGGCATTCTTGTTATTCTAGGGTGATGCTCTCTGACTGGATTCTTGGGCCCTATCCCTCTACACTCAAAACGGGCTTTGCACTGAAGAGCTCCAGGAAAACCAGAGCAGAAAGACAAATACCTTCTCCGCTGTGCTGGGGACAGGCCTACAGGCTGCACTGGCCATGTGGGATCAGACCTTAGTTGTTTGTTTCAAAGAGCATGAAAAGCTACAGCTGTAGGGCTTCAAATATGACATCCCTAGCAAATACTTCGTCCTCCTACCCTTGTTTCTACGTCGGTCCATTCAGACTCTGTTCCATCTGGTTGGGCAGGTGCTCCTGTGGAAGATCTTCGTTTTCGACTACAGAAAAAGGGAAAACACAATGCAACAGTTATTTTTTGTATCTAAGAACAGGAAATATATTAGAAATTGGGAAATACCATATATACTCCTTCAGAGAATTGATACATTTTACAGGCTAGTCTGTTCCTCAAGAATGAGCAGCTAAGAAAATGACAGCCCTCTAAAGAAAGGAATTTGATGATCACTCACCCAGTTGGTGATTCTTGTTTCAAAGTCTCAATTTCAGTAAACTGGACGGATTGTCCACCACCCCTTGTTTTATAAACATCACCCTACAGCCAAGAGAAAAGGTCACCATTACACTTTTTATACATCCAAAGGATAAATTTAATTTGATATACATATGTATGTTTAAGACTCTGTTTTATGGAAACTCCCATCCACAAAGCCAGATGGTGCTTGGACTGCTGGGTCTGTACTGTTAAAATACTTTAAAGATTTGTGTACATATCTCTCACTAAACAAAAGAAGTCCAATGCAATATAATTAGTAGCATTCTTAATTGCAGAAAATAACATTCCTTTTTATTCAACCTATAATTTAAAAACTACACTAGAGATCAAGAAATCTGTCAGAAATTTGTAAATGTTAGAAGGCAATATACTTTCTTCTCTGGATGTACCCCTCCTCTCATATTCAAATAACAGTACAGTTGTTTTTGTTTTTGTTTTGCCGCACTGTACAGCTTGTGGGATCTTAGTTCCTGGTCCAGGGATCGAACTCGGGCCCTCAGCAGTGAAGGCGCAGAGTCCTAACCACGGACTGCCAGGGAATTCCCTCAAGTGACAGTACAGTCAAAGGTAGGAGTTCTTTGTTTGGTTTACTTCTTAAGTAGGGGTTAAAACAAAATACATATTAATTAAAAGCACATAATACATCTGGAGTTCCTCTAACAAATCTGAGACTCTAAGCGTCATTTGACGGAAAGGAGCAGATTTAGTTCCAATTTAGCAGATTCATAATCTAAGTAGTTACTTTAGTTTTCTAACAAAGAGGTTTTATCAAATACCCATTTAAGTTCCAGTTGACACTGCCTGTGTGTCATCAGAGGAAGAGTAAATGGTTTTTTGTTCAGTTGACTTTTTGAATATTTTCTTCTCTTGTGTAAATTTTTTACCTTAATTAGCTTAGTTTCAATCTCCCCATCGGAGGCTAGTTCCTGGTGGGTCAGCATGTACTTCTCACACTTAGCTAGTGCCTTTTCATTTGCAACAGATACAGTGATGGCATGAGGGACATGTGGCTGCATGACTGTTTCAGTTTGCAGGTTAGAGGCAGGCTTATGATCTACCCATCTGTCTCCCGCAGAGCGTGATCGTCTGTGTCGCAGACGAACTGGTGGTGCATTCTGATCAGGTTGAAAGAGGAATCAAGAAACAAGCATAACCCAGAATTAATTTAAGGGGGCTATTAGAAGTGCAGCAGTTTTGGCTACATTAGTTGGTGACAATATCAAAACAAATGCATGAACCTTTTCAAAAGCTAAACGTTACTCAGGCAATTCAAATGTTCTCTTTGTATTTAAACAAAACCAACGAACATCTTTTAACACCAGCTTGTGTATATGTATTATATATTCTACTAGGGAGCTTCCCTTTCAACAAAGAATGGAAGGAAAAGTTCTGGTCATGCCGCTAGTCTTTCCTGCATAGGTGGTATTCAGGACAAGTAATTCATTTTGCATTCTTAATCAAAAACCAGTATTTGTGCCTGTTATTGTGAGGTAATCTGTTAGGTCCATGACTATGTTAAAAGCTTCAGAAAGATCAGCAGAAGCCCTAAACATATCATAAGCCTCTAAACAAAAGAGAAAATACTCCTATTACAAACCAGGACCCTCCCCAAAGCTGATGGAGCTGTAGACTACAGAATGCTAAAGAACATAAGGTATAATGAGAACCTTGTGTATAAAATGATTAAAAGAATGTAAATAAAATACTTCTGAGTACTTTAAAAAATCTCAAAACAGAACTTTTTGAAAAGTTCAAAAAACAGTAATGGCTAAAACATACCAACTTTTTTCCCCCAAGCGTTTCATAAAGGTTCCAAGAACTAGATAAAGAATATACTGTCAAATCAGCCTCTATCATACAATGAAAAACTAAAGGCTTCCAGTAAAATGTTATATAACTTTAGGACAGTTAAATTTAGCACATTCAGCCTAAGGGGGGGAAAAAAAAAATCACATACAGAACATAGTTAATAGTTTCTTTGTAACTTTGCAAACATCTTTCTGTTTACAAAACTGAAAGGAAATGAAACAGTCTGCCACAGCCCAAATCCTTCCAAGCTGGTCAAGTATGAACATCTAATTTAAAATGCGTATATGGAGAACTGAAGTGTTTTTCCCTGTACGAGAAACAAGTGAAGCACTAGTGACAAATCAGGATACTAAAACATGGGCAACAGAGGTTGCCACTATGGATGCCCAAACCTCACAACAAGCAGGAAACTCCCCATTCTTAAAATAGCTTAATGCTGAAAAGGAAGAATGTGGCTCTCATGTCCTACCATTTAGCAAAGGTGACGGATTTCTCAAACACACTTAGCAATAAATACATTCTGAGACAAGCTTTGGAAAGATGACAGTCCTTACATTCTACTATCATTTATGAAATAAATGATATTTTAAATTTCTTCCTCACTGAAGTATAAATTCAGTCCACCTGACCTAATTTTTGACCAACAAACCTAGATGCATAGATACTAGCCTAAACTTTTCTCTGCTGCACTTCTAAAGAGATTTTGATTTCAAATGAAGAAGTTAAAGGACCTCTAGTAAATCCTCTTAAATATCTCATAGCCAAATTAGATATTACATTAATGTTGACCAGGCATAAGTAGGCCTTGAATAGTTTTCAGTCTATAGACTTGCATGAAATAAGGGGGATTTATTAGAGTTGATCAGAAAGACCAGCCACCATGATTTGCTCCCGAAAAGGGTTTAAAGCAAAATCTGCAAAGTAAAGAACTTAAGCGATTTTAGAATTATCCGTTGCCTTGGTAAATACCTTGTAATTCATCATCATCCCTTAATAATCAGGAATGCAGGCCACCTGAATGAAATTTTTCTGCACCCTAAATTATACAACAAGAAAATCTAAAGCAAATATTTACTGTAAGATTAAGTTGTTTAGAAGAAAAATTCTTAGAGATATATTAAAATTTTACTAAATGTAAATTCACAGTATTAACTTTGTCCACTTACTCAGATTCAAAGGAAAAGTTTACCTTAACCCTTAAGAAGAAAATATAGACATGACTTTGTTTAAACAAACACCCTTGAATGAGGCAGAGCCCTTGTAAATTGTAATAAAGGCCTTGAGATTAAAAGCAATGTATTGGAGATGGAAACCTTCCTTCAGCAGTTATAAAACAGCTGGCCTGGGCTCTTCAAAAAATAGTCAATGTCATGAAAATCAAAAAAGGGGAGGATGGACTATTTTATATTGAAAGAGATTAAAGAGAGATAATAACCACATATAATGTCACCTTGATAGGACCAAGGTTTGAAAAAAGAAAAGCCATTATTGGGACAACTGGGGAAATGTAAACATGAACTGTATGTTAGAAGGTACTTTTCAGGGTTAATGCTTTCTTAGGTGTGATGAAGATTGTGGTTATGTAGGACACGAAGTCTATGACTTACTGTCAAAGGTTCAAGAAAAAAAATATTTACAAATCTATTTTTCAAAATAAAAGTCTGGGAAAGCAATTTTAAAAATGAAAGTTCGAAAACAGCAAAAAGTCTAATTTGGGGAAGAGAAACCAAAATCAGAAATGGAAAACGTGCTCTTAAGACACTCAGTCACTGGCTTTGTGGGTGCTCATCAGTTTATGCAGCTGAAAAGCACATGTGACTCTGGGATGTGCCCCACTGACCTGCTTTCACTGAACACGAGGCAGTATTTCTGTGCCAAATGGGTTTAGGCTTTTTCAGATGAAGAGCTAGGCCTCAATTTCAGGGTGATTTGATCTTTCAAACTAACAGAAAAATTAGACCTTGTTTATATTAGAGCTCACCCATCTTTCCGTTGAACTTTCTGAACCAAGTTAAAAAAACACAGACGATTAAAATCTATTGCTACGATGCTTTAAAATAATACTGGCACTAACCCTGCTGCAGTGATCCTCTTCTATTTCTATCTCATTTCTGAGTGAAGGAACCACCTCCCTGCCTTCAGTCCAGTACATCCCTCGCCTTCTGTCTGACACGATACAAGTTTTACTTTGTCCTGGCTCCCGCTGCCTACGCCTTGCAATAGATGTGACATTGAGAGGTGTGTTGTACGCAGGAATTTTCTGCTCCCATTCCGAAATACAGGAAGCTACAGAAATGCTGCTGCAAGAGTTAGAGCGCCTATGTAGCTGTGGCTGGCTCATGAGTTGCTGGCCGTTGGAAATCTGAGCAATATAGTTACTAGAAGGCTAAAAAAATTGAAGAGAAATTAATGAGCAAGACTTGAAAAAGTGAAACAGTTCATTACTTTTCTATAATATTAGCACGGGAAGACAACATGATAATTTTTGTACTAAATTACTAACTTTTATACTAAATTTGTGTTTATACTAAATTTTAAAATATTTGTAAATAGAAATTTGAGAAAAATAATAATATAAAACAAAAAATTGATTCTCACAGAAATAGTCACCTAATCTGAACAAACTTTCTCTAGTACTACTAAGTTACTATACAACTACAAATAACTTACAGGTACTGGTGATGGAGAAACAGATCTTCGAGTAGCTTTTTCTCGATCGCGCTCCCGAGAGGGTCTCTCTGGCCTTTCAGTTTTGGGTTCAGTAACGATAGCCTTCAGTTGTTTCAGTTTTTCATCTTTCACCCAGAGTTTATTTTGCATCTCCAGCTGTTTGGCTGCCACTCGACGCTCCTGAAGATTATGTATGGCGATAAATATTCTAATTAATTCAGTTCTAGCAAACAAGTGCGCCAGTTTACCTGAACACTTTACTTCCTAAAGATGACAGTTCTCCAGTTCTTCATAATGCTTATTAATTTGTTGTGACTTGTAAGGGCAGAGGAAGGAAGGAACTGAATAGGGGCTGCTGTGGCCACCACCACTAAAACCCTACCCCAAGTACAAGTGATTCAGAATGCTACAATTAGAGGTGAATCATCCCTGACATGAGCACCGTGTGAATGACACTCACGCATTCTTTCTCCCACTTCATGGTTGTTTCTGTCACCATGCCTTGCAGCCTGGCTTCTAGTCTGCGCTTGTCAGAAAACTGTCGCTGAAGTTTCTGATTCTGGGTTTCCAGCTCCTGTTGCAGATTGCGCTTATCTTCTTCATAGATAGTCGTTGTTTTCTCTAAAATCTCAACCTGGGAAAGTAGCCCATTATGTTCAGCATTTGGTATGTAAACATTTCAAGTAGCTTTAAAATAATCTCTCTCATAATCTTCTTATGCAAGCATAGTTACGGAAAGAAAAATCACGGAGAAAGCGTTTCCTTCTAAAATTTCATCTGAATTCCCACCTCCATTCCTAGAAATGAGAACTTTTAAACAAGTTCCTCACTGGAAGATGAAGTTATAACTGATTTCATGTAAATTACTTTTCCTGAAAATTAAGGCCTAAAATTTAATTTTTAGGCTACTTTCAGAATAGAGAACACTATATTGGTTGAGATTAGCTTCTCTCTAGAATGAATGTGTACCCCCTAAATGATCCTCAGTAAATGAGAGAACAAACATTACACAGTAGTAAATCAAAAAGCAAGCTATAATCAATGCTACACTGTAGAACATTCTCTTCGATTGCTATAGAGTCTATCTCATAAAATTAAAGAGTGTATTATCCCTTTTATGCTTTTCACTCATATTTCCTCTTTTTGGGGATGGGATGAAGATTAGTAAATAACCAAATGATAACTCCCAGTAAGCAGCAGCTGCAGGCCAGTCTAGCAGAACGGCTAAGTCAGAGACCAGTGCTAAATATACATCCATTATAATACCAAAGCCAACCTTGTATTCTAAAGTTTTGTTTTTCTTCTCCAGTCGTTCAATTTCCGATTTCTGTCCTGAGATCACCTTTTCCTTTTCATTTAGTTTTCCTTGAACGTAATTTTCTTTATTTAAAACAGCATTGTCAAATTCTTGCAACAAAGCTTTAAAAGTAATAGCTGAAACAAGAGCATGCAGGCCAAGTTTACTCCGATTCAAAAATAACCAATGAAATCAACTTTTATGTGATGTGGGCAAGTTGTTATTTTTTTCTGAGCACATTTCCTCATTTCAAAATGGGGATTTAAATACCACTTATCTCACATTTTTCTTATGAAGATGATAAGTGTAAGTACATTCACTGAGCACTTACTATGTACCAAGCTGTTCCTGTCCTACATGATTTTCATACATTATCTCATTTATCCTTACAGCACCCTCTGAGGTAGGAGCAATTACAATCCCCATTTTGCAGATGGAAACTAGAAATAAAGGATTAAGTGATTTTCTCAAAGATAGTTATTATGATGTAATACATGTTAAATGCCTTGCAAATAAGTAACTAGTAGGAACTAAAAAGTAGCTGTTATCCCTTTGATCATCACTGTTGATTTTTGAAAGGGAGAAATTCATACTCACTTTTCTCTTTTGCTTTACTTTCTTGGAATATAAAATGATGCCTTGGGGACTGCTAAGTTCAGAGACAAAATAACCCTTCCTTGCAGATTCTATCCCAACATAGAACTGAATTCCCTGCAAATTTCTGGTGTTAAAATGACTGCAGTTTTGCCCTTACACTGTTTGTGAAACTCATCAATCATCATTTGTCGCAGGTGATGTCGTTTCTCGAGTGCTTCAACCAGCCTGGGGAGAGTCCGCTCGTCATTGATATCCAAAATTTCGCAGGATGGCAGAGGTGGAAAACTCTGCAAAACCACTTCTGAAACCAGCAGTTCTGTATTGAGTTATTAAAAATAAAAAGTTACTTACACAGGAAAAAATGTTATTCAAACAAGTTTTAACACTGTGGTAAGAGCCCCAGTCCAGTTAACATTGTACCTTGTTGGGCTGTCATTAATACTTCCTTAAAAATGTGTTATAAAGAAGGAAAAATGAAAAAAAGGTATATAATAAAAGAAATGTCACTTATACTTTGGTTCAGATTTTTTTTTGCACTTGTCTTTCGAGGGGAAAGGAAGTAAACAGTTTTCTTATGTGAAACAGATTTTTTTAAAAAGAGAGAGACAGAGACTCATCAGTGGGCAAATGACATAGCAGCTCATACCGTCTCCAACAGGACCTCCCCGGGCCTGGTTTCTGTATCGCCTTCCCGGCGTTAAACCACATATTGCCTTGTCTGTTGGTCTTGCTACTTCAACTTCTTGGGTCACTTCTGCAAATCTCATGACTTGCTAAGACACAAAATAAATGGGGTTTGTTTTTTTTAAACAAATAAGCGTATCCAAGTCTTTCTAAAGAAATTAGTAAATGAAACGGTAATAGATTGGTCATTAGTTCACTTCTGTAACTAATGGTTCTGTATCAGTTTAAAAAATGTTCAAAATGTTATTTTTCACATCCAAATGGTTGTTTTCTCTATAGAAAGTCAGACTCTATAAAGGCATTAAAATTACCAAGCTTTCTTCATAATCTTCGGCCTTTGGATTCACACACACGATCAGGCGTACTTTCCCTTCCCCGTCAAAGTAGTTCTTGAACAGATGGGTTAACTTTGAATCTCGATATGGAACCATCTATAAATATATTCAAATCCAAATACATAAGGCAGAAAATGCACACAAACAAAACTATACAAATGTCCAAAGGCTGCTGCTTACCTTGTTAGTTCCATACGTTTGGTTCTCTCTCAGGACCTCCATACATGTTCTTAGCGTCATTAGTGACTGATTAATGTTACCTGACAGAAAAATGTACACAGAAGACATTTGAAGACAACAATTGAGTAGCTAGAGTGTGGTCTGTTTGCCTATGAAATCCCTGCTTCATAGAACTAGTGGATGGAAATTACAAATGACAGATTTTAGTGGCTCAACTTAAAGAGCCGTCCATATCTGGCAGTGTTGCAGGAGAGGGTGAGTACCGTCCTTCGGGGACTCCTTCATAAAGACCCTCCACTGAATGCAGCATTATGTTTCATGACCCATAAAGTTTCTTCCAAATCTTAAATACTGTGATGTGAAAAGAGTATATTAGATACAGATGTTTAATATCCTCATAAGAAACTATTTTCTCTAAAGCATGACCATTTCAGGCTACAGTTGGCTCCATCCAGACACTGAAGTCTCCCCTGCACCAGGAGGAGCTCCTGTTTCTACCAGTCAAGTGTCTTGAGAGCCAACTAAATCTGTTCCCTCAGTATCTAAACAAGGGTTTCTTAGGCAGCATACTTGTTAGTCCTGGCCACTCGTTTGAATTTCTGAGTCAAGGCAAGTCTGACAGATCTATCAAGCCAACAATACAGGAGAGCTCACCTGCATAGACCCCAGAAGTACCTGAGAATTTTTTCATCCTGAAACCTTAAGGTCAGCTGACTCCACCATGCTTTCATTCTTAGCCACCTCTCAAAACACAGAGCTTGGGCTTCCCTGGTGGCGCAGTGGTTAAGAATCTGCCTGCCAATGCAGGGGACACGGGTTCGAGCCCTGGTCCAGGAAGATCCCACGTGCCGTGGAGCAACTAAGCCCGTGCGCCACAACTACTGAGCCTGCGCTCTAGAGCCCGGGAGCCACAACTAGAGAAAACCCGCACGCAGCAATGAAGACCCAACACATCCAAAAATAAATAAATAAAAATTAAAAGAACAAAAACAAAACCAAAAGACCACAGAGCTCATCTGCACCTCCGTGATATTCCATGATGCGTGCTTTATTTTTCTTGACCCCAACTCCCACTGCCTTTCCTCCTTTTCTTCCATTGTGTCTCCAAAATCGATATTCCTGTTAACAGACTTCCCTCATCCTCAGGCCTCTCACAGAATGATCCATTCACCTCTTTCCCTAATGCCAGGGGTTCCTAACCTGGGGTCCGTGTTGTCCATGGGTACACTTCAGGGAGTCTGCATACATGGATGGGAAATAAATTACATCTTTATTTCTATTGATCTCTGAAATTTAACTATTCCTTCCATTATGAATGTAGGCCAAAAACCTACAGTGGTGGTAGTAGTGCCACCTGTGATTTTTTAATCAGTAGAAGTCACAGATACTTTTATAACACTATGGTTTATTGCTGATCTCAAGATACTTTGAAATTATGCAGTTATTAGACATGCTGTTGGGATTTTATTTAAGGCCTTAATAAAGCACATAAATTATGACAGAGGTTTTAAGAATACTTTAAAAAACACATTTCAGTCTAATCGGTTTCCTTTTTAATCCTGTATTTTATGTTATACATTCTAAAATACCATTCTGAGTCGTGTGCACAAGCTTCACCCCACCCCATGGTGCAAAGCCCTGCAACCTTACTTTTATTTCCCAGAAGGGTGGTGCTTCCCCTGCAGCCCTGTAGTCTTGTGAATAAAAGTTGCTTGTTTTCTAAAGCCTGACATTTTAAAAGGATGGTGAGTAGAGGGAGGCCAGCAACATTTTCCTAGTTCCTTACTGCTGCCTTCAAATAGATGTGCCCCATACATGCCAGCTCCTGGGTCAACTTCAGGATCTAAGAGGAAGGTCACTCTGACCTGCCATCAGAGAGCCCCAGCCTCCTCAAGTCCAGTAATCTTTCTCTCTTTACCACTGTAACCACGCCCTGAACCTTGTCACTCAGAACTGCAGCACCTCTAGAAACCTGAGGCTAAACTATGCCCCAGGCACAATATCCTCTTCTTCTAGTTCTCACTCCCTAACCATGTCACACCTGTTCCCCATCCATATCAACACTGATAGTCCTTTCTGGTTTTCTCCCCAAAGCATCAGAACCCTCAGGTTTCTACTTTCCTCCCAATCCAGCTAGACCTCTTTTCCCATCAAGGTTAATCCTTCCTCTTGTGATCTGGATTCTGGATGCGCTGTCTTCTTATAAAGATGTGTATAAAGTGTGTGTGTGTGGTTAGTCATTCCATACTCCCTCAAGTCACCTAGCTACCCCCCCCCCCCGACTCTCTCCTTCCCAGTCTCTCTAAATTAATCATCTCAAGGACTTGTCCTCAAGGCCCTGCCCTCAGTTTGTTCCTCTTTGTTTTCCATGAATAATCTTATCTTCCCCATTGCTTAAATCATGCTTTTATTGGCAAAACCTAAACCTATAAACCTCAAGTCAAATCTCTTTCCTTCCAAATCCATGTACTTCTCTGCATCCAATTACTAGGCACCTACACTTGAATAAATGGAATATATCCAACACAAAACTCTTAACTGCCCATACCTGCACCTCAGGCTACTTCTCCTCAATCAAGATCTTCCTTGATTTACCCTCTTCTCTTCCTTCGTCTCCACATCCAGATGGGCCTACTTCCGAACTAGCTCTTAGTTTCGGCTGACCTTTGCCTCCAGGTGACACGCTGGCTCATCTGAATTACTGCAAGAGGCTCCTGACTGCTTTTCATCTCTCTAGACGTGCCTCTGGTAAATTAATCTGCTACACTGGGGAAATGGTCTTTCTAAAAGTAATCCTTCATTGACTGTGTAACAGCAGAAAGATACAGTTCTGAAAGTTCAGCCAACCTGGGTTTGAACCAGGCTCTAACCTTGGGAAAATTACTTAACCTCTTCCAATCTGAAAACTGGGTATGATACAACCCTGAAAAGTCACAATCAAGAAATCAAGCCCACGTATAGTAGATACTAGGACACACACTAGCCCCTTAGTAATTGGTAGTCACCATTATTCCTTCAAGAAAAAATTCAGACTTTCTAATATGATAGTCAAGGGTCTTAATGACCTTGCCTTGCCCTCCTGCCTCAGTGGTCACGGTTCACAAATCCACACCCTACACTTCAGCTACCATGACCCTGCCATGTTCTCTCAGGAATGATGCCTTTAATTCTATCCTCCTTCAGAGAGCTCACGCCTCAGTTTAAGTGTCAACTCCACACCTTCTTCCCCAAAGCCCCCCCTCACACACACAGCCCCAGAACGGCTGGAGCAGCCCTGCTCTGCACTCCCACAGCACCCTGTGCTCTCCTCCTTCATACTCTACTGAGACACTCTAGTTACCTGCCTCTCTTGTACTAGATGGGCTCTCTAGGGCAGGGTGCCATCCTTTATATCTGTGTTCAACTCCTGTAACACAGTAGGTACTCCATAAATGTTATTAACATAAAACATAACATGAATGGCTGTACTGAATGAAAGATTAAAAGAGAAAAACACACACAGATTTCCTTTCAACTGGCTTTTGTATTCAAAGATTTTTCCTATCTCCAGAAGCCAATCTTTACCACTTTGAATGTTGGAGTAACTATTCGATCACTTAATTTAATGCACCCAGTACTGACACACCAGCCATAGATATAGTAGACACTTTCAATATGAATATAACCTATTTTATATTTATTTTACTCAGTTTTCCTCATTCTTAAAGAAATCAATGTGTTGTAATAGATCAATACCAAACCAGCATAACTGAAGAAAAAGCACTGGTCACTTAGCCTCTAAATTTTTAGTCAAATTGAAGATAGTTATGCATAAACCACCTATCAATAAGTGACGATAAAGTGGCAGGGCAAGTTTTTGAAAGTTGTAGCAATAAGTAAGTACTATGCTTTGCTCACCAGCTTCACGTAACCTGTTCCCTTCTGCTTTTGTCCGGTTGGTTCTTTCACTTCCAGCAAGATCTACCAAGGACAACTGGCTAATAGTGATTTGTTCTTTTTCCTGAAGGGAAGATTATAATGCCAGTAACATAAGTTATAACTGGTTTACAGTGTTCTTTAAATATATTCAAATCAAATTAAGTCTGACGAATACAATGTTTGCACAATACAAAATGTATAGCAGGGGCGAAGGATACATGTTTTTGGGGAAGAGTTTGCTAAAAGCATATGATAAATATCCTCATGACATTACTTGCCCATTGTCTGGTCTTCTACATTATACTGTAAGCTCCACAAGAACAGGAGTTCTACCTTTTAACCACTTCATCTCCAGCACCTTGCACAGTGCCTAGCACTCAGCAGGAGCTCAATGTCTGCTAAATAGTGAGTCTACAGCAAGGCTAAATATCTGTATAATGAGATCTTTGATAATTTTACAGTCTAATAATTTCATAATACTCTAATAACTTATAAGAAATGAAAGTCAAGAGATACTGTAATATTAGCTGTGATTCCATGGAAAGCAAGTGTATAGAGACTTGACTTACAAGGATTTTCTAGCTAACATTTATCAAGTGCTGACTGTAAGCCAGGCAATGGACTAAAAACTTTACATGCCTCGCCTCCTTTAACCCTCACAGCATTACAAGTTTATTACAATTAGGTGAGACAAGCTAGTAAATGCCGAGGAATCAATTCAAATCCTGGCGGTCTTTAGTACCATGCTGTACCATCTACTCCTGCTACCTGAAAACCTTCGTGATATACCACAATTTCACAATATGTTTTGAATGGAATTACATTTTAATAGCTTAAAGTTATTAAATGATTTATATATTCAGGCTCAAATGCTGTTACTAATTGATATAAGCCTTGTAGCATGACAGGCCCAGCAGTAAAGCGTGATCAGCAGATGGGGGGCCCTACTGGCCTATCAGCCAAGAGGAGAACAATTTAGAATTGGCCACTCCTGAACTGTACCTAGCCTGGAAAGTTAACTGCTGACATTTAAAAACCATTAACTGAATTTCTACATACAAAATGAGTCTTCAGAGATAAAATAAAATATATGTTATGATTCATTGTTTTATCTCCTCTATTAGATATTTATAAAGATTTGTAAACCTTTTTCACAACAAAATTCCAGGTTCTAAGATTTAATAGCCAGTTTCCCAAAACTATACTACCTAATTAATGGAACATTTTTTTTTAAATGTCATCACCTACACATATATTAATTCTAGAGCAATATTCAGTGTAATGAAACCTCCATGATTTACCTCTGACTCACAAAATTAAGGATTCAGAACAAGAAAACACTCCACACATTAAATCTTTACCTGTAAGACATTGTCTCCATCTGCATCCAAGGGAGCCTGAACTAATTTAATGTTGAACACGCTATGGGAACGGCTGGACTCATGATTCAAATGTGTGTTAGCAATTCGTCGCTTTTTCTGGCCTACAGTGACAGAGAAATCACTGATCAAATCTCTACCGAGTCATTTCAGTGTACATACTTTCTACCAAACCAAAAAGTATTGTCAAATGAGAGCAGCAACTTGCAGGATTCTATTTATCACTGTATATATCTGTAATTCTAGCTCTGCTTCTAACCTCTCCAGAAAACTTCAAAAGCCTCCTCAGTAGACTTCACTTCTACTTCTGTACATCCTGCAACGTACATGTTATGGTTCTTATCTTCACGAAGCAACTTAGATTGTGGAGGTCTATGGGAAAGAAAAAACATTAGTTTCCTATATTATGAGATACTGATATTGCAACTTAAGACAAGGACTAAAATGTCAGGCAACATGACATCCATTCTTATAACGGGAATAAGCCTAAGCAAGACTCCAGAAGCATATTACACTTGGATAAGAATAAGGATATATAGTAAAAAGATTAGTTACATAACAGGACAACAGGAATCTATTTTGTTTTAAAAGCTTTGCTCTAATTTGTTCTAACAAAGCACATGAAACAACACTTACTAAACAACTAGAGATCAAAGTAGTAGTATAGCACCATCACATACATGCACAGGTTAAGCATCAAAATGTAGCATTTTCTTAATTTTAAAAGATCAACAGATAGAGCTGGTTCTGACTTCAGTGTCAACAAAAAACAAATTCAGAAGGAGTTTGGTATATACCAGGAGTGGCAATCCTTTCAAAGTGGCTGGTCAAGTTTTAGTCTAAGGTAGGTTGAGGATGGGAAAGGTGCTGCCTGTTTGGCCTCAGTCTTGTGAATGGTGGGGGTAGAAACATTTACCAGCCACCATTATTCAGCAAATGGCAGATTTCTCAGGGACCAAGGAGGGGCTTAGAAGTAGCAGCCGGCCCAGTACCAATGAAAAACCACCTACATGCAAACATGCCACAGATGCCAACCACTAGTATAACTGCACCCTTCTCCTTAAGAAAAGAGCACCATCACATACACAAAATCTGTGTTCCTCATGGGCGTGCTGCAACTATTCCACCTACCAAAGGAATAAGGTAGAAGTTACTGTTTCTATAGCAGCCATCTCACAGCAACACGTTCAGTCCAGAGTATCTGACAGTCAAAATGAGTCGTATCTTAAAAATCCTCTGCTTCTAATATTTCTTCATTGTATTAAAAACTAAACCTTAAACCAGCTCAAAAAAAGCAGGTTAATCACCACCCTAACAAATAAAATCTGAATTCACTGCCAAATAAGCACCCTGTGAGTTCATTCAAGTAGTTACCAGAAAGGTTACAAGGCATAGTCACATTTGTCAGTCTTCATTTACATAACAAAACCAAGATAGGCTTCTTAGAAAACAATCTCATTTGCAACAAATCAAACAGAAACTTGGCACATGTGCAGACATGAAAGTAATTGGTAGCAGTGAATGACATCACAAAAGTTTAGGAAAATGGGTACATACAACTGATACTCTGAAACAAATGGGAAAGTAATTAGTCTATAAATTGTTTAATATAAATAAAAGTGGATATACAGACACCTGTTCTCAGTCTAATGGTTTTCCAAATCTAGCTGTTCCTCCAATAATATTCACTGAGTCATATACACAAAAGTTAAGTAATACAACACAGGTCTTAATATTATTTGTCTTGAGAGGCCCTGACAAAGACAGCATTGAAGATAAGCATTTAGCTTAAGAACAAAACCATCAAGGAACAAGATAACCGTTATTAGACATGAGATTCCAGAGTCAGCTCTGGCACAAATGTAGTTTGTGATGCCAGATTGTAATTGCTCTTCAGTCTCAGCAGGGCAAGACCCAAGGAAATCTAAGTAATAGTCTTTTAACTCTGGTGGAATGACAACACAGATGCCACTTCTTATTGGTCAGTGATGGAAGGTCTGTGACTATTGTGCAGACAACAGCTTTAGGCTCCATTCTGTGGGGATCACCAGAACACAGATTAGAGGCTACAAACTCCCAACATTAAGTGTCAGGTTCTTAAAGGTAGCCCCAGGGCACATCTATAGGGACACTTCTTTATACAATTAAGGTCCTTGTCAAAATACAGCCCAGGGCCCACATATATACAGTAGAATATTACTCAGCCATAAAAAGAAATGAAGTTGAGTTATTTGTAGTGAGGTGGATGGACCTAGAGTCTGTCATACAAAGTGAAGTAAGTCAGAAAGAAAAAAACAAATACCATATGCTAACACATATATATGGAATCTAAAAAAAAAAAAAAAAAAGGTTCTGAAGAACCTCGGGGCAGGACAGGAATAAAGACGCAGACGTAGAGAATGGACTTGAGGACATGGGGAGGGGGAAGTGTAAGATGGGATGAAGTAAGAGAGTTGCACTGACATATATACACTACCAAATGTAAAATAGCTAGTGGGAAGCAGCCACATAGCACCGGGAGATCAGCTCGGTGCTTTGTGACCACCTAGAGGGGTGGAATAGGGAGGGTGGGAGGGAGATGCAAGAGGGAGGGGATATGGGGACATATGTATACATATAGCTGATTCACTTCATTATACAGCAGAAACTAACACAACAGTGTGAAACAATTATACTCCAATAAAGATGTTAAAAAAATACAGCCTAGGGCCAAGAGTTTTTCAAAAGTAAAGTCTAAGGTGAATATTCTCCTTAGATGCCTTAACCCAGTGGTTTTCCTAATACAGCTACATATCTAGTTAATATACAGAACTATTCACCAAGCACCAACTGCATGATATATGAGTTACATTTCATTTTGAAAACAAAAGTAAGCTTTATCCCCATTTATAGCTGAGGAAACTAAACCTCACTGATGTGAAGTGATTTCACCAAGGTTAAGCAGCTAAGGGACTCTCTCCACTACTTACTTAGGCTTTATGGGATCAAATGGCACCTCTTCCAATAGATCATATATGTAATTATTATATATTTCAATATAAGAGACAAATACACCGTAGACACTATCTTCATCAACCTCTTCTGCTTTGCAAAATTCTTGTACATTTATCATATCTGCAAACTCTGGATCTACTTGTCGTCTGAAAAAAAGAAAAAAAAAGTCCCAAAGTCTCATCTTACACACTGTGAGGAAATAAATGACCTCCATTACAAGCAGGAATGCACAGAGCAACTTTATTCATACTCATGGTTGGGCCAACAGTTCTCCCAAATCTCCCCAGATATACAACACAGGCTTTTACACCCTCTCTCACCAAGAGTGGCACCTTCCCTAAACAGTGATTCAAGGGCAGTGTGCTCAGAACCAAACAGAACATCTGAGCAAATAAACTCACTTAAGAACATCCCTCAACTTTGATCTCACTAAAGTCAACTGTCAGACCAACTTCTCCACTTCTGTTCACCATTCCCTATGCCTGAGGAAACCACTGGACAGGGTTCCCATGAGGCCAGTGTTACAAATGTAATTACTTACTTGCTAGAGGGGGTCTTTGGATTGGGCGTGGCTTCTCTTTTCTGCCGTTCTAATAAAGCATCAACTTCACACTGTATATCCATACTATTCCTATCATTAGATTTAAAAACCTTAAAGTGGGGGCAAAAATCAGACCATAATTTTTAGACTTTGACTTAAATAGTAAGAAATATATTTAAGAAATAAAAAACAATATTTAAACATATTTAAAGTTTCAAAAGGTATCCGATGCCTTAGTTCTCCCTTAATACTACTGTATCCACAGGTATTTTGGCACCTATGCCCTCTAGTGAGTCACAACACACACAAAATTAAACTTACGTATCGTTTAGCTTGAAACGACCCTATACTGTTAAAGAGCATGTCCAAACAGCGAGGAAGCAGTCCTCCTTCCCTTGGAGAACCAGTCATAGTGTGAGTTTTTCCACTTCCCGTCACACCATATGTAAAAAGGAGACCTACAATGTAACAAGTCACAGTTATATATTAAATGTCACACTTGGCTATATCTTAAAAGTCCTCCACGTATATTTTTTGTATTAGAAAACACTTAAAATTAACTGCTCAACACCTCAATATATAAGGCAAATGCTAACAGCCATGAAAGGAGAAATCAACAGTAACACAGTAGGGAGACTTTAACACCCACTTACATCAATGGACAGATCATCCAGACAGAAAATCAATAACGAAACATGGGCCATAAATGAAACATTAAACCAGATGGACTTAATTGATATTTCTAGAACATTCCATCCAAAAGCAGCAGAATACACATTCTTCTCAGGTGCACATGGAACATTCTCCAAGACTGACCACATGCTGGACAACAAAACAAGCCTCAGTAAATTTAAGAAAACTGAAATCATATCAAGTATCTTTTCTGACCACAACGCTAAGAGATTTGAAATCAATCACAAGAAAAAAATTGTCAAAAAAAACAAACAAGTGGAAGCTAAACAATATGTTACTAAACAACCAATGGATCACTGAAGACGTAAAAAAATACCTAGAGACAAATGACAACAAAAAGATGACAATCAAAAACCTATGTGAGGGGCTTCCCTGGTGGCGCAGTGGTTGAGAATCTGCCTGCCAATGCAGGGGACACAGGTTCGAGCCCTGGTCTGGGAAGATCCCACATGCCGCGGAGCGGCTGGGCCCGTGAGCCACAATTGCTGAGCCTGTGCGTCTGGAGCCCGTGCTCCGCAACAAGAGAGGCCGCGATAGTGAGAGGCCCGCGCACTGCGATGAAGAGTGGCCCCCACTTGCCGCAACTAGAGAAAGCCCTCGCACAGAAACGAAGACCCAACACAGCCATAACTTAATTAATTAATTAATTAATAATAATAAAAAAAAAACCTATGTGACGCAGGAAAAGCAGTTCTAGCAGGGAAGTTTATAGCAATAAAATCTTACCTCAGGAAACAAGAAAAATCTCAAACAACTTAACCTTACACCTAAAGCAACTAAAGAAAAAAGAATAAACAAAACCCAAAGTGAGTAGAAGGAAAGAAATCATAAAGATCACAGCAGAAATAAATGAAACAGAGATGAAGAAAACAACAGGAAAGAGCAATGAAACCAAAAGCTGGTTCTTTTAAAAGGTAAACAAGACTGATAAACCTTTAGCCAGACTCATCAAGAAAAAAGAGGGCTCAAATCAAGAAAATCAGAAGTGAAAACGGAGAAGTTACAACAGACACCACAGAAATACAAGCGATTATAAGAGACTACTGCAAGCAAGTGTACGCCAATAAAATGGATAACCTAGAAGAAATGGACAAATTCTTAGAAAGGTACAAGCTCCCAAGACTAAACCAGGAAGAAATAGAAAAATATGAAAGGACCAATCATAAGTACTGAAACTGAAACTGTGATTAAAACCTCCCAGCAAACAAAAGTCCAGGACCAGATCGCTTCAGAGGCAAATTCTATCACACATTTAGAGAAGAGTTAACACCTATCCTTCTGAAACTATTCCCAAAAATTCCAGAGGAAGGAACACTCCCAAATTCATTCTACAAGGCCACTATCACCCTGATACCAAAACTGGACAAGGGTAACACAGAAAAAATTACAGGCCAGTATCTTTGATAAATATAGACACAAAAATTCTCAACAAAATACTAGCAAACCGAATCCAACAACACATAAAAAAGGTCACGGGCTTCCCTGGTGGCGCAGTGGTTAAGAATCCGCCTGCCAATACAGGGGACACGGGTTCAAGCCCTGGTCCCGGAAGATCCCACATGCCGCAGAGCAGCTGGGCCCGTGAGCCACAATTACTGAGCCTGCGCGTCTGGAGCCTGTGCTCCGCAACAAGAGAGGCCGCGATACTGAGAGGCCCGCGCACTGCGATGAAGAGTGGCCCCCACTTGCCACAACTGGAGAAAGCCCCCGCACAGAAACGAAGACCCAAACACAGCCATAAATAAAAAATAAAAATAAAAAAGCTACATTAAAAAAAAAAAAAAAAAAGTCACACATCATGACCACGTTGGATTCATCCCAGGGTTCCAAGGATGATCCAACATACATAAATCAATCAATGAGATACACCACATCAACAGAAGAAAGGAAAAAAGCCTCGTGATCATCAATAGATGCAGAAAAAGCATTTGACAAAATTCAACATTCACTCATGATAAAAACCTTTATGAAACTGGGTAGAGAGGGAACGTATCTCAACATAATAAAAGCTATTTATGACAAACCCACAGCCAATATAATATTCAATGGTGAAAAGCTGAAAGACTTCCTGCTAAAATATGGAACAAGACAAGGATGCCCACTCTCACCACTTCTCTTCAACATAGTATTGGAAGTCCTAGCCAGAGCAATCAGACAAGAAAAAGAAATAAAATGTATTTAAATTCATAGGGAAGAGATAAAATTGTCATTACATGCAAATGACATGATAATATATGTAGAAAAGCCTAAAGACTCCACACTAAAACCACTAGAACTGATAAATGAATCCAGCAAGGTAGCAGGATACAAGATTAACATACAGAAATAGGTTGCACTTCTTTACACTAACAATGAAATATAAAGGGAATGTAAACAAACAATCCCTTTTAAACTCCCACAAAAAATAAAATACTTAGAAATAAACCTCACCAAGGAGGTGAAAGACTTATATGCTGAGAACTACAAAACATTATTAAAGGAAATTAAAGATGATTCAAAGAAATGGAAAGATATCCCATGCTCTTGGATTGGAAGAATTAATATTGCTAAAATGGCCATACTACCCAAAGCAATCTACAGATTTAATGTGATCCCTATTAAATTACCAATGGTATTTTTCACAGAAATAGAACAAATAATACCAAAATTTACATGGAACCATAAAAGACCCAGAATTGCCAAAGCAATCCTGAGGAAAAAGAAAAAAGCAGGAGGCATAACACTCCCAGACTTGACTACAAGGCTACAGTAATCAAAACAGCATGGTATTGGCACAAAAACAGATATACAGATCAATGGAACAGAAGAGAGAGCCCAGAAATAAACCCACAAACCTGTGGCTTAAAGACCTAATTATAAGACCAGACACCGGGAATTCCCTGGTGGCCTAGTGGTTAGGATCTGGCGCTTTCACTGCAGAGGCCCAGGTTCGATCCCTGGATTGCACCATCCTGCATACCGCATGGCACGGCCAAAATGGAAAAATATAAAAAAGAAAGAAAAAGACACCATAAAACTCCTAGTAGAGAACATAGGCAAAACATTCTCTGACATAAATCATACCCATGTTTTCTTAGGTCAGACTCCCAAGGCAATAGAAATAAAAGCAAAAATAAACAAATGGGACCTAATCAAACTTATAAGCTTTTGCACAGCAAAGGAAACCGCAAACAAAATGAAAAGACAACTTACGGACTGGGAGAAAATATTTGCAAATGATGCGACTGACAAGGGCTTAATTTCCCAAATCAGCAAACAGCTCATACAACTCAATAACAAAAAAAACAAACAACCCAATAAAAAATGGGCAGAAGACTTAAATAGACATTTCTCCAAAGAAGACAAACGGATGGCCAATAGGCACATGAAAAGATACTCAATGTCGCTAATTACTAGAGAAATGTAAATCAAAACTACAACGAGGTACCACCTCACACCAGTCAGAATGGCCATCAATAAAAAGTCTACAAATAGCAAATGCTGGAGAAGTTGTGGAGAAACCCTCCTACCCCGTTGGTGGGAATGTAAATTGGTAGAGCCACTATGGAGAACAGTATGGAGGTTCCTTAAAAAACTAAAAATAGAGCTACCATAAGATGCAGCAATCCCATTCCTGGGCATATATCCAGAGAAAACCATGATCTGAAGGGATACATGCACCCCAGTGTTCATTGAAGTGCTGTTTACAATAGCCAAAACATGGAAACAACATAATGTCCACTGACAGATGAATGGATAAGGAAGATGTGGTACATATATACAATGTAATATTACTCAGCCATAAAAAAGAATGAAATACTGCCATTTGCAGCAACATGGATGGACCTAGAGATTATCACACTCTAGGTATAATAGTAAGCGAAGTAAGTTAGAAAGGCAAATACCATGATAAAACTTATTATGTGGAATCTTAAATATGACACAACTCAACATATCTGTGAAACAAAAACAGACTCACAAATATAGAGAACAGACTTGTGGTTGCCAAGGGGAGGGGGGATAGGAGAGGGAAGAAGTGGGAGTTTGGGATTAGCAGAGGCAAACTATTATATATAGGATGGATAACAACAAGGTCCTATTGTATAGCACAAGGAACTATATTCAATATCCTGTGACAAACCATAATTGAAAAGAATACGAAAAAGAATATATATATGTATAACTGAACCACTTTGCCATACAGAAGAAATTAACACAACATTGTAAATCAACTACACTTCAATAAAATTAAAAAAAACACTCCCAACAAACAAAAGTCCAGGACCAGATGGTTTCACAGGCGAATTCTGTCAACATTTAGAGAAGAGTTAACACTTATTCTTCTGAAACTCTTCTAAAAAATTGCAGAGGAAGGAACACTCCCAAACTCATTCTACAAGGCCACCATAATCCTGATACTAAAACCAGACAAGAATATCACAAAAAAAGAAAATTACAGGCCAATATCACTGATGAATACAGATGCAAAAATTCTCAACAAAATAATAGCAAACTGAATCCAACAATACATTAAAAGGATCATACATCATGATCAAGTGGGATTTATCCCAGGGATGCAAGGATTCTTCAGTATCCACAAATCAATCAGTGTGATACACCACATTAACAAACTGAAGAATACAAACCCTTTGATCATCTCAATAGATGCAGAAAATGCTTTTGACAATATCAACACCCATTTATGATAAAAACTCTCCAGAAAGTGGGCATAGAGGGAACACACCTTAACATAATAAAGGTCATGTAAGACAAACCTACAGCTAACATCATACTCAATGGTGAAAAGCCTAAAGCATTCCCTATAAGATCAGGAACAAGACAAGTATATTCACTGTCACCACTTTTATTCAACATAGTTTTGAAGTCCTAGCCATGGCAATCAGAGAAGAAAAAGGAATAAAAGGAATCCAAATTGGAAAAGAAGAAGAAAACTGTCACTGTTTTCAGATGACATGATACTATATATAGAAAATCCTAAAGATGCTACCAGAAAACTACTAGAGCTGGTCAATGAATTTGGTAAAGTTGCAAGATACAAAATTAATACACAGAAATCTCTTGCATTCCTATACACTAATAACGAAAGATTAGAAAGAGAAATTAAGAAAACAATCCCATTTACAATCTCATCAGAAAGAATAAAATACCTAGGAATAAACCTACCTAAGGAGGCAAAAGACCTGTATGCAGAAAACTATAAGATGTTGATGAAAGAAATTGAAGATGACATAAACTGATGGAAAGATATACCATGTTCTTGGATTGGAAGAATCAATATTGTCAAAATGGCTATACTACAATGCAATCTACATATTCAACGCAATCCCTATCAAATAACCAATGGCATTTTCCACATAACTAGAACAAAAAAATTTTTACACTTGTGTGGAAACGCAAGAGATCCCCAAGAGCCAAAGCAATCCTGAGAAAGAAAAACGGAGCTGGAGGAATCAGGCTCCCTGACTTCAGACTATACTATAAAACTACAGAAATCTGGCACAAAAACAGAAATATAGATCAATGGAAAAGGATAGAAAGCCCAGAAATAAACCCACGCACCTACGGTCAATTAATTTAGGACAAAGGAGGCAAGAATATATAATGGAGAAATGACAGTCTCTTCAATAAGTGGTGCTGGGAAAACTGGACAGCTACATGTAAAAGAATGAAATTAGAACAGTCTCTAACACCATACACAAAAATAAACTCAAAATGGATTAGAGACCTAAATGTAAGACCTGATACTATAAAACTCTTAGCACACTCTTTGACATAAATCACAGCAAGATCTTTTTGGATCCACCTCCTAGAGTAATAAAAACCAAAAGAAAAGTAAACAAATGGGACCTAATTATACTGTAAAGCTTTTGCACAGAAAAGGAAACGATAATCAAAATGAAAAGACAACCCACAGAATGGGAGAAAATATTTGCAAATGATGAGACCGACAAGGGATTAATTTCCAAAATATACAAACAGCTCATGCAGCATCACAAAAAAAAAAAAAAAAAAACAACCCAATCAAAAAATGGGCAGAAGACCTAAATAGACATTTCTCCAAAGAAGACATACAGATGGCCAAGAGGCACATGAAAAGGTGGTCAACATTGCTTAGTATTAGAGAAATGCAAATCAAAACTACAATGAGGAGGATTAACCAAGATGGCGGAGTAGAAGGACGTGCTCTCACTCCCACTTGCGAGAGCACCAGAATCACAACTGGCTGCTGGACAATCATTGACAGGAAGACCCTGGACTTCACCAAGGAGGATACCCCACGTCCAAGGACAGAGGAGAAGCCACAGTGAGACGGTAGGAGGGGCGCAATCAGAGTAAAATCAAATCCCGTAACTGCTGGGTGGGTGGCTCACAGACTGGCGAACACTTATACCACAGAAGTCCACCCACTGGAGTGAAGGTTCTGAGCCCCACGTCAGGCTTCCCAACCTGGGGGTCCGGCTACGGGAGGAGGAATTCCTAGAGAATCAGACTTTGAAGCCTAGTGGGAATTGATTGCAGGACTTTGACAGGACTGGGGGAAACAGAGACCCCACTCTTGGAGGGCACACACAAAGTAATGTGTGCATCGGGACCCAGGGGAAGGAGCAGTGACCCTGGGGGAGACTGAACTAGACCTACCTGCTGGTGTTGGGGGGTCCCCTGCAGAGGCGAGTGGTGGCTCTGTTTCACCGTGGGGATAAGGACACTGGCAGCAGAGGTTCTGGGAAGTTCTCCTTGGCGTGAGCCCTCCCAGAGTCTGCCATTAACCCCACCAAAGAGCACGGGTAGGCTCCAGTGTTGGGTTGCCTCAGGCAAAACAACCAACAGGGAGGGAACCCAGCCCCACCCATCAACAGTCAAGTGGATTAAGGTTTTACTGAGCTCTGACGCCACAGCAACAGTCAGCTCTACCCACCACCAGAGCCTCCCATCAAGCCTCTTAGATAGCCTCAACCACCAGAGGGCAGACAACAGAAGCAAGAAAAACTACAATCCTGCAGCCTGTGGACCAAAAACCACAGTTACAGAAAGATAGAGAAGATGAAAAGGCAGAGGGTTATGTACCAGATGAAGGAACAAGAAAAAACCCCAGAAAAACAACTAAATGAAGTGGAGATAGGCAACCTTCCAGAAAAAGAATTCAGAATAATGATAGTGAAGATGATCCAGGACCTCGGAATAAGAATGGAGGCAAAGATTGAGAAGATGCAAGAAATGATTAACAAAGACCTAGAAGAATTAAAGAACAAACAAACAGAGAGGAACAATACAATAACTGAAATGAAAACTACACTAGAAGGAATCAATAGCAGAATAACTGAGGCAGAAGAACGGATAAGTGACCTGGAAGACAGAATGGTGGAATTCACTGCTGCGGAACAGACTAAAGAAAAAAGAATGAAAAGAAATGAAGACAGCCTAAGAGACCTCTGGGACAACATTAAACGCAACAACAGTCGCATTATAGGGGTCCCAGAAGGAGAAGAGAGAGAGTAAGGACCAGAGAAAATATTTGAAGAGATTATAGTCGAAAACTTCCCTAACATGGGAAAGGAAAGAGCCACCCAAGTCCAGGAAGCGCAGAGAGTCCCATACAGAATAAACCCAAGGAGAAACACGCCGAGACACATAGTAATCAAAGTGGCAAAAATTAAAGACAAAGAAAAATTATTGAAAGCAGCAAGGGAAAAATGACAAATAACATACAAGGGAACTCCCATAAGGTTAACAGCTGATTTCTCAGCAGAAACTCTGCAAGCCAGAAGGGAGTGGCATGATATACTTAAAGTGATGAAAGGGAAGAACCTACAACCAAGATTACTCTACCCGGCAAGGATCTCATTTAGATTTGATGGAGAAATCAAAAGCTTTACAGACAAGCAAAAGCTAAGAGAATTCAGCACCACCAAACCAGCTCTACAACAAATGCTAAAGGAACTTCTCTAAGTGGGAAACACAAGAGAAGAAAAGGACCTACAAAAACAAACCCAAAACAATTAAGAAAATGGTCATAGGAACATACATATCGATAATTACCTTAAACGTGAATGGATTAAATGCCCCAACCAAAAGACATAGACTGGCTGAATGGATACAAAAACAAGACCCATATATATGCTGTCTACAAGAGACCCACCTTCGACCTAGGGACACATACAGACTGAAAGTGAGGGGATGGAAAAAGATATTCCATGCAAATGGAAATCAAAAGAAAGCTGGAGTAGCTATACTCATATCAGATAAAATAGACTTTAAAATAAAGAATGTTACAAGAGACAAGGAAGGACACTACATAATGATCCAGGGATCAATCCAAGAAGAAGATATAACAATTATAAATATATATGCACCCAACATAGGAGCACCTCAATACATAAGGCAACTGCTAACAGCTATAAAAGAGGAAATCGACAGTAACACAATAATAGTGGGGGACTTTAACACTTCACTTACACCAATGGACAGATCATCCAAAATGAAAATAAATAAGGAAACAGAAGCTTTAAATGACACAATAGACCAGATAGATTTAATTGATATATATATAGGACATTCCATCCAAAAACAGCAGATTACACATTCTTCTCAAGCGTGCACGGAACATTCTCCAGGATAGATCACATCTTGGGTCACAAATCAAGCCTCAGTAAATTTAAGAAAATTGAAATCATATCAAGCATCTTTTCTGACCACAACGCTATGAGATTAGAAATGAATTACAGGGAAAAAAACGTAAAAAAGACAAACACATGGAGGCTAAACAATACGTTACTAAATAACCAAGAGATCACTGAAGAAATCAAAGAGGAAATCAAAAAATACCTAGAGACAAGTGACAATGAAAACACGACGACCCAAAACCTATGGGATGCAGCAAAAGCGGTTCTAAGAGGGAAGTTTATAGCTATACAAGCCTACCTAAAGAAACAAGAAAAATCTCAAGTAAACAATCTAACCTTACACCTAAAGAAACTAGAGAAAGAAGAACAAACAAAACCCAAAGTTAGCAGAAGGAAAGAAATCATAAAGATCAGAGCAGAAATAAATGAAATAGAAACAAAGAAAACAATAGCAAAGATCAATAAAACTAAAAGTTGGTTCTTTGAGAAGATAAACAAAATTGATAAGCCATTAGCCAGACTCATCAAGAAAAAGAGGGAGAGGGCTCAAATCAATAAAATCAGAAATGAAAAAGAAGTTACAACAGACACCGCAGAAATACAAAGCATCCTAAGAGACTACTACAAGCAACTCTATGCCAATAAAATGGACAACCTGGAAGAAATGGACAAATTCTTAGAAAGGTATAACCTTCCAAGACTGAACCAGGAAGAAACAGAAAATATGAACAGACCAATCACAAGTAATGAAATTGAAACTGTGATTAAAAATCTTCCAACAAACAAAAGTGCAGGACCAGATGGCTTCACAGGTGAATTCTATCAAACATTTAGAGAAGAGCTAACACCCATCCTTCTCAAACTCTTCCAAAAAATTGCAGAGGAAGGAACACTCCCAAACTCATTCTGTGAGGCCACCATCACCCTGATACCAAAACCAGACAAAGACACTACAAAAAAAGAAAATTACAGACCAATATCACTGATGAATATAGATGCAAAAATCCTCCACAAAATACTAGCAAACAGAATCCAACAACACATTAAAAGGATCATACACCACGATCAAGTGGGATTTATCCCAGGGATGCAAGGATTCTTCAATATACGCAAATCAATCAATGTGATACACCATATTAACAAATTGAAGAATAAAAACCATATGATCATCTCAATAGATGCAGAAAAAGCTTTTGACAAAATTCAACACCCATTTCTGATAAAAACTCTCCAGAAAGTGGGCATAGAGGGAACCTACCTCAACATAATAAAGGCCATATATGACAAACCCACAGCAAACATCATTCTCAATGGTGAAAAACTGAAAGCATTTCCTCTAAGATCAGGAACGAGACAAGGATGTCCACTCTCACCACTATTATTCAACATAGTTCTGGAAGTCCTAGCCATGGCAATCAGAGAAGAAAAAGAAATAAAAGGAATACAAATTGGAAAAGAAGAAGTAAAACTGTCACTGTTTGCGGATGACATGATACTATACATAGAGAATCCTAAAACTGCCACCAGAAAACTGCTAGAGCTAATTAATGAATATGGTAAAGTTGCAGGATACAAAATGAATGCACAGAAATCTCTTGCATTCCTCACTAATGATGAAAAATCTGAAAGAGAAATTATGGAAACACTCCCATTTACCATTGCAACAAAAAGAATAAAATACCTAGGAATAAACCTACCTAGGGAGACAAAAGACCTGTATGCAGAAAACCATAAAACAATGCTGAAAGAAATTAAAGATGATACCAACAGATGGAGAGATATACCATGTTCTTGGATTGGAAGAATCAACATTGTGAAAATGAGTATACTACCCAAAGCAATCTACAGATTCAATGCAATCCCTATCAAATTACCAATGGCATTTTTTACGGAGCTAGAACAAATCATCTTAAAATTTGTATGGAGACACAAAAGACCCCGAATAGCCAAAGCAGTCTTGAGGCAAAAAAATGGAGCTGGAGGAATCAGACTCCCTGACTTCAGACTCTACTACAAAGCTACAGTAATCAAGACAATATGGTACTGGCACAAAAACAGAAACATAGATCAATGGAACAAGATAGAAAGCCCAGAGATTAACCCACGCACTTATGGTCAACTAATCTATGACAAAGGAGGCAAAGATATACAATGGAGAAAAGACAGTCTCTTCAATAAGTGGTGCTGGGAAAACTGGACAGCTACATGTAAAAGAATGAAATTAGAATACTCCCTAACACCATACACAAAAATAAACTCAAAATGGATTAGGGACCTAAATATAAGACTGGACACTATAAAACTCTTAGAGGAAAACATAGGAAGAACACTCTTTGACATAAATCACAGCAAGATCTTTTTTGATCCACCTCCTAGGGTAATGGAAATAAAAACAAAAATAAACAAGTGGGACCTAATGAAACTTCAAAGCTTTTGCACAGCAAAGGAAACCATAAACAAGACCAAAAGACAACCCTCAGAATGGGAGAAAATATTTGCAAATGAATCAACGGACAAAGGATTAATCTCCAAAATATATAAACAGCTCATTCAGCTCAATATCAAAGAAACAAACACCCCAATCCAAAAATGGGCAGAAGACCTAAATAGACATTTCTCCAAAGAAGACATACAGACGGCCACAAAGCACATGAAAAGATGCTCAACATCACTAATTATTAGAGAAATGCAAATCAAAACTACAATGAGGTATCACCTCACTCCTGTTAGAATGGGCATCATCAGAAAATCTACAAACAACAAATGCTGGAAAGGGTGTGGAGAAAAGGGAACCCTCTTGCACTGTTGGTGGGAATGTAAATTGATACAGCCACTATGGAGAACAATATGGAGGTTCCTTAAAAAACTAAAAATAGAATTACTATATGACCCAGCAATCCCACTACTGGGCATATACCCAGAGAAAACCGTAATTCAAAAAGACACATGCACCCGAATGTTCATTGCAGCACTATTTACAATAGCCAGGTCATGGAAGCAACCTAAATGCCCATCAACAGACGCATGGATAAAGAAGTTGTGGTACATATATACAATGGAATATTACTCAGCCATAAAAAGGAACGAAATTGAGTCATTTGTTGAGACGTGGATGGATCTAGAGAGTGTCATACAGAGTGAAGTAAGTCAGAAAGAGAAAAACAAATATCGTATATTAATGCATGTATGTGGAACCTAGAAAAATGGTACAGATGAGCCAGTTTGCAGGGCAGAAGTTGAGACACAGATGTAGAGAATGGACATATGGACACCAAGGGGGGAAAACTGCGGTGGGGTTGGGATGGTGGTGTGCTGAATTGGGCGATTGGGATTGACATGTATACACTGATGTGTATAAAATTGATGCCTAATAAGAACCTGCAGTATAAAAAAACAAACAAAACAACTAATACTAAACTTTCATTGGGTTATTTGTATGGAAATATGTTAATATAAATGTTTCAGACATTACATGAAATTTCTAAAAATCTTATATTTGTATTTGTATGGAAATATGTTAATATAAATGTTTCAGACATTACATGAAATTTCTAAAAATCTTATATTTGTATTTGTATGGAAATATGTATGGAAATATGTTAATATAAATGTTTCAGACATTACATGAAATTTCTAAAAATCTTATATGTTCTGGTATAATGTTATAAGTAATAATCCTAGTTATTACTTTAAAATGTATATCTCAGAAATAACTAATTTTCTTGTCAACTGCATTATTATGAACTTTCATCAAATCTTTAACCGTGGTCATTTTTAAGTCTTTTGTCATTTACAGACAGTTCTGGGTGTACTCTGATGATTTTGCAAATATGTTCCTATAAGAGGGTTTCATCTTCAAGAAATTCATGGAAAAGACTCTGACAAGTACAGGTTTCTGGTAACTGACTGTACTGCTGAACTGAATGAATAAGCATTTTCAGAACTCTAATGAAAAACTGATGAACTCATAAAAGTGCTAACAAAATATCAAGATGAAAAAAAAAATGAATTACATGGGACTGAGTGAACTGATGAGGATGAGTATAATTTTTGTGACTTTCTGTCTGAATTTAAAAAAAAAAAAATCCCACAAGGACTCAGAGGCAAAGAATATACAAATCAATTTTCACTGCAAAGTAAAGGAGCTGTTACAGTGGAGGATTACTGGACTGAATGTCAATATTATGACATAGTATGAGTGTGTTTCATGTTTGGTAATTGCAATCATTGTTGCTTTTGTTGTGGTCATCCATGTACAATGCTTGGTGTCAGTCTATTTATCTCTTGTAAAAATAAAATACAGTGGGTGTGTGTGAAAAAAAAAAAAAAAGAATAAACAAACACAATCTGGGTTCAAAAAAAAAAAAGAAATACTACAATGAGATATTGCCTCACACAAGTCAGAATGGCCATCATCAAAAAGTCTACAAATAACAAATGCTGGAGAGGGTGTGGAGAAAAGGGAACCCTCCTACCCTGTTGATGGGAATGTAAATTGGTATAGCCACTATGGAGAACAGTATGGAGGTTCCTTAAAAAACTAAAAATAGAGCTACCATAGGATGCAGCAATCCCAGGCCTGGGCATATATCCAGAGAATACCATGGTTCAAAAGGATACATGCACCCCAATGTTCAGTGAAGCACTGTTTATAATAGCCAAGACATGGAAGCAACCTAAATGTCCATCAACAGGTGAATAGATAAAGAAGATGTGGTACATATATAAAATGTACATATATAAAATGGAATATTACTCAGCCATTAAAAAGAATGAAATAATGCCATTTGCAGTAACATGGATGGACCTGGAGATTATCATACTAAGTGAAGTAAGTCAGACAGAAAAAGACAAGTATCATATGATATTGCTTATATGCAGAATCTAAAAAATAAAAAAATAAAAAAGTGATACAAATGAACCTATTTACAAAACAGACTCACAGACTTAGAAAACAAACTTATGGTTACCAAAGGGGAGGGATAAATTGGGAG
The DNA here is from genome assembly GCF_965194805.1 of Balaenoptera borealis. Taxonomy (NCBI): domain Eukaryota; kingdom Metazoa; phylum Chordata; class Mammalia; order Artiodactyla; family Balaenopteridae; genus Balaenoptera; species Balaenoptera borealis. The sequence continues at coordinate 117,350,417 of NC_138866.1, read as the reverse complement.
TTTGGGATTGACATATACACACTACTATATTTAAAATAGATAATCAACAAGGACCTACTGTATAGCACAGGGAAATCTATTCAATATTCTGTAATAACCTATATGGGAAAAGAATCTGAAAAAGAATGGATATATGTATAACTGAGTCACTTAGCTGTACACCTGAAACTAACACAACACTGTAAATCAACTATACTCCAATGCAAAATAAAAATTAAATTTGAAAAATAAGCAAATTAAAAAAATAAAAATAACTGCTCAGAAAAGCAGGTTTAACACTACTCTGGAAAATTAACTGGGTTCAAGGCTGAACATAAATCAAATACCTAAGTATCAAAAAAGTTTTATCAGAGGGGGAGAAAAAGAAAAATTCAACAAAACTCCAAGAATCATACCATTTTTGCCATGAATGAGGTCATCTACCAAGGGATTAGCCACAACATCAAAGAGCTCCTTTTGGGTGGTATGAATGCCAAATACTTGTTTAAATGAATACTGAGTCTGTGGAGAAGGAAAAAAATAAAAAGCACATAAACGGAATTCCACTATAGCTAGGCTAGAAATATATCTGTTTAAACATATTCAGATGTTTCCTTATGAACAATTAGATCTAGACATGAAAAAAAAATACCAATAGTCTTTAAACTTGGAATCTTTAAAAAATTCATGACATACTTAAATTATACCAATTATAAACTGGTAAATATTTACAGTTATAACTACTGAAGAGACTGTAGAAAAGTCTTGTCTACTAATGCTTCATAGACTAAGGCTGATTTTGTTTTAATTAAGTGACAAAGGAGTTCAAAAGGTATTACAACGATTCAGTCATAGACTTGTGAAAATCCTCAAGCATTACTTCATATACTATTTTACTGCTATCTATTTTTCTTTATAAAGGTGTCATTTAAAATGGCATAGCAGTATAAAACCAAGAGTTTTGATGTACTGCTTTTTTAAAACTAGAAAATAACTGTCAATATAATCTCATCTGAGTTTTTTTGTTTGTTTGTTTTTGGCTGTGCCACAAGGCATGCAGGATACTAGCTCCCTGACCAGGGATATAACCCTGGTGCACTGGAGTGGAAGCATGGAGTCTCAACCACTGGACCACCAGGGAAGTCCCTCATCTGAGTTCTTCTATGAAATAAATTTTAAATAAACTGTGACCTTTAAAAAAGCAATAATACTTCAATTATCAAATCTTTCAAAATATGACTATTATTATAAAGCATATCTATATTATCAGAAATATTACCAAACTCCTACTTGGAAAATAAGACTGGGGACTAGGGTATATATTTCAAGGTAAATTAAAATGCCCTAATTGTCCAGGGACTGGAGTTCTATTCTTTCTATATTTGTTGTCTTCAAGCTTTATTAGTTTGTAGATGTTGCAATTGTTCCTGTAGGCTTCCTGAATTTCTTGCAATTTTTGCTCCATGAATGTCAATGCTATTATTTGGTGCATGAGTATTCACTAGAATTTATTGTGGATTATAGCCTTTGTCACATGACCCCTTTTCCATGTTTTATACGTTTTATCTTAAATCCAACCTGCTCACATATCAATATCATGACCCTTATGTTTTTAAAATTAGTAGTTTTGTCCCCCAAAAGGAGACATGTATAGATTAGGACTCAAATACATCATCATCATCATAACAACAACAACTTGCACTTAACACTAACCATGTCCCAAGCACTGCCTTAGCATATTAGTGAATCATCATTTTTACAACCTTTGATGTAGGTACTATCAATTATTATGGCTCATTTTATAACTTGTTAAAGATCACACACCTACTTCAGCTAAGCTAACTCTCACCTTTGTAGAAGTTTTTATTCCAATCCTGTAAAACAGCTTTAGAGTTCACAGAAAGAACAAAGACTCTTAGAACTGAAAAGATACATATAGGTTAGTGCTGACAGGTCAATCAGATGACCTCCAAGTCCTCATGAACAATCCCCACCCTCTTCCAGGTGAAGAAAACTGAGGCAAGAAGGAACTTGCCCAAACTCATGAAGCTAATTAGTGTCAAAGCCATTTTCATTCCAACACTTCTTCCATTATCCAGTGTTGCCTTCTGTCAAAAAGCACTGAGAACTTTTAATCCCCACCAAACCTTTAGTACTATTTACACATACATGAAATTAACTCTAATAAAGAAGCAAAATTCAATAAGTCAGTTCTCAACTATTTTACATTCTCAAAGGCCTACTCCTCCATGAAGCCTTCCCAGACCATTCCTTCATGCTTAATCCGTATCTACTGAGTGTTTGGCAAACAGGACAGATAAGGTACATATCCCCTAGAAGTGCATATTACACCAGGGGAGAGACAATAAACAAGTAAATAAATCTATAGGTTGGGGTAAGTGCTGTCAAGGAAGTATAGAGAGTACAGACCAGGAGAGAAGTGGGAGGGGTGCTACTGTTGATGGGGGTAATCTGGACACACTCTCGGAGGAAGTGATTTAAGCTAAAACCTAAGGATGAGGAGCCATCCTGCTAAGAGCTAAGGGAAAAGCCCTGAGGCAAGATTCTGGCTTATCCAAGCAATTTAGGATTGTATGAGTACTAAGAGGTGAGGTGGAGAGAGAGATAGCAGGAAGATTAAGCAGGACTGCGCCCATTTGAAAACTTTATTCCTTAGAAGGTTTTAAACAGGAAAATGGTGACGGGAAGGGGGGGGGGAATTAGGAGTTTGGGATTAGCAGATACAAACTGCTATACATAAAATAGATAAACAACATCCTACTGTATAACACAGGCAAGTGTATTCAATATGTTGTAGTAAACCATAATGGAAAAGAATATGAAAAAGAATATATACATATATGTATAACTGAATCACTTTGCTGTATACAAGAAGCTAATACAGCATTGTAAATTAATGGTACTTCAGTTAAAAAAAGAAAAAGGAAAATGTGAGGTCTGATTTCTGCTTTAAAAGATGAGTGGCTGCTCTGTGGCAATGGATTAGAGAAGATTCAGAGTGGAAGCAGGTGGTCCAGCTGGCTTCAGCATAGTCTTGTTAATGTTACTCAAAGTGTGGTCAGCAGGCAGGCCAATGCCCCTCTGAGAGCTGTCTGTCTCCAGTCCAGGGAGGGGTAATTACAGAGATGGAGGGTAAATGCTTAGAACCTCTGTAGCCATTTCACATGGCTGCAACATCCCAGCATGTGACCAGTGGGTTTATCTCTGAACAGATTATAAACCAGTCCTCTGCTGTCTAACTTTGCCTAACAGTTGTCTAACAGTTTCTTGTGGCAAAGCTGCACAAAAGTATCAGTCACCATGCATTGAAAATAAAAAAGCTGCTTCTTCACCACAGTTTGAGAAGCACTTGTCTCAGTAATTAATAACAGGCCTCAGACGAGGGTAGTGGCAGTGGAGATAGAACTGAAAGGACAGTTTCAAGATACACACTGGAGTAGAACTGATAGGATCTACTAATGAATGGGATATGAGGGGGGACAAGAGAAAGGTAGGGACAGGGTGTCTGGTTTGAGCAAATAGATGGTGGTGGTGCTATTTATTGACAAGAAAAAACAAGGGAGGAAGTGATCTAGAGGGGAAAAAACTCAAGAGTTCTTTTGGACATGCCTGTGTGACATCCAAGCAGTGGACGTTCAAGTTGAGAGAGAAAAGATTTAGGCTGGAGATAAAAATTCCAAAATTATTACCATATCATCAACCTGTAAAGCCATGGAAAAGTATAGATAGGGAAGAGAGCCCTGGGTATAGCCCAACCTGGTATTTAGAGGTTGGAAAAGGAGGCAAAGCCTGCAGACGGTGGCCAGTGAAAGACAGAACATGGAGCATTGGAGCGGAAGACAGGACAGTGCTGCTGAGAAATAGATCGTAATGAAGACAAAGAGGCGTCCATCACATCTAGCAGCAAAGAGGCCACTGGTGGGCTTTTGACTAGCAATCTCCCTCGAGTAGTGTACACGAAAGAGTGAAGGCAGCTTGAAAGAAGAGATGACACCCTGAATTAATCCTTTCTTCTGCATTCCCAGAGTCCATTTCTTTAAACACACCTGTCTTACCAATGAGGGTCACTTGCTTAGCATCTGTGCTCCCAACTAAGTTGTAAGCTCCATAAAGGCAAGGACCGTGTCTTACTCAGTTTTTAAAGTCTCCTTCTATGCTCCAGCTTAGCACATGTTTGTTGAACTGAATTGAACTCTCTTTGTTTAACATTTTACTAAAAATAAAAACACTTCATAAAAGATCGATACAAGTATACAATGCCTATTAAATGTTATTTCAGTCCCACACATGAAACTACATATACACATGTAACTGCCTAGCACCATCAGATATCATTCCACATTAAACTATCCCTAATATATGCTCTAAAAATCAATAATTATCCAATACAAGAAATTAATCATCTAAAAGCAATCTTCTAACTCCAGTATACCAAAGGTGTGTCTGTACAGCCCAGAAATTAAAGATACTTTTGATATGGTGGTTAGAGTGAAGTAAATAAGTCTTTCAATAAAGTGGAAACACATGAATGTTGTTAAATGTAGAAAATGGAAAAGCCATTCAGGAAAGAACCTATCAATTAAAAACAGTTGCTTCCAACAGGAATTACCTCCTTATAGTCTCCATTTCGGTTGAGCCTATAACCCTCAGGAGTATGAAGTTGAACTGTTGTATTATTGATCACTTCTATGCAACACTCTTGCTCTGGGAGGCTCAGTGGGCGTACCCTGCAGTACACCTGAAAATACAAGAAGGTGCTTAAAGAACAAAGGTTGACTTTTTACCTGACTTTTCATTCATTCATTCATTCAAACATTTGGTCTCTAAACTTAAGTATATATACTTAGAGCTATGAAAGCCAAGATCTGCTACCCTGCTACCCGATTTGCTGATTGTCAAATGCAAACAGATATTTTAGATATGAGAGAATTTTAAATGCACATAATATCAAAACTCACTCTAAAAATCAAAAACATATCACACAACGAGAATTATTTGAAAAGCTGTTAGGATTGTCTGGAATTGGATGTCAGTTAAAACTTGCCAGCTTAACACTTAGTATACTAAAGTGCGAGATCTGAAACATGGTCTTCTTTTTTTGTTTTTTAATTTAATTTTATTTATTTAATTTTTGGCTGCGTTGGCTTCGTTGCTGCGTGCGGGCTTTCTCTAGTTGCAGCAAGCGGGGGCTACTCTTCGTTGTGGTGCACGGGCTTCTCATTGCAATGGCTTCTCTTGTTGTGGAGCACGGGCTCTAGGTGCGCAGGCTTCAGTAGTTGTGGCGCACGGGCTTAGTTGCTCCGCGTCATGTGGGATCTTCCCAGACCGGGGCTCGAACCCGTGTCCCCTGCATTGGCAGGCGGATTCTTAACCACTGTGCTACCAGGGAAGTCTGAAATATGCTCTTCTTAATCAGTGATAGGGTTGAGGAAAAACTGGTCAGCACTACATGCAAGGCATCTGGTTCCCACAACTCAGATCAAGAAATACATTCCAGTGCCAATGAAGGGAAGATTTAAAAACCCCAGAGCAAACCACCTTTCTTTTATTTGCCATTTGCTTTTAAAAGCAAGTTCCCAAGCCTGCATGAAGAATTCTCCAAGATAGTTGAAGAATATTTTTTCATTATCTAACTTTTCAAATATAATTAGTTATAGGAAGTATGCAACTGACAACCAAACACTTCATTTTACTGGCCTAATGTATCCAACATAGAAACAAAATTTCAAAGCTGGAACCAGCCTAAGCAATTTAGTATCGTCCTTTTAGCTAAATGTTCTTTGACTCCACTTGCACGTCTCCATCCCTTCCAAGCATAAGCATAAGACATAAAAGGACTGAAGAAAGAAGACACACACAAATTCACAGGGAGACCTTACCCCAACGGGGTCTTTAAGACTCGTTTGGGATCCTTTCTTCACTGGTGGTTTCCTGGGTGTCTTAGTTCTCCTGGTCATAGATACAAAAACATTTCAGTTCAACACTAACATATAAAAACTTCACCTGTAATTCATACAGAGATGACCTTCCTAGGGTTTATAAAATTATTCTTTAGCAGTTCCACAACACTATATCCCAAATAACATGAATAAGAATAAATTTCCTTAGTAGAAGAGTGTTTGTGGCATGGATAACCCAAAAGTAATTAAAATTTGGCTTAGGAGACATTTTTGCTACTAAAAAATAGAGATAACAGGCCCAAAATGGGGTCACTTGTGCTAAGCCCCACATCACCAAACTGAGACTTCATACCTAACTTAATTATAGTTCCAACCTCTCCCAGGAGTAGAATCTTAAACCAATCTGGAACTACCTGGTCAGCGCTAGTGAGGTAATCTGCCTGATAGACCCCTGCCATCCACTAAAGGATGTTCACCTTGCCACAGACAATCCACTCATTGCTAGTATAATTCCCTTGTTCCATCCCCCTCTGCCTATAAAAAACTTCCATTTTGTACAGCTCTTAGGAGCACCTTTCTGTGTGCTAGATGGATGCTGCCTGATTCATGAATCACTGAAAAAAGCCGGTAAGATCTTTAAAATTTACCTAGTTGAATTCTGTTTTTTAATATCTATTTATAGTTCTGTATGTAAAATAGCTTATTTTCTTGAGCAACAATTTTACAGACACTACAAATTTGAAAAATCTAGATAGTTGACCACACTTATCTCGAAAGTCATTTATGTAGGTACATAAGCACACACGCTGTGCCAACAGCCCACTGCCAAGGCAGACTGGCAAGTGATTAACTTCAATAAATTATAAAAATGCAGATGGAGGAATCCATTCTTTCATCAAGATTTGTCTTTACTTTCAAGGAACAAGGGATTATTGAATTCTCAAAACTATCATCCTTTGTCCTCAAACAAAATGTGGTCCCCAAACTGCAATTTCGTGCTCTCTTAAGTAGGGACAGTAGCAAAAGATATTTTGATTTATTCACCATTTCTCTAGCATGCCACTCTCCCCTTTCCCCCATTTATCTATAGACTAGAAAAACATTTAACACTAAGTGAAATTACTGGCTTGGATTTTAGGTTATTAAAATACTTCTACAACCCCTTCCCAGATGAAACAAGCAAATTCGTGTTTTAAGTGCAAAATATTACGGTAGGTTTACTTAAACTCAACATTTTTCCCCAACGATTTTGACTTTAGCCTCTTAAGAAAACAAGCTGCCTTTGCAAACGACTAGCTACGTGACGGTGCTAATTATAAAGGCAGCCCTCTTCTTTGCACAAGTATTTCGTTACCCAGCAGCAGTCAAGGAATTAGGCTGAGCTGCAAATGTCACCGACTCCGAGAGGAATGTGGGCGTGGGCTTTTGTGTCGGGGGCGGGGCTGTCTGAGACCCAGGAACAGAGCAAAATAACTGGCCTTCACCCGGGGGTGGTCGCGGCCCCCAGGCTACCGCGCTAGGCTAAGAAAATCACGCAGTGCGCTCGGACGCCGGGGCTCTCCGGGGGCTGAGAGCACCTACCCAACCCCAACCCCAGGACACAACACTCGGCCCACACGCTAGACGACCCCCGGCCCGCACTAACTCCGCAAAATGCAACCCGCGGGTGCGGGCGGCAGGGGATGGAAAGGGAAACTTAAGAAAGGGTTGAGGCGGCGGTCCCGGAGCCAGGTGGAGGGCGACCTGGCTAACCCGAACTGGGGTTGCCGCCCAAACTTCCCCCTCCTCCCAACTTGGGGCCGACATTTCCTGGCCGAGTGAAGCTAGGGCGGGGAGCCGGGCGCCCGACTCTGGGCGGCGGGGAGCCAGACGGGGTCGACGCGGACAGGGTCTCCGCTCCCGGTCTCCCCCTGGGCGGTCCTGATGGGGGCTCCCTCCCACTTTGGGGGCCGCGGCCCGGGAGACGCGGGGCTCGGTACCGACGGCGTGTCCCGGGGCCTGCTGCGGCATGAGGAGACGCCGGCCCCGGCTCCGCGGCCCGGTACTCACGCTGGCTTCATGGCAGCAGGCTCCGCGCTGCCCAGACGCGTGCACGGTACGCCGGACTCGGTCGGGCGGGCTGGCGAGGACGGCGGGCCGCAGGGACGGGCCGCGGGCACCGGGACTCGGCAGCTCAGGCGCGGTGCTCAGAAAAGCCTGGAGAACAGCTCCGGGACCAGGTGAGCTCGCGCCCGGCGCATTTCAAACGGGCCAATCAGCGCCCGCCTGCGGGGAAGGGGCGGGGCCTCAGGAAGCGCCTGCGTCTCCGGGAGAGGCGCTCGTCTCCTAGGAGACCGACGCAGAAAGGGCAAGGGTTGTCTGCGTGCCTGGGCTTCAGGGCTGGAGGGGGAAGTGGAGCTCAAATATTAGAAAATACAACCCCTTGAATTTTCTGATAAGGACACTGAGAGTTTCTTCTCCCACAGCACAAGAAGTCCAATGGAAGGGCAAATCCAGGGTTGATTCAGAAGTCAGCTGTGTCGTTCCGGCCCAGGAGTGTCCTATCCTTGGGCTGTACCCTGCGCAGTCTCAGGCTCCCTCTCTGGCTTCCAGAGCATCACAACACCTTGGCTTCCTTTCTTATCTCGTCTTCACCCTTCCTGGGATCTCCCTCCAGCTCTTTCCAGAACCAGTATTTTCTAAGATGAACTGATTCTATCTCACTTCAACCTTTGCGCCTAAACCGATGACTATCAAATATGCATCTACATCTGTGCTCTCATGGAACTGTAGTCCCATCTCCTCAACTTCCTACAGGACCAGACACCAGTAAGGATACACATAATTAATATCCTCGGCCCATAATGTTCCACATAAAGATGGTTCCAATCTCTGCTGTTACAAACATACAGTGAATAAACTTGGAAATTCATCATTTTACACAGAATGGCTGTGTTAAAGAGTATATGTGTACGTAATATTTCACAGGTATTGACAAATTGTCCTCCATAAAGGTTGTCCAAAGGCACAATCCCACCAGCCATGTATGAGAGCACCTGTTTCTCCACAATTCTCAGATAGCAAAGTGTTACCAAACTTTTCTGTGACTGTTGATCTAATAGATGAAAAAAAGTCACCAATTTAAATTTCTCTTATGATGAATGAGGTTGGGCATCTGTGCCTACGTTCAATAGCCATTTGTGTTTCCTTCTCTGAGAACTAGGTTCATATCCTTTGCCTCCTTGTTCTATTGGGTTGTTAGTTTTTCTTATTGATTTGTAAAAGCTCTTCACATATTAAGGAAATTGGTCCTCATCCAAAATCTGAGTTCAAAGATTTGTATAGTTCATAACTTGGTTTTTATTTTAATTAGTTTATGTTGTTTTGTGACAGCTTAAGAAAAAACTTAAGGTAGCCAAATTTATCAGCCTTTTCTTTTGTGGCTTCTGTTTTTGTCATACTAGAAAAAATTCTTCTTAAATTCTTTAAGAGGAATTTAAATTCTTCTTAAATTTTTTTAATCTTTTATTTTTCCTAGTGCTTTTATTGCTTTGTTTTTTATGTTTAAGTCTTTGAACCATTAGAACTTTATTTGTTGTCAAATGAGAGGTCTGTATTATTTAGGAATTGGGCTGGGCTGCTGGCCACTTAACCTCTTAATTACACTGCAGCCTGGCTTTGGCCTCAGTCTTTCCACTGGAACTCTTCTCACCAAGAACACCACCTCATTGATGCTGAATCTATTTGACCCTTCCCCACCTTTATCTTACTTGACCTCTTAACACACTAAAAAAATTTCCCATTCCTCTCTTCCGGTGCCTTTGTTTTTCCTCCTAGCTTTCTAACCCCTCTTTCTCAGCCTCATTTGTGAGTTCTTTTTTCTCCCTTAAATACTGTGGCTTAGGGTTTTCACCTGGTGGTCACTAGCTGTGCCCTATCTGCAGGCACTCCCAACCATTCCTATGACCTCACATGCCACTCACATTTGCTCTTCTGAGCTCCAGAGTCATATGTACGACAGCCTACTGAATTCTCCACCTGGGTGCCCCACAGGCACCTCACACCTAACACATCCTAATCTCTTCCCCTGAACCTATTCTCCCTCAGTGGATGGCATCGCCATCTATCCACCCACCCAAGCCCGAGTGCAAGGTACCATCTTTGCATTCTGCCTCTCCTTCTGTTCCAACGTTCAGTCACCAAATCTTGACAATTCTACCAACTAAATAGCTTTTAAACCCCTCCTCTCTGTCTCCTTGGCCACTACCATCTCTTGTCTGGATGACTGCAACAGTATCCTAACAGGCTTCCCTGCTGCCATCTTCCAATCCTGGTTCCATTTTGCAGCCAGCTCACCACTAAATCACAGATCTGATCATATCATTCCCCTGCGTGTAATACTACAGTAGTTCCCATTGCTGGAGACCCTCAACAGGCCCTGGGGCTCTTCCTCTCCAAGCTCATCACCTATCATTTCCCCTTGCATCCCTCCAGCCATGATAACCTTCAGTGCTCACACACCATTCCCTCTGCTGTTAAGCTCTGCTCCCTCCCTTCCTCTGACAATGCCTCCTTACCTTCAGTTCTCAGCAGATCTTCTGCCAACGACCCTGCTCTGGATGCTGGACCTCTGTTCTCTATCCACAGTGCCCTGCACTCCCACAGTCACTGCACCTGTTGATTTGCTTCGGAGCTCGCATCCCAATTTTCAATCGCTGCTTATTAGTCTCCTCTACCAGCGTATCCCCACATCCTCAATAGATGGCGCTGTTGCATCCCCCGTGCCCAGCAATGAAGATGTTCCATACATGTTTGCAGGAATGAATGAACCCATCCCTTCACAGAACACCCCAATGGAGGGCCCAGTTACAATACACCACCCCCAGCTTTTCTTTTGGCCAGTTTCTTCTTTCTCACTCATCTATATCCTTATTAAAGCTCACTGACTTAATTTTTAATGCCAATTCATTATATCATTTTCTCTGTTCAAAATGGTCAAGCACTCCCCACAGCTGGTAAAAGATTTGCATTTTCCCCTAGAATGAGAGATCCAGACCAGGGTGAGGGTAGAAGAGGGGTAGAGAGTAGAACTGGGAGGCTTTTTTAAAGATCAGGTTTATTGCAGTATAATTTACATACAACAAAATTCACCCTTTTTATTTGTCCCATGTATATATTTGACAAACATACACCATCCTGTAACCACTGCCATAACCAAATGTATAATATTCCCATCACACTGAAAATTCCTTGTGCAGACCCTTCGCAATCACCTTCCGCTATCCCCAGCCCTTGGCAACCACTTTTCTGATTTCTTTCCTTAGATTTCTGTCTTTTCCAGAATGTCTCTTTTTTAACTCAGCATAATGCTTTTGAGATTCTATCCATGTGTTGCCTCTGTCAATAATTTTTTCCCTTTTCATTGCTGATTAGTATTCCATTGTATGACAATCTACCCATTCACTAGTTGATGAACATTTAAGCTGTTTCCACTTTTTGGCGATTATGAATGAAACTGGTATAATTATTTGCGTAAAGTTATCTATGTAGACATAGATATTTTCATTTCTCTTGGGTGGGATTGCTGGTCTTGTGGTAATCGTAACTTTAACTTTATAAGAAACTGCCAAACTGGACTGGGAGGGTCTTATGCAAATCACTGAAGAGGGGCTGATACTACAAGAGATTTGAAACCATAATTAATCCGATCTCCCAGCTAAACGAGACCAGCTGTGGGAACCTAGTAACCAGCAAGCACCAGAAATTACCAAAGCCCAGAGTGTTTGAGGAAAGGTGGTAAGCTGGAGACAGGACGCCTGTGAGCCTCCAACACACTCAGCACACCCAAGGCTTCAGTGGCTTTGGCAACATAATCTCACATCCCCAGGCCATGTGACTCTCTCTCCCCAGGCCATCTGTAAAACCAATGATTGGATGTTAATGCTTTACATGCTCCAGCAACAACCACAAATTAGTAAAATCAACAAGCTTGGGGGAGGGTGTACAATTGATACAAAAACCCACAAAAGATCTGAACAGAACTTCAAACGAATAACATACACAGAAGGGGAGTGATCACTTACCCAAGGTATTTAGACTATTTGGACTAAGTATATGCCCTCAGGCTCAAGACAAAAAAAAAACTTGAAACCGTATACTGAATTCTGATTAGTTGGCCTTTTTGAAGACATGGATTAGTAGTTCTGAAAGGACATTCTGTACATTCCAGGATTGAGCAAATAAGTAAATACATTGTGGATAATGGGAACCAAGTTTCTCACTGTTAGAGAGTAATATAAATATCCAAAGGGGGAAGGGTGAAAAGTACCTGGGAATTCTTTGTACTATTTAGCAACACTTTTCTAACTATGAAATTATGTCCAAAAAAAAAAAAAAAGAGAGAGAGAGAGAATGGTTGGACTATATCAGTGCTTCTTAAACTCCCTTATGGTATTAAAAATCACCTGGGGCTTCTGATAAAAATTCAAAACTCCAGGACTACGCCCACCCCCAGCACCCTGGGTGAGTCTTCTACATCTGTGCATCTGGGCCCTGAGCATGTGCATTTTACATCATCAAACACATTTTTTAAAGGCTAGATTAAATTTTCTTTGAGGCTCGTGGTTCCATGCTCTGGAGGAGCCAAAATGTGAGCCAGTTTTAGAAACCCGTTTCTCAACACGGAGAGAATGTGTGTGACAACCATTTGCCGAAGTACGTTTATTACAGAGTTGAAGAATTCATACAAATACCAAGGGGCCATAGGAAGACCCCTTGGGCAATCTCCCAGGAGGAACATTCAGGAGAAATTTCATAGTTCTCTGAGTCATGCCGATGTCTTCTGGAGCTATACATTTCAGGAATGAGTGGCCTGATTTCTATCCTTCCAATAAGACAAACGCTTACTGGCCTTAGGGCCTTTGCACTTACAGCTACCTGGACCTGAAATACTCTCCCCCACATGCTGGCAAAGTTGGTTCCTTTTCAACCATCAAGTCTCTCCTCAAATACCAGTTTATCAGAGTGCCCATCCTATCTCAGCTGCCCTACCCCACCCCTCCCTATTCCCTCACCAGGCATCTTTTCTTTTCTTTTTTTATAAATTTATTTATTTATTTATTTTTGGCTGTGTTGGTTCTTTGTTGCTGCACGCGGCTTTCTCTAGATGCAGCAAGCGGGGGGCTACTCTTCGTTGCGGTGCGCGGGCTTCTCTTGTTGCGGAGCACAGGCTCTAGGTGTGCGGGCTTCAGTAGCTGTGGCTCACGGGCTTCAGTAGTTGTGGCTTGCGGGCTCTACAGCGCAGGCTCGGTAGTTGTGGCGCATGGGCTTAGTTGCTCCACGGCATGTGGGATCTTCCCGGACCAGGGCTTGAACCCCTGTCCCCTGCCTTGGCAGGTGGATTCTTAACCACTGCGCCACTAGGGAAGTCCCAGGCTTATTTTCTAAGCACTTACCATTATCTGAATTTATCTATATCTCTTGTCCTACTGACTGACATAGAACATCAGCTCCACGAGGGAAGGATGGTTTGGGTTTTGTTCTCTTCTGTATCCCCAACTCCTAGGATGGTGTTTGTTCTATATATACCAAGCACTAAATAAATGTTCATTGAATGACTTAACAAAACACACGTACAGGAATCTATTTCTCATGATGAATGAACATGTTTGCAGTGGGGTAGGTGAAATATAACCAAGTCAAGTGAGAAACGGGAGGACTTTCCTATAATAAATACATTTTATTTTATTTTTTCTTCCACACAGTTTAAGAAAACCAGACATTAGTATAAGTTGGAAGAACATCTCTGAGTTTGGACATAGGTCTCTGCCTTTTCATCCATAATGTATTGTCAACTGGAAAATCAGAGGCTGGCATTCAACAATATGTTATAAAGTGTTGTTATACAGTGTTAATAGGTGTTTCATATAAAAAGGGTACCATGACCAAAACAAATTTGGGACACAGCAGATCCAAAGGAAAGGTTTCTCCAATGCATCCAAAAACAGCATTCTTCTCCACCCTGCCTTCCTCAGAACATCTCCTGGGAGCTGAGTTCCTTCCACAAAAAAACTTTGAGAAAGATTGCAGCAGACCAAATATTTAAATCACTTTGTACTCAAAAGGCTTCTGAACATCCCACTTTTAACTCTAATCAACAATGACAAATTCATGTCTTTAGAAAGAAGAGGGAGAGTTCCTTTCTAAGAACTGAGCAAAGGAAAATGAAACTCTGGGGCAATTGACTAAATGGCCTCATTCAAACATATCTGAGTTTTATCACAACAAAAATGACTGGCAAATTTTAGAGTAGTGTTTGTCAAGCAGGAGGAGGGGGAAGAAATACATCTCTTTAGGAATTCTCTCCCCCGTCGCTCCCCCCTGCCTTTGGAGACAGCAGTGGGAATATGGTACATCTCTAAAGTGTATTGAGACATGAAAACAATGAGAGAACTGCTACATTAAAAGACATCTTCCCAGTGAGGTTTCAACTGACCCACTGCCAAACTTTTTAATTTCCGGAATGGCTTAGGCAAAACTATACTCACGTTAGACTTCATAATACTTAATGATAATTAATATATTTGAACCCATTCTCACTCAACATTAGAAGCGTCCAAATCAGTGTACTGCAAACTGTTATAAAATTTTAATTTGTAACACTGTCCAAAAGTTACAATGGGACTAAGTTTACCAAACTTATAAAAACATTATGAAACATCTGGTCTTATTTTGTTGATTTAACATTTCATTTTCATCATTAAGCATGCTGAAAAAGCAACGTAACCAAAGATTAAATTAAATAATCTAAAAGTCCTTCAAATTAGTCACCCGTTATCTTTCAACTACTTCTGAGCTAAATGAAGAACCTTATTTTACTCTCTATAAACAAGAGAATTTAAAAGCCTTCATGCCTTTGGCATTACTAGAATGGAGTATTTAAACTTTGTACCTTTGTCCACCATAAGACTGAAGTTACAATAACATGAAATGGAAGCCCACAGACCCTGCTGGAGTAAGATTCCACTAACAATGTCAGCCTCTTGCCAAAAGAACAAATTTTGTCATGCAGCTGGCAATTAATGTACCAAAAATTTACCAGCCCATATAATTCTATCAGTCTACCTTCCCCAGAGGAAGTAAACAGATAATAAAACTAATGAAATCATATTTCTTGACCACTCGCATCCAATATAAATTGTTACTTGTCCTTAGAGGATTGGACGATGAGCTATTTATAAGGCCATTCGAGTGTCTGGGCCAGTAAACCACAGAGGCAGTATACTAAGATATGGGGGTGCTCCTGAGTCAGCAAAAGAGGATCCTGCATTGTGATGGATGGCCCCTTAAGTCATTAGCAAGTGCACATTAGGGAGTGATGGGCTTCTGTTAAAAACTGTTTTGTGTCAGCATTTCTGTACTCTCTGAAAACATCATGAAACAGTGAACTTTAATTAGTAATGCAACAGATGAGAAAATACTCAGTGTTTTGTAATACTCCACAGAGTAGAAAGCAGGGGACACATTCTTAGGTGGTGAGTTGCTAAAAGTTAGACCAATCAAAACAAAGCTGATAGGCCAAGTACCTTCTGGAATTTGTGACATCAGCATTTCTGCAAGTTTGGCCCATGGCCCTCCTGACTCAGAATCACCTGGGGGACTTTCTCCAGTGTAGATCTTCTCCAGGAAACCAACATTTTAAACTAGTAAAGCAGCATCTCCTGATTTGCCTGGGGAATCTACATTTGTCACAAGCTCACCAAGTGTTTCCATCCCTTTGGCAAGGTCTTTAGCATCCTCTGCACATGAACACTAAACTCAGCAGCATATATGAAATGCTGAAGCAACATCAAATGTATAACCTCCCCAAATATCGTGATGTCATTGGCTTAAAAGGTGACAGACAAGCACAACCAATTGGGATTGACTCAGCCAATGCCCACTGGGTAACACATTTTACCTGTGCTGCATAATACTTGGCGGCATCAAACTGGTGACAAGAAAACAGAGCAAAACAGAACATGCAACACTTAGCCACAGGCTGTGGACTTTTAAGAAAATCCAAATCTATAATGACATGGGAAGCTTGCATTGTGAAAAAAAATGTACTTGTAGGAAAAGAGGACTCTCTTTCTATTCATTCCCTTCACTAGGTGGGGAAAGGAAGAAGACCACTCCCCAAACCAGGTTTCTTCATTCTGGAATGCCTTCCCAGCCCCCAGGGCTCCCACAGACCCAACTTACTCTTTCTCAGGTTCCCCTACTGACCTTTCCAGCTCATTCTCTTCCCACTGTGGGAGCTCTTGGGAGAGGCTTTGTTACATGAAACTCATCAGATGAAGCACGTTGCATTCTGCAAGAGTAATACTACAAGGGTAGTAAAGCTTAATCCACTATTTCATAGTAAAGCTACAAGGGAGGTATGCTTAATCCAATTGTTTAAATAGGATTGGAGAACTCACTTTAAATAAATTAAAAACTAAATGAAATATTAATGATTTGCCTGAATGAGGACTTACTTGAACCCATGTTCCCCTTTTAAAATCACACGTACGGAACCAATGCACGTCTAGAGAAATGTCCCCACGTCAATACCTTATTGACATGAACCCATTCAAAAATGCTAAGACACCAACCATTATAAATATTTTAGGCCACTGTAAACTGGTACCATGACACCGGCTTATGGTGGTTAGGAAGTTGTAGCTTAATGTTGACATTTGGCACAAAAATCTTATGGTCTGAATTATGTTTCTTTTTTATGTAATTCTGGCTCAGGAATCCGATACAGAGCAGCTGAGAAATAAACTATGTTGCTGAGGCTGAAGATGAGACACAGAAGTATGGCTCCGGCTATCTGAGAGAACAACAGGGGCCTGGAGTGGGCCAGGAGCCATTCCTTCCTTAGAGTCTTGTCCAGAAGGATGGCTTCCATCTGCATGTGTGTGGCCAGGATCACACACACATGAAACAGCTGGTGACTATGACCTATAGCAAACACACAAAAGACCACCAAGATCAGCAACAAAAAAGGAATGGATTATTGATACATGCTATGGCATGTATGCTAAAAACACTATGTGGTGTGAAAGAAGCCAGATACAAGAGACCATATACTGTATGATTCCATTTATATCAAATGTCCAGAAAAGAGAAATCCACAGAGACAGAAAATAGATTAGTGGTTGCTTCAGGCAGGGGTGGGAGTTGGCTTTAACCGTACATGGGCACAGAGGATCTTACTGGGGTGATGAAAATGTTCTAAAACTCATATATGGTGATGGTTGTACAATGTGGTAAATTTACTAAAAAATCATTGAATCATATACTTGAAATAAGGGTATTATGTGATATGTAATATATACTTTAAAAATTTATTTTTAAAATGTAATATGAGAAAAATAAAAGAGCAAACTAAATCCATTTTTAAAACAACTTATCCACCAGTCCTGTTTTTCACATGAAAAAGTTCTGCCAAAGGTTACCTCTTGAGAGCTGTCACTGATCAGCTCAGATTCTGACTTCAACACCAAAGGAGAAGCCAGCCAAATTTTCTGTTGGCCTCTTATGAGGTGCTCCTCTGCCCACTGCTGGTTAATCCCCGACACAACCAGGGGCTCTTCCTCTCCGATAACTTACAGGACCCCAGTCACCATGTATGCATCCCCAGAGGGTGGGAGTCCAGTGGACGGTGGTTGGAGTGAGCATGGATGTGCTGATTTGGTGATTGGTGAGAAAAGGAGTCCGTTGCCCAGGGCTGGGGATTGCTTTGGGGGACAGCCTGCAGAAACCATGTTTCATGGGCTAAGTTGTATCTCCCCCTCCCAAATTCATATGTTGAAAGTCCCAACCCCCAGTACCTTAGAATGTGATCATATTTGGACATAAGGTCTTTAAGAGACAATTAAGTTAAAATGAGGTCACTAGCGTGGGACCCACTCTGATTGGTGTCCTTATAAGAAGGGGAGATTAGGACGCAGACATGCACGTACACAGAGGAAAGACCATGTGAAGAGAAATGGAGATGGCCATGGGCAAGCCAAGGAGAGAGGACTTGGAAGAAACCAACCCTGCCGTCCCCTTGATCTCAGACTTCTAACCTCCAGAATTATGGGAAAATAAATTGCTGTTGTTTCAGCCACCCAGTCTGTGGTTCTTTGTTATGGCAACCCTAGCTAATACGACACAAGAGTTAAAGAGTCTCCTTCAGTTTAAAAAAAAAAAAAAAAAAAAAAGAATTCAGTGTTGTACCCCCAGGACTTAACCCAGAGTAAGTATTCAATAAATGTGTCCACAGAAGGGACCAACCTGGCCATCTGCCCAACTGAGCAAGGGCAGAGTCAGGAATGAGGATGTAGGAGAGTTGAGTAGGTGGCCAACGAGTTCCTTAGGGCAGGGAGCTGTCAGCACCCCAGTCTGCATCCCCCAGGGAGGAAGTGTGCCTGGAGGGGCCACCCTTGCCTCACTCAAGCCATCCTACTGGGCTGTGTCCAATTTCCAAATCTGTGTGTGATGCAACGAAGTGGTTTCTTATCCAGCGAGAGCCGTGTACTCCAAGGACACAGGGCCAAGCAGAAGGAGGTGACCAGCTGTGCTCACCAACTGAGGCACAAACCTGTCTCTGTTAGGGCAGGAGATAAAAAGACAGAAGAGCCACGAGCACTGAACAGATGTGAAGTGTGCCTGCAGCAGGAAGAGCGATTTCAACAATCCCGCCTGGCAGGAATAGGGAGGCGTTGGAGATGGAGCCCAGCATCTGACTGACTCTGTTATTTAAGGACGGAGAACTTTCCAAACCCTTTGTTAAAGATCTGTTACTAACTGCCCATCTGGTCAATCTCCCCCCATAGGAGTGTCTTTCTGCTCTAGGCCCAGGAGTACAGGATAGAGGCAAGTAAATAAAATGTTATTAAGAAGCCAGAGCTCGCAAAACAAGGCTCAGGGCTGTTTTTCCTGCCCCCCGCAGACTTCGTACACTACCACCTCTATTTCATCTGGCTGGAGCTGGAGCCGTGGACGTGCTGGGCAGGTTCTGTAGGCAGGTTCCAATCCCCTGGCCCTCTCATCTCCCTCCTTTTTTGAAATCTGCCCTCTAAGCATTTTGCTCATTGTAATCCCTTCTGGCAGGAGAGAAGAAGTAAAGGAGATGAAACTCTAATCAGAGCAAACAAAGCAAAATCTGGCCATGTGTCTTGGGCAGAAGATGGAAACCCATGGACAAAATGGGCTTGGGGAGAACCAAGGTTCCTGCCCGCCACCTGGGGATGAGGATCTGAATCCCCATGGTATTGATAGCTTATCTAAGGAGCTCTCAATCCAGGACTCGATCAGCCTCACCAAAAGTGGCCCAAGGGTCCCTCCTCCAGCCAGTCCCAGAGCCAGGGTGGAGGAGACACGTTCCGCAGTGCCACCCACTTCCCTAGACAAAGAGGAAGGAACCCTGCTGGCAGGTGTAAACCCCTGTGGTTCCGACACCTCCTCTCCACCACATGGCTTCTCTAACTTGAGTGAGCTCAGGCTCACCTGGAGAATCACACAGCTTCTGAGACACGGGATGTCTGGGGGCTGGGAGCCAAGAATCTGCACGTTCCCAGGTGGTACTGAGAATGTTGGTCCAGGGGCCATACCTGAGAACCACTGCTCTGCCACGATTCCTGGCCCCATCGTACCCACCGGAACGAGACAAAGACACTTTCCTCTCCTCAGCACAGCCCCCTGCCAGCTGGTACCCTCAGAGCCAGCTGTACTCTGTTTTTCCTCTTCCTCTTTACGGCTGCCTTACATGTTCATTTAATAACGGGATTTCACATTCTAGGTAATAATGGGACTCTCCTGTCCCCACACCTGCTGGAAATGCTTTAGAATCCTAGATCCACCTCCTCTCCATCCTCCGCCATCCTCCCTGGTCGTCCGCTGGCTACGTACATCCTGGCCTCTGTCACCTTACAATTTCACTAACCTTGGTCTGAGCCTGGAGAACTTCCTGAAGAATTGCTTCTCTCCCTGCCCCGGCCTCTCTTTGCAACTATGTGCACTGGTGTCAGGGATGGGCACCCTCCTTGGACAGGAGGGCAAGGGGCATCGGGGCCACCAGGCACTCACCGATGTAGTCGAAGCGTCCAGGAGCCAGGCGCTCCGGCAGATGCGCGGAGTAGAGGAAAGAGGCCAGGAGGGTCATGGCCATGTGCTTCTGGTGGTACAAGGTGGCTTCGTTCTGTGCACTCTCCCCGGGGAAGAGGAATAGCTGCAGGTATTTAAAGAAACGTCAGGTCTTAAAATAGATAACCAACAAGGACATACTATATAGCACAGGGAACTCAATATTCTATAATAACCTAAACGGGAAAAGAATTTGAAAAAGAACAGATACATGTATATGTATCACTGAATCACTTTGTTGTATACCTGAAACTAACACAACATTGTTAATCAACTGTATTCATTATAAAGTAAAAATTTTTAAAAAGAGAAGGAAAGAAAGAAAGAGAGGAAGGAAGGAAGGAAGGAAGGAAGGAACGTATGTCAGGTCTTGAGAGGAGGCCTGCGGACATCCCCGCGCCTATGTGTGGACTCTGTGGGCCAAGGCCGTTCCCTCTCCAGTCCTGTGGCTTGGAAAGGGAACTCACAGGGACCGTGTGAGCAGGCTTCCTGTTCTGAGTGTGATCAACTGAGACCCAAGGCAACTGTATTTTAATCCCCCGCATGCTCATGAGAGCCTTTGGATTATTTAATTCCAAAAAAAAAAAAAAAGAGAAAAAGGAAAGAAAGAAAGAAAGGAAGGAAGAAAAGAAAAACAACAGAAGTGAAGACAAAATGAAAGGAAAAGAAAAATCCAGTTAGATATATCGCTACTTTTTTCCTGGGGCTAAAACGTAAGTATAGTAAAAAATGGCCTATTCACACTTGAACTCACTTCTAACCAGCACATCCCCTGAACTGATGCTCCTAATTAAGGCTTTAAGGCCTAAAAATCCCTGGACGGCCTTCTGAGTCATCAAAAACTCTTAATTATGGACATAACGCTGGTGTGGAGTTCAGCACGGTTTTTGTACGATTGTTATAAATAGCGGCGGCAGCCACCTCTACGGAGGGCACTAGGCCAGGCCTTTTACGTGCATCACTTCATCGGAGCCTCAGCAATGACCCCAAGGCAGACACTATTCCCCCCATTTCGCAGATGAGGAAACTGGGCTGGAGGGGGACTTGCAAACCACTCACTGGCAGTGAAGTCAGGCTGCTTCCAGAACCTGTGTGCACAGACACATCACCACGTAGGGTAAGCCCTCCCCTCCCCCGCTGCCCACTGGCTGACGCAGCCGAGTGCCAGGAGCACCCAGCGCTCATAATAGCAAGAACCTGTGCTGTATGCCTTGGTGGCCTTGTGGGACCGGCTTGTTCTTTGCTCTGGTCTCCTGTGTGTGGTCTGTGTCCTCGAAGAAGGATTCAAGGGAATGGGCTGCATCCCCATCTCTGGGTCTCCCCCAGGCCCACACGAACTGAACAGGAGCACATGCTCAGTGCCTCAGCGAATGAAGCCAGCTCGACCCCTCTCCTGTATCCCTGGGCGCTGCCATCCTGGCCTCATGCAGCAGACCCTTACGCTGCCTCTGGGAGGGGAACTCCACCCACTGGGCCTGGGCTTGGCATTGCTGAGTCCATCAGTTCTGTTTATTTGATTATTCTCCTCTACCCCCCTGTGAAGGACAGGATGTCAGCCTCGTTTAAAGATGAGGAGGACTGCCCTGGTGGCGCAGTGGTTGAAAATCCGTCTGCCGATGCAGGGGACACAGGTTCGAGCCCTGGTCCGGGAAGATCCCACGTGCCGCGGAGCAACTAAGCCCGTGCACCACAACTACTGAGCCTGCACTCTAGAGCCCACAAGCCACAACTACTGAGCCCGCATGCCACAACTACTGAAGCCTGGGCAACTACAGCCCATGCTCTGCAACAAGAGAAGCCACTGCGATAAGAAGCCCACGCATCGCAACAAAGAGCAGCCCTGGCTCACTGCAATTAGAGAAAAGCCCGCGCGCAGCAACGAAGACCCAACGCAGCCAAAAATAAACAAATAAAATAAATTTATAAAAAATTTAAAAATTAAAAAAAAAAAGATGAGGAAACTGAGGCTCAGAGAGCTTATGTTCATTGCCTAGGGTCACACAGCCAGTGAGCAATGGGACTGGGATTTGAACGTGCATGAACTTTCCCCCTTCTTGTCTTTCCTCCTACACCCTCTTCCTTTGTGTTCTCCATCTAATTCCCATCTATCCTTTAAGACCTTCATTCATACATTTGCCTTCACTACTACTATGTTAATTGATGATAATATATAATCCTGCATTTACTGGACTCTCACCACCAGCTAGCACTTTACACATTGTCTCATATAATCCTCCCCACAGCCTGACAAAAGGAAGTGTTATTACCAGGCCATTTTACAGATGAGGGAAATCAAGACACAGAGGTGGAAGATAACTCGTCCAATGTCTTGCAGTGAGTAAATATTAGAGATTTGCTTCCAGAGCCCGCTCTCCTGGTCACTCTACTAAACCCCAGGCTGCCTCCCCTGCCCAGCCCTCTGCGATTGCTCCTGAGCCCCCAGTCAGCACTGGCCACTGGTGCATCTCCTATGTTCATCAGGACCTCTGGGTTCATGCCGTCTCTTCACTAGTCTGCAGGTGCCATTAAGGGAGCACCTGGGGCTCTACTCCTGTGTGTCCCACTGTGACCAGGACGGCGCTCTGACCCCCAGAGCTCAGGACACAATTGATTCCCTGATGTTGCCAACAGGCAGAGAGGGGTTGGAGCTGGGCCCTTACCCTGGAGAAGATGGGAAGGGAGTCCCAGGTGTAGGGATAAGCGAAGGCCAGGACACGAAGCATCTTACAGAGCCTGGGCTTCTGGACCTCAAGAAACCTAAATCAGGGAAGGAAAGGGGGGAGAAATGAGAATGAAAAAAGTTTCAGTAAATAACACAGACATGCATATTAAAAATAACCAAGGGCGAGTCACCCACGAAGGACAAGCATTTTTGCACAAGCGCCCCCTATGGCCAGCAGCTTCTCCACCAGCGCTCTCCACTTCTCCCACCCTGATGGGAACGGCTCAGTCTCAGATGTGGAAAGAGCTCAGGGTGGGCGGGGAGGGGGAAACCATCTCCCAGCATCCTGAGAAGCAGTGGCATCCAGACAAAGTCAGGAAGGAGGCACTGAGCAGAAGCCCTTCAAGGGCCAAGTTATCTAGCTGCCAAAGAGCCTTCTAGAAGTCCAGTAACCACCAGGACAGGGAGACATGTTTAGAGCGGGTGGGCCCAATGGCACAGGCTCCTGGGGTGAGCACCTCTGCAAAGGTTGAGATGCTTAATTAGTCAGAGGCGCCAGCTGATTACCCTGCACAAGCCCTGGGTGCAATTAGGTGTTTAATTACTTAAGAGATTTCTGGAATATTTAATACCACACACAGGGATACTGGGCTGCGGAAACTGAGTAAGCATGGTCCTTCCTTCTCTCTTTCATCATCACCCCCACCTGCCTCCGGTTCAAAGACAGATGAAGCCAGCATTAAAACGAGTGGTGCTGACTGTCGCAAAGACAGGCAGCTCCTCCTGGATGGAACACGATGGGGCCTCAGCTGGCTTGGGCCCAGCCTGAGGAGGGGGCAGCAGCTGAGGGGGTGGGGAGCCGGGCAGCACAGATGGCAGGCTGGATACTGGGAGGGGAGGGGTAAGGAGAGGCTCCACACGAAACCACAGCCCTGAACTGGGGCTCGGGCGAGGGAGAGCTCACACGCGCAGGCTGGGCATGGAGGCAGGGCAGGTACCCGCTTCAGCAGCACAGCGTATTGTGGGGGATGGATCCTCCCTTGGTGCCCACAGGCCTGCGAGGCCAGAGGACCCCCAAGGGTGGTGTGCAGAGCCCGGGCGCCGAGGCTCATGGGGTAGCTGTTCTGGTGCAGCCCGTAAGATGAGGGAGGCGCTGGGGCCATCCCAGCCCCCCCTCGACAGTTCTGCCCCTCATCACACTCTCCAGCGGGGGTGGAGTCTATGTCCCACCACTGCTCCTCACCTCTGCTCCCCAGATACCCCGTCCCAGCCCACTGGCCTGCGCCTTCTCCACCAAACATAGTCTGCTGCCCCTGCAGCTCGGGCCCATCTCCCCCTCCAGGTTATTCACGTCCCCTACAAGCCAGTGCAGTCACCTGACTACAAGCCCCACTGTGCCCACATCCTTTGGCGTGGAAAATGGCAGAGACGCCCACATCTGCCTCCTGAGTGGTCGGGGAACTCTCCTCGAGGGCAGAGCTGGGTCTGCTCAGCTCTCCATCCCCAGCGTCCAGCTCAGCATCGTGTCTGAGGACGTGACATCGCCAGGCTGCTCTGTGCTGTCCAGCTCTCAGGGCAGCCCAGCCTGGGGACCCCTGTTCTGGGTAAGAGGCGGCCACCGTGGACCGCGAGAAGCCCCATAACCTCCAGAGATCAGCTCCAACTTTGCTCCAGCCCATGGGCATGTCCCTCCTTCTTTCCTGACCCTGTGGACACTGGGCAGAGATGGAAGAGAAGTTCAGGAAGGAGGAGGAGAAATAAGGGACCTCAATTCATCGTCCACCAGAACAGAACCCCAGTCGTGGAAGGAACAACAAACCCCCAGGATTGGTGAGGCTGCACAGGGCCACGATCTGGCAGACACCCTGAGTCTGATCCCGTCCCTGCCCTTTGTGACCATGTCATCCAGCAGGTGATGTGACCCTTGTGTGCCCCAAAACCCTCATGTGTAACATAGGGACAACAACAGAATCCCTGCAAGGGATTGTTGCAAGGGTTTGAGAAAATGATGCTCGCAAAGAACTTATAGCTGTGCACGGCACAGAGTAACACTCAGGAAATGGCAGCTTTTAAAAATAATGTGTGTTGTAGGAGCCATCCTCTCGCCCTCCCCATCCTGTAGCTACGTCGTACCAGAAAATAGGAACAGGAGGGACCAGATGAGTTCTGGGTGATTTGCCTAAAATCACAGGAGCTAATAAGAGGCAAAGCGAGGATTTACAGGCAGGGCCATCTGGCTGGCTTCCCACCCTCTCCCCTCGGGCAGGCAGAGCGGGCATCTGACCACTACCCAGCCTCTGTCCTTACCTTACTGACACCCCTCTGCCCCCCAGGAGGCAATCGGAACACATTCCCGCTGCCCCAGGAACCAGGGCCCATCTCGATGGCCTTCTCAGTCCACGCTGGCAGACCCTGTCCAACCACGGCAAGCCCACTCCCTCCCTCCCCATGCACTGCCACCGCCTATCACCTCTGGGTGCAAAGAGACTCGCTATTAAAGCACGCTCTTTCTGCGGCCACTTACACAGGAAGAAGGCTGGCTCTGGCTGGCGAGGGCCATCCCCCAAACCATGGATTTCCTGCGACTTGAGACATTTCGCCCGGCCTGATAAAGTACTTTCCCAAGGGCAAACGAACCAGCCTCTCCAGCTGCAAAGCCGAGTCTACAGGGGGAAAAAGGAGAAAAAGCAGAACAGAAGAGAGACAGCAACAAAGAGTAAGAGGCAGAAGGGCCAGCAGCCACAGAGCCGGGGTGGGGGGGGTGGCGGGGGCCTCCCACTACCAAGGTGCAATTCCAAATCAGGCCACAGGGTGTCGCCACAGCCAGAGATTCCGAGAGGGACGGGAGGGAGCCACAGCGTCCTCCAAAGCACCCCACACCCCAAAGTCTCCAAAGCCTTGCCTGGTAAGGCAATCCCTGCACCCCAGAGCTGGGAGTCAGGGAGCCAGGCCTCCTCTGCCTAGAACCAGGTGAGCAGGAAACACTGGATTTTGGGAGAAGCCTCCAGCAAGAGAGGGTTGATACAATACCAGTCTATTCTGAAACCTGATAAATTCTTGTTGCAACCAAAGCTGGAAAGATTTGCAGGTGAATTCTGGAACTAGTGCTTGAAAGAAGTGGGCCTTTGGAAACATCATCCTGTTGCAGAGGTGTGTCTGTATGTGTGATGGGGGCGGGTGTTACGGTAGTTTGGTTGTTGTGTGGGTGACATAGCGGGAATGTGGACATTTCCACATGCTGGCCCCTGGCCCTAGCAGCACTCTGTCATCTGACTGAGCCCTCTGACCTCCAGATGTGTCTGAGAACCACTGTCTGCTAAGCCTCCTGTCTCCAGCTCTGACCTCCAAACCCCCTTCCAGGCCTGCCCCATGCCTCTCTGAGCTGCCACGACAACACTGCCACGGCAAGGCTCTCACAGCACAGCTCACTATTCACCAAGGATGAAAATTCATCTCTCCCTCACAGCACCGACCACAAGGCATTTCACTGAGCAAGTATGTGTCGGAAAACCAACGGTTGGATGCTTTGAATGGATGAACGGAAAAGTGCGTACGGTGACCCGTGGTGAACAGCAAACACTGTGTAACTGACATTCCTGAGAGAGTGGTGGTGCCTTCCTGGGCTTTCGGGTGGTCGGCGGGTATGAGCAGGCAGGGTCTCTGTCACCCTCACCTGGCTCCGAGAGCCACAGAGAGGTCACGCGTTCTGTCATTTCCCCCCCTCAAATACTGCAGAACAAGAAAGCAGTTTTCTGGAACGTGTTCCTTTGAACTGAATTCCATGATAATAAGGATCGAAAGACCAGTTGGGGAGCCCACGTCTCCTAACGGACATGTATCGTAAGGGAATGAACGCCACTAGGACCACGCTACTCTGGGAAGCATGTGGATAACTAAAGCATGACTCCTGAGCTCCACGGTCTGCCACTCAGGGAAGGAGGTGGTTCTCGGCCACCCCCGGCCATACCACGGACTGATGGAGCGGGAGGGGGGAGGCAGACGTGGGCTTGGTGGGTAGGGAAGAAGGCAAGGAGAGAAATCTTGGAAAAGGCGCTGAAGCGGACATCATAGAATGCCCAAACCAGAAGGAACCCAAGGGACATCTTCTTAGATGCCCCTGTTTAAAGGTCGTGATTGGCCAGAGGCCGCACAGCAAGTCTGTGAAATCGGGACCCCAGACGGCCCTCGCCCTCCTCCACCTGCTTCTCCTGAAGTTAATCAGGGCCAGAGCCTCTCCCCACACACGAGTCCCCTTCCTCACTCCTCAGACACTGAAGACAAAGACAGAGAATGAAAACAAAGGGGACGGGCCTTGTAAGAGCAGGGATCCACCGACACATGGAAAGGAGAGCGGACAAGATGCAAAGGAGGCCGGACGGGCCCACGGGGGGACATCCCACTCTATCCTTGACTCTGAGCATGTGGCGTTTGCCCCTCTCTCCCTTTCTGTCCCCCAAGCCCCCACTTAAGCCCCGCAGGGCACGGGAGCTGAGTCCACAGAATTGTCTTCCTAGGAAGTTTACTGTCCTTCACGAGTATAGGGCCAGTCCTCTGTAGGACACACGAGGTGCTTCCATTTCCCCCGCCTCTCTCTAGCCCCCCTCTAGCTTCTCTCCCCGCTTCCAGTCCCACAGGCTCTGGCAATTCTGAAGCTCCTTGTTGCCTCCCAATGACATCCCATCCTCTCCGGGCCCTCGCCCTTGTCCAGGCTGTTGGCTCTGTCCAAAAGGCCCTTCCCTCCTCTCCAGCTAAAGTGTTCAACCTTCCTCAATACTCATTCCTAAGGCCACTTCGCAGAAGCCTGGGAATCCAAGCAGGTGTCATTTTGTATTATCATTATTTGCTTATGTTATATCCTGTAATGCTACACACTGAAAGCCTTTTCTTCTGGCCTTTAAAGGAAATGATGACTCCATCTGGACTTTTTGAGGGTCTGCAGTCTGCTTCTCATACTGCATGGGGCACTCTCTGAGGACAAGGACTGAGCCTCACTCACCCCTGTATTCCCAGATCTTAACATGACACTCGGAGCATGGCAGGCATTTAAGGAATGTTGAGTGGTTGGTTGGATGCATTGATGGAAGGATGGGTGGTTGGGTGGGTAGATCGATGCATGAATGGGTGGGTGGATAGATGGATGGATGGATGGATGGGTGGATGGGTGGATAAACTGAATAAGTGGATGGGTGGATGGATAGATGGCTGGGTAGATGGATGGATGGGTGGGAAGATGGATAGGTAGGTAGATGGATGGATAGATGGATGGATGAAACAGCCACAGATACGCCCCATA
The DNA here is from genome assembly GCF_965194805.1 of Balaenoptera borealis. Classification (NCBI taxonomy): domain Eukaryota; kingdom Metazoa; phylum Chordata; class Mammalia; order Artiodactyla; family Balaenopteridae; genus Balaenoptera; species Balaenoptera borealis. Next base: position 117,322,426 of record NC_138866.1, on the reverse strand, counting down.
AACAGAAATAATCCATTTCATTGACAAGGGAGAAGCCCCAAATGGACATTCAAGAGATTCCTGGCCAACCTGCCCTGCCAAACAAGTTTGTCTAAAGGTGCCAGGCATGTCACATCCAAAAGACCCATTCAGGGACTTCCCTGGTGGCGCAGTGGTTAAGAATCCGCCTGCCAATGCAGGGGACACAGGTTCGAGCCCTGGTCCGGGGAGATCCCACATGCCGCCGAGCAACTAAGCCCATGCGCCACAACTACTGAGCCTGCACACCACAACTACTCAAGCCCACGCGCTCTAGGGCCCGCATGCTGCAGCTACTGAACCCACAAGCCACAACTACTCAAGTCCGTGCGCCTAGAGCCCGAGCTCCGCAACAAGAGAAGCCACCGCAATGAGAAGCCTGCGCACCGCAACAAAGAGTAGCCCCCCCTCGCCACAACTAGAGAAAGCCCGTGCGCAGCAACGAAGATCCAACACAGCCAAAAATAATAAATTAAAAAGAAACAAAAAAAGGAAAAAAAGACCCATTCATTGTACCTGAACAATCAGGGAGGACTCCTGGCTAGAAGAAAACAATATACCCTCATGGCTTATAGGTGATTCAGGAAGATTAAAAAAATAATAATAAGTTCCAATAATTTGCATTGGGAGTTCATGGGAAAGCAGTCCTGGATCATGAATGGCGGGACTGTTTCTTCCACCCGTGAAGCCCACCTGCCCCACCAGTCTGCAGTGCTCGCCTCCCTCTGATCCTAAGTTCGCAACAGCAGAGCCACACGGCCCCGCAGGAGCTAACCAGGCAGGACAGTGGCTCGTCCAAGCACCTGATCCAGGTGTGTCTTTGGCCCAGGCCTGTCAGTGAGCCCTCGCATCCAGGCACTGTGCCTCCGGGCCACGCTTCATCTCTCTTGGGCTGTTTTTAGCATCAGTGTTACTTTTCTATGTATGTTACGCCTTGTCTCACCCAAGGCATGGACCCGATCTCCTTCTCTCCCCCATCCGTGGCAGCCCTCACAGCTCTGGCCTGGCACAGAGGTTGCGCTTCAGAAAGAGCTTTTAATCGCCAGAGCCCTTGAGGAATTGGGGGAGAAGGAAATAATAACCCCATGATGTCTGATTCAGTTTTCTACCCTCTGGGCAGACCCTATCTCCTCACAGCTGGAGGGGCGCTCTGACTTCCAGGAAGAGGGAAGGGGGAGTTTACCCCCGACTCCCACCCCAGGGACGAAGCAACACAAAGCCCAGTCTCGAGACTGAGCCTGGAAATGAGACTCACCCCATGGCAAGCAGCTCTGTGCTTCCCACCACCTGCCTCAGGACAGGTGAGTGGAAGGCAAGTTGGGGCAAGCATTCCCGATGCTGTTTAAGGCTCTATCCTTTGATTTTTAAAGAAAACCAACCTGTCAAGTTTGGAGAACTTGCCTACCTCTGGATCCCACAAAACCAAAGTGTCACCCAAAGAAAGCTGGAGCCAGAATCATTGCGGGGAAGTTGCAGAAGCATACCTCTCCCTCCCTGTTTTCTCCTGGGGAGGGAAGAGTTGGCAGCTGCCAGGAATAAGAATTCTATGAGGCCAGCAGCAGTCTATTCGGAAGACTCAAACTGGCTTAGTGGAGTCGCGGGTAGGGGGACAGATGGCCAGGGGTGACCACCAGCCTTCCTTGGCACTCTTCCTAACCCACCATGAAAGGCCCCCAGCTCCCAGCACCATCTACACAGGGATGTTACCCCAATACCACCATTCCAGAGGTTTCCCAAGTAATTTAGGGTAGTTCATTTTTACCAAGAGCTGAATAAACTAGAGTAGTTATCCTAAAAATTGCCTCTTGTACTCATACTCCAATGAGCTTCCTTGAGTGGAAGGAAAAAAATGGAAGGAATAAGAGCCAGTTAGCTGGGCATGACTCATGGCCACCGGTCTTCCCCTGGGGATGTGTTGGACATTTGAATATCATCCATCACCCACCACACAGATAGGCACATCTTGTTTTATTGCACTTTGCCTTATTGTGGTTTTTGCAAATTGAAGGTTTATGGCAACCCTGTGTTGTCAGATGATAGCATTTTTAGCAATAAAGTATTTTTTAATAAAGGTGTATACATTGTTTCTTTAGACATAATGCTATTGCACACTTAATAGACTACAGTGTAAATATAACTTTTATATGCACTGGGAAACCAAAAAGTTTGTGTGACTTGCCGTATTGTGATGTTGGCTTTATTGCGGTTGTCTGGAACCGAACCTGCAGTATCTCCAAGGTGTGCCTCTATCAAGAGGCCGGCCCCCTCTGTCCCTATTAGCAGATGGCCCATTTATGGGGCACCTCCTATGGGCCAGGCTAGTGTTAGGTGTTCTGGATACATTACCTGTAATCCTTACATCCGTCTCACAAGGTAGCTGTGTTGACCCCACTTTTTTTTTTTTTTTTTTTTGGCCACACCACACAGCTTGCAGGATCTTAGTTCCCCAACCAGGGATTGAACCTGGGCCACAGCAGTGAAAACACCAAGTCCTAACCACTGGACCGCCAGGGAACTCCCTTGACCCCATTTTATAGATAAGCAAACTGAGGTTCAAGGAGGGTAAGTGACTTGTTCAGCCACAGGACAAACTACATAACTTGTAGAGCCCAGAGCAGAAGGAAAGTAGGGGGACCCCCTTGTTCAAACCTCATTAAGTGTTTCGAAACAACAACAGCAGGGAATTAAACCAAGTGGGGAGCCCTCTTGATCACAGGGCCCTGAGTGCCTGCACAGGCGTATGCCTGTGAAGCTGGTCCTGCCCGGCCACTGGAAGTCCATCTGGAACTGAGTCCCAGGCTCCCGAGCGTCTTTTCTGCTGTCCCTTCCAACAGTCCAGGAAGCTGTGTGCTCCGCGCCGCCCCGCACCCCATCCCATCTGAGACAGAGCAGCCGGGTACCTGGAATAGCAGGAGAGGCCGGTGCTAATGCTGGTGTTCAGCACAGCCAGGGCCACGTAGTAGTCATGGAAGACGGTGTTCACCAATGCGTCCGGGAACACATAGGCAGAGTAGGCGATGGCGGAGCCTGGGAAGAAAAACCAGCCTTGGGCAATAAGCCAGGACTCAGCACTGTCTGGGCTCCTTGGGAAGACCAACCCCCCCACCCCCCCATCTGGCTGAGCCCCCCATCATCCCCACAGACCACGAGCAGTCCTGCTGCTGCACCCTTGCTTATGCCATCACCCATCACCGCCCCCCCCAGCATGAGAATATTCTGTGAGCCCAGCACTGCTCCAAGGGCTTGACATGCATTAACTCACATAAACTTTACAACCACCCTCTGACATCAATCCTGCACTTATCCTCATTTTACAGATGAGGAAATGGAGGCACAGAGAGGTTTAGTAACCCTCCCAGGGGCACACAGCTAGAAAGCAGCAAAGCCAAGCTTCAAACGCAGGCAGTTCAGCAACAGTCCCTGCTTTTAACTATGGTCCACGATGACACCCCAGTGTGCTCAGCTTTGCTCTGAGTGTGCACACATCTCACCTGCCTGATGATATGGGTGTCCCTTGTGGAACAATCAAGGCTGCAGGGGAGGGGGGGTGGGATGAGGGAGGGCCCTTGCTGAGGCCAGGTGTGTCACATCAGCGGGCTGGGGGACTGGCCAGCTGAGAGGCTGGGCGTGAGATGCTAGCCTCAGCATTTTGTTTTGTTTTAGGTTTTGGAGTTTGTGAGAGAAGGGTTACTGAAGGACCTTCTAGAGACCTGTCTGCTGCAGCTTTTGTTTGAAAGAACAGGGGAGATCACTGTCCTTTTCAAAGGGGACAGATGTGTCCAGGAGCCTGGACCAGATGGCCTCTCCAGGCACCCTCACCTGCTGAGGTCCCTTTTGGGAGAGGCAGCTGCAGGCCTGTCAGCCCAGAGCCTAAGATCAGGCCTAAGGACACCTGTTATCCAAAAACAAAGAACCCTGGAATGCTAGTTCAAGGCTGAACTCAACCTCAGGCCATGCAAGTTCAACCTCTGCCTTTGATACCATGTGACTGGTGAAATCTAATGAAGCCCAGGGATGTGCCCAGGGTCATACAGGCAGAAAGGGCCAAGAATCACTACTCCTGGTACAGTGCTCCCCACTCCTGCAGGCTACCTGTGAGATTTCAGCTGGAACTGCCTCCAGGGGGACAGATTCTTGGCTCAGGCCTGACACCATGGGGAAGCTCCCACGTGGACCAGGATGCATCTGCTCTGTGTGTACTGACTGGGGCCAAGCTCCATGGGGGATACAAGAGCGAAGGAGACTCAGTCCCTGCCAAAAACCGCAGTGGAAAGGGAAACTGGTGAGTGCCTCCAGGCGGGTTCCAGGGTGAGGTGGGCGTTCAGGATGGGCAGGCATGCAGTCAAGCGGCTGACCTTGGAAGCATCCTTGGAAGATAGGGGATTCTTACAGGTGCCTGAGGGCAGGGATGGCTTTCCAGGGAGCAGGAGACACCTTTGGATGCCAGACTAAGGAAAGTGAACGTCCCCTTTCAGGCAATAGGGGGCCCACCGAAGGTTTCTGAGCAGGGGATTAAGATGGTCAAAGCCTAGTGAAAGTGCACGGGAGGTCCAAGAGGGAGGGGAACAGCTGGACATCGGGGAGGAAGCTGAGCAAACGCCACCCTCCAGGGATTGAGGGTTTCCACGGGGTCGGGGAGGAGGAGAGATGGCTGCAGACAAGGAAGTCCCAGGTGGATCCCACAGGCTCTCTCGGCTGACTAGACCTTCCTTCCAGGTTTACTGAACACCCCCATGTCAGGCTCTGGGCTACGGACTGGAAAACCAGATGTGAAAGACGCATGGCTGTCCTCAGGGAGTTGTTCCCAGTGAGGGGCAGAAATGAAGGAATCAGACAGAGCTCCATGGAGGTGGATCCAGGCCCAGGGACTTGGAGGAAGCCACAGGCAGGGGCCCTGAGGCTCCCAGGCCCTGGCTCTGCCATTCACAAGCTGCGCGACCTGGGTAACTTACCTTTAGTGTTCTCACCTATAGCGTGGGTATAATGATGGTCCCCACCTCAGGGGCCTGCTGTCAGGGTTAACTAGGTAATCGTGGTAATCTCTACCTTCTGTTGCTTACTAAGTGCCAGGCACTGTCCGACACGCTTCACTTACAAAACCCATTTAATCTTTATAACACTCCTATGAGGAAGATACTATGCCAACTGTATCTTGCCTAAGAGCATATAAGTATTAGGGGGTGGTGCAGTTAGGCCGCTAAGCCCCGCGTTATGCCACCCCTTGGTGACGTGGGATGTGGGTCGGGTGCTCGGCATGGAGCCTGCCGTTATGCCTCCAAAACGCTTGCTCTTATCATAAATGAGTCTGGGGCAGGCGATCGAGGGTGATGGAAGCTGCCGGGTTAAGGAGTTTGGACTTCATCCCAGGTAACTGGGAACCTGGAAAAGTTGAAGTGGGAGGGGTGCCATGGTCAGAGGCCTTGAAGAAACCCCACACGGCAGCTGGGTGAAGCCCAGGGGAGAGGTGTGAGGGACTGAGCCAAGCCAATGGGGGCACGGCCGATTTGAAAAGTATGTAGGAGAAACTCAACTGAGTTTGCCAACCGATTAGACAGGATGGTGAAGTGGGATGGGTGGGGGGTGAGAGGCAGGGGGAACTTGATTATTCACAGATTTCTGACTCGAAGGGGAGTAGATGCAAGGGCAGGCGCGGGGAGGATGTAGACGGTCTCGGTCCCAGGGCTGGATGTGGTGTGGAGCTTGGGTGAGCAGTTTACTAGAGATGGGGTTTGGGAGTGTCCCCCAGAGGTGTTGGGGGATGGTGTGGGCGCAGAGGAGATCTCCCAGGGAGCCTGACCACGGAAGAACAGAGGCCCAAGAATGGACTCCCAGCTGGCGCACCTATGGGGGGACGGAGGAAGGGGAACTGGTGAAGCAGGATGACCATGTGAATGGGTGGGAGGAAAACCAGGAGGGAGTGATGCAACAGGGGCCAGAGGAAGCGGGGGAGGTTTGGGGAGCACGGGGGTGCCCCTGCATCAAAGGCTGGAGAGAGAGCCCACGGGGCCTGCGTGGATCCTGAGAGTCAGGATGAGGCTGGGACCTCGGCAACAAGAGTTGTCTATGTATATGGGTTTGTGTATGTGTATGTACGTGTGTGTTACTAGTGAAGAGAGAGGGAGAGGGGTGGGAGAATAGGATGGAAGTAGATCCTCACACACCCTCTTGGGCAAAGGGAAGACGGTGACTTTGCTTTCACACCTGGAGCAGGATCAGGAGGGAGGAAGCGGCCAGAGCTGGGATGCAAGGGGACAGACGGATGCCCACAACTGGGGGAGAGGAGAGGAGACAGGAGGAGGGCGTTTCAACCCCCCACCTCCCCTCACTCTATCACTGCAGCTCTAACCCCTACAAGCCTCCAGACCGATGGGGTCTGTGAGCACCCCCTTCTCTGCGGGGCACGACAGAGACCAGCACTGATGTGTGGAGTTGGCTCATGCTGGCCTGTGACAGCAGATTGTTAGTGTCAGAGAACTCGCAAGCCAACTGTTAAACACAGCCATCATTAAAAATTGAATGACATGAACTTACAGTGACATGCATCATGTTAACAAGAGCAACAACTGTTCAGTCAATGCACCCGCTGTATCTGTACAGAGGAATGGCTACGTAATGGGAACCTACCACGCATCTCTCCCCAGCCCTGTGTTCAGTGACGTTGGCAGCTTGAAGCTGGCCGTGGCAGGAGTATTTACACCACAGCAAACCTGCCAAAGCCACAGACTGGGACTTTGGTCCACAGAGAGCCAGTTGTTAAATATCTGCCAGCACGCCTTTGGACAAGTTTCTTATAAAACACTCATCAGGCACCCGGGCAGGGGCACTGGCATTGCGGTGACTCTTCCGGAAGCCCACCAGAGCCTCACGGTGGCCCCAGCTCCCAGGGGAAAGGGAAGGTGATTCAGTCACAGGGAAGAGGAGACAAGAGCAGAGCCTGACGTACCCAGGCTGAAGAAGTTGACGGCGCCGTAGTCCAGGAAGTAGCAGATGTGTCGGGCGTTCCTGGACATGGAGCTGAAGGTGTGTGCACAGCTGGATGCGAGGGGGTACACACAGCTGGCGCCCATGTACACGAGCAGAGGCCAGGCGTAGCTGTCATTCAGGACGTCCGTCACACGCAGGGTGCTCACAAACCTCCACGAGAAGAACCTGGAACACAGGGGGACACCCTCAACCTCCGAGACAGGGGCTCCTCTTACCGTCCTCAACCGACCGTTGTCTGCCTTCCATTTCCCTGGGATGACCGGCTCCTACATGGTCTCACTTTGGTGACATACCATGAGCGAGGAAGGGTGAGTGGGGTCCTTTTTGGTTGGAAATATGCAGGATGGGCAATGGTCCAGTCCCCTCCCCCTGCATGTGGTGACAGATCCCTTTTACAGCAGCTTGCCCAGGTGACTCTCCAGCTTCAGCTTGCACGCTTCCAGGGATGGGGAGCTCACCATCTCTTGAGGCAGCTCTGAGTGCTGCAAAGTTTCACTGAGCCTCCATCTGTCTCCCTGGAATCTCTCTCCATTGGATCAGCCCTAGTTCTCCCCATCAGCACCACAGAAAACAAACCCATCAAATATCTCAAGGCTGTCTTCATAATCCCTCACGCCTCTCTGAGCGTCACATTAAAAAACCTCAGTGCATTCAACCATTCCTCATGGGATCCAAATTTGGCCTTGTCGTCATCCCTGTGGTTGGTCCAAGTTCCCCTTGCAGGAGGGCACCTCAAAGAGAAGCAATCTCCTCTGTGGGGTCTGGAAAGTCTGGAAGACAACGGGACGATTTTCTGCCCCCTCTTCCATGCAATTTCTCCACTAATATCACCATCTCTTTTCTGAGGGGCCTGGTCCCACGGCTGAGTCTCGGCTAAGCCTAGGCCTCCAGACTCTTCTCTACATGGAGACACTGCACAGTTCTGTGTCAGATCTGCCTAACCTATAACCCATGCGTGGGGTTCTTGCTTGTAGAGCTGCCCGCTTCCACAAACCGCCACTAGAGAGCCAGGCCCTTTGCCCACAAACTCTCCCAGGGAAGGGACTAAAAGCTTTTCACGCAGGAACCCCAAGAGCATCGCTAAATTCTCTGGCTACATTTGTGATCTTTTCCCTCCTGTCCCAGCAGAAATCAAGCTTAAGCTATCTGCTATTTTTCAAAACGTACCCTTTTATCATCTCGAGATTACTGCCGAGTCCCGCTTCCCTGGGGCATCTTTCTCCGGCTCTCCCAAGCCCTCCTTGCTGCTGTGTGTTACGCTCTCAGGGCCTGGCAGTACAGGGGCGTCATGCCCAGTGGGGCGCCCTTGCCAGCATGTCTCAGCTGTAAAACAGCTACAACGGGATCTGCGCACAGCAACTCAAGCCCCACAAACAGGGATGGTCAGGCTGGCACTTTGTAGTGGCACAAACTTCAAAATAGCCTAAGTCGCCTGTGGTTCATCCAGAAAATGGAACACCGCGCAGCTGTTCAAAAGCCAGAGAGGCTTCTGTGGGGGTCAGACAGAGATCTCTGGGGGAAAAGCAAGGGAGGAAAGAACCAGGTGCTGGGTGTACACACATGTCACAGATGCTCGAGTCTCTAGAAAAGCGTTCTGGGAGGATGCACAAGCAGCAGGTCACCCCGGCAGCTCCAGAGAGGACGAAGAGGGGCCGGGGGAAGACTCCGACTCTACTCCCTTCTGCAATGTTATAATTTATTATCATTTAGACTTTTAACTTAAGTTTACTTAAATTTAAAACAACGAACAGCCTCCGTGAGCAGATCTTGCTGCCACCCGGACCAGTCTGCAGGCCCTAGGGTTTCTTTACAGGTGGTCCTATCCCACCCCAAGCCTGAGCTCTCCCTCTTCTCCACTGGCGACGTTTCTGGCACCAAGCAGCCTTCCCCTGCGTTTTGCCCTGGGTCTGTCTCTGACTGCTGGCCAGGCAGGCTGCCGTCCTCGGGCCCCTCTCTGCCTGCAGCACACCCTGGGGTCCTTCCTACTCTCTTGGCTTCTCAATATGATTGGGAGGGGGAGTCCAGAGACCAACCTGTGCCAGAACTTGCCAGGGGATGTAAGCAAGTCACTCTTTTCTCTGGGCCGCATCTGTGTCAGCCAGTGGTGGTCTGAGTCGGCTGGTGGCCCGCATGACCCCCATGGTCCTTCCAGCTCTCGTATACTAGGACCCCATCTCCACCCTTCACTCGCTATGCACAGGCACCAGGTATGTGAAGCTGGTCTTCGGTCCCCACCTTTCTCAGCCAGGTCCCTCCTCACCTTCCTGGCAATCCCCATTTGTGCGTGTGCACGTGCCGGAGCGTTCTCCTGGCTGGCTCCACTAAAGTGCTGCCTGACCAAATGCCTCACAGCTGCTGTGGTCCCAGGCACCCACAGCTCTGTGCCCGATGCCTTTTCCAATGCCTCATCCCCTAATCCTCAGGGCAACCCCAGGAAGGGCGCAGACTATCCTGCTTTGCATATGGGAAAATGCGAAGCCCAGAGAGGTTAAGTGACTTGCTCAAGCTAGGGAATTTTAGCCAGGGCTTCCAGAAGACCCAGAAAGCCTCCAAGACTGAATAAGACAATCCTCTCAAATCAGGCCCCGAAGCAGGGGAGCAGGGAAAGACCGGGGAGCTGCCAGGAGCCCCTCGAATCCTACTACAATCTGGGTCCTAGAGCTCACCCCAGCAGAAGACCCCACGCCTCCCAGCACCACGGGGGAGTCCCCCAAATCCCATCACAGAATCTCAGCTCTCTACACCCCAGCTGTGTTTAAAGAAGCCCCAGTTCCCAGGCTATGAATGAGCGGCTGGTCAAGGGGGCTGGGAGGTACCAGAAGGGCAGCAAGTGCGTCCAGATGTTGAGGGTCTCATTAGTCATTTGGAAAAGGCTGAGGAGACAGGCCGTGGCGGAACTCTGTGGATGTCGGTAGCCGAAGAGGATGCCCTGCTCGTGGAACACCTGCAGGGGGAAGAGAAAGGGGCGCCGAGGTGAGACGAGAGGGTGGCGGGAAGGTCTCAGGAGGAACATCTCCGGTAGTCTCTAGCTTTCTCCCACTGTAGCCTGGAACACTTGACCCCGAGTCCTTGACCTGTCAAGCTGCTCTTGCCTCCTTCCCATCGCTTCTAAACTCCCATGTCCTTCCAGAAGCCTGCAGCCAGCTGGAGGAGAGGATTCAAGGCCCTGACTCCCTTTGGGAATCCAGCCTGTCTTTGCATGCCAGATGCACTTACTCCTGTCATGAATATTGCCTAAGAATCTGCTTTTGCACCCTCTGCCTGGGGCCTACAGCCCAGTCTTCGGATGCCTTCATGGTTGGTTGACATATATGCTGCCTGTTCGAGCCAACAAGCCCTGGATGTCAGGGGCTGGTGGGATGATCTCTGATGAAGATCCCTCCCCGCTGGGGCCAGGATATATTCACCAAGGCGCTTCATAAAGGCCTGTTGATAATGAAAACTATGATGGCATCAGCCTGTGCTGCAGGTGGAGGAGAAGGATGGTCACAGCAGGGCCCACGCAAACTCCCCACCCCACGCAGCCCACCTGGCAAGGCTCTCAGTAACCACCCCGGATGAGAAACTTGGATTGGTCAGGTAAAATAAGGGGTGTCAACCTGCTTGGAGGACTGCATCACATCCATTAAAAATGGTAATTATGGAGACAATGAGGCATGAGGGACAAAAGCTCAGGATGCGATATTAAGTGAAAAAAAGTGGAATGTCAACTGTATTCCTGCCATGATGATTAGAACTATAGAAATTTTACGCACACGTAGTGGGGTGGAGACTGGGAGAAATACGGAAAACGGAAGAGTTTTATTTGTTGAACTAGCAGGATTTGCGGGAGATTTTTTATCCGCTTTTGTGTTGATCAGATCAGTGTTTCTCAATCTTGACCCTGTTGACATTTGAGGCCAGACAATTCTTTGTGCTGGGGGGGAGCTGTCCTAGGCATTGTTTAGCAGTAATGTGACAACCAAAAATGTCTCCCGATATTGCCAATGTCCCTGGGGGCAAAATCTCCCCCAGTTAAGAACCACTGACTTAGCCGAATGTTGTTATAACCTTTGAGAAGTAAGTAAAAATGAGTAGATTAATTGAGGCAAATAATGACAATGACAATATTAGTAATCGTAATGTAAATTGAATCATAATCAATTTTAAAGGTTTCCCTCTGATTTTCTAGGGCTGTGGGAGGAATGGAAGGCTGGGAGAATTCCTACCTAGCCACTCATTTCCCATTTGGGTTACCAACTTCTTAGTTTAAGAGAGGATCTTGATTCAAAAATACACAATATTTGTAATGACCTATAATGGAAAAGAATCTGAAAAAGAATATATATAATAATAACTGAATCACTTTGCTGTACATCTGAAACTAACACATTGTAAATTAAATATACTTCAATTTTTAAAAAGGGTTTAAAAAATAATAAATAAATAATCAAAAACAAAACAAAAACCACAAGAATAGACAATGTAGGGACTTCCCTGGTGGCACAGTGGTTAAGAATCTGCCTGCCAATGCAGGGGACACGGGTTTGAGCCCTGGTCTGGGAAGATCCCACATGCCACAGAGCAACTAAGCCCATGCGCCACAACTACTGAGCCTGCGCTCTAGAGCCCGTGAGCCACGACTACTGAGCCTGCAAGCCACAACTACTGAAGCCTGCGCGCCTAGAGCCTGTGCTCCGCAACAAAGACAAGCCACCGCAATGAGAAGCCTGCGCACCACAAGGAAGAGTAGCCCCTGCTCAACACAACTAGAGAAAGCCCGTGTGCAGCAACAAAGACCAAACGCAGCCAAAAATTAAAAACAAATTTTAAAAAAGAATACACAATGTATGGCATAACCTGGACTATCTCTTGAGGTTCTGAGTCAACAAGTCTCATGGAACAGTGGAGAAATTAGTAAGGGGATATCAGAGTAAAGAGTCAAATCTGGGCCCATTAGGTGCCCTATGACCTTGAGCTGGGCCACAACTCTCAGGGCTCCGTGTCCTCACCTATGAAATGGGGGGCGTTTGCTCACCAGACGGTGAGGACATTCCCATCTTGGTTCAATTCTGGGTGAAACTAGTCAACTAGGGGGAGGGGGAGAATGAAGTTGGTTCATGGTCCAGTGAAGAAATACTGTTTGAATTAGGTTTGGGTTTTAGCTAATTAAAGCGATTTGTTCCAGTTTTTGATTCACTGTGCATTTCTGCTGACATCCCCGGTTTCCAGTGGACAAGCTTCTCTAATGGGCAGCAGGCATCTCCGCTTGCAGCTGCCCACCCACCAGGGTTGCTGACCAGGCGGCAAACGGGCTGATGGCCTTCAGCCTTTGAGTCACGCGAGGAGGATGGCACGTGCTTGGCAGGCACGCGTAAGGCCCTCCAGCAGAAACTATAGGTCTATCATTCTACCTGTTATATTTCTTGTTTTCTTCCTTAAAAAAAAATTTTTTTTTAATAAATTTATTTATTTTATTTTTGGCTGTGTTGGGTCTTTGCTGCTGCGCAGGGGCTTTCTCTAGTTGCAGTGAGCAGGGACCACTCTTTGTTGCAGTGCGCAGGCTTCTCATTGCGGTGGCTTCTCTTGTTGCGGAGCATGGGCTCTAGGCGCGCGGACTCAGTAGTCGTGGCTTGCGGGCTCTAGAGCGCAGGCTCAGCAGTTGTGGTGCACAGGCTTAGCTGCTCCGCAGTATATGGGATCTTCCTGGACCAGGGCTCGAACCCGTGTCCCCTGCATTGGCAGGCAGATTCTCAACCACTGCGCCACCAGGGAAGCCCTCTTTTTTTTTTTTTTTATTAAAGCATTGGCCTCTTGTTAAAATGCAAGGACTCCAGAAAGGAGCAATTGTTATTAATTATTCACTGCTTCATGTGAATAAGTTCAGCAGATCCCGTGTAGCAGGAGATCTTACGACAAGGGGCCTACGGAGCCCTGGGCATGTGAAGGTGACACACAGGGAGGAAGCAGGGCGGGGCTGCAGGACAGCTCAGATGCAGTGACGGCCACAGCTGGACGGTGGATGGACGGGACCCAGAGCAGGGGGGAGTCTCCCACATTTTGTCCACGGTGACTCAGGATATGACTACTGTCCTTCTCTCTTTGGACCCTGCATTCTGAGAGGCAAGAGAGGATGCTGATAGAGTCAAAAGCCAGAGGGGAACAGAGGGGCTGGGAAGTCCACAAACTGGACAACTTGACCACACTGAAGAATCCGGCCCCAGACCTGGGGAGAATGCCTTACCACCAAGGCCAGGGTTGGGCGCAGATTAAAAGAACTGCTTCCCTCTGACCGGCTATCCTGACGCCAGACATGGGGGCAGGATTTTAAGCAGCCCCTCCAAAAAAAAAAAAAAAAAGACGGATAAAGGATGGATAAAAGAAAGGGAGCCCCTCTGTCCCAGAAGAGTGATTCTGCCTCCTGCCTCTCCACCTTGACCCCCCGTTCATGAGGCGGCATTGCTATGTCCACTCCTGCTCTGAGCCCCTCCAAGCACAGGAAGGGAGACGCGTTCTCTCCCTTGTCCGGCTCCAGCCTTAGCAAAGCACTTTGCATAGAGTAGATCCTTACAGAATGCATGCTACATAAATCTGAACAGCAAAACACTTGAAAACAATTTTGTGTTCGTGCCTAGTTTGACCCCCAAAGGCAAACTGTGGTCATTGCCTTAATACTCCATAGCTGGGCCTCATTTGTAAGCGGCCCAAAGTTAGCAGGCGCTGGCATATTTGCACAGCAGAATTGATTTGACTCCACCTGGCCTCCCAGGTTGCAGTCCGGGCAATTTAGAATGAAATGAAATCAAATTGCGCGCAGCCTATAATTTAGGAGCGCGAACCCCCAGGCAGCCAGGTGGAAGGGCACGTCAGCGGGTTTTCCTCTTACTGCCTGTCACGAACTCGGCTTCCAAGAACAGCCCTGTGCCCCTGCTAGCTGATGCCTGAAATTCCACTGCGACCATTTTAAACCCTTGGTTTTTCCAGCTATTAAACTGCAAATCACCTGGGGAAAATAATCGGGCATTCTGGCTAGCAGTAAATAAGAGAGGATTTTGATGGCAGGCAAAGCACAGAGGCTGTCAGAGTGGGGTCAGCAGGCCACCAGCCTCGGCGTGGTAATCTGCATTTCCCATCTAGATCTCACTGAATCCTCAGGGCCTCGTGAGCGACAGCCTTTTACTGTCCCCATTTCACAGAAAAGGAAACTAAGGTCTGTGGATGTTAAGGCATTTATCAAAGATCACAGAAGTAGGGGGAGCAAAGCTGAGACATCAGACTCCGTGTCCTGGTCTCTCACACTGTCCTCCCTGCCACTCCAGAGGGCTTGTCGGAGATGAAGCTCTCACCTCTCAGCCTGCAGTGTGATTGTGGACCGTCACACACTTCTCTGAACCTTAGTTGCCTCTTCTTTAAAGTGGCGTCATTGTTCTGAATTGCATCTCTCACAAAATTCACATGTTGAAGCCCTAACCTCCAGCACTTCTGAATATAACTGTACTTGGAGATAGTCTTTAAAGAGGTGATTAAGTCTAAACAAGACAGTTAATCTAATCTAACTGGTGTCCCTCACGAGAAAAGGAAATTTGGACACAGAGGGAGACACCAGGGGTGTGCGTGCACAGAGGGAAGACCATGTGAGGACACAGCAAGAAGGTGGCCCTCTGCAAGCTGAGGAGAAGCCTCAGAAGAAACCAACCCTGCCGGCACCTTGATCTTGGACTTCCAGCCTCCAGAACTGTGAGAAAATATATTTCTGTCGTTTAAGCCACCCCGTCTATGGTACTTTTTACGGCAGCTCGAGCTAATACAAAGTACAAGTGGTGAGGCTGGGGGACAAAGTCTCTAAGACAGCGCCTCCCTGACTTTCTTCTGCAGGTGTCTGCAGATCACCTAGGGATCTTACTGCAGTTCGGTGGGGCCGGGGTGACTCTGCATTTCCAACACACTCCCAGCACATGCTGATTCTGCAGCTATCTCCGGCTTCCCAGCCCAGGCTCCTGCCTCAGCATTGTGCTGTCACCTCCCTGTCCAGAATCTGTAGCTCATCACAGAAGAGGAGGTGCCCTTTAGGTATGTTAAGATGAACCCAAAGACACAGGCATGAAAAGCAAGGGAGGGGACAGTGAGAGACCAGCAAGGAGTCTGGTGAGGTGTTGGTAGGCAGAGGCATGGATAGAATGGGGAGGAAGAGAGCGGGCCACAAATTGCTGTGTCAAGTATAACCCGTCATTTAGAGAGTATCTGCCACGTGCCTGACACTGGGTCGGACACCAAGCCACTGTCTCATGCAGGACGGACCATGCTTGGTCCTGGTAAAAGAGAACACTTAGGTTCTCAATCTAAAACACATAAAACATCACTGGTACACAACCCACATGCAATTACTAGAACTGTAAATTGGCTGAATTAATAGCCAACCATTGTTGGTATTAAGCAATTACAGATAAAGGTCAATTTAGAACACTGGGGTGATGTTCTTTAAAAAATAAGCGTCTAATATTCAGTCAAGCATAAGGATGCTTTCCATACATGCAAGACAATATTTATACAAGATGAGGGTAAACTTCTTTTGGCCGAACATGTAAGATGGATACAAAGTAGTGAAACAAATGACCACTGTATCTAGGATGGAGGATCTGAAGGATATTAGTACTTTAATGAGCAATAAAGTGAAAAAAACAAAGACACATAGGATGTTTTTAAAAAGTAAATGTTACTCAGTACAGGTAGGTGTACCAGGGTGACAAGTCCCACTGAATGACGAGCATTATACGGAGTGTTGATCTGCAGAAGAAGGTGACGAAGTTGAAACAATGGAGCATTCCATCAGTTTTACTTTATTATAATAATACAGTCTTTGATTTAAGAACTAGAAAAATAATCTTAAAATTTAGGCATTGATTCAAAAATCGGCCATGGGCAAGCTTGTGATAACATGATTTGAGAGTCTGTCGTAGGCAAAATAATTGCCTCTCAAGGATGTCCATGTCCTAATCACCAGAACCTGTAAATATGTTAGGTTACACAGCAAAGGGGAATTAAGGTCACAGATGGTATTAAAGTTGCTAATCAGCTAACCTTAAAATAGGGAGATTATCTTGATTATCCAGGTAGGCCTAATGTAATCACGAGGGTTCTTAAAAGTGGAAGGGAGAGGACTTCCCTGGTGGCACAGTGGTTAAGAATCCATCTGCCAGGGCAGGGGACACAGGTTCGAGCCCTGGTCCGGGAAGATCCCACATGCCGTGGAGCAACTAAGCCCGTGCGCCACAACTACTAAGCCTGCGCTCTAGAGCCCACTAGCCACAACTACTGAAGCCGGCGCGCCTAGAGCCCGTGCTCTGCAACAAGAGAAGCCACCACAATAAGAAGCCCACGCACCGCAACTAGAGAAAGCCCGCGCACAGCAACGAAGACCCAACGCAGCCAAAAATAAATAAATAAAATAAATAAATTTTCTTTAAAAACCTTTAAAAGCGGAAGGGAGCCGTAGAAGGGGATGTGACTACGAAGAAGGGTCGAGAGATGCAACATTGCTGGCTCTGCTGATGGAGGGAGTGGGCCAGGAGCCAAGGACTGTAGGTGGCCGCCAGAAGCTGGAAAAGGCAACAGGTTCTCCCCAGAGAGCCTCCATCGACACTTTGATTTTAGCCTAGTGAGACCCATGTGAGATTTCTAACCTACAGAACTGTAAGATAATCAATTTATCTTCTTTTTTAAGCCATCAAATTTGTGGTAATTTGTTATGGCAACAACAGAAAACTAATACAAGGTCAGGATTTGTCCAAAAATCCAAAAGCATTCTTAGAGCTGGAGATGGCAGCACATGGTTTCAATTACTAGGAGAATTGATGCCTTCCTTTGGAACAATTCAAAGATTATATATGACATCCTCAGAATCTTCCCCAATGTGGGATATCTTCCTGAAACACATATCAAATTTGACCACAAACTACTCTTATTCTTGCAATGGGAATGCCAAATAACTATCATTAAACACTTAGGTAAAATTTAGGCAAGATGCAAGATGACTGAAAGAAATCAGCGAAACAACAGAAGGTCCTCAAATACAGAGCAAATCCCATCTTTGGTGGGAAATGACATTAGGTTTGAACCTGAGCTGTCCACAGATATATGTTATGGGATGTTGTTAGCAAAAGCCTACAAAAAAAAGAAAAGAATCTAGTTTGGCTATTTCACTTTTAAAGGGATTAAAAATGCGTATTTATTATTTTAAATATCTCTGGGACCTTTCTAAACTAAAGGAGCCACACATGAAATATGCAACAAAAATGATATTCCAATAAAATAAAATTCAAATAAGGAAACAAAAATGTCTGTGGACCATGAAAGAGAAGATTTACATACAAACAATCCTGAAGTTGATTTCCACAGAAATTATTTTTCTGGCCATTGCAGACTGAGGTATAATTTTGACTGAGCAAGATGCTATTTTGTTTTCTTTATATTTTTTTCTTGGAAAAAGAAAAATCAAGTAAGTACGATATGGATCTAGATATTGTTTTAAGGAAGTGAAAACAGCAACATAAAAGATGGTGATCCATATGAAATTAAAATATTTAATAATTTTCCCGCTTAATTCTAACTATCATATGAAACCTCATTACAATGTTTGAACTTGGTATGTAAAATTTATACTTATTCCTGATTCTAAATGTGGCTTTAAGAATATTTTTTGATAATTCCAGTTGCTCTGCCTCAGCAGAATTGAATAAAAACTCAACAGAAGTTTCTCCCAAATGAAATTAATTAAAATAAAAAAAAAATCTAAGAACTACAGTGATTCAAGAATAATGGTCTATTTTGGCATCACTCTTAACAGAACACAAATTATGTGATAATGTTGATTACAACATCTCAAAATTTTGCTGAAATGAAGGCAAGAAAAATAAATTTTATAGACCAAACATGTAAATTTATGAATTATGTTATGTATGTTATGCCCATCTGAACATCACTAATCCATCAACATTATATCCAGACATGTGCAATAATAAAGTTTAGTTGTCTTTGACATTTTGCTGGCGTTAGCTATACAAAAATCAGAGCTTTACATACTGTTTTTTGTCATTATGAAGGAATATTTGTCAAGGTAGAATTTATATAACTATGAGCTTCATTTGTGACTTTTACATGTTTAAGGCATATGGTCTATGGCCTCTATTTGTTCTCCTGATTCAGATCCAGCACATGGCAGGGGCAGACCCGATTTTATTTGCTCATCGTGAGAGCACTGAAAGGTAGGGATTGTCAAGCCCATTTTACAGATTAGGAAACTGAAGCTCAGTGAGATGGAACTTCATCTGCTATTTCATAAGAAATAGCAGAACCAAAATGCAACTCCTGGTTTGTTAGGTTGAAAAGCCCAGGATGCTTCACTGCATACAGCCTAGTGGAACCAAGGATTGCTACAAACATTTCATGGATATACTAGATGTTATACAAGTTTTCAGAAGGAAGGGATCACTGGACCCATGTGATGCAGGAAGGACCTGGAAGAATAGCTGGGGAGCATCTGGTTCTGGCAGAATGATGGTCGATTAGATGTCATGAAGGATCCTTCCAACGAAAACAATTAAAATGCTGGATGAAGCCTGCATTCTACGCTGGATAAATTTATCAGCAAGATGGCACAAAAGCAAGGAAGTCACAAAACCCTCAAACAAAGGGAAACTAGGAACCCTGTGAGGTATGCTGCTTTCACCATCAGAGTTTCTGCTGCCAGCCTTTGCAAATGAGAGATGAAATCCAAGGCCCATCAAAGGCAGGGAATCTAATAGGAGACCTCATCAATAAAGCTAGGACTTTCAAGATAAGTGAATGTTGGGCTTCCCTGGTGGCACAGTGGTTGAGAATCCGCCTGCCAATGCAGGGGACACGGGTTCGATCCCTGGTCCGGGAAGATCCCACATGCCGCGGAGCAACTAAGCCCGTGAGCCACAATTACTGAGCCTGTGCTCTAGAGCCAGCAAGCCACAACTACTGATCCCACATGACACAACTACTGAAGCCCACATGCCTAGAGCCCGTGCTCCACAACAAGAGGAGCCACCACAGTGAGAAGCCCATTCACCGCAACAAAGACCCAACGCAGCCAAAAATAAATAAAATTAATTAAAAAAAAAAAAAAGATAAGTGAATGTAAAATAAATCTTACCAGACAGAACAATACATTTACAAAAGTTGTCTCTCTGAAAAAAAATCTCTCTCAAGAATTCAGAACCATCAGTTCATCTTCATAGGGGTTTGTGGTCAAAATCCACGCTACCATTGCGGTCCAAGAACTCTGAAGTGGAAAATTTAAAGTGGTTACAAATAGATAGAGGTCAAAGTTTTGTAGTTCCCTCAGGTAAGCAACAAAACAAATGCAAATCCTCTCTGAAGGATTTCTACGTTAAAACAAGCATGCACACACCTGGAAACAAAATGCCATGAATGAGAAACAGCAAAAAATAGGAGATAGCAGAAAGAGAGATCAAAGAACAGATACTGAAATATAAAATGACTATGTCCAATATGTTTAATGAAAGAGCTTAAAAATATGAACAATAAGCAAGCAGATTTGAAAAGAACCTCATATAACTTATAGAAATTAAAAAAAATAATAATTGAAATAAAAAGTCACTGAAAGGATAAATAGCAGACCAAGCTGATGAGGAAATTAGTCAACTGAAAGTAGATCCAAAGAAAGTATCCAGGATGTGGTCCAGAGAGATTAAGAGACAGAAGATGTGAAAAAGCAAACAAGAGACATAATGAGGGCTTCCCTGGTGGCGCAGTGGTTGAGAATCTACTTGCCAGTGCAGGGGACACAGGTTCGAGCCCTGGTCTGGGAAGATCCCACATGCCGCGGAGCAACTAGGCCCGTGAGCCACAATTACTGAGCCTGCGCGTCTGGAGCCTGTGCTCCACCACAAGAGAGGCCGCAATAGTGAGAGGCCCGCGCACCGCGATGAAGAGTGGCCCCCACTTGCTGCAACTAGAGAAAGCCCTTGCACAGAAACGAAGACCCAACACAGCCAAAAATAAAAAATAAATAAATTAAAAAAAAAAAAGAGACAGAAGATGTGAAAAAAGCAAACAAGAGACATAACGCATATTTCTCTAGAAGGAGAAAATATAATGGTTCTGATGTGATATTTGAAGAGATAACTGGTATATGTCTAGAACTGTGGCAAGTCACCAGTCCTCAGATCCAAGAAGTTAAGTGAGGCATGGTAGAGACAGTTGGTGCTCACCAAATATCACATGTGCTTTCTTACATTTCTCAGACCGTCTTGTCGTTAGGTTGGGGCCATGTTGACTATTTCTGGTTAAAGTTAATTCCAGGCCAGGGCAGTCAAAGAACGGTGCCTTCTTGTAGGAGACATCCTGATGGATTGGGGATGCAACTCTTCCCCTTTTCAGAACTGAGCCACTATCCATCTCTGGGAATCACTTGTGGCCAAAGGCTGCTACCTTGCCCACATTATACTCACTGTCCAGGGGCAGCACGTACCCACTAAGGATGGATACAGAGTCCTGACCTTCTTTTCTCATTGGGGACAACTCTGAAGGGTCAACCCCACTCCAGAGCTCCCTGGGTGGTCAGCCGAGGCCTCTGATGCAACGTCTCCTTCTACCCAAGCCTGCTTCCCCCACTTCCTTACAGGTGTTCCTGAGAACACTCCCTCATGAACTTCCTGCATGTATATCTTTGTCTCAGAGCCTGTTTCTGGGAAACCCAACCTAAGACACCTCTCTCTCTTCCCCTTCTGTGGCGACCTAGAAGGCCACATGTTCCAGATGGAGCAGCTATGAGGTGGCAGACCTTCCATCTGCCTGGGCCCTTCACAGTTACTCACTGACCACTTAGCTATGTAATGTGAGGGTGAAATAAATCTTTGCTCTGTTAAGTCACTGAGTTATCTGGGATAATGTTTAAACTCAGCATAGCCTAGCCCTTCTTGCTTCCTACAGTTATTCATGTAAAGATAGCTGGAGTAACCATTAAGCTGATAAATTCAGAGAATATTTCTAGCCTATTAATTATAAAACAAGGGCAGGGGAAAACAGCATGTTCAAAAGGAAAAAGAAAAGAAGAATGTAAAACTCAGTTCAAAGAGCGCAGGAAGGGAAGGGCAACAGAGAAAACAGGACAAATAGAAAGCACGTAAGACGATCAAAATAAATGCAAATATTTCAATACTCATTATAAATATAAACAGACTAAACCGTCCCTTTAAATGACAAATACTGTCAATCTAGATGAAATCCAACTATGTGCCATTTACATGAGACACAACTAAAATATAAGGACTAGGAGAGATTACAAGTCAAAGTAAGGAAAGAAATAAACCAGACATAACAAAAACAACAAAACTGGAGTCACTGTACAACTATCAGACAGATGCTAAGACAAAAAGTATTACTAGATATAAAGAGAATCACTTTTTAGAAATAATAAGAACTTTACTTCACCAGAAAGATACAATTACAAACTTGGATGGACCTAAAAAACACAGGCTCAAAGTATATAAAGTAAAAATTGACTTACCTACAAGGGGTAATTCACAAATCTGACACCATTAGGAAAGATTTTAACACATTTCAATTATGGATACCTTGAGCAATCGTTAAGTTGCATAAAAAATCAAAATGGAAGTTAGAAATTAATTAGAACTGCATATGTGGACTGCAGTTAAAGCAATACTTAGAGAGAAATATATATATATTTAATTGCTTACATTACAATGGTAGAGTGATTAACTTAAGAAGTTAGAGCAGTAACAGCAAAATAAACCCAAAGTAGAAAGAAAATAATAAAAATAACAAAAAGACATTATAGATATAAAATACATAACAGAGAGGCTCCACGAAGCCCAAATCATCTTCTTTTCAAATTTTTTTTTAAAAAAAGACAAACTGACAAGATTAACCAAGAATAGAACAGAAAAACAAAAATGACATATTCATGTCAATAGACACAGAAAAAGCATGTCACAAGATCCAATACCCTTTCATGATAAGAGAATACTCAACAAAATAGTAATAGAACTTCTTTAAACCAACAAAGGCCATCTACAAGAAACCCACAGCTAACATACTTAATGGAATGCTTTTCCCCTATGATCAGGATGTCTGCTCTCACCACTTCTATCCAGCATTGTAGTGGAGATTCTAGCTAGGTCAACTGGACAAGAAAAAGAAATAAAAAGCATCTAGATTAAAAGGAAGAAGCAAAACTATCTCTATTTGCAGATGACATGATCTTACATACAGGAATTCCTAAAGGATCCACTAAAATACTATTAGAACTAATAAATTAGTTCAGCAAGCATGCAGGATATAAGATAAATATACAAAACTCAGTTTTCTATATTCTAGCAATAACAATCTGAAATGAATTTAAGGAAACAATTCCACTCACAACAGTACCAAAAACAATAAAATACTTAGAAATAAATTTAACAAATCATTTTAATGGTGCAAGACTTGTATACTGAAAACTACAAAACATCATTGAAAGAAATTAAAGAATAACTAGACAAATGGAAAGACAGACCATGTTCATGGATTTAATTTACTTAATATTATTAAGATGGTAATGCCCCCCAAATTGATCAACAGATTCAGTACAATCCCTCTCAAAATCCTGGCTGGTTTTTTTGTTGGTCTGTCTGTTTGCAGAAATTGACAAATAGATCTTAAAATTCATAAGGAAATGCAAGGGACCCTGAACAGCCAAAACAATCTTGAAAAAGAAGATCAAGGTTAAAGGACTTACACTTCCCAATTTCAAAACTCATTACAAAGCACAGTAATCAAGACAATGTGGTACTGACATAAGAAGAGACAAACAGATCAATGGAATAGAACTGAGAATCCAGAAATAAAGCCTCACATTTACAGTCAATCAATTTTCAATAAAGGTGTCAAGATAATTCAATGAAGAAATAATGAATAGTCTTTCCAATAAATGGTGCTGGCACTGCTTGATACCCACATGAAAAAAAGAAAAGAATAAAGTTGGACCCCTATTTCACACCACATGCAATAACTAACACACAAAAAATGGATCATAGACTTAAATTTTAGGGATAAAACTCTTAGAAGAAAATATAGGAGTAAATCTTCATGACCTTGGATCAGCCAAAGGTTTTTTTGCTATAACATCAAAATCACAAGCAACAAAAGAAAAATAATAGATAATATTAAATTTTAAAACTTTTGTGCTTCCAAGGATACCATCAATAACATGAAAATGCAACACACAGAATAGTAGAAAACATTTTCAAACCATGTATCTGATAAGGGACTTGTATCAAAAATATATAAAGAACACTTACAACTCAATAACAAAAAGACAAATGACCCAACTTAAAAATTGGCCAAAGACTTGAGTAGACATTTCTCCAAAGAAGATATACAAATGGCCAATAAGCACATGAAAAGATGCTCAACATAACTAATCGTTAGGGAAATTCAAATCAAAACTACAATGAGATATCACCTCATATCCATTAGGATGGCTACTATAAAAAAAAAAAAAACAGAAAACAACAAGTGTTGGTGAAGATGTGGAGAAACTGGAACACTTGTGAACTGTTGGTGGGAATGTAAAATGGTACAGCCACTGTGGAAAGCAACAGGGTGGTTCTTCAAAAAAAATTTTTTTTAATGGCCAAATGATCCAGCAATTCCACTTCTAGGTACATACCCAAAAGGATTGAAAGCAGGGTCTTGAAGGGATATCTCTACGCCTATGTTCATAGCAGCATTATTCACAATAGCTAAAACATACAAGCAACCTAGTACTTATTCATGGATGAATGGATAAGCAAAATGTGGTATGTACATACAATGGAATATTATTCAGCCTTTAAAAAGAAGGAAATTCTGGTATATGCTATAATATGGATAAACCTTGAAGATATTATGCTAGGTAAAATAAATAAGACAGTCACAAAAAGACAAATATTATATAATTCCACTTATATGAAATACTTAAAGTAGTCAAATCATAAAGACAAAAAGTATTAATGGTGGTTGTCAGAGGCTGGGGTAGGGGAAAATGGGGAGTTCTTATTTAATGGGTACAGAGTTTCAGCTTTACAAGATAAAAAGAATGGAGATGAATGGTGGTGATGGTTGCCAAACAATGTGAATGTATTTAATACCACAGAACTGTGCACTTTGAAATGGTTAAGATGGTAAATTTTATGTTAAGTATATTTTGCCACAATAAAAATAAAAGTTAAGCATAGAGTTACCATGTGACCCAGCAATTCCACTCCTAGGTGTGTACCTAGGGGAATTGAAAATATGTCCACACAAAAACTTGTACACAAATGTTCAGAGCATTACTCATAATAACCAAAAATTGGAAACAACTTAAGTGTCCATCAATTGAGGAATGAATAAACAAACTGGTATATCCATAAATGGAATATTATTCAGCCATAAAAACAAATGAAGTACTAATCCATGCTACAGCACACATGAACCTTGAGAACACTATGCTAAGTGAAAGAAGGCATTCACAAAAGGCCACCTACTGCATGACCCCATTTATATGAAATATCCAGAAGAGGCAAATCCGTAGAGACAAAGTAAATTAGTGGTTGCCATAGGCCTGCGAGTGGGGGCAGTGGGAAATGTCTGCTAACTGGTACAGAGTTTCTTTCTGCGGTGTTAACAATGTTCTAAAATTCAATTTGGTGATGGTTTTGTACAACATACTTTGTGTGTGTCAACATACTAAAACCCACTGAGCTATATACTCTTAAAGGGAGAATTTTATGGTATGTGAATTATATTTCAACAAAACTGTTATAAAAAAAACTTTCTACAGAGAAAATGCAGCTGTAGCATCGAGTTGCTCCTTGCACAATTCCACAGTCTGTCATTCACGTAGACTAAGAGATAAACAATGCTCCCTTGGGTGGGCAACATGGTGGCCCTGCTCAGACAATTTTCCAGGTAAATTCTACCAAGCTGTCAGGAACGTATAATTCTAATATTATACAAATACTACATATATTTTCCATAGAATAAATAGGCAACACTCTCCAGCTCATTTGTGGTTGGCACCATCTTAATCCCCAATCCAGGGGAGGGCAGTATAAGAAGGAAAAATTTCAGGCCAACTCAATAAATAGATTTAAGGATCCTAGACAAAATATCAGCTGATTTCGGCGATAGATTAAAAAGATACTCCATCATGACCAAGTAATATTCAAATGCAAAGTTGGGGACTTCCCTGGCGGTCCAGTGGTTAAGACTCCACACTTCCACTGCAGGGGGCACAGGTTTAATCCCTGGTCAGGGAATTAAGATCCCGCATGCTGCGTGGTGCGTCCAAAATAAATAAATAAATAAATAAGTAAAAATAAAAAGAATAAATAAAATAAATAAATAAATGCAAGGTTGGTTTAACATTAGTAAATCAATCAATGTAATTCACCACATTAATAACTTAAATGAATCATATATGGCCATCTCAAAAGATATACTGATAGAAAAAAGAATTTATTACTGATTAGAGGGGAAAAAAATCCTAGGAAACTAGGGATAGAAAGGAATATTCTTAACCTGATAAAGGTTATTTATACACATACACACACACACAAACACACATACACACCCATACACACAGAAAGAGCTAACATTATATTAAATGATGAAATGTTGAAAGCATTCATTTGGGTTAAAATCAAGAACAATACAAAAAGCCTGCAATCATGACTCCCTTTCGTAAGCTCCCAGGTATTCTCGTGGTGGTGATCCAAGCGCCCACTTTGAGAAATTCTCAGCTGGAGAAACCAGTTGCCTATTGAGATGGCTTCTTGTTTCAGGTGCCCAAGCCCACCTACCCAACACCACTCCCAGCCACTGATCTGGCTCTGCTTCCATTCCTTCATAATTATCCCACTATTCTATTTCATTTTTCTTGGCTCTTCACAATAGCTCTGTGAGACAGATATTATCTCCATTTCATAGATAAGGAAACTGAGGCTTGGAGAGGTTACAAGTCTTGTCCAAATTCCCACAGTAAGTGGCAGAGCTACAGTGCAAGGCTGGGAAATGCTTTGTAGCACCTCTGGAATCCTCCTGCCTGTGCCCCTAAATTAAGGCTTCCAGGACAATGTGGTGAGTTTACCTGTAGCCTGGGGGCCAAGGCTATCATTAACAAAAGATTCTCAATTTGACACAAAATACTCTTGTTTCCTGGCCAAGTGTCATGCCATGTTCCATATGAACTTGCTGTCTAGACTTCCCTGTTTGTCTCTAGGTTGGGTCTGTCTAGGAATCAACACCTAGATACTTATTCCATTCCGTGAACTGTTTGTTCACATCTTTCACAACTCCCTAACGTACCCAGGTCTGTTATTAGACACAGGGAGACTTGAAATTGTGAGGCATGTACCCAAGTCCTACCTTCTACGGGAAGGGAGAACTGTCCTTTCCTGTGAGTAGTCCATTAGGAGGAATGCACCAGAATTAGAACCCTGAGGATGCCAAGAGGCGGTGCCCCACCCTCCTCTAATGGGTGAGGCTCAGAGAGGGTAGGGAAGTGGCCCAGGCCACACAGCTGGTTGATATACAAAGGGAGAGGTGGCCGTATAGGGTAGCCTGCAGAGGTGCCAACCAACAGCTGAAGGGGCTCAGGGAAGGGAGAGGGCACCTGCAGCTCCACGGAGAAGGAGGCCAGAAAGGGGGATGGAGGGGCAGGGGAGGTAAGCCTTCTTCAAACAGAGATCAAGAGAACTGAATGTCCAATCTGGTGGGAAGTCTAGAGAGAGCACCAGTGTGGCTGGAGAAGAGGGTTTACAGATGAAAAACAGTGGGGGAGGTGGGTAGGGGTTGGGCCTGTGAATACCAGGCAGGGAGCTGGGGTGGGAGTCTGTGGGAGGGGCTGCTCAACGTCTCCTCCCAATACACCCACCCCTCCAAGTGTGGAGGGCACAGGGGAGCTGATAATAATAATAACGGCCAACATTACTGACTTCACCATATGCCAGGCACTTCCCATGGGTTACCTCATTTAATCTTCACCATTACCTGAGAAAGCAGATTCTAGCACCACCCCATTTTACAGATGCAGAAACTGAGGTAGGGAGACTAAGGGCACTCTGCCCAAGGTCATTCTGCAGACCAAGTACTGGAACCCACAGAGCCCACCAAAAGTAAGCTTAATATTTCTATGAAGTCTCCTATTTTAAATACTCATTAAAATTATGCATTTTCTCCTTAATATGTTTGCATCTGTTTGAATATTTTTAAAATGCCTTTCCCCCTCCCCCACTAAATCCTCAAATAAAACTACCCTCCAGGCAGGCAGAGACACTGTGTTTTCTCTGTGGCCGCATGAACCTTAGGCATGATGCTGGGAAACCCAGTAGCGGATGCAGGAGCCCAAGAAAGGTTCTGAAGTAAACGGATGTGAGGTGTGATGTTGGGTCTCTGCCTCTGACTAGTGCCATTTTACTAAAAAGAAAATTGTCATCTCCATCATTTATGAAAAACTGGACAGAGAAGACACATTAATCTTCAGCCCTCAGGGGCCGTCCGGTCCTCACCCCCAGAACCCCCATACATTCAGAATCCCAGCAGTTTACCCAAGGTCCCCAGTGAGACCATTCTCTCTCCTTCACTTCTTTCCTGGGCACAGTCTCTGAACCCAACCTTGACCAAAACTCCCAGGGAGATATCCAAGCAGATACCCATAATCCCCGCCCCAAGAGTCCCCACACCTGCCCCCTGGTTTCCAGCTCCAGGCCTTTACTCATGCCATTCCTTCACTTGGGGTGCTCTCCCCGCCTCCCAAATTCTACCCGTCCTCAAACCCAATCTTACAGATCGCCCCCTTCGTGGAGCCGTCCCTGATCCCCTCCTCCCCCATGATGGAAGTGACCAACCCCTCTCTGAACCCATCTGCCCCTCTCTGAGCACACACCCTAATCCACTTTGCAATGGAAGTGCTCCTGCACAATTTTACATCTTCCCAACCAACACAGAGCCCCTTAAGGGCAGGATTTGTATGTGATTCTTCTCTGGGCCCTGCACAGAGTAACACCTTGAACATAGCAGGCAGTCAATAAAAATGTCACGAGTGAATGAATCAAAAGATCACTGTGTCTCCACTAATCACAGCCACTAGTTCTGTGTGGGTAGGACCAACCGGGGCAGGGCACCAGGAAGAGATGTCTACAGCCTTGTGAGAACAGAGGTGGGCCACCTGCCCAACAGCATTGTGGGAACCTGGTCTCATTGCCAGTGTGTCTGTTACCTGCCGCATCCTCATCTCTGCCCCTCAACAGCTCCGCATCCTTCTGATTTTCCCCCAATGCCATCTTGCTGGCATTACCTAGCCGCACAGGCTTTTAGGAAGAGGGTTTGGTGGTTTGTCTCCTCTTAACCTTCCGTTCATGCTGCTGAGATCATTTGGGATTTATTTTTCTGGGGAAAGTCGTAAGGGCTTGGCGGTCGGCTGGGTGGAAGGGAGATCTCCCCTCCCTCCGTGACATCCTCCAGATGAAACATCCATGAAACAACAGTCATTCTTGTTCAGTCAAAGAGGAAGGAAACATAACACCGAAACAAGGGTGTAATGAGATGACGTTTACTTTGCAAGGGAAGGAGGAGGTGCACCGCTGGCACAGCTCAAAAGCAGCATGACCTCGCCTAAGGCTTATTAAAAACGCAGATTATCAATGCATCCCAGTTGTTTTGGGGTAGCTGCCCTTGAGCACCCAGGAACAGGCGGATCAATAACTCTCTTCATCGCCTCAACACACACCTGGCCTGGGCCTCCTGCAAGGGATGAGGACAACAGCAAAGCCACACTCTGAGGTGACTCTGCCCCTGGCCTGCTTTCAGGCACCCATGGGAGGGTCCTTAAAAAACTGCCACTCAGACAAGTGCTGCTAGCTTCACCTCTGTAGCTTGAATCCGTAGTCTCAATAATGACTCTGCTTCGGGAAAAAATACAGATGTCACAGGGAAGGGCTACAACTTAAACGGTTTTAGGATCACTTCCGTTTCCAGGTTTGGTGTAGGTGAGGGAAACAGGAGGCTCGAATTCCCCAAGGGAGTCTGGGAGGGGCTCCTTGAAGAGAGTGGGTGTACACAGAGCAGACCGGTTGAAGACATAGCAGTCGCCATGTTGCAGAGGCCAAGCCCTAGTCCCAGCCTGGAGCTCAAACACCGGAACAACAGCACGTACCTGGGGCACCTGTTCTATGCTGAACAGCCTGGGGAGCTTCAGGCTCAGCATCCTGAAGCGGAGCTGGGAAGACTGGTGGGTGACAGCTGGTCCCTGTCACCAGGCCTCGCTCAAAGTTCTGACATGGCTCCGGATGCCTCTGGCCAGCCGGTGTCCGAGCCGCTTCACTGAAAGAATACAGCGTGAAGAACTCCAGTGAGTGTCAGCCTAACTCCAGCTGGATCAAGACTGTCAGATTGTTTACCTAAGGAACATACCCTTGCTTGTGATGGCAAAATAACCAGGCTTCCTTCAAAACAATAGTGAAACTCTCAGACTGCTGAGTCATTCACTCCGAGAGTGACAGAGGGAGGTACTTAAATCATAATAGGGCAATCATAAAATTACAGCGCTGGAAAGGGCCACAGAGGTCACCCAATGCCCTCATGTTGCACAAGAGGGTCAGAGGGGTGGAGTAATCTCCCCAAGGTCACACAGCTCCGGGAGAGCTGGGGCTGCTCACTCTCCCTGCATCAGGTGCTACACCTGGACAGACAGTGGGATCCCGGGTCCGAGTCCATCAAGCGCTGTGCTCCAGATCACCCAAAGAGATGCAGCACTTCCAGAAGGCAGACTGGAGCGTGGTTGCCCTAAGACACACCAAAGGACCAGACCAGGGAAGTCTGAGGCACCTTGAATCAGAGCAACAGGGCTGCTTAAATGCAGGATTCAGACTGTTTAATAAGCTGTGAGTAATGTAAACTAGAGGAACCCAAAGCCCTCAGGGCAGGCCCAAGAAACTGAAAAATACTAGCTGGGTTCCGCAAAGAAAGAGCAGAGCTAGGAGTTTACCATAGTCCGTGCCTCACCTACTCCCCAAATCTGCCACCTCCTCAGAGCCCCACGGACGGGTTCTGTCCCTGCCTCCGAAGGCCCCAAGACCTTGCCTGTACCTCTCCTGCAGCACCATCCACATCTGCCTGCAGGCAAAGCTACCCGCCTAGGCCTTGTCTCCCCTGCACCCCCATCCGCCCCAACTGGGGAGGACCCTCCTGAGATGGTTGGAAACGCCATCCATCCAGGGTGTGTGCCTGGCTCATCCCAGGCCTTCAGCAAATGCTTATTTAATGATGCAATGGTGTTCATCCTTTGAACTTAAAGTGATTTTTTGTTTTTGTGGTTTGTTTATACTTTTGTTTTTTATTATAGTTCTTTAGGTCCTACGCGTTATTATCTGGAACTATGTAGCAAAATATAATATATTTATGTTTCATCATAAATATGCATCTTTATGGTGTAAGCAATCATTCATAATAATTGCTGGTGTAAGCAGCAATTATAAGCATAATAATTGCTGGTGTAAGCAATTATTCATAATAGTCAAAAGGTGGAAATGATAGGGATAGAGAAGGATAATTAAATAGTTAGTTTAGAAATCCCACTAGGGGATTAAAGACAGGGAGGAAGGGAGTTTGGGAGACTGTTGTAAACTAATGACCACTCAAGAAAAGAATCCAGTAACCTAGCAACAATCAGCACTACCTTGAAGGAAGACCAGGTGCATCCAAGCGCCAGACACACTCAAGCCACAAACCCTGATAGTTAAAACACAAGACAATAGATATGGGGTCTGAATCCTGTTACATGAAGTTAGGGAGTTAATGGTCCTTAAAGAGTAGCATCTCTGCATGTAACCAAGACAGGAATATAGGTGAAAGGGGAAAGAAACTAGGTGAAAGGGGACATGATACTAAAACCTGAGATGAATTACCATATTTTAGTATATGTTACCCCTCTTTTGCTAATATACATATGATTTAAATAGTGCCATGACAGTCCCGGTTAAACCATGTAGGGTCAATGGAGGAACTAATGATGTAAGCCTTGATGTCTGCCCAAGAGTGAGGAAGAAGGTGGTCTTCTCCCCTCCCCACTTTTGCTTTGATTATAAAAATGTATCCCTCTTTGTTCTCGGGGCTGTGCTCCCTTGCCTGCCCGCTCTATCTCTCACAAGCATCCTACGCTAATAAACTCACCCTTTGCCTATTGCTTTGCCTCACGCTGAATTCTTTGTGCAATGAGACAAAAGAACCTGAGCTTCAGTAAGTCCTGACACCAGGTGAGCCATTTCAATGAAAAGATAGTGGGTTCGAGACCCCTCCTGAGTCAGAGCTCGTGGGTTCAAGTCCCAATCCGAGGTGTGGCTGGGTTAGAGTACCATCCAAGAAGGAGTGCTTCAGAAACAACCCAAGTGTCCACCAGCAGGTGAACAGAGAAACTAGCAAATAAGCAAAATGCAGTCTACACATACAATGGAATATTACTCAGCCTTCAAAAGGAATGAAGTTCTGATGCACGCTACAACATGGATGAAAACTTGAAAACATTATGCCAGGTGAAATAAGCCAGGCACAAAAGGCCAAATGTTGTATGATTCCAGTTATATGAGGGACCTGGAATAGGCAAGTTCACAGAGACAGAAGGCTGGGGGGGAGGGAGGAACGGGGGTTGTTGTTTAAGGGGTACAGAGTTTCTGTTTGGGAGGATAAAAAGTTCTGGAAATGGGTAGTGGTGATGGTTGCTCACTACTGTAAACATAAAATGCACTTAAAAATGATAAATTTTGGGTTTTCCTGGTGGTGCAGTGGTTGAGAATCTGCCTGCCAATGCAGGGGACACGGGTTCGAGCCCTGGTCTGGGAAGATCCCACATGCCGCGGAGCAACTGGGCCCGTGAGCCACAACTACTGAGCCTGCGCGTCCGGAGCCTGTGCTCCTCAACAAGAGAGGCCGCGACAGTGAGAGGCCCGCGCACCGCGATGAAGAGTGGCCCCCGCTTGCCACAACTAGAGAGAGCCCTCGCACAGAAACGAAGACCCAACACAGCCAAAAATAAATAAATAAATAAATAAATTTATTTTTAAAAAATGGTAAATTTTATGTTGTGTACATTTTACCACAATAAAAAAAGTTAAAAAATATTTCTGAATGACAAAATAATATAGAAAATAATTTTTTAAAGCACATGTACATTTTACCCAGGTTAAAAAATAAAAGTTGATACTTCGCAAACAAATGAACAACACTGATGTAAGTGGGCCTGGCACGCCTTGGTTTTCCTGGTTTTCCGATCTAAATCACCAAGACACTTTCACTCCCAGATGTACCACTAATTCACCTGGTGGCAGGATGAGAGGCAACGGTCTGGTACCAGGGGAGACTCAGGCACATCTGAAAAACCTCTAGCAATAATGGGACCAAGGTTGGGTTTCCACGGACTTGCCCACCTTGGTCCCCTGGTTCTCCCTGGATTTCAATGTCATCGGCAAGAAAAAGGAAAGAAATGGTCCCTACTCTCATAGCACACACCATCCAGGAAGGATGACCCGACGAAACATACAAAAGGAGAGTAATACTTAGTAGCATACGATTCACACACTTCATTCAACCAGTGTGTCCGGCATTTTTATCATGTGACGAATAAGGTTAAGGGCTCAATGTAGAGCTGATTACACCCTGTGAGCTGCAGCAGCTGGAGGGAAAAGGAGAATTTAACTGAAATAAAAATTGCATAGGTTTGTGACACACAGAATGGAGGAAAATAGGTGTCCTCCATACCATTGTATTCCTATGTTGCACAGGAAAAAAAAAAAAAAGATGAAAAGACAGTCCTTGTCCCCAAGAAATGTATAAAGGAAAAAAAGAGACAGATATGCACCCAACTAACCAGGACCAGTCACCCTCGAAGGAGGGGAACCCTCACACACTCTGTGCCAAGCCTGTGCTGGTCACCTTGCCTGCCCACCTGGTCTCCTTCACCTTCACCACTCCGTCTCAGGAATTAAGGCAGAGCAGTTAAGGGCCTCGGGGCTGGATTCAAGCCACATGGGTTTAAAGACTGGTTTGCCATTTCCTGTGCAATTCCAGGCAAGGAACTTAACTCCTTGTGCCTTGGTTTCCTCATCTGTGAAATGGAAATAACAGCAGTTACTTTCTTCATAGGGTGGTGGTTATGATTAAAAGAGAGAGCCTATGTAAAGGGCCTGCCATAAAGTAAAGATCCAACAAACATTTGCTATTGTTATTCATTTTCAGATACAAAACTGATTTTATATTTTGCAGGCAGGAAAACCGAGGCGTTGAAAAGTTAGGGGGCTTGCCAAAGATGCTATCATTTGATTTCCGGTTTGTGTGATGTCTGTGGAGGGAGGTTGGGGTGGGGATGGGGATGCTTCTGGAGTTGTGTTATTTGATCTGAGGACTACAGGCTACGTAGAGAGATTGGAGACTTCGAAACTGCATTCTGTGGGACCCTAAGTTACATTCCAGGGACCACTTTTTTGGGGGTGGACGTTGTACCAGTAACTAGGAGAAACAGAAAGGTTACTTCTACCCCTATTTCAACCAGAAGATGTCTTGGTTGAAATTTTTCTGAATTATAGTAAAAATATAATAACACAAGTCCTCTCTTTGAGAAAGAAAATATAAGAGGCATAAGCTTCCTTTTAAGAAGAGAAGTAACTTTAAGGGGAATTAAGTCCTAGCACAAAGCACTAGGACTTAATTTTTCTTTGCTACTGAGAAAAGATGAAAAATACAGTGTTCACAATGATGTTTATAACCTAGATGCTAACAATGACCCTCTTTGCCAATTAATCAGGTTGAGACAAACTCACAGGTAAGAGCAAACTTGACCTTGCTGTTTCAACAGTTGGAGATTTCTTGTGTGGTGTTTTCCCACCATTCAAAGAAATAAGGACTCTCCCATTGATACATTGTTATTTTGCATGTAAAATGTAAACCTTTATGTTTGTCAATACTGTGAAACATCCATGGATGATCATGGGCGGTGATTAAAGCATAGCTGATGATTTGTATGTTGTGCCTATTGTTAATCATTTCAGATTAACTGCACATAAAATGAACTCACTGGTCTTTTTAGCCATCACAAGCTAAAGCTCTTAATTTCACCAACATTGTAAAAACCAGAGTGTAATTTCCAGTATTTCAAACTGCAGCTTGGTTTGTTGTCTCTTTTCACAGAGGTCTAGAAATAAGACTGAATAAAACAAAAGGCTTCAGAGAATTCTGAAATCAAAACACAATGTGAGGGACTTCCCTGGTGGTTCAGTGGCTAAGACTCCGTGCTCCCAATGCAGGGGGCCTGGGTTCAATCCCTGGTCAGGGAACTAGGTCCCACATGCCGCAACTAAGAGTTCGCATGCTGCAATGAAAAGATCCCACATGCCGCAACTAAGACCCAACACAGCCAGATACATAAATAAATATTTGTTAAAACCCACAACGTGAAGCTTTGCTGATATTTCAACAGTATATTGGTGTTCCATATAGGATTTCATTTAAAAGACGATCCACAGCTTTAAAATATGTTTTAAAGCAGCTTTTTAAAAAAAAAAAGGAAAATGGGCTGTTACACACTTTCAGGGATCTGCCAAGTTCTCCTGATTTAGCCCTAAAAAAAAAAAAAGACAAATCACAACAACAAAACCAGCACCAGGAGGTTTCAGGCTAGTCCTGGCAGATTTAACCAAGGGAAATTAACAAGAGGTGAAATTTGCACCTGACTTCTTATCTGTTTGAGGCTAGTGCTCCATCCATATTCCTGGACCCTCCCCCAGTAAATTTTAGCCTACACACTGTGTATCCCAGGCCTTAAAGGACATGGCCAGCAAAACTTATCACCTCCTGAATGAATATGTTTACATATTAGGTGGCTGAATATAAACTGATGGGCTGTTTCCCCAATGAGAGGGTCCAAAAAAATATACAACTTCTAGGGATGCAAATTGTACACACTCTCTTTATCACATTAATTTATTAATTTAGTTAGACGTACCTATTTAGAATCCCTTACTATATCCAACATAGTATTAATTTAATTTTATTTATTTATTTTAATATATTTATTTATTTATTTATTTTGGCTGCGTTGGGTCTTCGTTGCTGTGCGCGGGCTTTTTCTAGTTGCGGTGAGTGGGGGTTACTCTTCATTGTGGTATGAGGGCTTCTCATTGCAGTGGCTTCTCTTGTTGCGGAGCTCGGGCTCTAGGAGCACGGGCTTCAGTAGTTGTGGCTTGCAGGTTCAGTAGTCGTGGCTTGTGGGCTCACTAGTTGTGGCTCGTGGGCTCTAGAGCACAGGCTTAGTAGTTGTGGCACGTGGGCTTAGTTGCTCTGTGGCATGTGGGATCCTCCCGGAGCAGGGCTTGAACCCCGTGTCCCCTGCATTGGCAGGCAGATTCTTAACCACTGCACCACCAGGGAAGTCCCAGTATTAATTTAAAAATATTGTTTTTCCACTCCTAGTTCATAGAAATGTGTGTTCACAATCTTTGCATGCATCTTTGACAACAGTACTTCATAACACAGCCACTTTTTGGAGTCACCTAACACAGTTTAAACAAAATATTCTCATTTCCATCTAAGTTATTTGAAAGCTACACTTTTTGAAGCTGTGTTTGCTGTTATGACACTGTAGGCAATTTGCATTCAAACACTTCACAAAGACAGTGTGATGTGAAAATGTTAGTTTTAACCCATACCCCTGGGGTGGTGGTTCATTAGCATTTGAAAGGCAAACCTTAAGCTCACATTCCAGAGGCCACAACTTTGGTTCAGTTGGGGTTATTTTTGATCAACACCAGAGGGTTTACTAATTAGCCAGATGGATGCTGTCTCATTAGAGAAATGAGTAGAATTAGAGATATGTACACTGATGAGAAGTGTTGCCCGGGCACCCTCCCTCCTGCATGAGCAGAGGGTGCCCCAAAGTGGCTACCCCTCTGAATGAGCCCAGATGAGCCCATAAGGAGGATTCTGGGCTTGAACCCACAAGAAGTTCAGCTGACGCGTGCCACCAGACAGCTGTCACGTCAGCTCACACGAACTTTCAAGAAAGGTGCTTAAGAGCCCCTAAGAGGGTAGGTTGCAGGGACTTCTGCCAACAAAACAGGTCATCTTAATGTTTTTGTGCCCGCTTGCTGGAAAATATTTGTATAGGGGGAGGGGACGGGGGGGGGGGGGTGGGACTCAGCGTGAGACTCCCACTGTGCTGCGCCACCTGCCGGTCAGGTTGCAGGTCCTCTAGCCCTCATGGACCTCGAAGTACGGATAGGGCCTGAGACTGTATTTCCAGGAACTTCACATGTGATCGGCTGGAAGTCACACCACCGCTTTGTGTACCACCAAGACCGAAAAAAAATTGTCGCCAATTATAATCATGAGACAGCACTGACTGGAAATGAATCCTGATTTCAGAGCTGTTTTAATGTTTAAAAAAAAAAAAGTGCACATAGTAATTGATGAAATACAGTGAGGGTAAACGAGTGATTGGCTTGGGTCAGTCTGCATAGCTACTCTCTCCAGACCCACCACTCTGCTTTTTACAGGGATCATTAAAAGCTCCTTTACAACAAAACCAGTACTTGCAAATGGAAGACCAGATTCCTGGGAATAAATCTCAATCTGTATTACATATTTTGTCCTTCTCTCTTTTTAAATTGATTGTGTATGTCAGGTGTCTTCTGAAAGGATCCCAAACAAGCATTGACGGCGAGAGTTTCAGGTGACTGTGACTTCCTTCAAGCAGCCCATACAGCCCATTGTTCAAAACACAGGAACAGAGTGACCCTAAATAGGAAGAACTCTGGATGGACCCAGCTCCCTCTTTTCTGAAAAATATTATGTTGGAAAACATAAAATTCCTTGCTGGGCATACATAGCAAAGGCAAAGAATGCTGTCTGGTAGGGAATCTCTCCATTGCTTGCTTTTAGAAAACTACAAGCATGAGATCAGGAAGCTCCTGAGAGGTCATCTAGTCCAAATTACCAGCGGATGCATGGATGTCACGGAGGGCATTTCAGACAAGAGGTCATACATTTGACCCAAAGAAGTGAGGTTACCAGCAGGAGTTCCGGTTCCGTGAGAAGCCAGTGGGGAGTAAGTGGAGAGAGGACCAGAGTCACCTTTTGCCCCTACTCATCGGCCCATCCTAGGCTGGGTGGGCCCCAGAGCTGTCTGAACGCTGACTGGTCCTGATAAGGCCCCAGCTTCCTGGATGTGGCAGGAGGCTGTTGGCTAAGGGGCAGCTGCTGGTGAGGCTCGGGGTCTGAGTCACACTTCAGACCCTCTGCCTCCTCCAGGCCTGTCGAGATGTCCTTCACGGTAAACAGAAAACAGCCCTGAGCCCAGGAGGTGACCGGGCAGAATTTCCATCCCATCACTGTACCAGAGGACCACCAAAGGTCCTCAGTACCACAGAGGACTAATGTGCCCTTGGGGAAGAGGGTGGGAGGCAGAGCCTAGAAGTGGCCCCCACGCCACCTTCAGACGTGAAAATTAAAATCTTTTGAGTATCAAAGGACACTATCAAGAAACCAGTAAGAGCCCATCGACAGACGAATGGATAAAGAAGATGTGGTACATAAACGCAATGGAATATTGCTCAGCCATGAAAAGGAACGAAAGTGGGTCATTTGTAGAGATGTGGTTGGACCTAGAGACTCTCATACAGAGTGAAGTAGAACAGAAAGAGAAAAACAAATACCGTATGCTAACACATATATATGAAATCTAAAAAAAAAATGGTACCCATGAACCTAGTTGCAGGGCAGGAATAAAGATGTAGACACAGAGCATGGACTTGAGGACACGGGGTGGGAGGGCGAAGCTGGGGCGAAGTGAGAGTAGTATCGACATATATACACTACCGAATGTAAAATAGTTGGCTGGTGGGAAGCAGCCACATAGCATAGGGAGACCAGCTTGGTGCTTTGCGATGACCTAGAGGGGTGGGATAGGGAGGATGGGAGGGAGATGCAAGAGGGAGGGGATATGGGGACATGTGTATGCATATGGCTGATTCCCTTTGTTGTGCAACAGAAACTAACACAGTATTGTGAAGCAATTATACTCCAATAAACATCTATTAAAGAAAAAAGAGAGAGAAAAACAAATATCATATATTAACACATATATGTGGAATCTAGAAAAATGGTACAGATGAACCGGTTTGCAAGGCAGAAATAGAGACACAGATGTAGAGAACAAACGTATGGACACCAAGGGGGGAAAGCGGGGTTGGGGTGGTGGTGGTGGGATGAATTGGGAGACTGGGATTGACATGTATACACCAATATGTGCAAAATGGATAACTAATAAAAAAAAAAGAAAAAATATATTATATTGACAGATTTAAAAAAAGAAAGTAATAAGACAGCCCACAGAATGGGAGAAAATATTTGCAAACCACATATCTGATAAGAGACTAATATCCAGAATATATAAAGAGCTCCTACAACTCAACAACAAAAAAATCAAACAACCCCGTTCAAAAGGACTTGAATAGACCTTTCTCCAAAGAAAATATACAAATGGCCAATAAGCACACAAAAAGATGCTCAGCACCACTAGTCATTAGGAAAATGCAAATCAAAACCACAATGAGATACCACTTCACACCCATTAGGTTGGCTAACAAGTGTGGATGAGGATATGGAGAAATTGGAACCATAGTGCATCGCTGATGGCATTATCAAACGGTGTAACTGCTGTGGAAAACAGTAGGGTAGTTCTTCAACTGGTTAAACATAGAATTACCATATAATCCAGCAATTCCACTCCTCAGTATATATGCAAAAGAATTGAAAGCAGGGACCAAACAGATGTTTGTACACCCATGCTCGTAGCAGCATTAGTTACAATAGTCAAAAGGTAGAGACGATGTAAGTGTCCATCAACAGATGAATGGATAAGCAAGACGTGGTATATACATACAGTGGAATATTATTCAGCCTCAGAATGGAGTGAAATTCTGACACATGCTACAACGTGGATGAACCCTGAAACCATGCTAAGTAAAATAAGCCAGACACCAAAGGACAAATATTGTATGATTTCACTTATATCCGGTACAAAGTCAAATCCATAGAGAGAGAAAGTAGAATGGTGGTTGCCAGAGGCTAGAGGGAGGAAGGAATGGGGAGTAATTGTTTAATGGGTACAAGAGTTTCTGTTTGGGATGATGAAAAAGTTCTGGAAATGGATAGTGGTGATGGTTGCACAACACTGTGAATGTACTTTGTGTCACTGAATTGTACACTTAAAAATAGTTAAAATGTTAAAGTTTATCTTGTGTATATTTTACTGCAATAAAAAGTAGTAAAAAAAAAAAAAAGCATTGTGAGTTTTATAGTCTGCGCCATAACCTAGCTATGTTTGTATTAATATAAAATTTTATTTTCTCCAAATCTTCCAGAAAAAGTATAAATCACAAATATACATATTGTCTTAGTCCCTACAGGTTACTATAACAAAATACCATTACCCGGGTAGCTTATAAACAACAAATATTTATTCCTCACAGTTCTAGAGGCTGGAAGTTCAAGACCAGGGTACCAGCATGGCTGGACTCTGGTGAAGGCCCTCTTCCAGGTTGCAGACTGCCAACTTCGTGCTGTGTCCTCACACGGCAGAAGGGGCAAGGGGGCTCTCCTGGGCCTCTTTTATAAGGGCACTAAACCCATTCATGAAGGTGCTGCCTAATTACCTCCCAAATGCCCCACCTCCTAATACCAACACACTAGCGTTAGGATTCCAAC
The DNA here is from genome assembly GCF_965194805.1 of Balaenoptera borealis. Classification (NCBI taxonomy): domain Eukaryota; kingdom Metazoa; phylum Chordata; class Mammalia; order Artiodactyla; family Balaenopteridae; genus Balaenoptera; species Balaenoptera borealis. The sequence goes on along the minus strand of NC_138866.1, from coordinate 117,282,622 downwards.
ATATGAATTCTGGGGGGATGTAAATATTCAGACCATAGCATGCATACACACACATATACATACAGAGAAATTATATACAACTTACTGCTGCAAAATCCCTCCTTCTTTGAGAAGCACAGACTAGTACAACCACCCTTAATCCTATTCTCATGATAAAGACCCCCAGATAGGAAATGACTTGTCTGAGGTCACTCAACGTAGGCTTGGCAAGGTCAGGATGAAACGAGGTCTGTAATGAACAGTGGGAACATATACATAGATGGACAACAGGATTTGAAAGACCAGCAGTCCCAATGCCAGTTCCGAAACCCACCACAGGGAGAGAAGAACCAAATCCCAGGAGAGTGAGCGGGTCTCTCCTTAGCTGGATGACTTGTACCTGAACTCCAGCCTGCCCACGGCCAGGGTCACATGCCCACCTCGGCAAAATACACACAACTTCCAGATAGCACTCTAGTAATTAAAACCACGATTACCGAGTCTGTTAATGCAGTGTTTTCCAAACTGAAGGTCACAACCTGTCAGTAGATCACAAAATCAATTTTGTGGATCATGGCTAGCATTTAAAAATAGAATAGTTTGCAAAATAAAAGAACAGAAAATATCAGTGTATTGCATAGGGTACAGATAAGTATCATTTTGTGATATTTCTGTTAGGTATGTTATGTATATTTGTGGTATTACATATGACCATATGTGTGTACTGGGTTGTAACATAAAAAGTATTTCTTTTTTTTTTAATTATTTTTTCCAGCTTTATTGAGGTATAATTAAAAATTATATATATTTAAGGTATAGAACTTGATTCGCTCTATATATTCATCATGAAATAATCACCACAATAAAGCTAATTAACATATACATCTCCTCACAGTTACCATATATTTTTTCACCATGTGAACACTTAAGAGATCTCCCCTCTTAGCAAATTTCAAGTGTACAATACTGTATTGTTAACTACAGTCTCAGTATTGCACAATAGATATCCAGAATTTATTCATCTTGCGTAACTGAAAATTTGTAGCCCTTGACAAACATATCCTCATGTCTTCTCTCCACCGCCCCGCCCAGCCCCAAAGGTATTTCTTCCTAAAAAGTTTCTAATGTCACAGGTCACCTGTACTGATTTGGGGGAGCTATGGCTTTTTTTCATATAGAGTCACACACACACACACAGTGACGTGTCCATGGAGTTTAGGGGGGCCCAAGGCTGCCAGGTATCTAGACAGAAGAATAGCTGGACCAGAAGCGCCCCCCTTGATATACTGTAACAAGCCCCCTAGCCGGCCTGAGCTTGATGGACGCTCGGAAAGTGGCGCGCCAGCCCCTCAGAGGATCCGCCCCCTCCCTCCGCAGGCCAGGAGTGGCTCCAAGCCGTGGGAAACAGCCGGACCCTCTGGGTGTGTCTACCAGTCAGTGAATGAGGGCCGCCTTCTTTCCAGAAAGCTGTTCCTGCCCGAGCTGCCCCACCCTGGAAGCTGGCCCCGTGGGCTGGGCAGGGCATCCCCTCGGGAGATGTGCTCCCGGGAGCCGGCTCTGCAGCCTCCCACGTGGGAGCACCTGCACACACAGCCCCACCCCGCGGACGCAGGGAGTGTGCCGCTCACGCAGACCCGGCTCTCCGTGGGGCCCGGCCGGGGGAAGGCCACCGGGACCCAGCAGGGCACTGCTAGTACCGCCACCTCTGTGGGCCCCCCAGAGTGAGCACGGGCTGGGGCGGGGCCGCTCCGACCCCAGGCCCTGAAACTCCTGGGGTCGCTCCACACTGTCTAGGCTTCAGGCCCGTCCCGGAGCCTCGAGCCTCAAGCATCGCACAGCAGGGCTCCTCCTGCAAGGAGCCTTCCCCAGACCGCGCCGCGCACCCCCTCTCGCTCCTTTCCCTGAGCACCTCTAGACGAAGTGAGGGAGTGGCAATCACAGACTCTGGGGTCAGGCAGACCTGGGCTCCAGTCCCAGCCTCTCTGTCCACTAGCTGGTGCCCCGGGGCATGTTGCCTAACCTCAGTGCGGGTCCCATCCCTCACGCGTGAGCTGCGGGAGGAGTGAAGCAAGCAACGTGCGTGGGCTCTTTGCATGGAACCAGGCCTGCAGCGGACACCTCAGTAACTGGCAATTATTATAACTAGCCCGGTTGCATATTGTTCTCTGATTCTTTTAGGTGTGGTTGTTTAGGCAGCCACAATTTAGACTCCTTGAAGACAGGGCCTGGATCTGTTTTTATATAAAAGAAGAGACCCAATAATAGCATGTTGAAGCATGTTGACTGTTCTACTCTGAGGTGGTCCATTGGGAATTCCCTGGCGGTCTAGTGGTTAGGACTTGGCGTCTTCACTGTGCCCGGGTTCAATCCCTGGTCGGGGAACTAACATCCTGCAAGCCGCGTGGCGCAGCCCAAAAACAAACCAAAAGAAGGGGTCCATTCATTCATGTGTCCATCCATTTATCCATGAAATGAGGCTGCTAGGTGCCGGCACTCCACTGAGAGCTGGGATGTAGGGTGTAACCACAAGCTACGCCTTGTGGGAGGCACACACAGAACAAGGGAGGCGCACAAACCAGTGACCCAGTGGGTTAGATGCTACGTGGATGATGGAAACAGTTCTGTGGAAGCATCTGGGGGAGGGGGGGGTGCTGTCAGGCTTGAGGAGAAGGTTAGGGTCAACTTTACAGAGGAGGTGACGTTTGTTTGGGGCGTAAGAGGCCAGAGAGGATCCGTCAGTTTGGAGAAGGCACAGCTGGCAGGAGGAACAGCTCGTGCAAAGGCCCAGAGGCATGTTACAGGAACAGCAAGTCACTGCTTCGGGCTCCGTCAGCAGAGTGGGAGGTGTGTGTCCTCTTCTGCCTAACTGGGGGCAGAGTTGGGCGGGTGCCCGTAGGAGGGACCCCAGGGTTGACATGGGGGCTGGGGGCGAGGGGTTGGGGGAAGGTCAGCTTCACTAGGGAGGTGTTTTTGATCTGTTTTCCCATACTTGCTTGCTCACCCGTTTTCCCACAGGAGGCAGCTGCTTGGGCGGGAGGGGAAGGGACAGGTGGGGGGAGCAGGGGGGCATTCTCTGGGGGCATCTCCTTCCCTGTTCCCTGGAGACCTCCGCTCACTCCTGCTAAAGATTCAAACATCCCACCACCCAGAGCTGTGTTTGTCCTCAACTTTCCCCTCTTTAAAACTGGACTTACTGGGACATCTCTTCTCCCTCCCCTCCGTGCAGCCACTGAAACTTGAGATTTACCCGGGTCTCTGTTGCTTGCCCCCTGCCCTCTCCCTGTCGTCAACTGCACCCAAAGCATTTTCCCTGGAAGCCCCAGACCCGGCCCATAAGCAAGCATTGACACAGGCTATAGTGAGTCCCCAAAGCATTCAAGCCCCTGCCCCAGGCACTGGGGAGACTCAGCCTTCTAGACTTCTTAGCCTTCTCTGAGGGCCTCAAGGAACTTACAGTCTGTTGGAGAGGTGAGAGGGACAGGAAACTGTCCATGACCAGGGATAGGGAGCTCCAAGGAGTCCAGAGAGGTGAGAAGACCTGCGTACAGGGCGGGGTAGAGACAATGCAAAGGAGGGGCGTAGTGGGAGGAGAGTGTGGAAAGCAGACTTAAATGGCATGACACTGCCATGATGGATACATGACAGTGTGCACTTGTGAAGGCCCGTAGAATATACAACACAAAGAGTGAACCCTAACATTAGTTAACAGTCATGTGTCAATATGGTTCATCACTTGTAACAGATGTACCACACTAACGCAAGATATTAATAATAGGAGAAACTGGGGGGGGAGGGAAGGGGCACTGGGAACCCTTTACTTTCTGCACAGTTTTTCTAAAAACCTAAAACGGCACTTACAAAAAAAGTCTATTAAGGAAAAAAAAAAACAACCTAGGCCAACGTTAAAAAATCAAGGGACCTCACGTAAAAACCTGGACTCCAGTTTCTCTTGACAAATCTAAAGATCTACAGCCCTGGGTCAAATTCGCCCATGGCAGCAGCTGGCTGTCCTTTCCTGTGGGGAAAGTGAGGGAAGCCTCTGAAGTTCATGGTAGTCCCCATGTGCCAACCAGGCCTGGCCGGGAGCTCTGCCTTTGGAGACCTGGTGATAAGGGTCAGGTTTCTGATCACAGGGGTCTCAGAGCGTCATGTCCCAAGGGCTGGGAAATGGTGACACCCATGAAGGGAGGGAGGAAGACCAGGGCAGTTTTCAGTCAAGTTGGATTCGCATAGATTGCAATTTAAAAATGTGACCACATTTTGGAGGAGAAGTCGAGGCTACATATCAATTTAGGAGGCAGAGACAGGTGACTTTCAAGGCACTTGAGGTTTCTCAAGGAGAGGAGCCACAGACAGAGGAGCCCAAGGAATGAGAAAAGCGTTCCTAGGACTGATGGGGCAAAACTAACAAAGTTGGGATGGGGAGGTGGGGCAGGGGCGGTGATATAAAGGATTTGCCCAGTACCTCAGTTTCCCTGGCAAGGCAAGGGTAGGAAAAGAGGTGACTGGGGCTTAAGGAGGATGGAGCTTGGGGCCAGCTGTTGTCGGGCAACATTGGGGAACCAGCCAGGAGAGAGGCGGGGAAGCGGGGAGCGGCTCCTGGTGGGCAGGGTGCTCATCCAATCTGCTTGGGTTAAAGTAGTCCCTGGGGCTGGAAGCAGAAATGGAGAGTGAACAGGAAGATGCTTGGTTAGTTACTCATTCACTCAGCATACATTTACTGAACAGCCACTCTGTGTCCAAGGCTACGGTAGGATGTGGGGATGGAGAAACGAATATGATGAATCCACCCCTTAAGAGCTCACATTTTAGGAGCTCGGTACTGACAACTGACACAGAGTACATCTGATGGTCAAACTGTAGTTAGAACCAGATGCTTCCAGGGGAACACAGAGGAGAGACATCACATTAGGGAGTCAGGAAAGACCTCTTGAAGAAACGAAGCTTGAGCTAAGCCTTGAAGAACAAACAGGAGGGCTTCCCTGGTGGCGCAGTGGTTGAGAATCTGCCTGCTAGTGCGGGGGACACGGGTTCGAGCCCTGGTCGGGGAAGATCCCACATGCCGCAGAGCAACTGGGCCCGTGAGCCACAACTACTGAGCCTGCGCGTCTGGAGCCTGTGCTCTGCAACGAGAGGCTGCAACAGTGAGAGGCCCGCGCACCGCGATGAAGAGTGGCCCCCGCTCGCCGCAACTGGAGAAAACCCTCACACAGAAACGAAGACCCAACACAGCCAAAAATAAATAAATAATTAATTTAAAAAAAAAAGAATCCGCCTGTCAACGTAGGGAACATGGGTTCGAGCCCTGGTCTGGGAACATCCCACATGCCGCGGAGCCACTAAGCCCGTGCGCCACAACTACTGAAGCCTGCGCGCCTAGAGCCCGTGCTCCGCAACAAGAGAAACCACCGCAATGAGTAGCCCCAGCTCACCGCAACCAGAGAAAGCCCATGCACAGCAACGAAGACCCAATGCAGCCAAAAATAAAAATAAATAATAAATAAATTTATTTTTAAAAAAAGAATAAACAGGAGCCCAGCAGCCACGGAGGAGCGAGCATTCTAAGCTGAGGGTGCAGCAGAAGCCAAGGCACGGAGGAAGGAAGAGCTGTCCATAGTTCAGTGTGGAGGTGGCATAGGGTGTGGAGTGGCAGGTGGCCAGGCGGAGCCTGGGAAGAGCCCAGATGAAGGCTCAGTGCGGACCCCGTCTGAGGCGGTGGGAATGAACGCACTGGAGGGGTGGGGAGCCAGGACTGGAAGTCTCAGGGATGGGAAGGGAAGGGAGGGTGGCTGGCGACCCTAGGTCAGGTAAGGAGGAGCGGATGCAGGCCACTTTCAAACCCGGGCTCCATCATTTACTGTGTGCCCTCGGGCAGATTACTTAACCTCTTCAATTTGAATTCTCTTATCAGCTAAATGAGGATAATAAAAGTATTGATGGCTCTTGTGAGAATGAAAAGCCATGGTGTCTACCAGAGAACACTACTGCATCCTAAACCATCTCAATTCTGCATTAATGCTCCTTCATGCTGCTTCTGTGTTGGTTTATAATTCTGCTTGAAAATGGATTGTTTCCCCTTGTCTCTGACCCACCTCCCTGGCTGGAGCTTAGGCTAATGGGTGTGCCACACGTGGGGCGGGGTTGCCATGGTGACCTCCTGTGCAGCGTGAAAGGAATCTTTCTTTTGTTCCAGCTATCCCAGCTATTCTAGATATTTACTGCTAGGCAATTATTGCACATCTAAAAAAAAGCTGAATGATACTCTTTAGCACGTTGTAGAGAAAAACTGGAAACAATCCAAATTTCTGGCAATAGAGAGCTGGCTGGGTAAGTTATGGTACATCCATGTAAAATTGTACTGTGGGCTATAAAAATGTTACAGATCTGTGGTTATGGACAGGAAACGGTGTCATGACATGCTATTAAATGAAAAAAGCAGCTTATGGAACAGCATAAATCTTGTAATGCCATCGATATAAAACTGTGTTCCATTTAAGTGCTTGTATTTACGGACAGAAAAGTGTTTGAAAGGATTCCGCAAAGTGTTCACAGTTGTTCTCTCTAGATGGTAGGGTTTACCTCTTGGGATTTGCTTTATTCTCTCGCTTCTACTTTTCTATAACATTAGAGTTTGCCCACAATGAGCATGTGCATTACTATTTATTTATGTATTTGTTAATTCATTTTCTTTTTTTTTTTTTTACCAAAGCGCCAATGCCATTAAAAGGAAATAAATGAATGAGTCCTCCAACCGTTGGCCAGTCTTGGATAAACTAGCTATGCGAGCCAGCCCAGCCAGGGGTTGCAAATATTGGCATTTCCTCATGAGACGCTCTCGTCTCAAGCCTTCCTCCACGCGCCCCCGGCCTGCCTGCTGGCCCAGGGACAACGCTGGCTTTGCAGTCCCCCATTCAGGGTCGCTGGGGCCCAGATTCCAAAGCCAAATAGCTGACACGTTTTGGAAAAGCCACCGCCTTTCCCCAAGCCGAAGGCCTTAGGGGGCTCCCTCTGTGCCGGCCATGGTGAAGGGGGAGGGGGACGGGTGCCCTGCATTGGGAGCGCCGGAAGGTCATCAGTAGTAGACACACAGTGAGCCCGTTCTGCGTGCAGGGCACCGTGCTCGCCCTGGAGGCGCAGGGAGGTCCAGGCCGACACAGGCTGCCCCCAGGGGAGGGGCTCCAGTCTAGCGGAGGCCCCGCCCCACGAAGGGCCAGGAACTCCAAGTAACTTCAGAGTTCCTGCAAGGCTCCCAGACTCATGGTCCACACCTTAGGCTCCTACCACAAAACTGTGGGGTCCCTTCTGGAAGGCCCCAGAGGCCCCTGCTCCTTGTAAGGCATATCCTCGAGCCCGCAGTAGCCTCACCCGTCCCCAGCCTTGAGACACCCCCGACGCCCACCACCCATCACTGCCCTCGCACGCACCGGGCTTTCACACTTCCATGCTTTTGCCCTTGCCGACTACTCGGGGAGAGACACCGCTCCCTCCACGCTCTCTTCTTGACGGAATTCTACCCATTGCTCCAGGCTATGCTCAATACCACCTGCAAGGGTCTATATCATGCCCTTTGCAAACTTCACGGTGAAATGAGCTCTGGCTCCCCTCAAGACTGGCCCAGTCTGTCTTGTTCACTGCTCTGTCCGAGGTGCCCAGCCCAGGACTGGGCCCGGCGTCACTGTGGAATGAACACATGTTTACTGAATGACTGAACGATTCTGCCGTCCACTGCACTCTGAAACCTAGAGACAGGGTCTGGCCCACTTGTCTAGAAACTTCCACCCAGTGGTTGCAGGCTCTGTTGGTGAATCCTGCACTTCCATGCCAAATGGTCTCTTTTGCTTGGTCTAAAATTTTTATTTCAGAATTTTTTTTTTAAACATCTTTATTGGAGTATAATTGCTTTACAGTGTTGTGTTAGTTTCTGCTGTATTTCAGAATTTTTAAGATCTGAAATCTCAAACCAACTGTGAAAAAAATGTATGAGACAACTGGGAAAATCTGAACATGGGATTTTTTATGATAACAAGAAATGATCAATTTGTAAGATATAATAATAGGATGATGGTTACATTTTTTAAAGGGCCCTTTTCACTTAGTGATGTATACTAAGTAGTCACAGAAGAGATGAGATGATGTCTTGAATCAGCTTCAAAAGAATCTGGCAGGAGCAGGGTGTATGGGTAGGGGTATAGGTGAAACAAGGTTGGCCATGAGTTGATAATTGTTGAGGCCAGGCATGGAAATTCATTATACTAATCTCTCAATTTTGGTATGTTCTTAAAAGAAGACAATCACAATGTAAACAAAAACAAAAAACAAAAAAAAACACTGAAATGTGAAATATGTCTTAAGGCCTTTTCAGACATCGCACGGCAGTAGACAAAGCAAAATGCTGTTGCAAGAATAATTATTACTCTATTCACAGACTTTCCTAACGTGTGGAATATCAACATGACACTTTTGAAACTGACACAGGAAGTGTTGCATCAGAATCTCCGTCTGAACAAGGTAAAACTAAAGGACTTAAGGACAAATCGGAAATGCTTTAGAAACAAAAACTATGGCTCCTTATAAATAAAAGACTGCAGTCCCAGAAAAAAAAGCCAAAAGGCCTTGTCAGTGGAAAATGTTCGAAGATATCTCACAAATATATCTTCTTACCATTCCCCAACTAGGGTAGAGTCAGGGAAATCTTTTTCTAGAAAATGTTACAGATAAAAAATACTTCTGACATAATTATACAGCCAACTTTGATTTTAAGATTCTCCTCTAAAAGGGATCAAATAATCGATCTTACATTTTTCATGACTAGATTTTATGCTTTGGGGTTTGTTTTGTTTTGTTTTTATTAAATTTATTGGAGTATAGTTGCTTTACAATGTTGTGTTAGTTTCTTGCTGTATAGCAAAGTGAATCGGTCATATGTATACATATATCCACCCTTTTTTAAGATTTTTTTTTTTTAATAAATTTATTTTATTTTTATCTTTGGCTGTGTTGGGTCTCCGTTGCTGCACGTGGGCCTTTCTCTGGTTGTGGCGAGCGGGGGCTACTCTTCGTTGTGGTGTGCAAGCCATTGTGGTGGCTTCTCTTGTTGGGAGCACGGGCTCTAGGGACACAGGCTCAGTAGTTGTGGCTCACGGGCTCTACAGCTCAGGCTCAGTAGTTGTGGTGCACAGACTTAGTTGCTCCTTGGCATGTGGGATCTTCCCGGACCAGGGCTCGAACCCATGTCTCCTGCATTGGCAGGCGGATTCTTAACCACTGCGCCACCAGGGAAGCCCCAGATTTTATGTTTTTGAAGTGTGTAGATTTCAATGTTTTGAATACTTCATTTTTGTTTATCTGTTAATATAGACCAGAATTACAAGGTCTGTTTTTATAAGTTTACATTTACTTGAGGTTCCAAAATGTTACACATTTTTTGTCTTTAAAGTTATTAAATACTTACTTTTACTGATTTAAACTTTTAAATACCTTCTTATAAAATACAAAGACGGAGCCTCATCCACCAGAGGGCAGAGAGCAGAAGCAAGAAGAACTACAATCCTGCCGCCTGTGGAACAAAAACCACATTCACAGAAAGATAGACAAGATGAAAAGGCAGAGGGCTACGTACCAGAGAAAGGAACAAGATAAAACCCCAGAAAAACAACTAAATGAAGTGGAGATAGGCAACCTTCCAGAAAAAGAATTCAGAATAATGATAGTGAAGATGATCCAGGACCTCGGAAAAAGAATGGAGGCAAAGATCCAGAAGATGCAAGAAATGTTTAACAAAGAGCTAGAAGAATTAAACAACAAACAAACAGAGATGAACAATACAATAACTGAAATGAAAACTACACTAGAAGGAATCAGTAGCAGAATAATTGAGGCAGAAGAACGGATAAGTGACCTGTAAGACAGAATGGTGGAATTCACTGCTGTGGAACAGAATAAAGAAAAAAGAATGAAAAGAAATGAAGACAGCCTAAGAGACCTCTGGGACAACATTAAATGCAACAACAGTTGCATTATAGGGGTCCCAGAAGGAGAAGAGAGAGAGAAAGGACCCGAGAAAATATTTGAAGAGATTACAGTCAAAAAATTCCCTAACATGGGAAAGGAAATAGCCACCCAAGTCCAGGAAGCACAGTGAGTCCCATAGAGGATAAACCCAAGGAGAAACACTCCGAGACACATAGTAATCAAATTGGCAAAAATTAAAGACAAAGAAAAATTATTGAAAGCAGCAAGGGAAAAACGAAAAATAACATACAAGGGAACTCCCATAAGGTTAACAGCTGATTTCTCAGCAGAAACTCTACAAGCCAGAAGGGAGTGGCATGATATACTTAAAGTGATGAAAGGGAAGAACCTACAACCAAGATTACTCTACCCAGGAAGGATCTCACTCAGATTCGATGGAGAAATCAAAAAGCTTTACAGACAAGCAAAAGCTAAGAGAATTCAGCACCACCAAACCAGCTCTACAACAAATGCTAAAGGAACTTCTCTAAGTGGGAAACACAAGAGAAGAAAAGGACCTACAAAAACAAACCCAAAACAATTAAGAAAATAGTCATAGAAACATATATATCGATAATTACCTTAAACGTGAATGGATTAAATGCTCCAACCAAAAGACACAGGCTTGCTGAATGGATAGAAAAACAAGACCCATCTATATGCTGTCTACAAGAGACCCACTTCAGACCTAGGGACACATACAGACTGATGGAAAAAGATATTCCATGCAAATGGAAATCAAAAGAAAGCTGGAGTAGCAATACTCATATCAGATAAAATAGACTTTGAAATAAAGAATGTTACAAGAGACAAGGAAGGACACTACATAATGATCAAGGGATCAATCCAAAAAAAAGATATAACAATTATAAATATATATGCACCCAACATAGGAGCACCTCAATACATAAGGCAACTGCTAACAGCTATGAAAGAGGAAATCGACAGTAACACAGTAATAGTGGGGGACTTTAACACCTCACTTACACCAATGGACAGATCATCCAAAATGAAAATAAATAAGGAAACAGAAGCTTTAAATGACACAATAGACCAGATAGACTTAATTGATATTTATAGGACATTCCATCCAAAAACAGCAGATTACACTTTCTTCTCAAGTACGCACGGAACATTCTCCAGGATAGATCACATCTTGGGTCACAAATCAAGCCTCAGTAAATTTAAGAAAACTGAAATCATATCAAGCATCTTTTCTGACCACAACGCTATGAGATTAGAAATGAATTACAGGGGAAAAAAGGTAAAAAACACGAACACATGGAGGCTAAACAATACGTTACTAAATAACCAAGAGATCACTGATGAAATCAAAGAGGAAATCAAAAAATACCTAGAGACAAATGACAATGAAAACACGACGATCCAAAACCTATGGGCTACAGCAAAAGCAGTTCTAAGAGGGAAGTTTACAGCTATACAAGCCTACCTCAAGAAACAAGAAAAATCTCAAGTAAACAATCTAACCTTACACCTAAAGGAACAAGAGAATGAAGAACAAACAAAACCCTAAGTTAGCAGAAGGAAAGAAATCATAAAGATCAGAGCAGAAATAAATGAAATAGAAACAAAGAAAACAATAGCAAAGATCAATAAAACTAAAAGCTGGTTCTTTGAGAAGATAAACAAAATTGATAAACCACTAGCCAAACTCATCAAGAAAAAGAGGGAGAGGACTCAAATCTATAAAATTAGAAATGAAAAAGGAGAAGTTACAACAGACACCGCAGAAATACAAAGCATCCTAAGAGACTACTACAAGCAACTCTATGCCAATAAAATGGACGATCTGGAAGAAATGGACAAATTCTTAGAAAGGTATAACCTTCCAAGACTGAACCAGGAAGAAACAGAAAATATGAACAGACCAATCACAAGTAATGAAATTGAAACTGTGATTAAAAATCTCCCAACAACAACAACAACAACAACAAAAACACGAAGACGTACTTTAGTATTAGGTGATAGACATAATAAGACGGCCCTGGCTGTTTTACTCCAGTGAAACTATTTCCACACATTGTAGGAGCTGGACAGGTGGGTGTTGGGCACCTAGCCCAGTGGTTCTCAACTCTGGATGCACCTTAAAACTACCCAGGGAGTTTTTTGGGTTTTTTTTCAAGAGACAAAATTTAATATATGCACACAGTTTTATATATAATGCAGCATCACACCATGTAGGGCATTTACTCTTATTTTATACATTCAGATATGTTTGAAACACTTCTTAAGGCTACAAAACAACATAGAAAAATAAACAGGAATGTATTCAACACTTAAAAAAGTGATATGATAAAGAATATAAAGTACTATTTTCCTAGGGAGTTTGAAAACATACTGATGCCTGGACCCACTACTCAGTTAACTGAGGCCTCAGAAGATCAGGGAGCGAAGCAGGAGCCCAGGTGACTCTACAGCACAGCCAGGGTGAGGCCGCTAAGATTCTAGGCCAAGGCGAGAGCTGAGCTGGTCCTCCACTGAGCCCTGGAGAATCAGGACCAGGGTGCGTAGGCTACACAGCCTGTTGGCCTCCAGGGTGGGTGCAGCAGGCAGTTCCCTCCCCCAAGGTTGGGAAAGGGTGAGTCCCTGCCAGGCTGATGGAAGGTGAACCAGGCCCTGACTGTGGGTGCTCCCCTCCCCCCAACAGGAAATGTCAGGCTGCTGGGGAAGGCACGATCCTATCTCCACCCTCCTCCCAAGCTGCTAATCTGATCAGAAACTTAAAGTCTGAGACAAGGCTGTCAGCCTGTGAGACGGAGCCCAGACCACAGGAGGAAGGAAGGCAGGGAGACCCAGTGAGGGCTCCGGGCAAGGGTGAACGCCTTCCCACATCCTGGGGAAGCAGCCCTGGAAGCCTGGAGGAGGCCATGCAGAACCAAGACACCCCCGCCCCCCACATGGGAGCTTCTGGGAGGCAGGTGTCAACTCCAGCCACAGAGGCAGGGCCCAACGAGGGTCCCCCAACGAGGAAGGGCCGCTCTACGCGCACTGAGCTCCCCACCCGGAAACTGTCCAGGTGGGGTCTGGGGTGCTGACTCTGGGGAGGGGGTGAAGTTAGGGATAGAGGCAGGAGCCTGGAAAAGCACTCTAGCAGTAAGTCCCAAACCCAACCATGCATCCAAATAACCCAGGGGCCGTGAACGCAGAACCTACTGGGTAAGTCCACCTCACGCTTTTTCAATCCGAACCCCCAGTGCGGGAGCCTGGGAATCATCCCCAGTATCAAGCGCCGGTGGGGATTCCCGCGCATGGCCCAGGCGGGAAGCAACTGCCCTGAGCTCCTGGGATCGGTCACCTTCACGTGGCCCAGAATCCACTGTGCACTGAAGGAGGTTAGGTTCGAATCCACATCGCTCGGTGAGCAGGTGCTGCAGCCCCAGGTCCCTGGTGAGCAGGGGATAGGAAAGCACGGCCACCCGCACAGAGAATCCCTTCTTTCTGAGAAACCAGACATGTCCAGTAGTGAAACCATGAGGGAGCGACAGGAGGGAGGGAAACAGACTTCTCCAAGGGACCACCAGCCTCCTGGACACACCCACCTGGGCGATTCCTAGGTGCCTCGAATGCCACACATCCGCAGGTGAGGCATCACCCATCCAGCCACCAGATCATGCCTCTGTACTTAGTACACACCATTCCCTCGGCTTCGAGATGCCTTTGCCCTCACTCCGTGTCTGCCCGGAAAGTTCCACCTCATCCTTGCCCGAGCCCCACTTCATCAGGCTCCAGTGCCCCTCACCTGCCCACTGCCCCCAGGTCCTCGGGGCCTCCCTGCCACACCTCAAGCTGTGTGGGTACTCCGGGAGCATGTCCAACCCCACCTTGCCCACTGCTGGGTCCCCGGAACCAAGCACTGCCCCTGACATGGCAGGGAGCACTCAGAAAAGACCTGCCCGATGGCCCCGAGGAGCCCAGAAAAGGGACCCAGAGCAAGGATGTCAGGACAGTCAGTGAAGGCCCCTGGGGGGAGGCAGCGCTAGAAGTGGACCCCAAATGAGGGGTAGTACTTGCTCCGGCAGAGAGGAGGGGAAAGGAGATGAGCTTTAGAGCAAAGACCCCGCGCGGGGAAATGGGCTGGCTGCGAACAGGGAGGCCTGCTGGTGCTGAATTCAGACACGAGAGATGGGAGGACGGCAGGGGGCAGGGAGGGGGGGGCACAGGAGCCCCTGGGTGCACCCCTCCTCCCAGCCATCAAGCTCAGCGTGACCTCCTCAGATGATCTGCATCCTGAGAAGCTTTCCTGGCAATCATTAACTCTGAGCTTCACCCACTAGGACTGGGGGGAATTATTTACTGATCTAACTGGCAAGTGAGCCATTTCATGTAATTATTACCCAAAGAACACACCCCACAAGCAAGGGGGAAATGGTCTGGGGCAGCCAAGGAGCCAGGGAGGTGTGAACTGGCAGGAGGAAGGAGGTCACATGGACCGGGCAGGGGACTGGCATGTGCCCAGACCTTCAGCGGAGACTAGAGGACATTGGGGGTCAGAGAAGGACATGGGGCCCAGAGGGGGAAGGGGAAGGACACAGGGCCCACATGACTTTACAAGTGGCCCCATAGCCAATGAGGAGTTCAGACAGTGGGGTGGGGGGTGCAGGGGCAGCTCTGTAACATACAGTTATTCCCATCGGTGATGAGTGAGTCTGGGCCCTGGAGTCAGGTGGACCTGGCTTTGAGTCCTGAGGTCTCTCTAGGCCTCACTTTCCTCCTCTGTAAATGGCGATGATGGCATTGATTTGAAATCCCTCTTTCTGAGCACTTGGTCTATTCCAAGACCCTTATGGGCATTTTACACCCCACTGAATTTTCACAATCTGCCTCCGGGTGGGTGCTTTTATAATCCCCAGAGTGACTACGCCATTGGTCTGTCTCGAGCATTAACAAGAGCCCATGTGTAAGGCCCCGGTGCACAGCAGGCGTGCAGAAAGTCACCTGCCCGTACGACATTGTTATGACAGAGGATGTTCTTCTGCTGGGCTGCCGCAGGCTACAAGGTAGACCGCAAAACAGATCCTCCTTCCTCCTCGCTGCCACGGTATTTTTCCTGCTAACCAACGTCAGAGGCAACACATTTCACAATATTTGAAGGCAACGGTGGATTAAGAGCCCCAGTGGCTGAAGTGTGACACAAGGTCATTACTCTAGTATTATTAAGCACAGGCTTTTTTTTTTAAGGGCTGAGGAAAAATGCATTATTCAAAACCCCATGAAGAATGGGAATAATAGTTGCCTTCAAATCAGCCCCCAAGAAGGAGCAGCCAGAGCTCGGGAAGTTGTAAACAGTTAACCCTGCCCTGCCGGAGCCTCTGCTGCCAGACCACCTCTGAGGCTTCCGGCTGGCCTTGCACCCCTGCCTGGAGGCCGGCCCAGAACCCGAGAGGGCCCACCAGAGGCAGCAGCGTGGGATCAGCAAGCAGGCGACAGTGGGTGCGGACTCTGGCTGCAGCCGTCCCTGGCCATCCCTTCCTGACCCTCAAAGCCCCACCTGTTGCTGGTTTCTGTGGGCAGTGATTCACTCTGCCCAGGCATGGAAAGCTGGACCTCTGTACGAAAAGTGAGAAAGGAAAAAATCATTTCCATGATTAAAACACCTCTCCCAATCACGTCCCCACGGTGTCCCACAGAGCCCTGGGAAGCAGGAAGTACCATCAAGGTGGAAACACGCCTGGAGATAGGTCCCTTTATTTCTTGGCCCAGGAATGTCAGACTGCACTGGCATCTACACAAGGAGGTGGCAAAATGGTCACCTCTGCAGTTTGAGTCAAGGGCTACCTCCATACTATGAGGCTAGAAATTTTACCATTAGAGATTCATTTCTTTGGGCCTTTAAGGAAGGGCCTGAGGAACATGCTGATACTCTGGGGAGAGGAGAGGTGTCATGGGGAGTAGCGGAAATTATCGGAGGAATTTTTTCTCCCTCTTACTTTTCATGCCGAGTCCCTGATCTTCCTTCCTGCACAAAGTGAATTCATTTCCACGCTAACTAGTGGCAGCTGGCACTTCAGGGGGATAAATCCGAGCATGAGGGGTGAAATGAAGGGGCAGAGAACCCAGCTGTGTAGTGTCCATCATAAACAGTTTGTGGGAAGAGAGCACTGGACAAGGAGTCAGAAGACCTGGTCAAGTCTGACTGAGCTGCCCTGGGTGGCCCAGGTGACCCCGCATGAGCTGCGTGACCTTCTGGGCCTCAGTTTCCAAATCCCAGTGTGAGAAAGCGGAGGTGGTGATACCTGCCAGTACCAGGAAGCGCTAGGGGAACAGTGCGAAGGCACGGCTGGGCACCACCAAGTGTGTGAAACCCTTTGGCTCTCCCAGAGCAGGGATCACCTAGCCCCACAGAGACCCTGCCCAGACTCTGTCCTCCTCACACCGGCGGGATACATGAACTGAGCCCGGGAGCCCAAACAAAGCTGACTTGCATGGAACAAGGCCCACTTTATCAGGACAGGCGTTTTCCCTTTGAAAGTCAAATCTGAGGCCTTCGAACAAGGAGGGGTATTCACAGCACACCCAGGTCGGTGGGGTGGAGGCCCGGGCAGAGGCTGCCTCCCTTTCCCTTCCCCTCCCTCCCTGGCCCGCTGCCTGTGAGAGCCTGACCACTGGACTTCACTTCCTCAGACTCCCCTTATGTTCTTTCAGGCCCTGATGGAAATCTGAAGGGTGGTAAGCAAAGACTTGATCATTAGAAAGAGCCTACAAGGTACCTAAAGGTCAAAACTGATACTTCCAGAAGAGAAGTCAGGTGTTAAACCGGGGCCCAGAGATGTTAGGAGGCCTGCTCAGGGTCACCCAGCGAGGTGGTCCTAGGGTAAGTCCAGAAGCCCCCAGCCTTGCTAAGGGACAACGTAGAAGCAACATTCTAGCAGCTGGGCACCCGCTGGACTCGGAGGAACTGTCCCTGGGAGGACGGTGAAGATTAAACCAAACCAGACCAAGAGTGGGGAGGGAGGAGGGCAACAGCCACTTTCCCTTCTTCCCGAATCCCACCCCCCGCCCCGCCCCACCTCATGCTTAAGCCAGATGTTTCGTCATCCTTCAAACAATTGCTTTTTTAAATCACAACTTTTCTTAAAGCATCGGTCAGGTTCTAGAGAGGATGTGTACCAAAAGCATCTAAGAAATAAACCACTGACGTCCCATATTTCAGAAACGGACACCCCCCCCTCCCCCACTATTGGCACCCTTCTCAAAGCTGCTGCTCCCCAGTTCCACCCATCAAAAGAAAGGACCCCAGCGAGAAGCATTACTGGGTCCTGATCTGGGAAAACACTTGTTTCCTGCCCTGAGGGCCACTGAAGGATGCTTGAGGGGACAACAACCGCCCAGCTGGAAGCATTTTCAAAGCCTCACCGTCCCTCCCAGAAGTGCAAGGTCACAGTGCATCCAGCCTGCACGCAGCCCCCCAGGGCTCCCCTCCCGGCAGAGAGGCTGCGACACTGTTGACAGAGCGCAAAGGGGCTCTCCTCCTCCCCCCCAAGTCCTGTCTCCTGTCCCGTCTCCTGCCCCATCCCTTCCCAGGGGCTCACCTGTCGCCCCCAGGGCAGCCATCACCCGTCCTCCTGCGCCCCAGGTGGCCTGATTCTCAACCTCCCCGGAGACACCTGGCCTCACCTGGCCTCACCGGGCTCCTGCTGCCTCCTTCCCCTTCGAGGAGACCCACTGTCTGCTTGAGCTCTTCCTCCTTCTAGAAGTCATCTCTGCCAACCACAGCCCAGCTGGTTTCCCTTCATTCTCTGCACTGGTATCTGGGGTGATAGAGCATATTGGAGAAGGGGACACCGTGCCTTTGCCGGGGAAGCAGAACAAACACAACAAACTTGCAAGACCCACAACGCCCAGTCCAGTTCAGAGTTCAGGGGAACTAGGTAAACACTAGCTGAATGTGAGGCTATTTCCCCACAAATTCCACTCTCAAAAAGGTAAATAACTCCGGAGGCAACAATAAAAGAAAAATCGCAAGATAGCGTGAGTGATTGCCAAGTGTGCATGTGTTTGTGAATTTCCAGTGGATTTACTGACTTAGAGCACACAAGACTGGGAGGTAGACCAGCATTACTAGAATAGGCAAATCCTCCCCCAGCACACACACACACACACACACACACACACACACACACATTCTGTGTGATTTGAGGCAGTGTGGACCAGGGCCCCCAGCTCCAATACCGACCGTTCTACCATTACTGCTCTATTCTCCATGTTTTGATCTTCAAGAATTCTTCTCTCAAATCCAATGCCACTTGAAGAACCAGCTGCCAGGGATGAGCATCCGATCCTGGAGGAGGGAGGCTCCCGGAGGGAGGAGGGAGCTTTCATGGGGGAGGCAGAAAGCACCAAATGGTGGGGATACTAGAGACAGGAGGGGAACACCTCTGCGGTGGCACAGGCAGACAGGGGTGGGAGGGGGCAAGCTGCAGGGGTGAAGGCAGATAGCTGAGTTCATCCAGGGATAGGGTTTCATTAACGTGACATCAAAAAGCCAGAGCTGGGTTAGACCCATGTCATTTCCAGGTCCTTCACCATCTGCAGCTCCACAGCCCCACCCTGAACTCACAAAGGGAGTTAACACTGGGAATTTAAAAACTGTCTTCAAGAAGCATCCACAGGACCCAGCCTGCATCTTTGACCCCACGGCTCCCTCCTTCCCCGTACACAGTCAGATGCACCTCCTCTTTGCATATTTTCCTCCAGCCTCCCAGTTCTGATCACCCCAGCCCCCCGCCCCCCCACACACAGTTCCCTGTGCCTCCCAGTCTGTGCTCCTGCCCTTCCCACCACGAGGCCTCTCCTCATCTCCAGCCACCTCCTCCAGGAAGTCCACCCTGAGAGCCTGCTTATTTAACCACTCACACGGTGACAGCTCTGGAGCCCCACTGGGACCTGCAGTTTACTCACCCTCACACTCTGTCCCGTCCAAGGGTCCCTCTTGTCTTAACTGCACCCATAGGATTTTAATTTACGGAGGTGTCTGAATGGCACACGGTGAGGCTAATGACATTGAAAGAAAAACGCATTACTTACATTTCCCGAGAGAAGGGGACACAGCACAGCACACAGGACCACAAGGGAAGCACTAGGCTTTGGTCAAGAGGCAGAAGCAGTAGCAAGGGGAAGGCCTAAGGCCAGAGCCTCTGTTGGGGTTTCCAGTGGGAAAGGCATGGCAAAGCAGCTTGGGATTGGCTGGTCTGAACAGTTCCAGTGGCCTGTACGGCATCGGGGCTGTCCCTAGTTGTCTGGTACCTGGCACTGGATTGGTTTAGGGCAGGGGAAATATTGGCTTGTGACAGAGTGAGATAAGCAGGGGCTTCAGAGTATGGGGTCTGATCGCAGGGGAAATGTCACCACATTGGCCGTTAGCCTGGTCTGGTGATTACTGCGTGCCAAACAGACAAGCACACTATCTAAGAAAACACAGGACACCCATCCACTCACTTCCCCTCCTCTTGCTCTGGTGTCAGCGTTCATGAATCCGATCACTCTCTTGCTAATACAGAAGTTCTCCTGCCCTCTAACTTTCTGATAACTTGTTAACACAATCCCATGCCTGGACGAACCCAGCTATCTGCCCTTGCTCTCGAAACTCGCTGCCACCAACCCCCTGGCACCGGCACCGTCCTCCCACCTGCCCTTCTGCCTGTTACACAGCAGAGGTGTTTCCCATCCTGCTCTCAATCTGGAACCCACTCCAATGCTTCCTCAGGGACCCCTGAGCCAGGGACCCCCACACCCCGGCAAATCTCTCCCATCAGCGTTCATAATTCTGAAAACATAGCAGCAACAGCAAAAAAAAACAAAACAAAAAACTTCCTTGATTAACTGGGGGGGGGGGAAAATGCTTGTAATTTACATTCCCAACAAAAGACTAGTTTCCCCTAATACACAAAGATCACCTCTAATTCAATGAGAAAAGGGCCAACAACCTCATAGAAAATGGGCAAAACATATGAATAGACAGTTCATAGAAATGGAAATACACATGGCTCTTATATCTATGAAAACATGTTCAACCTTACTCAGAGCAAGAAAAATGCAAATTAAAACTACATCAAGAAACTATCTTTGGGACCTCCCTGGGTGGCGCAGTGGTTAAGAATCCGCCTGCCGATGCAGGGGACACGAGTTCGATTCCTGGTCGGGGAGGATCCCACATGCCGCGGAGCAACTAAGTCTGTGGGCCGCAACTACTGAGCCTGCACTCTAGGGCCCACGAGCCACAACTACTGAGCCCACGTGCCACAACTACTGAAACCTGCGCGCCTAGAGCCCATGATCCGCAACAAGAGAAGCCACTGCAATGAGAAGCCCGCGCACCACAACAAAGAGTAGCCCCCGCTCGCCGCAACTAAAGAAAGCCTGCGCGCAGCAATGGAGACCCAACACAGCCATAAATAAATAAATAAATAAACAAACAAACAAACAGTCTTCCAGATTGGCAAACATCAGTAAGTTGGTAACACTCTATTTCGGAGGGTGTAGAAAAATGAGCATCCTTGCACACTACTGGTAGCAGTGTACATTCTTATAAATTCTATGGAGAGCAACTTGCTGATATCTTTCAAAATACAAACCATCCGACTCACCAATTTCATTTCTGAGACGTTTCCCCACATGCACCCACCAACACTGCAAAATGACTGAAGCACAAGGAGATTCAGTGAGACACTGTGATGTCCCCAAACAGGAGATTTGTTAAATAAATTACGTGCCATCCATATCATGGAACATTATATAGCTGTAAAGGAGAATGAAGAAGCTCTCCATGTACTGACCTGGAAGCTTCTCAAGAGAGCTAAGTGGAAAAAGACCAAATCAGGGGTAGAGGAACGCATAGAGTGTTGCTACCATGTGGAGGGAAAGACCACATGTGCACTTACTGATCTGTGCATGAAATATCTCTGGAAGAATATGTTAAGAAACTGGTAAAGCTGCCTCTGAGGAGGGGAGGGCACTGGGAGGCCAAGGGAGATGGGGGTGGAGACTTTTTCACAGCGAAATCTTCACAATTTTTGAATTCTGAACCATGTACTTTTATTTTCTAAGAAAAAAAAAGGGAGGATGAGGGCAAAACAAGCAAGATTAAACAAATAAAACAAAACCCTCCCTAACGCACTTCCCTTCTGATTTCCATGCTCTCTCCTCACCTTCTGCTGACACTGGTTTGGAAAAGCTATCTACCAGCCCCCTCCCTTCCCTCCTGCCCCTTCCTCAGCGATCCCAGGCTGACCTCCCCCGTGGCAGCCACCGGACTCTAAATCCAGGGGCCACTTCCCAGTTCTCATCTTACCTGAAGCCTCCAGAGACTTCACCGCAGGCTAGGCCCCCATCCTTCAGCATCCTCGGGCTCCTCCAGCACCGGGCTCCCCGGGTTCCCTGCTCCCTCTCTGGGACACCTCCCAACGCTCCGTCTCTGAATGCTGGCACCCCTGGAGCTCACTTCTAGGCCCTCCTCTCTGCTCTTCTCTTCTTGGTCCACACACTCCCCCTGGGCCATCTGGTCTACCCAAGGCTAAGCTCATCATTTACACGCATGTCACTCCCAAATGTGCATCTCCAGCCGGACCTCTCTTTTGAGCGCAGGGCCCCACCTGGATGACTCCCAGGTATCGCTCACCCAACAGGCCCAAAATGTAACTTGCCAGCTTCCAGCCACTTTCATCCTCCACACCCAGGAGGCTCCCTTGCCTGTGTTCCCTCCTGAGTATCCCTGAATCCATCCGCTCTTCCCTGCCCCCACCACTGCCCACCTAACGGAAGCCTTCCTCATCGGCTCCCCCAGCCTCCTCACTCTTTCCCACCTCAGGACCTCTGCAAACAGTTACCTGTGCCCCGAATATTCCCCTCCACTCCCCACCCCTGCTTTATCTTGATTCTTATCTAACTTCCAGAACTCAGATTACCATCATTTTCTCAAGAAGTCTCTCCTGGCCCCTAGGCAAATGGCTCTCAACTGAGGGTGACTTTGCCTCCCAGGGGACATTTGGCAATGATGTCTAGAGACATTTTTGTTGATCACAACTGGGGATGGGGTGTGTGTGGTTACTTACTAGCATCGCGTGGGTGGAGGCCAGGGAAGCTACTAAACATCCTGCAACACACAGGACAGACCCCACGACAAAGAATTACCTGATCCAGAACGTCAAGAGTGCCGATGTGAGAAACCCTGCCCTAGATTAAGCATGTCCCCTGACACACTTTCATAACCTCCTCCATTTCTCCTGCATAGCACCTATCCCAATTGTGTCAATATTTAACTGTGCAAAGGTATTGGCCAAGTTCCATTTTCTAAGCTTTATGGGATGAATAAATGAATTAAAGTCACTGGCTTGGGTTTATCTCTCTATCGCCACCTCTCGTGCCCAGCCTCAAGCTCAGAGCCTTGAGCTTGGCAGTGAAAATGTGCAGATCGATATGAAATACGCAGGGCAGGGACTGAGCGGTACTGAGCAGAGGTCTCCCTGTGTCCTGGCCTCCAACTCTGCTGGGTCGTCCGTGCCATCCGATGGCGGTCCTTTCCCTGCCCTGGACCAGCTTCTCCCCCTATTCCATGGCACCTAGCTCTGCCCAGCTTTGCACAGCCCTCAAATCCTGTCTCTACCCAGGTGGCTCCATGGCCCCTTCAAGCCAATGGAGATGCCCTCATCATCTTGTCAAACCGGCTGCTCCTACTATAAGCTTATCGGCAGCCTCACCACCACTCACCCAGCGCCAAAGCACAAACCTGGGCACCCTGTGCAGCGCACCCACCCCCCAGACCTGCTCCCTCCACCCGCCCTAACCACGAGGCTCCAGTGTTACCCAGTTTTCTCCCACTTGGTTCTTGCCTTAAGCCTCTTTCCCTCCCAGACCATCTGTGACATCACTCCCAGCTCTGTCCATCTAAGATGATAATAGGCCTGTAACACTTCCTGATTAAAACCCCCTTCAGTGCTTCTCACTGCCTACAGTGTGGAGCCCAAGTTCCTCGCCTGGTCCAAGACCCTTCACACCCTACCCGTCCAGGGCCCCGTCTCCAGCCCCAAGCACAAACACCACCGTGCCACTTGTCTCCTGCCCTCCCGCCCTCCCCCTCCCCCTTTCCTTCCTCCTCCTCTACTTAGAGGCCTGGAGAGCTCATGTTCATCCTTAAGATCTAGTTCCAACACCTATTCCTCAACGGTATGGTGGTTCCTCAAAAAATGAAACAGAATTTCCATATGATCCAGCAATTCCACTTCTGGGAATACACCCCAAAGAACTGAAAGCAGGGACCCAAACAGATATTTGTACACCCGTGTTCATAGCAGCACTACTGACAACAGCCAAAAGGTGGAAGCAACCCGTGTCCATCGACAGATGGATAGATAAACAAAATGTGGGATATCCACACACTGGAATATTACTCAGCCTTCAAAAGGAAGGAAATTCTGATGTATACCACAACACTGATAAACCTTTAAACATGATGTTAAGTGAAAGAAGCCAGACACAAAAACTCACATGTTGTAAGACTCTGCTTAGGTGAGGTACCCAGAATAGTCAAATTCACAGAGACAGAAAGAAGCATGGTGGTTACCAGGCTGAGGGGAGGAGGGAAAGGGGAGTTAACGGGTACGGAGTTTTGATTTTGTAAAGTGCAAAGAATTCCAGAGCTGGATGGTGGTGATGGTTGTACAACAATGTGAATGTCCTTAATGGCACTACTGTATACTTTGAAATGATTAAAACGGTAAATTGTATGTTATGTATATTTTCCCACAATAAAAAAGGCAAAAACCAAAACCCAAACCCAGCTCTCCTCGTTGAAACCCTCTGCACGCTACCATTACCTCCCCAAAACACCCCACGCACGCCCCCACCCGCCATCCCCAATGCCCTACCTCACACCCTGGGTGGAGCTGACCAGACCCTCCCCTGGGCACTGCAATTACAGACTGACCTCTGTCCTCCCAGACAGCAGGGTTCTGAGGCAGGGGGCTTGTCTGACTCCCTGCTCCTTCCTCAGCATCTAACCTGCCGTCTAGAGCAGTCTCTCTTCCTTCAATGAGAACTATAAGAATGAATAACCCAAACCGATCATTTTGGGTTAACACTACCCCAAATTTCTGAGCCTGTTGTCCTCAGAACAGTGATTTACTTCCAAGATTCATTGAAAACTCCTCCCATTCCTGGAGAAGATAAATCTTCACCCTTCCATTAAGCAACAAGGTCAGAAGGGGCTTCCATGGGCGGTTAATAAACAACTAACTTGGGAGGAATAAACAAAATAAAACCAGGGGTGGGTTGGGGTAAGGGTGTGCGGCCCTTGGGTCTAACACTGCTGTGCTCCACTTTCCCCTTCTTCTGCACTGCGGGTGGGCCGATTCACTTCCTGTGTCCCCTCCCAGGGCGGTGGGAGAGGGGACCATGGAGGAGCTAAGTCCTTAGGGCATGTAGAGATGATTAGTCACTGGCTGGAAGGCTGCTGACCTTAGTGCCTGGGCCAACCACAGGCCTGCTTCCCCCACCCCCCTACCTTCTTATGTAACCCAAGGCCTGGGAGGCAAAGAGACCTTGGCCTTGGCTCTCAGCAAGAGGCCCAGTGGGCCCAGAGCCTTTCCTGTTCTCATAGCTCACATCCTACCCTGTAAGCCCTTGGAGACCCCATGCACAGGCTCCTTGTTCTCACACAGTCAACATCTCCAAAACAGGGGCTGAAAGAGAAAAGTGTCTTCCTGGTCCTGAGGGTAATCACTGGGAGGGTCTTCAGAGACCATCTAACCCCGTGGTTCTCAACCAGAGACGATTCTGCCCACCGCGGTCGTTTGGCAATGTCTGGAGACATTGCTGTTTGCCAGGAGAGAAGTGAGAGGTGGTGTTACTGGCATCTAGTGGGTAGAGGCCAGGGCTGCTGCCGAACATCCTACAAAACATAGGACAGCCCTGCAGCAAAGAAGTATCTGGTCCAAAAGGTCAACAGTCCCTGATCTCAGCCAAGCTGTCTCTTCTACAGATGAGAAAACTGGGGCCCAGGAAGGGACAGGGCCAAAGTCATACTGTGAGTTAGATCGTGTCAGAATTAGAATCCAGGGGGACTTCCCTGGCGGTCCAGTGGTTAAGACTCCGAGCTTCTGCTGCAGGGGGCCTGGGTTCAATCCCTGGTAGGGGAACTAAGATCCCGAATGCCACGCAGCGCCAACAACAACAAAAAAAAGTATATAAAAAAAAAAATTAGAATCCAGGGCCCCCCACCTGCCACACCAGGCCTTCAGCTCCCCAGACTCCAGTGACCGACTCAAAGACCGGTGGCAAGCTGGCTGAGTAGCCGAATTCAGGCCCCTGGGAT
Source organism: Balaenoptera borealis (assembly GCF_965194805.1). Taxonomy (NCBI): domain Eukaryota; kingdom Metazoa; phylum Chordata; class Mammalia; order Artiodactyla; family Balaenopteridae; genus Balaenoptera; species Balaenoptera borealis. Next base: position 117,257,307 of record NC_138866.1, on the reverse strand, counting down.
CTAGACACCCGTGATGGCTGGGCTCTGTGCCTCTGGCCGGCTCCAAATGCATCCCACCAAGGTCATCCTGACCACAGGGCTCCCACATAATCAAAGAGGAAGAATATCTTAAGGGGCTACAGTGTGTCCAGGCAAGATGCCCATTTGAGGCTTAGGCAAAATTCATCACGCAAGTTCTCCACGGAGCTCTCTGGGGGTGGTCCTAGTCTGGTGTCAAGGACGGAAGAAAGGACAACTCTGTAAGATAAACCCTGGGTTAGAGGACAGGGCATGGGCAGAAATCACACCTGGGATCACTGCTTTGGGGGAACGCTGTCTTTTTCCCTAGCTGCCAAAAATGATTGTATCTCTCACGCCTGTTGGCTCCTCGCTGCCATCCTGCACAATTTCAGAATAACACCTAGAGTCACCCTTGTCCTTTTCCCTCAGGAGCCAACACTATGTCTCCCACCGTGGACCACACACTAGGGCACAGGTCCAGGCATTAGCACTGACAATGCAAATCCATTATTTGTGAAGGACTGATTCATGTCATGTCACAACAGGCGTACTTTTCCATCTACTGTTGCTGAAAGCCACCAGACTTGTAGTGATGGTGGTAATAAAGAGAAGGCAAGGGACAGGAATGCATAATCTATGTCTCATGTCAGGGTCTCCCCTCTTCACAGGAAGGGAGCCCATAAGGAGTGGTTGGGGGACAAGAATCGGGGGAGGGGAGCTACAGTGGCCTCAGACACAGGACGAGTCACTTTTTTTCTTTTTTTTTTTGGCTGTGTTGGGTCTTCATTGCTGTGTGCTGGCTTTCTCTAGTTGTGGCGAGCGGGGGCCACTCCTCGTTGTGGTGTATGGGCTTCTCATTGCGGTGGCTTCTCTTGTTTTGGAGCACGGGCTCTAGGCACGCAGGCTTCAATAGATGTGGCACGCAGGCTCAGTAGTTGTGGCTCACAGGCTCTAGAGCTCAGGCTCAGTAGTGGTGGCGCATGGGCTGGGTTGCTCCGCGGCATGTGGGATCTTCCCGGACCAGGGATCGAACCCGTGTCCCCTGCATTGGCAGGTGGATTCTTAACCACTGTGCCACCAGGTAAGCCCAGGACAAGTCACTATTACGGACTCATATCTTCAGGCAAAGCATTATCATTGTTCCCTCCACGTGCCTTGCCTCCATTCCTCCCCAGTTTTCCCAACACGCTGGTAAACTCCTACACATCCTTCAAAGCCCAACTTCTGGAGTCTCTCTCCCAACATCAATTTCAGCTCTTAATGTGGCAAACCACAATGCCAATGGGAGAAGATTTGGGGGTCAATAGCAGGGAAAACGCCAAAGTTCCCTATGGATCTAATGTGGGGGACTGCACAGGAGCTGCTTCCCCTGTCTCCACGTGTGTGCCGACCACCCTGGCCTCCAGGCTCTTTGCCCTGTCTGTGTGGCCTACTTGGCTGACTGAGGCAGCATAGCATGGAGGCTAAGGCTGCAGGGTCTGGAGCCAGACTAATTCTGGTCCCCCTCTCCCTGCAAGTGTCATCTTGGGCAAAGTTATGCCACCTTTCTGAGGCTCAGTTTCCCCATCTGTAAAATGGAGATGATACGGTTTCAACCTCATGGCTGTTGTAAGGACTACCTAGTACAAGTAAAGTGCTTAGAAAAGTGCCTGGCATCCAACTAGCACTTATTGCATGCTTATTACTATTATTAAAAATGTAACTCAGGGGACTTCCCTGGTGGTGCAGTGGTTAAGAATCCGCATTCCAATGCAGGGGACACGGGTTCGAGCCCTGGTCCGGGAAGATCCCACATGCCGCGGAGCAACTAAGCCCGTGCACCACAACTACTGAGCCTGCGCTCTAGAGCCCGTGCTCCGCAACAAAGACAAGTCACCGCGATGAGAAGCCTGCGCACGGCAGCAAAGAGTAGCCCCCGCTCACCGCAACTAGAGAAAGCCTGCGCGCAGCAACGAAGACCTAACACAGCCATACATATGTACATACATACATACATACATACATAAATTTAAAAAAAAAATGTAACCCTGCTCCTCCAAGCAGTTAGGAAAGAAGGAAGGGTCTACATTCCCAGTGAGTGTGAGGAGGAAAGACACCTCCAGGGACCCCATCTCCTGTCTTTGTTCCTGCAATAGCCTCTTTGGGAGGTCTTCTTGCCATAGGTATCTTTTCCTCCAATCAATTCCACACGGCCTAGAGTTTTCCCTTAGAACACAGACAAAAGTCCTTTACAGAAACAACAGTGGCCAGCAGAATGATGGGGTGGGGAGGGAGACTGAAGTTGCTTGGTGTTTGTGGATGTGTCTCCCATATTTTCTATCCCATAGATAGTTCCAGCTTCTACCCTATCCCCCGCCCATACACACACCCAAGCTTCTCCATCCTGCTTGTCCTGACACAGTGCCTCAGAAGTTCAAGCTCTTGGGGGCTCCAGAAAACCACTCATCAGATTCCTAAGTGAGGCCTCAGAGCCCCCCACTTTCTCCTGCGCCTTGGGCAGAATAATATCCTCGCTCTTCCTGGCCCACACATCTGGTTGCGTCTTCTCAGACTGGTTTGTTATCCTTGGCCCAGCAGATCTGAAGCTCCACCTCTTTCCCCAGGGCTGCCAGGGACTTGGCTTGTCCGCCTGGGTCGTCCAGTGCTCCGGGGGAATTTAAAAAGGCTGCCTGGAGCGGGCACTGTTTTCACCACTAATAGAGGCACCACCCATCTTTGGAAAGCAGCATTAGGAGGTTTCTTTTGGGGACGGGGGGTCTAACCGGGAGCGCTCCCCCCTTTGCTCTCTCAAATCACTCTATGTGGATGGTGATCTGTTCAGCTAGGAGCTGCCCCTCTGAGTAACTGGAGGCAGCTGGTCTGAAGGTTCTTTCCAAGGCAGCTCCTAAGCACCCCTAGCAACCTGGTGCAGGGGACAGAGACCCAGCTTAGAATTAACTCGAGTCCGATCAAGAAAAGCTCCAGCTCTGTCTTCAAGAGGTCACTCCTATCTCTGGGCCTCAGTCTCCCCAACTGTACAATGAGGAAGCATGGCCTGGATGTATTCATTTACTCAGCGCATATTAACTAAGCACCCACTGCACACCAGGCACTGCTCTGACTCCTGGGAATAGAGCAGAATAAAACAGACCGAAAGCCCTGCCCTCATGGAGCTGATACTCTAACAGGGAAGACAGCCAAGAAACAAGATTCTTCAGTATTCTTAATATACAAGATGTTAGATGGTGATATGTGCTATGGAAAGTAAAGCAGGGAAGGGGTGTAGAGATATGACCTCTAAGGCTTATTCCAGCTGAGATATTCTGTGTCTAAAGCTCATACTCCACTGGGTTCTTGTTAAGAGCCAGGAACAGGCAGTAGGAAGCTGGGTGGGCCCTACGTGCACAAACCCCTGGGGAGGAAACGGTGGTGTGTGTGTGGGCGGGGCGATGGGAGTGGGGATGTGCAGGGGCTTGAATCCCAGCTATGTTCTCAGTGGTCTCCCCCAAGGAGCAGAACTGGCCAACTCTGGGTGTCCTGGTCTGTCCTCAGGCCAAAGCAGACACCACATCTGCTAAGGAGTCCAAGGTTATAAGGTTCCTGGCAGAGCCTCAAAAGTCTTCAGGGCACTGCCATGGAAGGTCTGCTACGCCCTGCCTTCCCACTCATTCCTGGTCTTGGATCTCAGACCTCTCCCGTCCCTCCTAGACCCTCCCCTGTATTGTAGAGTGTCCCCTCTCCTTACATGGGGGTGGGGGTGGATTTTTCACCAATTTTAGCAATTCCTCTTCCATTCCTGTGAACCTACTGTGTGCTCACAATGAGGAGAGCTCTCAGAGGGATACCAAGATGTGTGATCACTTCCCAGAAGGAATATACAGCCCACCTGGGGAGGTCAGGCTAACAAACACGTGAGGGAAGAAAAATCATCTCTCACAGTCTGCTTTGCAGCTTGCAGAGCCCTTTGGACCACACACTCTCGTGTAAAGCCATGCAGATTCTATTGTCTCCATTTTACAGATGAGGCAATTGAGGCTCAGAAAAGCAAGTCCTCTTCCCTGAATCCATGAATCCACAGATCCAACCTGAATCCATGATTGCCCCATGGAAGGATCAGGGAAGAGGCAATGAAGATTAGAGTTTCCAAATCAGATTTCCTGGAGAGATGGGTAAGACTTTGGTATAGATGGGCCAAGGGTCCTCTGCCTCCAACCTAGAGCAGGGCCAAGTTGGGCATGGAACCCACTTCCTGCTGCTTCTCCTAGCCTGACAAGAAGTAGATTGGGGGTAAGGTGAAAGCTTGGCTGTCTGGAAAGGCACATGGGATTATGGATGTGCTCACTGGCTTAAAAGAACCAAGTGGGGTAAGGATTTCAAGGACCCTCAGTGATGGCATTGGGCACCTTTCTGGTCTGACTTTTAAGAATGCCCTTTCTGTTCACCAAGGGCAAAGATCCGTCAGCTGGAAAAGAGTCTCTGCTATTTCAGGTTAATTCATTCCATTCTTGTGGGGCACCTTCCGAGTGCCAAGTACTATGGTTACAGACGTGAACAAAACAGGTCCTCGCCTCCTGCAGACCTCCTAGCTTAGCAAGGAGCCGGCCCTCTCTTGGAGGAGCTTCCTGACCAGATTTTATTTCTTCTTGGAGGTGCACTCTCTGGGCCTACCCCTTTCAGGGGAAGAAACTCAAGGGAGAGGGAGAAGAAATGAACCCCTGCTGATCAGGGGCCCAGCAAAATGGAGAACCAACCATCTGACTGTGGTTTGTGGTCCAGGTCCACCACTTTTCTCCAGCAAGTTACTTAACCTCTTGGAGCCTCCTTTTTCGCTCATCTGACAATGGAATAAGACCTACTACCTCACCGGTTAACTGGGGAGGGGGTGTGGATGAAATCAAGGAAGTGTCCATGTGAGTGCTGTTAGCTCTTCTCTGATCCCCTGACCTCCCCCACCTGTCCTCTCTGCTTCTGCGTGGTTAGGACCATCTTTCATCCCCTTTCCCACACACAGCTGAGCCCTCCTCGCAGCCAAGGCAAGAGGAAGCCCATTCTGTTCAAATCGTCAAGGGTTATAGAGGTCGCTCTAGATCCCTGCCTCTGCCCACCCTCTCCCCAGTGCTCATCTCGAGGAGTGCTGGGGGAGCCGAGGATGCCCCGCCGGGCTGTGACCTGCGGGAGACAAGACAGAAGCCCAGAACTCCCCGTGGCTGGGCACCCACTTCAGCAGGGCCCAGACGGCGCCCGGCCCCCACCCCACGCCCGGCAGAGGGCCGCCCCCTCACCCGCACCCTGTCTGGCTCAGCCCAGTCTCCTATCGCACATCTTGGCCGGAGGAGGCGGGAAGCACAAACGTAAACATCCCTTAAGAAATCGCCAACTCTGCCGTCCCCATCTAAGGATATATACATATTTTTAAAGGAACTGAGGGACCCGTGGGAGGGACGCAAACGCTCAGAAGAGTGAAGGATGGGAAAAGCGAGAAAGCAAACTTTCAACCGATCTCAGCGGAGACCCTGTGCACCGGCAGCGGCCACCCCACCGCACCGGCTCCCGGGCGGAGGGCGCGGGGGCAAAAGTGGCTGCATTTCGCCGCCGTCCGGTGCACGGCCTTCCGGGCGCAAACTTTCCAAGAGCCGTCCGGGGAGCGGCCGGCGGGCTCCGGGGAGCCTGGGGGGCGACCGCCGAGGCGGGGTGCGCGTGGACAGGGAGGCGGGAGGACGCGTGCCGCGGGAGAGTCCCGCCCTCGGTTACCTGGGTTCTGAGTGTCCCGGGCATCCGGCCGAGAGGGCGCAGGGACGCAGCACAGGCAGGAGGAGACCCAAACTCTCCTCCCAGCCGCGTCCGCCACCGGACAGCCCGCGCTGCACCTGGCTGGGAGGTCGGCGCGCTTCCCCGCGGGCCCCGCCCACCCCCCCGCGCGGGGCGGGGCCGGGAGGGGCGGGGCGGGGGAGGAGCCAAGACAGGGCACAGGTCCCACCGTAGGGCCTGCACCTAACAGTGTGCCAGCCACGCTGGGCTCCGTGACCTCCAGAGGGTCGCCCCCTCACTCGCCAACCTGCGGTGCGAGGCAAGCCCGGAGCCCAGGTGGAGTCGGGGGTGTCCATAGGCCCCCTCTCCCCTGCCCCTTCCACGCCCTTCATGCCCACCCCCACTTTCAGGGGCAGAGACCTGGGAGCCCCGAGGCCTCCTGGAGGGCAGGGCCGCTGAGCCTGCTCTTCGGAAGAATGCATGGGGTGGAGCACAGGGAAAAAAACAACTGGGCGCCCGCAGCCCCACCCGACCATGAACTCTCCCCCGTGGGAGAGGCTCCTGGCTGTTCTGGGCCCCTGTCATCAGTTCCACCCAGCCGTCTCGGAAGTGCCCCAGCAGGCGGGTGCTTTGCCACCCTCACCCTTTCCCCAGGTCTGGAAGGTGCTGGGCCTGGACCTCTGCCACTCAGAGGACACGGTGATAAGAGTCAAAGGCACACAGAGGGCAAAGAAAAAACATTACCCCCCCAACCCCCGCCACCCAGACTCCGTGGCTACTCCCAGGTGCTGAAGGAACAGGTTGCAGCTACTTCCTGCCCTCACTCCTGCCCCTCCCAGAGGAACTCAGGAAAGTCCACTCTTTGGATAAAACTCCCAGACTGAAGTGGAGGTGCATCCCACCCGTGGCCCCAGGCTGTCTGAGCTTCTGCTCCCTGCCTTGCCTTGTTTGCTAGGTGTGCAGGCAGTGGCAGGAGTACTGGACCTGGAGTCCAGAGACCTGGGCTCTAGCCTCCATTTAGCTCTGTAACTTGGAGCAAATCTCTGTCCCTTTCTGAGCCTCAGTTTCCCCATTTGCAGTGAATGGGTTGCAGCTGATGATCGCTAAGGTCCTTTTTTATGGATCCTCAATCATGCTATTGAGCATCTGGCTTATTAGGTTTTCCTGTGGCTACATATCTTGTAAAGGGGTGTGTGTGTGTGTGCCCCTCAGTCTAGACTAGCTTGTCCTCTCAGACTTAAGTTCTGGAAGGGAAAGTGATGTGTCTGTACCAATAGGTAGGCAGTCATCCTGTGCAAACCAGAGCTTGACAAGGGAGCGGGGATCCCAGTCCCAGCTTATGCTGAATTCAGAGTGGCCTCAGACAGGTCCCTCGTTAATCCTTGCTCTGCCTTCCCAAGGGTACTGGGGGACCAGATGAGCCATGGGATATGAAGGCCTTTGAAGGGGGAAGGCGAAGGGTGTGTGCGTTCTTTTGATGCCCATGGCAGCGATGGGCTTCGGAGACAGAATGGGGCATGAGCTGTTTGAAGCCTAGAGCTGGCTCGTCCCCACCCTGTAGGAGCTGCAGCCGGCACAGGTACCCCCACCTCCCAGCCATACACAGACACCAGGAAGGTGAACAGAGATGCAGTTCCCCACCAGACTCCAGGCCCCTGCAGGCCTCTGGGTGTGCAGCTTGGGAAGCGAAAGAAGGAAGATGAAGAGTCTCCCAACATAAAGGGAAATGGTCAGTGGGTTTCTTTCTTTCTTTCTTTTTTAAATTAGTTTTGGCTGCGTTGGGTCTTCGTTGGTGCGCGCAGGCTTTCTCTAGTTGCGGCGAGCAGGGGCTACTCTTCGTTGTAGTGCCCAGGCTTCTCATTGCGTTGGCTTCTCTTGTTGCGGAGCACAGGCTCTAGGCGCGCAGGCTTCGGTAGCTGCGGCGTGTGAGCTCAGTAGTTGTGGCTCGCGGGCTCTGGATCGCAGGCTCAGTAGTTGTGGCGCATGGCTTAGTTGCTCCGCGGCATGTGGGATCTGCCCGGACCAGGGCTCGAACCCGTGTCCCCCTGCGTTGGCAGGCGGATTCTTAACCACTGCACCACCAGGGAAGCCCCAGACACCTTATAAAATGTAACTCATATAATCCTTTTGGGAGATTAGCCCCGCGCATCCATATGACTTGGAGTCTCCCATCTCTCCCTCTGCCCCTCCCTGGCACCTGCGCTTTTAGGGTGCAGGTATAGGAAGTTACTTTTCCCAACCAGGCGCCTACTCCTCAGGGGGCCAGCCAGCTCCTCCTGGGTGGGCCCAGACTGTCCTCTTTGTTCAAAAGGCTGTCTGAAGGCAGAACAGTGCCAAAGAGACCCTCACCCCCTCTTAATAGCAGAAGGTGGGTCCCTTGTGCGTTCTCAGGTCCCTTGCACCCAACCCTAACTTAAGCCATCAGAGCCCCTCCCCACTCTTATCTCGCCTGTGATGGTGTCATCAGGTCAGGGCTTACAGCTCCACTTTGAGAAAACTGAGGCCGGGAAAGGTGCCAGGACTCACCCAGCAGTGGCGGATCTGGCACGGCACCTCCCACACACTGTCGGAGCTGCCCTGCTGACGAGGCCCTTTCCTAGGCATCATCTCATCAGGGCTGGAAGCATTCACCTCCTTTCACAGAGGCAGAAATGGCCACTCAGGGAGAGCGTGTGGTTGATGGGAACTTCTAGAAGAGCATTCCTTTCAGCCACTGTGTTCACACAAGTGGGCAGTGCTGGTATTAGTTTCCTAGGGCTGCCGTAACAAATTACCACAAACAACAGAAGCTTAATCTCCCACAGCCCGGGAGGCTGGAAGCCCCGAATGTAGGCGTCAGCAGAACCACACTCCCTCTGAAGCTTCCACAGGAGGGTGTGTCCACGCCCCTTCCAGCTTCTGGTGGCTGCGGGAGTTCCGGGGTTGTGGCAGCATCACTCCAGTCTCTGCTTCCGTCTTCCCGTGGCCTTCTCCTCTGTCACTGTGTCCTCTCCTCTTTGTGTAAGGACACCAGTCATTGCATTCAGGATGATCTCACCTCGGGATCCTTAGTTACATCTGCAAAGACCCCTTTTTCAAATAAAGTCACAGTCACAGGGACTGGAGGTTAGGGCGTGGTCTCACCTTTTCAGGGGAGTCCCAAGTGTGCTGTTTTTGTTGGGTGGGGGCTTTATTTGGGGTGGCTTGGGGGGAGGGCACTCACAGAGATTATGAAGGGGGCTTAGCCCACCCTCCCTTGCAAGCACCATTGTTACCCCACAAGGTACCTTCGTTTTCCCCTACTAGCCTCAGAAGGTCTCTGTCCCTGCATCCAAAGATGCCCTAACAGGAAAATGTAACACCTGGTCCAGTGGTTCTCAACCCTGGCCAGATGTCAGCATCAGCCACCAATTCAATGGGAATCTCTGGCGGTGGGCCGAGGTCTTCTGTAAAGCTCCCCAGGTGATTCTGATGTGCAACCGGGGTGCAGACCCCCAGGTAGTGCAATTCCTTTGGCTGCCTGACTCTGGAGTGACTAGCGAGCCAAGGCCACGTCTGCGTCATCGTCCTGCCCCGAGGTGCCCTGGGTTGGCCCAGCACGCAGCAAATATAAATACAAATAAATGTGTGAGGGGGCAGGGGGAGCCCACCCCGACGGCTCCAGCACCCAGTGATGGCGGTGGATTTTCCCAGCAGCGATGGCACTTGCACTTCTTGCCTGATTTCTGGGCCGCTCATTGCTCACCACTTCCCTGTGTTTCTCCCTCTCCCAGCCCCCTGAGCCTGCGGGGCACTGGGGGTGGATGCTGTAGAGCTGGAGGGCAGTCAAGCACTCCAGAAGGGGTGGGAAGACGGGAGCTCCCCTGGGCAGCCTCTGGCTTCTGCTCTCAGCCTGAGGCTGCTGCCTTTCCTGCATGGCTAACGACCTATAAGGACTGCCCCCCCCGAAAAGTGTTGACTGCCCCCAGTGAACCCAGAGATCCCCCTCCCTGACCCCTGGCTCTGTCTCAGCCCCCAGGTACCCGCTCTCTGCAAGCTCTGGGCAAAACCTGGACTCAGCTCTATTTCAAGAGCCACACAAATATCCATCACCTTTAACCCCGCAATCCCATGCCTGAGAATGCATCCTAAGGGAATAATCCTCAAAGAATGAAAACGCTCTTTGAACAAAGTTTCAGCGTTCTAACAGCAGGAAATGAAGGAACCTACGTGTGCAGCTCTAGAGCGCTGGTAAGCAACAGCGCACCCATTTTAAAAGCTAATTGTGAAGACCATTGCACCATGGGAGAGCGCCGATGATACTGTGTTGAGTGTAAAACTGCACTGGGCCGGAGGCCAGCTGTGAAAAAGTTGTATATGTGCACGTACAAGGGCTGGAGGGGAACTGGGGGGAAAAGAAAGAAAACCGAAACGCCCATTTACTAGGTTTGGGATTGTGGGTGATTCTTTTTCTAACTTCTGGTATTGTTGTAATATGTTTGTGCAATAAATATTTGTATGAGCATATAATAATAGTAATTATTATTAGTCTTGCGATCAGGAAAGGCTCCTGAAGGCACCTATTCAAAGCAGGTGTAAATGAGCACAGGTCCTAATGCGGGCTGCCTCCGTGAAGTATTTGCATTTGAAAGAAGCTAAAGTTTCAGACAAACAGTGGCCTTCGGGCTGGGGCGGTAGAGCTATTTTACAGGCAGGGTAAGGTCCTGCAGTCCCCACCTGTGGATGAGCGCCTGTCTCTGCACACCCACTCCCAGCAGCCTTCTTTAACTCAGTGTGCCCACTTTATGGGGCAACGGAGGAAGGGAGAGCTTACAGGTTACTCAGCCTCTGAGCCTCACCTCCTCCACACATTATTTTATCCAATGATAAGAATATCTGTGGGGGGACTTCCCTGGTGGTGCAATGGTTAAGAATCCGCCTGCCAATGCAGGGGACACGGGTTCGCGCCCCGGTCCGGGAAGATCCCACAGGCCGCAGAGCAACTAAGCCCGTGCGCCACAACTACTGAGCCTGCGCTCTACAGCCCGCAAGCCACAGCTACTGAGCCCATGTGCCACAACTACTGAAGCCCGCGCGCCTAGAGACTGTGCTCCACAACAAGAGAAGCCACTGCAATGAAAAAAAAAGCCTGTGCACCGCAAGGAAGAGTAGCCCCCGCTCGCCGCAACTAGAGAAAGCCCGCGTGCAGCAACAAAGAACCAACACAGCCAAAAAATAAATAAACAAATAAATAATTTATAAAAAAAAAAAAATATCTGCGGGGTCAAACAGGAACACCTGACTAGGTTCATAGCTAGTAAAAGGCAGGGCAGAGAGCTGAACCCAGGTGGGTCTCAGCCAAAGGCAAGGGCCTCCTCCCCTCTGTTTTGGGGTCTTCCCCCTGAGGTGGGGAGGTGACCCAGTGCTATCCACAGCCACCTCAATGGCAGCCTGGATGGGCAAGGACACTTCTAGAAATAGGGCTGGGACAGAGTGCTGACCCCAGGGAGGAGGGGGGTTGGCACTGGGCCTGAGGCTTTCTTAAAGTCTGGGTGTGGACCTTTTGAAGTTTGTTCTCAGGAAAGGCCGGAGAAGCCTTGCTGTGATCTCTGTCTCCACCCAGCTCAGGAGCTGTGAGAGGTGGAGGCAGAAGTGCTCCCCTGTGCTCTCCTGGGGGCTGACCGGCTGGGCAGGGCAGCTCGGGTCAGCTGATGAGCCCTGTGACGTACCCGGCTGCTTAAGGCGCGGAAGTCCAGATTTACACAAAACATTTAGCAGAGCGAAAAGGCTTCACTTTGACAGGAGGATTTCAAGTGATAGTCATAACCACTGTTTACCAAGCTCTTACTACAGGCCAGGTGCCCAGAGCTCTGTAGACACGGAATCTCATTTGACACTCATCAAGAGGCATGTCTATCTTTATCCCCATTTCATAGATTGGAAAGTTGAGGTAGTGACTTATACAAGGTCACACAGCCAGGACTCAGGACTGGTCCAGAGTTTGTGCCATCAATTGCTGTGCTACAGTCTTCCTTGGGAACCAGAGGGTACATTTCAATTTCCAAAAATTAAATATATATACAATTTTCCCTGGAGCACATCTGCTCTGAGGTTCACCACAGCATATATCCTACAGGTAACATTGAAAATATGACTCCTATTCACATTAGCCAGCCAATCTTGAGGCTTTCACAGGATCGAGCCTTTGAGAAATGGTCCACTTATGGGAAATAGGGCATGCTTGTAGTCAATTTCTTACATTAGAATACAGGGATGTAGAGATCTATTAGGTATTGTAGGAACAGCGAACTCCTACAAGGGCAAGTGACTTCCACGAATTAAAGGCTGAATCTGCATTAGATTGCCATCTGCCCTGCTGGAGTTTCTCCCTCCTCAAAAGTTGTTGTGCAGCTATTTTCGAGGTGGTTTCTGAATGAATACTAGAAAGTCCCTTTGGGTCCAGCCTGTGTCAGACCTAGCCTACATGATTTGTTTTTCTTGCCCTTTAAAGATTCAAGTGCGATGTCTCTCTTCTAACACACAGATCTGGGAATCTGCTAAAAGCAAGTGGTCACCACCGCCCTCACTCTCAAGTAACTTTCTGCACCACAGCTGGGTTTGAGAATACTCCTGAAATCCCTGCTAAATATTTTAGCGTGGGGAGGGAGCTGCTAAAGAGAGGGAGAAGATAATTGAGGGTTGTGTAAATATTTAATTTAGCCCCAAGCTAGTATCCTTAATTACAGAACATTGATGTCTTTATCATAATATTCCCCAGTCTAACTAACGACAAACAGCCCTTTCTCAAGCTCACTTCAAACCCCGGGTCAGAAGACTCCAGGCAGAGCCTCTTTCTATTACTTGCACGCTCTGTTCCCTCTGTCCTCCCAGTCCGCTCCCGTGTTACCCTTCACCTCCCTGGCACGTCCTCACCACCCAGGGCCAAGGGAGGGGTGGGATGGATTGCATCATCTCTGCTCACAGATGGGGAAACTGAGGCTTAAAGGGTCAGCAAAGCTGACCGAGCCCAGGTGTCCTCACCCAGATCCTGAGTATTTTCTGCCCTACCTTGGGGCCCACAGGGAGGCCCTCTGGACCACTGGGGCCCCTATGGCTCCTCCCCGCTCTGAGTTCCGTTCTCTGTAATGAATGAGTAAAGCGAGTCAGCAATTGCACAGAGAGAAAGGGCCATGGACTGCCTCACTCTCGCCCAGGACTGCCAGGGCTGGGGGCCAGGGGCCTCTGGGTAATTGCCAGGCGACCAGGCAGAGTCAGCACCCGCCCCACCACCGCAGCCCAGGCCCTGGCTGCAGCTCCCCATTTTGCACCCTCCATCCCTGCCCTCATTCATCCCTCCAGGGCCAGGTACTTCATGCCTTATCTCTGGTTCTCACGACAACCTGACAACCTGGTGAGGCTGGCGTTGCCATCCCACATTGCAGACGAAGTCACTGGGGAGGTGCAGAGTGGTGAGGTGGCTTGTGCAAGCTCGTGCACTTGGCAAATGGCTGAGTAAGGACTTGACCCCAAAATGTGTGTTCTCCAGACACCAAGCTCTCCATCTGGCACCCCAGTCTTCCCCTCACAGCCCAACTTCCGATGGCGGGTCTGCCTGCCCCAGCGCTTGGTGAGGGCCGCCTGCCGGGCTCCGTCCTGGCTGGTAGAGCCTCAGTTTTGAGCCTCACCTGCCCAACATACACTGCACCTAGTCACTTGCATTGAAGGATCGATGTGCTGAGAAGCACTGCAGGATCCCATCACCCCGGGGACCAGGTCAGATGCTCACAGGTGGGCTAGGGCTCACAGGGTAGGGAGGGTGAAGCTTCCTCTGTCTCTGATTTCTTTCTTCATTCACTCACTCATTCATTCTTTCTTCAGCTCCTTGCTGAGAATCTGCTCTGTGACAGAAGCTGAATAATGGCCCCTCAAAGATGTTCACGTCTTGATCCCAGATCCTGTGAATATGTTACCATACATGGTGAAAAGGATTTTGCAGATGTGATTAAGTTAAGGAGCTCAAGATGGGAAGATTGTCCTGGATTATCAGAGTGGGCCCCTTGTAATCACAAGGGTTCTTACGAGAGGGAGGCGGGAGGGTCAGAGGTCAGAGAAAGAGTGTGACGATGGAACTAGAGGTCAGAGGAATGCAGCCACAAGCCAGAGAATGTGAGCAGCTTCTGGAAGCTGGAAAAGCCAAGGAAATGGATTCTCCCCAGAGTCTCCAGAAGGAACACATCTGTACTAACACCTTGATTTTAGCCCAGGGAAACTGATTTTGGACTTCTGATCTCCAGAACCATAAGATAATAAATTTGTATTGTTTTAAGCCGCTGTGTTTGTGACAATTTGTTATAGCTGTACTAGGAAACTAATACAGATATGAAGATAAATGAGATGTGGTTCCTAACCTTGAGGAGCCCCTTATGAGGCCCGTGCAGAATCCCCTGAGAGCTTGTTAAAACACAGATTCTGGGCCCTACCCACAGAGTTCCTGTTTCAGTAGACCTGGGGCGTGGTGAGAGTTTGCACTCTGACAAGCTCCCAGGAGATGCTGAGGCACCGGCTGGGGAACCACACTTTGCCGCTGATGTACAACAGCGGTTCTCAAGTTCTAATGTGCATTCAACTGTCCTGGGGACCTTGTTAACATGCTGGTTCTGAAGTTAATTTGTTCATTTGTTTGTTGCCATGTTAATTGCCTGAACTCTCTTTAGAATGTCAGGTCTGTGAAAGCAGCACCTCTGCCGTTGCTGTTAGAACAGGGCCTGGCAATAGATACTCGATAAACATCTGCTGTTAGGACGGGTGAATGAGCAAGGGTTTGGAGCTTGCAGGAACAGTTTAGGCCAGACATCGTAATGTGGGTGTCCCGGGTGCCCTTGCTGATGCCACAGAGTGAATGAAATCCCAGGGGGACAGAATGAAGATCAGGAAGGAAAAGGGGCTGGAAGGGGTCCCGGAGGACCCCATCATAGGAGAGGGCCGCAGGAGTATCCACAATGGAGGAGGAGCAGCTGGAGGAGAGGGGAGAGCGAGGAGACAGCCAGGGGAGAGGGTATTCAGGAAGGAAGGTCTGCAGCCCCAAGAGCGCAGAGGGCCAGAAGGGGCTTCCGGATGAGGCTATAGGGAGGGAAAACTTCAGCACATAGCTCCTGCTATTGGGAGCTGGGGTGGCATCTCCTAGGTGAAGGACTGAATGATTAGGGGGGACTTAAGGGCTCACCTACTATGCATCCATTTTTCTTCTCTCTTGACTTAGACAATTTGTAAAAGCAATATGTGTATGTTGGGAAATATTTTGGAGAATTCTGAGAAGTATAAATAAGAAAACTGAAATCTTTTATCATTGTCATACCCTGAAATGAGCCCTATTTACATTTTTATGCATTTCCATCTTTATTGAATACATGTATGTAATACATAAAATTTTCCTTCAGATTGGGATAAGACTGTTTATATGTTTATATCCTGTTTCTTTTACTTAATACATTCTTCCATAAGTATTTTTCATGTTATTTTGAAGAGTAAAATATAATTTTGAAGGGTAGATAATACACTTTTGCACAAATGCACTGTAATTTAACCGTACCCTTGTTTTTGAGTATTTAAGCTGTTGCATTGTGGTTTTAATTCGAATTACCTTAAGGCAAATGATGCTCAGCGTCTTTCATGTGTTTATTTGCCTTATTTCTTCTTTTGCAAAGTGTCTGTTGAAATCTTTTGCTTATTTTTGGATTGGGTTATTTCTTTTCCTATTTTTGAGTCCTTTATATATTCTGAGTATAAGTCCTTTGTCAGAGATGTGATTTGTAAATATTTTCTCCCAGTCTGGGTTTTCATTTCCAGTGTCCTTCGCAGAGCAAAAGTTTTTAATATCAATGAAGTCCAATTTATTATTAATTTTTTTCTTTTAAAGATTATGCTTTTGATATCTAAGAGCTCTTTGCCTAACCCAAAGTCACGAATATTTTCTCTTGTATCTTCTAGAAGTTCTATAGGTTTGCATTTTACATTTAGAACTATGATCCTTTTTGGAGTTAATTTTTATATAAGATGTGGAGTAAATTTTGTATAAGATGTGGAGTACGTGGTCTTTTTGCTTTATTTTGTCTTGCAAATACATGTTGAATTGTCCTAATCATTCATGCACTCGTACAAAGCGCGTGAGTGTGCACCCTGGGGCCGGCACATCCCCATTTACACACAGCAAGGACACAGGAATTTGCCTTTGCACCACACTCCCACACAAGGGGAGACCATGCTTGGCAAGGAGCGCCCTAGGCTCGGGATCAGATCTCTACTCTGTTTCCAGCCTGCCCCTGACTCTCAGGAAGAAGTTACACCATCTCCCTGGGCCTCAGTTTCAACATCTGAAAATGGCAGTAACAACCCTGACCTCACTGGGTTGTTGTGAGGCTGCGGAGGTGTAACTTGGTAGCAGGATTCTAGACACACACACGAACAAACTGAGGAGTTCTGTAAGGCAAGGAGATGGGTCTGAGCGACAGTTTTGGGTGGAGGGATGGGGTTGGCTTGAATGGGAGAGGAATTCTTTTTTTAATGCATTTTTTATGTATTTAAAAATGGAAGTATAGTTAATTTACATGTGTTGGTTTACAAGATATTGAGTATAGTTCCCTGTGCTATACAATAGGTCCTTGTTGTTTACCTATTTTATATATATCGATAGTAGTGCATGTATGTTAATCCTAAACTCCTAATTTATCTCTCCCCTCACCCCATCCCCTTTGGTAACACAGTTTGTTTTCTGTCTGTGAGTCTATTTCTGTTTTGTAAATAAGTTCATTTGTATCATTTTTTAAAGTTTCACATATAAATGATATCATATGATCTTTGTCTTTCTCTGACTTGCTTCATTTAGTATGATAATCTCTAGGCCCATCCATGTTGCTGCAAATGGCACTATTTCGTTCTTTTTTATGGCTGAGTAACATTCCATTGTATATATGTACCACATCTTCTTTATCCATCCATCTGTCAATGGACACTTAGGTTGCTTCCATATATTGGCTATTGTAAATAGTGCTGCAATGAACACTGGGGTGCACGTCTCTTTTCAAATTAGAGTTTTCTCTAGATACATGCCCAGGAGTGGGATTGCTGGAGCATGTGGTAGCTCTAGTTTTAGTTTTTTAAGGAACCTCCATACTGTTTTCCATAGTGGCTGCACCAATTTACATTCCCACCAACTGTGTGGGACAGGAATTCTTGATGGATTTCCAGGGAGCTGTATCTCTGCAAACCCTGGGAAGCAGCTAGAAAGACTGCCTGGGGTTTGTCCTATTCTCTGTTTCCCTTCGGTGAAAAGGGCTTCCATTGCAGTCTGAGGGACTGAGGTTAGACGTTGGGAATAACTTTCCCTCTGACAGAGGAAGAAGTGAAAAGGGATAACTGAGTTCATGGTGCAGGGAGTAGCGTGGGTCTTTCCTGGTTGTGCCTGTCCAGACTTCCTTCCTTCCCTGAGGGACCCAGCTGGGCCTCTCCAGGCTGGGGTCTGACTTTGATGCAGGCAATTTGCTGGAGAAGGGCCTTGCTGCCCTGCAGGTGGTGCCCTTGAGCCGGCCCAGGAGGTGGCTCGGACTTCACCCAGCACTGCAGCTGCTCGAATGGGCGGCCAGAGTCTGGTTCCCACCCTGTGCCCGCAGGGCCTCAGGCTAGGGGTTGCAGGACCCGAGGCCTCAGGCCTGAGTGAGCCAGAAGTAGCTGCTGTGGCATCAATGTGAAGACGGAGAAAAACCCTGGGTTTGGGGGCCGCCCACCTGCCCAAAACAGTTCAGGTGCCCCGCCCTGTGGGCCTTTCCAAGGGTGGCGCTCAGTGTGTGGTGACTCAGAAAAACCTGGTACAGATCTTAGTTCTTCCCCTCACTGCCTGATGACACCCGGGCATGTCCTTAGTTTCTCCGTTTTCCCACCCAAAAGAGTGAATGATCCGTCCTCTTTCATAGGGCCATCAGAACACCTAATAAGCACTTAATAAATGTTAGCAATTATTGTTATTCAGCAAACGCGATGTGTCAAAGCGTCAAGAAAGATTGTATTGCCAACTAGATGGATATTGAACGCTAGAATCACAAGTGGTTTTATTTTTAGAAAATATTTAAGAAGATTTAATTATAATTTCAAAAAATTAAATTGAGAATTCCAGGTTTAAGTAAAATTTTGATTTTACGTTTTGCTATCCATTACTTATCATTTGTATTTGGTCTTTAAAGTTTAATAGATATGTTTTAATATTTTAGAAAAAATAAAATTTTTTTCACATACATAACTTTTCAAAAAAGTTAATGTTTATAACTGATTTAATTTACATTTCTATGATGAAAATGTATTCAAATTTTATACTCTGGATGTAATTCATTTTATTTTTAATCCCTTGGATCATTGAGAATGAGTGCAAATAGACATGATGATAGAAAGAGCAATTATGGAAGTGGAACTCAGACAAAAAAAGGCACAAAGAAACAGAAAATCTTGAAAGAGACCGTCTGCTTAAAATTTAAAAAATTGCCAACAACAAGTGAGCAGCTTTCACTGTACCCCTCCCCGTCAAAAACCCCACTTATATGATTACTAGAAATGAAAAAGGAGCTGAATAAACCGCCAATGGTGGATAGTCTTCAATAAAGATAATAGGGAAGGTTGATGAGATTTTTTTTTTTTTTAAGATTTTATTTTTATTTATTTATTTATTTTGGCCAAGCCAGGTCTTAGTTGCGGCAAGCGGGATCTTCACTGTGGCATGGGGGACTTTTTAGTTGCAGCAGGCAGGCTTCTTAGTTGCAGCACGCATGCTGGATCCAACCAGGGATCGAACCTGGGCCCCCTGCACTGGGAGCGCAGAGTCTTACCCACTGGACCACCAGGGAAATCCCCAACAAAATGGTCTTAAAGGGATCAGAGATAATTTGGACAAGATACAGTAGCACTAGAAGAGTTCAATGAAACAGCAGATGATCCTCAAAGAGCAAACCATGGACTTTGGCAGAAAATGAAAGTATCTTTAAAAGTGTGTTAATTATTTGCTTGCCACTAATAATGTTAGCAAAGGGTTATTTTTAAAAAACACAAATCTAAGTTGGCTGTGTCATTTTTTAAAGGACTAAAAATATTTTTAAATGTTTAGAGAAAAAAGTTTTTATAAGTAGAAAGAACCTTCATATGTAATATGCAGTAAAAGTAATATTCCAATAAAATGTAAGGAAACTAGAAAGCAGAAATAAAACGCTCATATGACCATAAAGGAGAAGATTCACATTCACATAGTCCAGTTTATAGAGACTATTTTCTAGCCATTTCTGCCTAGATTAAGGCAGAATCTCAATTGAGAGATTTGAACAAATGAGCAAAATACTGGTATTTGGGGTTTTCTTTATAATGTCCCAATGTGAAAGAACTTAAGAAATGCTACATGGATTCTTCATGCTAATCAAGGAATATAAATTAACACACTGCTTCCTTTATCTGGAAAGTCCTGCTATGAAAAAATACCAGCTGAATTAAAGAGTGTGCTTGCGGGGGTACAGTCTGTCACAGCCACCCTGCCTCATCACAGACCTGCAACAAATACTTTATGGTTTGGCGTTTGGGGTACCACCAAGCTAGATACTGCTTCACGAGATGTTGAAATCTATAATGAGAGAAATTCCTAGGGGACAATTAGAATATTATGTAATGTTTCCTGTGATAATGATGAGTTATTCTATATAAGCTTATCACACTATTTGAACATGTAAAATTTATGATTCACTTCTGAACCTACGGACCACTTTAAGGAATATATGACTAATTCCAGTTGCTACTGTCTCAGAATATTGAAGTTTTTCCATACAGAATTTAAAGAAAAACTAAGAACTCAAGAAAGGTTGTCTAACTTGGCATTTCTGGCAGTAGAACAAAGTTTTGTTACCAATTACTTAACAACAATGTGATTTTGTTGAAATAAAGGAAGAGATGCACTAAATGAATAATGTATAACTTACCTGTTTTTATTTTATTAGTCTTTCAAACATCACTAGCCCACCAACAGAACACTCAGACATACATAGTAATGATTAAATTCAGCCATCTTTGATATTTTACTAACTTTCAGCCATATAAAAGCCAGTTTTCAGTCACATGAAAAACACTATTTTCAATTTTGTCATTATTAAGGTATATCTGTTAAGGTAGGAGGAGAAAACAACTTTCTTTAAAAGGCTTGTAAGCCTGATTAAGAACTTTGAAATATTTAGTCATGTGGTTGGTGGGTCTCCATTTGTACTCTTGTTCCAGGCCCCAGAAATGTTAGGAGACCACCCAAAGACCCTTCTTCAGAGAGGCTGTGAGGCATAATGGAGAATCAGTGAGTATGGAACAAGAAGACCCACCTTACTGGACTTATTTTCCTTCCTCGTCCATGAATCCAAGGTGACACGGCCTGCCTCCCAGCACCATTTAGAATTCCCAGGACATAGTACATGTGGAAGTGCTTCCTGACACGGAGACAACTCTCCAGGTTGTCTGGCCCAAGACCCCTGGTTTCATGCCTTACCTCCTTTGTAAAGGACACTGGCTTGCCCCAGCTGTTGACTCACTGGCAGTTCTAGGCCATCGTATTTTATACCACAGCCGTCCTCTTCCCCCTGGTTGACCAAAGGGTGGTCAAGTGACCTATGACATAAGAGTAGACAAAGATGAGCTGGAACGGAGAATATTTCCACCTTCCCATCGACCCCACCCCTTTCCCCAGGACATCCTGTGTGTACTCAGCAACTCAGGAGTGCTGCTAAACTTCTGTCTACTCTGCTGGCCCTCCTGCCCCACCCCATCTCTCTAGCTCATAAATGCTCATAAAGTCTCAATTTTCTTGTGGTATGAGCTAGGAAATTGTTACAGACTCATCTTTTATCTAATGCAGAGAAAAACTGAGATGGCTAAATTAGACGGGCTGTTATCTACTACAATTATGAAAGAATCAAACGATCCTGACCAAATTTAGAACAAAATTTGACCCTAGAAAATGGACTTGGTAGAAATAAAGCTCACAAAAGAGAACTTGCCATGACAGAAACTATCATCAGTGAAATCTGGGACTGACCAAAATGTGATTTATGAACCAAATTTCTAACCTAAAACTTAAGTGAAAAAGAATTGGTCCCCATGAAAATAGTTTTAGTCAACTCGAAATGAAAAAGTGAAAAAATTGGAAATGGCTTAACTGGGCTTTATAGAAAATTGATCAAGGAATTAAATTGACTTAATGGAGTCCATTCTGGAAAGCCCTTTCCCAAGGAAAATTCATCAGAGTCAGCATACTTCCTAGTTATATCTTTATATTCAAAATGTCTCCAGTGGATTCTCTGTGGAATTTTCATTAAGAAACAAGAGGTGGTTCATGGTGGTTGCACCTGAAAGGTCGCGGTGTAGAGGGGCTGGGGAGGGTGTGGGCAGGGTCTTTGTAGGTGGGCTCCTCTCTCCTTAAAAATGTACTAGAATTATATGACTGCATTGGTATTACGACAAATATAATCCAGGCTGGATTCATTGTTTTCTATTCGCCATTATTATATTCGTCTTTTTCTTCTGATTTTAAAAGAAATTAAAATTAAAACACTTTTGTGGGCTCCTAAAAAGCATTGAGGGCCTTAGGTGCTGTGACTAATGGATAAGTTGGCCCTGGAAGGGGCCCAGGCCAAGGGTAAGCAGGAAAGTCTGAATGAACCTGGGGGTAGGGTGGGGCCGGATGGAAGGAAGAGACAGGGCTTTACCTTCACCTTCTTAATGGAAGTTGCCAGGGTGACAGCTCCCAGCCCAGCCTTCCTTCAGCTGCTCTGCTTT
The DNA here is from genome assembly GCF_965194805.1 of Balaenoptera borealis. Lineage (NCBI taxonomy): Eukaryota > Metazoa > Chordata > Mammalia > Artiodactyla > Balaenopteridae > Balaenoptera > Balaenoptera borealis. The sequence continues at coordinate 117,235,785 of NC_138866.1, read as the reverse complement.
TCCTAAGGCCTGGTTTCCATTCACATATCTCTTTACAGTGAACGTTCCATCTCGCAAGGAGCCCTGGGTTTCTGTTCTTGCTACCTTAAGAGCCCAAGTAAACAAACAATTCTAAGGGCCTCTATCCACACTCGTGAAGCCCCTCTCAGCAATCCACCTCATGGTCGGTCGTCCTGTCTCAGTTGAGTTGTCTGTGTGGAGGAGAGCCGGTGTGCATGTGGTCCCCTCCCTGACTCAGCTGTGCACTACTGGGGCCAAGATTGGCTTTCTCTTTAGACCCGCCCCCTAACCATTCCACCTCATCAACATTTGAGTACCTCCTGTGTGCCAGCCCCTAGGTCATAGAGCCTGGGGCACAGCATTAAACAAGACACAGCCCGCCCTCAAGGAACTCATTCAGGGCCAGCCCAGGACAGGGTTTCTCAACCTCAGCACTATTGACATTTGGGCTAGATAATTTTTTGTGTGGGCAGCTGTCCTGTGCATTGTAGGATGTTCAGCAACACCCCTGGCCTCCACTCACTAGGTGCCTCCCCCAGATCATAACCATCAAAATATCTCCAGGCACTGCCAAATGTCTCCTAGGCGGCAGACATTGCCCTAGTGAGAACCACTGGTTTAGGCAATGAGTGTTGACAACTGAGTCAAAGGGCTCAGGGATCACAGTGTAGCTCATCGTGGGCACCCCAGAACGCCCATAGGAGCTGGAGGGGAGAGAGATGCAGGGATGCAGGTCTGGCTGTCAGGGATGCTTCATGGCTGAAGTGCTGTTTTAATTTGGGCCTTGGAGCTGAGCAGAGCCCTGCAAGAACTGTCAACAACATGGAGGAGAAGAATTGAGAGAACTCTTACGACATACGATTGAGGAGAAACGCTTATGCTCCAGTAGGAATGATGGGGGTTAGATAATGGGTAGGTCTCATTATCAACTGGAGGGCGGGGAATGTGTAAATACCTAGGAAATCCTTAGACAATACTTAGGTTACCCATGAGTTAAATCTAGTCTCAAAATGCATTTTGTTTGGTTCATCTAGTAATAATTTAATTTTTGACATGATTTTAAATGCTTTGTTTTAGCCACAGTCCCCACTATTCTTTATCACTCACTGACCCAATTATTCTTTTACAGTTATTTCACTTGCCACGTTTCTGAAGGCTTGTAAGTTTACATCTTTAAATATAAACAATATAGTGACTTTTCACTTGGGAGTTCATAGATACTTTCCAGATCTTTGGGTAAAATTCAGGGCATCAGGAGGCTCAATAATCGGCTGAGACCATGGGGCCCAAAAATGTATCTAAACTTTTCTGGGCATTTTTCTGGTGAGAGAGTCTCTGGCTTTCATAGAACTCTCCAAAGGGTCTGCCCTTCTCTCCTGAAAAAGGCCTAGCTAGGTGGGGCAGAGGTCTTTGCAGGTCCCTGGAGACATTTTGTGCAATCAGCAAAGGAGAGACTCAGGGCTGACTTCCGTTCACCTTTTCCTCTTAGCCTAGTTTAATTCAGTTAGTAATTAAAAATATGAATGCACTGTGGGATCTGCTTAGAGCACGGGCAGGCGTTGCGGCGGTCACCAGAGGCCTGGGTGCATTGATTTAAGATGTCTGGGCAAACTTTGTGAACCAGAGAGAAAGCCTTCAGTTAAAGATTTCTTCCACCAATTAAGAGGCCCCTTTGGAGGACACAGAGCCAGAGGCAAGACAAGAATCGCAGCTTGGAGGTGCCAGTCAGCCAGGGAGGACACGGGCAACGGTGGTGTGGTCCACGAGTGGTCTCCCTCACCCTCCTCATCCCCCTGGCCCCAGGGCCCGCAGGCTGTGCCACCTCCCAGAAAACCACTCTCACAAAGGATCTGGTCACTCCATTTACACCAAGGTGTACATGATGAAGCAGCTTACAATTAGGTTCGCATTTTGACTGTAATCATGTTTTAGCCCAAGAGTCTCTGATTTCACGGGTAGCTTGCTGGGGGCGAGATAAGGGTGGAGGATAACTTTGGGGAGGGGTCTGTGAGGTGGGGATTGGGGGAAGGGGCAGGGGTCCCGTCCTCAGACTCAAAGCCCTTTTCCTCAACTGAGAATTGGAATTGTTCTTTGAGCTGCAAGGACAGCTGGGGCATTTCTTCTGGGTGGTTCCAGTGTGGGCAAAGACTCTCCTTCCCACTGAAAAGACAGCAGCTGTGTGTGATTTCCCTGACTTCTCTGGGTTTTCTGTTAATCCTACCTCTCTGTAGTTTTTGCTCTCAGGATCTGCTGGGCCCACCAGGCCTGGGCTGAGTTCTGAATTTCCCAAGGGGGTGGGCAGGCTGCACTGTGTGTGTGTGTGTGTGTGAGCGTGCTCACACACATGGGTCTGGGGCTTACCGTGACCCTGACCCATCTCCCAGAGAACTCTGTGCTGAGAACTCTGGGGAACCGGTTTGTTCTGGGGGATGGAGAAAATGAGCAGCTGTAGGGAGGCCTGCACTCTGCCATTAAAGTGGATGCCCACTCCATTGGTCCCCTAGGACCACCCTGAGGATAAACTAAACTAATGGAAGGATGCTAAAAGGTTTAATGTAGGAAAGTTCTTTAGAATCTCATTAATTCCAACTCAAATTTGGAATTTGTAATATTTTTAAATGTTTTGTTTTCATAGCAAAGAATAAAAAACGTATGCCTCCTGAATCTGTTACTTTTGCAGATTATATACGGCAGGGACCCATTCTTACTCATCACTGCCTCTCCAGCTGCTGGCAGGCTGCCTGGTAACCGCCCGCTGAATCCTTCCAGATGTTTCTTGTGCATTTACATACGTGTGTGTGCATTTGCACACACAAACACACTCTCCTTACATCTTACTCTGTAACATACAGAGCTTTTGAAAGTCCATTACGGAAGACGGTAAACAGCAGGAGGGTGCCGGAGGGGCTGTGATGCTGGGTCATCCAAGATCTAATGTATACAGATGGTCCAGGGATGCAGAAGAAACGGGGCACATACCAAGGAGACTTGATCACTGAAACAACCTCCTGTTTCCAGGCTCTTCTAATCATTTAGTGGAGCAAGTATCAATTTCAGCAGATCTCATAGAGTCCACAGAGGAAATGGGCTCATTTTCCCATCTGTGGGCCAGCACTGGGGCTGAGATCTGCACCCTTACTTGAGCCCCCTGGGGTGGAGTCAGGAGCTAGCGGGTAATGGTTATTGCTTGGGGATGATGGCTGGGAACATGGAATCTGGGGGCAGACATACCTGGCTTCCAGACCTTGGCTGTCAAATTACTGACTTCTGGCGAGTTGTTTGACTTCTCCAAGTTTGTTTTTTCATCTGTGAAGTTCACATAGTACTTCCTCCCAAGACTGTCAAAAGAATTAGTGGTACATGTGGAGTCCTTTTGCCAGAGCCTGACTGTGTGCACGCAGACACTTGAGCTGCCCATATTCCCACTACTACTTGGCTTTGATTTGGGTGGGGGAGGTTACCCAAAGCCTACCCTTGGAAGAGCGCTCCTGGCTGTGGCTCAGGGCAGGCACGGCATCTTCTTACCTTTGCTGTCCTGGCAGCTAGCACATGAAAGGAACTGCATGACCTTGAGCAAGCTGCTTAAACAGCGTTTTGTTTTCTCATCTACCACCCGAGTCGGGCTGAGTGGTAAATGAGGTTGAGCTTGGGGGGCACCTACAATGGTGCTTATTCCCTCTCCTTATTCCTAAACAAAGAACAAGAAACACCAATCCAGGGACTTCCCTGGTGGTCCAGTGGTAAAGAATCCACCTTGCAGCACAAGGGATGCGGGTTCAATCCCTGGCTGGGGAACTGAGATCCCACATGCCGCAGGGCAACTAAGCCCGCGTGCCACAACTACTGAGCTTGAGCACCTCAACTAGAGCCCGCGTGCCACAAACTACAGAGCCCACGCACCCTGGAGCCTGCGTGCCACAACTGGAGAGAAGCCTGCGCTCTGCAATGAAGAGCTCGTGTGCCCCAGTGAAAGATCCCGCTTGCTGCAACTAAGACCCGACGCAGCCAAAAATAAATAAAATAAAATAAAATAAAATAAATAATAAATAAATCTTAAAAAAAAACCCTTTCTATCATTCTACTTTAAAAAAAAGAAAAAGAAACACCAATCCAGAGCCATTGTTGGCTGTACTTTGCTGTACCCTGATACTCAGAGCTCTGAATGTTTACTCAAGCTGACAAGAAGCTGCCTGGGTGACACCTCCTGGTGGGTATTTCCAGATGGAGACAGTACCCTCTTTGTTGCCTGCAGGAGTTGAGAAGATGCACTCTCCTCCTCCTGATTACCTTGCCACACCATTGATGGGATTTGGGAATTAGTTTGGGGCCTCCCACTCTGTATTCGATTGAATTGCAGAGATTTAATCTCACCGGTGTTAAAAAAGAAAAGACAGAGTAACAGGCATTAAATTAAGCTCCTGCACTTTTGCCAAGAACCCTCCACCCCCACCAGACCTCAGGGATTTACTTCCTTCTCTAATGCCCAAAGAGATTACTACTCTACTAGTTTTTCTAAACTGAAATGGAACAGCCATTCTTATCTCGGGGATTTCACTAGGTGCTGATGAGAACTGAGCAAAATCCCAGGAAGGCACTGGCTCTTCCAGGTGCACTAGAGGCAATGTGGGTGGGGTTGCCTAATAATATCCTCCCTAAACCGTGTGTTTACCAGCAGTTCGTCGGCTGCTCTATTTCTGATCCTTCCCAGGACTTTTTTCTTCCTCTTTCGCTGTTCTCTTGGCTACCGCTCGATGATTTGCTTTGCAGTCCTGTCATTTCACAAAATCTTACTTCTGGAAAAGGATTAGAAAAATTACACAGTGTTGCTGCTACTTAACATTCAGGAAATGCAGCATCCACACACAAGTTACCAATCATACTTACCAGATGGTAACTGTATCTTTTCACTAGAAAGTGAGCCACAAACATTGAAACTCATCACCAACACATTTAAATTCACATCCATTTTCAATGTGACATCCTTAATGAGTTGGTATAATGAAAATCAGTATTTTATCCCTATATTGTTAACTATTTGTAACAATAATGCTACAATAACGCAGACTTGATATTTTTTAAATTGTCATGAAACAAAATCTCACCACAACCTACAATTCTGATATACTCTGTACCTAAATATATTTTTTCAATACTTCAGAGTTCTATATTCAGAATGGGCTAATGGAAATGGCACATGGCAGGAAGAATAAAAATCTTGCAGCTGATGATGGTGTCTATATACTTTTTTAGCACCAGTGCTTAAGCTTAGTGGTTACTTTTTGATCAACTATTTCCCTAAAAAAACTTTAAGATCAACTAGTTCTCTCTTATTGGACTTGTGTTAGGAGGCAACTGAAGCCCACGGGGGTGGAGTAAGTTCCTGATGTGATAACAGCAGAGCCAGAGAGCCTTGCCTCCCGAGTCCCCGGTCTAGATTTCAGTCCACCTAACACTCCCCAAAGATCTCTGAGTTTTGGCCTTAGCTGGTTGTCAATAAATTAAATGGCAAGCCTGGCTAGTTTGGTTTCTGTGCACTGAATGAGTGAAGAATGGTTGCTAATGGGCTGAATTGTGTCCCACCCAAAATCCATGTTTAAGTCCTAACCACTAGGACCTCAGATTGTGACTGTGTTTGGAGAGAAGACCTTTAAAGAGGTAATTAAGGTAAAATGAGGTTTCTGAATTAATGGGCCCTGATTCAATATGACTGGCTAGGACACAGACAACACACAGAGGGATGACCATATGTGAGGACACAGCAAGAAGGCAGCATTCTGCATGCCAAGGAAAGAGGCCGCAGAAGAAACTGTCCCTGGTGACATCTTGATTTTGGACTTTTACCTTCCAGAATTGCGAGAAAATAAATTTCCACTATTTAAGCCACACAGTCTGTGGCTTTTTTTTTTTTTTTTTTTAATGGCAACCCTAGCAAATACAGTGGTCCAGACTGAAGGAAAATGTAGAACTCACATTATACTTTTCTTTATAATAGAGACACTATGTTATTAAGTAGGGCTCATTTATCCTAAGGATACAGTGGAATCTCATGGAACCAGAGTGGAATGCTGATGGCCTCAGAAATGCATTGGAGGGACTTCCCTGGTGGCGCAGTGGTTAAGAATCCACCTGCCAATGCACGGGACATGGGTTTGAGCCCTGGTCCGGGAAGATCTCACATGCCGCGGAGCAACTAAGCCCATGCGCCACAACTACTGAGCCTGAGCTCTACAGCCCACGAGCCACAACTACTGAGCCCGCATGCCACAACTACTGAAACCTGTGCACCTAGAGCCCGTGCTCCGCAACAACAGAAGCCAGCACAATGAGAAGCCCGCGCACCGCAACAAAGACCCAATGCAGTCAAAAATAAATAAATAAATAAATTTATTAAAAAAAAAAAAAAAAGAAATGCATTGGACCCAGGGCCTGGAGCATTGTCAAGATTCTGTTTTCATCTCTGCTTTTCATTGTGTATCTGCTTCAGTTTTGTTTTGTTTTGTTTTTTAAATCCATCCCAATTTCCAATTCCTGGGGGAGAGAATGATTGGCCCAGCTTGAGTGAGGGACTCACCCCTGGTCTAAGAGTCATGTTAGAAATGACTGTTAGAGGGAGGCAGAGTCACATGGCACACCATGGCCCTCACAGCCCTGTGGAGGGCTTCCCTGGTGGCACAGTGGTTAAGAACCCACCTGCCAATGCAGGGCACACGGGTTCGAGCCCTGGTCCGGGAAGATTCCACATGCCGCGGAGCAACTAAGCCCGTGCGCCACAACTACTGAGTCTGCGCTCTAGAGCCCGCAAGCCACAACTGCTGAAGCCCACAGGCCTAGAGCCCGTGCTCCGCAACAAGAGAAGCCACTGCAACGAGAAGCCCATGCACTACAACGAAGAGTAGCCCCCGCTCGCCGCAACTAGAGAAAGCCTGCGTGCAGCAACAAAGACCCAACGCAGCCAAAAATAAATAAAAATAAAAATAAAAAAGCCCTGTGGAGACAAAGGAGGCGTTCTCAGGAAAGGAGCTCACCAGACTATGGAATAAGTCCTGTGCAGCATGGAGGGTCTGTCTCCTCTCAAGGGCAATGGGGAGGCAAATATGTGATGCTCAGTGTGCTAAAGCAGAATGGCCGATGTATTAACAGTTTGGCTACAGATAGCAAAATTAAGGCAAGAGCAGTGCAAGACCTCATTCAGACCAAGGACTGCTTGCAGTCTTATGGCTGTTTCCCAACTGAGGATGAGAGAAAGAAGAGATGACAACAATGTTGATTAGCAGCCTGTCAAAGTATGTGCACTCATCAGGTAGAAAAAGTTGATTGGTGATCAATTGGAATTCCATTATAGAAATGGTGCAGAATGTTTATAATCTAAAAAATAATGTACAATGAAACATAACAGGAAGCCAGACTAGTCTCTGGTTTCATACATATTAGGGAAAGTAAAATCATTACTTTCTGAGAGGAAGAGGGGGCAGAGATTAAATAATGCTTTTTGTTCTGGAGAAGAGGTTATGTATGGGAAATACAGCAAAAACAAATTTTCAAATAAATCGGAATCAGACAAAAGTGGTTACCAGCCTGAATTAGCATGGGAAAGGGCATCCTCACAACTGTCACAGCACCTTGCTTTTGCTCACGTTACCCCTTCTTCTTCCACCTGGTACCCAGGCCTGAAGCCCCTGCTTAGGCTATCTCCTCTGTAACACCTACCCTGACTGACCACACAATTGGGCATTTTATTTTTCTGAAACTGTTTTGTGGACATTGTGTTCCCCCTATAGACTAAACCTCCTTAGGATGAAGGCCCATATGATATTCCCCACTTTCTCTTAAAGGGCCTGACACACCTTTAATGAACATTTGTTGCCTGACTAGTTGTCACCAGCTGAACAGAAAATGGTCAGAAATATGCTTGCTGGGCTCAAGTAATCTTAGAATAATCAGAGAAGAAAGAGAAACATCCAGGTATGTTCCTTTTAAGATAAAAACTTTATTTTACAATTATATAAAGCTGCTTTACATTAAGCACAAACAATCGATTTACTTTGTATAGAAACAAAATACCTTTTCATCTGCAAAAAATCAAGTTTTGCTGTATATAAAACTAACATGTGCACATTGTGCTTAAACTGCAAAGTCTGTACAGCTTTACAAAGGACTACCCTTCAGAAGGGCATCCAGTAAACACTTTATTGCATATTTAACACATGGTCTATAACCCACATGTACAATGGAAGAGAAACAAGAAAAACAATTAAAAGGAGGATGAAAATAGCAGCTTTCAGTGAAAGTTTGCACACCGACAAAGAAAAAGGTCTGCCACATCTGTAGAGTTGTGCTTGTGTGTCATTTTTGTACTTGCTCACATACACTGGATGGTTTTTGGATGAAGCCTTTATGTACAATAACTCTGAAAGGGTCAAACCTGACCTTCATCTGGAAACTTTTGGCTGGTTTTATAACTGAAGTGGCAATAGGTTTAATTTAATATCAAAGCTAACTCAAGGTAAGTGTAAACAACTAATACCCATATTCTTGGAACAAAGAAAAATTTAAAGAAATAAAACAAAACTTTAAAATACCTTCCCCATTCTCGCAAAGCTCAGACTAAATAAACATTTTGCATGATTTAAAATCCTAGAAAACTCCACAGGTGTTTAGGAAGAAAAGTGTGATGGATGGTCTTGGGCAGTGTTTCTCCACATATATCCCCCGGTTCACTTGCATCAGAATTACCTGAACACTTTTTTTAAAAATGCAGATTATCATGCTTCACAGGCCGATTTACTGAATATCTGGAATCGGTACTTCAGTAAAGCTCCCAGGTGATTCTGAGGCATTAGTTTGAGAACCACTGGTTTGTACAGCCAGTGCTGCTACAGGGTCAACTCACCCTCTTTGAAAATTCTGGGATCACAGGAAAAATCAAGTTGCTGTTGCAACGTGGAAGGCAGTGTGAAACCAACAGCAATGAAATAGCAATGCCATTTCTAGATCAAAATGTCTTTCTTTTTTCAGTGGAAAAAGACAGCCACATTGTTAAGGCACTGATATTTGTCACAGAAGCAGTACCATACTGTTTTCATTGATTCCCTCAATCTGAAGTACCAGTATGCAAACACAAGGCAGAAGTCTGGACTGCTCTAAATAATAACAAATACGATGGAGTAAAAACGATTTCCAGATTGGAGAAGGTTTATTTTTGAGCCCTGAAATAAAAAAAGCAGGAGTCCAGATATTCTTGTTGAGACATCTAATGTGTAAGAACTACAAAGGTCAACGGCTAGGGGGAAGCCTAATAACCCACAACTGTTTTGTTGTGGGCAAAATCGACTTGTGGTCACATAAATTGGGAGTTTAAACTTACTTTTCCATGGCCAGTTTAATATTGTCTTCAGTTGTAGATCTTCGTTCCTGCCCCCTTTGCCACTGATACATATATTTTGTACATAGATACGTATGTATTCTCTGGTTTCTAAGTGGTGTTGGTAGGCTGAGTTCAATCAAGATGTAGTGTGCAGGCAGGTGCCCACCTGGCTCTTGATGTGCATTTCATACAGGTCACACACAAACTGCACGGTGTGTGTCAGACTCAGTCCCCTGAAAATATGGGGTCTCATGTTTCCATTCTGTATAAGTTATTGTATTGATTTAGTGTATTGTCATACACTAAAACAAAGACAGCAAAATCAGCCTCCTTCAGTTCTGACCTACTGCCTGAAGTCTTATAGCAGACACTACCCAGGGTAGAGGGCTATGATACCTATTTATGTGAGGTATAAAACCAAAATAAAGGTCTGATTACACATGTACAGCTAATGCAGTAGCATCACTTTTATCCAATAGCTGAAATAATTTAAAGTTAAAATTGCAAAGGAAAAACACTGATGCACAAAAGGCAATAGTTTGGAAAGTTGTCAACCAAGAATGATCTAAGTAGAAAAAAAAAAAAACCTGCTACAAAACCTTATAATATCTGACCTAGTAATTTTCTTTAAAGGGGAAAAAAAATCTTAAAAAGACAGTGGTAGTGGACTTATCAAAATTACTACCTCCTCTCCAAATTTAGGTTTATAATAAAAATTCCCAAATGTCCCCCCAACATAGAAAAAACTCTCTAGCATAGTCTGAAATGAAATACAAAATTCTAGATAGTGACAAAAAGAAACCACCACAATGGGGGTAGAGGAGGGATAGAATGATTATCAAACCTTTACTGATTGTAGATCAAGTTTCATAAAACAGATAACATTTCTGTAATTTCTTGTGCAGTCAACAAGTTTCATTTTAGTTGTGCTTACATTATATAACTGTGAAGCCTGAACACTGGTTGTGTTTTTAATTTACACGTTTCAAGAAAACCATAAATTCAAAATATTCTCCATATATAACAAATTGAACAAATCCAACAAATGTTCATTCACTCCCAAAAAATTAACATATAGAAAAGAAACATCATTTTTAAAGTTGCACAGTCCACTATTCAGGCTACAAGTACATATTTACTGTATTACAGCACATTATATTTTTAAAGTCTGCTTTCAACATAAACATAAATAATCACATTTTAAAAGAGCCCCATACTAAGTTTGCAGGCAAGTGCTGGACAGTTGGCCAGTAAGAGCTACTTACCATTGTCTTTCCCAAACCGAAAGGACTGGACTATCTGTGGAACTATCTGTATAGGGTGATAAGCAAGGCCAAGTTAAACATTTTCATTCACCCATTGACTAAACACTTTTCTGCTCCAAATGCCACCTCCATTTCTAAACACCCAACTCATCGAATGCAATTATCTCAGAAGACTGGTTTTAAGGATCATTTATCACTTTGATGTAATCCACAAAAACCTAGTATACAACCTTTTAAAATGTGCCTATGCTCTGCTGACAGAGAGCCCGTAGTTTTTGTGTACAGCAGAGGCTGAAATATGATTTTGGTTCTGAGCTCTAGTTGTGCTTTGCCCTGCTGCCTTTAAGGTAGCTTTTCCACCTCTTGACAAATTCTTTGAAGATTGGGGACTCATCAATGGTGCTGAGTAGCTGCAGTTGATTGATGTGGGTGGTGTGATAGTCCCAGCGGGCCAGGTTGGGGGCAATGCCAAGCATGAAGTGCCGGAGGTCATAGATGGTTCCTGAGCCAGTGTCGTACAAGGGGAGCATGGCTTTAAGGGATTCCATGCCACGCTCATACAAGGACCTCGCTTCTTTCCCGAGTTTTTCCCCTGCAGTTTCTTTTAAGTCATACAGCCCAATTAAAGAATACATAAAGCCATTTAAAACAAAAGAGCTAGGTGTGGTTGGATATTCTTCATACCAGTCATGTTTATTCATAAACACAGCTTTAACTCCATGCTGCTCTGACAGAAATTTGTAAGGGGCTGTTGCCCTTAAAGCTGAATTGAGGAATACATGGTCTTTTGTTAAGAGATAGGCCCTGACTAATGTAGAAATGGCTTGCCCTTGGGCCATGGCAGAGTACCACCCTGGCTCTAAAGACTTGAACCCTTCCCCTAACTTACGGGTCACCATAATTGGCCAGCCACCTTTCTCATCCTGGTTCCTCACCAACCAATCACTGGCAGCAAAGAATGCGGCCATGTGGGCTGTGGTAGAGATGGTAATGTTGTCGAGGAAGCCTTTCCCTTTTGCAATCAACCTAACTACCTTCTTGGGCATTATTTTGGTTGGCTTGACAGCTTTTGTATTGGAAAGACCCACTCCTTTCCGGAGGTCAGTGACCAGGTCCCTGGTAACCGTGCTCCATGAAGTTCTGGGCCCAATGCCATAGTATATGTCTCTTTCTTTAAAAGCAATTAGCTGGGTATTTGAGACATAATGTACAGTGAAGAGCTGATTCTTTTCTGTGGTCTCCAGAACCACAGACACACTTCCGTTTGTTAAGAACTTGAGGTCAAATGAAATAATAAAATCTTTTGTGTTCCCCAGTTGCAAGGATACACCATCACTGGTTTCTGTAGGGGGAAAATATACCAAAAAAGACTGGTTAGACTAGAAGCTCTTTGTATTTAAAAGTTACTTGCAATTCATCCTTGACAATCACTGACCATACAAAATTAATACTTCAATTTTTTTTTTTTTTTAGCCTAGCTTTATTTATTTATTTATTTATGGCTGTGTTGGGTCTTCGTTTCTGTGCGAGGGCTTTCTCTAGTTGCGGCGAGTGGGGGCCACTCTTCATCGCGGTGCACGGGCCTCTCACTAGCGCGGCCTCTCTTGTTGCGGAGCACAGGCCCCAGACGCGCAGGCTCAGTAATTGTGGCTCACGGGCCCAGTTGCTCCGTGGCATGTGGGATCTTCCCAGACCAGGGCTCGAACCCGTGTCCCCTGCATTGGCAGGCAGATTCTCAACCACTGCGCCACCAGGGAAGCCCACTTCAATATTTTATATGTCAGATTTTTAAAAAAATTTTTATTTTTACTAAGTTAACCATAAACAGATGACAACTGTTGAGTCCGTGATGGCTTGTGAGCATCAGGGCAAAGCTCTTACCTTTTGGCCTGTCTAGTTTACATTAGAGGGGCTAATGGCCTTAGCAGATAGCTAAGGTACTGTGGTCAAACTGCCTTTTCTAGATCAAATACTGGCTGACCAATAATCAATGACTGTCTAGTATACCCATTCTACAAAAAGAAGAAATATAGCCAAAAGCTGGCTCAGCACATAATATTACAAAAAAGAGCCTAGAAGAAAAGAACAGTTAAGACATGAATTAAAAAAAAAATTTTTTTTTTTTTTTTTTGGCTGTGCTGCGTGGCTTGCGGGATCTTAGCTCACCAACCAGGAATAGAACCTGGGCCACCAGCTGTGGAAGCATGGAGTCCTAACCACTGGACCACCAGGGAATTCCCTAAAAAATTTTTATTTACTTAATATTTAGTAAGTATTTACTATGTTCTAAGTGCTTTACACATATTAACTCATTTAGTCATTATAACACTTACAAGAGTAGTGCTATTATTACTCTTACTTTATGAATGATGAACAGAGACACAGAAGTTAAGTAACTTGCCTAAGGTACAAAGAGTTGAACACAGGTTGTCTAGTCTGGCTGTATGATACATGCTCTGAATCACCAATTGATGTTGAAAATGATAGGTTTGTTTTCAGATATTCATTGGAATTGTGAATAAATTCTGGAAATTAAGCAATCGGCTCATGTAGTCAACAAAAAGTGAGGAATACTGGGGGAGGCTCTGGAGTTAAAACAAACAAACTTTGTTTGGATTCTCACTTCATCACTTACTAGCTTTGAGATGTTCAACAAGATACACCTATTTGAGCCTCAGTTTCTTCACGTGTTAAGTAGAAATAATATTACTTTGCAAGGTAACTGTGAGGATTAAAAAAAAAGGATAGTGGCTTGGAACATAGTATAAAATGATGATGATGATGATGATGATTCTGAAGCCAGTGGTTTCAGAGGCTGATAAAATAGCAGAGCTGTTTTATTTGGCAGATCGTCAAATAGGAAATTTCTCTTGCATGTCTACAGTACAATGATGGTTGACTCTCAGAAAGTTGACTTCTACCAAGAAAAGAAACTGAGCATATTAAAACCAAACAGTAGCAGCAGCAGGAAGATGAAGAGGAAGAGGAAGAAGAAGAAAAAGAGAAAGAAAAACAACAAAAATATATGTAGCACAAATTTTATAACATTAAAGGTAAATGTGAATATCTTGGTCTATACAGAGCTTAAATCTTTTTTTTTTTTTCCTCCCTCCCGCATCTCCCTCCCTCCCACCCTCCCCATCCCACCCCCCCAGGCGGTCACAAAGCACTGAGCTGATCTCCCTGTGCTATGCCGCTGCTTCCCACTAGCTATCTATTTTACATTTGGTAGTGTATATATGTCCATGACACTCTCTCACCCTGTCACATCTCACCCCTCCCCCTCCCCATATCCTCAAGTCCATTCTTTAGTAGGTCTGTGTCTTTATTCCCATCTTGCCATTAGGTTCTTCATGACCTTTTTTTTTTTTTTTTCCTTAGATTCCATATATATGTGTTAGCATACTGTATTTGTTTTTCTCTTTCTGACTTACTTCACTCTGTATGACAGACTCTAACTCCATCCACCTCATTACAAATACCTCCATTTCATTTCTTTTTATGGCTGAGTAATATTCCATTGTGTATATGTGCCACATCTTCTTTATCCATTCATCCGATGATGGACACTTAGGTTGCTTCCATGTCCTGGCTATTGTCAATAGAGCTGCAATGAACATTTTGGTACATGACTCTTTTTGAACTATGGTTTTCTCAGGGTAAATGCTCAGTAGTGGGATTGCTGGGTCATATGGTAGTTCTATTTTTAGTTTTTTAAGGAACTTCCATACTGTTCTCCATAGTGGCTGTATCAATTTACATACCAACCAACAGTGCAAGAGGGTTCCCTTTTCTCCACACCCTCTCCAGCATTTATTGTTTGTAGGTTTTTTGATGATGGCCATTCTGACCGGTGTGAGATGATATCTCATTGTAGTTTTGATTTGCATTGCTCTAATGATTAATGATGTTGAGCATTCTTTCATGTGTCTGTTGGCCATCTGTATATCTTCTTTGGAGAAATGTCTATTTAGGTCTTTGGCCCATTTTTGGATTGGGTTGTTTGTTTTTTTGTTATTGAGCTGCATGAGCTGCTTGTATATCTTGGAGATTAATCCTTTGTCAGTTGCTTCATTTGCAAATAGTTTCTCCCATTCTGAGGGTTGTCTTTTGGTCTTGTTTATGGTTTCCTTTGCTGTGCAAAAGCTTTTAAGTTTCATTAGGTCCCATTTGTTTATTTGTGTTTTTATTTCCATTTCTCTAGGAGCTGGGTCAAAAAGGATCTTGCTGTGATTTATGTCATAGAGTGTTCTGCCTATGTTTTCCTCTAAGAGTTTGATAGTGTCTGGCTTTACACTTAGGTCTTTAATCCATTTTGAGTTTATTTTTGTGTATGGTGTCAGGGAGTGTTCTAATTTCATACTTTTACATGTACCTGTCCAATTTTCCCAGCACCACTTATTGAAGAGGCTGTCTTTTCTCCACTGTATATGCTTGCCTCCTTTATCAAAGATAAGGTGACCATATGTGCGTGGGTTTATCTCTGGGCTTTCTATCCTGTTCCATTGATCTATATTTCTGTTTTTGTGCCAGTACCAAACTGTCTTGATTACTGTAGCTTTGTAATATAGTCTGAAGTCAGGGAGCCTGATTCCTCCAGCTCCATTTTTCGTTCTCAAGATTGCTTTGGCTATTCGGGGTCTTTTGTGTCTCCATACAAATTGTGAAATTTTTTGTTCTAGTTCTGTGAAAAATGCCATTGGTAGTTTGATAGGGGTTGCATTGAATCTGTAGATTGCTTTGGGTAGTAGAGTCATTTTCACAATGTTGATTCTTCCAATCCAAGAACATGGTATATCTCTCCATCTATTTGTATCATCTTTAATTTCTTTCATCAGTGTCCTATAATTTTCTGCATACAGGTCTTTTGTCTCCTTAGGTAGGTTTATTCCTAGATATTTTATTCTTTTTGTTGCAATGGTAAACGGGAGTGTTTTTTTAATTTCACTTTCAGATTTTTCATCATTAGTATATAGGAATGCAAGAGATTTCTGTGCATTAATTTTGTATCCTGCTACTTTACCAAATTCATTGATTAGCTCTAGTAGTTTTCTGGTGGCAGTTTTAGGATTCTCTATGTATAGTATCATGTCATCTGCAAACAGTGACAGCTTTACTTCTTCTTTTCCGATTTGGATTCCTTTTATTTCTTTTTCTTCTCTGATTGCTGTGGCTAAAACTTCCAAAACTGTGTTGAATAATAGTGGTGAGAGTGGGCAACCTTGTCTTGTTCCTGATCTTAGTGGAAATGGTTTCAGTTTTTCACCATTGAGGACAATGTTGGCTGTGGGTTTGTCATATATGGCCTTTATTATGTTGAGGAAAGTTCCCTCTATGCCTACTTTCTGCAGGGCTTTTATCATAAATGGGTGTTGAATTTTGTCGAAAGCTTTCTCTGCATCTATTGAGATGATCATATGGTTTTTCTCCTTCAATTTGTTAATATGATGTATCACGTTGATTGATTTGCGTATATTGAAGAATCCTTGCATTCCTGGAATAAACCCCACTTGATCATGGTGTATAATCCTTTTAATGTGCTGTTGGATTCTGTTTGCTAGTATTTTGTTGAGGATTTTTGCATCTATGTTCATCAGTGATATTGGCCTGTAGTTTTCTTTGTTTGTGACATCTTTGTCTGGTTTTGGTATCAGGGTGATGGTGGCCTCGTAGAATGAGTTGGGGAGTGTTCCTCCCTCTGCAATATTTTGGAAGAGTTTGAGAAGGATAGGTGTTAGCTCTTCTCTAAATGTTTGATAGAATTCGCCTGTGAAGCCATCTGGTCCTGGGCTTTTGTTTGTTGGAAGATTTTTAATCACAGATTCAATTTCAGTGCTTGTGATTGGTCTGTTCATATTTTCTATTTCTTCCTGGTTCAGTCTCGGTAGGTTGTGCATTTCTAAGAATCTGTCCATTTCTTCCAGGTTGTCCATTTTATTGGCATAGAGTTGCTTGTAGTAATCTCTCATGATCGTTTGTATTTCTGCAGTGTCAGTGGTTACTTCTCCTTTTTCAGTTCTAATTCTATTGATTTGAGTCTTCTCCCTTTTTCTCTTGATGAGTCTGGCTAATGGTTTATCAATTTTGTTTATCTTCTCAAAGAACCAGCTTTTAGTTTCATTGATTTTTGCTATTGTTTCCTTCATTTCTTTTTCATTTATTTCTGATCTGATCTTTATGATTTCTTTCCTTCTGCTAGCTTTGGGGTTTTTTTGCTCTTCTTTCTCTAATTGCTTTAGGTGCAAGGTTAGGTTGTTTATTCGAGATGTTTCCTGTTTCTTGATGTAGGCTTGTATTGCTATAAACTTCCCTCTTAGCACTGCTTTTGCTGCATCCCATAGGTTTTGGGTCGTCGTGTCTCCATTGTCATTTGTTTCTAGGTATTTTTTGATTTCCCCTTTGATTTCTTCAGTGATCACTTCGTTATTAAGTAGTGTATTGTGTAGCCTCCATGTGTTTGTATTTTTTACAGATCTTTTCCTGTAATTGATATCTAGTCTCATAGCGTTGTGGTTGGAAAAGATACTTGATACGACTTCAATTTTCTTAAATTTACCAAGGCTTGATTTGTGACCCAAGATATGATCTATCCTGGAGAATGTTCCATGAGCACTTGAGAAAAATGTGTATTCTGTTGTGTTTGGGTGGAATGTCCTATAAATATCAATTAAGTCCATCTTGTTTAATGTATCATTTAAAGCTTGTGTTTCCTTATTTATTTTCATTTTGGATGATCTGTCCATTGGTGAAAGTGGGGTGTTAAAGTCCCCTACTATGATTGTGTTACTGTCGATTTCCCCTTTTATGGCTGTTAGTATCTGCCTTATGTATTGAGGTGCTCCTATGTTAGGTGCATAAATATTTACAATTGTTATACCTTCCTCTTGGATCGATCCCTTGATCATTATATAGTGTCCTTCTTTGTGTCTTGTAATAGTCTTTATTTTAAAGTCTATTTTGTCTGATATGAGAATTGCTACTCCAGCTTTCTTTTGATTTCCATTTGCATGGAATATCTTTTTCCATCCCCTCACTTTCAGTCTGTATGTGTCTCTAGGTCTGAAGTGGGTCTCTTGTAGACAGCATATATATGGGTCTTGCTTTTGTATCCATTCAGCCAGTCTGTGTCTTTTGGTGGGAGCATTTAATCCATTTACATTTAAGGTAATTTTCGATATGTATGTTCGTATTCCCATTTTCTTAAATATTTTGTGTTTGTTATTGTAGATGTTTTCCTTCTCTTGTGTTTCTTGCCTAGAGAAGTTCCTTTAGCATTTGTTGTAAAGCTGGTTTGGTGGTGCTGAACTCTCTCAGCTTTTGCTTTTCTGTAAAGGTTTTAATTTCTCCATCAAATCTGAATGAAATCCTTGCTGGGTAGAGTAACCTTGGTTGTAGGTTTTTCTCCTTCATGACTTTAAGTATATCCTGCCACTCCTTTCTGGCTTGCAGAGTTTCTGCCGAAAGATCAGCTGTTAACCTTACGGGGATTCCCTTGTGTGTTATTTGTTGTTTTTCCCTTGCTGCTTTTAATATGTTTTCTTTATATTTAATTTTTGACAGTTTGATTAATATGTGTCTTGGCGTGTTTCTCCTTGGATTTATCCTGTATGGGACTCTCTGTGCTTCCAGGACTTGATTAACTATTTCCTTTCCCATATTAGGGAAGTTTTCAACTATAATCTCTTCAAATATTTTCTCAGTCCCTTTCTTTTTCTCTTCTTCTTCTGGGACCCGTATAATTCGAATGTTGGTGCGTTTAATGTTGTCCCAGAGGTCTCTGAGACTGTCCTCAGTTCTTTTCATTCTTTTTTCTTTATTCTGCTCTGCAGTAGTTATTTAAATCTTTTTAAAATTTATTTAATTAATTAATTTATTTGGGCTGCATTGGCCTTCATTGCTGCACGTGGGCTTTCTCTAGTTGCGATGAGCAGGGGCTACTCTTCGTTGCGGTGCACGGGCTTTTTTTTCCATTGCAGTGGCTTCTCTTGTTGTGGAGCACGGGCTCTAGGCGCGTGGGCTTCAGTAGTTGCGGCACATGTGCTCAGTAGCTGTGGCACACGGGCTTAGTTGCTCAGTGGTATGTGGGATCTTCCCGGAACAGGGCTCGAACCCATGTCCCCTGCATTGGCAGGCGGATTCTTAACCATTGCACCATCAGAGCTTAAATCTTAAAAACACATTCACATGTATTATCTCATTTGTTCCTTACAATAATCTTCTGAGGCTGGTAGAGCAGGAATTACTGCTTCCATTTTAGAGATGAAGATATGGAGGCTTTGCAAGGGTAAAAGGTTTGCCCAAAGCCGAATGCTAACTAGTGGTAGAGCAGGGACTAGAAACCAGGGTTCCTGGGTCTAAGCTCAAAGATTGTGAGAAAGACATGATATTGGAAATACCATCCTCATGAGAATAACCAGTGGAAGAATTATTTCTCTTAAACATAGCTATAGAATCAGATCTACTTTAAGGCGTCCTTGAGGAAATCTTGGGTGCTCCTTATTGGAGCAATGATTGGGAATGTGAACTGATGATAGTGTATACAGTGTGATTAGCTTGGACAGTATTATCACCATGTTGAGCTGATCATTTAACTCTTCCAACACTGGACTCTACCAGTGTGGATATAACTGACCCAAGGCTCTTAATTACTTCATTTGATGGAATAGACAATTACGGAAGTTGTGTTGAGAATGAGAACATCTTGCTAGATGTATGATGCTTTGAGTGACTTTTTAAAAAGTGATTTCAGAAGTATATTTCTAACACAGTAAAAATCCATTTTATCTGGAGAAATGTCAACATGCAACCTCTCTCTTAGCTGGCATTTTCCTGTATCTATAGTAAATGGAATCTGATGCTCAGTACAACGTACTTGATGTTTCAGGATGTTTCGCAGGATTCTGAATTGACTTATGAATTACTCAAGATTCAATTATATTCAGCAGAGGCTATCTTGAGTGCTACTTATTTTTTTATTCTTATGGTAATGCCTCATTAATCAGACAACACTGTTAACTATGGCATCCATTCTCACCACCATCTTCAGAAGTCCAAATGGGAGAAAGTTGAAGAATTATATTTTCTTCTCAGAATTCCATTCTAATTTTTACTTTATGTATACAAATCTAATGAAATGATATAGTTCGATCAATCACCTTATGTTTCAATGTAACAGATTACGTAGTTCAAAGAACTCAGTAATGAATGATGTCATTTAACACCACCAGAGGGGGTTACTGAGCCACAGAGGAGAAGTGACAAAGATGTCGCAATCCCCAATTTAAATCAATCCACAATCATATGAGACAGGTCTTTTAATTCCTATTTTATAGATGTACAGAGAGGTTAAATATCCTGTCTACGTCACTCAGAAGGGTCTGAATGGTAGCAACTGGGACATGACTGTGGTTGTGGCAACCACTTTGGAAATATACCAGGCAAAATTTTGAGCTCTACTGGAGAGTCCTAAGCTATCTGGAGACCTGTGCTTTAAATCTACTAATAGAAAGTTTCGAGCTTCCTGTCGCTTGAAATCCATGACTCCTCTCTCTGACCAGTTATTCCCAGGAGTCACTATAAGTGTCTATTTTTGGTATATGTGGTACATATAAATGTATTTTAGGCAACAAAGGATGATAAACACTTAAGAATAGTCTTTAAATTAATGTTTCCACACATAACATGAACTGTTATTAATCAACAGGTTTACTATGTGGAGTGAGAAGAGGCCTTACTCAGAACCTCAAGGAACAGAGAGACAAGGATCAGGCAGAAGAAAAGTTCATAAGAAGCCTCAGAAGGAATGGCTACACAGAGAGGGGAAAGTGAGGTCATGGAAATGAAGTGAAGAGAGTGCTTGGGAAAGGGAAAGCTAATTTAATAAAGCAGGACAGGTATAAAGTTTCAATTCATTCAATTTTAAAATTAGGTAGAAGGAAAAAAAACATTCTTCAACAAACAAAACAATAAAAAATATGCTGCAGACCCATGTTATGGTTTTTCCCTCTAGATAATCTTATTTCCTTTCAGGGAAAAAAATTCAAGGCCAAAAAGGAAAAAGACCAACAGCATGTAGCCTCTGGTCTTCCAGAGCCTCACTTCACTTAGGCCTATGCTTTTATGCACAAGTTCCAATTTCTTCTCATCAATGATTCTCTGAATTTATCTCCCAAGAAGACTATATCATCTAAAAAGCCTCATTTCCCATTCCTACGTTTCAATAAACGTCTCACCTTTTTGATTTCCTTCTCCTGCTCTGAGCAACAACTCCAACTAACTCTCCCTCATATACTTGTATCAAATGCAACTCCAGACACATCCAAGATATCAAAACAAGCACCACATTCTTAGGTAGCACACTCCTACCAACAGAGAGTTCCAATTGTGAGTAGCTAGTGTGCCACTGGCTGAATGTCTGTCACAGACAGTTCTCTCCTCCATATGCTTAAACCCACCTTGGGAAGTAGTTTCATCTCCGGTTGCTGGCTGCAGAATGAAGGGTTAAAGTGAAGGCCCTTCACTTAGTATGAGGAGACCTATTGTTTGTATTAACCAGGGTACCCAAAAGTGCACAATGAAATCTATTGCTCTGAATAGGGCAGAGTTCAAGAGATGGTTCTAGAAAACCTCCCAGCACTTGAGGAGATCGAGATGAGGGCTGCTGTTTTCCACCCTAATCCAGACTACATTATTAATCAGTGTGAAGATAAGCCCTCTAGATGCAACCAAAATCAAATGTCCTTTTTAGTCTAATAATTTCCCGCTATAAATCATAAGCTAAATATTCTTAAACATCTCTATGTACTTTCTCACCCAGCCAAGCCTGTTGTTTTACAATAAGCAAAGATGCTCTATGTACTGGAATATCACAGAATGCCATAGGATAAAAGAAGTTTTAGTCACAGAATAAAAAGTAAAGGTCACCACCCATTATTTGCATTGCATTAAGCCCTCATAAATCCATTACTTAAGGCCATCTAGAATGAGTAGATTTGTACTGCTGTTTTCAAGGTCTGTGAATTACACAGTTATCAGTAAAGGACAAGGACAGAATACAGAAAAGGTCTTATAACCTTTTCTTTTTATTTACCAACTGGCAAGGTTGGTGGGAGGGAGGATGAGTTCTGTTCTTGACAACATTTCCCCCCCCCCCCCCCCCCCCCCGCCGAAAATTAAGCCTGAGGTGCTAACTAAAATTATTCTATTGTCTTTTTAAGTAATGAACTCATTAATTCTCATGGATATTGATTAGTGGAGAGAAATACATTACATCCCAATTAATGGGACCGTCTTAGTAAAAGGGGAAATGTTGCATAAAGTTAATTTGATTTTATAAAAGATTTTATTAATGAAATGCCTTTATATGAAGTTCGAAACAATCTAGTACATTAACAAAATTCAATATAGAAAGCAGGCCTGGTTGGTAATGCTATATTACTTTGAAAAAATAAAAAGCTACTGGTAAAAAATAGGCAAAGGAAAGGATGGCTCTCGCTATAAAGAAAAATTTCTACCTTAATGCAAAATAGTTTAAAAATTAAAGGATGAGTACTGTGCTGAAACATTAAAATAAACTGAGAAACTTTATTCCTGTGGGATCTGGTTCCCTGGAAGGAGAAAGACATCATGCAGTAACCTGGTTCTTGTGGCTTGGCTCTTCATGCAGTAAATATTCCTTATATAACCTTAAATTTTTTAGCTGATCCTTTTTTAGATCTCACTTGGATGACACTATTTGTTTCTTCATATATGTAAATATCAAGCGTCTGCTAATGTGTTTTTTAAAAACCATAAAAACAGTTTTAAGGGAGTATCAGGTGCCATAAATCGACATAAAATTAGCAAACACATATAAAAGCACATCACTCACCTGGAGCAGTGAACTGTTTAACATTGGTGAATCTAGACTTATCAGCCACACTGGCCATAAAGCAGCCCTTTGGCACGGTCCAGTCATTGGGCTTGCTATTTCTGCCCCTGTCTTCTGCTGTTTCATATACCTCTATGTGAGGGGGTTTCTCAGTTAGATTCTTGCTGTAATGACTTAACCCATACTGTGCAATCTGGATTGGGTAGAAATAGCCTTGAGGTCCCCATTGTGTAGATAGAGGTACACCTATAAAACAGAGAAACAAAATAAATAACTATCTGCAGACATTCATAATCCTATTCTGAATACCACTCTTCACTGTTTTACTTCTGGGGGAGTTATAGGGTTATCAGCAACTTTTAAGCTTCCTTATTACACTGTTTTCATAATTACTAAAAACGAATACCAAATTAACCAGAAATGAAAAACAGAACTAAATGCTCATTCACTCTCATTCATTATTTGTTGACAGACAGCAATGCAATGTTGTAGATCATCTTTTTAAGGACTAATTGTTAATGTGTGCTACTTTTGCTCATAGCTACAGATGTCATATTTCATAATTCTGTTTCATACATTCAAGTTTTACACAATTTAAATACATATAGTTAATGTTACCAGCTTTATTCTGGAATATTAAACCTGAAATTTTCTTAACATCTGTACTTAACAGTCAAGTTAATTACATACTAATCTTTCCCTCCGGTGTCAAGATGTGGTCTAGTAACTTTATCATCTGATGGTTAAAAGTATTTGCTTAAGAAGCCAGCTATGACTAGGTAACTTAAAGTATAAACACAGTTTGCAATTCTTTTTCATATCCTTCACATCAAAATGTAACTCTTGAGAACAAAGAGTGCTTTTTTTAAAGAATGAATTAAAGTTGTATATTTAACCGTAGATTCTTGATAAATTCATTAATGGATTACCTCTTGTAAAGTTCTAAGCAAAACTTTTAAATGTTTGGCATTAGTGTTTATTTTAGTAATTTCCTACATGGGAAATACAATAATACCACACTGTACAGAATACTGTATTATTGCATCATGGTGTATGTGTTGAGAGATAAACTCCTATTTGTAGTCCTAAAATAAATTAACAAGCAACAGATGGGCATGGCAGAAACTGGGAACCTACAAAACTATATGTGTTTTGATGTAGTTTCAAAATAGTTTAAGGAATTAGAGACCATATAGGCTAAGAAACCTAGGCTACAGATAAGCTTTTTAACTTCAATATTCTTTCTCCAAGGGTAGATTTTTTTTTTCCAAAATTCAAACAGAATTATTTTCACTTAATAAAAGGAAGGTTTACACTATCTCATTTGATGGGTAATAACTACAGTAATGTGCAATTGGCCTAAGAAGTGATAGACTGATCGATGGAACAGAATAGTAGGCCAGAAACATACTCTGGTAAAGATTTAGAAACATACTCTAGTTTCAAAATATTTTAGTATAACGATAAAGATTGAATCATTGATCAGCGGGGAAAAGAGATTATTCAATAAACGTTAAGGGAAAAAAAATCTAAAATTAGGCCCTGACCTTGTACCATTTGTCAAAATATAAATCAGTTTAGCTGGACTAAAAAGTTAAATATTAAAAAAACCCCATAAAACTATTAGAGAAAATACAGATGAACAGCTGATCATGGCATGGCAAATGATTTTCTAAGCATAAAAGGAAGAATTAAAAAAAAAACCCTAAGTTTAGTAAACAGAACTAAAAATTTCTAAAACTAACAAATCATAAATAAAATGGAGACAGCCAAATTAAAGAAAATATCTTTAACAAATGCAACAAGGTGCTACCACCCTTGCTATACATATAAAAGGTCTCACAAATATATTTTTCTAAAAAACAACATTAATCACATTGAAAAAGGGGGAAAGAACATCAAGCCCATTCTGTAACGGTTAAAAGCATATGAAAAAGATATCTGACCTCACTAGATGCTACAGAAAGCAAATTATGAGATCCCCTTGTAAACAATAGATTAAAAAATAAACTTTCATGATGGCAGGAGTTGGGTGACAGAAGCACCCTTATACTCTGCTATTGGAAGCGTGATTAGGGTCAACCTTCTTGGAAAGTAGTTTGGTAAAATAGATCAACTGATACTATTTGACATGGTAATTTATTTCCTAGGGAACTACTCTGAGAATACAATTAAAACAGCAAATGATTAACTATGAATATCTATACCATTATGTATAATGGCAAAAAAGTGGAAATGACCTAAATGTTCAACTAAAGAGAAAGGTTCCATACATTATTATGGCATGTCCTTATTATGAATATTAGTGATTAAAATATTCAATAACAAGAGGAAATAATCATAATATGTTGAACGAAAAAAGAATACAAAATTGACTATACAGCATGATTCTAATTTGTTTAAAAATGTATACCTACAAAAACAACAAAAAGATTGGAAAAGACATCAAAACATTAACAGTGGTTATGGTTGCTTTTTACTTTTTCTTTAGCATCTAAGCACCTATTAAGCTTATACACTTCTAAAAATTACTGGAAAAAAAAAAGGTTTGGCGATGGATATCTTTCAAGCCTCTAAAAAACGATTACCCTCCTGAACACTGCATAATAAATATCATTATAACTATGTTAAAACATATACCTAGGTATAAAGACCTTCTGAGAATATACAAAAATGGTAATAATTATCTTGAATGGTAAGAATATAAGTGAATTTGCCCCCTTCCTTCTTCTAAACATTCAGTAAAGATATTACAAAAATTAAAATATTAAGATATTAAAATCACTTTCTATAACAAAATGAGAAAAATGAAATAAAACCCAAACTAAGCAATCTTAAAACACACTAAGTTCTTTCCTCTGATTAAATGATATACTTTAAAGTCAAATTCAGTATGGCTTTCTGATCAATCCTAGGTTTGAAATACAAATTCCAAAATGTATTAATTATACCCATAAGGAACCCCCAGGTTTTAAAGACAATGAAAGACAATATGTAATAGACTATGGGAGTTCATGAAGTTCAGAGAAAATGGTATTATGTATTATCTTGTTCTGAGAACTGTAAACCTCCATCCAGGGATGATACCTGGCTAATCTGGTAATAAGACTTGGTACATTGATGGGTCCACTGGATGGTCTGTCTCCCTTTCTCATCTCCTCTCATAGGATATGATAATAACCGTACAGGATAATAACTGTATATTTTAATGCAAAATTTCTGGAGATGCTGTGCCTTGACTTTACTGATGATAATTTTAGTTTCTGGGGCAGGTTAATGGCATAATCCTATTTAATCAGGTATGATCTTACTGTAGCCCTTAAATCACACCATCTAGAAAGTTCAGGTTTAACCTGTTCCTCCCTGTTAAGTCAGAGTGATGAAAGGTCTCTTGATAGTAAGCTATGTAAGTCCTTGCTATATAATTAACACAGTCTCTTATTCCTCAACACAATCAGGACAGAAAAACGCAGTGGAGTAGATGGATACCAACCTTCAACCCCACTTATGCACTTGACTCTGTCTCGGACTTCCACATTGTAGCCTTCAAAGGACATAAATACACCATCAGGGTGATAAGGGGCTCTCTGTGCATAGACTTTGGAATAGCTATGAGAGAATTCAAACCGATCATAGCCATCGTACTGAACCACCTTTCCGTAAACGTCAAAATATTTCTCTACCCAGGTGAATGGAAGAAAGACTTCATTCCCCTCTCGTCTCCCTTTAATTGTGTGTTCATCATTTATGAGACAGTCAATTTCTTCATATTTGAGCCCTAACACCTTGCTTCCCCCATTGCTATTGAAGCCCCCAACAACAGGGGGCGCTTTCTGCTGTTCCTGAGGGAATGCCTCCTCAGAGTGCTTGGCCATGTGGTTCACATCGTTGTTGCTCTCAGACGCTGCTGCTCTTTTTTCTAACGCATCCACTCTGAAGCCACTACTCGAGTGCCGTGGAAACTGGATCGCTTTGTCGCTGGAACACTTATTCCACAAAAGTACTGTGACCAAAGTGAAGAGTGCGCAGATGACAATCAAAGTCTTATAGTTGACCCGAGCTGCCAAGCAACGCATATTCAGACCATACCTATGGAGGCAAGAAGAAAAATTCACACAAAGATGTACTTACTGACATTTTATAGGGTAAGATTTACTTTTTTATACTGAACCACCACATTAGGGCAATTTTATTAACTGCATGTAATCTGATCAGATTTAAAATTGCTAACTCAAACTTTTCAGCAGAGACAAAGAAAAGGCAAGAGGTGCTTCCCCCTCTTAAAATGCTCAGTTAGCACGATCCTCTAAAGAAAAGATTCCCAATCTTTCTCTGTTTGTCGCTCCCTGGGATTCTTAATAATTTTTACATGAAGCCCCTAGGTCAAAAAAAAAACCTATTACTTCCATTTGTGAAGTAGTTGGGCTCAAACAACTTAATACATATTTTTGTCCTAACAACTGAGTAGCTGTTTGAAAAAAATATAACAGGTCATGTCAAGGTCAACACTGACATCCATGTTGCCAAATCCAACAATGAATTTTTAGTGCTCATCCTATGTTACTTCTCAGCAGCATAAAATAGTAAACGATTCTTTCCTTCCTGAAACACTTTCTTCCCAGGACTTCCAGGGCACCATTCTTTCTTGGTTCTCCTTATACCCCAACTGGATGCTCCTCCTAGTCATCTTTGATCATTCCTTCTCATCTCTCTGAACCTTAACGTTGAAATGCCTTAGGGTCCCAGTCCTCAGACCTCTTCCGTATCTCTATTCACTCCCAGGTGATCTCACCCAATCTCATGGCTTTAAATACAATTTATATGTTGACTTTTCCCAAAATTCTATCTCCAGGCCAGACCTTTCTTCAGAACTGCAGGCACATATACCTATGTGCCAATCCAAGAATCAATAACTGACATCTTTATTTGAAGGTCAAATGGACTTCTGAAACATAACATTCAAAATTTAATCCCTAATCCTTCCCTTCAATCTGTTCCTCCTTTACCGCTCAGACCAGAAATATTGACTCCTTTCTTGTTCACCCCATATCCAACCAGTCAGGAAATCCTGTTGTCCCTACCTTCAAATTATACCCAGAATCTAATCACTTTTCACCAACTACACAAGTTACCAACACATCAGAGCCACTGCCATATTTCACCTGGAATATTACAGTGATGTCTAACCTGCTCTCCCTGCTTTTACCCTTGCTCTACTATTCTACCCCAAAGTCTATTCTCAACATAGCAGTCAGAATGATGCTTTTAAATATAAGCCAGATCCTGTCTTTCCAGTCATGATGGGAGAAGAATTTGATGCTGTTGTCCCTACTGGCCATGTGGTGTACCAACCAGTTGTGATTGTACTGTAGGTAGTCCTGGAATGCTAGCTGCTGGGGTGGGAAACATGGAAAATTATGGGTTAGTTATATGTGCAACGTATGGAATATCTCTGCCCACTGAGAGTAAAGAGAGTAGGCTTACTGCTGTTTGCTACAGTAGCTCTGTAATTTATTTTATGGTGTAAATCCAAAACTACTTATTTTATGGTTGTAATCCTTCTTCCCCCTTTTCCTCTCAATAAACCCTTCTGGCAGCAATGAGATTAAAAAAAATCAAACCGTAAAACGAAAACGTTTAATGAAAAATTACACAATGATTTTCTGTTTTTCAAGAAAGCTGATGGTGTTTTTCAATTAAAAGCTCATTTCTTTTAATTCCAAGAGGAGGTAAACCCTGAGTCCTTGCATGTCTGAAAGCAACTTTATTCTGCTCTCACCTTTGATTAATAGTTTGGCAGGATATAGAATCCTTGGACTGCATATTATTTTCTTTCTAAATGCTGTAGGCAATGTTTTACTTTCTTAAAGCATTATGGGCTACTGATGAGAGGTTTGACTTCAGTCTGATACTTGCCATTTTGTACATGACTTCCCTCTGGATCTTGTGTTTACCCTAGGAATTCTGCAGTTTCGCGAGAATGTGTTACAGTATGATATGTGATTCACTACTTCAGCACTTGGTGTGCCCTTTCAACCTGAAACCTTGTGTTCTCTTATTCTTGTTTAATGGATGTAGTATCTTCTTGCAGCTCTGAGTATGTTAGAGTTCTGTTTTTGTAAAGTTCTCTCTGATTATCTCTGTTTTCTTTAGTGGTCATTTTTCTGGTTATATTAGTCTCTTTCATGGTGTTAGCTTTCTTCACACGCCTGTGATCTTTGTTTACTCATTCATCTTTAGGCTTGAATGACTCATTAGCCAACACAGATTTCCTCTGTTATTGTGAAGATGGCCTGATTTTTAGCTAGATTGTTCTCCTGAGAGGGGCTCTGTGTGGGTTGGGTACAGGCGGAGTGACAGTGTTCCTTTAGGGTGTGTGGGTGGGTAGCCAGCAGGCCCTCTAAATACCAGAATGAAGATGACTTTTTCTTTTGTCCTGGGGACATAACTCGTACTCTAGAAGCCTTCGCTTTTCCCAATTTCTCTAAAGAAAATCTGGCTGGTGTTCTGGCTGGGGTTCACGCCAGCTATCTATAGTTCAAGTGCAGGGGTGAGAGAGATAAGGGGAAGGAAGGAGAGGGTACAGCCATGCCTTCTAGTACAGGAACAGAGATCCGGAAATCTGTTTAATTATCACCCTATGGTAATCTTCCTATTTATTGTTATTGGCTTCTTCATTTCTTATTTCTATATATTTTATTTCAGTGGGGCATCAGGAGGGAAGGTAGGCAAAGATATGGGTCTGGTACAACTTGGAAATCATACACAGATTGTAAGAGCTGGAATCCAATAATATATTTTATCATCTGCATTATTACTATGAGAAAATGTGTTGAACACTAAAAAAAAAAAAGTGTGGTAAAAGCAAACCTTCAGAAGTCATATATTTATAAGTTGAGGATTTCCTTATATAGTGGCATGGGCAAATTGATAATACTAAGTGATGTTCTTTGTTTTAATTTTATTTATTTATTTTTATTTTTGGCTGCGTTGGGTCTTTGTTGCTGCGCGCGGGCTTTTCTCTAGTTGCGGTGAGCAGAGGCTACTCTTCATTGCGGTGCGTGGGCTTCTCATTGGGTGGCTTCTCTTGTTGCAGAGCATGGGCTCTAGGCGTGCAGGCTTCAGTACTTGTGGCGCTCGGGCTCAGTAGTTGTGGCTCACGGGCTCTAGAGCGTAGGCTCAGTAGTTGTGGCGCACGGGCTTAGTTGCTCCGCGGCATGTGGGATCTTCCCGGACCAGGGCTCGAACCCGTGTTCCCTGCATTGGCAGGCGGATTCTTAACCACTGCGCCACCAAGGAAGCCCCTAAGTGATGTTTAAACAAACAAATAAAGCCCTCCGTTAAAAACATTTATGTGCCAACATTTGAATCATCCATCAGCTATACTAACATTTAGACCAGTTAAAACAGAAATATAAAGCTTTTGTCCCCCCTTTGAGACGTGCCCTTCCTCCATGACCCAAAAGAGAGTAAACCTGCTTATGGAACTAGTAGGCTACCATTATGATGAGGCATGTGATGGGAAAATAAAGAAAAGTCAAAATTAAAAACTTTCAATAACCTTTATGTCCAGATTTTGTTATCTGATACCATTCCTTACTAAAAGCAATCGGAAAAAAAAATAATAAAAGCAATCAGGGCTTCTTAGAGAAATCAGTCTGAAAGGTCCCTTTCCCCATTAAGTCAAAGCTGTGAGAATTATGACTGACGTTGACTGAAACACACTGAATCAATAAAGATCCATGAGTCTATAATGATATTCAAAAAAGGAGATAGCCAGAAAAAATACTTAAATCATCTTCTGACGAAAATTGGTAACTAAATGAAAGAATTTATTTATCTATCTTTGCCGGAGAACACACCAATAGCCCCAGATGACAAAGAATTCTATTTTACAGAAAAAAGGTGGCTAATAATGTGGAAGAAAAAAATTAAAATCAGAAAATTAGTATTATGCAATTCCTCATGAAATTACTAATTTAGGCAAGTGTTATATTCAGGCATATGTTTGATAGGGATTTAGTGATTCATACTGTGCAAAGTAACACCAAATACATTATTTCCTAGTCACAAGGAGAAAAAGGTGAAACTCTACAATGAAGGGATCAGTCAGCACCCTAATTCAGTGGTCAAATTCAGTCTCATTAATGATGACTCATGCAGATGTTGTGTCTCTTGATGAGTTAAAATAAAAAGTACATAACCTATTGTATATCCCAGCCAAAGATGTTTAACTTGGATCTCTCTGGCCCTACGATTTAATTTCTAGTTAACAGGAAATACAAGGGAAAGAGGAACAAGTTAAGTGCAGATGCAACCAGTACATCAAGAAGGTGAGACATCCTGCAGGAGAGTTGGCCCCATCTCCTTAATAAATTAGTGGTATGAAAAGAAAAAGGAGACTCGGTTAGACTTTTTGAAAAGAGGCTTAAGAAATATAACAACCAGATGTGAGACTTGGTCCTAAGCTGGGAAATCTGACTATGGACTTGGTAAGAAGGAAAGATGGAAGGACATATGGAGGTTGTTAACTGAAAAAAGGAGGTTACAGAACAGCACATATAGTATGATTTTCTAATTTTCCATGAATATGTTTAATGTGTTTTTAGACCATAAAAAAAGAAAATTAAGAAGGTCAAAGTCACTTTTGTTAAAATATTTAAAGAAAGAAATATAAATTTTTAGTTAAAATTCTTAGTTTTCAAAATAGGCACTGACATTTTTTGGAGGGGAGGATGGAGAGAAAGAAAACTCTGAGTATTGACATGCAGTACAAACTACCAAACAGGCTTATCTAAAGGTAAGTACATTAATTTTATTATGTTTCTCATATTATACAAAACTGACTATAGAAACTTTCAAATTTCAAAAAGTAAATTACATTGACATTTTGCTAAGTATAAATGATAGTAACTTTAAAAGCTAAAACCAGGGTTTTCTGCTGAGTGGTGATAAGCTTCCTACTCATTTTAAATCTTTTGCTACATCCATGAACTAGATTAACTTTTCAAGTTAAAGTAAAAAAAAAAAAAAGTAAATAAATAAATTCAAAAACCTTGAAAGCTCATGTATTGCTGATCCTAAAGATTTATTTCATTAGAAACATAATCCAATAAAATTTAGTTTTAGTAACTTTAGAGATCTACAACAGAAATAACATTCAGTAAACATCATAAAGAAACTGTGGAATAAGTTCTTTGCACAAACAGTTAAAAATTAAGTAAAGCAAAATATAACTTAGTTTTCCTTTGGGAGAGCAAACTGTTCTCTTCTAAAATGATGTGCAATTCAAAGAAATTTTCCTGATACCTTACTTTTCAAATTCATTTTCCTGAATAATTCAGTAAACGTTAAAACTGTGGATATCACCATGAGTTTTTAAAATATGAAGGTCATATTTCAGTTAAGAACAACCTTCAAATAAATTTGTAATAGATTTCAGTGAAAGAAATTATTGGCTTTTTCTTTCCTCTGAATAATGTAGACCAATGCCTGCTTGCCCATTATTTTCTCTTTTTTATTTATGTATCTAACAATTTATATTCTTATAATCCTTCGGTAGCAACTAAATAGAAGGAATAGTAGTTGCTCAATAGAAAAGCAAACTGACTGGTTCAATCAGTATCTATTCGGCAGCTAACATGTGGCAGGTAAGGCACAATCCCTGTCCCTAAAGGCCAGATTGGTAGGAAACATGGGCATAAGAAACAATAACGCAATGATACACAAACTGTAAAAAAAAAAAAAAAAAAGTTATGTAGAATGTGTTATGAAACACAGTAACGTTTTAAGTGAAAGCTTCCAGGTGGAATGAGTAGACTTACAGTCAAGCATGCTCCGAAATCAGGGTGTTTGCATTTGCCATTCCCTCTGCTTGGCAACCTGTTTCCCCAGTATCCACTTGGCTTGCTCCCTTACTTCTTCAGGTCACTGCTTAAGGGTCAGTTTATTAGAGAGGCCCTCTCTGACCACCCTATCCTAAATAGCAGCTCTCACCCCATCATTCTCTAGGTCCTTACTTGGCTTTATTTTTCTTCATAGCATTTATCACTACTTGATATTATACATATTCGGATTATAAGCCCTCTCCAATCCACTAGAATGTAAGTTCCACAAGGGTTGCGATTTTGCTTCTCCTGGTCATTGCGGCATCCCCAATGCCTAGAAATGTGCCTGGTTCAAGTAGGCATTCAATAAATATTTAATGAATGAACACTGTTAAGCATGCAATTTTAAAAAATAACAGACATTTGAAATAGACAATTTTGTTTCCTTCCCCATACTTGGGTATTCTGAAATCATAATCCAAATAAAAATGAACATAACTGACATAACAGAATATGGATTGTGATGCTGTATATTGGCCAACTCTTTAAAACAGATTTATAATTTAAGTACTGCTGTTAGTAATGTTCCATCTGTTTACTGCTTGATAGACCAAGATTTAAATTACACAGTCAAATGTTTAAGTATTCTGTGATAGCTCCAACTCAAAGGAGAACTGCCTAATACTTTTGGTGGTCAGGACTCTTCCAGTAATGCAAGCAAGTAGTATTCCCTAGCAACTACTGAAAATAAAGGACAAAATGAAAAGGTAATTCTGCTAGTCCATTAAAAAAAAAAAAACAAAGTTAAAATAATCTTTGATACAAGTGGCTCACAATGCTTCAAATGAGATTATATTCCTAGGCAAACATCCCAAAGAAACTGAACAGGGGGTTTATAGTATATTATATTATTCACATTTTACAGATGAAGAGACTAAGGTATAATAGCCCACAAGGGATTCATTAAAACAGAGGACAAGGACAAAGCCAAGATAGCTGAGAATTTAAGATTAAAAATTATATTTCTATTTTACAGATGATGAAACTGAGGCTCTGTGATGTTAAGTAATTTACCCTAGGTCATGTGATTATTTGATGGTTCACTAGAGATTTGAACTCCAAACCCTGTGCTCTGACGTTCACAGGGTATCTTTGAGCTGATATATATTTTATTTCAGAAGCTGAATACCACCCTTTCCCAGGAGATACTCTAATTTATAGCAGGTTACCAGATTGTGAATTGAACTCAGACATTAACAGATCTTATTCTAGATAAAGCTGAATTGTGACCTTGAATCAACAGTTTACATAGGTAGAGTACAATTTTAGAAAACATTACCTAGTTATTTTAACAGCGTATTAGCATTTCTAAATGAAGCTACTGTTATTTTTGAATTTTCTTCAAATCTAACAGTATAATTACAAACCATGTTACTATCAGAAAAGAATAGAAAGGGAAGTCATAATTATGATATTTATGTATACATAGCCCAGCAAAGCTACCTGGTCTGCAGGTGGATTAGAATAATTAAGCTCTTGAAAATAGGATTCCCATTGGCCCTACAAATCTAGCAACAGCTTACAAATTCATTACAACACTTCATTTTGCCAATAATCATAATGATGTTCTGGGATAGCTTGTTGAAGCAAAACCTTTCTCCAGAGATAAAAATGGAGCTTAATAACAGTTTCATCAGTCCATGTTAATTTGAGGCTTTGAAAATAATGTACTGGTGTCCTAAAAACCCCACAGTGGCAGTATTTATAAGAGTAACTAACATTAGTATAAGGACTAATTACTAAACTAAAATTAGTAACTAACATTAATTCAGGTATAAGAAAGTAGAAATCTTAAGATAAAAATTTTTTATTCCATGATTGCATTTTTATTAGCTGTGGTGGGGGGGGGCGGGGGGAGGGAAGAAAAGAGAAACAAAGAAAAACCCGGAATATAAATGCTTTAACTTTTTTTTTCTACTTAGCTTAATTTCTGATAAGAACATAGAATCTTTGATATAGATTATTTGTAATAACTCTCAGAATGAAAATTACCCAAGACATCAAAGCTCAAATTTATCTGCTTGGTTACTCAACACAAATCTGCTTAGAAGCAACTTAAACCAATACTTCTGCTTTCCATTCTCTTATAAACATTTCCATTGTCATGAAAGGAAAAAACAAAACAAAAACGAAAAACTTCAAACTATAGAGATAAAGGAGAACCATGTATACAGCAGCAATTAACACATTATAAATCAACTATACTTCAATAAAAAAATTTTTTAAAAGGAGAACCATCTAATGAAGAATATGTTAATTGTATAAATAAAAACTCAAAATAGAACTCAGGAGTTAGGGGAAGGTATACTTGTGGTTCTGTCTGTGCTCTATTTGCAAGGAGACCTGAGACCACCTGGTGTCTTCTGTTAGCCCAGAGTGTAGAAGTGCACATTTTTTTTCCAATTTTTTTTCTTGGGTGGTAAAATGCAAGTAACATAAAATTTACTACCTTAACCATTTTTAAGTGTACAGTTACATGGTATTAAATACATTCACAATGCTGTGTGGCCATCACTACCATTCATCACCATAACTCTTCCCATCTTGTAAAACTGAAACTCATACCCATTAAACAATAACATTTCCCTATTCCTCTCTCCCCACCAGCCCCTGGCAACCACACTTTCTGCATCTATGATTTTGACTAGTCTAAGTATCTCATATAAGTGGAATCATATAGTATTTGTCTTTTTGTGACTGACCTATTTCACTTAGCATAATGAACCCAAGTTTCATCCATGTTGTAGCATATGTCAAATTTCCTTCCTTTTTAAGGCCGAATAATATTTCATTATAGGTATATACCACATTTCGCTTATTCATTCATCAGTTGATGGGTACTTGGGTTGCTGCTGTGAATAATGCTACTATGAACATGGGTGTACAAATATCTTTTTGAGACCCTGTTTTCAATTCTTTTGGACATAAATCCCAAAATGGAATTGCTGGATCATATGGAAAGTCCATTTTTAAGTTTTTCAGGAATCTCCATACTGTTTTCCACAGAGATTGTAACATATTAACATCCTCACCAAAAGTGCACAGGGTTCCAATTTCTCCACATCCTCGCAAACACTTGTTATTTTTTATTTTATTTTTTTAAATAAAACCATCCTAATGTGTGTGAGTATCTCATTGTAGTTTTGATTTGATTTGCATTTCCCTAATGATTAGTGATGTTGGGCATCTTTTCATGTGCTTATTGGCTATTTGTATATCTTCTTTGAAGAAATGTTTTTTCAAGTCCCTTGCCCATCTTTGGCTTTTTTTTTTTAATCCGGGCTGCGCCGGCATGCAAGATTCTAATTCCCCGACCAGGGATCAGACCCACACCCCCTGCAGTGGAAGCCAGCGCAGAGCCTTAGCCACCAGGGACCACCAGGGAAGTCCCCCATTTTCGATTTTTTTTTTTTTTTATTGTTGAGTTTTAGTAGTTCTCTATATATTCTGGATTTTAATCCCTTATCAGATACATGATTTGCAAATATTTTCTCCTATTCACCTCAGCAGTCTACTGTCTTGTAAACTCATTTTCCATGTCTTAATCCAAAGACTCCACAATTTTTTAAATTTCCAAGCATAAAAACCAATTTCTAAAATTTCCTTGTTATTGAAATAACCTGTGATATCAAGAGTATGCTTTTGCCTCGTATTGAGTGCTACCTTCCTCTCTTTTAGTGGCTGCAATGTGTTACTCTGATTCCATCCCTGGGTACTTCATATAAACTAGTAGCTGATTCCACAGCTTGACAAAAGTAGGGTTTGATTTTTCAGCAAGAATACTTTATGGTAGAGGTGTGAACTTTCATCAGGAAATATATGTCTGGTAGTCTCTTTTTTTTTTTTTTCTGTTAGGATTAATCTGTATGTTCAGGTGTTGTCAGCCTGATCTAGTCATTATAAAGTTCTGCATTAGCAATCCATCAAATGGTTTTAGCAACCACTGAAAATTCTTTCATTAGGGGGGCTGCAAAATGGTGATATTATAATTCTATTGGCCTTTCTTAATGTAGTAGCTGAAATATTTCTGTTAAAGAAAATCTTGCCCTTAGCAGCTATTTGGTTATCCCTATACAGTTTGTACAGGAAAGCCAGAATTAATGCTTGAATCTTTCCTTTACCAATTTTTGAAATAATGAATTGACTCCCTAATAACCTCCAAAAATAAACAATGACTTTTTAAAGGTAACATCTGAATTCATTAGTTTTAAACATACTTGATATGTTTCAATCCACCACAGTTACTACTACTTTTTTTTTTTTAATGCTATTCTTGTCTGCTTACATTCTTTTTATTTATGTATGTATGTATGTATGTATGGCTTTGTTGGGTCCTCGTTTCTGTGCGAGGGCTTTCTCTAGTTGTGGCAAGCGGGGGCCACTCTTCATCGCGGTGCGGGGCCCACTCTTCATCGCGGTGCGCGGGCCTCTCACCATCGCGGC
Organism: Balaenoptera borealis; assembly: GCF_965194805.1. NCBI lineage: Eukaryota > Metazoa > Chordata > Mammalia > Artiodactyla > Balaenopteridae > Balaenoptera > Balaenoptera borealis. The sequence goes on along the minus strand of NC_138866.1, from coordinate 117,198,957 downwards.
CTCTCGCCGCCGAGCACAGGCTCCAGACGCGCAGGCTCAGTAGTTGTGGCACACGGGCAGAGTTGCTCCGCGGCATGTGGGATCCTCCCAGACCAGGGCTCGAACCCGCGTCCCCTGCATTGGCAGGCAGACTCTCAACCACTGTGCCACCAGGGAAGCCCCCCACAGTTACTACTTCTTGATGCTCAAATTATCCCATCTTTAGCCAGTGCAAATCTCTTCAAGTTGATTCCTAAGTCCTTTTGACACAACCCAAGTAGTTTCTGAGAGCTTCCTTCTATGAAAAGGTATCCCAGGTTCATCACGCACACTTTCTACCAAAGACCTGAAACAGCCATTCTTCAAAGAGCTCTAGTTGCTTTCAGTGGGAATATCTAGGTTATTTCTAATAGAAATTTCTTGACATTTCTATATTTCAGGTATATGAACGTGCCTCTTCTATGTTTAAGTGCTGGTGTACTATTTTTAGATATTTTAGTGGTGACTAGAGGTGGGTTTAGAAGGAGTCAGATGCATATATCCAGACTGCTATCTGAATCAGTTTGGATTAGGTTCTGCTGCTAGTAACAGATACCAGAAACAAACCCTTATATGTTCCACCCATTGATATTTTTCACTTATGCTAAAGAAACCCAGAATTAGGCAGTCTAGAGCTAATATACAGCTACATGGTCAAGGACCTAGGCACTTTCTATCTTTCTACATCACACTATGGCCCAAGAAAGTTATTGAAGCTTCAGCCGTCATGTCTGTGTTGCAGTCCAGAAAGAAGAGGAAAGACAGAAGGGCAAACGAGCACATCTCTCAGTAGAATGTCTTATCCAGATCCACTGTAGTAGGTACTCCATAAATATTAAATTGGAATGTGCGTTAGTCACGCGGGAGGTCTGTATCTAGTCACAGTGTTTATAGCCATGTACATTTTCAAACTAACCTAGTCTTCCCATAGTCCAGAGTTTGTGCTGAAAATCATTACCAGCACTCCATGAGTAGGTCAACTCTGCTATCTTCATCTATCTCAAACCTTCAGGAGACATATTTAGGTTAGCAACAACAAGTCACATTTGAGTGATAAAGGAAGTTATTCTTTTTTTGAGGGTGTAGGGGAAAGATTACAGGGAAAGGAAATATTTAGAGTGTCTTACCATCTGCCAGGTGCTATACATACTTTCAGTTACTGAAATCAAACCCTAAGAAGGAGCTCTTCTTATCACTACCATACAGTTGAGGAAACAGTGCCGAAGAAAATTTAACTCTGCTGAAGAAAAATTGTTAGCAACCACATAATGGGATTTAAACCTAGATTTATCTGGCTTCCAAGTGTAGGTTCTTTATATCAGACCACAACAGCATATTATCTGGCTCCAAATCACTATTTATTTTCTCACCAACTAGATAAGAGCAGAATGAGTTGCCCTTGGTTTGTGCAGACATTTTAAACTACTAGCATTATGCAGCAGCTTCTGAAACTAAAATTTGTTTCTGAAAAGAGCTCCCAAATGTATTCAGCTTAATTCTCTCTAGCACTGAAAGCAATAATATAAAGAACTAGGATAGGAATGTTTTTTAAAGAGCAGAGAGCAGCTTTGTATCCAGAAAAGCTGAACAGCTACAGCGTAGCTAAAATGGTCTTTCAAGTATTATACAGTACTTAACTAAAAAAGCTCTCTGCTTCTTCTAAGCAAGTGTCAAACTAAGCATATGCTATGTAAATATATCAGTTCAGAAAGGAATCCCAGGCTTCTTCAGCTGTGTAAGATTTCTCCCCTCATTAAGAAAGCCAAGAGAAAGAAAACCTAATGATGTGTTTACTCTTCATGGCTCATGCATAGGAGGACTTTACAGCACAAATTGGTATAACTATCCTAAGAGGTTCTACAGAATAGCTGCTGATAATAAGTTTTTATCAAGATTGGTGCAATCCTGCAAAACAGGAATGACAGAAGGGGAAAGGTTCATCAAGTTGCTTGCTTACAGTAATTTTAAACAATCATAGGGCATAAAGATAAGAGCCTTGGCCATGCAGAAGAAGCTGTATGTGGAAGAAATCAGTGCCCAAGCTGATTTTCAAATATGAGTAATTACTGGGCTGACGGTTGACACAGAAGTAGTAGAATGCAGTTTTGAGCTACTGCACAAAGCAATGCAGAAAGCATCACATTGGAAAAAATGATTGGAGAATGTGCTAACCGGAATCATGTGAGAACAATCTGTCAGGTTGTTAGACTATATGGTGAAATTCTATTTGCTAGTCAACTTAATGTTTTTCTAACGTTTATGATAAAAAGAAAAATCTAATATACCAGCCCGCTGACATTGTATAATCTTTTGCAATTAAAAGAAAAAACATGGTAAGGTTAGCTCCCACGTTTTAAATTCTCGTAATAAATAACAGAATAGCTGGGCAGGAGACAAGGAAAGGGGGACCTTTATAAAAAGGCAAGGAGAACATACAAACTACTATATATAAAATAAATAAACAACAAAGTCCTTCTGTACAGCACAGGGAAATATATTCAATATCCTGTAATAAACCATAATGGAAAAGAATCTATACATATGTATAAGTGAATCACCTTGCTGTACACCAGAAACACAACACTGTAAATCAACTATACTTCAATTTAAAAGGGGGGGGGGCAGGGAAAGCAAGAGACTAGCAGTTTTGAGTCTTATTAATATAATCACATTTGATTCTCATTAACTACAAAGTGAGTATTATCTCCATTTTCCAGAAGGAAACCGTAAGGAGTCAAATGTTGACTCAACCACCATTGCCAGTTGCTTCACTTCTGTGAATCACAGTTTACTCACCAGTAAAATACCACTAGTACTATATACCTCATAGGTACCTCATATGGTGATCTTTAGGACTAAATGAGATAATGTATATACTTAAAAATGTGGAAATGTTAGCCCCATTTTTCTTGTAGAGATGTTACTAATTTGCTCAAAGTCACAAAGTGTTAGAAGTCTAATAAGAGAGAAAACTGGAGATTGAAACCAGATTAAATGACTAGAACCCCATTTTTAAACTCTTAGTCCAGTGTTTGCCATTACACTAATTTTCATTGTACTCCACTTTGTATTATTTATCTTTCTACTACTACAGCATGCTAAATTAAACAACAAAAAAAGTATGTCCCAAATGTCACATACTACCCTCCAAATTTTCATTGAAAATAGTCAACAAGTTTCTTCATTCCTAATTTCTAATGGAGGGCTCATATTTTAGATTATTTAAGACTAAGGAATCCATGAACTAGTCACTGAACAGAATGCCATGTCCTCAAGATAATGCCATATTAACCCAGATATTCTAAAACTAAACAGGTTATAAACATGAATGTATAGCAGTTTATTCACAATAATCCCAAACTGGAAACAAACCAAATGTTCATCAACTGAGGACTGGGCAAATAAACTGTGGTTCATCTATACAATGGAATACAACTCAGCAATAAACTGAAACCTGATATCGGCAGCAACATGGATGAACCTTAAAAGCATTTGCTAAGAGTAAGAAGCCAGACACAAAAGGTTACTTAATATGATTCAATTTATATGACGTTCTGGAAAAAAAAGTTATAGGGATAAAAGATCAGTAGTGGCAGAAAGGGAATGACTATAAAGGGGCATGAGGGACTTTTGGGGGGTAATGGAAATGTTTAAATTCCATTTTGATTTTGATTGCTATATATACATGAGTATATACATCTGTCAACTCATCTAACTGTACACTTTAAAAGGGGTGCATTTTAGGGACTTCCCTGGTGGTCCAGTGGGTAAGACTCTGCGCTCCCAATGCAGGGAGCCCAGGTTCGACCCCTGGTCTGGGAAGATCCCACATGCCGCGGAGCAGCTAGGCCCGTGAGCCACAATTACTGAGCCTGCGCGTCTGGAGGCTGTGCTCCGCAACAAGAGAGGCCGCGATAGTGAGAGGCCCGCGCACCGCGATGAAGAGTGGCCCCCGCTTGCCGCAACTGGAGAAAGCCCTCGCACAGAAACGAAGACCCAACACAGTCATAAATAAATAAATAAAAATTAAAAAAAAAAAAGGGGTGCATTTTAGGGACTTCCCTGGTGGTCCAGTGGGTAAGACTCTGCGCTCCCAATGCAGGGGGCCCGGGTTTGACCCCTGGTCAGGGAACGAGATCCCACATGCATGCTGCAACTGAGAGTCCACACACCGCATGCTGCAACTAAGAAGCATGTGGAGCAGCCACAGATAAATAAATAAATAAATAAATAAATAAATAAATATTTTAAAGGGGTGCATTTTATTGTATGTAAATTATACCTCAATAAATCTGACTTTTAAAACAACTTGTAAAATTAGTCAAGAATAAATGCATTGGGCTTCCCTGGTGGCGCAGTGGTTGAGAATCTGCCTGCCAATGCAGGGGACACGGGTTCGAGCCCTGATCTGGGAAGATCCCACATGCCGCTGAGCAACTAGGCCCGTGAGCCACAACTACTGAGCCTGCGCGTCTGGAGCCTGTGCTCCGCAACAAGAGAGGCCGCAATAATGAAAGGCCCGCGCACCGCGATGAAGAGTGGCCCCCACTTGCCGCAACTGGAGAAAGCCCTCGCACAGAAACGAAGACCCAACACAGCCATAAATAAATAAATAAATAAATAAATAAAAAAGAATAAATGCATTGCCATTGGTCTTTTGAGCAATAAATGTTATGAAAATATAGAAGAAACTAATAAAATAGGTCAAATAAGCAAAAAGAGATAGTATATTTTGGAAAAATTCTGAAATTTTGAGCCTGATAGGCCTAAATTTGAATACTGGTAAGCTAGACAATGCTGGACTAGTTAGGTAAGCTTTCCAAATCTCAATTTTCTCATCTGTAAAGCTGAGATAATACCTTCTACTTCATAAAGTAGTTGTAAGATTAATTGAACAATTTGGTTCCTACCACATAGTAGGCAAACAACGGAAAATGTCTATGGATGAAGTGGTATTTCTCTTTTTAAGTCAATAAAGAGTAATCTTCATCTATCTGTATCAGTCCATTTAATCAACACATATTTGTTAAATATCTATTATATGGTATATTAACATTTTCTCAAATAAGCAATCTCAAAAAAAGAGAAGTACATGTGTCCCCTGAAAAGAACAACTTTCTCTAAGCTTCTGTAATTTTTATCATCTCAGAAAAGTTGATAAGAACAGCAATCAAGAAACAGTACAGGGCTACCCTGTTGGCGCAGTGGCTGTGAATCCGCCTGCCAATGCAGGGGACATGGGTTCGAGCCCTGGTCCGGGAAGATCCCACATGCTGCAGAGCAACTAAGCCCGTGCGCCACAACTACTGAGCCTGCGCTCTAGAGCCCACGAGCCACAACTACTGAAGCCCACGTACCACAACTACTGAAGCCCACGCGCCTAGAGCCCGTGCTCTGCAACTAGAGAAGCCACCGCAACGAGAAACCCACGCACTGCAACGAGGAGTGGCCCCTGTTCTCCAAAACTGGAGAAGGCCCACGCGCGCAGCAACGAAGACCCAGTGCAGCTATAAATGAAAGAATGAATGAATGAATGAAACAATACAATCTGCCTTTCCACAGAATGATATATTGGTAAGGAACATAAATTTTATCAGCAATAAATGTGAATTAAATAAGATTTAAGCTAAGATTTCCCAGATATACAATTTTCTAAGCAAATAGGAAGGTTACCAAATTAAATTAACTTCAGCACCGTAGGAACTTTCATTTAACTCGTACTTAAGACCTTTCTGCATGCTAAGCAAGGGGTATAGATACATTGTGGGTTTTAAAATTTGAGATGAATGTGAATTACACAGAAATTCCACTTACCTAAATAAATAAGGTGATTGAAGTAGAAATAAAATGTATAGAAAATAGAATTTTTTAATGTGTAGAAATACATTTCTATACATTTACTAAGGGTTGAAACTAAGTTTTCAGTGACATTTAAATAAACAGTCTCAGATCTTGGCACTAGAATTATTTACAAAGGTGAAACTTGAATTATAAATATTTGGCAAAGATAAAATTGTATCTTCTGTTTTTCTTCCCAAATCAAAATCTTTTCCTCCACATATGTAGGTGTATATCATGTATACTTCATATATATATACATACATTGTTCCTGCAACAAGCCCCATCATATAGCCCATACACTGCTTCATATTTTTAAAAAATTGCTCCTTTAAAACAGAATTTAAAGTATTATCCCACATCTCATAAGCTTTAGGTTTCAAAATGTGGCAAGTATTGATTAAGGAATAAGAAATTAAGATGACACACAAATCTTCCCGTCTCTATAAAGTCGAAAACAAAGCAGCTATGGCCTCCAAACAATCCAATAGGAATCTGGGTTATAAATCGAGCTTCTCTGTGACGCACATTTATAATAAGGATAGAGAGCATTCTTTTTTGTTAGTGCTAAAACTCCATCTCTAGGAAGCAGAGTGAATTTAAAAAGAAGCTTAACATTATACACTAAATTTGAAGACATGGCACCAATGTTTTCTACCTCTTTACTATCGCCTGGAGAAAGGAAGGGGAAGGGTGTTCAAGCAAGTTACTGATGTCTATTTCTTGACTGAAAACTAAATTCTTCTAGCAGTTTCTTGGTGTAAATTTACAGTCTGAATGCAAAAATCAAACAAAGGGACTTTGTTTATAAACTAAAAACAAACATAAAGTCCGTGAAACTTTTATTTCTCATTCTCCACTTTAGTCATAAGAAGTAACTACAGAGGTCATAGGAATTTGGTGGTTTCAAGATTTTTGGGGGTCATATGGAATCTTTTACATGTTTTTCATATATTTTAGAAACTAAAACTCTTGGAGGTTATAGAGTACCCTAAAGTTAAATATGCCCAACTTGAACATAGGGAACTCCTTTTCTATAAGGAACCCCTTAAGGTGACTCATCAAATTCTAAGCCAGTATAACTTCCTTCAGCCTTTCCAGGAAAATGAGAGATTACCCTAAAATACCTAAATATGGATATTCTACAATATTTAATAATGCCAAATAAATTATTTCTTTACATTATTAAGAAATTATTACTCATTTGTATATTCTCTGCCTCATTCCTTACTGTCTGCTCTGCCTCCCCAAATAGTACATCCTCTACTCAAACAGAAACACTAACAATTAGTCTATGATTTTAGACTAACCTAAAGCTTTTAACTCTCTCGGGATGAATTTTATATGCCCTCGCTGTTGCGTTTATATCAGAAAATAAACTCCTTAAGGAGAGAAACCATGTGTAAATGGATTTTTTTCCCCCTCCTGAAGTGCCTAGGACAATACTGGATTTTTGTTTTTTGGTTTTTTTCTTTCCATATAATGGTCTAATTATTCTTGGAATACATTTGAATACATTTCTATGGATATAATTCCCACCCCAAATTCTACTTTGCTAGCCTAAACATGGAGTTATTTTTTCCCTGTAAGGAGAAGTAGCTAGTTTGGGAAGTGCAAAGGATCCCAAGCTCTGCAACAATTAAAAACATTTAGAGAGCAATGCTTCAATTTTTTTTTGTTAAGTATTTGAAATCTTTAAGACAAATGGCAGAATAAGATACAAGTACAGCAATTTCTATTTTCACTACAAATAAACCTAGGAGGAAGGAAGGAAAATGGGCACATGAGTGTACACATATACACACACACACAAAGAGGATTTATGTAGTTACACAAATCCCATTGTACCAAGTGACAAATCAAGATCTGTTTTCCTGGAAAAACATTTTGTAATATAACATAATATTATGTATTTCATTTAAGGTGCTGTTACCTAGAAGTATCACTGATTATTTAGAATATAATATTACAGCTGGATCAGTCCAGAGCTGCTAATGACTATATTCAACCATATTCTACCAGACTGAAACTATTGTCTTGACCCATCAACATACTAGCTACATACAGGAAGTTGTCCTCTAGCTTAAATAATTAGAAATACATTATTTTCCTGCAAATAAAAGGAAACTATGATCACTCAGACAATATTCTGTTTTACTCCATCCAAAGGTGTATATGAAAAAATGAAACACATATATATCCTAAATGGGAAAAGCTCATAAGCATATATAAAGATATATATCATAAATGGGTGTTGAATTCTGTCAAATGCTTTTTCTGCATCTACTGAGATGATATGATTTTTGTCCTCTACTTTGTTAATGTGTCATTTAGGCCAGTGTTTCCTTATTGACGTTCTGTCTGGATGAGCTATCTACTGATGTAAGTGGGGTGTTATAGTCCCCTACTATTGCCTTACTGTCAATTTCTCCCTTTTGGTTTGTTAATAATTGCTTTATATATTTTGGTGCTCCTATGTTAGGTGCCTTCTTTATGGATTGTTCCCTTTATCATTATATTATGCCCATCTTTGTCTCCTGTTACCTTTTATGGCTTGAAGTCTATGGTGTTTGATATGAGTATGGCTACATTCACTTTCTTTTGCCTGCCATTTACTTACAGTATCACCTTCCATCCCTTCACTTTGAACCTGTGTTTGTATTTAGAACTGAGATGAGTCTCCTGGAGGCAGCATCTAGTTGGACCTTGTTTTTGAATCCATTCAGCCAGTCTAGGTCTTTTGATTGGAGCATTTAAGTTCATTTAAATTTAAAGTAATTACTGATAGATATATATGTACTTATCGCCATTTTGTAAATTGTTTTGGGGTTGTTTCTGTAGTTCTTTTTGTTCTTTTCTTCTTCTTTTGTTCTCTTCCCTTGTTATTTGATGACTCTCTTTAGTATTATATTTGGATTCTTTTCTATTTTTTTTTTTGTGTGTGTATCTATCATAGATTTTTGGTGTTTGGTTACCATGAGGTTTATATATAGCTATCTATGTGATTATTTTAGTTGCTAATCTCTTAAATTCAAAGGTATTTAGACAACTCTGCATTTTTACTCCCCTCCCCGCCCAATTATTATTTTTGACATATTTTACATCTCTTTGTTTTGTGTATCCTTAACTACTTATTGCAGATATACATTTACTACTTTTGTCTTTTAACCTTCCTACTAGCTTTGTATGTGGTTGATTTATTATCTTCACCATGTATTTGCTTTTACTGATGAGCTTTTACCTTTCAACTTTCTAGTTGTGGCCTTTTCTTTTTTGCTTAGAGAAGCCCCTTTAACATTTCTTGTAAAGTTGGTTTGGTGGTGCTGAACTCTTTTAGCTTTTGCTTTGTCTGTAAAATTTCTCATCTCTCCAGTAAATGTGAATGAAAGCCTCCTTGGGTAGAGTATTCTTGGCTGTAGGATTTTCCCTTTCATCACTTTAAATATATTGTGCCACTCCTTCTGGTCTGTAGAGTTTCTGCTGAAAAGTCAGCTGATAGCCTTATAGGAGTTCCCTTGTACAAGACTTGTTTTTTCCTTGCTGCTTTTAATATTCTCTCTTTAATTTTTACCATTTAAATTATAATGTGTCTTGGTGTGGTCCTCTTTAGGTTGATCCTGTTTGGATCAACTCTGTGCTTCCTAGGCATGGATGTCTGTTTCCTTTTCCAGGTTAGGGAAGTTTTCAGCTATTATGTCTTTATATTCTCTGTCCCTTTTTCTCTCTCTTCTTGTGGGACCCCTCTAATGCAAATGTTAGTACATTTGATGTTATTTCAGAGGTCTCTTAAACTCTCATTTCTTTTTACTCTTTTTCTGTTCAGCTTCAGTGATTTCCACTACTCCTTCTTCCAGTTTGCTGACCTGTTCCTCTGCATCATTTAATCTACTGTTGATTCCTTCTAATGTAATTTTTATTTCAGTTATTGTGTTCTTCATCCTCCTCTTTATATCTTCTAACTCTTTGTTAAAAACTTCTAACTCCTCACTCTGTTCGTACATTCTTCTCCTGTGTTTATTGGTCATCTTTATGATCATTACCTTGAATTCTTCATTGGGTACCCTGCCTATCTCCACTTCACTCAGTTCTTCTGGGGTTTTATCTTGTTCCTTCATTTGGAACATGTTCCTCTGTTGCCTCATTTTGCCTAATTTTCTGTTTTTATTTCTATGTATCTGGTAGGTTGGTTATGTTTCCCAATCTTGGAGAAGTGGTCTTTTTAGGAGATGTCCTATGCATCCCAGCAGCATACTCCCCTCTGGTCACCAGGGCTATATGCTCTAGGCGTGCCCCCTATGTGGGCTACGTGGGTCCTTCTGTTGTAATGGGCTGACTACTGTGGGCAGTCTGGTATGCATGGCTGGCCCCTGGTCTGGTTGGCTGCCAGGTCCTGCCTTGAACAGAGGCTGCTGGCTGTTGGTTGGCAGGGCTGGGTCACAAGGAGGCTGTTTTCCAGGGTGCCCGAGGGTCAGTGCTGGCTCACTGGTAGGCAGAGCCAGGTCCCTGGGTGGGTGGTTGCAGATTCCAGGGTGTCTCAAAGCTCATGCTGGCCTGCTGGTGAGTGAGGCTGGATCTTGGGCCGGTTGGTCCAAGGTATCTCAGAGCTGGTGTCTGACTACTGGTAGGCAGGGCTGCGGCCTGGGTGTTCCTGGGCTACTGCCAGCTCGTTGGTGAGTGGAGCAGGGCCCTAGGGTTCCCAACACTGGTGTCAGTTTGCTTGTGGGTGGAGCTGTATCCTTGAGCTGCTGGCTAAGGGGCCCAAGGTGTCCCAAAGCTGGAGTTGGCCTGCTGGTGGGCAGGGCTGGGACCTAGGAGGTCTCTCAGAGTTGGTGCCGGCCTCCTGATGTGTTGGCAGGGTTCTGACAAGGCAGACTATAGGGCAGTGGTCCCGGGGCCAGTGTCAGCCTGCTGGTGGGCAGAGCTGGGGTCCAGGAGATCCCAGGGCTGGTGCCTGCCCACCAGTGGGTGAACCTGGGTCTTGGGGATAGTGCCGGCCCACTGGTCAGCAGAGCTGGGTCCTAGGGTCTCTGGCTGCAGGGCCCAGGGGTCCCAAAGCTGGTGCTGGACTGCTGGTGGATGGGGCCAGTTCCTGACACAGCTGGCTATGGGGTCCGGGGTGTCCTGAAGCTTGTGTTGGCCTGCTAGTGAGGGGGGCTGGATCCTGGAGCAGCTGGCTGAGGGGGCCAAAGTATCTCAGAGCTGGTGTTGGCCTACTGGTAGATAGGCTGGGTCCTGCCACAGCAGGCTTCAGTGGTCCTGGGGCTGGTATCTACCCACTGGTGGGCAGGGCCAAGGCCAAGGGGGTTCTGGGGCTATGCCTGTCCACTGGTGGGCAGAGCTGGGTCCTGGGGTCTCTGGCTGCAGGGCTTTGGGGGTTCTGGGTCTACTGCCTGTGCACTGGTCTGTGGGGCCAGGTCCTGGGCCCTCTGGTGTACAGGGCCATGTCAGGGGCAGCTCTGGGCTCAGGGGATCTTAAGGCAGCCTGCCTGCTGGTGGGCGTGGCTGTGCTCAGCTAGTTGCTTGGCTTGAGGTGTCCCAGTACTGGTACCTACAGGCTGGTGAGCAGGGATGGGGCTAGGTCTTGAGCCTAATAAGTTAGAGAGAGGATTACAAAATGGTGCTCATTAGCACCAGTGTCCCTATGGTAGAACAAGCTTCCAAAAATGGCAGCCACCAGTGTCTATGTCCTTAGGATGAGCTCCAGCTGCCTCCTGCCTCTGTGGGAAACTCTCCAAGATCAGCACGTGGGTCTGACCCAGGCTCCTTTAAAATTACTTCTGCCTTGGGTCCGGGAGTGTGTGAGATCTTTGTGTACACTCTTTAAGAGTGGAGTCTCTACTTCCCACAGCCCTCTGGGTCTCCTGAGAGGTCCATGTTGGGATCCCCAGGCCTGGGTTCCTGTACCAGGAAGATGAGCCCTCAGACCATTTGGCTTTGAAGGCCAGTGGGCCTTGCTTTTCTTTTTTTCCTGCCATTTTCTGAGTATTTTTTATGATTCCATTTTCTCTACCACTGACTTATCAGCCATACCTCTTTTTTTCTTCCACTTACATTGTAAATACCACAATATATTGTTATTCTTGATTTAAACAATTATCTTTAAGAAAAAAATTTCTTAAATGAGGGGGAAGAGGCTTTTACATCCACCTACATGTTTACTCTTTACAGGGCTCCTCATTTCTTTTCATAGATGTAAATTTCCATTTGATATCATTTTCTTTCTTCCTGAAGAACTACTTTTAACATTTCTTACGGTGCAGGTGTGTTGGTGACAAATTCTCTAAGCTTTGTTTATCCCCAAAAGTCTTTATTTTGCCTTCATTTTGGGAAAATCTTTTTTGTCAGATACAGAGTTCTAGGATGAGTGGGGTTTTTTGTTTGTTTTTTAAATTTTTATTTCCAGCACGTTAAGGATGCCACTTCTGGCATGTTTCGTTTCTGACAAGAAGCCTGCAGTAATTTTTATATATTTGCTTGTCTGTTATTTAAGGTGATTCCCCACCCCCCACCCTTGACTGTTTTTAAGGATTTTTTCAAGATTTTTGTCATTAGTTTCAACAATTTTTGTGCCTGGTTCTTCTGCTTAGAGATTTGTGAACTTCTACAATCTTTGGGTTTATAGTTTTCAACAAACTTGGTAAATATTTGCCCATTACTTCTTGAAATAGTCTTTCTGTCTCCCTATCTCCTTCTGAAACTTGTTACACTTACGTTAAACTGCTTGATACTGTCCCATAGCTCATTGGTACTGTCAGTTTTCTTCTTTTCTTTTTCCCCCAAGTATTTTTTTCTCTTGGTGTTTCATTTTAGATAATTGCTATTGCTATGTCTTTGGGTTTTAACTAATCCTGTTCTCCTGCAGTCTGCTGTATTTTTCATTTCAGATATTGTATTTTTCATCTCTAGAAGTTCTATTTGGGTTTCTCTTTTTAAAAATAACTTCCATGTCTCTTCTTGGCATGTTCATGTTTCCCTCTACCTTCCTGAACATATGGAGTATACTTATAATTGCTGCTTTAATACCCTTGCCTGCTAATTCAATCATATGTGTCATTTCTTTCTCTCTTCTTATTGGTTGATTTTGTCCCAGTTATGGGTCATACTTTCCTGCTTCTTTGCATGTCTGGTAAATTTTTTAGGATAAAGACATTATTTTGTATTGTTGGGTATTGGATATTTTTTTCAGATTTGTTATGGATATATTTATCTTTTGTGCTTCACTATATGGATATGTAGCATATTTTTAAAAAGCAGAAAACAGTATTTATAGCAAAAATGAATGAACCAATGAATCTGTGCAATTTATTTAATTATTTATTTACCCTCAACAAATTTTTAAGTGTACAGCACTGTTAACTACAAGCTTAATGTTGTACAGGTGATCTCTAGAACTTTTTCATCTTTCATAACTGAAATTTATACTCATTGAACAGCAACTCCCTATTTCCTCTTCCCTCCTGCCCCTGGCAACCACTATTCTACTTTCTGCTTCTATGAGTTTGACTATTTTAGATACCTCACACAAGTGGAATCATGCAGTATTTGTCCTTCTGTGACTGGCTTATTTCACTTAGCATAACGTCCTCAAGGTTCTCCCATGTTGTTGCATGACAGAATTCCTTCTTTTTTGAGGCTAAGTAACATCCCACTGTACGTATATACCACCATTTTCTTTATTCATTCATCTACTGATGAACATTTGGGTTGCTTCCACCTCTTGGCTATTGAATAATGCTTCAATTAACATAGAAGTGTAAACATCTCTTCAAGATCCTGATTTCAATGATTTTGGATAAATACCCAGAAATGGGATTGCATTACATGGTATGGATTTTTTTGCATTCTTTTAAGTGTTTTTGAGCTTTGTCCTGTGTGTAGTTAAGTTACTTGGATATGGTTTGATCATTTCAAGGCTTACTTTTAAACTTTGTTAGGTAGGGCCAGAGTAGCTTCTAGTCTAGGGCAATACCCTTACAACTTTACCCAATGCCTGTCTATTAGGAGGTCTTTCCACTCTGGCTGGTAGGGCCACCTTACTCTCTGTAATCTCTGAGGATTCTTCTTCCTACTCTTTCCAGTGGTTCTTTTCCTGGTGTTTCGTAGTTATTTCACATGTATGCACAGATTGATATTTAGCCAAAGACTTGAAGGGGCCCTCTATAGGTCTCTGGAACTCTACATTTCTGCAGGCCTCTCCTTTAACTTTCTTGCCACATAGCTGAACCCCAAACTCAATCCTATGAGACTCCTGGGCTGTTAAGGTTCCCTCTCTCTGCACTGTGGCTTGGAAACACTGTAGGATCACCTCATTTCTCTTCTCTCAGAGATCATTATCCTGGATTGACTTTTACCTAATATCTGAAAAACAACAACTAGGAAAGGAGAAGTAAAATTGAGAAGTCAGTTCTTACCACTAATAAGTTTCATTTAATTATTATGCCATTGTTTTGCTGCAACTTAAAAAGCTTCACTTCATTTGTAGCTGACTTCACAGGGGCAAGTGTTAATTACTCAACTACCTCATAAAATATAGTTCTTCTAAAGAGTACATTTAACTCAAGCATGACTGAAAAGGATAATCTTCCATGGAAATGTAAATTTTTCTTTGTCTCTTCTTGTGCTATAAACAACATGAAAACTTTGGCCATCACTCCAAATATACTTTTAATTTTTTAAATATTAAACTTTTAAAATAAGCTTTTAATCACAATGTAATACATACAATGTAATACACATTGATTAATTTTCATAAAGTGAATGCACCCATGTAACCATATCCAGATCAAGAAATATACTATAAGAACACAAGGTTGGTTTAATACTCGGAATTCAAATTAACAGAAAAAAGAGAGAAAAACCATATCATCTCAATAGATTTTATCAAATAGAAGCATTTAATAAGATTTATCCAGTGATGAATTTATTAAATATTTATAGCAAACTATCAGTAGAACAGAACTTCCTTAACCAGCTACAGAGAAGATTGCCTCGTGTTATTCCCCTGTCAAAACCCTTCTTCCTAAAGTAACAACTCTCCTGTCTTCTAACACAATAAATCATTTTTTCCTGTTTTTAAACTTTATATAACTGGAATGATATAAAATGTATACTCTTGTGACTGGGTTTTTCCACGGATCATTAGGTCCCTGAGATTCATCCACATAGTTGTGTACTGCAATACTTCATTTCTTCTCATTGTTGTATAGTATTCCATTGTACAAATGTACCACTATTTAGTTATCCAGTTTGTTGTTGTTGAACACCTAGACTATTTCCAGCTTTTGGCTACGTGACTACTGTTCTCTGAACACTCTTATACATGTGTTTTAGTGAACATATATTAGCATTTCTACTGGGTATACACCTACGAGTGAAATTGTAAGGTCATGTGGTTTTGAGTATGAGTAAGTTAAGCTTTAGTAAAAAAACAATTTTTAAAGGTATTAACCAGAGTGGTTAAAGCAATTTATATTCCCACCAATTCTGGAAAATGTGTTGCAGATGCAACATAATCTCACCAACATTTGGTATCGTCAGTCTTTTAATCAGGTATATGTAATGCAAATTGCAAATACCCTTTCCCACTCTGTGGCTTGCCTTTTCATTCTTAATGGTGTCTTTTAATGAACAGACTTTCTTAATTTTAATGCAGTTCAATGTATAATTTTTTCCTTTTATTGTTAACGCTATATGTATTCAGTTTAAGATTCTTTGCCTACTACAGGGTCACAAAGATAAGGTTTTCTTCCAGAAGCTTTATTGTTTTACTTTGCATATCTATAATTTATCTTTTGAGTCTTTATATGATTTGAGGTCAAGATTCATCTTTTTTTCCCCCACATGGGTATCTAATTGACCTAGTACAATTTATTGAAAAGAATGTCCCTTTCTCTCTGCACTGCAATGTTATCTTTGATATATATCAAGTCACTATATATCTGTGCATCCGTTGGCTCCATTTTGTTTCATTGGCTTATTTGTCTTTTCTCGTGCCAGAACCATGCTGTCTTTACTATTGTAGCTTTATAAAAGGTCTTGATATCCTGTAGTAAAAATCCTCCAGTTTTGTTATTCTTCAAGACTATCTTGGCTATTCTTGGCCCTTTGCATTTTTATAATTTAAGAATCAGCTTGTCAATTTCAAAACCTAACAAACAAATCTTCAGGGATTTTGCTTGAGACTACACTGAATCTATGTGAGGAGAACTGAAATCACACAACACTAACTCTTTCAATCCATGAACTGATATCGTCTTCTATTTTTTTGTCTTAATTTTTCCTAATGTCTTAAATTTTTCAGTATAGAGGTCTTTTGTTTGATTAATTTTGTGTATTTGATGTTTTTGTATACTAATATGGTATTATTTAAAATTTTTTACTTTTTGTTTATTGTTAGTATACAGGCCTAAAATTGATTTTGTATACCAATCATGTATCTGGCAACCTTGAAATATTAAAATTCACTTTTTAATTCTATCAGTTTGTAGATTCTTTCAAATTTTCTTTGTAACAATCATGTCATCTGTAAATAATTGCAGTTTTATTTCTCTCTTTCTAATCATTATGCTTCCTCCCTTACTGTACTGCCTAGGTCAGCACTATCCAATAGAACTTTCTGTGATAATGGAAGTGTTCTATATTTGTGGTATATAGTAGCCACTAGTCACATGTGCCTACTGAGAACCTGACAGGTGGCCAGTGTGACTGATGATCTATAATTTTAACTAATTAAAATTTAAATTGCCAAATATGGTACTGGATAGCCCAGGTCTAGGATCTCCAATATAATGGTGATACACGTGGTTATGGCAGGGATCTTTGTTTTATTCCTGATTGCAATATAAATGCCTTAAACGTTTTGCCACTATATGTGATACTTGCTGGAGGTTTGCAGGGGAGGCGAATAAAACACCCTATCAGATTAAGGAAGGAGTAGTTTGCTATAAGCATTTAAAAAAATCATAAGTGGGTAAATTTTATCAAATACTATTTGACAAAACCAATTGAGATGATGTAATTCTCTCTCTCTTTTTCTATTAATTTAGTCAGTTACATTCATTGAGTTCTGAATCTTATAACAAACTTAACGCTCCTATAGTAAATTCAACTTGGTCATGACATCTATTTCTTTATCTATCTATCTAGATTTGATTTGCTAATATTTTTAGAATTTGTTCACCCATGTTCCCAAGAGAAGTGGACTTGAAATTTTCCTTTCTTATGATGTCTTTATCAGGTGTTGATATTAAGGTTATGTAAGCCTCAAAACGGGTTGGGAAATATTTTCTTCTTATTCTCTGAGTTTTAGTAATATTGATGTTATTTTTTTCTGAAAATTTCTTGGAAAAATGTATTTGTGAAGCCACCTGGACCTAAAAATTTCTTTGTGGGAAAGTTCCAAATTACAGACTCAATTTCACTAATAAATATGGAACTATTCAAATTTTTAATTTTCTGTAAAGTTTTAGCAAACTGTTAATTTGCCCATTTCATCTAAATTTGTCCATTTCATCTAAATTTTGTCCATTTCTAAGAATTTGTCCATTTCATCTAAATTTTCACATCTTCTAGCATAAAGTTACTTTTTAAATTCTCTTATTATCTTTTTTAATGTCTGTAGGACCTGCTAAGATGTCCCTTTCTCATTCTTGAAATTGGAAATTTATGCCTTTTTCTTTTTTTCTTCATTAGTCCTCCAGAGGGTTATCACTTTTATTAGAAGTACTGATTTTGTTGATACTCTCTTTTGTACTTTTGTTTTTACTTTGTTAATTTTGTCTCTAACTTTTATTTTCTGCCTTCTACATTCTTTGTAGAAGAATGCTTCTTGCAGGGCTTATGTTTGGCCCAAAGCTTTTGCTTAAAAAAGATTACACTGGTTTTTTTTTTTACTGTCATGAAAAAATAAGTTGATGACTCCCCTGATTTGATTATCTAAGAGTTCATTCTAGGGAATGTTGTGTTTTCAGAAGCTTCCACTGACATACCTACTCTAGCATCAACTCTACAATGAGCAGTCAATGACTAGTGACTTGGTGTGTTATAGGGCTTCACTAATTCTGTGTTCTCTCTCCAAAGTATCATTTTATATAAATAGGGGTCTCTAATGATTAATTGGATACCCTTAGTATAGAACATATGAATTAGCTTAGTCAGGATATTCAAGGCCTGGGACAGTAACAAATATTCCCTACACTCTTAGTGACTTAGCAAAACAAATTTATTTCTTGCTCACATAGGGTCCAATGACTCAAATTGTATTTAAACAATTAGTCACCACTGACTTAAGTAGGCAATAATTGTATACATGTATGTGTATGTATGTATTGATATATATGTATATATATTTATGTATTTATAAAATAAAAATTTTATATATATATATATTTGTCTACTGAAATCTACTCAAGAAAATACTAATTACTTAGCAGGCTTACTCTGGCCATAGACAGAAATCTATATTAAGAGTCCTGATTTACAGATTAGGAACATGCATGAACATGAAGTCCTTATAATGTTTCTATATAGCCATATTTTGATTTTCACTAAGGAGTTGGGATTTATTTTAGTATAAACTTTCCTGCTGGCAATTTAGCTTTACCCTGAAGACCCATTGTTCCTATGCTGTTTTGCAATAAACACTATGGACAAAAAAGTAAAAATGCTACATTTAAACAGTGACCGATTGACTATATTATTGCCTCAGATTTTCCCAACTTCTGCAACTGTACATTTGTGAGACAGGCAAGGCTTATACAGACCAGGAGGTTTATGAGATATTTGCAAAAATACTCTATTTGCAATGTCTACCTTAATACAGTACTCATAATTCTATCTAGCATGACACTTCCAACAACAGCAGTGTTTGGAACTTTGCCAAAATCATGTTTATTACTCATGGAATGGTTCTAAAATGTCAATAGTTTGGAACAAAAGACACATCTTTATCCAACTCAACTAACGATAAGCATGTTAGTGATAGAAAATGCCATGACCACAAGATAGTCTATTACTCTCCCTAATAACAAGGAATTGAAATAGGGTGTGTGTGTGTATGTGTTTGCAGGAGGCTGAAGTTTGATGAATTTAGAGCCTTAAGTTAGACAAAATCTGAAAATTCACATATATAATACTGGGAAGCTGTATAGCATAGTTAAGGATGTAGGCTTTTAACTGTTCTTTCTCAGTTTGAGTCTCAGCTCTATCACTTACTGTGTCTCTAAGAAAGTTATTTAACTTGCTTACATCTCAGTTTCCTCATATACCATATGGATTTAAAGAATAACTACTTCATAGGGTAGGATTAAATGAGTTAATGTATGTAAAGTGTTTCGATCAATGCCAGGCACATACAAAATAATCATACTAAATTTTTAAAAAGTGAGAGAAAGAGTCTTTAATAATAAAAAACGTAAGTCAAAGTTCAAAATTTAAACATACTTCACAGGAAGCCACACACTTTCAACCTAATGTCTACCCAAGTTTCAAAACCTTCACTACTCCACAAAATAATATTATGCTTTATATATGATGACCTGATCAATAAATATTTATTGAACATTTATTAGGCACTGGGATGTAAAAACAAGAGGCATAACAACTGCCCCTTAAAACCTTATAATCAGCATTAACAAACAAATTATTTAGAATATAAGACCATATATAATTAAGTGCTAAACTCTGTGGTAAAGAACATAAATCCTGGCTAAGAAGACAGGGAATTCCATGAGAGCTGATGTAGGGATGCCTAGTGTACTGCAGGCATTCCCATAACTCAGGGTTTACTCTGCATTATGCCAAGTCCTAGAGAGAACTAAATAGTCTAACCCTTCCCTACCATCCTGCAAAAAAAAAAGCTTAAAATATATTTGACTAATGTAGTCTTTTACTTCTAGTGGTAAGAATCATACTTTTTACATATGGTGTACTACTATAGGTATATATAGTACTTTAAGCACCTAACTTCATCAGCATAGTTGTGTTGGGCTGCCCATTCTAAAAACAAAATACGAAATGAAAATCAATATTTATCAGTTAAGAGCCAGAAAAGAAAAGTAGACCAACTATACCTTTTAAGTTAGGTTTAGTACTGACATAATTTCTGATGTAAAAATCCTAGAGCTGAGAATATATATATTGAAACAATTTTCCATGCAGTTTTATCATACTTGAAATGTTTTCTATATTTATTGAGAATTTTAATATGCTAGAAATAAATACTAAATAACTAGTGACTTGCCTATATATAAATTTACATTAAGTGTACAATAAGACCACTAACGTAACAAAAATGTTAAGGAAAACTCTTACAGCAATTCTACATATAGTTGTTAATTCTGACAGCATGACATTACTACAAGGGTAAAATACCATTAAGATAAAGACAGTTTAATCAATGTGCAAATGGAATTTATTGATCTACCATAAAATGAGCTTATTGACAAAATAGTTTAAAGCATTATTTGCAGCTATACAACACTTTGATTGCAAATGTTATACTACGAATCATTTTTCTAAGAGTTTAATTAGACTATTAAAAAGTTACTGCAGGGACTTCCCTGGTGGCGCGGTGGTTAAGAATCCGCCTGCCAATGCAGGGGACACGGGTTCGCGCCCTGGTCCAGGAAGATCCCACATGCCGTGGAGCAACTAAGCCTGCACGCCGCAACTACTGAGCCTGTGCTTTAGAGCCTGCGAGCCACAACTACTTAAGTCCATGTGCCACAACTACTGAAGCCTGCACGCCTAGAGCCCGTGCTCTGCAACAAGAGAGGCCACTGCAATGAGAAGCCCGCACACCACAACGAAGAGTAGCCCCCACTCACCGCAGCTAGAGAAAGCCCGTGCGCAGCAGCAAAGACCCAACAGAGCCAAAAATAAATACATAAATAAATTAATTAATTAAAAAAAGAAAAAGTTCCTGCAAATGTCTTGAATTTTTTTTTAAAATAAATTAATTTATTTATGTATTTATTTTTGGTTGTGTTGGGTTTTCGTTTCTGTGCATGGGCTTTCTCTAGTTGCGGTGAGCGGGGGCTACTCTTCATCGCGGTGCATGGGCCTCTCACTATTGCGGCCTCTCTTGTTGCGGATCACGGGCTCTAGACGCGCAGGCTCAGTAGTTGTGCCTCACGGGCTTAGTTGCTCTGCGGCACGTGGGATCTTCCCAGACCAGGGCTC
The DNA here is from genome assembly GCF_965194805.1 of Balaenoptera borealis. NCBI lineage: Eukaryota > Metazoa > Chordata > Mammalia > Artiodactyla > Balaenopteridae > Balaenoptera > Balaenoptera borealis. Next base: position 117,177,921 of record NC_138866.1, on the reverse strand, counting down.
GAACCCGTGTCCCCTGCATTGGAAGGAGGATTCTTAACCACTGCGCCACCAGGGAAGCCCAGTGTTGAATTTTTGAGATGAATATTTTTACTGCTAACACCACTGCAGGCATGTGTTGTTTGATTTATAGATGATTTTTATTTTCAAGAAAGCTATTATCATTAATATCATTAGAGAATCCTTCCTGAGACATCAATTGGCGACGCAGTCATATGATTAGCATTAATGAGTATTATGCTGGCGGTTCTTTCATATAACATGTGTAAAATAGGCTTTCCAAAAGTGAAGCCCCTTGAGGTTGAAGAAAACACTATATAAGGTTGAAATAATCTCAGTCTTATCTAATTATTAGTTTCCCTCCCAGAGGCTTAAAAGTTTAGAAAGATTTTCTAATAATTTGCATTACTTTTCTAATCTTAGAAGAAGCAGTATAGTGTAGTGGACAAGCGTGTAGATTTTTAGGCCAGAAAACAAAAGTTCAGATTCTAACTGTGCCACTACTAGCTGTGTTACCTTGGATAAATTTTCTCTATTTGTGAAATGTGGACATACCATGTAGGCTAACTGTGAGGATTAAATTAAATAATATGGAAAACAAGTGCCTGACTTGGAGTCAACCAAAGAACAGCTGCTCAGAAGAAGCTAAACTCCATCCTTCCTCAATTTTGCAATTTTGGAATGCTGATTTCAACACTGGAAGGTAAAACTGATATTGTCAACTGACACACAAGCACAACTACTTGTAGTTGCTACTTAATAGTCTCAGACTCTAAAGTATACTCAACTGAAGTCACAAAGTTCACCTTCCTAGCCTTCTAAATATAATAAGGAAGTAGGCTGCCATCAAACCCCTAAAAAAAAAAAAATATGTATATATATATATATATATATATATATATATATATAAACTCTTCTGGTGTTCTGAGACCAATTCCAGTGTGTGTGTGTGTGTGTGTGTGTGTGTGTGAGAGAGAGAGAGAGAGAGACAGAGAGACACAGAGAGAGAGAGAGAGAGAGAGAGAGAGAGAGAGAGAGAGAGAGAGAGAGGAGGGGGGTTCCCCCACATACAACCAGGCAATTCTCAGGACCAGCAGGGCATCCAAGAATTCAACTCAATTCCGACTATCTACCTGGAGACAGAATAAAATTCCACAGATGGGCTCAGTCCCACAAGATGGCCCTCTACTTCAGAGGCCAATCAAGTCCAGGTTGTTACCTGTACTTCTGACTGACTGGCTATAAATCAGAGGTTCACACAACCCCTTCCTCAGGTTTGATTAATTTGCTAAGATGGCTCACTGAACTCAAAGAAACACTTTACTTCCTGGATTGCCAGTTTATTACAAAAGGATATGATGAAGGATACAGATAAACATTCAGATGGAAAGGATGAGTAGCGCAAGGTATGGGGAAAGGGAGTAGAGCTTCCATGCTCTCTCTGAGCTCACCACTCCCTCTAAATCTCCACATGTTCACCAACTTGGAAGCTCTCTGAACTCTCTCCTTTTGGGTTTTTATGGAGGCTTCATTACATAGGCATGCTTGATTAAATCATTGGCCATTGGTGACTGATTCAACCTCCAGCCCCTCTCCCTGGAGGTCAGGGGTGAGACTGAAAGTTCCAACCCTCTAATCACATGGTTGGTTCTACTGGCAACCAGTCTTCATCCTTGGGTGAGAACCAAAAGTCACCTTCCCTGAAGTGTTTTCAGGAACTGAGGACAGGAGACCAAATATTATCCCGCTCTTATTGCTCAGGAAATTCCAAGGGTTTTGGGAGCTGTGAGCCAGGAATTGTGGTGAGAATTTTTCCTACAAATCACAATAGTACTTTTTTCCCCTTTCACAGGGCTAGGAAAACACTGTTTGTCTTATTTGTATCTTATTTACAAAGAGAGCCTTGAAGATACAAGAATATAGGTTATGTACAGTGATCAGAGCAGCCACCATAGAAAGATCTGCACTTTCCAATTTAAAACTTGCAGGTTTAAATTCAAAGACTGTCATCATCATAAGAACAACAACCACCCTGGTTTAGCCACTAGAAATATCAGTGATGTAATCATACTGTCAAATACCATATTTAAAGAGATGTGCTCATTCTAAAGCATACAAGGAAGTCATCCTCTCATTTGTAATAACTTCTAATCCTAACATCATTTTCAGAATCTATGTAAATAAAATACTACTTGGCTGGCTTTCTCCTCCTGGAATATGGGATAACTTACTCAGTTAACTAGAATCTGTATCAAGAGAATCAATCATAATTACCCAAACAATGTGACAGAAATGCTATCCTTTAAGGCATATAGCATTTTCCAAATTTAAGCATATATTTTATGCAATATATTAAGTTCTTAAGAGGAGTTTAAACAGCAAACAGAAAAATCTATTTAAACAATATGGTGTCCCTGCACATATTCTAAAAGATCAAGTATAGGTCTTTACAAAACAGAAAGAGTAAATATAAAATTCAAATAGGGTAAAAATCACTCACTAAAGCTAAAAAATCACTCACTCAAGTTTAAAAATTAAAACTTGATGTGACTTTATTCCATTCTGATAAAAGCTAAATGTAAGCCAAGAACTCAGTTACTGAATTTCAGGTTTTTCAGCAGTAGTCTTTGAAATGACAGGAAGTAGGTTATGAGTATTCCACATATTTTTATTAATTCAGATCAATGAAGCAATATATTAATATATTTTTAAGCTGTCAGTCAATATAAATGTTTATGTAAAGTGGCCCAAGTTTAAAACATGCATTTTTTTAAAATTAATTTTTATTGGAGTATGGTTGCCTTACAATGTTGTGTTAGCCTCCACTGCTCAACAAAATGAATCAGCCATACACATACAGATATCCCCTCCCTTTTGGACTTCCCTCCCATTTAGGTTACCACAGTGCATTAGGTAGAGGTCCCTGTGCTATACAGTATGTTTCCATCAGTTGTCTACTTTATAAATAGTATCAATAATGTATATGTGTCAATCCCAGTCTCCCAATTCCTCCCACCCCACCTCATTCCCCCTTGGTATCCAAACATTTGTTCTCTATGTCTGTGTCTCTATTTCTGCTTTGCAAATAAGATCATCTGTACCATTTTTCTAGATTCCACATAAATGCGTTATTATACGATATTTGCTTTTCTCTTTCTGACTTATTTCACTCTGTATGACACTCTCTAGGTCCATCCACATCTCTACAAATGACCCAATTTCATTCATTTTTATGGCTGAGTAATATTCCACTGTATACATGTACCACATCTTCTTTATCCATTCCTCTGTTGATGGACATTTAGGTTGCTTCCATGTCCTGGCTATTGTAAATAGTGCTGCTATGAACATTGGGGGTCCATGGTTTTTTTGAATTATGGTTTTCTCTGGGTATATGCCCAGTAGTGGGATTGTTGGGTCATATGGTAGTTCTATTTTTAGTTTTTTGAAGAACCTCCATACTGTTTTCCATAGTGGCTGAATCAAATTACATTCCCATCAACAGTATAGGGTTCCCTTTTCTCCACACCCTCTCCAGCATTTGTCGTTTGTAGATTTTCTGATGATGCCCATTCTAACTGGTGTGAGGTGATACCTCATTGTAGTTTTGATTTGCAATTCTCTAATAATTAGTGATGTTGAGCATATTTTCATGTGTTTGCTGGCCATCTGTATGTCTTCTTTGGAGAAATGTCTACTTAGATCTTCTGCCCATTTTTTGACTGGGTTGTTTGTTTTTCTGATATTAAGCTATACCAGCTGCTTGTATATTTTGGAAATTAATCCTTTGTCAGTTGCTTCGTTTGTAAATATCTTCTCTCATTCTGAGGGGTCTTATTTATGGTTTCCCTTGCTGTGCAAAAGCTTTTAAGTTTAATTAGGTCCCATTTGTTTATTTTTGTTTTTATTTTCATTACCCTAGGAGGTGGGTCAAAAAAGATGTTGCTATGATTTATGTCAAAGAGTGTTCTGTCTATGTTTTCCTCTAAGAGTTTTATAGTGTCTGGCCTTACATTTAGGTCTTTAATACATTTTGAGTTTATTTTTGTGTATGGTGTTAGGGAGTGTTCCAACTTCATTCTTTTACATGTAGCTGTCCAGTTTTCCCAGCACCACTTACTGAAGAGATTGTCTTTTCTCCATTGTATATTTTTGCCTCCTTTGTCATAGATTAGTTGACCATAGGTGCGTGGGTTCATCTCTGGGCTTTCTATCCTGTTCCACTGATCTATATTTCTGTAAAACCTGCATTTCTAATCTCTTTCACCTAACACTAACTGATTAGTTTTGAGAATATACCAAAAGTTTCACATATTGACAGACAGTCCAAGAAAATATCAGGTTTGTTTGTTTATTTGATAGTCAAAGGGGAAAAAGATCTCACCTAATACTCTAATATTTCTTTTTCTAAAGTGACATTTGTCAATCCAAAGCCAATCATTAGCACTAGCAGAGTTTATTGCACTTTACCTCGCCCTACAAGTCTTTTTAGCCACAGATGTAATCTATGAATGCATTCTTATAAAGTAATCTAGCTTTGGACAACAATGAAATTATCATTCAAGTATTCAGCTATACAAAAACTATACATTCATTCCATTGTAATAAGTACAGAAAACCAAAACTCGTATATGGAAATGTGCATATTATAAAATATAGCCAAATATTCAGAGATGATGGCAACCAGTACAATAAAAAATATATTGGACCAAAAATAAATAAATTAATTTAAAATAAATATATTGGAAAAGATACTATCCACCCAGTTGATCATAAAAGGAGAAAATCAAGAGAAATAAGAGAGACCAGCTGCCCATCCACAAACATATGGATGGCATATCAACATCATTAGTCACTGGGGAAATGAAAATTAAAACCACGAGATACCACAACACAATATTAGAACAGACAAAAACAAACTGACAATACCAAAGTGATGACAAAGATGCAGAGTAGAAACTTTCATACACTGGTGGTAGAATGCAAAACTGTACAGCCACTTGGAAAAAAGGTTGGCAAGTGGCTTATAAAGTTAAGTACATATTTAAAATAAGGTCCATAAGCCCACTCCTAGATATTTACCCAAGTGAAAAAACAACAATGACAAAAAAAAATCAAACACAAAAAAACCTTTATGTAAATGTCTGTAGTACCTTTACTCACAACTGCCCAAAGCTGAAAACAACCAGATGTCCCTCAATAGGTAAATGGATAAACAAATTGTGGTAATATAAAAGAATGCTACTTGGCAATAAACAGAGAACAAACCAATGATTTATGCAACAGATGGATGAATATTAAATGCATTTTTAAGTGAAAAAAGCCAGTCCTAAGAAGCTACATATTAAGGCTAACTGAAGGCACAGGAAACACATCAGTGGTTGCCAGGGTTTGGGGTAGTAAGAGGAGTTGACTACAAAGGGACTCACAACACAAGGGAATCTGTGAAGTGATGAACTGTTGTTGGTAGATACATGACTCTATGCATTTCTCAAAACCCAGAGAACTGTATAACACAAAGAGTGAATTTTACTGGATATACATTAAAAAAAAAACAAACAAAACAAGGGTGTCAGGGAACCAAAAATGGAATACAAACTGTGACAAATGAATCTAACTGCATTACAAATGAATGACATAGCAGACTGAAGGAGATATGGAAGAAAAGACCTGACTTAACTAACTTTGGAAAAGAGCTAGGTAGTGTGAGAATAAAGATTAAAAGATATGTATACAAATACTGTATTCTATTTGATAAATTTGTTTCTCACAGGAGTATGGGTTAGCAATTCTGAAACTATTATACTTGTATAGCAAATACATAAATATGTTGTAGATAATAAGAGTCAGGTTTCTCGCTGTGAGGGAAAGAAATTACAAATAAGCAAAAGCAGAATGCTAGAATAGTCCCTACAATGTTAGACTGGAATTGGAGGTATCAATATGAACTAATTTGTTTCATGTATATACAGATAGATAGTATATACAGAAAAAAACATAGATGTGTGTATACATGCATACACTTCCTAGCTCTGACCTCTGAAAGGCGTAGAAGTAGTGACCCTTCAGTAGCAATCTAGCGCCCAGATGTTGGTCTCTAAATACTTTTCTCCAATAAGATGGACCTGGGCTCCTTGGAGAAGTGGGTGATTCCAGGCCTGGGTCAGGGAAAACAAGATGAGCCTGGAGTATCTTGTGGAGCCAGAAAGTAAGAAATTGCTTTAAAAAAAAGAGAGAAGACATGTTGAAAGGACACAGAAGCAAACTTCAAAGGCTCCCAGGGGAACAATTTGAGCAACAAAATAAATAACAACAGTACTGATTCCAATCCAGAGAATGAAATAAAAATCCAAGAGTGTACACTGATATAAATGATTAAATAAATAAATATGAAGGGGGAAAACTCTTTCTTACAGAAGAATTATAATTAATAAATGTAGAAGGAAGGACTGGAATAGAAAATCACCATCAGAACATCAGAGTATTAATTGCTGCAGGCAAGATCCACCAATTAATGCTAAAATTAGTGGCCAAAAATTTAAGGAGAAATAGAATATTCGTGTAACCTCAAAGTATTTTCCCTCAAATTAAGGGAAAAATAATTAAGGGAAAAATAGTAACTTTACAGTGGAGAAATCTGGCAGACACCACCATAATCAAGTGATCATGGTTAATAACATCACCAGTAATGAGACATATTGACATCATATAACCCCTGATACGATGCACTGAGAAGGACATATTACCTCTCTGGTATTCTTTCCCAAAAGCTGTAAGTTCAGTCTAACTATGAGAAGACCAAACTGAATGATATTCTACAAAATACCTGACCAACTGTCTTTCCAAAGTGTGAAGGTGATGAAAGACAAGGAAAGACTGGGGAACTGTCAGAAATTAGAGGAGACGAAGGATAGAAATGTAATGTGGGATCCTAGAAAAGGACATTAGTAGAAAAAATCAGTGAAATTCTAATAGTCTATAATTTAGTAGTCAATGCTGATTCTTTCGTTTTGATCATTGTACCAAGGTTATATAAGATGTTAATACTAGGGAAAGCTGAGTGAAGAATATACAAAAACTCTGTGTTATCTTTAGAACTTACCTGTATTATTAAAATTATTCCAAAATAACAAGTTGTTAAAAAAAGGAAGCTTTAGGGCTTCCCTGGTGGCGCAGTGGTTGAGAATCTGCCTGCTAATGCAAGGGACACGGGTTCGAGCCCTGGTCTGGGAGGATCCCACATGCCGCGGAGCAACTAGGCCCGTGAGCCGCAACTGCTGAGCCTGCGTGTCTGGAGCCTGTGCTCCGCAACAAGAGAGGCCGCGATAGTGAGAGTCCCGCGCACTGCGATGAAGAGTGGCCCCCACTTGCCACAACTAGAGAAAGCCCTCGCACAGAAATGAAGACCCAACACAGCCAAAAAAATAAGTAAATGAAAATAAACAAACGTGGGGTTAAAAATAAATAAATAAAATAAATAAAATAAAATACAACTTCTATTAATTATAAAAAAAAAGGAAGCTTTAAAAGAAAAATAGCCTTGATTCCTCTCTTTCAAATGTGTATATACCTTTCTTGACAGCAAATTCTATGAATAAAATTGTTTTTTCCCTCTAAAACATATTTGATAGAAAATAAAATGACTGTGTTGAAAAAAAGCCTTATAAAATACATTACTTAAAGTTTCTTTAAGAAAAATCCCATAATGGTCAACTAAAATAAGATATTTTTACATTATCTCTTGTGAGTATAAACTTTGGAGGTTCATTTCCAAACTAGTTTCTTTATTGCCCTAAAGGCTATATAATAACTTTGATCAGGGTCTACAAAATTAAAAAGTTGATTGCTATAGACTGAATGTTTGTGTCACCTCAAAATTCATGTTGAAATCCTAACCGCCAATGTGATGGTATTTGAAGGTAGGGCCTTTGGGAGGTGATTAGGTCATCACTGCAGAGCCCTCATGAATGGGATTAGTGCCCTTATAAAAGAGGCCCCAGAGAGCTCCCCTACCCCTTCATGTAAGAACACAGCAAAAAGACAGTCATCTATGAACCAGAAAGCAAGTCCTCACTAGACCCTAAATCTGCCAGCACCTTCATCTTAAACTTCCCAGCCTCCAGAACTGTGAGAACTAAATTTCTATTGTTTATAAGCTACCCAGTTTATGTTGTTATAGCAGCCCAAATGGAATAAGACATTAACATTCTTTTTTAGTCTGAATACCTTCGAAGATATGAACAGAAAAAATTCCAAAACAAAACCATCTAAGCCCTTTCTTATCCAGCCATATATACTCTAAAAGACATGCATAGTCAACTTGAAGAAATTCTGCCCCTGTCTTCAACACACACATATCTAATTTCAATGATACTGTCAAACTAGCAATGACTCAGTATTTGATTTTTAAAATGAAATGTTTTATGTTGACCTAGAAAAATCTAAATAATCTAAATTTGTATAGAAAATTATATGGAAGAAAAATATCAAAATGTGAACTTTTCTATAAGCTTATTTCTCCTTCTTCTACTTTTAAGTACCACACTGAAACATAAATTAGGGAAGCTTAAAAAAAAAAATGTCTTAAGATATGATCTTGCTAGAGGTAAAAAGCTTTAGCAATACCCACTTATATCATCCATTATTTAAAAAAGAATTCTTATTCAGGAGAAGCTCTCTAGTTCTGGTACTAGCAGAAGGAAAGGGATCTTCCAACACTTATAAGAAAGTATGGAAATCCCTCTCCCCCTTTTTTCTCGATTCTCTCAAGCTTACCCTCCTGTGGCAATGGAGGCCATCATGAACCTAAATGTCTGAGGCAGGGGAACACCTTCCTCTTTGATAAGAGGAGCTGTGTTCCCAAGAGGATGTGGTGAATCCCTGATGCTTTTTTTTTTCTTTTATCTTTCCTCCTGCTACTTGGCCCTGGCTATGGGCACAGTTGTAGTGAATGCACATTAGAAAGGGATAAATAAAGCCCTACCTTTCTGGTCAGAGAATGTAAAGGGGAGCCCCAGGAAATCCGAAAACAATGTTTCAAAGTTGTTTATGAACTCCTGGGCTCACCCTTCAGCAGCACATGTGTAGATTTGACCCAAAAAAGCATACACAGACTTTGAGACTTGAACTATGGGATAGACCACTACCCAAGTTCCGACTGGCCAATGGTGCACATTTGGGACATATCCAAATAGCACAGCAAAGGCTTTGAAAATTGAACCAGTGTTGTAATCACGACCCACAGGAACTTGCAATCTGAACCTAACTGGGTTGATTGCTCACTAAAACAAATATATCAACATTCTGCATAGGATTTAAACAAGACCTAAAGTCTCATAACATAATAGTCAAAATGTTCAGGGTATAATTGAAAACTACTTGGCATTTAAAGACCCAGGAAAATCTCAACTTGCATTGGAAAAGATGCCTACACCAAGAAAACACAGATGCTGGAATTATCTGAGGAAAATATTAAAGCAACTATTATAGAATGCTTCACCAAGTAAGAGCAAACATTCTTGAAGCAAATGGAAAAATAGAAAGGCTTGCAAAAGAAATAGAAGATATAAAAAAAGAACCAAATGTAAATCTCAGAAGTGAAAAAAATAACAACCAAAATTAAAAGCTCACTAGATGAGCTCAATAGTAGATTGGAGATGACAAAAGAAAAAGTGAACTTAATATACATGAATAGAAATTATCCAATGTGAACAGCAGAGAGAAAAAGATTGAAAACAAAAAATGAAGAGTACCTCAGGTCCAGCATTTGTGACACTAGAATCCCAACAAGAGAGAAGAGTTTGGTGTAATAAAACATTTTAAGAAAATAGTTTCCGAATTTTAGACATAAACTTACAGATTCTAGAAGCAAACCCCCAAACAGAATAAACACAAAGAAATCCATGACCAGATACACACTAATAAAACTTTAGAAAACTGAAGATAAAATTCTGAAAGCAACCAGAAAAATTTAACATGACCTATACCCCTATAAAATTGCTCAAATGACTATGGATTTCTCTTAAGTGAAACATTTTTAAAGTTCTGAAAGAAAAAAAACCGTCAACCCAGAATTCTATATCCAGCAAAAATATTCTTCAGAGATGAAGATGAAATAAAGACATAAAGGAAAACTAAGAGAACTGTGTTGACAGTATAAGTGCTTTGAAAGCATTGCTAAAGGAAGTTCTTCCAAAAGATGGTAAAGACACCATAAGGAAACTCTGAAACATCAGAAATGAAGAGAGAGCAACACAACTGTTAAACATCTGAGAAAATATAATAGACTATTCTTATCCTCTTGAGTTCTTTGAAAATTTTTGATAATTGAAAGCAAAATGTATAACCACTATCTGATGGAGCTTTATACATATACAATATGTATACTGTAACATATATGTAATTTATATACAATATATATAAAACAACTACTACATAAAGGAGGAGTAAAAGGACTTGTATGGTGGCACAGTTTCTATGTGCCAAAGGAAGCAGTAAAATAGTGATTAGAAGTAGACTGTGAAAAGTTAAGTACACTGTAATCCCTAGAGCAACCACTAAAAAACAAAAAAACAAAAAAACAAACCCACACATACACACACACACACAAAACTATACAAAGATACAGTAAAAAACACAATCAATAAATTATAATGAAATACTGAACCAAAAAACAAACAAATTCAAATAATCCAAAAGAAGGCAGGAAAGGGAAAACAGAAACAAAAAAACAGGCAACAAATGGAAAAAAAGAAAAAAAGAAAATGATGACATACATCCAAATATATCAATAATTACATTCAATGTAAAAGATCTAAACACACCAATTAAAAGTCAAAAAAGAATAGTAGAAAGAAACATTCTTTAAATATAATACCATAGGTAGTGAGGCCATTGCTGAAAGGAACCATGAACCAAGGAAAATGAGTACCTCTAAAAAGTGGGAAGAACAAGGAAACAAATTCTCCCATAGAGCATCCAGAAAGGAATGTGGTCTTGCTGACACCTGCAATCTAGCTCAGTGAAACTGGACTCAAACTTCTGACCTCCAAACAGTAAGAAAATACATTTGTTTAAGCCACTGTTCATGGTAATTTGTTACAGCACTGATAGAAAACAAATACACTGGATCATAAAACAAACCTTCACAAACTTAAATCATACAAAGGATGTTATTGGACCATAATAAAATTAAACTAGATATTAATAACAGAAAGATAATAGGATAATCTCTAAGCAGCGTGAAATTTTAAAACACACTTATAAGTAATCCATGGGTCAAAGAGGAAGTCTCAGGGGGAAACAGAAAATATTTTGAACTGAACAAAAAAAGTAAGACAACTTAGCAAAATTTGTGGGATGCATCTAAAGCAGTACTTAGAGGATAAGTTATAGCACTAAAATGCTTATATTAGAAAAAAGTCTAAAATTAATAATCTAAACTTTCATTTTAAAAGACTAGAAAAAGAAAAGCAAATTAAAAAGCAAGTAGGAGAAAGGAAATAATAAAGAGCAGAAAATCAATGAAATTGATAAGAACAAAGTAATATAGAAAAGCAATAAACCCAAAACTGGTTCTTTGAAAAAAGCAATACAAGCAACTGACAAGGACAAAAAGGGACAAGACACAAATTCTCAATATCAGTATAAACGAGATTTCAAAATAGACCCTACATGCATTTAAAGAATAATAAGGAAACACTGTGAACAACTCTATGCACATAAATTCAACAACTTAGATTAAATGGACGAATTCCTTGAAACCACAAACTGCCAACACTTACCTACAACGATATGGATAAGCCGCATAGTCCCATAACTATCAAATAAATTGAATCTGTAGTGAAAGACTTTCAAAAAAAAGGAATTCTCCAGGCCCAGATGGTTTCACTAATGAAATCCAAAGGTTGTTAGAAAAAATGATTAAAGAAAACAATTTAGGTGATACAAACAAACATTTAACACTTCATGAGGTAGACAGTCTCTACTCCTAGAACTGCAAAATGGGGTGGAAGGCAGAAAGCTTTTATAGGATAAAGAATAAAGAACAAGAACTGGCAAGGGAATCCTGGAAACAGGAAGTCACGGCTGCCGTGGCTTCCCGCCTCGTGGTGTCTCAGAGTTCTCCGTGAAGAGTGTGGCTCACGTCACCTATCAAGCAAACCTCAAACCTCCTCAGTGCAACACCGTTCCCTCCACCTTCCTTGCTCAGAGTCACAGTGAAGCGGCACCTGGCTCCAGAGGCCTGGCCTGGTCGGGGAATGGAGCTCTGGCCCAAAGGCTGTGCAGGGGTGCGATGTCTTGAACCTTAAGGTAGTTTATTCTGATTTCTGCCTGAAGGCTCTTTCATTAGCCACCTGCCAAAGGAGTAGTGCACAAAGGAGACTGTCTCAGAGCCCCATGGAAAAGGCTATACCAGGATGTTTCCCTAGCAATACCTGAAGATTCTTCTGTGTAGAAACAAGAGACCTGAAGTGATCTCAAATTACAGAAAGATAGAGAAGATGAAAAGGCAGAGGGCTATGTACCAGATGAAGGAACAAGAAAAAACCCCAGAAAAACAACTAAATGAAGTGGAGATAGGCAACCTTCCAGAAAAAGAACTCAGAATAATGATAGTGAAGATGATCCAGGGCCTCGGAATAAGAATGGAGGCAAAGATTGAGAAGATGCAAGAAATGATTAACAAAGACCTAGAAGAATTAAAGAACAAACAAACAGAGATGACCAATACAATAACTGAAATGAAAACTACACTAGAAGGAATCAATAGCAGAATAACTGAGGCAGAAGAACAGATAAGTGACCTGGAAGACAGAATGGTGGAATTCACTGCTGCGGAACAGACTAAAGAAAAAAGAATGAAAAGAAATGAAGACAGCCTAAGAAACCTCTGGGACAACATTAAACACAACAACATTCGCATTATAGGGGTCCCAGAAGGAGAAGAGAGAGAGAAAGGACCAGAGAAAATATTTGAAGAGATTATAGTCGAAAACTTCCCTAACATGGGAAAGGAAATAGCCACCCAAGTCCAGGAAGCACAGAGAGTCCCATACAGAATAAACCCAAGGAGAAACACGCCGAGACACATAGTAATCAAAGTGGCAAAAATTAAAGACAAAGAAAAATTATTGAAAGCAGCAAGGGAAAAACGACAAATAACATACAAGGGACCTCCCATAAGGTTAACAGCTGATTTCTCAGCAGAAACTCTGCAAGCCAGAAGGGAGTGGCATGATATACTTAAAGTGATGAAAGGGAAGAACCTACAACCAAGATTACTCTACCCGGCAAGGATCTCATTTAGATTTGATGGAGAAATCAAAAGCTTTACAGACAAGCAAAAGCTAAGAGAATTCAGCACCACCAAACCAGCTCTACAACAAATGCTAAAGGAACTTCTCTAAGTGGGAAACACAAGAGAAGAAAAGGACCTACAAAAACAAACCCAAAACAATTAAGAAAATGGTCATAGGAACATACATATCGATAATTACCTTAAACGTGAATGGATTAAATGCCCCAACCAAAAGACATAGACTGGCTGAATGGATACAAAAACAAGACCCATATATATGCCGTCTACAAGAGACCCACTTTAGACCTAGGGACACATACAGACTGAAAGTGAGGGGATGGAAAAAGATATTCCATGCACGTGGAAATCAAAAGAAAGCTGGAGTAGCTATACTCATATCAGATAAAATAGACTTTAAAATAAAGAATGTTACAAGAGACAAGGAAGGACACTACATAATGATCCAGGGATCAATCCAAGAAGAAGATATAACAATTATAAATATATATGCACCCAACATAGGAGCACCTCAATACATAAGGCAACTGCTAACAGCTATGAAAGAGGAAATCGACAGTAACACAATAATAGTGGGGGACTTTAACACCTCACTTACACCAATGGACAGATCATCCAAAATGAAAATAAATAAGGAAACAGAAGCTTTAAATGACACAATAGACCAGATAGATTTAATTGATATATATAGGACATTCCATCCAAAAACAGCAGATTACACGTTCTTCTCAAGTGCGCACGGAACATTCTCCAGGATAGATCACATCTTGGGTCACAAATCAAGCCTCAGTAAATTTAAGAAAATCGAAATCATATCAAGCATCTTTTCTGACCACAACGCTATGAGATTAGAAATGAATTACAGGGAAAAAAACGTAAAAAAGACAAACTCATGGAGGCTAAACAATACGTTACTAAATAACCAAGAGATCACTGAAGAAATCAAAGAGGAAATCAAAAAATACCTAGAGACAAATGACAATGAAAACAGGACGACCCAAAACCTATGGGATGCAGCAAAAGTGGTTCTAAGAGGGAAGTTTATAGCTATACAAGCCTACCTAAAGAAACAAGAAAAATCTCAAGTAAACAATCTAACCTTACACCTAAAGAAACTAGAGAAAGAAGAACAAACAAAACCCAAAGTTAGCAGAAGGAAAGAAATCATAAAGATCAGAGCAGAAATAAATGAAATACAAACAAAGAAAACAATAGCAAAGATCAATAAAACTAAAAGTTGGTTCTTTGAGAAGATAAACAAAATTGATAAGCCATTAGCCAGACTCATCAAGAAAAAGAGGGAGAGGACTCAAATCAATAAAATCAGAAATGAAAAAGGAGAAGTTACAACAGACACCACAGAAATACAAAGCATCCTAAGAGACTACTACAAGCAACTTTATGCCAATAAAATGGACAACCTGGAAGAAATGGACAAATTTTTAGAAAGGTATAACCTTCCAAGACTGAACCAGGAAGAAACAGAAAATATGAACAGACCAATCACAAGTAATGAAATTGAAACTGTGATTAAAAATCTTCCAACAAACAAAAGTCCAGGACCAGATGGCTTCACAGGTGAATTCTATCAAACATTTAGAGAAGAGCTAACACCTATCCTTCTCAAACTCTTCCAAAAAATTGCAGAGGAAGGAACACTCCCAAACTCATTCTATGAGGCCACCATCACCCTGATACCAAAACCAGAAAAAGACACTACAAAAAAAGAAAATTACAGACCAATATCACTGATGAATATAGATGCAAAAATCCTCAACAAAATACTAGCAAACAGAATCCAACAACACATTAAAAGGATCATACACCACGATCAAGTGGGATTTATCCCAGGGATGCAAGGATTCTTCAATATACGCAAATCAATCAATGTGATACACCATATTAACAAATTGAAGAATAAAAACCATATGATCATCTCAATAGATGCAGAAAAAGCTTTTGACAAAATTCAACACCCATTTCTGATAAAAACTCTCCAGAAAGTGGGCATAGAGGGAACCTACCTCAACATAATAAAGGCCATATATGTCAAACCCACAGCAAACATCATTCTCAATGGTGAAAAACTGAAAGCATTTCCTCTAAGATCAGGAACGAGACAAGGATGTCCACTCTCACCACTATTATTCAACATAGTTCTGGAAGTCCTAGCCACGGCAATCAGAGAAGAAAAAGAAATAAAAGGAATATTGGAAAAGAAGAAGTAAAACTGTCACTGTTTGCAGATGACATGATACTATACATAGAGAATCCTAAAACTGCCACCAGAAAACTGCTAGAGCTAATTAATGAATATGGTAAAGTTGCAGGATACAAAATTAATGCACAGAAATCTCTTGCATTCCTATACACTAATGATGAAAAATCTGAAAGAGAAATTATGGAAACACTCCCATTTACCATTGCAACAAAAAGATAAAATACCTAGGAATAAACCTACCTAGGGAGACAAAAGACCTGTATGCAGAAAACTATAAGACACTGATGAAAGAAATTAAAGATGATACCAACAGATGGAGAGATATACCATGTTCTTGGATTGGAAGAATCAACATTGTGAAAATGAGTATACTACCCAAAGCAATCTACAGATTCAATGCAATCCCTATCAAATTACCAATGGCATTTTTTACGGAGCTAGAACAAATCATCTTAAAATTTGTATGGAGACACAAAAGACCCCGAATAGCCAAAGCAGTCTTGAGGCAAAAAAATGGAGCTGGAGGAATCAGACTCCCTGACTTCAGACTCTACTACAAAGCTACAGTCATCAAGACAATATGGTACTGGCACAAAAACAGAAACATAGATCAATGGAACAAGATAGAAAGCCCAGAGATTAACCCACGCACCTATGGTCAACTAATCTATGACAAAGGAGGCAAAGATATACAATGGAGAAAAGACAGTCTCTTCAATAAATGGTGCTGGGAAAACTGGACAGCTACATGTAAAAGAATGAAATTAGAATACTCCCTAACACCATACACAAAAATAAACTCAAAATGGATTAGAGACCTAAATATAAGACTGGACACTATAAAACTCTTAGAGGAAAACATAGGAAGAACACTCTTTGACATAAACCACAGCAAGATATTTTTTGATCCACCTCCTAGAGTAATGGAAATAAAAACAAAAATAAACAAGTGGGACCTAATGAAACTTCAAAGCTTTTGCACAGCAAAGGAAACCATAAACAAGACGAAAAGACAACCCTCAGAATGGGAGAAAATATTTGCAAACGAATCCACGGACAAAGGATTAATTTCCAAAATATATAAACAGCTCATTCAGCTCAATATCAAAGAAACAAACACCCCAATCCAAAAATGGGCAGAAGACCTAAATAGACATTTCTCCAAAGAAGACATACAGACGGCCACGAAGCACATGAAAAGATGCTGAACATCACTAATTATTAGAGAAATGCAAATCAAAAGTACAATGAGGTTATCACCTCACTCCTGTTAGAATGGGCATCATCAGAAAATCTACAAACAACAAATGCTGGAGAGGATGTGGAGAAAAGGGAAACCTCTTGCACTGTTGGTGGGAATGTAAATTGATACAGCCACTATGGAGAACAATACGGAGGTTCCTTAAAAAACTAAAAATAGAATTACCATATGACCCAGCAATCCCACTACTGGGCATATACCCAGAGAAAACCGTAATTCAAAAAGACACATGCACCCGAATGTTCATTGCAGCACTATTTACAATAGCCAGGTCATGGAAGCAACCTAAATGCCCATCAACAGACGAATGGATAAAGAAGTTGTGGTACATATATACAATGGAATATTACTCAGCCATAAAAAGGAACGAAATTGAGTCATTTGTTGAGACGTGGATGGATCTAGAGACTGTCATACAGAGTGAAGTAAGTCAGAAAGAGAAAAACAAATATCGTATATTAATGCATGTATGTGGAACCTAGAAAAATGGTACATATGGGCCAGTGTGCAGGGCAGAAGTTGAGACACAGATGTAGAGAATGGACATATGGACACCAAGGGGGGAAAACTGCGGTGAGGTGGGGATGGTGGTGTGCTGAATTGGGCAATTGGGATTGACATGTATACACTGATGTGTATAAAATTGATGCCTAATAAGAACCTGCAGTATAAAAAAACAAACAAAACAACTAATACTAAACTTTCATTGGGTTATTTGTATGGAAATATGTTAATATAATTGTTTCAGACATTACATGAAATTTCTAAAAATCTTATATTTGTATTTGTATGGAAATATGTATGGAAATATGTTAATATAAATGTTTCAGACATTACATGAAATTTCAAAAAAAAAAAAAAAAAAAGAATAAAGAACAAGGAAGAGAAAAGTAGAAAATACCTGATTGGCTTGGGCCACAAAGTCAAGTTTGTTTGGGGTGAGAAGGCCCAGAGTTGGCTTGGTGTTTGGGGATTGGCTGACTGGATATACCCCTTCTGGTCAAGTGGAGCATTTATAGGGGACTTGAGAAGTTTCAGTTTGCTGATGTGGCACCCGGGGCAGGAGCAGCTCCATCTTGGGCCTAGAAAGTTATTTCAACAAGGTGAATGGATAAACCAACTGGGTACACCCATACAATGGAATACTCTGCATAAATTAACTATTTGATTCATGCAGTGACATGGATAAATCTTAATGCATTTTGCTAACTGAAAGAAGTCAGATCCAAATGCTACATATTATATGCCTGCATTCATATGACACACTGGAAAAGGCAGAACTATATGAAAAGAGATTAGGGATTGTCAGGGATTGGGGAATTCGGGAATGGCTGACTACAAAGTGGAGGCACATGTGCAATATTGTGATTGATAAGAAATATACACATTTGGTTATTCAGATGACTAAAATATATTTCTCATATATATTCGGTCTTCATCTGTGGTAAAACTCTTGGAATTTCCTGAGCAATAAGAGCAATGGGAGCATCCTTTGTTATAATATTTGGGCTCTTGTCCTTGGTTCCCATAAATGCTTCCAAGGTAGGGGAAAAATGAGCTGACGTTAAGTAACCTTGGGAAACAGTGTTTTGAATGGAAACTTTAAGGCTAACTACAAAAGAACCTGTATATTAACACCGTACTCTAGTTGGTAAATTTATTTCTCATGGGGGTACTGGTCAACAATTCTGAACTTGCACTACATGTATATTGGGGTCAAACAAATAAGTAAATGGATGACTGGAGCCAGGTTTCTCACTGTCAGAGAAGTTACAGATAAACAAAGGGGAGAAGGCTAGAGTAAACCCTGTGGTAGTGGATTAGTCACAGACATTGTTATGAACTTAAACATATATACTGCTTATTACGTAATACAGATGGATAAACACAGAAACAACTACAGATATGTACAGATACATGGATTAGTATACAGATGAATAATTCCTAGCTCTGTCCTCTGAGAAGCCCTAGAAACAGTGATGACCCAATAGCAAGGAGTAAACTCATAACCCAAACATCAGTCTCTAAATGGAGTTCTCTAGTAGAAGAAACCAGAGCTCAGAGAAATGACTGACTCTAGGAGCAGGGCACAGAAAATACAGGATGAGCCTGGAACATCCTGCAGTACCAGAAATCAAGAAAGTACTCAAAAAAGAAAAAGGATGGGGACAGTTTAAGAGACATGAGGGTTAACTCTGGAAAAATTTTAGCAACAAAATAAATAACATGGTATTGGATTATAAGTCAATGTATAAAATAAGTACACATATTGAAATAAATGATTCAATGAATGACTGAATGAATGGAAGAGAAAGGACAAACTTCCTTACAGAAGAATTCCTAATAATACATGTAAATACGCTCCCATCCATAAAATGAAGCTTAATCACCCCAACCCCTTGAATGCAGTTTGGAATTAGTGACTCACTTCCAAAGAACAGAAGATGGAACGGCAAAAAAAATAACTTTACAGTGGAGAAACTTAGCAAACACTATGTAATCATGTACTCCCTGATATAATGTGATGGGAAGGGCATTTCACGTCACTGTCACCTCTGATATTCTTCCTTAAAACCCTTAACTTCAGTCTAATCATAAGAAAAAAATCAGACAAACACAAATTGAGGGACATCCTACCTGCCTAGTACTAGTACTCAAAACTATCAAGGTCATGAAAAACAAGGAAAGACTGAGAAACTGCCACAGCCCATAGGAGACTAAACAGACATGGAAGTTGCAATGTGGAATCCTGGACTGGATCCTGAACAGAAAAAGGAGACTAGTGGAAAATCTGCCAAATATGAGTTTAGAATTTAGAATTTGACTAATGTACCAATGCTGGTTTCTTGGTTTTGATAAATGCACTTGGTTTTAGTTTTGTAAAATGTTATCATGGGAAGCTGGATGAGAGATATACAGGAACTATCTGTATTATCTTTGCAACTTTTCTGTAAATCTAGTTATTCCAAATAAAGTTTCTATTATTTTAAAAAATGGACAAAAGACTTGAACCAAAGAGAATATGTGTATAGCAAAAAAGCACATGGCAAGATATTCAAAATCATTAGCTATTAGGAAAATATAAATTAAAACTATTATCAGATATCATTCTAAACGTATTAGAATGGCTAAAATTAAAAAGACTGACCATACCAAGTGCCGACAAGTAGACAGAACAACTAGAACTAACATACATTGCTGATGAAAATACAAAATGGTACAGCCACCTTAGAAAAGTTTGGCAATTTCTTACAAAGTTAAATTATATATTTACCATATGATCCAACAGTCCCACCACTATATATTTACCCAAGAGAAATGAAAACTCACATTCACACAAAAGCCTGTACACCAATGTTTATAACATCTCTATGCAAAATAGCTAAAAACTCGAAACAACTCAAAGTCCTCAATAAATGAATGGATAAACAAACTGTGTTACAACCACACAACTGAATACCACTCAGCAACGAAAAAGAAGGAAATACTGTTACACAAAATAACTTAGATAAATCTTAAGGCATTATGCTGAGTATATGCATGTGTGATAGTCTCAAATGGCTACATTCTGTATGATCCCATTTAATAGCTATTTTTCAGAAGACAAAACTAAAATGACAGGGTGGTTGCCACGGGTAATGTGTGTGGGATGGTACAACTACAAAGGGATAGCACAAGGGAGTTTTATGAACTAATGGAAGTGTCTGGATACTGACTGTGATGATGGTTACATGAATCCACACACATGTTAAAATTCATCAACTGTACACAGAAAAAAGTCAATTTTACTGCATGTTTATTTAAAAACATAAATTTCTGATACTTAAACAAATAAACTTCAAGTCATCAAAGTTTTTCCAGGATATTTAGTTTGGCTTTTTATAGTCTGTAAAAATCCTCTTGTTTATTTTGGCTACTTTTAAGATAGCAAGTGACAAATTTCTCGGCTCAGTCCTGACATGTAGAATCACTGGGGAAGCAATAGCCTAAACGTCAGTTACTCTAGGCAGTGCATCACCTGCAAAGGAGTCTAATCAGCTAACAATCATAATCCCACCTAATTGAAGAGTAAATCCTAACATCTACTTAATGGCATCATAAAAAACTTTCATTAAAGTTTTTTTTTTTTAAGATTTATAGTCAGAGAATTCCAGGGAGAGAAAAAATGTGATTAGTTCCACTTCAATTGCAAAGACAGCATTCTTAAAAATGAAAAGGTCAATCATTTGTTCCCACCTTTATTATCAGGGAAAAAATTGTTTTATTTGAATAAGTAGGATAAAGCGAAGCAATGATATAAATCAGATAACATAATATTTCAGAATTAATTCTACTCATCTGCAAGAGTTTGTCTGACATCAACTAATATAGTAGTACTATAAGCTTCCATTATATTATACATACAGATGGCACAAAGCATTCAAACCTACATAATACAGGAATTTTAAAAATCTGAGTACAAAGGTACTGCCTCTCTTGAACATCTTTATCATATTATCTATTTGATTCCTAAGTTTATCTTAGGTGTTATTTTAAAAAATCATATTTAGCCAACTACTTGTATTTAAATGAAACAATGATTACTTGTTTTTAGGGATATAATTGTTCTCAGTTATGCTAGTAAATTTAGCAACAATTTCACATTGTTATACTTTATTGAAAAGAAACAGGGATTTTTTAAAAAAGTCAATCTGCAATCACGCTAATTTCAAATTGAAAACAAAAACCCTCTATGAGGAACAGTTTCTGCCTTAAGGCCTTTGTTTTTCTAGTATTACATTTAACTAGAAGTGAAATGACCTGCTTTAAGAATTTAGCTTTATTTTCCCCGGAAACACATTTGGAAAAATATATGATTTACACCTAGAATCATACCCTTTCTAACTGAAGCCATTTGTGTGCAGTCACTATAATGGTTCAGTGAGGCCATTTAAGTTTTGACATCCATTAAAACAATGCCTACTGTAAATCTGTATGCTTATTCCTCCATGTAATCTTCTCAGTAGCTGTTCAATGTACTAAACAAAGGCTACTTTAATCATTCAAACCTGACTTCTAAAGATGCAATGGACCTGTCAAAAGCTTTCAGAAAGCCAGTAAATTTCATCTGTCTATCATGGCATTGCATACATTTAAGTCACTCTTATACTTAAATGTTGAAAACCATGGAGGATTTTTTCCCTCTCTTTGTAAAATAATCAAGAGAACGCCAGTCATTTTTATTATTGCACGATTCACTGTTATACTTCCAGCTTTCTTCAAAAGTTTCTATTTAATAAAAAGTTTTACATATGAACTAAATCCAACAGGATACACATTCCTAGACACTGAGGCATCAAAAAAAAAAAAGTCCACAGAAATCAACATTATCTAGTACATTAAACTTTTAAAGATTACAGTACATTAAACCACCTCAATAAAATAAAACTAGCTATCACCTTCCTTTACTCAAGTTAATATCACCCAAATGTAATATAATAGCCATCTTTATATAGGCAAGTCAAATGAATTTTCCATCTACCACTCCAAAATTTCTTTGACCAGGAATGAAATCTTATATAAATATATTTAGGCTATTTGTTTGGATAGTCATATTGATAAGAAATTATCCATAAATAATGTTAATCTGCCAAAGAATCATGAAGGAATTTTGGATAGAGAGCTTGGTATGTATTGCAATTTAGAAAGTATCCTAAGACCCCATGTGATATTTACACTCTGTAGCTCAGACTTGGGTAACAAATATATTTAGCCACTTACCAATAGTTCTGATAAAAAAGTTCTGTGATGGTCTCCTTTGAAATTACTGCCTGGGTATATTATCCATAAATCTCACATACACTTACTCCAACCCGTCACTATTACTAAAGCTCCCCACTGCTGCTTCCGGAAACTACATTACACAGAATTGTAACCTTGACCATCACTGAAAAAATTAAAAATAACTGTCCTCAGAAGTCTCTGAACAACTGATAAGAATCCTGTGGTTTTCCATAAAGAGTAAACTGACACCCAGCACATAGTGGGAGCATAACAGGGAACTGTATATGAGGAAGAGAGCTCTAAGAGTAGTAAATAACAGACAGTACATCTTTTTTGTTATTTTAAAAGTCTATCCATCCACAAAAAAGCCATATTGAAAAGTTTACTTTAATGTGCTTCTGGGTTGTCAATTCTTCACTATTTATTGATGAATACTGGTTTAGAGCAACTGCTGATTTTTTAAAAAATTAGGTAGATAACTACTTTCTGGCTGTTGAA
This sequence comes from Balaenoptera borealis, assembly GCF_965194805.1. NCBI lineage: Eukaryota > Metazoa > Chordata > Mammalia > Artiodactyla > Balaenopteridae > Balaenoptera > Balaenoptera borealis. Next base: position 117,154,863 of record NC_138866.1, on the reverse strand, counting down.
TCGGAGGGTGGGGGCGGGAGGCAAAAGTTTGCCACTTAATACAATGATAACATTTGTAAAGCTGCCTTTAGCACTTTAGTGTTTTTACTAAGAAAAGGAAAATGGAGTACAAGATAATACTTAATGCCTTTTTAAAAATTCTTCAGTAGGTATCTGATTAAATCTTACATTATCATCTGAGTCTGGATTGCTGAACTCAAAACTCCTCTCTTCTTTTGGAGTAGAAAATAGTAGAAAAGAGAGACAAGTCAAGTTCCTAACAATGCAAAGGAAAAACAAAGAAAGCCTCTGTGAAAAACACCTGTTGAGCATGTAAAACACTATTGTAGTGGTAGGGTGAGGAAAGGGCCAAAACAAAGAACACTAATACCTGCTTTCAAAGACTTCATGTAACTATGAAATATGTGAAGAATCCTTTATAAAACACTGCTATATCTGTTTTGCTTGTTTTTGTAAGTATACTGCTATATACATAAGGGCAGGGACTGTGTCATGTCTTGTCCATTCACCACAATAAGCCCAGTGCCTATTGCGATGCCTAGCACAAATAATTCAAAAATTATTTTTTGGATAAATGAAGACTTTCAACAGCTATGTCAATACTGTTACTTAGCTTCCTTGATTTCAGTGACCTAGTCCCTTCTGACAGGCAAATAGTGGTCCTCCAAAGATGTCTTTGCCCTTTCCTCTCCCACCCTCAGCCAAGCTTTCCTTACTTGGCAAAAAGGACTTCCAGTTATAATTAAGGTTAAGGACATTGAGATGGGGAGATTATCCTGAATTATCCAAGTGGGTCTAATCTAATCACATGAGTCCTTTGAAGTCGAAGAGAAAGACAGAAGGTGGGTCAGAGAGATGAGACTGAAGAAAGAGGAGGAGATAGTGGAAGTGTGAAAGAGACCTGACCTGCTGTTGCTGGCTTTGAAAGTGGAGGAAGGAAGGCCACAAGCTGAGGAATGAGGGTGGTCTCTAGGAGCTGGGAAGGGCGCTCATCTAACAGCCAGCAAGGCAACTAGCATGTAAACCCCCACTGCAAGGAAAAGAAACCTGCCCTACAGCCTCCAGAAAGGAGCACCGCCCTGCTGAAATCTTGATTTTAGCCCAGTGGGATCCCGGTGTTGTCCTACCGACCTACAGAACTGTAAGATAATACATTTCTGTTGTTTAAACCACTAAATTTGTAGTGATTCACTATGGTAGCGATAGAAAGCTAATATATCCCCTTTAACCTCTACTCTAGCAACCCAAATATACAGCCTCTTGCCATCACCCTGACACAACTTCAATAAAAGATCTAAAATTCTTAAATGCTTCAATCTGATCACAATCTCCTATTCTTAACTCTTCTACTCCATATTCTCATACCTGTCATTATGAAGGAAAGATCTTGTTTAAAAAAAGGGATATTTTGAAACAAATGTCATTTATCCAGCATGAATTAGTATTTTCTAGTTACGTTTGGTCAGCATTGTACCAAAGAGTACATGATAGCCCCACGGAATGATTATAACCAGACTGCAAATTTCACATTCCTTACAACATGCAATACGAAGGACATACACAGAAATGTATTATTAAACTATGCAGTGTGTCAAATCCTGACTAACTTACTTCAAAGGAAGTCTTTTGTGTTTTAAATCTGGAACCATTTCTTTGCCTCTTGATATTTATACACTTGCTCTAAAATATTAAAGACAACCTCATAAACAATCTGTTTAGCAGTAATTAGAATTTTATCTAGTTAAAACAACAGCAGAGCATGCCACAACACAGATGGCAGAAGACTTTCTCCTTGCCTGATCAGTGTCAAAAAACTGTTCTCCTATTCATGATTAAGAATAATTTTATCACAGGCTACCTCATTTACAAAATATACACTAGTGAGTGAAAAAAAACAGCTTTATTAAGAAAGCCTTTGTTTAGCAGAACTCTTGGCTATTTCTCAATGTAAAGACTTCTCTTACTGCCCAGATAAAACCTAGCCAAATATATAATTAAGGAATCAGAATGGACGGAAGTCTATACTATTGATTTCACTCTGGTTTCAAGTGCTTAAGCACACTAATTCCTTATGGAACAGTTCCCAAACTTGGAGCTTTTAAAAAATGAGGTGGATCAAGTTCCACCTCATACCAATTAACTCAAAATGTCTGGGGATGGGACAGGCATAAGTATTTTTAAAGATTCCCTAAGTGGTTCCAGTATGATTTATTATTGGCAATGTGGCATGGTACAATGCACTGAATGGAATCAGTAGGCCTGGGATCTGGCATTGGCTCTGCTACCAGCAAACTTGGGCACATCACTGGGTACCCATTTCTTCATCTGTAAAAAGTTAAGGTAGGAAAATTCATTTCTAATATCTAACATGTTATGAATCTCGGATGAGGTTCTTTAGTTCTCTTCTAAAGATTAAATTGCTTCAACATTTAAACTATGCAAAAAAAACAATCAAAACCCATGATCTGATATTTATTCCAATCTATTAGGAGCTTATTTTTGTAAGGAAAGATTATTTTATAGTAGGTTTCAAATTTAACTATACTTTAATCCCACAGACTTTGATATATCATTATGTCTATCCAGGTCATAAAATGACATGTGTGTTGGCAATGACTGAGAAGCTTGAATTATCTCCAAATGTAGCTTGCTATTAGACTATTTCTTGAATTCCCATTAAATTATATACTGCACATATTCTGATTTTCTTAAATAGAATTTCTGGTTTCATAAATATAAAACGATTTTACCTTTTCACTAAATATTAATTTATTTCATAAAAGTACATCATTAATGACACCAGGAACATGGGATAAAAGAATCCCTGAGTAGCAAGTTATTGTTTGATAGTCTCAAACTGAATTCTCACCCTTGGCCAGCCCTCTTACAAATGTATGCTACCTGTTATGAGGGTGCTTGGGAAAAGGTTAATTCACTCAACACATTAAGCATTTTATAGTACCAGGAGCTGAGGACTGAGTGGCAGACTTGTAAGATGCACCTCCAGTGATCCCTGCGTCCTGCTATTCATACGCTTGTGTAATTCCCTATTCCTTTGAGTGTGGGATCGGTCTAGTGATTTCCTTCTAAAGAATAGAATATGGCAAAAGTGATGGGATGTCATGTCTGCGATTGGGTTATAAAATTGTGATGTCCTTCTTGCTAGCATTCTTTTTTACTGGCACTCTTTTTTGCCCTCTTGTGTACTTGCTTGGAGGGAGATGCTCTATGGAGAGGTCCATGTGGCAAGGAACCACAGGAAGCCTCTGGCCAACAGCCCATCGGGGAAATGAATTCTGCCAACAACCATGTAAGTGAGCTGGGAAGTGGATCCTTCCACAGCAAGCTTTTAGAATAATGCAAGCTCAGCCAACACATTGATTTTTGCCTTGTAAGAGACCCACCTAGGCCATTCCTGCATTCCTGGCCCACTGTGAGATAATAAATGTCATTTTGTGCTAAGTTTTGATGTAATTTATTATGCAGCAATAGGTAACTAAGATAGGCACGTAGCAATGAATAAAAACACTGTACTGAAGAAACCAAGAGTTGAGTAATAAGTAGGTTCAAGGTAACAATAATCTAGTAATGGGTGAGAGACATGTAAATAAATGTAATAAAGTGTTTTAGGCTGTTTGACAGAAGTACACACGTGAGGGTACGTGGGGACATAAGAAAGGGTTTGTGTCGGGAAGGGCACAGGCACTGAAGTTCTTTAAAAGAGAGGAATGTGAGTTATAAGCATAAAAGTAGGAAATATAATGGTCAGCTTGGGAAATTATAGGTAATCCAGTAAGACTGGAACATAGAGGGAAGAGATGATTATTCATCTTCCAACTTCAAAAGTGTACAAACATTTACAGGTAGCTTAAGAGTCAAAGAGGTCTCTAGCACTGTGTATAGTATAATTTTAGTTTTATCAGTATAGTAGACTCCTAACCTACACTAGATTACAGATCATCATTTTATTATGGAATTGTATCACTGATTATGAATAAACTGGTCCATGCTCCAACATAGGATCTGACCAGGGCCAACCCTTCTACCCGTATACTAGATCCCGATTCTCTCCCACCTATTCAAGGAAACTGCTCCAGCAATTATCTCTTCTCTCTACTGCACTGTCAAATATCCCCTCTCTACTGGGTCATTCCCATCTCATATTTTAAACAAGCAAAAAAGCCCCTCCCTTAACTCTATATGCCATGTATGCATAGCTTCCCCTTTATAATAAAACTCAGAAGTGTTGTCAGTACTCACCATCTCCACATCTCCTCCCATTTTCTCTTGTATCCACAACAACCAGGCTTTTTTCCTCTACCTATCTGCCAAACTCGCCCTTATTAAAGTCACCAATTGACTTCCACATTGCTAAATACAATGACCAATTTTCGGTCTTCCTCTTACTTTACCTATGACCAGCAGCTGACACAAACAATAACTCCTGCCTTGAAATACACGGCTCCCAGAACACCGCATTCTCCTGGTGTTCATCTTTCTCATTCATTTTCTTTTGCTGATTCCTCAATTTCTCTACCCTCTAGAGTGTTCTAGATCTCAGTCCTTGGACCTCCTGTCTCTTTTGTGATACTCTGACTTATAATAATATTATATATATTTGTATTTGGTATTGGTCCCTGTTTCTGACACAGAGCTCCTAAAACTCTTGGAATTTTGGAATTTCCTAACAGATGAGAGCTATAAAAGGTGTCTTTTGTTATGTTAATGAGGTAAGGTGACTTGGAAAGCACTAAAGATGGGGGCTAGTTGCCAGGAGAACAAACCATGTGATTAGAGGGTTAGAATTTTCAGTCCTATTCCCTGACCTCCAGGGAGAGAAGAGGCACTGGAGGTTGAACCAATTGCCAGCCGTCAATAATTTAATCGATTGTGCCTATGTAATGAAGCCTCTATAAAAACCCAACAGGAAGTGTTTCAGAGAACTTCCGGATTGGTGAACACGTGGAGATTTGGGGAAACTGGCATGCTCTGAGGGGACATGGAAGCTCCGTGCCCTTTCCCTGTACCTTGCTCTATGCATCACTTCCATCTGGCTGTTTCTGAGTTCTATCCTTTTGTAATAAACCAGTAATCTAGTAAGTGAAAAGTTTCTCTGAATTCTGTGAGCCACACTAGCAAATTAACCAAACCCAAGGAGGAGGGTGTTGGAACCCCTGATCTATAGCTGGTGGGTCAGAAACACAGGTGACTACCTGGGCTTGCGACTGGCATCTAAAGTGGGAGCAAGGGTAGTCCTGTAGAACTGAGCCCTTAACCTGCGGAATCTGATACAATCTCCAGATAGACAGTAAAACCTGAGCTGAACTGTAGGACCCCCAGCTGGTGTCCAAGAATTGCTTGGTGTGGGGAAAAAGCCACAGTATGAAATTGGGTGCAGAAAGTACTTCCATTTACACTTACTCCTTATGTGGTCTCCTCCAGTCTGAGGTCTTTAAGTACCACCTACAAACTGATGACTCCCAAAATTATTTATAGATAGAAAAACAGTTCCTCGCTCCATAATCGTCCTCTAGTACAACCAACTACCTACTCAACATTTTTTACTTGGACATTTCTTAACATTTCTTTTCAAAACCGAACTCCCAATTAACCTCACCACAACGCCACCCACAAACCTGCTCCTCTCCCACAGTCTTTCCCATCTTAGCGAATGACAACTCTAAGCTGCTAGTCGCTCAGACCAAAAATTATCTGTTAGCCCTGTTTCCTCTCTCCTTCTCCCTCTTATCCCTCATCTATCAGCAACACCTGTTGGCTTTACTTTTAATATAGAATCCAACCATTTATTACCATCGCCACTGCTACCAAGCTCACATTTAGTCTCCTAAATGATCTATTTCTGCCTCAAACCCCCATTTGCCCACCAATGGTAATCTTTAAAAAAATAAATAAATAAGACAGGCTATGTGATCGCTCTGCTCGAAAGTCTCCAATGGCTTCCCTTTTCAGATTAAAAGTCAAAGTCCTCATAAAGTTCCATTAACTAGATGCCATTACCCCTCTGACTTCATCTATTACTCTCCCCTAAGCTCACTCCACTTTAGTCACACTGGCCTCCTCCTTGGCCCATGAGCACACTAGGCACACACTTAGGGCCACACACTTGCTTCACCTCAAAACAGGAATGCTCCTCCTTGAGATATTCATCTGTATAGATTGCTCCTTCAGGCCTAGGGTCAAATGTTATCATCTTTCTATGGCCTGTGCTCCTCTGATCCCCACGCCTCCCAACACTCCCTATTCCCTACCCCGGCTTTATTTTTCTCTACAGTACTTATTGCTATCTGACATACTATGTATTTAATCTGCTATTATCTGTCTCCCTTCACTAGAATGTAAGCTCGATAAGGGCAGGAATTTCTGTCTATTTTGTTTACTGTTGGATAGTGTTGTAGAACAGTACCTGGCAGTAATAGGCACTGTATTCCTATTTGTTTAATGAAAGACTAAACCAACCAAGGGGATTCTCTCACTGATCCATTCTAATACAGGGGAGTAATTTGAATAATTTCAAAGGTACCAAAATATTACATTGATTGTGATTACGTTCTGACAGAATTTAACTCTCTAATTATACTCACACTGGGCTTATATTAAATTAGTATGAGTTGCCCTCACTACATATTAATTAGGAAGGGAAGAGTAGTCCAGAATCATCCTAGACAAAAGGAACAATTAGACTGATTTAAAAAAATAACTTTCCATAGATAATCCAAAGTTGGAAAATCCACACGCAACATTCCACAGAATCTAACTGTTAAGGATTTACAAAACATAGGACTAGAAAAGAGGATAAGTAAAAATTTCAATCAAATTTTATTAGTACCAAAAAACCAAAAACCTTTTAAGGAGATTTTACAAATTTTCTCATAGGTAACTTATAACCTTTGCCTAAGACACCATCATATATTTCCACCCATTTTTTAACCTACATCTTCTTCATTTTCCTTTTTCTAAACTATCAGTGATAAAAGAAATAAACTATTTAGATGAAACTATATTTACACAGTCTCTCAAAGAAGAGGACTTAATTGAACTGAGATAAAGAAATTTTATAAATATAGTTTTACATTTTTATTCAGTGTTATATACATTTTCCAAAGTGCTTTCACATCTTTATTTATGATCTTCATACTGACAAGTACAATAAGCAGACAGATATTATCACAACCTCCCCTACCTCCCACATACTTACACTTTACAGATGGAAAAAATTTTCAGTCTCGAAGAGATTAACTGACTTGCTCAAGGTCACAAAGCTGTAAGTGGTTCAACCTTGACTATAACTGAGTTCTTTCAAACCTAAGTCCACTGTTTTCTATCATAATGACCTATTATCTCACTCAGTGATTAAAGAAAGGTACCATTGCATAAGTCTACAAAGACTTGACTGTAAAAGCATCTTCCTTCAACACTGGGGATTTTTACATTCCAATCTATTATAAAAATGCTTTGAAGATGGTACAAATGTGCTAATATTCTTAGAGGAAAAAAAAGGGGAAAAAAGCCCAAGAAGTCAATAAAAATCAAGTAAAGAAAATTTAGGATCCAAAGCAGTAGTAACATGAGATTAATGTTTATTCTCTGCATACAAGATCAATGTTTTAGAACCTCTGAACTGTCAAACAGATGCCTAATACCACTGCACCCAGACAGAGGAAGACATTTAACAGAAGCATTCCAGGTAAAATCACTTATTACCACTAGAACTCACACTAGATTCCTATCTGAATAACCCTGGAAATCTGGACTGAAAATATAAGAATGAATGTTTTCTGCCCTTCTCTCCAAGGCTTAGCTCAGTTTCAGATAAACAAATGGCTCCATGACTCATTTCATCTGTATTTCTTCCTGGTCTTCTCTAATATTCTAAGATGAAGAAAGAGGGATTTCTTTTTCATTCCAGCTGCACCCTAAAGCAATCCAACTGTGGGTCAAGAGTCAAAAGAACTCAAAAAGAGTACATTCCATGTGAGATCAAAAGCTTCAATTTTCTCATCATCAGAGCATAACTGTGGCTCTGACCCATATTAAAATTTCTCCTAGTAGAAATCAAGACTCATTTCTGAAGCCAAGTCAGGCTTACTTGGGACTCTCAAACTGCAAATAAGGCTGCAAGCCCAGTAGGTAATAGCACACATGGAATTAATAGAATCTAGCCCAGGTAGGGAGAGCCATTCATTTCTAGGGCCAGGACAGACTAACCTAAAAATAGATAAGGCTTCAGTACACATGGTTTGGCTCTGTGGAACAGTATTTGCCACCTCAGATACTCTTTTCTTTCTTCCATTTCTCAGCCAATACCAAGGGACTGACATGTTACATCAGATTTTATTACAGTTCCTTCAAGAAAATAAGTGGTTGGAGAGAAGTTAAAGTAATTTAACTATGAAGGTTAAAAAAAAAAAAAAGACTTAAACCTATGCTAAAGGAAATACATGATCTAGAGTTAATAGTGATTTGGAACCAATGTCCTAGGTAGTGAAAATGATCTTTGTCTAGAATATCCCCTGCAAAGCCTAAAATAAAGTGAGGCAAGCAAGGTAGTACGTAGGAGAAAAAAATTTAAGGAGGCACTGACTCCAAAGGCTGATCAAGTGCAAGACTGGCACCTGAGAGTGAGCATCTCCTTAAATTTTGTACCCTAAATGCCCCACTTGCCTCACCCTATTTAGAGCCCTGATCCACTACGAGATATATATATTCCTCAAAGGCATAGCAGATTTTATGGCTACAGCAAGAACCTGAGCAGAATTTGAAGTCTAGGATCCTGACCACATTCATCATGGCTATCTTCTGAACACAGTTAAGAAAAGAATAGGAGAGGCTTGACATTTTTGCATATATTCTGAAATAAAGTTGCCTTAGAAAAAGGAAGTTTATAGTGAAAATGGAAGTATAGTGCTTATAGGGAGATTTCCACTTTGAATGTGAAGAACAAAGAGGGTCTGGAATTACCCTTCTGTGTAAACAACTAAAAATTAGAAAAAACATAGGAAACAACTATTTTCTGATGCTGAACAAAGGCAGCACAATACTGTGATCCCAGATTATTGCCCTAAAAGTGCAATATATGAGACAGCCCTCCAGCTTTATGCCTAGAGGTAATTTCCAGACAACAGTACAGAGAAGGGTAACCTCCAAAGAACCCACTAACCTTTCTGAGTGGAAAAGACACATATCAGAGTTCGGGGAGGCCAAGGTGAGTAGAACTGGGGGGGGCAGAATAGCTGAGAGGAGAGATCTACACAAAGAAAGAGATTCAAAACAACTTTCGCACGTGGAGAATGAAACCCCAAGAGGCAGGGCAAAATCAAAATCAACCTCTAGGGAAAGAAAATTACCGTCGGCCCTCTGTATCTGTGGGTCCTGCATCCATGAATTCAATGAACTGCAGATCAAAAATATGTGGGGGAAAAAATTCCAGAAAGTTCCAAAAAGCAAAACTTGAATTTCCTGCACTGGTAACTATTTACATAGCATTTCTATTGTACTTACTACTATTTATATTGTATTAGGTATTACAAGTAATCTCGAGATGATTTATAAGGTATATGGGAAGAAATGCATAGGTTATATGCAAGCTCTATGCTATTTTTTTAAATTTATTTATTTATTTTAAAATTTTATTTTATTTTATTTTATTTTTTTAACATCTTTATTGGAGTATAATTGCTTTACAATGGTGTGTTAGTTTCTTCTTTATAACAAAGTGAATCAGTTATACATATACATATGTTCCCATATCTCTTCCCTCTTGCATCTCCTTCCCTCCCACCCTCCCTCCCTCCCTATCCCATCCCTCTAGGTGGTCACAAAGCACAGAGCTGATCTCCCTGTGCTATACGGTTGCTTCCCACTGGCTATTTTACGTTTGGTAGTGTATATATGTCCATGCCACTCTCTCACTTTGTCACAGCTTACCCTTCCCCCTCCCCATACCCTCAAGTCCATTCTCTAGTAGGTCTGTGTCTTTATTCCCGTCTTGCCACTAGGTTCTTCATGACCTTTTTTTTTTTTTCCCTTAGATTCCATATATATATGTTAGCATACTATATTTGTTTTTCTCTTTCTGACTTACTTCACTCTGTATGACAGACTCTAACTCCATCCACCTTACTACAAATAACTCAATTTCATTTCTTTTTATGGCTGAGTAATATTCCATTGTATATATGTGCCACATCTTCTTTATCCATTCATCCGATGATGGACACTTAGGTTGTTTCCATGTCCTGGCTATTGTAAATAGAGCTGCAATGAACATTTTGGTACATGACTCTTTTTTTTTTTTTTTTTTTTTTCGGCTGTGTTGGGTCTTCGTTTCTGTGCGAGGGCTTTCTCTAGTTGCGGCAAGCGGGGGCCACTCTTCATTGCGGTGCGCGGGCCTCTCACTATCGTGGCCTCTTTTGTTGCGGAGCACAGGCTCCAGACGTGCAGGCTCCAGACGCGCAGGCTCAGTAGTTGTGGCTCACGGCCTTAGTTGCTCCGCGGCATGTGGGATCCTCCCAGACCAGGGCCCGAACCCGTGTCCCCTGCACTGGCAGGCAGACTCCCAACCACTGCGCCACCAGGGAAGCCCCCATGACTCTTTTTGAATTATGGTTTTCTCAGGGTATATGCCCAGTAGTGGGATTGCTGGGTTGTATGGTAGTTCTATTTTTAGTTTTTTAAGGAAATTCCATACTGTTCTCGATAGTGGCTGTATCCATTTACATTCCCACCAACAGTGCAAGAGGGTTCCCTTTTCTCCACACCCTCTCCAGCATTTATTGTTTCTAGATTTTTTGATGATGGCCATTCTGACCGGTGTGAGATGATATCTCATTGTAGTTTTGATTTGCATTGCTCTAATGATTAATGATGTTGAGCACTCTTTCATGTGTTTGTTGGCAATCTGTATATCTTCTTTGGAGAAATGTCTATTTAGGTCTTCTGCCCATTTTTGGATTGGGTTGTTTGTTTTTTTGTTACTGAGCTGCATGAGCTGCTTGTAAATTTTGGAGATTAATCCTTTGTCAGTTGCTTCATTTGCAAATACTTTCTCCCATTCTGAGGGTTGTCTTTTGGTCTTCTTTATGGTTTCCTTTGCTGTGCAAAAGCTTTTAAGTTTCATTAGGTCCCATTTGTTTATTTGTGTTTTTATTTCCATTTCTCTAGGAGCTGGGTCAAAAAGGATCTTGCTGTGATTTATGTCATAGAGTGTTCTGCCTATGTTTTCCTCTAAGAGTTTGATAGTGTCTGGCTTTACACTTAGGTCTTTAATCCATTTTGAGTTTATTTTTGTGTATGGTGTCAGGGAGTGTTCTAATTTCATACTTTTACATGTACCTGTCCAGTTTTCCCAGCATCACTTATTGAAGAGGCTGTCTTTTCTCCACTGTATATGCTTGCCTCCTTTATCAAAGATAAGGTGACCATATGTGCGTGGGTTTATCTCTGGGCTTTCTATCCTGTTCCATTGATCTATGTTTCTGTTTTTGTGCCAGTACCATACTGTCTTGATTACTGTAGCTTTGTAATATAGTCTGAAGTCAGGGAGCCTGATTCCTCCAGCTCCGTTTTTCTTTCTCAAGATTGCTTTGGCTATTCGGGGTCTTTTGTGTTTCCTTACAAATTGTGAAATTTTTTTGTTCTAGTTCTGTGAAAAATGCCAGTGATAGTTTGATAGGGATTGCACTGAATCTGTAGATTGCTTTGGGTAGTAGAGTCATTTTCACAATATTGATTCTTCCAATCCAAGAACATGGTATATCTCTCCATCTATTTGTATCATCTTTAATTTCTTTCATCAGTGTCTTATAATTTTCTGCATACAGGTCTTTTGTCTCCTTAGGTAGGTTTATTCCTAGGTATTTTATTCTTTTTGTTGCAGTGGTAAATGGGAGTGTTTTCTTAATTTCACTTTCAGATTTGTCATCATTAGTGTATAGGAATGCAAGAGATTTCTGTGCATTAATTTTGTATCCTGCTACTTTACCAAATTCATTGATTAGTTCTAGTAGTTTTCTGGTAGCATCTTTAGGATTCTCTATGTATAGTATCATGTCATCTGCAAACAGTGACAGCTTTACTTCTTCTTTTCCGATTTGGATTCCTTTTATTTCTTTGTCTTCTCTGATTGCTGTGGCTAAAACTTCCAAAACTGTGTTGAATAATAGTGGTGAGAGTGGGCAACCTTGTCTTGCTCCTGATCTTAGTGGAAATGGTTTCAGTTTTTCACCATTGAGGACGATGTTGGCTGTGAGTTTGTCATATATGGCCTTTATTATGTTGAGGAAAGTTCCCTCTATGCCTACTTTCTGCAGGGCTTTTATCATAAATGGGTGTTGAATTTCGTCAAAAGCTTTCTCTGCATCTATTGAGATGATCATATGGTTTCTCTCCTTCAATTATACTATTTTATACAAGGAACTTGAGCATCCATGGTATTGGCATTGGCGGGGATCAAGAAACCAATTCCACACAGATACCAAGGGACAACTGTACCAGGAGACTATAAGATAAACAATTGTCAGAGCTCACAAAAGGCCAGGAACTGTTAAAGTTCCCACTATCCAAAGCAGAAAAATCTTGCTGAATACAGAAGCCAACAGTGACCCCAGAAAGGCCATGCCTTAGAAGTGAGGTTAAATTAGCCCTAATGACTACTATAGGTTTGCCCTAAAACTCTTAAAAATAAACCACAAAAGGATCAAATTTACCTCCAAGTAACTAAGCAGCTTACCAGAAAAAAACTCAACATTCTTTAAAGATAATACAACAAAATCCAGCAAACACCACAAAATTCACAATCATGAGCACACAATCAAAAATTATTAGACCTATGAATTAGTAATGAAATGTGACCCAGGAACTAGAAAAACAGTCAACATTAACGGAACCAGAAATGAAAGAGATGATCAAATTAGAAGATGAAGATGTTAAAACAGCTATAATAAATATGTTTGCTCAGTGACATAACAGAAAACCTGAACATAATGAGACAAGGAACCATATACAAAAAGAATTAAATGGAACTTCTAGAGATGAAAAATACACTATCTGAAATAAAAATATCACTGGATAGGATTTATAGCAGATTAGCTACTGCAAAAGATTAGTAAACCCAAAGACTCAGGAAAAAAACTATTCAAAAGAGGAGATAAAGGGTAAAAAAAGATGTCCCCTTCCCTCAAATGAACAGTCTCAGTAACCTGTGTGACCGTAAGCAATCTAACATGTTTAACTGAAGCGTGAAAACAAAAGAGGTGGGGCAGTGCTGGAAAAAAAAATGGCTGAGAAAATTTCAATTTGTGAAAACTACAAACTCACATTTCCAAGAAGTTCAAGGAATCCAAAGCAGGATAAACACAAACATACATTCATACATGCAGGTAAGGCACATCATAAACAAATTACTGAAAACAGTGATAAAGAAAAATCTTAAAAGCAGTCAGAGGAAAAATGGTACTTCACATACAATGGAATAGAGATAAGAATCATCACAGATTTCCCCCAGAAGGTCTGCAAGCCAGAAGACAACAAAATAAAATCTCTAAAGTGCAAACAAACAAACAAACAACAAAAAGGCAACCTAGGATGCAGAAAAGAGTCAACACAGCAGTCTCAAGGCTGCCTGCAAGGTTAGCCCCTGGCTGGTGCCTGTGAACTGGGATTTTGGGAAGATTCCTAACATTCTCTAACTAATAAGGGTCATTTTCTGTGCCTAAAGTGTTTGTGCAAACAATAACAATATGATTTATGCTAAATACCAGTTTTGCTTCTGGATTCTGGAATTTTGGTACTTGCAAGAGAGAGGATGCCTGTGTGACTAGTCCTCAATAAAAACCTTGGGCACTGAGTCTCTAATGAGTTTCCCTGTTAGACAACATTTCACAAGTGCTGTCACAATTCATTGCTGGAGGAATTAAACATGTTCCCTGTGACTCTACTGGGAGAACTCTCCTGGAAGCTTGTGCTTTGTTTCCTCCAGACTTTAACCATGCACTTTTTTCCTTTGCTAATTTGGCTTTGCATCCTTTTGCTGTAATAAATCTTGAGTACAACTATATGCTCAGTCCTGAGAGTCCTCCTAGTGAATGACCAAATCTGAAGGCAGTCCCGGAGACTCTTGACACGCTAAAATTCAGTACCTAGCAAAAACATCTTTCTGAAAGGTTGATGAAATACTTTTTCAGACAAATAAAAGCTGAGAGAATGTGTCACCAGCAGACCTACACAATAAAAAATGTTGTGGAAGAATTTTTGCAGAAGAAAAATGATACTAGACAAAAATGTGAATCTATACAAAAGAATGAAGAGCACTTAAATGAGAAAATTTGTGGAATAATGTACATTTTCTTATTTTTAAAGGCTTTTGAAAGAAAACTATTTAAAGTAAAAATAATAATCATCTATTAGGAGTTTACAGAACATATACAGAAGTAAAATGTATGACAACATTTGGACAAAGGATGGGATAAGGGAAATGAAAATATACTGTGCTTAAACTCACACATTACACATGAAGTGGTATAATATTATTTGTGGGAACACTATGATGAATTAAAGATGCATATTATAACCCTACAGCAATCACTAAAAAAAGAAAGAAAAAAAGGTACAGTTAATAAAGCAATAATGGAGGTAAAATGGAATTCCAAAATGTACTCAATCCAAAAGAAGGCAGGAAAAGAGAAAAAAACGCAAAGAACAGATGGGACAAATAGAAAACAAATAGCAATATAGCAGACATAAGCCCAATCACATCAGTAATCACATTAAATGTAAGCGGTCTGAACTCCTGTTTGAAAGAGAGAGATTGTCAGATTGGATAAAATGCTGTCTACAAGAAACCCACCTTAAATATAAAAAGGTTAAAATTAAAGGATTGTAACTAATCCTGTAGGCTAATACTAATCAAAAGAGATCAGAATGGGACTTCCCTGGCGGTCCAGTGGTTAAGACTTCACCTTCCAATACAGGGGGTGCGGGTTTGATCCCTGGTCAGGGAGCTAAGATCTCACATGCCTCGCGGCCAAAAAACCAAAACAGAAGCAATATTGTAACAAATTCAATAAAGACTTTAAAAATGGTTCACATCAAAAAAAAAAAGAGAGCAGGGTAATTATATTAATATCAGAGAAAGCATATTTCACAGCAAAGTCTACTACCAAGCATAAATAGGGTCATTTCATGAAAAAGGAATCAATTCATCAAGTGGATAAAAGAATCTGAAACTAATAACAGCTTCAAAATACATAAAGAAAAAACTAACAGAATTGCAAGGAAGAATAGACAAATCCACAATTATTGTCAAAGATTTCAACATTCCTCTCTCAATAACTGACAGAACAGAAAATTAGTAAGGATATAGCAGACTTGAATAATACTACCAACCAACTTGATCTATCTGACATTTATAGAACATTTCACCCAACAACAGCAGAATACACATTCTTTTCAACTATACAAAGAACTATTACTCAAGATAGACTATAGTCTGAGCCATAAAACCATTCTCAATACATTTTAAAGATTTCAAGTCATACAAAGTATATTCTCTGACCCCAGTGGAATTAAATTAGAAATTAAAATAAGAACAACATCTAAAAAATCCCCAAACATCTGGAAACTAAATGATACACTTCTAAATCTTAGATAAGAAGAAAAGTCTGAAATCAATGACCTAAACTTCTACCTTCAGAAACTAGAAAGAGAACAAATTAAACCTAAGAAGTAAGTAAAGTGTTCCCTCCTTTTCTGTAAGAAAAGTAAGCAGAAGAAAAAAAAGAGATGAAAAAAAAAAAAAAGAGCTGGGGAGGGAGGAGGAAAAATAAAGACATAAGGACAACAAACTAGAAAACAGAAAAATGTCATTAGGACCAAAAGCTAGTTCTTCAAGATCAGTAAAATGAAAAATGGTAAAGACATTCTAGAAGACAGTTTGGCAGTTTCTTTATAAAATTAAACATATTCTTACCATGTAATCCAGCAATCATGCTACCTGGTATTGACCCAAATGAGTTGAAAATTTATGTCTACACAAAAACCTGCACATAGATGTTTATAGCAGCCTTATTCATAATTGTCAAAACTTGAAAACAACCAAGATGTCCTTCAGTAGGTGAATGGATAAGCTGTAGTACATCCATACAATGGAATATTATCCATCACTAAAAAGAAATGAGCTATCAAGCTATGAAAAGACATGGAGGAACCTTAAATGCATATTACTAAGTAAAGGAAGCCAAAGTGCAAAGGCTACGTATTGTGATTCCAGCTCTATGACATTGTGGAAAAGGCAAAACTATGAAGACAGTAAAGATCAGTGGTTGCCAGGGCTTAGGGGGGAGAGAGAGATGAATAGGCAGAGCACAGGATTTTTAAGGCAGTGAAGCTACTCTGTATGATGGTAAGTACATGTCATTACACATTTGTCCAAACCCACAGAATGTACGACACCAAGAGTGAACCCTACTGTAAACTATGGACTTTGACTGATAATGATATGCCAGTGTAGTTTTATCACGATGTGTCACATTATGTAGTTTCGTTGATTGTAATAGATATAGCACTCTGGTGAGGAATGCTGGTAGTGGGGGAAGCTGTGCATGTGTGGGAGCAGGAGGTATGTATATGTGAACTCTGTACTTTACATTCAACTTTGCTGTGAACTTAAAACTAAAAAGCTCTAAAAAAATAAAGTCTATTTAAAAAAAGTTTTAAGAAGTCAATGAGACCACCAGTCCCTCCCATCAGGAAACTTCCACAATCCTCTTAGATAGCCTCATCCACCAGAGGGCACACAGCAGAAGCAAGAAGAACTACAATCCTGCAGCCTGTGGAATGAAAACCACATTCACAGAAAGATAGACAAGATGAAAAGGCAGAGGGCTATGTACCAGAGGAAGGAACAAGATAAAACCCCAGAAAAACAACTAAATGAAGTGGAGATAGGCAATCTTCCAGAAAAAGAATTCAGAATAATGATAGTGAAGATGATCCAGGACCTCGGAAAAAGAATGGAGGCAAAGATCGAGAAGATGCAAGAAATGTTTAACAAAGATCTAGAAGAATTAAAGAACAAACAAACAGAGATGAACAATACAATAACTGAAATGAAAACTACACTAGAAGGAATCAATAGCAGAATAACTGAGGCAGAAGAACGGATAGGTGACCTGGAAGACAGAATGGTGGAATACACAGCTGCAGAACAGAATAAAGAAAAAAGAATGAAAAGAAATGAAGACAGCCTAAGAGACCTCAAGAGACAACATTAAACGCAACAACATTCGCATTATAGGGGTCCCAGAAGGAGAAGAGAGAGAGAAAGGACCTGAGAAAATATGTGAAGAGATTGTAGTCGAAAACTTCCCTAACATGGGAGAGGAAATAGCCACCCAAGTCCAGGAAGTGCAGCGAGTCCCATACAGAATAAACACAAAGAGAAACATGCCGAGACACATAGTAATCAAATTGGCAAAAATTAAAGACAAAGAAAAATTATTGAAAGCAGCAAAGGAAAAACAACAAATAACATACAAGGGAACTCCCATAAGGTTAACAGCTGATTTCTCAGCAGAAACTCTACAAGACAGAAGGGAGTGGCATGATATACTTAAAGTGATGAAAGGGAAGAACCTACAACCAAGATTACTCTACCTGGCAAGGATGTTATTCAGATTCAATGGAGAAATCAAAAGCTTTACAGACAAGCAAAAGCTAAGAGAATTCAGCACCACCAAACCAGCTCTACAACAAATGCTAAAGGAACTTCTCTAAGTGGGAAACACAAGAGAAGAAACGGACCTACAAAAACAAACCCAAAACAATTAAGAAAATGGTAATAGGAACATACATATCAATAATTACCTTAAATGTAAGTGGATTAAATGCTCGCACCAAAAGACACAGGCTTGCGGAATGGATACAAAAACAAGACCCATATATATGCTGTCTACAAGAGACCCACTTCAGACCTAGGGACACATACAGACTGAAAGTGAGGGGCGGGAACAAGATATTCCATGCAAATGGAAATCAAAAGAAAGCTGGAATAGCAATACTCATACCAGATAAAATAGACTTTAAAATGAAGAATATTACAAGAGACAAGGAAGGACAGTACATAATGATCAAGGGATCAATCCAAGAAGATATAACAATTATAAATATATATACACCAAACATAGGAGCACCTCAATACATAAGGCAACTGCTAACAGCTATAAAAGAGGAAATCGACAGTAACACAATAATAGAAGGGGACTTTAACACCTCACTTACACCAATGGACAGATCATCCAAAATGAAAACAAATAAGGAAACAGAAGCTTTAAATGACACAATAGTCCAGATAGATTTAATTGATATTTATAGGACATTCCATCCAAAAACAGCAGATTACACTTTCTCCTCAAGTGCGCAAGGAACATTCTCCAGGATAGATCACATCTTGGGTCACAAATCAAGCCTCATTAATTGAAGAAAATTGAAATCATATCAAGTATCTTTTCTGACCACAATGCGATGAGATTAGAAATCAATTACAGAGAAAAAAACATAAAAAACACAAACACATGGAGGCTAAACAATACATTACTAAATAACCAAGAGATCATTGAAGAAATCAAAAAATACCTACAGACAAATGACAATGAAAACACAACGATCCAAAACCTATGGGATGCAGCAAAAGCACTTCTAAGAGGAAAGTTTATAGCTATACAATCCTTCCTCAGGAAACAACAAACATCTCAAAAAAACAATCTAACCTTACACCTAAAGAAACTAGGAAAAAAGAACAAACAAAACCCAAAGTTAGCAGAAGGAAAGAAATCATAAACATCAAAGCAGAAATAAATGAAATAGAAACAAAGAAAACAATAGCAAAGATCAATAAAACTAAAAGCTGATTCTTTGAGAAGATAAACAAAATTGATAAATCATTAGCCAGACTCATCAAGAAAAAGAGGGAGAGAATTCAAATCAATAAAATTAGAAATGAAAAAGAAGTTACAATGGACACTGCAGAAATACAAAGCATCCTAAGAGACTACTACAAGCAACTCTATGCCAATAAAATGGACAACCTGGAAGAAATGGACAAATTCTTAGAAAGGTATAACCTTCCAAGACTGAACCAGGAAGAAACAGAAAATATGAACAGACCAATCACAAGGAATGAAATTGAAACTGTGATTAAAAATCTTGCAACAAACAAAAGTCCAGGACCAGATGGCTTCACAGGTGAATTCTACCAAACATTCAGAGAAGAGCTAACACCCATCCTTCTCAAACTCTTACAAAAAATTGCAGAGGAAGGAAAACTCCCAAACTCATTCTATGAGGCCACCATCACCCTGATACCAAAACCAGACAAAGATACTACAAAAAAAGAAAATTACAGACCAATATCACTGATGAATATAGATGCAAAAATCCTCAACAAAATACTAGCACACAGAATCCAACAACATATTAAAAGGATCATACAACATGATCAAGTGGCATTTATCCCAGAGATGCAAGGATTCTTCAATATATGCAAATCAATCAATGTGATACACCATATTAACAAATTGAAGAATAAAAACCATGTGATCATCTCAACAGATGCAGAAAAAGCTTTTGACAAAATTCAACATCCATTTATGATAAAAACTCTCCACATAGTGGGCATAGAGGGAACCTACCTCAACATATTAAAGGCCATATATGACAAACCCACAGCAAACACCATTCTCAATGGTGAAAAACTGAAAGCATTTCCTCTAAGATCAGGAACAAGACAAGGATGTCCACTCTCACCACTATTATTCAACATAGTTTTGGAAGTCCTAGCCACGGCAACCAGAGAAGAAAAAGAAATAAAAGGAACACAAATTGGAAAAGAAGAAGTAAAACTGTCACTGTTTGCAGATGACATGATACTATAAATAGAGAATCCTAAAGATGCCACCAGAAAACTACTACAGCTAATCAATGAATTTGGTAAAGTTACAGGATACAAAATTAATGCATAGAAATCTCTTGCATTCCTATACACTAATGATGAAAAATCTGAAAGAGAAATTAAGGAAACACTCCCATTTACCACTGCAACAAAAAGAATAAAATACCTAGGAATAAACCTACCTAGGGAGACAAAAGACCTATATGCAGAAAACTATAAGACAATGCTGAAAGAAATTAAAGATGATACCAACAGATGGAGAGATATACTATGTTCCTGGATTGGAAGAATCAATATTGTGAAAATGACTATACTACCCAAAGCAATCTACAGATTCAATGCAATCCCTAGCAAATTACCAGTGGCATTTTTTACAGAACTAGAACAAAATCTTAAAATTTGTATGGAGACACAAAAGACCTCGAATAGCCAAAGCAGTCTTGAGGGAAAAAAAACGGAGCTGGAGGAATCAGACTCCCTGACTTCAGATTATACTACAAAGCTACAGTCATCAGGACAATATGGTACTGGCACAAAAACAGAAATATAGATCAATGGAACAGGATAGAAAGCCCAGAGATAAACCCATGCACCTATGGTCAACTAACCTATGACAAAGGAGGCAAGGATATACAATGGAGAAAAGACAGTGTCTTCAATAAGTGGTGCTGGGAAAACTGGATAGCTACATGTGAAAGAATGAAATTAGAACACTCCCTAACACCATACACAAAAATAAACTCAAAATGGATTCGAGACCTAAATGTAAGACCGGACACTATAAAACTCTCAGAAGAAAACATAGGAAGAACACTCTTTGACATAAATCACAGCAAGATCTTTTCTGATCCACCTCCTAGAGTACTGGGAATAAAAACAAAAATAAACAAATGGGACCAAATGAAACTTAAAAGCTTTTGCACAGCAAAGGAAACCATAAACAAGACGAAAAGACAACCCTCAGAATGGGAGAAATTATTTGCAAACGAATCAACGGACAAAGGATTACCTCCAAAATATATAAACAGCTCATGCAGCTCAATTTGAAAAAAACAAACAACCCAATCCAAAAATGGGCAGAAGACCTAAATAGACATTTCTCCAAAGAAGACATACAGATGGCCATGAAGCACATGAAAAGCTGCTCAACATCACTGATTATTAGAGAAATGTAAATCAAAACTACAATGAGGTATCACCTCACACCAGTTAGAATGGGCATCATCAGAAAATCTACAAACAACAAATGCTGGAGAGGGTGGGTGCTCTCTCTTGCACTGTTGGTGGGAATGTAAATTGATACAGCCACTATGGGGAACAGTATGGAGGTTCCTTAAAAAACTAAAAATAGAATTACCATATGATTCAGCAATCCCACTACTGTGCATATACCCAGAGAAAACCATAATTCAAAAAGACACATGCACCCCAATGTTCACTGCAGCACTATTTACAATAGCCAGGTCATGGAAGCAACCTAAATGCCCATCGACAGATGAATGGATAAAGAAGATGCGGTACATATATACAATGGAATATTATTCAGCCATAGAAAGGAACGAAACTGGGTCATTTGTAGAGACGTGGATGTATCTAGAGACTGTCATAAGAGTGAAGTAAGTCAGAAAGAGAAAAACAAATATCGTATATTAACGCATATATGTGGAACCTAGAAAATGGTACAGATAAACCGGTTTGCAGGGCAGAAATTGAGACACAGAAGTAGAGAAAAAACATACGGACACCAAGGGGGGAAAGCGGCGGGGGGTTGGGGTGGTGGTGTGATGAATTGGGAGATTGGGATTGACATGTATACACTGAAGTGTATAAAGTGGATGACTAATAAGAACCTGTTATATAAAAAAAAATTAAATTAAAAATTAAAAAAAAAAGTCAATGAAACCAAAAGCTGGTTCTTTAAGATCAGTAAAATTGATAAACCTGCAGCTGGTGAGGGGTGGGTGGGGTGTGGGCGGGCAGGACAAAATATCAGTATCAGAAATGAGAGAGAGAAATCACAGACATAAAAAGAGGGACTGTCATGAACAACTTTATGTCAATAAATTTAATAACTCGGATGAAATAGACAAAGTCCTTGAAGACAAACTACCAAAGCTCACTTAGGTAGAAAAAGATAAGTAAATAATGCTTTATCTATTAAAGAATTTGAAATTATAGTTTTAAATCTTCTCATAAAGGAAATCTAGGCCCAACTGGCTTCATTGGTGAATTCTACCATAAATTTAAGGACAAAATAATACCAATTCTAAAAAACATCCACAAAATTGGGAGACATAAATGTTATGTACTTAGTATGCTTGTGCATAGTAACAAGGTCAACATTTGTTAGTTCCCTTCTTATGTGTGTAAGCCAATACACATTATCTCCCATGTAAAAGAAGACATACTGTAAGGTTGGTCTTCTCATTTAGAAAAGGGTACTGCCCCAAATTTAATATGATAACAGCAACTACCTCAAAACAAAAAGTTGAATGCTATCAACTGAAGAAGCACAAATGCTGTTTCACCAATAGTAGTAAGATACAAAGAGAAACTATGTAATACTCTATAGTTTATTAACACATTCAGGTTCAGTATGTACATTAACCTAAGACATGATAAATAATTAGTATTTTACAAGTCAAATTCCTTATCATCATCTTAATTTCATTCAACTCTAAATACAAAGTTTTGCTTTTTAGAGTTCTCAGTTTAGTAATAACAACAAAACTCCACCCACATTTCTGTGTGAAACCTCAGGGTTCTTATAAAGAATAATGTTCCAAAAAGGAAGACAACAAAGTGCATATGAGAAAACAGCCGATAACTGGAATAAATGAATGTATCCATCATACCCTCCAAGCCACATAAAGCACTTTAGTTTACAATTTACTCCATAGTTGATATCTTCAAAAACATCTTTAACCAAAAAAAAAACCACAGCAAATATTTGAAGTAAACAATTCTGGGGAACACTTACCTGAAAAGTAGCTGGTAGGATACACTAGCTAGAATCAAGTATCCAAATACCTGTTCTATGATAAACCTATTTTATTCACTAAGCATCTAATGTGAAAAAAGCTACACACATCCCTTATCATCTACTGATACGTCTTGAATACGCAGAATCTAAGATCAATTATTTACTTTTTAGGACCAGAATCTCCTGTGTTATTTAGTTCTCCTCCCCTTAACCCTTCTTCATTAATGTAATAATTAAGACATTTAAAATTGTATGCTACTCTATACTTTTCAATTCCTTGAACTGAAAATCACATCACTTTATTTAACTCCCATAAGAACAACTTGGTGAGAAGATAGGTACTATTATCTCAGCTTATAGAGAAGGCAGTTGAAGGTCTGAGAGATGAAGTGATTTGTCCATAATCACATAACTGGAAAGTTGTGAAGCTAGAATTAAATAGAACCTTAATCATGACCCAGTTCACTTTCTACTTTAACACAATGCTCCAGGCAACTTTTGAAGAGAGAAAGGAGATACAAATCAAATCACTAAAGTCTCTATGTAAATGGTAACTATGTCAATTACCTGGAAGTAAAAGAGGTTAAATATTATGGGTTACAAGGAGATACAGATTCAAATTTGCCAACTATCTTCAGTCTTTTCACTACTCTTTTTTTTCTCTTTTTACAGACAGAAATGCTTAATACTGCCATATTGCTTTATGTGATAGCAAGCTCTAACATGGGCAATTATACCCATAAAGATGACTTAGCATATTTTGACTCATTATAGGAGTACAACAGAAAAAGAATGGATTAAAAAATCTCAGAGCACTAGGACACAACCAAAGCAGACACTGTGACTGCTCCAATATCCATTCCAATGCCATTCGACTCTAAGTGGCAGCAACCTGGAGAATTGACTTCAGCTCAAAGATGGGCCTATCCCACTGCCAGAAACTGATTCAGACGTGAGGAGAAATTGTGCCAATGAGATATGAAAAGACGTTTTCTGGCAGCTTCTGGTTAAGTTTGTCCTTTCTGATAAGAGGAGGCCAGATTGTTTCTTATTTGTAGAACATATGGTTCCTTCCTGGCACCCATAAGACAACTACAAAGAGAATCCTGCTTGGTATAAAGCCAGCATTAAGGAGTGCAGAGTGGAACAATGGAAAGAATCTGAATCTTTGGTGTCTTCATTAAGGTACTGACCAACTAATTCTGAAGCCAGCTGTGCTTCTGGACTTCCAGTTAACATTAACCTATAAATTTCCTTATTGTGTGAAGCTGTTTGAACTGGGCTTTCTGATACTTAGAGCTGAAAGAAGCCTGACTGAAACAGACATTGAAATTAATACACCTAGCTGATGGACTACAAAAGATACCTAAGAACCAAGATGAGCTCTTGAATTTTTAAAAAGATTTTAAGAACACTGTTATTAGTAGGTAATTTCGATGTAGTAATATAAAATAGATAAAACAAATTATAGAACTGGAAAAGAAGTGGAAACTTTATGCTTATTTTTTATAATTATAATTTTTCTCTGATTTGGATAGTCCTGAAAAACTTGGAGGGATGCAGGGTTCACCAAGGAGGTGTCATTATTCTGCACTGCATGCCCAGAGCTATGACTAAATTGAGGAGGTGGTTGGGAAGCTTCAACAAAAATCGTTGTTAATGGTTCAGGATGAGTCCTAGGAAATATTAAACCAAGGCCCTGCTGATTTCAGTCTTGGGGCTGAAATTTTCTGGATGCTGAAATACAGAGAATGCTTGTAAATTCTAAGTACTACGAAAAGGGATAAGGCTACAAAGACATCAAACAGGGGTAAAACTCAAATTCCAAAACTGCACTATAATTTTTGCTGTTCTCCAAAAGTAGTACCTTCTATGCCTCTATTTGGGATGATCTTCACCAGCTCAACCGGCTAAACATTGTAGTGCCCCAAATACCTGTCCTGGGACCTTTGCCTATTTATCCTTACTCCTTTGGTGAAGCCATCTGGTCTGATTTCTTTAAACACCATCTAGACATAATCCCCAAACTTAAATCTTTAGCCCATACATCTCCCTTGAACTCTAGACTCATACATTCAGCAGTCTCTCCACTTAGATACCTACTGGATATCTCACATTTACCTTGTCCAAAATCAAACTTTTCTCCCCCCAAATCTTTTTCTCCAGTTTTACCCATCACAGCAAATGGTTAATTCTGTTCTTCTAGGTGCTCAAGCCAAGCACTCTGTACCATCCTTAACCTCCTTCCTTCCTTCACTCTGTCTCCCTCTTTCTCCCCCTCGCAACAACTCCTGTTGACTCTACCTTCAAAATACCAATTACTTACCATTTCCACTGCTACCATTTTGGTCTAAGTTGCCATCTCTCACCTAGATTATTGCAAAAGCCTCTTAAGTGGCTTTACAGTTTCTGCCCTTGTCCTTCTTCAGTCTATTCTCAAGACAGTAGCCAGAATGATTCTTTAAAAGGAAAGTCTAATCACATCACTATTCTGTTCAAATCCACCCACTGTCCTTCTATATCACATACCACTTAGACTAAAAGCATAGGTCCTTAAAATATAAGACCCTGCTTGGTCTAACCACCATCCACCCACCACCACCACCCTCTGACTTCATCCTCCATTTACTCCTTTACTCCACACCAAACAGACTTCTTGGAATGTAACTACCTCAGGCATGCCCCAGCCTCAAGGACTTGGCATTTGCTATTTCCCTGGACCTAGAATCTTTGCATTGGTCTGCATACCTCATTCACAGACTGCCTTCATGTTGTCATTTAAATGTCACCTTCAGCAGTGAATTTTCCTAGCCATACTTTGAAGTGCAACTCCTCCCATGCTCTACTCCACCTTCCCTGCTTTATTTTTTCTCTTTATTATTTATCATCTGACATGCTGTATATTTACTTATCTTTCTTTATCATCCCATCTAAAATGTAAGTTTTATGAGGGTAGGGAATTTTATCTGTTTCGTTCACTGATGTATTTCCAGGGCCTACAGGAGTGCCTGGCATAAAGTGGTCATACAAACATTTGCTAAGTGAATGAAATCATTTCCCTCCTTCAAGGATGATATCGAATTATCCACAGTATCAAGATTATATTGAAAGGGGCCAATGAAAATCTCTCTCCCAACTTCCTTATTTTAAACATATCTAGTTAGTTAGCAGCTGGTTTATGCAGGATTAGAACTATAGCTAGTTCAACTAATAACTATACTAATACTGTTTCCATAAAGATTTTTCTGATCCCTCTTTTCTAATCTTTGATCACCCTGAGCTCTCAAAGCAATAAATATGTTCTGCCTTTTGGTATTTGCCAAGTTCTGTTCTTTGTTCAGGATTGTTTGTATATCTTTATTATCTCCCCATCAGCCTATATACTCTTTACATCCAAGGACTCCATCTTCTCCATCTTAATACCTTTAGCATTTAACACAGTAATTTATTCTCAGTAGAGTCTCAAAATATTTGTTGAAATGAATATGTAAGAAAGTCAAACAGAAACAAGTGCTAGGAAGCAAACTATTCTGTTTTGCTTATGACAATACTGAGGCCCAAGAACCAGAGACCGTGACTGATTTAGCAGATTATATTCATAGACAAGTTATAGACCTAAAACCTACAATATGAGTGTTTAACTTGGGGTCCAAGTAAAGGATTTGGGGAATATGTGAACTCCCTGATATTATACATAAAATTTCCTTCTGGGTTGCAACTTTTAAAATATTCTCAAAGAAGTCTATGAAGAAAGTGATTGCAAGCAAACTTTTTAAGGAAACCATTCTAAAGTTACACTTTCTATTATTTTCTAATGTAGTACTGATCGAATCAGCACTTTTAAAAAATTTAATGAATGACTCCAGAACACATTTCACTACAATTTAAATTTTATAGTTCTTCATAATCCCATGACTAATCAGATGGCTAACTATAGCACTCCACCTAAGAACTGCCACATTGATTTACCTTGTTTCTAAAATAGTAAATTCTATAATATGTAATTATATCATTTAAAATCATAGTTCAACATCAATACCACATTTTCCAGACTACAACATATGGCATCACAGATATTAATGCTGTTTAGAAAAGGAAAGACAATTATTATCTGACCCTAGCCTGACATTTTTCCTTAAGAAAAGATTTGCTCCCAGGAAGGTGGTTTGGACTGAGAACAGTAAATGTTTAGTAAAATGCATTCAAGGCAATTTAACAACAGAAATAAAAGCAAAATGAAGTTCACACAAGTTTGCATTTTACCTTTTAAAAAAACTTTACAAAACAGATTATAAGCCTTAGGTTTCCTACAAGGGAAAATAAAGGTTTTTAAATTTGTTTTGTTTTGATTTAGATACAAAGGATACCAACGACCCAACAAAATAATCTTTGAATATTCATCCGATAAATTCCTAAATGTACCTAAAGAAATGGGAGGATTTTTTTTAATGAATAAATCATAGTCCCTACCATGATGAAGCTTAAATGGAGGGATAACAATTAGTGGTTTCATACATCTTAAAATACAAATCATATGTTAAATTCAGTGTCTTGGTCTGTTCGGGTTGCTATAACAAACTACCATAGACTGGGTGGCTTAAACAGCAAATATTTATTTCTCACAGTTCAGGAGGGTGGGAAGACCAAGATTAAGGCACCAGCAGATTCTATGTCTGGTGAGGGTCTGATTCCTGGTTCACTGATGGTCTTTTGCCATCACATGACAGACAGGGGTGAGGGATCTCTCAGAGGTCTCTTCTATAAGGACACTAA
Source organism: Balaenoptera borealis (assembly GCF_965194805.1). Lineage (NCBI taxonomy): Eukaryota > Metazoa > Chordata > Mammalia > Artiodactyla > Balaenopteridae > Balaenoptera > Balaenoptera borealis. The sequence continues at coordinate 117,127,144 of NC_138866.1, read as the reverse complement.
TGCCATTCATGAGGGTTCTGCCCTCATGACCCAATCACCTCCGAAATGCCCCACCTCCAAATATCCTCACCCTGGGGATTAGGTTTCAACATATGAATTTTGGGGAGACACAAACATTCAGTCTGTAGTATGCAGTAAAAGGAATATAAAGTACCATAGGTGTCCACAACATAAAATGATACCTAGTACATATATCTCTGACACAAAAAATTCATAAAATAAGCATATACAATACATATACACTACACTACACTACACTACACACACACACACACACACACACAATCTGGTATATCTACTACATATACTATACACACACGTTAATATACTATATGTACTCAAATATATCGCCTGGTGGTTCTGCTTATTCCATTGTCTAAATTTATAGTAAATAAGCCATTTCCCATTGTTCACTTTACTTGTCAATTGACACAGACACCAAAGGTCACAATAGCAAGCAGAACTATATGGCTATAACAGTAGTAACTAATATACCTGTCACAACTTTCACAGATAGCTATATGAAACAAACTTAATAATCAGTTTAAAGAGTAACTTCTTATACACCTAAAGTTCCATATTAATAAAGTACTATGCAAAATCCCTACACCACCAGATACAAAGCAAAAATGCCCCCTTAAATCTTTTTACAGAGATCTTACTAAGTGCAAGGTACTGAATCTACCCTCAAGGAGCATATAGTCAGCCTTTCTTAAAAGACTATAGTTAATATACCAATAATTGCCCCTTAGCTTACACTCCCATATTAGAGAACCCACCCTGCTCAACTCCTGGATGGTAGAGCCCTATGTGCCAAGTCACCTGGTTCACCTAAACCAATGAGCTACAGTCTCTCTCCCTATAATTTGGAAAATGACACAAAGAGAATGACTAAGTTAAATACAGTGATCTTGGAAGTAAGATGAAATATATTCAGATATGGAGTTAATGCCATGGCAAATCAAACCATGTACAACCCAAAGTTATGAGGTAACAGATACTATGAGTATACAGAGGGACCTACATTGCAGAAAAAAAGAAGAATGAAGCAGGCATGCAGAAAGAAGCAAAGACAGAGAGCATATGGAACCAGGAGAAAAGAAAGAAGTTACAATCGTTCACTTTAGTTGAATGTCCCCCATGGAAGCACAGCTATATTTTATTTTCAGTCCTTGGTCACTGGTGAGATTGCTCGTTCAACAGCAGGGAAATGGCTTATTTACTATAAATTTAGACAATGGAATATTGGACAAACATCAAAAAAAACTTGTTTTCAAAAATGTTTTATCACATGGAAAAATGTTCATGAATACTGGTAAAAAGCAGGATAAAAAATTATACATGCATAATACTTTTGTTTGTTTAAATGCACAGATAAAAAACAGTGCACAGGAAAAATAATAGAAGAAAACAAACCCAAGAGTAAACAGTGGAAAACAGTGCACAGGAAAAATAATAGAAGAAAACAAACCCAAGAGTAAACAGTGGTTGGTTTTGGAGGCAGGAAATACAGCTGATTTTTTTTTTAATTGTTTATTTTATTTATTTAGTTTTGGCTGCATTGGGTCTTCATTGCTGCACGTGGGCTTTCTCTAGTTGCAGTGAGCGGGGGCTGCTCTTTGTTGTGGTGTGCAGGCTTCTCATTGCGGTGGCTCCTCTTGTTGCGGAGCACGGGCTATAGGCGCGCGGGCTTCAGTAGTTGTGGCACGTGGGCTCAGTAGTTGTGGCTTGCAGGCTCTAGAGCGCAGGCTCAGTAGTTGTGGCACACGGGCTTGTTTGCTCCACGGCATGTGGGATCTTCCCAGACCAGGGCTCGAACCCGTGTCCCCTGCATTGGCAGGCGGATTCTTAACCACTGCGCCACCAGGGAAGTCCCCAGCTGATTTTTGTGTCCTACAAATATATTCTAGTAAACTGATAGTAAGATTAATACTGCAAAAAACAAGTGAGGTTATAGTAGGCAAAATGTAAGTACTTGGGCTTCCCTGTTGGCGCAGTGGTTGAGAATCTGCCTGCCAATGCAGGGGACGCGGGTTCGAGCCCTGGTCTGGGAAGATCCCACATGCCGCGGAGCAACTAGGCCCGTGAGCCACAATTACTGAGCCTGCGCGTCTGGAGCCTGTGCTCCGCAACAAGAGAGGCCGCGATAGTGAGAGGCCCGCGCACCGCGATGAAGAGTGGCCCCCGCTTGCCGCAACTAGAGAAAGCCCTCGCACAGAAACGAAGACCCAACACAGCCAAAAATAAATAAATAAATAAAAAATTAACAAAAAAAAAAATGTAAATACTTTAATTCAATTGCATGCAGATGTTGTGTGGTTATTTAAATGTTATATAGTTAGTATTCACACAAATGCTTCTACATTCTAAAAACTAATTTTGAAAAAAAAATCTTTTCCTTCCCCTTAAATGACAAAATTCTTTTCTTTTGTTTTAATTTTGTTCCTAGTCTTTTTTTGGTATGTTTTGCCTATTATCACTAATAAATGATAACATTCCCATTCATAAGAGAAGCATATACATACATACTCTATTACAACATTCTTAAGAGAATTTCATGCTTCCTAATACACCTAAAAAAATTCCACGGCATGAGTGTATCAATGCATCTAGCAACTATTCAATGTAATAGACTTATTAATCAGTACTATAAAGTAAGAACTAATACCAGGTATAAAATGTTTTGAAGTTATCCTTTTGTTACAGAGGTGTATTTATGAAAGGTAGGAGCAGAAGAACCAACAGCAGGAAAAAGATTCAAAGCTTCTGCAAGACCAATGTTATTCAAAGATCTAAAGACAGATTTTAAAAATAGAGCAGTGATATAGTAGCATTCTCTCATGAATCAAAGCAATTTACTTTAGCTGCATAGATTTATTCAATTAAGAAATTTAGGGCTCCTCAATAAAGTAAAACACACTGGTCTCAAAATCAGTCCTTTAACAAGTTCCTCAAAAGGAGCACTTTTACTTCATTCACATTTACTGCAGATACATCATTACATAGGTTGTAAAGTTCAGTCTTTTCGATCTCAAAAATTCATAGGCAAAAAATAATCTGTTTCTTTAATAAAAGGAATTTTCACTGAGGTTTTTCAAAAATAAAAGATAAACTGTTAGATTTTAATCACTGTTGAAACATGTTGGATTTTTAAGATAGAATAATTTAGCATACCCACTCCTTTGATCAGGACATTCATTACTGAAAACTGTTACTGAACTTTCTTATAGTTTATCAGAAAAACAGTAACAAAGTATTTGGGAAAACTGGGTTCTTGTTACAGTTGTATGACTTTGTGCAACTCAACAGTCTCCCTAGGTATTGTTTTCTCCACGTGCAAAATAAAAAGTTCAAACTAGATTATCAGTGGTTTCTAAACTATTCTATGGAAGTACTTCAGGTGTTTTGCAAAGATCTACTTTGAATTTCACTTCTTTATTTTAGCTATAATTTTAAAAACATACTCAAACGTGTTACACCCAAGGGATACAATTAACATATTATAAACATAGCAGAGTAACTCATTTTGAGCAAATTTCAGAACAACTTTTTTTATATATAGTAGGCTTTTTTGTAAATGTGTCATTATTTAGCAAAACTGCAACTCTGAACTACTGTTTTATTTAATCCAGGTCCATGTATAGCCCCTGAAATAGAATTCATTACCAGCAAACAAGTAAACAACATATATGTACAAACACATTTTCAGTTCACATGGGGTCAGGCTCATTGCCTTGTCAAAATGTATTGACACAGTTAAAAAAATAACAACTAAAATCTACCATTTCTAACCAAAATAGAGTAACAGGGACCAAATTTACTCTCTAGTCTGAAAATAGAAAAAAAAATACATTAAATAGTTTCAAGACATTGGCTATCAGGCTATGTAGGGCAGTGATCCCTGAAGTGAGAAACAATTAAGGATGAGCCCTATTATTAGCCCCATCTTCCCTTCCTGCCTTGAGAGAGTTTCCAACCCATGGTGCAGGGAGGGAGAACTGAGGCAGAGCACAGCACACTCTTTGAGTTAAGATGGAGCTGAAAGTCTAAAAGACCAAGGCAACTAGAGTTAACAGAATAGAGTACTAGAGAAGTACACAGCGAGTACAGAGAGAACATCAGGTATCTGCAAAGGATTCTTCTCAAGCATTCAGCAGAGTACTAAGCAGTGCTTGCATGTGAGGAAACTACTGGAAGATGAGGAAAGAACCATCTGAAAGGATTAGACAAAACAGTCCCAGCACACACATGGGGTCACGAACAGTGTCTGTACCCACCAGCCAGACTGGAAAAACTCCTAAGTCATGGATTGGGTGGACTACTCATGAAAGTCTTGACTCAGCAGTGGAGAATATTGCCTCTTGTTTGAGCACTGCTCCAGGCCCATCTGACAAATCACAAAGGCAAGAACTGAAAGCCTCAAACTGTTTTCAAGTTACTTGACAGAAAGTAACCTAACAAAAATATGTTAACATGAAACTATCCAGCATCAAAAAAGAAAAATTCACACTTTCTGCCATCCAAAGACTAGCAGGCATAAAATAAGATAGAAAAAGATGACCTGTCATTAGAAGAATAATCAAAACTGACCCAGAAGGAGTGGTATTACTGAAAATGGACGAGTAGACAGCTCAAGGATCCATCCCTCCTCTAAGGCAACAAGTAAACTGGCAAAAACTGTTAGAATCAACTTTTTTAAACTCTGGAAATTAATCAAAAAATGTACAACTAAAAAAAAAAAAAAATGTACAACAACCACAGGAGTGCTTATGAAGAAAAAAGTTTACATAGTTCAATAAGACATTCAAAAGTTCAAAAGCATTGTGGCATTTTGGTTTAGCAGCCTACCATCCCCCATTCTCCAGCTCAGAGGTAGACTTGTGGATAGCAGCCCACATTACTGGTGCGACTTGCTGGTGCCAGATGGGGCAATAAAACCTTGTTCTCAAAAAGTATAGTTGTGGGTTTTAACGTGTCTGGTGGCTTCCTGAAGGAATGGCTCAGGGGCTTGTCTGTGTTTTGCACACCCTTGGAACTCTCTCAGAGCTGAGGTGGCCTCCCATACAGCATCTGTTGAAAACATTTAAAGGCGTATCCGTGGTTACCTGGGGCAACAGAGGGGTTAAGCAGCCAACAGAGCAAGAAGCCTAGGAAGATGGCAGGGAAGGAGACAGAGCTGTGAAAAGCTCTCCTATGAACTGGGGAATCTAGAAGGCCACACACATGTCCAGGGCTAGATGCATGTCAGAATATAGCTAAAAAGATCCTAAGCTTTCACCTCTTGCTCATTTTTAGGCTCCATGTAAGCAAAAAGTGAGGAACTGTAAACAGCCTCACTAAGCACTGAAGGAGCACCCCCAACTCAAAGTCAGTCTACAAAGTCCAGAAGAAAAGTTTTTGTTTGTTTGGATATTGTTTTTGTTTTCTTTTTGGCTCCAGGTGTTTAGAGAAATCTGTCAAATCACTAGCTGACCACTAAGCTAATGGAACAGAGATGTCAATGACCATACACAACAAAGAATACTCTTTGCAAAAATAGTTTAGAAAAATAACTAAAAAACAAAAATCTACAACCCATAACAAACAGCAATAATAAATACTGGGGTGGTGGGAGACTTTGTTCTCTAAAATTACCACATTATTAAAAATGTCCATATATTAAAAATATCCAGTTTTCAACAAAAAATTATGAGGCATGCAAAGTAACAAGAAAGTATGGTCTACTCACAGGAAAGGAAAAAATAGAAACTGTCCTTAAGGAAGGCTAACATTAGACAGACATATTAGACTAACTGACTTTTTTTTAATTTTTAATTTTTTAAAGGTTACTTTCCATTTACAGTTATTACAAAATATTGGCTATATTCCCCATCTTGTGCAATATATCCTTGAGCCTATATTACACCCAATAGTTTGTACCTCCCACTCCTCCACCCCTATATTGCCTCTCCCTCTTTCCCTGGTAACCATTAGTTTGTTCTCTATATCTGTGAGTCTGCTTCTTTTTTGTTATATTCACTAGTTTGTTGTATTTTTTAGATTCCACACATAAGTGGTATCATACAGTATTTATCTTTCTCTGTCTGACTTAATTTCACCTCACATAACACCCTCCCAGTCCATCCATGTTGCTGCAAATGGCAAAACTTCTTTCTTTCTTATGGCTGAGTAGTATTCCACTGTACAGATACACCACGTCTTCTTTATCCATTCATCAGTTGATAGACACTTAGGTTGTTGCCATATCTTGGCAATTGTAAATAATGCTGCTATGAACAATGGGGTGCATGTATCTTTTTGAATTACTGTTGCTGTTTTCTTCAGATATAAACCCAGGAGTGGAATTACTGAGTCATATGGTAGTTCTATTTTTAGTTTTTCGAGCATCCTCCATACTGTTTTCCCACAGTGGCTGCACCAATTGACATTCCCACCAACAGTGTATGAGGGTTCCCTTTTCTCCACATCCTTGCCAACATTTGTTGACAGCCATTCTGACAGGTGTGTGGTGATATATCATTGTGGTTTTGATTTGCATTTCCCTGATGATTAGCAATGTTGAGAGTCTTCAAATGCCTGTCACCCATCTACATTTCCTCTTCTTCTGCCCATTTTTAAATCGGGTTGTTTGTTTTTTTATGTTGAGTTGTATTGAGCTGCTTATATATGTTGGATATTAATCTCTTATCAGTCATATAATTTGTAAATATTTTTTTCCCATTCAGTAGGTTGTCTTTTCATTTTGTCAATGGTTTCCTTTTCTGTGCAAAAGCTTCTAAGTTTAATTAGGTCCCATTTGTTTATTTTTCCTGTTATTTCATTTACTTTAGGAGACAAATCCAAAAAAATATTGCTGTAATTTACATCAAAGAGTGTTCTACCTATGTTTTCCTCAAGGAGTTTTATAGTATCTAGTCTTACATTTAGGTCTTTAATCCACTTTGAGTTCATTTTTGTATGTAGTGTTAGAGAATGTTTTAATTTCATTCTTCTACATGTAGCTGTCCAGTTTTCCCAGCACCACTTACTGAAGAGACTGTCTTTTCTCCATTGTATATTCTTGCCTCCTTTGTTGTGGATTAATTAACCATAAGTGTGTGGGTTTATTTCTGGGCTCTCTATCCTGTTACACTCATCTATGTGTCTGATTTTATGCCAGTACTACACTTACTGTAGCTGTGGAGTATAGCCTGAAGTCAGGGAGCATGATTCCTCCAGCTCTGTTCTTCTTTCTCCAGATTGTTTTAGTTATTCAAGGTGTTTTGTGCTTCCATACAAATTTTAAAATTTTTTGTTCTAGTTCTGTGAAAAATGCCATTGGTATTCTGATAGGGATTGCCTTGAATCTGTACATTGCCTTAAGACTAACTGACTTTAAATCAACTGTCTCAAATATGCTCAAAGAATGAAAGGAAATCACAGACAAGGAATTAAAGGAAACCAAGGGAATGAGATCTCATCAACTAGAGAACACTAATAAGGAGATATAAATTATAAAAAAGAACCAAATAAAAATTCTGGAGCTGAAAAGTACAATAACTTTGAAGAAAAATGAACAGAACCAGTGGGATATCATCTTACATACCAATGTATACATAAAGGGAGTTCTGGGGGGGGAAAAAAAAGGCAAAGGGTCAGTAAGAATACAGGAAAAAATACTAGCCAAAAACTTCCCAAATTTTATAAAAGCTGTAAATCTACATATTCAAGAAGCTTAAATAACTCCAAGCAGGATAAACTCAAAAAGATCCTCATACTGCCAACCCAATATAATCTGTCCAAAGTTAAAGACAAAAAGACAATCTTGAAAGCAGTAAGAGAGACGCAACATGTCGCATACAAGGGATCGTCAATAAGATAACGGTAAATTTCTCATCAGAACCCATGGTGGGATGATATAAAGTGCTTTTCAAAAAACTCTATCAATGAAAAATTTTATATTCAGCAAAGCTCTCCTTCAAAAAATGAAGAAACTGGGAATTCCCTGGCAGTCCAGTGGTTACGACTCAGCACTTTCACTGCTGGGGCCCAGGTTCGATCCCTGGTCGGGGAACTTAAATCCCACAAGCCACGTGGTGCAGCCAAAAAAAAAAAAAAAAAAAGAAGAAGAAACTAACACATATTCAGGTAAATAAAAGCATCACCAGTAGACCTGCCTTATGAGAAATGTTAAACAGAGTCCTTCGGGCTGAAATGAAAGGACACTAGACAGTAACTCAAAGCCATACAAAAAAGAACTCTAGTAAAAATAACTACATAGATAAATAAAAAAGCCAGCATTGTTGTATTTGTGATTTTCAACTCCTTTTTTCCCTATATAATTTAAAAGACAAATGTATAAAATAATTATAACTCTAGGTCAATGGACACACAATGTATAAATAAGTAATTTTTGACAATAACAATAAGAGGGAGGTTGGAGCTATATAGGACTAGTTTTTGAATACTACTGAAGCTATGTTGTTATGAATCCAAACTAGTTTCTTGTAAGTTTGAGATCAATATAGCCTTAATCCTCAGGGTTAAGGAAAAGAACTAAAAAATATACAAAAAATAAAACGAGAGGGAATCAAAATAGGACACTAGAAAAAATAAACTAAACACAAAAGAGGGCAGTAATGGAGGAAATGAAGAACAAAAAAGATATAAGATTTTTTTTATTAAAAAGAAGACCTTAGCTATGAATAGTTATTTTAAATAACTATTTTATTTAATTTTAATTCTTCAATCAAAAAGCAGAGATTGGTAGAATAGATTTTAAAAAGTGATCCAATTATATACTGTCTACAAGGGACTCACTCTGGATCCAAAGACACAAATAGGTTGATAGTGAAAAGATGGAAAAAGACAGTCCATGCAAACAGTAACCAGAAGAGAGCTGGGGTAGCTACACTCATATCTGACATAATAAACTTTAAGTCAAAAATAGTTATGAGACAAATAAGGACATCATACATTGATAAAAGGGTAAATCCAACATGAAAATATGTCAAACATAAACGTATGAACCTAACAATATATCTCCAAAATATATGAAGCAAAAATTAACAAAATAGATGAGAGAAATGTTCTATAATAATAGCTGGAAACTTTAAAAAATATCCCACTTTCAAAAAGAAAAACCAGGCAGATAACCAATAAGAAAATAGAAGACTTGTTGAACAACACAATAAACCAACTAGACCTAACAGACACATACAGAACACTCAACAACAGCAGAATAGTGCATTCTGGAATACTCTTCTCAAATCCATGGGGAACATTTTCCAGGATAGAAACACAACAGAGCGAATCAACAAAACCAAAAGTTGGTTCTTGAAAAGATCAACAAAATCGACAAACTTTTAGCTAGACTAACTAAGAAAATAAGAGAGAAGACTTAAACTATGAAATTTAGAAATTATTATGGGGCATTACTACTGACCTTAAAGAAATAAACAGGATTATAAGAGAATACTGTGAACAACTGATTGTGAACAAATTAGACAACCTAGATGAAATGGATGGATTCCTAGAAAGACATGATCTACCAAAATTTACTCAAAAAGAAACAGAAAACCTGAACAGAACTATAATAAGAGATTGAATCAGTAACCAAAGACCTCCCAACAGGAGAGTGGCAAAGATGGCTGAGTAGAAAGACCCTGAGCTCACCTCCTCTCTCACAAGCACACCAAAATCACAACTATCTGCAAAACAACCATTGATGAAAAAGAATGGAACCTACCAGAAAAGGTCTTCTACAACTTAAGACATAAAGAAGGAACCACAAAGAGACAGGTGGGTAGGAGGGGTGAACTCACAATATAATCAATTCCCATACCCCCCAGGTGGGCAACACACAAACTGGAGGATAATTCTATTGCAGAGGTTCTCCCACAGGAGAGTTCTGAGCCCCACAACAGGCTCCCCAGCCCAGGGGTCCTGCACTGGGAAGACGAGCCCCCAGAATATTTGGCTTTGAAGGCCAGCAGGGCTTTAATTTCAGGAGCCCCACAGGACTAGGGGAAATAAGAGACTTCACTTTTAAAGGGCCTACACAAAATCTCATATGCACCAGGACCCAGGGCAAAAGCAGTTATTTAATAGGAGCCTGAGCCAGACCTACCTCCGGGTCTTGGTGAATCTCCTGGAGAAGTGGGAGATGGCTGTGGCTCACCCTGGGGACATAGACACTGGTGGCAGTCATACTTCGGAACATTCTACCACATGAACGCTGCCATCTTGGCTCATTATTGCTAAGACCTCGCCCCACCCAACAGCCTATAGGTGCCAGTGCTGGGATGCTTCAGGCCAAACAAGTAACTGGGCAGGGACCCAGCCCCACCCATCAGCAGACAGGCTGCCTAAAGACTTCCTGAGCTCACAGCCACCTCTAGAAATGCCCCTAGACACAGCCCTGCCCACCAGAGGACCAAGACCGAGCTCCACCCATCAGTGGGCAGACACTGTCCCTTCCCTCCAGGAAGCCTGCACCAACCTCTAGACCCACCTCACCCACCAGGGGGCAGACAACAGATGCAAGAAAACTAAGATCCCACAGCCTATGGACCCAGCCCACCCACAGCAGGCCAGACTCTACCCTGGAACCAGTTGGGCCCTGTCCACTTGCAGGCCAACTCAAGCTTCAGGACACCCCAGACCCCAAACTCAACTGTGTCAGGACCCCTGCCCCAACAATCTGAAATGAACTCTGGGATCCCTGGGCTCTGCAGCCAGACTCCAGCACTAACCCCAGGACCTGGCTTCACCTGCCAGTGGGTGCACAACAGCTCCGGAGTCTTCAGGACCCTGCCTCCGCCCACCAGTAAGCCCGAACTTTATACCCACTAGGATGGCTATAATTTCAAAAACAAAAATAACAGCTAGGATGTAGAGAAAGTGAAATCTTCATACATTACTGGTGAGAAGATAAAATGTTATAGTTGCTATGGAAAACGGTGTAGTAATTCCTCAATAAGGTAATCATAATTTCATATTACACAGCAGTTTCATTCCTAACTAAATACATCCAAAAATTGAAAATAGGTGTTTAAACAAAAAAATTTACAAAAAAAGTTTTTAACAGCAGTATTCACCATACCCAAAAGGTGGAAATAACTCAAATATCCATCAATGAACAAACAGATAAACAAAATGTGTTATATCCATACATGGAAGTATTGTTCAGCCATATAAAGGAATGACATGGTGATACGTGGTATAAAATGGATAAACCTCGAAAACAATGTGATAAGCAAAAGAAGACATAAAAGGACACATGTTGCATTATTCTATTATATGAAGTATCCAGAATTGGCAAATCCATGGAGACAGAAAGTAGATTAATGGTTGACAGGGGCTGAGGGGATAGGGGGAATGGGGAATGATTGTTTAAAGGGTACAAAGCTTCTTTTTGAAGTTATAAAATGACTGGGACTAGATAATGGTGATGGCTGCACAACACTGTTAGTGTATTAACTTTCACTGATTTGTACATTTAAAATTATTAAAATTGTAAATTTTATGTTATGTGTATTTTACCACAATGATTTTTTGAAAGACCCAAAACTGCCACAGACATTAGAATTAAGATAGAAGGACACTAAAATCGTCGTTATAACCACACTCCATGTGTACAAAAAGTTTAGCAGAGACATGGAAGATATTTTTTAAACAGAAATTTTAGAAATGAAAAGTACAGTGATTAAGATAATAATACACTAGATGAGATTAGCACAGAATAGACAATACAGAAGAAAAGATTAGTGAACTTGAAGGCACAGGAACAGAAACTATCTAAAAGAAAGAAAGAGAAAAAAAGGAATTAAAAAAAAAAAAAAGAACATAGGTAAACCACTGAACTTCAAGTGGCCAAATATATGGGTAACTGGAGTCCCCAAAAGGGAGGAGGAAAATATATTTTAAATTTGCAGAAATAATGGCAAAACTTCTCAAACTTAATGAAAATTATAAAGCTAGCTGGGGTTTTATAGCATATATAAAAGTAAAATTCATAATAACAATAGCATAAAGGCCAAGAAGGGCCTTATAAACAAGCTCAACAAAACCCAACCACACACACACACAAATCAACAAAACTGCATCAACATACATCATAATCAAATTGCCCAAAACTACTAATAAAGAGAAAATCTTAAAAGTAGCTAGAGGAAAAAAGACATGTTACGTACAGAGGCATAAGAATAAGGACAACACCAGATTCACAGAAACAATGTAAGTGAGAAGACACTGGAGCAACATCTTTAAAGTACTGTACTAAAAGAAAAAAAAAATCAACATAGAATTCTATACCCAGAAAAATTATCTTTCAAAAATGAAGGCAAAAGTAAAGCAACCATACACCAATAACAATTAATTTAAAAAAAAGAGAAAAACAAACAAACAAAAATGAAGGCAAAATAAAGACATTTTCAGACATTCAAAAACAAAAAGAATTCATCACAAGCAGACCCACATTACCAAAAATGTTAAATGAAATCCTTCAGACAGAAGAAAAATCTTGATACAAATATGGATCTACACAGAGGAATGAAGAACACTAGATATGGTGATTTCAAAGATAAATATATATTAATATTTAAATCTCTTTAAAAGTAACTGACTGCTTAAATAACAATGTACTGAGGGTTTATAACATATTTAAAAGTAAAATGTATCATAACAATAGCATAAAGACTAACAAAAGAGAAATGGAAGTATACTTTTCTAAGGTTCAATACTATATATGAAGTGGTATAATATTCTTTGAAAGCAGATAAAGATGTATACTATAAACATTTATGTACTATAAACCCTAAGCAAACACTAAAATAACCAAATAAGTAGTTATAGCTAATAAGGTAACTGATGTGATCAAACAGAATCATAGAAAATACTCAACTAATACAAAAGAGAACAGGAAAAAGAGGAATGAAGGAACAAAGAACAAATAGGACAAATAAAAAACAAATAGCAAGATGACAGACTCAAACAATCACATCAATGATCATATTAAATGTAAATGGTCTAAACACTCCATTTAAAAGATAGATATTATCAGACTGGATTAAAAGCATGACCCAACTAGAAGCTGCCTACAAGAAACTCTTTAAATATAAAGACACAAGTAGGTTAAAAATAAAAGGATGGGAAAAGATATACCAGAAAAAAGCTGTAGTGGCTATATAAATGTAAGACAAATTCTTAGAGTAAAGACTGTAATCAGGAATAAAGACAGTCATTTCATAATGATAGGTGAGTCATTTCATCATAAAAACATAATAATCCTAAATGTTTATGCCCCTAATAACAGAGCTTCAAAATACATGAAGCAAAAACTGATAGACCTGCATAAGAAAATAGACAAATCCACAATTATCCAATACTTCTCTCTCAAAAACTTATGTAACAAATAGGCAAAAAGACAAAAACTAGAAATGAAAGCATGGATATAGTAGATTTGACAACACTATCAATGAACTTTATCTGATTGACATTTCTAAAACACACTACTACCCAATAGCAGAAGAATACACATATTTCTCAAGAGTACACAGAGACCTTATGAAGAGAGACCATATTCTAAGAAATAAAACAAGGCTAAATAAATTAAAAAATGATTCAAGTTGTACAAAGTATGTTCTCTGACCACAGTGTAATCAAATTAGATAACAATAGCAAAAAGATTATAGGCAAATCCTCAAATATCTGGAAATTAAAGAATACCCTTCTAAATAATTCATGGGTTTAAAAAAAAGGGGGGGGGGAACTAAAAGGAATTATTAACTGAATGAAAAGAAAAGCAAAACACATCAGAATTTGTGGGATTGTGCTAAAAAGGTATTTAAGGAGAAACTGACAGCAATGAATGCTTGCTTCTACCTTTTAGAAACTAGAAAAATAATAGCAAAGTAAACCCAAAGTAAACAGAAGAAAGGAAATAATAAAGATCAGAGCTGAAATCAACAAAACAGAAAATAGAAATAATAGAGAAAATCAATGAACTCGACAGCTGGTTCTTGAGAAGAGTAATAAAATTAGTAAGCCTCTAACCAGAATGATCAGGAAAAAGAGAAATATACAAATAACCAATATCAGGAATGAAAAAAGAGACATCATTACAGATTCTACAGATACTAAAAGGATAACAAACCATGATAAACAACTTTATGCCAATAAATCTGACAACTTAGATAAAATAGACAAATATTTGCAAACCACCTATATGACAAAGAACTCATATCTAGAATATATAAATAACTCTCAAAATTCAAGAGTAAAAAACCAAAGATTCAAGTAAAAATGAGCAGAAAACATGAAGAGACATTTCACCAAAATGGATATACAGATGGCAAATATGATAAGTTCAACATCATTAGTCAACAGGAAATGAAAATTAAAACCATAATGAGATACCACTACATATCTATTAGAACACCTAAAATAAAAAACAGTGACAATACCAAATGCTAATAACGAAGACAGAAAAACTAGACCTCTAATACAATGCTGATAGGAACATAAATTGGTACACCACTCTGGAAAATGGTTTGATAGTTTCTTAAAATACACTTAACACTTTCCTAAATATATTTACCATACTACCCTGGAATTTACACTCCGAGACACTCATTCCAGAGAAATGAAAACTCATGTGCACACAAAAACTTGTATACAAATGTTGATAGCAGCTGTATTTGTAATAGCCAAAAATGAAACTGCTCAACTATCCGTCAGTGGGTGAAGATTAAACAAACTCTCATACATTTATACCATGGGATACTGTTCAGCAATAAAAAGGAACTATTGATACATGTAACAACTTGGATGGATTTCAAGGGAATTATGCAGAGTTTTTAAAAAGCCAGTCTCAAAGGTTACATACTGTATGATTCCATGTATATAATATCTGGAAATGACAAAGCAGTAATGGAGAACAGATTAGTGGTTGCCAGAGGTTAGGGGATCTTTCTAGTGATGGAATAGTACTGTATCTCAATTGTGATGGTGATTACACAAATCTACACTTGATAAAACTGCAAAGAACTACACACACAAAGGAACACATGTAAAACTGGTGAAAAAGGAATAAGATCTGTGGATTGTACTAAAGTCGATTTCCTGGTTTTGATATTGTACTATAGTTATTTAAAATGTTACCACTGGGGCTTCCCTGGCGGCACAGTGGTTAGGAATCCACCTGCCAATGCAGGGGACACGGGTTTGAGCCCTGGTCCGGGAAGATCCCACATGCCGTGGAGCAACTAAGCCCATGCACCACAACTACTGAGCCTGCGCTCTAGAGCCCACAAGCCACAACTACTGAAGCCCGCGTGCCTAGAGCCCATGCTCCACAACAAGAGAGGCCACCGCAATGAGAAGCCTGTGCACCGCAACAAAGAGTAGCCCCCACTCACCACAACTAGAGAGGGCCTGTGCGCAGCAACAAAGACCCAACACAGCTAAAAATAAATTAATTAAAAAAATTAATTTTTTTAAAGTGTAAAAATAAATAAATAAATAAATAAAATTATTATAACAAATATTTTCTTAGATACAGTCCACCGTTCTAATTATTAAAAATAAAGTGGGCTGGGGAGGATCCTGATTCTGTCACATAACATACTAGCACTCCCTCACAATTTTGAGAATAACTTATGATAAACATCTTAAAAGGTCTTAAAAGGACATGGGGGAAGATAGCATCTTGAGGCTCACCACTAAGAATGGACTGCAGTTCAATTTTAACATCAGCCCATTCATTAATCAATTACAAATCCACCTGCCTATGCAATTATTAACTACATTTCTATATCTTTTCTACAAAGATATAATAAAAGGCTATCAAATGCTACCTGTATAACCTTTGGGGCCCCTTTCCTCATTTGTAAAACAGGACTAAATGAGGCAATCTATGTAAAGTGTTTAACCCAGTACCCAGCACAAAATGTAAAATCCAATAAATGTAGCTATAATTCTAGATATATTATGGCCAGAGCATCTCCTGATGTACCTACCAGTTTACATACCCTATAAGAAAAAAAGTGAGGCTAGTGTGGCATGACTTGTCCTCTGTGAACCCATGCTGGCTCCTAGTGATTACTGTCTTCTTTTTCGGGTACCAAAAATATATGTGTTCAATAATCTGACCATTTGTTCAGGAATAACACCAAGTTCACCATTTTATTATTATTATCTGCAACCTTTACTTCTTTTCCAACATTGTGTATCAGCAGCTAAAACACTCTGTTACACATAATATGTGTTCAAAAAAAAAAAGTTTGCTGAATTCCCCTTTAAAAAAATCAGGATTAATTTCTTAGTTTTGATAAATTTGCCATGGTTATATAAGATGTTAACATTAGGGGAAGCTGGGTGAAAGGCATATGGGAATTCTTTGTACTTTGCAATTCTCCTATAAATATATAACTATTTCAAAATTAAATGTTTTTTTAAAGTCAAGAGGATCTTTTCCCACCTCTGGTAAATTCTTTCTTAAAACTACTCATATATTACCAACCACTATTAGGTGCAAATTCTTTAGCAGCCTTTACAGCCCTATAATTAATCTGGAATAGGAGACATGAATTCCAGCAAATAGGAACTCTCATAATACCCCTAACTTATCCTGGGCCACACAGAGTTAGTATTCAGTAAACAATAGTCATCCCCAAATTTTATCTTTGGAAACATGGGCTTAAAAAGAAAAATCTATCCCCAAAGCAAATATCTTTTCCCTAAAGCATTAAAGCTCTGTAGAATCCAATTAAAACCTCTGACTCTTACTGTTCAAATTACTTATTTAGCAGTGGCCTCCAAGTCAAGCTCAAAAAGATCTTTGATTGTATGAGACAAGTTACTACTATATTATTAGCATGAAAATCTTTTAAAAATGTTTTAAAATATTTTATATCATGGCTGATTGGTTTTTGAATTAGGTAAACAAGAGTTTAGGGAAATGATGAATTTCATTCATAATTATTCAAGCTCAAACTTTCTCTGTTAAGCAACAAAGTCATGAAAATTCTGATACAACTGTACTTGCCAAAGAAATCCTAAAATACCTAAGAAGAAAGTATCTTGTTCCTAAACACCTCCAAATAGCTTTTGTACTTTAAAGAGTTTCTTTCAGGCATCAACTAATTTTCAAAAACTTGGCTTTCCTTTTTGGAATAGAACTACAGAATCGGTACTATAAACAGAAGTGCTATTGTCAAAGAATCGATCCAATAATAAAAAGAGCTAAGGCCACTTGTCTTATAGAAAATTACTGCCAAATGCTGCCAGACCCTGCTTTTCTTCCTTCTGGGCCAGTAGCCAGATACTAATCATTTTTAGACCCTTTCCAATTTTTAGTACACAGTTTAGTACACAATGCCACAACTGAACTAGACAGTATTTTAATGAATGTTCTCCATAATTCGTCTAATGTTTTGGCACACACACACATGATTTACAATATCTTTGGAAGTACATATAAGAAACTGGTAACAGTAGTTGCCTCTAGGGCAACTGTTTGGGTCTTTGAATTTTGTCAGTTTTTTTAATAACTATTCAAGAAATTAATTTATCTATTAAAAGAAAAAACTACAATAATAAAACATTAGTTCCAGTTAAAACATTTTACCTTATAACATAATGCATATGGTATTCTTTTAAAAATCTTTTCTTTTAATATGTAACTTTTAAAAAAATTTTTGCAATGCTCTTCAGTTATAATCAAAGAAATACAAATTAAAGTCAGATCATTTTTGCTTATTAAATTAGAAAAGGGTTCTTTTTTAAATTTTTTAATTAATTTTTTTGGTTGTGCCGCACAGCATGCAGGATCTTAGTTCCCCGACCAGGGATCAAACCCGTGCCCACTGCAGTGGAAGAGTGGAGGCTTAACCACTGGATAACCAGGGAATTCCCTAGAAAAGGTTTTTAAAACTAATACTGATATTGGCATGTAAAGGGGCATAACCTTTCTAGAAAGTAATGTGGCAATACCTAACTTTTTTAAGATCTTACCTTTTGACTCAACATTTTTATTCCTATCCTAAGAAAATAATCAAGTATGGAGAAATATTTATGCACAAAGATTTTCTTCAAGTGTTACCTGCAGAGGAAAACAATATTCAGTAATTGGAAATGGTTAAATCATTACACATCCATTCAACAGAATATTATGCTGCTATTAAAAATTCGGTTTTGAAACAATTTTGACAAAGTACGAAAATCTTTATGATATAAATTCATGGTGGGAGAATAAGCAGTATACAAATGAATAAATATATTCATGGAAGGAGGAAGAATGTGTACCATAATGTTAGCAATGCTTATATTTGAGCTGAGGCATTAGATCTTTGTCTTTAGTATTTCTCCACGTATTTAAAATGAGTTCCTAGAACTTATAAAATAAGGGGGAAAAACAAGCTACACACACATTCCTAAGTTTATAATATTGGAAAACTGATGTGATATTTAAACAGCTGAAATAAATTAAAGCCTTCTAATTAATAACATTTACAAAAGCTGGTGACAAACTAACTCAAATTATTATGTATCATTAAGATCATTCCTACTGTATAATAAGCACTACCAGCTAGCTTATTTTTTAATCAATACAATAAAAAAGAAGACTTTGAACTATCATATGGTACAACATGGACAAAAATTAAATCCCATCAAACAGGGTTAAAAATGTAATTATGGGGGCTTCTCTGGTGGCGCAGTGGTTGAGAATCTGCCTGCCAATGCAGGGGACGCGGGTTCGAGCCCCGGTCTGGGAAGATCCCACATGCCGCGGAGCAACTAGGCCCATGAGCCACAACTACTAAGCCTGCGCGTCTGGAGCTTGTGCTCCGCAACAAGAGAGGCCGCGACAGTGAGAGGCCCGCGCACCGCGATGAAGAGTGGCCCCCGCTCGCCGCAACTAGAGAAAAAAGCCCTCACACGGAAACGAAGACCCAACACAGCCAAAATTAAAAAATTTTTTAAAAATGTAATTATGAGTTAAATTGTAATAATACTTATTATATAATGAGCAATAATATCCCTGGAAGAAAAAAAAGATTAAACTAACATATAACATCTAAATTAATAAACATAACCAAACTTTTCCTTTAAATGAACTGAATCTGCCACTGGGAAAAACATTATTAATGAATGGGTAAACTATCATTGCTCAGACATTAATCGGTACAGTTTCAAATGTAGATGGAGTTTACCCCTAAAGATTATTTCCACCACTACTGCCCCCTCGAAAATCACAAATCTCACAAGGTCACTATTCTGCTTAGCACCCTTCAGTGGGTTACCACTTCCTTAAATCCAAATTCCTTACATTAGTTTTAAGATCCTCCATGATATGGTCCTTGCTTTCACTCCCCACTCCTTCCTCTCACTTGCTTCCTATGCTCTGGCCCAGTGGTTTGCAAAGTGTGATCCTTGAACCAGCGACATCTCTACCACCTGTGAACATGTTAGAACTCCAAACTCATGAGCCCCACTCCTACCAGGAGATTCATATTCACATTACAGCTTGAAAACCACTGCTCTAGCCCTCCTGAATTGCCTGCAGATTCCCAAATCTGCCCTGCTCTCTCTCTGCAAAGACAGCTCCCCACCTACAGTGCTTTTACCGGGCATCTCATCCACCTTGTTTCCTACTCATCTTTCAAGTCTTAGCTTAGAAATCACTTCAAAAGGGAACTGAAAACTTTTCCAGAATTAGAAAAATATTTCTCATGATTTCTTCTATCATTGTAGGGGTTCTCATTTGCATTCTTAACCAACTAAAGCCATTTCTAAAATTTCTTAAGACCATCAAAGAAAGCCTTTGCTTGACATATCCCAAAACATAACTTATGCATTGGTATAAATGATTTCAAACTGTACAGAATAGTAACAAATATATATAATGTACAGTAGAACCAAACTGTCAAAAAGAAATGACTTTTTTAAGTTGGGAAAATATAGAAAAAGAGCCAACCAGTTCTGAAATTCACACCTTAAAATGAATTAATTTGAATTTCCTCTTTTCTGGACATATTTCTCCCATCTTCTGGAGAAGGGGCACCAACTAATAAAGAACATGATTTTAAAAAAAGAGGCTAATCAAGAGGAAAGAGAAATGTGTATAGCCTGGATAAAGTTAAGTGCTACATGTTTTAAGTCAGATATATGAACAAAAGCACGGACCAGAAGCTGTTCTCCAATATTTTTAATAAGTTTGAGATAATCTCACAGTACATGATTAGTTAATAATTTATCTTCAATCATTTAATGATCATCTATCATGTGCTAAGGACCACATGGAATTAAGAATTATGTATATGTATCTATATATCTATATCTATATGAAGATGAGGTTAACTTCTAGTTTTTTAGCCAAGAAATGAATCTTTATGCCCACGAAAAGACAGGTACAAAATTGTTCTTAGCAGCTTTGTTCCTAAGAGCTAAAGCCTGGAAATGGCCCAGATGTCTATAAATAGTACAATAAAAAATATATCCTCACACAATGGAATACTATACAGCAATGAAAAAATGAACTTCTGCTAACTTAAAAATTGATTTGATTCCATTTATTGGGTTGGCCAAAAAGTGCCTTCAGTTTTTAAGTAAAACTAAAAGACACATTTTACATTTTCACCAAGAACTTTATAGAACAACCTATTCACCCTTTTGTTCCACTACCTTCTGCCATTTTTCAGGCAACTTCATAATTCCATCTTCCCAAAACTTTCCAGCTTTTTGAGCAAAGAACTGTGCCAGGTGCCTTTTACAGTCTTCCAGGGAATTGAAATTTTTTCCATTAAGAGAATTTTGTAAAGACTGAAATAAATGGAAATCCGAAGGTGCAAAGTCTGGTGAATACGGCGGATAAATCAGAACTTCCCAGCCAAGCTGTAACAGTTTTTGCCTGGTCATCAAAGAAACATGCAGTCTTGTATTATGCTGATGGAAGATTATGCCTTTTCTGTTGACTAATTCTGGACGCTTTTCATCGAGTGCTGCTTTCAGTTGGTCTAACTGGGAGCAGTACTTGTTGGAATTAATCGTTTGGTTTTCCGGAAGGAGCTCATAATAGAGGACTCCCTTCCAATCCCACCAAATATACAACATCACCTTCTTTGGATGAAAACCGGCCTTTTGTGTGGTTGGTGGTGGTTCATTTCGCTTGTCCCACTATCTCTTCCATTCCACATTATTGTACAGTATCCACTTTTCATTGCCCATCACAATTTGTTTTAAAAACGGAACGTTTTCATTAAGTAGAGAACCGTATGTGGAAATACAGTCAAGAAGGTTTTCTTTGCTTAACTTATATGGAACCCAAACATCAAAGCGATGAACATAACCAAGCTGGTGCAGTGATTTTCAATACTTGATTTGGATATTTTGAGTACGTTGGCTATCTCCCGCGTGGGATAACGTTGACTGTTCTCAATTAATGTCTCAATTTGATCGCTATCAACTTCAACTGGTCTACCTGATCGTGGAGCATCGTCCAGTGAGAAATCTCCAGCACGAAACTTCACAAACCACTTCTGACATGTTCGATCAGTCACAGCACCTTCTCCATACACTGCACAAATCTTTTTTGTGTGTTTCAGTTGTGTTTTTACCTTTCTTGAAATAATAAAGCATAATAGGCCAAAAATGTTGGCTTTTTTTTTCTTCCATCTTCAGTATTAAAATGGTTACACAAAAATTCACCAATCCTGATGTCTTTATTTAAAGGCATGCTGATATACAGCTGTCACATAAAATCTAACAAAATTGTTTCAAATGAAGTTAAAGACAGCTAAGTGCTACTAGAGCCATCTTACGGAAAAAACTGAACGAAACTTTTGGCCAACCCAATATATGAAGTTTAAGAAAAAGCAAAACTAATCTACTGTGATGGCGGTCAGAATAGTGGTTACCTTTGGGAAGTACTGACTAGCAGAGAGTAAGGAAGGATGCTGAGGTCCTAGAAGTGTTCTATATCTTGGCGTGGTTGGTGATCACATGCTTACATATGTAGAAATTCATTGAGCTGTTTATGATTTCTGCACTGTATACAATTTAAGTCCTAGAAACAAAATTTTTTTTAAATAGAAGAGAAAGTTCCTCGTCCTCCACGCCAGCCAGCAAGGAAGGAAGGAAGGAGAGAGGTTAGATCAAACAATCTTCAAGTTTCCGTTTTAAAGTTCGATTGTCTTATTCGTGTAACAAAAATGTGAGTACCTACTTTGTAAAAGGTAAAATGTGAGCATCTACTTTGTATCCCCTGGGTGCTGGGGATATAGCACTGAATAAAATGGGTAAAAATCCCTGCTCTCATGGATCTTACATTATAGTAGGGTTAGAAAGATAATAAAAGCAGTGTGTTGGACTGCAGAAAAGCACAAAAAAAGAAACAAAGCAGGGATAGGAAGAGTATGTATAGGAGGGATGCTGTAATTTTAAACAAGGTATCAGTAAAGGCCTTTCAGAAAGGGGTGATACTTTAATTCAGAACTGAAAGAAGGACGGGAGGGAGACATACAGATATCTGGAAGAACATGTTCTAAAACAGCAAGGAGGCCACTGCGGCTAAAGGGAAGTGAACAAGGTTAGATTAAAAAAAAAATACACACACACACACACACACACAGCCAGATATTCTTTTCCCCAGTCTTTCCTTCCAATTCCTCATTTGAAGACTAACTTAAATCAAATCTTTTCTACGTAGAAAATTCTGCAGCCACTAGCCCAGTCCACATTCACCTTTATCTTCTGAGCTCCTGGAGCTGCATCACTCATGGCATCTTTATATACTGCCTTGCAATTAAATACTTACTGCCTCCCACTCCCAATAAACTGAGCCTCTTCAGGCAGTGACTAGATTTTATGCTTTTTTGTATCCCTGTTAGTTAGTCCACGGCTGGCATGTAAATGGTTACTGGTCAGGCTGCTGCTAATAACTTTAGCAGGCAGAAGATTAGTAAACTGTGAATAGATTTTTTAAAAGAAAAAAGAGGAAGGAAAGAAACCAAGACTAGGGAGCTACGTGAGTGAAGAGGCACTGAGGCGTCTCCATGTGTCATGATCCAGAGTCTGGATTTTCTCTGAGCCATGTCCTTAAGACTCTGAGATCCTCAACATCACTTTTCTAAAAGCCACTCTAGGCTTTTTTCCTGGGGGGAACATCAGGCACCTGGTTCCCTTTCAAATAATGGTTTTACAACACCAATGGTCATAACTAGCTTAATAACAACAACAAATCTTAACCAACTACAAAGCTGTATGATCTTGAGCAAGTCATGTAACTATTCTTGTGTATGTCAGTTCCCTCATATGCTAAATGTAGGAGTTGGATTAAGTGGTTTCTAAAGTCCAATCAATCTCAAATCCTCTACTTTAGCTTTTTTTGAAAAAGCTGAATGGATAAACCTCACAATCTACTTCTTCAATTTATAAAATGAATAAAATATCTATTAATAATTTTAAATACACTAATAAGAACTCACATTCAGAAAGCAGTGTAGTATTTTGAAAAAGCATAGAATCTGGAGTAAGACAGACCTGGATCTACATAGCCTGCTTCTTAGTAGATAAATAACCCTGAGAAAGTTACTATATTTGCAGGATTTGTTTCGAGAATTAAAGGTAATGTATGTAAAGCAACTATTAAGCCAATATAAAATCCCATACACACTGGCAACAATCATTTCCCATACAGAAAGCAGCCAAGGTAAAATATCTACCAAATCACTGATGTCTAAGATCTGAAATACTCAAACTAGTTCATAACTCTGCTAACAACTTTAGATACAGGGATTAGTGGTTGCCTCAAAATTCTGCATGACTTTTCTGCAAGTTTAACAGAGTAACCCCTAACTCCTACAGTGCTCATAGTCTCTTTTCTTAAACATGAGGATAAGAACTACAGATCTAATGTCAGTTTGTGGTCATAGGGGCAAGAGAATAAGATAATTTAGAAAGCCCAGCGTTTTAGAAAAATAGGACAAGACTGAGATTTGGGCTTAACTGAGACATTATGAAGATATTAATCTTGGCACTGAGAGTTCAAATCTGTAATGAGAGCCAACTGTATAAGCAATAGATATTCAATAAGTAATAAGACAAATATACATCGGCTTTTGAGTCCAGGAAGAGAGAGACATACATAATTACAGCATACTAACGAACATAAGAGAATGAATGAACAAGATACAGAGAGTGAATAACCTAGTGGGGCTGGAAGAGCGAGGACCAGAGCACACAGAAGATTCAAAAAGCAGATAGCGCTTAAGTTGTATCTTGAAAAATCACTAGACTCTGTCAGTAAGACAGGAGAAGGAAAGGCATTCTAAGCAGCAGGGAGAATATATAAGAAGGCTCTGAGTCAGGAAAAAGTATGGCTCTTTCAGTAAACTGATGTTACTAGTACAGTTGGAGCTTGAGACGTATGGTGGGAGAAATGCAGGAGATGAGCCCGATGATGAAGGGCCTTGTAACCATAGAACTAAATACTGTAGGTAAGGGAGAAGTATGGGTTTTAAGAAAAAAGCACTGAACATATTTGCATTTTAGAAAAATCACATTGGCAGCAGTGTAAAGGATAGATTAAAGGGGGTCAACCACTAGAGACCTCATTCTACACACAGAGTTAAATAAGGACATTACATTATCATATAGATACTCTATTACAGAACCAGGGATCAGAAGCAAAAATAATAATGCTTTAACAGATAAAGCTAAATTGCCAAAAGGAAATCATTTACCTTCATGAATGTATATTCTTGAATTAAATATTTCCTATATATCTTAAAATAGAAGAGGCTCTACAATTAGGTATGATATATAAAAATTACATGGAACTAGTTGTACCCTGAGAACTAGCTACTCTTATGGCATCTATCCCTTTTTG
Organism: Balaenoptera borealis; assembly: GCF_965194805.1. Taxonomy (NCBI): domain Eukaryota; kingdom Metazoa; phylum Chordata; class Mammalia; order Artiodactyla; family Balaenopteridae; genus Balaenoptera; species Balaenoptera borealis. The sequence continues at coordinate 117,102,276 of NC_138866.1, read as the reverse complement.
TACATATAATACTGTAGATCTGCAACATAAAAACCTATGTAATAAAAACCTTGGAATTGGAGTTTATATTGATTACTGACAGGGACTTCTCTTTCTTTAATTTTATATATACGGAAACTGAGGCCCTGAGAGACTAAGGAATCATCCAAGGTCAGATGGTTAGCAGCACAGTTAAGACTGGAATTCATGTCTTATGATTTCCTTTCTAGAAACTGGCTTAGTACGTCACATTTATAATTTCAGAATTTTGAATGATAATCCAAAAGACACTGGTATTGTCATTTTCAGCAGTGTAATAATGAACTATAAAACTATTTTTGTTTCATATGCCTCACAAGAAAAACAACTATTAGGTGTCCATATGTCTGACAAAAAGAAATCCCATCCTGAAATCTGTGCCACAATAAAAACACCTCCTGCCCCGCCACAAAAACACAACCTATTCTTCTCTAGGGAGTCTAAAAACTTCCTTTTTCAAACTCGGGAAACAAATTTGAAATAAGAAAGGCCTAAGATTAATTTATCTTTGTATAATTAAAGATCCAACATCTTTACCATGTTCTAAGATTTAACTTGGGCCTCAGTCTTTTACTTATTCTGTTGTGCTCCTCTCCCCATCCCATTCCTATAATTTTACATACTTGAAATACATTTTTCCTTCACTAGTACACACAGTAGAAGTGGCAACACTGACAAAATGCCTTATAAATACAGTACATTTCACAAATTTGCATAGTGACCAAAATTTTAATTTTTAGACTTCTCTAATTTACCCTTAAGTAATGTCTGCTCACCGAAATAAATTCAAATAGTATAAAAGCATATATTAATAATTAATAACTCTCTTCCATGCCTTTGCAACTCTCTCCTGAAGAATCCCCCGAACACTTAAAAGTCTGATATTTATCCTTACAGACTTTTTTTATGCTTATATTACAGAAGGTGCTAATCCTCAGAGTCAAAATATATTTAACACTCAAACTCTACTGATCATAATTTAATCTTTATTAATTCAGAAGGTAGATCGTTATCTTGCCTGGTTTCTGGTTAACATGACAGACATCAATTATATTATCATTCAGAGGTTATTTTTTTTTAAGTGAGCAAAACCCCAACTATCCTGTTTATTTCTTCCTTATCAGCATCTCAATTATTTTATGTATTTATTTTATTTACTTGTTGTCTTTCTCTCTCTCTTGATATAGGTTTCATGAGAGCTGGAATCATTGTGCCTCCATGCTGTGACACTTAGCAGACAATCAAATATTTTTTGACTGATCAGTATGTTTACTTAGAAATTATGAAAGCTGCTTTTTAAAAAGTTACTGACATCTGCTTAATTTTTCATTGGCTTTCAAAAATAATAAGGAAAAAAGATCTGCTTAGAGTTTTTTTGGCTGTGGTTCCAATCAAATGTCTGCTCAACTGATCAGTTTTGATAGTCAAAACTATCTTATAAAAGTCAATCAGGCATTTTGGTTTGATCAGGAATTTATAACCAAAACAAAAACCAAAAAAACTTAAGCTTTTCAGAGAGTTATGCATTGCTATGCAAAATTCCCTTGTTTTTTAAAATGATTACAAAAGTCAAGTATTAAGTAGATTATCACTAATGTTTCTGGTTCTAAGATCAAAAGAAATGTCATTAAAAAAAAAAAAAACTGTCACTAAGAAAAAGAATGAGGCAGGCAAAGTTCTCTGCTTCGGCACACTCAAATTTGTCTGTTTATCCCAAATTACAGATTACTGTGAGTACAGGTTCCACTGCCTGTCACATCAGACTTCATTTACAGGCCTCTATGATAAAGGAGCTATCTAACCAGAAGAACTGTCAAGCAAAGGAACAGACTTTCTGACTTAAACATAAAAAAACAAAAACAAAAAAACCCCCACATACACATATACACAGGTCATTTTATTTGAATTCCACCTACGTCTGGGCTAGTTACCAACGACTCTGCATAGGAGTCAAGACTAACTGTACCTTTACAATAAAACTGTTAAGCAGGATTCTCTAAAAGAGCTGTTAGCCATGCTTACAGGTCTCAAATGACGCTTCTGCAGAGCTCTAGCTTTGGAACTTCGAATTCCAATGCGTTATTTGGAAGCTGAACTTGAAGTTACCTCTCTCCACAAATGCTTTTCAAAGGGCAGAGAGAAGCCAGAACACACTTCCCAGCACTGCTTGACTGCCTAACACTCGGGCAAGACTTCAGGACAGACCTAATAATGCAGGATCAGCAAAGCGGACCACCTAGGAAAGGAAGCCAAAACCTCACAGCCTTCCCTATCCTCAGCGGCTTCCACGCTGACGCGGAGGACACTCGCCTCCTTAAGAATCTACAGTCTACATGCCCACTTAAGGTGCTGCCTGCCACTCTCCCGCTCCCAGAGCAGGGAGACCAGCACGCCTCCACAGGGATCCCGGGACAGAGAGAAGAAAACTGCAGAACAAACCCACTATTTCTCCAACTAGGCAACAACACGGATCAATCCTTCAACTGAGCATTGAGTAAATCTCATCTAGAAAGACATTTGTTCCAGGATGCTGACCAGCCACAGGCTGTGTACTAGGCTGGCTCGGGATGTCACCAGAGTCCCCTTCCCGCCCCGAGCCGACCCAGCGCCTGCAGAGCCGCACCCTCCCTTCGAGATCTCCCGGGGACCCGCTAACTCGCCCAGTCGCCCCCGAAAAGACTGGAGGCCGTGCCAAGTTACCGCCCCCCTCTGGGCAAAGCAGAAACCCCAATAAAGACGCTGGTCTCCGCTGTAAACCCTTCCACCCCCAGCAGCCCACCAAGGCGGTCCCGGCCCCTGCAGGACGCAGATACATCGCCCTCTCGCCCGGAGACCCCGATAAACAGACGGAACCCCAATACACTGCTTCTTTATCCCAGGAAGGCGAAACGAGACGCCCACTCTCGCTCAAAGGACCCCCAAGACCCCATGGATCTGCCCCTTCAGAGACCTAGGACCTTGCTAAACTGAATCCTCTGCCCCCAAAGAGCCTGAGACCGCGATAAAAGGACCCCTTGTCCCGGAACCGCGCTATACCACCTCAAGGAACCGAAGGATCCTGATAAATCTCCTTCGACCCCGAAGACCCGGGACCCAATACGCTGCCAGCCACCAACCCCCCCCCCAAGCCGGAAAAAACCCCGGACCCCCATTAAACCGCCTCCTCACCCCGAGGAGCCCTGGCACCCGCTACACCGCCCTTGGGCGCCCGCACCCGGATCCCATCCCGCCGCCTCCTCGACCCCCGCACTCACGAACCCCTCCAAGCCTCGCGCCCACCAGGCAGCGCCGCGCTGCCCGCGGAGCCGCCCCCGTCGGGAGCCCGCCTGCCCCGGCTGCTCCGTGTCCCCGCTCCCCGACCGCTCCTCAGCGAAGACGAGCTCCGGGCTTCCTCACCTGGGTAGCGTCGGAGGGCAAGAGGACCGGGGAGCCCTCAGGAAGAGAAGGAGGCGGCAGAGAAGGGGCTGCCCAGGCCTGCGTCTGCCGCAGCTCCAACCCCTCCGCGAGGAAGCGCTTCTGTGAGGAGAGCCCTCCCGCTCCGCGCGCAGCCGGGAGACGGAGCCACAGCCGTGCCCACCGCTCTTCCCGCGAGATTCTAGCCACAGCGAGGGGCGGGGCCACGGCGAGGGGCGGTGGCAGAGGATCGAGTGACAACCGCGAGAGCCTGTCTGCGGCGGGGCAGGAGGCGGGACTTGGAGCCTAATATTACCAATCGTAAAATAGGAAAGGTGATTCGCCTACCGCTTCTCTTTTCCGTCGCCCCTCATCAATAAACTAGGCAAAAGGAGCGGTGACGTTAAGTAGTCAGGGGCAGAGGGAAGGTATCTTGGATGGAGAGTTTTGGCTTGTGTCTGGTCCTGGTCAGCCTCCGTAGATATACCTAGTTAGGGAAGAAGGTGGTTTTCACACCGCCGTGGACTGGGGCGCTGTTACCCTCGGTTACCACGCGGCCTGAAGTGCTCAAGAGGTTCACCTCTTCCTGGTTGAAGGCGCACCCTCCTCGGGTTACCCAGGTCTAAACCGGTTTTACCCCCATCGGGGCCTCTCCTCCCTCTCCACCTCAAACAGGGCGCCATTGTTGAGATGCCGGTGTTTTCCCAACCCCTACTAGGGACGTCTGGTCTGACAAAGGACACCCTTCTGACTCGTGTTTATTTCTACTGAAAGCCTTCTAGAAGAGTAAAAAGTAAATCTCAGTCACCATTATAACAAGTTCCGAAATTAAATGAAAAGTTGTATCTCTGTGGACCCCAGTGTCTGGCACACGCAGGGCACTGAATAAATGTAAAAGGAATGACTGAAGAATGTGATATTTAAATACAGTCCTCTCTCAGTATCCTGGGGTATTGGTTCCAGGACCCCTGCAGATACTAAAATAGTGGATGCTCAATTCCCTTATGTAAAATGGCTGTAGTATTTGCATATAACCTACCTCCCATATCCTTTAAATCATCTCTGGATTATTTATAATACCTAACACAATGTAAATACTATGTAAATAGTTGCTGGTGCAACTTTTTAGAACTTTCTGGAACTTTTTTTCCTGAATACCATGATTGGTTGAATCCACAGATATGGTGGCCAACTATGTATGAAATCTGAACCCACTCCAGAAAATTCGGGCTTTCCTAGCCTTTCCTGTACAATGACAGCCAACTTTTTTCACCCTTAAGCCCAGTCTCTTCATTATTATGCCTATCCTATAGCCTTCATTCGTTCCTTGTCCCACAGCAAGAAGTGTCCTTTCTCCTCATCAAGGTTAATCCCTGCACCTGTGCACTGGATCACAGCCATTCCCAGATTTTGATGAATCAACTATCGTTTCCTTGTTATCAATTTTCCCCTCTAATCTAGCTCTTTTCTCTCACAAACACAGTCTCCTCCATGCTTTGAACAGAACAAAACAACTAACCTCCTCCACCCTTTCAAACTACTCTACCTCCTTTCTTCTCAGAATCAGTGCTTAAGAGACATGAAACTGTATTTGCTGTCTTTACTTTCTCATCTCTTATTTTCCCCACTGCAATGCTGCTTACACCCACACAACGGGCTGATCTCTCAGTGACCACAAAAGACCTCTTTCCTCTTTCTATTTTGGGGGATCTTTCCCAATGACCATATTGCAGCCTTCTGACAATGCCAGCCATCTCCTCCTTTGGTACCTGCCTAACTACTTTCTCCAGATTCTCTAGCTACTCTTCTGATTTTTTTGTTTTTTTAATCCTCTTTCCTCATTCGAAAACTGTTGCATATTGGCATCTCCTTATCTTATAGCCATGCCTTGTGCGTAATAAGAAAAATGGTTTCCACACATGGTTCCACACTTTGAGTGTCAATAAGTTGCTCAGACAAAGCTGTTAGAAGAATCCAGAGGGAGGAGACATGATTATGAGGCTGGGTCTTAAAACAGTAGTTGGCCCATACAAATGCAGAGCAGAAACAGAGGCTTTTCAGAGAAAAAAATAGAGTGAACCTGAGCACAGAGGAAAGGATGTAGGCCGAGCCTGGCTATGGATTCACCAGATTGGTCTACAGAGGATTCCTGCAGAAGAGCAGTAAAAGGTAAGTTTAGAGAAGAACCCATAGTTAAAGGCCTTAAAAACCAGGCCAAGTTGATTCAACTTGATTCTGTATCAAATGGGAAGCCAGAGCCAACCCTAGCATTTGTAGGGCCCACAAAAGGCTACACATGGAGTTCCACATATCAAATGTCTAAATATTATGTAAAAGTTATAAAACAAGCTAACAAACTGTGAAGTTAAAAAATATATCCTTTCACTTTGACAAATTTTCATAACAACTTGGAAGGCCAGGTTCAAACTTAGGGTTCTGGGACTTTTCAGAGTTCCCTGCTTGGAACAGAGAGAGCTGGCCCACACACAGAGCAGTCTTCTGCCCTTTTCTTCCCACAGCCAGTTCACCCCCCACTCTATGGGTACCCCAGCCCACATGTCCAAGCTCCATTCCCACTTTTCCCTCTACAAAACTATAATTTCTTAGCCACTCCACAAGTCCAGGAGTTTATATTTCAGGCTCTAGGGGGGAAGCCCACAGAGGCCCTGGAAGTGGGCTCATGGTCATTGGGGTAAAGAATTTTGGCTTCCAATACCTGGAGCAAGGTCTGAAGGGGTGAAGTCAGCTTCAGGTGGGCATATTCCTTTGGTTTGATGGATTCCCGTCCCACGTAGGAGTGCAGCTGGAGAAGGGCCAGAGCAGAGCCCCTTAAAGGTAGGCCCCTCTCACCTGCATCTAAGGTGGTAGCAGGTAGCAGCAGAGCCCCTGAATGTCTTTAGTAGGGTAATGACATATATAGTAGATCTATAGCTTGAAATATAAATCTGTGTATTTTCTGTTTCCCACCTCCTCTCCTCTTGCACTGGTATCTTAATGGCAGGAATGTACTGGAAAGAAAACTCTATTCTTGACTCCACTCTCTCCTTATGTGGCAACTCCTCTCCAATGCCCGGTTTCACAAATTATACTATTCTATGACTCCCTTATTAATCAGTGTATTAGAAACCTGGGTGTCTCTAAATGTGAGAAAACAGAAAAGCTATGAAGCACTCTTAGCCTGGACTGGAGGTTGGAACACTCACATTTGACTTCTAAATTAAAATGCTTTGGAAATAGAAGCTCCTGAAGAGGCCCAATGTGAAGAGTACACAGGCAGGAAGAATACCAAAAAGGCAGTAAGCCACCACAGACGGGGGCACCCCTCTCACCATCTGTCTTTATGGCACGATGCTTCACTCTGTGGCCTAACAGTCATGCTCTGTCCTCGCAACCTCTCCATCTGGTACCAAGTACACCCTTCAGCACATTGTATGTTAAGAGCTGCCAAGGAGCCAGAACTACCATGGTTTCTGTTTTCAGGATCCAAGCCTAGAATTCTACCCGTGGATCCTGTACATCTCTCAGTGGTGCTGCAGATGATTTCAGCAGGAGGCTCTGACGCTTCCTTAATCCCAGGACCGACATCTACACATAGCCACACTCTCACTCAGCATCTGTGGCTGGTCTTCGCCAACCAGCAGCAGAACAGAACCAGCTAACTTCTTATTCAGGTCTTACCATCTGCTGCCTGTGTCTAACCTGTTAGTCCAGGTAAGTACAATCCAACGCTTCTATCCCTGTTCCTTTCTAGCCCTTCCATCCTTACTGGTGTCCCCCTCTCTGAGCATGTGCTGGGGAAAGCTTCCTCCTGGCCGCTGCATATTCATGAGGGGCATAGAAAACAGTATCGTTGGAGAATCTGCAAGAAGAAATCTGGCTCTCTCAGACCCAACCTCCACTCCACCCTTTTCAAGTTTTGGAGGAGCACCTATTTGGTTAGGTTAGAAGGCTGAAATTCTGCATGAATTACCCCAAGATTGAGGGAACAGTATTCATCTGTCCATTTGCTGACCACACGCTAAACCTCTGAGTTTCGTTTATTTTGAAGATACCCAGTTACAAAAGGGGGAAATCAAGAGGGTTGTAGTGGTTTATAAATATGTCCACAAAACTTTTGATACATCTCCCTTCAAGACGTGGAGCTTAATTCTCTTCCCCTTGAGTATGGGATTGACCTAGTGAGTGATTCACTTCTAGCAAAGAGAATATGGCAGAAGTGACAGTGTATGACTTCTAAGACTAGGTCGTAAGAGGTATTGCAGCTTCCTCCTTAGTTTCTCTCTTTGATCACTTACTCTGGACAAAGCCAGCTGCCATGCCTTAAGGACGTTCAAGCAGAGGCCCACATGGCAAGAAACTTAGGCCTCCAGCTAACAGTTGTGTGAGTGAGCCATCTTGGAAACCTCAGTCCAGCTCCAGTTAAGCCTTCAGATGCCTACAGCCCCAGGCCAACACCTTGACATAACTTCATGAGCCGGGACCACCCAGCTAAGCCTCTCCCAAATTCCACACAGAAACTGTGTGAGATAATACCTGTCTGGTTTTTTTTTTCTTTTATTGAAGTATAGTTGATATACAATGTTGTGTTAGTTTAAGGTTACTCGTCTATTGTTTTAAGCCATTTCCTTTTGGCATCACTTGTTATGCAGCAATAGATAGCTAATACAAAAGTGTTGAGAGTAGTTTAGTCTACTCCTACTCCTGGGCAGATATCTAAAAACTCACATCAGGCACTAACATTACCTAAAGAGCAAGGAACAACAGATTTGTAGCTATAATGGCTACATCTAAAATTCAAGCGATGCTGCACCGAAAGAATGTAGAAGAAATCATTTCTTGGTGGGAACAAAGATTCCAAGGCCTTCAGACTATTAAGAGCATCAGAGCAAATTGGAGATTGCAACAATCGTGGAGCCATTTGGAGGCAGTTAATAGTAGGTCTTGAGCAGTAGGAAACTTTTCACCCTCAAAAGCTTAGAGTGCTTCACAAACATACTACTGTCATCCAAGTTTATGGGAAAGTATATATTTCCATGAAAAGAAAGGTGGAAAAAACCTCAAACATCCTCTTATCCATCCATATTAACCAAGAATAAAAAGTTGAAGATTCCATCTATAGGGATCCTGTCAAAATGAAATTGACATCCTGACACCATTAGTGCCCATGTGAGAGCAGAGTATGTTTGACAGCAAGAATATTGAAATTCTTTCTTGCATATAAAACTATATTTCTGAAGTCTTAACATTGTGAATTAGGATTCAGTGGGAGAGCAATTTCCCTATTAAGTAAAAAATGAGGAAAAGACATAAAAAGGAGACCAGTTAACTGAGTTACATACATTGCCTGTCTAAATTCATCTTACATCTGTAAGAACCATCTAGATGGGCCATATATACAAAGAGTCAAATACTTTACAAGTTAACCAGAAAATAACTTAGAACTAAGAAGATATACTTGAGGTTCATTTGCAGGTCCATGATTCAAACGACAGCAACACAGATGTGGGATCTTTCATTTCCTGCAGCAGTGAGGGCAAAAATTAAGTCTTTGAACAACAAGGCCCTAGAAAGACTCTGAATTCTATACCTTTCTCTCGATCCCTCACCATCAAATTTTTTTAATCAGCAAATACTTATTGAATAGCTACTAAGTGCAAGGCATTGTGATAATGCAGAGTATAAGCCACTGTTCCTGTCATTAAAAAAAAAAAAATCATATGAACGAGATGAGAATCTAAAACATGCTGTGCCTTGCATGTAGTACTCAATTGCTAGCAGGTAAGTTGATGAAAAAGCATCCTGGGCAGTTACTCTTGGCTACCTAGGCAACAGCAAGAACACCACCCCTTCCGTTTTTCTAACAGAGCCCTGCTTTTGTTCTCAGCTCCAGGAATGAACCTCGTTTGAGCTAATCCAATCTCAGCTCTTCCATTCCCCTTTGCCAGATACTCGCTTTCCCTGCCTCCTCACCAGGTGATCCAAGTTTCCTGAATGGTCTCTAGGGAAGCTTTCTTTTTTGTAGGAAAGTCCTCTCTCCACCTGCTCCCTTCTTCTTTCTGCTTGGAATACTGGTGTTTGAGGCTGTGGTTACGGTCTAGTGACTATGGGGAAATAAGGCCATGATGTTAAGTGATAAATAAATAGTGTAGACAAAAAAGAGCAACAGGAATTCAGAGCCAGGAGAGCCCAATTACATCTGGAGTGGTAGAATGGATATATGTTGTTTTTGCCTGCCTGGTGTCCATCCAGTTCCCCTTCTGGTAAAAGAATCTAAATTTTCCTTTGGGGAGCCACCCAACTCCCACTGTCCATTAAAGCAGTTTTGAGAGATTTACTCCACCCATAGTTTCCAGGAGTGGACATATGACCCACATCTGGTTAATCAGAGCACCATAGCAATGGGTTCAGGATGGGCATGTGACCCATCCTTCTCTATGACTTTTGCTGGAAATTTAAAGAAAGAGAAGTTCACTTTTCCTGAGGTTGCTAAGCAGGCAGGATTTTAGCCTTGAGTGTATGGGGCTACCGCGTGAAACATATTGTCACCCACTCCCTGGTAAAACTAACTCAGAATGAAATCAGCAGATCAAAAGAATCAGCAGAATCAGAAGGGAGAGAAGGATTACTGATGATATTTTACCTAAAGTCGTATTTAAACTCTATCTCTGAACTTATCAATTACATGAACCAATAAATTCTGTTTTTTACCTAAACCAATTTGAGATTGGCCTCATCATTTACAGCTGAAAGGTTCTAACACAGGTGGCTAGGGACTGTTTTACAGAGAACATGGGATATAAGCTGTACTCTTAGGTCGGATAGAAGTTTGGTAACAGAAGAGAAGGTGGCACTTCTGGGGGGAGTAAATAATATAAGCAAAAGCTTACAGTCAGTGGATAAAAATATCTGGTGGAACAAACAATTTACCTTAGAGAGTAAGTAAGTACAGAAATTTAGGTCAGAATCAGATTAAAGATGGACTTGAAGGTCAGGTGAAATCTGAGTTTATTCAGTAGCCAACTCTTTTAAGCAGAAGAGTCACCTGGTCAAATCAGTGTTTGGGAAATGTTAATCCAGTTGGATCTCACAGGGTGGACTGAAATGGGGAAAGCTCAAGTGTGAGACAATGAGGGCAGAATCCAAGTACAGAGTCTGCCCAAGACAAGAGGACCTAAACAGTAGGTAACCACTCAGCAGGGCAGAGCTAATCACTTTTTCTGTTTTGTTTTTTTGGGTTTTTTTTGGCTGTGTTGGGTCTTAGTTGTGGCATGCGGGCTCTTCATTGTGGTGCCAGGCTTCTCTCTAGTTGTGGCGTGCGGGTTTTCTCTCTCTAGTTGAGGCCCACGAGCTCAGTAGTTGTGGTGCAAGGGCCTAGTTGCCCTGCGGCATGTGGAATCTTTGTTCCCGACCAGGGATCCAACCTGCGTCCCTTGCATTGGAAGGTGGATTCTTTACCACTGGACCAACAGGGAAGTCCCTAACCAGTTTTTAAATTACCAAATAGTAAGCAAACTCTTGATGAAGTTTTGACTTAGAGACACAGTACTTAAGATTAATAAGTACTTACGATTAGTACCTGTACAGTACTTATGATTGGTCGTGGGTACGTTCTACAGATATTTACTATGAGCCCAGCACTCTGCCAGATGCTTCGTACATAATAATAAACACGACAGCTGTGAAGTCATGTTGATGAGGTATACATCCATGAAACAAATAACTGAACACAACCATGATAAGTGCTCTGAAAATTATTGGGTACTATGAGATCATGTATCAGGGAACCTAATCCCAGCCTCACTAGGAGTCAGGGAAGGCCCCCCCCCCAGAAGAAGAAACATTTAAAATGAGACCTGGGGACTTCCCTGGTGGTGCAGTGGTTAAGAATCTGCCTGCCGATGCCGGGGACATGGGTTCAATCCCTGGTCTGGGAAGATCCCACATAACGCGGAGCAACTAAGCCTGTGCACCACAACTACTGAGCCTGCACTCTAGAGCCTGTGAGCCACAACTACTGAGCCCGCATGCCACAACTACTGAAGCCTGCATGCCTAGAGCCCGTGCTCCGCAACAAGAGAAGCCACTGCGATGAGAAGGCCACGCACCACAACGAAGAGTAGCCCCTGCTCACTGCAACTAGAGAAAGCCCGCATGCAGTAACAAAGACCCAACACAGCCAAAAATAATAAATAAATAAATAAATTTATTTTTTAAAAAAATGAGACCTGAAGCAGGAATAGGAGTTATTATGGTGAAAGGGGTTGATGAGCAGTACACTCCAAGCAGAAGCATGCTAAGATTAGATGGTATTTCTAACAAAGATCTGACAAAATTCCAATGTGGCTTTCCTCCAATGGTGCAGAAAGAGTCTAAAGAGTTAAGTAGGAGGCTGGATTAGGCAAGGTCTTATGTGCTAGGAAAAGGATTTGGAGCTTTATCCTAAGAGCAATGTTAGCATGTTTTTCTGAGATTGGTCAATTCCATTCTCTGATGTGATCACAAAAAGGAGCCAATGAAGGCACCAACCTCGTGCATATTCTAAGTGGGTGGTCACCAGTTGGTGGGACCTAAGGTTTTGGAGAAGTTCCTCTACTTTGAAACTCTCTCTCCTGCTTGCAAACTGATGTCTAAAATTTATTGAACATGGAATATTTGATACAACAAATGGAAAATCAAATGTCAAATGCTGATTTCTCCAGCAAGAGGAGCACTAAGGTGCAAACGACTGATAGCTCAACTGCCCTGAGAACAGGTTTTGAGGTCACAGAGAGGTGGAGGAAAGGAGGAAATCTGATACAGAAAGCAGTCACAGAGAGGGGAAAGGGATACATGAAAGAAACACTGGAGGCACCAGAGAGAATACCTAGCACGTAGTACGTGCTCAACAAATACTTGTAGGCAGAAATGGAGGAAAGGAAGAAAGAAATCTCATAGTTTTATCAAGACTTGGCATCTATTTTGGGCAAGCAAATTGGCTCTTTTCTCCCTGATCCCACACATGTCATGTATTAGGAAGACCAGGGGCAAGGAAAGGAGAGGAGAGAGCACAAATACATCCTCCGGAAGTCCTCGGGGTACATGGAGCATGAGTTGTGATTCAGTTGGTTCCTGGGACCACAAGGTAAGACAATGGGTTTGTCTTCCAATGAGGAAGACATCCAAATTTTCCCCAGGAAGGTGAGGAGCCTGGGAAATGGGCAGGGATGGAGCCCTGTGAGAATAGTGGGCAGAAAACCATGGCAGACACTGCATTTCTGTGCCTGCAAGGTTGAGACCCAGCATCTGGCCTGTGGGACGCTACATCTCTGAGGCCTTGCTCTCAAAAACCACTGCCCTTCTTCTGACATTTCTTTAGTAGCACCTGGAACAAACTGTTCGTTAGCAACCCCCAGAGGTTTTGTTTAAACAGACATATTGAATCATTATTACTGACCAAGAGTCATCCACACCTATGGGCTTTAGTTGGGACAGAAAAATCTAAGAAAAACTGCTTTTGAATAGTTAAGGACGGTTTCTCTTTTTCTTTCCACGCAATACAAAATATACACATTCCATTTTCCTTGCGCACATTTCAATTAAATATGTATTTTCGCCATATAAGCCTCTGCTGTCAGAATTAAAATACTTCTGGAATAGCTCAGTAAACTCACCGTGTTACTTGGTAACTTGACCTTTCACTGCTTTTAAATTAACCAACGGGGAAACAGTAAGTTGCCTTAATTAAAGCATTATCTTCATTAAAGATTATTAGATAAATAGGAAAAGGGATCCCTGAAAACCAGCATGTGCTCTGTGGTTATAACAACCCCAGCATTTTGAAAGTAGCATGATTGAAGGGTCTGGAATTGAGTTCGGTGATTGGGTATCTCTGTAAAATATGAACCATGTTAACAATGATTCCTTCTCCCTAGTGTGTTCTAAAGATTGTTTCCATGGCAATCTACATTGTTTTGTCTAAATTATTCTTCATGCCATTTTTTTCTCTCCATCTAGGTATTTGTAAAGCACCTATCACTTGAGTATCTCTTCTCTGAACAAGTCCCCAGGAGGGAAAAGAGAATATTTCTTGGAAGAAATGAAAGGCTGACACTTGTCTAGAAGAGCCCAATTTGTGAGATTATGTAGGGCCTGAGGTTCTCTGTAGACCGCCCCACCGCCTCCCACTGGGATCCACCTTCTACTCAGGTGATGGGAAGGCAAAAAAGCCCTGGTCTACATATCTGTCACTGCTGAGATGTCTTCTCAGGAGTCCAGTCCTTTCTAGGCTTTGAACAGAATGATAAACTGGGGGTGGGGTGGGAGCGATGGGCTCTTAGAAGACAGATGCGTCTACTGTGTAGCAGAGACAATGCTACTTGTACACCAAACAATTCTATTTTCTCCCAGCACACAGGAAGATTTCATTTTCTAGGTACGGCCAAGCACTAGTTCTAGCAGAAGCAATGAACTCATCATTGCTGCCTCATCAGAGCAGAAGCAATGAATACTACTTCTTGGCCGGGCCCTAAAATGTCCTGAGATATCCTTTGCTATCTCTCCTCCCTCATCTACTGGCTGGCTGGATACGGAGGAACCAGTGAAGGATTCCAAGGTCCTAGAAGATGGAGGGACCACTGGATGGAAGGAGAGGGTCCTGAATCACTGTGTGGTAAACTGTCATACACTTGAACTGATGTGAGTGAGGAATAACCCTGTTATGTGTTAAGCTACTGACATTTGGGGTTGTCACAGCAGCTGGCCTAATGGATGAGATATGGCAGGTTTCTGGGCAGAACCAGCAACAGATGGCAGCAGAAACTCTGTGTAGGGAAACAAAGTGCAGTGACCAGAGGTGAAATGGACAGGAGAATGGTCAGAGTCCAGATCATGGTCTTCAAGGTGGTATTAGCAGCCATAGCTTGACATTAGCTGAGCATGACAAGAGAGAGTCTTGGGATCCAAGGACTGGGGCTCCCACTGGACTTCAGCCCTTGAGGGCACAGTTTGCACAGTAAGGGTAAGACAGGGCCTACATTTCAAAGGAATGAAGTGAAGCATTTAGGAAGGAATCAGGCAGGGCAGGGGTTTGAGCAAAAGGATAAGACACAGACCTGGTGACTGGGATTGCAGCACAATGCAGAGGGTTGGACACGGGAGAACAAGATAAGAACTTCTTCCCAGGCCCAGGGACATGTCAGAGGAACAAAAGTGGCAGCTACAGCATGGCTGACTCAATGTCAGTCTCCTGGGTTAATAATACTCAGGGAGCGATCTGGTCGAGTTGTACTTATAGGAGCGTACAAAGTGGCCTTGGCAACAACAGAGGACAGCAGAGCATGGAGAAAAACCCATCACACAGTGGGCAATCAGGAAATCAGAGCTCAGGAAGTCAGACAAGAGTCAGGAGACCATCTATGGAGTCAGGAGCTGAGAGATGGTGACAATAAGAGGTTAAAAGAGTAATCCAAGAAAAAGCAGCAAGAATGGAGCTTAATGATCAGTCAATTGCCTTCTAATGCCAGGTCAGGTAGACTTCAAGGATGGCAACAGGTGGGCTATGAGAAGGGGCACTGATGAGCCAGGAAGTCAGGCTGTACCTGACACCAATCAACAAGGAAAGGAAACCAGTCATCGCAAGGAAGCATCCTCATTCCTCCCTTGCAGCACTGTGAACGAACTGTGTCAATGCACTGGTAAGGTCTGGCTTTCCCCAAACATCACTATAACCCACATGTTCTCACACAAAGAATCAGCACTCATCTCATTCAGCTGGTAGGAGGTGGAATTATCACTCTAACTGCAGGCACTGGACAATCGCCTGTTAGACACTCATACAAGAGTTTTGTTAGGCAATGAGCTATGAGACTGTTAACATTTACATTCTGCCCCATGCCTAGGAGTTTGGCTTGCTGTATGTGAAGGATACAGGTTCTGCAGGTTGATCGTTATGAGTTGGACTGTATTTTATTGGGAGACGTGGTTAGCTTCTCTTGGGATAATTAAGCTCTCATCCAGAGAACAGGGGAGCTCAAAATGACCAGGAATGGTACAGGCACATTGAGTTGGACCAATGGCTAGTTGAACACAGGATTCTGACTCTGGTGAAGAGTGGTAGATGTTTCCCCACAAGACACTCACTGTGGGCTGAGAGTTCATTGGTCACAGGAAGGATCTCCACAACATTCTTTCAAACAAGAGGGACACAGCCTTTTATTTTATAAGCTGAAATCAAATTTCTAATAATCATAAAACTCTCCAAGAAAGAACTCACTTCTTATAGGCTATGAATAATCTCATTTACACTATGGTGTAAATGACTGATATCAGACACTTTCCAGAGTCCAGATTTTAATTGTGGAGAGGCAGAGAACAGGGTCAAAGAAGTGGGAGCAAAGTGGGACTATAAGGAAGGGGAAGCTCACAGACAGGGTATAGCTAGGGATGCTACTGGTACTCCTTTACAAGGTGACCTCAACTTACTGCTCCAGTCTCCTCCCCTGCTTGTCTACTCACCTTTCACACCTATCCTTCAACACTGACAGGTGTCTGCCTTTCTCAAGACACATCGTAACCTTTCTTCTCTGCCTCCCATGTGTATTCCGCATGCTTGGGACTTCTTCCACCACGCAGTCTCTGCCTGGACAGCTCTTACTCTCCAAGTCCAGGTTAAATGTTATCTCCCCTTAGAAGCCAGCCAACCTCTCAGGCAGTGCCTGTTGCTGCTTCCTCTGTGTTCTATCAGCACTTTGGTCCTTTAGCACTAGTTATGTTAGATATCTTCTCCTCTGGGCTGTGAAGCCCTCAATGGCAGGGACTGTTGTTAACTTGTTTCTGGATCCTGTGTCCAACACAGGACCAGGCATTGCCACTTCCCAATCAATGGTTACTTGATCGGTAAAAAGTTTTCTACTTCACAACTTCTCCCAAAGTCCAACTCTTTCCTCAGCCTCTACCCTGTGTCCTAAGCTCTCCCTTGGTCTCTCAGCTCTCATTTTTCTCATTGGTGAATTGGAAGTAAATATACTTAGGTGTTGTGAGAATGGATGAAGAGAGAAGTAGACTCCAAGTAGGAACAATCAAAGCATCAAAGCAACCTAAAAGAATTGTTTATATGGCCTTGACTCTGGAAAGGATTTAAAACAAAATGCTGATTCTTTTCAAAAAAAAAACAACCAAACAACCCTTTTCTAAGTACCGATTATGGTCCTGATGCTGGACTGGAAAACAGCCTTTTACCTCAATTTTAATGGAATTTATATACATTTTCCATTCCAATTTTCTTTTTTTTTTTTTGAGGTGTAATTGATGACAACATTATATTAGTCTCAGGTGTACAACAAAATGAGTCAATATTTCTATATGTTGCAGAATGATCACCACAATAACACTTCAATTTTCTCAGAAGAGAGACAAGACCAAAATGTTCCATCCACTAAAATATATTGTTCTCCTTGGCTGGTCATGCACCATCATGATGAGGATTCATGTTTGAATCAGTCTATTCACTAAATTAATGACCTGTTAATTCAGAAAGATAAAACGCAGATCCAAAAGCATCATGGGAAAGTAGAAGGAGCTCAAATCTGAAGGACTTGGTTCTAGTTCCAGCTCTGCCCTTAGTAGAAGGGTACCGATTCTTTGTCTATCTCTTCACCTCTCAAATGAAAAGGGCTTGACAGACTATATTCTCTAATCATGGCCACAACACTAGCTCTCATTCCACAATCTCTTCTTACAGTGGGATAATGATTCTTGTCCCATCTTGTTCTTTCCCTTGATCATGGGACTGCTTCAACCAATAGAATATAGCAGAAGCAGCACTGTGTGACTTCTGAGTCTGAATTATGAAAAAGCAATGCAGTTCTGCCTTGCTTGTGGAACAGCAGCTCTTTGAACTCAGCTGCCATTATATGAGGAAGCACAAACTAGACCATGTGACAAGACCACAGAGAAAGGCCATATATAGGTGTCCCAGTCAACAGACAGACCTGTGAGTGGAGACACATCCAGGGGAGTCTAGCCCTTGGCCATTCAGTCATCTCCAGCCTTTGAGTCTTCCCAGCTGAGGTCCTGGACCTCATGGAATTGAGAAAGCATTTCCTGCTGTGCCTGTCTGAAATTCTGACCCAAAGAATCCCTGAACATAAGAAAATGGTTGTCTTATGCCATCCAATTTTGGGGTGGCTTGTTATACAGCAATAGGAACTGGAAGAGATGGTAATGTCTCTCCTGACTACCTTACAACGTTGCGAAGATCAAGTGAGATTAGTATGTAAGACCATGCTCTGCACAGTTAAAAATAGCCTACAATAAAATTCAATAAGTGGGACTTTCCTGGTGGCTCAGTGGTTAAGAACCTGCCTGCGGATGCAGGGGGCATGGGTTCGATCCCTGGTCTGGGAAGATCCCACATGCCGTGGAGCAACTAAGCCCGTGGGCCACAACTACTGAGCCTGTGCTCTAGAGCCCGCGAGCTACAACTACTGAGCCCGCGTGCCACAACTACTGAAGCCCATGTGCCTAGATCCCATGATCCGCAACAAGGGAAGCCACCGCAATGAGAAGCCCACGCACCACAAGGAAGAGTAGCCCCTGCTCAACTAGAGAAAGCCCGCGCGCAGCAAAGAAGACACAACGCGGCCAAAAATAAATAAAATTTAAAAATAAAATAAAATAAAATTCAATAACCTGATGTGAAGCAGCTGTGCCTGGCCTCACTAACCTCCCCACCTCCCTGCCCTTGTAGGTTCAGAAACACCACTATGGAACGATAAGACCTTGAGGAACCCAGTTTGAAAACCACCCTTCTCATCCAACCCATTCATTCTATGGATGAGAAAACAGGCCTAGAGTGACTCGTCCAAAGTCACACACTGGCTATGTGCTTGTTCCAATTTGTCACGCCGCCTCCAAAAAGAAAACTATTTCAGGTAGGACCATCCGTGTCTGAGAGCCAGAAAGTTGCAAGCAGGGACAAGCAAGATCATTGCGTGATATTTCTTTACAAGTCTCCAACAGACACTTTGAGCTGTTGCCCAAACATGCCAAAGACAAGCCTACTTTATTCCCCTTATCCCCTCCCTGCTCCTCTCCCACTCAGTCCTGGTAGCATAGATCATTCCGTTGGGTAAAACAGAAAGACCAAGCTGCATGTTCCACGCAGAGCTCTGCAGGCTGTCAGCTTGGTGATGAGTGGAGATCTGAACTCATGCAGAGGTCTGCCTGGTTTGGGTGAAGCTCTGATCACCCGTCATTGGCATTCAGGGAGAGTTCCTCATTGTCACTTGGTGATGGGGTGCTGCTCTGTGGTTGAGTGCATGGGAGCCTCTCTCGGTTATTAACCTGTATGTTGCCCCAGTAGCAGTGAGGGCAAAGGCAGGCTGGGACTCTGATCAAGTTATACTTAATGCACTGCCTCTCTTACTCAGCAAATATCCCAACTATTTCAACGGAAGGAAAAAAAAAAACAAAACACAAACCCCCAAACCAAACCAAGCAGAAAGGATAAAGGTGAAAACTATTGACCCAAGTACAGTAATGTCTTTCCATCTGATGTGATATGTTCCTCTACCTGGGAAGGCCCTAGAGGTACTGATGAAGGACCCCTGACATTCTGAAAGCCACAGATTCATAAATCATTGAGTCTGAAAAAGGCTTTTGTGCCTGTCCCCTGAAATAAGGGTGTCATTCATTTAGGATTTATGGCTCCGAGGAAGGCTATTTATCTAAATGACTACAGAGAACATTAATGGAAAACTTTAGTGTTTCTGACCCAGTGGGAGCCATGGAGCTGGATGCTTTACATGGGAACCAGGGAATATCAGGTTTCAATGAACTTTCAAAAAATCTATGGATGTAGTAATTACTGAACAATCATTTGGTTGGAATATTAGTGTCAGCATACTCGAAGAAGAGATAATGAATTATCTTTAAAGACAAAGCAAGATGTTTATTATAGTGTTTCATGGCAGAGTACTGGGATTTTAAATTTTAAAAAGATTAGAAACAAGCATTTTTATTACTATAAAAGTGCATGTTCACTGAATAAAACTCAGTAAATATAGAAAGTCTAAAGAAAAATTAAATCACCCATACTCTCACTCAGCAATGATAATCACAGTAAACATGCTGGGTGTCTTTCCTTCCAGTCTTTTTTTCTGTGAGTATGTGTACACACACATTCACACACACACACGATTTTATGTTATAGGTATATATATATATAATTTTAAATTAAGAGTTTTGCATTACAGCTTTGCATTCTGCTTTTTTATTTGACATTATGTGAGATCATTTCACATCCTTCAAAAGTATGTTTTGTAGAAGCCACACCACATTTAGTCATATACGTGTACCATAGTATATTCAACAGTTCCCCTATTATTAGACATCTGTCTAGTTGTTTCCAGCTTTCACACTGTCTCTGAAATTTTCTTTATGTTTAGTCCTAGAAGTGAGATTTGTGGAGGAAAAGATCTATACTTTTTTATAAGGCACTCAACACAAATTGCCTTTACACTCTTCCAGTCACCTTATTTTCTCTTTTCTTACGCAGTGGGCCATGTGTGAGCTATGGGACTTCAGCCTGACTTTGTACCCCTTCTCCAAGAATGATCACTGGGTGTGTCATTCTGCCCCATGACTCCTAGCCCCAAGGTTCCACGGTTCAGTTGTTTGCCCTTGTGTTTACTTATTCCCACACCTTCCCTAGGAACTTGTTTACTCAGTGTTCTTTGTGTTTATGTTGCCTTGCCACCGGCACTCACTTTCCCCCTTTTCTCTTCTTCCACAAATCACACCCATCTTCAGGGTCCAGTTTAACTCTCTCCTCCCCCGCAGAGCCTTCCCAGTACCCTCTATCCACAGGCTTCTCTCCTGAACTGCTCCATATTTTACTGTCTTCATACCACTCCCCTGATAATCACCACTTACCAGCTGCCTGACCTTCAGTAATCCCAGAAGCTTGTCGTGAGAATTTAATGAGATCAAGCCTATAAAATAAATACCTATCACAGAGCAGGGCACATGCTGCAGTTGAGCAATAAATGGAAGCTGTTATTGTTATTATGGCCGGTTGGCCTTGTGACATTTCTTCTGTGGAATGTTACATACATCCTCTTCCACTGCTATTTAACTGTGTGTAACCTGGATTCCGAATTCCCTGAGGCCAGCTGCTCCCTGGAACCCAGAGCAGTGTCCTCGCGGAAGAAGAGCACAGGGAATATTGCCCAAGTGGTAGGGCCATCCAAGTCCCTCTCCCTTGCTCTCCTCAGTTAGTTTTGCTTCTTAGATGACCTCAGAACCCAAAGCTCTGAACTTTTCTGCCTCTTAAATGACTGTATATGCTGCTGGAGCACATAGCGAGATTCAGCAGGATGCGGTGGTTCAGGGCTAGTTTTGTATTTAATTTGATTGAGGAGTAGAAATGTGAGTGCGTATGTGCATCAGAGTTTCTGAGTTGGAAGGACACTTAGAGGTCTCCTTGTCACTTGCACCCATTTTCCAAATATGGGGAGATACCTTAGTGCTGTGCCTGGGTTGAGTGCTAGGAGACCTGAGCTCTGGTTCTTCTATTTACAAATCTTTGTGTCCTCGACAAGTCACTACCCTTTCTGGTTTTCAGCTTTTTCATCTATAAAATGAGACAGTTGGACTAGATAATATCTTAAGTGCCTTCCAACTAAATTTTATGATTCTATGAAACTGAAGCCCAGAAAGGTTAAGAAACTGTCCCTAAATTATGGAGAACACAGACTAGAATAAAAATCTGACTTAAATTCCAGCTCTTTGCCTATCCCTCTAGTCTAACTTGCCAATCACAGGCACTCATCTAGTGCCTTCCATGTGCTAGACATCCAGAAGGATCACAAGCAGGGATAAGTCAGGGGCCCAGTTTTTATGGAGTTCATAGTCTAGCTGGGAACACAGACACAAACAGAAAATTACCAACCAGCTAGGTTCTTCCCCAACATCTATTCTCCCCTTTCACTCACACAGTTCATAGAATCCCCAGTTTTAGCTGAGCATGTATTCATGCAGAATGAAGTTGAATCTCTCAACCTTTGTTGCAGCTAAGTGTGGCCATGGGATCAAGTTGTGGACAGGGCAATGTTCTCAGAATTGTTCTGTGCAACTCCTAGCTCACTGCTCTCCCTTAACTCATTTTCCCACTGACTGGGATGTGGACGTGGTGCTGAGCCATCTTGGACCGTGTGAACAAAGGCACTATCCCAGGGATGAGCAAGACGATAGCAGAAGTCTGGGTCCTGGTGCCCTGGAGACACCACTGGACTGATTATTCTTGCACTGTTACAGAATACAAGCATATTTCTAGGTGTTAAATGAGGCAAAACTGTTATTTTGGGTCTCTGTTACAGCTTCTAAACTCACATCCTAATATATTTGCCAGCTGAGGGCCAAAGGTGTTCATGGAATACAGATGAGAGGGCCATTCCTGGAAGCCGTGATGGTCAAGATCCTTATAGATGGAGCGTGAGCTGGGCTAAAAGAATGATGGGTAGGGCTTCCCTGGTGGCGCAGTGGTTGAGAGTCTGCCTGCCAATGCAGGGGACACGGGTTCGAGCCCTGGTCTGGGAGGATCCCACATGCCGCGGAGCAACTAAACCCGTGAGCCACAACTACTGAGCCTGCGCGTCTGGAGCTTGTGCTCCGCAACGGGAGAGGCCCGCGCACCACGATGAAGAGTGGCCCCCGCTCGCCGCAACTAGAGAAAGCCCATGCACAGAAACGAAGACCCAACACAGCCAAAAATAAATTAATTAATTAATTAATTTTTTAAAAAAAGAATGATGGGTAGAAATAGAGAATAGCATGCCTAAGTGAGGTTCATGTCAATGAGCCAAGTCACAGAAATGGGAGTATAGATGGTAATTTGGAAAGGGACTAAAGGGAAGTCTTTTGTAAGATGATGATTCCCAACTTATCATCATAATCAATTGGGAGGCTTAAAAACAGATTCCTGGGTCCCAGCAACAAATATTATGATGACAGAAAACCAGACATGGGATCCGGGAATCTGTATTTTAAAGCTTTCAGGTGATTCTGATGATGGAAAGCACTGTGTCTACAATAAGAAGCAGCTAGAATGAGACTAGGTCATGGAGGACTTTAAAATCCATGCTAAAAATCTATTGCTCCCCAAGACTGTGCTTGGAACCACCCGAGCATCTTAGACTGTGCTTTTAAAACGAATTGTCAGGACTACCCTGGTGGTCCAGTGATTCGGACTCCACGCTTCCACTGCAGGGGGCGCAGGTTCGATCCCTGGCCGAGGAACTAAGATCTCGCATGCTGCATGGCACAGCCAAAAAATTAAAAATTAAAAAAATTAAAAAAAAATAAAGCTAATTGTCAGGTAAGAGGAATTCTAAGAGGAAGTCCACATGGTATCCTAGAAATATCAGACCTGGGCTCTCATTCTGACTCTACCCCTGGTCAACTGTGTGACCTGGAGAATGAGCGTCAATGTCTTTATTAGGAAAAATAGAGAAAATAAGCATTGCTGTGGAGATGAAATGGGAAAATGTACGCACAAATATCTAGCTCAGTGTAAACACCCTATAATGTCATTGACATGTTAGTTGCCCTCCGGGCACTGAGCTCTTTCTCTACCTGCTGTGCACGAGGTGGGTTGATTAGGAGGTGTGTACGGGTGGACGTGGGGGTGAGGGTGGGGCTGGGGGTGGTGGTCTAGAGACCAGGATTGCAGTCCTGCCTCTGGCATCCACTCACCTGTGACCTTGGGCCCCTGGCACTCTGCTGGCAGTGGACCACACCATCATGAGTCTTTGGCCCCTGGATAAATAATTCAACCTTGTTATTATTTAGCATTCTGTAGTCAAGGCTGGAGACCCGCCAAAGTCAGGCCAGGCCTCTGTGGCACTGAAGGGCTCTCGTGGACTCCCCTGCAAGCTCAGCCTTCAGCCTTGATTTCCATCAGTTCAGGATGGAGGAGAAAGGGCACATTCTAGAAGCTCCCAGGGTTCTACATTGTGACTTGGAGAAAATAAAAAGGTTTAATTACTGTGGGCTAAAGTACACAAGCCTTTGACATTCTGAAAAATGGTTTTATGACATTTCTTTGATAGGTCTGGACCAAAGGCAGCTGCTTATACTTTAGGGAAGTGACAGAAAAGGGGAAGGAGAGAGAGCAAGTGAGGAAAAGTAGCATTTTAACAATACCCCTAACATTTACATTTAACAGCTCCTGGGAGCTGCTTTATACTTTTCAAAGCAGCTTTACATTCATTACTAAATTATTTGATTTTTACAATTACTGAGCAAGAGAGAGAACGGGGGTGAAGAAGTTCTGCCACTTACTAACTGGATGTGCCTTGTCAGATTAACTTCTCTGACCTCAGCTTTCCCTTCTTTGAAGTGAGGATATTGCCTGCTGTGCGGGCTTGTGGTAACAATTAAATGAAATGCAAATTGTAAACAAAGTCCCTAGCGTAGCTGATGGCACAGAGCAGATGCTCACTAGCTGTGAGTTTCCTTTGCCTCTCATTATATAGATGTGCCAACTGAGGAGAGAGAAATAATTTGAGCCCATAACGTGTTGGAACCAGTGCCTGGCCCAGGGATTTTTCTCACTACAGCATATAGACTCTCAGGAAAGGCTAGTTCCCAAAATACAACAAATGCTGCTTGTGGCTTTCCCCCCAAATTCCATACTGGAAGTAGAATCTGAAATGGGTTTGTGGGGCTCCTAATAGCAGAGTGACAGGCAAGTAGGAGGAGAGAGACTCACTGTGGAAGGCAACAGCCAAGCAGATGGGTGAGGGGAGAAGGAAGCTCATGGTGAGTCTGGCTTCAGGCAATGTGTCTTTCTGCCAAGCTTCCAATAGAACAGGCTGGCAGAAGGTACAGAACAAAGGGCATCCAGAGCTATGGGAAGTTCCAGCACCAGGCTGGGAAGACCTGCCACAGCAATGCAACACCAAATCAAGGCCGGAAATTATCTTTACAGATCGAATGAAATGAGTAGGATGAAATCCAAAAGAACTAAACGCAAGGTCATGCACTGAGTTCAAAAACCCAAGGGCACAAAATATTGAATGAGAAAAACTGACTTAAAAGCAGAAGATGCTTTCCACTTCCTTTTTGAAATGTCAAGCAATCAGAAGGCGGCCTCACGTAAGAGAAAGAGTACCTGACCAGTAGGAGTCCCTATTCTGTCCTCACTCTACATAAGCTGTGAGTCACTTAACCTCTCTGGACCTCAGTTTCCTTTCCTATAAAATTAGTGGCTTGGACTATTAGATAATTCTTATGGTTTATATTAACTTTAACATATAACTCTCTCATTTTATCAAGTCAGGAAGACTTGGTAGGGCTTCCCTGGTGGCACAGTGGTTAAGAATATGCCTGCCAATGCAGGGGACATGGGTTCGAGCCCTGGTCCGGGAAGATCCCACATGCCATGGAGCAACTAAGCCCATGTGCTGCAACTACTGGGCCTGCGCTCTAGAGCCCGTGAGCCACAACTACTGAGCCCGCCCACCTAGAGCCCGTGCTCCACTACAAGAGAAGCCATTGCAATGAGAAGCCCATGCACTGCAACGAAGAATAGCCCCCGCTCGCCACAACTAGAGAAAGCCTGCGCGCAGCAACGAAGACACAATGCAGCCATAAATAAATAAATAAATAAATAAATAAAATTTAAAAAACAAAAAAAAGAAGAAGACTTGGTAGTTTTAATTGGCTGTAAGTTCAATAAGAGCCAGTAGGATGCAAATAGTAGTTGACAGTAGAAATATAGTGGTCACTTAAGACAAGGCAGTAGCCCAGCTGACCTCAGTTGCTGGGCAGACCTCTTTATAGCAGTCAATTTGAGGGGAAAGGGCACATTTTGAGGGGTCTATAGGAAAGCTAGAGTCTGCCCAGAGAAAGCTCTTCAGGATTGTGAGAGCTCATATTTGAATTTGGAAAAGTTGAGAAAACTGGAAATATTTACTCTCAGGAAGAAAACCCGGAAAAGGCACGGAATAGCTATAATTCCAATATCTGACGGGCTGCAGCTCAAAAGGTGAATCAGGATTATCCTGAGCTCTAACTTCTGCAGTCCAGACAAAGTGGGTCAGCTTGCGCTCAACATATGAATCTGCCACAGTGGAGCTGGGACAGGAGGCCCATCACTCAGAGGGAACAGCCTCGGGAGGCGCAAGGGGAAAACACATGCATCCAAGATCTCTTTTAATTCTGAGATCTGAGGATTCAAATCAAGGAAGGAGCAGGAGGGACTGAAGACAAGACCACTGGGAAAATGAGAGGAGCAGGGTGAAGGGGGGTAATGAGCAGAGAGGGCCTGGCTGCCTCTGTAAATGCCTCATTCATCCCATGGCCACTGCAGGCAGCGCTGTTAGACCAACTAGCAAGTGTGCAAGAAGCAAAGCAGCATGACCAGTGGACTGCCCCTCACAACCTGAGTGTTTTGTCTTTAGTTTGTTGATCCCCAGAGAGCAGGGATCTTATTTAGATCTTCCTGCTCCCCCACCAGTTAGCTCCTGGCTCCACTTCACACACACCACTGGTGCTCAATAAACATCTTGTCAAGTGCCTGCATGAATGGACGAAGGAACAGCTGGAGCTCAGTAAACAGCTATTGACTCAATTAATTAATTAATTAATTGATGGGAAATTGACCCGGCCTTTCATTCTGCTCTCAGGAGGGTGAAACTATAAGAAAGGAAGCTCACAATGGAAACAAAGATGGAGGAGATGAAAACTAAGGAGGTAAGAAACATATTGGCAGAAGGAAAGGAGAGAGAGGTGGGGAGGAAAAAATTGCAAATAAAGATCAGTAATAGGGGACCACCAATACTGGCTTCCAGGCGCCCCATCCATCCGTCCATCTATCTATCCATCCATCAATTCATTCCATGATTCCTTTATTCATTCCCTTGAGCAGCCTTTTTAAAGGGCCTCCTATCACTCCAGCTTGTTCTTGAGACTACCTGAGACACCACGAGGCATAAAATCCAGCTACTGTTTCTAGTGTCTATATCAGAGGCTCATAAAAACAATACTGCTAGAAAATAATATAAGATGCATGATGGCTCAAGATCACACACCAGCTCTGTAGTTTGCTAAATCACCAGGGGCCGGATTGGAGGCAAGCTCTAGGAATACTATTTTTAAAATGTTTGTCTGGCTGCCTGCGTATTCTCAGGCACCTCAAATTTCTTCCCATGTAGTTCTGAGGGTTATCAATGGGTGACACACTATGTTTATGGCGGTCTCAGGGCACCTGACACCAGCCTGATCATCGGCCCTGCCTTGCTGACCTGAAACCTTCAGTCACCTTGTGCAGCAGCCACAGAGGGTGCCTGCCAAAACCTGGCACACCGCGGGCACCACCAAGGGCCCTGCTGCTGTTGCTGGCGCTCTCTGGTACTTGTATTGAAGCCACTCATGTCCCAAACCTGCCCATGCTCCACACTTGCCTATATCCAACACCCAGCGTAGGTGACCAGGCTGGAGACACTCCTTCTCTTCCCACTGCGGCAGCAGTTGCTGGCCCCAAAGCAGCAGCTATCTGAGACCATTAGCACCTATGACTGTCATTATAAGACTGTTCTTTTATAATTTTTTGGTAGCTCTTCCTACAGAAAAGGGCTCAGACATTAGACCAGTGGACCTGGGTATAAGTCATTCTGAGTGGCAGAATCCACATCCCCACTCCCCACACCCTGGGCCATTACTCTTAAATCTAACTTCTGTGTCTCCCTTCTCTCTTCTCTTAGGATAAACTCTTTTCCAGGAGACTCCTTGGTTCCTCATGTAAATAGAGCCCTAGTGGGTCTCCCAATACCCACAAAACTGGGACTGCCCAACCATCAAGGAATGAACCATATTAGTTGTACAGGAAGTGGTCTAGGTCCTAACTCGTTATGCAGACTGGAATGGTGGGTTGAGAATTCAAGGCCTACAGAGCCCAGTGCAGTGATTGATTATTGATGCCTGCCACATGCACTGGAAGGGCAGGGGCATCACATGTGCCAAATGTAGGCCCTCCCTGATCTAGGTTACTGTTTGCCTTAGGAGGGTAATGAGTGGACAGGAAGGGAAGGGACTTGAGATTTGATTATACAAAATATTTTCACAGAGAATATCTCATTATATCTCACAACAACCCTGAGAAAGAGATACTACTAATAATCCCTTTTACAGATGAGAATCTAAAACTCAGAAAAGGTAAGTGATTTGTTTAAAGCCAGACAGCTACCAAGGGCATAGTCAGTATCCACGCACAGGTTTACTAGACACCAGAAGCCATGCTTTGTCCACCATGTCTCTTAGTGCTTAGGTTGAAATGGGATGGACCACAAGACCATTGAAGGCGGTGATGAGGATTTGGGTCTTATCCCAGACAGAGTTTTATCCAAGCTCCACACGTCAGCAGGCATTTCAGTAACTCACCCTGGCAACGATGATGGCTGGCAATGATAAAGACTGTGGGGATATGGACCAGGTCCCCCTCCTCATAAAGGGATGGACTTCACAGGAGTAGAGAAAGGGTTAGTTGCCCCCAAAGGCATCTTTATATGTGATAGATTATCAGACTAACTCCTGATCATTTCAAAACGCACATATTCATCAGCATTATCCAAGCCCCACAGGAGCAGTCTGCCAGGAGATTCACCCAAATGCTTTTCCTAAATGCAGACTCTGTCTTTGTCCTCCTTGCTGACTCCGACCACGGTGGCCGGTCACCTTTGACTCCCTGCTGTTCTTGACCATCAAGGTGTCTGTGTGCAGTAGCTGGATTTTCTGCCTGAAGCTTTCCTGTGACAGTTTCCAGGTTAACAAAGCACGACACACACATGCTTCAATTCGACATTTATGTATCTCCAAGTCTAGCCACTTCAATTAAGGAGTGTTAAGGTTCCACGAGAGGCATTAGAGTATGCTCTCGTGTTTACCCTGCTCCATGACACACAGCAGCAAATTCCCCCCTTCCCCTATTCCACGCTGCTCTGGGGGCAGGAAGTGGAGTTACAGCCCAGGTCGGCTACTTTCTTCAATAACAGTGGATCATCACAGATGTACTGAGCGCTCAGCCCAGGGCTGATCACCGTGGAGAAGACAAGAAAAGATAGAACTCACAGACTCTGCCCTCCGAGAGATGAGGCGAGTCTCATCTCATCACCAGGCACAACCACACCACGCAGCAGAGAATAACGTGCTGGATTTTGAGGCAAACAAAAAAAAAAAAAAAGAAAAGAAAAGATTTGTAAAGTCAGAGGTAAATATAAACCCGCCTTGTCAGGGAAGGCCTCATGAAAGGTGGCAGGGGGTGGGAGGATTAAATCTGGGTCTTAAAAGAGGCTAGGATTAGAATTCAGAGACAAATCTGGGCTGGGGGGGCTGGGCTCTGTCCCTCACTAACTGGGTAACCTTGACCACATGCCTTCTCTGTGTCTCAGTCTCCTAATCTACCAAATAGGATAATCATATGCCCTCCTAGGACGGTGGTCCTGGCCACCCCTTGTCCCCCAACATGTGCCCAGTAAAGTGTCAGAATTACAGCACAATCCCTTAGCAGCAATTCTGATATCCCTAAGGCTCTGAGAACCCAAAGTGATTTTTGTAAGTCATTTGGCAGCTACATCTGACCTGACTTGATGTACTGAGTGGTAGAACCTAGCCTGAATTGATGGGAACCTGTGGATAATCTTATTTATCCCACGTAGTGGGAATAGTCATATATTTCACTACAGAAAAACATTAATGGGTTTGATTATGGCATGCTGCCTCAGACCCCACAGGGTGATATATAATACACTACAGAGTATGTATTCATATACCAAACTCTGAACAGTTCTGAGGTCTGAAACGCCTCTGGCCACAAGAGACCTCTATTATTACACCTGTATTATTATACAGCCTTGTCTAAAGGGAGAGCAGCAGGCATTTCCAACGACTAACCCCTATGACTGCGGCAATTGCTATGTAGAGCAAGGCTCGGCAGACTTTTTTCTCTAAAGGGCCAGATAGTGAATATTTTAGTCCTGGTAGGACACATGTGGTCTCTGTTGTAACTGTTCAACTCTGTAGCATGAAAGCAGCTACCACAAATGGGCATGGTTGTGTTCCAATAAAACTTTATTTGCAAAAAACAGACAGCTCGTTGGGTTTGGCCCATGGGCTGTGATATGCCAACTCGGATGTAGAGGAACAGGTTTGAGACCTGGAAAGAGCTCCTGAGGTCACCTACTTCGTCTCACCCCCATTTCACATTCTGATCTCCGAGAGGGGCAGGAAAAGGCTGACCCAGGTCCAAAGGGCAGGCCTCTGGCCCTGTCAATACCCGTGTCGGGTGGCAAGTCTCCCCTCCTCCCTGGAGTGCACTCCGCCCTGCCACACAGGCCTTCCAACACCTGGGAGCAGGGCAGAGAGACAGTGAGCCTCTTTGGATCCTGATTCAGTGCCAGGGAGCGTCGGAAGCAGAAGAGAATCTGAATTTCCTCATTCAACAAGATGAAAAATGCCAACTCAAAAATCAAAAGCGATGCGAAGTAGAAAACCAAGTCTCAGTGCTCTTGGCCCACTCGCCGGGCTGCAGGGTGGGTGTTGTCAGCCCAGACCGCAGCCAGAGTGAGGGTGGCAGATGACAGCCACCCAGGGCCCGGGGGCAGGGGCAGCTCTGCTCGCCATCTGCCATGCTCCTTCCCGCTCCTCAGCCAGCTCGGGAAGAGGCCTGCCTTTTGGCCAGGCACCACAGGGTGCCAGCCCCTCCCAACTTCACGCCAAGAAGCAGAAAGCAATGACAGATGCACACCGAAGGCCCTGGCGTGGGGTGAGAGGGCACAGCTTGGGTAGAAGCCACAACCCTGTGCCTGCTGAGAGAAGGGCAGCTGAGGGCAGGAGCTGTGCAGCCAGCCTGGGCCCAGGAAGCCAGTGGAAAGACAAGGCCCTGAGGGCAGTACCGGAATCACAGAGCCTTAGCACAAGGAGCTTTAGCAATGCCGCACTTCAACCCCCACTCCCATTTTACAGGGGAAAAGACTGAGACTCGACATCACACACTCATCAGCAGCAAAGTGGGATGTATAAGCCCGGTGTCCTGACTCTTCTCTTACCTAAAAGGCTTTTGACCATGGGAAATGTGTCAGCCTATCGAAATGGATATGACAGTAGTAGCTACATCACGGGGTTGTTTTGAAGGTTAAAAGAATAACTACACAGTATAAGCTTTCCCAGAACTGGATTTCATCACTTGGGCTGTCCTGTTGCTCCTCTTTGTTGGTTCAGACTGACTAATTGATTTTTTTCGTGGATGAAAAGAATGGCCTAACTGGTCATTGATCGGCTCAGCATAAAGACTTCTGCCTTTGTATTAGCCAAGAGAGGAGGGATTATATGCTGCTGACTGTAGGTATATATCTCCATCCTCCATCCATATCTGTCTTCTATCTCTATCTCCCATCTTGTTTTCATATATACATATATTTAACCTTGTCCTGGAGACCTGCTTAGAAACCAACCAATCAAACAAAACAGTCACTTTCCACTGTCTACTCTTCCCTCCCCCAGAATAGGGAGAGGGTGGGCAGATAGCCCAGAACGCCTTCTCAGGTGCCCCCCTCTCTGCAGTAGCCCTCACTCTCAGAAGCCCCAAGAGGCATCATCAATTGCCAGGTGGATGCTTCCACCTCAAAGCAGCAGGTCCCAACCTGGAAGCATCAACCTTCTCATACACTGGCTCCCTTTCTTGATCATACTGATGGAGCCAGGATCACATAGTGTATGAGATCTCAGGGTCTGGGACCCAGGATGCTGGGTTCACATGTCAGTTCTACCATTTATTTGCCAGGTGACCTTGGGCTAGTTAACCTCTCTGTACCTTGGCTTCCCTCTCTGTAAAAAGGGAAGAAGAATGGTACCTCCCTTATAGGACTATTGTGAGAATTCACCAGTTAATACACTATATACACATATTCAGCACCATACAAACGTGAGCTAATAGCGTTCCATGCCTACAGCCCCCACTCTTAACTTTTCCCAGGCCCAAAACGTGGAGCAGGCTTGGCTCCAGTCAGAGTGGGCCACAACTCTGTGCCCCAAGCATGCTTTATACTTCCGGCTCTGCCCTCGCATATGCCAGAGCCTCCGTCGTCTTCTCCATCCCACCTCCCCTTTGAGTGGCCCCTGTTGACCCCTGTTGATAGAAGGCTTTCCTTTCTCAGAAATCTTAAGCACACCAATTCTGCCTTCCTCAGGGGCCACTCTCGGGCATGGCCTTGCACTGTTGGTTTCCTTCTGTTTTTCATGAAGAAGAAGAGTTTGCTTTCCAAAATTTTTGTTTCAGAACCCTTGAATTTTACTTCCTACCACTGAGTCAGCTCTGCTAACAAGGTCTGTCAGTGTAGACACTCATACCCTGTTCCCCTTTCCTTCCTTTAATATTTAAAGTCACTGGGCAGCTTTCAAGAGTGGCTCACTTTTTAGAACACGTGACAACATTTTCTCTCTAACAAAGGCCTCGGGCAGTGATCAAGCACCTCAGTTGGATTGTGTTCCCCAGAACACCTTGAGAAGTGCTCAACACAGACAGAGCTATTGGTCAGGTGATCGGCTGGCTGATTGACAGTCCTTCCAGTGAGCCTGGCGCAAGGCCCCGGGGCCAGCTCACAAGGGAGGGGGGGCCTGGTCCTGGGCCACAGCATCCAAAGGAAGCGAATGTCAACTCCACCCTAGTTCCTTTGATCTTACTTTGGTTTCCCCTCTCCTTGGGGACACACTTAGGCTCAAACTGGCTCCAGCAAAGATCCTGCTGGGCTCCTGTTCTATCAGGGCAGTACTCTGCTCCCTGAGTAGTGAGTACTGGTGCAGCCTTGATGGATTCTGCCTGGCAGGGGGACTGGGGCCTAGTTGCCCAATCGATACTGCTCAGCAGAGGCCTTTTTAGAACAGAGCCAAAGAGAAATAGAAAGCGTTGTTTGCTTAGTAAATGGACCTTTGCTGGATGGGGATGGTATTTTTTTTTTCCTCTTAGCTACTTGTCAGTCATTTTATCTTCTCTTTCCTCTTCTTTTTACCCTCCTCTGCCCTCCCCTCTCTCCAACACAGTAAAAGGTATTGTATGTCTTACGGTAACAAAGTCATAGCTTTTAGTTTTGTTACATCTGCCTCAAATAATTTTTGGAAGAAGATGAGGTATACAATAAATGGATGGATGGATGGATGAGTGGGCCACAGCTATCTAAGCATATGGCCCTTGAGCTTGTTGGCCAAGTCTTGCCTTTTTTTCACCTGGTTTCCTGAAATCATTAGGATAGGGACAAATTAAATGCTAAGCAAACCCTCCTGATAATTCTGTTTTCTTTTAATTGGGGTTCCTCACTTGTATTTGTAGATTGGGTTCGTCAGGCTATTTCATCCTTCCTGGGTAATATATCTGTAATCTAGGTATGCTGTCACCAGGTAGCAGGTCACTGATGCCCCTTTGTGGCCTGCTATCTAAATGTCTGGAGTTTCCATCGTCAATGCTAAGAAACACAAAATGAACTTCCTCATTTAACAATTGGGGAAGGTAAGGATTAGTGGGGTTAGGTGACCAGTCCAAGGTTATGCAATGAGTTAGTGACAGAGCCATGGCTAAGGTAGACAAATGGCACGAGTTTCCTGGAACCCAAAGCACGGTTATTTGGGATTAGAGTCAGTCGATGCCTTACTGCAGTTGGACGGGTAGAGGAAATTCCAATGACTGGAAGACCCAAGGAACCCCACAACTTAAGTCACCTTCCCCCTGGATCTTTAATTTCTAGTTTGCTGACATTTGTGGAAAAGGACAGAGTGGAAGTTTCTCTCTTTCAGATACATGTGTTTTTTTCTTTTTTAAGGCAATGGGGGAAAGAAACAGAAGACAAAAAGGTGGTGTGAAAGCATGAAAGAGGATAAATTTTGGCTGGGATTTGACTGAGGAACACAAACTTGGGAGGCCCACTGTTGCGAAGTATGAGGATTATAAAAATAACCATTTCTCTGGTGCCCCAGGAAACAATGTGCTGGGTGCTACACGTGCATTACCTTGCATCACCACAGCCAAGAGTATAAGTAAAATATTTAACAGTCAGGAAAGCGCAGACACCAAACTCTCAGAACTGACCCTGCCCACAGCTCAGGAACCGGGTCCGAAGCTCCTGTTGTGTCGGACATGGCCTTCAGGCTACTGATGCTATGGACGTCTGAGGGTCCCAGAAGCGGGTGGCTGGAGTGTTTGGGAGTGAGGGAAATCCAGGGGCTTAGGGCAGTGATTTTTCACCAACTGCTACAGATGCATCTGAATGTTCTAATAAGCAGAACACCTCCACTGGTGTGTACCAGCTGAACAGCAACCTGCAACTCAGATGTTGCTACCCCAGTTTCATAGATGAAGGTACCAAGGCTCAAGGGGTGAGGAGATTTCCCTGAGGGCCCATGGCTAGTAAGTGAAATGCTTGGCTGGGAAGGAAAGGATGTCAGAGTTGCTAGGCGGGTGTGGGAGTGTCTGGGCTGTGCTTCAGAGCGAGTGAAAGATTTCAGCTAGGAAATCTCCCCTGACAGTTCTCATCCGAGGAGCTTAGAGAAAAGCAGCTACTCATCGAAGAGCTTACAAGGGAGGATCTCAAGGCAACTTCTTCCTCCCCAGGGAGCCCCGAGTCTCATGGTAAATACGATGAAAGCTCATCAGCCGTGACCAGACGCTGAGGCCTCCCACCCCGCGAGGGACAGCACAACATTCCAGCTGCTCAGCTGGCCAGCCCTGTGTGCAAGGAACAGAATAGAATGGAATGTCCAGATATTGCCGGGCTGAGAGCCATGGAACAGAACATCTCAACGTGGCTGCAGGAAAGGCTGGCAGAAGTCAAACCAACTGGCCGATCATGAGCATTTAGGAAACACTTGGCATGTGGAGCATTAGCAGGTGTAAGGGGTCAGCTGAGAGGCCTTCCACTGGTGTCAAGTCACACAGCCAGTGAGGAGACAGCTTGTCCCTTTCACCCCATCTCCCATCTCCAAAGTGCATATATACCCATTAACAGCCGACTGATGCTTTAAACTCAGCACCAGGACATTAATTTTTGCAAACTGAAAAATTATTTTTACTGGATATTTAATCTAGGCTCACTGGAAGAAAATTAGGAATTATATATTAGAAATAAAGAAAGAGGAAAAATCACCCCAAATCTCA
This sequence comes from Balaenoptera borealis, assembly GCF_965194805.1. Lineage (NCBI taxonomy): Eukaryota > Metazoa > Chordata > Mammalia > Artiodactyla > Balaenopteridae > Balaenoptera > Balaenoptera borealis. The sequence continues at coordinate 117,067,688 of NC_138866.1, read as the reverse complement.
TTTTAATGAGATATTCTTCCAAACATTTTTCTATCCAAATGAAATCCTACCTTATTTCTTTAGCAAATTCACTTTCCCGCATTTCTCACCTCATGTTTCTTTGAGCAAATAGAAGCCCTCCCTCAGACATAAACTCTCTTATCCTCTCACCACCAGGCCTGTGAACTTCCTCTCCATCTGTACACACACCCTCACCTTCCCTCCTATTTCAGAGGAAGTGGACTTGCTCTTGTCAAAAACCAATCCCTCCAGCCACTGAGGCACTGGATGCCATCCTCTCTCTCCTCCTGGTGACTCCACTCTGGCCATTACCCAGCACTCCTGCATCCTCAGGGTCTCATTCTCTTCATCATTCCCAGTAGCATACAACCTCTCCCCTGTTTAAAAATCCCCTCATGGAATGTAAATTGGCGCGGCCACTATGGAAAACAATATGGAGGTTCCTTAAAAAACTAAAAATAGAACTACTATATGATCCAGCAATCCCACTCTTGGGCATATATCTGGAGAAAACTCTAATTCAAAAAGATACATGCACCCCAATGTTCACAGCAGCACTATTCACAATAGCCAGGATATGGAAGCAACCTAAGTGTCCATTTACAGATGAATGGATAAAGAAGATGTGGTACATACATATTATACAACGGAGTACTACTCAGCCTTAAAAAAGAACAAAATAATGCCATTGGCAGCAACATGGATGGACCTAGAGATTATCATACTAAGTGAAGTCAGACAAAGACAAATATCATATGATATCACTTCTATGTGAAATCTAAAAAATAATACAAATGAACTCATTTACAAAACAGAAACATACTCACAGACATAGAAAACAAACTTATGGTTACCAAAGGGGAAAGGGGAAAGGATAAATTAGGAGTTTGAGATTAGCAGATACAAACTACTATATATAAAACAGATAAAAAACAAGGTCCTACTGTATAGCACAGGGAACTATATTCAATATCTTGTAATAAACCATAACAGAAAGAATCTGAAAAAGAATATATATATATGTATATATATAGACTGAATCACTTTGCTGTACACCAGAAACTAACACAACATTGTAAATCAACTCTACTTCAATAATAAATAAATAGATAAATATCTCCTCCCAGACCACTGCATTCGTTTCCTATGGCTGCTGTAACAAAGTACCAGAGACTGGGTGGCTTAAAACAACAGAAATGTATTGTCTCATAATTTTGGAGCCTAGAAGTCCAAAATCAAGGTGTTGGCAGGGCCACGTTCCCTCTGAAATCTGTAGGTGAGAATCCTTCCTTGCCTCTTCCTAGCTCCTGGTAGTGGCTAGCAATCTTTTACGTTCCTTGGCTTGCAGCTGCCTCTCCAGTTTCTACCTCTGTCCTCATGTGGCATTCTCCCTGGGTGTTTCTGAGTCTCTTCTCCTCTCTTATAAGGACACCAATCGTTTTCTATTAAGGGCCCACCCTACTCCAGCATGACCTCATCTTAATTTACACCTTAGGATGTAAATTTCAAAATAACAGTCACAGGTACTAGGGGTTAGGACTTCAACATAACTTCCAGAGGGGACACAATTCAACCCACACAACCTCTACAGCCCTCCTGCGTCTACTCCATCTCCATTTCTCTCCCCCATGATACTTCTCCAAAGCAGTTCCATCTCACTATCTTTACCTCTGTACCTCCCTGTCTTACTCTCCAACCCTCCACAAGCCCACTGTACCATGGAGATTACTTGTGTCATCATCCAAGCAACCATCACCAGAGTACTCTTACAGACTCTTAACTGGTCTCTCTGCTTCCACTTTTGCCCCTCAATTCATTCTCTGCACTAAGCCAGAGGGATATTCTTAAATATAAATCAGATCATGTCATTGCTCTGCTTAAAACCATCCTTTACATCAAACTTAGAATGAAAGCTAAATTTGTACATGACCTACAAGGTTCTTCTTTATCTGCCCCTGCCTGCTTCTCTGACATCCCCTCCTCCACACTCCTCTTTGCTCACTCATCACTGTTTATAATGACCTTGCTTACTTCTTTATGATCTCTTCCCTCCCCCTCCCCTAGAATGTGATCTCCAGGGAAACAGACACCTTGTCTCTCTTTTTGTGTGTGCACCCTCAGTGCAGAGGCAGTAGGGTCTGATGCTCAGCAGGTACTCAAAAACTATTTATTTATTTATTTAGGTAGATGTTATTTTATTTTATTTTTTTAACATCTTTATTGGAGTATAATTGCTTTACAATGGTGTGTTAGTTTCTGCTTCACAACAAAGTGAATCAGTTATACATATACATATATCTCCATATCTCTTCCCTCTTGCGTCTCCCTCCCATCCTCCCTATCCCACCCCTCTAGGTGGTCACAAAGCACCGAGCTGATCTCCCTGTGCTATGTGGTTGCTTCCCACTAGCTATCTATTTTACATTTGGTAGTGTATATATGTCCATGCCACTCTCTCACTTTGTCCCAGCTCTTCCCCCTCCCCTTATCCTCAAGTCCCTTCTCTAGTAGGTCTGAATCTTTATTCCCGTCTTGCCCCAAGGTTCTTCATGACCTTTCTTTTTTTTTTTTTAGATTCCATATATATGTGTTAGCATACAGTATTTGTTTTTCTCTTTCTGACTTACTTCACTCTGTATGACAGACTCTAGGTCCATCCACCTCACTCCAAATAACTCAGTTTCTTTTCTTTTATGGCTGAGTAATATTCCATTGTATATATGTGCCACATCTTCTTTATCCATTCATCTGTTGATGGACACTTAGGTTGCTTCCATGTCCTGGAAAAACTATTTATTGAATGAGTACAAACATTGCAGTAGATGGCCCTCCAAGATGACCCAATGATCCCTGCCTCCTAGTATTCATGTTGTTGTGTAGTCCCTTCCCACATTGCATAGGGCTAATTTCCATAATCAATAGAATATTGCAGAAGTGACAAGGTGGGACTACTGAGGTACGTATGAAAGACATTGTGAACTTTGTCCTATTCTCTAGGATCCCCTGCTCTGGGGGAAGCCAGCTCCTATGCCATGAGGATACTCAAGCTGTCCTATGGAGAGATCCATGGGGCGAGAAACTGAGGCCTCCTGGCAACAGCCATGTGAATGAGCCATCCTGGAAGCATCCTCTATCTGCATAAAGACTTCAGGTGACCGTAGCCCCAGCTGACATTTTGACTATAACCTCATGAGGGACTATGAACCAGAAGCCACTTCTGAATTCCTGACTCACAGAAACTGTGAGGCAACACGTGCTTATTATTTTAAGGCACAAAGTTTTGGGAGTAATTTGTTATGCATCAATAAATAATTAATACACTTGTAAATGCTATATTTTTTCGTTAAAAGATAAGATCATAATATACATACAGCTTAGAAAACAACTTTTTCATTTAAATAGTATATCATGAATATCTTCCATGTCATTAAATCCATATCTATATTCATTTTTAATAGATATTCAGAATTTCATTGAATAAATGTACCACAAATTAGCTAATCACTCTTCTAAGTCTCAAATTTTTCACTACTATAATAAAAACTGCAATGGCCATTTTTGTGAGTAATTCTTGATGACATTTATGGGTTTCTTAGGATACATTTAGAAGTGAAATGCCTGGATCAAAGGGTATATTTTGGGTGACACATTTCCAAATTGTGTCTCCAGAAAGCTTGCACGTTTCCTTCCAGGAGGATCTGAGAGCATCTGTGTAGTAGGCAAACTCTTCAAAAAACTTTTACTATTTTGCCCATCAGATAGGCTTTCAAAATGGCCTTTGATGATTTGAACATCCATCTCTTTGATTCTTAATTACAGCAGCTTTGAAACTATGTATATGAGCAGCCCTGGGTGAGGAGGTCTCAGAGGTGGAGAGGGCTCTGCCAGCCTCCTCCTTTGCCCAGCCCACCATCCCCTCCCCACACAGCCCTGGGGGAGGCCTGGACTTCCTCTGTTTCTAAGCCATCCCCTTCTTCTTCTCTCCCCGGGGCATGGGCAGAGGAGGAATAAGGGGTTTCCTTCTCGAGGCCAGGCTTGGTTTGCCCCTGCGGATGAAAGCTCTGGCATTGCTAGGCCCCCCAGCCTGCCAACCCTGTCCTGCGGGCTGGCGGGCTAGCGTCCAGCTGTCTGTCCTCTCCACCGTTCACTGGGGAGAGGCCTGTTCTCACAGATAAGGAAAAAACACTTACCTGTAAGGAGAAGGAAAGAAACGGTATTTAAATTAGTAATGCCACCGGCAGGAGTCAGGTTAACTTTGCAGTCAGACTAAGCCATTTAGAGCTCCACTCCTCAGAAAGAAGATGGGTTCCACTGTTCTCAGGGAGGCTTCCTGACCCTCCTGCTTGGGGTTCCCACAGCTGGGAGCTCTCCAGTGGGCATGCTTCTCTCCACTTTCTGGAGTGTGAGGAGAAAGCAGAGGGAAAGGGGAGAAGGGGGAGGAGTATCAGGCCAGAGGGGAGGGAGGGAGAGAGGGAGGGGAGGGAGGGAGAGAGGGAGGGGAGGGGGGAGGGGAGAAAAAGCGAAGAAAGATATGGGGGAGAGAGGAAGGAAGGAGAAAAGAGCAAAAGCAATGAGGCAGACGGATTATGGGAACCCAGGCCGGGTCTGTCTGGCAGTTAGTGATATCGTCAAAACACACGACTCAACCCCCAGCACTGGGGTGAGCCATGCGGATTTTATGGTGATTCCCTGGGGAGAAGGAACGGGTTGTGTCACACCTCAGAACAGCAGGCCCTAATCAAACTTTCCCATTTTCCTCTCGCCTAACTCTCCCAAAGTCTATCTTTGAAAAATCCCTTCGATTTCCAGATGCTTCGGATCTTCATCTCAGCTTAGGTACCCCGCAGAGCACGAGCAGGACGACCCCTGGTCTGCAGGTTGGCCAAGCCCCTCACACCTGGAGGCCCTCCTGCCTCCCTCTCCATCCCCCGCTGCTCCCCGGGTTATTCCAGAAGCCAGCTCAGCACTCCGCCCAGAGTTGTGTGGTTCCCTCAAGGCTTCTGTCTCCCTGAGTCCCCACGACCACTGCAAGACCCAGCTTACTCCGCCAGCATCTCCCTAACTTGCTTTTTCTCAGGAACGGGACAGATGGTGACGCCTGGTGGATGGTAGGACGTCAGGGTGTCGTGAAAACACTCACCTGTCCTCTGGAGCTGTTCATCCCCGGAGCGTGTAGGGGATGCCCACCTTCCTTCTAGGTAATGAGAATTCTGATCTTTTATATACCCAGTGCCTGTTTACACATGTTCACACAGTTCACGGTTATCTCCTAGAGGTGGGACTGAGAGGAAGGGGAGAAGAGGGGCCCTCAGTCCTCTCCTGCACTTGTAGGCACTGAACCAGGAGAAAACTGCAACCCCAGGTGAATGATTTGCTCAAGGTCATGGGGTCAGCAGGTCTGAGGTGGGACCACAGCTTTGTCTCCAAACCCCATTCAAATCTCTTCCATACCCCACACTCCGGGCTGCATTTTATGATCCCCCTGGACCCTAGGCACTTATGTTTTTGTGGACTTCTTCTCCCATAAAAAATATTAAGACAAATATAATCCTGGTGGGATTCATTATTCTATATTCATTATTATTATATTCATTTTTTCTTCTGATTTTAAAATCAAAACCTTTTTATGGCCCCTCAAATTCCCATGGGCCCCAGGCACAGTGCCTGCTGTCCCAAGGGACCATGGGCCCACCCTGCTGCCTTGCCTTAAACACTGTGCACGGATACACCGCAGTCCAGCTTTTCAAAGTGCTTCCACAGCTTTGGAGGGAGATGAGATTATTAGGAAGGAAAAAAAGATCTAGCTGATTAATAATGTAAAACACCTGTGCGCCTTACAGACCGCCAGCTGTGAAACACACAAAAGCCACAGTTGATCTGACAAATAGCCAAGGGGCTGGAGTTTGAGTTCCCCTGGGATGCTCACCCACCTCTTAGTCTCCACCTTCCCACCCCACCCTGACAAAACCAGCTTCACCAAACATCTGCCTAACGCCACTACAGAGAGAGCACTCCTCTTTCTTTCCTGGCGAGTTGACATCAAGGACTTTTATCACAAAGATCAAGAGGAGGTGCGCTGTGACTGGGGACAGCTCCACCATTCCAAAATGATACCGGGGGACGGTGTTCAATTAAGAGGCTGAGTTACTCTTTCTGTGTGAGCCTTTGAAGATCCCAGGTCGTGGCTTCTATAATTCTACTGCAGGTATCTGCAAGAGTCACAGCCTGTCTTTTTGCCTTCAGGGAGGGGGCAACTAGAGCAGAGATGGCAAATGTGGGTGCGACTGGGTCCCTTGCCCAGATTGGAGCAGATACTTCCACTCAGTCATGCACTCTGTCTGCAGAGACTGGGGTCGCCTTGGAATCCTTCACAGCCCTGATAGAACAGTGTTCCGCTGGCGCCTGCAAGTTCACCCATGTGAGACCTGCTAGCCATTCCCGGTCTCAACCATTCTCTTCGGTCCTTACTCCCTACACTCTTTTTGAAACTTTAAAGAAATACACGCATGAGAAACCCAAACAGCACTGCATATTTTTAACCCTTGAAATTATTATAAGTATATGCATACACTTATATATATATAATCACTGTTCCCATTTCACAAAGGCAGAAGGTGAGGCTTGACGAGGTTAAATATTTAACCCAGAACATAATTACTGACAAATGGTAGAGCTGGGGTTTGAATAGAGGCTGACTCACCCAAGCCAGAACATAGCTTAATGGAGATGCAAGTTCTAATAGGGATGCCTTAAATTAATGATGAAACATTGGCTCTGGAATTCCTGGCAATGGGAAGCTAGGGAAATTGGGGTATCATTACCCCAGAACCACGTCAGGTGAGCCTGCCTAGTGAGACTGAGATCTTAATTTGTCCTCCCATCAAAGGCTCAAGAGGCAATGGGAAGACTGTAAAAGAAAGGGAAGCAGGCTGCTCTGGGACACATGCATCTGTTTCTCCAGGGCCACATCTGCCTCTCTTCAGATGCTCTCAGCTGCCTGCCTTTTGGCTCCTTGGGAGACCCTGGCAGTGTCTGTGCAAGAGTCAGGTCCCCAGGGTGGCCTCTGTATCAACTGCTGGCTCTCTTCTTAACCCCGATGACCCAGAGTTACAGGAAAGTTCCCCATTTCTATATTTCCACCAGTCATCTCCCTGCAGGAAACCTTTAGATCTGTAAGTCATGTGCCTGAAACAGGTTAGAATCAAGTAGGGGAAAGGTGAGCAAAGAATCCACCCCACCCAGCATCTGGGAAGGATGGTGGTGAGACTGGGCCACTGGAGGTGGACCCTGCCCCAAAGGGCCAGCCCCTGCAAAACAGAGGGCACCAGAAGGGTGAAGTCTGAGGGGAGCTCCTTATTCTGCCTTCTGTTCCTCCTTCTCTGTCTCAGCATCCCATCCACCTCTATAGGCTTTCTCTCCTGATCCACGCCATTGCAATTCACAAATCCCCATCTGTGTGATCCTCTACCCTACCGTGGCACTTGACCTAGACTCCTCTATGAGAAATGAGGTGAGGTGGGGTGAGGAGAGGATATGAGCACTCATTAAGCACTTAGTATGTGCAAGTACTTCATGTATCTTATTTCGTCTTCGGCCCTTTGAATTGGCTGTACAATCTGAATTTTATAATGGTGCAAACGAAAGCTGAAGAGATTGAGTAATTTGCCCACAGAGCTTGAAGGCAGTGCTAAGAGTCTGTCCCGAGTCTAAACACAGATAGTCCCTCCCCCAGATCCTGATTTCGGAGTCTGGCGTGGAACCTAAGAATTTGCATTTTTTAAAATATTTATTTATTTGGCTATGCCAGGTCTTAGTTGTGGCATGCAGGATCTTTTAGTTGTGGCATGTGGGATCTAGTTCCCTGAACAGGGATCGAACCCCGGGCCCCCTGCATTGGGAGTGAAGACTCTTATCCATTGGACCATCAGGGAAGCCCCAGAATTTGCATTTCTAATGAGCTCTCAGGTGCTGCTGCTGCTGGGGTAGAGGGGGAACCACACTTTGAGAACCGCTGCTTTAAATCATAAGATTGGGTATCTAATGGTGGAGTTTCAACTTTCTAGCAGGAAAATATGTGGGGCTCCAGGGATTTTTTCCAGCGACCCTGGAATCATATCAAGTAGACAGCTGCCTCCGCATCCCTGGGCAGCCTGCTTTTGCTCAAGCCTTTGATGTGCTTAAAGGTGGAGCCGTAGCGTGTGCCCAGTCACTTGATCTTTGGAGAAGGGCACCTCAGTGCCGGGACTCTAGTCCTGGTTGTGCGGAGGGCTGGAACTGCCGAAGCACATGGGAAACAAGAGGAAAGGCCAGGACCGCAGCTGCGGGGCTGCTTCGGAGGCTGCAACTAAGCTTTTCATCAGCTGGAGCCCTATTTGCCCTCAGGGTGAGTCTGACGGGGGCTGACAGGCCACAGCAGATGCTGTCCGGGCACAGCAGCTGCTTCCACCTGCCCTGTAATCAACACAAAGCAGCAAGGAGGTTAAAAGGCAGAGCAACTGCTCCCCTCGGGGCTCCCCACCCAAGGCTGGGGAAGCTGACACACAGAGGGCGGAGGAAGGAGCTTCCTGCTCACCCAGGCTGTCTCAGGAACACTCTCCTTAACGGGGTAGGAAACCCAGGATCAAGAGAAATTAGGTAATGAAGGCAGCATCCAAATGCCCATGAAGGTGCAAATAGCAGCCCCGCGCCCCCATTCTAATAAGAGCTCACATTTATTGGGCTTTTACTATGTTCCAGGCAAAGCACATTAGATGGATTACATAATTTACTCCTTACAACAGCGCTATCAGAAATTTACTATCCTCATTTACTATCCTTATCCCCTGATAAGGAAAGTGGGGTTCAGAGAGATTGAGGAAACTGCCTAAAGCAGCACAGCTACTAAGTAGCAGAGCTGGGATCTGAGTTGAAATCTATCTTCTCCAGATGCCATGCTCTCTCTTATAATGCCTCCCTACTAAGGTTGGATTCCCATTGTTCATTTATTCATTCACTCATTCATTCATTCCTACATGCATTCCTTCACTTAAACATTTTAGGCACTGGGAGTAAGAAAGGAAGACCTAGTCTTTACACTCAAGAAATTCACAGATGTGGAGAAGAAAAACAAGTGATTCACAGAGGGATAAATGCCATGAAGGGCAAGTACAAGAGTGCAAGGACTAGGGGTGTTAGATGAGGGCAGCTCACCCACGTGGGCAGGGACAGAGCCCTGGATGCATCGTCAGAGGTGGTAATACTTGAATAAATGAATGAAGAAGCCAGTCTCCTGACCCCCAGTGAAGGGCTGGCTTAGTCTGGATGTGGCACAGGTGACGGCAGATCATCCCATTTAGGAGGCTTGTGAGCTTCCTAGTCCAGTGGTTCTCAACTCTGTTGCACAATGGAATCATCTGGAGAGGTTCTAAAAGTCCCTATGCCCTGGCCCCTGCCAGTCAATCAGAATTCTGGGGTAGGGACTCCCCAAGTGGTGCCAGTATGTAGCAGAGTTTGAGAGCCACTGTTCTAGATGGACCATGGGCGCTCCGATAGAGCTTTGCAGGCGTTCACCCATTGCTTGCTCCTGTTGCCCATCAAATGAGCCAGGGTTCAAGGAAAACTAAAGTGGGCCCTTGGTGAGTCTGGAGTTTCAAGCAGAGGTGTTCTAAAGGCCTGGGAACACCAGTTATGCTTTTGTGACTTCTTCCAGCTGAAGGTTGAAACTTCAGAAAAGTGGTTGTGAGAAGGGAACCGCTGGATAAATACGTAGAGTGAGAATGTTACTCCAGATCTAGATTTATCTTTAGCTCTCTCTCCAATTACACAGTCAGATCTCGGGATCTGGTACTTTGACCCATGACTGATGCCAAAGAAATGGTTACCTCATAGCAAGGGACTCAGTGCATCTCAGGAAGACATGGAAGAGCCTTTTTGGTAAGAGAATGGTAACAACAGCAATGGCCATTTTTGAGTTCTTACTAAACACTGCTCCAGGCCAAACACTATTCCTTTAATCCTTACACCAAATTCGAGAGGTAAGTATTATTCTTCTTCCCATTTTAGAAAGGAGGAAGTGGAGGCCTAGAGAGGCCACCCAGCCAGTAAGTGGTAGAAGTGAGATTTGAACCCAAATTCCAAAGCTCTTCCCACTGGACCATGTCATCTCTATTGAGTATAAGGGAGTCACTGACATGAAAAAGGGAACTTTAATCTAAAATTGAAGGGGAGTGAAGGAAACCAGATAATACTGCGAAACCAGACTCAGTGGAAGACTCTCCTCCATCAATTTTTCTCTATTTGACCATTTCCATCAGTGAATGTAAAATCGTACCTCCCATCTTGTAAAAAGCCCTCCCTTGACCCCACTGCCCCCGCCTCCCCGATTACTGCTCCATTTCTCTGCAAAGCACAAAGTTGTTTGCATCGGTGTGAGCAGAAGTGTGCGAGATGAGCTGGGAAGGGAGGTTTGGGGGCATCCTCTGGACTGGGGGGCTTTGTGTCCTTCAAGGTGCTGGTGGGGAGGCTAATCCTGGCTTCCTTTTCCCATTTCTCTCTCTGCCTCCCAGGAAAAGCTGTGTCGAGGCTGGGGCAGATGAGGGGTGCGGATGGTCAGACAGGGTGGGGGCAGTAGGGAACGGAGGCTAAGAGCTGAGATCAGAGCCGAGATCCTGCTCATCAGAGGTCAGGCCAGAGCTGCCTGAGATGTGGTCATTATTCAGACCATATTCTCCCAAGCACAGTTATAACTCAACTAACTCCCACGGCAAATCGCTGAAGAAAGTTTGTTCCCATTTTAGAGATGGGAAGTCTGAGGCTCCCAGGTTATTTCTTTGGGATCTGAAGGAAACCAACATTTGCAGAAACCCTGCAATGTCCTAGATACTTTGCTAAGTGTTGAACATACTTGATTTCATTTACGCATCAAACAATGTCGTAGGGAAGGATGTCTTCATTTTACAGAGGAGGAAACCAAGGCATGAGAGATTAAACTCCTTGACCGAGGCACCCAGCACGTGTTAAGCTAAAACTTCAAACCAAGAAAGGGCCCAGGAGGAACCTGCCTTGCTGGCTTTATCTCAAAGAGTATCCCCCAAAATTTGCGGGCTGGGGGAGAAGGTAGCTCAGTGGCCAAAGTGACCTGAAACCCACTTAGACTGTCATTTCATGCCTCATCCTTGGGAGGTAAACAACCTGACTCCAGCCCAGATGCTGGGCCAGCTCACAGGGAACATGGCTCTGTGATCACCAAATCCACACAATTCATAACCATACATGTCAGGAGGAGCCCCAGATGCCATCATTTCAAACAGGCTGTAAAGAGACAAGTGAGGGATAATTGGGGCAATCTCATGATTTAGGCAGCTTGGCTGGGGGCGGGGGGGCTTCCCAGAGGAAAAAGGGTTTCAGAAATGCTGGGTTGGGAGTCAGGTCAGGGTAGTGCTTGGAAAGGGGGATTTGGACTCAGCTTGGTTTCTAACCTGGCTCTGCTTACCAGCTGTGTTGGCTAACTTCTCCCAGCCTCAGACTTACCATCTCTAAAACGGGAACAAACTTTCTTCAGCGATTTGCCATGAGACTTTGGTGGGGTAAACTGCGGAGCGCTGGGCACATAAATGGTAACTTCATGAGTGGCAGCCAGCTAATAGAGAGACAATCGGTTTGGCTTTTGGAAGCAAGGGGAGGAAAGCCATAGCTCAGAGATAAGTGAGACTGTTTCTTTCTACCCTCAGACCTGAGAAAGGACAAGCTCAGCATCTGGGCCACCTCCTTCAGGATTCTTGGAGAAGAATCCTAAGAATTCATGGAGATTCTCCATAGATTCCTGCAGAATTTTGCTCTCAGTTGCTAGAGGACAGAGATTTCCTAATGTCTAAATGTGACTTATTTCCCCGCAGCTCCTTGTGAAGGGAGGATGGGAGGAGCCACTGCCCACACCTCACCTACCCCAGCAGTGGGGCAGCTCTGGAGTAATAACGAGGTGATCTGGAACAGCCAGGGATGTGGTTCAGAACTAAGAATATCTCAGGCACAGTTGACAAGAGACAGCTTTCCAGGCCAAGCACCGTCCCCACAGATGGGCACGTCCTCTGCCTGCATCCCCGAAATCCCATTAGCCTGCCTACCACACGCCGCTCCAGGGCAGGGCTTCCTGCTCTCAGCACACCTGAATTGTCCACCTCAAGACAGCCCTGAAAACAGGACACAAAAGAAACAGGTGTCATCCTTTTTCAGGGAAGGCTTAGAAATGGCTTCATTCATTAAGCAAGAAGCAGGGACCACAAGGCATGTCCTTGCTTTCAAGGGAATGTACTACACAGCTGAGAGCGTGGAGAGACATCACAAAGCAAGTTATTAAGGATCAAAAGGCGCGCCCCATACAATAAGCACTTGAGCTGTTTGAAGGAGACTGATCTCTGGAGGGTGGGGTGCAGATGGGAAGGCTTAATGGCAGATGTGGGGTTTGGGCTGGGCCTTGGGAAAGAAGGATTTTACTGAGAGAGAGAAATGGAAAAGGTTTTTGTTTTCTTTCGGATGGAGTGGCTGGTAGGAGCAAGGTGTGAGGGCAGGAAAGCGCAGAGCATGTTAGGAGGTGAGGAAGAGGCAATTTGAAGGGCAATCTGGGTACCGGCGGGGAGCAGACGCAGGGGAAGTAGGGGAAGCCGTGCCCACCAGGCCATCGCGGGTGGTGAGGGCGGCCGAGGACTGACGGACGGGAGGCTCGGGCTTGATCATGGGGGCAGTGGGAAGTGGTTGCAGGATCTTGAGTCGGGGCTTGTCTGTTCACCTTGGCAGAGAGAGGCATGCAGGGTGGACTGTGGGGTGGCGGCCAGGATGTAGCCATGCAGAGGTGAGAACCGAGTGGAGATGGGGACCCAGATTGCTTGTGGCAGCCGCAGGCACAGACAGCAGTAGATAGAGGCAGCTTCCAAGGGAAGAAGGCTTGAAGGGGTGACGTGACTCACTGCCCTGTGGGAGCGGAGGGGGAGACAGGAGTCCGAGGTGACTCCTACTCTCCAGCTAGAGTGACTGGATAAAAGGAGTCATAGAATCATGAAAGGCAATGAGGTAGTGGGGGAGGGGCTGGCTTTTCAGGGCAATTGGCCGGAAATGCAGAATGCACACTGCTGTGTGTGGAATAGGGAATGAGGAATCTGGAGATGGGTGAGATGGGTCTTGAGAAGGTTTCTCTTCGACTCCAGACACAATGCATCAATATCAGATGCTCCCTGGGGAAGGCTCAGTGCAAATGCACACCCATCCCCGCCTCCTGGACCCCTCTTTTTGCCCCACCCCTAAGTCATGAGTAGAAGCTCCAGAAAAAGCCCTAGAACTGCCCTGATGTCCTCATCCCACATCATCGTTTAATTATTTCACTCCCAGACCGTAGGTGCCATGTAATAATATTGTTGCGGCCAACAGCAATTGAACAGTAAAAAGGTTAATTGCATTTATTACTAAAAAACTCTGTGCGAGAGGAAGGTGTTCAAACAGTTGGGCAGACTTGTTGAAAGCTAATGCTGTCACTAAATTGAATTTCAAATGAACTTTACATCCATAGTTCATTTTGCTAATTTCATTCTCTGCATCTTGCAATTTGTTGACAGTGATTGACTATTTAAGTGAATAATATCTGTGTACCGGGATCATTTAGTAATAGAAGATGCCACACATGATCATAACGTTAATGAGTATTGTTTACTTAAATTTTCATCACCTACTTAGTCTGTAGAAGGTATTGGCTCATCAGAGCTAGCCCCAAAATTCAGGGGACCAGAATGACTGTAGGAACACAGGGCATTGGAGTGATCTTCACACCAGGGGCTAGATGGGTTCCTATACATTTAAGACACCCGACCACAGATTCACATCATTCATGGGCCATCTATCACAATTTTTTTTTTTTTTTTTTTTTTTTACAGCAAAAAGAAGTCAGAAACACACACAGATTTCTGGGTTTGGAATCTCAGAATCTCTTTTGGATGGATTACTGACTATGCTGGTGATGAGAAAAGCATGACTTGTACATGGGGAGTACAGAGGCAAGGTGAGGAGGGGTTTAGTATAGAGCTACAATAGTGCTATCTGGATGGAGCTACAAGTAACAACACACACACACACACACACACACACACACACACACACACACACAGCCTAGGGCCTGAAATTCTCAAATCTCAATGTGCATCAGAATAATCTGGATGCTAGTTTAAAAATGTAGATTCCCAGACTCTACTCTTGAAGACATCTAGGAAGGGGCCCTAAAATCTGCATGTGAAATAAGCACCTGAAGTGATGCTAATCTGGGTGGCTCTTGATGACACTTTGAGAAACACTATTCATCCCTAAACATTCACCGTGACCTGCCTCAAATTCTTTTCCCAACGGTTTTGGATCCATTCTACTCCTTACTGCCTCCCCTCCCACCCTCAAAACAACTTTATGAAATAATCCCTATTATTATCTCTAGGCTATGATTGAGGAAACTGAGGCACAGAGAGGTTAAGTGTACAGTGATTACAAGTCCAGATTCTGGTAACAGACCAGGAAAAGAATCTTGCTTTTGATTCTTACTGTGTAACCTTGGGCAAGTAAATTACTTAACCACTCTGACCTCAGTTTCTTCAACTGTAAATGCACTATTAATCCCCCCCCAAAAGAGGATTAAGTGGGATTAGGTACTAGATATAATGCCTAGTGCCCAGTAAGCATCCAATGAACTGCAGCTGTTACTCTTAGTTGGCTCTGAACACAAGCCCTGCCCAGAACGAGACCAAAAGAAGCAGGGAGCACGGACAACGAGATGGCCAGCCCAGAATTTTGAACAATATGTATGCATGACATATTGAGAAAATTAATAATAATTAGAAATAGAAAAAGTGTACTAACAGCTATTTATTTACTCATTCACAAAACAAATGTTCTTTTAATGCTCAGTTCTTTTGCACATCCGCTTGTATGGAAAAGTAAGAGCAAAAAGAGGGAAGGCAAACCCCCTGCAATTTGAGTAAATTCCAATACACTCTCCAAAAAGGACCTGGACCGTCACACCTCCAAGTTCATCTTCACTACAGAAGATGGTTCCCATTTTTTATTTTTTTCCAAACAAAAGGCCAGTCAGACACATCAACTCAGATCGAAATTACTGCCTATCGGAATGGCATTAGCCAACCTGTGTCCATTTCTGCAGCCTTCAACCCCCAGTTCTATTTGGTGAAAGATGAGAAACAAATACATTGGCAGCTTGTCATGAAATATTTTCTCCCTAAATCCAATATACCATGTGTGATTCAAATCTAAGTATACTCTTAAAAAATTAAAATCAATGCTTCTGTTTCCAGTATGGCCATTTGTTCTTAGTGAGTTTGACTTCACAATGAAGAGACTATAAAGTCTGGTGAGAACTTTGTCCATTCAGGAAAATTGTGTGTTTCTGCAGGTGGTTGATGGGGCCAAGGTCCTGGCATAGGCAGAAGTGGTCAGCACGAGCAAAGCCAAGGTCAAAGTTGTCATATTTTATTGACTGTCAGTTTAGTTATGTTTTATGGCCACAGAATGTAAGTCCTTGAAATTATGCTTTGGGGGTAAAAAGGAAGGCAGTAATTTGCCTACGTATTGGAGTTTCAGTTGGTACAACTGATTCGTACGTTGCTTGAGATGTGCATATTCTCCAACCTGGTCATTCCTCGTATGGGAACAGAGCCTACAAATATCCTCACGTATGTGCACAAAGCATATTGCTAGGATATTAACTGAAGCACTCTTAGTAATACCATAAAACTGTAAACAACCTGAAAGTCCATCAACAAACACATTTTTTGTACCATCTATAAAATGGAATACTATGTATTTTATGAAAGCCTGGATGTATAAGTTTGCTAGTGCTGCCATAACAAATGCCACAGAATGGGTGGCTTAAACCACAGAAATTTATTTTCTCAAAGTTCTGGAGACTAGCAGTCCAAGATTAAGGTGTCAGCAGGGTGGTTTCTTCTGAAGCTTCTCTCCTTGGCTTGCAGACGGCTGCCTTCTCCCTACGTGTACAGGTGCCTGATGCCTCTGTCTGTGTCCTAATCTCCTCTTCTTAAAAGGACACTAGTCGTATTGGATTAGGGCCCACACTAATGAC
The DNA here is from genome assembly GCF_965194805.1 of Balaenoptera borealis. Classification (NCBI taxonomy): domain Eukaryota; kingdom Metazoa; phylum Chordata; class Mammalia; order Artiodactyla; family Balaenopteridae; genus Balaenoptera; species Balaenoptera borealis. The sequence goes on along the minus strand of NC_138866.1, from coordinate 117,051,583 downwards.
CCATTTTAACTTAACTACATCGTTAAAGGCCTTATCTCCAAATACAGTCACATCTTGAGGCACTGAGGGCTAAGGCTTCAATATATGAATTTTGGGAGATATAATTAAGTCTGTAACACTGGACTAGCTCCATGTATTCTGACTTGGAAAAGTGGCCATGAAATTCTGCTTAGAGAAAGAAGTAGGTTGCAGAAGAGCATGTATGGTATGATCCTGACGTTGCTTTAAAAATAATGTATGTGCGTGTGTGTGTGTGTGTGTGTGTGTATAGAAAAATGTCAGCAGAGACATACCCTAAACAGTTAACAGTGGCTCTCTCAGGAGAGTAGAATTGGAGTGCAGAAGACGCCAACTTTTTATTTTATAAATGCCTGTATTGTTAGTTTGATTTTTTTTTTTTTTTTTTTTTTTACCACAACCAAGCAATAAGTTTGTAATTCAGTTTTTGCAAACCTGGCAGGAAAAAAGGAAGGCTGCTCTTTCTTGCTGGGAAGGGCCAAAGACAATGTCTGCCTCAGTATCTGTGTCATCATCACCATATCAAGTGCCTACTCTGTGCCTAGTATTTCACTACAAATCTCATTTGATCGCCCGCCATAATGCTGTAAGCTACATATTAGTGCCCACTTTTTACAGATAGAGTACCTGTGCTCAGAGAGAGTAAACTACTGGTCCCGAGTTACCCAACAAGTAAGTGGCAGAGGCAGGAGTTAGGCCTGTGCCTTCCAGAGGCCGTCCCCTGGGCCACGTGGATGGCTTGAACCAATCCTTTCCTTTCATCAGAAAACCAGCTTGGGGTGCCTGCTGCTGAGCTTGGTGGCGGAAGGGAATTAGTGACATTTCCTTAGGGAAGGGGGTGCCCCCTCTTTGGCGCCTGGGGGCTAGATCAGGAGGTGACCAGCATGAGTTCTCCAACTGCTGCTACTTCAAGCTAACATTCATGAGTGCCCACGACATGCCTGGCTCTGTTATAAATGCTTAACATCAATTAATAGATCCCTCAAAAACACCCCCATGTTATAGATGAGAATAGTGAGCTATTTCACAAAAAGAGAAGGAATCCGAGGGAGCATGTACTGCTGGCTTTGGGCAGGCTGGTGAACAGCTCGGTGCCCTGCTCGCAATTACTCACAATAATGAGGAGGCAGGAAGAGCATGAATAATACAAATTCCCTGATAATCAAAAAGGGCCAACTGAAAAATGTGGGCCAGATGGCAGTGGGAGCATGCGGATTCACCATTAAGTGAGATCATGCATGCTGCCGTGCCAAGGACAGTGCCTGGCACAGTGTGTGTCCCCCTGGCCAAGCAGGAGTTCAGTCTCAGGCACAGGCAAAGGGCTGGGTGCCTGGGGTGGGTGCTGAGCAGGGGCCACACTGATCCTTGGGCTGCCAGGCGAGGGCTGACATCCGGAGCTGAGACTGAGACCCAGAGCCAAATACACAGTTCGATCAGGAACCAATCTGGGAATTGTAGACCAGAGCTGAGAGTTCAGACTCAGTGATATGGGGTGAAGCCTGGGGGTTCTTCCTTGGCCACAGGGGCAGAGCTGCAGAAGGGGTCTCTACAGTGGGTGGGAAGTGAGGATGGAGGGAGCTGGCCGGCTTGAGCTCAGAGTAGGTGCCAAACACAGGCTAGTTTCCTTCCATTCTGAAGCTAAGGGGTGTTATTAGCGCATTGGCGACATTTGGGGTGCCTTGGAGCTCCATATTTCTAGCCGACATTTTAATTAATGCCCTTAAGATGGGTCAGAATTCATCCGGGTATTGGGTCCAGCTGGTGATTTCGTGGAAGGAGCATTGGTCAAAGCTGCATACAAAGGCAGGGAGAAATAGACAAAACTCTCCAAGACAGAATGGGGACCAACAGGGAGGAACGCAAAGTCAGACAGTGAGGTTCAAAATATCATTGCAGGGCTTCCCTGGTGGCGCAGTGGTTGAGAGTCTGCCTGCCAATGCAGGGGACGCGGGTTCGAGCCCTGGTCTGGGAAGATCCCACCTGCCGCGGGGCAACTAAGCCCGTGAGCCACAACTACTGAGCCTGCGCGTCCGGAGCCTGTGCTCCGCCACAAGAGAGGCCGCGATAGTGAGAGGCCCGTGCACCGCGATGAAGAGTGGCCCCCGCTTGCCACAACTAGAGAAAGCCCCCGCACAGAAACGGCCAAAATAAATAAATAAAATAAATAAATTAAAAAAAAAAATCTGCACAAGATGGCTGGAGAGGCAGGCTGGACAACCCTGTACATGAAGTATAATGTGATACAGCTGCTAGGAAAGCTCCTGCAAATTTAGTCTGCATTCCCAGAAGCATGGTGTTTAGGTCAAGCGAAGTGAGGGTCCCATTGTCCTCAAGAGCAGTCGTAGACCAGCAGCCCAGGGGCTGGATCCAGCCTGCAGACCCACTTTGTTTGGCTTATAGCACGCTGCAGGAAAAACAAAAAAGAAAGAGAAAACTGATCTGATAAAAATCAAAAGTTTTCCAGTAGAAACCCAGGTTTCTGGCAGCTTTTGAAGAGTTCAGAAACTCTGGCACCACCTTTATGACGGCACCAGCTAGAAGTGAACACTGTCTGCTTTCTTTCGGTCATGCACTCGCTTCGCAGTTTGCCACAGTGCTCACCACCCCCTGTCGTCCCCAAATAGCGAGACTGAGGGCTAGTTGCCTTTGATGGTTGAATTTGCAGAGACAAACTTTTCAGGATCCGTGTCTCTATGAAAAGTGGGAAAATAAAAGAAGGAGAAGCCCATGTGATTTTACTGTACCTGGCCTGCTCTATTTATTTTCATTACTAGTCTGGTGTCTGTAGAAGTTTGAATTTGCAGTCTGAGTGCAGTACACGCAGAGGAAGAAGCACAGCATGTAGGAAGGTCTTACAGGGCAGGGTTACAGTAGCTGTAGATATTTAGCCTGGAGAAGAAAAGGCTCAGAGGATGCATGATTCTGGAACTGCAGATATTGGAAGGACTGTCAGAGGACAGAGAGACTGGCTTATGTGTTACTTTGGTGGGCAGACAGAGGACGCAAGTTCCAGAAAAGCAGATGTCAGCTTAATATGTGGAGGAATGTTTGAGAAACCAAACTTTCCAAGTAGGAATGAGGAGAAATGCCGGCAAAGACAAACCAGTCTCTGGAGGAGTGGAGAGCTAAAAGAGCCTGGAGTTGTCAGGGGATGGGATAGAAAGAACTAAGGAGAAGGCAGTACATATTCAGGAATTCTGGTCCAGCCATTTATTCACTGTGGCCTTGAATAAGTTGCTTAACTTGATGCCTGGAAGACAGACATTAAAATCATGCCACCTTTTAGAGATGTGGTAAGGGTAAAACTAAAGTAATAAATAAAAATCAAGTAAATTATTTTGTATAACATTTGGCATGTAGTAAATAAATGTTAGCTATTACTATTTGCAATTGGGTGAAAGGTTAGATAATTTATTTCTAAGAGCATTGCCAAGTCTAAGTTCCGTGACTTTTATGTCTTATTCATCTCCATTTCCTCCCTCCAAGAAGTTGCTGAAAAGAAAGAAAATGAGTGAGTTCCAATCTCATTTTCTTTTATTGCTTTTCTCCCACTCCCACCAAGCCACTTCTAACTCACGAAATGGCCACAGGCTAACTTTGTGAACTACAGACTTTATTTTTAGCTCCTTCTATGGCCTCTTCTTTTGTGCCACACATCCTGAAAGTCAGCTAAGGTTTGCAGAAGGTATGCCCATTTGAAAATGTCTGCTCATGGCCATTGCTTCAAATCTAAAGTTGACTGCCCTGAGATCTTTTATCAGGAATGATGTTGTCAATGGACTGAATCAAGTTCAAGATCAATCAGCTTCTTACCAAACGAACCTGGAACCAGACTGTTGTGTATTGGTTTGATATCATTTCCAATCCACTTGTTTACGACTTAAGTGAAATTGTTTTAATCCATTTATGACAAAGACAAAAAAAAGTTGGTTTTAGAAGTAAAATGGTTTTGATGTAAGAATGAAGTAAGCTGTATCAGGATGTCATCATCTCATCTGTTGTCAGTGGATAAAGCACTTAGTAGCTCAGCTGCTGAGGGGCCCTGCTGGGGGCTTATCAGTAAGAACAAGTGGAGAAGCAGCTATGGCAAGGGGACATTTAGAATATAAATAGCAAGTGTTGTATTGGGGAGTTTAAGTCTGGGCAAAGCCACCATTTGCTGACCTAGCTCTCCAAAGATCTTGAGACACTCATTCCTGCGTGGCCAGGCTGCTCTTGGTCGGCAGAGGTGTTAAACCGTGTGGCAGTCTCAGGAAGAGAAGGGACATCCGTTCCTGCCTCAGGGAGGTACTCCTTCTAAGCAGTGGTGCAAACCCTGCCACAGTCCCTGGAGTGATAACCCTTGGAGCAGCCTAGCCTGCCCGTCAACGCTGGTGCACCTCCGTTCCCTAGTAACGTGCTCTAGCAGCAAGAGACTCTTATTTTTGCCCTGGTAGCTGGATGTCAGCTCTCAGCTGACAGAGCCAGCTCTCCCTAGAAACCACAGCTCATAGAAAAGGTACACCTTGAACTAAACTTGGACTTCTTTCTGTCATCTCCCCTTGCCTGGAACAATAGTGTGATTAATCTGTCATCTGTTTGGAATGTGTTATTTCTTTGTTGGCTTATTAAGAGACATTATCCTGGATGCTATCGGCTTGTGAAATTACTATAATTCCCACAGTGAACCTGTGTTAAATAAATTGCCGGCAAAGACAAACCAGTCCCTAAGCTTAATTTGCCACTCCCCAAACAAAACACAGACAGACAAATATGAAATGCTGAGCCATTAAATTAATAGAGACCTCATCCTTGGAGCATGGGATAGATGTGTGCTGCGTGTACAGGCTGCTGGGCTGGTTTAATGGCTACATTTGGTAGAGAAGGGGAAAATCGTGAAATACACATTTCTTTTTCCAGCAGAAGCTGGCTGCGGCCAACACTGCAAAATATATACCCGTTCCTCCTTCCTCCTTACTAGTCGAAACCCCATTTCACTGGGGATGTGAATGCGCCTAGCTAATTGCACTTCCCTAGTCCCCCTTGGTGCAGCTGATTCTGACCAATGATTAACAGGTTATTTCTCCTGACATGAGCATGATAAATCTCTTACTTGCTTAGGCCACTGTTTATCAGATGTTCTGCTACTTCCAGCCAAACGGAATCTCTACAATTCTCAAATCCTCAACTGGGTGTCCAACAGTTCAAGTCTGACACTCTTACTTGGAGTTAGCGTCAGACCCCACGAGTTAAGGGCTCAGTCCCACGTGACTGTGCCCACTTTAGATGCCAATCATGAGTCCTGGGCCACCTGTACTTCTGACCAATGAGCTACTGGGGGTTCTCACGACCCCCTCCTCAGGTTTGATGATTTGCTAGAACACCTCACAGAACTCAGGAAAACACTTTACTTAATGCTTACCGGTTTATCAGAAAAGACAGAATTCAGGAACTGCCAAGTGGAAGAGATGCGTGGGGTTAGGTATGGGTGTGTGTGTAGACACAACTGACTAAAATCATTGGCCGTTGGTGATTAAACTCAGTCTCCAGCCCCTCTCCCTTCCTTGGAGGCTGGGTGGGTTAGGGTTCTAAGTTCCAACCTTCTAATCATGCCTTGGTCTTCCTGGTGAGCAGCCTCCAACCTGAAGCTATGCTGAGACCCCAGCTACCAGTCATCTCATTAGCATACAAAAGACATTATCATTCAGGGGATTCCAAGGGTTTTAGGAGTTCTATACTATGAACCAGGGACAAAAACTAAATATTTATTTTTTATTCTACCACAGAATCATATCTGATTCATAGGCCAACTACTCACTAGGTGTCTCCATTAATTTTCACTGAATAACAAAGTACAGATGGTCCCTGACTTATGATGGTTCGACTTTTACCATGGTGGGAGAGTGATACGCATTCAGTAGAAACCTAATTAGCATTTTGAATTCTGATCATTTTCAGGGCTAGTGATATACGGTAGGATATTCTCTGGTGAAGCTGGGCAGTGGCAGTGAGCCACAGCTCCCAGTGAGCCCCAAGATCCCGAGGGTAAACAACCAGTACACTTACAACCATTCTGTACCCAGACAACCATTCCGTTTTTCACTCTCAGAACAGTATTCAACGAACTACATGAGATATTCAACACTCTTATAAATAGGCTTTGTGTTAGATGATTTTGCCCAACTGTTGGCTAATGTGAGTGTTCGGAGCAATTTTAAGGTAGGCTAGGTTAAGCTATGATGTTTGTAGGTTAGATATATTTAAAACACATTTTCAATTTATGATCTTCTCAATTTATGATGGGTTTATCAGGATGCTTAATCCATCGTAAGTCAAGGAAGATCTTTACTCATAAACTTAGTGGCTTAGAACAACCACCATTTTATTATTTCTCATGACTCTGGGTTGCCTGGGGCTCAGCTGGATGGTTGAGCCCATCTGTTGGTCTCTCTTGGGGTCTCATGTGGTTGCAGTCAGACAGTCCAAGATGGCTTCATTCACATGCCTGGCACCTTGGCAGGGACGGCTGAAGGGTGGGGACCTCTTTTTCTCCCTACATGGTCTTTCCATATGGCTAGCCTTCACATGGCAGCTGGATCCCAAGAATAATCATTCCACTGTGCAAGGACTTATCAAGGCTTTGCGGCGTCATGCTCGCTAATGACCCATTGGCCAAGCCCAGAGTCACTATGGGAGGGGACTCCACAAGGGCCACCAAATTAACAGTCTACCACACCAGGGATGTTGTAGAAGTGATATATTCTTTATGTAGAGGATAGGACCATATAAACCCCCAGGTCACTTCTAATAGTAGATTCCTTCTTTTTACAATGTTTTCCCTGATTTTCATCTTTCTTCCCCTTCTTACTCTTTTCCTTTTCCTCTTCTTATAGCTAACCCTCACCCTAAAAAAGCAAAAAATGTGCCAAGTTCCTGCAGAAGCATTCCAATGAATTGGGATCTAGGAAGTAGAATCTGAACTCTTTAAACTAGTGTTATAAATTGATAGCCCACAGACGTGTTTTGACTGGGGCTCAGTTTTTTAAAGTTGGGAAATTTCGTATTAGAATTCAGACTCCCAGCTTCTCTTGAAATTCAAAACAGCAAACCATTCCTGGGCCTACATTCTTCCCTGGCAACAACAGCAAGAGCAGAGCTGAAGGGGAACAACGGGCTCCCCTTCTAGAAGGGCCAGGTCTTCCCAGTTCACCATGTCCCCCTGCCACTCCATGTTCTTATTCAAATCGGAATCACAGATTCTAATTTGACTTGTCTGCCTCACTCATTTCTGTTATCCGTCTGGCCTCTGAAGGTTTTTGAGTTGCAACCCCTGCTTTATTATTTATTTATTTTATTTATTTTTGGCTGCATCGTGTCTTAGTTGTGGCATGCGGGATCTTTCATTGCAGCACATGGGCTCTCTTGTTGAGGCACACGAGCTCAGTAGTTGTGGCACACGGGCTTAGTTGCCCCACGACACGTGGGATCTTAGTTCCCTGACCAAGGATCGAACCTGCATCCCCTGCACTGGAAGGCGGATTCTATACCACTGGACCACCAGGGAAGTCCCACAACCCCTGCTTTAAACCTACTCTTTTTTACCATTACCACTGCCCTTCCCCCCATTTATCTCCCCTCTGTAAAACGTGCACATTGTTATTTTTCACTCATTCACCACAATTCCATTCTTGCACCCTATGGAAAGCCTTTCCCAGATTGAAGTCAGCTCATCAAATAATTCCTTGCCTTCCGTTTAAGCAGTGTCAAAAATCTCACCTCCTTTTAAAAGCCTTGCTTGACTTAATAATGGTAGAACAGTATGGATTCATCTGGATTCCACGTGTTTAAATCCAGGACCCTGGATTCAACTCCTCCTTCATAATGCCTCAGGCCAAAGCTTGATTACAAATACCACTGTTTCTGGGTTATAGATAGATGTCCAAGACACAAGCACGGTCATCATGTAAAGCTACAGTCTATAACATTAGGACCAAGAAACACAACTGAGTCCTTTTCAGAGACCCATTGGGTCCAAACTTGGAGAATCACTGAGGCTAGTGGTTCTCAAAGTGCGGTCCTTAGAGCAGCTTCACCACCAAGCTTGTTAAAAATGCAAAGGCTCGGTCCCACCCCTGACCTGACGGATCATACACTCTAGGATGCAGGGCCCAGCAATCTGTGTTTTAAACAGCCTTCCAGGTAGCTCTGATACATGCTGTAGTCGCAGAACCGCTGACTTAGAGCCATGCCACACCATTAGACTTCATGGTTCCAGTCTGAGCTAAGTAGAGTAAGTGGACCCACCCCCCCCACGCAAGTGGCAGCTGGTTCTGCTGCTTTTTTTTTTTACATTTTCCAAAGTCCCTTGTAGCTGCAGGCAAGTGATTCCCAAAGTGACTCAGCATGGGCACTACCTGTGGAGTGATTTCCAGCCCGCCTCCCCATTCCCAATCAATACATCTGGGCTGGAGCCCAGAAGTGTGCAGCTCTAAGGAGCTCCCGGTGACGCTGGTGACCACGTGGGTTTGAAAACCCTTTGTAGAAAGTACCTGCTAACGGGGTCACCTCTTTCCACCTCCCACTACACACAGGCTGGGGCAGTTTGGCACTTGAATTCCTGGAAAAACTGCTTTCAGAGCCTCTCGGTTCTGCCGCTGGCTTTGGAAGGCCGCTGGGTGGCCGCGCAGCATTTGCAGAGCGACACGTTGTACCACTTGCACATGCAAACTTCTGCTCTCCCACCCAACTGCCGACGTGGCCAAACCATTCGGTCGGCCCACCCTTTGGGGCTTTCTGTAATGGCATTTGACCCATAATATGCTTTCTGACTGGCCACAGGGGATTGTTTGCAGACCTTCTGGAGGGTTAATGAATAAATGATGGGCTTCTTTCTGGCCACGGGAAACCATCTCAAGGTCAATGCTAGTTCAGAGCAGGGCTTCACAGAGCTTGCTAAGATTAAAAAATCATCAGCTCCCACTAACCACATCCCCTCTTTTCTGAAATTTTGAAGCTTCGCTGCGGCAAAAAGGAGCACAATTAAGCCTCGATAAAATTTTAATAGCGGGGAATTATGCACTCTGCAACCAGCCTACAATTAGCTGTTGCTATGCTACGGGCAGAACCTAATCACGATAATGAGGCAAACAAAGGGAGGGAATTAATCAGGGCTATAAGGTTAGCACACAGCCGTTCCATCTCAGAGCACTGATTTCTGAAACACAGCAGCTGGGCCCCTGGGAAATCTCAGTCCTACGCCAGGTTAGATTCACTGGCGTGGGGTGGGTGTGTGTGTAATCTTCTGAGCAAGGAAGGCTGTTATGCGCAGTATCTTTTCTACCACCACCTTGAGGATGCATTCATTTTAAAAAGTGATGAGGCCCCTATGCTGTGCAGGAAACCATGCCAGATTCTGCGAGAGAGATACTGTTATCCAAGACACAAGCCCTGCCCTCTAGAACGTTGCTATTCCAAGTGTGGTCCCAGGACCAGCAGCAACGTACCATCTGGGAGCTTGTCAGAAATGCAGGCTCTCAGCCCCCCACCCCCAGACCTCCTGAATCATACCTGGATTTTAACAAGATGCCCAGGTGAGCTGCGTGCACACTGCAATTGAGACGCCTGCTCTGGGAGATTTCGACCTAGTAATAAAAACAGTTGTTATTACAAAGATAATATCAATTGTTTCTGCCAGGTCCTGTGTGAGGCATTCTACATGTGTGACGATCTCATTTCATCCTCACCATAACTCTATGAGATTATCCCCATTATGCACGGGAAGAAATTGAGGCTCAGGGAAGTTAAAAAACTTGAGAGGGACAGCAAAATGAATAAGGCACAGAAGCAAACACATGAAGCTCACGGGAACTGAGTACCAAGTGCAAGGCCTGAGCTCACTGCTTTACAGACATTGCTTTTCTGAGCCCACTATGGCCCCCTGAAGTGACTTGTCACCCAGTTGCTCAAAATCCAGGACGCACATTATAATCACCTGGGGAGCTTTAAAAAATACCAGGACCTGGAGGCCCTCCCACCCCCCTAAAGATTTGTGCACTGTTACTGCATTGAGTGACGGTCCTGGTCTAAGGTGGTGAGGGTCTCAACTGGATCTTGGTGGAACCTCCAATTCTGTCGATGCCCTTCAGCCAAAGACCACCAGGAAGACATCTATAGTTAAACCAGCTGAATTCGTTCTTCACTGTGGAGAGGGAGAGCGTCCCCGTGGGGAATCCTGGGGGTGTTCTGCCGACTAGAGGGTCTTAGAAAGAACCCATCACGGCACTGAGCTTTGATGGGGTGACTTGGCGGAGGGTCTCAGGAAATGAGGTTGCTCTAGATCGGATGGCTTCAGAAAGTGGGGCACGTCTATGACTATTTCAGTAAATCTCACCTATGGGGAGGGGAGACTAGAATAAAGAAAGTTGAACTTGGGAAAGAAGTAGCAGTCACTCATTTTGGCCAAGACAGGAGGTATCTGGTGGGTGGCTGAGCGACTGTTTTTGTCTTAGACAACATTGTGAAGTGGCCTTGCTTCACGTCATTTTATCTTAGTCTCAGAGTAAGCTTGTCTGAGGTTGGCGTTCTGTGAAATCATTTAAACCTAACAGGAGTAAAACCCGGCTTAGCTGTGAGCATCAGGCCGGCTTCTGAAATGTCAGGGCTGCCGGGTTTTTCCTTTCTCGCTGCCCGTGCCTTCTTGCCACTCCCCATCCCCCATCCTCCTCCTCCACCACCCGCAAAGGAAAAAGAAGACAGAGTAGCGGGGAGAAGGAAGCATGCAGAAGGTTCAAATTTAAGAAAGTGAAAAGAGGAAAGAGAAGGAAACTGTGAAGGTGGGTGTGGGGAGACTAAACCGTGTGGGTTCTGCTTCCCAGCTGAACATATGTGGCAGGGCAGGAGGGCCCTGAGCCACCAGGATGACAGGGAAGCCACTCGGTATCTTTCCACTGCCCTGTAGCCCAGCCCTCACTGTCAGCAGTGACCTTGCTGCCCATCCCCCCTTGAAACAAGCGCTCTTTCCCGCCATCTGTTTGGCATCAGGCGATTGGTGATGCTCAGCTTGGTGTGAAGGGGAATCTGCTCGTGGAAGGGGAGGCGGGTGAGCAGTGAGAGGATCGGGGGAGGCGGGTGAGCAGTGAGAGGATGCAGGGAGCCAGGCCCACGCAGCATTGTGTGTGTGTGTGTGTTTGTGCATGCATGTGTGTGCTCCCTCTGGCTTAGAGAAATCTTGGCCAGACTATTCCTACCCAAGGTGTGTGGACTGAGGGCTCTCCCTGAATCTGGAGTCTGGCCCCAGCGCAGGTGTCTGGGACCTCCCCACCCAGCTCCAATTTATGGAGAGGAGGTGGGGGCACAACACGCCGGGCCCACCTGGCTTGGGGGCTGCCGTCTGAGAGGCCTGGCCATTCCTCCACTTTGGGGCTGGCTCTGTGAAACCCGGATGATTCCGGGGCCTTGGAGGCAGCAGGAGTCAGAATGGCAGCAACAGGCCATCTTTTGTGTCTTTCTTGCCTTGGCGCAGGCTTCCCCTCTTTCTGGAAAACCTGTGCTACCCTGCCCTAGTCAGCCTTGTGACAAAGTGAGAGTGGCATGGACATATATACACTACCAAATGTAAAATAGATAGCTAGTGGGAAGCAGCCACATAGCACAGGGAGATCAGCTCGGTGCATTGTGACCACCTAGAGCGGTGGGATAGGGAGGGAGATGCAAGAGGGAAGAGATATGGGGACACATGTGTATGTATAACTGATTCACTTTGTTATAAAGCAGAAACTAACACACCATTGTAAAGCAATTATACTCCAATAAAGATGTTAAAAAAAAAAAAAAAGACTGAATGCAAATGCCAACCTCCCCCAGCGGAATCAATTATCCCCGCCTCTGCTCTCAGAGGGAGGCCTTTGCCCCCTGCTTCTGCTTACACTCTACTTCTTATTATATGTTGCTTACCTGCGTGTCCCTCCAGCGGGACAAAGAACTGGCTTATTTATCACTTGGTCCTCAGCTCCTGGAACTCGGCCAGACTCATGGTGGACATTTGGTAGACGTTTGGGAAGGTAAAGGGAGGGGAGGGGAGAGGATCGGGTTGCCCTTCTAAACCCGCAGCAATGTCCTAGGCGGGGCGAGAGCTGCAAAAGCCCTCCCTCTGCAGAGCAGTCAACCCGTGCCCGGATGCTGCTGAAAAGGGCAACGGGCTGCTCACCTGGGCCAGGCTGCAGCTGGGGCCCCTGCCCTTGAGTCAGGAGTGAATGAGGCAGACCTGGGAGAGTGCTAAGCTCAGGAAGACTCGAGGCCCCAGAAAGCAGCAGGTGTCTTGGCGTTATTCGGGAAGTTCTCAAAGGAAGGGCGACTGGCAGGTGGCTCCCCTGTTGACACAGCCTGGTGACTATTTCAACCCAGTGACTTTGGTTGCTGTCTAGAATCAGCTCCTCACCGAAGCCACAGAGAAAATCCAAAGCAAACCAGAAACTAAAGGAAAGTTCCCAGGGAAATAAGATGGGGCAGTTGGGGATTAGGAAACATCACTCACCCCCTGAGCTCCCCTGGGCAGAAGCAGAACTATGGCAGCACTCACCTGGGGCGGCCGGCTCCCTGGGCAGATGCAGGCTGTCCCCTCCTGGCCTTCATCTGGGCCCCTGCAGAGGGGACCCTTACACCAGGATGGTCAAGCGGAGCAGAGCCTCCTCTGTGCAAACTCAAATGTGGAGCTTTTCAATTATGCCCTCGGCCCCAGAGCTTCAGTGGAGACGCTAAATGAAAATGGCCATCGGCACATGCATAACGATTCAGAGCAGTTGTAATTGGTGAGGCACATAAAGAGAATTGGGAGAGGCAGTTCAAGCGGGGGGGGGGGGGGGGGGGATTTCTTTTGTTTTTTTTCAGCTTGAAATGAGCTTGGTGGTCAGCCTCAGGACTCATCACCTGTCAAGTCCTACCTCGGCCCCGTCAGGAACCACAGAGGCTCAGCGGATTCACCGGGGTGGGGGAAGGGGGAGAGAGTTGGGAATAACATCTGAAATGTCCCCCTGAGTCCATCCCATGGGGCACGAAGGGACACAGGGGCAAGATCTTGGCGGTCGAGATTTCAAAGTGGCCTGGCATAGTCGCAGGAGCGAAGACTTGGAAGTCAGGTAGGCCAGGGTTCAAATCCCAGCTCCAGCGCCTACGAGTTCTGTGATCTTAGACAAAGCACTTGAACTCCCCGAGCTTCTGTTCCATCTTCTGTAACAGAGAGAACATGGCCTCCCTCTGAGGCTGTGGGATTTGGATTAAATTAAAGGAGATGGCCTACAGGACAGGAGGGAGCACAAGACCTGGCATATTGCAGAGGCCGGGAAAGGAAGTTCCCTTCCCTCCACCCCACCCCCTTCACAGGATAGCAGCACGCCCTCCCAGCACCCCGCCCCCAAAGCACGCCGCCCCCTCCCCACCCCCTCGCCTCCACAGCCAATGACATGCCAGACAGCCTTGTTTCCCACAAAATTAATTATCCAGGAATTCACCAGAATCTAAACACTCTGTGGGTATGTCTTTGGCAAAGAGGAAGCAGCTGGCTGGAGGTGGTGGTCGGTGGGTTCCAAATATGGACTCTCCTATGGGTAAAGCAGAACTTCTAATTTGTCCTAAAGTCTATCCATCCAACTGCAGGGAGGGCTTCAAGCGGGGGCAGGCGGGGACTGGACAAGGGTCTCTCCTTCCCCATCATCATTTTATCGACTCTAATCACCTCTCTGTCCAGACTTCCAGCCTCTTAAGTTTTCAGCTGCAAGTGATTCATCTCAAAGGCCACCCCCATGGACCCCTCATCTGCTGTTTAATTGGAGAAGGGGGTGCTAGAGTCCCCAGAGCCTTAATTGCATTTGTTAATGGGTAGGTGCAATTATCCCTGCCACACTCCTGCACACTGCCAGGCAGAAAGAAGATGATTAAGGGGATCTTGAAAACTCCAGCTCCCTACAGCCCTCTCCGCTAATTGAGCAGTGGAGGAAGCGTTATTGAGCTCCCCCACTCCTTTCTTTAAATTAACTCCTGGCTCCGAAGCCCTCCTTGGCACAGTGCTTTGGCCACATGGCTCAGAACACTCAGTTCCAACCCCATCCGTCACCCGTCACTTAGGCATGGGACCCAGCCAGATCGTCAGTGGAACCATCCATCGCCCACAGACTGGGAGTGAACTGTGGGTGGGTGGTGACTGCATGGGTCCCGGAGGGTGACATATAGACTGACTGTAGCACCCAATTTAACTGCGAGGTGGCTTAAAGCTGTCCCACCGTCCTCTGTCCTTGGCCACCTGTATTCAGCCCCAGTCTGGACCACCACATCGCCTACTGACGGGTCCGTTGCTCCCTGATTTAGTGTGTTCTTCACCCGGCAGCCAGAGGGATCACTTTGAATCATAAATGGGGTCAAGCACTGATTCCCCAGAATACAATGGGTAATCCTTGTCATGTCCCACGAGGCCCCAGGGGGCCTGGTGCCTGGCACATACCCCAGCATCAAACTGTATCCCCCCTAGCCCTTGCTTACTAAGCTCCAGCCACACTGGTCTTATCATTCCAGTGCCCCAAACATACCAAATTCTTTCCAGCCTCAGGGCCTTTGCATGTGCTCTTTCCATTGCTTGGAAGAATTTGCCTTCACACATTTCACCATCAGCCCCTTCTCACCCTTCAGGTCTCTGTTTAAATGGGTTTTTTTTTTTTTTTTTTTTTGGCTGCATTGGCTCTTCATTGCTGTGCATGGGCTTTCTCTAGTTGTGGCGAGTGGGGGCTACTCTTCGTTGCGGTGCACGGGCCTCTCATTGCAGTGGCTTCTCCTGTTGCGGAGCACTGGCTCCAGGTGCACGGGCTCCAGTAGTTGTGGTATGTGGGCTCAGTAGTTGTGGCTTGCAGGCTCTAGAGCTCAGGCTCAGTAGTCATGGCACATGGGCTTAGTTGCTCCACGGCATGTGGGGTCTTCCTGGACCAGGGCTCGAACCCGTGTCCCCTGTATTGGCAGGAAGATTCTCAAGCACTGTGCCACCAGGGAAGCCTTCTGTTTAAATGTTGCTTGAGAGAGGCCTTCTGTCCTTCCATGACTGCCATATCTTAAGTAATTTTCCACCTTCTTTTTTTTTTAACACTATGTGTTTACTCTAAAGCATGTATTACAATTTTTCATTAGTTTAGTTTTATTCTTTTGCTATATATTTGCATTGTTGTTTCTGTGTTACTAGACTAAAGCTCTGTGAGGTCAGGATCCTGCTTTCAGTTCACTACTGCACCCCGAGTGCCTATTGGAATGCTTGGTACTTCCACACTCATTCAGCATTTACTGAGCACCTGCTATGTGCCAGGCACTCTTTTATGCACTGAGGACACAGCAGTGAACAAATAGGAGAAAATTGCTGCTCTCCTGGGTCTTATACACTAGAGGGGACAGGAGAGGCAGGCAATAAACAACTAACATAAAAACATAATAAGGAAATCATATAGAATGTTAGAAGTTTACTAGGGCTCTTTCTAACAACCAAGGCTAAAAGCTAAGGAGAATAGGAGTGTGTGTGGGGTGTGTGTGTGTGTGTGTGTATTGGGTGTGGAAGGTCACTTAACAGCGTGGATAACATTGTTTGCCCCAGCATGGTGTAGTACAGTCAGGTGAGTTTGGGTTTTGGCCTGCCTGGGATCATTCATTCCCCTTTCTTCTGGAAACAGCATCCCAAGTTTTTTGGGGGACCTCTCCCTACCCCACTGGATATAGGCTTGGTAGGCCTGTCAATCACAGCCCCTGCCCTCTCCCAGTCAACAGGTGGCACTGGACCCAGGGCCTTCTGAACCTGAGTCCTAAATGGAGAGCCAAAAAGATTTAAAAACAGAAGTTTATTCATTCTGATGAAATGACTGTTCATTCCCCCCACCCAGACCCTTGAAGCTGCCCTGCTTCCTGTTCTTTCCAATCACGTGTCTCACTTTTCCTTTTTTCTGACACCGCACCACAGTCCCTCCATACATTCTTTTCTGTTTACAAAAGTTTCTGTTGCTTGCAGCCAGAGATCCTGACTTGTGCTGACCCATGCTGAGTGCATCAGTACAAACTGATACAACTGCAGACCAGTTCTCTTGTTTGTTGGTGGGTGAACCTGGACCTCTACTTCCATGTCAGTAAAATGAGAACAATAATAGCATGCTCCTCTCAGGGTTATTTTGAGGATTAAAGGACTTGAAGTGTTTGCATGTCAAAGTGATGCCACCTCCCTGGCAGTCTGGCCCTCATCCCCCATCCTCTTCCTAACCTCTCCCACAAGTCCAGGAGGACCTGTGGTGAAGTAGGGACAGCAGGCCCCCACAGAGGTTGCTATGGGAAGTCCAGCTACTTGTGCAATATCCTGGGGGTGCCTGCAGATGCTGAGGGGTTGGCTGCAATGATTCTGCCTTTTGGAGCAGAAAGGCCCAGCTCTTCCCCTCCCACCAGGTCCCGACTCAGCTCAATTCACAGAACTGCAAACAGAGCATCTGTGCAGCTTGGGAAGACAGGCAGAGGAACGTACTTTGTACAGCTCTTGGTTTCCGGGCTCAGGGAAGGCTGGCAGGGAGGAAGACCGTCCCTCAGCTCTGAATTCTCAGACTGGAAACAAGCCTTCAGAAGCCATGTAGTCGATCAATCCAACGACAAACCTTCAGTGAGTCACTTCTGGGAGCCCAGCACCAAACTGGGTAGGCAGTGAGAGGGATGGAAAATCAGAAAACACTAGTGGAAGGACGTCAGTGAAAATAAAAATAGAAATTAAAAACGGCAGCCACAGTTATCATTTGTGGAGCACCCACCGCGTATTAGCCACTCTGCAAAGTTCTCTCCACGCATCTCTGCAGCCAATACTGTCAGCTCTGCCCGGAGGCGTTCGTGGGTCCTTTCACCCCCATGGAGGCTGAGCTCAGAGAAGCTACAGTGCATACTGTAGCTCTCACGTGGAGAGCCGGCACGGGCAGCTTCTCCCAGGAGTTCCCTGGCTGGAGCCTGAGTGCCTGGGACACCAAGCCAAGAGCTGAAGCTAGATTGCAAAGGGCCTTATATGAGATGCCAAATGATTTGAATTATATCTGGTAGGAAAGGGGAGCCCTCTGAAGGGTTTTAAGCAGGGAGTGATGTGGACAGATTTGCCTGATACCCAGGCCACCCCTGCTCTTGTGTGTAGGATGGACTGAAGACTGGACCAGAATAGGGGCAGGGATCCAGCCAGGATGGGGTTAAAAGGACTAGGGCTGTGGCAGGGTGGGAAAGAGGGACAATTAGGAGAGACATTTCGGAGATGGAATCAGTAGACTCTCATTGGCAGGAGGCTAAGGACAAAATTATGTTCCTTGCCAGAAACCTCCGAGTGTGTCTCTGTAGTGATTGCATGTGCACGTGTGTGTCTATCGACATGTCTGTCACATACATGCACGCCTGCATGTGAGGATGCTGTCTGGATGCACTTTGGGGGCCATGTACGCGCCCGTGTGTGTGAGCAGCGGTGTGCGCTCAGGCACATCTGCACGACCGTATCTGTGTGTCTGTGCCTGTGGCCTGTGTGTCTGTGCCTGTGGCCTGTGTGTCTGTGCCTGTGGTCTGTCTGTCTGTCTGCTGCTCCCAGTCTGGCTGTGAGTCCCTCCCCTCTCCCCTTGTTGTGCTCCAGGCTTAGTGCAGGATTCTGTGTGCCAGGCACCCCCAGGGACTTAAGCTGCTTTAGAGGCTCCCAACTGCTAATGCGAGCTGCATCTTCCATCCCTGTTTGATGCTGCAACACGAACCCCAAGGCAGTTCTTCAAAGGAAGCAACTGGGCATGGACAGCAAGAAAGTAAACATCAGGATTAAACCTGTGCACTCACTCCGCTCCTGCTCCAGCCCTGGCCCAGCGAACTCCGCCGACTGCATTTTCCCCAGGCCGGGATCCCGGGGGCTGAGAGCGTTCTGGGAAGGGCTTGCGGGAGTGGGTGGGGACTCCACAGCTCGGGGAAGCAGGCAGCCAGTGGGCCTGCCCCCAGGGGCATAGACAGAGGACCCCCCTCCTTTCCTTCCTTCCCTCCCTCCCTTCCTATCTCTCCTCTTCTCTCCTTCCTCCACCCTTCCCTTCCCTTCTCCTTCCCTAACTGCCATTTCCAGAGGACTCCAAGGCTTGAAACTGACTCCCGTCTGTGTACCAACTCTGATTTTTAGCAATTATGTGATTGTGGGCATGGTGGCCTCTGTTTTACAGGACAGCTACTCTTCCCTCACAGGGTTGTTTGGATGAAGTAAATCCAGCTGTGTGAGAGCACAGCGCCATGCCAGGCCCATCAGAGGAACTGGCCAACGGCAGCCATCAGAACTACTGTCATCGCTGTACAGCCATCAATAAGGCATCTCCCCATCTCAAACACCTTCCTCCACATCAGAGGTTTACAAAAGGCAGGATGCTTGGAGGGGGCTCAGAAGGGCAAGGGCCCACTCTTCCTAGAAAAGGGGTGGTATCCCAGAGAGCTTCCTGGAAGAGGTGACTCCTGCGTCTTAAAGGACAGCTGAATTTCACCAAGTGAGTCCGGGGTGAGGGCATCCAGGCCAAGGAGAGGATTTTACAGAGGTGTGAGAGGGGAACTGCAAAGACCCTGCAGTGCCTCCAGGCCTCGGGGCTTGTGTGGGAAGCCTGCCTCGGGCTGCAGTGCCAGGCACGTCCTGTGAGCGAGCAGCGGCCCTGGAAGAATTCAACCAAACTGGGCGTGCTGGAGCTGAAGAGCCTCAGAAAATCTTTCTAGGCCGAAAGATCCTTTCGACCCAGGCAGCAGGCCGCCTGTGGAGGCTGCCCAGATACCCCTTCGGTGAGGGACCTGCCGGGAGGGTTGTAGCAGCCCCAGCGCTCAGCCCCTTCAGGAGAGCCTCAGCTGCAGAGGGAAACCTGCCCAAGATCCCTCCTTTCCCCCCATGGCCCACATCCAGCTACTGACAGAGTGTAAAGATCTGGCCATTGCAGTCCAAGTCAGGAAAACGCTGAGGGGTGGATCAAAGCTCCAGGGCTTCTCCGAGGGGTCAGCTGAGGCCGTCGTGGGCTGAACCTCAGCCTGACCTTTCCCCTGTCCCCTTCCTTCACTCCCTCCCACTGGCGTGGAGCCCAAGGACCCTCCCCAGGGAAGGCTCTGCTCACCAACACCACTCAACTCCATCTCAGCGTCCACTGCTCACCACCTTGGGCGGCATGTTGTCTTTCCATACTTCTCTTCCCTCACTCCCACCTTTTTTTCGAGTAAACTCTTTTGCCAAAAGGTGCAAAACTTGATGAAGTATGTACAACTCAAATCTTTGCAAAGTGCACCTAGCTTATAACTGTCACCCAGATCAGGAAACAATTTTACCAGCACCCCCAGACTCCCTTTGTCTTCCACTCCTTCCCAAAGGGAACCACTGTCCTGACTTCTGACACCATAGACTTAAGGCTTGCTTGTTTCTGAACTTTAAATTAATGGAATCATATAGTACATACTCTTATGTGTCTGGCTTCTTTCACTCAACCTTGTGTTTGTGAGATTCACATACGTTGTTACAGGTAACAGGAGTTCATTCATTCTCATTGTTCCATGCACGTCCACTGTCTACATTACTACATTTAATTTATCCATTCACTGCTAAGGGTAGTTTGGGTAGTTTCAAGTTTGCGACTGTCACAAATAGCTCTACAATAAACATTCTTGTGCATGACTTTTGGTGATTTATAAACAAATTTCTGTTAGATACATATCTAGGCTCTGGATTTCTGGGGTAACTATGAATACGTCCATCTTTAGTGACACTTCTGAACTGTTTTCCAAACGGGCTGTACTAATTTACCCTTTCACCAGCAGCATAGGAGAGTTCCAGTTGCTCCACATCCTTACCAACACCTGACATTATCATTCTTTTTAATTTTCGCCATTTGGGTGCAGTTCTAATTGGAATTTCCCTGATGGCTAATGAGGCTGAGTGTCTTTTCATGCTTATTAACCATTTGGAGATCCTCCTTTGTGAAGTGGCTACTCTAAGTTTTTTACCTATATATTTACTGGGTTTTTTTGCCTTATTGATTTGTAGGAGCTCTTTATATATTCTGTATACAAGTGTTTTGTCAGATCCCATTGCTCCTTTTTTTTTTTTTTGAGATTCAAATACCCTCAAAGGAGGGGTGGGGGAAAGGTGGGGGTGAGGAGGGATGGGGCCCAGCATCACCAATACCTGTGTGGTACCAAATTGCTTTCTCCTGTCTGGGTTTGGGAAGCCCTTCCAGAAAGAGGCCTCCTCAGTGAGGCTGCATTTCCCTTGCTCTTCTCAGCCTTCTCTCAGCTGGGAGAAACTGAAATACAAAAGAGGGTACACAGAGAGGAGTCAGGAGCGAGGATCTGGAGTTTCCACAGCAGGGGAGAGGAACCCCGGGGAAGAGTTTGACCTCTCCCTCCGCCTTCTGGGTACTAATATGTGGTGAGCATCAAAAAACAAAAACCAAACAAACAAAAGAGGGACTTCCCTAGAGGTCCAGTGGTTAAGACTCTGCGCTTCCACAGCAGGGGGCACAGCAGGGGGCATCTCTTGCCACACACGGCCAAAGAAACAAACAAAACAAAACAAACAAACAACAAAAGTGGTGAGCATCTGCCTCTGAGTGAGGAGATGTGGGAGGACAGCAGGAGCTTCCAGGCTCAGGACACCTGGCAGGGGACTGGGGGAGACTGAAGCACTTTTCTTTCCAGAGGGACAGTGTACTGCGCCCAGGGGGGCACTGGAGAAGGAGATGAGAAGGAAAAACCAGGGGCCAGAATGTCTTGGGGGACGATGTGATCCCCTCAGTGGCCAGGACTCCATCTTCTTCATTCCTACATCCCTGGCCCTTAGCAAAGGAAGTGCCCCAGATTTGCCCAGCAGAAAGTAAGAGACATGTAGAACTTCCTGAAAGTAAGCTCTGTGAGAGGAGGGCCTGTAGGTGCTCATTAGAATGAGTTGAATGAATGAAGTTCAAAATGCCATGTAAATAATAATAGCTCCATTTCTTGAGCCTCTAGCAGGAGTCAGGCACATTTACATACTAGCAGCTCATTTAATACAGTAAGTAGTTTCCGGTTACTTAACTTGCCCAAGGTCACTAAGCTGGAATCCACAGCCAGCCTGCCGGACTGCCCCGTGCACTTTCCCCCTAAGCCAGGCAGCTTCTCATTAGGGGAGCCAGAGAGGGCAGCTGTCCAAGGTCTTCCACATGCAGGAAACCCACGCTCTCCCTTCCAGGTGACGGATTACAGACACCAAATCAGAGGGGCTCTGAGTAAAGGGGGGGATAAAGGTGAAATCACAGGCACTATTCCTCTTATCCTGCCTATGACCTCCCTCAGGCTCTACATCGGCACCTTCCTCCCTCCCTCCCTCCCTTTCTGCCACACTTACTGAGCACCTACTGTGTGCCAGGCCCTGCGCTAGGACCAAAGTGAACACAATAGACACAAAAATCCTGCCTTCACGCAGGTTAGGCTCAAGTGGTGAACACGGGAGACGGTCATTAATCAAGTGACTACGTAATCAGGAATGGAAGGGATGGTGGAGATATTCACACGAGCTTGCTCTCCCCGCGGCAGACACTGCCCCCAGCACAGGAGGAAGCCCAGCGTTGGCGAGTTCTGTTCCCAGAGGCCTTTGTGTTGCTGGGTGAACCTGAGCTGCAGGCTGCTGTTGCCAAGCACCCAGAAGACACCCCTCCCCTTCCTGGCTTTTGTTTTGTGAAAACACATTTTCGGAGGAATTATGCTGCATTGTCTGAGAGAGGGAGGGCTGGGAGGGGGCAAGATGGAAGCAGCTGGAGTAGAGAATTGGGGAGCTTCTTCCAACCAGAAAAGGGCGCAGGTTTGGGAGGTGGGGACTGTGCCTTGGGGGGACCTTGGACAGGAGTGGCCTTCGGGCACCCTACTTGTCACGCAGGCTCCCAACCTTCGCAAAGATGCAAATAGTCCCCTACACACACACACACACACACACACACACACACACACACAGACACACACACACACACAGACACACACACGCTTGGCAGGGACATCCTAGAGATTCCAGTCTTCAGGGTCTAGGAAATCTGGACACAGCCATTACCTGTGGCTTCCAGGGTAGAACATAGACCAGAGGACCTAGCCTGACCAATATGGATTCTCTAGGTCCCTTGAGACACTTGCTTGAGTGGGGAGGAGCCCCAGTGTCCAATGAGATGGAGTTTCTCGCACCCGAGATCACCCCTGGCTCCTCACCTGTTTCTCCCCACTTCATGTTCAAACTCTTACCTGGCCTCTGGACAGTCATATTTTGTCTAACCTTCCTCATTGACCCTCCACCCATTCCCTAACTCCAGGGTTGACCTCAGTCCAGAATCCATGTCTGCTTTTCCAGCATCTTCCCCCATGTCTGAATCACGGAGACAGGGGTGACACTCTGGGAGCGATGGGGGTGTGATAATAGCACTATACGTTGGGAAGTTGTGAGGATTCAATGAGACAATCCATGTGCAGCATTTCGTGCTGTGCCTGGTCCATGGAAAGTGCCCCCCAAACGTGAACTAGTGTTATTAACGATCTCTCCAGGCAGAGGGAAACGGGCATGCAGGCGCACAGGCGTGGAAAGGCATGGCATGTTCAAACAGTTTGATGACAAACAGTGGGTGCAGTGCTGGAATCACGTGAAGGTAGCCAAAGAAGGAAGGGACCTACCATCTAGACCATGTACGTGACCACATGCACCATGCTAAGGGGTTTGCAATTTATTCCAGCAGGCCATGGGAGGTACTGGTGTCTTTTAGGCAGGGATGTGTATTTTAGAGAGCCCACTCGGCCACAGTGTGGAGGATGGATGTGACTGGGGAGAGACTCAAGGACGTGTCATTGCACACCATTGACCCTGGTTGATGAGGATGGCACTTCAGTATCTGGGCAGGCAACATACAGAGAAGGGGAGTCTAACCTATTTTCCAACAACACCTCATTTTAGTGAGTAAGCAACTTTAGAATCATGTTAATTGTACTGTCAGGGAGGTGATACAGCAGGAGAGGGGAAAAAAACCGTAAAGAGATTGCAAAATAGAAAATCCACTGATGTGGCTCTGTAGGTGATACTGATTCAAGGACACAGAAGTGTCAAAATTTCTGAAATCCTGACACCTCCCCTCCCATCCCATGATCCACCCGCTGACCTGAGGAGGTCTATTCCTCAGCTTGTGTATTAATTAGGACTCTGCTTTGCAAGCAGCAAAAGAAACAAAACTCTGCTCAAACTGACTTAAACAGTAAAGGGAAGTGATTGACTTGCATAACTGAAAAGCCTAGAAGTAGGCTAGCTTCAGGTGAAGCTTGATCTAGTGGCTCAAAAAATGTCATCTAAGACCTGGTCTTTCTCTGTCCTGCCACCTACAATTTAGGCTTCAAACTCAGGCCTCACTTAGAGGTCCTCCAGCAGCTCCAGGCTTTCCCCTCACAATTTTAAATGGCTGCATTGGGGCCTGACTTCACATCCTTACCCTACTCTTTCCAAGCCAAGGAGGAGTCTCTCTTCTGGTAGAAGAATTCCTCTTTCCCCCAAAGCCTGCCTTTCCCCCATGCCTCCTTGCTGTTGGCACTAAGAGCTTATACACCATCCCTAAACCAATCAAAGGGGGCGGGGCTGGGATACACAGTTGCCTAAGGACCAAGCCCCTTCCACCCCAATCACTCAAACCACATGAAAGACAAAGGAGGAAGGGCAGCTTCTCAAAGGAAACTGCCCTCAAGAAGTGGGGTATGGACATGGGGCCACCATGATATCACCTCCTCCGTGTGTCCTCCTTACTTTCCATGCCCCCTCCTCTCAGACTCTGGGGCTCCCATCCTTCAAGGATAGGGGCCTCACAGTGCTGTCTTAGGTCTTCTCTCTCCCAAGCTGTCTCTTCCGCCTTCCCTGACCAACCATTTATTGATGACTACTGAATCCCCATGGCCAGTCCAGATGTCACTCCTGTGCCATGAAACCGTAGCTCCAGCTGCTTCTGGGCCTGTCCACTTGGAGGTGGCCCAGAACCCCACATGTCTAAAACCCAACTCATTCTCACTTCCCCCAGCCCCGCGGCCCCCAACCTGATTCCCTGTTTGTGTGCTTCATCTCGGGTGGCCTCTGCCTACAGCGGTTTGAAGCAGGATTTCTGTTCCCAGCCAGAGACTGAAGTCAGGCTGCAGCAATGAGAGCACTGAGTCCTGGTCACTAGACCAGTGGCCGGTGACAAGGCCCTGGCCCGTCAGCTTTGCAGAAATGAATTCCCACAAAGATGGAAAGTAGTGAAACAAGCACAGTGTTTATTAGGAGGAAAAAGAGTACGTGTGGATAGACACAAGGGGGGCGCGGCTCAGAGAGAGTCTCGGCCTCATGGTAGTTTGAGTCATTTATATGGGGCATTTCTTCTGGGTTTCCTTTGGCCAATCATCTTGCTTTGCCTGGTTCTGAGTCTGTATTTGGTATATCTCCGGGTCCTCCCATGTTTGCACACGCAAATCTTAGCCAAGATGGATTCCAGCGAAGAGGCCTATGGGTAGGTTGACATCACTTACTGTGAGGTGATGCCCCCTCCCTTTTGACCTCCAAGGAGCCTTTCTGTGCATGTGTAGTCGGGAGGGTCTCCTTGACCTTGAGAATGAGAAATATGTGGTCTCTTATCTGGGCAGGGCTTAGCTCTTCCTCCTCTTCATCTTGGAGTATCTGTCCACAGGGGACAGACTCCAGCTGTTCAGCCTGGGGCCCATCTATCTCCTGCCTCGTTCTCACCATCTCCACTGAGCTGGATCATCCCTGACTCCTTCCCTCCCTCACGCCCCAAATTTAATCAAGCGCCCGGCCATAAATCTCTCTGGACTCCACCTCCTTCTTTCTAGCCCTCCCGCCTTGCTCATGTTTGGTGCTCAGGAAGTCCTGGGTGACCACTGGTCTCTATTTTAGCCAAGGCGCCATCCCCCATGCTGCAGGACCTTCTCACTGTTCCCTCCGTCCCCTTTGTGAATGAAAAATATTGTCTACCATATCAGTAAACAAAGGATGTTGCAGCCATCAAGCCATCACATTACAGCTGCCCTGACGGTGCACCCTGAGGAGACTCAGGATGAGAAAGCACAGGATACTGGCCCCAGATAGCTGAGGTGCACATTAGAGGAATGATGTCAGTGAGCCCAGACTCTTGCATCTTCCCGTACATAGAAAAGCGCTAAATTCCTTAACTTGAGATATCTGGTTTCTCTTAATTAACAGTCATTCTTTGATGTTCTGACTACTTGGTCCCTGTTGCAAAAACCCCTATGTATCCTGGCTCGCTGCTTGCCTCTTCAGAGCCGTCCCTCAGAATTATCTGAGATGCTGTGTCCCAGGCTTAAGTCCTCAGTTTTGTCTACTGAATAAAACATAACCCTCAACTCTTACGTTGTGCATTTTTCTTTCAGTTGACACCTTGTGACTTTGTCCTGAGGGCAGGGTCTGTGTCATGGTCACTGCTGCACTGACCAGAGCCCAGGACTTAAAGATTTCCACCAAAATGTGTGGATAGAACAAATAAATGGATGAATGATAGAGAAAAAGGTGAGGGAACTCTTCTTAGGAGAAAGAGTCAACCTCCCTGTAGGCCTGGACAACAGGAGGGGATTCTGACCGACAAGCTGTGCAGCCTCCAGCGTTTGGACACCCCTTACCCATGCTCATCATGCGGAGGGTTGCCCCCCATGGGCAGGGCGTTGCAGAGAGGCCTCTGGTGAGAGGTGGCCACCCAAGCAGAGGATTCCTGAAGACCCTTCAAATCTCCAGATCCTGGGATTCCAAGAGTTCAGCTTTTCCCATCAGCTCAGTACAGTTGGTCCCAGTTACCTCTTGGAGCAGCTGTAAGTTGAATTTCTCCATTTCTTGTTCAAATTCACCAGAAAACTAGCATCTCTACAGGGGCCCTGGGAACTAAGTGTGCTTGTTTCGGTCCCACCCTAGTCACGGGTGGTGGGCATGTGGGCCAACGACACCTGGGATTTCAGCTGCTGCAGCAACGTTAAAGTTGTGTCAGGGAGGAGGCAAAATGTGCCTGCTTGGCTCTAAACAACTCACAAAGTTTATTAACCTTCTGAGACTTGGCAAAGACGGCGAGCTGGTGGCGGACACACAAATGTGGAAATAGGTATGTGGCTTCGTGACTTGGTTTTCTCTATGAGGTTGCTGTACTTTTATAGGCAGAGACTTGCTCTTACCTCTCTTGTTAAACAAGGCGTCCTTCAGCCCTCGACAGGCTTGGAAAAAAAGGTAAGGAAGGAGAAGAAAACTTGGTTTTCTTCTGTTCCTGCCTGGGCTGGTCGCTGTGCTGGGCTCTCCCAAACATTGTCTTATTTAAGCCTCATAGAAACCCCGAAAACGAACATCCTCGTCATCCTGATTTTACAGATGAAGAGACAAAGGCCCAGAGAAGACCTCTGACTTACCCAGAGGTTGAAGGATTAGGGAGTGGCAACACCGGGACATGAATGCAAATCTGTTTTCCCCACAGCTCTAGAGGCACCAGGCTGACAACACAATCATGTTTAGATCTGAGGGCCTTGGTAACCCAGGTCCTGGGGATTTATCACACTTCTTTTGACTGTCCCACAAGGAAAAGCCTGAGTAGCAAACCTTATAGAACAGCCCAGTGCTTCCTGTTTGTAAGAAAGTAATACATATTGGGTTGGCCAAAAACAAAAAGTTCGTTTGGGTTTTTCTGTAAGCTGTTATGGAAAAACCCGAACGAACATTTTGGCCAACCCAGTATATGCCATACTAGATTCTCTGTCAGATTTCTCCCTATGTGGTCCACCTTTTATTGTGCTGGGTTTGTTTTTTTTTTTAACATCTTTATTGGGGTTTAATTGCTTTACAATGTTCTGTTAGTTTCTGCTGTATAACAAAGTGAAGCAACTATACGTATACATATATCCCTATATCCCCTCCCTCTTGCGTCTGCCTCCCACCCTCCCTATCCCACTCTAGGTGGTCACAAAGCACCGAGCTGATTTCCCTGTGTTACGTGGCTGCTTCCCACTAGCTAGCTATTTTACATTTGGTAGTGTATATATGCCCATGCCACTCTCTCACTTCGTCCCAGTTTACCCTTCCCCCTCCCCATGTCCTCAAGCCTATTCTCTACGTCTGCATCTTTATTCCTGTCCTGCTCCTAGGTTCTTCAGAACCATTTTATTTTTTTAGATTCCATATATATGTGTTAGCATACGGTATTTGTTTTTCTCTTTCTGACTTACTTCACTCTGTATGACAGACTCTAGGTCCATCCACCTCACTACAAAAAATTCAATTTCATTTCTTTTTATGGCTGAGTAATATTCCATTGTATATATGTGCCACATCTTCTTTATCCAGTCATCTGTTGATGGACACTTAGGTTGCTTCCATGTCCTGGCTATTGTAAATAGTGTTTCAATGAACATTGTGGTACATGACACTTTTTGAATTATGGTTTTCTCAGGGTATATGCCCACTAGTGGGATTGCTGGGTGGTATGGTAGTTCTATTTTTAGTTTTTTAAGGAACCTCCATACTGTTCTCCATAGTGGCTGTATCAATTTACATTCCCACCAACAGTGCAAGAGGGTTCCCTTTTCTCCACACCCTCTCCTATGCTGGATTTTTTTTTTTAAGTGCAAAGAGGTACCAAGAAACAAACCAAACATGAGTTATAATCTCCTTGGTCAAATTAGCCTTTGTTGACATTAAAAAAAATTATTAACTATACTTATTTCATCATTTTATAATATATACATGTATCAAATCATCATGTTATATACCTAAAATGAATACAATGTTATATGTAAATTATATCTCAATAAAACTGGAAAATAATTTAAATTTAGAAAATTCAAACAGCAGGAAATTTAAAAAATTAAGTGCCACTCTCTTCTATTCCTCTCCTAAAGGCAATCTTTCTAACATTTCCTTGGGATTCCTTCCAGTAAAAAAGAACATATGTAATATGATATGGATGACTCAGTTTTGTTTTTCACACAAATGGGGTCGTATGATAGTCCTGCAGCTTATTCTTTTTCACCCAATAACACATTTGAGAGAATCTTTCCATTTCAGCACAAAGCCATCTACCTTCCTTTTCCTTGAACACATAGCATTCATCATATTCTTTGCTCTTTGAGAAATCTGGTTTAGGATCTTTTTCTTATCAAACTCCTTATATATTAATCAGTTCTTGGTCAACTTTATGGGTTCCAAATATGTTTTCCTTGTTTTTTACTGTTTAATTTCAAATATATGCTGGCATTTCTTGTTTCTAGAGGTAGGTCAAACGATTGCCTCACAGGGACTGCAGGGGCTGTGTTGGTTTTCTATTGCTGCAGTAACAAACCTCCACAAACTTAGTGGCTTAAAACAAATCAAATGTACTATCTTACAGTTCAGGAGGTTGGTCGTCTAAGGCGGGTTGGCGGGGCTGCATACCTCCCTGAGGCTTTGGGGGTGGTGCGGAGAATCCACTCCCTCACCTCTTCCAGCTTCCAGGGATCACCTTGGCTCATGGTCCCTTCCTCCACCTTCAAACACAGCAGTGCAGCATCTTCTTCCCTCTCTGGCCTCTGCTTCCACCCTCACATATTTTCTCTGTCTGAGCCTCCTGATTCCCTCTTATAAGGATCCCTATCCTTGCATTGGGCCTATCCAGATCATCCAGGATAATCTCCCCATCTCAAAATCTTTAATTTAATCACATATTCACAAATTCCAGGCATTAGGACAGGGAATCTGTGTGTGTGTGTGGGGTGTGTGTGAGGGGTGCATTATTCAGGGAAGAATCGGAGGAGGGGGTGGGAGGGAGGGGCAATAGTATGGCTCCAAAGAAAAAGCATAGCCATCCCTCCATCTCTGGAACTCTGGAACGCTCTACACTTCGTGTGACCTAAGCCTCATCACAGACCTCTTCTTGCAACCCCACCTAAAAGGCGACATCCTTGCTCTTCAAGGCCTGTCACATCGCCATGTGTGTTTCGTATTCGCCTCCCCGCCATAGGGCCCAGGAACAGCTTATGGAAATCAGGCACCTGTGCTAGGAAATTAACACTCCCACGTGGGTCTTCCCTCCTAACCAGGTTATAACCTCCTGGAAGCCAGGGGCCAAGACCCAGGCTTCCGTTGTTGTTGGAGTCCATTCAACATGCCTGGCACAGCACCTCATGCGATTGCAGAGAAAAGGAAGGAAGGAAGTAAAAAAGGAAGCGAGGGAAGCAGCTGCTTTGCCCAGGCCCAGCAGCTCTCCTTGCTGAGTCCTGGGCAAACCGTGCTCCCTCCCTTCTCACCTGAGCTCCCCCTGCCCTGGGGCCCAGCTTGACTCCACTTGCCCCTCAGGTGACTGGGTCTTCTCAGAGGACACTGCCCACAGGCAGGTCCTAGAGCCACGTGGGAGCAAAGACTCTGCAGGAAGATCATGCCCTATTTTCTATCTAGGAGAACGCTGGAAACGTGAGAGTGATAAAGACATTTACCATGAAGTTGAACCTCTTTGGGTGTTCTGCTGGAGCGGAAGGATGAGGGGGGCAAGGGGCAGTTTCTGACATGGGGAAGAGGTTCAGCTATTGTGTCTTGTTCAGGAACTTCATTTCAGAGGCAGGGGAATGGACTGGATGACTTCTCAATATTCTTTCCAGTCTAACATGGTCATAACCGCCATATCCCCACCCCTGCAAAGCTGCCTCAGGCCTCTTACTCTGAAACTTCCAGCCTTGAGACCTCCCTGGGCAAATGGCCATGACATTTTTTCCCTCCTGATTGTAAAAATAGCATTTATCTCTTATTACCAAAAAAAAAAAAAAAAAAGACAAATTCAGAAAAGCTTAAATAAACAGGAAGATATGCTAGCCATAATCCAGATATTCAGAGGGAACCATGGTTAGCATTTAAGCCTATTTCCTTTTGTGTAATTGTGACTCCTGTGAAAGCCTTCTTTCTGGGGTCTTCTGGGGAGAGGGTGTCAAGAGACCGACTTGCTACCTCTGCGTGTCCCCAGTGGGCGTATGCTGTGCATTACCCATGCTGCTTCAGCCCCCCGACCTGGCAGGGGCTTGGACAACCTTTCTCCGAGGTGCCCCTGGGACCTGAAGAAAGATTTCAGTTCTGCACTGAAGGAGAACAGATCTGTGGTCCTATTTGGCGGGGATGGGAGGGAAGGTGGAGTAGGCTGTTGCGTGAACTTCCCCAAGGTCTCCTACTGGGATCTCTTGCCCCGTCTCCTCTCTTCCAGTTGCCCCTCTGACTCTTCACCTCTTTCTGCTCAGAAATCCAGCTCACCCCCTTCTGGGAACGACCTCTCTCCCTCAAACAGATGAGGAATTCTTTTTTTTTTTTTTTTTTAACATCTTTATTGGAGTATAATTGTTTTACAATGGTGTGTTAGTTTCTGCTTTATAACAAGTGAATCAGTTATACATATACATATGTCCCCATATCTCTTCCCTCTTGCGTCTCCCTCCCTATCCCACCCCTCTAGGTGGTCACAAAGCACCAAGCTGATCTCCCTGTGCTACGCGGTTGCTTCCCACTAGCTATCTAGTTTACGTTTGGTAGTGTATATATGTCCATGCCACTCTCTCACTTTAAATGAGGAATTCTTGAAACGACTCCTATACCTCCTGCACTCCCAGTCTCTGGCTTTGAATGGCCATGTCTTTTTCCTATGCTGCCGGCTGCCCCTGCTCCAGCGGAGGAGAAGCAGCTTTTCTGCGGAGGTGGGGTGCAGGGGAGGAAGGGGAAGCACTGTGCTCTGGGGTACAGATGTGGGAGGCGGGGAATGGGGGGTGTCTTCCACGTAAATGGCAGCTGCTTCACCCAACAGCGCATCTAAAACAGAACCTACCTTGCTACCCCAAGAGTAATTTCTTCCAGGGGGAAAAAAAAACCCCACAACCATACAAATAATATTTGACCCACATAAGAAATTAATATTCTTCCTACTACTGTACTTGTAACTCTATTTCCTGTGAGCAAACACCCTGACCTTATTGGTGGAAAGAACATTTACCCCCTCTCTATCAAGGTTAGATGACAAGATATCCTTCATTAACTCGACAAAAAAGCATATGGCTTTAATTGCTTGGAAAGGAAATAGGGGTGGGTGTGGGGTAGCGGGGAGGGCAGGGTGAGAAGCCTCTTTTCACCCTATCACACATAGTTTTTAATGTACTTGAAATTATACAATTTTGTAGCCTGCTTTTTTTCACAATATGGTAAGCATTCTCTCAAGTTTTAAAACCCTCCCTAAACACCTTGTCTTATATAAGCCCCATTTTAAATAATTGTATAACATTCCATTGTAGAGCAGAGCACAGCCTGGGATTTTTAGGGGCAGAAAGTCAATGTTCCAGGATTATTCTTGCTAAAGTAAATCCTTATGAGGCTTAATAACTAGCTTAGGAACTGCTGAAGACTTTCCAAAGAAATTGCTAACAGGCAACAGCCTTTTTAGGTTGGGAATGAGGCTCTAAGTTATTGAACTGTGTGCAGAAAGTGTTGACGCCAGCCCTGCTGTAACACGTGAGCCAGGTCAAGAAACATACCCTAGGTGGAGCCAAGGTAAAAGCCTAAAACACAAAAACAAAAACAGATACAAAAGACACATTACCTGGGTGATTGTGTCAACAGCCATCAATCTGTCCCCAGGGAGTAGAACTGGAGACATTTCATCTCGGACACAGGCAGAAAGCTGTGTTACTGGATAGGAGTGGACAGGCCTGGGGCCAGCAAATTCCTAACTTTGAATGAACTCTGACCATCTCTGAGACTGTGTAGCTCTTGGTTCTCAACCCTGACCACATGAAGGGAAAAAAACAAAGGAAATTCTCAGGACTTATCACATTCTGATTAAAGAAAAAAATCTGATCTTTTTGCTCTGGAGAATCCTAGAGAAAGACAATGCTCTCTGTTCATGTTTTCCAGTTTCGATAACCGAGAAAGCATTTCTGGAGGCAGGAGACGGGGTGGGCTATAGGACCTCTAATTGGCTCCCACCCTCACCCACCGGAAGTTAGGAACCTATATTCCTTAGTCAGAGCTTGGCCGGAAACACTGGGATATCAATAATTTTACAGAGCATTTTATGCCCAGGTATTTTTAAAATCTTGCAAACCCTATTTTCAGGTCTCATCATCAGGGAGACTGGGTTAATAGGACAGAAATTTTGGAATGGCAAGGAACTCTGCTTCTGATTGCCTCAGGTCTTCTCGGAGGTCTCCATCAGAGTTTCATACAGATATCTGCAGGGGACCTTCCAGGGAACGGGTGGGAAGCTCATTGTCCCATTAGGACTCTCCTACTCTCTTCCCAGAGGGCCCAGCCTAAACAGAGTTGGCTTGGAACTCGGCAGGAAGCTGCAGAAGAGGAAGCCCAGCTCCATGTTACATCACAAGCAGCTTCCAGCAGCCTGCCCTAAAATAGTCCACCTCCTCCTGATACACACCCCCTACCCTCACTCAAACATCTAATCAGCCAGTCAAAGTTATCAACGCACCTCCGAAGTCTGTCTTGGGTCCACTTTCTCTTCCTCCCCAACATCAACTCCCAATGCAGGAGCAATCTCCTCTCTGGTCTACCAGCCTGCCATCTTTCTGGCTCAGTCTGTCTCATTGCCACAGCCAACATGGTCTTTCTAAGCTGAGAACTTCTCATTTGAAGATGGCGTAAAGTTAGCAATCCCCTTTTCTTTTACTGGAAATAATCTAAAACTGAAAAGGAATTGAGTCATTAAAAACTCCATTTTTAGTGAAAGTAGGAGATGCTTAAAACACAAAATAGGTAGAAGAGTTGCCTCCAAAGCAGAGGCACTCAGGGAATTCCCTGGCAGTCCAGTGGTTAGGACTCTATGCTTTCAGTGGATTCAATCCCTGGTTGGGGAACTGGGATCCTGCAAGCCAAGCACCGCAGGGAGAAAAAAAAAAAAAAAAGCAGAGGCACTCATAGGAGGAAGGTGGAGTGAGGACAATTTACTGTAAAGTCTCAGGGACAACCTGCAAAACGCTCACCACAGGGTGAGGGGCACACCTGGAGGTGCAATACAGAAAGCCCTTGTTTACAACAGCAGGAAGCAGGCACACATGCTGGTGGCATGAGTTCTGCTGGACCAGGACTAAATGAGGCATCACCCAGACAAGCCATATTTGTAGGAAGTGGTCTGTCTCTGTGGCAACAGGGGAGGAGAGACTTTGCACTGGAAAAAGCATCACCAATGGCTGGAGACAATTCAAGGCTAAGTGAGCTTTTATTAACCCTGGGTCATAAGGAAAATTTAGACCACCTGGAAGGCAACCTTGGCCACTCTCATACAGGAGGTTCATGGGCAAGGAAAAAAATAAATCACCAGCTTCAATGATGAATCATCTATACAGAGGTTTGACAAGAAAAAAGGAGGGGAAAAAAAAAAGCAACAGCAGGCAAAGGTGCATCAAAAAAACGTTGCCACGGAACATATGAAAATTCTAACCAGAAAATTAAGAAAACATAGTGAAGAGACCTCAGGGAAGAGGTCGTGAAATAATAGGAGGAAATGAATCCTGAGTTGGCAGGGCTCAGGGAAGAAGTGGAAGAAAAAAAGAGAACTGTTTAACCTTCATTCTTAAAATGAAGTCTAAAATCTGAAGGAGAAGAAATAGAAATTCAGAAGGAGAAAGCAAGAGAAATAAGGGAAGTCAGAAAATTAAATGAAAATAAAAAAAGGATTAGAGAGAAAATGATAGAAACAAAAGACAAAGAAGATCTATTTGTATGTGCATTAAATATCTCTGAAAAGACACACAAGAAATTGGTAACATGGTTTGCTTCTAGGGAGGGAAATTAGGTCGTAGGGGCCAGTGGGTGGGTGGATGGGAGGAGGGCAGGGGTGGAAGGGAGAATTCTCAGTCTTTTAACATTTTGACCTGTATGAACATGTCAGCTCTTCAAAAAAATTATCATTAAGCAATCCTCACAACCCCCCAACACACACACGCACACATTCACAAATCTGATTGTGTTACTCTCCTCATTTAAAACCCTGCCATCATTCTCACCGCTGTCAGGATAAAGAGCGTCTCAAAATGGCTTATTAATAGGGCAACAATAGAACCTACTGCCCAACAGGGCACTTCTGAGGTTGAAAGGAGGTGGGACAGATGTAACCCGAGACTAAGGTCACTTAGAAGGCGGGTCACAATGTGGCGCTTGCTGCCCGCTCTAGCCTCACCTCCCACCTTCCAGCACGTGGGCTCTCACCCCAGCCATACTCCAGACCTCCCCGCACATGCCGCTCCCTCTGCGGTAGTGTCTCTCCTGCAATCCTCCACACTGTCTCAGGGAGGGATGTGTGGAGATCAAAATTAGGAACTTGCTGCCCTCAGGCTATCCCCCCCTGCCCAGGAATCAGGAATTGGGCTCTAGCGTACGGCTGCCTGCCTGTGTCCAAGATGAAATGTCTTCGGATCTCCACCCAGGGACAGTCTGATAGCTAGCGCGGGGACGGTGTCTTTTGCATCTGGTTTTATACTTTTACTTTGGCTTCTCCTTGCCTCTACTTCCTGTGCAGAGCCAAGTCTGCAAGGGGACCCCTCCTGTACCATTTCGCCGTGCCTGGCCTCAATACCTTCTGCACACAGCTGTGACAATCTGGAACAACATTTCCAATCTCCCAGCACAAGCCACTCTCTATTAGCAATTTCTCTGGAAATTGTGTCATTCCCAGTGTGTAATTTCTATTAGTAACTTCATTTTGAAATCCCATCAAGTTACCAGGTGCTATCCCAGCATCCCAATAGGCAAACACCCTAACGGCTCCCCCTTTAAAAGAAAAGAAAAGATTGTCCTCCTTCAGCTCAAAATTTCCCAAATCGTTACATCCCTACATGTGGACTCAGGAGAATTGAAGAGGGAGAAGAGAAGATTAGGGTCCTAGGACACCTGGGCACGAGGAGCACGGCTCTCCTCTTTTCCTGTGACTGGCCTCTGAAGCCCCTCCTGCTCAAAGAAGTTGAAGGGAAGACCCCCAACTGCCTCACCTGGAGCTGTGTGACCCCTGTGAGCCTCAGCTCTCCATCCGTCAGTATCATCGTGAGGATCGGAGGCGACATAACTGAAGCCACACGTCCCGCACATTGCACATAGTAGGCAGCTGTGATGGCTCTTCCCTCCCTTCTGCCTTCTGGTGTTTCTTGTCTAGAGAACTTGATTGTGTTGGGACTTTTCTACAGCATTGCTCAATGAGCCGGAAATGGCGGCCCTGCTGATTGGGAGGCCGGTTTGCTGGGAACAGAGTGGTAGTGTTGACATTTGCGGAAAGCTTTCTTGCTAAACTTTAAACACTTTGCAGATCTAATCCTGCTGGCATTGCCTGCTAGTGATATTTCTATGGCTATGACGGACACGCTGAGTTCAATCAGACACCTGGGCAGAGGGCAGGATAATTGGTTTCCTTTAGGGTTCCAGCAAAGTTAGGTGGACACCAAGTCCATTTTAGCATGAGGAAACTTAACATATATTGACCGTTATCTGTCTGGCACATGGGAGGAGTTCAGTAAACATTGACAAGCTGAATAATGTGAAGCAATAAATGAATTAATTGCACAGGCCAGAATAAACTATGCAGTTTTACTTTGTACTGTATGTTTTGCTAGGTATGAATAGCTAATTTCAAATGTTTATATATTTATTTGGGCACAGTGGTGTGTCAGGCCCTGCCCTAGGTTCTGGGGACATAACTTAAAGCAAAACCAAGTCTCTCTGCCTTCTGAGACCTCTCAGTGCAGAGAGGGTGACAGAGAAGAAATGCGAGTATTACCTATAATAGTCTTCTGGGGCTGCCATAACAAAATACCATAGACTGGGCAAGTTGAACAACAGACACTTATTTTCCCATAGTTATGGAAGCTGAAAGTCCAAGATCAAGGTTCAGCCAATTTGGTTTCTAGTGAGCACTCTCTTCCTGGCTTGCAGATGGCTGCCTTGTCGCTATGTCCTCCTCGTTATGGCCTTTCCTCAATGTGTGCAAAAGAGAGAGTTCTCTGATGTCTCAACATCAATCCTCCTCAAACTCTTACAAAAATTTGAGGAGAAGGGAATACTTCCAAACTCATTCTATGAGGCCAGGGTTACCCTGAAACCAAAGCCACGTAAGGACACCACAAGAAATGAAAACTATAGATCAATATCCCTGATGAATATAGGAACAAAAAGTCTCAACAAAGTAGCAGCAAACTGAATTCAAGAACACTTAAGAAGGATTATACACCACGACCAAGTGGGATTTATACCTTGTATGCAAGGATGGTTCAACATATGCAAATCAATAAATGCAGTACATATTAACAAAATGAAAGATAAAAATCACATGATCATCTCAATAGATGCAGAAAAACCATTTGACAAAATACAACATCGTTTCATGATAAAAACCCTTAGCAGATTGGGTATAGAAGGAACATACCTAAACATGATAAACGTCATGTATAACAAATGCACAGCTAACATTATACTCAATGGAGAAAGATTGAAAGCTTTTCTTTTAAGATCAGAAATAAGACAAGGATTTCCACTCTCACCATTTTTATTCAATATAGTATTGGAAGCCCTAGTTAGAGTAATTAGGCAAGACAAAGAAATAATAGGCATCCAAATTGGGGAAGAGTAAGTAAAACTTATTCTTCCTGTATATAGAAATGCAGGTGATATGATCCTGTATATAGAACACCCCAAAGACTCTACCAAAAAACTGTTGGAACTAATCAGTGATGTCAGTAAAGTTGCAGGATACAATATCAACATACAGAAATTAGTTGCATTTCTATACACTAAGGAAAAAACATATGAAAAAGAAATAAAAATATCCCATTCACAACAGCATCAAAACAATAAAATGCTTAGGAATAAATTTAACCAAGGAAGTGAAAGATCTGTACAACAAAAACTATAAGACTTCTGAAAGAAATCAAACAAGACAAAACAAATGGAAAAATATCTGTGCTCATGGATCAGAAGAATTAATATTGCTAAAATGTCTGTAATACTCAAGACCATCTATAGATTCAATGCAATCACCATCAAAACATCAATAGTATTCTTCACAGAAATAGAAAAAAAATCCTAAAATTTATATGGAACCACAGAAGACCCCCCAAATAGCCAAAGTAATCCTGAGGAAAAAGAACAAAGCTGGAGGTGTCACACACTTCCTGATTTCAAACTGTACTACAAAGCTACAGTAATAAAAACAGTACGGTACTGGCACAAAAATAGACGCATAGACCAAGAACAGAATAAAGAGCCCAGAATTAACCCCAGCTTATACTGTCAACTTATATTCAACAAGAGAGCCAAGAGCACTCAATGTGGAAAAGATAGTTTCTTCAATAAATGGTGTTGGGAAAAACTGGATAAACACGTGTAGAGGAATGAAATTGGATTCCTATCTTACACCACTCACAAAAACAAACTCAAAATGGATTAAAGACCTACATGTAAGACCTGATACTATAAAACTCTTAGAGGAAAACATAAGCAGAACACTTTTTGACATAAATTGCAGCAATATCTTTACTCTCCTAGAGTAATGGAAAAAACAACAAAAATAAACAAATGCGGCCTAATTAAACTGAAAAGCTTTTGCACATCAAAGGAAACCATAAACAAAATGAAAAGACAACCCACAGAATGGGGGGAAATATTTGCAAATGATGCGACCAACAAGGGCTTAATTTCCAAAATATAAAAACAGCTCATACAACTCAACAACAAAAAACAAACCAATCAAAAAATGGGCAGGGCGCATTTCCTGGTGGAAATTAGGGTTAGGGTTAGGGTGATTGGCAGGCGGGCTCTCAATCACTGCACCACCACTTCCCTGGTGGCGCAGTGATTGAGAGCCCGCCTGCCAATGCAGGGGACGTGGGTTCGAGCCCTGGTCCGGGAAGATCCCACATGCCGCGGAGAAGCTGGGCCCATGCACCACAGCTGCTGAGCCTGCACTCTGAAGCCTGCGAGCCACAACTACTGAGCCCACGTGCCACAACTACAGAAGCCCGCGTGCCTAGAGCCCGTGCTCTGCAACAAGAGAAGCCACCGCAATGAGAAGCCCACGCACCACAACGAAGAGTAGCTCCCGCTTGCTGCAACTAGAGAAAGCCCGCGAGCAGCAATGAAGACCCAGTGCAGCCAAAAATAAATAAATAAAATAAATAAATTTATTTTTAAAAAAAATGGGCAGAAGGCATAAATACGTCTCCAAAGAAGGCATACAAATGGCCAAGAGGCACGTGAAAAGATTCTTAACATTGCTAGTTATTAGAGAAATGCAAATCAAAATTACAATGAGATATCACCTTGCACTGGTCAGAATAGCCCTCAGTCTACAAACAGTAAATGCTGGAGAGGGTGTGGAGAAAAGGGAACCCTCCTACACTGTTGGTGGGAATGTTAATTGGTACAGCCACTATGGAGAACAGTATGGAGGTTCCTTAAAAAAACTAAAAATAGAGCTACCATAGGATGCAGCAATCCCATGCCTGGGCATATATCCAGAGAAAACCATGGTTTGATAGGATACATGCACCCAATGTTCATTGCAGTGCTGTTTACAATAGCCAAGACATGGAAGCAACCTAAATGTCCATTGACAGGTGAATGGATAAAGAAGATGTGGTACATACATAAAATGGAATATTACTCAGCCATTAAAAAGAATGAAATAATGCCATTTGCAGCAACATGGATGGACCTAGAAATTGGCATACTAAGTGAAGTAAGTCAGACAGAGAAAGACAAATATCATATGATAGCACTTACATGGGAAATCAAAAAAAAAATGATACAAGTGAACCTATTTACAAAACAGAAACAGACTCAGACCCACAGACTCCAAAAACAAACATATGGTTACCAAAGGTTAACCAAAGGGAAAGATAAATTGGGAGTTTGGGATTGACATATACACACTACAATATTTAAAACAGATTACCAACAAGGACCTACTGTACAGCACAGGGAACTCTGCTCACTATTCTGTAATAACCTAAATGGGAAAAGAATTTGAAAAAGAACAGATACATGTATATGTATCACTGAATCACTTTGCTGTACAGCTGAAACTAACATGACATTGTTAATCAACTATACTCCACCCAAGCACCCGGGACGGGGGACGGCACCCTTACCGGGCTGATTTAAGGGGACTGATTGAATCAAAGGCAATCATGTGATTTAAGGGAGCTTATTGTTTTAAGGGTGGTCAGGAGATTAAGAAGGACCATTGATTTAATGGGGTACAGGAGAATTAAGAAGGCAGAATGGGGACTTCCCTGGTGGCTCAGTGGTTAAGAATCTCCCTGCCAATGCAGGGGACACGGGTTGGAGCCCTGGTCTGGGAAGATCCCACATGCCGTGGAGCAACTAAGCCCACGAGCCACAACTACTGAGCCCACATGCCACAACTACTGAAGCCTATGCGCCTAGAGCCCATGCTCCACAACAAGAGAAGCCACTGCAATGAGAAGCCTGCGTACCACGAGGAAGAGTAGCCCCCCACCCCCGCCACAACCAGAAGAAAGCCCGCGTGCAGCAACAGAGACCCAATGCAGCCAAAAAAAAAAACGAAGGTAGAATGACTTAATGGGTGTCTGGAGAGTTAAGAAGGCAGATTGATTTAATGGGGGTCAGGAAAAGTAAGGGGCTTGATTGGTATAATGGGTGTCAGGAGATTTAAGAAGGATGATTGATTTAATGGGGGTCAGGATATTTAACAGGGCTGATTTAATCAAGGGGAGTCATGTGATTTAGGGGGCCAGTTTAATATATGGGTGTCACGTGATACAAGCATGCTGATTGAATCAATGGGGAGTCACCTGATTTACGGGGACTGATTTAACAATAGGAGTCACATGATCCAAGGGGCTGATTGAATCAGCCCAGGCACCCTCCCAAGGAGGACAGCACCTATGTACACAACTGTGTGTATAATATGTGTCCACAAAGGAACTGTGGGTACTCAATGCATATATACAACTGTGTATATACTAAGTGTCCACAAAAGGCACTTTGGGTACACAATGCATATACACAACTGTGTACATACTATGTTTCCACAAAGGAATTTTGGATACACAATACATATACACAACTGTGTACCACAGGGAGTGCATCTGGGGCCTCCAAGCACCCTCCCTGACCTCTCATCATAGACATTTCTGGTATTTCTAACTTTTTTTTGCTGTTACAAGCAAGGAAACAATGTCTATTGTATTAGTTATTTACTGCTGCCTAACACATTACCCCAAAACTTTGTGGGTTAAAACTATAATAAATATTTAATATGGCTCACAGTTTTTGCCAGACAGGAATTTGGGCGCTGCTTGGCTGGATGGCTTCCGGCTCAGTGTTTTTCATTGGGTTGCAGTCAGAAGGTTGGCTAGGGCTACAGTCACTGAGGTTTGACTAGGCTGGAGGGTGTACTCGCTCCAGGGCTGGCAAGCGGATGATAGCTGATGGTGCAGAGCCCTAGTTCCTAGTTCCCCATGAAGCCCTCTCCATGAGGCTGATTGAGTGTCCTCACAACATGGTGGCAGGTTTCCCCCAGAGTGAGTTATTCAAGAGGGAGCAAGCAGAAGCAACAATGCCCTTTAGGACCTAGCCTCAGAAGTCACACACTGTTACCTCTGCCACATTCTGTTCATCAGAAGTGAGTCACCAAGTCCAGCCCTTTTGAAGGGAGGAGTGTCAAAGAGTTTGCAAACATATTTGAAAGCCCTCAGTCCTATCCTTATACATAATCTTTATGTACTTGTGTGAATATTTCCTTAGAACAGATTTTTTTGAACTAGAATTGCCAGATCAGGTGATACGTAGACTTTTAATTTGGGTAATTCCTGTATGTGTCAAAACTGCTTATTTTCCCCCAGTAAATATTTTCTCGCTTCTTCCTTTAGCAATGAATCTCCTGAGTTTTAGCTGGGCACAGCTTGAGAATGGATTTCCCAGGCTCCCTTGCTGCATGGGGACAGGTAACTAAGTTCTGGCCAATGGGAAGTATTGTGTGAAATTTCTGGGTCACGCTCTTAAAAGAAGCTGCTGGCCTGCTTCCTCTTTCTCCATGGAGAAGGCTGTTTGGAGATCAGAGGTGGTGGCAGTGAGAACCAGCTTCCACCAGGTGATGAAGACAGTACTTTTGGGGATGGTGGGGTGATGTATAGAAAGAACCTGGGCGTCTGGATAACCCCATGCAGCGAAGCCACCCTTCTTCTCAGGACTTCCTACCAGCTTAGATTTTTGAGAGAAAAATAAAACTTCTGTCTTGTTTAAGCCACTGTTGTTTACTGATGATTTGCCTTCTAAAAAGGCCTCACCAACAGTATATGAGTATCCATTCCCCCATCCTTGCCCACACACAGTATTATCAATCTTTAAAAATTTACCAATCTGATGGACTCCCCCCTTTTCTTACGACTTTATCAGCTCCCTCCTTTGCTGCTGGACCCAATGCTAGAAACAAGAGGAGGCGTACTGATCAGACAACCCATCACAATCTGGGTTAACAGAAAACACAAAGATACAATGTTGCTCTCCTCATACAACTCTAAAAGTACACATCCATCACCAAAAAAGTCTCCGCGGAGATGCTGTGCCTGCCCTCAAAGGCATTACAGCCGAACTGGGGAGAGGAAGCACCCGGAAAGAGACAACTAGCTGTGCCAAGTGGAAGGGTCTGGCTGTCCAGTTATCGGGGCTGACCCAGGGACCTCGGGGAGGGAGCTATGATGGAGGACATTAGCCTCCCCCACCCCCGGGCCGTGGTTCACGAATTTCTCATGCTACTCTGGCCAGAAGTGGGGAGGAGGGAGTGGGTTACCTGGGGGAAAGTTACGGCAAATGGCGAAGAGCATGGGCTCTGGATTTAGAGTGCCTGCATCACGTCCCATGCCTGGCCCTTCACTCTGTGGATAGGGACGCACTGAGTGCCTCCTGAGAGCCAGGCACTGTCGGCGGTGCTGGGAGTCCCATGAGAAACTCCGCCGTATCCAGAGCTTACCTTTAGAGTGCTGAGATGGACAAGCCAGGCTGGGCCACGGATCCCTCGCCTGCAGAGTGAGAGGGCTGCTGGGAAGACGGAAGGAAATAACACGTGTGTGAGATTGTGCCCACGGCACCTGCGTAGCAAAGGCTCGGTACGGGCAGCTGCTACAATTAAGAAAAGCCGTGAGAGATCATATGATATCACTTATATGTCGAATCTAAAAAAATTATACAAATGAACTTATTTACAAAACAGAAATAGACTCACAGACATAGCAAACAAACTTATGGTTACCAAAGGGGGAATCAGGGGGAGGGATAAATTAGGAGTTTGGGATTAATATATACACACTATTATATATAAAATAGATAACCAGCAAGGACCTACTGTATAGCACAGGGAACTATACTCAATATTTTGTAATAACCTATAAGGGAAAAGAATCTGCAAAAGAATATATATGTATATCTATACATATATATATCTGAATCACTTTGCTGTACCCCTGAAGCTAACACAACATTGTAAATCAACTATACTTCAATTTTTTTTAAAAGCCATGAAGGAGAGAACCCTTCCATGAAGTCTCCAGGACCCCCAAATTTCCTCTCTGTGACCTTTCGTTCCCTCACTGGTGACTCCCGTAAACTTTGCATTAATGCCCATCCCCGCCTAGGAAAAAAACCCAAAAAAACAACAGCCCTGCTTTCATAAAAGATCTTTCTCACTGAGAAATAGTTGGTGTGGTTTTATGCACTGATCCTGTTACATTTACACTTCAGTGGGGGACATCCTGTGTTTGATTAAACCAGAGGAATGAAAGTCTAATTATGAAAGTTTTGGCATCAGTCAAGCTAAATGGGGACACCTGGCCCAATTGGAGGTGCTTCACTGATGCTGTTGAAATCATAACTTTTAGGAGATGGCCCCGACCTCCTCTCCTCTCCTCTCCTCCCCTCCTCTCTCTTCTGCTCCCCTCTCTCCTTCTCTCCTCTGTCTCCTGTCTTTTTCTTGCCTAAATGGCCATCTGAGTCTCTGATGATTCAGTGTGATTGCGTTTCCATAGGCAGGTGTGTGTCTTGTTTAGTCACGTTAAAAATAAATCACTTGGCCACACACACAGTCAATCTGTTACTTTTCTCTGCTTTCCAGGGACAGACTGCTCAAAAAGCACGGGACTGTTGGGTGAAATGCGAGTGGGGAAAGGAGTGAGGTGGAGTGGACAGAGCCCTTCCGAGCCGGCCATCCGACTTCACATCTAATCAGAGAGTGAATCAGTTATGCCTGCAATTATGCCAACAACTCAGCATCGTGGCTGCAGCTGGGGACCCATGATGGCGAGCTGTGGAAGAAATAGGTTTGGGGTGGAGAGGTGGCACTCACATGTTACTGAAAACATACTGTGTGCCAGCCCCTGCGTTTACTTGACAACTACTATGTACCAGGCTCTGTGCTTGCTTTTGCATCTGTTTTCTTCCAAGGGGGGGATCAGGATCCTGGTTGAGGGACCCTGGCCAATTTCACCTTTCAGGGTCTTGCTTCTGCAGACTAGAAGCATTACATCATTCTCTAATGATTCTGTTTGGTATGATGGAAGGGTCTTGGGGTTAGACAGGCGTAGCTCCACCACTGTGACCAGATGACCTAACACTTCTGAGCCTCAGTTTCTTCATCTCTAAAATGGGGTTGAAGATCAGGATCGAATGAAATAATATATTTAAGA
This sequence comes from Balaenoptera borealis, assembly GCF_965194805.1. Lineage (NCBI taxonomy): Eukaryota > Metazoa > Chordata > Mammalia > Artiodactyla > Balaenopteridae > Balaenoptera > Balaenoptera borealis. Next base: position 117,007,828 of record NC_138866.1, on the reverse strand, counting down.
CACCTCATAAATAGGCAGCTAAAAATGATAGTGTTTAATCTCTCCTTCATAACATACAACTTCACCCTCTTAGAGATTTTTATCTTTACAGGTTAGGATGGCAATGTTCCCAGAGCTCGGTGTGTGTGCGTGTGTTTCTTATTCTTGATAAAAAGACAGTCTGAGGGAGAGAGAGCTGAGTCTTTTGTAGCAATCTTGGTGCTTTAGAAAACCAGAACCCCGCCTCGATGAAATGCCATTGGGCATTCCGTCAGCAGGCAGAGTGTAGAAGACACCTCCCGGTGAACCAGGCCTCCCCATGGTCACGCCCTGTGTGGTGTCCTTCCACATTGGATCTGGGCTGGTCTGTGACTTGCTTTGAACAATAAAATATGGTGGAAGTGACACTGGGCCTAAGCCTTAAGAAGCACTGGAAGCTTCCACCTTTGTGCTCTGGGGGAGGCCTTGAGCCAATGTATAAGAAATTTGGTCTCTCTCTACTGTAGAGATGTTAGGCCAAACAAACCAAAATGCTGCAATTTGGAGCAGAGAAAGGTTTATTGCAGGGCCATGCAAGGAGATGCGTGGCTCATGCTCCGGGCAGCTCAGGCCCCCAAAAACCCCAAGCTCCCAAAAGAGGCTCCCCTAAGGGGTTCCGGCAAAGCATTTTTAAAGGCCAGGTGAGGGAGGGGCGTTGCAAGGTATGTGATCAGCTCATGCACAATTCTCTGATTGGTTGATGGTGAGGTAACAGGGCGCTGTCACAGGGGTTAACATTATCAATCCTTAGGTTCCAGGAGGCCTGGGCCATCAAGTAGTTAACATTTTCCATTTAGTGGGCGTTCTTCACATCTGTAAAACAACTCAGGAAATGTACATTCAATACTGTTATCTAGGTACTGAAGTACCTGGAGAGGAGCTAAAGCAGAGGATATGGGGGAAGGCCTGTCCCGGGAAGGCCCCATTGGGTCCTGCTCCATTACAGAGACAGTATAGAGAGAGCTGGTGGAAAAGGAGAGACCCTGAGAATCTATGGGAGGAGAGAAAGAAAGAGAGGAAGAGAGAGAGAGAGAGAGAGAGAGAGGCCCAGCGGTCCCAACTGAGGCCAGCCTTCCAGCCACCCCTCTGTCAACTGAAAAAATATGCACAACATAAAAGTTGAGAGTTATGTTTTACTTGGAGGAAATTTTTAGGACTTCGAGCCACATAGGCGGCATCTGAAATAACCCTGAGAGAACTGCTCCGAGGAGGTGAGGGGGGAGCCAGGTTATATAGGAGTTTGCCAACAAAAGGCAGGTAGTCTGAATATCAAAAGATTATTGTTAATTAAAGAAAACCAGATATCTCAAGGTAAGAAATTTAGCACTTTTCTATGCATGGGAAGATGCAAGAGTCTGGGCTCGTGGAAATCATTCCTTTGATATGCACCTCAGCTATCTGGGGCCAGTGTCCTGTGTTTTCATATCCTGAGTTTCCTCAAGGCTCACCGTGGGGAGTGACTGCAGTTTGATGGCTGCTAGATGGCAGGTATTCTTTGTTTCCTTCCTGAGTTCCCTCAGGGCTCACAAGCTCATGCAATCTCTGATGACTGTAACATCCTTTCTTTACTGATGTGGCAGGCAACATTCCATTTCTCACCTCCAAGGCACCAGCCACGTGAGTGACCCATCTTGGATGCCCCAGCCCAGTCCAGCCCCCAGATGGCTGCAGTCCCAGCCGATATCATAGGCAACGGAACTACCCTGCGATCCCAATCAACCTACAAACTCATGAGACAATAAAATGGTTGTCTAAGCCATTAACTTTTGGAGCAGTGAATCACACAGCAATAGATGATTGAAGCAATCAGCGATATTTTTGAACCTTCACTCTGTACTACACCACGGTGTCTCACTGTGAGAGATACGGAGAAACCACCCTCAGGAACTTAGTTTGGGCAAGAAGATGGCACATAGGCGAGTATAAAGACTGTGGAAGCAGCAACGTCACCAGAGCTAATTGGTTGGTAATTAGCAGGTTAATGGCTCACATCGGGGATAATGCAAGGCTGGAGCCATGGGGCAGGAAATGACTTTAAAGTCTCCCCCCACTTTGCTTCCCTCCACTCTAATGTTTGGTGGGGCTTTGAGGTCTCCTGCCTGGGAAGGGCTGGGTCCTGTCTGCCTCCTCAGCTCTGGGGGTCAGGACAAGGCCAGAAGGTGATGTGTAGCACCAAGACACTGACTCACAAAAAAATGAGTGACTGCCCTTCCCTTGAAGAAAAGGAGGGGTGCAAGTGCAGGTTGGAGGGGGGGAGAGGGGTAAGTGGTCCCCACTCTAGGCAGAGAAAGGTTGAGGGCCAGGGAGGCAGCTGGCTCATCACAGCATCTTTTTTCAAATTTTAGGGTGCCACCTGAGATTGTGGGTCCACCCAGCCTACTCCATTGATAATCTTAGCATACACAGATTTTTACAGATACTGAACCAGTTAGGACTATGTTTAGTTGTAAGTTACACAACTCCTAACAGTGGCCTATAAAAATAAAGACATTCCCTCAATCCACAGAGAACTATTGAGAGGTGACCTCACGCCCAGCACTGTTCTAGGAGTTGGGGACACAGCAGGGGAAAGCAAACTTCCTGTCCTAGAGCAAGAAGGCAGTGGGTGAGGGCAGAGGCTCGACACTGCTTGGAGTGCCCAGGGCTCTCTACCTTTGTCCTCCATTCACCCTGTGTATTGCTTTCTGCCTCCGGTCATAGGACCCCTCGGATGTCCAGGAATCTCGGCCAAGACAGGAAGCAGGAGAGAGAGGGGGCACCAGCCTCTCCTGTTCCTTTTATCAGGAAAATGAAAACTTTCCCCAAACCCCCAGCAGATTCTCATCATCACTGGGGAGAACAGGCACACGGCTACATGAGTCCTCAGGACTAATTAATCTGGTCATTATTTTCACCTGGGCTTGCCCAGCACAACATCAGGGGTCAGTCTGCAGAGAAGAGGGAAGGATGTCGGGGTCAGGTTGTCTTGTTCCTTGCTGTTCACAGGGCGAGGCCCTGACAAAGGGACAAATATCCTATTGCAAATCTTAAGTAAATAGTAAAACCATTAAAAATGACATTGGATGCAATCCAAGATCAGGCAAAAAGTCTTTATTTACTGCTGTTTACTAAGCTCTTTTCCAAGTGCTCTGTAGGAAATGGGAGGGGTGGGAGAGAAAGGATCCAGCCTCAGGGAGCTTTCAGGCTAGCTGGAGATGACAACCACACAGACGAAACAACCTGGGACCACAAGAGAGTGAAAAGGCTTTGGTTGGATCTGAATGCACAGTATCGAATAGAGGCACAAGTAAATGCTGTCACGGTAGGAAGCACGATCACTGCCTGCCCTGCCCACACCCCTTCTGGGGAACCTGTCACAGCTCCTAATCGTGTAGTCCTATGATGTCCAGGCCCTTCCCCAACCCCAGCCATGGCTGATGGGACCAGACGTGGACCCTGAGCCCAAGGCAGCCAATCCACTGCCTGGCAGCAGGGACATGTGAGCTGAGCCACTCAGATGTTCCCTCTTGAGAATCTGAAGTAAGAGATGCAGAGATTACTGCCCAGGGTGAGAAGTCCTGACACCCAGCAGGACGTGTCAAGAGACCACAAAGGACCTCAAGAAAGGAAGGGCAGGGACTTCCCTGGCGGTCCAGTGGTTAAGACTTCACCTTCCGGGGGCTTCCCTGGTGGCGCAGTGGTTGAGAATCTGCCTGCTAATGCAGGGGACACGGGTTCGAGCCCTGGTCTGGGAAGATCCCACATGCCGCGGAGCAACTGGGCCCGTGAGCCACAACTGCTGAGCCTGCGCGTCTGGAGCCTGTGCCCCGCAACAGGAGGGGCTGCGATAGTGAGAGGCCCGCGCACCGCCATGAAGAGTGGCCCCCGCTTGCCGCAACTAGAGAAAGCCCTCGCATGAAACGAAGACCCAACACAGCTAAAAACATAAATAAATAAATAAAGTAGCTATTAATTAAAAAAAAAAAAAAAAAAAGACTTCACCTTCCAATGCAGTGGGTGTGGGTTTGATCCCTGGTCGGGGAGCTAAGATCCCACATGCCTCGTGACCAAAACATAAAACAGAAGCAATATTGTAACAAATTCAATAAAGACTTTTAAAAAATGGTTCACGTCAAAAAAAGTTAAAAAAAAAAAAAAAGGAAAGGGCAGCCTCACTCCTGACTTGGGTCCATCCTGACCATCAACATTCCTTTTACTAGGGCTGCTTTGAACAGGTTTTGCTTCTCGGCTTGAATGGTACGGTGTGGGAAGGCTTTGTCCTCACCCCTCATCCCTGCCTCCCCCTCTTACCCGTTCCCCAATCCATCCCCCGCCTCTGCCTTAGTCCAGGTGCCCTTCCACCAGGTGCTCCCCCTGCATTTGCTCTCCCCTTCATTTCACTGTCCACACTGTGGACAGTGGTCTTTCCAACATGACCCTGCCATGCCCTTGCTTTACATCTTTAGCCCCTCATAGCTCAGCCTCCAGGCCTGTCTCCACCGGGCACTCCCTCCCTGGCTAGGTTCCTGACCTGCCCTCCAGCCACCCTGAGATTAGACAGTCACACCTCTGTGCCTTTGCACATGCCCAGACTTGTGCGTACAAATAAACCCTCCACCCCTGCTTCCCATGTCTCCTCCAAGGTCAAGGTCAGGGGACATCTCACCCCCACCCTGACCTTGATTCCCCTCTCCTTTGGCCATGACAGCAGTTCATGAGACCCTGTGCAGGCATCTACTTCATTGTGTTAGCACCACACTTTGTGTCCTTGTCACCTGGCACTGTGCTTGTGGGGTGGATGAATGAATGAATGAATGAATGAGTGAGTGATTCTCTAATAATAAACCTCAGCCGACTTGATAGGATTTTGTTGGGAGATTTGGGTGTGAGGAGGGGGCTTTCCTTCCTGGGAGATCAGCCTTGGTCTAGCCTGGACGAGGGAGTCGGGTTGTTTCTTGAGGCCCTCCTGCCTCCTGCCCTTAAAGACCACCCCACCTGCCTGCTCCCCTGGTGATACGGGGACAGCCTCACTGAAACTGGCCTTCTTGACCTCAACACTGAACAGAAATTCCCCAGGAGCACTTCTCTGTTTTCCTCTTCTGGAGAAGAGGCACACAGACAGAGCCCAAGAGCAGAGTGCGACGAAGCACTCAGATCTGAGAAACAGGCAGGAGATGTCAGAAGCAATCAGGGGAGAAAAGAACCTACATTATCCCCTGAGTTCACAATGCAGCCCTAACAAGCTGGAGCGCCTGTGATTTGATCTTCCCATCTTTCCCGTGTCTCCTGCAGCCCAGGATTAGCCAGTTTGGGAAAGGATGCAGTGATGTCTACACAGCTAGCCAGGGCTTCCCCGGGGACGTGTCAGGGCGATGTGTGGGGACTCCTGGGAGCCGGGTGGTCCTTCCTGGGAGGGGAGAGCATTTATCAGGCCCCCACATATGTCTGGTCATAAAGGACCTGAAGACGAAGGGCTGCAGACCCCTTCTGATGGCAGAGGGGCAACTTGGAAGAGAGTCCTCACTGGGACCCGACCACACTGGCCCCCCGATCTCAGACTGCAGCCTCCTGAACTGTGAGAAGTAAATCCTGTTGTTTATGAGCCCCCCATTCTATGGTATCATGCTATAGTAGTCCCAACGGACTAAGACAGAAATAACCAGCATCTGTTAAAACTTACTACCTGCCGAGCACTGTCTTAAGCACCTCGTGCACATTTATTTATTTAATCATGTTACCATTTCTCTATCTAATAGGTACCATTATTCTTGGTGTTCCCATTTTACAGATGAGGAAACCGAGAGCAGGGACTTTGACTCTTTTGTCCACCGTTCAACTCCAGCACCCAGAACGGCAGGAATTCAACAAACTCATCCACTAAACAGCACCAAAATGCGCTCTAATGTGGAGCCTGGGGGCCAACAATCTCCCAGATGATGAGGTAGTGGGACCTTGGAGATGCACGGAGGCTCTGATGCCATTCAAGAGGCTCTGCCCCTCCCTCCTGCCCTCTTTCCTTCTAAACTTATTTTTCAAGGGCTTCCTATATGTAGAACATGTGCACAGAGAGGAATCAGATTTCCCTTCTGCCCCCAAGTGGGTTATAATTACAGTGTAATAAGCAGCAATAACCTACGCAGAAAAATTCCAGTAAAGTAATAAAAAACACAAAGAGAAGCAAACAATGTGCTGTAACAAGTTTGTCATCCATCCATCCATCCATCCATCCATCCATCCATCCATCCATCCATCCATTCACTTATCCAAGGAGCATGCATTGAGCTAAGCCCTGGGATGCAGGGATGAATGTGATGTAGGTCCCCCTTCTGGTGGGTGAGGTCGTGGCTGCCTCCCTCAGGGAAGCAAAGGCTTGGGGAGAGCAGCTGAGGAGAGCAGGCTCCAGGCTTGAGGTCTGCCCCCTCCATCTATCTCTGCTCTGCTCCAAGGGGCGCTTTCCCCAGAGCTGGCCCAGCCCAGAGTGCAGGCTCCAGGGCTGTGGCCTGTCGAGAAAAGCAGGTCAGTAAGACTTGTCCCCAGGCTTCGGGCTGACTGTCCCCTTTCAGTGTCCCTCTGGCCTCCCTCCCTCCCTCCCGTGGTGCCTGGCAGAGGGCTTCAGGCTCCCGGCTGGGCCACTCACTCATGCACTGAGCCATCCACACGCAGCGCGGCCATCTCTCCCCGCCGGCCCCCAGAGCTCTGCGGGGTGATTGATGGGGCTACTCTGCTCCTGGTCCCAGAGAGCTCCTTTGAATAATAACTTGGCAAAATTACTCTCTCTCTCTCTCTCTCTCTCTCTTTTTTTTTTTTCTTTCCCTATTTCTGATTCATCGGCTCTAAGTCATTCATCTCTTTTGAGTTAGAGGAAGAAAGAAGAATGAGGAAGAGAAGGACGTGTCCCAGAGGCACAAGGGACCCTGAGCCCCACCTCCTCATTCTACAGGGGGAGCTGGAGGTGGAGCCCACCTCTGCCGTTAGGATTTCTATATTAATCCTGACCTCCGCTTGTAGAAGAGAAGCAAGTGTGGGAGGGATGGGAGGTGGGGGAGGCAGGGATCTTTCTAGGGCCCCTGAAGTTGCACCTTGAAGGCAGCTGCCCACTCTATCCACATGTAAGGCTGGTCCAGTCTGCCTGCAGGGATATTGCAGTTTGCTCATCCTTGAGGGGGCACAGGCAGAGCAGGTAGGGAAAGGAAGGAGACACGGGGGTTCGTTCAAGTGAGTTATGTCAGCTCACCAACACCAACGCTCGATCACCTACTAGGTGCTAGGCACGGGTGTGATGCAAAGATGCATAAACCCTGTTCCTGCTCTCAAGGAGTTCACAGACATGCATAGGTGAAGCCAAGGCCCGCGACAGATGCTCTCGTGGAAGTAGGTCCCATGCAATCACACAGAGGAGGCTATTCTTCTGCGCTGAGAGGGACCAGCAAGGAAGTCTTCACAGATGAGCTGATAAAGTGTTCTGGGATCTCAATCTGAAGGCGGGGAAGCAGGCTCCAAATGTTAGGCGCCGCAGAAGCCAAGGCTTAAAGGTGTGAAATTGCACGGTGGTCGGGGAAACCCTGAGTTATATGGCGTTTTTAGAGTATCAAGGTGAGAGGGATGTTGGCAAGACACAGGAGGAAGGGCCAGTAACGATACCGGCTGCAGATCTTAATCGAGTGCTCACGCGGGGAGGCCCATGTGCCGGTCTCAGGAGTTCTATGACTGCGATAGGACAGTTATCCAACAGGAAGGGGTGTAATCAGATCTGCAACAGTGCAGAGGATGGACCAGACCCAGAGAGACTGGAGAAAGGAAGACAGCCAGGAGGTGGATGTAACAGTCCAGGCGAGAGGCGATTGAAGGACTGAACCAAGGCCGGGCCGATGCAGGAGGGAATGGATTTGAGAAACATGTTGACAGTGCTTGGTGGCTGGCTGAAGGCTGAGGATGGGGAGATAGAGGAGTCAAGGGTACCTCATAGGCCACCAGCTGAAACAGGGATCATAGCACAGAAACATTCACGAACAACTGCCAAGCACCTATTAGATGGTAGCGCTATTCCAGGCACAGAGACACAGAGACAAATAATTCATGTCCCTTGGACGTACTTCACGGTTTTTTAAAGACAAGCTTAATCTGTATACACAGACATCCAACCAAGTTTGGGGGAATCTCAGAACTTTTTTCTTTTACCAGAAGAATAATGCACCCTTTCCCCTCCACCACACTGAAACTCCCTCCCTATTTTATTTTGTTTTCTCCAGGAGGTGACACTCACACAACTGGGATGATTCCAGGTGGCCCCATTTGTCCCGGGGTAGGATCAGGGCAGCTCACTTGGGGCCACTGCCACGTGGCTGAGGTTGGGAGCGGGAAGCTTCCTGGAGAGTCGAGTCTTTCTCTAGCCATCTCTGCCTTTCAGCTGGAGTCTTCTTCCCCCTGGGATGGATTTCCCCATAAAATAAATGTCTTGTCTGAATTAATCTTATTTTTAAAAGGAGAAAGTCATCATATTGTAAAGACAGATCATAAAAAGGCGCATCAGTCTGTCAGGAAGACTGGTTAATATGAGTATTTGTTTAGCAGAGACAGTGCACCCGAGGCAGCCTTTCTGGACCAACCTGGGGCCTGGAAGGGGCCTTTTATTTGAATACTTAGAGCATCTAGGGCCGGCAGCTTTGCATTCTGAATACGGGCACTGTAGCAGTCACACTCTGCAGAAGAGGCCGGGAGAGGCCCCCCCAGGCTGGAGGGACGGCTCCCTCAGTCCCAGCCATGCCCCAAACACTTCCATTCGAGAACTAATCAATATGAGGGATCTTTAGAAGACACCTCAGACAATCTCTCCATTTTGTTTCATTCTTTAAAAAATGACATAGGCCATAAGCATGTAGATAAAAAACGAGGAATATATGAAGTGCATGGTATAAAAATTCTATGCTGTGAAACATTACATGGGTAACACATAAACACATGAAACAGAACAGAGAACACCACAAAAGTGCTTTTGCCTTCTCCACACTTGACCACTGTGAACTGTTTGGTGTCCATCCTTCTCAATGTCTTCCAATACATTTCTATCTATTTGTCTCCCGCATGATACACATACACTGTTTGGGTTTTGTTAGATGGAATAGAAACATATCAAAACTTGGTACTTGAATTTTTTTTTAAACTAACATTCTACTTTGGGTTTCTTTTTAAAAATAAAGCTATAAAACTAATATATGTTTATCAGAGAAACTTCAAAATCGATAGAGGAGTAGAAAATAAAAAGTAAGAAAGAACCCTAAAACCCAAAAAAGAAAAGCCTGTCCTTCCTTTCTCTTCATTCCCACTCCCCAGAGCAAACAGATAAAATATATTTTTGTGTATCTTTCTGGAAATGACTCTGCATGTACAGGCGTTTAAACACACATCCTTTATCTGTTCACTGAGGAAGTGAGAGCTCGGAGAGGTCACAGGGCAGATCCAAGGTCACACAGCTGACTGGGGCAGAAGCAAATGCAGAGCCGGGAGCCCCACCTTCAGAGGGCAAAGGCCTTTCCACGGCACATCTCCAGGGACTTTGCCCAGAGCCAGTCTCAGCCGGTGTGGCTAATCCCTCCCTAACCTCCACCTTGTCTGCCAGGCGGTGACACTTCTCCATCCTGCCCACGTCCCCCCCACCCCCCCCACCCCGGTCCCCGTCCCCACAGCGCTGCTGCCTCGCAGTGTATTAACGGACTGCACTTGTGCGGCTTGGCCGGGGCGGGGCCTAACGGTTTGTTTCACTAACACTGCTGTCTCTGCCAGAGCTGTCGTCACAGCAGAACAGCGTCGTGGAGCCTCCTGGCAAAGCGATTCGTTCAGTGGGCTTGTGCCTGCGCTTTTGTTCCCCAGATTACAAGTGACAGTTACAGGCAGAAGACCCTTCCCGAGGATGATTCCATTTAAGTAACTCCTTGCCCTGGTGGGAGCTGGTAGCCGGTTAGGACTCTTGCCCCTCCCTCTACAGGAGGCTATGGGGCCACAGGCCTGACCCCCAGGAGCTCACAGCTTGGTGGAGGAGGGCGGCACACACCCTGATAGCCCCACCGCTGATAGCCCCACCGCTGATCTGCAGTTCGCCTGTGTTCCCTCTCTGTTCTGCGTGTGTGTGTGTGTGTGTGTGTGTGTGTCGACCTTGGCCATCTTGGGCCCAGATGTGCCTACAGCATTGCCAACATCTGGGTGGAAGGAGAAAAGTCAGCCAGCCATCGGGATGCGTTTGTTTCTGGTTGATGGCAGGATGGCCCCCATCTGGGCATCTAGGAAAGATCCAGACGGACGGCCTGCGTAATCTGTATACCCACATATTTGATCCTGCCACCTATGATAATGTGAGGTGGCAGAGCCTGGACCAACAAACTCCATCCCTCCAGCCAAGCCAGGCCTGTTCTGACCTTGCAGACAGAAAAGAGGGAAGCCCAGAACCCGGACACTGGGTACAGGGATGGGAGGGGTGTGTGTGTGTGTGTGTGTGTGTGTGTGTGTGTGTGTGTGTGTGTATGGGGGCAGGGGGTTGGGAGGCAAGGGTTGTGCGTGCATTTGTGTGTTGGGGTAAGGGGCTGGCGGCTAGAGAAACTCTGATGTAGAAAACGAAGTCTCTGGACTTCACGGTGCTGCTTGAGTCTGGGGCTGGAGATGTTGCCTGGGGCCGGGAGCTTTGGGGTGGGGCACGGTCTTCCCTGGCTCTTCCTGATTCACTACCATTCAGCAACCAGTGTCCCTCCCAGCAAAACAAAACCTCCCGAGATCGCTGGTTCCGCAGTGCCCTCCAGTGGGCAAGCAGAATATGTCTGGAGAGAAAGCCTTCGCCACATGTGGTTACAAGTCACACGTGTGGATCCTTCAGGCATTTTAGAATCGAGGTTCAAGTTCCTCCACGTGCTTGCATGCCCTTTGGAAGGTAAGGTTCTAAATGAACAGTTGGCTGTTTGTATAGAGGAGTGGGAGACCGGTAGAAGCCTGTAAAGAGAGAGCGAGGGACTGAGGACGGGGGCACCAGTGTTTTAGGGCAGTGTGGACAGAGACGGGGCGAAATGTGAAATAATGGTGACTCGTGTGTGTGTGTGTGTGTGTGTGTGTGTGTGTGTGTGTGTGTGTGTGTGTGTGTGTGAGAAGTCCTGTGCTAAACAGACTCTGCCCTGCCAACTCCCCCTGTGACTTTGCTATATCCTCTTTAGATACCCCAGCCCATCAGGACCCCTTAGCTTACCTCTCTCTACCCTCCATAGAGTGACAGTTGTTTTTTGTTCTTGTTCTTGTTTTTGTTTTTCCAAGCCTTCCCAAGTCTGATTACGAGGGGAAAACACACACTCAACAGGAGGAAATGGGTTCCAAGAGTGTTGCCAGTTAAGCTGGGAACAACTTCTCTTGGTCTGAGTTTCTCCACGTGAGTTGGGCGCCTATCCCAGGCTGGTTGGAAATTAAACGCGATCATGCACAAGTGCCCCAACCCAAGGCCTCCCAGATATGCTGGCTCCCAGCCCCAGGAGAGGCTCCCTGAGCCCAGTTCTCCGTCCTCCTGCCCTCCATACGGCACGTGGTTGCCTCCTTCACCCCAGAGCTGACAGCTGGGTCCCACTCTTCCTCTTGTATTCTTCCCCCTGCTCCTCCCACATCTTGAATACGACGTCCTGTGTCCCGTCTTTTCTCTGTCTCAGTCCTCACTCTGCGTTGCACCCTCTGCCCCAAGATGCACTTCAACATCCTCATCCACCATCCCCTTTGCTTGCTGCTTCTTTTTGAAGAGAACTTCTGCCACCGACTTTGTTTCATTGTCATCCGCAAGATGACTCCAAGGGCCCTCTCTGCTCGTCCTCTGCACTCCCCTCACCGGCTGCATCCCAGCCGCCCTCCCCCTTGGATGCCCAGCCCTTTATAACGGGTGTCACCATCATGGTTGTCACCAGCTTCTTTACCTTGTTCTACGCCAAGGACTTCCAACCCGCAGAAAAGAAAGGTGCAATCTACAATCCCAGACTCGAGCAGAGGAGAGGGCAGGGTTGAGGGGCCAGCGCCCACGATGGGGACAGGGCAGGATGCCAGCCACCTTGTCCTGGGGCTTGAAGGGGCACTCACACTGTCAGCCAGCCGTATTCACCCAGTACCTCCATCTGACCAGCGCCGTAGACAGGAAAGATGGCTATCTTGAGCTGCTCGAGCTGGGTAGGCCCTGTGCACGGCATAGACGAGTTATCGTATAGCCATCGTCTAATGTAAGTCTCACAACCACCCCAGGAGCTGGACCTTATATTTACAGAAGGTCAATGAATCCCAGGGCAGCATGGCTGTCCTTGGTCTCTGAACTCACGCCCTTCTGTGCCTCACGGTGTCTGCTCAGCCTAGTTGGGGACACAAGCCATGCACACATGGAAAGACCACTGAGACCAAAGAGTCAAGGGTTGAGTGAGTGGATCAGATGGCAAATGCTACTGATATACAGGGAAGGCTGGAGCACACGGAGCCACTTCCTGGGACGGTGGGGCTTGGGCGAGGTCTTGGAAGAGGGGTGAGACTCAAAGGGGAGGTGAAGGAAGTCACCCTAAGAAGGGAGTAGCATGAGACAAAGGTGGGAGGCTGGAGTTTGTGGGGCACGATGTGACTGCCCGGCTGGAGCAGAGCATCCTTGAATGGGTGCAACAGCGGGTAGGACTGGATACGCACTGAGGCCAGGACGTGAAGACTCTGGAATGCCCAGCTAGGGAATGGGGGCAGGGAGAGGGTACTGGAGCAGGGCATGATGAGATGAAAAGAGCATTTCAGGGAGGGGAGTCAGAGGACTGAAGGGACAGGGCAGAGACTGGCATCTAGGAGACCCGTGAGGCCTGAGCGTCCACAGCTCTGTGCCTGCAATGGGACAGGTTTGTGAGATACTGATCCCGCCAGCTCTAGGGCAATTGGTACATCCAGGTGGGCACCTCTGTGCTCAAGAAGTTTCCTCCATTCTCCCAGAGGTGGCAAAAAAATGTTGTCGTTTTCCCGGTGTGCCGTGATGGGGAGAAGACTGGCCAGTTCTGCCCCACACCCCTGCCACAATGCAGGCCAGAAACGGCGGGGCCTGATCTACCATGTTGGATTCATGAGCTGACAATCCTTTATCCTTAAAGGATTCTCTGTCCCTAAAGGATTCAGGCCATCCCAGCTTGTTCTCTATTGTTTCATATGCCACAATTAGCCCACTTTTCCTTTGGCTCAAGATCTCAGCCACTGTTAAAATGCAAATGGCCCTAGGAGGGACACCACATTTTATTTCACACATCACTGAACTTGAGTAGTGTGGTGGTGCAGGAGGGAAGGAGAGGTTCCGTAAGGGATGGCCACCTGAGAGAGCCCTGGCCCTTCTTCCTCAGAGTCACTGCCCCCCCGCCTTCCCCCACACAGGGGTAAGAAAGGAGAGAATGAGACATCAGAGTGGGAGGGAGAAGGAGGCACTGTGGAGGTTTTCGCTCTCTCCAAGACAGCGTGTTCCAGACAGTCCTCCCATTTCTGGGACACTCTCTTAAGGAAATCATCCAAAGGAAGGGGAAAACAAAACTATGTGCTCATGCATATTAATTGCGGCTTTACTTATGATAGTGGAGAATTGGGAATAAACAAAATGTCCGGTAGTAGGGGCATGGTTAAATAATTTACGGCAAACCACTGTATCATTCATTACGTAGCCATTAAATACTACTAGTACTGGTACTACTACTACTATTCAATTTATGGTGCAATTACTACTACTACTATTACTACTTCTGCTACTACTATTAAATTTATTGAGCAGTTACTACTACTACCACTACTACCACCTCTACTACTATTAGTACGACTTCTACTACTGCTAAATTTACTGAGCAGTTATTAAGCTCCAGCCCTTGTTCTAAGTGCTGTACAGATGATCTCTCACCCAATCCTCACAACAATCCTATGAGGTAGGCACTTAGTAGTATCCATATTTTTCAGATGAGGAGATAGAAGCAAAGCAATGTGCCCAAGGTTCTATAGCTATTATGGGATAGAGTAAAAGACTCAACTCAAACAGCACAACTGAAGCTTAAGCTATAGAAATTAAAAATTATAAACCACAAATTCTTTAACTCAAACCTCGGTATACGATTAAAGTTGAAATCAGAGGCCGTGTGCTTCAGCTGCAATGAGAAACCTTGGAAGAAATTTGAGGTAACAAAGTTGTTGACTCAAGTGGCTTTGAGAATGCAAAGCAGTGGGTTAGCTGTTACCCTTTGCTTACACAGATTAGGAAGAAGCAAACAGCAAATATTTATATACCAGTAACTGGAAACTTTAAATTAAATCTAAACTTTTCCCTTAGGCTGTCATCATAAAAGCAAGTTTCTTATGAATTAATATACTTAAAAGCATTTAGAACAAAGTCAATGCTATATAAATATTTGCTTTAATTGTTATTTACAAGAAAGGGCAAGAAGCTTTACTACAACATTCTAGGGTTTAATTGTTCTCTTCCAAAGACTGTTGACTGGTGCTTCAAGGCTTTGGATGTTTCTTATAGTAAACTATATGTGTTTGAATGTTTTTTGTAGAAAACTGTGTCTGATTACTTGAACTTATAAACTATGTTTAGCATAGGAATTTGAATTTACTCATGGCAACCTTGTGATAATTAACCAGCCAAATAAGATCTAGTTCCAGTGAACTCAACAGTATAAAAAAACCTCACCAATTCTCTTGAAGTTAGAAACATATCTAGAGGTATTCCTCCTTATATAAGATCTTCCGCAAGTAAAACATAACAAAACAAAATAATGACTAACAGATTAACTTTAAACATAGTACAAAACCTCAGTATTCCACAGAGATGTCCCATGAGGACTAGTAAATAACCCAGAGAAACATGTTATCATGCAATGCTTAGTAAAAAATGTAGGATACAACACTTGCTGGGTGGGGAGGGGAGACTGCAGGGACTGGGGGGAGGATGTTTAAACATTCCAATTTAATGAACGCATAAAAGAAGGGACCATCCGCAAAAGAATTCATACATGCCAAGCTGTATAATCTTTATCTTAGACCACTTTCTAAACTTTTTGATTGCTACCTCATCAGGAAACATATTGAGCACACACCCCCCCAATAAATATATATGTTTGTTCACATGTTCGTTTCTACTTACAGATTACGTCTATTAAAAATCTATGCTTGAGTAAAAGGAACCATATTACTCTCTCACCTTGAACAACTAGAAATATAAGCAAGATATATAAAACAATGGTTTCCAGACATTGGTCAACAGGTCATGTAGGACTGTCATTACTGAGGGAGGAAACACTGATGTGAGCCTTACAATTGCCTGGTGTCAGCCTCACTGAATTGAGGAGATGGGAATTGGAGATCAGGGAGCCAGGACAGCTAGAACGTGCCAGGCACAAAACTAGAAAAAGGGCAACTGCAGAGAGGAAGAGAGACTGAAGGAAGAAGAGAAAGAGGAAGGGAGGATGAGGGCTCACTAGCTCTGGAAATCTGCATAAAGTTCCCCCTCAGTCTTTGGCTGAGTGTTAATCTGTACACATGTGAAAGAAAATTACCAGAAAACATGAGGCTTCACAGTACCTGGAGCTCAAACAGAGCTGGCAATAGTTTGTGTTCCACCATCAAGAGTGCAGAGACCTTCTAATATACAAGGCAGTAGGATGAGTCCTCAGAGGTGCAGCACCTTAGCCCTGGGGCTGAATTAGCCCCACAATAAAGGCTGCTCTGGACTCACCCTAACAGAAGTTAAAAGCAAGTCTTGCAAGTATCCAAATCATCCTAAACAATGTCACTGTGCACCAGAGCAAAGTACAGTACTATTTAAAGAAATACCACAAAATCCAGAACACAACATGCAATTCACAGTACCTGCCACCCAGTAAAAGATTATCAAGCATGTAAAGAAACAGGAACATATGATTCATACCTAGGAGAAAATTAGTAATTAGAAACAGACCCAGAAATGACAGAGATGATGGACTTAGACAAAGATGTTACAGCAAACATTATAAATGTGCTTGAGAATGTAAAAACAAAACAAAGCAGCTATGATGAGAAGAGGAATGGAAGACATAAAAGATACCCAAATGGAACTTCTAGAGAAGAACAACACAATAAGAGAAATGAAAAATACAATGGATAGGATTAATAGCTATTCTAGGTCCTTTGGTTTTTCCCTATACATTTTAGAATAAGCTTCTTGATATCTATTTTTAAAAACCTGCTGGGACTTTTATTAGGATGGGAAGGATAGATAAGTTACTGCAGAAGAAAAGATGAGTGAACTTGAAGACATAGCAATAGAAACTATCTGAAATGAGGCACAGATTGAGAGGAAAAAACAACAACAACCATACTCACAATAACCTGTGAGATATCAAACAGTCCAAGATCTGTGTAACTGAAGTGACAGGAAGGAGAAGTGGAGACAGAAAAAAAATATGTAAAGAGAGAATGGCTGAAATTTATCCAAATTTGATGGTAACTATAAGCCCAGATGTCCAAGAAGTTTGATGAACTTCAAGTACAAGAAATATAAAAAAACTGTTTCTCAGAAATGTTTTGTAGTTTTTAGTATACAGATCTTGCCCACATTTTGCTAAATTTATCCTTAAGTATTTCATGGTTCTTAAAATTCTATTTAAAGGTTTTCAAATACTAATTATTTGTTGTTTGTAAATAGAAATAGAATTGACTTTTGCATATTGACCTTATAACCTGGACCTTGTTGAACTCACCATGAGACTGATCTAAATAAAGAGCTAGAACTATAAAACTTCCGGGAGAAAACATACGAGTAAATACTCATGACTTTAGGTGAGGCAAAGGTTTTAGTTAGGACACAAAAAGCATGAAGAATAAGAGAAAGAAATCTGATAAATTGGACATCATTAAAATTTCAAAATTTTGTTCTTCAACAGACAGTTGAAGTAAATGAAAAGACAAACCACAGACTGGGAGAATATATTTATAAAATGTACACCTGGTAATGGACCTGTTTCCAGAATATATGAAGAACTCTTATAATTTAATAAAAAGAAGAAAAATATCTGGATTTAAAGAGCAGACAAAATATGTGAACAGACACTTTACAAAGAAGGCATACAAACAGCAAATAAGACCATGAAAATATCTTCAACATCATAATTAATTAGGGAACTGCAAATTAAGAGCATATTGAGATATCCCTATACACCCACTAGAATGGTTAAAATTAAAAAGACTGCCAACGTCAAGTGTTGATGACTTGGTGCTTTGTGACCACCTAGAGGGATGGGATAGGGAGGGTGGGAGGGAGGCTCAAGAGGGAGGGAATATGGGGATATATGTATATGTATAGCTGATTCACTTTGTTATGCAGCAGAAACGAATACAACATTGTAAAGCAATTATACTCCAATAAAGATGTAAAGAAAAAAACGTTGATGAGGTTGTGGAGCAACTGGAACTCCACTGCTGATGGAAATACAAAGTGGTACAGTCATTTGGGAAAAATAATTCGACAGTTTATAAAACTTAGCACATACCATACTACCCAGCAATCCCAATTCTAAGTCTTTACCCAAGAGAAGAGGAAACATATGTCCACACAGAGACTTTCATAGTCAAAAACGGCTAAAAAGTGGAAATAACTCTAACATCCATCAGCAACTGAGTGGAAAAACAGATTTGGTATATCCAGAAAATGGAACACTTCTCAGCAACAAAAAGGAATTAAGTACTTAACTGAAACATGCAACAGCATGGATAAATCTCAAAGGTATTATGTTTAGTAAAAGAAGTTAGAAAAGACTACATACATATTATATGATTCCATTTTTATGAAATTCTAGAAAAGGAAAAACTATAGTGATCGAAAGCAGATCAGTGGTTGCCAGGAGCTGCAAGTGGAGAGAGGGTATTGACGCAAAGTGAGATGAGGGAGATTTTGGGGGTAATAGAAATGTCCCATGTTTTGATTATGGTGATGGTTATACAACTGGACACACTTGTCAAAATGCCATTGTATTTATTGGACACTTAAATTGATGAATTTTATTGTATGTAAATTATCCCTCAAAAACACTTAAAAAAAAAAAGTGTGACTACAAATCATCTTAGAATCAGGTTAAAATGTACCTTCCCGGGCCCTACAGTCACCCGTGTGTTCAAGGGCTTATTGAACCAGGGAACCAGTTGTTCTGATTAACTCCAGGCACTACATGGCTACACACTTGTCTAACTGGAAAATGCACAGCCCCAATTCTGTGCAGGGACGACGCAAAGCAGAGTGTGATACATCTTTCTGGAGCATCAAATTTATTAACTAGAATTGGAAGAACCAAGGAGTCCTTGGAACAAGAACTATCCCCCTCCCCCACCAACACGGAAGACAGAAGAGTAGGGGAGGGGAGACGTGCCCCGGGAGTGACAGTCCAGTCTCTGAAGTTTCACCCAGGTGGGGGTTGAGGGGCAGACCTGCAGCCACGGTGGCCTCGCTTTCGGTCGCCCGGGCTGCTCCGGACCATCCTCTGAGCTGGCCAGGGTCTTGGATACGATGCTTCTGAAGGCCGTGCAGAGAACACACTCATCTTCCACTGGACTGGGCCCCAGGGAGCGCGGCGGCCTGACCTTCCTGCCTCGGTCATCCATGGGGTTCACATGGGCTCACTTTATTATGACGCCTCATGCTGGGCAGCTTGCAACAAAGATGTTTCAAAATAAAGTTCCAGATTCTCCCAGCCACCCCTTGCTTGTTCTGGCTGTGGCCAGAGAGAGTGGATGAGGACACACTCTCAGGCTGCCCAGTGTGGGAGGACCTTCCAGTGTTGGACACACCCAGGGGGCAGCTGGTTCCCTCTGGGGCTCCAATCCTGCTGCTGCTGGAGGTGGATGTCCCAGTGCCACACTGGGGGGCTGGGCTGGGGGTGGCAGTCCTCGACTCCAGGCTGGGTGGGGGACAGGCAGACTCACCGGTCTTCTGCCCTGCCTGCTGGTCTTCCTGCAGCTGCACATTTTTTCCGTGGTAGAGCCACCTGGTTTGCAGGGAGGACACCACAGGGCCTGGAGAAGGCTCACGTTCACTGCCACAGAGGTCCCCGCAAGAGAAGGGCTTCAGAGTTATGATGGAGACCTCCACCTTGGGTTTCTTGGAACTCACACTGCCTGTCCCAGTGTCCTGGATCTGGTCGCAAGTCAAGCCCGGAGTCCTCACCGTTGTCACCTCCCGGTCCTCTGCACAGGGTGGCTGGAGTGGCTCCTTCTGGCCCATGTTGACCCATGGATGCCTCATGAGGTCAGGCAAGGTGCCTCTGTCACTGGGGTTGAGGACAATCATTTTTTGTAATAGATCCCTTATCTCCAAAGACAGATAAGGTGGGATGGGGTATTGCCCTCGTAGGATTTGCTTCAGCAGCTCCTGCAAGTCTTTTCCCACAAAGGGCTGGGACCCAGTTACCATGGCGTAGAGCACTACTCCCAGGCTCCACACGTCCATCGCAGGGCCGCTGTACCTCTGCCCCAGCAAGAGTTCCGGGGCAGCATAAGGGGCTGTGCCGCAGCTCATGTCCGGTTGGCCAGTGTCATCACACTTTTTGCTGAGGCCAAAGTCTGTAAGTTTGATATTCATGTGGGAATCAAAGAGGAGGTTCATTGGCTTCAGGTCCCGGTGCACGATGCCCCTCTGGTGGCAGTGCTGCAGGGCGGAGAGCAGCTGCCGGAACAGGCCTCGGGCCTCCAACTCTGTCATACGGCCATGGGTCTTCAAATAGCGGTACATGTTCCCCCCCCTGAGGTACTCCATCACCACGAAAAATGTCTTCTCTGTGTCAATCACCCCCAGCAGTTTGACAATATTGGGGTGATCGAGAGCCTTCATACCGTACACGTCCCGGAAAAGTGCCTGGGCACTTGAGAAGCTCTGATACCTTTTTTTAACGACCTTGAGAGCCACCTGTGTCCCGGTCAGAATGTGCCAGGCCAACTTCACTTTACCAATGGTGCCTTCACCAATGGTGCGGAGGATCTCGAAGTCATCAATATGAATCTGCTCGTCAGCAGAGTTGGCTGTGAGGCCCGGCATCATGGTGATCTGCTAACTACACTGACTGACAGCACTACCTAGCAACACTAACTAACAATGCTAACTGTACCAACAGCGCTAACTAGTACTAACTACACTAACTATGCTAATAAACTATTAACTCTACCAACAATACTCACTATGCCAACAGCGCTAACTAGTACTAACTACACTAACTATGCTAATAAACTATTAACTATACCAGCTGTGCTAACTATACCAACAATACTGACTATGCTAACTGTAGAGAGAAAAATGAGACAAATAAAAAAGAGTAGAGAAAAGAGAAAACAAAATCAACAAAATGGCAGAAACAAGGAAAAAACAAGCTAACTGTAGGTCCAAGGCCGTCAGGTCACCAAAAGCAGCTTCCTGGGCTCTAAGGACCAAAAACCTGGGCCCAGCTTTCTCTTTTATAGGGCTTTGTGAAGTACATCACAGTGGTGCACTATGAGGTCAGAGCAAGAAATGGACCCATCACAGCTGGGGATAAACCACAGTGGTTTTCTCACTTTTTGAGTTCAAGGCCCCTTTACACTTAGGAAAAAGGATCCCAAAGAAATTTTTCTTTACGTGTGTTATTAGATATTGGTATTCACTTTGTTATAAATTAAAATCTATAGGATACTTCAGTGGCCTTTTTATTTCTAGTTTGAAAATGTGTAATAATTTTAAAGACCTCATAATGTCTACACTTGAAATATTCAATTCCTTTTCCTTAAATTCTGGTCTCAAAATAATGTTACAACTTAACTGACTTCATGATACTCTACAAAATGTTCTGTTGCGTAAGACACGATAAGGTACATTATGAAAGTCTATGAAGCTGAGAGAAGATTTCCCAGGAAGGTAGGTCATGAGCAGATTTCTCATCAGGAGCCTCGGAGGCCAGATGGCATGGCTCAATGTACTTGAAGTGTTGAAGGAAAGAAACCGTCAACCAAGAATCCTAGATCTAGCAAAACTTTCCTTCGAAAATGAGGGAGAAATGAAGACATTCCCAGTTAATCAAGAGTTGAGAGAGTGCTTAACCACCAGATCTGCCTGCCACAGGGAGTTCTTCAGGTTGGAGTCAAGGACCCTAGGCAGTAACTCAAAGCCTTATGAAGAAATAAAGACCTCTGGTAAAAGTAGATAGACGGGCGATGAGAAAAGCTAGTACTATTGTAACTTTGGTTTGTAGCTCCACTTTTTGTTTTCTGTTTGATTTAAGAGACTAATATATAATAAAACACACACACATACAAATCAAAAAAAAAAAAAAAAAAAATGTACCTTCCCGGGCCCTACTCCCAGATAATCTGACTTGGAAGGTCTGGAATGAGGTCTGGTAATCTAACTTTTTAAGTGCTCATTTTGAATAAGAAGAAATGTCATAAAAAAGAGAAATGGGGTGGGGGAGGCTATACATTTTTATAAAATGTGAATAAGAAAAAATATCAGAAGGAAATCCTTTAAAATGCCTGGATACCTAGATGGGATTATGAATTTTTTTTCTCTTCTCTCTTTTAAGTTTCACAAAATTTTACATTTTGTTGGGGGAAAAAAGCAGCCCCCTCTCCCCCACATTTTTGATAGAAATAGAATAATCTAAACACTTTCTTAAAGAGCCCCTGAACCCCGCTGCCGCACCTCCGTCATCCTCAGGCCCCGCCCCTCTCCTACCCTCCTGAGTCTCCTCGGCCTGGTCCATCTCCAGTCTGGTCAGCAGGCTCACAAACCACTCGAAAGACCGCTAGCCTCGGTTTATCCAGATGAAGTCCACCTATGGAGAAGGGCCCAGTTCAGAGGGGGGCCTACCTCATTCACTCATATCTGTGATCCCCAGGGCCCTGGTGTAACCACCCTGCTGTTAGCAGGGCACACATTATCGCCCCCATTTAAGGGATGGGGAGACCGAGGCTCGCAGAGGTCTTGTTTAGTCACATTAAAAATAAATCACTTGGCCACACACAGTCAATCTGTTACTTTTCTCTGCTTTCCAGGGACAGACTGCTCAAAAAGCACGGGACTGTTGGGTGAAATGCGAGCGGGGAAAGGAGTGAGGTGGAGTGGACAGAGCCCTTCCGAGCCGGCCATCCGACTTCACATCTAATCAGAGAGTGAATCAGTTATGCCTGCAATTATGCCAACAACTCAGCATCGTGGCTGCAGCTGGGGACCCATGATGGCGAGCTGTGGAAGAAATAGGTTTGGGGTGGAGAGGTGGCACTCACATGTTACTGAAAACATACTGTGTGCCAGCCCCTGCGTTTACTTGACAACTACTATGTACCAGGCTCTGTGCTTGCTTTTGCATCTGTTTTCTTCCAAGGGGGGGATCAGGATCCTGGTTGAGGGACCCTGGCCAATTTCACCTTTCAGGGTCTTGCTTCTGCAGACTAGAAGCATTACATCATTCTCTAATGATTCTGTTTGGTATGATGGAAGGGTCTTGGGGTTAGACAGGCGTAGCTCCACCACTGTGACCAGATGACCTAACACTTCTGAGCCTCAGTTTCTTCATCTCTAAAATGGGGTTGAAGATCAGGATCGAATGAAATAATATATTTAAGACACCTCATAAATAGGCAGCTAAAAATGATAGTGTTTAATCTCTCCTTCATAACATACAACTTCACCCTCTTAGAGATTTTTATCTTTACAGGTTAGGATGGCAATGTTCCCAGAGCTCGGTGTGTGTGCGTGTGTTTCTTATTCTTGATAAAAAGACAGTCTGAGGGAGAGAGAGCTGAGTCTTTTGTAGCAATCTTGGTGCTTTAGAAAACCAGAACCCCGCCTCGATGAAATGCCATTGGGCATTCCGTCAGCAGGCAGAGTGTAGAAGACACCTCCCGGTGAACCAGGCCTCCCCATGGTCACGCCCTGTGTGGTGTCCTTCCACATTGGATCTGGGCTGGTCTGTGACTTGCTTTGAACAATAAAATATGGTGGAAGTGACACTGGGCCTAAGCCTTAAGAAGCACTGGAAGCTTCCACCTTTGTGCTCTGGGGGAGGCCTTGAGCCAATGTATAAGAAATTTGGTCTCTCTCTACTGTAGAGATGTTAGGCCAAACAAACCAAAATGCTGCAATTTGGAGCAGAGAAAGGTTTATTGCAGGGCCATGCAAGGAGATGCGTGGCTCATGCTCCGGGCAGCTCAGGCCCCCAAAAACCCCAAGCTCCCAAAAGAGGCTCCCCTAAGGGGTTCCGGCAAAGCATTTTTAAAGGCCAGGTGAGGGAGGGGCGTTGCAAGGTATGTGATCAGCTCATGCACAATTCTCTGATTGGTTGATGGTGAGGTAACAGGGCGCTGTCACAGGGGTTAACATTATCAACCCTTAGGTTCCAGGAGGCCTGGGCCATCAAGTAGTTAACATTTTCCATTTAGTGGGCGTTCTTCACATCTGTAAAACAACTCAGGAAATGTACATTCAATACTGTTATCTAGGTACTGAAGTACCTGGAGAGGAGCTAAAGCAGAGGATATGGGGGAAGGCCTGTCCCGGGAAGGCCCCATTGGGTCCTGCTCCATTACAGAGACAGTATAGAGAGAGCTGGTGGAAAAGGAGAGACCCTGAGAATCTATGGGAGGAGAGAAAGAAAGAGAGGAAGAGAGAGAGAGAGAGAGAGAGAGAGAGGCCCAGCGGTCCCAACTGAGGCCAGCCTTCCAGCCACCCCTCTGTCAACTGAAAAAATATGCACAACATAAAAGTTGAGAGTTATGTTTTACTTGGAGGAAATTTTTAGGACTTCGAGCCACATAGGCGGCATCTGAAATAACCCTGAGAGAACTGCTCCGAGGAGGTGAGGGGGGAGCCAGGTTATATAGGAGTTTGGCAACAAAAGGCAGGTAGTCTGAATATCAAAAGATTATTGTTAATTAAAGAAAACCAGATATCTCAAGGTAAGAAATTTAGCACTTTTCTATGCATGGGAAGATGCAAGAGTCTGGGCTCGTGGAAATCATTCCTTTGATATGCACCTCAGCTATCTGGGGCCAGTGTCCTGTGTTTTCATATCCTGAGTTTCCTCAAGGCTCACCGTGGGGAGTGACTGCAGTTTGATGGCTGCTAGATGGCAGGTATTCTTTGTTTCCTTCCTGAGTTCCCTCAGGGCTCACAAGCTCATGCAATCTCTGATGAGTGTAACATCCTTTCTTTACTGATGTGGCAGGCAACATTCCATTTCTCACCTCCAAGGCACCAGCCACGTGAGTGACCCATCTTGGATGCCCCAGCCCAGTCCAGCCCCCAGATGGCTGCAGTCCCAGCCGATATCATAGGCAACGGAACTACCCTGCGATCCCAATCAACCTACAAACTCATGAGACAATAAAATGGTTGTCTAAGCCATTAACTTTTGGAGCAGTGAATCACACAGCAATAGATGATTGAAGCAATCAGCGATATTTTTGAACCTTCACTCTGTACTACACCACGGTGTCTCACTGTGAGAGATACGGAGAAACCACCCTCAGGAACTTAGTTTGGGCAAGAAGATGGCACATAGGCGAGTATAAAGACTGTGGAAGCAGCAACGTCACCAGAGCTAATTGGTTGGTAATTAGCAGGTTAATGGCTCACATCGGGGATAATGCAAGGCTGGAGCCATGGGGCAGGAAATGACTTTAAAGTCTCCCCCCACTTTGCTTCCCTCCACTCTAATGTTTGGTGGGGCTTTGAGGTCTCCTGCCTGGGAAGGGCTGGGTCCTGTCTGCCTCCTCAGCTCTGGGGGTCAGGACAAGGCCAGAAGGTGATGTGTAGCACCAAGACACTGACTCACAAAAAAATGAGTGACTGCCCTTCCCTTGAAGAAAAGGAGGGGTGCAAGTGCAGGTTGGAGGGGGGGAGAGGGGTAAGTGGTCCCCACTCTAGGCAGAGAAAGGTTGAGGGCCAGGGAGGCAGCTGGCTCATCACAGCATCTTTTTTCAAATTTTAGGGTGCCACCTGAGATTGTGGGTCCACCCAGCCTACTCCATTGATAATCTTAGCATACACAGATTTTTACAGATACTGAACCAGTTAGGACTATGTTTAGTTGTAAGTTACACAACTCCTAACAGTGGCCTATAAAAATAAAGACATTCCCTCAATCCACAGAGAACTATTGAGAGGTGACCTCACGCCCAGCACTGTTCTAGGAGTTGGGGACACAGCAGGGGAAAGCAAACTTCCTGTCCTAGAGCAAGAAGGCAGTGGGTGAGGGCAGAGGCTCGACACTGCTTGGAGTGCCCAGGGCTCTCTACCTTTGTCCTCCATTCACCCTGTGTATTGCTTTCTGCCTCCGGTCATAGGACCCCTCGGATGTCCAGGAATCTCGGCCAAGACAGGAAGCAGGAGAGAGAGGGGGCACCAGCCTCTCCTGTTCCTTTTATCAGGAAAATGAAAACTTTCCCCAAACCCCCAGCAGATTCTCATCATCACTGGGGAGAACAGGCACACGGCTACATGAGTCCTCAGGACTAATTAATCTGGTCATTATTTTCACCTGGGCTTGCCCAGCACAACATCAGGGGTCAGTCTGAAGAGAAGAGGGAAGGATGTCGGGGTCAGGTTGTCTTGTTCCTTGCTGTTCACAGGGCGAGGCCCTGACAAAGGGACAAATATCCTATTGCAAATCTTAAGTAAATAGTAAAACCATTAAAAATGACATTGGATGCAATCCAAGATCAGGCAAAAAGTCTTTATTTACTGCTGTTTACTAAGCTCTTTTCCAAGTGCTCTGTAGGAAATGGGAGGGGTGGGAGAGAAAGGATCCAGCCTCAGGGAGCTTTCAGGCTAGCTGGAGATGACAACCACACAGACGAAACAACCTGGGACCACAAGAGAGTGAAAAGGCTTTGGTTGGATCTGAATGCACAGTATCGAATAGAGGCACAAGTAAATGCTGTCACGGTAGGAAGCACGATCACTGCCTGCCCTGCCCACACCCCTTCTGGGGAACCTGTCACAGCTCCTAATCGTGTAGTCCTATGATGTCCAGGCCCTTCCCCAACCCCAGCCATGGCTGATGGGACCAGACGTGGACCCTGAGCCCAAGGCAGCCAATCCACTGCCTGGCAGCAGGGACATGTGAGCTGAGCCACTCAGATGTTCCCTCTTGAGAATCTGAAGTAAGAGATGCAGAGATTACTGCCCAGGGTGAGAAGTCCTGACACCCAGCAGGACGTGTCAAGAGACCACAAAGGACCTCAAGAAAGGAAGGGCAGGGACTTCCCTGGCGGTCCAGTGGTTAAGACTTCACCTTCCGGGGGCTTCCCTGGTGGCGCAGTGGTTGAGAATCTGCCTGCTAATGCAGGGGACACGGGTTCGAGCCCTGGTCTGGGAAGATCCCACATGCCGCGGAGCAACTGGGCCCGTGAGCCACAACTGCTGAGCCTGCGCGTCTGGAGCCTGTGCCCCGCAACAGGAGGGGCTGCGATAGTGAGAGGCCCGCGCACCGCCATGAAGAGTGGCCCCCGCTTGCCGCAACTAGAGAAAGCCCTCGCATGAAACGAAGACCCAACACAGCTAAAAACATAAATAAATAAATAAAGTAGCTATTAATTAAAAAAAAAAAAAAAAAAAGACTTCACCTTCCAATGCAGTGGGTGTGGGTTTGATCCCTGGTCGGGGAGCTAAGATCCCACATGCCTCGTGACCAAAACATAAAACAGAAGCAATATTGTAACAAATTCAATAAAGACTTTTAAAAAATGGTTCACGTCAAAAAAAGTTAAAAAAAAAAAAAAAGGAAAGGGCAGCCTCACTCCTGACTTGGGTCCATCCTGACCATCAACATTCCTTTTACTAGGGCTGCTTTGAACAGGTTTTGCTTCTCGGCTTGAATGGTACGGTGTGGGAAGGCTTTGTCCTCACCCCTCATCCCTGCCTCCCCCTCTTACCCGTTCCCCAATCCATCCCCCGCCTCTGCCTTAGTCCAGGTGCCCTTCCACCAGGTGCTCCCCCTGCATTTGCTCTCCCCTTCATTTCACTGTCCACACTGTGGACAGTGGTCTTTCCAACATGACCCTGCCATGCCCTTGCTTTACATCTTTGGCCCCTCATAGCTCAGCCTTCAGGCCTGTCTCCACCGGGCACTCCCTCCCTGGCTAGGTTCCTGACCTGCCCTCCAGCCACCCTGAGATTAGACAGTCACACCTCTGTGCCTTTGCACATGCCCAGACTTGTGCGTACAAATAAACCCTCCACCCCTGCTTCCCATGTCTCCTCCAAGGTCAAGGTCAGGGGACATCTCACCCCCACCCTGACCTTGATTCCCCTCTCCTTTGGCCATGACAGCAGTTCATGAGACCCTGTGCAGGCATCTACTTCATTGTGTTAGCACCACACTTTGTGTCCTTGTCACCTGGCACTGTGCTTGTGGGGTGGATGAATGAATGAATGAATGAATGAGTGAGTGATTCTCTAATAATAAACCTCAGCCGACTTGATAGGATTTTGTTGGGAGATTTGGGTGTGAGGAGGGGGCTTTCCTTCCTGGGAGATCAGCCTTGGTCTAGCCTGGACGAGGGAGTCAGGTTGTTTCTTGAGGCCCTCCTGCCTCCTGCCCTTAAAGACCACCCCACCTGCCTGCTCCCCTGGTGATACGGGGACAGCCTCACTGAAACTGGCCTTCTTGACCTCAACACTGAACAGAAATTCCCCAGGAGCACTTCTCTGTTTTCCTCTTCTGGAGAAGAGGCACACAGACAGAGCCCAAGAGCAGAGTGCGACGAAGCACTCAGATCTGAGAAACAGGCAGGAGATGTCAGAAGCAATCAGGGGAGAAAAGAACCTACATTATCCCCTGAGTTCACAATGCAGCCCTAACAAGCTGGAGCGCCTGTGATTTGATCTTCCCATCTTTCCCGTGTCTCCTGCAGCCCAGGATTAGCCAGTTTGGGAAAGGATGCAGTGATGTCTACACAGCTAGCCAGGGCTTCCCCGGGGACGTGTCAGGGCGATGTGTGGGGACTCCTGGGAGCCGGGTGGTCCTTCCTGGGAGGGGAGGGCATTTATCAGGCCCCCACATATGTCTGGTCATAAAGGACCTGAAGACGAAGGGCTGCAGACCCCTTCTGATGGCAGAGGGGCAACTTGGAAGAGAGTCCTCACTAGGACCCGACCACACTGGCCCCCCGATCTCAGACTGCAGCCTCCTGAACTGTGAGAAGTAAATCCTGTTGTTTATGAGCCCCCCATTCTATGGTATCATGCTATAGTAGTCCCAACGGACTAAGACAGAAATAACCAGCATCTGTTAAAACTTACTACCTGCCGAGCACTGTCTTAAGCACCTCGTGCACATTTATTTATTTAATCATGTTACCATTTCTCTATCTAATAGGTACCATTATTCTTGGTGTTCCCATTTTACAGATGAGGAAACCGAGAGCAGGGACTTTGACTCTTTTGTCCACCGTTCAACTCCAGCACCCAGAACGGCAGGAATTCAACAAACTCATCCACTAAACAGCACCAAAATGCGCTCTAATGTGGAGCCTGGGGGCCAACAATCTCCCAGATGATGAGGTAGTGGGACCTTGGAGATGCACGGAGGCTCTGATGCCATTCAAGAGGCTCTGCCCCTCCCTCCTGCCCTCTTTCCTTCTAAACTTATTTTTCAAGGGCTTCCTATATGTAGAACATGTGCACAGAGAGGAATCAGATTTCCCTTCTGCCCCCAAGAGGGTTATAATTACAGTGTAATAAGCAGCAATAACCTACGCAGAAAAATTCCAGTAAAGTAATAAAAAACACAAAGAGAAGCAAACAATGTGCTGTAACAAGTTTGTCATCCATCCATCCATCCATCCATCCATTCACTTATCCAAGGAGCATGCATTGAGCTAAGCCCTGGGATGCAGGGATGAATGTGATGTAGGTCCCCCTTCTGGTGGGTGAGGTCGTGGCTGCCTCCCTCAGGGAAGCAAAGGCTTGGGGAGAGCAGCTGAGGAGAGCAGGCTCCAGGCTTGAGGTCTGCCCCCTCCATCTATCTCTGCTCTGCTCCAAGGGGCGCTTTCCCCAGAGCTGGCCCAGCCCAGAGTGCAGGCTCCAGGGCTGTGGCCTGTCGAGAAAAGCAGGTCAGTAAGACTTGTCCCCAGGCTTCGGGCTGACTGTCCCCTTTCAGTGTCCCTCTGGCCTCCCTCCCTCCCTCCCGTGGTGCCTGGCAGAGGGCCTCAGGCTCCCGGCTGGGCCACTCACTCATGCACTGAGCCATCCACACGCAGCGCGGCCATCTCTCCCCGCCGGCCCCCAGAGCTCTGCGGGGTGATTGATGGGGCTACTCTGCTCCTGGTCCCAGAGAGCTCCTTTGAATAATAACTTGGCAAAATTACTCTCTCTCTCTCTCTCTCTCTCTTTTTTTTTTTCTTTCCCTATTTCTGATTCATCGGCTCTAAGTCATTCATCTCTTTTGAGTTAGAGGAAGAAAGAAGAATGAGGAAGAGAAGGACGTGTCCCAGAGGCACAAGGGACCCTGAGCCCCACCTCCTCATTCTACAGGGGGAGCTGGAGGTGGAGCCCACCTCTGCCGTTAGGATTTCTATATTAATCCTGACCTCCGCTTGTAGAAGAGAAGCAAGTGTGGGAGGGATGGGAGGTGGGGGAGGCAGGGATCTTTCTAGGGCCCCTGAAGTTGCACCTTGAAGGCAGCTGCCCACTCTATCCACATGTAAGGCTGGTCCAGTCTGCCTGCAGGGATATTGCAGTTTGCTCATCCTTGAGGGGGCACAGGCAGAGCAGGTAGGGAAAGGAAGGAGACACGGGGGTTCGTTCAAGTGAGTTATGTCAGCTCACCAACACCAACGCTCGATCGCCTACTAGGTGCTAGGCACGGGTGTGATGCAAAGATGCATAAACCCTGTTCCTGCTCTCAAGGAGTTCACAGACATGCATAGGTGAAGCCAAGGCCCGCGACAGATGCTCTCGTGGAAGTAGGTCCCATGCAATCACACAGAGGAGGCTATTCTTCTGCGCTGAGAGGGACCAGCAAGGAAGTCTTCACAGATGAGCTGATAAAGTGTTCTGGGATCTCAATCTGAAGGCGGGGAAGCAGGCTCCAAATGTTAGGCGCCGCAGAAGCCAAGGCTTAAAGGTGTGAAATTGCACGGTGGTCGGGGAAACCCTGAGTTATATGGCGTTTTTAGAGTATCAAGGTGAGAGGGATGTTGGCAAGACACAGGAGGAAGGGCCAGTAACGATACCGGCTGCAGATCTTAATCGAGTGCTCACGCGGGGAGGCCCGTGTGCCGGTCTCAGGAGTTCTATGACTGCGATAGGACAGTTATCCAACAGAAAGGGGTGTAATCAGATCTGCAACAGTGCAGAGGATGGACCAGACCCAGAGAGACTGGAGAAAGGAAGACAACCAGGAGGTGGATGTAATAGTCCAGGCGAGAGGCGATTGAAGGACTGAACCAAGGCCGGGCCGATGCAGGAGGGAATGGATTTGAGAAACATGTTGACAGTGCTTGGTGGCTGGCTGAAGGCTGAGGATGGGGAGATAGAGGAGTCAAGGGAACCTCATAGGCCAC
Source organism: Balaenoptera borealis (assembly GCF_965194805.1). Lineage (NCBI taxonomy): Eukaryota > Metazoa > Chordata > Mammalia > Artiodactyla > Balaenopteridae > Balaenoptera > Balaenoptera borealis. The sequence goes on along the minus strand of NC_138866.1, from coordinate 116,977,270 downwards.
CAGCTGAAACAGGGATCATAGCACAGAAACGTTCACGAACAACTGCCAAGCACCTATTAGATGGTAGCGCTATTCCAGGCACAGAGACACAGAGACAAATAATTCATGTCCCTTGGACGTACTTCACGGTTTTTTAAAGACAAGCTTAATCTGTATACACAGACATCCAACCAAGTTTGGGGGAATCTCAGAACTTTTTTCTTTTACCAGAAGAATAATGTACCCTTTCCCCTCCACCACACTGAAACTCCCTCCCTATTTTATTTTGTTTTCTCCAGGAGGTGACACTCACACAACTGGGATGATTCCAGGTGGCCCCATTTGTCCCGGGGTAGGATCAGGGCAGCTCACTTGGGGCCACTGCCACGTGGCTGAGGTTGGGAGCGGGAAGCTTCCTGGAGAGTCGAGTCTTTCTCTAGCCATCTCTGCCTTTCAGCTGGAGTCTTCTTCCCCCTGGGATGGATTTCCCCATAAAATAAATGTCTTGTCTGAATTAATCTTATTTTTAAAAGGAGAAAGTCATCATATTGTAAAGACAGATCATAAAAAGACGCATCAGTCTGTCAGGAAGACTGGTTAATATGAGTATTTGTTTAGCAGAGACAGTGCACCCGAGGCAGCCTTTCTGGACCAACCTGGGGCCTGGAAGGGGCCTTTTATTTGAATACTTAGAGCATCTAGGGCCGGCAGCTTTGCATTCTGAATACGGGCACTGTAGCAGTCACACTCTGCAGAAGAGGCCGGGAGAGGCCCCCCCAAGCTGGAGGGACGGCTCCCTCAGTCCCAGCCATGCCCCAAACACTTCCATTCGAGAACTAATCAATATGAGGGATCTTTAGAAGACACCTCAGACAATCTCCCCATTTTGTTTCATTCTTTAAAAAATGACATAGGCCATAAGCATGTAGATAAAAAACGAGGAATATATGAAGTGCATGGTATAAAAATTCTATGCTGTGAAACATTACATGGGTAACACATAAACACATGAAACAGAACAGAGAACACCACAAAAGTGCTTTTGCCTTCTCCACACTTGACCACTGTGAACTGTTTGGTGTCCATCCTTCTCAATGTCTTCCAATACATTTCTATCTATTTGTCTCCCGCATGATACACATACACTGTTTGGGTTTTGTTAGATGGAATAGAAACATATCAAAACTTGGTACTTGAATTTTTTTTTAAACTAACATTCTACTTTGGGTTTCTTTTTAAAAATAAAGCTATAAAACTAATATATGTTTATCAGAGAAACTTCAAAATCGATAGAGGAGTAGAAAATAAAAAGTAAGAAAGAACCCTAAAACCCAAAAAAGAAAAGCCTGTCCTTCCTTTCTCTTCATTCCCACTCCCCAGAGCAAACAGATAAAATATATTTTTGTGTATCTTTCTGGAAATGACTCTGCATGTACAGGCGTTTAAACACACATCCTTTATCTGTTCACTGAGGAAGTGAGAGCTCGGAGAGGTCACAGGGCAGATCCAAGGTCACACAGCTGACTGGGGCAGAAGCAAATGCAGAGCCGGGAGCCCCACCTTCAGAGGGCAAAGGCCTTTCCACGGCACATCTCCAGGGACTTTGCCCAGAGCCAGTCTCAGCCGGTGTGGCTAATCCCTCCCTAACCTCCACCTTGTCTGCCAGGCGGTGACACTTCTCCATCCTGCCCACGTCCCCCCCACCCCCCCCACCCCGGTCCCCGTCCCCACAGCGCTGCTGCCTCGCAGTGTATTAACGGACTGCACTTGTGCGGCTTGGCCGGGGCGGGGCCTAACGGTTTGTTTCACTAACACTGCTGTCTCTGCCAGAGCTGTCGTCACAGCAGAACAGCGTCGTGGAGCCTCCTGGCAAAGCGATTCGTTCAGTGGGCTTGTGCCTGCGCTTTTGTTCCCCAGATTACAAGTGACAGTTACAGGCAGAAGACCCTTCCCGAGGATGATTCCATTTAAGTAACTCCTTGCCCTGGTGGGAGCTGGTAGCCGGTTAGGACTCTTGCCCCTCCCTCTACAGGAGGCTATGGGGCCACAGGCCTGACCCCCAGGAGCTCACAGCTTGGTGGAGGAGGGCGGCACACACCCTGATAGCCCCACCGCTGATAGCCCCACCGCTGATCTGCAGTTCGCCTGTGTTCCCTCTCTGTTGTGTGTGTGTGTGTGTGTGTGTGTGTGTGTCGACCTTGGCCATCTTGGGCCCAGATGTGCCTACAGCATTGCCAACATCTGGGTGGAAGGAGAAAAGTCAGCCAGCCATCGGGATGCGTTTGTTTCTGGTTGATGGCAGGATAGCCCCCATCTGGGCATCTAGGAAAGATCCAGACGGACGGCCTGCGTAATCTGTATACCCACATATTTGATCCTGCCACCTATGATAATGTGAGGTGGCAGAGCCTGGACCAACAAACTCCATCCCTCCAGCCAAGCCAGGCCTGTTCTGACCTTGCAGACAGAAAAGAGGGAAGCCCAGAACCCGGACACTGGGTACAGGGATGGGAGGGGTGTGTGTGTGTGTGTGTGTGTGTGTGTGTGTGTGTGTGTGTGTGTATGGGGGCAGGGGGTTGGGAGGCAAGGGTTGTGCGTGCATTTGTGTGTTGGGGTAAGGGGCTGGCGGCTAGAGAAACTCTGATCTAGAAAACGAAGTCTCTGGACTTCACGGTGCTGCTTGAGTCTGGGGCTGGAGATGTTGCCTGGGGCCGGGAGCTTTGGGGTGGGGCACGGTCTTCCCTGGCTCTTCCTGATTCACTACCATTCAGCAACCAGTGTCCCTCCCAGCAAAACAAAACCTCCCGAGATCGCTGGTTCCGCAGTGCCCTCCAGTGGGCAAGCAGAATATGTCTGGAGAGAAAGCCTTCGCCACATGTGGTTACAAGTCACACGTGTGGATCCTTCAGGCATTTTAGAATCGAGGTTCAAGTTCCTCCACGTGCTTGCATGCCCTTTGGAAGGTAAGGTTCTAAATGAACAGTTGGCTGTTTGTATAGAGGAGTGGGAGACCGGTAGAAGCCTGTAAAGAGAGAGCGAGGGACTGAGGACGGGGGCACCAGTGTTTTAGGGCAGTGTGGACAGAGACGGGGCGAAATGTGAAATAATGGTGACTCGTGTGTGTGTGTGTGTGTGTGTGTGTGTGTGTGTGTGTGTGTGTGTGTGAAGTCCTGTGCTAAACAGACTCTGCCCTGCCAACTCCCCCCGTGACTTTGCTATATCCTCTTTAGATACCCCAGCCCATCAGGACCCCTTAGCTTACCTCTCTCTACCCTCCATAGAGTGACAGTTGTTTTTTGTTCTTGTTCTTGTTTTTGTTTTTCCAAGCCTTCCCAAGTCTGATTACGAGGGGAAAACACACACTCAACAGGAGGAAATGGGTTCCAAGAGTGTTGCCAGTTAAGCTGGGAACAACTTCTCTTGGTCTGAGTTTCTCCACGTGAGTTGGGCGCCTATCCCAGGCTGGTTGGAAATTAAACGCGATCATGCACAAGTGCCCCAACCCAAGGCCTCCCAGATATGCTGGCTCCCAGCCCCAAGAGAGGCTCCCTGAGCCCAGTTCTCCGTCCTCCTGCCCTCCATACGGCACGTGGTTGCCTCCTTCACCCCAGAGCTGACAGCTGGGTCCCACTCTTCCTCTTGTATTCTTCCCCCTGCTCCTCCCACATCTTGAATACGACGTCCTGTGTCCCGTCTTTTCTCTGTCTCAGTCCTCACTCTGCGTTGCACCCTCTGCCCCAAGATGCACTTCAACATCCTCATCCACCATCCCCTTTGCTTGCTGCTTCTTTTTGAAGAGAACTTCTGCCACCGACTTTGTTTCATTGTCATCCGCAAGATGACTCCAAGGGCCCTCTCTGCTCGTCCTCTGCACTCCCCTCACCGGCTGCATCCCAGCCGCCCTCCCCCTTGGATGCCCAGCCCTTTATAACGGGTGTCACCATCATGGTTGTCACCAGCTTCTTTACCTTGTTCTACGCCAAGGACTTCCAACCCGCAGAAAAGAAAGGTGCAATCTACAATCCCAGACTCGAGCAGAGGAGAGGGCAGGGTTGAGGGGCCAGCGCCCACGATGGGGACAGGGCAGGATGCCAGCCACCTTGTCCTGGGGCTTGAAGGGGCACTCACACTGTCAGCCAGCCGTATTCACCCAGTACCTCCATCTGACCAGCGCCGTAGACAGGAAAGATGGCTATCTTGAGCTGCTCGAGCTGGGTAGGCCCTGTGCACGGCATAGACGAGTTATCGTATAGCCATCGTCTAATGTAAGTCTCACAACCACCCCAGGAGCTGGACCTTATATTTACAGAAGGTCAATGAATCCCAGGGCAGCATGGCTGTCCTTGGTCTCTGAACTCACGCCCTTCTGTGCCTCACGGTGTCTGCTCAGCCTAGTTGGGGACACAAGCCATGCACACATGGAAAGACCACTGAGACCAAAGAGTCAAGGGTTGAGTGAGTGGATCAGATGGCAAATGCTACTGATATACAGGGAAGGCTGGAGCACACGGAGCCACTTCCTGGGACGGTGGGGCTTGGGCGAGGTCTTGGAAGAGGGGTGAGACTCAAAGGGGAGGTGAAGGAAGTCACCCTAAGAAGGGAGTAGCATGAGACAAAGGTGGGAGGCTGGAGTTTGTGGGGCACGATGTGACTGCCCGGCTGGAGCAGAGCATCCTTGAATGGGTGCAACAGCGGGTAGGACTGGATACGCACTGAGGCCAGGACGTGAAGACTCTGGAATGCCCAGCTAGGGAATGGGGGCAGGGAGAGGGTACTGGAGCAGGGCATGATGAGATGAAAAGAGCATTTCAGGGAGGGGAGTCAGAGGACTGAAGGGACAGGGCAGAGACTGGCATCTAGGAGACCCATGAGGCCTGAGCGTCCACAGCTCTGTGCCTGCAATGGGACAGGTTTGTGAGATACTGATCCCGCCAGCTCTAGGGCAATTGGTACATCCAGGTGGGCACCTCTGTGCTCAAGAAGTTTCCTCCATTCTCCCAGAGGTGGCAAAAAAATGTTGTCGTTTTCCCGGTGTGCCGTGATGGGGAGAAGACTGGCCAGTTCTGCCCCACACCCCTGCCACAATGCAGGCCAGAAACGGCGGGGCCTGATCTACCATGTTGGATTCATGAGCTGACAATCCTTTATCCTTAAAGGATTCTCTGTCCCTAAAGGATTCAGGCCATCCCAGCTTGTTCTCTATTGTTTCATATGCCACAATTAGCCCACTTTTCCTTTGGCTCAAGATCTCAGCCACTGTTAAAATGCAAATGGCCCTAGGAGGGACACCACATTTTATTTCACACATCACTGAACTTGAGTAGTGTGGTGGTGCAGGAGGGAAGGAGAGGTTCCGTAAGGGATGCCCACCTGAGAGAGCCCTGGCCCTTCTTCCTCAGAGTCACTGCCCCCCCGCCTTCCCCCACACAGGGGTAAGAAAGGAGAGAATGAGACATCAGAGTGGGAGGGAGAAGGAGGCACTGTGGAGGTTTTCGCTCTCTCCAAGACAGCGTGTTCCAGACAGTCCTCCCATTTCTGGGACACTCTCTTAAGGAAATCATCCAAAGGAAGGGGAAAACAAAACTATGTGCTCATGCATATTAATTGCGGCTTTACTTATGATAGTGGAGAATTGGGAATAAACAAAATGTCCGGTAGTAGGGGCATGGTTAAATAATTTACGGCAAACCACTGTATCATTCATTACGTAGCCATTAAATACTACTAGTACTGGTACTACTACTACTATTCAATTTATGGTGCAATTACTACTACTACTATTACTACTTCTGCTACTACTATTAAATTTATTGAGCAGTTACTACTACTACCACTACTACCACCTCTACTACTATTAGTACGACTTCTACTACTGCTAAATTTACTGAGCAGTTATTAAGCTCCAGCCCTTGTTCTAAGTGCTGTACAGATGATCTCTCACCCAATCCTCACAACAATCCTATGAGGTAGGCACTTAGTAGTATCCATATTTTTCAGATGAGGAGATAGAAGCAAAGCAATGTGCCCAAGGTTCTATAGCTATTATGGGATAGAGTAAAAGACTCAACTCAAACAGCACAATTGAAGCTTAAGCTATAGAAATTAAAAATTATAAACCACAAATTCTTTAACTCAAACCTCGGTATACGATTAAAGTTGAAATCAGAGGCCGTGTGCTTCAGCTGCAATGAGAAACCTTGGAAGAAATTTGAGGTAACAAAGTTGTTGACTCAAGTGGCTTTGAGAATGCAAAGCAGTGGGTTAGCTGTTACCCTTTGCTTACACAGATTAGGAAGAAGCAAACAGCAAATATTTATACACCAGTAACTGGAAACTTTAAATTAAATCTAAACTTTTCCCTTAGGCTGTCATCATAAAAGCAAGTTTCTTATGAATTAATATACTTAAAAGCATTTAGAACAAAGTCAATGCTATATAAATATTTGCTTTAATTGTTATTTACAAGAAAGGGCAAGAAGCTTTACTACAACATTCTAGGGTTTAATTGTTCTCTTCCAAAGACTGTTGACTGGTGCTTCAAGGCTTTGGATGTTTCTTATAGTAAACTATATGTGTTTGAATGTTTTTTGTAGAAAACTGTGTCTGATTACTTGAACTTATAAACTATGTTTAGCATAGGAATTTGAATTTACTCATGGCAACCTTGTGATAATTAACCAGCCAAATAAGATCTAGTGCCAGTGAACTCAACAGTATAAAAAAACCTCACCAATTCTCTTGAAGTTAGAAACATATCTAGAGGTATTCCTCCTTATATAAGATCTTCCGCAAGTAAAACATAACAAAACAAAATAATGACTAACAGATTAACTTTAAACATAGTACAAAACCTCAGTATTCCACAGAGATGTCCCATGAGGACTAGTAAATAACCCAGAGAAACATGTTATCATGCAATGCTTAGTAAAAAATGTAGGATACAACACTTGCTGGGTGGGGAGGGGAGACTGCAGGGACTGGGGGGAGGATGTTTAAACATTCCAATTTAATGAACGCATAAAAGAAGGGACCATCCGCAAAAGAATTCATACATGCCAAGCTGTATAATCTTTATCTTAGACCACTTTCTAAACTTTTTGATTGCTACCTCATCAGGAAACATATTGAGCACACACCCCCCCAATAAATATATATGTTTGTTCACATGTTCGTTTCTACTTACAGATTACGTCTATTAAAAATCTATGCTTGAGTAAAAGGAACCATATTACTCTCTCACCTTGAACAACTAGAAATATAAGCAAGATATATAAAACAATGGTTTCCAGACATTGGTCAACAGGTCATGTAGGACTGTCATTACTGAGGGAGGAAACACTGATGTGAGCCTTACAATTGCCTGGTGTCAGCCTCACTGAATTGAGGAGATGGGAATTGGAGATCAGGGAGCCAGGACAGCTAGAACGTGCCAGGCACAAAACTAGAAAAAGGGCAACTGCAGAGAGGAAGAGAGACTGAAGGAAGAAGAGAAAGAGGAAGGGAGGATGAGGGCTCACTAGCTCTGGAAATCTGCATAAAGTTCCCCCTCAGTCTTTGGCTGAGTGTTAATCTGTACACATGTGAAAGAAAATTACCAGAAAACATGAGGCTTCACAGTACCTGGAGCTCAAACAGAGCTGGCAATAGTTTGTGTTCCACCATCAAGAGTGCAGAGACCTTCTAATATACAAGGCAGTAGGATGAGTCCTCAGAGGTGCAGCACCTTAGCCCTGGGGCTGAATTAGCCCCACAATAAAGGCTGCTCTGGACTCACCCTAACAGAAGTTAAAAGCAAGTCTTGCAAGTATCCAAATCATCCTAAACAATGTCACTGTGCACCAGAGCAAAGTACAGTACTATTTAAAGAAATACCACAAAATCCAGAACACAACATGCAATTCACAGTACCTGCCACCCAGTAAAAGATTATCAAGCATGTAAAGAAACAGGAACATATGATTCATACCTAGGAGAAAATTAGTAATTAGAAACAGACCCAGAAATGACAGAGATGATGGACTTAGACAAAGATGTTACAGCAAACATTATAAATGTGCTTGAGAATGTAAAAACAAAACAAAGCAGCTATGATGAGAAGAGGAATGGAAGACATAAAAGATACCCAAATGGAACTTCTAGAGAAGAACAACACAATAAGAGAAATGAAAAATACAATGGATAGGATTAATAGCTATTCTAGGTCCTTTGGTTTTTCCCTATACATTTTAGAATAAGCTTCTTGATATCTATTTTTAAAAACCTGCTGGGACTTTTATTAGGATGGGAAGGATAGATAAGTTACTGCAGAAGAAAAGATGAGTGAACTTGAAGACATAGCAATAGAAACTATCTGAAATGAGGCACAGATTGAGAGGAAAAAACAACAACAACCATACTCACAATAACCTGTGAGATATCAAACAGTCCAAGATCTGTGTAACTGAAGTGACAGGAAGGAGAAGTGGAGACAGAAAAAAAATATGTAAAGAGAGAATGGCTGAAATTTATCCAAATTTGATGGTAACTATAAGCCCAGATGTCCAAGAAGTTTGATGAACTTCAAGTACAAGAAATATAAAAAAACTGTTTCTCAGAAATGTTTTGTAGTTTTTAGTATACAGATCTTGCCCACATTTTGCTAAACTTATCCTTAAGTATTTCATGGTTCTTAAAATTCTATTTAAAGGTTTTCAAATACTAATTATTTGTTGTTTGTAAATAGAAATAGAATTGACTTTTGCATATTGACCTTATAACCTGGACCTTGTTGAACTCACCATGAGACTGATCTAAATAAAGAGCTAGAACTATAAAACTTCCGGGAGAAAACATACGAGTAAATACTCATGACTTTAGGTGAGGCAAAGGTTTTAGTTAGGACACAAAAAGCATGAAGAATAAGAGAAAGAAATCTGATAAATTGGACATCATTAAAATTTCAAAATTTTGTTCTTCAACAGACAGTTGAAGTAAATGAAAAGACAAACCACAGACTGGGAGAATATATTTATAAAATGTACACCTGGTAATGGACCTGTTTCCAGAATATATGAAGAACTCTTATAATTTAATAAAAAGAAGAAAAATATCTGGATTTAAAGAGCAGACAAAATATGTGAACAGACACTTTACAAAGAAGGCATACAAACAGCAAATAAGACCATGAAAATATCTTCAACATCATAATTAATTAGGGAACTGCAAATTAAGAGCATATTGAGATATCCCTATACACCCACTAGAATGGTTAAAATTAAAAAGACTGCCAACGTCAAGTGTTGATGACTTGGTGCTTTGTGACCACCTAGAGGGATGGGATAGGGAGGGTGGGAGGGAGGCTCAAGAGGGAGGGAATATGGGGATATATGTATATGTATAGCTGATTCACTTTGTTATGCAGCAGAAACGAATACAACATTGTAAAGCAATTATACTCCAATAAAGATGTAAAGAAAAAAACGTTGATGAGGTTGTGGAGCAACTGGAACTCCACTGCTGATGGAAATACAAAGTGGTACAGTCATTTGGGAAAAATAATTCGACAGTTTATAAAACTTAGCACATACCATACTACCCAGCAATCCCAATTCTAAGTCTTTACCCAAGAGAAGAGGAAACATATGTCCACACAGAGACTTTCATAGTCAAAAACGGCTAAAAAGTGGAAATAACTCTAACATCCATCAGCAACTGAGTGGAAAAACAGATTTGGTATATCCAGAAAATGGAACACTTCTCAGCAACAAAAAGGAATTAAGTACTTAACTGAAACATGCAACAGCATGGATAAATCTCAAAGGTATTATGTTTAGTAAAAGAAGTTAGAAAAGACTACATACATATTATATGATTCCATTTTTATGAAATTCTAGAAAAGGAAAAACTATAGTGATCGAAAGCAGATCAGTGGTTGCCAGGAGCTGCAAGTGGAGAGAGGGTATTGACGCAAAGTGAGATGAGGGAGATTTTGGGGGTAATAGAAATGTCCCATGTTTTGATTATGGTGATGGTTATACAACTGAACACACTTGTCAAAATGCCATTGTATTTATTGGACACTTAAATTGATGAATTTTATTGTATGTAAATTATCCCTCAAAAACACTTAAAAAAAAAAAGTGTGACTACAAATCATCTTAGAATCAGGTTAAAATGTACCTTCCCGGGCCCTACAGTCACCCGTGTGTTCAAGGGCTTATTGAACCAGGGAACCAGTTGTTCTGATTAACTCCAGGCACTACATGGCTACACACTTGTCTAACTGGAAAATGCACAGCCCCAATTCTGTGCAGGGACGACGCAAAGCAGAGTGTGATACACCTTTCTGGAGCATCAAATTTATTAACTAGAATTGGAAGAACCAAGGAGTCCTTGGAACAAGAACTATCCCCCTCCCCCACCAACACGGAAGACAGAAGAGTAGGGGAGGGGAGACGTGCCCCGGGAATGACAGTCCAGTCTCTGAAGTTTCACCCAGGTGGGGGTTGAGGGGCAGACCTGCAGCCACGGTGGCCTCGCTTTCGGTCGCCCGGGCTGCTCCGGACCATCCTCTGAGCTGGCCAGGGTCTTGGATACGATGCTTCTGAAGGCCGTGCAGAGAACACACTCATCTTCCACTGGACTGGGCCCCAGGGAGCGCGGCGGCCTGACCTTCCTGCCTCGGTCATCCATGGGGTTCACATGGGCTCACTTTATTATGACGCCTCATGCTGGGCAGCTTGCAACAAAGATGTTTCAAAATAAAGTTCCAGATTCTCCCAGCCACCCCTTGCTTGTTCTGGCTGTGGCCAGAGAGAGTGGATGAGGACACACTCTCAGGCTGCCCAGTGTGGGAGGACCTTCCAGTGTTGGACACACCCAGGGGGCAGCTGGTTCCCTCTGGGGCTCCAATCCTGCTGCTGCTGGAGGTGGATGTCCCAGTGCCACACTGGGGGGCTGGGCTGGGGGTGGCAGTCCTCGACTCCAGGCTGGGTGGGGGACAGGCAGACTCACCGGTCTTCTGCCCTGCCTGCTGGTCTTCCTGCAGCTGCACATTTTTTCCGTGGTAGAGCCACCTGGTTTGCAGGGAGGACACCACAGGGCCTGGAGAAGGCTCACGTTCACTGCCACAGAGGTCCCCGCAAGAGAAGGGCTTCAGAGTTATGATGGAGACCTCCACCTTGGGTTTCTTGGAGCTCACACTGCCTGTCCCAGTGTCCTGGATCTGGTCGCAAGTCAAGCCCGGAGTCCTCACCGTTGTCACCTGCCGGTCCTCTGCACAGGGTGGCTGGAGTGGCTCCTTCTGGCCCATGTTGACCCATGGATGCCTCATGAGGTCAGGCAAGGTGCCTCTGTCACTGGGGTTGAGGACAATCATTTTTTGTAATAGATCCCTTATCTCCAAAGACAGATAAGGTGGGATGGGGTATTGCCCTCGTAGGATTTGCTTCAGCAGCTCCTGCAAGTCTTTTCCCACAAAGGGCTGGGACCCAGTTACCATGGCGTAGAGCACTACTCCCAGGCTCCACACGTCCATCGCAGGGCCGCTGTACCTCTGCCCCAGCAAGAGTTCCGGGGCAGCATAAGGGGCTGTGCCGCAGCTCATGTCCGGTTGGCCAGTGTCATCACACTTTTTGCTGAGGCCAAAGTCTGTAAGTTTGATATTCATGTGGGAATCAAAGAGGAGGTTCATTGGCTTCAGGTCCCGGTGCACGATGCCCCTCTGGTGGCAGTGCTGCAGGGCGGAGAGCAGCTGCCGGAACAGGCCTCGGGCCTCCAACTCTGTCATACGGCCATGGGTCTTCAAATAGCGGTACATGTTCCCCCCCCTGAGGTACTCCATCACCACGAAAAATGTCTTCTCTGTGTCAATCACCCCCAGCAGTTTGACAATATTGGGGTGATCGAGAGCCTTCATACCGTACACGTCCCGGAAAAGTGCCTGGGCACTTGAGAAGCTCTGATACCTTTTTTTAACGACCTTGAGAGCCACCTGTGTCCCGGTCAGAATGTGCCAGGCCAACTTCACTTTACCAATGGTGCCTTCACCAATGGTGCGGAGGATCTCGAAGTCATCAATATGAATCTGCTCGTCAGCAGAGTTGGCTGTGAGGCCCGGCATCATGGTGATCTGCTAACTACACTGACTGACAGCACTACCTAGCAACACTAACTAACAATGCTAACTGTACCAACAGCGCTAACTAGTACTAACTACACTAACTATGCTAATAAACTATTAACTCTACCAACAATACTCACTATGCCAACAGCGCTAACTAGTACTAACTACACTAACTATGCTAATAAACTATTAACTATACCAGCTGTGCTAACTATACCAACAATACTGACTATGCTAACTGTAGAGAGAAAAATGAGACAAATAAAAAAGAGTAGAGAAAAGAGAAAACAAAATCAACAAAATGGCAGAAACAAGGAAAAAACAAGCTAACTGTAGGTCCAAGGCCGTCAGGTCACCAAAAGCAGCTTCCTGGGCTCTAAGGACCAAAAACCTGGGCCCAGCTTTCTCTTTTATAGGGCTTTGTGAAGTACATCACAGTGGTGCACTATGAGGTCAGAGCAAGAAATGGACCCATCACAGCTGGGGATAAACCACAGTGGTTTTCTCACTTTTTGAGTTCAAGGCCCCTTTACACTTAGGAAAAAGGATCCCAAAGAAATTTTTCTTTACGTGTGTTATTAGATATTGGTATTCACTTTGTTATAAATTAAAATCTATAGGATACTTCAGTGGCCTTTTTATTTCTAGTTTGAAAATGTGTAATAATTTTAAAGACCTCATAATGTCTACACTTGAAATATTCAATTCCTTTTCCTTAAATTCTGGTCTCAAAATAATGTTACAACTTAACTGACTTCATGATACTCTACAAAATGTTCTGTTGCGTAAGACACGATAAGGTACATTATGAAAGTCTATGAAGCTGAGAGAAGATTTCCCAGGAAGGTAGGTCATGAGCAGATTTCTCATCAGGAGCCTCGGAGGCCAGATGGCATGGCTCAATGTACTTGAAGTGTTGAAGGAAAGAAACCGTCAACCAAGAATCCTAGATCTAGCAAAACTTTCCTTCGAAAATGAGGGAGAAATGAAGACATTCCCAGTTAATCAAGAGTTGAGAGAGTGCTTAACCACCAGATCTGCCTGCCACAGGGAGTTCTTCAGGTTGGAGTCAAGGACCCTAGGCAGTAACTCAAAGCCTTATGAAGAAATAAAGACCTCTGGTAAAAGTAGATAGACGGGCGATGAGAAAAGCTAGTACTATTGTAACTTTGGTTTGTAGCTCCACTTTTTGTTTTCTGTTTGATTTAAGAGACTAATATATAATAAAACACACACACATACAAATCAAAAAAAAAAAAAAAAATGTACCTTCCCGGGCCCTACTCCCAGATAATCTGACTTGGAAGGTCTGGAATGAGGTCTGGTAATCTAACTTTTTAAGTGCTCATTTTGAATAAGAAGAAATGTCATAAAAAAGAGAAATGGGGTGGGGGAGGCTATACATTTTTATAAAATGTGAATAAGAAAAAATATCAGAAGGAAATCCTTTAAAATGCCTGGATACCTAGATGGGATTATGAATTTTTTTTCTCTTCTCTCTTTTAAGTTTCACAAAATTTTACATTTTGTTGGGGGAAAAAAGCAGCCCCCTCTCCCCCACATTTTTGATAGAAATAGAATAATCTAAACACTTTCTTAAAGAGCCCCTGAACCCCGCTGCCGCACCTCCGTCATCCTCAGGCCCCGCCCCTCTCCTACCCTCCTGAGTCTCCTCGGCCTGGTCCATCTCCAGTCTGGTCAGCAGGCTCACAAACCACTCGAAAGACCGCTAGCCTCGGTTTATCCAGATGAAGTCCACCTATGGAGAAGGGCCCAGTTCAGAGGGGGGCCTACCTCATTCACTCATATCTGTGATCCCCAGGGCCCTGGTGTAACCACCCTGCTGTTAGCAGGGCACACATTATCGCCCCCATTTAAGGGATGGGGAGACCGAGGCTCGCAGAGGTCTTGTTTAGTCACATTAAAAATAAATCACTTGGCCACACACACAGTCAATCTGTTACTTTTCTCTGCTTTCCAGGGACAGACTGCTCAAAAAGCACGGGACTGCTGGGTGAAATGCGAGTGGGGAAAGGAGTGAGGTGGAGTGGACAGAGCCCTTCCGAGCCGGCCATCCGACTTCACATCTAATCAGAGAGTGAATCAGTTATGCCTGCAATTATGCCAACAACTCAGCATCGTGGCTGCAGCTGGGGACCCATGATGGCGAGCTGTGGAAGAAATAGGTTTGGGGTGGAGAGGTGGCACTCACATGTTACTGAAAACATACTGTGTGCCAGCCCCTGCGTTTACTTGACAACTACTATGTACCAGGCTCTGTGCTTGCTTTTGCATCTGTTTTCTTCCAAGGGGGGGATCAGGATCCTGGTTGAGGGACCCTGGCCAATTTCACCTTTCAGGGTCTTGCTTCTGCAGACTAGAAGCATTACATCATTCTCTAATGATTCTGTTTGGTATGATGGAAGGGTCTTGGGGTTAGACAGGCGTAGCTCCACCACTGTGACCAGATGACCTAACACTTCTGAGCCTCAGTTTCTTCATCTCTAAAATGGGGTTGAAGATCAGGATCGAATGAAATAATATATTTAAGACACCTCATAAATAGGCAGCTAAAAATGATAGTGTTTAATCTCTCCTTCATAACATACAACTTCACCCTCTTAGAGATTTTTATCTTTACAGGTTAGGATGGCAATGTTCCCAGAGCTCGGTGTGTGTGCGTGTGTTTCTTATTCTTGATAAAAAGACAGTCTGAGGGAGAGAGAGCTGAGTCTTTTGTAGCAATCTTGGTGCTTTAGAAAACCAGAACCCCGCCTCGATGAAATGCCATTGGGCATTCCGTCAGCAGGCAGAGTGTAGAAGACACCTCCCGGTGAACCAGGCCTCCCCATGGTCACGCCCTGTGTGGTGTCCTTCCACATTGGATCTGGGCTGGTCTGTGACTTGCTTTGAACAATAAAATATGGTGGAAGTGACACTGGGCCTAAGCCTTAAGAAGCACTGGAAGCTTCCACCTTTGTGCTCTGGGGGAGGCCTTGAGCCAATGTATAAGAAATTTGGTCTCTCTCTACTGTAGAGATGTTAGGCCAAACAAACCAAAATGCTGCAATTTGGAGCAGAGAAAGGTTTATTGCAGGGCCATGCAAGGAGATGCGTGGCTCATGCTCCGGGCAGCTCAGGCCCCCAAAAACCCCAAGCTCCCAAAAGAGGCTCCCCTAAGGGGTTCCGGCAAAGCATTTTTAAAGGCCAGGTGAGGGAGGGGCGTTGCAAGGTATGTGATCAGCTCATGCACAATTCTCTGATTGGTTGATGGTGAGGTAACAGGGCGCTGTCACAGGGGTTAACATTATCAATCCTTAGGTTCCAGGAGGCCTGGGCCATCAAGTAGTTAACATTTTCCATTTAGTGGGCGTTCTTCACATCTGTAAAACAACTCAGGAAATGTACATTCAATACTGTTATCTAGGTACTGAAGTACCTGGAGAGGAGCTAAAGCAGAGGATATGGGGGAAGGCCTGTCCCGGGAAGGCCCCATTGGGTCCTGCTCCATTACAGAGACAGTATAGAGAGAGCTGGTGGAAAAGGAGAGACCCTGAGAATCTATGGGAGGAGAGAAAGAAAGAGAGGAAGAGAGAGAGAGAGAGAGAGAGAGAGGCCCAGCGGTCCCAACTGAGGCCAGCCTTCCAGCCACCCCTCTGTCAACTGAAAAAATATGCACAACATAAAAGTTGAGAGTTATGTTTTACTTGGAGGAAATTTTTAGGACTTCGAGCCACATAGGCGGCATCTGAAATAACCCTGAGAGAACTGCTCCGAGGAGGTGAGGGGGGAGCCAGGTTATATAGGAGTTTGGCAACAAAAGGCAGGTAGTCTGAATATCAAAAGATTATTGTTAATTAAAGAAAACCAGATATCTCAAGGTAAGAAATTTAGCACTTTTCTATGCATGGGAAGATGCAAGAGTCTGGGCTCGTGGAAATCATTCCTTTGATATGCACCTCAGCTATCTGGGGCCAGTGTCCTGTGTTTTCATATCCTGAGTTTCCTCAAGGCTCACCGTGGGGAGTGACTGCAGTTTGATGGCTGCTAGATGGCAGGTATTCTTTGTTTCCTTCCTGAGTTCCCTCAGGGCTCACAAGCTCATGCAATCTCTGATGAGTGTAACATCCTTTCTTTACTGATGTGGCAGGCAACATTCCATTTCTCACCTCCAAGGCACCAGCCACGTGAGTGACCCATCTTGGATGCCCCAGCCCAGTCCAGCCCCCAGATGGCTGCAGTCCCAGCCGATATCATAGGCAACGGAACTACCCTGCGATCCCAATCAACCTACAAACTCATGAGACAATAAAATGGTTGTCTAAGCCATTAACTTTTGGAGCAGTGAATCACACAGCAATAGATGATTGAAGCAATCAGCGATATTTTTGAACCTTCACTCTGTACTACACCACGGTGTCTCACTGTGAGAGATACGGAGAAACCACCCTCAGGAACTTAGTTTGGGCAAGAAGATGGCACATAGGCGAGTATAAAGACTGTGGAAGCAGCAACGTCACCAGAGCTAATTGGTTGGTAATTAGCAGGTTAATGGCTCACATCGGGGATAATGCAAGGCTGGAGCCATGGGGCAGGAAATGACTTTAAAGTCTCCCCCCACTTTGCTTCCCTCCACTCTAATGTTTGGTGGGGCTTTGAGGTCTCCTGCCTGGGAAGGGCTGGGTCCTGTCTGCCTCCTCAGCTCTGGGGGTCAGGACAAGGCCAGAAGGTGATGTGTAGCACCAAGACACTGACTCACAAAAAAATGAGTGACTGCCCTTCCCTTGAAGAAAAGGAGGGGTGCAAGTGCAGGTTGGAGGGGGGGAGAGGGGTAAGTGGTCCCCACTCTAGGCAGAGAAAGGTTGAGGGCCAGGGAGGCAGCTGGCTCATCACAGCATCTTTTTTCAAATTTTAGGGTGCCACCTGAGATTGTGGGTCCACCCAGCCTACTCCATTGATAATCTTAGCATACACAGATTTTTACAGATACTGAACCAGTTAGGACTATGTTTAGTTGTAAGTTACACAACTCCTAACAGTGGCCTATAAAAATAAAGACATTCCCTCAATCCACAGAGAACTATTGAGAGGTGACCTCACGCCCAGCACTGTTCTAGGAGTTGGGGACACAGCAGGGGAAAGCAAACTTCCTGTCCTAGAGCAAGAAGGCAGTGGGTGAGGGCAGAGGCTTGACACTGCTTGGAGTGCCCAGGGCTCTCTACCTTTGTCCTCCATTCACCCTGTGTATTGCTTTCTGCCTTCTGGTCATAGGACTCCTCGGATGTCCAGGAATCTCGGCCAAGACAGGAAGCAGGAGATAGAGGGGGCACCAGCCTCTCCTGTTCCTTTTATCAGGAAAATGAAAACTTTCCCAAAACCCCCAGCAGATTCTCATCATCACTGGGGAGAACAGGCACACGGCTACATGAGTCCTCAGGACTAATTAATCTGGTCATTATTTTCACCTGGGCTTGCCCAGAACAACATCAGGGGTCAGTCTGCAGAGAAGAGGGAAGGATGTCGGGGTCAGGTTGTCTTGTTCCTTGCTGTTCACAGGGCGAGGCCCTGACAAAGGGACAAATATCCTATTGCAAATCTTAAGTAAATAGTAAAACCATTAAAAATGACATTGGATGCAATCCAAGATCAGGCAAAAAGTCTTTATTTACTGCTGTTTACTAAGCTCTTTTCCAAGTGCTCTGTAGGAAATGGGAGGGGTGGGAGAGAAAGGATCCAGCCTCAGGGAGCTTTCAGGCTAGCTGGAGATGACAACCACACAGACGAAACAACCTGGGACCACAAGAGAGTGAAAAGGCTTTGGTTGGATCTGAATGCACAGTATCGAATAGAGGCACAAGTAAATGCTGTCACGGTAGGAAGCACGATCACTGCCTGCCCTGCCCACACCCCTTCTGGGGAACCTGTCACAGCTCCTAATCGTGTAGTCCTATGATGTCCAGGCCCTTCCCCAACCCCAGCCATGGCTGATGGGACCAGACGTGGACCCTGAGCCCAAGGCAGCCAATCCACTGCCTGGCAGCAGGGACATGTGAGCTGAGCCACTCAGATGTTCCCTCTTGAGAATCTGAAGTAAGAGATGCAGAGATTACTGCCCAGGGTGAGAAGTCCTGACCCCCAGCAGGACGTGTCAAGAGACCACAAAGGACCTCAAGAAGGGAAGGGCAGGGACTTCCCTGGCGGTCCAGTGGTTAAGACTTCACCTTCCGGGGGCTTCCCTGGTGGCGCAGTGGTTGAGAGTCTGCCTGCCAATGCAGGGGACACGGGTTCGAGCCCTGGTCTGGGAAGATCCCACATGCCGCGGAGCAACTGGGCCCGTGAGCCACAACTGCTGAGCCTGCGCGTCTGGAGCCTGTGCCCCGCAACAGGAGGGGCTGCGATAGTGAGAGGCCCGCGCACCGCCATGAAGAGTGGCCCCCGCTTGCCGCAACTAGAGAAAGCCCTCGCATGAAACGAAGACCCAACACAGCTAAAAACATAAATAAATAAATAAAGTAGCTATTAATTAAAAAAAAAAAAAAAAAAAAAAGACTTCACCTTCCAATGCAGTGGGTGTGGGTTTGATCCCTGGTCGGGGAGCTAAGATCCCACATGCCTCGTGACCAAAACATAAAACAGAAGCAATATTGTAACAAATTCAATAAAGACTTTTAAAAAATGGTTCACGTCAAAAAAAGTTAAAAAAAAAAAAAAAGGAAAGGGCAGCCTCACTCCTGACTTGGGTCCATCCTGACCATCAACATTCCTTTTACTAGGGCTGCTTTGAACAGGTTTTGCTTCTCGGCTTGAATGGTACGGTGTGGGAAGGCTTTGTCCTCACCCCTCATCCCTGCCTCCCCCTCTTACCCGTTCCCCAATCCATCCCCCGCCTCTGCCTTAGTCCAGGTGCCCTTCCACCAGGTGCTCCCCCTGCGTTTGCTCTCCCCTTCATTTCACTGTCCACACTGTGGACAGTGGTCTTTCCAACATGACCCTGCCATGCCCTTGCTTTACATCTTTGGCCCCTCATAGCTCAGCCTCCAGGCCTGTCTCCACCGGGCACTCCCTCCCTGGCTAGGTTCCTGACCTGCCCTCCAGCCACCCTGAGATTAGACAGTCACACCTCTGTGCCTTTGCACATGCCCAGACTTGTGCGTACAAATAAACCCTCCACCCCTGCTTCCCATGTCTCCTCCAAGGTCAAGGTCAGGGGACATCTCACCCCCACCCTGACCTTGATTCCCCTCTCCTTTGGCCATGACAGCAGTTCATGAGACCCTGTGCAGGCATCTACTTCATTGTGTTAGCACCACACTTTGTGTCCTTGTCACCTGGCACTGTGCTTGTGGGGTGGATGAATGAATGAATGAATGAATGAGTGAGTGATTCTCTAATAATAAACCTCAGCCGACTTGATAGGATTTTGTTGGGAGATTTGGGTGTGAGGAGGGGGCTTTCCTTCCTGGGAGATCAGCCTTGGTCTAGCCTGGACGAGGGAGTCGGGTTGTTTCCTGAGGCCCTCCTGCCTCCTGCCCTTAAAGACCACCCCACCTGCCTGCTCCCCTGGTGATACGGGGACAGCCTCACTGAAACTGGCCTTCTTGACCTCAACACTGAACAGAAATTCCCCAGGAGCACTTCTCTGTTTTCCTCTTCTGGAGAAGAGGCACACAGACAGAGCCCAAGAGCAGAGTGCGACGAAGCACTCAGATCTGA
Organism: Balaenoptera borealis; assembly: GCF_965194805.1. NCBI lineage: Eukaryota > Metazoa > Chordata > Mammalia > Artiodactyla > Balaenopteridae > Balaenoptera > Balaenoptera borealis. The sequence goes on along the minus strand of NC_138866.1, from coordinate 116,957,475 downwards.
GAAACAGGCAGGAGATGTCAGAAGCAATCAGGGGAGAAAAGAACCTACATTATCCCCTGAGTTCACAATGCAGCCCTAACAAGCTGGAGCGCCTGTGATTTGATCTTCCCATCTTTCCCGTGTCTCCTGCAGCCCAGGATTAGCCAGTTTGGGAAAGGATGCAGTGATGTCTACACAGCTAGCCAGGGCTTCCCCGGGGACGTGTCAGGGCGATGTGTGGGGACTCCTGGGAGCCGGGTGGTCCTTCCTGGGAGGGGAGGGCATTTATCAGGCCCCCACATATGTCTGGTCATAAAGGACCTGAAGACGAAGGGCTGCAGACCCCTTCTGATGGCAGAGGGGCAACTTGGAAGAGAGTCCTCACTAGGACCCGACCACACTGGCCCCCCGATCTCAGACTGCAGCCTCCTGAACTGTGAGAAGTAAATCCTGTTGTTTATGAGCCCCCCATTCTATGGTATCATGCTATAGTAGTCCCAACGGACTAAGACAGAAATAACCAGCATCTGTTAAAACTTACTACCTGCCGAGCACTGTCTTAAGCACCTCGTGCACATTTATTTATTTAATCATGTTACCATTTCTCTATCTAATAGGTACCATTATTCTTGGTGTTCCCATTTTACAGATGAGGAAACCGAGAGCAGGGACTTTGACTCTTTTGTCCACCGTTCAACTCCAGCACCCAGAACGGCAGGAATTCAACAAACTCATCCACTAAACAGCACCAAAATGCGCTCTAATGTGGAGCCTGGGGGCCAACAATCTCCCAGATGATGAGGTAGTGGGACCTTGGAGATGCACGGAGGCTCTGATGCCATTCAAGAGGCTCTGCCCCTCCCTCCTGCCCTCTTTCCTTCTAAACTTATTTTTCAAGGGCTTCCTATATGTAGAACATGTGCACAGAGAGGAATCAGATTTCCCTTCTGCCCCCAAGAGGGTTATAATTACAGTGTAATAAGCAGCAATAACCTACGCAGAAAAATTCCAGTAAAGTAATAAAAAACACAAAGAGAAGCAAACAATGTGCTGTAACAAGTTTGTCATCCATCCATCCATCCATCCATCCATCCATCCATCCATCCATCCATTCACTTATCCAAGGAGCATGCATTGAGCTAAGCCCTGGGATGCAGGGATGAATGTGATGTAGGTCCCCCTTCTGGTGGGTGAGGTCGTGGCTGCCTCCCTCAGGGAAGCAAAGGCTTGGGGAGAGCAGCTGAGGAGAGCAGGCTCCAGGCTTGAGGTCTGCCCCCTCCATCTATCTCTGCTCTGCTCCAAGGGGCGCTTTCCCCAGAGCTGGCCCAGCCCAGAGTGCAGGCTCCAGGGCTGTGGCCTGTCGAGAAAAGCAGGTCAGTAAGACTTGTCCCCAGGCTTCGGGCTGACTGTCCCCTTTCAGTGTCCCTCTGGCCTCCCTCCCTCCCTCCCGTGGTGCCTGGCAGAGGGCCTCAGGCTCCCGGCTGGGCCACTCACTCATGCACTGAGCCATCCACACGCAGCGCGGCCATCTCTCCCCGCCGGCCCCCAGAGCTCTGCGGGGTGATTGATGGGGCTACTCTGCTCCTGGTCCCAGAGAGCTCCTTTGAATAATAACTTGGCAAAATTACTCTCTCTCTCTCTCTCTCTCTTTTTTTTTTTTCTTTCCCTATTTCTGATTCATCGGCTCTAAGTCATTCATCTCTTTTGAGTTAGAGGAAGAAAGAAGAATGAGGAAGAGAAGGACGTGTCCCAGAGGCACAAGGGACCCTGAGCCCCACCTCCTCATTCTACAGGGGGAGCTGGAGGTGGAGCCCACCTCTGCCGTTAGGATTTCTATATTAATCCTGACCTCCGCTTGTAGAAGAGAAGCAAGTGTGGGAGGGATGGGAGGTGGGGGAGGCAGGGATCTTTCTAGGGCCCCTGAAGTTGCACCTTGAAGGCAGCTGCCCACTCTATCCACATGTAAGGCTGGTCCAGTCTGCCTGCAGGGATATTGCAGTTTGCTCATCCTTGAGGGGGCACAGGCAGAGCAGGTAGGGAAAGGAAGGAGACACGGGGGTTCGTTCAAGTGAGTTATGTCAGCTCACCAACACCAACGCTCGATCGCCTACTAGGTGCTAGGCACGGGTGTGATGCAAAGATGCATAAACCCTGTTCCTGCTCTCAAGGAGTTCACAGACATGCATAGGTGAAGCCAAGGCCCGCGACAGATGCTCTCGTGGAAGTAGGTCCCATGCAATCACACAGAGGAGGCTATTCTTCTGCGCTGAGAGGGACCAGCAAGGAAGTCTTCACAGATGAGCTGATAAAGTGTTCTGGGATCTCAATCTGAAGGCGGGGAAGCAGGCTCCAAATGTTAGGCGCCGCAGAAGCCAAGGCTTAAAGGTGTGAAATTGCACGGTGGTCGGGGAAACCCTGAGTTATATGGCGTTTTTAGAGTATCAAGGTGAGAGGGATGTTGGCAAGACACAGGAGGAAGGGCCAGTAACGATACCGGCTGCAGATCTTAATCGAGTGCTCACGCGGGGAGGCCCATGTGCCGGTCTCAGGAGTTCTATGACTGCGATAGGACAGTTATCCAACAGGAAGGGGTGTAATCAGATCTGCAACAGTGCAGAGGATGGACCAGACCCAGAGAGACTGGAGAAAGGAAGACAGCCAGGAGGTGGATGTAACAGTCCAGGCGAGAGGCGATTGAAGGACTGAACCAAGGCCGGGCCGATGCAGGAGGGAATGGATTTGAGAAACATGTTGACAGTGCTTGGTGGCTGGCTGAAGGCTGAGGATGGGGAGATAGAGGAGTCAAGGGAACCTCATAGGCCACCAGCTGAAACAGGGATCATAGCACAGAAACGTTCACGAACAACTGCCAAGCACCTATTAGATGGTAGCGCTATTCCAGGCACAGAGACACAGAGACAAATAATTCATGTCCCTTGGACGTACTTCACGGTTTTTTAAAGACAAGCTTAATCTGTATACACAGACATCCAACCAAGTTTGGGGGAATCTCAGAACTTTTTTCTTTTACCAGAAGAATAATGCACCCTTTCCCCTCCACCACACTGAAACTCCCTCCCTATTTTATTTTGTTTTCTCCAGGAGGTGACACTCACACAACTGGGATGATTCCAGGTGGCCCCATTTGTCCCGGGGTAGGATCAGGGCAGCTCACTTGGGGCCACTGCCACGTGGCTGAGGTTGGGAGCGGGAAGCTTCCTGGAGAGTCGAGTCTTTCTCTAGCCATCTCTGCCTTTCAGCTGGAGTCTTCTTCCCCCTGGGATGGATTTCCCCATAAAATAAATGTCTTGTCTGAATTAATCTTATTTTTAAAAGGAGAAAGTCATCATATTGTAAAGACAGATCATAAAAAGGCGCATCAGTCTGTCAGGAAGACTGGTTAATATGAGTATTTGTTTAGCAGAGACAGTGCACCCGAGGCAGCCTTTCTGGACCAACCTTGGGCCTGGAAGGGGCCTTTTATTTGAATACTTAGAGCATCTAGGGCCGGCAGCTTTGCATTCTGAATACGGGCACTGTAGCAGTCACACTCTGCAGAAGAGGCCGGGAGAGGCCCCCCCAAGCTGGAGGGACGGCTCCCTCAGTCCCAGCCATGCCCCAAACACTTCCATTCGAGAACTAATCAATATGAGGGATCTTTAGAAGACACCTCAGACAATCTCCCCATTTTGTTTCATTCTTTAAAAAATGACATAGGCCATAAGCATGTAGATAAAAAACGAGGAATATATGAAGTGCATGGTATAAAAATTCTATGCTGTGAAACATTACATGGGTAACACATAAACACATGAAACAGAACAGAGAACACCACAAAAGTGCTTTTGCCTTCTCCACACTTGACCACTGTGAACTGTTTGGTGTCCATCCTTCTCAATGTCTTCCAATACATTTCTATCTATTTGTCTCCCGCATGATACACATACACTGTTTGGGTTTTGTTAGATGGAATAGAAACATATCAAAACTTGGTACTTGAATTTTTTTTTAAACTAACATTCTACTTTGGGTTTCTTTTTAAAAATAAAGCTATAAAACTAATATATGTTTATCAGAGAAACTTCAAAATCGATAGAGGAGTAGAAAATAAAAAGTAAGAAAGAACCCTAAAACCCAAAAAAGAAAAGCCTGTCCTTCCTTTCTCTTCATTCCCACTCCCCAGAGCAAACAGATAAAATATATTTTTGTGTATCTTTCTGGAAATGACTCTGCATGTACAGGCGTTTAAACACACATCCTTTATCTGTTCACTGAGGAAGTGAGAGCTCGGAGAGGTCACAGGGCAGATCCAAGGTCACACAGCTGACTGGGGCAGAAGCAAATGCAGAGCCGGGAGCCCCACCTTCAGAGGGCAAAGGCCTTTCCACGGCACATCTCCAGGGACTTTGCCCAGAGCCAGTCTCAGCCGGTGTGGCTAATCCCTCCCTAACCTCCACCTTGTCTGCCAGGCGGTGACACTTCTCCATCCTGCCCACGTCCCCCCCACCCCCCCCACCCCGGTCCCCGTCCCCACAGCGCTGCTGCCTCGCAGTGTATTAACGGACTGCACTTGTGCGGCTTGGCCGGGGCGGGGCCTAACGGTTTGTTTCACTAACACTGCTGTCTCTGCCAGAGCTGTCGTCACAGCAGAACAGCGTCGTGGAGCCTCCTGGCAAAGCGATTCGTTCAGTGGGCTTGTGCCTGCGCTTTTGTTCCCCAGATTACAAGTGACAGTTACAGGCAGAAGACCCTTCCCGAGGATGATTCCATTTAAGTAACTCCTTGCCCTGGTGGGAGCTGGTAGCCGGTTAGGACTCTTGCCCCTCCCTCTACAGGAGGCTATGGGGCCACAGGCCTGACCCCCAGGAGCTCACAGCTTGGTGGAGGAGGGCGGCACACACCCTGATAGCCCCACCGCTGATAGCCCCACCGCTGATCTGCAGTTCGCCTGTGTTCCCTCTCTGTTCTGTGTGTGTGTGTGTGTGTGTGTGTGTGTCGACCTTGGCCATCTTGGGCCCAGATGTGCCTACAGCATTGCCAACATCTGGGTGGAAGGAGAAAAGTCAGCCAGCCATCGGGATGCGTTTGTTTCTGGTTGATGGCAGGATGGCCCCCATCTGGGCATCTAGGAAAGATCCAGACGGACGGCCTGCGTAATCTGTATACCCACATATTTGATCCTGCCACCTATGATAATGTGAGGTGGCAGAGCCTGGACCAACAAACTCCATCCCTCCAGCCAAGCCAGGCCTGTTCTGACCTTGCAGACAGAAAAGAGGGAAGCCCAGAACCCGGACACTGGGTACAGGGATGGGAGGGGTGTGTGTGTGTGTGTGTGTGTGTGTGTGTGTGTGTATGGGGGCAGGGGGTTGGGAGGCAAGGGTTGTGCGTGCATTTGTGTGTTGGGGTAAGGGGCTGGCGGCTAGAGAAACTCTGATCTAGAAAACGAAGTCTCTGGACTTCACGGTGCTGCTTGAGTCTGGGGCTGGAGATGTTGCCTGGGGCCGGGAGCTTTGGGGTGGGGCACGGTCTTCCCTGGCTCTTCCTGATTCACTACCATTCAGCAACCAGTGTCCCTCCCAGCAAAACAAAACCTCCCGAGATCGCTGGTTCCGCAGTGCCCTCCAGTGGGCAAGCAGAATATGTCTGGAGGGAAAGCCTTCGCCACACGTGGTTACAAGTCACACGTGTGGATCCTTCAGGCATTTTAGAATCGAGGTTCAAGTTCCTCCACGTGCTTCCATGCCCTTTGGAAGGTAAGGTTCTAAATGAACAGTTGGCTGTTTGTATAGAGGAGTGGGAGACCGGTAGAAGCCTGTAAAGAGAGAGCGAGGGACTGAGGACGGGGGCACCAGTGTTTTAGGGCAGTGTGGACAGAGACGGGGCGAAATGTGAAATAATGGTGACTCGTGTGTGTGTGTGTGTGTGTGTGTGTGTGTGTGTGAAGTCCTGTGCTAAACAGACTCTGCCCTGCCAACTCCCCCCGTGACTTTGCTATATCCTCTTTAGATACCCCAGCCCATCAGGACCCCTTAGCTTACCTCTCTCTACCCTCCATAGAGTGACAGTTGTTTTTTGTTCTTGTTCTTGTTTTTGTTTTTCCAAGCCTTCCCAAGTCTGATTACGAGGGGAAAACACACACTCAACAGGAGGAAATGGGTTCCAAGAGTGTTGCCAGTTAAGCTGGGAACAACTTCTCTTGGTCTGAGTTTCTCCACGTGAGTTGGGCGCCTATCCCAGGCTGGTTGGAAATTAAACGCGATCATGCACAAGTGCCCCAACCCAAGGCCTCCCAGATATGCTGGCTCCCAGCCCCAGGAGAGGCTCCCTGAGCCCAGTTCTCCGTCCTCCTGCCCTCCATACGGCACGTGGTTGCCTCCTTCACCCCAGAGCTGACAGCTGGGTCCCACTCTTCCTCTTGTATTCTTCCCCCTGCTCCTCCCACATCTTGAATACGACGTCCTGTGTCCCGTCTTTTCTCTGTCTCAGTCCTCACTCTGCGTTGCACCCTCTGCCCCAAGATGCACTTCAACATCCTCATCCACCATCCCCTTTGCTTGCTGCTTCTTTTTGAAGAGAACTTCTGCCACCGACTTTGTTTCATTGTCATCCGCAAGATGACTCCAAGGGCCCTCTCTGCTCGTCCTCTGCACTCCCCTCACCGGCTGCATCCCAGCCGCCCTCCCCCTTGGATGCCCAGCCCTTTATAACGGGTGTCACCATCATGGTTGTCACCAGCTTCTTTACCTTGTTCTACGCCAAGGACTTCCAGCCCGCAGAAAAGAAAGGTGCAATCTACAATCCCAGACTCGAGCAGAGGAGAGGGCAGGGTTGAGGGGCCAGCGCCCACGATGGGGACAGGGCAGGATGCCAGCCACCTTGTCCTGGGGCTTGAAGGGGCACTCACACTGTCAGCCAGCCGTATTCACCCAGTACCTCCATCTGACCAGTGCCGTAGACAGGAAAGATGGCTATCTTGAGCTGCTCGAGCTGGGTAGGCCCTGTGCACGGCATAGACGAGTTATCGTATAGCCATCGTCTAATGTAAGTCTCACAACCACCCCAGGAGCTGGACCTTATATTTACAGAAGGTCAATGAATCCCAGGGCAGCATGGCTGTCCTTGGTCTCTGAACTCACGCCCTTCTGTGCCTCACGGTGTCTGCTCAGCCTAGTTGGGGACACAAGCCATGCACACATGGAAAGACCACTGAGACCAAAGAGTCAAGGGTTGAGTGAGTGGATCAGATGGCAAATGCTACTGATATACAGGGAAGGCTGGAGCACACGGAGCCACTTCCTGGGACGGTGGGGCTTGGGCGAGGTCTTGGAAGAGGGGTGAGACTCAAAGGGGAGGTGAAGGAAGTCACCCTAAGAAGGGAGTAGCATGAGACAAAGGTGGGAGGCTGGAGTTTGTGGGGCACGATGTGACTGCCCGGCTGGAGCAGAGCATCCTTGAATGGGTGCAACAGCGGGTAGGACTGGATACGCACTGAGGCCAGGACGTGAAGACTCTGGAATGCCCAGCTAGGGAATGGGGGCAGGGAGAGGGTACTGGAGCAGGGCATGATGAGATGAAAAGAGCATTTCAGGGAGGGGAGTCAGAGGACTGAAGGGACAGGGCAGAGACTGGCATCTAGGAGACCCGTGAGGCCTGAGCGTCCACAGCTCTGTGCCTGCAATGGGACAGGTTTGTGAGATACTGATCCCGCCAGCTCTAGGGCAATTGGTACATCCAGGTGGGCACCTCTGTGCTCAAGAAGTTTCCTCCATTCTCCCAGAGGTGGCAAAAAAATGTTGTCGTTTTCCCGGTGTGCCGTGATGGGGAGAAGACTGGCCAGTTCTGCCCCACACCCCTGCCACAATGCAGGCCAGAAACGGCGGGGCCTGATCTACCATGTTGGATTCATGAGCTGACAATCCTTTATCCTTAAAGGATTCTCTGTCCCTAAAGGATTCAGGCCATCCCAGCTTGTTCTCTATTGTTTCATATGCCACAATTAGCCCACGTTTCCTTTGGCTCAAGATCTCAGCCACTGTTAAAATGCAAATGGCCCTAGGAGGGACACCACATTTTATTTCACACATCACTGAACTTGAGTAGTGTGGTGGTGCAGGAGGGAAGGAGAGGTTCCGTAAGGGATGCCCACCTGAGAGAGCCCTGGCCCTTCTTCCTCAGAGTCACTGCCCCCCCGCCTTCCCCCACACAGGGGTAAGAAAGGAGAGAATGAGACATCAGAGTGGGAGGGAGAAGGAGGCACTGTGGAGGTTTTCGCTCTCTCCAAGACAGCGTGTTCCAGACAGTCCTCCCATTTCTGGGACACTCTCTTAAGGAAATCATCCAAAGGAAGGGGAAAACAAAACTATGTGCTCATGCATATTAATTGCGGCTTTACTTATGATAGTGGAGAATTGGGAATAAACAAAATGTCCGGTAGTAGGGGCATGGTTAAATAATTTACGGCAAACCACTGTATCATTCATTACGTAGCCATTAAATACTACTAGTACTGGTACTACTACTACTATTCAATTTATGGTGCAATTACTACTACTACTATTACTACTTCTGCTACTACTATTAAATTTATTGAGCAGTTACTACTACTACCACTACTACCACCTCTACTACTATTAGTACGACTTCTACTACTGCTAAATTTACTGAGCAGTTATTAAGCTCCAGCCCTTGTTCTAAGTGCTGTACAGATGATCTCTCACCCAATCCTCACAACAATCCTATGAGGTAGGCACTTAGTAGTATCCATATTTTTCAGATGAGGAGATAGAAGCAAAGCAATGTGCCCAAGGTTCTATAGCTATTATGGGATAGAGTAAAAGACTCAACTCAAACAGCACAATTGAAGCTTAAGCTATAGAAATTAAAAATTATAAACCACAAATTCTTTAACTCAAACCTCGGTATACGATTAAAGTTGAAATCAGAGGCCGTGTGCTTCAGCTGCAATGAGAAACCTTGGAAGAAATTTGAGGTAACAAAGTTGTTGACTCAAGTGGCTTTGAGAATGCAAAGCAGTGGGTTAGCTGTTACCCTTTGCTTACACAGATTAGGAAGAAGCAAACAGCAAATATTTATACACCAGTAACTGGAAACTTTAAATTAAATCTAAACTTTTCCCTTAGGCTGTCATCATAAAAGCAAGTTTCTTATGAATTAATATACTTAAAAGCATTTAGAACAAAGTCAATGCTATATAAATATTTGCTTTAATTGTTATTTACAAGAAAGGGCAAGAAGCTTTACTACAACATTCTAGGGTTTAATTGTTCTCTTCCAAAGACTGTTGACTGGTGCTTCAAGGCTTTGGATGTTTCTTATAGTAAACTATATGTGTTTGAATGTTTTTTGTAGAAAACTGTGTCTGATTACTTGAACTTATAAACTATGTTTAGCATAGGAATTTGAATTTACTCATGGCAACCTTGTGATAATTAACCAGCCAAATAAGATCTAGTGCCAGTGAACTCAACAGTATAAAAAAACCTCACCAATTCTCTTGAAGTTAGAAACATATCTAGAGGTATTCCTCCTTATATAAGATCTTCCGCAAGTAAAACATAACAAAACAAAATAATGACTAACAGATTAACTTTAAACATAGTACAAAACCTCAGTATTCCACAGAGATGTCCCATGAGGACTAGTAAATAACCCAGAGAAACATGTTATCATGCAATGCTTAGTAAAAAATGTAGGATACAACACTTGCTGGGTGGGGAGGGGAGACTGCAGGGACTGGGGGGAGGATGTTTAAACATTCCAATTTAATGAACGCATAAAAGAAGGGACCATCCGCAAAAGAATTCATACATGCCAAGCTGTATAATCTTTATCTTAGACCACTTTCTAAACTTTTTGATTGCTACCTCATCAGGAAACATATTGAGCACACACCCCCCAATAAATATATATGTTTGTTCACATGTTCGTTTCTACTTACAGATTACGTCTATTAAAAATCTATGCTTGAGTAAAAGGAACCATATTACTCTCTCACCTTGAACAACTAGAAATATAAGCAAGATATATAAAACAATGGTTTCCAGACATTGGTCAACAGGTCATGTAGGACTGTCATTACTGAGGGAGGAAACACTGATGTGAGCCTTACAATTGCCTGGTGTCAGCCTCACTGAATTGAGGAGATGGGAATTGGAGATCAGGGAGCCAGGACAGCTAGAACGTGCCAGGCACAAAACTAGAAAAAGGGCAACTGCAGAGAGGAAGAGAGACTGAAGGAAGAAGAGAAAGAGGAAGGGAGGATGAGGGCTCACTAGCTCTGGAAATCTGCATAAAGTTCCCCCTCAGTCTTTGGCTGAGTGTTAATCTGTACACATGTGAAAGAAAATTACCAGAAAACATGAGGCTTCACAGTACCTGGAGCTCAAACAGAGCTGGCAATAGTTTGTGTTCCACCATCAAGAGTGCAGAGACCTTCTAATATACAAGGCAGTAGGATGAGTCCTCAGAGGTGCAGCACCTTAGCCCTGGGGCTGAATTAGCCCCACAATAAAGGCTGCTCTGGACTCACCCTAACAGAAGTTAAAAGCAAGTCTTGCAAGTATCCAAATCATCCTAAACAATGTCACTGTGCACCAGAGCAAAGTACAGTACTATTTAAAGAAATACCACAAAATCCAGAACACAACATGCAATTCACAGTACCTGCCACCCAGTAAAAGATTATCAAGCATGTAAAGAAACAGGAACATATGATTCATACCTAGGAGAAAATTAGTAATTAGAAACAGACCCAGAAATGACAGAGATGATGGACTTAGACAAAGATGTTACAGCAAACATTATAAATGTGCTTGAGAATGTAAAAACAAAACAAAGCAGCTATGATGAGAAGAGGAATGGAAGACATAAAAGATACCCAAATGGAACTTCTAGAGAAGAACAACACAATAAGAGAAATGAAAAATACAATGGATAGGATTAATAGCTATTCTAGGTCCTTTGGTTTTTCCCTATACATTTTAGAATAAGCTTCTTGATATCTATTTTTAAAAACCTGCTGGGACTTTTATTAGGATGGGAAGGATAGATAAGTTACTGCAGAAGAAAAGATGAGTGAACTTGAAGACATAGCAATAGAAACTATCTGAAATGAGGCACAGATTGAGAGGAAAAAACAACAACAACCATACTCACAATAACCTGTGAGATATCAAACAGTCCAAGATCTGTGTAACTGAAGTGACAGGAAGGAGAAGTGGAGACAGAAAAAAAATATGTAAAGAGAGAATGGCTGAAATTTATCCAAATTTGATGGTAACTATAAGCCCAGATGTCCAAGAAGTTTGATGAACTTCAAGTACAAGAAATATAAAAAAACTGTTTCTCAGAAATGTTTTGTAGTTTTTAGTATACAGATCTTGCCCACATTTTGCTAAATTTATCCTTAAGTATTTCATGGTTCTTAAAATTCTATTTAAAGGTTTTCAAATACTAATTATTTGTTGTTTGTAAATAGAAATAGAATTGACTTTTGCATATTGACCTTATAACCTGGACCTTGTTGAACTCACCATGAGACTGATCTAAATAAAGAGCTAGAACTATAAAACTTCCGGGAGAAAACATACGAGTAAATACTCATGACTTTAGGTGAGGCAAAGGTTTTAGTTAGGACACAAAAAGCATGAAGAATAAGAGAAAGAAATCTGATAAATTGGACATCATTAAAATTTCAAAATTTTGTTCTTCAACAGACAGTTGAAGTAAATGAAAAGACAAACCACAGACTGGGAGAATATATTTATAAAATGTACACCTGGTAATGGACCTGTTTCCAGAATATATGAAGAACTCTTATAATTTAATAAAAAGAAGAAAAATATCTGGATTTAAAGAGCAGACAAAATATGTGAACAGACACTTTACAAAGAAGGCATACAAACAGCAAATAAGACCATGAAAATATCTTCAACATCATAATTAATTAGGGAACTGCAAATTAAGAGCATATTGAGATATCCCTATACACCCACTAGAATGGTTAAAATTAAAAAGACTGCCAACGTCAAGTGTTGATGACTTGGTGCTTTGTGACCACCTAGAGGGATGGGATAGGGAGGGTGGGAGGGAGGCTCAAGAGGGAGGGAATATGGGGATATATGTATATGTATAGCTGATTCACTTTGTTATGCAGCAGAAACGAATACAACATTGTAAAGCAATTATACTCCAATAAAGATGTAAAGAAAAAAACGTTGATGAGGTTGTGGAGCAACTGGAACTCCACTGCTGATGGAAATACAAAGTGGTACAGTCATTTGGGAAAAATAATTCGACAGTTTATAAAACTTAGCACATACCATACTACCCAGCAATCCCAATTCTAAGTCTTTACCCAAGAGAAGAGGAAACATATGTCCACACAGAGACTTTCATAGTCAAAAACGGCTAAAAAGTGGAAATAACTCTAACATCCATCAGCAACTGAGTGGAAAAACAGATTTGGTATATCCAGAAAATGGAACACTTCTCAGCAACAAAAAGGAATTAAGTACTTAACTGAAACATGCAACAGCATGGATAAATCTCAAAGGTATTATATTTAGTAAAAGAAGTTAGAAAAGACTACATACATATTATATGATTCCATTTTTATGAAATTCTAGAAAAGGAAAAACTATAGTGATCGAAAGCAGATCAGTGGTTGCCAGGAGCTGCAAGTGGAGAGAGGGTATTGACGCAAAGTGAGATGAGGGAGATTTTGGGGGTAATAGAAATGTCCCATGTTTTGATTATGGTGATGGTTATACAACTGGACACACTTGTCAAAATGCCATTGTATTTATTGGACACTTAAATTGATGAATTTTATTGTATGTAAATTATCCCTCAAAAAAACTTAAAAAAAAAAAGTGTGACTACAAATCATCTTAGAATCAGGTTAAAATGTACCTTCCCGGGCCCTACAGTCACCCGTGTGTTCAAGGGCTTATTGAACCAGGGAAGCAGTTGTTCTGATTAACTCCAGGCACTACATGGCTACACACTTGTCTAACTGGAAAATGCACAGCCCCAATTCTGTGCAGGGACGACGCAAAGCAGAGTGTGATACATCTTTCTGGAGCATCAAATTTATTAACTAGAATTGGAAGAACCAAGGAGTCCTTGGAACAAGAACTATCCCCCTCCCCCACCAACACGGAAGACAGAAGAGTAGGGGAGGGGAGACGTGCCCCGGGAGTGACAGTCCAGTCTCTGAAGTTTCACCCAGGTGGGGGTTGAGGGGCAGACCTGCAGCCACGGTGGCCTCGCTTTCGGTCGCCCGGGCTGCTCCGGACCATCCTCTGAGCTGGCCAGGGTCTTGGATACGATGCTTCTGAAGGCCGTGCAGAGAACACACTCATCTTCCACTGGACTGGGCCCCAGGGAGCGCGGCGGCCTGACCTTCCTGCCTCGGTCATCCATGGGGTTCACATGGGCTCACTTTATTATGACGCCTCATGCTGGGCAGCTTGCAACAAAGATGTTTCAAAATAAAGTTCCAGATTCTCCCAGCCACCCCTTGCTTGTTCTGGCTGTGGCCAGAGAGAGTGGATGAGGACACACTCTCAGGCTGCCCAGTGTGGGAGGACCTTCCAGTGTTGGACACACCCAGGGGGCAGCTGGTTCCCTCTGGGGCTCCAATCCTGCTGCTGCTGGAGGTGGATGTCCCAGTGCCACACTGGGGGGCTGGGCTGGGGGTGGCAGTCCTCGACTCCAGGCTGGGTGGGGGACAGGCAGACTCACCGGTCTTCTGCCCTGCCTGCTGGTCTTCCTGCAGCTGCACATTTTTTCCGTGGTAGAGCCACCTGGTTTGCAGGGAGGACACCACAGGGCCTGGAGAAGGCTCACGTTCACTGCCACAGAGGTCCCCGCAAGAGAAGGGCTTCAGAGTTATGATGGAGACCTCCACCTTGGGTTTCTTGGAGCTCACACTGCCTGTCCCAGTGTCCTGGATCTGGTCGCAAGTCAAGCCCGGAGTCCTCACCGTTGTCACCTCCCGGTCCTCTGCACAGGGTGGCTGGAGTGGCTCCTTCTGGCCCATGTTGACCCATGGATGCCTCATGAGGTCAGGCAAGGTGCCTCTGTCACTGGGGTTGAGGACAATCATTTTTTGTAATAGATCCCTTATCTCCAAAGACAGATAAGGTGGGATGGGGTATTGCCCTCGTAGGATTTGCTTCAGCAGCTCCTGCAAGTCTTTTCCCACAAAGGGCTGGGACCCAGTTACCATGGCGTAGAGCACTACTCCCAGGCTCCACACGTCCATCGCAGGGCCGCTGTACCTCTGCCCCAGCAAGAGTTCCGGGGCAGCATAAGGGGCTGTGCCGCAGCTCATGTCCGGTTGGCCAGTGTCATCACACTTTTTGCTGAGGCCAAAGTCTGTAAGTTTGATATTCATGTGGGAATCAAAGAGGAGGTTCATTGGCTTCAGGTCCCGGTGCACGATGCCCCTCTGGTGGCAGTGCTGCAGGGCGGAGAGCAGCTGCCGGAACAGGCCTCGGGCCTCCAACTCTGTCATACGGCCATGGGTCTTCAAATAGCGGTACATGTTCCCCCCCCTGAGGTACTCCATCACCACGAAAAATGTCTTCTCTGTGTCAATCACCCCCAGCAGTTTGACAATATTGGGGTGATCGAGAGCCTTCATACCGTACACGTCCCGGAAAAGTGCCTGGGCACTTGAGAAGCTCTGATACCTTTTTTTAACGACCTTGAGAGCCACCTGTGTCCCGGTCAGAATGTGCCAGGCCAACTTCACTTTACCAATGGTGCCTTCACCAATGGTGCGGAGGATCTCGAAGTCATCAATATGAATCTGCTCGTCAGCAGAGTTGGCTGTGAGGCCCGGCATCATGGTGATCTGCTAACTACACTGACTGACAGCACTACCTAGCAACACTAACTAACAATGCTAACTGTACCAACAGCGCTAACTAGTACTAACTACACTAACTATGCTAATAAACTATTAACTCTACCAACAATACTCACTATGCCAACAGCGCTAACTAGTACTAACTACACTAACTATGCTAATAAACTATTAACTATACCAGCTGTGCTAACTATACCAACAATACTGACTATGCTAACTGTAGAGAGAAAAATGAGACAAATAAAAAAGAGTAGAGAAAAGAGAAAACAAAATCAACAAAATGGCAGAAACAAGGAAAAAACAAGCTAACTGTAGGTCCAAGGCCGTCAGGTCACCAAAAGCAGCTTCCTGGGCTCTAAGGACCAAAAACCTGGGCCCAGCTTTCTCTTTTATAGGGCTTTGTGAAGTACATCACAGTGGTGCACTATGAGGTCAGAGCAAGAAATGGACCCATCACAGCTGGGGATAAACCACAGTGGTTTTCTCACTTTTTGAGTTCAAGGCCCCTTTACACTTAGGAAAAAGGATCCCAAAGAAATTTTTCTTTACGTGTGTTATTAGATATTGGTATTCACTTTGTTATAAATTAAAATCTATAGGATACTTCAGTGGCCTTTTTATTTCTAGTTTGAAAATGTGTAATAATTTTAAAGACCTCATAATGTCTACACTTGAAATATTCAATTCCTTTTCCTTAAATTCTGGTCTCAAAATAATGTTACAACTTAACTGACTTCATGATACTCTACAAAATGTTCTGTTGCGTAAGACACGATAAGGTACATTATGAAAGTCTATGAAGCTGAGAGAAGATTTCCCAGGAAGGTAGGTCATGAGCAGATTTCTCATCAGGAGCCTCGGAGGCCAGATGGCATGGCTCAATGTACTTGAAGTGTTGAAGGAAAGAAACCGTCAACCAAGAATCCTAGATCTAGCAAAACTTTCCTTCGAAAATGAGGGAGAAATGAAGACATTCCCAGTTAATCAAGAGTTGAGAGAGTGCTTAACCACCAGATCTGCCTGCCACAGGGAGTTCTTCAGGTTGGAGTCAAGGACCCTAGGCAGTAACTCAAAGCCTTATGAAGAAATAAAGACCTCTGGTAAAAGTAGATAGACGGGCGATGAGAAAAGCTAGTACTATTGTAACTTTGGTTTGTAGCTCCACTTTTTGTTTTCTGTTTGATTTAAGAGACTAATATATAATAAAACACACACACATACAAATCAAAAAAAAAAAAAAAAAATGTACCTTCCCGGGCCCTACTCCCAGATAATCTGACTTGGAAGGTCTGGAATGAGGTCTGGTAATCTAACTTTTTAAGTGCTCATTTTGAATAAGAAGAAATGTCATAAAAAAGAGAAATGGGGTGGGGGAGGCTATACATTTTTATAAAATGTGAATAAGAAAAAATATCAGAAGGAAATCCTTTAAAATGCCTGGATACCTAGATGGGATTATGAATTTTTTTTCTCTTCTCTCTTTTAAGTTTCACAAAATTTTACATTTTGTTGGGGGAAAAAAGCAGCCCCCTCTCCCCCACATTTTTGATAGAAATAGAATAATCTAAACACTTTCTTAAAGAGCCCCTGAACCCCGCTGCCGCACCTCCGTCATCCTCAGGCCCCGCCCCTCTCCTACCCTCCTGAGTCTCCTCGGCCTGGTCCATCTCCAGTCTGGTCAGCAGGCTCACAAACCACTCGAAAGACCGCTAGCCTCGGTTTATCCAGATGAAGTCCACCTATGGAGAAGGGCCCAGTTCAGAGGGGGGCCTACCTCATTCACTCATATCTGTGATCCCCAGGGCCCTGGTGTAACCACCCTGCTGTTAGCAGGGCACACATTATCGCCCCCATTTAAGGGATGGGGAGACCGAGGCTCGCAGAGGTCTTGTTTAGTCACATTAAAAATAAATCACTTGGCCACACACACAGTCAATCTGTTACTTTTCTCTGCTTTCCAGGGACAGACTGCTCAAAAAGCACGGGACTGTTGGGTGAAATGCGAGTGGGGAAAGGAGTGAGGTGGAGTGGACAGAGCCCTTCCGAGCCGGCCATCCGACTTCACATCTAATCAGAGAGTGAATCAGTTATGCCTGCAATTATGCCAACAACTCAGCATCGTGGCTGCAGCTGGGGACCCATGATGGCGAGCTGTGGAAGAAATAGGTTTGGGGTGGAGAGGTGGCACTCACATGTTACTGAAAACATACTGTGTGCCAGCCCCTGCGTTTACTTGACAACTACTATGTACCAGGCTCTGTGCTTGCTTTTGCATCTGTTTTCTTCCAAGGGGGGGATCAGGATCCTGGTTGAGGGACCCTGGCCAATTTCACCTTTCAGGGTCTTGCTTCTGCAGACTAGAAGCATTACATCATTCTCTAATGATTCTGTTTGGTATGATGGAAGGGTCTTGGGGTTAGACAGGCGTAGCTCCACCACTGTGACCAGATGACCTAACACTTCTGAGCCTCAGTTTCTTCATCTCTAAAATGGGGATGAAGATCAGGATCGAATGAAATAATATATTTAAGACACCTCATAAATAGGCAGCTAAAAATGATAGTGTTTAATCTCTCCTTCATAACATACAACTTCACCCTCTTAGAGACTTTTATCTTTACAGGTTAGGATGGCAATGTTCCCAGAGCTCGGTGTGTGTGCGTGTGTTTCTTATTCTTGATAAAAAGACAGTCTGAGGGAGAGAGAGCTGAGTCTTTTGTAGCAATCTTGGTGCTTTAGAAAACCAGAACCCCGCCTCGATGAAATGCCATTGGGCATTCCGTCAGCAGGCAGAGTGTAGAAGACACCTCCCGGTGAACCAGGCCTCCCCATGGTCACGCCCTGTGTGGTGTCCTTCCACATTGGATCTGGGCTGGTCTGTGACTTGCTTTGAACAATAAAATATGGTGGAAGTGACACTGGGCCTAAGCCTTAAGAAGCACTGGAAGCTTCCACCTTTGTGCTCTGGGGGAGGCCTTGAGCCAATGTATAAGAAATTTGGTCTCTCTCTACTGTAGAGATGTTAGGCCAAACAAACCAAAATGCTGCAATTTGGAGCAGAGAAAGGTTTATTGCAGGGCCATGCAAGGAGATGCGTGGCTCATGCTCCGGGCAGCTCAGGCCCCCAAAAACCCCAAGCTCCCAAAAGAGGCTCCCCTAAGGGGTTCCGGCAAAGCATTTTTAAAGGCCAGGTGAGGGAGGGGCGTTGCAAGGTATGTGATCAGCTCATGCACAATTCTCTGATTGGTTGATGGTGAGGTAACAGGGCGCTGTCACAGGGGTTAACATTATCAACCCTTAGGTTCCAGGAGGCCTGGGCCATCAAGTAGTTAACATTTTCCATTTAGTGGGCGTTCTTCACATCTGTAAAACAACTCAGGAAATGTACATTCAATACTGTTATCTAGGTACTGAAGTACCTGGAGAGGAGCTAAAGCAGAGGATATGGGGGAAGGCCTGTCCCGGGAAGGCCCCATTGGGTCCTGCTCCATTACAGAGACAGTATAGAGAGAGCTGGTGGAAAAGGAGAGACCCTGAGAATCTATGGGAGGAGAGAAAGAAAGAGAGGAAGAGAGAGAGAGAGAGAGAGAGAGAGAGGCCCAGCGGTCCCAACTGAGGCCAGCCTTCCAGCCACCCCTCTGTCAACTGAAAAAATATGCACAACATAAAAGTTGAGAGTTATGTTTTACTTGGAGGAAATTTTTAGGACTTCGAGCCACATAGGCGGCATCTGAAATAACCCTGAGAGAACTGCTCCGAGGAGGTGAGGGGGGAGCCAGGTTATATAGGAGTTTGGCAACAAAAGGCAGGTAGTCTGAATATCAAAAGATTATTGTTAATTAAAGAAAACCAGATATCTCAAGGTAAGAAATTTAGCACTTTTCTATGCATGGGAAGATGCAAGAGTCTGGGCTCGTGGAAATCATTCCTTTGATATGCACCTCAGCTATCTGGGGCCAGTGTCCTGTGTTTTCATATCCTGAGTTTCCTCAAGGCTCACCGTGGGGAGTGACTGCAGTTTGATGGCTGCTAGATGGCAGGTATTCTTTGTTTCCTTCCTGAGTTCCCTCAGGGCTCACAAGCTCATGCAATCTCTGATGAGTGTAACATCCTTTCTTTACTGATGTGGCAGGCAACATTCCATTTCTCACCTCCAAGGCACCAGCCACGTGAGTGACCCATCTTGGATGCCCCAGCCCAGTCCAGCCCCCAGATGGCTGCAGTCCCAGCCGATATCATAGGCAACGGAACTACCCTGCGATCCCAATCAACCTACAAACTCATGAGACAATAAAATGGTTGTCTAAGCCATTAACTTTTGGAGCAGTGAATCACACAGCAATAGATGATTGAAGCAATCAGCGATATTTTTGAACCTTCACTCTGTACTACACCACGGTGTCTCACTGTGAGAGATACGGAGAAACCACCCTCAGGAACTTAGTTTGGGCAAGAAGATGGCACATAGGCGAGTATAAAGACTGTGGAAGCAGCAACGTCACCAGAGCTAATTGGTTGGTAATTAGCAGGTTAATGGCTCACATCGGGGATAATGCAAGGCTGGAGCCATGGGGCAGGAAATGACTTTAAAGTCTCCCCCCACTTTGCTTCCCTCCACTCTAATGTTTGGTGGGGCTTTGAGGTCTCCTGCCTGGGAAGGGCTGGGTCCTGTCTGCCTCCTCAGCTCTGGGGGTCAGGACAAGGCCAGAAGGTGATGTGTAGCACCAAGACACTGACTCACAAAAAAATGAGTGACTGCCCTTCCCTTGAAGAAAAGGAGGGGTGCAAGTGCAGGTTGGAGGGGGGGAGAGGGGTAAGTGGTCCCCACTCTAGGCAGAGAAAGGTTGAGGGCCAGGGAGGCAGCTGGCTCATCACAGCATCTTTTTTCAAATTTTAGGGTGCCACCTGAGATTGTGGGTCCACCCAGCCTACTCCATTGATAATCTTAGCATACACAGATTTTTACAGATACTGAACCAGTTAGGACTATGTTTAGTTGTAAGTTACACAACTCCTAACAGTGGCCTATAAAAATAAAGACATTCCCTCAATCCACAGAGAACTATTGAGAGGTGACCTCACGCCCAGCACTGTTCTAGGAGTTGGGGACACAGCAGGGGAAAGCAAACTTCCTGTCCTAGAGCAAGAAGGCAGTGGGTGAGGGCAGAGGCTCGACACTGCTTGGAGTGCCCAGGGCTCTCTACCTTTGTCCTCCATTCACCCTGTGTATTGCTTTCTGCCTCCGGTCATAGGACCCCTCGGATGTCCAGGAATCTCGGCCAAGACAGGAAGCAGGAGAGAGAGGGGGCACCAGCCTCTCCTGTTCCTTTTATCAGGAAAATGAAAACTTTCCCCAAACCCCCAGCAGATTCTCATCATCACTGGGGAGAACAGGCACACGGCTACATGAGTCCTCAGGACTAATTAATCTGGTCATTATTTTCACCTGGGCTTGCCCAGCACAACATCAGGGGTCAGTCTGCAGAGAAGAGGGAAGGATGTCGGGGTCAGGTTGTCTTGTTCCTTGCTGTTCACAGGGCGAGGCCCTGACAAAGGGACAAATATCCTATTGCAAATCTTAAGTAAATAGTAAAACCATTAAAAATGACATTGGATGCAATCCAAGATCAGGCAAAAAGTCTTTATTTACTGCTGTTTACTAAGCTCTTTTCCAAGTGCTCTGTAGGAAATGGGAGGGGTGGGAGAGAAAGGATCCAGCCTCAGGGAGCTTTCAGGCTAGCTGGAGATGACAACCACACAGACGAAACAACCTGGGACCACAAGAGAGTGAAAAGGCTTTGGTTGGATCTGAATGCACAGTATCGAATAGAGGCACAAGTAAATGCTGTCACGGTAGGAAGCACGATCACTGCCTGCCCTGCCCACACCCCTTCTGGGGAACCTGTCACAGCTCCTAATCGTGTAGTCCTATGATGTCCAGGCCCTTCCCCAACCCCAGCCATGGCTGATGGGACCAGACGTGGACCCTGAGCCCAAGGCAGCCAATCCACTGCCTGGCAGCAGGGACATGTGAGCTGAGCCACTCAGATGTTCCCTCTTGAGAATCTGAAGTAAGAGATGCAGAGATTACTGCCCAGGGTGAGAAGTCCTGACACCCAGCAGGACGTGTCAAGAGACCACAAAGGACCTCAAGAAAGGAAGGGCAGGGACTTCCCTGGCGGTCCAGTGGTTAAGACTTCACCTTCCGGGGGCTTCCCTGGTGGCGCAGTGGTTGAGAATCTGCCTGCTAATGCAGGGGACACGGGTTCGAGCCCTGGTCTGGGAAGATCCCACATGCCGCGGAGCAACTGGGCCCGTGAGCCACAACTGCTGAGCCTGCGCGTCTGGAGCCTGTGCCCCGCAACAGGAGGGGCTGCGATAGTGAGAGGCCCGCGCACCGCCATGAAGAGTGGCCCCCGCTTGCCGCAACTAGAGAAAGCCCTCGCATGAAACGAAGACCCAACACAGCTAAAAAAATAAATAAATAAATAAAGTAGCTATTAATTAAAAAAAAAAAAAAAAAAGACTTCACCTTCCAATGCAGTGGGTGTGGGTTTGATCCCTGGTCGGGGAGCTAAGATCCCACATGCCTCGTGACCAAAACATAAAACAGAAGCAATATTGTAACAAATTCAATAAAGACTTTTAAAAAATGGTTCACGTCAAAAAAAGTTAAAAAAAAAAAAAAAGGAAAGGGCAGCCTCACTCCTGACTTGGGTCCATCCTGACCATCAACATTCCTTTTACTAGGGCTGCTTTGAACAGGTTTTGCTTCTCGGCTTGAATGGTACGGTGTGGGAAGGCTTTGTCCTCACCCCTCATCCCTGCCTCCCCCTCTTACCCGTTCCCCAATCCATCCCCCGCCTCTGCCTTAGTCCAGGTGCCCTTCCACCAGGTGCTCCCCCTGCGTTTGCTCTCCCCTTCATTTCACTGTCCACACTGTGGACAGTGGTCTTTCCAACATGACCCTGCCATGCCCTTGCTTTACATCTTTGGCCCCTCATAGCTCAGCCTTCAGGCCTGTCTCCACCGGGCACTCCCTCCCTGGCTAGGTTCCTGACCTGCCCTCCAGCCACCCTGAGATTAGACAGTCACACCTCTGTGCCTTTGCACATGCCCAGACTTGTGCGTACAAATAAACCCTCCACCCCTGCTTCCCATGTCTCCTCCAAGGTCAAGGTCAGGGGACATCTCACCCCCACCCTGACCTTGATTCCCCTCTCCTTTGGCCATGACAGCAGTTCATGAGACCCTGTGCAGGCATCTACTTCATTGTGTTAGCACCACACTTTGTGTCCTTGTCACCTGGCACTGTGCTTGTGGGGTGGATGAATGAATGAATGAATGAATGAGTGAGTGATTCTCTAATAATAAACCTCAGCCGACTTGATAGGATTTTGTTGGGAGATTTGGGTGTGAGGAGGGGGCTTTCCTTCCTGGGAGATCAGCCTTGGTCTAGCCTGGACGAGGGAGTCGGGTTGTTTCCTGAGGCCCTCCTGCCTCCTGCCCTTAAAGACCACCCCACCTGCCTGCTCCCCTGGTGATACGGGGACAGCCTCACTGAAACTGGCCTTCTTGACCTCAACACTGAACAGAAATTCCCCAGGAGCACTTCTCTGTTTTCCTCTTCTGGAGAAGAGGCACACAGACAGAGCCCAAGAGCAGAGTGCGACGAAGCACTCAGATCTGAGAAACAGGCAGGAGATGTCAGAAGCAATCAGGGGAGAAAAGAACCTACATTATCCCCTGAGTTCACAATGCAGCCCTAACAAGCTGGAGCGCCTGTGATTTGATCTTCCCATCTTTCCCGTGTCTCCTGCAGCCCAGGATTAGCCAGTTTGGGAAAGGATGCAGTGATGTCTACACAGCTAGCCAGGGCTTCCCCGGGGACGTGTCAGGGCGATGTGTGGGGACTCCTGGGAGCCGGGTGGTCCTTCCTGGGAGGGGAGGGCATTTATCAGGCCCCCACATATGTCTGGTCATAAAGGACCTGAAGACGAAGGGCTGCAGACCCCTTCTGATGGCAGAGGGGCAACTTGGAAGAGAGTCCTCACTAGGACCCGACCACACTGGCCCCCCGATCTCAGACTGCAGCCTCCTGAACTGTGAGAAGTAAATCCTGTTGTTTATGAGCCCCCCATTCTATGGTATCATGCTATAGTAGTCCCAACGGACTAAGACAGAAATAACCAGCATCTGTTAAAACTTACTACCTGCCGAGCACTGTCTTAAGCACCTCGTGCACATTTATTTATTTAATCATGTTACCATTTCTCTATCTAATAGGTACCATTATTCTTGGTGTTCCCATTTTACAGATGAGGAAACCGAGAGCAGGGACTTTGACTCTTTTGTCCACCGTTCAACTCCAGCACCCAGAACGGCAGGAATTCAACAAACTCATCCACTAAACAGCACCAAAATGCGCTCTAATGTGGAGCCTGGGGGCCAACAATCTCCCAGATGATGAGGTAGTGGGACCTTGGAGATGCACGGAGGCTCTGATGCCATTCAAGAGGCTCTGCCCCTCCCTCCTGCCCTCTTTCCTTCTAAACTTATTTTTCAAGGGCTTCCTATATGTAGAACATGTGCACAGAGAGGAATCAGATTTCCCTTCTGCCCCCAAGAGGGTTATAATTACAGTGTAATAAGCAGCAATAACCTACGCAGAAAAATTCCAGTAAAGTAATAAAAAACACAAAGAGAAGCAAACAATGTGCTGTAACAAGTTTGTCATCCATCCATCCATCCATCCATCCATCCATCCATTCACTTATCCAAGGAGCATGCATTGAGCTAAGCCCTGGGATGCAGGGATGAATGTGATGTAGGTCCCCCTTCTGGTGGGTGAGGTCGTGGCTGCCTCCCTCAGGGAAGCAAAGGCTTGGGGAGAGCAGCTGAGGAGAGCAGGCTCCAGGCTTGAGGTCTGCCCCCTCCATCTATCTCTGCTCTGCTCCAAGGGGCGCTTTCCCCAGAGCTGGCCCAGCCCAGAGTGCAGGCTCCAGGGCTGTGGCCTGTCGAGAAAAGCAGGTCAGTAAGACTTGTCCCCAGGCTTCAGGCTGACTGTCCCCTTTCAGTGTCCCTCTGGCCTCCCTCCCTCCCTCCCGTGGTGCCTGGCAGAGGGCCTCAGGCTCCCGGCTGGGCCACTC
Organism: Balaenoptera borealis; assembly: GCF_965194805.1. Lineage (NCBI taxonomy): Eukaryota > Metazoa > Chordata > Mammalia > Artiodactyla > Balaenopteridae > Balaenoptera > Balaenoptera borealis. The sequence goes on along the minus strand of NC_138866.1, from coordinate 116,933,445 downwards.
ACTCATGCACTGAGCCATCCACACGCAGCGCGGCCATCTCTCCCCGCCGGCCCCCAGAGCTCTGCGGGGTGATTGATGGGGCTACTCTGCTCCTGGTCCCAGAGAGCTCCTTTGAATAATAACTTGGCAAAATTACTCTCTCTCTCTCTCTCTCTCTCTTTTTTTTTTTTCTTTCCCTATTTCTGATTCATCGGCTCTAAGTCATTCATCCCTTTTGAGTTAGAGGAAGAAAGAAGAATGAGGAAGAGAAGGACGTGTCCCAGAGGCACAAGGGACCCTGAGCCCCACCTCCTCATTCTACAGGGGGAGCTGGAGGTGGAGCCCACCTCTGCCGTTAGGATTTCTATATTAATCCTGACCTCCGCTTGTAGAAGAGAAGCAAGTGTGGGAGGGATGGGAGGTGGGGGAGGCAGGGATCTTTCTAGGGCCCCTGAAGTTGCACCTTGAAGGCAGCTGCCCACTGTATCCACATGTAAGGCTGGTCCAGTCTGCCTGCAGGGATATTGCAGTTTGCTCATCCTTGAGGGGGCACAGGCAGAGCAGGTAAGGAAAGGAAGGAGACACGGGGGTTCGTTCAAGTGAGTTATGTCAGCTCACCAACACCAACGCTCGATCGCCTACTAGGTGCTAGGCACGGGTGTGATGCAAAGATGCATAAACCCTGTTCCTGCTCTCAAGGAGTTCACAGACATGCATAGGTGAAGCCAAGGCCCGCGACAGATGCTCTCGTGGAAGTAGGTCCCATGCAATCACACAGAGGAGGCTATTCTTCTGCGCTGAGAGGGACCAGCAAGGAAGTCTTCACAGATGAGCTGATAAAGTGTTCTGGGATCTCAATCTGAAGGCGGGGAAGCAGGCTCCAAATGTTAGGCGCCGCAGAAGCCAAGGCTTAAAGGTGTGAAATTGCACGGTGGTCGGGGAAACCCTGAGTTATATGGCGTTTTTAGAGTATGAAGGTGAGAGGGATGTTGGCAAGACACAGGAGGAAGGGCCAGTAACGATACCGGCTGCAGATCTTAATCGAGTGCTCACGCGGGGAGGCCCATGTGCCGGTCTCAGGAGTTCTATGACTGCGATAGGACAGTTATCCAACAGGAAGGGGTGTAATCAGATCTGCAACAGTGCAGAGGATGGACCAGACCCAGAGAGACTGGAGAAAGGAAGACAACCAGGAGGTGGATGTAATAGTCCGGGCGAGAGGCGATTGAAGGACTGAACCAAGGCCGGGCCGATGCAGGAGGGAATGGATTTGAGAAACATGTTGACAGTGCTTGGTGGCTGGCTGAAGGCTGAGGATGGGGAGATAGAGGAGTCAAGGGTACCTCATAGGCCACCAGCTGAAACAGGGATCATAGCACAGAAACGTTCACGAACAACTGCCAAGCACCTATTAGATGGTAGCGCTATTCCAGGCACAGAGACACAGAGACAAATAATTCATGTCCCTTGGACGTACTTCACGGTTTTTTAAAGACAAGCTTAATCTGTATACACAGACATCCAACCAAGTTTGGGGGAATCTCAGAACTTTTTTCTTTTACCAGAAGAATAATGCACCCTTTCCCCTCCACCACACTGAAACTCCCTCCCTATTTTATTTTGTTTTCTCCAGGAGGTGACACTCACACAACTGGGATGATTCCAGGTGGCCCCATTTGTCCCGGGGTAGGATCAGGGCAGCTCACTTGGGGCCACTGCCACGTGGCTGAGGTTGGGAGCGGGAAGCTTCCTGGAGAGTCGAGTCTTTCTCTAGCCATCTCTGCCTTTCAGCTGGAGTCTTCTTCCCCCTGGGATGGATTTCCCCATAAAATAAATGTCTTGTCTGAATTAATCTTATTTTTAAAAGGAGAAAGTCATCATATTGTAAAGACAGATCATAAAAAGGCGCATCAGTCTGTCAGGAAGACTGGTTAATATGAGTATTTGTTTAGCAGAGACAGTGCACCCGAGGCAGCCTTTCTGGACCAACCTTGGGCCTGGAAGGGGCCTTTTATTTGAATACTTAGAGCATCTAGGGCCGGCAGCTTTGCATTCTGAATACGGGCACTGTAGCAGTCACACTCTGCAGAAGAGGCCGGGAGAGGCCCCCCCAGGCTGGAGGGACGGCTCCCTCAGTCCCAGCCATGCCCCAAACACTTCCATTCGAGAACTAATCAATATGAGGGATCTTTAGAAGACACCTCAGACAATCTCCCCATTTTGTTTCATTCTTTAAAAAATGACATAGGCCATAAGCATGTAGATAAAAAACGAGGAATATATGAAGTGCATGGTATAAAAATTCTATGCTGTGAAACATTACATGGGTAACACATAAACACATGAAACAGAACAGAGAACACCACAAAAGTGCTTTTGCCTTCTCCACACTTGACCACTGTGAACTGTTTGGTGTCCATCCTTCTCAATGTCTTCCAATACATTTCTATCTATTTGTCTCCCGCATGATACACATACACTGTTTGGGTTTTGTTAGATGGAATAGAAACATATCAAAACTTGGTACTTGAATTTTTTTTTAAACTAACATTCTACTTTGGGTTTCTTTTTAAAAATAAAGCTATAAAACTAATATATGTTTATCAGAGAAACTTCAAAATCGATAGAGGAGTAGAAAATAAAAAGTAAGAAAGAACCCTAAAACCCAAAAAAGAAAAGCCTGTCCTTCCTTTCTCTTCATTCCCACTCCCCAGAGCAAACAGATAAAATATATTTTTGTGTATCTTTCTGGAAATGACTCTGCATGTACAGGCGTTTAAACACACATCCTTTATCTGTTCACTGAGGAAGTGAGAGCTCGGAGAGGTCACAGGGCAGATCCAAGGTCACACAGCTGACTGGGGCAGAAGCAAATGCAGAGCCGGGAGCCCCACCTTCAGAGGGCAAAGGCCTTTCCACGGCACATCTCCAGGGACTTTGCCCAGAGCCAGTCTCAGCCGGTGTGGCTAATCCCTCCCTAACCTCCACCTTGTCTGCCAGGCGGTGACACTTCTCCATCCTGCCCACGTCCCCCCCACCCCCCCCACCCCGGTCCCCGTCCCCACAGCGCTGCTGCCTCGCAGTGTATTAACGGACTGCACTTGTGCGGCTTGGCCGGGGCGGGGCCTAACGGTTTGTTTCACTAACACTGCTGTCTCTGCCAGAGCTGTCGTCACAGCAGAACAGCGTCGTGGAGCCTCCTGGCAAAGCGATTCGTTCAGTGGGCTTGTGCCTGCGCTTTTGTTCCCCAGATTACAAGTGACAGTTACAGGCAGAAGACCCTTCCCGAGGATGATTCCATTTAAGTAACTCCTTGCCCTGGTGGGAGCTGGTAGCCGGTTAGGACTCTTGCCCCTCCCTCTACAGGAGGCTATGGGGCCACAGGCCTGACCCCCAGGAGCTCACAGCTTGGTGGAGGAGGGCGGCACACACCCTGATAGCCCCACCGCTGATAGCCCCACCGCTGATCTGCAGTTCGCCTGTGTTCCCTCTCTGTTGTGTGTGTGTGTGTGTGTGTGTGTGTGTCGACCTTGGCCATCTTGGGCCCAGATGTGCCTACAGCATTGCCAACATCTGGGTGGAAGGAGAAAAGTCAGCCAGCCATCGGGATGTGTTTGTTTCTGGTTGATGGCAGGATGGCCCCCATCTGGGCATCTAGGAAAGATCCAGACGGACGGCCTGCGTAATCTGTATACCCACATATTTGATCCTGCCACCTATGATAATGTGAGGTGGCAGAGCCTGGACCAACAAACTCCATCCCTCCAGCCAAGCCAGGCCTGTTCTGACCTTGCAGACAGAAAAGAGGGAAGCCCAGAACCCGGACACTGGGTACAGGGATAGGAGGGGTGTGTGTGTGTGTGTGTGTGTGTGTGTGTGTGTGTGTGTGTGTGTGTGTGTGTGTGTGTGTGTGTATGGGGGCAGGGGGTTGGGAGGCAAGGGTTGTGCGTGCATTTGTGTGTTGGGGTAAGGGGCTGGCGGCTAGAGAAACTCTGATCTAGAAAACGAAGTCTCTGGACTTCACGGTGCTGCTTGAGTCTGGGGCTGGAGATGTTGCCTGGGGCCGGGAGCTTTGGGGTGGGGCACGGTCTTCCCTGGCTCTTCCTGATTCACTACCATTCAGCAACCAGTGTCCCTCCCAGCAAAACAAAACCTCCCGAGATCGCTGGTTCCGCAGTGCCCTCCAGTGGGCAAGCAGAATATGTCTGGAGGGAAAGCCTTCGCCACACGTGGTTACAAGTCACACGTGTGGATCCTTCAGGCATTTTAGAATCGAGGTTCAAGTTCCTCCACGTGCTTGCATGCCCTTTGGAAGGTAAGGTTCTAAATGAACAGTTGGCTGTTTGTATAGAGGAGTGGGAGACCGGTAGAAGCCTGTAAAGAGAGAGCGAGGGACTGAGGACGGGGGCACCAGTGTTTTAGGGCAGTGTGGACAGAGACGGGCGAAATGTGAAATAATGGTGACTCGTGTGTGTGTGTGTGTGTGTGTGTGTGAAGTCCTGTGCTAAACAGACTCTGCCCTGCCAACTCCCCCCGTGACTTTGCTATATCCTCTTTAGATACCCCAGCCCATCAGGACCCCTTAGCTTACCTCTCTCTACCCTCCATAGAGTGACAGTTGTTTTTTGTTCTTGTTCTTGTTTTTGTTTTTCCAAGCCTTCCCAAGTCTGATTACGAGGGGAAAACACACACTCAACCGGAGGAAATGGGTTCCAAGAGTGTTGCCAGTTAAGCTGGTAACAACTTCTCTTGGTCTGAGTTTCTCCACGTGAGTTGGGCGCCTATCCCAGGCTGGTTGGAAATTAAACGCGATCATGCACAAGTGCCCCAACCCAAGGCCTCCCAGATATGCTGGCTCCCAGCCCCAGGAGAGGCTCCCTGAGCCCAGTTCTCCGTCCTCCTGCCCTCCATACGGCACGTGGTTGCCTCCTTCACCCCAGAGCTGACAGCTGGGTCCCACTCTTCCTCTTGTATTCTTCCCCCTGCTCCTCCCACATCTTGAATACGACGTCCTGTGTCCCGTCTTTTCTCTGTCTCAGTCCTCACTCTGCGTTGCACCCTCTGCCCCAAGATGCACTTCAACATCCTCATCCACCATCCCCTTTGCTTGCTGCTTCTTTTTGAAGAGAACTTCTGCCACCGACTTTGTTTCATTGTCATCCGCAAGATGACTCCAAGGGCCCTCTCTGCTCGTCCTCTGCACTCCCCTCACCGGCTGCATCCCAGCCGCCCTCCCCCTTGGATGCCCAGCCCTTTATAACGGGTGTCACCATCATGGTTGTCACCAGCTTCTTTACCTTGTTCTACGCCAAGGACTTCCAACCCGCAGAAAAGAAAGGTGCAATCTACAATCCCAGACTCGAGCAGAGGAGAGGGCAGGGTTGAGGGGCCAGCGCCCACGATGGGGACAGGGCAGGATGCCAGCCACCTTGTCCTGGGGCTTGAAGGGGCACTCACACTGTCAGCCAGCCGTATTCACCCAGTACCTCCATCTGACCAGCGCCGTAGACAGGAAAGATGGCTATCTTGAGCTGCTCGAGCTGGGTAGGCCCTGTGCACGGCATAGACGAGTTATCGTATAGCCATCGTCTAATGTAAGTCTCACAACCACCCCAGGAGCTGGACCTTATATTTACAGAAGGTCAATGAATCCCAGGGCAGCATGGCTGTCCTTGGTCTCTGAACTCACGCCCTTCTGTGCCTCACGGTGTCTGCTCAGCCTAGTTGGGGACACAAGCCATGCACACATGGAAAGACCACTGAGACCAAAGAGTCAAGGGTTGAGTGAGTGGATCAGATGGCAAATGCTACTGATATACAGGGAAGGCTGGAGCACACGGAGCCACTTCCTGGGACGGTGGGGCTTGGGCGAGGTCTTGGAAGAGGGGTGAGACTCAAAGGGGAGGTGAAGGAAGTCACCCTAAGAAGGGAGTAGCATGAGACAAAGGTGGGAGGCTGGAGTTTGTGGGGCACGATGTGACTGCCCGGCTGGAGCAGAGCATCCTTGAATGGGTGCAACAGCGGGTAGGACTGGATACGCACTGAGGCCAGGACGTGAAGACTCTGGAATGCCCAGCTAGGGAATGGGGGCAGGGAGAGGGTACTGGAGCAGGGCATGATGAGATGAAAAGAGCATTTCAGGGAGGGGAGTCAGAGGACTGAAGGGACAGGGCAGAGACTGGCATCTAGGAGACCCGTGAGGCCTGAGCGTCCACAGCTCTGTGCCTGCAATGGGACAGGTTTGTGAGATACTGATCCCGCCAGCTCTAGGGCAATTGGTACATCCAGGTGGGCACCTCTGTGCTCAAGAAGTTTCCTCCATTCTCCCAGAGGTGGCAAAAAAATGTTGTCGTTTTCCCGGTGTGCCGTGATGGGGAGAAGACTGGCCAGTTCTGCCCCACACCCCTGCCACAATGCAGGCCAGAAACGGCGGGGCCTGATCTACCATGTTGGATTCATGAGCTGACAATCCTTTATCCTTAAAGGATTCTCTGTCCCTAAAGGATTCAGGCCATCCCAGCTTGTTCTCTATTGTTTCATATGCCACAATTAGCCCACTTTTCCTTTGGCTCAAGATCTCAGCCACTGTTAAAATGCAAATGGCCCTAGGAGGGACACCACATTTTATTTCACACATCACTGAACTTGAGTAGTGTGGTGGTGCAGGAGGGAAGGAGAGGTTCCGTAAGGGATGGCCACCTGAGAGAGCCCTGGCCCTTCTTCCTCAGAGTCACTGCCCCCCCGCCTTCCCCCACACAGGGGTAAGAAAGGAGAGAATGAGACATCAGAGTGGGAGGGAGAAGGAGGCACTGTGGAGGTTTTCGCTCTCTCCAAGACAGCGTGTTCCAGACAGTCCTCCCATTTCTGGGACACTCTCTTAAGGAAATCATCCAAAGGAAGGGGAAAACAAAACTATGTGCTCATGCATATTAATTGCGGCTTTACTTATGATAGTGGAGAATTGGGAATAAACAAAATGTCCGGTAGTAGGGGCATGGTTAAATAATTTACGGCAAACCACTGTATCATTCATTACGTAGCCATTAAATACTACTAGTACTGGTACTACTACTACTATTCAATTTATGGTGCAATTACTACTACTACTATTACTACTTCTGCTACTACTATTAAATTTATTGAGCAGTTACTACTACTACCACTACTACCACCTCTACTACTATTAGTACGACTTCTACTACTGCTAAATTTACTGAGCAGTTATTAAGCTCCAGCCCTTGTTCTAAGTGCTGTACAGATGATCTCTCACCCAATCCTCACAACAATCCTATGAGGTAGGCACTTAGTAGTATCCATATTTTTCAGATGAGGAGATAGAAGCAAAGCAATGTGCCCAAGGTTCTATAGCTATTATGGGATAGAGTAAAAGACTCAACTCAAACAGCACAACTGAAGCTTAAGCTATAGAAATTAAAAATTATAAACCACAAATTCTTTAACTCAAACCTCGGTATACGATTAAAGTTGAAATCAGAGGCCGTGTGCTTCAGCTGCAATGAGAAACCTTGGAAGAAATTTGAGGTAACAAAGTTGTTGACTCAAGTGGCTTTGAGAATGCAAAGCAGTGGGTTAGCTATTACCCTTTGCTTACACAGATTAGGAAGAAGCAAACAGCAAATATTTATATACCAGTAACTGGAAACTTTAAATTAAATCTAAACTTTTCCCTTAGGCTGTCATCATAAAAGCAAGTTTCTTATGAATTAATATACTTAAAAGCATTTAGAACAAAGTCAATGCTATATAAATATTTGCTTTAATTGTTATTTACAAGAAAGGGCAAGAAGCTTTACTACAACATTCTAGGGTTTAATTGTTCTCTTCCAAAGACTGTTGACTGGTGCTTCAAGGCTTTGGATGTTTCTTATAGTAAACTATATGTGTTTGAATGTTTTTTGTAGAAAACTGTGTCTGATTACTTGAACTTATAAACTATGTTTAGCATAGGAATTTGAATTTACTCATGGCAACCTTGTGATAATTAACCAGCCAAATAAGATCTAGTGCCAGTGAACTCAACAGTATAAAAAAACCTCACCAATTCTCTTGAAGTTAGAAACATATCTAGAGGTATTCCTCCTTATATAAGATCTTCCGCAAGTAAAACATAACAAAACAAAATAATGACTAACAGATTAACTTTAAACATAGTACAAAACCTCAGTAGTCCACAGAGATGTCCCATGAGGACTAGTAAATAACCCAGAGAAACATGTTATCATGCAATGCTTAGTAAAAAATGTAGGATACAACACTTGCTGGGTGGGGAGGGGAGACTGCAGGGACTGGGGGGAGGATGTTTAAACATTCCAATTTAATGAACGCATAAAAGAAGGGACCATCCGCAAAAGAATTCATACATGCCAAGCTGTATAATCTTTATCTTAGACCACTTTCTAAACTTTTTGATTGCTACCTCATCAGGAAACATATTGAGCACACACCCCCCCAATAAATATATATGTTTGTTCACATGTTCGTTTCTACTTACAGATTACGTCTATTAAAAATCTATGCTTGAGTAAAAGGAACCATATTACTCTCTCACCTTGAACAACTAGAAATATAAGCAAGATATATAAAACAATGGTTTCCAGACATTGGTCAACAGGTCATGTAGGACTGTCATTACTGAGGGAGGAAACACTGATGTGAGCCTTACAATTGCCTGGTGTCAGCCTCACTGAATTGAGGAGATGGGAATTGGAGATCAGGGAGCCAGGACAGCTAGAACGTGCCAGGCACAAAACTAGAAAAAGGGCAACTGCAGAGAGGAAGAGAGACTGAAGGAAGAAGAGAAAGAGGAAGGGAGGATGAGGGCTCACTAGCTCTGGAAATCTGCATAAAGTTCCCCCTCAGTCTTTGGCTGAGTGTTAATCTGTACACATGTGAAAGAAAATTACCAGAAAACATGAGGCTTCACAGTACCTGGAGCTCAAACAGAGCTGGCAATAGTTTGTGTTCCACCATCAAGAGTGCAGAGACCTTCTAATATACAAGGCAGTAGGATGAGTCCTCAGAGGTGCAGCACCTTAGCCCTGGGGCTGAATTAGCCCCACAATAAAGGCTGCTCTGGACTCACCCTAACAGAAGTTAAAAGCAAGTCTTGCAAGTATCCAAATCATCCTAAACAATGTCACTGTGCACCAGAGCAAAGTACAGTACTATTTAAAGAAATACCACAAAATCCAGAACACAACATGCAATTCACAGTACCTGCCACCCAGTAAAAGATTATCAAGCATGTAAAGAAACAGGAACATATGATTCATACCTAGGAGAAAATTAGTAATTAGAAACAGACCCAGAAATGACAGAGATGATGGACTTAGACAAAGATGTTACAGCAAACATTATAAATGTGCTTGAGAATGTAAAAACAAAACAAAGCAGCTATGATGAGAAGAGGAATGGAAGACATAAAAGATACCCAAATGGAACTTCTAGAGAAGAACAACACAATAAGAGAAATGAAAAATACAATGGATAGGATTAATAGCTATTCTAGGTCCTTTGGTTTTTCCCTATACATTTTAGAATAAGCTTCTTGATATCTATTTTTAAAAACCTGCTGGGACTTTTATTAGGATGGGAAGGATAGATAAGTTACTGCAGAAGAAAAGATGAGTGAACTTGAAGACATAGCAATAGAAACTATCTGAAATGAGGCACAGATTGAGAGGAAAAACCAACAACAACCATACTCACAATAACCTGTGAGATATCAAACAGTCCAAGATCTGTGTAACTGAAGTGACAGGAAGGAGAAGTGGAGACAGAAAAAAAATATGTAAAGAGAGAATGGCTGAAATTTATCCAAATTTGATGGTAACTATAAGCCCAGATGTCCAAGAAGTTTGATGAACTTCAAGTACAAGAAATATAAAAAAACTGTTTCTCAGAAATGTTTTGTAGTTTTTAGTATACAGATCTTGCCCACATTTTGCTAAACTTATCCTTAAGTATTTCATGGTTCTTAAAATTCTATTTAAAGGTTTTCAAATACTAATTATTTGTTGTTTGTAAATAGAAATAGAATTGACTTTTGCATATTGACCTTATAACCTGGACCTTGTTGAACTCACCATGAGACTGATCTAAATAAAGAGCTAGAACTATAAAACTTCCGGGAGAAAACATACGAGTAAATACTCATGACTTTAGGTGAGGCAAAGGTTTTAGTTAGGACACAAAAAGCATGAAGAATAAGAGAAAGAAATCTGATAAATTGGACATCATTAAAATTTCAAAATTTTGTTCTTCAACAGACAGTTGAAGTAAATGAAAAGACAAACCACAGACTGGGAGAATATATTTATAAAATGTACACCTGGTAATGGACCTGTTTCCAGAATATATGAAGAACTCTTATAATTTAATAAAAAGAAGAAAAATATCTGGATTTAAAGAGCAGACAAAATATGTGAACAGACACTTTACAAAGAAGGCATACAAACAGCAAATAAGACCATGAAAATATCTTCAACATCATAATTAATTAGGGAACTGCAAATTAAGAGCATATTGAGATATCCCTATACACCCACTAGAATGGTTAAAATTAAAAAGACTGCCAACGTCAAGTGTTGATGACTTGGTGCTTTGTGACCACCTAGAGGGATGGGATAGGGAGGGTGGGAGGGAGGCTCAAGAGGGAGGGAATATGGGGATATATGTATATGTATAGCTGATTCACTTTGTTATGCAGCAGAAACGAATACAACATTGTAAAGCAATTATACTCCAATAAAGATGTAAAGAAAAAAACGTTGATGAGGTTGTGGAGCAACTGGAACTCCACTGCTGATGGAAATACAAAGTGGTACAGTCATTTGGGAAAAATAATTCGACAGTTTATAAAACTTAGCACATACCATACTACCCAGCAATCCCAATTCTAAGTCTTTACCCAAGAGAAGAGGAAACATATGTCCACACAGAGACTTTCATAGTCAAAAACGGCTAAAAAGTGGAAATAACTCTAACATCCATCAGCAACTGAGTGGAAAAACAGATTTGGTATATCCAGAAAATGGAACACTTCTCAGCAACAAAAAGGAATTAAGTACTTAACTGAAACATGCAACAGCATGGATAAATCTCAAAGGTATTATGTTTAGTAAAAGAAGTTAGAAAAGACTACATACATATTATATGATTCCATTTTTATGAAATTCTAGAAAAGGAAAAACTATAGTGATCGAAAGCAGATCAGTGGTTGCCAGGAGCTGCAAGTGGAGAGAGGGTATTGACGCAAAGTGAGATGAGGGAGATTTTGGGGGTAATAGAAATGTCCCATGTTTTGATTATGGTGATGGTTATACAACTGAACACACTTGTCAAAATGCCATTGTATTTATTGGACACTTAAATTGATGAATTTTATTGTATGTAAATTATCCCTCAAAAACACTTAAAAAAAAAAAGTGTGACTACAAATCATCTTAGAATCAGGTTAAAATGTACCTTCCCGGGCCCTACAGTCACCCGTGTGTTCAAGGGCTTATTGAACCAGGGAACCAGTTGTTCTGATTAACTCCAGGCACTACATGGCTACACACTTGTCTAACTGGAAAATGCACAGCCCCAATTCTGTGCAGGGACGACGCAAAGCAGAGTGTGATACATCTTTCTGGAGCATCAAATTTATTAACTAGAATTGGAAGAACCAAGGAGTCCTTGGAACAAGAACTATCCCCCTCCCCCACCAACACGGAAGACAGAAGAGTAGGGGAGGGGAGACGTGCCCCGGGAATGACAGTCCAGTCTCTGAAGTTTCACCCAGGTGGGGGTTGAGGGGCAGACCTGCAGCCACGGTGGCCTCGCTTTCGGTCGCCCGGGCTGCTCCGGACCATCCTCTGAGCTGGCCAGGGTCTTGGATACGATGCTTCTGAAGGCCGTGCAGAGAACACACTCATCTTCCACTGGACTGGGCCCCAGGGAGCGCGGCGGCCTGACCTTCCTGCCTCGGTCATCCATGGGGTTCACATGGGCTCACTTTATTATGACGCCTCATGCTGGGCAGCTTGCAACAAAGATGTTTCAAAATAAAGTTCCAGATTCTCCCAGCCACCCCTTGCTTGTTCTGGCTGTGGCCAGAGAGAGTGGATGAGGACACACTCTCAGGCTGCCCAGTGTGGGAGGACCTTCCAGTGTTGGACACACCCAGGGGGCAGCTGGTTCCCTCTGGGGCTCCAATCCTGCTGCTGCTGGAGGTGGATGTCCCAGTGCCACACTGGGGGGCTGGGCTGGGGGTGGCAGTCCTCGACTCCAGGCTGGGTGGGGGACAGGCAGACTCACCGGTCTTCTGCCCTGCCTGCTGGTCTTCCTGCAGCTGCACATTTTTTCCGTGGTAGAGCCACCTGGTTTGCAGGGAGGACACCACAGGGCCTGGAGAAGGCTCACGTTCACTGCCACAGAGGTCCCCGCAAGAGAAGGGCTTCAGAGTTATGATGGAGACCTCCACCTTGGGTTTCTTGGAGCTCACACTGCCTGTCCCAGTGTCCTGGATCTGGTCGCAAGTCAAGCCCGGAGTCCTCACCGTTGTCACCTGCCGGTCCTCTGCACAGGGTGGCTGGAGTGGCTCCTTCTGGCCCATGTTGACCCATGGATGCCTCATGAGGTCAGGCAAGGTGCCTCTGTCACTGGGGTTGAGGACAATCATTTTTTGTAATAGATCCCTTATCTCCAAAGACAGATAAGGTGGGATGGGGTATTGCCCTCGTAGGATTTGCTTCAGCAGCTCCTGCAAGTCTTTTCCCACAAAGGGCTGGGACCCAGTTACCATGGCGTAGAGCACTACTCCCAGGCTCCACACGTCCATCGCAGGGCCGCTGTACCTCTGCCCCAGCAAGAGTTCCGGGGCAGCATAAGGGGCTGTGCCGCAGCTCATGTCCGGTTGGCCAGTGTCATCACACTTTTTGCTGAGGCCAAAGTCTGTAAGTTTGATATTCATGTGGGAATCAAAGAGGAGGTTCATTGGCTTCAGGTCCCGGTGCACGATGCCCCTCTGGTGGCAGTGCTGCAGGGCGGAGAGCAGCTGCCGGAACAGGCCTCGGGCCTCCAACTCTGTCATACGGCCATGGGTCTTCAAATAGCGGTACATGTTCCCCCCCCTGAGGTACTCCATCACCACGAAAAATGTCTTCTCTGTGTCAATCACCCCCAGCAGTTTGACAATATTGGGGTGATCGAGAGCCTTCATACCGTACACGTCCCGGAAAAGTGCCTGGGCACTTGAGAAGCTCTGATACCTTTTTTTAACGACCTTGAGAGCCACCTGTGTCCCGGTCAGAATGTGCCAGGCCAACTTCACTTTACCAATGGTGCCTTCACCAATGGTGCGGAGGATCTCGAAGTCATCAATATGAATCTGCTCGTCAGCAGAGTTGGCTGTGAGGCCCGGCATCATGGTGATCTGCTAACTACACTGACTGACAGCACTACCTAGCAACACTAACTAACAATGCTAACTGTACCAACAGCGCTAACTAGTACTAACTACACTAACTATGCTAATAAACTATTAACTCTACCAACAATACTCACTATGCCAACAGCGCTAACTAGTACTAACTACACTAACTATGCTAATAAACTATTAACTATACCAGCTGTGCTAACTATACCAACAATACTGACTATGCTAACTGTAGAGAGAAAAATGAGACAAATAAAAAAGAGTAGAGAAAAGAGAAAACAAAATCAACAAAATGGCAGAAACAAGGAAAAAACAAGCTAACTGTAGGTCCAAGGCCGTCAGGTCACCAAAAGCAGCTTCCTGGGCTCTAAGGACCAAAAACCTGGGCCCAGCTTTCTCTTTTATAGGGCTTTGTGAAGTACATCACAGTGGTGCACTATGAGGTCAGAGCAAGAAATGGACCCATCACAGCTGGGGATAAACCACAGTGGTTTTCTCACTTTTTGAGTTCAAGGCCCCTTTACACTTAGGAAAAAGGATCCCAAAGAAATTTTTCTTTACGTGTGTTATTAGATATTGGTATTCACTTTGTTATAAATTAAAATCTATAGGATACTTCAGTGGCCTTTTTATTTCTAGTTTGAAAATGTGTAATAATTTTAAAGACCTCATAATGTCTACACTTGAAATATTCAATTCCTTTTCCTTAAATTCTGGTCTCAAAATAATGTTACAACTTAACTGACTTCATGATACTCTACAAAATGTTCTGTTGCGTAAGACACGATAAGGTACATTATGAAAGTCTATGAAGCTGAGAGAAGATTTCCCAGGAAGGTAGGTCATGAGCAGATTTCTCATCAGGAGCCTCGGAGGCCAGATGGCATGGCTCAATGTACTTGAAGTGTTGAAGGAAAGAAACCGTCAACCAAGAATCCTAGATCTAGCAAAACTTTCCTTCGAAAATGAGGGAGAAATGAAGACATTCCCAGTTAATCAAGAGTTGAGAGAGTGCTTAACCACCAGATCTGCCTGCCACAGGGAGTTCTTCAGGTTGGAGTCAAGGACCCTAGGCAGTAACTCAAAGCCTTATGAAGAAATAAAGACCTCTGGTAAAAGTAGATAGACGGGCGATGAGAAAAGCTAGTACTATTGTAACTTTGGTTTGTAGCTCCACTTTTTGTTTTCTGTTTGATTTAAGAGACTAATATATAATAAAACACACACACATACAAATCAAAAAAAAAAAAAAAAAAATGTACCTTCCCGGGCCCTACTCCCAGATAATCTGACTTGGAAGGTCTGGAATGAGGTCTGGTAATCTAACTTTTTAAGTGCTCATTTTGAATAAGAAGAAATGTCATAAAAAAGAGAAATGGGGTGGGGGAGGCTATACATTTTTATAAAATGTGAATAAGAAAAAATATCAGAAGGAAATCCTTTAAAATGCCTGGATACCTAGATGGGATTATGAATTTTTTTTCTCTTCTCTCTTTTAAGTTTCACAAAATTTTACATTTTGTTGGGGGAAAAAAGCAGCCCCCTCTCCCCCACATTTTTGATAGAAATAGAATAATCTAAACACTTTCTTAAAGAGCCCCTGAACCCCGCTGCCGCACCTCCGTCATCCTCAGGCCCCGCCCCTCTCCTACCCTCCTGAGTCTCCTCGGCCTGGTCCATCTCCAGTCTGGTCAGCAGGCTCACAAACCACTCGAAAGACCGCTAGCCTCGGTTTATCCAGATGAAGTCCACCTATGGAGAAGGGCCCAGTTCAGAGGGGGGCCTACCTCATTCACTCATATCTGTGATCCCCAGGGCCCTGGTGTAACCACCCTGCTGTTAGCAGGGCACACATTATCGCCCCCATTTAAGGGATGGGGAGACCGAGGCTCGCAGAGGTCTTGTTTAGTCACGTTAAAAATAAATCACTTGGCCACACACACAGTCAATCTGTTACTTTTCTCTGCTTTCCAGGGACAGACTGCTCAAAAAGCACGGGACTGCTGGGTGAAATGCGAGTGGGGAAAGGAGTGAGGTGGAGTGGACAGAGCCCTTCCGAGCCGGCCATCCGACTTCACATCTAATCAGAGAGTGAATCAGTTATGCCTGCAATTATGCCAACAACTCAGCATCGTGGCTGCTGCTGGGGACCCATGATGGCGAGCTGTGGAAGAAATAGGTTTGGGGTGGAGAGGTGGCACTCACATGTTACTGAAAACATACTGTGTGCCAGCCCCTGCGTTTACTTGACAACTACTATGTACCAGGCTCTGTGCTTGCTTTTGCATCTGTTTTCTTCCAAGGGGGGGATCAGGATCCTGGTTGAGGGACCCTGGCCAATTTCACCTTTCAGGGTCTTGCTTCTGCAGACTAGAAGCATTACATCATTCTCTAATGATTCTGTTTGGTATGATGGAAGGGTCTTGGGGTTAGACAGGCGTAGCTCCACCACTGTGACCAGATGACCTAACACTTCTGAGCCTCAGTTTCTTCATCTCTAAAATGGGGTTGAAGATCAGGATCGAATGAAATAATATATTTAAGACACCTCATAAATAGGCAGCTAAAAATGATAGTGTTTAATCTCTCCTTCATAACATACAACTTCACCCTCTTAGAGATTTTTATCTTTACAGGTTAGGATGGCAATGTTCCCAGAGCTCGGTGTGTGTGCGTGTGTTTCTTATTCTTGATAAAAAGACAGTCTGAGGGAGAGAGAGCTGAGTCTTTTGTAGCAATCTTGGTGCTTTAGAAAACCAGAACCCCGCCTCGATGAAATGCCATTGGGCATTCCGTCAGCAGGCAGAGTGTAGAAGACACCTCCCGGTGAACCAGGCCTCCCCATGGTCACGCCCTGTGTGGTGTCCTTCCACATTGGATCTGGGCTGGTCTGTGACTTGCTTTGAACAATAAAATATGGTGGAAGTGACACTGGGCCTAAGCCTTAAGAAGCACTGGAAGCTTCCACCTTTGTGCTCTGGGGGAGGCCTTGAGCCAATGTATAAGAAATTTGGTCTCTCTCTACTGTAGAGATGTTAGGCCAAACAAACCAAAATGCTGCAATTTGGAGCAGAGAAAGGTTTATTGCAGGGCCATGCAAGGAGATGCGTGGCTCATGCTCCGGGCAGCTCAGGCCCCCAAAAACCCCAAGCTCCCAAAAGAGGCTCCCCTAAGGGGTTCCGGCAAAGCATTTTTAAAGGCCAGGTGAGGGAGGGGCGTTGCAAGGTATGTGATCAGCTCATGCACAATTCTCTGATTGGTTGATGGTGAGGTAACAGGGCGCTGTCACAGGGGTTAACATTATCAACCCTTAGGTTCCAGGAGGCCTGGGCCATCAAGTAGTTAACATTTTCCATTTAGTGGGCGTTCTTCACATCTGTAAAACAACTCAGGAAATGTACATTCAATACTGTTATCTAGGTACTGAAGTACCTGGAGAGGAGCTAAAGCAGAGGATATGGGGGAAGGCCTGTCCCGGGAAGGCCCCATTGGGTCCTGCTCCATTACAGAGACAGTATAGAGAGAGCTGGTGGAAAAGGAGAGACCCTGAGAATCTATGGGAGGAGAGAAAGAAAGAGAGGAAGAGAGAGAGAGAGAGAGAGAGAGAGAGGCCCAGCGGTCCCAACTGAGGCCAGCCTTCCAGCCACCCCTCTGTCAACTGAAAAAATATGCACAACATAAAAGTTGAGAGTTATGTTTTACTTGGAGGAAATTTTTAGGACTTCGAGCCACATAGGCGGCATCTGAAATAACCCTGAGAGAACTGCTCCGAGGAGGTGAGGGGGGAGCCAGGTTATATAGGAGTTTGGCAACAAAAGGCAGGTAGTCTGAATATCAAAAGATTATTGTTAATTAAAGAAAACCAGATATCTCAAGGTAAGAAATTTAGCACTTTTCTATGCATGGGAAGATGCAAGAGTCTGGGCTCGTGGAAATCATTCCTTTGATATGCACCTCAGCTATCTGGGGCCAGTGTCCTGTGTTTTCATATCCTGAGTTTCCTCAAGGCTCACCGTGGGGAGTGACTGCAGTTTGATGGCTGCTAGATGGCAGGTATTCTTTGTTTCCTTCCTGAGTTCCCTCAGGGCTCACAAGCTCATGCAATCTCTGATGAGTGTAACATCCTTTCTTTACTGATGTGGCAGGCAACATTCCATTTCTCACCTCCAAGGCACCAGCCACGTGAGTGACCCATCTTGGATGCCCCAGCCCAGTCCAGCCCCCAGATGGCTGCAGTCCCAGCCGATATCATAGGCAACGGAACTACCCTGCGATCCCAATCAACCTACAAACTCATGAGACAATAAAATGGTTGTCTAAGCCATTAACTTTTGGAGCAGTGAATCACACAGCAATAGATGATTGAAGCAATCAGCGATATTTTTGAACCTTCACTCTGTACTACACCACGGTGTCTCACTGTGAGAGATACGGAGAAACCACCCTCAGGAACTTAGTTTGGGCAAGAAGATGGCACATAGGCGAGTATAAAGACTGTGGAAGCAGCAACGTCACCAGAGCTAATTGGTTGGTAATTAGCAGGTTAATGGCTCACATCGGGGATAATGCAAGGCTGGAGCCATGGGGCAGGAAATGACTTTAAAGTCTCCCCCCACTTTGCTTCCCTCCACTCTAATGTTTGGTGGGGCTTTGAGGTCTCCTGCCTGGGAAGGGCTGGGTCCTGTCTGCCTCCTCAGCTCTGGGGGTCAGGACAAGGCCAGAAGGTGATGTGTAGCACCAAGACACTGACTCACAAAAAAATGAGTGACTGCCCTTCCCTTGAAGAAAAGGAGGGGTGCAAGTGCAGGTTGGAGGGGGGGAGAGGGGTAAGTGGTCCCCACTCTAGGCAGAGAAAGGTTGAGGGCCAGGGAGGCAGCTGGCTCATCACAGCATCTTTTTTCAAATTTTAGGGTGCCACCTGAGATTGTGGGTCCACCCAGCCTACTCCATTGATAATCTTAGCATACACAGATTTTTACAGATACTGAACCAGTTAGGACTATGTTTAGTTGTAAGTTACACAACTCCTAACAGTGGCCTATAAAAATAAAGACATTCCCTCAATCCACAGAGAACTATTGAGAGGTGACCTCACGCCCAGCACTGTTCTAGGAGTTGGGGACACAGCAGGGGAAAGCAAACTTCCTGTCCTAGAGCAAGAAGGCAGTGGGTGAGGGCAGAGGCTCGACACTGCTTGGAGTGCCCAGGGCTCTCTACCTTTGTCCTCCATTCACCCTGTGTATTGCTTTCTGCCTCCGGTCATAGGACCCCTCGGATGTCCAGGAATCTCGGCCAAGACAGGAAGCAGGAGAGAGAGGGGGCACCAGCCTCTCCTGTTCCTTTTATCAGGAAAATGAAAACTTTCCCCAAACCCCCAGCAGATTCTCATCATCACTGGGGAGAACAGGCACACGGCTACATGAGTCCTCAGGACTAATTAATCTGGTCATTATTTTCACCTGGGCTTGCCCAGCACAACATCAGGGGTCAGTCTGCAGAGAAGAGGGAAGGATGTCGGGGTCAGGTTGTCTTGTTCCTTGCTGTTCACAGGGCGAGGCCCTGACAAAGGGACAAATATCCTATTGCAAATCTTAAGTAAATAGTAAAACCATTAAAAATGACATTGGATGCAATCCAAGATCAGGCAAAAAGTCTTTATTTACTGCTGTTTACTAAGCTCTTTTCCAAGTGCTCTGTAGGAAATGGGAGGGGTGGGAGAGAAAGGATCCAGCCTCAGGGAGCTTTCAGGCTAGCTGGAGATGACAACCACACAGACGAAACAACCTGGGACCACAAGAGAGTGAAAAGGCTTTGGTTGGATCTGAATGCACAGTATCGAATAGAGGCACAAGTAAATGCTGTCACGGTAGGAAGCACGATCACTGCCTGCCCTGCCCACACCCCTTCTGGGGAACCTGTCACAGCTCCTAATCGTGTAGTCCTATGATGTCCAGGCCCTTCCCCAACCCCAGCCATGGCTGATGGGACCAGACGTGGACCCTGAGCCCAAGGCAGCCAATCCACTGCCTGGCAGCAGGGACATGTGAGCTGAGCCACTCAGATGTTCCCTCTTGAGAATCTGAAGTAAGAGATGCAGAGATTACTGCCCAGGGTGAGAAGTCCTGACACCCAGCAGGACGTGTCAAGAGACCACAAAGGACCTCAAGAAAGGAAGGGCAGGGACTTCCCTGGCGGTCCAGTGGTTAAGACTTCACCTTCCGGGGGCTTCCCTGGTGGCGCAGTGGTTGAGAATCTGCCTGCTAATGCAGGGGACACGGGTTCGAGCCCTGGTCTGGGAAGATCCCACATGCCGCGGAGCAACTGGGCCCGTGAGCCACAACTGCTGAGCCTGCGCGTCTGGAGCCTGTGCCCCGCAACAGGAGGGGCTGCGATAGTGAGAGGCCCGCGCACCGCCATGAAGAGTGGCCCCCGCTTGCCGCAACTAGAGAAAGCCCTCGCATGAAACGAAGACCCAACACAGCTAAAAAAATAAATAAATAAATAAAGTAGCTATTAATTAAAAAAAAAAAAAAAAAAAGACTTCACCTTCCAATGCAGTGGGTGTGGGTTTGATCCCTGGTCGGGGAGCTAAGATCCCACATGCCTCGTGACCAAAACATAAAACAGAAGCAATATTGTAACAAATTCAATAAAGACTTTTAAAAAATGGTTCACGTCAAAAAAAGTTAAAAAAAAAAAAAAAGGAAAGGGCAGCCTCACTCCTGACTTGGGTCCATCCTGACCATCAACATTCCTTTTACTAGGGCTGCTTTGAACAGGTTTTGCTTCTCGGCTTGAATGGTACGGTGTGGGAAGGCTTTGTCCTCACCCCTCATCCCTGCCTCCCCCTCTTACCCGTTCCCCAATCCATCCCCCGCCTCTGCCTTAGTCCAGGTGCCCTTCCACCAGGTGCTCCCCCTGCATTTGCTCTCCCCTTCATTTCACTGTCCACACTGTGGACAGTGGTCTTTCCAACATGACCCTGCCATGCCCTTGCTTTACATCTTTAGCCCCTCATAGCTCAGCCTCCAGGCCTGTCTCCACCGGGCACTCCCTCCCTGGCTAGGTTCCTGACCTGCCCTCCAGCCACCCTGAGATTAGACAGTCACACCTCTGTGCCTTTGCACATGCCCAGACTTGTGCGTACAAATAAACCCTCCACCCCTGCTTCCCATGTCTCCTCCAAGGTCAAGGTCAGGGGACATCTCACCCCCACCCTGACCTTGATTCCCCTCTCCTTTGGCCATGACAGCAGTTCATGAGACCCTGTGCAGGCATCTACTTCATTGTGTTAGCACCACACTTTGTGTCCTTGTCACCTGGCACTGTGCTTGTGGGGTGGATGAATGAATGAATGAATGAATGAGTGAGTGATTCTCTAATAATAAACCTCAGCCGACTTGATAGGATTTTGTTGGGAGATTTGGGTGTGAGGAGGGGGCTTTCCTTCCTGGGAGATCAGCCTTGGTCTAGCCTGGACGAGGGAGTCAGGTTGTTTCTTGAGGCCCTCCTGCCTCCTGCCCTTAAAGACCACCCCACCTGCCTGCTCCCCTGGTGATACGGGGACAGCCTCACTGAAACTGGCCTTCTTGACCTCAACACTGAACAGAAATTCCCCAGGAGCACTTCTCTGTTTTCCTCTTCTGGAGAAGAGGCACACAGACAGAGCCCAAGAGCAGAGTGCGACGAAGCACTCAGATCTGAGAAACAGGCAGGAGATGTCAGAAGCAATCAGGGGAGAAAAGAACCTACATTATCCCCTGAGTTCACAATGCAGCCCTAACAAGCTGGAGCGCCTGTGATTTGATCTTCCCATCTTTCCCGTGTCTCCTGCAGCCCAGGATTAGCCAGTTTGGGAAAGGATGCAGTGATGTCTACACAGCTAGCCAGGGCTTCCCCGGGGACGTGTCAGGGCGATGTGTGGGGACTCCTGGGAGCCGGGTGGTCCTTCCTGGGAGGGGAGAGCATTTATCAGGCCCCCACATATGTCTGGTCATAAAGGACCTGAAGACGAAGGGCTGCAGACCCCTTCTGATGGCAGAGGGGCAACTTGGAAGAGAGTCCTCACTAGGACCCGACCACACTGGCCCCCCGATCTCAGACTGCAGCCTCCTGAACTGTGAGAAGTAAATCCTGTTGTTTATGAGCCCCCCATTCTATGGTATCATGCTATAGTAGTCCCAACGGACTAAGACAGAAATAACCAGCATCTGTTAAAACTTACTACCTGCCGAGCACTGTCTTAAGCACCTCGTGCACATTTATTTATTTAATCATGTTACCATTTCTCTATCTAATAGGTACCATTATTCTTGGTGTTCCCATTTTACAGATGAGGAAACCGAGAGCAGGGACTTTGACTCTTTTGTCCACCGTTCAACTCCAGCACCCAGAACGGCAGGAATTCAACAAACTCATCCACTAAACAGCACCAAAATGCGCTCTAATGTGGAGCCTGGGGGCCAACAATCTCCCAGATGATGAGGTAGTGGGACCTTGGAGATGCACGGAGGCTCTGATGCCATTCAAGAGGCTCTGCCCCTCCCTCCTGCCCTCTTTCCTTCTAAACTTATTTTTCAAGGGCTTCCTATATGTAGAACATGTGCACAGAGAGGAATCAGATTTCCCTTCTGCCCCCAAGAGGGTTATAATTACAGTGTAATAAGCAGCAATAACCTACGCAGAAAAATTCCAGTAAAGTAATAAAAAACACAAAGAGAAGCAAACAATGTGCTGTAACAAGTTTGTCATCCATCCATCCATCCATCCATCCATTCACTTATCCAAGGAGCATGCATTGAGCTAAGCCCTGGGATGCAGGGATGAATGTGATGTAGGTCCCCCTTCTGGTGGGTGAGGTCGTGGCTGCCTCCCTCAGGGAAGCAAAGGCTTGGGGAGAGCAGCTGAGGAGAGCAGGCTCCAGGCTTGAGGTCTGCCCCCTCCATCTATCTCTGCTCTGCTCCAAGGGGCGCTTTCCCCAGAGCTGGCCCAGCCCAGAGTGCAGGCTCCAGGGCTGTGGCCTGTCGAGAAAAGCAGGTCAGTAAGACTTGTCCCCAGGCTTCGGGCTGACTGTCCCCTTTCAGTGTCCCTCTGGCCTCCCTCCCTCCCTCCCGTGGTGCCTGGCAGAGGGCCTCAGGCTCCCGGCTGGGCCACTCACTCATGCACTGAGCCATCCACACGCAGCGCGGCCATCTCTCCCCGCCGGCCCCCAGAGCTCTGCGGGGTGATTGATGGGGCTACTCTGCTCCTGGTCCCAGAGAGCTCCTTTGAATAATAACTTGGCAAAATTACTCTCTCTCTCTCTCTCTCTCTCTTTTTTTTTTTCTTTCCCTATTTCTGATTCATCGGCTCTAAGTCATTCATCTCTTTTGAGTTAGAGGAAGAAAGAAGAATGAGGAAGAGAAGGACGTGTCCCAGAGGCACAAGGGACCCTGAGCCCCACCTCCTCATTCTACAGGGGGAGCTGGAGGTGGAGCCCACCTCTGCCGTTAGGATTTCTATATTAATCCTGACCTCCGCTTGTAGAAGAGAAGCAAGTGTGGGAGGGATGGGAGGTGGGGGAGGCAGGGATCTTTCTAGGGCCCCTGAAGTTGCACCTTGAAGGCAGCTGCCCACTCTATCCACATGTAAGGCTGGTCCAGTCTGCCTGCAGGGATATTGCAGTTTGCTCATCCTTGAGGGGGCACAGGCAGAGCAGGTAGGGAAAGGAAGGAGACACGGGGGTTCGTTCAAGTGAGTTATGTCAGCTCACCAACACCAACGCTCGATCGCCTACTAGGTGCTAGGCACGGGTGTGATGCAAAGATGCATAAACCCTGTTCCTGCTCTCAAGGAGTTCACAGACATGCATAGGTGAAGCCAAGGCCCGCGACAGATGCTCTCGTGGAAGTAGGTCCCATGCAATCACACAGAGGAGGCTATTCTTCTGCGCTGAGAGGGACCAGCAAGGAAGTCTTCACAGATGAGCTGATAAAGTGTTCTGGGATCTCAATCTGAAGGCGGGGAAGCAGGCTCCAAATGTTAGGCGCCGCAGAAGCCAAGGCTTAAAGGTGTGAAATTGCACGGTGGTCGGGGAAACCCTGAGTTATATGGCGTTTTTAGAGTATCAAGGTGAGAGGGATGTTGGCAAGACACAGGAGGAAGGGCCAGTAACGATACCGGCTGCAGATCTTAATCGAGTGCTCACGCGGGGAGGCCCGTGTGCCGGTCTCAGGAGTTCTATGACTGCGATAGGACAGTTATCCAACAGAAAGGGGTGTAATCAGATCTGCAACAGTGCAGAGGATGGACCAGACCCAGAGAGACTGGAGAAAGGAAGACAACCAGGAGGTGGATGTAATAGTCCAGGCGAGAGGCGATTGAAGGACTGAACCAAGGCCGGGCCGATGCAGGAGGGAATGGATTTGAGAAACATGTTGACAGTGCTTGGTGGCTGGCTGAAGGCTGAGGATGGGGAGATAGAGGAGTCAAGGGAACCTCATAGGCCACCAGCTGAAACAGGGATCATAGCACAGAAACGTTCACGAACAACTGCCAAGCACCTATTAGATGGTAGCGCTATTCCAGGCACAGAGACACAGAGACAAATAATTCATGTCCCTTGGACGTACTTCACGGTTTTTTAAAGACAAGCTTAATCTGTATACACAGACATCCAACCAAGTTTGGGGGAATCTCAGAACTTTTTTCTTTTACCAGAAGAATAATGTACCCTTTCCCCTCCACCACACTGAAACTCCCTCCCTATTTTATTTTGTTTTCTCCAGGAGGTGACACTCACACAACTGGGATGATTCCAGGTGGCCCCATTTGTCCCGGGGTAGGATCAGGGCAGCTCACTTGGGGCCACTGCCACGTGGCTGAGGTTGGGAGCGGGAAGCTTCCTGGAGAGTCGAGTCTTTCTCTAGCCATCTCTGCCTTTCAGCTGGAGTCTTCTTCCCCCTGGGATGGATTTCCCCATAAAATAAATGTCTTGTCTGAATTAATCTTATTTTTAAAAGGAGAAAGTCATCATATTGTAAAGACAGATCATAAAAAGACGCATCAGTCTGTCAGGAAGACTGGTTAATATGAGTATTTGTTTAGCAGAGACAGTGCACCCGAGGCAGCCTTTCTGGACCAACCTGGGGCCTGGAAGGGGCCTTTTATTTGAATACTTAGAGCATCTAGGGCCGGCAGCTTTGCATTCTGAATACGGGCACTGTAGCAGTCACACTCTGCAGAAGAGGCCGGGAGAGGCCCCCCCAAGCTGGAGGGACGGCTCCCTCAGTCCCAGCCATGCCCCAAACACTTCCATTCGAGAACTAATCAATATGAGGGATCTTTAGAAGACACCTCAGACAATCTCCCCATTTTGTTTCATTCTTTAAAAAATGACATAGGCCATAAGCATGTAGATAAAAAACGAGGAATATATGAAGTGCATGGTATAAAAATTCTATGCTGTGAAACATTACATGGGTAACACATAAACACATGAAACAGAACAGAGAACACCACAAAAGTGCTTTTGCCTTCTCCACACTTGACCACTGTGAACTGTTTGGTGTCCATCCTTCTCAATGTCTTCCAATACATTTCTATCTATTTGTCTCCCGCATGATACACATACACTGTTTGGGTTTTGTTAGATGGAATAGAAACATATCAAAACTTGGTACTTGAATTTTTTTTTAAACTAACATTCTACTTTGGGTTTCTTTTTAAAAATAAAGCTATAAAACTAATATATGTTTATCAGAGAAACTTCAAAATCGATAGAGGAGTAGAAAATAAAAAGTAAGAAAGAACCCTAAAACCCAAAAAAGAAAAGCCTGTCCTTCCTTTCTCTTCATTCCCACTCCCCAGAGCAAACAGATAAAATATATTTTTGTGTATCTTTCTGGAAATGACTCTGCATGTACAGGCGTTTAAACACACATCCTTTATCTGTTCACTGAGGAAGTGAGAGCTCGGAGAGGTCACAGGGCAGATCCAAGGTCACACAGCTGACTGGGGCAGAAGCAAATGCAGAGCCGGGAGCCCCACCTTCAGAGGGCAAAGGCCTTTCCACGGCACATCTCCAGGGACTTTGCCCAGAGCCAGTCTCAGCCGGTGTGGCTAATCCCTCCCTAACCTCCACCTTGTCTGCCAGGCGGTGACACTTCTCCATCCTGCCCACGTCCCCCCCACCCCCCCCACCCCGGTCCCCGTCCCCACAGCGCTGCTGCCTCGCAGTGTATTAACGGACTGCACTTGTGCGGCTTGGCCGGGGCGGGGCCTAACGGTTTGTTTCACTAACACTGCTGTCTCTGCCAGAGCTGTCGTCACAGCAGAACAGCGTCGTGGAGCCTCCTGGCAAAGCGATTCGTTCAGTGGGCTTGTGCCTGCGCTTTTGTTCCCCAGATTACAAGTGACAGTTACAGGCAGAAGACCCTTCCCGAGGATGATTCCATTTAAGTAACTCCTTGCCCTGGTGGGAGCTGGTAGCCGGTTAGGACTCTTGCCCCTCCCTCTACAGGAGGCTATGGGGCCACAGGCCTGACCCCCAGGAGCTCACAGCTTGGTGGAGGAGGGCGGCACACACCCTGATAGCCCCACCGCTGATAGCCCCACCGCTGATCTGCAGTTCGCCTGTGTTCCCTCTCTGTTGTGTGTGTGTGTGTGTGTGTGTGTGTGTGTGTCGACCTTGGCCATCTTGGGCCCAGATGTGCCTACAGCATTGCCAACATCTGGGTGGAAGGAGAAAAGTCAGCCAGCCATCGGGATGCGTTTGTTTCTGGTTGATGGCAGGATGGCCCCCATCTGGGCATCTAGGAAAGATCCAGACGGACGGCCTGCGTAATCTGTATACCCACATATTTGATCCTGCCACCTATGATAATGTGAGGTGGCAGAGCCTGGACCAACAAACTCCATCCCTCCAGCCAAGCCAGGCCTGTTCTGACCTTGCAGACAGAAAAGAGGGAAGCCCAGAACCCGGACACTGGGTACAGGGATGGGAGGGGTGTGTGTGTGTGTGTGTGTGTGTGTGTGTGTGTGTGTGTGTGTGTGTGTGTGTGTGTGTGTGTGTGTGTGTGTGTGTGTGTATGGGGGCAGGGGGTTGGGAGGCAAGGGTTGTGCGTGCATTTGTGTGTTGGGGTAAGGGGCTGGCGGCTAGAGAAACTCTGATCTAGAAAACGAAGTCTCTGGACTTCACGGTGCTGCTTGAGTCTGGGGCTGGAGATGTTGCCTGGGGCCGGGAGCTTTGGGGTGGGGCACGGTCTTCCCTGGCTCTTCCTGATTCACTACCATTCAGCAACCAGTGTCCCTCCCAGCAAAACAAAACCTCCCGAGATCGCTGGTTCCGCAGTGCCCTCCAGTGGGCAAGCAGAATATGTCTGGAGAGAAAGCCTTCGCCACATGTGGTTACAAGTCACACGTGTGGATCCTTCAGGCATTTTAGAATCGAGGTTCAAGTTCCTCCACGTGCTTGCATGCCCTTTGGAAGGTAAGGTTCTAAATGAACAGTTGGCTGTTTGTATAGAGGAGTGGGAGACCGGTAGAAGCCTGTAAAGAGAGAGCGAGGGACTGAGGACGGGGGCACCAGTGTTTTAGGGCAGTGTGGACAGAGACGGGGCGAAATGTGAAATAATGGTGACTCGTGTGTGTGTGTGTGTGTGTGTGTGTGTGTGTGTGTGTGTGTGAAGTCCTGTGCTAAACAGACTCTGCCCTGCCAACTCCCCCCGTGACTTTGCTATATCCTCTTTAGATACCCCAGCCCATCAGGACCCCTTAGCTTACCTCTCTCTACCCTCCATAGAGTGACAGTTGTTTTTTGTTCTTGTTCTTGTTTTTGTTTTTCCAAGCCTTCCCAAGTCTGATTACGAGGGGAAAACACACACTCAACAGGAGGAAATGGGTTCCAAGAGTGTTGCCAGTTAAGCTGGGAACAACTTCTCTTGGTCTGAGTTTCTCCACGTGAGTTGGGCGCCTATCCCAGGCTGGTTGGAAATTAAACGCGATCATGCACAAGTGCCCCAACCCAAGGCCTCCCAGATATGCTGGCTCCCAGCCCCAAGAGAGGCTCCCTGAGCCCAGTTCTCCGTCCTCCTGCCCTCCATACGGCACGTGGTTGCCTCCTTCACCCCAGAGCTGACAGCTGGGTCCCACTCTTCCTCTTGTATTCTTCCCCCTGCTCCTCCCACATCTTGAATACGACGTCCTGTGTCCCGTCTTTTCTCTGTCTCAGTCCTCACTCTGCGTTGCACCCTCTGCCCCAAGATGCACTTCAACATCCTCATCCACCATCCCCTTTGCTTGCTGCTTCTTTTTGAAGAGAACTTCTGCCACCGACTTTGTTTCATTGTCATCCGCAAGATGACTCCAAGGGCCCTCTCTGCTCGTCCTCTGCACTCCCCTCACCGGCTGCATCCCAGCCGCCCTCCCCCTTGGATGCCCAGCCCTTTATAACGGGTGTCACCATCATGGTTGTCACCAGCTTCTTTACCTTGTTCTACGCCAAGGACTTCCAACCCACAGAAAAGAAAGGTGCAATCTACAATCCCAGACTCGAGCAGAGGAGAGGGCAGGGTTGAGGGGCCAGCGCCCACGATGGGGACAGGGCAGGGTGCCAGCCACCTTGTCCTGGGGCTTGAAGGGGCACTCACACTGTCAGCCAGCCGTATTCACCCAGTACCTCCATCTGACGAGTGCCCTAGACAGGAAAGATGGCTATCTTGAGCTGCTCGAGCTGGGTAGGCCCTGTGCACGGCATAGACGAGTTATCGTATAGCCATCGTCTAATGTAAGTCTCACAACCACCCCAGGAGCTGGACCTTATATTTACAGAAGGTCAATGAATCCCAGGGCAGCATGGCTGTCCTTGGTCTCTGAACTCACGCCCTTCTGTGCCTCACGGTGTCTGCTCAGCCTAGTTGGGGACACAAGCCATGCACACATGGAAAGACCACTGAGACCAAAGAGTCAAGGGTTGAGTGAGTGGATCAGATGGCAAATGCTACTGATATACAGGGAAGGCTGGAGCACACGGAGCCACTTCCTGGGACGGTGGGGCTTGGGCGAGGTCTTGGAAGAGGGGTGAGACTCAAAGGGGAGGTGAAGGAAGTCACCCTAAGAAGGGAGTAGCATGAGACAAAGGTGGGAGGCTGGAGTTTGTGGGGCACGATGTGACTGCCCGGCTGGAGCAGAGCATCCTTGAATGGGTGCAACAGCGGGTAGGACTGGATACGCACTGAGGCCAGGACGTGAAGACTCTGGAATGCCCAGCTAGGGAATGGGGGCAGGGAGAGGGTACTGGAGCAGGGCATGATGAGATGAAAAGAGCATTTCAGGGAGGGGAGTCAGAGGACTGAAGGGACAGGGCAGAGACTGGCATCTAGGAGACCCATGAGGCCTGAGCGTCCACAGCTCTGTGCCTGCAATGGGACAGGTTTGTGAGATACTGATCCCGCCAGCTCTAGGGCAATTGGTACATCCAGGTGGGCACCTCTGTGCTCAAGAAGTTTCCTCCATTCTCCCAGAGGTGGCAAAAAAATGTTGTCGTTTTCCCGGTGTGCCGTGATGGGGAGAAGACTGGCCAGTTCTGCCCCACACCCCTGCCACAATGCAGGCCAGAAACGGCGGGGCCTGATCTACCATGTTGGATTCATGAGCTGACAATCCTTTATCCTTAAAGGATTCTCTGTCCCTAAAGGATTCAGGCCATCCCAGCTTGTTCTCTATTGTTTCATATGCCACAATTAGCCCACTTTTCCTTTGGCTCAAGATCTCAGCCACTGTTAAAATGCAAATGGCCCTAGGAGGGACACCACATTTTATTTCACACATCACTGAACTTGAGTAGTGTGGTGGTGCAGGAGGGAAGGAGAGGTTCCGTAAGGGATGCCCACCTGAGAGAGCCCTGGCCCTTCTTCCTCAGAGTCACTGCCCCCCCGCCTTCCCCCACACAGGGGTAAGAAAGGAGAGAATGAGACATCAGAGTGGGAGGGAGAAGGAGGCACTGTGGAGGTTTTCGCTCTCTCCAAGACAGCGTGTTCCAGACAGTCCTCCCATTTCTGGGACACTCTCTTAAGGAAATCATCCAAAGGAAGGGGAAAACAAAACTATGTGCTCATGCATATTAATTGCGGCTTTACTTATGATAGTGGAGAATTGGGAATAAACAAAATGTCCGGTAGTAGGGGCATGGTTAAATAATTTACGGCAAACCACTGTATCATTCATTACGTAGCCATTAAATACTACTAGTACTGGTACTACTACTACT
Organism: Balaenoptera borealis; assembly: GCF_965194805.1. Taxonomy (NCBI): domain Eukaryota; kingdom Metazoa; phylum Chordata; class Mammalia; order Artiodactyla; family Balaenopteridae; genus Balaenoptera; species Balaenoptera borealis. Next base: position 116,903,779 of record NC_138866.1, on the reverse strand, counting down.
ATTCAATTTATGGTGCAATTACTACTACTACTATTACTACTTCTGCTACTACTATTAAATTTATTGAGCAGTTACTACTACTACCACTACTACCACCTCTACTACTATTAGTACGACTTCTACTACTGCTAAATTTACTGAGCAGTTATTAAGCTCCAGCCCTTGTTCTAAGTGCTGTACAGATGATCTCTCACCCAATCCTCACAACAATCCTATGAGGTAGGCACTTAGTAGTATCCATATTTTTCAGATGAGGAGATAGAAGCAAAGCAATGTGCCCAAGGTTCTATAGCTATTATGGGATAGAGTAAAAGACTCAACTCAAACAGCACAATTGAAGCTTAAGCTATAGAAATTAAAAATTATAAACCACAAATTCTTTAACTCAAACCTCGGTATACGATTAAAGTTGAAATCAGAGGCCGTGTGCTTCAGCTGCAATGAGAAACCTTGGAAGAAATTTGAGGTAACAAAGTTGTTGACTCAAGTGGCTTTGAGAATGCAAAGCAGTGGGTTAGCTGTTACCCTTTGCTTACACAGATTAGGAAGAAGCAAACAGCAAATATTTATACACCAGTAACTGGAAACTTTAAATTAAATCTAAACTTTTCCCTTAGGCTGTCATCATAAAAGCAAGTTTCTTATGAATTAATATACTTAAAAGCATTTAGAACAAAGTCAATGCTATATAAATATTTGCTTTAATTGTTATTTACAAGAAAGGGCAAGAAGCTTTACTACAACATTCTAGGGTTTAATTGTTCTCTTCCAAAGACTGTTGACTGGTGCTTCAAGGCTTTGGATGTTTCTTATAGTAAACTATATGTGTTTGAATGTTTTTTGTAGAAAACTGTGTCTGATTACTTGAACTTATAAACTATGTTTAGCATAGGAATTTGAATTTACTCATGGCAACCTTGTGATAATTAACCAGCCAAATAAGATCTAGTGCCAGTGAACTCAACAGTATAAAAAAACCTCACCAATTCTCTTGAAGTTAGAAACATATCTAGAGGTATTCCTCCTTATATAAGATCTTCCGCAAGTAAAACATAACAAAACAAAATAATGACTAACAGATTAACTTTAAACATAGTACAAAACCTCAGTATTCCACAGAGATGTCCCATGAGGACTAGTAAATAACCCAGAGAAACATGTTATCATGCAATGCTTAGTAAAAAATGTAGGATACAACACTTGCTGGGTGGGGAGGGGAGACTGCAGGGACTGGGGGGAGGATGTTTAAACATTCCAATTTAATGAACGCATAAAAGAAGGGACCATCCGCAAAAGAATTCATACATGCCAAGCTGTATAATCTTTATCTTAGACCACTTTCTAAACTTTTTGATTGCTACCTCATCAGGAAACATATTGAGCACACACCCCCCAATAAATATATATGTTTGTTCACATGTTCGTTTCTACTTACAGATTACATCTATTAAAAATCTATGCTTGAGTAAAAGGAACCATATTACTCTCTCACCTTGAACAACTAGAAATATAAGCAAGATATATAAAACAATGGTTTCCAGACATTGGTCAACAGGTCATGTAGGACTGTCATTACTGAGGGAGGAAACACTGATGTGAGCCTTACAATTGCCTGGTGTCAGCCTCACTGAATTGAGGAGATGGGAATTGGAGATCAGGGAGCCAGGACAGCTAGAACGTGCCAGGCACAAAACTAGAAAAAGGGCAACTGCAGAGAGGAAGAGAGACTGAAGGAAGAAGAGAAAGAGGAAGGGAGGATGAGGGCTCACTAGCTCTGGAAATCTGCATAAAGTTCCCCCTCAGTCTTTGGCTGAGTGTTAATCTGTACACATGTGAAAGAAAATTACCAGAAAACATGAGGCTTCACAGTACCTGGAGCTCAAACAGAGCTGGCAATAGTTTGTGTTCCACCATCAAGAGTGCAGAGACCTTCTAATATACAAGGCAGTAGGATGAGTCCTCAGAGGTGCAGCACCTTAGCCCTGGGGCTGAATTAGCCCCACAATAAAGGCTGCTCTGGACTCACCCTAACAGAAGTTAAAAGCAAGTCTTGCAAGTATCCAAATCATCCTAAACAATGTCACTGTGCACCAGAGCAAAGTACAGTACTATCTAAAGAAATACCACAAAATCCAGAACACAACATGCAATTCACAGTACCTGCCACCCAGTAAAAGATTATCAAGCATGTAAAGAAACAGGAACATATGATTCATACCTAGGAGAAAATTAGTAATTAGAAACAGACCCAGAAATGACAGAGATGATGGACTTAGACAAAGATGTTACAGCAAACATTATAAATGTGCTTGAGAATGTAAAAACAAAACAAAGCAGCTATGATGAGAAGAGGAATGGAAGACATAAAAGATACCCAAATGGAACTTCTAGAGAAGAACAACACAATAAGAGAAATGAAAAATACAATGGATAGGATTAATAGCTATTCTAGGTCCTTTGGTTTTTCCCTATACATTTTAGAATAAGCTTCTTGATATCTATTTTTAAAAACCTGCTGGGACTTTTATTAGGATGGGAAGGATAGATAAGTTACTGCAGAAGAAAAGATGAGTGAACTTGAAGACATAGCAATAGAAACTATCTGAAATGAGGCACAGATTGAGAGGAAAAACCAACAACAACCATACTCACAATAACCTGTGAGATATCAAACAGTCCAAGATCTGTGTAACTGAAGTGACAGGAAGGAGAAGTGGAGACAGAAAAAAAATATGTAAAGAGAGAATGGCTGAAATTTATCCAAATTTGATGGTAACTATAAGCCCAGATGTCCAAGAAGTTTGATGAACTTCAAGTACAAGAAATATAAAAAAACTGTTTCTCAGAAATGTTTTGTAGTTTTTAGTATACAGATCTTGCCCACATTTTGCTAAACTTATCCTTAAGTATTTCATGGTTCTTAAAATTCTATTTAAAGGTTTTCAAATACTAATTATTTGTTGTTTGTAAATAGAAATAGAATTGACTTTTGCATATTGACCTTATAACCTGGACCTTGTTGAACTCACCATGAGACTGATCTAAATAAAGAGCTAGAACTATAAAACTTCCGGGAGAAAACATACGAGTAAATACTCATGACTTTAGGTGAGGCAAAGGTTTTAGTTAGGACACAAAAAGCATGAAGAATAAGAGAAAGAAATCTGATAAATTGGACATCATTAAAATTTCAAAATTTTGTTCTTCAACAGACAGTTGAAGTAAATGAAAAGACAAACCACAGACTGGGAGAATATATTTATAAAATGTACACCTGGTAATGGACCTGTTTCCAGAATATATGAAGAACTCTTATAATTTAATAAAAAGAAGAAAAATATCTGGATTTAAAGAGCAGACAAAATATGTGAACAGACACTTTACAAAGAAGGCATACAAACAGCAAATAAGACCATGAAAATATCTTCAACATCATAATTAATTAGGGAACTGCAAATTAAGAGCATATTGAGATATCCCTATACACCCACTAGAATGGTTAAAATTAAAAAGACTGCCAACGTCAAGTGTTGATGACTTGGTGCTTTGTGACCACCTAGAGGGATGGGATAGGGAGGGTGGGAGGGAGGCTCAAGAGGGAGGGAATATGGGGATATATGTATATGTATAGCTGATTCACTTTGTTATGCAGCAGAAACGAATACAACATTGTAAAGCAATTATACTCCAATAAAGATGTAAAGAAAAAAACGTTGATGAGGTTGTGGAGCAACTGGAACTCCACTGCTGATGGAAATACAAAGTGGTACAGTCATTTGGGAAAAATAATTCGACAGTTTATAAAACTTAGCACATACCATACTACCCAGCAATCCCAATTCTAAGTCTTTACCCAAGAGAAGAGGAAACATATGTCCACACAGAGACTTTCATAGTCAAAAACGGCTAAAAAGTGGAAATAACTCTAACATCCATCAGCAACTGAGTGGAAAAACAGATTTGGTATATCCAGAAAATGGAACACTTCTCAGCAACAAAAAGGAATTAAGTACTTAACTGAAACATGCAACAGCATGGATAAATCTCAAAGGTATTATGTTTAGTAAAAGAAGTTAGAAAAGACTACATACATATTATATGATTCCATTTTTATGAAATTCTAGAAAAGGAAAAACTATAGTGATCGAAAGCAGATCAGCGGTTGCCAGGAGCTGCAAGTGGAGAGAGGGTATTGACGCAAAGTGAGATGAGGGAGATTTTGGGGGTAATAGAAATGTCCCATGTTTTGATTATGGTGATGGTTATACAACTGGACACACTTGTCAAAATGCCATTGTATTTATTGGACACTTAAATTGATGAATTTTATTGTATGTAAATTATCCCTCAAAAAAACTTAAAAAAAAAAAGTGTGACTACAAATCATCTTAGAATCAGGTTAAAATGTACCTTCCCGGGCCCTACAGTCACCCGTGTGTTCAAGGGCTTATTGAACCAGGGAACCAGTTGTTCTGATTAACTCCAGGCACTACATGGCTACACACTTGTCTAACTGGAAAATGCACAGCCCCAATTCTGTGCAGGGACGACGCAAAGCAGAGTGTGATACACCTTTCTGGAGCATCAAATTTATTAACTAGAATTGGAAGAACCAAGGAGTCCTTGGAACAAGAACTATCCCCCTCCCCCACCAACACGGAAGACAGAAGAGTAGGGGAGGGGAGACGTGCCCCGGGAATGACAGTCCAGTCTCTGAAGTTTCACCCAGGTGGGGGTTGAGGGGCAGACCTGCAGCCACGGTGGCCTCGCTTTCGGTCGCCCGGGCTGCTCCGGACCATCCTCTGAGCTGGCCAGGGTCTTGGATACGATGCTTCTGAAGGCCGTGCAGAGAACACACTCATCTTCCACTGGACTGGGCCCCAGGGAGCGCGGCGGCCTGACCTTCCTGCCTCGGTCATCCATGGGGTTCACATGGGCTCACTTTATTATGACGCCTCATGCTGGGCAGCTTGCAACAAAGATGTTTCAAAATAAAGTTCCAGATTCTCCCAGCCACCCCTTGCTTGTTCTGGCTGTGGCCAGAGAGAGTGGATGAGGACACACTCTCAGGCTGCCCAGTGTGGGAGGACCTTCCAGTGTTGGACACACCCAGGGGGCAGCTGGTTCCCTCTGGGGCTCCAATCCTGCTGCTGCTGGAGGTGGATGTCCCAGTGCCACACTGGGGGGCTGGGCTGGGGGTGGCAGTCCTCGACTCCAGGCTGGGTGGGGGACAGGCAGACTCACCGGTCTTCTGCCCTGCCTGCTGGTCTTCCTGCAGCTGCACATTTTTTCCGTGGTAGAGCCACCTGGTTTGCAGGGAGGACACCACAGGGCCTGGAGAAGGCTCACGTTCACTGCCACAGAGGTCCCCGCAAGAGAAGGGCTTCAGAGTTATGATGGAGACCTCCACCTTGGGTTTCTTGGAGCTCACACTGCCTGTCCCAGTGTCCTGGATCTGGTCGCAAGTCAAGCCCGGAGTCCTCACCGTTGTCACCTGCCGGTCCTCTGCACAGGGTGGCTGGAGTGGCTCCTTCTGGCCCATGTTGACCCATGGATGCCTCATGAGGTCAGGCAAGGTGCCTCTGTCACTGGGGTTGAGGACAATCATTTTTTGTAATAGATCCCTTATCTCCAAAGACAGATAAGGTGGGATGGGGTATTGCCCTCGTAGGATTTGCTTCAGCAGCTCCTGCAAGTCTTTTCCCACAAAGGGCTGGGACCCAGTTACCATGGCGTAGAGCACTACTCCCAGGCTCCACACGTCCATCGCAGGGCCGCTGTACCTCTGCCCCAGCAAGAGTTCCGGGGCAGCATAAGGGGCTGTGCCGCAGCTCATGTCCGGTTGGCCAGTGTCATCACACTTTTTGCTGAGGCCAAAGTCTGTAAGTTTGATATTCATGTGGGAATCAAAGAGGAGGTTCATTGGCTTCAGGTCCCGGTGCACGATGCCCCTCTGGTGGCAGTGCTGCAGGGCGGAGAGCAGCTGCCGGAACAGGCCTCGGGCCTCCAACTCTGTCATACGGCCATGGGTCTTCAAATAGCGGTACATGTTCCCCCCCCTGAGGTACTCCATCACCACGAAAAATGTCTTCTCTGTGTCAATCACCCCCAGCAGTTTGACAATATTGGGGTGATCGAGAGCCTTCATACCGTACACGTCCCGGAAAAGTGCCTGGGCACTTGAGAAGCTCTGATACCTTTTTTTAACGACCTTGAGAGCCACCTGTGTCCCGGTCAGAATGTGCCAGGCCAACTTCACTTTACCAATGGTGCCTTCACCAATGGTGCGGAGGATCTCGAAGTCATCAATATGAATCTGCTCGTCAGCAGAGTTGGCTGTGAGGCCCGGCATCATGGTGATCTGCTAACTACACTGACTGACAGCACTACCTAGCAACACTAACTAACAATGCTAACTGTACCAACAGCGCTAACTAGTACTAACTACACTAACTATGCTAATAAACTATTAACTCTACCAACAATACTCACTATGCCAACAGCGCTAACTAGTACTAACTACACTAACTATGCTAATAAACTATTAACTATACCAGCTGTGCTAACTATACCAACAATACTGACTATGCTAACTGTAGAGAGAAAAATGAGACAAATAAAAAAGAGTAGAGAAAAGAGAAAACAAAATCAACAAAATGGCAGAAACAAGGAAAAAACAAGCTAACTGTAGGTCCAAGGCCGTCAGGTCACCAAAAGCAGCTTCCTGGGCTCTAAGGACCAAAAACCTGGGCCCAGCTTTCTCTTTTATAGGGCTTTGTGAAGTACATCACAGTGGTGCACTATGAGGTCAGAGCAAGAAATGGACCCATCACAGCTGGGGATAAACCACAGTGGTTTTCTCACTTTTTGAGTTCAAGGCCCCTTTACACTTAGGAAAAAGGATCCCAAAGAAATTTTTCTTTACGTGTGTTATTAGATATTGGTATTCACTTTGTTATAAATTAAAATCTATAGGATACTTCAGTGGCCTTTTTATTTCTAGTTTGAAAATGTGTAATAATTTTAAAGACCTCATAATGTCTACACTTGAAATATTCAATTCCTTTTCCTTAAATTCTGGTCTCAAAATAATGTTACAACTTAACTGACTTCATGATACTCTACAAAATGTTCTGTTGCGTAAGACACGATAAGGTACATTATGAAAGTCTATGAAGCTGAGAGAAGATTTCCCAGGAAGGTAGGTCATGAGCAGATTTCTCATCAGGAGCCTCGGAGGCCAGATGGCATGGCTCAATGTACTTGAAGTGTTGAAGGAAAGAAACCGTCAACCAAGAATCCTAGATCTAGCAAAACTTTCCTTCGAAAATGAGGGAGAAATGAAGACATTCCCAGTTAATCAAGAGTTGAGAGAGTGCTTAACCACCAGATCTGCCTGCCACAGGGAGTTCTTCAGGTTGGAGTCAAGGACCCTAGGCAGTAACTCAAAGCCTTATGAAGAAATAAAGACCTCTGGTAAAAGTAGATAGACGGGCGATGAGAAAAGCTAGTACTATTGTAACTTTGGTTTGTAGCTCCACTTTTTGTTTTCTGTTTGATTTAAGAGACTAATATATAATAAAACACACACACATACAAATCAAAAAAAAAAAAAAAATGTACCTTCCCGGGCCCTACTCCCAGATAATCTGACTTGGAAGGTCTGGAATGAGGTCTGGTAATCTAACTTTTTAAGTGCTCATTTTGAATAAGAAGAAATGTCATAAAAAAGAGAAATGGGGTGGGGGAGGCTATACATTTTTATAAAATGTGAATAAGAAAAAATATCAGAAGGAAATCCTTTAAAATGCCTGGATACCTAGATGGGATTATGAATTTTTTTTCTCTTCTCTCTTTTAAGTTTCACAAAATTTTACATTTTGTTGGGGGAAAAAAGCAGCCCCCTCTCCCCCACATTTTTGATAGAAATAGAATAATCTAAACACTTTCTTAAAGAGCCCCTGAACCCCGCTGCCGCACCTCCATCATCCTCAGGCCCCGCCCCTCTCCTACCCTCCTGAGTCTCCTCGGCCTGGTCCATCTCCAGTCTGGTCAGCAGGCTCACAAACCACTCGAAAGACCGCTAGCCTCGGTTTATCCAGATGAAGTCCACCTATGGAGAAGGGCCCAGTTCAGAGGGGGGCCTACCTCATTCACTCATATCTGTGATCCCCAGGGCCCTGGTGTAACCACCCTGCTGTTAGCAGGGCACACATTATCGCCCCCATTTAAGGGATGGGCAGACCGAGGCTCGCAGAGGTGAGGAACGTTGCCCAGGCCACAGAGCAGCATGGGATCAGAACTCGGGGTCCTGACAACCAGGGCAGGATTTTCTCTAATAATCTATTGTTTACAGCAAGCAGTATTCTGAGATCTTAAGTTTAGGACAGCCAGAAAAACATTACTTCATTATTTTTTTTTTAGAAACACTTTGAAGTGGCCTACACAGAATAATAAATTTTCAAACGGCAAACGTTTTCGTTTTTAAAACCACCATCAGGTCATGGCTAGCAAGCATCATGGCTGTAACTGAATCCCGGCTGCCTGACTTTCAGACTCCGTGTTCTTTAACGAGATGCCCGCCTTTAGGGCCCAGAATGTCTCTCTGGGGGAGCCCTGAACACAGAGACCAGCGGATCCAAGCTGGGGAGAGGTCATCTATCCTTCCCCTGCCTCTGCACAGGGGGCACCTAGCTCTGGTGTCTGGGGAGCTCCCCAGTCCTTCCTGCAGGAGGCGGTGCTCACTCACCTTGAGGAGCTTCCTGTCAGCATCCGGCACACCCTCCGTCCCCGAGTGCTGGCAGTTGGGGCAGATGTGCGTTCTCTTCTGGTGCCTGAGGGGAGAAGAGAGGAGGGGCTTTTGAGTTTGGGGTGAGTATGAGATTTCTCAGGACCCCAGAGAACAGTGCAGGGCACAGGGAGGGAGGTGGGGTGGCAGGGCCCACCCCATGAGGAGGGGGAGGGATGAGACCCAAAAAAGAGCAGGAGAGGAAAGAGGGAAAAGGGGAGAGGGAGACAGGTGACAGGAGGGAGAAGGCAGGGCGGGGAGGGGAGGCCGTCTCTCAGGACTCTGCCCCGGGATGCAGGCAGGGCCACAGCCTGTCCACCCACCTGTACAAGATCCTCTGCAGGATAGAAGCAAAGGGGGTGATGCCGACGCCCGTCCCGATGAGCACGGCATGCTCGGAGGCGAAGATCCTGCGGTTGGGGGTCCCGTAAGGGCCATCGATGTAGCACTGCATGCAGGAGGGGTTAGAGGAAAGAGAGGGTCGGTGGGTGAGGGAGAAGCAGACCCCGACGCTTCAGGACCTCCCTTTATATGCAGGCAGTCATCTCCTGGGCTGGAACCCAGGAGTAAGTGGCTCCCACTCAGAGCACATTCTACACGCTGTGCTCTGAGCCCGAGTCTGGGAGAGCCCTAGTATGTTCGCATGCAGAGCTGGTGAGAGCAGGGCCCAGCCAGCACGCCCCGTGTGCCCTGTGAGGGCAGGGGTTTGGTTCCATTATCTGGAGACCTGGGAGTCAGACCGTGGGGACTGTGGAACCCGGGTACCAAGAGCCACAGCAAGCCCTCCCCGTGGGCAGAGGCTTCGATTCCTCTGCTTGGGGCCACCCCCTTGAGCCTCTCACCTTGATGTTACAGAACCGGTGGTTCTCAGAGGACACCTCGGAGACCTGCAGGGAGTAGAGCAGAGAAGGTGGGTCTCTGGGAGTGGGCGGGCCAGGCATTTCTCAGAGGCTTCCCCGCCCTTGCCAGTCGGAGCAACCTTACAAAAAGGGAATTGCCTTTTCTGCCCCAACCATTCCAGGGAGCATGGGGCACTTTTCACGGAGAACATCAGTGGTGTGCCGGTACACGGACTCTTCAGAAAAAGAAAGCACCACCACCAGCAACGACGAACTCCTGATTGTCAGTGTCTAGATTTCCGGTGTAAACACTGCCATCATGGCTCCCACCAATGACAGTGCTTAACAACTGGCTCTCAAAATTCCTGAAAATGTAACAATCGCTCTAGAGGTCCAACACAAGTCAGCTTCAGGGTGTGATGGGAGAAGACTCTCCCCAGCCGCCTCTTGGGCTCAGCCACTCCCGATAGCTTTCATGTTTCTAGACACAGCCGCGGCCTTGAACGTTCTTTCCCTGTGCCTAGAGCACGCTCTCCTCTTGCGCAGCTGGCAAATTCCTGTGCATCCTTCAGGGTGCAGCTCACTTGGAGCGGCTGCCCCTCCTGGAAGCTTTGCCCGGCTGCTCGCATGGGCCTGGCTCAGAGTTCGCCCCTGCCCTTGGGACCCTGCTCTGGGCTTGCTGACAGGGAGCTGCCTGAGGGCAGGGAGCAGGCCTCCTCTGCTCTGCCTAACTCCTCCAGCCCCGAGGACAGGCAGACCAGATTCCCTGAGTTCAAAGTGCTTCCTTCCTGAAGATGAAGGAAACAGACCCCCCCCCCCCCCCCACCGAAAGGGCTGCAGGGGCCTGTGATAGTTTCTTTCTGGTGAGGAGTGACCTTCACAACCATCCAGGCAAATCCCTTATTTCACAGAGAGAAGCCGTACCCGAGAGTGTGGAAATGACTCGCCCAAGTTCCCATAGAGCTCGGGGTGGAGCCCGGGTCTCCAGCTGCCCCTCCTGCACTCACCGCGTCACACCACGTTGCTTCTTTGGGGGCAACTGAATTCTGTGTCCTCCACAGTGCTGGATGTGAACTACTTGTGAGGATTATTTTAGGAAGTACACTGTGAGAGGGATACTTCTCTTACAATTTTTTAAAATCCTTCTGATTGCAAGGAGAAAGCCTTACATCATGGTTATTATATCTTTAACATCTCTCTAACACTTACTAAGCCCTCCTCCTTTTTTTCTTTTAACAAGCTGAGAAAGAAAGAGATGGAGAGCATGACAGAGAGAGAGAGGGAACAAGCAGTGGCTGCAGCTCAGGCTCCGAGCCTCACTTAGCAGGCAGCAACATCTGGCAAGAATTTAATTACGTTGTTTCTGCTTTCAGAGTTACCTTCTGTTTATGGCACGTGATAACTGGTTCTTCATTAAACATGGCAATCTAAAGAGTCCTTTTAAAATACGATTAAGTTGACAGTAATGTTGGGATGTAAGGAGAAAGATTCAGTAGGAAGTATTACCTGTGGGAAGTAAATATGGCAAAAGTTATGAAGGTGCCATGCAGGTGACTGGCTACAGAAACACCACATGGCGTGTGGTCCTTCCTGAGTGTGGCCTGCCCTTGAGGCCTTCTCTTCCAAGTTCCAAGGACCCACCCACCGTTCCTGGGAAGAAAAATCATTGGCTCTCCAGGCTCCAGCCCCAGCTTCCTCAGCCTTACCCGGCCCAGGTCCTCGGCTGCAGCTTCCCACTGTGCCTGAACCCCGTCCTTTGTCCCCACGTACACCAGGCCTTCATCCCCCTGCTGTGGAGTTCCCTTGGGCCTGTAGGACATCAGCTCCACAGAGACATCCTTGTTGGAGGCCATTGCGCCCTGTGCCGAGGCTCCAGTGTGGATGGGCTGGGGCTGCAAACCCTGTTTGGTTTCAAAAAAAACAGTGCTTTATGATTTAAACTACAAGATCAGTACGTGTTCGTTTTTTTTAAAGATTCAGAAACTACAGAACTTTAAAGAATAATGTAAAAAAGTACCCTGAATTGGAAGACACAACTTCCCTAAACATTTTCTCTGTCCTTCCAGACCTTTTTCACACACACACACACACACACACACACACACACACACACACACACTCTTTTACATAAATGGAACGTACTGCTTTGTAACTTGCCTTTTCCACTTACTACATCTTGACCAGCTTTACGTGCTAATGCATATACATTCACATAGTCTTTTTTAGGCAACTTACTATTCTATTAGAAGGGAGGTTAGTAATTTATTTAACTGCTTCCCTACTGTTGGGCATTTTGGTTATCCTCTTTTTCTCATTCTTGTTAACAACTACGGTATATTATATAAATTAGCTCTTTCCCTTTACCCTAACTTATTTTCTTCATAGCATTTATTACCACGTGACACATTTTATATCTATTTGTGCATTTACTGTCTATCTCCCCCTCCAGAAGGGAAGCAGTGCCAATGGCTATTTTGCTTATTGACATATCTCTAGCATCTAAAACAGTACCTGGAAAACAGTAGATCCTATGCTCAATAAATATTTGCTAAATGAATAAACAAGGTGGTTAATGCACTTCTTGTGTACGTGTCCAATTAGCTTTTTAGGCTAAATCCCTAAAAATGGCATTGCTGGGCCATTGGGTATAGATATTAAAATGCTGACACATATAGCCAGACTGCCCACCAGAAAGATTGTGCCAATTTATTCTTTGGCAGCGGTGCTTAAGACCCCAAGGAAACACCACTTTTAGTGTATCTACCCACCAATCTCAGTGTGCCAAGACTCACCCAGTTTTGAAAATCAGCTTTCTGCTTTGGGAGATTTCCCCTGATTAACAGGAGAGAACACTCCGCTTGTTTCTACCTACCTCTCCATTTCCCAGAGCTTTGCTCTTGGCACTGTTCAAGAAGGTCCCTCTGGTCTGACCAGGCAGGATTCCACATGGTTTTCTCCCCTGGACTTTAAATTCCACAGGGGCCAGGCAGGGCTGGGCCAGGCCTGGGGGCTTTCTTCCTTTGACCTTCAACAGGGTTCCCACATATTAACCAGTCTCCCGGCTTAGTGGTACAGCCTACTAAGTGTTCAGGCACCCTCAGCCTCCTACATCTATCCCTGCTTCCTCAGGTGCTGCTCTGATCTCTCTGTATTCCTCCCAAACCTCCCAGAACCTGTATTCACTCCAGGCACTGGCGGATTGTCAATTTTGTGCAGTTCATCAGGGCTCAAAAGATAACAATGCTGATGGTGATGGTGATGATGATGGTGAGAGTGATGGTGACGGTGATGATGATGGTGACGTGATGATGCTAATGATGGTGGCGGTGATGATGGTGATGGTGATAATGAATGATCCCTCTGGACCATGTTGCTCAGTTCACTCAATACTTGACATGCATTCATTCCATTGGTCCGTAAAAGAATCATGTGTAAAAGGAAAGCCAACGGTGGGAAGCACGTCCAGTTCGTAGATGAACAACTTGAGGCTCAGCAAGGCTAAAAGATGTGGCCAAGGCCATACAGTTAGAAAGCGTTAGAGCAGAGAGGTGGGGGTGGGTTTTTCTCATCTCAATTTCCCCCTCTTTGCATTGTCCCCTCCTTTCTAATGGAGCACATTGGAGCGGGGAGGGTCTGGAGTGGTCAGGCTTCGAGGAGGCTCTTGGACCACACAGTCTGGAGTTGCCTCGCCCTGTGTGCCACCGTCCAGCCGGTGTACACGACAGCTGCTCAGTGGTTGCCAACTAAGAAGGCAACTTGGTCCCCATGGGTTTGTCACCATGGTGGAGCCTTACTTCCCTGCAGTTACTTACCTGCGGCTTCCTCTGACTCCTTCTCATCTTCAAACTCCTCGAGAGCCTCTCGGAACCACAGCCCACTGGGTCTGATTTCTTGAAGGACTCATACAGCCTGTTTGTCCACTGGCCCTGGGACTGGATGTGTAGCCAGATGGTGTCTGAGCAAGAGACAGGGAGGGAGGAAAGGGTTCAGCACTGTTCTCCAGCAGGGACAGGCCCGTCTCACTTGGAGGGATTGGGACTGGGCGTCCGCCCCTTAAGTCCTCCTTTGAATGTCCTTCCTCAGGCCCAAACTAGCAGTCACAGTCATGGGACTTGGAGAGCCGAGCTCTCTGTGCAGACCTGGCAATCTTGCTCGGTGAGGTCAACCTAAGGGTTCAGTCTCCTTTGCCAAGGCAGGGGTCAGAGTGGCCCTGAGCACACTGGGAGCTCCCTAGGGGTGGGGGCCAGGCCTCCTCCATCAAGCCAGGGTCTCACCAAGGTGGGGACCCTCTCCCTCCCACATTCAACCAGGTGTCTGTCAACGGCTCTGCACACAGTAGGTGCTCAATCAATGGTGGGAACAACAGCTTGCATTGCCCCCAGTGTCTGGGATGCAGGGGGTGCTTACTAAGGTTCCCTGTTGAGTGGATGACTGATGGAAAAGCCTGGGGGGGCTACCCCTCTATTGAGGGGTACCAGAAAGAACCCACATGAGAGTAAGGAGGCCCCTAAGAGATCTCCTGGTCTGGGGTTCTCATCCTTTTTCTTTTATTTTAAACCACGGACTCTTTTGGCAGTCCTATGAAGGAAATGGATAGACTCCTTCTCAGAGTAAGGTTTTTAAATACATTGAATAACATATGTAGAAATTACAGATGAAACCAATTATAATGAGACAGTTATCAAAATATATTTTTTAAAATTTTGATTTAAGAATACATGTGCATTTTTGTTAATACATGAAATAACGAGATGCAGCAGGAGTCACATGGCCACTGGAAACATGAATTAGCAATAAGCATGAATGATATCCCAAAGTATGGACAGCAAGCGTAACGTGATATGAAGAAGAATCCATGGTTTTCATTTCGAAAAAGGCACAGGGATTGGTAATGCTACTATGGTTTGTTACCTGCATTCATACCTGAAGAAAAGGCTAAATTTTAGTTAGCGGTTAGTAAAAACAAAGATGTCACATTTTTTTGCCCACCTAAGTTCCTAAATAAACTGGTTGGACCCTGTGTTTACAGAGAGGTGAGGCACGCTCTCACAGCTTTGTGAGGAGGGGACTGAAAAGTCAGGTGCTTGGATCCCTACTCCCATGCGCCTTCCTGGCGCTTTCTCACCCTTCAGGGTACAAAGAGGCAGGAGGGCTGGGCTATGCCCTGTCGCACAGATGCTCCCTGAACTGCCTCACACAGTGACTCATATGGAGAAGGCCTCTTACATGTCAGCTGAATTCAATCAGCCGCACTTGCCAGCCTGAGTCCCACTCCTAATCCTGTAAGCCAGCTCTGCAAACAAAGTTGGAGGATTTACCAGCCCCCGTATGGACTCACTCAGCTCACTGTAGAGGACTCGGGCCCAAGAGATGGGCAGATTCCAAGCTGAGACCCTGAAGAAACCCCTTCAAGAATTAGTCAAATAAATAACATATCCATAAAATAAACATGGTCATTATAATCATATTAGTATTGATACACTGGAATAGTATGCAGCCACAAAAAGGAAAAGTTCTTCTTTTAAAAGAACTGACACGCAAAGATTTTCATGACATACTATTCACGGAGAAAAAGTGGGCTTTAAAACAGTGTGAACAGTGATCCCTTGCATGCAGAATTATCTCTGCTTCTGATTATCCATGGAGATGTATTGAGATCTGGAAGGCAATGGTTTTATTTTTTTTTCTTTTTAAAATTTTATTGGAGTATAGTTGCTTTCCAATGTTGTGTTAGTTTCTACCGTACAGCAAAGTGAATCACTATACGTATACATATATCCCCTCTTTTTTGGATTTCCTTCCCATTTAGGTCACCACAGAGCATTGAGTAGAGTTCCCTGTGCTATACAGTAGGTTCTCATTATGGAATGTATTTTATACATAGTATCAAGAGTGTATATATATCAATCCCAATCTCCCAATTCATCCCATCGCCCCTTTCCCCCTTGAGACAATGGATTTCTTTGGGTGGAATTACTTGAGGGATTTTAATTTTCTTCGGGACATGTTTCTATACTGTCTGAATTTTCTGGAAGCATCTCTGTTCTTTACAAAACAGCAAAGGAAAGAAAAATAGGAAGAAAATAACCCACCCTCTCTAACCCACACCCTCACCCCATTGTACATCCAGGCCACCACTCACATGATTCCAGGGCAGGTGTTGTGCAGCTTCGGGTGGGGAACCCTGGACCTGGGTCTGCGCCCTGAGCTGAGGGAGCTGGGCCAGGGGGTGGGAGGCATCCTGAGTGAAGCTACAGCTTTTAGTGGGGGTGGGTCAGAGAACCCTGGCAACCAGAAGCCTTTACTCCTCATGAAGCTGAGCAAGGGTCTCGCTGTAACAGGCCACGCAAGGCCTCCTCTGTCAGAAGCACCGCTTGAGGTGGGAAGGCCAATGCCCGGCCAGGAGGTCAGAGGTCCAGCTTGTGGCCCGACCAACAGCTCAGGACCAGAAGGCAGGCCCACGCACGGTTGCGAGTCAGAGGACAGCTGGGCAAAGGGAGGGTCAGCTGAGCGGTCCTATGGGTGCTGGGTACCCAGAGGGAATAGGGGTGGTCCAGGGATGGGGGAGAAGGGTGCGAGGGCTTCTGCTGCCTTGGCTTCCCACAGGGCTCATGGCCACATGGAGTGCGGAAGCCTGGCTTCCTGTCACAGCCCCCTGGGAAACGTCCTGGTCCCCTCTCCTCTGAGCCGCTGTTCCTCTGCTTAAGACCCCTGCGGGCTCCCAACCGCCTGCGCCATCCTGCGTTCCACTCTGCGTTCGAAGTCTTTCCAGTCCCACCCTGGTTCCCGTCGACTTTGCCAGCCACTGTTGTCTGCCTTCAGTCCCTTCTCTGACCCTCTCTCCCGTCCCCCCTGCCCCTACTTCCTTCCTCCCTACTCCACCTAACCCTCAGCCCAAACTACATCAGACCCTTCTACGTTTCCACGTTTTCATGCTTCTCCCTCCGCCTCCACCCCCTCGTCCTTCCCTACCTAGGAAACTCCTACGAACCCTTCAAAGTTCAGCTGAAATGCCACCCTGCCCACTTCCCCCACCAGGCCAGGCCCTCCCCTGTGACCCTCACGGCAGCCGGTACAGCCCCAAACACCCCATTCAGTCAGCATCTGCACGTCTGCCTCTGTGTTCCAGAGGGAGCTTTGGGAGGTTGACTTTGTGTGTCTGGTCTTATTCACCTCTGTGTTCCTGGTTCCCAGCCTTGCTTGGCACACGGCAAGGACTCAGTAATACCTGCTGAGTGACCGGTGGGGCTGGTGCAGGCCTACCTTTCTGCTCAGGAGCGCTGCTGATGGTGAAGGGGTGCCACTCGTGGTGCGCGATGGTGGGGATGTTCAGATACAAGTGAGTGAGTGACCTGGGGAGAGAAGAAAGAGACCAGGGTCATCTGTGCAGGCCCAGAGCCGCCAGGGGCCCCAGTGCCAGAGGATGGAGGCTGGGCCGTCTTTCTCCACCATAAGCCAGGCCGGCCCCAGACATGAGACTCTTCTGTGCCTGTGAGTGGGGTCTCACCCCTGCAGCACCTCTGTGAACCAGGGGGTGGCAGTGATCAGAGAAGGGAAGTCAGGCTGTGTCTGAAGTGGGGCTCATGGTGTGATCCCACTTCTTGTGGTATAAATACTGCTTCTCAGTGGCCCTCCACCTCTGTGAAGCCCCTGACTGCTCCAGCCCCTTTCTTGGAACTTCTGTGGCACTTGGGTGGTATTCCAACCGTGAACGGGCATCTCTCCAGGATACAACAGCCTCCCGGATAGTAGCTTCAGTTTATTGAGCACTTACTTGGTGCCAGAGCTGTGTGGAGCTCTTCTAGTGCTATCTCTGGTCCTCACAGAGACTCTCTGAGATGCATGTCATTCTTTCTCCACTTTACGCAGGAGAGGCTGAGGCTCAGAGAGGTTAAATGACTTGCTCAAGGCCACCAGCTAAGAAACCACGGGATTTGAATCCAACCACTCTGTCTGATGCCAGGGTCTAGACAGAAACCTCGGCCTCTTAGTCAGCTTCCGTGTCCTCACTCTCAAGCTGTCCAGAGTCAAACCCACCCAGAACTGCCTTCCCTTTCTCCAAAAATGGCCCGTTACTCAGGCACCTGCAAGACAGCCTAGACGCCTTCCCCACCTCAACCGCAAATGCAGCCAGTTACCTCTTGAGTCTTTCTGTGACATGCCCCCTCCCCACCCAGTTCAAGGTCAAGGATCTCGTGAGCTCTCATCTACATGTGTGCGACAGCCTCCCCAGTGGTCCCCTCCAAGCCATCTTCTACAGAGCGACTAAAGAAATGCAGCTGGAGTATAAAGCAGCTCAGTACCACCGCCCGCCCGCCCGCCCCCACTCTGCTCAAGGGTTCCCTGTGGCCTGCAGAGTGAGGCCACTCACCCTTAGGCCCTGCCCACCCCTCCAGCTTCTCCCTGGCACCTTGGCTCCAGCTGTGCCAAATTACTTGTAGTCCCCCAAGCACAGTATGCCCTTTCATAACTCTGTGCCTTTGCCCATGCTGTTCCTTATCCAAGCAAACCCTTCCCTATCTTGTCTATCCAACAAACTCCTATTCATCTTTCAAAACCCTGAAAAGGCAGCTCCCCTCTCATTCTGAAGCTTCTCTGATCTCTCAAAGACAAAGAGTTTTAACACCTCCTGGGATTCTTCTTCTCTTACCAGCACAGCCCTGCACTGTAACGGAAGGGCTGACTCTCCTATTAGCCTGTGTGCCCGTGGAGAGTGGGACAGTGCCTGAGACTTCTCTGCATCTCTGTCACCTAGCACAGGGCCTGCCACCTTGTAGACACTAATATATACTTACTGAAGGTATTCTGTGCACACTGGCCTTTAGTGGTACCCTGCCTACCTGTCATTCCCCTTCCAGAAGTGTCACTCCCGGAGGGCTGGATCGAGTCTTGCACTTTGCTTATCTTCTCCACTGTGATGGGGCTCCCCATTTCCTTGGGGGCGGGGGTCTAACAGAGTACTCAGCTGCTGCACCCCACCACCTGTGACTCCCCTTGGCTCCTCAGGCCCCCTTTGCACCTTGGAAGGGAGGAGATTGACTTCCACGATGCACAGGGCCTCCATGCGGGATGCGGCCAGGCCGACGGCCTTCTCCAGGAAGAACAAGGTGCCAGGGACCAGCAGCCACTTCCAGAAGTTGGGCCCGTGCAGACATGGGAGGTAGGACAGGTGGGTCCAATAGAACACCTGTGGGGGTGGGGAGTAAGTTGCCAGAGTCAAGGCCTGGGGGTGGAACAGAGCCAAGGTTCACGGCCATCCTTAAAGCCAGGACTGTGCCCAGAGCCTTGGCCACACACACCCTCTCCTGGGAACAGGCTTGGGTAGGAGGTTGGGGGTGGGAAGCTTCGTTGCCTCTCTGTTCTGGGGGCTTGGCCCAGAAAGTCTGTAAGGGAAGATTCTTGGTGCTAGTGGCAAACATCTGGAACATCTGCCTGGGGGTGTTCTGGGCAGAGTGAACTGCCCCCTCCGATGGGCTCATGAGCATCAATGTCCCAGCCCACGGACCCTTTCTCAGGGGGAAGGAAGGAAAGACAGCAATGGTGTTCTGGGAGTGGAGGAGAAAGCAAAGCCCTGAGTTTTAATGCCTGCTCTGCTACTAGCTGTGGGACCTCGGCCTGGTAAGTTACTTTTCTGAGAGTCAGATTCCTCATGGGTCAAATGAGGATGCTGATTCTGACTTCAAAGGATCATTGCTGGCCCCAAGTAGGTGCCGTATATATATATATATATATATATATATATATATATATATATATATATATATATATATATATATATATATATCTACTTCTGATGTGACCAGATCAGTCCAAGGGACAGTTCTGGTCTCCCAACCAAATCCTCTGTGACCTCTTGTATCTCGAGGAGGCTAGAGAGAGGAAAGCAAAGCTAGACTTAATACTTTTGGACTGACCATGTGCCAGGTGTGTGTAGTTATTGGCTTCACATGTATTATCTCACTTAATTCCTAAAATATTAATAACTTCAAAGGTAGAGAATTATAGCTCTGTTTTACAGATGAGGACAGTGAGTGACCCACAAGTAGTGGGGTGGGGATTAGGATCCCGAAAGCCTGTGTTCCTTCCCCTCCCTGTGCCCAGTTTAATCCAATTAGAGCAAGGGGATAAGCCAGCAAAAAAGCCAGGAGAATCTTCTAGAGCAGAACATTTTCACTCAGCAGACATAAACTACAGCCCAATGGCAGAACCCCAAATCACATGTCCATAGTATGTAGACCGTCTGGAGCTTCCTGGGCTCTGGAGTAATTTAGAGGGAACACAGTCTGAAATGAAGTTGGGAGCCCAGCATGGGACAGGCAAAGGGGCAAGGGCTGGGGCACCTCAAAGTGGCCGCTCCTGCAGACACAGGAGCTGGAGCAGGCGGACATGAGAAGCAGCAGTAGCAGCAGGGCCACACCGGTCAGGGAGGCCAAGCCGCGGACCTAGCCAATGCCAGGCCTCGTGGTGAGCAGCAGTTCCCAAAACTGGAAGGGGCTGGCCTTGGACTGAGCCCGGAGTGCTGGAGACGAGCACAAGACAAGCTCTGCCCACTGCACTTTCCCTTTGGGGTTCCCACCCCTCCCCCTTCTCTGCCCATCGGGCCGGCAGGACACACAGGGGCAGGATAACCGAGTTGTTTGTGGAAAGCCCAGGTCCCCACCCCCAGCCCCAGGCTACTCACCGAAGTTCACCACATGGGCCACGGTGTGGACGAGGGAGAGCCCGACCACCACGTAGCCCATAAGCTGGTGGAACTGGAGGTTGTGGTGCAGCGGCAGGACCTGAGCCAGCCACGTGGCCCGCAGCCACGTGAGGCAGTGCCTAAGCATCAGCACCTGGCCAGGCAAAGCGGTAGCGAGCCCCACCTGGCTCGCTCTCCGCCCTGTCCTCTGCTCCCCAGCAGCTGTTCCCCTACCCTGAGCCTGTTGTGCTCCCTAAATGGGGCCCTGTCACCACCTCCCCTGCCCCCAAGCCTCCGCTGTTCCCCTAGGTCCAAAGCTGGGGGTCTGCAAAGTAGGATCTCCAGAATTGGTGAAGAAAAAATGTTACAGAATGTCTGCTGGTATCACTTTTATCTCAACACGTGGGAAGCACATAAGCTTTTACTAATATTTAGTATCTGTGTAGACATGGTGCCCTCATTTAGTCATATGTCAGACTGGCACCATGTCACATGTGGTTCTCGAGATGTCCTGGGGGCAGTTGGGGCTTTTCAAGGGGTTTATGATGAAGGTCCCCTCACTTGCTCGTTTACTTCAATGTATTTATGCATGCCCTGATACGTGCATTTGCAGATTACACTAACTACTTTTAACTTAAGTAAGCTAACCACCCCTCAGAAGGGACAAGTAGCTTAAAAAGATTCCCTACAGAGAAAATGCAGATTGCAGATAGTGTTAATAAGGCAAGAGCAAGTGACCACAAAAATGAGTCACATGTCTCCCACCCCTGGTGTGAATTCTTTGTAGCCAGTAATGAGGTTATAAATAAAACCCACTCTAATAAGAAGCTGATATTGTCAGGAGGAGTATTTGGACTAGAGATGTACATCCCTGATCATTAAGAATGAACCTTGGGACTTCCTTGGCAGTCCAGTGGTTAAGACTTCGCCTTCCAATGCAAGGGGTGCGGGTTCAATCCCTGGAGCTAAGAACCCACATGCCCTGTGGCCAAAAAACCAAAACATAAAACAGAAGCAATCTTGTAAAAAATTCAGTAAAGACTTTAAAAAATGGTCCACATCAGGAAAATCTTAAAAAAAGAAAGAAAAGGATAAAGCTTGCCTTATAGTTATATTGTGCCATAAACCTATTGGCTAATGATAATAGGGCATGCATATAATTATGCGTAAGTGAGCATAAGGGAGGGGTTTTTGTGTTCTGTTTATTTTTGTTGTGTTTTATTTCATTCCAGTTGCTGAAGTGTGCCATCAAATCCACTTGGAGACCTCAGTCTCTGGTCCCCAGGATCACGTTCTGGCATTCAAGACCTCTGGAAGTATTCTCCTTCTGGTTGGAGCTCTGCACAGGAGCCAACCCACCTCCTCTGGGTCCACCATAGGGTTATTGTGAGGATCAGCTGGAAAGTGCTTAGCGCTGTGACTTGTACGTAGTAGCACACAAAAATGCCAGCTATGTTATTTACCTGCTGTGTGACTATGGACAGCTCACTGCCCCCTCTGAGCCTTAGTCCCCACCAGTGAGTGTTGGCCCAGTTGAGTTCTAAGGTGCCATCCTACCCTGACACTGCAGGTGTCCACATGTGGGTCATTTTGTCTAAGAGGAGCCTACATCAGTCCCCCTACCCGCTTCCCTGCGTTGTGCCCACAGAACCCACCTTGATGAAGCTGCAGTCAAAGTTGAGGCATTGGCCGCAGCCCTTGGCCACCATGACACTGGCGCCGAGGGCCTGGCGCGCACTAGCTGCCAGGGCAAAGAGCAGCACATGGAGGCCCACGTAGGCGGCCAGGCAGGGCAGGTGGCTGTGATGGTTGTGCCAGTAGGCAGCGGTCAGCTGGCGAGGACGGTGTCGGGGCGGCCTGGCAGTGGAAGGAGTCAGCCGGTGGGCAGCACTGTGAGAGAGGGCCCCACTCAGAAGGCCGCGGTGTGGCGGGGACCACCAGAGTCTGAACCTAGAGACCCCATTCCCTCTGCAGCCCACTAACTCTCGGGGAGCCTCGTGGCAAACAGGCCGGCTTTCTTTTACACCAGGAAACAGAGAGGTCAAGTGACTTGCTTACAGTCACACAGCTAGATGGAACTGGGATGAATCTCTGGTCTTTCGGATGCCACACGCACGACTTTTTTTTTTTTAACTACCTCTCCTTACTTCCCAACTGGGGGCGGGGCGGGGGAGGTAATCAAAAAGGATGGAAGAATCTGAGACATTTTGTGATAACCCACAAGAAAGTTAGTACACAAAAAGAATGAACTACAAAACCGGCACTATTCAGAGCTTGGAGTCAGACAAACTTGGGTCTGTTGTTACACCCTTTTTATATTATTTTCTTCACAGCGCTTATCAAATTTGTACTTATCTAGTTTATGTACTTGTTTATTGGTATCAATTACCTGTCCCTCAGTCTGGAAGGTAGCCCCAGCAGAGCTCTGCCATTACTGAGAACAAGGCTTGGTACATAGTAGCTGCTCAACCAAGTTGAATAAATAACTGTCTTTGCTAACTATCTGTGTGATCCTAGGCGTGTTACCGCAGGTGAAGAAACTTTAATGTCATTTTGTAACTTCATTCCTTTTGTAACTTTAATTTCCTTTTCCATGCTGTGCACTGGTATATTGGTAAAAGTGCCCAGCGCTTACTATTGTGAGTTGATTCTAAAGAAACACTGTAGAAAATGGACACATGACAACAGCTGCCCTGCACTACAGACCTTTGTCCCCAAGAGAAAGCAGGCAAAGAGGGGAGGGGCTGGGCGGGGCTTATCCGGGGCGGGGCCGACCTGGGCAGGGAGGGGCGGGGCCGGGCTGAGGGATCCTTCCTGAGTTCAGGCCACACTTCGCACCTGGTGCCTAATCCCAGCACTGGCAGTGCCCCTGCACGAGACAGGGCGGTACCTGATGGTCAGGTTCTCCATGACCCCGGGGAAGCGCTGCAGCTCGTCTCGAAGCTCATCGAAGGTGATGACGCCGCTGCAGTCCTTGTCTGCCAACTTGAAGAGCGCCAGCGTCAGCTGGTCCTGCTTCTCCTCGGGCAGCGAGATGGCGCTCTCACGCAGGCACGACTGCAGCACGATGCGCAGCTCGTCCACGTTGATGGAGCCGCTCCCTGGCCCAAGTGAGGATGAAGCCGAGTGGGCGCCTGCCCCCCAGACCTCGCTCTGTACTTGCAGACTCGCCCTGCCTTGCACAACCATTGCATCAATGGTTCGTTCATCTTCATCTTTCTGCCAACCAACTCTCTTTAGGAGCATAGACCAGGCAATCGAAGGACATATGGCACCTTCCGCTCACAAACCTTCCATGGCTCCCTATTGCCGAGCTCAACAGAGATGAACATCTCCCCAAGCATGGAGAATCTTTGGCCTCAGTGCATGCCTTCCTCCAGAATCTGCAGCCTCCTCTCTAAGTACCACTCAACTTCCAAGACCATCTGCCCAGAAGATACACTTGCTTACTTAATCTATAACGAGCTATGTGCCCAGAGCTTCAATTATCCAGAGGCGAATTGTATATGAGGTGGTGGTGAAGAGGTTCCCTGTTGTTCCCCAACTTGTAGCAAAATTTGCTCATCCATGTTGTCCTGAGAGGCTGCAGCTGGGCCCTCAAGTCCAGCCTTGTGGCCTTATGTGAACATGAGTGGCTAAGAGTGATGTGAAAAGGAAGCCAGAAGTACTGTCGACCCTCCGAAAGGTTGGGTTCTGCATCCGGGGATTCCACCCGCGGTTGGTTGAATCGTCAGATGTGGAACCCACGGATACCGAGGGCCGACTGTATGACTCCATTTTATCTAAGGGTCTTGAGCATACACGGATTTTGGTATCCACTGGGGTCCTGGAACCAATCAGAGAAACTACTGTATCAACTGAGATGGGATCTGGGGCACTTTTTTTTCCTGTATATATTTTCATTCTTCATGAGCCGTAGGACTCGTGATTAGTGATTTCGTGGCCTGTTTTGGATATAGACACACCTGAAGTAGCAACATGCTTCTGCCCCTTACTGTGTGATGGTGGGCTATAAGTCCTTTAGAGTATTGCACCTTACTTTGCTCATCTCTAAAATGGGGCTAATTATTCCTCCCTTTCAGAATTGGTTCAGGATAATAGATAATTAATTATAAAGCACTTAATGCAGTATATGGAAGACGGTAGTTGCATATAAATGGAAAGTCTTATTGGTATTGTGATCATCACTTGGGCCAAAGTCAAAGTCTGTAATCACGTACAGAGTCTAACATGCCACTCTCCAGCCACACCTCCCGTCCTTCAGTTTTCCTAGTCAAGAGCCAGCATGAAGC
Organism: Balaenoptera borealis; assembly: GCF_965194805.1. Taxonomy (NCBI): domain Eukaryota; kingdom Metazoa; phylum Chordata; class Mammalia; order Artiodactyla; family Balaenopteridae; genus Balaenoptera; species Balaenoptera borealis. Next base: position 116,879,179 of record NC_138866.1, on the reverse strand, counting down.
ATACTTTAAAGAAAACCTTAGCAAAGCTCTGCCAAGAAACTCATGCACCCTGGACCAGCTTGCTTCCTATTGCACTCTTCAGGGTCCGTGTAGCCCCCAGGAGTGGTCTGAGACTTAGCCCATTTGAAATGACCTATGGGAGGCCTTTTCTTACTACTGACATTCTACTGGATGAGGAAGTGAACCAGGTCCTGAGATAGACTATTAATCTAGGACAAGTTCAGAAGGCAATCCAGGACTATGCCCACAAGACACTGCCAGCTCCCACTAAAAATACAGAGGAAAGAGCAGTTCCTTCACAAATAAACCCCGGGGATCAAGTTCTTCTTAAAACCTGGAAAGAGGGGGTCCCCCCAAGACCAACTATTGCACAGGATGGGTTGAAGCCTTCGCCACCCGATCTGAAAGGGCTATGGAAGTCTTTAAGTCCCTTTTAAAAGAAATACTTCCTCGGTTTGAACTTCCAAAGTCCCTGCAGAGTGATAACGGGCCCTCTTTTTATAGCCAAAATCACACAGGGGTTCACAACGGCCTGTGGGTGCTCTGACCACATCCAGAGCTCCCATCCCTCCCCGCCCCATTCACACCCTCTCATCCATTCAGCTTTATACTCTCCTTAGCCAATTTCCAATCCAGGGTTCTCCTTCACAATTATTCTTGTGCACATTTTTATTCCTTATCCCTCTGTCCTTCTATTGCACTGACCCTAAAAATATCTCATCCCTAGGTGAATCCAACTACCTGTTTTCTCCTTTCCTGCACCAGGGCAGCTAAGTGAACATTGCTGAAGAAAAGCACCCAAGAGAGCAGGAAGTGTCTGATCCCAGCCATGGCAAGGCCTTCAACTTGCCCGCAGTCCTCTCATGCTTCTCTAGCAAGGTCACGGTCCCGCTGTCTGCCGAGACCACTTCTCACCTCCATGCCCATCTAGTCCCTGCCTGGCTCTCGGAGAAAACTGGAACCCCTGGAAGCGAGTGCCCTCTAGTTCCTGCCTTGAAACTACAAACCTCCTCTCACCTGCTGCCCTCTTCCCCACCTCTGTCTGCAAGGAGGTGAGTGTGCCGCTTCCTCCTGTCACAGGCCAACCTCTCCATCGGAGGTTGTTGATAAGCCCCAGGTGTGGGCCAAGCTTGGTGGTCAGGAAGCAGTCAGTGAAGAGGGTCCCATGCAGATTGGGGTGGGGTCTGAGGAAGATGCTCAGGAAGCAGGTACAGTCAACTGCCCATGTAGTGGTGGTGGTGTGGGTCAACTTGGGAGGTGAGTTCCAAGAATGAGGTCTGGCTAGACTGTCAGGCGGGAATGGGAGGTAGAGAAGCCCCATAGGCCAGAGGGCCTTGCCCTGGAGCAGATCTGCAGCTGGGCTGAGTTTTCAGGATGCAAATCCAGCCCTGTGACTCCCCTGCTCAGTGCTCTCCAATGGCTCCCCATTGCTCGTTGTACTGAGACTCCAAACCATGGCCCCTGGGGCCTGCCCTGTCTGGCCTCACCAACCACCCCAGTCTCATTGGGTGCCTTTTTCCCACTTCAGCCTCCCTTCCTTTGATGATTCTGGGTCTTTAGACACCCTTTAAGCCACAAAGTTGCCAAAGAATGAAGGTCATTGCAGTGTCACTTACAACGCCAAAAAACGGAGGGGGGAACAATGAAATTCTCCCTTTTGGAAATGGGGTTTGAGTAAATAGTAATAAATAACAGCTGACACCTGTAAAGGTGGTACCCCGAACTAGTCACTGTCCTGAGTTTACATAAGTTAACTAATTTAATCCTCCTAGCAACCTCATGAGTATGTACTATTATGATGGTCATTATTTTTATGTGACAGGTGAAGAAATTAAAGCAGGGAGAAGTTAAGTAACTTGCCCAGGGTCACATGATTAATAACTGGTGGAGCTGAGATTTGAACCTAGGTAACCTGGCCTCAGAATCAGAGACCTTAGAGTATATACTAGATGATTCTATTTATTTGAAATTCTAGAAATGGTATGGTCATAGAAAGTGGTGGAGTGGGAGGCATTGATAGCAAAAGGGGAGGGAACATTTTAGGCTAATAAATATGTTTTCTTTCTTGATTGCAGTGGTTGTGGTTTATACAGATGTATGAATTTGTCAAAGCTCATTGAACTCCACTCTTAAAATATTGTATTAAATATTTCAATAAAGTTAATTTTACAAAAAAAAAAAAAAGAAAAGAATCAGAGATCTTAACTATTAGGCTGTGCTGCATGGAACATAGGACACAGACATACAGTGGAATATGATGCAGCCACTACAGATGAGGCTATAACAACATGGAGTTACCACTTCACACCCATTGGGATGGCTATTATCAAAAAAACAGAAAATAACAAGTGTTGGAGGAATTGGAACCCTTATGCATTGCTGGTGTGAATGTAAAATGGTATAACCACTGTGGAAAAAGAGTATGGCAGTTCCTCAAAAAAAAGAATTGCCCTGTGATCCAGTAATTCCACTTCTGGGTATATGCCCAAAAGAATTGAAAGCAGGGTCTTGAAGAGATATTTGTACATCCATATTTATAGCAGCATTATTCATAATAGCCGAGAGATGGAAGCAACCCAAGCGTCCACTGAAAAATGAATGGATAAACAAAATGTGTAATATACATAAATGGATAATATTCAGTCTTAAAAAAGACTGAAAGCCTGTCAGATGGTACAACATGGGTGAACCTTGAGAACATTATGCTAAGTGAAATAAGCCAGTTACAAAAGGACAACTATTATATAATTTCACTTATATTATTTACCTACAGTAGTCAAATTCTTGGAGGAGGGGGAATAGGGAGTTATGATTAGTTGGTACAGTGTCAGTTTGGAAAAATGAAAAAGTTCTGGAGATGGATAGTGGTGATGGTTGCCCAACAATGTGAATTTACTTGATGCTTCTGAACTATACACTTAAAAATTGGTTAAAGTGGTAAATTTAATACTATGTATATTTTACTACAATAAAAATGATATTACAAAGCAATACAGTCTTACATGAACAATTGTTTATATTGTTTAGTGAAAAAAAGCAGTGTGTATAGTATAATCCCATTTTGTTTTTTAAAAAAAGTGGATGGTGAGTGTATGCTATCAGAAGACAGTATAGAAAAATGTTATGGGTGATTTTTGTCATCGTGGGCTATTATGATGATTATTAAAAAGCAACAAAACAATTTCTTTTTTTGAACATAGAAAAGAACAAAGGAAAGTTCTGGCTTCTGCTGAGTTGAATCAAGGGCATTTGTCTCCCTGCCAGGGACCCACCTTCTCCCACAACAAAAGGGAAGCAGAGACCAGAGAGAGGGCAGGGAACCGACAGAGAGACAGAGAGAGAGAGCTGTCAGCCTCACCTGGAGAAAACAGCCCCATGCTGGGTAGTCACTGAGATAGGCTGATTCCCTTTGTCCCCCCTACTGAGTCCTGCCCCCCACCTCACAAAGGGCCCTTACCGTCAACATCATGCACCTGGAAGAGGAATTGGAGTTTGTCTGTGGGGCTGCCGTGGATGAGCAGGGTCCACGCCTCCTGCAGCTCCTGAAGCGTGATGGTGCCACTTCCATCCGAGTCAAACAGAATGAAGAATCTCTTGGCGAAGAAGGACTGTGACCAGAAGGGGGCGGGAGATGGGCACAAGTATGGCCACAGGGCCCAGGCTTCGAATTCATTCACTGCATCTGCATGTGTGTGTGTACACACCGTGGGGTGGTGGGAATCAGGCAGGACCCAGGTGCCTGAACACAGTGTGTGATCTGCCCACGAGGCCACAGCAGCGGGCAGTGTCCATGGCCCATCTGGCCAGCTGAGAGCAAGTTTGGGGTCTGGTGAGAGAACTGTTCAGCTGTAGCGAGGATGGGCTTGTGTCTGGGCCTCTGGCCCCCGGGCCTGGTCATTTGCATAGGCTCTCCGTCCCCACAGTCCATCGCCCCCATCAGCCTTGCAGTCCAGACCTCTGGTGGCCCCTTACTCAACATGGGAAAAGGGTCAGATCGAGGGTCCCTCGAAGGCTCCTCCCAGGTCCTGTCTCATTCCCCTTGGGGTCACCCCGAGGTATAGTGAAGCCAGGAAGGACTTAGAAAATAGATGCCACCTGAGTACCTGTGTCTTTGCCTTTACCTGTTGTTTGGGCTGCCTACAGCCTACATTTAAGTGTTCTTAACGTAGACTTGTTCTGAACAGCACCTGTTCTCAATGCCGATTTACTCACTCCATTCATCATTCATCCATTCATTCATTCAACAATCATGTCTGTGCAGCCTCTGCTTGCCAGGCCTGGTGTTAGGCACTGGGTCAGTGTCACAGATATGCCAGGCCCGGAGGCTCCCCTTGAGGCAGCGAGAGGAACCTAAGGGCTTTAGTGTCTGACCTCAGTTCACAAGCAGGAAGTCTACTATGGGCAGTCCAACCCTGCCTTGGCTTCACTCTTTTTCCCCTCGGTCCCTTGAGTAAGGCCTTTATCACTCTCTACCATCCCAAATGGCCTTTATCTTAAGATATTTTACAGCTCCTGTTAGGCAGAAGATCCTTTTTTCCTTCCCCATATTGACTACGAAAGGAGGCAGAGCATTTAGAGCTCTAAGTAGTATCTCCGTTACCAGCAAATGAGGGGCTCTCCCATCAAAATAGGGGCATTCAAATGCTCATTGGCTTGCGCCCATCGAGGACACAGGCCACCATGAGATGCCAGCCCAGAGGACACCTGGGGCGAGGCTCACTCCTTCCACCTCTCTGCTAACGTCTCCGCTGTTTGTTGGGCATGCAGGCTGTTATGGGGATGGGCAGAGGACCTATGAAACCAAGAGAGAGGACTGGGGATGGTGTGGCAGTGCAAATGGCCTTTAATGGATACAAATCATAGAAAAGCTTATTTTGTGGCAGGAGGCTTAAGTCATAGCATCACCTTTGCCCATGAGGCTAGCAGTAATTGTGAGGTCAATAATGTTTCTTAAGATTTGACAAGCTACTGATTTCCAACTTCATGTGTTGTTTGGAAGACCCCAGGAGGCCATGGCTACCATGAGGGATGGAAGGACCCCAGTAGCAGAGACAGAAACATCCTCTGGCCCTGCTTAGAAGTGCAGCCTCAAGCCCGGAGAAACCCGGGGAGCAACTTTTCCCTCCTTGTGAGGTACTGTGTGCTGCAAAGCAGATTACTCTTCCTCTACAAAATATAAGTGCGGGGTCCCCACTTCTGGAGTGGACACTTACCTCTTTCACGTTCAGGGCTCTTTTGAGCTCTTGCAGGTTGATTTCCCTGTCTTCTCCCGCAATGGTCTCAAAATGGTGTGTCACCCACTGAAGCCACTTGGCGTCCTCCTCGGCACTCGTGGTGCTGGCAGACAAAGGAGACAGGTTTGTCGGTTTGGGGTGGCCAAGGACTCAGGAGGACTCATGGTGGCCCCAGGACTTCTGTCTTCCCCCAGTTAGGGCCTCGGGCCTCCCATGGGGTTGAACCAGCTTCAGGGAGGGAGCAGTGCTTCCCCACAGCTGCTTCTTTACGTCTCTAAGTCCCCATTTCTTCCTTCCATCTGGCACTGGCCGGCCCAGGCTTAAGTCTCTTTAGCTTCTAGAATGACAGGGCCCCAGTGAGATGGACCCCAGACTGTGATCAGAGAATGGCCCACTCCAGGGGTGTTATTAACACGATGACAGTGACTGTCCCACCTCACATTTTCATGGCTCTTTACTGTTTTCAAAATCCTTCCCACGCACTATTTCCTCTGGTCTCTGTTACCAAATGTAAAATACTCAACTTCTCTGAGGCTATTTCCTCCCTATGATATTTTACAGAGAGGAAACAGGCTCAGAGCACTTGAGTTATTTAGCAGAATTTATTCAGCAGGTTAGAGACAGAGTTCAACTCTGAGGCCAGTGCTTTTTCCATCACACCCCAGAGCCTCCACCCTCTGCCTGAACACTTCAAGTACAAGCCATGCCAGGACTGAGACCTGAGGGCTTGACTCTCCAGGTCCAGGGCGTATTCTACAATGTCACAAGGGCATCAGCCATCTAAAACCCTCACAGATGGGCTAGCTATACTGTGATCGGAACAGAGGTTAGTGATGAAATGAGGATAGCACTTTCTGTGGCATCAGGACCCAGCAATACAAAATTGAGTCCATAAGTGAGAATGTGTAGCATCTTATTCTATAAATTTCCTCTGTGAGAATGGCTTTTGTCTGAATCCCATGAGTTTAATATAACCTTAAATGATTTAGCTACAATCAATCTTCATTATTTGCAGATTCCACATTTGTGAATTCACCTACTTGCTAAAATTTATTTGTAACCCTCAAATCAATACTTGCAGCATTTTTGAAGTCATTGTGGACATGGGGAAAGTGGGAATACATTTGAGTCTCCTGATGTGCATGTTCCCAGCTGAGGTCAAACAAAGCGATGATCTGCCTACTTCTCTCAGCTCTCAGACTGTAAACAAATGTCCTTCCCACGATCTATTTAGTGCTGTGTGTTTCACATTCTTGTGCTCTTCGTTGGTGTTTTGCTCTTTAAAATGGCCCCCAGGAGTAATGTTGAAGTACTGTCTAGTGTTCCTAAGCAAAAGCTAAGAGAACTCAGCACCACCAAACCAGCTCTACAACAAATGCTACAGGAACTTCTCTAAGTGGGAAACACAAGAGAAGAAAAGGACCTACAAAAACAAACCCTCCAAAATTAAGAAAATGGTAATAGGAACATACATATCGATAATTACCTTAAATGTGAATGGATTAAATGCTCCAACCAAAAGACACAGGCTTGCTGAATGGATACAAAAACAAGACCCATATACATGCTGTCTACAAGAGACCCACTTCAGACCTAGGGACACATACAGACTGAAAGTGAGGGGATGGAAAAAGATATTCCATGCCAATGGAAATCAAAAGAAAGCTGCAGTAGCAATACGCAGATAAAATAGACTTTAAAATAAAGAATGTTACAAGAGACAAGGAAGGACACTACGTAATGATCAAGGGATCAATCCAAGAAGAAGATATAACAATTATAAATATATATGCACTCAACATAGGAGCACCTCAATACATAAGGCAACTGCTAACAGCTCTAAAAGAGGAAATCAACAGTAACACAATAATAGTGGGGGACTTTAACACCTCACTTACACCAATGGACAGATCATCCAGACAGAAAATTAATAAGGAAACACAAGCTTTAAATGACACAATAGACCAGATAGATTTAATTGATATTTATAGGACATTCCAACCAAAAACAGCAGATTACACTTTCTTCTCAAGTGTGCATGGAACATTCTCCAGGATAGATCACATCTTGGGTCACAAATCAAGCCTCAGTAAATTTAAGAAAATTGAAATCATACCAAGGATCTTTTCTGACCACAACGCTATGAGATTAGAAATCAATTACAGGGAAAAAAAGGAAAAAACAAACACATGGAGGCTAAACAATACATTACTAAATAACCAAGAGATCACTAAAGAAATCAAAACATACCTAGAGACAAATGACAAAGAAAAACACTACGATCCAAAACTTATCGGATGCATCAAAAGCAGTTCTAAGAGGAAAGTTTATAGCTATACAAGCCTACCCCAAGAAACAAAAAAATCTCAAATAAACAATCTAACGTTACACCTAAAGGAACTAGAGAAAGAAGAACAAACAGAACCCAAAGTTAGCAGAAGGAAAGAAATCTAAAGATCAGAGCAGAAATAAATGAAATAGAAACAAAGAAAACAATAGCAAAGATCAATAAAACTAAAAGCTGGTTCTTTGAGAAGATAAACAAAATTGATAAACCATTAGCCAGACTCATCAAGAAAAAGAGGGAGAGGACTCAAATCAATAAAATTAGAAATGAAAAAGAAGAAGTTACAACAGACACTGCAGAAATATAAAGCATCCTAAGAGACTACTACAAGCAACTCTATGCCAATAATATGGACGACCTGGAAGAAATGGACAAATTCTTAGAAAGGTATAACCTTCCACGACTGAACCAGGAAGAAATAGAAAATATGAACAGACCAATCACAAGGAATGAAATTGAAACTGTGATTAAAAATCTTCTAACAAACAAAAGTCCTGGACCAGATGGCTTCACAGGTGAATTCTATCAAACATTTAGAGAAGAGCTAACACCCGTCCTTCTCAAACTCTTCCAAAAAATTGCAGAGGAAGGAACACTCCCAAACTCATTCTATGAGGCCACCATCACCCTGATACCAAAACCAGACAAAGATACTACAAAAAAAGAAAATTACAGACCAATATCACTGATGAATATAGATGCAAAAATCCTCAACAAAATACTAGCAAACAGAATCCAACAACACATTAAAAGGATCATACACCATGATCAAGTGGGATTTATCCCAGAGATGCAAGGATTCTTCAATATACGCAAATCAATCAATGTGATACACCATACTAACAAATTGAAGAGTAAAAACCATATGATCATCTCAATAGATGTAGAAAAAGCTTTTGACAAAATTCAACACCCATTTATGATAAAAACTCTCCAGAAACTGGGCATAGAGGGAACCTAGTTCAACATAATAAAGGCCATATATGACAAACCCACAGCAAACATCATTCTCAATGGTGAAAAACTGAAAGCATTTCCTCTAAAATCAGGAACAAGACAAGGATGTCCACTCTCATCACTATTATTCAACATAGTTTTGGAAGTCCTAGCCATGGCAATCAGAGAAGGAAAAGAAATAAAAGGAATACGAATTGGAAAAGAAGAAATAAAACTCTCACTGTTCACAGATGACATGATACTATACATAGAAAATCCTAAAGATGCCATCAGAAAACTACTAGAGCTAATCAATGAATTTGGTAAAGTTGCAGGATACAAAATTCATGCACAGAAATCTCTTGCATTCCTATACACTAATGATGAAAAATCTGAAAGAGAAATTAAGGAAACACTCCCATTTACCACTGCAACAAAAATAATAAAATACCTAGGGAGACAAAAGACCTGTATGCAGAAAACTATAAGACACTGATGAAAGAAATTAAAGATGATACCAACAGATGGAGAGATATACCATATTCTTGGATTGGAAGAATCAATATTGTGAAAATGACTATACTCTCCAAAGCAGTCTACAGATTCAATGCAATCCCTATCAAATTACCAATGGCATTTTTTACAGAACTAGAACAAAAAATCTTAAAATTTGTATGGAGACATAAAAGGCCCCGAATAGCCAATGCAGTCTTGAGGGAAAAAAAAAAGGAGCTGGAGGAATCAAACTCCCTGACTTCAGACTATACTACAAATCTACAGTCATCAAGACAATATGGTACTGGCACAAAAACAGAAATATAGATCAATGGAACAGGATAGAAAGCCCAGAGATAAACCCATGCACCTATGGTCAACTAATCTATGACAAAGGAGGCAAGGATATACAATGGAGAAAAGACAGCCTCTTCAATAAGTGGTGCTGGGAAAACTGGACAACTACATGTAAAAGAATGAAAGTAGAACACTCGCTAACACCATACACAAAAATAAACTCAAAATGGATTAGAGACCTAAATGTAAGACTGGACACTATAAAAATCTTAGAGGAAAACATAGGAAGAACACCCTTTGACATAAATCACAGCAAGATCTTTTTTGATCCACCTCCTAGAGTAATGGAAATAAAAACAAAAATAAACAAATGGGACCTAATGAAACTTAAAAGCTTTTGCACAGCAAAGGAAACCATAAACAAGATGAAAAGACAACACTCAGAATGGGAGAAAATATTTGCAAATGAATCAGCAGACAAAGGATTAATCTCCAAAATATATAAACAGCTCATGCAGCTCAATATTGAAAAAGCAAATAACCCAATCCAAAAATGGGCAGAAGACCTAAATAGACATTTCTCCATAGAAGACATACAGATGGCCACGAAGCACATGAAAAGCTGCTCAACATCACTAATTATTAGAGAAATGCAAATCAAAACTACAGTGAGGTATCACCTCACACAGGTCAGAACGGCCATCATCAAAAAATCTACAAACAATATATGCTGGAGAGGGTGTGGAGAAAAGGGAACCTTCCTGCACTGTTGGTGGGAATGTAAATTGATACAGCCACTATGGAGAACAGTATGGAGATTCCTTAAAAAACTAAAAATAGAACTACCATATGACCCAGCAATCCCACTACTGGGCATATACCCTGAGAAAACCATAATTCAAAAAGATACACATACCACAATGTTCATTGCAGCACTATTTACAATAGCCAGGACAGGGAAGAAGCCTAAATGTCCCCAATAATATAGTTGCATGATTACAAAATTGTAAACATTAACTGTAGAGAATTAGAAAAATACCTAAAAGCAAACACACACACTTTAAAAAAGATTTTTAAAAAATCACTATAATCTACCTACCCAAATAAAATCACTGCTAATGTTGGGCATTTATTTCTAGTCACATGCAGAAGGTAGCCCAGCCTGGGATTCAGAGGGGGGTTGTGTTTGATGGACTCATTCACATGAGCTGGTTTTGAGGTAGGAGATAGATGGGCCCCTGGGCTGGACAGCTGGTATGTGTCAAGTGGAGCAAAACTGAAGCTTTGCTCTCACCCAGATGCTCCAAGGACAAAGCTAGTGGCAGAAGCTGAGCTCTGCTGCAGTAAAGAGATAAGATGACCACTCCTGAGGTCAAGGAAAACTTCCCTGTGCACATGGGCCGGAAGGCTCCTTGGGGGTCAAAAAGGGAGGGGGCGCCACCCCATAATAGGTGTGGGACATACCACCACAGACCTCTGCAGTGGGATCCATCTTAGCAAAAAGTTGGCAGGCATGTTGGGGAGGGTCCTAGGGCAGGTCAGGTGTGGAAAAAGAAACCAGATAATTGGCCAAAGGTAAACAAAGACCCGGAAGAACTGTCCTATGCAAGTGATTTAAATCACCTCTTTCCTGCGCTCCTCCTCATTAGGAAGGACGGCCATACCCTTTCTCTCTGGGTGTGTATTTCTGCCTTGCTTCTGACAAATAAACTCTTTCTCTGTGTGCTCTCCCATACATTGGGCTGTGTCTCTAATAATAAACTTTGTACCTATTTTGCAGTTTTTGCCTCCTTGAAACATTCTTGCTTTCAATGGGGGAAAGAGCCAGAGGCACTTTGCTTCTAGCCTGTAGCCCCTGGTGGACTAACGGCTTGGATTCCTGGTTTTCATCCAGGCTACCCAGGTTCAATTCCTGGGCAGGGGAACTAAGATCTCTCTCAGGACTACTCACTGCTGTCTCCTAGAAATCAGTGTCACCTGTGTGAAAGGGGCCACTGAGGAGAACATTGTAAGTGGAGGGCTTGGGGGTGAAATCTGGAAAGAAGGAGAGGAAAGCACGGGTCCGTTCTTCAACTCTGCCCTTGAACTCTGGTCTGAGTTCCCTGAAGAGATAGGGAATGCAGGGAATTCTTTGCAGGGACTGCAGGAGACTCCGGTACTGTTTGGACTCGGGGGTCTTGAATGTTTGGAAGTCCAGGAGATCACCCCTGTACTGGGAGGTGCTAGGACAGTACAGCCAGTAGGAGGGCTGCCAGGTAGTAGACAGCTCCAGGAGCACCAGATTGGTGGAATTTGATCAGGCTGGCTCGTGAGCACATGTGAGACACCCAAGTACCTGGGGAAAATTGGGAGTAGAGTAAGCGAAGCAGTTAGCAAAAGGTGGGCATAAATGCTAATGACACTTCTTCATAGCCACAAGCCAGAGTCAGAAAAGAAGCTGAGACTTGGGACTTCTGGTTAAGATGGTATTACATTAACTCTTTGAGGCCCCCTCATCTGTACCACACACAAAGCAATGATAGATAAAAAAAATTTTTTTTAGTTTAAAAGACCAACTGATCTCAAATAAGATAAACATCTCTGTTGACCAGAGATGAAGCAGAAACATGCCATGCCCCTGCTTATGGGAGAGGGCTGGAAAAAGCTGTGTCTGACCATTGCCTGGGACTGTGATTTATATTTTGTACTTAGCCTCCTAGCCAAGAGCTGGACCACAACAACTGCTGCTTGGTGACTGGACCCATGGTATCCTCAGCTCTCCCTGGATGGGAGCCCCAGGCCACCGAGGTAAGGCTAATATTGAACTGAGGGGACCAGGAAGCTGGGTGGAAGCAACGCAGAACTTCTAGAGAAGGGCTGAACACACAACACAACACACACACACACACACACACACACACACACCATTCAAGATGAGTCAACAAGCTGGTATTCCAAAAGACCTCAAAAGAATGACTGCAAAGAAGACAGCCAATCAAACCAATAATAGGGGGAATTCATTTTGTAAGAAGTGAAAATAATAGACATTAAGCATATTAAGAATTCTCAAAGAAGGAAAGGAAAGAAAAATATTCATAAAAAAAGAATAAGAACTTAAATAAAAATGGGCAGAAATGAAACCAGCCCAGTTGGTATGAAGAAAATGCAACTAGAAATATGGAGAAACATATGGTTATTAAAATTTTAAATAATTCAATACATAATTTTTAGTCTAGACATAATTAAAGAGTGGATGTACAATCCCTAAGATGGGATTGAATAATTCACTTGGAATAATTTTGTAACTTTTTTTCACTTACCAACATATGTTAAACATTTCTCCATATTATTAAATATGAATGTGTCAAAATGTTGTAAACTAGTCTTCTATGTTTGGACAGTTAAGTTTCTTATATTTATTCCATTACCATAAACAAGTTTTTGAGAAATCTTGTTATTAAATCTTTGTCCAAGTTTCCAATGGTTTCTCTAGGCTGGATTCCCAAAAGAGGAATTACTGGGCCCAAGAAGTATGAAATTTCCTAAGTATTTTGGTTACAGCCAATAGCCAAACTGCTTCTCAAAGATCTTGAACCAATTTTTCACTCCCACCCACATTTTAAGAAATGCCTGTTTAACAGAACATTTTTGAATACTAAGAATTATCCCTTAAAATATTTGTCCATTTGGCAAAAAATGATATTTTCAATTTTTATTTGCCTTAGTCTGATTAGTAACAAAGTGAAACATCATCATGGAAGGAAAAATAGCGAAAACCTCTTTTCCTCATTTCTTGGGTAAAGTAGGACATATTTTACTGTAGAGGGGACACAGAGCTTCATTACATGACATACTCCCAACTGGTTGTTTTTTGGCTTAAAGCACTTTTCTTCTACATTTTTTTTGTCAAAAGCATGATGTCTTCCCTCCAGCCCTACAACATATTATTTGTTGATTCTTTGGGCTGATTTTAAGACCTGAGTCTGTAGCCCGTGGATTTGCTCTGCTTGCTGTAGGATGGGAACACTGCTACGGCCACTTTCCTCTGCCAGGATGAGTCCGGAAAGGCAGCTGAGATGTGGACAAGCCATAGGGAAAACGATGGCTCACCTGCATGTGCTCCTCCCTGCGGCTGCCTCGCCCCCTGTGCCCTGGAGTCCTCATCCCCTCACCCACTCAAGGACTGTGACTTGCAATTATCTCCTTGCTTTCTGCATCATTTTCCTCTTCTCTTTCCCCTAGCTATTGCCCAGTTTCTCCTTAATAGCAAAACCTTCTGAAAGAGTTGCTTATATTCAGTCTCCACTTCGTCATTTCCCTTTTTTTTTTTTTGGAACCCACTCCAATCGGACTTCTATCGCCCAAGGAAACCTTTCTTAATAAGATGAACAACAATGTCCTCATGGCCAAGCCAAGGGGTCATTCTCAGCCCTTAGCAGTGTCTGATGAAGGTGAACTCTCTTTCTTTCTTGAACCTCTGTCTTCTCTTGACTTCCAGAATCCCACCCTCTCCTGGTTTCCTTCTAACTCACTGTCTCCTTCTCAGTGTCCTGACTTATGGATAGATCCCATTCTTTTATCTGGCCTTTATAAGTTGGGCTCAGCCTATCTTTTCTATCTAAACTAAAGTCCTTGTCAGCTAGCTCATCAACAATGCATGTCTCCATCCCCAATCTTGGCCCTGAACTGTGGTCCAGTAATTCCAACGGCCAGTTAACATCTCCACTTGGATGTCAATATGCATCTCAAACTTAACACGTCCAAAACTGGACTCACGGTATCCCTAACTCTGAGCCACCCGCTGTTCCCATCTCAGTAAACGACCCCTTCCCCATTCACCTCAGAACTATGGAGTACTCATCTATTCCTTTCTTTCCCACATGTCTGACATCCAACCCACAAGCAAATCTTGCTGCTTCTACTTCTACATTAGAAATAGATATAGAATCTGACTGCCCCTCTGCAGGTCCCACCCGAGCCAGAGGGACCATCACCGCTCACCTGGACAGCCTCCTAACTCACCCTCTGTTCCACCCTCATCCCCTTATAGTCTGTTCTCTATTCAGCTGCCCTGGAGATGCTGTTCAAATGTAAGTTAGATGAGTCACTCCCCTGCTTAAAACCTTTAGATGGTTTCTCATCCCACTGAGAATAACTACAAAGCCCTCCGTATTCCTCCCCATGACATGGCCCCATGACCTGTGTGCCCTCATCTTGGGCTCTCCCCTTGCTCACTCAGCTCCAGCCACACTGGCCTCCTCAGTATTTCTTGAACATACCGGGCACACTTCTGCCCCAGGGCCTTTGCACTGACCACTCCCTCTGCCTGGAACATTCTTCTTCCAGAGATCTACCTGGCTAACTCCCTCCCCTCCTTCAAGCTTTTGCTCATCTCACACCTTCTTAATGAAGTCTACCCTGAGCACCCTGTCTTAAAGGTGGCTCTCACCCACCCCAAACTACTGATCCCCATTATCCGGCTCTACTCCCTTCTTTCCACAGCATGTATCATCTTCTAATGTGCTATATAATGTGCTTCCTTATTGTTTTTTGTCTGCCTCCTCTCCCACTAGAATGTAAGCTCCATGAGGGCGGGGACTTGTGTCTGTTTTATTCTTGAATGAATCTCAACACTAGAGCAGTGCCTGGATTATAAAAGTTACTCCATCGATATTTAGTGAATGACTGTAGTAGGCTAGCCACATCAGCATCCCACAGAGGAATCTCCCCACTCCAGTCAACCATTCCCAATGCCCAACTCCAGTTCTAAGCAGGGTCAGCAGGAACCAAAGCAGCTCCAGGCATTAATCAGGAGAGGGGGCTTCTATGCCCAGGCTAACTCACTGTCTGGCCTGGGAAAGTCACCTCCCCTGTTCAGGATCCAGTCCCTCCTCTGCTCAATGGAGATTTTCTCCTGTTCTCCCTGCCTTGGCACACAGTGTAAGAGCAGACACAGGGGTATACATTTTTAGAACCATCAAAGTTGACCTCACCCACATTATGCACCTTGTGTCTGGGAGAGAGGCTCACAAGGAGCTGTTCCCTGGGGCCAAGAAAAGTAAGCAGAGGCTCTGTTTTCCTGCTGATGTCACTAGGGCTCATGCTAATGAGATGGAATATGGCCTATCACCCCACCCCAGTCTCACACCTTTGGGGTTGAAATGACCTTCTCATGGAAAACAGGGCAGTTAAGTTGACCTAATATCATTCCAGCAAGTTCTATTATCATTTTCAACTGATACACAAAATCTCAGGGGATATTAAGTTTTCACCTGCTTTTCTTATCTCCTTTTTAAGCCCTGGATGGCTGGGACCCATCTTCCTCCTCTTGTATCCCCTGTGGGGCTCCACCCACAGTAGCACCTCCATAAACGGTTACTGATTTGGTCAGTGTTTGTTTCCTGGGCCTTGAGTCGCCATCCCTCAGCTTGAGGAAAACACAGAGAGAGCAAACACTGTGCCTGCCTTGAGCAACAGGTTTCATCTTGGGATTACAGTGAGTATTTGCAAAACATTGCTCAGACCGCAAAATGCTTGTGCAAACACATCCCAGGAAATCCCAACAAGATCCCAGGGGGGTAGACATTCTGACCTCCATCTGTCAGACAGACAAACTGAGGGGCAGAGCCTGGGCCAGAACACTCTGAGCCCCGCCAGTCCTGTCCAGTCTCCCTTCTCTCCATAGCAGAGACACATCCTCTGTTGGAGAGCTTGAGCATGTTTTGCTCATTTCCAACACGGAAGCTTTGCAGGAACTGCCTCTTCAGGGCAAGCATCTGGGGGCTCCACACCCCTCAAACCGGACTCATCCCTCAAGGTCCAGCCCAAAGTCCAACTTCTTCTGGAGGCTCTTCCTGCTCTCCTCAGCCCAGAATTAGTTACACTGTGTTCCTGCACCACAAATGCTGTCTTGCAACATGTCATACCATTGCTTTGCATGGTAACTCGGTCCTTAGATCATTATTTAACTTTTTGTGTATATATCTCTTCTCTCCCCAACGAGTCTATCAGCTCTAGGTAGGAATCACCTCTGCTCATTCACTATTTCATTCAAACATTCCTTCAAGAAATATTCTATGCCATCCAAGAGATAAATAGATGATCAATGGTTCCTGCCCTCACAGAACTTATATTCCTCATTTCTTCTTTATGGCATAGAAATATTCTATGCCATCCAAGAGATAAATAGACGATCAATGGTTCCTGCCCTCACAGAACTTATATTCCTTATTTCTTCTTTATGTCCCCACAGGACTTGCTATAATCCACCTGTAACCAGCGGGCAAGAGTTAACAGTGACAGCCTCTGGCCAGCAAGTTCCAGCAGTGTGTCCCTTTGATCTAGTCAAAGCTGAGTGAGGACTATTTTTAAGTAGAAAAGCAGCAAGGACCACAGAGATGGGATCTCTGTGTGGCTGCCTCTGGATGGCAAACCTAGACAGGGATTCCTTCTTGGCCCTGCTCCTGGGAGAGATTGGAAGCTCCACCCATAAAGGGTCAGGGGTCATGGGCCCTGAAGAGGGCTTAAGGCTCACCAAAGGCACCTTCATGGCATAGATGGGGAAACTGAAGCATGCAGTGGGCTTGCGGTTGCTCCGGTACTAGACTCCCAGCACAGTGCTCCTTTCCTAGGACCCCACTGAGGTATAGTTTCCTGCTAAAGGGAAAGACTTGTTTTCCCTTTAGCTGTTGGAAGCCTTTCTGGCACACAGGAGCACACAGGTGGAAGAAGGGGTGGGGGAGAGCAGTTCACAACAGTGGCTTCAAATACTTTAAAATAGGCTGGAAAACACTCATGCTCTGGTTCTGAGCATCTCCTCCGTACCCAGCACTGGGTCAGGGACAGGAGGGAGGGGCTGACTGTACTCATGGAACTCACGTGGGACAATCAGCTGTTTGGCAAGTGTGGCCAGCGGGCCCCCTGATGGGAACAAGACCTGTGAGTGAGAAGGGCTGGCCTTGGCTGGAGCTCTGCCCTCCCTGGCAGCCCCCTCACCCTCTCTGAGTTCTCTGTGGGGGGTGAGGGGTGTCTGCCCCGAATACCAAAGCACATGGTTGTGAGGATTCAATGAAACACCCCATGAGGAAGCACCTGACCCAGAAGAGACACTCAGTTCATTTTCACTCATTCAGAAGGCCGTTTTGACTATTCTCAACCACCTGCTTTGTTTCCCAAGTCCCAGAAAAAGAATCCTGACTAGTCTTCTTGAAGCAGAAATAGGTGAGTTCATGTGGCCCCACCTGCTTACCCAGGGGTCACGACCCTGATGGTCCTGCCCACCCCACCGCCCCCAGAATCAGCACTTTGGGCTCACCACTTGTTGCCTGAGGCCAGTGTGCTTCCTCTCCCTGTTCCTCACTTTGCTTACCTGTAGAAAGGGACTGCTCCTGAAACAGGGAAGAACAAATCTGACTCCATATTGGGATGGTGCTTTCACTTTAACCTTTGTACTGTATTCCTTCTGCTACAAGTTAATCACTAAAGGGATGTTGCCTAGAGCTTAAAGTATACATAATGGCCCATTCTCCAGGAACTCTGCCTCCCATGCCTGAGTGTTAAGTTAAAATACCTTTGTTTAGCTCACAGGAACCCCCCCACCACCACCAACAGGCCCACCTGTGAATGGCTGCAGGAAGGAAGAAATTAACACATCCCCTCTGGAGTCTGGCCGGAACCAGGAAATATTTCCAACAACCGATCGCCTTCTTTTTACTTTACCTCCTCACCTCCCTCTCTTTGTTCTATAAAAGGAACTAGCGTCCAAACCTGGGCAAGATGGTTCTTTGGGACACGAGTCCACTGTCTTCTCGTTTGCTGGCTTTCTGAATAAAATCGCTGTTCCTTGCCACAACGCCTCGCCTCTCGATTGACTGGCCTGTCGTGCAGCGAGTGGTATGAGCTTGGACTCAGTAACGCTCAGACTTACCCCCATGAGGCTGTGTGACTCCACTGAGACACCGCAAGTACACACTCCAGTGGGTCATACTGGATCAATGATCTCAGGCCCTTTCCCTTCTCCTTCCTGGAGTGGTCTGTTCTCCAGAGAGGGTGGGGCAGGGCTTGGTGGCTGGGCAAGAGCCTCTCCTCCTCAGCCACCCAACTCCCCTCCCACCCCCTTCTGCATCCTTAGCACAGGAGACCCCCTCACTGCTCCAGCCATCAGAAACATGTGCAGCAAGAGCCCGCTGCCAGTGCCACCACCATTCAGCCCAGGAGACAGGTGACATGTGTGACACACACTCCTTTATTAAAAGAGGGCAACGGGGGCTTCCTTGGTGGCGCAGTGGTTAAGAATCCGCCTGCCAATGCAGGGGACACGGGTTCGAGCCCTGGTCTGGGAAGATCCCACATGCCGCGGAGCAACTGGACCCGTGAGCCACAACTACTGAGCCTGCGCGTTTGGAGCCTGTACTCCGCAACAAGAGAGGCCGCGACAGTGAGAGGCCCGCGCACCGCGATGAAGAGTGGACCCTGCTCGCCGCAACTAGAGAAAGCCCTCGCACAGAAACGAAGACCCAACACAGCCATAAATAAATAAATAAATAAGAAAAAAAAAAGAGGGCAACGGTGGGAGGGTTGCCGCGGGGACCTGGCTGAAGCCAATCCACCTCCCTCCTCCCCACTCTACCTCCACTTTTGAGCATGGAGAAGTCTAGAGACTTACAGAAATTAGGTCTGGGTACAGCCTTGAAGATGATTTATTCCAGTGGCTTCCAAACACTTTAATTTTCAGTTATGTGGGTAAAATTTTAACTGACTCCCCTCCCTAAAAAATGGGTATGCAGATTTTTTTCTATGAAAGATCTAGTGCAACCTTTCCTTTCTAGATGGGGAAGCTGAGGCCCATGGAGTGGATGTGGTCTCCTGGAGGTATCTCAGGAGTTGGTGGAGTTGGGACTAGAGCCCTGGTTCCCTAATGCGGCTCTTTCCACCAGCCTCCACACTGAGGGGGTGACTGCAAAACCCGAGGCTGGGCTCTGCATCTCAGACGCAAAGAGGAAGAAGGCAGGGTGGAGCACATGTGGCGTAAGTGGAAAAAGAATCCTGGGCTGATCCAGGAACTCTGTAAATTTATGTCCTAATCCAATTTCCTAAGAATTGGTTCTTGGAATAAGGCTAGTAGCTATAACACAGACTTTCTGTTGGAGAAAATTAAAATATTATTTTTGCCTTTTGTTTTTGAGAGGGGCCAAGAACCATCAGGCTTTGGGAGTCCCAGAGGAAGTAAATGTGAGCCTCGAATAATCAGGCCTTGGAGGATGTCTGTGAATCATGTTCCCCCTGTGAGTCGTGGCCTGAGACCTTCACCAAAGCAAACTTGCCTGGCCTTTCCTGCTTTCTCCACCTTGCCTTGCCTTTCTTTTCTCCCCAGTCTTTTAACCCTGTCTAGTCTGCACCCACAGAAATCACAGCATGAATGGTAAGGCCTTACTTTAGGGCAGCAGCCCCGGCCTGTTCCCAGGACACTGGTTCCACAAGAGAAGTGGAGTATCTGGCAATTTGGTCCACATCGGCGTATTACAGGCTCCATCTGGACTGAACATGTCCTGGCCAGCTGACAAGACAGCATCGCCTCTCTCCAGGCTCTGAGTTCACCTGAACATATGCCTTCAGTCCTGGAGATGGAGACGGGTCGGGGCCATGGAAGCATGGTATATTTCTGAAAATCTCTGGTCAGAGTCAGGCCCCTGGTTTTAGCACCAAGCATATGATAGCTCACCTTCTCATTTCTTCACCTGGTGAACTCCTACTCAACCTTCAAGGGCCACCACAAAAATTCCCTTCCCCAGCCCACTCCTCCCCAAGAGAGCTAATTTACTTCTCTCCTCTAGTTCTCACTGCATTTTACTTTTATTCTATCAACACACACTTGAACTGAAGCAGAAGAACCTATTGGGAATTTAATGTATCACAATAGTTTATTAAGAAATTAATTTATGTCATTTATTGCTCTTGTTGACTCACCAGAAAAGAACAAAAGCTATCTTGACATGAGCCCCACCCACTGGAAGGTAGCTCGATTTTCTTCTTGTGGTCAATAAGGGTTCTCCAGCCCCTTAAGAAGCAATAAACAATTCTCCCTGTTTCTGGGTCTGAGAGAGGAAGCTGAATGGGCTGGGAGGGGACCCTGGTGTGAGAATGGGCTGCCCCCAAGACAACCGCTAAACCAGACTCTGTGTTTAGAAACCAGTAGAGGCAGTTAAACCAGATTATCCCAGCGGGGAGGAGAATGGGGCTTGGTGCTCCGAGGTAGTCGTAAAGATGTTTTTATGTAAAGAACATTTGTCTTTAGAAAGCGTACACCATGCAGTGCAGACCACTGAACACAGTGTCTTCCTGAAATCACACAGCCGACTCATCCCACGCTAGCACTGATAGAGACATCTTTTTTAACACCCGGTACCCAGGGTGGTGTGGGGGTTCCAAGCCCCCTGCTCACAGGGCTGGGAGGGCCAGGCCTGCATCTTGTGTCACCAGGAGCAACAGCTACCATAGCAACTAGAGGCTGCACAACCCCCTTTTTAGACTGCTAAGTCCCTAGAGGGCCTTTTGCAAACCCAAGGGAGAGGAGAAAGCAAGGATGTGGCGATCTGAGGATACGAATAAACAGGATACGTTCCTCCTTGCTTAAGGAGGATCCAAAATGATTCCATTTCCTTTTAATAAAAGCAAGTCACGCACGCAGTGAAAACTGAAATAGCAGAAGAGAGTAGACAAGGAGCGAATATCCCTCCCTCCTCAGCCGCTGGTCTCACTTTCCACAGGTGATACCATTAGTGGTGTTTGTTTGTGTATGTACACATGACATTTGATTACAGAGCTGCCACACACACACACACACACACACACACACACACACAAGCCAGAATGTACCGTTCTGTCCTTTGCCTTCCGTCGTCTGCTTTGAAGATTGTTCTACGTCAGCTAACTCAGTGCGACCTCATTCTTTTTAATGGCTGAAACTACCCCATTTCTGGTCCCCTTTCAATGGATTCAATCTGACTTAGACACCCTCAGGAGTGTGACATTAACTGCACCCAAATGTCATGGTATTATTTCATTCCTATACATATATAGGCATTTCCTATTCCTCGTGTTGCCAAGATTTGTATCTGCATCTCTCTCCCCCCTAAAAGGTGAGCCCCCTAAAAGCAAGGTCTGAGATGGAAAGTAGTTTAGCAGTGGCCGAGGAATGGGGGGGGGGGGGGCGGGTGTGGACAACTATGAAGGGAACACAGAGGGAGCTCCTTTGCAGTGACAGAAAAGCTCCATGTCTCGATTGTATGATGGGCACACAAATCTATACCTGTGATAGCAGTACCTAGAACTACACACACACACACACCCCTGTACACACATTAATTAGTACATGTAAACACTGTGTGCTTGTACCAATGTCAGTTTCCTGGTTTTAATATTACACTGTAATTTTATTCCAGATGTTGCCACTGGGGAAAACTGTGTGAAGGGCACTTGGGACCTTTCTGTACCATATTTACAACTTCTTGTGAATCTATAATTATTTCAAGGTGAAAAGCTAAAATGTCGGAGTCTGTGGCATCCTGGCATTCTGTTCCCAGGCTCTGGTGCAAGCCCTGGCACAGAGAGGTGCTGGGTAAATATAAGCTAAAGGAGTGGAGAGTCTCTCCTTTCTGGGCCTCAGTTACCCCATCTGTACAATGAGCCCTGTGGACTAAACAGTCTTCGCATTTCCAGTCCCCACGTTCTGTTCTGTGCAGCGGCACGGGGTCCTGCCTGTGAAACCAGTCAGCTGACTCTGAGCACTGACCCCTCACACTCTCCCTGCTCTCCCTCCCACCCCACCGGCCCCATAGGCAGATACCCCACATGTCTCCAGCAGAATATAATAGTAGTGTGACAAAATTAGTAGTCAGACTAAAATCGAAGGTGTAGCACTTTTTGAAAACTGATCTTTCTGCATACCTCTGACGGGAGCAGTGGAAGAATGTGTCAGATGTGTGTAACTAAGCCTGGTTTGCCCTATAGGCTGAAAGCACACGGCCAAGTAAAAGAATCGTGTGATAATTAAGTCTGGGGTCTCTGGGCGCCAAGGCTCACCTTCCTCCAAATGAGGCTGCCTTTCCATTACCTCTGTCGACCAAGCCCTGGACTTGCTGGGATTTGAAGGAGACACTGGCTTGTCATGGACAGTGTTGGTGCTGCATCCAGAGCACCTTTCATCATTTCTGGGCCCCTGTCCACCTCCCACAGCAGCACTCGCACCTCTTCTGGGGGAGCTGCCCTCGGCTGCTGGAGTGAAGAATGCAGGGCGTGCCTGGAAGTAGGCATCCTCCTCCTCCCCCAGCGGGTGGGGTGGTGGGCCACAGTGTGCGAGCCCAGCTCAGCTTGGGACACCTGAGGTGTTCTTCCCACTCCAGACTTCCCTGAGGGATCGGCAGAAGCTGCCCTCATAGGCCTTTGTCTGAGGGGCCCCAGGCTTTGTCCTGCTTCCCTATCCCCTTACCTATGTCCCCTAAGAGCTAAATAAATGACTTGCTACAAATTCATGCCTCACTATCTGCTTCAGGGCAACCCATTTGAGCAATGCTATCCCTCAACAGTTCTAGACATTGAGACTTTTCTCAATGCCGCTCCTAAAGGAAGGGAGTTTGCTCCTCCCATACTGAGGCTCAGTAAGTAAAAGATGGTTAGAGGAGCAGGGAGCTAGGCCTAAAGAGGAAGAAGAAGTAGTTTCTCCATCAAAGCTAACATCAGCTACAAGTTTAACTTGCTATTGACAAACCACGACCCAGCAAGAGGTCTAGGACCCTCCAGA
This sequence comes from Balaenoptera borealis, assembly GCF_965194805.1. Lineage (NCBI taxonomy): Eukaryota > Metazoa > Chordata > Mammalia > Artiodactyla > Balaenopteridae > Balaenoptera > Balaenoptera borealis. The sequence continues at coordinate 116,856,093 of NC_138866.1, read as the reverse complement.
AGAGCTGGGGAGAGGAGCCTTGGTTTGCCTCTCTTGGCCAGTCTGGCCTCTACATGAATCTGGTCTGTTGACCTCTGCCCCCCACTCTCTGTTTCATCTTCCACTCCCCTCCCTGCCGCCTCCCAGCTTTAGGCACCAGGGCTCTCTCCAGACTATATTATTTAAATAGTGCTATTAAGGTAAGAATACATATAATGAACTACAAATATTTCAAATGTGCAATTTGATATGCTTTGACACATGTAGAGATCCATGAAACCGTCACCACAATGAAGACTGAACATATCCATCACCCCCAAAAGTGCCCACTGGCTTTGAATCTTGAGTCAGCGTCAGAAAGACACAGCAACATGAGAGTAACAACAGTGAGAGTCCAGGGACGGGGTGCCAGGTTGCCTCCTGATCACACTGTTCCTGAAGGTGAATTTGCTGTGTTCCTAGCCACCAGTTTCCTCTTGGTGTGTAATGATTCTTACGCCGGCTTTCTAAGTTCTCTATCAATTCTGTTACTGTACCAGTAGTCTTCTAATCAGTGTTGCTTAAGTTACCCAGAGCTGGTGTCTGTTGCTCATAACCTAAAACCTTGACTGACAGTTGGTGGGGGTAGAGGGTGATTGTAAACAGATCACTGGACAGAGAGTTCTAGGCAGGGGCTGCCCCAGGGCCCTTCAAATCCATCAAGACAGGTTGCTCCAGAAAGTTGCCTCCCACCTAGGGTCCAGCTCCTCCATGGGCCCTTTATAGCTCTCAAGTGGGGCTGATTAGGACCAGGACCAGAGACATGGCTCAGCTCTCCCACATGACCTCTGCCCTCACATGGGAGCTTATGGGGACACCAGACTGCCCTGCCCCTGCCTGCTAATGTAATAATAATAATAAGGCAACTACTCAATAATAATTGAGGCAAATCAGAGTGGAGGTTGGGAGTGCAGCCTTTCAGATTGGCATGCCTGAATTCTTAATCCTGGCTCTGTTATTTTAATTGCATGTACTCAGGTCTCTGTTTCCTCATCTGCAAAATATAATAGCACCCACTTCACAGACTGTGCTGAGATTTAATGAGACGATCCATGTACAGTGAGTGCTTAGGTGTGTGCCTGACTATGATAAAGCTACCTGATATTTGTTTTGTCAGGAAGGATAAGACATGCAGACATAGAAAAAACTATCACAAAGGAAGAAGAGTGTTATACTCACAGATCCCTAGAAACAGGAGGCACCCCACGCCTTGCAGGGCCACATGGGGTAACACCAGGGCCAGTCAGGACAGAGCCAGCAGAGGAAACTGGGCAAGAGCCTTTATTGCAGTTTCCATGGGAAGGATGGGTGAGGCAGGGTAAGCAGGCTTAGGACTGGCCAGTTTGAATAATTCTAGCAGGCTCTGGGGCACAGGGGCTGTCCCTAGCTATCTGGTACTTGCTCCTGGAATGATTAGGGCAGGGGGATAGATACAGCAATCCCTCAGCCGCCAAAGGGCTACATGAGGACATCTGTGAGGCCAGAGAGGCTGTTAGGGCTGAAAGTCATCACCCAAGAGACTCAGCTCCCTTTGGGGATCTGGAAGCCCAGTGGCGGTCATGGTCTGGACACAGGAGCAGCAAGGGTCAAGGACCTGCGGGGATGTGCAGGAGGGGAGGAGAGGCTGGCCGTGTGTGCGTGCATATGCGTGTATGCATTGAGTGGTGGCGGGTGAGCAAGGGGCCTCGGAAGCAGATGCATTAAATCGAGGACGCATTTCCAAATCCTTCCCCCACCGTGTTCACCTGAAGAAAAGGTCTGATTTGTACATTCTGCAGGACCCCATATATGGGCATCGTTGGTCAACAGCAAACTTACCTGATAATGGGCTGTATCATTATTTCCTGGGGTTTCCCTTGTCTTGATGGAGCCTTGCCACCTTAGCTAAAACAGAAATGCTCTTTCTCCGTTCTCCCCGTGTATGAGTCTCACTTCCCCACACCATCAGGCAGGTTGCTGAGGGCCAGCAAGGGCTTGCCTGGGCCTGCCTCTTGTCATCATTCACCTGAACAGGGACATAGTTTTCAGGCTCCGGCAAAACCACTGCTCACACCCTCATCAGTTGAGAAAAATCAATGGAGGGGCCTCAAATCCAAATCGGAAGTGAAAGGACCCCCATTTGTCCTCTTGAGGCTGAACTGTCCCAGACACGGGGAGACCAGGACTTTCTCTGTTTAGCACTGAACGGCCTGTGCCCTGCAAAACTCCTGGACCCAGGCTAGCTGGGACAGTTGGTCCCCCTACTTGGACACTAGTGATCCTTGCCCTTCAAGCCTTTGCCCAGGACTTCTGAGGGCAACTGGCAGGGAACAGATCCTCCTTTGGGACCTGCTGTGTCTATACCGAGGTGTCCCAGGCACAAGTCCCACTCACAGCTCCCTGCCTGTTAGCTCTTGGCACCAGCAGCAGGTTCAATTTCTCAGAACTCTGGGTTAGATCCCATCAGCTGGAGTGACTCAGAGGGCCACTAAGGGACCAGAAGATCATGCTGATGAAATGACATGAGGTCAGTAAGGAAACAGATTGAATGAGGTTCTGTTGAAAGGCGAGATCTTGGCTTGGGACAAGCAATGTGACAGGATGCTCCGGGAGAAAGGAGGCTTGCATGTGTGTGATGAAGACAGGAACAGACGACCTCCCCCACATGGCTAAGAGCTTATCAGACAGCTGCATGCTCAGGCAGTGGTCCATGAGCCAGGACTGCCAAATAAGACTTACCAGCAGACACAGTGCACTACTAAAGTAAGATGGAAATGCTGCAAAGACTCTGGTTTCTGTAGAAAAATTAAAATGTCAGCTAAGAATTTGAAAGCAAGGGGGCAAAGATAAGGAAGGTGGGTCTGAAAGAATCCAGAAGCAAGTCAGGAAAGCCCAGCCTGGCTTGAGCTGAATGAACAGAGGCGTAGGAGGAGAGAACAATGAGAAGGTAAGGCCCTGGGTCCTGGGAGAGGGATGTCTCCACCGAGGGGAGGGGCAACTCACTGAGAACCAAACACCCACCTGACCAAGGCCTAGCCCCAGTACAGAGCTTTACAGTTAGCAAAAGCCTCCACAAGCATGTGGTCATTTGATTTGATCTTCACGGTGACCCTGTGATGTAGGAAGGCAGTGGTCACCCCACTTTATGGGTGACATCAAGAGAAACACTCCCATAGCCGCAGTGATGAGCCTCATGAGACTTCAAATGCAGATGGAAAAGTCTGGAGAGATCACCGCCCACCTTGGCCACCAGTGTGTCAGCTCACATCTTCCATTACACTGTGACGGTGGCTGGTCCAAGCTGCCCGGGTTTTCCATCCTCGTCTGCAAAATCTTCAAAAATCCACCCTACGCTGTCCCTGATCCCTAAAGCAAAAACACAATCACTGAAGCATATATAGCTCAGGTTCATGGAAGAACTGGGAACAGTTGGAACAAAATGAAAAGCAAGAGGCTCATTTCAGCCAAAAAATCATTAAGGGCTTGGAAGCAAGCAGAGGACATGCTCTCGGCCTTTGTGTCAACAGATTTCTACAGATTGACTGGACACCGGCTACGAGCCAGACCCTGGTCAGACACAGAAATGAGTAAGACACACATTGTAACTGTGAGGATCTTCCTAACCAGGAGCAGGGGAGAAGACGCAAAATGGACGAAGAGCAATCATCGTGGCTAAGATTATAGCTATTATCTGCTGAGCGTGAGCCCATGCCGGGTCAACACTTGGTGTTATGTCATTTAACTGCCACCACAACCTGGTGGGACGGCACTGTGTTCAGTTGAAACTGCATGTGGGGCGCTGGGCCTGGGCAACAGTGAGCAGGTGATAAATACTAGCTATGGTTTAAAAGAACTAATATTCCTGTTTTAGAGAAGAGAGAAATGAAGCTTAAAGGGGTTAAAGTGATAGGCCCAGGATCCCATGCTCTGTACTGTTTGATTCCAAAGTCCCTTAATCTTGATACCATTGATACCAGGGGTTCTTTTTTTTTTTTTTAACTTTTAATTTTATATTGGAGTATAGTTGATTAACAACGTTGTGATAGTTTCAGGTATACGGCAAAGTGATTCAGTGATACATATATATGTATCTATTCTTTTTCAAATTATTTTCCCATTTAGGTTGTTACATAATATTGAGCAGAGTTCCCTGTGCTATACAGTAGGTCCTTGTTGGTTATCCATATTAAATACAGCAATGTGTACATGTCAATCCCAAACTCCTGACACCAGTTGTTCTTAAATTTGTTTGTTAAAAATACTGTTTCTTGGCCTTCCTGTTGGAGGTTTAGATTTTGTCAGTTTGATGGGGGCAGGGTGGTCATGATGACAAGAAGAGGTATAACTGGTGTTTAAGAGCCAGGGCTTTGGTCTGAGAACCAACTCTGCTCCTTACTAGCCTTGTGACCTTGCTTAATCTCACCAAGACAGTTTCTTGGTCTGTAAAATAGGGTAGTAATTGTTACCCATTATGCTAATATCCCCTAAAGGCAGTTTAATAAAATGGTTGAGAGCATGAACTCCAGAGTCAAACTGCCCAAATTCAAATCTGGCTCCACCACTTACCAGCTCTATGACCTTGTGCTTTTCTGTGCCTCAGTTTCTTCATCTATAAGATGACAGTGATACTAGTATCTCCCTCAAAGGGCTGTTAGATTTTAAAGTGTTCATACTCGTAAAGTTTAGAACAAGGCCTGGTGAGCAGTAAGGGCTCAATCAGTGTCAGCTGCTGCTATCATTAATATTATTATTACCGTCATCACCATCCTGGCAAGAGGACAAGAGGCTTTAACTAAGGCAGTGGTAGTAGGACTAGATAAGAAGGAACATGGGCACAGAATTCAAAATATGAGCTCTGAGGAGAAGCAAGAATAAGAAAAGGAGAATGTGTTGACCTTCATCCCCAAACTTGTGGTGAGGGCAGTGGGTGGACTTGGGGCAGTCCTGGTCGTGCCACTGGCTTGCAGGGTGACCCTGAGCAAGGCCTCCCCTCTCGTGACCTCTGTCTCATCATCTGTAAAGTGAGGGGCTGGAGTCAGCCTAGCTCGTAGATCTCCAATTTTAACACACTGAGAGTCTAGGAAATTTCACAGTTTAAAACATTTTAATGTTTTTTTAAAAATGCTCTTGTGTGCTGGTGGGTTAGGGCATCCTCCTGTGTACACAAGTTGTAATATTTTAGGCTTTCTGAAGGCCACGTTGATTTTCAACACCACACGGGCACAGATCTATGAAACCTGGGCAGGGGAGGCTGTTTTGTGACTGAAAGTGAAGCCCAAAGACTACTGGTTGACACATCCTCCAGACCCCGTCTTGGTGACCCAGACCAGAAAACTCATCTGACAACCCCTGCCTCCTTCAAGAAATGTCAGTGACCGCTGGGAAGTTTGTAAGAAGTTTGGCCCTATCCCCATCTCCTGCCACCTACACAGGGACAAAGTACCCAGGATTGAGGAAGCCCAGTCAATGGAACTGGCCACCCAGGGTTAGTTGCCTGCTCAGCTCACTCCTGCAGAGCTGAATAAGGATGTAAAGAACCCCAACCCACTCTAGTAGAGACAAATCCAGAAGCCTGCCTCCAGACTCCTAGTCATTCCTTCAAAGTAAGAACACAGAGATGTCCAGAGCAGCCGAGGTATTTGGCAGTAAACTCTGCCTTTGCTCCTGAGTGGGCTAATTTAGTATTAGTTTTCCAGCCGATGTTGAAATGGTAAAGTCGCTGACCCCTGCTACAGTTAGTGATGCAAATGGGAGACCAGGCCCTTCCCATGACTCATGGAACACGCTCCACAGAGAAGGAAAATTCTCTTTCCATAGTGGGAGAGGTACTCTGCCTAAAAGAATTATATTAAAAACCAAAACCCCCCCAAAATCTACAGAGCCAAAGCTACTGCCAGTTCTTTGTGCTGCTAAACACAGACCCTGAGGAGACTGACAAATATTTATCAGGGTCTCTTTATGCATTTTGACCTGTGAAGGACTCAGAGCTTGATGTAGAATTGGGTTGGAGAGCTGGAAGGTGCTGGAATTTTGGGTTGAAGTAGGCAGCTAAAAACAAAAGAGTTGTGGAGTAGATGTGGAGGATCCAAGATGCTGGTGGCAAGCTGGCCAAAGAAGGGAAGTTTCTAAGTATGTTGGGGAATTTAGAAAATCACACACATACTCAGAAAAGACCTTAGAAGATCCTAAGCCTCCACTTCTGGCTAATCTCTAGACTTGGTACGAGCAAGAAGCGAAGGCTAAGGCTAAACAGCTTGCCCCAGTACAGAGCTAATCTGTGAAGACTAGGAGAGGTGGTTTGTTTGTTTGTTTGTTTGTCTTTAGCTCCTAACATTCAAGGAAATCTCTGTCAAAACACTAGCTAACCATAAGCTAAAGGAATGTAGACTTCAACAACAAAACATGGCAAGGAATATAATCTTTGAAAAAATAATTTGGAAAAGTCACTAAACCATAGGTGACTGAAGCTTCAAAGAGACAATCAAAAATGGCAAATCCTGGGGAAGAGGAGATTTAATTTCCAAAGTTTCCACATTGTAATATTCAAATGTTCAGTTTTCAACAAAAGTCACAAGACATACAAAGAAGCAGTAAATCCAGGCATTGGACAAAAAGACATAGACTTTATATCAATTATCTTTAATATGATCAGAGAGCTAAAGGAAACCATGGTCAAAGAACTAAAAGAAAGTAGGAAAATAAAGAACAAAATGAGAATACCAATAAAGAGATACAAATTATGAAAAGGAACCAAATAGAAATTCTGGAGCTGAAAGGTACGATACTTAAATGAGAAATTCACTAGAGGGGTTCAACAGATCTGAACAGGCAGAAGAATCAATGAACCTGAAGATAAGATTATTAAAATTATAAAAGTCTGAAAACAGAAATAAAAAGTATAAAGGAAAGTGAACAAAGCCTAATGGACCCATGGGACACCATCAAATGTACCAACACACACATTTTGGGAGTCCTAGTAGGATGTGAGAAAAAGAAAGAAATAGAAAGAATATTTGAAGAAATAATGGCTGAATACTCGCCAAATTTTATTAAAGACATGGATCTTCATATCCAAGAAGTTCAATGACCTCCAGGTATGATAAACTCAAAGAGATCCATACTAAGTGCTATAGATTGAATGTTTGTGTCCCCACCTTCTCCAAATTCATGTTGAAATCCTAACCCCCAATGTGATGGTATTAGGAGGTGGGGCCTATGGTAGGTGATTAGGTCATAAGAGCTTTTCCCTCATGAATGGGATTAATGCCCTTATAAAAGAGAACTCTGAGAACTCCCTTGCCTCTTCTGCCATGTGAGGACACAGTGAGAAGATGGCTGTCTATGAACCAGAAGCAGACTCTCACCAGAGAGTGAATCTGCCAGCACCGTGATCTTGGACTTCCCAGCCTCCAGAACTGTGAGAAATAAATTTCTGTTGTTTTTAAGCCAAGTAATCTATGGCATTCTGCTATAGCAGCCCAACAGATTAAGACACTAAGACATAATCAAACTGTTGAAAGACAAAGAGAGAATCTTAAAAGCAGCAAGAGAGAAGTGACTTATTATGTACAACGGATCCTGAATAAGATTAGCAGCCTATTTCTTGTAAGAAGCCATGGAGCCAAAGGCAGTGGGATGACATAATTAATTGCTGAAAGAAAAAGAGCCGTCAATCGAGAATTCTACATGTGGCAAAATTATCCTTCAAAAATGAGGGAGAAATTAAGGCATTCACAGATAAAAGCTGAGGGAGTTCCTTATCAGTAGATGTGACCAACAAGAAATGCAAGGGAGTCTTTCAAGTTGAAATAAAAGGACAGTTGGTAGTAACACAAAGCTGTATGAAGAAATATAGGTCTCCAGTATAAGTAACTACATGGGTAAACATGAAAGCCAGCATGACTGTAGTTTTAGTTTCTAACTCCACATTTTATTTCCTACATGATTAAAAGAAAATGCATTTTAAAAACTATAAATCTATTATTGAGCACACAGTGTATAAAGATGTGATTTGTAACAACATTAACATAAAGGGGTGAAGACAGAGCTCTATAAAAGCAGAGTTTTTGTATGCTGTTGAAGTTGGTATCAATTCAAACTAGATCATTATAAATTTAATATGTTATATGTAATCCCTTTTATAACTACTAAGAAAATATCTAAAAATTATACACAAAGGGAAATTAGAAGTGAATCAAAATAAGTTCCCTACAAAAATCAACTAAACACAAAAGAAAAGAGTAGTAGAGGGAATGAGAGACAAAAAGATATTAGACATACAGAAAATAGCAAAATAGCAGAAGTAAGTCCTTCCTTATCAGTAATTGCTTTAAATGTAAGTGGATTATATTCTCCAACCAAAAGGCAGAGATTGGTAGAATGAGTGAAAACAAACAAACAGGATCCAATTATATGCTGTCAAAAAAGATTCACTTTAGATCTAAAGGCATACATATGTTGAAAGTAAAAAAATATAAAAAGATATTCCATGCAAAGAGTAACCAAAAGAGATGTGGGCGGCTATCTGCTATAAGATAAAATAGACTTTAATTGAAAAACTGTTACAAGAGAAAAAGCAGAACATATATTCACAAAAGGGTCAATTCGTCAAGAAGATATAACAATTATAAATATACACATACCAAATACCAGAGCTCCCAAATATATGGTGAAAACGTTGAAGGAATAGAAGGAATAATAATAGAGACTTCAATATCCCACTTTCAATAATGTATTCAGCATCTAAATAGAAGATTAATACGGAAATAGAACAGAAAGAAAATTGAACAACACTATAATCAAACTAGACCTAACAGACATATATAGGATATTCCACCCAACAACAGCAAAATACCTGTTCTTCTCAAGTGCACATAGAACACTCACCAAACTAGACAATATATCAGTCCACAAAAAAAAAGTCTCAGTAAATTTTAAAAGATCGAAATCATTCAAAATATTATCTCCAAACACAATAGAAAAGAACAAGAAATCAATAACAGAAGTAAAACTGGAAAATTCACCAATATGGGGAAATTATACTATGCACTTTCAAACAACCAATGGATCAAAGAAGAAATTACAAGGGAAATTAAATACTTAGAGACAAATGAAAATGAACATACAATATACCAAAATGTCTTGGATACCATGAAAGCAGTGCTGAGAGGGAAATTTATAGCAGTAAATGCCTACATTAAAAAGAAGAGGACTTCCCTGGTGGCGCAGTGGTTGAGGGTCCACCTGCCAGTGCAGGGAACATGGGTTTGAGCCCTGGTCCGGACGGATCCCACATGCTGTGGAGCAACTGACCCATGCACCATGGCTACTGAGTCTGCGCTCTAAATCCTGTGAGCCACAACTACTGAGTCCGTGTGCCACAACTACTGAAGCCCGCACACCTAGAGCCCATGCTCCGCAACAAAAAGAAGCTACCGCAATGAGAAGCCTGCACACTGCAACAAAGAGTAGCTCCTGCTCGCCACAACTAGACAAAGCCCGTGTGCAGCAACAAAGACCCAACGCGGCCAAAAATAAAAATTAATTAATTAATTAATTAATTAAAAAAAAAAAAAAGAAGAAACATCTTAAATAAATAATTTAGGGACTTCCCTGGTGCCCGTGCTTCCAATGCAGGGGACGTGGGTTCCACCCCTGGTTGGGGAACTAGGATCCTACATGCCACGTGATGCAGCCAAAAAATAAAAAATAATAATAATTATTTAACAATACACCTTAGCCCTTTCCTCAGCTGCCACTAAGGTGCTTGGTCCTTCCAAGGAAGCTAAGGCTGCATTGCGGTGAGGCCCTCACTTCATCCGGCGACTAGCACTGCACCTGGCAGCCCCTTCCTAGCACTGGCCCGCACCATGGCCTCCGTCTCGGAGCTCGCCTGCATCTACTCAGCCCTCATCCTGCACGACTATGAGGTGACGGTCACAGAGGATAAGATCAATGCCCTCATTAAAGCAGCTGGTGTAAATGTTGAACCTTTCTGGCCAGGCTTGTTTGCAAAGGCTTTGGTCAATGTCAACATCGGGAGCCTCATCTGCAATATGGGGGTGGGTGGACCTGCCCCAGCAGCTGGTGCTGCACTAGCAGGAGGTCCTGCCCCCTCCACCACTGCTGCCCCAGCTGAGGAGAAGTAAGTGGAAGAAAAGAAAGAATAATCTGAAGAGTCTGATGATGACACGGGCTTTGGTCTTTTTGACTAAACCTCTTTAGTAACATGTTCAATAAAAAGCTGAGCTCTTAAAAAAAAAAATTACACCTTAAAGAACTAGAAAAAGGAGAACACAGTCAACATAAAGCTAAAAGGAGGAAGGAAATAATAAATATTAGAGTGAAGATAACAGACTTAGAGAATAGGAAAATAGAATCGATGAAAATAAAGTTAGTCCTTTGAAAAAATCAACAAAATTGACAAACCTTTAGCTAGAATGACACAGAAAGAGAATGAGAAGATTCAAATAACTAAAATCAGAAATGAAAATGAGGACATTACTACCTACTTTACAGAAATAAAAATAATTATAAGAGAATACTATGAACCATTGTATGCCAACAAATTAGACCTAGATGAAATGGACAAGTTCCTAGAAACACAGGTACCAAAAACAGACTCAAGAAGAAATAGAAAATCTTGACAGACCTATAACCAATACAGATTTAATCAGTAATCAAAAACCTCCCAGGAAAGAAAAGTTCAGGACCAGATGGCTTCACGAGTGAATCTACCAAAGATTTAAAGAAAAATTAATGACAATCCTTCACAACTCTTCCAAAAAAAAGGAGGGAATACCTCCTAATTCATTCTATGAGGTCAGATAAACACATTACAAGAAAAGAAATCATGGCTCAATATCCTTTATGAATGTAGGTGCAAAAATCCTTAACAAAATACTAGCAAACAGAACCCAGCAGCATATTAAAAAGATTAGACACCATGTCCAAGCTGGATATATCCCAAGAATGCAAGTGTGGATCAACATAAAAAAATCAATCAGTGTGATACACCACATTAATAAAATAAATGAAAAAACCATATTATCATCTCAACTGATACAGAAAAAGCATTTGACAAAATTCAAACACCCTTTCATGATAAAAACACTCAAAAACTAGAATTGATTGGAACTTTCTCAACATGATCAGGGGCATTTATAAAAACCCCACAACTAGCATCATACTCAATGGTGAAACACCGAAAGCTTTCCCCCTAAGATCAGGGAGTAGATAAAGATGATCACTTCATCATCATCATCATCACCATTGCTATTCAACATTTACTGGAAGTTCTAGTCAGAGTAATTAAGCAAGAAAAGGAAACTAAATGCACCCAGAAGGAAAAAAAGTCAACCTATCTGTATTTGCAGACGACATGATCCTATATATAGAAATCTCAAATAATCCACAAAAGAGCTACTATAACTAACAAATAAATTCAGAAAAGTTGCACAGTAGAAGATCAACACCAACAAAATCAGTCGTGTTTCTATACATCAGCAATGAACAAGTTGAAAACAAATCCATTTACAATAGCATTCAAAAGAATGAAGTACCTGGGAACAAATTTATCCAAAGAGGTGAAAGGCTTTTACACTAGAAAATACAAAACATTGTTAAAAGGCATTAAAGAAGACCTAAATAAAAAAAATCATCCTTTGTTGATGGAATATTGCTATTTTAAGACAGAAATACTACCCAAAGATATCTACAGATTCAATGCAATCCCTTTTAAAATTCAAACAGCCTTTTTTCTTCAGGAATGGAAAAGCCAGTTCTCAAATTCATATGGAATTACAAGGTGCCCTGAATAGCAAAAACAATCTTAAAAAAGAAAAACAAAGTTGGGGGACTCACATTTCCCATTTCAAAACTCACTACAAATCTACAGTAACCAAAATAGTGTCATAATAGCATAGGAATAAACATATAGATCAATGGAATAGAATTGAGAGCCCAGAAATAAACTCATTTATCTATTGCCAGTTGATTTTCAACATTGGTGCAAGACCATTCATTGGGGAAAAATAGTCTCTTCAACAAATGGTGCTGGGACAACTGGATATCCACGTGCAAAAGAATAAAGTTCAACTCCTACCCCCCACCACATACAAAAATTAACTCAAAATGGATCAGTGACCTAAATATAAGAGCTCATACTACAAAACTCTTAATAAAATTTACACTATCATATGCACCTTGGAAAGCAAGGACTAAAGAAAGAATTTTCAAATGAACAAACAAAAAGAGCTAACACTGGGACTTCCCTGGTGGTCCAGTGGTTAAGACTCCAAGCTCCAAGCTTCCACTGCAGGGGGCACAGGTTCGATCCCTGGTCAGGGAACTAAGATCCCACATGCCATGTGGTGTGGCAAAAAAAGAAAAAAAAAAGAAAAAAAAAATATATATATTTAACCAAAATATGAACACATAAAACAGTATCTTAAAATGCCTTAATCCAATGTAAACATTTTCTCAAAATAGAGTTTCAAGCACTTTGCCAGAATATAAAGGAGATATTTTGAATGTTTTCAAATCACGCTATATGGCACTGGCCCTTTATAACCATAGAAAACCTCTTTAAAGCTGCAAGTAACACAAAGCTATCATTTATTAAGCACTTAGTATGTACTAGTCCCTTCACATATGCTATTCCTTTTAAACCTTCTAACTCACTCAATATCAACAGGTATTCTACATCACTAAAAAAAAAATAGAAGCTACACTAAAAAAAAATAGAAGCTACAATCTGGAATTCCCTCAGTTTTTTCTACCGAACCTATAAGCCCACCTTTATCTCAACCCATTCTTTCTCCTTCCCTCCTATTTCAATAAAGGAGATGTTAAATCTTTTCATCTAAAGTAAAAATCCTCTACCAATGCTCTGGATCTCATTTGCTCCATTAACTATCTTCAACCTCTCCTTTTCTACTGGCTCCTTCTCATCAGCTCCTAAACATGATTTAGTCTCACCTATCTGAAAATAACAAACAAACTAATAGTTTCCCTGGGTTTTACTTTCCCCTCCAGATATCATCTTTTCCTCTCATTCTAGTCAGTTAAATACTTCATGAATTGTCTACATTTTCTATTTCCATTTTCTTATCTCAACTTACTCTTCCAATATGCCTTCCTTATCAACACTTCTACCACAACCATTTTTGCACTAATTGAGTAGGTGATTTTCAGTCTTTATCTGGCTCAATTTCTCAGTTACAACAGTGTTAACTCCTCCTTCTTTCTTTAAATATTTTTCCTTTGGCTTCTATTTAACTATACTTTTCCTAGTATACCTTCTACTTCTCTATTCTTACCCCCAGTTGCTTTAGGAGCTCCTTTTCCTTATTTGTCTCTTTAAATTAGAGTTCCTTAAACCTTAGTTCTAGGCCTTCTTCTCTCCCCTATATACTATATAGAGAATCCCCCCACTTCAATGGCTTAAATTTTCATTTATATGCAGATAGCTCCCAAATACTTATTTACAGCTATTTCTTAAGCTCTAGACCAATATATCTAACTGGGACATGTCTCATAGGCATCTTAAATTTAATATATTCAAAAATAACATTTCCAAAATCATCTCACCCATAAACATGCTTCTTCTTAAATATACTGTAATATGTTAATACTTACTGAACATATAATTATGGGCCAGGCATTGTGCTAAGTGCTAGGATTACAGCAGTGAACAAAACTCTCATGGCCCCTGCTCTCCTAGACTTAGTCTGGTGAGGGGAGACAAACATTAAACAAATAATTATACAAATAACTATAAAATTATAATTATGATAAATGCCATTAAAAAAACAAAGTACACTAACATGTACCCAATGGCTCAAGTCAGAAACATAGAAATCATTCCTGACTCCTTTCTTTGTCTTGTACATCAATCACCAAATTCTATTGATTCCTAATTCCTAAATATCTCTCAAATTCAACTACTTATTTCCTCTGTTACCATCCAAATCCAGAACATCATCATCTTTCACCAGATTCCTAGAAGTCTCCTAACTGGCCTCTACTTCCAGTCTTGTTCCTTCCTATCCTTTATCTACACTGCAGCCAAATAGAATGATTTGTTAAAAATGCTTAAAATCTTTTAAAATATTCTTATTGTCTTTAGGATAAAGTACAAACTCTTAAACACAACTAAAATCCCTGGACATCATATATAAAACAGACATAAGTAGACTCTAAAAGGTGGACCATAAAAAAGGTATACTGGCTGAAGACCTCTGAACCCAAGAAATGACATGGTAGTGCATTCTCCAGATTTCTTTCTTTGCCTCATATATCCCAGACTTGGAGCTAAAGAAGCTGACAACCCAGAAACAGGAGAAGGCACATACATAAAAGTCCCATAAAAGCCACTCTCTTTAGCCAAAGGATCTGGAAGGGGCAGGCTAGCAATGCAGAAAACTTTCAGCCAGTAACCACTCTATTCCAGCCAAATAGTACAGAAAAACTGTGACCTCCAATCCAACCATCTCCACCAGCAAAAGCCAAGTAGGGATGCTGCCCTCACCAGCATGGTGTCAGAGAAGGCTGAGTAAGAAGCCAGAACTTTCATCCCTGTTGGGTGTACTGAATCCCCCACTACATGTTAGTGGAGACCATGTGGAGAGCCTGGACTTCCATCTCCATTCAGCAATAATAAGTCATCCTTCTTGCTCACCACTACAGTGGTGTAAGAGGAGGCCTAGTGGAGAGTCAGAACTTTCACCACTAACCCAGCAGGAATGATAATCAACTGATGTCAACACCAAGATAAAAGAGATGTTAGAATTATATTATAAAGATGTTAAAGCAGTCATCATAAAAATACTTCAATGAACATTATAAACATGATTGATATAAATGAAAAAGTATAAAATCTCCCCAAAGAAATAGAGTGTCTTAGCAAAGAATTAGAAGATATAAAGGAGTACCAAATGAAAATTTTAGAACTGGAAAATAACTGAAACAAAAAGCTCTGCGAATGGTCTCAACAGAAGAATGTGGGGTGGGGGGTGGGGAACAGAGGAAAGAAAAAGTAAACTTGAAGGCAGAGTAATAGAAATTATCCAAATCTGAATGAGATAGTAAACTGAAAAAATAAATGAAGAGAGCCCCAGGACCCATGGTACTATAATAGAAGATCTAGCATGCCTGTCATTGGAGACCTAGAAAGAGAGAAGAAGGTAGAGTTGAAAAAGTACTCAAAGAAATAATGAATGAAAAGTTCTCAAATTTGGCAAAACCCATAAACCTATAGATTCAAGAATCTGAACAAATTCCAAATAGGATAAATCCAAAATAATCCACACAAAGACATATTATAGGCAAACCTCTCAAAATTAAAGTCAAAGAAAAACCCTTGAAAGCAGTGAGAAAGAAGTGACATCTTACCCTAAGAAAAGACAAAACAAATGACAGTGGATTTCTCATCAAAAACCAAGGAGGCAGGAAAAAAGCAGTACATTTTTAAAGTGATGAGAGAAAAAAAACTATCAATCCAGAAGCCTATATCCAGCAAAAATATCCTTCAGAAATGAAGGGGAGGCTTCCCTGGTGGCGCAGTGGTTAGGAATCCGCCTGCCAATGTAGGGGACAGAGGTTTGATCCCAGGCCCAGGAAGATCCCATATGCTGTGGAGCCCACAACTACTGAGCCCGTGTGCCTATAGCCTGTGCTCCACAACAGGGGAAGCCATGACAATGAGAAGCCCACACACTGCAGGGAAGAGTAGCCCCCACTCACTGCAATGAGAGAGAGCCTGCGCACAGCAACGAAGACCCAACACAGCCAAACATAAAAACAAATAAATAAATAAAAATAATAAATAAATTTTAAAAAAAAGAAAGGAAGGAGAAATGAAGATATTTTCAGACAATGGAAAACTAAGGGTACACTAGAGAATTCTACCAAATGTTGAAAGAATTAACACCAATTTATGTAATCTTTTCCAGAAAATAGGAGAGAAACACTCCCAACTCATTTGATGAAGCTAATATTACCCTGATACCAAAACTTGCAGACAAGGACAGTACACACACACACACACACACACACACACACACACACACACAAAGAAGAAAACTACAGGCCAATAGTTTTCATTAATATAGATGCAGAAATCCTTAATGGGGGGCTTCCCTGGTGGCGCAGTGGTTGAGAATCTGCCTGCTAATGCAGGCGACACGGGTTCGAGCCCTGGTCTGGGAAGATCCCACATGCCGCGGAGCAACTAGGCCCGTGAGCCACAACTACTGAGCCTGCGCGTCTGGAGCCTGTGCTCCGCAACAAGAGAGGCCGCGATGGTGAGAGGCCCGCGCACCGCGATGAAGAGTGGCCCCCGTTTGCCGTAACTAGAGGAAGCCCTAGCACAGAAACGAAGACCCAACATAGCAATCAATCAATCAATAAAAATCTTAAAAAAAAAAAAAAAGAAATCCTTAATGAATATTATTAGCATATAGAATTAAGCAATATGTTAAAAAAAAATTAGGGGGCTTCCCTGGTGGTGCAGTGGTTAAGAATCCGCCTGCCAATGCAGGGGACACAGGTTCAAGCCCTGGTCCAGGAAGATACCACATGCCGCAGAGCAACTAAGCCCGTGCGCCACAACTACTGAGCCTGTGCTCTAGAGCCCGCGGGTCACGACTACTGAGCTCACGTGCCACAACTACTGAAGCCCAGGCTCCTAGAGCCCATGCTCTGCAACAAGATAAGCCTCCACAATGAGAAGCCCGCGCACTGCAACGAAAAAGCAGCCCCCGCTCGCCACAACTAGAGAAAGCCTGTGCGCAGAAACGAAGACCCAACGCGGCCAAAAATAAATAAATAAATAAATAAATAAATTTATTATTTTTTTTAAATTAGGGACTTCCCTGGTGGTCCAGTGGTTAAGATTCCACACTTCCACTGCAGGAGGTGCAGGTTCAATCCCTGGTCGGGGGACCTAAGATCCCACATGCCCTGCAGCACAGCCAAAAAAAAAAAATTAAACACCTTGGCTATTTTAGTTTCCTAGGGCTGCCGTATTAAAGTATCACAAATTGGATGGTTTTAAACAACAGAAATTTATTCTCTCATGGTTTTGGAGGTTACAATTCCAAAATCAAGGTGTTAGCAGGGCTATTCTCCCTCTGACACTCTGGGTAGACTCTTTCCTTTCTTCTTCCTTGCCTCCAGTGGTGCCTGTTGATCCTTGGCATTCTAATCTCTGCCTCTGTCATCACATGGTGTTCTCTCTGTGTCTCTGTTTTCACATGGCATTCTTATCTTTTTGTAACAGGACACCAGTCATACTGAATGGGGGACCTTGCATTTGGCAGTTGTTCCTTAGATATAACACCAAAGCACAAGTAGCAAAAGGAAATATAAATTTGACTATATCAAAATTTAAAACTTTTGTGCTGCAAACAATACCATTTAAAAAGTGAAAATACAACTGATAAAATGGAAGAAAATATTTTCAAATTATGTATCTAATAAGGAACTAGTATCCAAAATATATAAAGAATTCTTACAACTCAATAATAAAAAGGCAAATAACCTAATTTTAAAATTGTAAAGGATCTGAACAGACTTTCCTTCAAAGATGATATACAAATGGCAAATAGGCACATGAAAAGGTG
This sequence comes from Balaenoptera borealis, assembly GCF_965194805.1. Lineage (NCBI taxonomy): Eukaryota > Metazoa > Chordata > Mammalia > Artiodactyla > Balaenopteridae > Balaenoptera > Balaenoptera borealis. The sequence continues at coordinate 116,838,472 of NC_138866.1, read as the reverse complement.
CTTGACATCATTAGACATTAGAGAAATTCAAGTCAAAACCACAATGATATACCCATTTCACTCTCACAAGGATGGCTATAATAAAAAAAGCAGACTTTGACAACTGTTAGGAAAGACATGGAAAAATTGAAACCTCATAAATTGCTAGTGGGAAAGTAAAATGGTTCACTCCTTTGGAGAACAGTTTGGAAGTCCCTCAAAAAGTTTTACATAAAGTTACTATATGACCCAGCAATTCTGCTCCTAGGTATACACCCAAGAGAATTTAAAACATATGTCCACATGTACATATATAACAGCATTATTTCTAATAGCCAAAAAGTGAAAACAACCCAAATGCCCATCAACTGATGAATGTATAAACAAAATGTGGTATATCCACATAATGGAATATTATTCAGCCATAAGCAGTAATAACGTACTGGTACATGCTTCGATATGGATGAACTTTGAAAACATTATGTTAAATGAAAGAATACATATTGTATGATTATATCAAGTATCCAGAATAGAAAAATCCATAGAGACATGACACAGATTAGTGCTTGCTAGAGGTTAGGGGAGAGACATAGGGTTTCCTTCTGGGGTAATGAAATTCCAGAACTAGATAGCGTGATGGTTGTAAGACTTTATGAATATACTAAAACCACTGATTTGTACACTTTAAAATAAACATTAAATAATAGTGATAACACAAAATGCCTGCAAGCTTTCAGAGAAACTCATATATTTCTGGTGGCTATATACAGCCACTCTGGAAAACAGTGGGGAGTTTCTGATAAAACTGAATACAACACAGCAGTTTCATTCCTGGGCATTTATGCCAGAGAAATGAAAACTTATGTTCAAACAAAAACCTACTAATGAATGTTTATAGGAGCTTTGTTTGTAATAGCCAAAAACTGGAGAGGTGCTTGACCTATTTAAGAACAAGAGGTTCTTAAACAGGTGAATGGTTAAACAAACTGTGGAGTGCTACTCAGCAATAAAAAGGAATTAATGATACATGCAACAACCTTGATAAGTCTCTGGAGAATTAAGTTGAGTGAAAAAAGTCAATCCCAAAAGATTATGTACTGTTTGATTCTATTTATATAACATTCTTAAAACGACAAAATTATCAAAATGGAGAACAGAATAGTGGTTATCAGTGGTTAGGGAAAGGTGAAGGCAGGATGAAAGTGGGTGTGGCTATAAAGTGACTGTATGGGCAATATGAGGGATCATTGTGTTGATGGAAATATTCTGTATCTTGTATCAATATTTGTATCTTAGTTGTGATATTGTACTATAGTTTTTAAAGATATTACCATAAGTGATATGAGTAAGGAATACATTAACTAGATTTCTTTGTATTATTTCTTACAACTGCGTATTTATTTATATTTATCAAAAAATAAGAAGTTTAATTAAAAAATAATAGGTCACAACAATGAGACTACTACACACACCTATTAGAATGGTAAAAATCTAGAACACTGACAACACCAAATGTTGGTGAGGATGTGGAGAAACAGAAACTCTCATTCACTGCTGGTGGGAATGCAAAATGGTACAGCCACTTTGGAAGACAGTTTGTTAGTTTCCATAGAACTAAACATACTCTTACCATATGATCCAGCAGTTGTGCTCCCTGGTATTTACCCAAAGGAACTGAAAACTTGTGTCCACACAAACACCTGCACGTGGATGTTTACATAAACTTCATTCTTAATTGCCAAAACTTGGAGGCAACCAAAATGTTCAACAGGCAAATGAATAAACTGGGATACATTCAGACAATGGAATATTATACAGAGCTAAATGTAAATGAGCTATCAAGCCATGAAAAGACATGGAAGAACCTTAAATGCATATTACTAAGTGACAGAAGCCAATCTGAAAAGCCTACAAGCTATATGATTCCAACTATATGACATCCTGGAAAAGGCAAAACTACAGAGAAGGTAAAAAAGATCAATGGTTGCCAGGGATTAGGGGGAGGGATGAATAGGCAGAACACAGAGGATATTTAGGGCACTGAAACTACTCTTTATGATACTATACACTTACCCAAACACAGAGAATGCACAATACCAAGAGTGAACTCAAATGTCAACTATGGATTTTGGGTTATAATGATGTGTCAAAGTAGGCTCATCAATTCTAATAAATGTCCCACTCTGGTGGGGGACGTTGATATGGAGGAGGCTACGCATGTATGGGGATAGGTGATATAAGGGAAATCTCTATCTTCTGTTTAATTTTGCCTAAAACTGCTCTGAAAAATAGTCTGATTTTCAAAAGGTAAAACCATTAAAACACTATAATAGAACAGGGGAATTTTGTAAAATCTCAGAGTGGGAAAGGCAAGACACAAAACATAAGGACACCCAAAGAAAAAATGTGTAAATTTGACTTATAAATGTTTTAAATTTCTACATGGAAAAACCAAAATACAAATAATAAACTAGACAAAATATCCATAAAACTATGACACAAAATTCCGATTTCCTTATTATATAAACAGGTTGTATGCATCACTAAGAAAGAGCAAACCAGTAGAGAAATAGAAATGAATAGATCATTTCTACAGATAAAAATATAAATATGAAAAGATGTCCAACTCATAATTAAGAAATATACACTAAAACAACTAGCTAGCATTTTTCATCAATCAGATTGGCCAAATGTAAAAGTTTGGTAAAGTATCTCACTTTCAAAGTGTGAAAAAACTGGCACAACTGAAAACGTATGTCCACACAAAAACATGCACACAGGGGGCTTCCCTGGTGGCGCAGTGGTTGAGAATCTGCCTGCCAACGCAGGGGGACACGGGTTCGAGCCCTGGTCTGGGAAGATCCCACATGCCGCGGAGCAACTAGGCCCGTGAGCCACAATTACTGAGCCTGCGCGTCTGGAGCCTGTGCTCCGCAACAAGAGAGGCCGCGATAGTGAGAGGCCCGCACACCGCGATGAAGAGTGTTCCCCACTTGCCGCAACTAGAGAAAGCCCTTGCACAGAAACGAAGACCCAACACAGCCATAAATGAATAAATAAATAAATAAATCATTTTTAAAAAAACATGCACACAGATGTTTATAGCAGCTTTATTCATAACTGTCAAATCTTGGAAGCAACCACGATGTCCTTCAATAGGTGAATGGATAAACTATTGGTACATCCGTACAATGGAATGCTATCTAGTACTAAAAGACATGAGTTGTCAAGCAACAAAAAGACACGGAGGGATCTTAAATGCATATTGCTAAGTGAAAGAAGCCAATCTGAAATGGTTATATACCATATGATTCTAACTATCTGACATTCTGGAAAAGGCAAAAGTATAGAGACAGTAAAAATATCCGTGTTGCCGTGGGCTGGAGGGGTGGGAGAGAGAGAGATGAATAAGTGGAGCACAGGGCATTTTAAGGACAGTGAAACCATTGTGTATGATATTATAATGGTGAATACATGTCATTTTACATTTGTCAAAACTGACAGAATGTACAACACAAAGAGTAAAACTTAATGTAAACTATGGACTTCAGTAATGATAATGTATCAACATTGGTTCACCAATTGTAACAAATGTACCACACTAACACAAGATATAAATAATAGGGGAAACTATGGGGGAAGAGAGGGAGGTATGTGGGAACTCTGTACTTTTTAATTTTTCTGCAAGCCTACAACTGCTCTAACAGAATAAAGATCTAATTTTTAAAAACTGGGCACCATTGGAGGATTCTATGAACAAATTGTTTTGAAAACTGTTAAACACAGAGAAAGATTCAAGCATTTGATACCTTTCCAATACACACTGGACCACTGGGCACTCAAACAATATATGGGAGGAACTTTCTCTTTATAGACATATTCCAGCTAATAAAGGAAGGAATGATATCCCCTTCTTGTAACACTTGATCAATTTATCTACGTAATAATCATCAAAGACTGCTAAAAATACAAAAGAAACATACTAGATTGAAGAATACATCAATATCTTAACAAAAAACAAAAACAAACAAAAAAACCAACATGAGTCTGATAAAGCCTCTCTAGAGTCAACTACCAACTTACCGAAAACATACTAAATGGCACTACGGGGATATAATCAGCAAAATCTGCGCTGTGTAAAACCATAGGTCCAGTGACCAATTTCTTTGACAAATAAATTTCAAGGTGAAAAAAAGAGGTGTAGTTTAAAAGAGACTTAACAAGTCAAATCAACCAATCTCAACGTGTAAACTTTATTTGGATTTAGTTTGTTTCATTCAAACAAACTAAATTTTTTAAATTATTAGACAATCAGAAATGTGAACATTGACTAGATTTGATGATTTAAAGAATTATTAAATTTTTATGTGTGATATTGTGGTAGTGGTTTTTTCAAAAAGCTTATAGAGCTTCACACTGTTATACTTACAGATGAAATGAAAAAGTATCTGGCATTTAATCCAACATAAAATAGAAAAGAGGGAAAGCGGTTTAGGTGAAATAAGACTGGTCATTAGTAGATAATTGTTGAAACTGGATGATGGGTACATGGGTTTATTAATCTGTTTATTTTGCACATGTTTGAAATTTTCCATAGTAAAATTATTTTTTAAAAATAAGCAACAGTAGTAAACAGTAAAAGTGTTATTATGAAACAAAACCTTTGTAGTCCTTTTTGTACTATAGCTAATTGTGTGTGAATTATTTTTGATCCCTGCTACTCCCTCAGTCACCATATCCATTCAATCACCAAATCTTGTTTATTCTACCTCTTAACTGCCACTTCTTTCCATCTTAGTCCAAGCTAAAGTTGGCCTGCACACAGTACACTTCAACTTTTGCCTACTTTCAAAACCGTAGCCAGAGTGGGTTTTTTTTTTTTAACACAAATTTGATCATACCTAGCCCTTTGCTTAAAATCTACTAATGGCTTCTCATTGATCATGAGATAAAGGCTAAAATCTTTAATATGCAATTTGAGGCCTTGCAAGATCTATTCCAACCCTGTGTACCTTACCAGCTCCACCTTAAGATGCTCTCCATTGCCCTTCTATACTCCAGCTACTTGAACTTGCCATACTCATTCTCAACTCAGAGCATTCACACGTGCTGTTCTCTCTTTCTGGAATGCTCCCTTCTCCCTTACACACACCCTCATCCTTCAGATCTCACTTTAAATGCTACTTTCTCAGGATAGCTTTCCCATTATTCTTGGTCTTGGTGAGGTCAAATTTCTCATACTTTTATAACAACTGAAATTTAAAAATTGTTGAAGTTATGTCTGTCTTTGCTGCTATAATACGATTTCAAAGAGAGAAGGAACTAAGTATCCCCAAATCCAGCATTTTGTCCTGCACATAGTAAAAGGTCAATAAATATTTATTAAACTATAAATGACTGACTTGATAAATGAATAAATAAATGAATTTAAATATAATACCGGTCAAATCATGAAACAGAATTACCTGTACCATAATTATAATATTACAGTTAACCTAAATGGTGTTAGTCATACTCCCAAATAAAAGATTTGCAAAGCCTCAGTGTATATGTATATAAACAAACAGAAAGAGAAAATAAGTGAGAATGATTTCATTACAAATCCCGTTTACAGTCCCTCACTGATACTCCAAAAGTATTTAACAACAAAGGAACAAGGATGTATCTTAATGTATCATCCACCTTTCAAAGGAGGCACATATATATTCAAATAAAAGTAGTTCTGATACATACTCCAACTATGCTATTCAGATAGAAAACTCAGATCCTCTGAAAGAGTAATAAAGACCACATATCCTAAAATTTTACATTTATATGCAATTATTTAAAACCAGCTACATATACAGACTGCATAAGTCTCTTAAGTCTTATAAAATGGATGAATTTACTAACCTATTCAAGTAAAATCAAAGCTTAAACATTTTACGGATTAGATCTTTATTATAACTTTTAAAATTAATGAGAAAAAACTACAAACTCCTGAACCAAAATTTTATTTTAAATTGTTAGGTTTTAGTGTATATGAAAACTTTTCATAATACATGACATATAAAGATGTTAGCACATTGAACTACAATAGAAAATATTTTTATACAACTTTTGTATCACTAATATGCTTATTTCCCCTGTGAATGAATGCACAGTTAGCTTAGATCAACTTTGTCATGAATATCAAGTAGTTTTAAAAGTTTTATGTTATTGTTTAATAACTTTCTAATGAGGTTTTGAGTTTCTCCTTGACTTACACATAATATTTTTTTTAATATATTGAATACTGCAGTAGCTTTTCCTCTCATCTCTGGTGGAACATATTTAATATCTAAATATTCAGGTAATTTAGATCTAGAATTATACAGCATGTTAATAACAGTTTCAATGTCATCAACTCCATCACTGCTTTGTCCTAGTGGTAACATCTGGGATTTATACATTTTTTCTAATTTATGTTCTGCTGCTGCTGCTAGAGCAAGGCTTCGTTTTAGGTGTTCTTTAGAGGCTCGAATGTCTGCTCTATATTCTGGCTTGAAGCTCTCAGGAAGAGGTACCTGTTGCACCTGTGAACCAATAGCTGCAATTTTTTTCAAAATGTCTTCATTATACAAATGGTGTGGTTCAGGATTTTCCATTTCATAGTCGCCTGAGAGCTGAGGAACATCTTCTTCTGTGGCAGTATCCAAGTCAGTGTTCCTACTTAAAGAGGTGACACCTTGACTTGTAAATGATTCAGTAACACTTGGCAATTGCTTTGGTGCCTCAGTTTGACGTACAGTTGGCTCTGGCTCTGGCTCTTCTTTCTCAATATAAGGTTCTTTTGCATGTAAAACAACAGAAATGTTATTTGGTTTAATTGACCAGAAAGCTGTACTTTTAGTATGTTTTTTCTTCTCTATTTCCAGTGTTAAGCCCCTAGTAGGGAAAGCTGTAGTTTCTTCACTGACAGGATTGATTAAAACATCATTCTCAGCTGGAGCTTCATCACGTGTAAACTTTACCTCCTTAAATTTTGATACCCTCGATCCTACAGAATCAGCATTATTTGGAGACTTTGACTTTTTCTGACGACCTGGCTCCTTAGTGGGAACATTTAGTACTAGGTTCTGCAAAACTTGTACGTAATGATTCAAGTTTTGTTCTTCGTCAGGCGTCACAGTTATTCCTTAAGGCAAAAAACCAAACAATAAGTAACATTTATTATTATGTATGTCATATTGACAGAATCTACTCACCTAAATTTACTTCATATGCCATCACTTAAAAGTTGAGATAAAGAACCAAGAAATAAAGCACCTTTGACACAGTCAACTCTCATTTACAGGAACAAAATTATTTTTTCAGATTCTTATTAAAACAGATGAGCAAAATTAGTGCAAAAGTTACATATTAACACAATTCTCTATATCTCTTTGCTTTTACTCTCCCATATAGCTTATGATTCAGTAGGCAACTTATTAAAACAAAATTCTTGGTTATGTTCTCTAACACAGTGGTGTGCTGTAGTAGGCTTACAGTGGCTCACCAGAGCCAATTATTAAATTTTTAGGAATTTTGTGAGCCAGATGGTAAACACAGACATTGTTAAAAATTAAATTATCTGAATTTACAATTAAGTAAATGTATTCAAAACAAGGTAATATTCAAAACTTATCACTTTTATTTTATTTCATTTTACTATTATTTATGCTCTTGAGGTTATTTACATCTAGTATGTTATAAATGCTATATAATGGTATGCCACTGTTTATCTCTTTCCCCTCCCTGATGAGTGATGTCAAGTAGGTAGTTTGAAATCAACCATGGTGAGAGTATCTGCCTCACGTAAATGGGCAAACGATGTAAGTCAGGGTGTACCCACCTCTCGGAAAAGCCAGTTGTTAAACATTTACCGGTATACCACTGCCTTCAACCCAGCAAAAATCTAACTACAGCCTGTGGGTCACATCCACTCAAATATTTTCATAAATAAAGTTTTTTTGGAACTCAGTCAGTCTTGCCCCTTTGTTTATGTATTGTGTATGGCTGCTTTTGGCTGCAGCAGTAGAGTTGAATAGTTGGAACAGAGACGATATGGCCTACAAAGCTGAAAATACTACCTGGCCCTTTACAGAAAAAGTTTACTGATTCCTGGTTTAAATCATCAACATTTTACTCTTACAACAAAATGGCAGTTCTATTTATACTGGTATTTTGCAGTATCTGAGTGGTGAAGCCTCTCATTTCCAATGTGGAAAATGGAAAAGATTATTGAATAATATATTCTGAAATTCTGCTCAACTCCCCAACTCCAGAGTTAGAAGTTTTTAAGTGCTAGGATTTTGTGTTACAAGTAATTTTGAATTGACTTCGCCACTATCATGGATACAAACTGATTTAATTCAAGGAAGTAAGTCACTTTTTCCCAAACACTAATGAATAACTTCTATCTGAACCCTCCCTCTGCAGGCAAAATGAAATAACAAACTTTCTGCTCAGGAGGCACTTTTATTCAGCTCTTTGGCAAGCACAAAATAGTCCAAAAACGATTTACCTCCTCTCTTCCTTAACTCATCTGTTACAACTTAGAAAGACCAGATGGAACTTTAATCAAAATTGAAATTATATTTCTAAATTTTAAAAATCTTAACCAGAACAGTTTAGTGAGTCAAAGTGATAGTGGAAAGACACTAGACTTGTCTACTAGAGATCTAGATTCTAAAAGGAGACTCTGCGTATTATGTCATGTTCAGAAAAGTCTTGCATACCCCGAGGTCCATTTGATGATGATGGGTGAAAAAAGAAAGATATAGAACATAAGGTAGATTTATATATTATCCTTATAATTTTTATGAATCAGTGACATAGCATCATACATTTGTCTGTGAATTGAGAACTTTTTTAATGGATTAGAAGCATGACATACCAAATTCATGTGGGCATTTGCCCCAGAGGAGAGGGAATGGGACTGAAGTTGGTTATTAAAGGGGTCATTAGACTTATCTATAATGTTTTACTCTCTAAGCACACACACACAATCACTTAACATAGTAAACCATTAAAAGTCACATTTTAAAAAGGAAAATAACTTATTTATGTATTCTTATATTTATAAAATGCATTGTCCTGAATCTAGAGTTTTCCTGAAGGAAAATATTAAGTAAAATGAATTTGTAGCCTAGTGCAGTCAAAAAAAACCTTTCATTCTGGTCCTGGTTCTACCAGTTTCTAGCATCATGACCTTAGGTAACTACCTAATTTCTCTGAACATGTACTTAACTATGAAATTAAGATACTATATCTGCCCTTTTATCTCACAGAACTAAATAAATTAGTTATTTGAAAACACTTGAAAAGCTACAGAGCACTATATAAGATAATATTATTCTCTTTGAAGGCAAAACTGGTTACATTTCTCATTTTAAAATATAAATTTAAATCCCTAAAAAGAAATAGGTTTTGGATTCTATTTAGTAAAAAGACACTAGAAGCTCTCCTGCTAAAGATAAGGAACAAGATCAGAATACTAATATCTCCATTACTATTTAACATCATGTTGGAGGTATCAGTCAATGTAATTAGATAAGATAACTGGAAGCATGAGAATTGGGAAGAAAAAGATAAAACTATCTTTATATGCAGATGATATAATTATACATCGAGACAACACAAAAGAATCCATTGAAAAGCTACTACATGGAGTAAGAGAATTTAGTAAAGTAGCACGTTATAAAATCAACACACAAAAATCAATATACAAATATAAACCAGTTAGAAGATAAAATGAGAAAGAAGATGCTATTATGATAACAAAAAGTGAAAGAAAATATCAAATCATAAATTTAAAAAGACATGTCCAAAATTTATATAAGGAATTATACTAGGCTGAATATAGACATCCAGAGATCAGGTCCTAATCCCTGGAACCTGTAAATGTTACCTTACAAATAAATGAGTCACAGGTATGAAATATACAGTATGGGGAATATAGTTATAATATATAGTTATAATTATGTAATATCTTTGTATGGTGACTAGACTCATGGTGGTGATCATTTTGAAATGTACAGAAATATCCAATCACTGTACTATGTAACAGGAACTAACATAGTGCTGTAGGTCAATTATACTTCAAAAACAAACAAACAAACAAACTCACAGAAAAAAGAGATTAGATCTATGGTTACCAGAGGTGGGGGTGGGCGGGAGGGGGAATTGGATGAAGGCAGTCAAAAGGTACAAATTTCCAGTTATAAGATAAGGACTAGGGATGTAATGTACAATACGCTAAATATAACGCTGACGTACATTATATATGAAAGTTGTTAAGAGAGTAAATCCTAAGAGTTCTCTTCACAAGGAAAAATTTTTTTTCTCTATTTCTTTAATTTGGTATCTATATGAGATGACAGATGTTCACTAAACTTACTGTGGTAATCATTTCATGATGTATGTAAGTCAAATCACTATTCTGTATACCTTAAACTTATACAGTGCTGTATGTCAATTATAACTCAATAAAACTGGTGGTGGGGGGAACAGAGAGGTAGATAAACAAAAATTTTTTAAAAGAAAAGAAAAAAGGGTCCGTGCAGATGTGATTAAGTTAGGGATCTTGACAAAGGAGATTAACCTGGATTAGCTGGGAGGGATCTAAATCCAGTGTTTTTATAAGAGAGAGACAGAGCGATATTTGAAACACACACAGAAGAGGAGAAAGTAACACAGAAGAGGAGGCAGAGATTAGAGTGAAGCGGCCATAAGGTAAAGAATGAGAGACAAGGAAAATAGTTTCTCCTAGAGCTTGCAGAGGGACCACAACTCTGCCCTACACCTTAATATTGGCTCAGTAAAGCTGATTTTAGATTTCTAGCCTCTAGAACTGTGAGAGAATAAATTTCTGTTGTTTTGAGACACCAAGTTTGTGGTAATTTGTTATAGCAGTCACAGAAAACTGATACAGGAATATAGTAAAATCTTCTGAAAGACATAATGAAAACTTCAACAAATAGACATACCATGTTCTAAGACCAGAAGATTCAAAATAAAGATGCTCAGATGTCAGATTCTCTGTTAATTTTACACTTAATATGCTCCTAGTAAAATATCATTAATATGTTAATAATATTAATGAAGTTATAAAAATAGATTATAAAGTTCATTTGAACAGAGTAAGAATAGCCAGAAAGACAAGAGGCTAGCCCTATTATATATTAAAATATATTACAAAGCCTCTATTATAAAAATAGTATAGCATTGTACATGAATAGACAGATGAATGGAACAGAAAATACAGAAATAGATGCAACTGCATATTCAAATACAGCTAAAGGTGAGGGAAGGTTTCAATTTATGAATTATTCCAGCTAATAAATGAAGAAGCCAGTTATAATTAGAATATAATTATTTTGCAATGTATCAATGATTATTTACATCACAAAAGACACAATCAGACATATGCTTCCTGATAAAAGAACACAGTACCACCTATGAAGTGGTCTTGCAAAAAAGGTCAAACCTGAAACTAACAAGTTTCTCTAGATCTAACTAACAATGTATGGAAAGTACAAGAGACAACAAAAGAAAATATAAAGTACACCATGGGCATATACTCAGCAAAATCTAGACAACGGGAAACTATAGGACATATGATCCAATTTCCTCAACAACTGCAAGGGGAAAAATAGAGATGAAGGAGGAACTACAGATTAAAAGAGAATTAACAGACATATCAATGAATTACATGCATGAATCTTATTTGAATCTGAATTCAATTAAACTGGAAAAGAGAGAATCAGGAAAGTTTGAACACTGACCAGATATTTGATAATATTAAGAAATTATTATCTTTTTAGGTGTGAAATTCACATTTTGTAGTTTTTTAAGGTACTTATATTTTAGTGCTTTATATTGAAATATTTACTGATAAAATTATGTGATGTCTGGAATTTGCTTCTAAATAATCCAAGTCTTAGGAGTTGGGGAGAGGGACCAAGCCTTGGGGAGAGGGATCAAGGAGGTATGGTGGAAAGGAATGTGGGTGGAAATATCAATGAAACAAGATTAATTATAGGTTAATAATAGTTGAAACTGGTTATAGATATATGAAGATTATACCATTCTTTCTACTTGTGTATATATTTAAACTTCTCCATGATAAAATGTTTTTAAAAACCTGTTTTGGAAAAATTTCAATTCTGGGCAACTATTCACAAGCAAATCTAAAGTCTGCAACCAACAGTGGTTTAAATGCTTCTTAAAAGACATTGCTATTAGATTACAGTCTGTTAAACATTCAATTTTTAATTAACTTGTCTCTTCTCAAAGTAGTAAATAGGATACCCAGGTTACTATTAGGCAAATTAGACTGTCAAAGGACAGAAATAGGTGATACTTATTGCTAGTTGATTCCTAAAAGAACTGAAGTACTCATAATCCCTTTATACTGAAACTCAGGCAACACTAAAAATCCTGTTCATGGCTGCCTAAAAACAGAGCACCTTACCTTCTACCTTGCTTTTCCTCCCCTCTTCATGTACTCTTTGTCTATACACTGTTCTATTGTTAAATCCATCCTCTCCGCACACACTTCCCACCTCCTGCTTTTTTCCTCCAAAAACATCTACATATTTCATATTGACTGGTCTTGCCAGTCAATTTGATCATTATAAAATTGTTCACAAAGCATCTGAAAAAGAATAGATATATGTATATGTATAACTGAATCACTTTGCTGTATACCTGAAACTAACACAACATTGTAAATCAACTATACTCCAATATAAAATAAAAAATTTTTTTAAATGTTCACAAAGCAAGGTAGTAAAAGATAATCAAGGCTCAAATATCCCTACAAATGGCCCTGGCCGCTGTGAAAATCTGCTATTCCCCATTCTTCAGGAGGTGCTAGAAAGATGAACAAAATTCAAATTCTTACAAAGACCAGACTACCCTGCTAGAAGTTTGGTTATTATACTTTGGATATTTGCTGTCTACACTGGTGTACTTTATAATATTCCCTCTATGTTCACCAGTTAGTGATCCAACCAAACACTGCAATGTCTTAGAATGTGGCTAAAGTAAGAATCTCTTCCACCCTGAGAAGCCATAATGCTGCCTGGAAAGTGCCTCAACTAAGCAGGATGGCTACCTGCTAATGCAGGCTTGAGGTTTAACAGGAATCACAGATATGGAGATTATATCAATAGCTGAGCTTGGGACTGTCTGCACTTTTCTTCTTGAAATAGTACAGGGAGAATTAGTCACATGACAGAAATAACAGAAAAGTAAACAAAATAGTAAAACTGTAGGAACAAAAGTAGCATGAAATCTGAAGGGGAAATTGGAAAACAGTGATTGAAAAGACCATAACAGCTCTGACTGACTGAGCGATTACTATGTGCCAGGCACTATACTAAAGGCTTTGGATGTGTAACGTTTTTTTAAATTAATTAATTAATTAATTAATTAATTAATTAATTTATTTATTTATTTATTTATGGCTGTGTTGGCTCTTTGCTGCTGCGAGCGGTCTTTCTCTAGTTGCAGCGAGCGGGGGTTACTCTTCGTTGCAGTGCACGGGCTTCTCATTGCAGTGGCTTCTCTTGTTGTGGAACACGGGCTCTAGGCGTGCGGGCTTCAGTAGTTGTGGCTCACGGGCTTCAGTAGTTGTGGCTCGCGGGCTCTAGAGTGCAGGCTCAGTAGTTGTGGCACACGGGCTTAGGTGTTCCGCAGCATGTGGGATCTTCCCAGACCAGGGCTCGAACCCGTGTCCCCTGCATTGGCAGGCGGATTCTTAACCACTGCGCCACCAGAGAAGTCCAGTGAAGTGTTTTTATAAAGAGGAAAAGGAGGACACCTAGAAAGGATAAGTAATTTGCCTGATATTATATTTAATTTATAAGTGGTAATAAGGGATTCAAACACAGGCTGCCTTACTTCAAGCAGGCACACATAACAACTACACAATGTTGTCATAAAAAGATGACACTAGGATGCTGGCAAAATAGTAGAAGTATGATAATAAAATTGTTCTGAAGGAATACAGCTCTATTTTTAAATACACGTGAATACTAAAATATCATAAATAAATAGGTAAAATATACAAAATTTTGCTCTACTGTCAACTGGACCAAAATATATCCCTTTCATGTATTAAGATGTATTGGCAATATTAAAAATAACTGATCCAAATTTAACATGTTTTCTTTCTTTCTCTCTTTCCTTCTCTCTCTCTCTCTCTGCTTCCCACACCACGCTGTGGGATCTTACTTCCCTGACCAGGGATCAAACCTGCGCCCCCTGCAGTGAAAGCACAGTCTTAACCAGTGGACCACCAGAGAAGTCCCTAACGTTTTCTTAACACAAAGTATGGGTAGGAACTGACAGTCAATGACTTACAAAGGAATATATTCACTTCACACAGAGGTAAAAAAGCAAATTAATTAATTTTGAGCTTATTCTGAGGAAAATAATAAAATCATGATTTAAAATGAGTAATGAAATATAAAACTTCAATCAACAAACAATACATTCAAAATACACACTTCCTCCTCATAGAATAGTCAATTAAAGGAGGAAGAAGAGGGTTAAGGAATAACATAAAAGTCAATTAGCATGAAAACTTGCTAAAATTCACTATCCATAAACAAACGTCAAGTTAAAAACAATTTTTCTTTTACCAATTAGGCAAAAAAAATTTTTAAACAATAAAACCTAGGATTGTCATGTGCGTATGTTACTTCTTTAGTAAAAGATGTAACTTCCTTACTTTCTGATCCCCAGATCTTTCATTAGTCTCTCTCTAGCATGCTGGTCTTTTCTTTATAAAACTTGGGATAATTTTGACTATGTATATATTTAATGTTTGCTAACTGCTACATATTATAAGCTCTTTGAGAGCTGTGACCATGTCTGCTTTGTTTTCTGTTTCCCCTGTTCTAACCAGTGCCTAGCACCATAGTAGACAGTCAAAAGGCATCTGTTAATTGAATGATTAAATGAATGGACCAAATGCTGGCAAGTATGTAAATTAATTGTACTTCCCATAATTTACCTTAAGGAAATAATCACACGCAAAAAAATTTCTAAAGAAGAATGCTGTAGAGGAAAACTAAACTCCATGTTATGTTTAAGATAAATCTGCTGGTCTAAAGACTGTTTTTTATTGTTTCTTTGTTTTGGTTTGGTTTAAGTTTGCTTTTTGTTTGTTTGCTTTTGGCTAATAGTCCAAAAATAATTAGGGAGAAAATCTGCACAAGTAAAAACAGTTCTTATTTTAGGCAAAGCAGACAGTTTTTTTTTATAATAAAAGATACTGGGCTTCCCTGGTGGCGCAGTGGTTGAGAATCTGCCTGCTAATGCAGGGGACACGGGTTCGAGCCCTGGTCTGGGAAGATCCCACATGCCACGGAGCAGCTGGGCCCGTGAGCCACAACTACTGAGCCTGCGCGTCTGGAGCCTGTGCCCCGCAACGGGAGGGGCCGCAATAGTGAAAGGCCCGCGCACCGCGATGAAGAGCGGTCCCCGCACCGCGATGAGGAGTGGCCCCCGCTTGCCGCAACTAGAGAAAGCCCTCGCACGAACCGAAGACCCAACACAGTCAAAAATAAATAAATAAATAAATAAATAAATAAATAAATAAATAAATAAATAAATAAATAAATAAAATCTTTGAGAAAGAAATGTGTTGCAATTAGCATCTTGGGCTAATAAACATACAAATAAATCATTACCTAAACAATACCTAAACAAAAAAAAAAAGATACTGCTTTAGCCATATTTTTCTAAATTTCTAAATCTGAAGTTTATCTAAAACAACATCATAAACATTGTCGTTAAACAGCTCCAATTTTCAGGAAGCCCCCGAACTTCTAACTGGTTCTTACTAAAGGGCATAATATAAGTTGAGATCACATAAATTTAACTAAATTTGTTTATGTTCTATTAATTTTCTTTTATTGGATTTTATCAATCTCTAAAATAACATCACATTAACATAACTTTAAGAAAATTATAATCTTAGGCAATGTTAAAATATCTTCATGGTTTCTCTATTACATATTTTAAAGTATACAATTGAACGGTTTTTAGTATAGCCACAGTTGTGGAACAATTACCACAATCTAAATTTAAAACATCACCCCAAAAAGAAGCCCACCCCTATCCCTCAGCCCTAGGCAACCACTAATCTACTTTCTGTCTCTCTATGAAATGCCTATTCAAGACATTTCATATAAATGAAATCATACAATATGTGTTCTTTTGTGACTAGCTTTTTTCACTTAGCATAATATTTTCAAGGTCATCCATGTTGTAGCATATATCAGTATGTCATTCATTTTTATGGCCAAATAATAGACCATTGTACGGATGTAACGCATTTTGTTTATTCATTCATCAGTTGATGGACATTTGGGTCATTTCTACTTTTTAGTGATTATAAGTGATGCTGCTATGAACATTCATGTACAAGTTTTTGTGTGGATGTATTAATACATTTTCATTTCTCTTGAGTACATGCCTAGGAGTGGAACTGACACTATGTTTAATCCTTTCAAGAACTACCAAAGCAGTTGCATTCTCGCCAGCAGTATATGAGGGTTCTAATTTCTCCATATGATTCCAATACTTGTTATTGTCTGTCCTTTTGATATGGCCATCTCTGTGGGTGTGAAGTCCTATCTCATTGTGGTTTTGACTCGCATTTCTCTAACAGCTAATGATATTAAGCATCTTTCCATGAGCCTGTTGACCATTTGTATATCTGTTTTAGAGAAATGTCTATTCTGATAGTTTCCCCAGCTTTTAATTGAGTTGCTTTATTATTATTGAGTCGTAAGAATTCTTTATATATTCTGGAGACCAGTCCCTTATCATTTATATGATCTGAAAATATTTTCTCCTACTCTGTGAGTTCTCTTTTATTTATTTATTTATTTATTTACTTATGGCTGCGTTGGGTCTTCGTTTCTGTGCGAGGGCTTTCTCTACTTGCAGCGAGCGGGGGCCACTCTTCATTGTAGTGCGCGGGCCTCTCACTATCGCGGCCTCTCTTGTTGCGGAGCACAGGCTCCAGACGCGCAGGCTCAGTAGTTGTGGGGCACGGGCTTAGTTGCTCCGCGGCATGTGGGATCTTCCCAGACCAGGGCTCGAACCTGTGTCCCCTGAATTGGCAGGCAGATTCTCAACCACTGCGCCACCACGGAAGCCCCTGTAAGTTGTCTTTTTACTTTCTTAAAGTTATCATTTGTAGCACAGAAGTTTTAAATTTTGATATAGTTCAATTTATCTTTTTTTTTTTTTCTTTTGTTGCTTATGCTTCTGGTGTCATATCTAAGAAACCACTGCCAAATCCAAGGACACAAAGATCTACACCTACATTTTCATCTAAGAGTTTTATAGTTTTAGCTCTTACATTAGATCTATGATCCAGCTTGAGTTAATTTTTGTATGTGGTTTGAGGTAAGGGTCTAACTTCATTTTCTTTTCCTCGTGTCCGAGCACCATTTGCTGAAAAGACTATTCTTTTCCCCACTGAATTGTCTTGGCATCCTTGTTGAAAATCAATTGACCATAAGTGTAAGAGTTCCTTTCTGGACTCTCAATTCAATCCCATTAATATATATGTCTATTCTTTTTTTTTTTTTTTTATGTGTGGCACATTTTTATATTTTCTATTCTCTTCTTTCTTTTTAAATTTAATTTTTATTTTATATTGGAGTATACTTGATTTACAATACTGTGTTAGTTTCCGGTATACAGCAAAGTGATTCAGTTATATGTATATATACACCTCTATTCTTTTTCAGATTCTTTTCCCATATAAGTCATTACAGAATATTGAGTAGAGTTCCCTGTGCTATACAGTAGGTCCTTGTCGATTATCTATTTTATATATAGTAGTGTGTATATGTTAATCCCAAATTCCTATATGTATATGTCTAATCTTATGCCAGTACTACACGGTCTTGATTATTGCAGCTGTAATACTAAATTTCGAAATCTCCTTGAACTTTGTTCTTTTTCAGGATTGTTATGGGTATCTGGGTCTCTTGCAACTCCATAGCAATTTTAGTATCAGTTTGTTAATTTCTACAAAAAAAGCAGGCTAGGATTTTGATAGGGACTGTGTTGAATGTGTAGATCAATTTGAGGAGTATTGCCATGCTATATACATTTTATAACATCTTTCAAGTTATGTATATTTACATAACTACAATCATACTATACATACTACTATACTTGATCAGTGTTTAAAAAAATTTTTTATTAAGATATGCCTCATACATTTTTAAGTCATTAAATTTTCTTGGCCTTGAAGCCACAAATCCAAGAATCTGGAACATTATTTTTCATCTGAAGAGTAAGCAACACAAATAAATTATTTTTCATTTTACCTCCTAAGACTAAATGTTGCAAATGAAATTTACAAAGTAAGATTATTTTGGACCAGGAAAGCAGAAGACCTGGTGTGTAAGTCCTTGGCTTCTAACATTGTCTTTGGGAATGTTTTTATCTACTCCATTCTTTTCAAGAACCACATAGGGCAAGAAGAGAATTTAAGGTAGCAACCAGCAACAACTGGTAAACCTACCAATAAGCAAATAAATTTAAGGAAAAAGTATAATTCTATATATATATTAAGCACATATAAAAGGTTAAATTCACTTGGCTTTGGAGCATCAAGTTCTCTTTATCCTGTGTGGTATAGCCATCAGGATCAGTTGGGAGGGCTCCTTAGTGTGAATGGACCATCTTGACACATTTCATTGACTTCTGAAACAATATGGTAGCTTATCTTCTAATATGTGAATCCTGTTGGCAGGGGAGCCTCTGGGATAGCAGCAAAAGAATCATGAGCCTGTCTATAAATACTCTACAGGAAGAAAGTATGGTCTTTTTGTAAGCATTGATTTGTATTCGTTTTTGTGTATGGAAACACTTTTGCTTACCTTAGGAACATAAATAAAATTAAATGTAAATAATATCTTTAAATATTAGAATAAAATTCACCTGAGTATTCATTATTTGAAAAATAGTTCTTATATTTTTGAGTTTCATTATGACTCATAGGCTTTTTACAGTCTTAACTTATAATATTATCTTTTCTTTTTTTATGTTCAAATGGTCACAATTTAGTCAGTTGGAGCCACTGTAAGCTGCCTCTTGTGTCCTTTTGAGGGAGCCTCTGAATTTTCAAAACATCCTTGCTTGCTATCTGGCAGTTACTGCTGCCTGCCTCCCTCCCATCTCCTACCCCACTTCTACCCTTACCCCTCCAATCTGTACTTTATCTGCCTAAGTATAATCTGCCTAAGAAAATCAGGTATGCTTTCAAGAAGTTCTGGTTTCTTTTAGTGGAACACAATATTAGAGACAAAAGTCTGTGGGCTAGAGGTGCATTTCAAGATTGGCTTTATGGACTGACATTGTTCTTAGGCCATTTTAGTCAACAGAACTAGAAAATATATATGTAAAGACATTAATTTTTACTGTTCTTTTCCAACTGAATTTTAACATTAAGGCATACTTACTTTAATTTTAAACCCCTTATCTAAATTATAACTGCATTCCTTTTTGTAACATGATAAACCATACAACTATTACTTTAGCTGAAAATCTTGATTAAAACTGGTATAATTATTGGTTCTGTCAATAACAACTTATTAATGTTAAAACTTAGCATAAAAGTATTTACACAATAACAAGGTTAAATATTACAATTGCTTTTGTATAATTTGACTACATTCTACTCCAATTAATGAACAGTCAAATTATCTTGTTTGGGGTTACTTGTAATTTTTTAAATTGTTTTGTTGTTAAATATACAGTTATCTGATGTATTCTCTATTCTAATTCTTTCATTTTAATTTGAGATTGTTGATGTTTTAACTGACAATTCTTTCTTGGTAGCAGCATTACAATACTAGAGTTTAAGGGAAGGCTGTTTTTTATTAGTATACTTTATCAGATGGATGAAAAATATAAGCAGTTTGATCTGTCACTGTCAAGAATTTTATTTGATTAACCTAATGACTCATGTGGTTATGTGCATAACCTTTCTATACAAGGTTATGCATGTACTACAAACCTTTCTTTTTTATACAAGTTCTTTCTGGTAAACCCAGTTTTGTATGTGCAAGAAATTTAGAAAATTCCAGTCATTTAAATTTCTATGCAAGATTTTATATATTTGCATACATTAAAATATAATGCTTGTAAACTAGTTGGTAATATTTTGTTTCTTGGTTTAGGCACTGGTTACACAGGAGCATTAACTATAAAAATTCATTAAGCCATACATTGTGATTGTGCACTTTACTCTACATATATTATATATTTAAAATCTCATTTTTGTAACTGTTTTGCATTATAGTTACTAGACATTAACACCGATTTTAAAAAATCATTTTTAAAGAACCAGAATTTATAAAATTTAATTTTATCAAAGATGTTATTTTCATTTTAGTTAGGAGAGCTAACTGAAGACATATATAAACCAAGAGTTGTATTTACCAGTTTCATTATGCCATAACTTTTATTACTTTAAAGAGGAAGTTAATATAAAATTTCTTAAATTTAAGATTATGAATCTGAAAATAGAACTCATAAGATTTTTCTTCTTCTACCAAAGAGTTAGGAGTGGTTTGGTTCCCCATCACAGCTAAGAAACTATGGTTTATGTGACCAAAGATATTGTAAATTTTTTTTAATTAAAAAATATGATTTTTAGGTTTAGTTACTCATTTTAAGCTATAAATAATGGCTTTAACATATGTAAATTAACTGGCTTATTTTATTTGCTCAAGAAACTGCATAAAAAACCACTCCAAGAAAACTTAGTGCTCTGTTATCTGTGCAAATATACTGTACACTAATCAAGTTTTGAAAATGATATTGGGAAGTCCCAAGTTCTTAAAAATGCACCATTAAGCACCAATTAAAATATCTAATTGCATGAATATATCTAATTGAATAAAACTTCACTTGGTAATAGGTGTGAAAAAAAATTTCTTCTACAACATCTATTTAAAAGAATGGAAATATATAAATGTATTTTTTGTAAACATCCTGAAGGCTACACCTTTATCTGTTTCTGGAGAGATTTTCTAATCAGTAAAGCTAAAATGCACTAAGTGTTTTAACTAACAATTTTTTCCAGAAAAACCTTACTCTCAAAAAAGGGGTGGGGGGAGAGTTTTTATGCTCCTAAAAAGTGACAGCATGCCAAAAATTACAATAAAACGTAATGACAGCAATAAAATGCTAACATTAAAAAGCTTATTTAGAAACACACCTAGTTCCTTTGAGACTAAAATTTTAAAAAAGGAAAAAACATGTCACCCTAAATCTTGGCCAAAGAACCAATAGTTTCTAAGCCGAATAAAGAGGAAAACTAAACCACTCCCACTTCTTCTTTGGTTAAAAAAGGGCAGGGGGGGGTTGATTTCTTTTAAAAGATATATAACCTCAAATTTGGGAGCTTTAATATGAAAAATCTTTACTTCAAAGGGTAATAAAATATAGGGTTATAATAAAAGTAGGTAATTTTAATATATCTTTGGGAAGTTCCTTATTTAATGTAACAATTTAAAATTTCAGAAGAATATTGGTCAATTTTAGGTCTTTTTAAAACTTTTACTCTTAAAAAAGTATTTTTATGAGTTTTACTTGTATGGTGATTGTGTAGTTATCACAGAATACAAAACTGGAAAGCAAATAGGGCACATCCAAATCTATGCAGAATTTGGGTTTTTGCACTTGAGGTCCATATAGCTAAACTTTTCAAGAACTGTATTGAACAACACATAAATAAAATGTGAATATGGGATTTCACTTGAAATGTGTTATAAACCAAACACTTGGTATCTTAAAAACTGGTTATTATAAAACTTATACAATACTGTAAAGTCACAAGGACCAACAGAATTCTTCCATTAAAATGTTCTGTGTAGTCTTTACCTTTTATAGTTCTCTGATAATACTTAATATGAATTGTATTTTACTTTGACATTAACTTGGTTATAATTACTGACATTTTCAATTATGAACCTGCAAACTAAAACAATTTTAGATTAATAGCATAGGTATTTATCTAAAGATTTTTAAAAGAAAAAAACTTGAGGTTTGGCATCAAACTGATTTTAAAGTAAAAAGAATGTTGCTAGTAAAATAATGTACAATGGTTAATTGCCTATAATAATTAAAAATTAAAGGACAATTTTAGATAAACTCTCAAAATATTGAATTTATTTACAGTCTCTCTAAATTATTTAGAGTACTATGAATCACTACTCAGATAAAATTCTATCTAAATAACTTAAATAGATATCTGATAGTCAATTAGAACTTCTCTCTCCTTTCCAACAACTAGTACCTTATACACAAACTGGAAAATAATATAGACAAAAGCACTGTAAGCTTAATTCCAACATATTTTGACCAAAATAAAAACAGGTCATCACATAATTCCCATGCATGTCCTACTTAGGTACTCTTGTTTACTTGTAAAACACACTGCCTCTTCCATAAGCCCCAAATAAAATGTTTTAAAACAATATATCTGGACTTCCACTTCCAAAAAGATAGAAAACATGTATTTTTCCCCATATCCTTACTACTAAGCACAGTTAAAACCCCTGAACATTATATGCAAGACAAGCATGAGATAAGAAGACTTGGAAAGGTGGAGAGAGGAAGAGAGACCAACTAGGGACTTCAGGACCTGAGTAATGACACATTAGTGAATTCCCTGGGTTTTCTTTTTGCCACATATACCCTAGACTGGGGACTGGAGATGCTGGCAATCCAGAAGCACCAATGGACACAGACAAAAAAGGCTCCAAGAAAAGACTGCTCTCTGCATAGCCAAAGGACCAGGAAAAGAATAGCCGAGCAAGACAGAAAATTTTTTAAGAAGCCAAAACCACAGAAAACACTGCAATCCTACCCCTCCACCAGCAAAGGCTGAGTGGAGAACATAGACTTTCACCCTCATCAAGCTTCACTGAGCTGCCCCGACCCCTCTGCCCTTATCCCACAGAAATGCCACTGAAAGTGTGAATACCTCTTCTCTTCAAGTAGAGAAGACTAAGTAAGGAGCTAGGACTTTCTTCTCCACCCTGTGGTAACAACGCAACACTCCCCATCCACCACTGAAGTGGTGTCAGAGGTCTATTTAAATCTGTAGCAGAAGAGCTAAAGAGATGTAAGAGATGATACAGATGTTTGAATTATCTGACAGGGATTTAGAAGTAGCCATCATAAAAATGCTTCAACAAGCAATTATGGACATGTCTGAAACAAATGAAAAATAGAAAGTCTTAGCAAATAAATAGAAAATCTCAGCAAAGAAATAGAATATATAAGGATGAATTCAATTTTAGAACTGAATAACACAATAACTGCAATGAAAAACTCAATGGGTAGACTCAACAGCAGAAAAGAGGAAAGAAGCAGTGAAGTGGAAGACAGAACAATAGCAATTACCCAATCTGAATAACAGAGAAAAAATGAAAAAAAAAAAATTGAACAGAGCCTCAGGGTCTTGTGAGACTACAATGAAAAGATCTAACATTCATGTCATCTGAGCCTTGAAAGGAAAAAAGAAAAAGGATAAGTCTGAAAAAGCATTCAAAGACATAATAATGGCTGAAAATTTCCCAAATTTGGCAAAAGACATGAATTTACAGATTCAAGAAGCTGAGTGAATCTCAAACAGAATAAACCCAAAGAAATCCATGTCAATACATATCACGGTCAAACTTCTGAAAACTCTAAAGACAAAGAAAAAAATCTTGAAAGAAGCAAGTTAAATGACAATTTGAATTCTCATGAGAAATCATGAAGGTCAGAAGGAGATGGCATAATATTTCTCAAGTGTTAAAAGGAAAAGGACTGTCAACCTAGGAATTCTTTATCAAGGGAAAATATCCTTCAGGAATGAAAGGATAATCAAGACCTCTCAGATGAAGGAAAATTAAGATAAGTTGTGGCCAGAAGACCTACCCTAAAAGAATGACTAAATGAAGCTCATTAAACAGAAAGGAAATGATAAAAGAAGGAATCCTGAACGTTGAGAAGGAAGAAAGAATCACGGAAGGAGGAAAAATATGGGTAAATTCAGTGAGCTTTTCTTTTCCTCTTGAGTTTTCCAAATTAAGTTTGAAAGTTGAAGCAAAAACTATAATACTATCTGATATAGTTCTCAAGGTATGTAAAAGAAATATATATGACAATTATATTATGAATGGGAGAGGGTAAAAGAACATAAAGGCAGGTAAGGTTTCTACATTTCACTGAAACTGGTAAAATGCTGATACCAATAGATTGTGATGTTATGTATACATAATGTAATACCTAGGCAGTACAAAGAAACACACTCAAAAACACTACAAGTCAAGATGGAATTCTAAAAAAATCTATATCTCTCAATATAAGATGGCTGCTATCTGACCATGTGCTTAAAATGCAATTTATGTTTTAAAAAACTAAGGCCTTAAAGCCCAATAATATTGTTAATTTAAACAAAAAAATTGGTATAACATTAAATACCTGGTAAGTTAAAAGTAGTAGCAAAATGTTCCATATAACTGGGGGAAACCTAGTAGCTCAGTAAAGAAGGAAAGATCAATTTTTAAACTTTTCACATAATGACAAAAAAAATTAAAGTTCAATGGAATATGTCTGGTCATTGTGCTTTAAGAACTCATATGTTTTTACTTTGCCCTTGGCCTGTAATCTTGATAGAGCAACTGGTGATTGCACCCAAAATTTAACCAAAATCATGGATGCTAATCTTTTAAAAGATTCAAATATAACTAGGATTTTTATTACCACAAGAGTGAAAACCAGAATGGCTTTATCAATAAAGAACTCATGTATATAAAGCTTAGCATACATGCACACACTGAATCATTTATAGGTGGGCCAGACTCTGGCTGAATGTCTTAACTTTGGAGAACAAATTGCTTGTATTTTCCGTCCATGTCATGAAATGAGCTCACAAAGAATAGACTTCCCATACTCTACAGAAGTTAAGTGTTGCAAGTAAGAATTAATACCTGAAAGCTGTCATCATGTAAGAACTGCCAGCTAAAACACCAACACTTTCAAATTAAAATGAACTTGAATAACTGAGCTGAAGTACTTCCAACTCAAATCAAAGTTGTAATAACTATGCTTCATTAGTGGTGTGTACTCAAAAAATGATCACAAAAAGAAACATTGCATCTTGTTATTCTTCCAGCAGTTGTCCTATAATTTGTTAACGCAAATTTTAATTTTTGCTGGCAGGTAAAACAAACAAGTAATTATGTTTATATTAATTAAATGTCCTTGTTAAAGAAATGTAATGTTAGGGTTGGGGATAGGGGCAATAGGGAGAGAGGCTGGTAAAAGGGTACAAACTTTCAGTTATAAGAAAAATAAAGCCTGAGGATCTAATGTATAATATGGTGACAACAGTTGATGATACACACAAAAATGTAAAGATGGGGCTTCCCTGGTGGCGCAGTGGTTGGGAATCTGCCTGCCAATGCAGGGGACGCGGGTTTGAGCCCTGGTCTGGGAGGATCCCACATGCCGCGGAGCAGCTGGGCCCGTGAGCCACAATTACTGAGCCTGCGCGTCTGGAGCCTGTGCTCCGCAGCAAGAGAGGCTGCGATAGTGAGAGGCCCGCGCACCGCGATGTAGAGTGGCCCCCACTTGCCACAACTAGAGAAAGCCCTCGCACAGAAACGAAGACCCAACACAGCCATAAATAAATAAATAAATAAATAAATAAATAAATAAATAAATAAAGCATGACACAAATTAAGCAATGTGAATACCATCAAGCTTTAAAAAATAAAAAATAAAAAATAAATGTAAAGATGTGAGGTGATATGTGTTAATTAACTCAATGGTGGGAATTCTTTCACAACATACACATATGTCAAATTATCACATTGTACACTTTAAATATATTATAATTTTATTAGTCAATTATGCCTCAATGAAGCTGAAAAAAAAAGAAGATATATAACTTGATGGCTTTGCACTTCTTGGTATTTATGTTTTTGGGTAGTGTCTTTCTTCCCCCACTGAATACAGGCTCTCCCTATGTGATTGTCTTGGCCTGTTATAGGACATTAGCAAATCTGACACTGCATAGGCTTTATAAGAGCTTGCGTACAGGGGGCTTATAAAGCTCCCTCTTGGAAGCAAGCTGCCATGGTATAAAGACACTTGGGCTAGACTACTCAAAGATGAGAAGTCATGTAGAGAAAGACCCTGGAATATGAGCAGCCATGTTGGATGTTCTCATCCAAGTTGAGCTTTCTCAACTCTACCATATGAAGCAGAACTGCCCAGCTGAGTCCAGACAACCCACAGAATCGTGAGAAATAATAAAATTTGGGGATGGTCTTTTATGCTGCAACAGATAACCAAAACAGCTTCACTAAATTATATTTTGAAAAAGGAATACAAATTTAGTTTAGGTAAAGAGTTAAAAATCAGAAAGTTATCCAATGAGTAATGTTAAAATTTAATCAGAAGCAAAACAAATTCATGACCTTGAAATATCTCTCTTCTAGTTCTGTTGAGTAAAATAACCTAAATAATAATATCACCCAGCACTGATATGCATCCCAGGTACTTTGGTCTCTAATACCATGTTCTACTTTGTCTCCTCAAAAGGATGGCTAATCCCATTCAGAACACAGAATATACGAAGTGGTCTTGATACAACTGGTTAATGTCAGGAAACAAGAAGTCTTTAAAAATACATGAGATCCTGGGCTTCCCTGGTGGTGCAGTGGTTGAGAATCTGCTTGCCAATGCAGGGGACACGGGTTCGAGCCCTGGTCTGGGAAGATCCCACGTGCCGCGGAGCAGCTAGGCCCGTGAGCCACAACTACTTAGCCTGCGCGTCTGGAGCCTGTGCTCCGCAACAAGAGAGGCCGCGATAGTGAGAGGCCCGCACACCACGATGAAGAGTGGCCCCCGCTCGCCGCAACTAGAGAAAGCCCTCGCACAGAAACGAAGACCCAACACGGTCAAAAATAAATAAATAAATAAATAAATTTATTAAAAAAAAAAATACATGAGATTCTATCAAAAGAACACAGAAGACAGCTCAAAAGAACAGAAAAACAGAACTTTTTCCCCATAAAATATTAATAGACAGGCTAATGAAACTACTATACCTCCAAAGGCCACCCTCTGGACCTTCGCATTAGAAGACATGCTCCTCATTATCTAAAACATTAATGAAGTGTGTCATGACATTCCGTTCACAGGTTTGAAAGACTCTCCCAAGTGCCATGGCCTTGGTCCTTGAAACAGTGAAAAGTGAACTTGCAGCACCAGAACCAAGCGAACTTTACCTTTTTAATGTTCTTGAAATAAAAGGAATCTGCTTTTCCTTCCAATTTTTCCTTTTCAACTCCATCAATTGCCAATAGATTTGAATAATTATTGCCTTACTACTACTTCCCTTGCCTTCTGTGGTCCATTAGGACAAAAGCCGTCCTAAAGACAAAAAAGACTCACATATTGAGCCTTCTTTTAACACAAACCTAGAGAACCAAGTTAAGAGTTTTTGTTACCCTATTAAAACAATCCTCTATCATTACCTCTACTCTTGCTGATTTATCCAAAGAGATGACTAGGAAAAAACAAGTTATTCATGAGATACCAAAAAAAAGGCCCTAAAACTAATATTTCACATTCTTGCGTTTATAGCTTCAGGCCCATAAATATCTAGTGACTTAAAATTATAAAAGGCAAATTATATAATTTATTTTAATAGTAGTTAATAGTACTTAAATATATAACTATTATGTTAATATTACTTTAGAAGTTACACTTTTTTAAAAAAGCAAAAAGGGGCTTCCCTGGTGGCGCAGTGGTTGAGAATCTGCCTGCTAATGCAGGGGACACGGGTTCGAGCCCTGGTCTGGGAAGATCCCACATGCCACGGAGTGGCTGGGCCCGTGAGCCACAACTACTGAGCCTGCGCGTCTGGAGCCTGTGCCCCGCAACAGGAGGGGCCGCGATGGTGAAAGGCCCGCGCACCGCGATGAAGAGCGGTCCCCGCACCGCGATGAAGAGTGGCCCCCGCTTGCCACAACTAGAGAAAGCCCTAGCAGAGAAACGAAGACCCAACACATTCAAAAATTAAAAAAAAATTTAAAAAAAGAAGTACTTGTGGGCTTCCCTGGTGGCGCAGTGGTTGAGAATCTGCCTGCCAATGCAGGGGACACGGGTTCGAGCCCTGGTCTGGGAGGATCCCACATGCCGCGGAGCGACTGGGCCCGTGAGCCACAATTACTGAGCCTGCGCGTCTGGAGCCTGTGCTCCGCAACAAGAGAGGCCGAGATAGTGAGAGGCCTGCGCACTGCGATGAAGAATGGCCCCCACTTGCCGCAACTGGAGAAAGCCCTCGCACAGAAACGAAGACCCAACACAGCCATAAGTAAATAAATAAATAAATAAATAAAATATTAAAAAAAAAAAAAAAAAGTACTTGTAACTAAAAAGGTATGAGTAATTACAAGAAGTACTGATGTTTTCAACAACTGTAATTACTTAATACATACCTGTGATGTTTGTATAAGATAACCTCAAAACTGTCTTGTATTCTAAAAAAAAAATTGTTAAAGATGCACTTTTCATTATGAAAACCTATATGCCTTTACTTTGGCATGAGAGCATTTCTTTTATATGACTCTCTTGCCAACACTGTTGGAATACTGGACATACAAAATAAAGAGTACATAACTGACTTAAATCAAACACAATGATAAGCCTAGTTTCACAGAGAAAGTAGCCATGTTAGCATGGCCCTACATACCCCTTAAGCCCTTCCATGGAAAAGACGTAAAGTACATTTTCTAAGGTATCTTCTATGATCTGTGATCTGTATATATTTTCCTTATGTCTTGTATCATCTATATCTTCAACACAAAATCATTCCTTTTTCTGAGAAGTATCTTTTCATTTCCTACAAGCCTTAAGAAAGTTTAGGTTAAGAGGGTACAAAGAAAAAGCACAGGCCATGAAATTATGGAGTTAGGCCGGAGATTGTGCTGAGTTGAGAATCCAGGTATTGCTAACCAGCAATCTCAGAGAGTACTGTGTGACAGTATTAATGTCACTTCAACTAAAGTCTGCATATATGTTAGTCAGTTGTGACCTACTGCTCTACAACTACCAAAAGGCAATAGCTGGTGTTAGTAATAATGACCACTAGACAGCAAGAAAAGACAATTATCCTCTTCAGTATGTTCTGTTCCTTTACCACAAAAAAGAAAAATTTTATGAAGACTTTTGTTTAAATCAACTATCATAAGGGCTAGTATTGAAAGGGTTAACTTTAGTTATCTAGGGCACTTTATTCAGAACTTTATCCACTACTATTTATGACTTAGGTTGTGCTGTGTTTTCATTTTTGAAATCTAATTTTTAACTAAGACTTTCTAACAAGTCTGAAATACAGCTCTGCATAGCTAGCGTGTACCTTAGTACTTTTTTCACACCTACCAGTTAAATTTTATTTAGTTAGATAGTTAAATGAAACCCCAACATTACTAGATGCTACAATAAACTACCGTTAGACTAGATGAACCGGCCTCATGGTCCCATCTGGAATATCAGCTATCAGACACAAACACCTCGAGGTGTCCGTGTGATGTTAATAGTCTCAGCACCCCTGAATATGACCTTATTAGTTTTCAGCCATCGGGGAGGGGCAAGTGGGAAGCTGTAATTCTGCTCAGCTAGGGTTTTGAATCCTGTGCACCCGACGATGCTCTGTGGAAGTGCATAGGAGGTCAGCGAGCGTCCCAGACAGCTGCCCGCAATCCACACGCTCCCCCTGTTTAACCACAGGCTCAAGCTCTTTCTGTAAAGGGCCAGAGAGCAAATAGTTCAGGCTTTGCAGCCCATCCTGTCTCCGTGGCAACTACTGGACTCTGCTGTTAAAAGGCGGGAAAGCAGCCTGGACAATACACAAAAGAATGAGCTGGCTGTGTTCCAGGAAAACTTAACGAACAATGAAATTGGAATTTCGTACTTTTGCGCAAGTCACGAAAGATCACATTTCACATTCACGGCTAAAAATGTGAAAACCATGCCCAGCCAGCCAGCCAGCCGAACCAAAGCCGGCCGCCCGGGCCCTCTGGCCGCAGGTGGCCCACCCCGCTTTATCACAGCTGCAGCGACTCTCCGGTAAACGGGGCCAGGGGAGCAAGGACCGTCTCCGCCGGGGTGAAGAGGTCACCCCCGCAGCCCCAGGGACCCAGCCCGGCGCAGCCCGGTCACGTTTGGGATCCACTGCCTGGTCGCGCGCAGGTGGGGTCGGAGTAGGACAGGGACAGACCTCAGTACCAGAGGTAAGGCCCCTGGACAGTGGGGCTGGGGAGGCACGCAGGACCAAGAAAAAGAAGAGCCGGGTCTCGGACGGGCCCTGAAACCCGGGAAGTTCCCCCAGCAGTGTCCCCTGGGGTGGCTGCTACCTCGGGCCGGTCACTCACTCCGATACGACGGCACGGACGAAGGCCATAGCAACAGCGCAACTAGAAGGACTACGAACTTCATGGGCATCGTCCGCAGCACTCCGCCATGCGTCGGGAACGTCCTGGGGCCGCCAGGCCGGTTACCTCAGGCCGAAAGCGGAGGGCGTCGGCGGCCGACGCTCCTACCTCAGGGCCGCGGGCGCCAGGCAACGGTTGCCTCCAGCGCGCAAGCGCAGAAACGGTGGATGAGGGGAGCGCGAACGGCCGTGGCCCCGCCCGCTCTTAGCGCCGCGCAGAGGGGGCGGGGTCGCGGCTCCTCGCCCCTCCCCCGTGCACATGCTTGCTGAGGCTTCGCGGGCCTCCGAAAGTCTTGACACCCCGGGGAATACTGGGGCTTTAAGGGTGGGTGTGTGGTGGTGTCGGCCCATGCGGGAAACCGGACTTGTAGCTGTGCCTAAAACAAGGCCTCTGCGAAGAAGGAAGTGTCTGATGGAAGAGATCGATAAATAACCTGGCCATTACAACAGCGTGGAAGTGCCGTAATGGGGAAACCCTAGGCACTGTGCAGAACAGAGGAGGGGCCCCCTATTCCAAAGGGCAGGGATCGGGGAGGTTGCCTAGATGGAGGAAAGCTTGGAGCTCCCCAAGAACTGAAAATAGTTCAGTCTAATTGCAAGGGCGGGGGAGGGGCAGTTGTTGGAGGTGAGGGAGGAGAGCTAGGTAGAAGCATTAAAGCCGCCTTAAGGTGCTTTTTTTCAAAAGATTGCATTACATTTTTTGGAAAAGACAAAACTATAGCTGTAGAGAATAGATCAGTGGTCTTCAGGGGTTAGGGATGGGGAAGGGCTTGACTATAAAGGGATAACATGAGGGGTTTGGGGGGGAGGGTGATGGATTGTTGTGGTGGCCTCAGAATCTATACGTGTGTTAAAAGTCACAGAACTGTAGAATCAATTTTACTGTATGGTAATTTTTTAAATTTACAGACACCCATATCTCTGCCTCAGGAAGCAAGGGGCTTGGAGTTTATTCTGAGGCAGTGGGGAAAGACTGCAAGGTTATGAGCTGGGAAAGGTGTAATTCGATTTGCACTTCAGAAAGCTTACTATCCTTGCAGTGTCAAGAGTGGGTTGGAGGGGGAATTCCCTGTTGGTCCCATAGTTAGGACTCAGGGCTTTCACTGCTGTTGCCTGGGTTCGATCCCTGGTCAGGGAACTAAGATCCTGCAAGCCATGAAGCATGGCGAAAAACAAAAACAAAAGTGGGTTCAAGGGAAGCAAAACTAGAGGCAGGTAACCAAGTTAGGAGCCTGATCCAGTAATCCAGGCACCATTCATTGATACAGACCTGAACTCATAGTGACAGAGGACATGGGACATGTGGACTGATTTGAGAGACGTTTAGAGCTAGAATCAACAAGACTGGGAAATTAATTGAAAGTGAGGAATGAGAGACATGAATGCTCATGTCTCTAGCTTGGTCACCTCACATGTGGTGTGAAATGGGGGATACAGGGGTGGCAAGGGTGGAGGAAGAAGGTAAGTTTAGTTTCAACATTGTTCTATTGAGATGGGCTTGGGACTTCCTACTGGAGTGGCCTGTCCAGTGAGCAGATGGACATAGGGCTCTGGAGGGAGCTGAGAATGGAGCTGGAGGTTTAGGAGGCATCAACATTTAGAAGCAGGCATGTATGAGATTGCCTGAGGAGATGTAAGCAGGTAGGTTAGGGGGTCCCAGGAGAAGGAGAACCAGGAATGGCTTCGACATAAGAGAAGTCATTTTGGCCTAAACCACTTTGTGATCTAAGCCTGGCCACAATGCTTGCCCTTAAGCAGGTCTCAGTAATAATGATCTTAAGAAAAGTAAGGAAATGCAGGAACAAAGGAAAAGCAGTCAAGAAATAAATAAATTTTATTCAGGAATAAAATAGAGTCCTAGGTCCTCCTCAAGGGATGTACATGACAATGTGAGATAGTCTTTGAGTTCTGCAGGAACTAAGGCCCCTATCCAGGTGGAGGACAGAATGATGATGTTGACACTCCTAATTTCATTCAACTAAAGCTTGGACTCTGTCGACCTTTGCCCCAATTCTATACTGAATTTTCCTCTGTTCAAGCTCCTTCATGAATATGCATATACCCTTAGCTTAAAACTTCCCCAGTTTTGGTGTTTGGGGGAGACACCTCTTACCGGGGAGAGATCTCCGGTGTTCCTCTTACTTGCTGCAAGTAATAATAAATCCTTCCTTCTCCTGATCTTTGGCTTGGTTGTGTCTTTTGGCTCAACACCCACCATGAGGTGAACCCAGTTTTCAGGTATCAGAGAGTTTTTAGAGTGAGAAGGTGATTAGGCCTAAGACAGATCCCTGGGAAATATGGGCAGGCTAGAGAAAGGAGGACAGACCTGCAAAGGAGACTGAATATGGGGAGAAGAAACCTAGGAGAGCATAGAAACTTCTCAAATGCTTTTGGGAAGTCAAACAAGAGAAGGACTTAGATTTAGCAACAAGATCTTTGGCAGAAGCAGATTCAGTGGAGTGATTTGGGCAGAAGCCAGACCACAGTGAGTTGAGGAATGAGTAAGAGGTGAGGATGCGGTGACAGCTAATACAGACAGCTTTTTCAAGATTGGGGCAAGAGTCTTTATGCGCTCTACCAGTGCTTAACGCAAGTACGACAGCCTTCTAGACTCAAACAGTTACAACTATTTGGAAAGCAATTTGGAATAAGCAACAAAAGCCTTAACATAATATAAATACTATTATGTAAATTGTATAATACAGATTTGGGGTGGGGTGGGGTGGGGTGGGGGAGTATGTCCTAAGATAACCATAATGGATCATTTATAATATAATTTAAAAAAGTAAGAGAATGGTAAATTATATTTGATGGTTAGAATACTGGGCAACCATTAAAATGATGCTTATAAAGTATACCTAATTTGGGAAAATGTTCAAGTTGTAGTAGATCATATTTGAGGTATTAACGCAGGTCTCACCCTCCCTGGGCTTCCTTGTCCTGTTACCTTTCATTCCACCATTGAGATATTAGTCCACTTGCCTCAGGGAAGACCAGCTAGAATCTCAAGAGACTTAAAAGAGGGGCTGATTTTTTTTTCAGTTCACGGTGGGGTTGAAAGTCAAAGCACTTCTGTAGGAGCTGCTGCTTGGGTAAAAAGTTTTGTTAATTTGTTTTGTTGGTGTTTTAGTGGACATGCTTGGCTTTGGATATCAAAAGTCAAGGAAACTGGACAGCGGGAGAGCAAAAACCATAGATTGGATGTGGATTCAGGAGATGGAAGGTCTGCTTGCCCCATGCAGGGTAAAATTTCTGGGAGCAGAGAAGGGAGTTTGTAGTTTGCAGACAGAAGCCTGGACAGGTTTGGGGGTTGCAAAGATTGTTTGTGTCTCCCTTTCCAGGGTAGGGTTCAAGGGAATTGGGTGAGGAGCTTTAAGTGAGAGTTTCAAATAAGATATCCGTTTGAGATAAATGGATAAAAAAGATGTGGTATATTATATATAAATACAATGGAATACTACTCAGCCATAAAAAATAATGAAATAATGCCATTTGCAGCAACATGGATGGGCCTAGAGATTATCACACTAAGTGAAGTAAATCAGGCAGAGAAAGACAAATATCATATGATATCATTTGTATGTGGAATCTAAAATATGATCCAAATGAACTTATTTACAAAACAGAAATGGACTCACAGACATAGAAAACAAACTTATGGTTACCAAAGGGGAAAGTTCGGGGGGAGGGATAAATTAGGAGTTTGGGATTAGCAGATACAGACTACTATATATAAAGCAGATAAACCACAAGGTCCTACTGTATAGCACAGGGAGCTATGTTCAATATCTTATAATAAACTATAATGAAAAAAGAATATGAAAAAGTGTATATATATATAACTGAATCACTGTGCTGTACACCAGAAACTAAGACAACACTGTAAATCAACTATACTTCAATAATAAATAAATAAATAAGAAAAAAAAGATGTCTGTTTGTTAGGTCCAGAGTTGGGATTGTTTTTGCTGCTTGTTTATATAAATCAGATAAGACCTTAGTGGCTCTCACATTATGGACCATCAAAATGGACATGGTGAAATAGCTGAGGTATAGTCTTACTGTGGAATTCTAGTTAAGAAGAATGAGTTTTAACTCTATGTACTAACATAGAAAAATCTCCAAAATATGGTATTGAGTTTTAAAGAAAGAATGCAGAAAAACACATATATCCATTATGTGAAATCACGGCAGAGTTATATATTAACATACCTACACTAGAAATCATTCTGGAAGAAAACACACCAAGCTGAGAGCATTGCTTGCTTTTAGGAAAAGAAATGAGATTGGGCAGAGAACAGGAGATTTTAAAGGAAGAATTTTACTCTAAATATTTTTCTTATCCCTTGCATTTTTCCAAACATGCATTGCTCATGTAATAGAAAATAAAAACAATAAATTTTTACAAAATCTGGAAGCTTGGAGAAGGGGGGAAGTGGTATAAATATGTATCTTATGCTTTATGCTTTCTCCTGCTGACTTCACTGAAATATTTTTAAAGTGGCTAATTCACTACCAGAAAAAAAGTATTTAGCCTGCATTTCTGCTTCACCTCCGGATCATTTAGTATTACATGACTTTTTTTTCAGGGATGTATTTTTATCTCCCCTTTATAGTGGTTCTCACTCATGCTCCTCTATTTCACATAGCACCTTTCAGTGCTTAGTGAAGACTGACTAAACAAATAACAGCTCATGCTCTTCCAACCTAAAGATACGGTGTCCTTTCCCCCATGCCCAACCTCCTGGACATATGAAAATCCTGTTGTGTTCCAAGGCTCAAATATCACATTTGCTAGGAATCCACCCCTCCCTTATCCCTCTAAATAGAATGTACTGTATCTTCCCTATACCATATTTCCATAATGCTATGTTATAGGCATTATTTTATTGGATTACTGTATTTCATGTTTTTACAAGTCAATCTTCTCTAGACCAAGGTCCTTGAGCGCAGGAAACCAAATCTAAGTCGTTCCTTTATTGTACTCTTCCCACCGAGCCAAAGTCTTGCATTCACCAGGTGCTCAGTAAATGAATGTTTGAGTTAAATTGAAATTAAAAGGTTGGGAATTTTATAAAGGCTTTTACAGAATCTTAAAAGGAGATAAGAATAGTAACCAGCCACAGAGGCAACTGCCAGCACAATTTTCAATCTCAAGAAGGAACCCCTCAGCTCTAAGCATCTGTGATGCCATCATTTAAGCCCAGGTGAAACTAATGGCACATGCTCTTTTCTCTACATACCTCTGCAAGTAGTTCTGGGCAATGAATTCCTAATGGTGGAATTGCTATGTCAAACGGAATGCACCAGTTTCCATACCCATCAATACTATAGTGACTTACTAATACTGGGTGTCATAATCTTTGAGGCTAAGCCATGTTAAATATGGTATCCTGTTGTTTTAATCTGTTTCACTTATTTTTTTCAGTGAAGCAAAGGGATTTGCCTACTCTCTCTTCCTGTCCCCACCTCAAACTTTCCCTGTATACTTTCTAGTGTGTATCCAAAGCTCACGTTTACCTACTCCCTATTCTTTCTCTTGTTAACCCAGTGGATTTCAACTAATAGGCTATGAGATATGTCTGTGCCCCTGGGGGAAGAAGCATATTTGGGAAATCCTGCCTCCATTATCATAGGTTACTTCTCCAGTCCTTGCCACTGCTCCTACTATTCTCCTGGGACCAACGCACAGGGCAGCTCTGACCATGGCCCTTGCCTTCTTAATGCCGAGGCGGTTTTCAGATCTCAGATCTCAAATGCCACTTCCTAACAGCACTTGGCACAGTGCCTGGCAAAATAGTTGAAATTCTATATTTATTAAATGAATGAGTAAACGAATGAATCTACCCATCTCCCTCCCTATCCATTCATCCACTCTGCCCTTCTGAAAATCACCCTAATATCAGCACTAGAGCACCAGCATTGTCAGAGAAGGGCTTCAGCCACCTGGGGGCAGCAGAGCCCCACCAATGGCTGGGATGGTACTTGGAATTACTTCCAAATATTCCTCCAGCTGTGAGCCTAGGAACAGGATTCTGATTTTGTTGCGCTGGAGCATGTTTTGCTACTGTGTGTTTTGTTTTACTCTAATGCTTTGCTTTGTAAATGTACCAGATAGCATGTAAAAATACTTTAAATGATTAAATAATAATAGCCTTTATCTTCCAAGTGAGATTTTCTTCATTGCAGGCTCTCAAGAGGAATGATGAATATCCAGTCTTTCTCTGACTGTTAAAACTACTTCATCTTACAAATTGATTTCAGTCCAGACAAACCTGGACTGAAAACACTTTGTAAAATGAGACCTGGGAAAATACAGATGAGGCAGGCTGACCCTTTCAACAGGTTCTGCCCTATTTGAAGCAGGCAAAATGTGTTTTTTATTCACAGTTACAGGACTCTGAATTGGCTCCATGGGATGTCTTTGTTTTGTTTTAATAAATACATGGCAAAGAAATCCTGGACTGGAGATGGGGCTAGCTGGGAAGGGTTGACAAGAATGTGAGCCTCAGAGTGTTTTTACTTTTGTCCAGGAAAACCCTCCCCCTTTCCTTTTGGCTCTGCTGAAGTCAGTGTGCAGCCCCGTGAAAGTCTGAGGATATAGCTGGTGTCTTACAGAGAAGTCAGAACAATGATTTATTACTCCATGGATCCATCCATCTAGAAGGGTCCTGGAATTCTAAAGGAGTGCTCAGGGAATTCCCTGGTGGTCCAGTGGTTAGGACTCTGCGCTTCCACTGCAGGGGCACTGGTTTGATCCCTGGTCAGGGAACTAAGATCCCACATGCCACATGGTGTAGCCAAAAAAATTAAAAAATAAAAATAAAGTGTTTCAATAAAAGGGAGTAGTTAAGATAACTATACAATTTTTTTAAAAAGGAGTGCTCGATATACATTTAATGTGAATTCACTTAACTTTTGTTTTTTTTTTTTTAATTATTTTTGGCTGTGTTGGGTCTTCGTTTCTGTGCAAGGGCTTTCTCTAGTTGCGGCAAGCAGGGGCCACTCTTCATTGCGGTGCGCGGGCCTCTCACTATCATGGCCTCTCCTGTTGCGGAGCACAGGCTCCAGACGCGCAGGCTCAGTAATTGTGGCTCACGGGCCTAGTTGCTCCGCGGCATGTGGGATCTTCCCAGACCAGGGCTCGAACCCGTGTCCCCTGCATTAGCAGGCAGATTCTCAACCACTGCGCCACCAGGGAAGCCCCGAATTCACTTAACTTTTGAAAAATGGAATACATTCCCACAAAAAAGGAAGATTCATAAGGACAGGACCATGTCTTTTTGTACCTATGTCCCAGGGACTTTTCACAGTACCTGGAAGAATGTGTAAGTATTTGTTGAATAACATGTGAAACTTTCTGGCAGATGCTACCAAATCAAGTAGAAGGTGACCTTTGGTAAGAAGGACCTTGATCTCTATGGATCTCATTTTCCTTATCCCTCAAATAATAACCTTTTATATTTGAATACTGGCTTTAGTCTAAACCTTATAGACTCTGTATTTCCTTTTATACCCACAAGCCTACTGGGAGGGTGAGCTACACAGGTATTAGCATCCCAGTTCTGTGGATGAGAAAAATGAGGCTCAGGCTAAAAGATCTGGCCAGGTCACCCAGTCATATCCTGATGCAATAAGACTACAAAACCCAGGTTTTTTGACTCTAAGTACAGCAAACTTTTCACTGACTATTAGACCTCTTGGAAGCTTTTTTTCTAGCTCCAGCAGTGGGTCTCAGTCCTTACTGTACTTTATAATTAGTGCAGAGCTTTAAAAAAATATTAACCAGTAATCAAGACTATGTGGTATTGGGAGAGGGATAGACACATAGATCATTGGAACAGAATAGAAAATCCAGAAATAGACCCAGACATATCTGCCCAACTGACTTTTTCCAAAATGTGAACACAAAACAATGGAGAAAGGATAACCTTTTTGAGCAATGGTGCTGGAGCAATTGGACATTCACAGTATTAAAAATGAAACTCGACCCAAACATCACACCTTATACAAAAATTAACTTCAAATGAATCACAGACGTAAGTATAAAACTTTAAGAAAAAAAACCAGGAGAAAATCTTCAGGATCTAGGACTAAGTGAAAAATTCTTAGACTTGACACTAAAAACGTGATCTCTATAAGAAAAAAATTTGATAAGTTAGACCTCATCAAAATTAATAACATTTGCTCCAAGAAATGATGAAAAGACAAGCTACCAACTTAGAGAAAATATCTTCAAGCCACAAATCTGACAAAGAACTAGTATCTAGAATATATAAAGAGTTCTCAAAACTCAAGAGTAAAAGAAAAAAATTCAATTAGAAAATGAGCAAAAGACACAAAGACACGTCACTGAAGAGGATACAGAGGTGGCAAATAATACACATGAAAAGATGTTCACCATTATTGGTCATTAGAGAACTGCAAATTAAAATCACTACAAGATACACACATATCAGAATAGCTAAAATAAAAAGAGTGACAACATCAAATGTTGCTGAGGATTCAGAGAAACAGGATCACTCATAAATTGCTGGTGGGATGTAAAATGATGTAGCCATTCTAGAAGACAGTTTGTCATTTTCTTATAAAACTAAACATGAAGGGACTTCCCTGGTGGTCCAGTAGTTAAGACTCTGCACTTCCAGTGCAGGGGGTGCAGGTTCAATCCCTGGTCAGGGGAATAAGATCTCACATGCTGTGTGGTGCGGCCAAAAAAAAAATAATAATAATAAACATGAAACAACTATATGACTCAGGAATTGCAATTTTCGGCACTTATCCAAGAGACTTGAAAATGTACAAAAACTGAACATGAATATTCATAACAACTTTGTTCATAATAACTCAAAAAATTAGAAACAACTGTCATTCAATGGATAAATGGTTAAACAAACTGTGGTACATCGATGCCACAGAATACTACTCAGCAATAAAAAGGAAAGAGTTACCGATTTGACAACTGGGATTAATCTCCAAGGAATTATGCTGAGTGAGAAAAGCCAATTCCCACTTGGCCATGGTGTGTAGTCCTTATTAAATATGCTGTTGAATTCAGTTTGCTACTATTTTGTTGAGAGTTTTTATATCTATATTTATATACTGGTCTGTAGTTTTCTTTCCTGTGATGTCTTTGTCTGGATTTGGCATCAAGGTAATACTGGCTCTGTAGAATGAGTGAGGAAGTGTTCCCTCCTCTTTTATTTCTTGGAAGAGTTTGAGAATTGGTATTAATTCTTCTTTAGAGTTTCATAGAATTCACTATTGAAACCATCTTGTTTGGGGCTTTTCTTTATTGGGAATTTTTTTTAATTACTCACACAATCCTTGTACTTGTTGATGGTCTGCTGAGATCTTCTATTTCCTCTTAAGCCAGTTTTGGTCATTTGTATATTTCTAGGAGTTTTCCATTTCATCTAGGTTATCCCATTTGTTGGCACGCAGTTGTTCACAGTATTCTCTTACAATCTTTTTTATTCACGTAAGGTCAGTCTTTATGTCCCCACTTCCATTTCTGATTTTAGTTGTTTAAGTCTTCTCTCTTTTTTTTCTTAGTAATTCTAGATAAAAGTTTGTAAATTTTGATCTTTTCTAAGAACCAACTTTTGATTTCATTGATAATCTCTATGAAAAGAATAGATAATTCTATTTTCTATTTTGCTTGTCTCCTTTCTAATCTTTATTACTTACTTTATTCTGCTTGCTGTAGGTTTAACTTTCTATATTTTTTTCTAGTTCCTTAGTTGTAAATTTAGGTTGTTGATTTGAGATCTTTGTTCTTTTTAATGTAGGCATTTACATCGATAGATTTTTCCTCCTAGCACTGCTTTCATTGCATCCCGTAAGTTTTGATATGTTGTGTTTTCATTTTCATTCATCTCTAAATGTTTTGCAATTTCACTTGTGATTTCTTCTTTGACCCATTGATTGTTTAAGAGTATGTTGTTTAATTTACACATATTTTAAAGCTTTCCAGCTTTCCTTATGTTATTCAAATTCCATTATGTTTGGAGAAGATGCTTTGTAGGATTTCAATCTTTTTAAATGTATTGAGGTTTTTCTGTGGCCTAATATATGGCCTAACCTGAAGACTGTTCCATGTGCACTTGAGTGGGATGTGTATCTGCTGCTATTGGGTAGAATGTCCAATATATGTCTGTTAAATCTAGTCGGTGTATAGTGTTGTCCTATTATTATATTATCAGTCTATTTTCCTATGATCTTTTTAGATATTCTATTCATTACTGAATGTGGGATATTGAAGTCTCCAACTACTATTGTAGAACTGTCTATTTCTCTATTCTGTCGCTGTTCATATATTTTGGGGCTCTGTCATATGTTTATAACTGTTATAACTTCTTTTATGAATCAACCCTTTTACTAATATATACTGTTCTTCTTTGTCTCCTATAATAGTGTTTGACTTAAAGTCTATTTTCTCTGATTTCAGTATGGTCACTCCAGTTCTCTTTTGGTTAGTATTTGCCTGGAATATATTTTTCCATCCTTTCACTTTCAACCCATGCATGTCCTCAGATCTAATGTGCCTCTGTTGTAGACAACATATAGCTGGATCATTCTTTTAAAAACATCTGCTCTGCCAATCTCTGCTTTTTGTTAGAGTCGTTTCATCCATTTACATTTAAGGTAACTACTGATAGGAAGGACTTATTTCTGCCCTTTGCTACTTATTTTCTGTATGTCTTATACCTTTTTGTTCCTCATTTTCTCCATTACTGCCTTCTTTTGTGCTTATTTAACTTCTTTTGTGTGCCATTTTGATTGCCTTCTCATTTCCTTTTGTGTATAATTTTTAGATATTTTTCTTAGTAGTTACCATGGGGATTACAATTAACATTCTAAATTTATAGCAATCTAGTTTGAATTTATTCCAACTTAATTTCAATAGCATACAAAACTCTGCTCCTAGACAGTTCCATTGCCCCCTTTAGGTTGTTCTTTTCACAAAATATATCTTTATATGTTTGCACCCACTGAGACAAATTTATAATTGTTTTATGCATTTGTCCTTTAATCATGTAGGATGTATCAATAAAAAGTGGAGTTAGAAGCCAAAATACAATAATACCAGCTTTTATATTTACCTATGTAGTCACTTTTATAGGAGATCTATATTTTTTTCATATGGTTTTGGGATACTGTTAGTGCCCTTTTATTTCAACCTAAAGAACACCTTTAGTGTTTCTTGTATGGCAGTTCTATTACCAATAAATTCTCTTAGCTTGTATCATCTAGGGATGTCCTAATTTTTCCTTCACTCCTACACAATTCTCAGCTGCTAGGTTTCTTCTTTCAGAACGTTCAAAAATGTCATCCCACTCCCTTCTGGCCTCCATGTGTCTGGTGAGAAATCTGCTGTTAATCTTATCGAGGATACTTTTACATACAGACTCACTTAACTCTTGGTGCTTTCTTTTTGTCCTTGGCTGTTGGCCTTTTATTTATGTGTCTCAGTGTGGATTTCTTTGTGTTTATCCTTCTTGGAATTTGTTGAGTTTCTTGAATGTATAGATTCATGTGTTATATAAAATTTGGGGAGTTTTGGATCATTATTTCTTCAGATATTCTCTGTGTACCTTTCTCTCTCTTCTCACCTTCTGGGATCCTCATTATACATATGTTGGTATGACAGATGGTGTCCTACAGGTCTCTTAGGCTCTGTTAAATTTTATTCATTCTTTTTTCTTTCTGTCCCTAAAACTGGGTATTTTCAATTGGTCTGTTTTCAAGGTCACCAATTTTTTTCTTCTTCTTGCTCAAATCTGCTCTTGAAAGCTTCTAGTGAGTTTTCATTTCAATTATGGTAATTTTCAGCGCCAGAACTTCTTTTTGCCTCTTTTTTATCATTTATATTTCTGTGTTACTATTTCATAATTTTTCATATTGTTCTCCAGATCTCCTTTATCTATTTGTTCATGGTTTCCTTTAGCTCGTTGAGAATATTAAAGACAATTGATTTAAAGTCTTTTTCTCTTTCTCTTTTTAAAAATTTTTATTAGAATATAGTTGCTTTGCAATGTTGTGTTAGTTTCTACTGTACAGCAAAGTGAATCAGCTATATGTATACATATGTCCCCTCTTTTTTGGATTTCCTTCCCATTTAGGTGACCACATAGCACTGAGTAGAGTTCCTTGTGCTATACAGTAGGTTCTCATTAGTTATCTATTTTATACATAGCATCAATAGTGTATATATGTCAATCCCAATCTCCCAATTCATCCCACACCCCCTTTCCCCCTTGGTATCCATACGTTTG
Organism: Balaenoptera borealis; assembly: GCF_965194805.1. Taxonomy (NCBI): domain Eukaryota; kingdom Metazoa; phylum Chordata; class Mammalia; order Artiodactyla; family Balaenopteridae; genus Balaenoptera; species Balaenoptera borealis. The sequence goes on along the minus strand of NC_138866.1, from coordinate 116,795,665 downwards.
TTCTCTACGTCTGTGTCTCTATTTCTTCTTTGTAAATAAGATTGTCTATACCAATTTTTTCAGATTCCACATATATGAGTTAATATACGATATTTATTTTTCTCTTTCTGACTTACTTCACTCTGTATGATAGTCTCTAGGTCCATTCACTTCTCTACAAATGACCCAATTTCGTTCCTTTTATGGCTGAGTAATATTCCATTGTATATATGTACCACATCTTCTTTATCCATTCCTCTGTTGATGGACATTTAGGTTGTTTCCATGTCCTGGCTATTGTAACTAGTGCTGCAATGGACATAGGGGTGCATGTGTCTTTTTGAATTATGGTTTTCTCTGGTTATATGCCCAACAGTTGGATTGCTGGGTCACATGGTAGTTCTATTTTTAGTTTTTTAAGGACCCTCCATACTGTTCTCCATAGTGGCTGTATCAATTTACATTCTCACCAATAGTGCAAGAGGGTTCCCTTTTCTCCACACCCTCTCCAGCATTTATTGTTTGTAGATTTTCTGATGATGCCCATTCTAACCAGTGTGAGGTGATACCTCATTGTAGTTTTGATTTGCATTTCTCTAATGATTAATGATGTTGAGCATCTTTTCATGTGTTTGTTGGCCATCTGTATGTCTTCTTTGGAGAAATGTCTATTTAGGTCTTCCACCCATTTCTTGATTGGGTTGTTTGTTTTTGTGATATTGAGCTGTATGAGCTGCTTGTATATTTTGGAGATTAATCCTTTCTCAGTTCCTTTATTTGCAAATATTTTCTCCCATTCTGAAGGTTGTCTTTTTGTCTTGTTTATGGTTTCCTTTGCTGTGCAAAAGCTTTTAAGTTTCATTAGGTCCAATTTATTTATTTTTGTTTTTATTTCCATTACTCTAGGAGCTGGGTCAAAAAAGAGCTTGCTGTGATTTATGTCAAAGAGTGTCCTGCCTATGTTTTCCTCTAAGAGTTTTATAGTGCCTGGCCTTACATTTAGATCTTTAATCCATTTTGAGTTTATTTTTGTGTATGGTGTTAGGGAGTGTTCTAATTTCATTCTTTTACATGTAGCTATCCAGTTTTCCCAGCACCACTTTTTGAAGAGGCTGTCTTTGCTCCATTGTATATTCTGGCCTCCTTTGTCATAGATTAGGTGGCCATAGGTGCGTCAGTTTATCTCTGGGCTTTCTATCCTGTTTTAATGATCTATATTTCTGTTTTTGTGCCAGTGTCATACTGTCTTGATTACTGTAGCTTTGTAGTATAGTTTGAAGTCAGGGAGCCTGATTCCTCCAGCTCCATTTTTTTGTTTTTGTTTTTTCTCAAGATTGCTTTTGTTATTTGAGGTCTTTTGTGTCTCCATACAAATTTTAAGATTTTTTGTTCTAGTTCTGTAAAAAATGCTATTGGTAATTTGATAGGGATTTTGTTGAATCTGTAGATTGCTTTGGTTAATATAGTCATTTTCACAATATTGATTCTTCCAATCCAAGAACATTGTATACCTCTCCATCTGTTTGTGTTGTCTTTGATTTTTTTCATCAGTATCTTACAGTTTTCTGCGTACAGGTCTTTTGCCTACTTAGGTAGGTTTCTTCCTAAGTATTTTATTCTTTTTGTTGCAGTGGTGCATGGGATTGTTTCCTTAATTTCTCTTTTGTTGTTAGTGTATAGAAATGCAAGAGATTTCTGTGTATTAATTTTGTATCCAACAACTTTACCAAATTCATTGATTAGCTGTAGTAGTTTTCTGGTGGCATCTTTAGGATTTTCTATGCATAGTATCATGTCATCTGCAAACAGTGACAGTTTTACTTCTTCTTTTCCAATTTGTATTCCTTTTATTTCTTTTTCTTCTCTGATTGTCATGGCTAGGACTTCCAAAACTATGTTGAATGAGTGGCGAGAGTGGGCACCCTTGTCTTGTTCCTGATTTTAGAGGAAATGCTTTCAGTTTTTCACCATTGAGAATAATGTTTGATGTAGGTTTGTCATATATGGCCTTTATTATGTTGAGATAGGTTCCTTCTATGCCCACTTTCTGGAGAGTTTTTATCATAAATGGGTGTTGAATTTTGTCAAAAGATTTTTCTGCATCTATTGAGATAATCATATGGTTTTTCTTCTTCAATTTGTTAATGTGGTGTATCACATTGATTGATATGTGTATATTGAAGAATTCTTGCATCCCTGGGATAAATCCCAGTTGATCATGGTGTATGGGAATGTCTGCATTTCCTGGACTTGACTACTTCCTCTCCCATGTTAGGGAAGTTTTCGACTATAATCTCTTCAAATATTTTCTCAGACCCTTTCTCTTTCTCTTCTTCTGGGACCCCTGTAATTCGAATGTTGGTGTGTTTAATGTTGTCCCAGAGGTCTCTGAGGCTGTCCTCATTTTTTTCATTCTTTTTTCTTTATTCTGCTCCACAGCAGTTATTTCCACCATTCTATCTTCCAGCTCACTTATCCGTTCTTCTGCCTCAGTTATTCTGCTATTGATTCCTTCTAGTGTATTTTTAATTTTAGTTATTGTGTTGTTCATCACTGTTTGTTCTTTAGTTCTTCTAGGTCCTTGTTAAATGTTTCTTGTATTTTCTTCATTCTATTTCTGAGATTTTGGATCATCTTTACTATCATTACTCTGAATTCTTCTTTGATTTGGTCTTGTGGGTTTTTATCTTGCTCCTTTGTCTGCAACATATTTCTCTGTCTTCTCATTTTGTCTAACTCTCTGTATTTGAGGTCTTTCTGCAGGCTGCAGAGTCATAGTTCCTCTTGCTTCTGATGTCTGCCCCCAGTAGGTAAGGGTGGTCTAGTGGCTTATGTAGGCTTCCTGGTGGGAGGGACTGGTGCCTGCATTCTGGTGGGTGGAGCTGGATCTTTTCCTTCTGATGGCAGAGCCACTTCAGGTGGTGTGTTTTGGGGTGTCTGTGGGCTTAGTGTGAATTTAGGCAGCCTGTCTGCTGATAGGTGGGTTTGTGTTCCCGTCTTGCTTGTTGTTTGGCATGGGGCATTCAGCATTGGAACCTGCAGGCAGTTGGGTGGAGCCAGGTCTTGGAGTTGAGATGGGGAGCTCCAAAAGAGCTCTTGCCAATTAATATTCCCTGGGGCTGGGAATTCTCTGGCATTCCAGCATCCTGGACTCAGCACTCCCACCCCAGAGGCTCAGGCCTGACACCCAGCCTGGGAAACAAGACCCTACAAGCCACAGGCTTAGGAAAAAGGGGGGAAAAAAAGAAATGAAAAAAGAAAAAAGAAGGGTGGGATGAAAACACATGAAAACAAACAGACAAAGAAAGCCCAAGACAAATAGAAAAGACAAAAACAAGCAAACAGCAACAGCAACAATTAAAAACAAACAAACAAATGACAAACAAAACCCCAGACTAATGGTAAAAGCAAAACCAAACAAAAACAAAAACAAAAAACCGAAGAAAAACACACACCTACAAAATAAGAAACAAAAACAAAAACAGAGAAAACAGAAAACAAGAGAACAACCAGACAAACAAAAGAATCCCAAAATGAAATCAATTAAAAACAACAAAAACAAAAAATAAAAAACAAAATGAATGCAGAAGGCAAACTGAAGGAAAAAGCAAAGAAAACAAAACAAACACACAAAATGATTTTTTTTAAGTTAAGAAAAAGATAAGAATGAATAGAATAAAGGGAAAAAAGATAAAAACAAAATAGAATAAAGGAAAGAAAAAAAAAGGAAAAAACACAGAACAACAAAAAAGTAATGTAGAAATAGAAATACTTTAAAAATAAAAAATATATTTTAAAAATTTTAACTAAAAACAAATAATAATAAAAAACAACAGAACAAAACATTAAAAAATAGTAATAATTATATTTTCCTGGGGTCTCAGCCGTCAGTGTCCTTGCCCCCACTGTGAGTCACAGCCAACCTCTGCCTCCCCAGGAGGCCCTCCACAACCTCTAGGTAGGTGTCTGGTTCCTCTGTGGGCACTGTGAGGGCAGCTCAGACTTTGACTTGGCCCAGCTCCCACGTGTTCTAGTCCCCAAAGTCCACAGCTGCTAGAGCTAAGCCGGTTTCAGTTGTGGGAACACTCATTGTCCATTCAGATATTCCATAGATACAGGGTTTACCAAGCCAGTCACGGGGATTTAATCTGCAGTTTGTGCAGCTGCATGGAAAGATTTTTGTTCCTCTTCCTTAGTCGCCCCGCCCCTGGGGCTCAGCTGTGGTTTTAGCCCCACCTCTGCATGTGGGCCACCCACAGAAGTCTGCTCCCGAGGCTGCCCTGGAGCACTCGGGTCTGCCCCGGTGAGGACAAGGCATGGAGGTAGCATGAATGCCTGGGCCGCGGGGGCTCTGGTGGCAACAGGTGCACGGGAAAGCTGGTGGCCATGGGCGTGAGAGATCCGGCCCTAGTGGGAGCCTTTCCTAGTGCCTGCTGGCCAATGTGAAAAGGTCAGCCCCGGTGGGGGCTTTTCCCAGTGCCTGGTGGGGCAGGGGGCCAGCGCATGGGGAAAGAGAGGCTGCAATGATGGCTCCACCCCCTGTGCATCACTCATCAGTGGCGCCTTGCTTCAATGGCAGTCTGGGTTTCCTCCACAAGCATTCCTGGTTGTGGATTTCCTCCCTCCCATCCCCTCATGCTGTCTGCTTGAAGCCAACAGCACTCCTCCTCCTGGGTTTGCTCTGCAGTCCCCACATTCCAGCTATCAGCCCCCACGTGCATTAGCGGACACATGTCCCAGTCTGGGGCATGCAGGGCTGTGGCATGGACTGTCTGTGTAGGTCTCACTCTGTCCCGTCTGCCACAGACTGGCCGTTTCACCCTCCTCTGACAGCCTCAGATGCTCCCCTTCTGTCCCAACTGATTTCCCCGTTGGTGAGGGGGCTCCCCCAGATGTGGGAACCTCTCCACTGTTTTAGCTCCTCCCCAGGGGCACAGATCCCGCCCTGCTTCCTCTTCTCTTCTTTTTCCCTTCTTTCTTTCATCCTACCTGGTTATGCCGGGATCTTTCTTGTCCTTTCCAGTGCCCAAGGTCTTCTGCTAGTGTTCAGCTGGTGTTCTGTGAGAGTTGTTCCATCTGCGGATGTATTCTTGATGCATTTGTGGAGAGAGATGAACTCCACATCCTCCTACTCCTCTGCCATCTTGGTTTCTCTGTACATATGTCATTTAAACTTTTTTGTTCTCTTGTTAGTCTGCTTTTTCTCAGTTTCACTTCTGGGTTCCAGGCACTGAACCTCGCGGTTGGCCCCGAGGGCAAATAGGGCTTCGGCTGTTGGGTCCCTCCTGAGCGAGGCAGTGGTGCGGCTGTGGGCAGGGCTGGGGGTGGCACTAAAGTCTTTTTCCAGTAAGTTCAATAACTTCCTTAGGGACAGTTTCTGTTAATACCTTCTGTGAATGTGCCATACTTTCTTGTTGCTTTTCATGGTTCATAATTTTATTTTGAAAACTGAGCATTTTGAATATTATAATGTAGCAGCTCTGGAGATCAGCTTGTTCCTTCCTTCAGTGTTTGTTTTTGTTGCTTGCTGTAAGCTTTGGCTGTTTGTTTGCTGAATTACTTTTCTAAATTATTTTTGTAAAGTCTGCAATCTTTGTTATATGTGGTCTCTGACGTCTCTTTTCCTTTAGCTTATATTCAGCTGGCATTTTGACAGATTTCCTTGGATACCAGGAATTGAATGCAGAGAGAGAGAGAGAGACAGACACGGAGAGAAAAACCTCTCCCAGCCCTTGCACAGTGGCTCAGTCCTACGGCACTACTTCAGTGCTCCTTCAACATGTTTCATCTCCTAATTGTTCTGGCTAGAACTTCCAGTATAATGTTGAATAGCAGTGATGAAAGAAGACATTCTTATCTTGTTTCTGATCTTAAGGCGAAAACTTTCAGTCTTTCACCACTGAATATGATGTTAGCTACGGGACTTTCATAAATGCCCTTCTTGGGGTTTTTCTCTTGTTTTGTTTTTGTTTTCTTGTTAAGCCCATACAAAACCACTGGTCTGGTTACCAAAAAAAATTACTGAATGTTGAAAGTGGAAAGGACCTCAAAGTTTAAATCTCCCATTGTACAGATAGAGAAGCTGAGGCCCAGAGAAGACAAATGTCTTATCCAAGGTTACTAGGGTTGTTAAATGCAAAGCTTGGACCAATAATAATAAAAACTATGCCTCATTACCTGCCTACTGAATGTCAGTTACCATGCCAATTAACACTATCCCATTTATTCTTATTATTAATCCTATGAGGTAGGTACCACTATTTGTATCTTGTAAGTGAAGACGCTGGAGCTTAGAGAGTTTAAGAAACTTGTGAAACTTTCAAAGGCTTATAAAAGTTTGTCAGAGGAATAAGCCAGCTTGAAGGGGTTCTACTGGCCAAATGTATAACAATGTAAACATAAAAAATATTTGAAATATTTAGAATTCATCATGATATCATATTAAAAATCCATAATGATATTCAAATAAGAATAAAACAACAAACTCATTTGTTATCAGTGGTGGTGGCTAAACATTAACTTTGAAAATTGGTAATTACTTTCTTACTTTGAAAACAGTTTTTTAAAGGAAAGTAATTAGGCATTTATTCTGCTTTTTCATTAGGAATTATTATCAGGATAATCAAATAAACCTTGCTGATGAGGGAGAGTCTTAGTTATACAAGAATGCCAGATAATAAATGTAAAAGAAATAATAGAATTAGGAAATGAATTTACAGCCCCTTAGTGAGAGAGTTGATTCAGGTAAGGATCAACAAAAGATGTTAAATGCATTTTATGAAAGATCGATGGGGAACCAGTGTTTTGCATGTTTGCAAAATTTCACTTCACAGATTACTTGCTAAGCACAAGCAGGAAAATGTAATTTTATAATCCTAGGATCAGGCTGTTATCATCTTCACCCAAGGATCAACCTTAGCATTGCAAATATTGAGAGAATTAGATTCATGTGCCTTCCAATATGATGAAATATGAAATATACATCACCACCTATAAAGTATTTTTTTGCCAAAAAATATTTAACTCCTAGGTGAAAGGAATTGGATGAGATGAAGAAACAACTCACACTGCTCTGAGGAAGCAAGCAGACAAATCCAGATGGTGGGGCTTCAACAAGTGAATGGTAGGGTAGTCTGAGATGAAGAAACATACAACAAAACAACACATGAATAATGCAGCTGTAAAGATATTTGGGGAACAGTTGGAAAACCTTGAATAACTTCTAGATATTCGATTATATAGTGGAATTATCGTTAATATTGTTAGAGATGATATTGTTATTCTAGTCATGTAGGAAAAGGTACTAATTTTTAGAGATTCTTTCTGATGTTTAGGGTGAAATATGATAACATCTGTATTTACTTCATAACACTTTAACAAGATCAGTGTGGCAAATATGGCAAATGTTAACAATTGTTAACTCTAGTTGATTTGTATGAACTCTTCAATTTGTTCTTTCTTTCTTTATATTAAAAATTTTATCACGGAAATTAGGGTGAAGCATTTCAGGTTAAAATGGATCCCTTTTGGAACCCTTCTACACTGTTGGTGGGAATGTTAAGTTGGTGCAGCCACTATGGAAAACAGTATGAAGGTTCCTCAGAAAACTAAAAATAGAATTACCATACGATGGAGCAATCCCACAATTGGACACATACCTGGACAAAACTGTAATTCAAAAAGATACATGCACCCCTATGTTTATAGCAGCACTATTCACAATAGCCAAACCATGGAAACAACCTAAATGTTCATCGATGGATGAATGGATGAAGATGTGGTACATATATACAATGGAATACTACTCAGCCATAAAAAAGAACAAAATAATGCCACTTGCAGCAACATGGATACAACTAGAAATTATCATACTAAGTAAAGTAAGTCAGAAAGAGAAAGACAAATACCATATGATATCACTTATATGTGGAATCTAAAATATGGCACAAATGAACCTATCTACAAAACAGAAACAGACTCACAGACATAGAGAACAGACTTGTGTTTGCCAAGGGGGAGGGGGAGGGAGAGGGATTGCCTGGGAATTTGGGGTTGGAAGATGCAAACTATTACATTTAGAATAGATAAACAACAAGGCTCTACTGTATAGCACAGGGAACTATATCCAATCTCCTGGGATAAATCATAATGGAAAAGAATATAGAAAAAGAATGTATATATTCCAAGATATGGAAGCAACCTAAGTGCCCATCAACAGATAAATGGATAAAGAATATGTGGTGTGTATATATATATATATATATGTGTATCTATATATATCTATATATATCTATATATATCTATATATATCTATATATATATATATATGGAATGGAATACTACTCAGCCATAAAAAAGAATAAAATTTTGCCATTTGCAGCAACATGGATGGACTTGGAGGGCATTATGCTAAGTGAAATAAGTCAGACAGAGAAAGACAAATACTGTATGATATCACTTATATGTGAAATCTAAAAAAAAAAAATACAACAAACTGGTGAATACAATGACACGAAAAGCAGACTGACAGATATAGAGAACAAGTGGTAATTCTATTTTTAGTTTTCTGAGGAACCTTCATACTGTTTTCCATAGTGGCTGCACCAACTTAACATTCCCAACAAGCGGTTCTACTAGTGGTGACAAGTAGGGAGAGAGAAGACGGGAGGGGAAATATAGGGGTAGGTATAAAGTAGGCTACAAGGATATATTATACAACACAGGCAATATAGCCAATATTTTATAAGAACTATAAATGGAGTATAACCTTTAAAAATTGTGCATTCTATGTTGTATACCTGTAACTTATATTGTACATCAAGTATACTTCAACAAAAAATAAGAATGTATCCCTGTTTGCCCTTAAGACACACAAGCATGAAGAATAAATTTAGGAAAGTTCCAGGATAGGAGGTCAAAATCCACAAGGAACAACTAGCAGTACCACTAGAAGTGACCAGAAAAGAAGGAGGCTGGACCAAGATCCCTGCGCTAAGATGGAAGGCCACCAAAGTGCTTTGCTCTGGGCCATCCTAAAAATTCTCAGCAGAGGAACTGGAGAAAAAAGTGGCATAAGATGATGGAGTACGTCCTACGGAGGGAGGAAGCCATTGAATACCTGCAGTGACTGGGAAGGTGAAATGGGGGTGATGGCTAGAAAACTGGAGGCTCCACCTGGCAAGTCTACCCACTCCATGAACCAAGGGGCGTAACCACCTTCTTCCTGGAGGAAGTGGTGAAGCAGGACATCTCCCTGCAGGGACCCTCAGAAGCCCCAGAGAAACTGATGAACTTAGTCACTTTTTCCTGATTTTCCTGCATTTCCCAGGAAGGCTGTTGAATCATAAAGCTTCCCTTTGTAAGAGATAAACCATGTTGATAAACTGGAGAACTCAATATTGTGACAACGTTGATCCTTCCCAGGAGAGCCCAGAAAGAGGCCCACACATATACTGTCACCTGACATTAAGAACAATAAGGCGTTCCTGGGGTATTGATAATGTACTATTTCTTAATCTGGATGCTACTTACATGGAAGTGTTGAGTTTATGAAAATTTAACAAGCTGTACATTTACTATACGTGTACTTTTGTGTTTGTAGACTATACTTCAATTAAAAGTTTTTTTAATCCCTTTATAAGAGTTCAGATGATGTTTTCCAAGATTAAACTGCTATTATTCAAAGCAATTGAATAATATATTGTTAATAGTCTCTGTTAGTTCTTTGGTTGCTTTCACAGGTACTAAGTTGATTGATAGGCATTATTCACGGGTGGAGACAGAATTGCCGTAGTGGTGAGAACTCTTGGTCTTTGGGTAGTTGCTCTTCAGTCTCTTAATAATTGTTGCATTACTTGTTGGATCCCACAAGTATGTCCTGACCCACTCCATTCCCTTAGCCCATTTGGAAACTTCCAGAAATAACACTTCTTTTAGAGCCACTCACAAGACAGCTTCTGCTTCCTGTTTTAAAATATCTTAAAATTTACTTTAATTGAATGGTGTCTAGAGAGAGACAGATGTAGGCTTGGGAAGACCCAGGAAATGAGAAATAACTTAGGGAAGACGAAAAAGCATTCTCCAACCTCCAAACTTAAAATAGAGCAATATAAATAGGCACAAATATATAACTTTAATTCCTTAAATAAATATATGATCTCTATTTGATAAGTGACTTTAGTACATTACCCAGCTGAAATCTTTTGCCAAAAATACCATAGGATAGAGCAGCTCTCTCTTTTGATGGCGAGGTCTGATTTTACTTACACTGTCAATGGTGTCTTTTTATATCCAATCACCACTGTCTTTTGTCTCGGATGTGGTCAGTGCAAGGGAAAAGTACAATGATTTTCGGTCAGGACCTAACTGACAACATGCTCCCTGGTTCTCAAAAGAAAGAAAAAAGAAATTTTGTCTTAAAACACAAAAAGTAAGGTAAGTGCATCCTAAAAAATTCAAATGAAGCACCCCACTTCCACTCCCAAGCATTAACCACTCTTAACAGTTTGCTGCAAATAGAGTATTTCCTGAATTATTTAGAAGCGCACATTAAATGTGTATTCAGATTGTTTTCTTAAATTTATTTTACAAAATAAAATCATACTATGTCTGCTGCCCTGCAACTTGCCATCTTCTCCCCAATATATCCCAGTCTTATTTCCAAGCCAAAGCACATAAAGCTACCTCCTTCGTTCTGAAGTATGGATCTACAATAAAGTTTGTAACTCTACTATGAGACATACAGGTTGTCCACTTTTCACTATCACAGATATTATAAATATTCAGCAATAAGCTTTCCTTGTTCATATATTTTTGCAGATCCGTGCCAATATGTCAATGCACCAAATTCTTAGACATGGCCTTGCTCAATCAGAGGACATTGTATTTAAAATTTTTGTATATAAGGCCAAATGGCCTCCCAAAAAATTTGTACCAATATACCTTCCAACAAACACAGATGTGAGTGTTCAAATCATACCCTTGCTCTGGGACCTTCCTATCTGGCTCTCCACTTTCATAAAGCTAATGCATGTTCAATCATTCATCAACGACAATTGCCTTTGTTTTGACTGACCTTGCAGCTTAAATCTTACGGGTGCTGCAAAAGACCAAGTTTTAAGTGTTCAGTTAATGAAGTTTCTGTAAGCTATTCTCCTTATATGTCGATGATTATCTTTCAGACCTAGATGCCTTTTATTTTATTGTTTTTAAAGTAAAAACAGGCAAAGATGTTCATCAAACTTGATCACAAATGACTTATTTCAACAATTGAGTCCTGCCATAAATCATCATTTATGGATTGCCCCAGATCATGCCTTTGGTTGGAGGGCAACATATGATGCGTGAAAAACTCCACCAGTCTCTTTTACTGCTAACTGTTTCAGCACAAAATCGCCACAAGACTGGTTGGTTGTCAGTAACACTGGGTATTGATTTTTTAGTTATTTACCTCACATGGGGTACAGTTTTAGCAGGACCATATACTGTCCAAGCCTCTTATTTCATTACATATTCAAAAGTCTGGATCCCTCAACTATCTTGGACACTTCAAATTTCAGCTCTGAAACCCCAAATCCAGGGCTTTCTGATTTACATCACACAGGTGCGGCAGCAGCCTCGGATGATCTCCAGAAAGCTAAATCTCTACGTTCTTTAAAATTTGCAAAATTTCTACATTCTTCTTGCATTCGTTGTAAAACACTCTACTGTGACTTATATAAAGGACATTACCTAATAGCATTTGTTGTTGTTGTCATCAAAGAAATGCCCTGTTTGAGGTAGAGAGAGGTCATCAGTTTAGGGAGGAGAGGACAGCGGTGTATGGAGGCAGTCATGCTTCTAGACTGAAGGCTCCTAGTCTGAGCGCCTGTTTCAGCCTGAAGCGGAAATGGCTGGCTTCTGCTTCTCTTCAGAAAAGACTGCCAGACTCAGCACGCGAGAAACCAGCCATCCTATAAGATCAGAGTGTGCTGTTCTCTGAGGGGCTCAGGTAGGATGGCTAACCATCTGGGTTTGCCTGAACTGTCCCAGTTTTAGCACTGAAAGTCCTGTAACCCAGAGAACCCCCTTTAGTTCCTGGAAAACTCATAGGATTGGTCACCCTAGTGGTGCAAACAGGCTCAGCTACATCTATTACTTTGTCATTTTGTAGAAGTGACAAAATGGTCATTAAAAATTGTGGCACATTTTAACATTTACATATAACAACAAAATAACCTACTTTAAACACCCCAAATGTACAATACATTATGCTTGTGCTAGTCACAAGATAATTTCAGAATTTTAAACAATATTAATGTACGTGTAGCAGTCCAGTAATGACACAAGTTAAAAATTGTAAGGTGAACATCTTCCTTCATTCTTGTTGGTCTGTCTCTGTGACCACAAGAACAGCTTCATAAGGTTGAAAGAAATCAACTACATAATAATATTCTCAGTGAAAGAAGCGTCATAGGGAAAAGCTGAACCGTGAAACTAAACAATAAGGAAACAGCACATCAGGAAGGACCTTGACTACGATGCTTAAGAGTTTATACTTTTTACTGAAGAAAATAGGGCACAGTCAAATAAGTTTGAACAGAAAAGGAAATTCTCATTGTTAAATATTAACAAGATTCCTCAAATCCACATTCACAATCTCACCTCTTAAATCAATATCCACTTGTGGAGGATGTATACAAACCTTCAACATATACAGACAAAGATAATTGTGTATTTTTTCTCAATCCACCACAATTAGAGTTTACATGGAAACTAAAATCATATATCCAGAATTTCAGTTCATTAATTTAATATTCATTCACTAAGCATAAAATTTTGAGAACCTAGAATACATAAGACACAGAATTAAGCACTGTGGATAGAAAGGTGAAGAAGAAATAGGTCATTTTCCTGAAGAGTTCACATTCTAATGTAGAATACAGGCAGCCAAGAAGTAATTACCATGACTACTGAGTAGTAATAATAATAATTAGGTAGGAAGGTTTACAGGGCCTCAAAAAAGACAGCAAGTAAGAATGTTATGGTCTTCATAAAAAATATGATCCTTGACCAAAGATTTGAATTAGAAATGTGGTATGTTGTATGGGAATTAGGATAGCATAATATCTTTCATCTGAAACAACATATTAGAGTAATAGAATGCAGAATACAATGCTGGCGCAAACAGGATTGTGCACTCAGTGAATAGCAAGTTATGGGTTTGGTCCCAAAACTACCAGGGCCATAGAATAAATACCGTTTCATATATTTAAAAAAATAGATTCATATAGATGACACATCTAAATGTAAAACCCTCTGTGAATATGAGCCCTGGGCCATGATAGGCTGCTGGGGGGAGGTGGGCTGGCGGGTGTGAGTCAGTGGTTATCTCACCATTAAAGTGGCAAAATGCAAGAGACTTGGGAGGGTGGATTACCAAGGGCAAGGTAAGCAGGCAACAGGGGAACACTGAAGATAATTTAGAAATAATAATAAAACTGACTGAAAGCTGATCTGCTTTTTGTTATCACTACTTCTGACAATTCTAAAACATGTCAATGATAAAATACTCTTCCTTCCCCCCCAAAAAAACACTCTTCCCTGGGGGGAGGAAAGTACTAGGAGTTTGGGATTAGCAGATGCAAACTATTACATATAGGACAGATAAACAACAAGGTCCTACTTTATAGCACAGGGAGCTATAGTTAATATCCTGTGATAAACCATAATGGAAAAGAATATGAAAAAGAATATATATATATATACATACACGTGTATAACTGAGTCACTTTGCTGTACAGCAGAAATTAACACAACATTGTAAATCAACTATACTTCAATAACATTTTTTTAAAAATACTCTTCCCTGAAAAAAAAGGTTATTGGTCTATGTTCTAAACAATAGTAGTTATTGTTGAGTTTTAAGAACATATGTAAGCTTTGAATTAGCACATTTGTTTATCAGTTATACTTTGGTAAGCATTATGCTTTATGTGGAGACTAATTTGGAAAACTCCCAGTTATACCGTTGACCCCAACACACTCAGCTATGCACTTTTGTTTTGAGATTAAGTTCAAACCATTCAGGATCGATCAAGCTTTCTTTGGTGTAGTGTGTGTGCCTCCAGAGCTTGTGATACGATTTTAGGTGCATTTAGATGCCTTTAGATGGTAAATTTGACATTAAGCAATGAGGGAAGAAGCAGAGCCTGAGTTACTTCAATTCCATCACTCTTTGCGACCTCTTGGAGTTTTTACTGAAAACTGAAATAGCGTGCCAATTGTGAAATACATTTTTTATTGGTAAGTGCAAATTTTACTTCACATGTGAAATATCTTTAAAATTTATATCAATTCTTTTTTGTTTTGGCTGCGTTGGGTCTTCGCTGCTGTGCGTGGACTTTCTCTAGTTGTGGTGAGCGGGGGCTACTCTTTGTTGCAGTGCGCGGGCTTCTCATCACAGTGGCTTCTCTTTTTGCGGAGCACGGGCTCTAGGCGCGTGGGCTTCAGTAGCTGTGGCTCGCGGGCTCTAGAGTGCAGGCTCAGTAGTTGTGGCGCACGGGCTTAGTTGCTCCACGGCATGTGGGATCTTCCCGGACCAGGGCTCGAACCCGTGTGCCCTGCATTGGCAGGCGGATTCTTAACCACTGCACCACCAGGGAAGCCCTATATCAATTATTTTTAAATAGTTAGTTGTTATAAAAAACTAAAGAACAAATCAAGAAAATTATTATTACTGATTATTACAGAAAATAATCTTGTAAAGATTATTTAGAGGATATGGGATGTTAAATACATTAGTATTGGGTTGGTCAAAAAGCTCCTTCATTTTTTGGGGTTTTTTTTTAAGATTTTTTTTTTTTTTTTTTTTTGATGTGGACCATTTTTAAAAGTCTTTATTGAATTTGTTACAATATTGCTTCTGTTTTATGTTTTGGTTTTTTTGGCTGCAAGGCATGTGGGAATCTTAGCTCCCGGACCAGGGATTGAACCCGCACCCCTTGCATTGGAAGGCGAAGTCTTAACCCCTGGACCACCAGGGAAGTCCCTATCCCTTGGTTTTTGTTTTTTTTTTTCTTTTCACTTTATTTATTTTGGTTGTGTTGGGTCTTCGTTTCGTGTGAGGGCTTTCTCTAGTTGGGGCAAGTGGGGGCCACTCTTCATCGCGGTGCGTGGGCCTTTCACTGTCGCGGCCCCTCCCGTTGCGTGGCACAGGCTCCAGACGCGCAGGCTCAGCAGCTGTGGCTCACGGGCCCAGTTGCTCCGCGGCATGTGGGATCTTCCCAGACCAGCGCTCGAACCCGTGTCCCCTGCATTAGCAGGCAGATTCTCAACCACTGCGCCACCAGGGAAGCCCATAAGTAAAGATAAAAGACACATTTTTCATTTCCACCAGGAACTTTATTGAACAACGTATTTACCCTTTTTGTTCCACTACCTTTTGCCATTTTTTTCAGGCAACTTCATAATTCCATCTTCCCAAAACTTTTCACCTTTTTGAGCAAAGGACTGTTCCAGGTGCCTTTTACAGTCTTTCAGGGAATTGCCATTTTTTCCATTAAGAGAATTTTGTAAAGACCGAAATAAATAGAAATCTGAAGGTGCCATGTCTGGTGAGTACAGCAGATGAATCAGAACTTTCCAGTCAAGCTGTAACAGTTTTTGCCTCGTTGTCAAAGAAACATGCAGTCTTGCATTATCCTGATGGAAGATTATGCATTTTCTGTTGACTAATTCTGGACGCTTTTTGTCGAGGGCTGCTTTCAGTTGATCTAATTGGGAGCAGTACTTGTTGGAATTAATTGTTTGGTTTTCCGGAAGGAGTTCATAATAGAAGACTCCCTTCCAATCCCACCATATACACAACATCACCTTCTTTGGATGAAGACCGGCCTTTGGTGTGGTTGGTGGTGGTTCATCTCGCTTGCCCCACGATCTCTTCCATTCCACATTATTGTACAGTATCCACTTCTCATTGCCCATCACAATTGGTTTTAAAAACAGAACGTTTTCGTTATGTTTAAGTAGAGAATCGCATGAGGAAATACGGTCAAGAAGGTTGTTTTCACTTAACTTATGTGGAACGCAAACATCAAGGCAACTGACATAATCAAGCTGGTGCAAATGATTTTCAAAGCTTGATTTGCATATTCTGAGTATGTCAGCTATCTCCCATGTGGTATAACATTGATTGTTCTCAATTAATGTCTCGATTTGATCGCTATCAACTTCAACTGGTCTACCCAACTCTGTGGAACATCCTCCAGTGAGAAATCTCTAGCATGAAACTTCTCAAACCACTTTTGACATGTTCAGTCAGTCACAGCACCTTCTCCATACACTGCACAAATCTTTTGCATTTCAGTTGTGTTTTTACCTTTCTTGAAATATTAAAGCATAATATGCCAAAAATGTTGCTTTTTTCTTCAATCTTCAATATTAAAATGGCTACACAAAAATTCACCAATTTTGATGTTTTTTTAAATGCACGCTGATATGACAGCTGTCACATACAATCTAACAAAATTGTTTCAAATGAAGTTAAAGACAACTAAGTGCTACTAGAGCCATCCAATGGAAAAAAGCCGAATGAACTTTTTGGCCAGCCCAAAGTTTGCATGTATCTTCTTTAACATTAACTTTTTCCTCTATTTTGTTTACGTCTTTTGTATATGGGTCAAGTGGCTTGCTCAAGATCACACATTCAGAAACTAAACGAGCAGAAACTTAAACTCTGTTCTTTTGATTCTGACGTCAGTACTTTCCACAACCTCGCAATCATCTTTCACAATCTGTTTGTGCTCATTTTTCAAGTGTAATTCAAGGTCGAAAAGATTTGGGTCTAGAAGTTCAGCTGCAAAAGAATCTATTGTTTAAAGTGCAAAACAATAAAAAAAAAATTTATTTTATACACAAAAGCAGCCATGGTTCTCCCAAATGTATTTTTTCTTTTTTTCAAATATAAATTAATGTCTGTGAGACCTTCCAGACAGCGTCTCTATAAACTGTGGGCCCCTCTGGAATGCTATTCAGTGAGTACACAGGAGAGCTTGTTGGGAGCTAGACCAGAAGCAGGAATATTCAGGGGTTAGTGCCCCATCCCTGCAGGCTCATGGACGAGGTGAGACCCACACAGGGTCCCAACAGTTAATTGCAGTGGTTGGGGACAGACCCATAGCAGAAACTTGAAGATGTACTGTATTGCACATCTGCATGGCCAGCTCCACCTTGGTCCAATATTTAAATAGACCTTAGGCAAAGAGTGTTCCATTATGCTGGTAATGACACCATCAGGTGGAGATGTTTTACATGTCCAATGAAGGCATAGGTTGTTCCAAACTTTTCCATTTTCTTCCCAGGCTAGCTCTACCCTTTAGTGATGGGTCATATCGATACCATGATACTCTCTGCTTCTAAGGACAGACATTTATGGGTTTTTTCCTCCCCTGTGGGGAGGGAACATAAAATACGTCAATACGAACACTTTATATTTATTACAAAAGCATAGTAAACTAAGCTGCATGTTTACCTTTAGCTTTAATTTATTGAGACATTCTGGTCTAGCTAGTGTGGGCCCTCACTGAACAGTTTCTGAACATTTTCTGCTCTTACCTTTGCAAAGCTTGTATAACTTAGCTTGAGCAATTTGGCTTGCTTCTTTACTAATTTGTAAAAGAATGAACTCAAAATGTCAGCTGTGTGAAGAGTGAAATATTTTAACAGTGTATTAATAATTCAATGGATAACACAACTTTGTCTTCACTGGATGATTTTTCTACTCAATCCCAGCACCTGTGCTCAATTCTGACATGCAGGAATGGCCGTGGAAGGCTCGTATACACTTGGCATATGCTCCTTCTTTGGCATCATTTAGTATATTTAAACACAGTGTTGTATCCCGAGGCAGACAATGTTTTCACCATGGGGTTTTCAATATATTAAAAGATATCTTCCAGCAGCATACCAGAATGCAGCCCTGCTGGGTTCTCCCTGGATCTCACAGCGACTCTGGAATGTCTGGGCCATCCCCCACTCTGGCTCTGTCCTCAGGCAGGCAGCCCTCTTGTCCGCTCCTCCCATGACAAAATTCATCTTCTCTTTACTTCCTGTGGTCCTTTAATTCAATAGACATGCTGGCTGTTATTTATTTTCTCTGTTTGTGAATTGATTTTTTTAAATTTTGAACTTCCCTTTAGGAGTATATTTTAAAGCCAGAATCAGGATTTCACCTTTAGTAATTTAAGACATTGACTTTCCTAGTTTTAGCTAGTGCATGCAAACAGAAATCAAAATGTATTGCTACCGGTGAAAATTAAATGATATTAAATTACAAAATGTGAAACAGGCAAAATATTCACTAATATAAAATGCAAATGAGTTGATCTCTTGTTTGTTATTCAGTAATATAAGGGAGGAAAAAGCTAGCCTCCATTTTTACCTCACAGAAACAATAAAATAGAGCAAAATATATCCAGACCAAAGCAATTCAGGTCTTGGCAAAATTGGTCTTTCTAGATCAGCAATAAAGAAGGAACATGGGGTCTTGATGACATTGTAACTTCACTTACTAATAATTATATGAAAATAGGAATTATTCAATATAGTACTCAAGCCACAGGTTTTTTTATTTGGGGAAAAAAATAAGTTAGATCCTATTTTCCTACCTTATGCTAAAAAAATATGTAGGTATCTCAAGGAGTTAAATATGTAAGCATCAAGCCATAAATAGAAAAAAATAAAGTTGCATATCTATCAGGTTCTATTCATCAAGCAGCATATCTCCCTAAATGAGAAATAGCTTCCTAATTTTAAGAGCAATGTCAGAAACTCAAAGGAAAGTAGCAGCATATTTAACAGCATTAAAATGTTTGAAATCTATATGAGACTATAAACAAAATTAAAAGACCAACTAGAAGCTGGAAAAAGATTGCAACAAATATGATAAGTGGTAAATATCTTTACCAAATAAAGGCCTCCAGTAGAAGTAAGAAAACCATCAAGGATCAAACAGATCAATAGGCAAACAATATAAATAGACGATTCTAAAAAAAAAAAGAAAAAATAACTAACAGGCAAAAATACATTTAGCCTCACCTGTATGCAAATTAATGTAATAACAAATGCCATTTTGCCTAATACAAATAGTGTACAGTATTTAAAATTAATTATACAATAAGCAATTCTGGTCAAGGTTCAGTAAGATGAATTCTTGTTCATTATGGTGGGTGTGTAAATTTTTAATTCTGTGGAACTAGTTCAATAGTGTATACCAATAATCTGGAAAGTGGTGATATTCTTTAATGAAAAGGTATCTTTAAACTGACTGTATCCTTGTGATGTTGTTTAACATGTTGTTGGATCCACTGGTTGATTAGACTTGGGTTCAGGAATTTTTCTTTCTTAGGCAAGGGCACTGTCTCTGTGCCGCTGTGCACTGCATGTTTCGTCATCTCAGGACGCACGGCACATCTGGTTGTCCCATTCTCAGTACTGCCATGTAGCACGGGTAAACCACTCAGCCTTTATATGTGGGATGTAACTCTATTTCTTTTTGACATATGTAAAATAATCAGTCATATAAAAATTATCTCAGAAACTACAAACATAATTTCTATTTGTAAAATATGGAGGGGAGTGTTTTTTCTAAAGTGTGGTGTAAAATTTTTTTTTTAATTTTACTGAAGTATAGTTGATTTACAATGTTGTGTTAATTTCTGCTGTACAGCAAAGTGATCCAGTTATACATATATATTCTTTTCCATTATGGTTTATCACAGGATATTGAATATAGTTCCCTGTGCTGTACAGTAGGACCTTGTTGTTTATCCATCCTATATATAATAGTTTGCATCTGCTAACCCCAAACTCCCAATACTTCCCTCCTCCACTCCCCCCACTTTGGCAACCACAAGTCTGTTCTCTATGTCTGTGAGTCTGTTTCTGTTTCATAGATAGGTTCATTTGTGTTGTATTTTAGATTTGACATATAAGTGATATCATGTGGTATTTGTCTTTCTCTTTGTGACTTACTTTGCTTAGTATGATCATCTCTAGGTCCGTCCATGTTGCTGCAAACAGCATTATTTCATTCTGTAAAAAAAATTTCTTTAATGTCAAGCATGTGATTAGTCATATATACTTTTTGAATACTTCAACTTACAAAGTGATTGATTCAAATTTGGTATAATTAGAATGCCATCCAGAGAAGTCTTCTTTCAATGTTCTAGACCACATGAAAGGATAATCATCAAGATGGGTGAAGCCAGGACGTTTCTAAAAACTTAACTATAATGCATTGGATTTTGATTTGATTATCAGTCCAGGAATTTTCCAATATCAAATTCTACCACTCAGACTAAGGAAGGGCTCTGTCCATATATTCCGTTTATCCTCATTTACTCTCTGTAATGGGAGTTCTGGCTCCTAGGTAACCCTCTCCAATCTTTGTACTACATGAAATAAGCTGTTTGCCTCTGCTTAGAAGAGCTGAATGGGACACATCCATACATGAATTGGTAGGGTTTTAATGGATTCCTCTTCTGGGAAAGGGGCACTATCCCACATCACATTATAAGCTCCATGGTCCTAGGCATGATTTTAAAAGTGTTCTTAAAGATGTATATTTATCATCAGAATGGCCATTATCAAAAAATCTAGAAACAATAAATGCTGGAAAGGGTGTGGTGAAAAAGGAACCCTCCTGCAATGTTGGTGGGAATGTAAATTGATACAACCACTATGGAGAACAGTATGGAGGTTCCTTAAAAAACTAAAAAGAGAACTACCATATGACCCAGCAATACTACTACTAGGCATATACCCTGAGAAAACCATAATTCAAAAAGAGACATGTACCACAATGTTCATTGCAGCACAATTTACAATAGCCAGGACGTGGAACCAACCTAAATGTCCATCGACAGATGAATGGATAAAGAAGGTGTGGCACATATATACAATGGAATATTAGCCATAAAAAGAAACAAAATAGAGTTATTTGTAGTGAGGTGGATGGACCTAGAGTCTGTCATACAGAGTGAAGTAAGTCAGAAAGAGAAAAACAAATACCGTATGCTAACACACATATATGGAATCTAAAAAGAAAAAAAAATGGTACTGATCAACCTAGTGGCAGGGCAGGAATAAAGACATAGACGTAGAGAATGGACTTGAGGACATGGGGTGGGAGGGGGAAGCTGGGGCAAAGTGAGAGAGTGGCATGGACATATATACACTACCAAATGTGAAATAGCTAGTGGGCAGCAGCAGCATAGCACAGGGAGATCAGCTCAGGGCTTTGCAATGACTTAGAGACGTGGGATAGGGAGGGTGGGAGGGAGGCTCAAGAGGGAGGGGATATGGGGATATAGGTATGCATATAGCTGATCTACTTTGTTGTACAACAGAAACTAACACAGTATTGTGAAGCAATTAAACTCCAATAAAAATCTATTTTTAAAAAGATGTATATTTATCATCAAAGAAAGTAAAATTATGAGACAATACCTTTAGGACTACCATGCTACACAGATTCCACACACCATATTGAATTATAGCATTTGCGAGGGTCAACAAAACTCACCCTATGGCTGGTTGGCATATGGTGGAAGGAATTTGGGGAGAATCAAATCATTTTATGATACAAGATGGCTAAAACCTAGTTAGGAATGTTAGGTTATCTGATACAAAACTATTTTGAAAATTTGAGGTTGTAACCTCAGTCTTTAGATTCCTCCCCCCAACACCCTCCATGCCCCTGTCCTTCCCCTTCTAACACCATGTGTTGGAGGAGCAGAAAGTCTCATGAGCCTGGTTATTAATAGTCCATGGGAAGGGTCTTATCCTTCTGTAGGGATATAATGAAAACATCCTGAGAATATACTTAGTTAAATTTAAACAAAATATTTTCTTACCTGAATAAAATTAACCTGAGTATAGGACTACTTATTTGAAAATAAAAGAAATTCTCCATTTGGAGTCATTTGAGTCTTATGGCTTTATATAATAGACTTAACTTGCTTTAATAAATTACAAATTGCTTCTGAAGTTTGAATTGTCACATGTTAGAAATGGTAATTCAATGTAATATCAAAAATCCCATCTGAATTGTTTATGAAACGTGATAAGCTCACTCAAAAACTCAACTGGAAAATCAAATGTACAAGAGTGTTCAGGAAAATTTTTTAAAGAGTAATGAGGAAAAATTTGACTTTCTAGAGAGCAAAAGATACTATACAGAGATCAAAATTAAAATCCTGGGGTACTTTAGAGCAGTTAAATTCATAGACACAGCAAGTAGAATGGTGGTTGCCACGGGCTGGGGGAGTAGGGAATGGAAAGTGATTGTTTAATGGATACAGAGTTTCAGTTTTGCAAGGTGAAAAAAAGTTTTGGAGATGGATGGTTGCATAATAATGTGAATGTAATTAACAGCACTAAACTGTACAATTAAAATTGGTTAACCTGGTCAATTTTATGTTATCTATATTTTACACAATTACAATTTTCTTAAAATATTAACAATAACAACAAAAATCATGTAGTACCATCACAGGAAAATTACAATAATGGAAATATTAGGCCATATATACAGTAGCCTTCATACTGCTTGCCCCAAGCTCCACACAGCCCCATCTTCCACAGACACTTTGAACATCATTGGATATACTGGGCCAGAAAGGCTAGAGGTCAGATTACTTTCATTGCAGCCTAGTTACCTTGAGAAGTGTTCCGTTTCTCTAGGCCTCACTCAAAGCTGGCAAGCTTTTGCTTCTCCAAAAATATCCTATAAAGTATAGTATATCTGTCAAGATTGTAGGGGGAGCACAAGATGAAGAGACTTGTCTTTCATTCTGGAGCAAGTATCTATCATAACTCAGACTACTGGACTCCCAGAAACTTTACTGATATGGTAGTTCCCTGATTTTTCTTGGGATTTATCTACCAACTTCAGCATGCCTGTGTCTTCCAAGGCAGCCAGGGGACCTAGTCCTTCCCACTCATCAAGCCCACTTAGCATGATGACATCAGTGTAGAGGACCAGGACTGTGTCCTGTGGGTTGGTGAGATGATCAAGGTTTCTAAGTACAAAATTGAAGCACAAAACCATGGAGCTGCTGTAAGTCTGAGGCAAGATATTGAAAGTATTCTGCAGTCCCTGCCATGTGAAAGCAAGCTGCTTCTGGTGTCATTGTTTCTTGAGATGGAGAAAAGCACCTGCCAAATTGATAATACATATCAGGGGCCATGTAAGAGACAACATCTGTGAAAGCAGATGCTATTAAAGTCATTGTCATTCCATTCTCCAAGTTTTTCTAAACTGTGCATTAGCCACACTGTCAGGTAAATTGCAGATGGGAGAGAAATTATCACTTCTGCATCTTTCAGGTTTTTGATGGCAACACTAATTGCTGCAATTTTCCCAGGGATGCAGTATTACTCTTTGATTTGGTAAAAAGGGGGAGGTCTGGGTTTTCCAACTATAATAGCTCTCTCTCCATGGATCAGGGACCCAGTGTGAAGATTCTGCTAATTTCTAAGTATATCAATTTCAACTATACATTCAGGAATTTGGGAAATAATTACCAAATAGGTTCAAAATACCTTACCTCAGAGGTTTTTTAATTCCATAATTTAAGTAAAATAGAAGTTTACCAGATTCTCTCATTCTCTTCTCTCTACCTATCAGTGAAGGTAATTCTAAGGGATAATTCCTAAAAGTGGGCTCACTGGGTCAAAGGGAAAATACTAATTTCCATCCCATAAACAATGTATTGACTTAACAATCAGCTTGGCAAAATGGGGATCGTGTTTTAATCTTCATTTCCTTAATTTTTAGTGAGGCAAAGAGCTCTATCAAGGCCTCCCTACCCCACCCCAAACGCTTTTGAATGTCTTTAAGGTCCATGCCCCAATCAGCCTACTGTGAGATGGGTTCAAATCAAAGCACCATTTATTCCCTTGCCCACTAGAAGCCCCCATCCTCACTGATGGACAACGATGGCTGACAAGCCCTCGGTATTGCCCTTTACTCAGCACCCAGTTACTTAGTCAATGGCCACTAGTCTCTTTGGGGAAGGCTTGGAGTAAGATTCTCAGTTCACCCTCTTAGTGCCATCACTGGGTTCTTCTTCAGGGCTCCCCAGCTTCCCCTCCTTCCTGGATCTGTGAATTGACTCAGATCTAGGAATCAGCAATGGCACCATGACTCTCTAGAATGGTGGCTTAAGACAAGCCTCCAGTTACTAAACCTAGACTGGGTTTTGTTGTTGTTGTTGTATATATCAAGAAGAACCTGAAGGACTCACAGACGTAGGGAATGAACTTATGGTTACCGGGGGGAAGAGTGGGGGAAAGGATAGTTAGGGTGTTTGGGATTGACATTACACACTGCTATATTTAAAATGGATAACCAACAAGGACCTACTGTATAGCACAGGGAACTCCGCTTAATATTATGTAACAACCTAAAATGGGAAAAGAATTTGGAAAAGAATAAATACATATATATGTATAACTGAATCACTTTGCTGTACACCTGAAACTATCACAACATTGTTTATTATTTTTTTTAATACAAACTAAGCAGTGATTTTTAAAAATTAATTAATTTATTTTTTGGCTGCATTGGGTCTTCGTTGCTGAGCACAGGTCTTCGCTAGTTGCGGCGAGTGGAGGCTAATCTTCGTTGCGATGCACGGACTTCTCATTGCAGTGTCTTCTCTTGTTGCAGAGCACGGGATCCAGGCGTGTGGTCTCAGTAGTTGTGACTCACGGGCTCTAGAGCGCAGGCTCAGTAGTTGTGGCGCACGGGCTTAGTTGCTCCGCGGCATGTGGGATCTTCCCGACCAGGGCTCGAACACGTGTCCCCTGCATTGGCAGGCAGATTCTTAACCAGTGCGCCATCAGGGAAGCCCAACGCTGTTAATCAACTATACTCCAATATAAAATAAAACGTTAAAAAAAGAAGAACCTGAATGTGTTGCCCATTTTATGGTTGATCAGATAGAATAGTTAAGTAACTAAATAAGATGCACCATACCATAGTTTTTTAAAATGAGGTATATATAGATGGACTGACATGTAAATTTCCCTAACTATACTGGAGTAAAAAAAAGTTGAAAATGTTCAGAATGTTACCATTTCTATAAAACACAGAGACCAAAAAACTATATATATTTCCGTATACACAGATTTGTATGTAAATGCATAGACAAAGTTCTGGGAGGATCCACACCAAACTGGCAATAGTAGTTATATCTGCAGAGAGATGTGGGCTTTGAGGGAGCTAGGAGTGGTAAAGGGAGGCTTTGATTTTCTTTTTTTACCTTTTATGCTTGAATTTTTTGCCAAAATATTTTCAGATATAATTCATAAAACATTAGGAAATATAATACATATTAATCCAGAAGCCTGAGGAAAGGTGATGGTAACAATGTACCTCACATCTTTCCCTTCGCCATCAGCAGGCTCTTTTCCACTATGGTGCAAATATTTGGGGCAATGGCTCTGCCCCATCCCTGGGTCCTGCTGACAATATTGACACCTAATTACACAGCATAACTTAACATCATAATTTTTTCTCCTTGTGATGTTTTTGTCTCTTTTCATGATGGAAGGTCCTCATCCTTCTGTATCCACACAGCATCTATAACATGTTCAGCAGGAGCTCAACAAAGACTTATCAAAGAAATAAAGCTTCGTGCAATTCTTTCTTTAAAGCAGAAGCACCTTGCCCCCTCCCCTACTCTTGTGCCAAATCTATGGAAATCAAATTAATTCTTCAAAATTTGTTCAAATGTCATGTCTTCTTGGAATCTTCCTCACTCACATTTCTTCAATTACAATTTATTGTGCTTTTCCTTTCATACAACACTTTTAAACCCACATTCTCATACCCAGAATATAACAATTATTTCAGTATAATTACTGTATTTGGATTTGTCACATGTCAGCCTTCCTTTCTAGACCATGTTCCTGGAGTACAGGAAGCCAAGTGTTAACCATTCCCATTGTAATGCAGCTCTTTATCCCTGCCAAAGACTTGTTCAGCAGGTCCTCAATAAGTGTGTTGAACTGAACTAAAACTAAAAGGATGGGAGAGGTTGTTATGTAGAAATTTTTCTACACATGAATCTGCTTTTACATAATCCCACATGGAGAGATCAATGGTCATTCAGCCTCTGAGACAACCTCCTACACGGTACATACTCTTCCTCTCTCAGAAAGAAACCTCTCCGCCAACGGGGCTATGATCCTATTATTTAAGCCCAACCACGCTCCCTTTCTCTGCTAGACTCTCCACATATCCATGCCCATAATTCTCTAGGGTAATTTCCTAACAGTGAATTTGCTGGGTCAGAGAGATTTTCCATTTTCACCAGCACTGTGTATTATCCGCCTTTGCCAATTGGCTTCACCAAATATGACACCTTTTTGTTTTAAGTTGCATTTTTTTCTTTTCAGTGCTCCATCTTGCCTCCCTCCCCTACCTTCCTCAGCCACGCACCTGTAGCTGTCCCTAGAGACAACACTTTCCTACATTTCATGTTTTCTCACGTTAACCCAGTGAAATAAATATGTAATCGTCTTCAGTCACCCAGGGGCATGCTTGTCCACTTAGGGAGAGATCAGAGTCAGATCAAGGAAGACCTACCTCCAGCTTCATAGGCCATTTGCCCAAAAGGGCAAGGACAGCTGGGGCAATTACTTGGGTAGTTCAGTATATCACCCTGACCTAGATAACTCCAACTCACTCTTCAGAACTCACTTCAAAAGTCAATTCCTGGGCTTCCCTGGTGGCGCAGTGGTTGAGAATCTGCCTGCCAATGCAGGGGACACGGGTTCGAGCCCTGGTCTGGGAAGATCCCACATGCCGCGGAGCATCTGGGCCCGTGAGCCACAATTACTGAGCCTGCGCATCTGGAGCCTGTGCTCCGCAACAAGAGAGGCCGCAACAGTGAGAGGCCCGCGCACCACGATGAAGAGTGGCCTCCGCTTGCCACAACTGGAGGAAGCCCTCGCACAGAAGCGAAGACCCAACACAGCCATAAATAAATAAATTAATTAATTAAAAAAAAAAAGTCAATTCCTTAGGTACACCCTTGCTAACCCCTAGATGAGTTCAGGTTGCCCTGTTCTTAGCTGTAATAACTATTAAAGAATTGCATACTTATTTTATTTAGACTGTAATCTACATGAGAACAGGAGACTGGCCTTTCATCATCTCTTATCACAGTGCTTAGCACCTAGTAAGAGCTCAATAATATTTTGTGAAGGGAATCAATCAAAGAAAAAACATCCATTAGTAATTTTAAATGAAATTCTCCTTGTATAGTGGTTCTCAGCCCTGGCTGCACGTTAGAATCACCTATGAAGTTGGTTTTTTTTTTTAACAATACTAATGTCCATCCCAACCATATACTTTTTCTTTTTAAAGGACTCTATTTTTTTGGAACAGTTTTAGGTTCACAGAAAAATTAAGAGGAAGGTACAGAGATTTCCCATATACCATTTCACTTATCTATAAGTGTATGTAAATGTAGATGTATATATACATGCATCATAATCAAATACATCATTGCCATTATTATTTTGAACAAACTATTAAATCAATTAAGAATAAGAAAAATATAATAGTATTTAACAATAAATAATAAATTTAAAAGAATAAGAAAAATAAAAGTTTTTGTTTTACTTTCACTTAATCCTTCTTTGATGGTCTTCCTTTCTTAATGTAGATCATATTTCTGACCTATATTATTTTCATTCTCGCTAAAGAACTTTTTTAACATTTCTTGCAAAGCAGATCTACTGGCAGCAAATTCCCTCAGTTCTGTTGGTCCAAGAAAGCCTTTATTTCTCCTTCATTTTTGAAGGATAATTTCACACAGTACAGAATTCTAGGTTGGTGGTTTCTTTTCACTCAACACTTTAAGTATTTCACTCCATTCTTGTCTTGCTTGCATGGGTTCTGAGGAGACATGGGGTGTAATTCTTACCTTTGATTCTCTATAGATAAGATATTTTTTTCCCCTATAGTTTCTTTCAGGATTTTTTCTTTATCTTTGATTTTCTGTAATTTGAAAATTATGTGCCCAGGTGTAGGGTGTTTTTTGGCATTTATCCTCCTTGGTGTTCTCTGAGCTTCCTGAATCTTTGGTTTGGTGTCTGACATTAATTTGGGGAAATTCCCAATCATGGTTTCAAATATTTCTTCTGTTCCTTTCTTTCTTCTCCTTCTGGTATTTCCATTGTGTGTGTTACACCCTTTGCAGTTGCCCCATAGCCCTTGAATATTCTGTTCTGTTTTGGGTTTTTTTTTCAGTCTTTTTCTTTGCTTTTTCTTTTTAGGATTCTATTGAGATATCCTCAAACTCAGAGAGTCTTTCCTCAACTGTGTCCAGTCTACTAATGAGCCCATCAGAGACATTCTTCATTTCTGTAAGAGTGTTTTCTATCTCTAGCATTTCTTTTTGGTTCTTTCTTAGGATTTCCATCTCTCTGCTTACATTGCCCATCTGTTCTTGCATGCTGATTACTTTACTCGTTAGAGCCCTAGCATATTAATCATGTTATTTTAACTTCCCAGTCTGATAATGCCAACTTTCCTGCCATGTCTGGTTCTGATGCTCGCTCCATCTCTTCAAATTTTTGCCTTTCGGTGTGGCTTGTAATTTTTTCTTGATAGCTGGACGTGATGTACCAGGTAGAAGGAACGGCTGTAAATGGGCCTTTAGTAATGTTGGGGGGAGGGGGCAGTATGGGGAGGAGGGGAAGCTTTCCGTTGTCCTGTGTCCTGTGATTAGGTCTCAGTCTCTTAGTAAGCCTCTGCCTCTGGACTGTGAGCTTCACAAGTGTTTCTCATCCCCACTCCCACCCCTTTAGGTGGAACAGGCTGGCTAGAGTGGGCTGGAGTTGGGTTTTCCCTTCCCCCAGGTCAGTTATGCTCTACTTAACTAGTTTCTTCTGAGGGTAGGTGTTAAGAAGAACAAAGTGCTCTGGCATATTTCAAAATGGTTGCTTTCCCCCTCCCCCTCCTGGAAGCCTGAGGGGATTTTTCTCTGCTGTTTACTGTGGAACCTGATCAAGCTCCTGGAGGTAAATCTCATAATATTGTGGCAGACCCCCCGTGACGGGGTCCTCAATTCCTCAGCTACAGTTCAGGTTTTCCTACCCAGCACTGGCTCCTGTAGCCATTTTGCCTGGTGAATCTCTGCTCCATTAAGCTGTTATTCTCTGTACCTGCCTGTTGGTCTCTCTAATCTTGGGGGCAGTGGTTTACCCTGTGCCCTATCTCTCTTAGGGATCCTAAAACAGTTGTTGGTTTCTCAATCTATTCAGCTTTTTACTTATTGTCAGGGCAGAGTGATGCTTACATGCAGAACTAGCAAGTGGAAGTCCCATAGGAATCTCAGGGTGATTCTTAACAGGTAGCCAGGGTGAAGAAACTGATGACCAGTGCCAATAACCTCTCCAACAGGGAAGGTCATTGGCCACCAGGTGGCACCCAAACAACACCAATGGCTCCTAGAACTTGACGGCTGGATTCTCCCAGATTGATAAACTCATCTTTTTAAATTTTATTTATTTATTTATTTTTGGCTGCATTGGGTCTTCGTTGCTGTGCATGGGCTTTCTCTAGCTGCGGCGAGCAGGGGCTACTCTTTGTTGCAGTGCGTGGGCTTCTAATTGCGGTGACTTCTCTTGTTGCAGACCATGGGCTCTAGGTGCGTGGGCTTCAGTAGTTGTGGCACACGGGCTCAGTAGTTGTGGCTCGCGGGCTCTAGAGCACAGGCTCAGTAGTTGTGGCGCACGGGCTTAGTTGCTCCGCGGCATGTGGGATCTTCCTGGACCAGGGCTCAAACCCGTGTCCCCTGCATTGGTGGGTGGATTCTTAACCACTGCACCACCAGGGAAGTCCCAATAGATTCATCTTTTCAGTGGAAAGTTTAGACACACACATTAGCGCTTTGAATAGCAAATGCATCAAAGATCATGTTGGTTATATGAATAGTGATTCAAAAATAAAAAATAATAAAGAATAGCCCTCACTCTCTGAGATTTGCCTCAGTCCAGGATACCTAAAGAGAGCTTTTCTGCTTGCCATTTTCTGATAAAGCTTACCATCTGCAGCTAGGCTGAGGATGGGTCTTGGGCTTGAAACTGCTTTGTCATATAAAAAACTGGAAGGGAGGGAATTCCCTGGCGGTCCAGTGGTTAGGACTCCACGCTTTCACTGCCAAGCGCAGGTTCAATCCCTGGTTGGAGGGCGGAGCAGTGGAACTAAGATCCAAGGAGCTGTGCGGTGCGGCCAAAAAAAAAAGAAGGTTGGAAGGGAACCTTGGAGGCAGGGTGTCTCCTTGTGGCTGCTGCCTTGCCTGGATGAGGCAACATGAGGTTTTATTCTTTTCCTGCAGACAGAAGAATGGGCTCTGTGGACCACATTGTTTTGTCTTAACACAGTGGCTGGTGGGAAATTCTTGGTTAGGAGGGGTTGGAATGGACAGGTCTGGGAGACAA
The DNA here is from genome assembly GCF_965194805.1 of Balaenoptera borealis. Lineage (NCBI taxonomy): Eukaryota > Metazoa > Chordata > Mammalia > Artiodactyla > Balaenopteridae > Balaenoptera > Balaenoptera borealis. The sequence goes on along the minus strand of NC_138866.1, from coordinate 116,765,185 downwards.
CAGCCATCTTTCCTTTTGGCTACCCCCAGGTCCAAGTCCAGCCTTCAGTCTTAGCTGCTTGGTCTCAAAGTTTAAGGCAAGTCACCACTCAGTTTGTCGTCTTCAAGACACAGCTATATGCCCAAAGGTTTATGTCCCCAATACTAGCCAACACTTTGCTGGCAGAAGTATTGTGCCAGAATACCCAACTTTGTGCCTGAATAGTTCATTCTCATATCTTCAGGGCCTTCCATGGGCCAGGCCCTATGCTAAAGATTTGAGTATGTCCACACATTAACTCCCTAGATTGTGAATACCACCCTGCAAAATAGCTATTACTATGCCATTTTACAGATGAGGAAGCTTGAGCTCAGAGAAGCTAAGTAATTTGCCTGTGGGCACATGCATCTTCTGATTGTGAGGCCATGGACGTAGCCACATCAGACAGACCTGGGATCAAACCCCAGCCTCGCCACTGACAGGCTGTGCAAACTTGGCACACCTGTCATCTTCCTGAGGTTCCATTTCTTCATCTGTAGGGATGAATTGTTATAGAAATCAAACAACGTACAGGAAAGTACAAGTAAGATACCCAAACATGGTAGGCACTTCATAACTAGCCTGTCTGTTCATTTTCCCTTCCTCCCTATTCTTTCCAGCAGGAGTAAGGTGGGCAATCAGATGTGAGCTCTAAAACGGAGCGAGGTCCACCATTCCAGCTCCTTTGGAGTACTTCCAGCTCTGGGCACTCACTGCTACACGGTGACACTCCTTTCCTGATTGGACAATAAAGCCCTTTCTCACATGTACCTTCCATTAGATAGAAAGGTAAGCATCAGTATTCCCAGATGGTAAATGTGCTGAGATACTGAAACACTTTTACCGAGGGAGGAAACTTCTTCCCAGGAAATTCATAGTTCTTCAAGTGTCCAGTGGGATTTGAATGCCCAGAGACAGGAGATGGACTAGGGCAGCATGAGGTCAGGGTCTTCACCGTGTTCTGCTCACATACCCGTAAAAGAACTGTACACTTTTTAAAAGTTGATCTCAAAAACCTTTGTTATTTCTTGCACATTACAGAAATTGACATTTTAAAAGAAAACTTTCACATCATTCTTTTAAATACACTCAATGGAAAATAAACACTATGCGATTTGATTCCCATTGTTGTTCCATTTAAAACATATTATGAATGAACTCATCTTTAACAGTCAAAAATTTTACATAATTCTTTTTTCTCCTTGAACTCAGAATTTTACATAAAAATACACATTTATATTTCAAAGTTTTGAAAACTGATTACCTTATCACCCTTATCTGCAACTAAAACATGGGAAAATTGATTTAAATTTAGCTAAAACATCATAATTATAAATTTTTATGTTTCTTAAACATAAAATTTCAAGTTACATTAAATATATCATATTTAAATTATATTAAAGTATGTATGTATTTCTTAATGAAATGACTGGGGCTTTTGCTTTTCAATTAGTTCTACAGCTGTGATAAATATGACTGATTATTAGAATGAAACAAGGGTCAGCATAAATTCTATTCCTCTTTCCATTTCTATATATGTAAATCATTAGAAAATATGTTTATATATATCAATGGGAGAAATTTTGTTATGTAATGTCATTCAACTTTTAAAATATTCTTAAGTTATATGCCCCAAATCCTATCATCATCTAATGCTATGCTGTGTCCCTAACACATAAATGTCTAACTAATGAAAAACACAAAGCCTTGCCTTCAATTTATGGTGTCTTGATTAATATTAATAACTAATATTTCAGAGTACCCTTTGGTGCTCCGGAGGCAAAGAAGCATAGTAAGAAGGGAAATGGGTAAGGTACTTTCCTTCTGTAAAGTAAGAGAGGCAGGATTATAAAGGGAGACGAAAGGAAAAGCTTCATGATACAGAGGTTGTAGACACACTACCAGGCAGACATAGGGGCTTGTTTTCCTATGACAGCAAGCTGGGCTAAGGACATGGACTTGTACCACGTAAAGCAAAAGTAAACAGAAATGGTCTTACAATATGTAAAGCAAAAGTGGAAAGAATTACAAGGATAAATAGACAAATCTGTAATTTCAATGGAATATTTTACTATACTCATCTCGGTAATTAATAGGACAAGCGACCAAAAAATCAACGAGTATAGATTTGAAGAGCACATGTAACGCACTCGATGTAACGCACATGGTGTGTCTGCAACAACCATCTGCAAAATATACATCCTTCACATCACACCTGGAATATTTACAAAAATTGCCTGTACAGTACGGCCATAAGTCAAATCTCAACAATTTCAAAGCATTAGCTATAATGCAATTAAGATAGGAATCAATAATAAAAACATAATGGAAAATCCATCCTCCCCAGTGACACATTGAGAAAAGAAACACAGCTGGTGACCTGAGAGATGTGGAAGCTATAACTTCTTCCTGTGGGATATATTAGGATGACTCTAAGTACCTGTCCACTCAGAGTCCCAGAATTCTTGAGTAATCCTCAATCCAAATCAATAAGAAAAGAAAAGCCCAGTAGAGAAATGGGCAAAGTCTTGAGGAAGGAGCTCTCAAAGGAAGAAATCCAAAAGTCCAGTAAACATAGGTTCGACATCAGGAAAATGCAAAGTGACACCACGATAAGATACCACAGGACACTGGTCAGACTGGCAAAAATTGTAATGACTGTCAAACCAATTAGAGTAATCTCACACACTGCTGGTGGGAAGGAGAATTGGAGCAACCACTTCAAACACCAGTTTAGCACGATCTAGTAAACTTGAAGATGGCCACAAACAATGATTCAGCTGTCCCCCTCCCCGAGCAGCTTGTGTTCATGCACACCAGGAGACACATATAAGCATTTTTCACAAACGCCCCGTACCAGAAACAATCCAAATGTCCATCACCAGTAGAACAGGCAAATAAATTCTAGTGGAACATATAATAAAATGCGAGGCCACATTCAAATCTATGAATGCATATTACAAACATATAGTTAAAATGAATCCAGTTTACTTTTCTGTAAACTCTATTGAACCTAACATGTATACAGAAAGGTATACAAGTTATTGTACAGCTCAATGGATTTTCACAAAGTAAACATACTCTAGTTACCAGCACTCAAAAAGAAATATATTACCCCGTTAGATGATGAGTTTCTTTAGAGCAGGGATAACCATGTCTTTCTTTTCTTGTTTTGTATCCTTTATACAATGCTTGGACAGAGGGTAAGCTCTATAGAGTTTTTTGAATGATACAGAGCTCTTTTGATTGGTGCCACCAAGCCAAAAAAGATGACCTTGGGTACAGGGGATTTTAATATGTCCACATCTTATTTTCCCATCTGTTTAATAATAGCCGCTTGTATTTTCATTACCTTTTGACTTACTAATACCTTGCACACGCTCTATCTCATTTCACCCTCATAACAATCCTAAAAGTAGACCAAGCAGGTATTACTTATCCCTCTGTCACAGTTGTGGAAATTGAGTCTCAAAAAAGCTGAAAGTGTTGGCCAGTCAGGTGGATACCAGATGGGTCTACATGAGGATGCCCAGGTCTCCTTTGCCTTGATGCATCATTCTTTCTCCTACATGACACTGATCTGGTCAGCTGGACTCATTAGCCTCCAAAGGGCATCTTCCAGCTCCAAGAACCCATGATGCTTTGGGGTCACAGACTCCAAAAAGGAGTTGAATATGACCTATCTGAGACCAGAGGGAGGCAAATGCAGCAGGGAGTGTACCAAGCAGTCCTTGATTAAACTATGCACTCATGGTTTGGGAAAAGCTCCTGGCACCTTCCTTTTTAGTGTCATTTTATAGCTAAAAAATTTAGCTATATTTTTTCCTTTTTTTAAATTGAAATATAGTTGATGTACAATATTATGTTAGTTTCAGGTGTATTACACAGTGATATTGACATTTGCATATATTATGAAATGATTACCTCAAGTCTTGTAACCATCTATCCCCATACAAAGTTATTACAATATTATTGACCATATTGCTTACACTGTATATTACACACCCATGACATTTATTTTATAACTGGAGGTTTCTACCTCTTAATCCCCTTCACCTATTTTGCTCCCCCTACTTCGTCCCCTCTGGCAATCACCCATTTGTCCTCTATATCTATGAGTCTGTTTTTGTTTTGTTTTGTTTGTTGGTTTGTTTTGTTTTTTAGATTCCACATATAAGTGAGACCATGTGGTATTTGTCTTTATCTGACTTATTTCACTTAGCATAATACACTCTAGGTCCATCCACGTGGTCACAAATGGCAAGATTTCATTCTTTTTTATGGCTGAGTAGTATTCCATTGTGTGTGTGTGTGTGTGTGTGTGTGTGTATGTATATACACCACATCTTCTTTATCCATCATCTATTGATGTACACATAGTTTGCTTCCATATCTTGGCTATTGTGAATAACGCTGCAGTGAACATAGGGGTGCATATATCTTTCCAAATTAGTGTTTTGGGGTTTTTTTGAAAAATACCCAGAAGTATATAGATTTGCTAGATTGTACGGTAGTTCTATTTCTAATTTTTTGAGGAAACTCCATACTGTTTTCCATAGTGGCTGCACCAATTTACATTCCTACCAACAGTGCGTGAAGGTTCCCTTTTCTCCACATCCTCTCCTTCACTTGTTGTCTTTCTGATGAAAGCCTTTCTGAAAAGTGTGAAGTGGTATTTCATTGCAGTGAACAATTTTTTGACATTTTATTTTTTGAGTAAAAATTCATGAACGGTATGCAATTTATTGTATGTAAACTATAAATCAATAAAGTTGATTTTCTAAAAAAAATGATGCATACCACTGGTGGTGCCTTGGGTGGTTAACCCTTCTCACTGGTCTAACAGTGACCACACGACAGCAGACTTGAACTCCAGGGCAAGATCTATGATATAACTTTAAATTACTCCTATGGGGCACAAGAAATTACTTGAACAAATATAAATTTACCACATGCATGGGAAGGATCAATCAGTATGTCAAAGATGTCAATTTTCCTTAAGTTAACATGGGTTTTTTCATCTGTATATGTATGTCTAGACATGCTGGTTCTAATTTTTTTTAACAATAAGACAATAAATAAACAATAATATTTAGAAGAATTCTAATGAAAATAATGAAGGGCCAACATTCCTTTCACATATTAAAACATAAAACTATAGTAATTTAAAAGGTGGTACTGAAATCAATGGAAAATAATAGAAGATTCAGAAATAGATCTAAATACAAACAAAAAATGTGGTAAGAAAGGTGATAGTTCTAATCAGTGGGGAAAAGATGAATTATTTAATAAATGGTATTGCAACATCTGGGTAACCATCTGAGAAATCAAGTGAACACCCATGTCTTACAACTTACATAAGGACAAATAACAAATGGATCAAAATGTATGTATAAAAAAATGGAAGAAACCATCAAAGTACTAGAATAAATAAAGGTGAAAAAATGTCAATATAAGAAGTGAGGAATCCTTTTCTAAGACAAAAGTCCAGAAGCCATGCAAAAAGGGGCAGGAGGGGAATATATACATACACATACATACATATATACATATATGATAAATCTGGCTACCCACACACTCAAAATACCATGAGAAAAATCAAAATGCGAGTGCCAGAAATACTCAAACTACATCCCAAAGGGACCTACAAATCACTGGTAGACAAATAACTCAATAGAATAATGGATAGAAGATTTGAACAACCAGTTCACAGATAAATAAAAATGCATTCATGCATTCATCTTAGACATATAAAAATATGCTCAACTTCACTCTTATTAAGGAAAAACAAATTAGAAACCCACCAAGTTCATCATTTTTAATCTAGTAGACTGGCAAAAATCAAAAAGATTGATAACACATTAGGATGGTAAAGATTCAGATAAACAAGTTCTCTCACATAGTCCTTGTGGGACTGAAAATTAGTACAGCACTTATGGTGGATAATTTGGCAGTATCTATCAAAATCATGAGTATACATACCTTTTGCCTTAGGATTTTCCTCTTCTCAGAATTAATCCTTACAGATATTTTCACACATGGGAATTGCACTGTACCGGGTCATTCTGTGTAACACTGTAATATCAAAAGATTGGAAAACATCTAAATATCCATCAATAGGTGACTGGTTAAATAAGGTACCATACATACATACAGAGGAAAGTCATGTGATTGTTAAAAATAATAACAAAGCTCTTAATGAACTAATATGAAAACACCTCTGAGATAAATTAAATGAAAAAAGTATAAGACCACGGACATGGTCTTCTACCATGAGTGTGCCAGGGATAGAAAAGAATAGATGCTTGTTGAGATACACATACACATATGTATATAAAACCTCAAATGGTCACAAGGATCTGACAACAGTTACCTCTGGAGAGAAGGACGGACTGGGGGATAGAAGAGAGTTTTCACTGTATATAACCGTTTATTGCTCTCGAATTCTGAACTATGTCATCGTATTACCTATTCATAAACATTTAAATATATAAAATTAAACAGAAATCAAAGAGAACACAGGAGGTCAGTGGACAGAACTGAACCTAACAAATCCAACCAGCAGCCCCTACACTAGGCCAAGGCCGCCTCAGGGGGTGATGACAGTTAGGTTTGGTGGCAAGTCAGAGAGGGTCCCCTGCCAGGCTCGAGTTGGCGGGGAGCTCTCCTAGTGAGTGATTGAATGTTCCTGATCTGCCACCAGACCCCCGGGCTGGAGAAGCCACCATCACTGTCTCTGCTGCCCACAGAACAGGCAGCTGTGGGCCTGGTCATCCCTCCTACACAGCACCTGCCAGGTGCAGGAGTGACAGGCTCTCAGGTGGGGCTCCTGACACCTGAAGTGAGCCCCTCCCCTCCAGCGGCTCTGGGCTTCTGTAGAACAACCCCCTCTGAGGAGGACTGCATGCGAGGACCGCGCCCTTGGACCTTACCAGCCTCTGCGGACCCAACTCTCTACCTCCTTCCCTGCTGAGGCCGCCCCACGAGCAAGACCCTCTTCTGTGTGGTGAGAACTTTTAAGATCTAGTCTTTTAGGCCCCTTCCAACTGCATCCCTTGCAGTGGTCTCCAAGGGGCTGACGCTTGGCCCACACAATCAGGCAGCAGACTATACATCACCCAGTCTCAAGGGCTCTCTTTCAGGATAGATGCAGAGCTGCCTTAGTTTACCCCACACAGGACACACAGCGAAATCTGAGCGCTTTCCGGGATAGCCCTGGCCTAAAGCACCCGTCCAGGAGAGCTGCTGAAGAGCGTGGTCCCCAAGATCACAAGCTCTGCCGCCTCCATTAGAAAGCAGTGGAATCCATCTGTAGATGCCGCGGACAGATCCGCGCCCTCAGATTTCACCTACCTCACTGGGCCCTAAATTCTTTTACTGTCGAATTTCGGATACACAGAATTAGATTAGTGATAATACTTAGTTCATATCGCACCGATACCATGACATCCACATGTTCTCCAGGGGAACCCCAGGAGGTGAGGGATGAGAGGTGGGTCCATGACCTGGAGAAGCTGACAACGGTGCCCTTGAGAGCTTCCTCTCTTCCAGCCAATGGCAATGCACTGACATTTACCGGCATTGGGTTACATGGATTTACAGACTATATTATCTCCTTTTAAATTAAGTAAGCCTCCTAAAATATCGTAAAATTGGGCCTCAAAGGGGCCTTGGATCAAAGATAACACTAACAGAGCAAGCACAATTGAACAACAAAAAAGAGGCAAACCTGACATATCTCCTGCCAGTTTACAAGGTTGAAAACAGCAACCATCCAATAATCAAGTCTGACAAACAGTCAGCCAAAAAGCCTTGAATTTTCAAGAAAACTATTAGAGATATATTGCTTGCACACACTATTGTTAACTATCAACATCACCTCAAGTATACATTAAGCCTTAAAATATTAGCTATGACACTATAAGGCGAGACATTTCAATAGCTCTGTGTGTATGTGTGTGTGTGTGTGTGTTCGTTTAGAATAAAAAGACATCAGAGAAATTCCTTTTTTTGTAAGAAAAAGTTCAGAATAATCTTTTATGTCAATAGCAAACTATAAATTATTCAATCTTGATCGTGTTTGACTTAAGACTGCATGAGATATTGTATACAGATTGTTTCTCCAAGTTGCTGAACATTTCCTGACTTCATTTCTAAGAAGACTTCCTATTTAAAAAAAAAAAACAAACTTTAGAAATAGTGAATGACAATGCTAGGGTGTTCTGAGTATCTTGCATCTGATTCATCAATAAGAGACAAAAGAAAGGCTGTACTCAACTCTCAGAATTTGGTGAGGATATTATATGTCCAACAATCTACTTAGAACATCCATTTAGCACATAATTTATAATTAAGTGTATAGTTGTTTATCACTGTTCAATGCCAGACCATGAGCAGAAAATGACAATGGTGAGAATTATATTGTTGTTTTGAAGAGAAGTCAGAAATTATTTTTAAATTCCCCCTTCAAAAAGTTGAAACAGAAATTCATTCTGTTGCATTTTTTAGGCTCCAAACCCAGAAAGCAAATTTATCTGATAGGTGAATTACGTACTTAGGAACAGCTTAAATCTCAGGGTCATTAAATATCTTAACACCTTTCATATTTGGCCTCAAAAAAGTATTTTGTTGTTCACTGAGCTGATCAGCTCACAGTTTAATATGACCAAATATCACCTACTCCTCCTATTCAGTCCGCCAGGGCAGGAATGATTATTCTCTTCTTGCATGCTTGTGACACTTCATACATAAATGTAGTATGGCATTGCCCACAAAAAGCCATCATCATGACTCTTATTGCTCTGCAACTAACTAGATGAAATTCTTCTAAGTGTGAAGCCACTTTTCATTTCTTTCCTGCATCTCCCAGAGTGACTGACACATAGTAGACATCAGTAAGTGTCTATCAAATTAACGTATTTTACTGAACTATCTGTACCATTTCTGAGCTTCTTTAGATTTCGGTGGATATATATTCTGTATCTACCAAGTAACCTGCAAGACTGTGAGTTTCAAGAAGGGCTCAGAGTAAGAGCAGATTCTTTAGTGGGTACAGGCTGTCACTCAGGCCTATGACCCAACAGATTCAATGGTACTCAAAGTTTTTTGTAATAGGAAATCTCAGTAAGAGAATCACAGCATAGTCCCATAGAGTTTTGAAGCAAAGCTGTGCCTTTCTGAGCTGATAACTATTCTTCCTTTGAGAAGAAGACCCTGGCATGCCTCAAGGACTTCACAGAGTCTAAACACTTGACTGTGTGTTTGGTTCCCCACAGAGCCAAGTCTGAGATGGAGACTGGTGTACAGGAGGCATACTGGGGACTGCACTTGGGTGCAACAACTGTAAGAGGGTGAAAGAGTCAGGACTGGGCAAGGGGAGGAGTTGAACTGTGATGCAGTTGCAACAGAGGCCTCAGTTGATCACACAGGGAGTTCTGGAGTTGGGATGTTTCTATAAAGTTGTCTTGCCTTGAAGAGGAAAGGGAGCCAGGTATTGCCACATCACCCAGGTACTGGATGTGGTCTTTGCCCCAGGGAGGGGAGCATAACTTTGAGCAAGGCTGCTTCCATGGGCTCTGGGAAATTTCCAGAAGGGGATCAACTGTGATCACGTTCTCATAATAGTGTCATTACAGCAGGGTAATGAGTGTCTCAGTCCTGGATTGGGGCCTCTGGGCAGGGTGCCATAGGATCCACTATATCATGGACTCTGAGTGACTATGTTGCTTGAGCTTCCTGTCATGAATTGAGTGCTCTCTGATCCACTAAGCCATAAGGGTTGGTGTGTACAGAAACAATTTCTTTTCAAATGGAAGTGGTATCTATGAGATCAGGTTCAAGTAGATCTGTATGGCATAAGCAAGTTACATCTACCACCTTCTGCTGTAGTGCTGGTGCTCCTTCACCTCACACCTGTGCCCTTATGAGGACCTCCCTTTGCCTAGTTGATAGAGAAAGAAAGAACTTGAGCCTGGTTTACAGGTGCTCTAGCCAGAAGTGCATGCTGCCATATTACAGTCTAATTAGGCATGACGCTCAAGGATAGTGGTGAAGGAAATTTCAGCCAGTAGACAGAGCTTGGAGCAATTCTTATGACTGTTCACTACGGGAGAAGAATAACCTGAGAAATGGATCTACACTGAGTTTGGAACAGTGGCTAACACCCGGTTAGGGACTTGGAAAGAATAAGAATGTAAGATTGGTGACAAGAAAGTTTGTGTAAGAGGAATGAGGATGGACATCGGAAATAAGCATCGAGTGTGGGGATATTTGTGTCCCATGTGAAAGTTCACTAGAGGGCATCCATTGCAGAGGAGTCACTTAATACTAAGGTGGCCACATCCACCAAATGGAATTATGAATCTAGATTGGATCAGCTAACAGCAGAAACCAACGCTAAACACCATTTCCCAGGAGGACCCATCCCATTAATAGTCAACTACCCATTACCAACTGTGCTATATTGGACTCATCAGTTTGTCCTAAATAGGATAAATTACTATTTGGGAGTATTGGTTTGTCTTCCCTGCCTTCCATGCTTTTGCAAGCATACCATCTGTGGAATTAGAGAAAATCTTATTTACCATTATTAAATCCCATACGAGAGAGATTGGTTCAAGATGGTGGAGTAGAAGGACGTGCACTCACTCCCTCTTGCAAGAACACCGGAATCACAACTAACTGCTGAACAATCATCGACAGGAAGACACTGGAACTTAACAAAAAAGATACCCCACATCCAAAGACAAAGGAGAAGCCACAATGAGATGGTAGGAGGGGCGCAATAACAATAAAATCAAATTCCATAACCACTGGGTGGGTGGCTCACAAACTGGAGAACACTTATACCACAGAAGTCCACCCACTGGAGTGGAGGTTCTGAGCCCCACGTCAGGCTTCCCAACCTGGGGGTCTGGCAACGGGAGGAGGAATTCCTAGAGAATCGACGTTGAAGGCTGGATTTGAAGGATTTGATTGCAGGACTTCGACAGGACTGGGGGAAACAGAGACTCCACTCTTGGAGGGCACACACAAAGTAGTGTGCACATCGGGACCCAGGGGAAGGAGCAGTGACCCCAGAGGAGACTGAACCAGACCTACCTGCTAGTGTTGGAGGGTTTCCTGCAGAGGCGGGGGGTGGCTCTGTCTCACCGTGAGGACAAGGACACTGGCGGCAGAAGTTCTGGGAAGTACTCCTTGGCATGAGCCCTCCCAGAGTCTGCCATTAGCCCCACCAAAGAGCCCGGTAGTCTCCAGTGTTGGGTCGCCTAAGGCCAAACAACCAACAGGGAGGGAACTCAGCCCCACCCATCAGCAGACAAGCAGATTAAAGTTTGACTGAGCTCTGCCCACAAGAGCAACACCCAGCTCTACCCACCACCAGTCCCTCCCATCAGGAAACTTGCACAAGCCTCTTAGATAGCCTCAACCACCAGAGGACAGACAGCAGAAGCAAGAAGAATTACAATGCTGCAGCCTGTGGACAAAAACCACATTCACGGAAAGATAAACAAGATGAAAAGGCAGAGGGCTATGTACCAGATGAAGGAACAAAATAAAACCCCAGAAAAACAACTAAATGAAGTGGAGATAGGCAACCTTCCAGAAAAAGAATTCAGAATAATGATAGTGAAAATGATACAAGACCTCGGAAAAAGAACGGAGGCAAAGATCGAGAAGCTGCAAGAAATGTTTAACAAAGACCTAGAAGAATTAAAGAGCAAACACCTAGAAGAATTAAAGAACAAACAACAGAGATGACCAATACAATAACTGAAATGAAAAATACACTAGAAGGAATCAACAGCAGAATAACTGAGGCAGAAGAACGGATAAGTGACCTGGAAGACAGAATGGTGGAATTCACTGCCACAGAACAGAATAAAGAAAAAAGAATGAAAAGAAATGAAGCCACCCTAAGAGATCTCTGGGACAACATTGAATGCAACAACATTTGCATTATAGGGGTCCCAGAAGGAGAAGAGAGAGAGAAAGGACCTGAGAAAATATTTGAAGAGATTATAGTTGAAAAATTCCCTAACATGAGAAAAGAAATAGCCACCCAAGTCCAGGAAGTGCAGAGAGTCCCAGGCAGGATAAACCCAAGGAGAAACATGCCGAGACACATAGTAATCAAATTGATAAAAATTAAAGACGAAGAAAATTATTGAAAGCCACAAGGGAAAAATGACAAATAACATACAAGGGAACTCCCATAAGGTTAACAGCTGATTTCTCAGCAGAAACTCTACAAGCCAGAAGGGAGTGGCATGACATATTTAAAGTGATGAAAGGGAAGAAAGTACAACCAAGATTACTCTAGCTGGCAAGGATCTCATTCAGATTCGATGGAGAAATCAAAAGCTGTACAGACAAGCAAAAGCTAAGAGAATTCAGCACCACCAAACCAGCTTTACAACAAATGCTAAAGGAACTTCTCTAAGTGGGAAACACAAGAGAAGTAAAGCACCTACAAAAACAAACCCAAAACAATTAAGAAAATGGTAATAGGAACATACATATTGATAATTACCTTAAACGTGAATGGATTAAATGCTCCAACCAAAAGACACAGGCTTGCTGAATGGATACAAAAACAAGACCCATATATATGGTGTCTACAAGAGACCCATTTCAGACCTAGGGACACATACAGACTGAAAGTGAGGGGATGGAAAAAGATAGTCCATGCAAGTGGACATCAAAAGAAAGCTGGAGTAGCAATACTCATATCAGATAAAATAGACTTTAAAATAAAGAATGTTACAAGAGACAAGGAAGGACACTACATAATGATCAAGGGATCAATCCAAGAAGAAGATATAACAATTATAAATATATATGCACCCAACATAGGAGCACCTCAAAACATAAGGCAACTGCTAACAGCTATAAAAGAGGAAATCGACAGTAACACAATAATAGTGGGGGACTTTTAACACCTCACTTACACCAATGGACAGATCATCCAGACAGAAAATTAATAAGGAAACACAAGCTTTAAGTGACACAATGGACCAGATAGATTTAATTAATATTTATAGGACATTCCATCCAAAAATGCAGATTACACTTTCTTCTCAAGTGCACATGGGACATTCTCCAGGATAGGTAACATCTTGGGTCACAAATCAAGCCTCAGTAAATTTAAGAAAATTGAAATCATATCAAGCATCTTTTCTGACCACAATGCTATGAGATTAGAAATCAATTACAGGGAAAAAAATGTAAAACACACAAATACATGGAGGCTAAACAATACGTTACTAAATAACCAACAGATCACTGAAGAAATCAGAAAATACCTAGAGACAAATGACAACAAAAACAGGCCGATACAGAACCTATGGGATGCAGCAAAAGCAGTTCTAAGAGGGAAGTTTAGAGCAATACAATCCTACCTCAGGAAACAGGAAAAACCTCAAAAAAACAATCTAACCTTACACCTAAAGGAACTAGAGAAAGAAGAACAAACAAAACCCAAAATTAGTAGAAGGAAAGAAATCATAAAGATCAGAGCAGAAACAAATGAAACAGAAACAGAGAAAACAATAGCAAAGATCAGTAAAACTAAAAGCTGGTTCTTTGAGAAGATAAACAAAATTGATAAAGCTTTAGCCAGACTCACCAGGAAAAAGAGGGAGAGGACTCAATAAGATTAGAAATAAAAAAGGAGAAGTTACAACAGACATCGCAGAAATACAAAGCATCCTAAAAGACTACTACAAGCAACTCTATGTCAATAAAATGGACAACCTGGAAGAAATGGACAAATCCTTAGAAAGGTATAACCTTCCAAGACTGAACCAGGAAGAAATAGAAAATATGAACAGACCAATCACAAGGAATGAAATTGAAACTGTGATTAAAAATCTTCCAACAAACAAAAGTCCAGGATCAGATGGCTTCACAGGTGAATTCTATCAAACATTTAGGGAAGAGCTAACACCCATCCTTTTCAAACTCTTCCAAAAAATTGCAGAGGAAGGAACACCCCCAAACTCATTCTATGAGGCCACCATCACCCTGATACCAAAACCAGCCAAAGATACTACAAAAAGAGAAAATTACAGACCAATATCACTGGTGAATATAGATAAAAAGTCCTCAACAAAATACTAGCAAACAGAATCCAACAACACATTGAAAGGATCATACACCATGATTAAGTGGGATTTATCCCAGGGATGCAAGGATTCTTCAATATATGCAAATCAATCAATGTGATATACCATATTAACAAATTGAAGAATAAAAATCATATGATCATCTCAATAGATGCAGAAAAAGCTTTTGACAAAATTCAACACCCATTTATGATAAAAACCCTCCAGAAAGTGGGCATAGAGGGAACCTACCTCAACATAATAAAGGCCCTATACGACAAACCCACAGCAAACATCATTCTCAATGGTGAAAAACTGAAAGCATTTCCTCTAAGACCAGGAACAAGACATGGTTGTCCACTCTCGCCACTATTATTCAACATAGTTTTGGAAGTCCTAGCCACGGCAATCAGAGAAGAAAAAGAAATAAAAGGAATATAAATTGGAAAAGAAGAAGTAAAATTGTCACTGTTTGTAGATGACATGATACTATACATAGAGAATCCTAAATATGCCACCAGAAAACTACGAGCTAATCAATGAATTTGGTAAAGCTGCAGGATACAAAATTAATGCACAGAAACCTCTTGGATTCCTATACACTAATGATGAAAAATCTGAAAGAGAAATTAAGGAAACACTCACATTTACCACTGCAACAAAAAGACTAAAATACCTAGGGAGAAAAAAGACCTGTATGCAGAAAACTATAAGACACTGGTGAAAGAAATTAAAGATGATACAAACAGATGGAGAGATATACCATGTTCTTGGATTGGAAGAATCAATATTGTGAAAATAACTACACTACTCAAAGCAATCTACAGATTCAATGCAATCTCTATCAAATTACCAATGGCATTTTTTTACAAAACTAGAACAAAATATCTTAAAATTTGTATGGCGACACAAAAGACCCCAAATAGCCAAAGCAGTCTTGAGGGAAAAACACGGAGCTGGAGGAATCAGACTCCCTGACTTCAGACTATACTACAAAGCTACAGTAATCAACATAATATGGTACTGGCACAAAAACAGAAATATAGATCAATGGAACAGGATAGAAAGCCCAGAGATAAACCCACGCACCTATGGTCAACTAATCTATGACAAAGGAGGCAAAGATATATAATGGATAAAAGACAGTCTCTTCAATAAGTGGTGCTGGGAAAGCGGGACAGCTACATGTAAAAGAATGAAATCAGAACACTCCCTAACACCATACACAAAAATAAACTCAAAATGGATTAGAGACCTAAATGTAAGACTGGACACTATAAAAATCTTAGAAGAAAACATAGGAAGAACACTCTTTGACATAAATCACAGCAAGATCTTTTTTGATCCACCTCCTAGAGTAATGGAAATAAAAAAAAAAACAACAAATGGGACCTAATGAAACTTAAAAGCTTTTGCAAAGCAAAGGAAACTACAAACAAGACGAAAAGACAACCCTCAGAATGGGAGAAAATATTTACAAACAAATCAACGGACAAAGGATTAATCTCCAAAATATATAAACAGCTCGTGCAGCTCAATATTTAAAAAACAAACAACCCAATCCAAAAATGGGCAGAAGACCTAAAGAGACATTTCTCCAAAGAAAACATACAGATGGCCAAGAAGCACATGAAAAGCTGCTCAACATTACTAATTATTAGAGAAATGTAAATCAAAACTACAATGAGGTGTCACCTCACACCAGTTAGAATGGGCATCATCAGAAAATCTACAGACAACAAATCCTGGAGAGGGTGTGGAGAACAGGGAACCCTCTTGCACTGTTGGTGGGAATGTAAATTGATACAGCCACTATGGAGAACAGTACGGAAGTTCCTTAAAAAACTAAAAATAGAATTACCATATGACCCAGCAATCTCACTACTGGGCATATCCAGAGAAAACCATAATTCAAAAAGACACATGCACCCCAATGTTCATTGCAGCACTATTTACAATAGCCAGGTGATGGAAGCAACCTAAATGCCCATTGACAGACGAATGGATAAAGAAGATGTGGGACATATATACAATGGAATATTACTCAGCCATGAAAAGGAACGAAATTGGGTCATTTGTAGAGTCATGGATGGATCTAGAGACTGTCATAGGGAGTAAAGTAAGTCAGAAAGAGAAAAACAAATATCGTATATTAACGCATATGTGAGGAACCTATAAAAATGGTACAGATGAACCAGTTTGCAGGGCAGAAGTAGAGACACAGATGTAGAGAACAAACGTATGGACACCAAGGGGGGAAAGTTGGGGTGGGGGGTGGGATGAATTGGAAGAGTGGGATTGACATATATACACTAATATGTATAAAATGGATAACTAATAAGAACCTGCTGTATAAATAAATAAATTAAATTAAATTAAAAAAAAATCCCATATGACATTTATTTTTTACCAAAATACTCACTTCATAGCAATAGAAATGCATCAATAGACACCTGCCTATGAAATTCACTGGTCTTATCACCATACCCCATCACCTAGAAGCAGGTGCCCTAATAAAACAGAGAATGACCTGCTAAAGACTTTTTGTGGTGTCTACTGGGAGATAACACCTGCAAGTCTGAAGGGTCTGGGAACTAAGGTGTAAAACTGGAAGTGGCTACTCTCACTGTTACACTTGATAAATCACTGGAAGAGCTCTTGTTTCCCATCCACAAACCTTGGGCTCTGCTACTTTTGTGATCTAGGTCCTCAGGAAAAGTATTATTTCTTCAGGAGATAAAATAATTAAATGTGAAGTTGAGTATGCCACCTGACCATTTAGGATTCCTCAGGTCATTGAATTGTCAGGCTGAGAAAGGAGAATTTACTCTCTGGGGTTATTGGTATCAATTATCAAGGGAAAATTAGGTTGCTGCTATACATCTGGTGCAGGAATGACCATATCTGGGACCTGGGAGAGTCAATGGGGTGCCATTTAGAATCTGGAAATAGTTAAAGAATAGTAATTGCATGTCCAATATTAAAGTTCAATTAAAGACTAAAGTAACCCAATAAAGTCATAGAAAAACAAGAATTCATACCACTTGGGTATGAAGGTATTTTCATCAAGTAAATAACCCCAAAGAGCCCCAAATAGCCAAGGTGCTGACTGAGGGACGAGGGCCCTTCATGGATTTGCAATGGGAGGTTCTGGAGGGAGATTATAATGTGGGAGGGAGAAAATCCAGCCCTCCGCACATCAGGTGGCATCTTCAGAAGTAGCTGAATTTCCTCCATTGTTCTAGTTCCCACTGGAGAGGTCTGCCATGATCATAGCTTCTACCAGGTGACCATGGCCCTGGGCTCTTGTTACACTGCCTTTTCCCTCTCTCCTTATACCTAACACTTTAGTGCCTTCTTGCTGTTGCTAATCTTTGGGTCATCTTATTTCCCCTATTTTATTTCTCAGCTTTCCTATCACCTTTGTGACCAATTCCCTGCATTAAATTCCTTCTGTTCTAAGGTTTCATGTGGTTTCTATTTCTTTTTTTTTTAAATTGAACTATAGTGGATTGTCTATTTCTTAATTAGACCCTGACAATTAACTGTTCTTGAAGAGGGAACTGGTTAAAGGATGATAATGACAATCACAATAGTTTATATATATTAAGAATTTACTAAGATCCAGGCCCTGTGCTAGAGATTTTATATGCATTAACTAATTTAATCCTCTCAATAACTCTAAAAGGTATCCCCATTGTTTTCAAGAGGCGGCACAACTTGCTTGAAGTTAACACACTCAGTGGCCCAAGTGAGACTTGAACACAAGTCTGTGTGACACTAAATTCATATTCATCATAGTCATTCATCACCATAATGTATATTGTACAAACATCAAAACAATATTTTCAAAAAATAAATATACAGAAAAATGTCCCTAATATAATATTAAGTTTTTAAAAGTAAGATAGAAAACTCCACGTATGGGATCCTAAGAGTTTTTTTAAAAATCTGATACGTATTTATCTTATAAATGGTACTGGATATGTCAAAACCAGCCATTTCTACATGGAATTACAGGCCATTTTTATTTTCCTTCATATGCACCTATCTACTTTTCTGAATTTTTCCCTTTTAAAAAATGGATGCGTATGATCCTGTATTAGTCAGGATTAGGTATGACACCTCCAAGATTTCATCAAAGACCCAGACCCATGCCCTCTTGTGGCTCCATCCACCTCGGTGTGCCACCTAGGGCCTTCCCATTCTCATACCAGCAGCAGGAAAGAGAAAGGGAGCGCCCTGCCCTTTGAAGGAGCCTTCCCAGAAATGGCATACACTTCTTGTTTCCATAGCATTGACCAGAAGTTAGTCACAAGTCACCCTGGGCTACAAGGGAGGCAGTAAATATAGCCATTCAGCTGAGTGACAATGTGGGTTCAGTTAGTTAAGAATGGATGTGCAGGGACTTCCCTGGCGGTCCAGTGGTTAAGACTTCGCCTTCCAATGCAGGGGTTGTGGGTTCGATCCCTGGTCGGGGAGCTAAGATCCCACATGCTTCACGGCCAAAACACCAAAACATAAAACAGAAGCAATATTGTAACAAATTCAATAAAGACTTTAAAAATGGTCCACATCAAAACAAAATCTTAAAAAAGAAAAGAATGGTTGTGTAGGCAATTGGCATTCTCTTGCACAGACCCTTATAATCAGTATAAAATAAAAAATAAATTCTGTTGCTTTAATTGCTCAACTCTACTGAACAGTTTCTAACTAACTGGGTTCCATTTATATCCAAACAGAGATGTTTAACCTTTCAGCCTTTACAGAGGGTGTAGTACATGGGGGAGTGAGTTTTTAAAATAAACTTTTAATTTTGGAAAAATTTTAGACTTACAGAAAATTGCAAATGTAGTACAGAGAGCTCTTCATTTACCCAGTTTCAGTTTCTCCAAATACTGTCATCTTAAATTACCATGGTGCATTTGTCAGAACTAAAAAGGCAACGTTGGTACATTATCATCATCTAAACTCCAGATTTTATCAGATTTCACCAGTTTGCCCTTTTTCTGTTCCAGGATCTAATGCAAGATCCCACATTACATTTAGCTATCATTTCTCCCTAGTCTCCTCTAGTCAATGAGTTTCTCAAGTCTTTCCTTTTTAAATTTTTGTTTCTAATGACCTCAACAGTTTTGAGAAGTACAAGTCAGGTATTTGTAGAATGTCCCTCAGTCTGGGTTTGTCAGATGTTTTCTCAAGGTTAGACTGGGATTACAGGTTTGGAGGAAGCACAGCACAGAGGTGAAGTGCCCTTCCCATTACATGCTATCAGGAGGACCTGGTACCCCTGATACCCCTGGTATCTACACAACATCACTGACGATGTTGACCTTCATCACTTGATAAAGGTGGTGTTTGCAAGATTTCTATACTATAAAGTTATTATTTTTTCCTTTCCTATATGCTACCCTTTGGAAGTGAGTAACAGCCCAGGCCATACATGAAGTAGGAGGTGGGGTTATCTACATATATTATTTGGGATTCCTCTGTAAAGAAGCGTTGTCTCTTCTCACTGGGGGAGTAATATGCATTGCTTTTGCTTCAAGACATTAACAAGTGATAAGAATATCTTACAGGCATTGTGGTCAGTTCTGGGATACCCTGATATATCCCTAGTTTCAAAGAACATATGATCTTGTCAAGGACAAAAAAATATAATGAAAGACTCATAGTCCAAAGTGAGAGGTGCTCTAAGAGGTGTATGTACCATGGAGCCCGGATTGCTCAGGTGAGAGAGGGTTTATTCTCTGGGAGAGAGATGGTCAGAAAAAGCCTCCAGGATGAAAGGACATATGAGGTTAAATACATTTATCTGGTTAGGTAAATTGGAGATCCCATTAACCATTATCCAAAAAAGGGGACAAAAAGCTGGTCTGCAGGCCATGAAACTGCCAGTGTTTGGTTTGCTGAATTTGAGGTGGGAATGTCCAGTAGACATTTGGAAATTCTGACCTGGGTCCTGGGAAGAGGAAGGAGTTTCAGAGACAGATTTGGAAATTTCCCCTGGGATGGGCAGAGGCTCAGGGGGGGCCTCGAGAGGGGTTAAGTCTTTATAAGAGAGCATGAAGAGTGAAAAGGGGTGGTAAAAGGAGAAAAGGAAAGGACACAAGGGTCCCTCCTACTTATAAGGTTTCTCAACACACATACTCTACTAAGAGACTCGGACAGGCAGAGGCCTGCACCTTCATTATGCCGTGAAGCAAGATCACATTTACTGGCAGAAATGAAGTATGTGTGGATGGAAATCAGGCTGCACCCAATCTCAAAGCAAATACTCTACACAAGGATTTTTCAATGACTTAATGGTTGTGTGATGGATGATACTGAGCATGACTTCTATCTCCCTGGACCCTTGTGGCAAGATCTCCATGCAAGATTAAAACCAAGGAAAGATGTCTCTTTCTTGACTTTAAAATGTTCAGGTACGTGTTTGTGCTGATTATGTTATATCTGCTCAACATAGACAATACATGAAATTAAGAAGCAAGTAGTAAAAGTTACTCATAATCCCTCTCCACAAAATTATCAACTACAACTAGAAGTTTTATATATGAACACACACACATATACATACAACAAATACATATCATAATATAATACATTTATACTGTGGAAAAAAATTTTAAATGATAGATAATTGTATGTAAAAACTAATGTATATAACCTCTGGAGATTTTTTTAATACCTGTCTTTTTAACCAAAAAATGGAATCATAGTGTGTACATTGTTTTATAACTCTCCTTTAAAAATATTATCATTAATCATTATTATTACCATCATGAACATTAATATTTATTGCAACATGTACTTTTAGGCAGGTATCATTATCCTCATTTTACAGATAAAGAAATCATGGATGACAGACATTAAGTAAATTGTGATCCAGAGCCATTTTAACCCAGTCTTGCAGAGTCCAAACCCATGGAGTTTATGTCAATACATGCTCATTTAGAATATTAGTTTAAAATTAATTGTTCAATTTATTAAAATTACAAATACACTGTATAGCACAGGGAACTCTATTCAATACTCTGCAATGACCTATATGGGAATAGAATCTAAAAAAAGAGTGGATATATGCATATATATAACTGATTCACTTTGCTGTAGAGCAGAAACTAACACATTGTAAATCAACTATACTCCAATAAAAATTAATTTAATAAATAAATAAATAAAATTACAAATACAATTTTTCAATTTACAATATTAATCACTTTCCTGTTTTCCTTATAAGTGTAGAAAATTTTAATAATCATTAATAAGGAGCTTGTATTAATTTTGGTCCTATTTACAAATTTAATTAAATGCTTTAGTTATTTCAAATTGAATTTTGAATCTAATATAGTCAATTTCCTTTTTAAGTATTTCACTATCTGATTTACAGGGAGACCACTCTGAAGTATTTAAGAATATTTGTAAATCCAATAAGTTAAATATAAATATGAATCTAAAATACCTTCAATTGTTCCCATACTGTTTACAAAATAAGTGAGATTTAAACATTAAGCAACAAATTTAAACAAATTATTTAATTACACATTATAAGTTAGAATTGCAATCCTAGCATGCCAAATTCTATGAAACATTACAAACACCTGAAGTACCAAACAGAAACAAATTCATTAAAATATAAATATTACTACTGCTTGTTTGATTTACTTCTTCATCTTTATAATGAATTCTAAATAACCTTGAATCAAAACACACCTATCCGGTTCTAGGTTATGGAATGGAGGAGTAGCCTGTATTAGATTAACTCTCTTGCCAATAACAGTTGTAAATCCTGGACAGAATATAAAAAACAACTGTGTGAAGGCACTGGAGAGCAACCCAAAGTAGAGAGAAATGGGAAGGATATTATCCTTGAAGAAGAGAAGCTCACTGGGTGAGACCGACATTTAATCAGCTTTGCCCCTTGGGGCATTTCATAGTTTACTGAAGTGCCTAGGCAAATAGAGCTCAAGCAGGGAGTAGCAGTTTTACTAGTATGAGACAGAATTCAGAGTTTTGGAAATGATCCAGAAGCACTGGAAATCAGGGAGCAGGAAGGGGTAGGGGAGAGAACGACCCAGAAAGGAATCAGTCACAAAAGAAGGAGATCCAAAATTTTAATATAAATATCCCTTTAATCCTTGACTGATTCCTAAATTGTGTATGCACAGGACAAGACTTCAAGAAACTCAGCAAAAAAGAGGCTAAGGAACTGAGCTGAGATTTTAGCAGCTGCCTAGGACTCAGGAGTTTAAGTTTGGCATTTAAGTCCAACCAAAATAGAGGAGCTTGGCAAACAGCTAGAGCTTTCCACTGACATTCCTGAAGAGCTACACCTTAGGAGCAAAGACCACATCTAAGGACCAAGGGAAAATCTGAATATGCCTTCTCTAATGAAGGCTAAAACTAAGCCCCCAAGGATCAAGATAATCTGCAAGTAATTTAACTGTTGCCACAACAAAATGCAATATTCTTTAGAGGAAGATAACTTAACCCAGATTTTCTATAACATATTGTATACAATGACCCATAAGTGACTCATATGTTTGATTTGGAATTAGCTGAAACAAGTATAATAAATATGATAGAGAAACTATAGGAAAATGTAGCCACAGTGGATGAACAAACAGGGAATCTCAATGGAGAAAAGAGAAAAGTTTTTTAAAGAACCAGATAGAAATTCCAGAATTCTAGAAATTCTAGATGCATAACCTAAATCTAATCATGAGAAATTATCAGACAAATTCAAATTGACTGATATTCTACAAAATACTTGCCCTGTAATATTTTAAAATATCAAAGCCATGGAAGTCAAGGAAACACAAAAAAACTGTTTTATAATGTTCAGCATACAGATTCTGTATATTAGATTAATACTCATCATAGTCATTCATCACCATAATGCATATTATAAGCCATCAAAACTATTTTGAAGAATATATAGAGAAAAGTGTTTACGATATAATACTAGCTTCTTAAAAGTAAGATTAAAAACTCAATGTATAGGATCCTAAGAGCTTTATTTTTAAATCTAATAGCTATCTGTCTATCTAGCTATCTCACAAATATATGAGATATGATGATAAAGAACACCCTTCTTTACACAAGATTGCCAGCTAACAAATGTAAAAGTAATGATAACAATTATCATTTTACTACAACTGAAAACAATTAATTCAGGCAAGCTTGTCAATGGATGCCAAAGCATTTGAATGAAAGGTTGGTTGGGAACCAGCTATTCACATAGTTCATGAGTCTCACACCACAGGTGTGATATTAACAAGAGGGAAAAATTTACATTGGAGGAATCAGATTGTCAACACCTTAACACAACGATCAATCTTATCATCCTTCATGGTAAGACAGCAAGACATATATGCCGCCTGGTGTGATGTAATATGAACAACACAGTAGTACCTGAACGTTCTTTCCAAAAATATGTAACCTGAGTTTAACTGATTATTTATATCTAATTTTCATTTAATGAGAAATCTGGGGATGGAGGAACAGGTTAAATTGACACCATGAGGAGTCAACCAAACAAATCCAGAAGGTAGAAGATACTGCTGGACAAATGCCCAAGTCCCTTGAAAAAACATCCCATGATGAAAAAAATGCAGTTTCCTGACTGTTCTCGATTTTAGAAGACTTTAAGACATGTAACCATGTTACATTGGCCCTTGATTGATTTTGGTTTGAATAAATTAAATTTTAAATATAGTTTTGGGATAATTGGAAAATTTTAAATATAGGCTGAGTATTAGATGATATTAAGGAATTGTTGCTAATTTGGTTAGAGGTGACAAGGGGTTGTGATTAAGTAGGAAATGTCCTTACTCTTTGGAAATGCTTTAGTGATGTTTTATTGTTCTCAATTATTTGATCCTTCTTTTCTGGATAAGAATTATATATCCTCCCCTCCCTTCATCTCTTGCCCTGTGATTTACAGGCCTTCCTCTAGGAGGAGTATATTTTCCCTCTCCATTGACATCATGCTGGCCTTTGGTCAGTGAAACATAAGCAGAAGTGACACTTTGCCAGTCTGACAGAAGCTTGAAGTGGCACTGCAAATTTCTGTCTGCTCCCTTCTTCTTTTCCTTCTTCCATGGGAATGGCATGACCTAGCTAGGGGCTGCTCCTTCATCCTGGATCCCAGGATGAAGAGAGAGGTGAAATAGACTCAGCCTATCCATACGCTGGAGTATAGCCACTGGTGATTAACAACTTACATGTAATGCGAAGGAAAATAAACCTTTGTCGTATGTTGCTGAGATTTGGGGTTGCTTTTTACAGCAGCATCTTTTAGTGGAAGCTGAGCTTCCACTCTGATACAGAAGCATATTGGGGTATTCAGGGATGACATATTTTTAATTGTTTAGCAAACATTCAAAGAAATATGAAATATAAAAAGAACCAAATGAAAATTTCAGAATTTAAAAAGCAACAACTGAAATTAAAAAAAAAAACAAAAAAAACAACTCACTGGATGGGCTCAGTAGAAAAGTAGAGATGACAGAGGAGTGAACCTGAAGCTAGAAGGATAGAAATGATCCAATCTGAGCAACAAAGAGAAAACAGACGAAAAAAATAAACAGAAATTCAGGAATCTGCTGTACAATATCATGCCTATAATTAACAATATGCTATTACACACTTAAAATTTTGTTAAGCGAGTAGATTTCATGTTAAATGTTTTTACCACAATAAAAACAAACAAAAAATCATTACCATCAACAACGACAAAGCTAAGGTAAGAAGGTGGTACAAAGAAGCATGGACTATTAAAAATAAATGAATCTAAGGACTTCCCCGGTGGTCCAGCAGTTAAGACTCTGCACTCCAAATGCAGGGGGCCCGGGTTCGATCCCTGGTCAGGGAACTAGATCCCACATACCACAACTGAAAGATCTTGCATGGCGCAACTAAAGATCCCGCATGCCACAACCGCAGCCAAATAAATAAAAATAAATAAATGAAATAATTTTAAAATAAATAAATAAATCTAGTACTCTGAAAAAAGCTCACTGAGTATAAAATAAATAAGCCATGGGGATGTATTATACAGCATAAGGAACACGGTCAATAATATTGTAAATAACTTTGTATGAGGACAGATGACTGCTAGAGTTCTGCTGGTGATCACTTCATAATGTATGCAAATGTCAAATTGCTATGTAGTACCCCTGAAACTAACATAAAATTGTACACCAACTATATTTCTTTTTATTTTATTTTTTTAAACATCTTTATTAGAGTATAATTACTTTACAAAGGTGTGTCAGTTTCTGCTTTATAACAAAGTGAGTCAGTTATACATATACATACGTCCCCATATCTCTTCCCTCTTGCATCTCCCTCCCTCAACCCTCCCTATCCCACACCTCTAGGTGGTCACAAAGCACCAAGCTGATCTCCCTGTGTTGTGTGGCTGCTTCCCACTAGCTAACTATTTTACATTTGGTAGTGTATATATGTCCATGCCACTCTCTCACTTTGTCCCAGCTTATCCTTCCCCCTTCCCGTATCCTGAAGTCCATTCTCTAGTAGGTCTGCATCTTTATTCCCTTCTTGCCCCTAGGTTCTTCTGACCATTTTCTTTTTTTTTTCTTTTCTTTTTTTTTTTAGATTCCATATATATGTGTTAGCATATGGTATTTGTTTTTCTCTTTCTGACTTACTTCACTCTGTATGACGGTCTCTAGGTCCATCCACCTCACTACAAATAACTCAGTTTCATTCCTTTTTATGGCTAAGTAATATTCCATTGTATGTATGTGCCACATCTTCTTTATCCATTCATCTGTCGATGGACACTTAGGTTGCTTCCATGTCCTGGCTATTGTAAATAGAGCTGCAATGAACATTTTGGTACATGACTCTCTTTGAATTATGGTTTTCTCAGGGTATATGCCCAGTAGTGGGATTGCTGGGTCGTATGGTAGTTCTATTTTTAGTTTTTTAAGGAACCTCCATACTGTTCTCCATAGTGGCTGTATCCATTTACATTCCCACCAACAGTGCAAGAGGGTTCCCTTTTCTCCACACCCTCTCCAGCATTTATTGCTTGTAGATTTTTTGATGATGGCCATTCTGACCGGTATGAGATGATATCTCATTGTAGTTTTGATTTGCATTTCTCTAATGATTAATGATGTTGAGCATTCTTCCATGTGTTTGTTGGCAATCTGTATATCTTCTTTGGAGAAATGTCTATTTAGGTCTTCTGCCCATTTTTGGATTGGGTTGTTTTTTTTTGGATATTGAGCTGCATGAGTTGCTTGTATGTTTTGGACATTAGTCCTTTGTCAGTTGCTTCATTGGCAAATATTTTCTCCCATTCTGAGTGTTGTCTTTTGGTCTTGTTTATGGTTTCCTTTGCTATGCAAAAGCTTTTAAGTTTCATTAGGTCCCATTTGTTTATCTTTGTTTTTATTTCCATTTCTCTAGGAGGTGGGTCAAAAAGGATCTTGCTGTGATTTATGTCATAAAATGTTCTGCCTATGTTTTCCTCTAAGAGTTTGATGGTGTCTGGCCTTACATTTAGGTCTTTAATCCATTTTGAGTTTATTTTTGTATATGGTGTTAGGGAGTGTTCTAATTTCATTCTTTTACATGTAGCTGTCCAGTTTTCCCAGCACCACTTATTGAAGAGGCTGTCTTTTCTCCACTGTATATTCTTGCCTCCTTTATCAAAGATAAGGTGACCATATGTGCGTGGGATTATCTCTGGGCTTTCTATCCTGTTCCATGGATCTATATTTCTGTTTTTGTGCCAGTACCATATTATGTTGATTACTGTAGCTTTGTAGTATAGTCTGAAGTCAGGGAGCCAGATTCCTCCAGCTCCGTTTTTCTTTCTCAAGATTGCTTTGTCTATTCGGGGTCTTCTGTGTTTCCATACAAATTGTGAAATTTTTTGTTCTAGTTCTGTGAAAAATCCCAGTGGTAGTTTCATAGGGATTGCATTGAATCTGTAGATTGCTTTGGGTGCTACAGTCATTTTCACAATGTTGATTCTTCCAATCCAAGTACATGGTATATCTCTCCATCTGTTTGTATCTTCTTTAATTTCTTTCATTAGTGTCTTATATTTTTCTGCCTACAGGTCTTTTGTCTCCTTAGGTAGGTTTATTCCTAGGTATTTTATTCTTTTTGTTGCAGTGGTAAATGGGAGTGTTTTCTTAGTTTCACTTTCAGATTTTTCATCATTAATGTATAGAAATGCAAGAGATTTCTGTGCCTTAACTTTGTATCCTGCTACTTTACCAAATTCATTGATTAGCTCTAGTAGTTTTCTGGTAGCATCTTTAGGATTCTCTATGTATAGTATCATGTCATCTGCAAACAGTGACAGCTTTACTTCTTCTTTTCCGATTTGGATTCCTTTTATTTCTTTTTCTTCTCTGATTGCTGTGGCTAACACTTCCAAAACTATGTTGAATAATAGTGGTGAGAGTGGGCAACCTTGTCTTGTCCCTGATCTTAGTGGAAATGGTTTCAGTTTTTCACCATTGAGGACGATATTGGCTGTGGGTTTGTCATATATGGCCTTTATTATGTTGAGGAAAGTTCCCTCTATGCCTACTTTCTGGAGGGTTTTTATCATAAATGGGTGTTGAATTTTGTCAAAAGCTTTCTCTGCATCTATTGAGATGTTCATGTGGTTTTTCTCCTTCAATTTGTTAATATGGTGTATCACGTTGATTGATTTGCATATATTGAAGAATCCTTGCATTCCTGGGATAAACCCCACTTGATCATAATGTATGATCCTTTTAATGTGCTGTTGGATTCTGTTTGCTAGTATTTTGTTGAGGATTTTTGCATCTATGTTCATCAGTGATATTGGCCTGTAGTTTTCTTTCTTTGTGACATCTTTGTCTGGTTTTGGTATCAGAGTGATGGTGGCCTCGTAGAATGAGTTTCAGAGTGTTCCTCCCTCTGCTATATTTTAGAAGAGTTTAAGAAGGATAGCTGTTAGCTCTTCTCTAAATGTTTCGCAGGCTGCAGGTTCGTAGTTTCCGTTGTTTTTGGTGTCTGTTCCCAGTGGCTAAGTTTGGTTCAGCGGGTTGTGTAGGCTTCCTGGTGGAGGGGACTAGTGCCTATGTTCTGGTGGCTGAGGCTAGATCTTGTCTTTCTGGTGCTCAGGGCCACGTCTGGTAGTGTGTTTTGGGGTGTCTGTGGCCTTATTATGATTATGGGTGGGGTTGTTTTCCTGCCTTGCTAGTTGTTTGGCATAGGGTGTCCTGCACTGTAGCTTGCTGGTCGTTGAGTGGAGCTGGGTCTTGGCGTTGAGATGGAGATCTCTGGGAGAGCTTTTGCCATTTGATATTACGTGGAACTGGGAGGTCTCTGGTGGACCAGTGTCCTGAACTTTGTTCTCCCACCTCAGAGGCACAGCCCTGACGCCTGGCTGGAGCACCAAGAGCCTTTCATCCACACAGCTCAGAATAAAAGGGAGAAAAAATAGAAAGAAAGAATAAAATAAAATAAAATAAAGTTATTAAAATAAAAAATAATTAAGAAAAAAAATTTTTTTAAGTAATAATAAAAAAAAAAAACAGACAGAACCCTAGGACAAATGGTAAAAGCAAAGCTATACAGACAAAATCACACACGGAAGCATACACATACACACTCACAAAAAGAGAAAAAGGGGGAAATATATATATATATATAATATATATATTATATATATATATAATATATATTATATATATAATATATATAATATATATAAATATATAATATATATATAATATTATATATATATAATATATATAATATATAATAATATATATCATTGCTCCCAAAGTCCACCTCCTCAATTTGGGATGATTCGTTGTCTATTCAGGTATTCCACAGGTGCAGGTACATCAAGTTGTTTGTGGAGATTTAATCCACTGCTCCTGAGGCTGCTGGGAGAAATTTCCCTTTCTCTTCTTTGTTCGCACAGGGGTTCAGCTTTGGATTTGGACCCACCTCTGGGTGTAGGTCACCTGAGGGGGTCTGTTCTTCGCTCAGACAGGACGGGGTTAAAGGAGCAGCTGATTCGGGGGCTCTGGCTCACTCAGGCCGGGGGTGGGGAGGGGTACGGATGCGGGGCGAGCCTGCGGCGGCAGAGGCCAGCGTGACGTTGCAGCAGCCTGAGGCGCCGTGCGTTCTCCTGAGGAAGTTGTCCCTGGATCACGGGACCCTGGTAGTGGCAGGCTGCACAGGCTCCCAGGAGGGGAGGTGTGGATGGTGACCTGTGCTTGCACACAGGCTTCTTGGTGGCGGCAGCAGCAGCCTTAGCGTCTCATGCTCGTCTCTGGGGTCCGCGCTGATAGCCGCGGCTCGCGCCGACTCTGGAGCTCCTTTAAGCGGCGCTCTGAATCCCCTCTCCTCGCGCACCAGGAAACAAAGAGGCAAGAAAAAGTCTCTTGCCTCTTTGGCAGCTCCAGACCTTTTCCCGGACTCCCTCCCGGCTAGCTGTGGCGCACAAGCCCCCTTTAGGCTGTGTTCACGCCGCCAACCCCAGTCCTCTCCCTGGGATCCGACCTCCAAAACCCGAGCCTCAGCTCCCAGCCCCGCCCGCCCCAGCGGGTGAGCAGACAAGCCTCTCGGGCTGGTGAGTGCTGGTCGGCACCGCTCCTCTGTGGGGGAACCTCTCCACTTTGCCCTCCGCACCCCTGTTGCTGCGCTCTCCTCCGTGGCTCCGAAGCTCCCCCCTCCACCCCCCGCAGTCTCCGCCCGCGAAGGGCCTTCCTAGTGTGTGGAAACCTTTCCTCCTTCCCGGCTCCCTCCCACTGGTGCAGGTCCCGTCCCTATTCTTTGTCTGTTTTTTCTTTTTTCTTTTCCCCTACCCAGGTACCTGGGGAGTTTCTCACCTTTTGGGAGGTCTGAGGTCTTCTGCCAGCGTTCAGTAGGTGTTCTATAGGAGTTGTTACACATGTAGGTGTATTTCTGATGTATTTGTGGGGAGGAAGGCGATCTCCGCGTCTTACTCGTCCGCCATCTTGAAGCTCCTCCAAATTGTACTCACTCTTTGCCCGGGGAGAAATTCCAACGGCAGGTATTGGTGACACATCCTCTTCTTTAGCAGGTGGCAGGC
Source organism: Balaenoptera borealis (assembly GCF_965194805.1). Lineage (NCBI taxonomy): Eukaryota > Metazoa > Chordata > Mammalia > Artiodactyla > Balaenopteridae > Balaenoptera > Balaenoptera borealis. The sequence continues at coordinate 116,734,972 of NC_138866.1, read as the reverse complement.
TGGCAACTCCTGGCACAAGGTGGCCATCCTTGGTTTCACATCAACATGATCTCAGGCACAAACCTCCTTGTTTTTCCATTTTGTCTTTAAGTTACTTGTTGAAACAACTGGCCCGTGGTCCCAAGAACTGTCGCGGCTTCGGCTGGTGGGGCTCCTCCAGAGCTGGCAGCCTCAGTGAGGCCGCCCTCCCCTCGGGCTCCAGGGCAGTTCAGTAGCAAGATCTTTTTTGATCCACCTCCGGAAAATTTTCCCCAGGACCAGCCTTCAGAGGCCTCTCCTCACTGAATCACAGTTAAAATGAATCTCTTTCATATTCTTCTGCGAGGCTGACGCCGTGTATGAGGTGCTGGAAAATGAAGCAGGAAAGACTTCTGCAACTCTTCCAGAGTCTTTGCTTCAAAACACTGAACTTATACCTTCCTGCGACCGGAAGACTTCCCCAGCATTTCCCCAGGTCCTGGCTTTGTTAGAAGCGCTAACAAACGAGGTTCAGTGGCCGGATGCACAGCAAACCAAATGCCAAGACTCCAAGGTTCTCAGCCCAGCGCAGAGCTCTGACTGCCTGAAGCGCAGGGCTCAGGGCACTTGTGGGATCCCAACTATATTTCAATTTTCTAAAAAATCAGTGTAGAGAGGTCAGATGGAATTCTAAAGTATGTTCAAGGAAAGTCTGAGAAACAACACTTCAGCAGGGTTTCAGGCTACAAAATCAACACACAAAAATCAAACATACTTCAATATACTAACAACAAAGATGTGGGGAAAAAAATTAAAAACACAAGACCATTTATAACCACTCAAAAGCAAATGAAATACCTAGACATGAATCTAACAAAATATGTACACGATTTGTGGCTGAAAATTATAGAAGACTTTCTCATGTTTCCATGACTTTCCTGGCTTTAACACTTTTAAAGATCACAAGGCAGGTATTCTGCTGAATGTGGGTCAATTGGGGTTTGTATGATGCTCCTTCATGATTAGATGCAGTTTATGCATCTTTAGGATATGAGAGCGATCTGGTTGTGTGACATCTGTCACCCTATTGAGTACCAGGGTTGATCTGATCTGGCTGGCTAGGTGGGTGTCCCCTTCCTTGATCATTGCTCCACATGCTTCCTCCCAAAGCTGCACACTGACTGTGTCAAAGAGGAAGAACTTCCCTGAAAGAGGAGGACTGATCTTCCACCAAGGGTATAGCTGTGTTCCCCTGCTAGAACCTCCAAACGAATTCTCAGGTTATGCATCTTTGGCGGGAATATCACAAAAGTGATGCTGCATTCTTCTCGTTGCATCCCCTCAGGGATCACAGGGCTTCAGTTCGTCCCATTACTGATGATGTTCACTTTGATTGTTTGATTAAGGTGTTGTCTCTCAGGCTTTTCCACTTTTCGGTGCACAGTTCTATAAGCTTGGACAAATACATAGGGTCATGTAACCATTACCATAGACGAGATGCAAACAGTTTCATCACGTCATAAAATATTACTCCAGAAACATTGTAGTGAAGCCCTCCCTCCACCCCTAATACCTGGCAACCACTGATCTGTTCTCCATCTCTGTAGTTTTGCCTTTTTCATAATGTTATATAAATGGAATCATACAGTATGTAGTTAAAGTTACTCTATTGTCCTTTGTAATTAATAAATATTTATGGGGAAGTAATTTTAAACTATGTAATATCCTGCTCCTCATCAAACTTTCCGCCAATTTGTTTACCTATTTATATCAGTATGAACTTCCTGATTAATTAAATGGTTATAATCCATTACTATTATTATGTTTTTGATTCTCAAATTGTCCCTGACTTGACTAATGGGAATCCCTTCAAATTACTATCAGTGTCTTTTTGACATAGTCCCATCATTTTTGAGTACCTCCTGGCTTTCCATCAGAACATAACCCAGGCTTACTTGTGCTTATTCATTTTGGGATGTTCCTTCTCCCAGGTCCTTTCAGTAGACAGAGCAAGAGAATACATATGTGTACACACACACACACACACACACACACACACACAGTTATTTCTATCTCTGTCTATCTCTGTTGAAAACTACAAGCTCACACCAATACCTTGAATTCCAATCCAACATCACAGGGTTTATTCAAGTCATGTTTGTAATGCCTTTCTCTGACAGTGAGAAACATGGCTCCATTCATCCTTAGTATGCTTAGTTATATAACCAGTTTTGCATCACCGCCACCAACCCCTCTCTCCTGCAAAATTCCCACTCAGGTTTTGACTTCTTACATAGGACAAACCCACTGCATGAACACCGTCCTCTCCCTGCTTGGGCTCCAACACCCTATGCCAGGCTGGCCTTCTACATGGATGCCCACCTTCCCACTGCTCAGGCTCTGAAACCCAACTCTGGGCCTCCCCAACAACCCCATGTGATTTCCTTCCCCACCCTGCTCAGGACCTTACACTCAAGACGGCCCCTTCCCCTCTCCATTGGGATATCCTCCTTACCTTTCTTGGACTCTGAGTCCCCAGGATGGGCCACCCCCACTTGTGAATGCATTTCCTATGCCAGCCTCCCCCTCCCCTGCCCCACGGACAGCCTTGTCACCCTGTGCTGGCAGCTCTGCTATGAAATACCCTCCCCATGTTGTCTGGCTCCTACAATAGGCCTTAGGCCAACTTACCGCATGGATGCCCTCCTCACGCTGGCAGACAGACCGATTAAGGTAGATCACCTTGGTCAAGTTAAAGCTGGTCTATGTCCAGTTTGCATTTACCTCTAGAGCAGTACCTGTTCATGGGTCTCAGTTGGTGAACTTTAAACTCCTACATGTGTCTCCTCATAAATGTGAGACTGCCAAAATCTCTGCTTAGCTCTTTAGCCCCTTCGTAACTTTATGTTCATTTTCTTGGAATTTCATGAGCTCAATTTAAGTGTCAACAAATGTTGAGATGGGATTATAAATAGAATTTCAGGCTCACTTCTTTGTATTTCTCTCTCTTCTGGGATCTTTTCCCCTCAAATCCCACCTACCTAGGTGGCCCTGAACTCCAATTTTTGTCTCCCTTAGCCCAGTAAACTTACTGCAGGTTCTATGCTTCTGCTTTATATTCAGTCTCTATGGCCAGAACCATGAATTGGCAACCACTCTGAGGGGAAAAAGTCACTAAGAATGTAGAACACAATCGATGCACTTCTCTCTGCTTTAGGACAATAGTCCTTCAAGTCCTAGCTATCTTGCTTGCTCTCGGATGCAAGAGAGCATCCCTTTTTTTCCTTCAAAAGAAAAAACACACAAAAAACAGCTTTTTACAATCAGACAAGAAAAAGGAATAAAAGGTATTCAAATTGGAAGGAAAGAGGTAAACTGTCACTATTTGCAGATGACATGATACTTGATATACAGAATCCTAAACACTCCACACAAAAATTATTAGAACTAATAAATGAATTCCTCAAGGTAGCAGGATATAAGATTAATATACAGAAATCTGTTGCATTTCTTTATACTAACAATGAAATATCAGAAAGAGAAAGTTTTTAAAAATCCCATTTAAAATCACATTAAAAAAATACCTAGGAATTTAACCAAGGAGGTGAAAGACCCTTACACTGAAAACTATAAAACATTATTAAAGGAAACTGAAGGTGATTCAAAGAAATGGAAAGGTATCCCATGCTCTTGGATTAGAAGAATTAATATTGTTAAAAATGGCCATACTACCCAAGGCAATCTACAGATTTAATGTGATCCCCATCAAAATACCCATGACATTTTTCACAGTACCAGAACAAAAAATACTAACATTTATATGGAAGCACAAAAGACCCAGAATTGCCAAAGCAATCCTGAGGAAAAAAACAAACTGGGGGCGTAACCCTTTCAGACTTCTGACAATACTACAAAGCTGCAGTTATCAAAACAGCATGGTACTGGCACAAAAACAGACATATAGATCAATGGAACAGACTAGAGAGCCCAGAAATAAACCCACACACTATGGTCAATTAATCTACAACAAAGAAGGCAAGAATATACAATGGAGAAAAGACAGTCTCTTTAACAAGTGGTGTTGGGAAAGCTGGACAGCTACATGTAAATCAATGAAATTAGAACACTCCCTCACACCATATACAAAAATGAACTCAAAACGGTTGAAAGACCTAAATATAAGACATGACACCATAAAACTCCTAGAAGAGAACATAGGCAAAACATTCTTGGACATTAATTGTAGCAATATTTTCTTAGATCAGCCTCCTGAGGCAAAATAAATAAAAAGCAAAAATAAACAAATGGGACCTAATCAAACTTTAAAGCTTTTGCCCAGCAAATGAAACCATCAACAAAATGAAAAGACAACCTACAGAGTGGGAGAAAATACTTAAACACGATGTAACCAACAAGGAGTTAATATCCAAAATATACAAACAGTTCATGCAACTCAATATCAAAAAAACAAACAACCCAATAAAAAAATGGGTAGAAGAGCTAAACAGACATTTCTCCAAAGAAGACATACAGATGGCCAACAGTCACAAGAAAAAACACTCAATATTGTTAATTATTAGAGAAATGCAAATCAAAACCACAATGAGGTATATCACCCCGCACCAGTCAGAATGGCCATCATCAAAAATCTACAAATCATAAATGCTGGAGAGGGTGTGGGGAAAAGGCAACCCTCCTACATCGTTGGTGGGAATGTAATTTGGTGCAGCCACTATGGAAAACAATATGGAGGTTCTTTAAAAACTAAAAATAGGGTTACCATCTGATCCAGCAATCCCACTCCTGAGCATATATACAGAAAAGATGAAAACTCTACTTCAAAAAGATAGGTACACCCCAATGTTCATAGTAGCACTATTTACAATAGCCAAGACATGGAAACAACCCAAGTTCCAATCAACAGACAATTGGCTTAAGATGTGGTATATATATACAATGGACTATTACTCAGCCATAAAAAAGAATGAAATATTCCCACTGGCAGCAACAAGGATGGACCTAGAGAATATCATACTAAGTGAAGTAAGTCAGACAGAGAAAGACAAATACTATATGATATCACTTATATGTGGAATCTAAAACAATAATACAAATGAACCTATATACAAAACAGAAACATGGGAATTCCCTGGTGGTCCAGTGGCTAGGACTCTGTGCTTTCACTGCCGAGGGCCCAAGTTAAATCCCTGGTTGGGGAACTAAGATCCCACAAGCTGCACAGCATGGCCACAAAAAGAAAAGAAAAGGAACAGACTCACAGATATAGAAAACAAACTTATGGTTACCAAAGGGGAAAGCAGGGGAAGGATAAATTAGGAGTATGGGATTAACAGATACAAACTACGTATACATAAAATAGATGAGCAACAAGGATATACTATATAGCACAGGGAACCATATTCAATATCTCATAATAACCTATAATGGAAATAATCTGAAAAAATACATATAAAACTGAATCACTTTGCTGTACACCTGAAACTAACACAGTATTGTAAATCAACTATATTTCAATTTTAAAAAACCCCAGCTTTTAAGCAAATCTAGTTTTCATAGTGGTTTTCTGTAGGAGAATAACTCTGATACCAGCTCCTCTGCCATAGCTAGAAGCAGACATCTACATCTGAATTTTTGGTTTTGTTTTTGTTAAATGCTCCTTTGAATTGGTGAGTCAATAGGTTCACTGTCTGATTTGGGCAGTGGGGGGAGAATTGGATTGGAGTATGTGTAGACCACCGTCCTTCTAGAGCAATTGCCTACTTAGGCACTGGAAAAAAACTAGGTGTATTCTGTTCTTCTCTAGAAAGAGCTAATAGGAAACCAGCGATCCTATAAGATCAGTGTTCTCTGTACCCTAAAGGGCTCAGATGTAGGTGGAAACTGTTTCTCTTAGTAGACAGCACATTTCTTCCTTTTATCAAGTCTTATATTATATCAACATAAATTAAAGAAATTTTAAATTAGGGTTACAAAAATTATAGCATATTTTAAGTGTTTATATGTAAAAAACGTGACCTTTATAAAAAGGCAAAACATGCAATTCTTTACGTTTTATTTACTAGCTACTTATGAGAATATGAATTACAGTGCACTATCAGTACTGATGTTCATTAAAGGGCCACAGTTTAAAGCTGTAAGTGTACTTTGTAAAGAGAGATATGAACTTATTGGTATATGACATTTACAATTTAAATGCGAATGTCAGTCTGTGAATTGTGGGTCCCTGGCCATCTGGCCATGACAGGCTCTACCTGGGAGAACTTCCCAAAGAAACAGAAGTTATAGGGAAATCCCTGACTGTGGACCTTCCCCTTGGCATAAACTCTGAAGGAAGAGGATTAAGGTATTTAAAATTTACCACCTTTACAAGTGTTTTAGTAGGTTGTCTTCACACCCAAGTACCGAAGGTAACTTAATTAATTTGGGAATTGTTTCCCCCAAAGTAAAGAGAGATTATCCATCTTAATCTTACAGAGTTGTGAGAATTCAATGAGACGAGGGTACAAGAAAGCACCTGGCAAATACTAGTTGTTTTTTTTAGTGACTATTTCCAAAGATGGTTCAAGATTTTATTAATGATTGCTAAGACTGTGTGGACACAATGTCTCGATTTTCTGTTGCATGTGTAGAATACTTTCATTTTCCACAATGGCTGGCAAAATTTTAATTCAGTAGTCTAGTTGGGTGAGAGCAGCTATATATAATATACATATATTCATAGTTTTCATGAACATGAAGTGATAAAGACCTAGAAGGCTCTTTAGGATTATCCTGGTTGGATCTCTTTATTTCATGGATGAGGAAATGGAGACCCAGGAGGTGAAGTGTCTTGCCCTAGTATCCTCGTTGGTTACTGGCAGAGCGAGACCAGCATGTGGGAGCCCAGACTTCTGACCGTGTTTACCTGGAGGCCTAGGGTCATAACTGGTGCTTTGTCTCTTCTGCCTCATTCTCATGGCCAAAGCAAGTCACATAGCCCACCCAGATTCAAGACTGGGGAAGCGGGGTCCACCTCCTGGTAGGAGGAGCCACAAAGTCACATAACAACAGGCATGGATACAGGACAGGTTGAAGAACTGAGGATATTTTTGCAATCAATCTACCACAAAAAGCAAATGTCTCCCATGGTCCTGACACTTTTTTCAAGTACGAGCATTAAGCGTGTCTTTTGACTTTCTAGACATCTCGGCACTGTGGAGAGGCCTCGGGAAGGAAGTCCTGTGGGTAACTGCGAGAGCCTCTTGTGGGCTCTGCCCTGCGCAGGGTGCTGAGGGGAGAACAAAGAGGTCGCAATATGCGGGAGTCAGTGACCTGGCCCTGCAGCCTCGCGAGCAAGGTAACATACACATGAGGACAATCACGAGACAGTGAATGGCACGGAGGACAGGTGACCCAACGTGGAGAAGGAGGGGAAAGCAGACTGCCAACAGTCTGAACAACAAAACTTCCTTGAAAGAAACGAAATTTACACCAAGCAGGGGAAGGCAAATAGAACTTAACTAGCCAGACAGAGGGAGGGAAGAATGTCTTAGCTGAGGGAAATGTTGTGATAGAAAGCGCAACATCAGGGGTGAGCCTGGGTTACTGAGGGAAGATAGCATTCGAGGTGGAAAGACAGGGTTAGGGCGGATAATAGAATCTGTCCACCCAGGATGGCTGGGTCACAGTGAGGTGGCTGGAGCTGCACCTACAGGAGGGTCTGTGAGGCAGGATGTGGAAAAGGAGGACAGACCTGGTGGTGCTTGTGAGGCAGGGCTGGGGCAATTTCCGGAGCAGAGAAAACAGAGAAGCCTTCTCTACCTGCCCAGGCGCCAATGGAAAAGAGCTTGGGTTAAGGTCTGGGTAGTGGAAACCTAAAAGGAAAAATGTTAGCTGGTTTGAAGGGAGAATTGGTAGGATTTGGAACATTTACGTCCCTTGCATTCAGACGCTCATGGCAAAGTGTATAAGCTAGTTCCATGTTTAGTGATATTGAATGCAGATATGTAAAATTGGAGCTTCTTGCCCTCCATCACCACTGTCATCTCCACTCTTTTATCTTAAGTGCAAAAATATTAATCACTTGGTAGGTAAACAGAATTTGTCAGCTTATTTTTTCACCCCTGACAAAACATTTTAGTACCAAAGCAAATCAAAAGTACATGTTAGGAAAGTTCACTCTTGAAAATTCTGTATTTGATATTGCTCATCTGTAGCACTTAAAACCGATCCTATTTAGACTCAGTATTTCAGTATTTATATTCTAGACCTGCACTGTCTAGTCCAACAGAGTAGCCACTATTGAGTATATGAAATGTGCCCAGTCCAAACTGAAATGTGCTAAAAGTGTAAATTATATGCCAGATTTCAGAGACACTTATATCAAAGAATGTAAAGTACCTCTTAAATAATTTTTATATTGATTACTTATTGAAATGATAATGTTTTGGATATATTGGATTAAATAAAATATATCATTAAAATTCATTTTACCTATTTCTTTTTACTTTTTAAACATTACTATTTAAAAATGTAAAATTATATATGGGTTCACTTTGTGGTCGCATTACATTTCTGTTGGACGGTGCTATTTTTTTTTGATATACACTTTTTTTTTTTTTGGCCATGGCGCAGCATGAGGGATATTAGTTCCCCAACCAGGGATAGAACCCACACACCCTGCATTGGAAGAGTAGAGTCTTAACCACTGGACCACCAGGGAAGTCCCAAGGACAGTGCTATTTTAAAGCTTCATTTTGTCTAGAAATATTATGTTATGAAGTGGCCCATACTGCAGTTAATGGCATTAACAAGTGGAATGATTTTACATGCCTAATGACATGAAAAATTGTTCCATACATTTCTATTTTCTTCCAGGTTGAATCTGTGATTTAGTGATAAATCATACAAATATCATGAAGCACATGCTATATTATCTGCTTTCAGGCACAGCCCTTTATGTGATTATAATTTCTTTTCCCATAAGGGAGGGAATACGAAAGAGATTTACAATAAAAATTTACATTCATTAAAAAATTTTAACTATAAGTATTTTAGATGATCATTAAAGCATGATAAATAATGTGCCTGCATCATTTGAGCATCAATTTACAAAATCTATATGCAATCAGCAGTAGGCCCTTACTGAACAAGTGTTGTGTTTTGTTGCTGTTGTTACTGTTTAATTCGGTCTCTCAAATGTCTTTTTTTTTTATATAGATCTTTATTGGAGTATAATTGCTTCACAATACTGTGTTAGTTTCTGTTGCACAACAAAGCGAATCAGCCATATGCATACACATGTCCCCATATCCCCTCCCTCTTGAGCCTCCCTCCCATCCTCCCTATCCCACCCCTCTAGGTCGTCGCAAAGCACCGAGCCAAGCCGATCTCCCTGAGCTATTTGGCTGCTTCCCACCAGCCAACTATTTTACATTCGGTAGTGTATATATGTTGATGCTACTCTCACTTCACCCCAGCTTCGCCCTCCCACCCCATGTCCTCAAGTCCATTTTCTATGTCTACCTCTTTATTCCTGCCCTGCAACTAGGTTCATCAGTACCATCTTCTTTTTTTTAAGATTCCATATATATTCGTTAGCATACCGTATTTGTTTTTCTCTTTCTGACTTACTTCACTCTGTATGACAGACTGTACAGCAGTCCCCTTGCTGCTGCTGTTTATTTTCTTTTTCTTCATAGCATTGACTTTTTGAAGATTTTAGGTCAATTGCCTTGTAAAATATCCTACATGGCGTCTTTTCACTTGTCCCACTATCCCCTGAATTCCTAGAAAGTGGAGATCAGGTCTAGAGAAGCTTGATTACATTCAGGCAAACGATTTTAGTAAGACTACTTAGTAGTTGATGTTGTGTACTTAATATTGCCTCATATTAGGAAGCACAACTATCAAGCTTTTCTACAATTTGTCATGTTGAATTTGATCACTTGTTTAGAGTTGTGATCGCCAGACTTCTCCATTGCAAAGGTATGTGTTTCCATTTGCAATTAATCTGTAATCTGGGGATGATACCATGTGGATGTATGGCTTCCTGATGATTGTTCACTTAATGGCTGCAGCATATATTACTAATCCTTGCTTGAACCAATTATTCATTAGGAGTTGCAAAAAATGATGATTTTTAAATTCTATCATTCCTTGCCCTCTTCCATAAAGAATCACTTTTTCTCTCTCTCTCTCCTTTTTATTACCGTGAATTCATAGATTGTTATTTATGCATTATATTACAATTACAGTCATTGTTCTTTTTGATGCTCAAATTGTCCCAAATTTGGCCATTGTCCTTTAGACATGTCTCATCATTATTTGAGCGCTTCCTTGCTTTTTGGCACAATGAAATGTCCCAGGCTTACCTTCTACTTTCTCTGCCCCAGATTGGGGCTGCTTTAGTAAAGAAAGATATTTAGAAGCCAAGATCTGAACATTAGGCATGCTCAGTGCTTCTAGGGTATCTCAACGAACAGTTTTTCAAATTGAGATGTAATTACTATATGACAAAATTCACTCTTTAAAAGTGAACAATTGGGGACTTCCCTGGTGGAACAGTGGTTAAGACTCTGTGCTCCCAATGCAGGGGGCCCAGGTTCAATCCCTGGTCAGGGAACTAGATCCCACATGCACGCCACAGCTGAGAGTTCGCATGCCACAACTAAGGAGCCTAGGTGCCACAACTAAGGAGCCAGCGAGCCGCAACTAAGGAGCCCACCTGCAGCAACTAAGACCCAGCACAACCAAATTTTTTTAATTAATTAATTAATAAAAAAGAGAGCTAATGCCTTAAAAGCAACCAATTGAAAATGCAAATCAAAACCACAAGTGCTTGCTTCAGCAGCACATATACTAAAATTGAGATGATAACAGAGTTTAGGATGACCTCTGCACAAGGATGACATGCAAATTTGTGAAGCGTTAAAAAAAAAAAAAACCCACAGTAAGATACCATTTCACGTCCATTAAGATGACTATCATTTAAAAAAAAATTGCTTTAAACAGAAAATAACAAATGTTGGCAAGAATATGGAGAAACTGGAACCCATGTGCATTGCTGGTGGGAAGATAAAATAGTGCAGCAATTATGGAAAACAGTATGGTGGTTCCTCAAAAAAATGAAAAACAGAGTTTCTCTATGACCCAGCAATTCCAATCCTAGGGATAAACCCAAAAGTACTGAAAGCAGGGTTTTAAAAAGATATTTGAACACCTATGTTCATAACAGCATTATTCACAACAGCCAAAAGGTTGAAGCAACCTGAATATATGCAACCAGTGTATATATTCACATATATACTGAATATTATCTTCCTTTTAAAAGAAAGGAAATTCTTACACATGCTCTAGCCTGGACGAAACTTGAGGACATTATCTCAGTGAAATAAGCTGCTCGCAAAAAGAAAAATACAGTATGATCCACTTACATGAGGTACCTAAAGAAGTCAAAATCATAGAGACAGAAAGTAGAATGGTGGTTGCCAAGGGCTGGAGAGAGGAGAGGATGAGGAGTTATTGTTTAATAGGCTATGGAGTTTTAGTTTGTAATATGAAAAGAGTTCTGGAGATGTATAGTGGTGATGGTTGCACAACAATGTAAATGTACTGAATTTCACTGAACTGTACATTTTAAAATTGTTAAAATGATAAACTTTATGTTATGTATATTTTACCACAATTTTTAAAGTGTACAAGTTGATGATTTTTAGTGTGCTCACAACCATCACCACTATCTAATTTTAGAACATTTTTATCACCCCCCCCAAGAAACCTGGTAGTAGCAATTACTATTAACAATCACTCCCCAGTCCCCATTTTCCCTAGACCCTAATTGACTTTCTATTTCTATATACTTGCCTATTCTGGACATTTCATATAAATGAAATCATAAAGTATGTGGCCTTTGTGTCTTTCACTTAGCATACTATTTTCAAGATTCATCCATGTTGTAGTATGTATCAGTAATTCACTTCTTTTCATGGCCAGATAATATTCCATTGTGTGGATATACCACATTTGCTTATTCATTCATTAGTTGGTGGATATTTGGATTGTTTCCATGTTTTGGCTATTAATGCTTAAAATGGACAACCAGAAGAAATGGATAAATTCCTAGAAATGTACAGTCTCCTAAGACTGAACCAGGAAGAAATGGAAAATGTGAACAGTCCAATTACCAGTACTGAAATTGAATCAGTAAAAAACAAATAAAATAAAACAAACAAACAAAAATTCCCAACAAACAAAACTCCAGGATCAGATGGCTTTACAGGTGAATTCTACCAAACATTTAGAAAAGAGTTAATACCTATCCTTCTGAAACTATTCCAAAAAGTTGCAGAGGAAGGAATGCTTCTGAGCTCATTCTATGAATCCACTATCACCAGACAAAACCAGACAAAGATATCACAAAAAAAAGAAAATTACAGGCCAATATCAATGATGAACATAGATGCAAAAATCCTCAACAAAATACCAGCAAACAGAATCCAATAATACATTAAAAGGATCATACACCATGATCAAGTGGGATTTTTCCCAGGGATGTAAGGAGTTTTCAATATCTGCAAATCAATCAATGTGATACACCACATTAACAAATTGAAGAATAAAAACCATATGATCATTTCAATAGATGCAGAAAAAGCTTTTAATAAAATTCAACATCCATCTGTGATAAAAACTCTCCAGAAACTGGGCACAGAGGGAACCTACTTCAACATAATAAAGGCCATATACGACAAACCCACAGCAAACATCATTCTAAATGGTGAAAAGCTGAAAGCATTTCCTCTAAGATCAAGAACAAGACAAGGATGTCCACTCTTGCCACTATTATTCAACATAGTTTTGGAAGTCCTAGCCACGGCAATCAGAGAAGAAAAAGAAATAAAAGGAATCCAAATTGGAAAAGAAGAAGTAAAATTGTCACTGTTTGCAGATGACATGATACTATACATAGAAAATCCTAAAGATGCCACCAGAAAACTACTAGAGCTAATCAATGAATTTGGTAAAGTTGCTGGACACAAAATTAATACACAGAAATCTCTTGCATTCCTATACACTAACAACAACAAACTATCAGAAAGAGAAATTAAGGAAACAATCCCATTTACAATCACATCGAAAAGAATAAAATATACAGGAACAAACCTGCCTAAGGAAGCAAAGACCTGTACTTGGAAAACTATAAGTCACTGATGAAAGAAATTGAAGATGACACAAACACATGGAAAGATATACCATGTTCATAGATTGGAAGATATAATATTAAAATGACCATATTACCCAAGGCAATCTACAAATTCAATGTAATCCCTATCAAAATACTAAGGGCATTTTTCACAGAGCTAGAAAAAATAATTTTAAAATTTGTACAAAAACAAAAAAGACTCTGAGTAGCCAAAACAATTTTTAGAAAAACAGAGCTGGAGGTATCACACACCTTGGCTTTAGACAATACTACAAAGTTACAGTAATCAAAACAGTATGGTACTTACACAAAAACAGACACATAAATCAATGGAACAGAATAGAGAGATAAACCAGAAATAAACCCATGCACTTATCATCAATTAATCTACAACAAAGGAGGCAAGACTAGACAATGGAAAAAAGGCAGTCTCTTCAATAAGTGGTGCCTGGAAAACTGTACAGCTACATGGAAAAGAATGAAATTAAAACATGCTCTAACACCATATACAAAAATAAATTCAAAATGTAAGACTGGAAACCATAAAACTCCTAAAGGAAAACATAGGTGGAACACTCTTTGACATAAATTGTAGCAATATATATTTTTTTGATCTGTCTCCTAAAGTAAGGGAAATAAAAGCAAAAATTTTAAAAATGGGACCTAATTAAACTTAAAAGCTTTTGCACAGCAAAGGAAACCATCAACAAAATTAAAAGACATCCTACTGAATAGGAGAAAATATTTGCAGATAATACGACCAATAAGGGGTTAATATCCAAAATATATAAATAGCTCATACAACTCACCATGAAAAAAACAAAAAACCCAGCTAAAAAATGGGCAGAAGGTCTGAATAGACATTTTTCCAAATAAGACATATAGATAGCCAACAAGTACATGAAAAGGTGCTCAACATCACTAATAATCAGGGAAATGCAAATGAAAACCACAATGAGATATCACCTCACACATGTCAGAATGGCTATCATCAAAAAGAACACAAATAACAAATGTTGGGAGGATATGGAGAAAAAGGAACCCTCATACACTGTTGGGGTAAATTGATGCAGCCAACTGTGGGGAAACAGTATGGAGGTTTCTCAAAAAACTAAAAATAGAACTACCCTACCATATGACCCAGCAATTCCACTCCTGGGTATATAACCACAAAAAACACAAACACTAATTCAAAAAGATACATGCACCCCAATGTTCATAGCATTATTTACAATTGCCAAGATATGGAAACAACATAAACGTCCATCAGCAGATGAATGGATAAAGAAGATGTGGTATATATATAATGGAATACTACTAAGCCATAAAAAAGAATTAAATTTTGCCATTTGCAAATTTTGCCATTTCCACATGGATGGACTTGGAGGGTATTATGCTAAGTGAAATAAGTCAGATACAGAAAGACAAATACCATATGAAATCACTCATATGTGGAATCTAAAAAATAGAGCAAACCAGTGAATATAACAAAAAAGAAACAGACTCACAGATATAGAGAATAAACTAGTGGTTACCAGTGGAGAGAGGGAATCAGGGAGGGGCAAGATGGGGGTAGGGGACTAAGAGGTACAAACTACTATGTATAAAATTAAAAAGCTAGGGAATTCCTTGGCGGTCCAGTGGTTAGGACTCCACGCTTTCACTGCTGAGGGCCCAGGCTGATCCCTGGTGGGGGATCTAGGATCCCATAAGCCATGCAGCACGGCCAAATCAATAAAACCAATCAGTCAATAAATAAATAAGGTACAAGGATATATTGTACAACACAGGGAATATAGCCAATATTTTGTAATAACTATAAATGGAGTATAAACCTTTAAAAATTGTGAATCACATTGTACACCTGAAACTTATGTATTAATAATATTGCACATCAACTATACCTCAATAAAAAATTTAAAAAAAGAATAATGCTGCTATGAACATCAGTGTACAAGGTTTTGTGTGAACATATATTTACATTTTTCTTCAGAATATTCCTGGGAGTGGAACTGGTAACTGTATTGTTTAACTTTTTGAGGAACTGCCAGACTGTTTCCCACAGTGGCTGCACCATTTTACATTCCTACCAATGTGAAGGTTTCAGGTGAACAGTTTTTGAATCTTGTCATTTTCTAAACTTTCTAAAAAGGTTGTATAACTTGGTTTAAATTATATAGTTTATGTTTTGCTTTGTTTTGCAAATTTGTAATAAAATAAGCTGGGAATGCCACACATTATTTCAATAATAAAAAATATAATACTACCCCTGATATCTATAAACTAGATTATTTTTCTATTCAACCCTAACACCTGTCGCCTTCTGACTACTTCCCTGACCGACAGGAAAACATGCGGATGATTCTCAGATAGACCTGGCACGTGGCGCTGGCGAGACTGTTTTAGCATTCAGCATCTCTCCCATCCGTCCTCCGCAATGCAGAGCAGCAGGGAACTACATTTCCCAGAAGACACCCCCTTTCTCCACCTCCCACCCCTGCTTCCAGGCAGGAGTTTGTATGAAAGGAATTTGGGGGAAATTTGGAATGCACAAAGGAGAGGGAATCTATTATTCTCCAGAGGTGGCGACAGCCAGATGCGGCACAGATGTGAGTGAGGAGGCTTCCCAGCAAGCTCTCAGGAGCCAAACTTCAGGCTGACACCTTCCACGTCCACTTCTACCTTCGCAGTAGCTGCCCTGAGTTCCGCTCCCTCGGCTCTTCCAACAATCCTGTAAGCCCCTGTTGCTATATTATGCCCTTTATACCCGGAAGACATAGAGTGGCTTGTGTTTTCCTGAACAAACCCTGAGTAATACACATGCATATTGGGACAGAGGTACCATTTAAAGTTTAAAATATTTAAATATAACGAAGGCGGGGAAATGCAGTGTGTCTAGAGACAGTGGTTTTTTTTTCACCAACGGGGAATTTCTGTTTCGGAGCCAAACTTGAGTCCAGGCTTGCTATTTTTTAATTTATCATGAGCATTTAAAAAAGGCGCCATTAAAAACTCATTGTAAACACCATTTAATGGTAGAATAATCATCGGATATCCCGTGACTTAACGAATTAGTTCCATAATGTTGGCATTTAGGTTGTTTTTATTATTTTGGCTATTTTGAATAATCCTGAAAAGAGCGACTTTTTTGATTGCTTCCTTTAGACAGATTCCAAAAAGAGACATTTCTGATTCAAAGAATAGAAACATATTAAAGATTATTGATACACATTGCTAGATTGGTTTCCAGAAATGTAGTAATTTACACTCCTACATGTGACCAAGTATTCGTCTTGCCACTCTATGACTGCCATCAAATACTGTAATGTAAAAATAATGTGTGCTAATTTGAAAGGTAAAATTTCAGGTTTATTTTTTATTCACTTGTTGATTAGCCATTTCTCTTCTCTCCCTCCTGCCCCTTCCTTTCCTTCTGTCCTAAAGTCCCTCCCCTCCTCTCCCCTCCCCTCCCTTCCCCTTTGCTCTCCTTTCCTTTTCTTCTTTTTTCTCTTTCCTTCCTACTTTTTTTCTCTCTCCCTTCCTCCTTTCTTTCCTCTAGTCTTCCTTCCTTTTAGAATTCACATACTTTGCCTATAAATCTGTCAAATGTTATGTTTTTATAAATCCCCCAACTTCCTGTTGCATTTAATTTTGTTTATATTTTATTATATAGCAATATGTTTATGTAGCAGAAATCTATTCCTTTAGAGTTCCTAACATTGCTTTTAATATTAAATAGTTTATCTGCCATTCAGAAATCAGATAAGTATTAACTTCTGTTTTCTATTAGTTATGGCTTGATTTAAAATTGTGGCTGGGTTTTATACATTAACTCTTTGACTTACCTGAGCTTTTTTTTTTTTTTTGGTATATTTTAAAAGGAGAAGATGTAACTTAATTTTCTCCCCAAACAACTAGTTGCTTGAGCACCCTTTGGTGCTCCCTACTATTATGTAATTATATTTTTTAGATTCTAAATGTGGCTCTTTTAAATAAGTAGGACATGCTTGTTGGAAAAAAGTCCAAACACTTCAGAAATACATAGTGTGGAAAGTGAAAGAATCCTGCCCTCTAGAGATAACCATTGATAATGATTTAGTGCATTTTTAAAAATTAGCCTTTTAAGTTGAAGCATACAAATAACATGCATAGATTTTAAGTGTATAGTTTGATGAATTTTGACAAATATATACACTCATATAACCCCCATCTAATCAAGATATAAAACATTTCCACACCCACAAAGTTCCCTCTTGTCCCTTTCCAGTCAATCTCCATTTCCCCAAAGCAATAACTATTCTAATTTCAATCTCTGTGGTTTTAACTGTTCTTGAACCTCATATAAATGGAATCATAAGTATAAATTCATCTAGGTCTGGCTTCTTTCACTCAATGTAATTCTTTTGAGATTCAACCATGTTGTTCTGTGTAATAGCAGTTCCTGTTTATCGCTGAATAGTACTCCATTGTATGGATAAACAACAACCTACCCATTCACTTATTGGTGGACATTTGGGTTCTTTCCAGTTTGAAACTATGTCAACTAAATCTGCTAAGAACATGCTAGTACAAGCCCTTTTGTGGATATTTCTAGAAGTGGAATTACTAGGTCATAAGGTAGGTGTAACTTTAATTTCATAAGAAACTGACATACAATATTCCAAAGTGGTTGCACCATTTAACCATCTACCAGGGACAGCTGCTCTATAGCCTCACCAATACTTGGTAGTTATCTTTTTTGTGTCATTATAATTTTAATAATTAAAAAAAATAGCACAATCACAAAAGTTGCAAGTACGGTACAAAGAGTATTTTTCTTTCACCATTTTAGAATAAGTGGCCAACCTGGTGCCCCAACTCCCCCTAATTCTTTAGTGTGTATTTAATACAAACAAGGACATTCTCCTACATAACCATCATAAGTAGTAAGTTAATATTGGTGCATCACAACCATCTAATCCTCAGACACTATTCAAGCTTTAACAATTGTCCCAGTAATGTTCTTTCTAGTAAAAGGATCCAGTTCAAAAATTATATATTGCATTTAATTGTCAAATGTCTTTACTCTCCATCAAACTGGAACTGTTCTTGTTTCCTTTTTTACAGTTTTGAAGTGTCCATGCCAATTATATTGTAGAATGGCCCCTAATTGAGGGTTTCTGATCTTTCTTCACAATTAGATTCACGTTATACATCTTTGGCAAGATTATCACAGAAGGTACATGACTTTAATTTGTCCTTTTACTGATGATGTTCATTTTGATCATCTGAATCCCCAGTGAGAGCACCCTCTTCACTATGCTTACTCTCTGACACTCCATTCCTGATCACGCCTCTACCAGAACACCCTACTCTCCTTGCTCAGGTTCAAGCTTTGGGCCTCCCGTCCAAGTAGATGACCTTCTTAGTCCACTTAGGCTCTGACTCTACATGTTTGGCTCAGGCTCTAACTCCCCATGTTGGGCTGTCTCCCGTATGGACTCTCTGCTCTTCCTGTTCAAGCTCTGACATCCAACACTGGGCTTCCCTCTGTATAAGCACCTGTCTCACCCTGCTTATGCTCTAATATGCCACGTTGGACTGTCCCTGAACATGGTTGCCCCCCTCACCCTCCTAGAGCGCAGTTCTAACCCATTGTGGCTGTTCCCTCTCCTCCAGTCTCCACTGTGTGGCACCTACCTTGCTTTGCTCCACATAATGGCCTGAGGACTGAATCATTTGGAAAGGGAATGAAAGGGAGGAACAAAAGGAAAGAGGAAGTGGTGTGGAAGTATTGTCATTCCTTTAAATCTTAGTTACTCTGAAGGGTATGACATGGTAGTCATTATGTTTTTAATTTGCATATCTCTGATGACTAATGATGTAGAACTTCTTTTAAGTGCTTATTGGGCATTTGTATACCTTTTGTCAAGTGTCTGTGTGAAGTTTTTGCCCATTTACAAAGTGTTTTTTCTTTGTCTTACTGATTTGTAAGAGTTGCTCATAAAGTCTGGATCCAAGTCCTTTTTAAATGTGTGTATTGAGAATGTATTCATCCACTCTTTGGCATGTCTTTTTATTTTCTTAATGGTATTGATGATCAGAAACTTTTACTTTTTATGAAATCCAATTTATGAGTCTTAAATTTCATGGCTAGTGGTTTTTGTGTGTCATCTGAAATATTTGCCCACCTCAAATTCATGAAGATATTCCCCTGTATTTTCTTTTAAAGGCTTTAAAGGTTTAGATTTTTATGTTTAGATCTTTGATGCATCTCAAATTAATTTTTGTGTATGCTGTCAGACAAAGGCCAAGATTACTTTTTTTCCATAGAGCTATCCAGTTGTGCCAACATTTATTGTTGAAAAAGATCTTCATTTCCTGATGAATGATCTCAGCTATTTTGTCAAAAATCAATTCTCATATATGTGTGAATTTATTTCTGGACTCTCTGTTCTGTTTCATTAATCTGCAGTGTACCAATGTACTAATAACCCCATTGTACTTGATTACTGTAGCTTTATATTCAGGTGGTGTAAGTCCTCCACTTTTGTTCTTTTTCAAGATAGTTTTTGCTATGTCCTTTGGATTTCCATTAAACTTTAGAATCAGTTTCTTAATTAGCTACAAAAAAATGCTGCTTGGAATTAGGATAATGTTGAATCTGTAGTTCAAATTGGGGAAAATTACCACCTTAATAGTATCAAATTTTCTATTCTAGGAACATTATATATCACCATTCATTTAGGACCTTGTTAAATTTTCTCACCATGATTTATAATTGTGGGGTAAATGTCTTACAGATCTTTCATCAAATTTATTCCCAAATAATTTGTTTTTGAATGATATTGTTGTGTTATTTTTTAAAGTTCATTTTTTCTATTGTTTTTGGTAGCATATACAAACACAGCTGATTTTTATATATTAACCTTGGATCATGCAATGTTCTTTTTTATATTGAAATATAGTTAGTCTACAATGTTGTGTTAGTTTCAAGTGTACAGCAAAGTGATTCATTTATACATATATATATATTCTTTTTCAGATTCTTTTCCATTATAGGTTATTACAAGATATTGAGTATAGTTCCCTGTGCTATATAATAGGTTCTTGTTGTTCACCTGTTTTATAATGTGTATGTGTTAATCACAAACTCCTAGTTTATCTCTCCCTGCTCCCCTCTCCCCCCGACTCCACTATCCCCTTTTGTTTTCTATGTCTGTGAGTCTATTTCTGTTTTGTAAATAAGTTCACTTGTATCCTTTTTTTTTTAAAGATTTCCCATGTAAGTGATATCATATGATATTTGTCTTTCACTGACTTACTTCACTTAATATGATAATCTCTGGGTCCATCCATGTTTCTGCAAATGGCATTATTTCATTCTTTTTAGAACTGAGTAACAGTCCATTTTGTGTATATATATATATATATATATATATTTATATATATACAAAATCTTCCTTATCCATTCATCAGTCGAGGGACATTTAGGTTGCTTCAACGTCTTGGCTATTATAAATACTGCTGCTATGAACACTGGCGTGCATGTATCTTTTTCAATTAGAATCTTCTCTGGATATATTCCCAGGAGTGGGATTGCAGGATCATATGGTAACTCTATTTTTAGTTTTCTAAGGAACCTCCATACTGGTCTCCATAGTGGCCGTACCAATTTACATTCCCACCAACAGTGTAGGAAGGTTCCACTTTTCTACACCCTCTCTAGCATATATTTTTTTAACATCTTTATTGGAGTATAATTGCTTTACAATGTTGTATTAGTTTCTGCTGTATAACAAAGTGAAGCAGCTATATGTATACATATATCCCCATATCCCCTCCCTCTTGCGTCTCCCTCCCACCCTCCCTATTCCATCCCTCTAGGTGGTCACAAAGCACCGAGCTGATCTTCCTGTGCTATGCAGCTGCTTCCCACTAGCTATCTATTTTACATTTCGTAGCGTATATATGCCAGTGCTAATCTCTGACTTTGTCCCAGTTTACCCTTCCCCCTCCCCGTGTCCTCAATTCCATTCTCTACGTCTGTGTCTTTATTCCTGTCCTGCCCCTAGGTTCTTCTGACCATTTTCTTTCTTTTTTTTTTTTAGATTCCATATATATGTGTTAACATATGGTATTTATTTTTCTCTTTCTGACTTACTTCACTCTGTATGACAGATTCTAGGTCCATCCACCTCACTACAAGTAACTCAATTTCATTTCTTTTTATGGCTGAGTAATATTCCATTGTATATATGTGCCACATCTTCTTTATCCATTCATCTGTCGATGGACACGTAGGTTGCTTCCATGTCCTGCCTATTGTAAATAGTGCTGCAGTGAACACTGTGGTACATGTCTCTTTTTGAATTATGGTTTTCTCAGGGTATATGCCCAGTAGTGGGATTGCTGGGTCATATGGTAGTTCTATTTTTAGTTTTTTAAGGAACCTCCATACTGTTCTCCATAGTGGCTGTATCAATTTACATTCCCACCAACAGTGCAAGAGGATTCCCTTTTCTCCACACCCTCTCCAGCATTTATTGTTTGTAGATTTTTTGATGATGGACATTCTGACTGGTGTGAGGTGATACCTCATTGTGGTTTTGATTTGCATTTCTCTAATGATTAGTGATGTTGAGCATCCTTTCATGTGTTTGTTGGCAATCTGTATATCTCCTTTGGAGAAATGTCTGTTTAGGTCTTCCACCCATTTTTGGACAGGGTTGTTTGTTTTTTTAATATTGAGCTGCATGAGCTGCTTGTATAGTTTAGAGATTAATCCTTTGTCAGTTGCTTCATTTGCAAATATTTTCTCCCATTCTGAGGGTTACTTTTTCATCTTGTTTATGGTTTCCTTTCCTGTGCAAAAGCTTTTAAGTTGCATTAGATCCCATGTGTTTATTTTTGTTTTTATTTCTATTTCTCTAGGAGGTGGGTCAAAAAGGATCTTGCTGTGATTTATGTCATAGAGTGTTCTGCCTATGTTTTCCTCTAAGAGTTTGATAGTGTCTGGCCTTACATTTAGGTCTTTAACCCATTTTGAGTTTATTTTTGTATATGGTGTTAGGGAGTGTTCTAATTTCATTCTTTTACATATAGCTGTCCCATTTTCCCAGCACCACTTATTGAAGAGACTGTCTTTTCTCCACTGTATATTCTTGCCTCCTTTATCAAAGATAAGGTGACCATATGTGCGTGGGTTTATCTCTGGGCTTTCTATCCTTGATCTATATCTATATAGTTCCATTGATCTATATTTCTGTTTTTGTGCCAGTATCATACAGTCCTGATTACTGTAGCTTTGTAGTATAGTCTGAAGTCAGGGAGCCTGATTCTTCCAGCTCTGTTTTTCTTTCTCAAGATTGCTTTGGCTGTTCGGGGTCTTTTGTGTTTCTATACAAATTGTAAAATTTTTTGTTCTAGTTCTGTGAAAAATGCCACTGGTAGTTTGATAGGGATTGCACAGAATCTGTAGATTGCTTTGGGTAGTATAATAATTTTTACAATGTTGATTCTTCCAATCCAAGAACATGGTATATCTCTCCATCTGTTTGTATCATCTAATTTGTTTCATCAGTGTCTTATAGTTTTCTGAATACAGGCCTTTTGTCTCCGTAGGTAGGTTTATTCCTAGGCATTTTATTCTTTTTGTTGCAGTGGTTCATGGGAGTGTTTCCTTAATTTCTCTTTTGGATTTTTCGTCATTAGTGTATAGGAATGCAAGAAATTTCTCTGTATTAATTTTGTATCCTGCTACTTTACCAAATTCATTGATTAGCTCTAGTAGTTTTCTGGTAGCATCTTTAGGATTCTCTAGGTATAGTATCATGTCATCTGCAAACAGTGACAGCTTTACTTCTTATTTTCTGATTTGTATTCCTTTTATTTCTTTTTCTTCTCTGATTGCTGTGGCTAAAACTTCCAAAACTATGTTGAATAATAGTGGTGAGAGCGGGCAACCTTGTCTTGTTCCTGATCTTAGAGGAAATGCTTTCAGTTTTTCACCATTGAGAACGATGTTGGCTGTGGGTTTGTCATATATGGCCTTTATTATGTTGAGGTAGGTTCCCTCTATGCCTACTTTCTGGAGGGTTTTTAGCATAAATGGGTGTTGAATTTTGTCAAAAGCTTTTTCTACATCTATTGAGATGATCATATGGTTTTTATCCTTCAGTTTGTTAATATGGTGTATCACATTGATTGATTTGCGTATATTGAAGAATCCTTGCATTCCTGGGATAAACTCCAGTTGATCATGGTGTATGATCCTTTTAATGTGCTGTTGGATTCTGTTTGCTAGTATTTTGTTGAGGATTTTTGCATCTGTGTTCATCAGTGATATGGGCCTGTAGTTTTCTTTTGTTGAGACATCTTTGCCTGGTTTTGGTATCGGCGTGATGGTGGCCTCATAGAATGAGTTTGGGAGTGTTCCTCCCTCTGCAATATTTTGGAAGAGTTTGAGAAGGATGGGTGTTAGCTCTTCTCTAAATGTTTGATAGAATTCACCTGTGAAGCCATCTGGTCCTGGGCTTTTGTTTGTTGGAAGATTTTTAATCACAGTTTCAATTTCAGTGCTTGTGATTGGTCTGTTCTTATTTTCTATTTCTTCCTGGTTCAGTCTTGGATGGTTGTGTTTTTCTAAGAATTTGTCCATTTCTTCCAGGTTGTCCATTTTATTGGCATAGAGTTGCTTGTAGTAATCCCTCATGATCCTTTGTATTTCTGCAATGTCAGTTGTTACTTCTTCTTTTTCATTTCTAATTCTGTTGATTTGAGTCTTCTCCATTTTTTTCTGGATGAGTCTGGCTAATGGTTTATCAATTTTGTTTATCTTCTCAAGGAAACAGCTTTTAGTTTTATTGATTGTTACTATTGTTTCCCTCATTTCTTTTTCATTTATTTCTGATCTGATCTTTATGATTTCTTTCCTTCTGCTAACTTTGGGTTTTTTGTTGTTCTTCTTCTTTCTCTAATTGCTTTAGGTGTAAGGTTAGGTTGTTTATTTGAGATTTTTCTTGTTTCTTGAGGGAGGATTTTATTGCTATAAACTTCCCTCTTAGAACTGCTTTTGCTGTATCCCATAGATTTTGGGTCATCGTGTTTTCATTGTCATTTGTTTTTAGGTATTTTTTATTTCCTCTTTGATTTCTTCAGTGATCTCTTGGTTATTTAGTAGCATATTATTTAGCCTCCATGTGTCTGTAATTTTTACAGGTTTCTTTTCCCATAATTGATATCTAGTTTCATAGCATTGTGCTCGGAAAAGATACTTGATACAATTTCAATTTTCTCAGATTTACTGAGGCTTGATTTGTGACCCAAGATATGACCTATCCTGGAGAATGTTCCATGAGCACTTGCGAAGAAAGTGTACTCTGTTGTTTTTGGATGGAATGTCCTATAAATATCAATTAAGTCCATGTGGTCTAATGTGTCATTTAAAGCTTGTGTTTCCTTATTTATTTTCATTTTGGATGATCTGCCCATTGGTGAAAGTGGGGTGTTAAAGTCACCTAGTATTATTGTGTTACTGTCGATTTCCCCTTTTATGGCTGTTAGCATTTGCCTTATGTATTGAGGTGCTCCTATGTTGGGTGCATAAATATTTACAATTATTGTATCTTCTTCTTGGATTGATTCCTTGATCATTAAGTAGTGTCCTTCTTTGTCTCTTGTAATAGTCTTTATTTTAAAGTCTATTTTGTCTGATATGAGAATTGCTACTCTATCTTTCTTTTGATTTCCATTTGCATGGAATATCTTTTTCCATCCCCTCACTTTCAGTCTGTATGTGTCCCTAGGTCTGAAGTGGGTCTCTTGTAGACAGCATATATACAGGTCTTGTTTTTGTATCCATTCAGCCAGTCTGTGTCTTTTGGTAGGAGCATTTAATCCATTTACATTTAAGGTAGTTATCAATATGTATGTTCCTATTACCATTTTTTTTAAGTTAAAGAAATTTATTATAGCATTGTTTATAATATTTGCTTAAATATGGGAAAAACAGAAGATTGATTAAATATGCTATGATTCCTCCACAAATGGATTACTATTTAGATTTTAAAATGATGATGCGTATTTCCATTTCCTGACATGGAAAGATGGTTATGAGATATTGTTAATGAAAACAGTAGGTTTACAAAACTGTTTAAAGTGTATAGTCCCATTGTTTAAAATCTATGTATATATAGATTATATATTCTCTCTGGGTCATGGAGGGTTGTTTTTTATATTTTTATAATGTCATACTTTCGCTTTTATATAACTCTTCATGTATTTCATGTATCACTTCTATAATCATAAAAAAGCCAATCACCTTGTTTCTGGAAGTTTAGAGCACTGAAACTCTTCCCAGGCGCTAATATGATTCCCTTCAGAAAAACCTACCAGCAAGAAGACTTTTCTGTTCTCCATCTCAGAGAACACCTATGTGACTGATTTTGCTAGAAACATGAGGAGAACATTTACTGTAACACAATAAGGGCTATCTGATACTCAGAACTATCCAACGGTCATTGCCTCATGGCCTCCAACACCATATTCCCCTACTTGTTCAGCTTTTTTTTTTTAATTTTTGATTTATTTTTGGCTGTGTTGGGTCTTCATTGCTGCACATGGGCTTTTCTCTAGTTGCGTCAAGTGGAGACTACTCTTCATTGCAGTGTGCGGGCTTCTTGTTGCAGTGGTTTCTCTTGCTGTGGAGCACAGGCTCTAGGCACGCAGGCTTCAGTAGTTGTGGGACACAGGCTCAGTAGTTATGGCTCACAGGCTCTAGAGCACAGGCTCAGTAGTTGTGGCTCATGGGCTTAGTTGCTCCGCGGCATGTGGGATCTTCCCGGACCAGGGCTCGAACACATGTCCCCTGCATTGGCAGGCAGATTCTTAACCACTGCACCACCAGAGAAGTCCCTTGTTCAGCTTTTAAATCATTGGTCATCTGAGAGCACTTGCCTTATGTCCTGGTGGCCCCAAAAGTCCTCTTTCAATATGTGGAGTTGTCTTTCCAAAAGACAGAACCTCCAAACTCTGGAACTCCACAGCCCAGAGGCCCTCCTTTCAACGTGCTGCATCTCCCCTTCCGCGAAGGTCCTAAACAGAGCCCCCGCCACATGCTTGAACGTCGCCCCACCTAGGCCCCGCCCCACGATCCTATTACCATTTTTTAATATTTTTGGGTTTGTTATTGTAGGTCTTTTCCTTCTCTTTTGTTTCCCACCTAGAGAAGTTCCTTTAGCATTTGTTGTAAAGCTGGTTTGGTGGTGCTGAATCCTCTTAACTTTTGATTGTCTGTAAAGGTTTTAATTTCTCCATCGAATCTGAATGAGATCCTTGCTGGGTAGAGTAATCTTGGTTGTAGGTTTTTCCCTTTCATCACTTTAAATATGTCCTGCCACTCCCTTCTGGCTTGCAGAGTTTCTGCTGAAATATCAGCTGTTAACCTTATGGGGATTCCCTTTTATGTTATTTGTTGCTTTTCTCTTGCTGCTTTTAATATTTTTTCCTTGTATTTAATTTTTGATAGTTTGATTATATGTGTCTTGGCGTGTTTCTCCTTGGATCTATCATGTATGGGACTCTCTGCGCTTCTTGAACTTGATTGACTATTTCCTTTCCCATGTTAGGGAAGTTTTCAACTATAATCTCTTCAAATATTTTCTCAGATCCTTTCTTTTTCTCTTCTTCTTCTGGGACCCCTATAATCCGAGTGCTGGTGTGTTTAATGTTGTCCCACACATCTCTGAGACTGTCCTCAATTCTTTTCATTCTTTTTACTTTATTCTGCTCTGTGGTAGTTATTTCCACTATTTTATCTCCCAGGTCACTTATCCATTCTTCTGCCTCAGGTATTCTGCTATTGATTCCTTCTAGAGAATTTTAAATTTCATTTATTGTGTTGTTCATCATTGTTTGTTTGCTCTTTAGTTCTTCTAGGTCCTTGTTAAACGTTTCTTATATTTTCTCCATTCTATTTCCAAGATTTTGGATCATCTTTACTACCATTATTCTGAATTTTTTTTCAGGTAGACTGCCTATTTCCTCTTCATTTATTTGGTCTGGTGGGTTTTTACCTTGCTCCTTCATCTGCTGCATATTTTTCTATCTTCTCATTCTGTTTAACTTACTGTGTTTGGGGGTCTCCTTTTCACAGGCTGCAGGTTCATAGTTCCCATTGTTTTTGGTGTCTGCCCCCAGTAGGTGAGGTTGGTTCAGTGGGTGGTGTAGGCTTCCTGGTGGAGGGGACTGGTGCCTGTGTTCTGGTGGGTGGGGCTGGATCTTGTCTTTCTGGTGTGCAGGGCTACGTCCGGTGATGTGTTTTGGGGTGTCTGTGAACTAAGTATGACTTTAGGCAGCCTCTTTGCTAATGGGTGGGGTTGTGTTCCTGTCTTGCTGGTTTTTTGGCATGGGCCATCTGGCACTGGAGCTTGCTGGCCATTGGGTGGAGCTGGGTCTTAGTGTTGAGATGGAGATCTCTGGGAGAGCTCTCGCTGATTGATATTACGTGGGGCCAAGAAGTCTCTGGTGGTCCAGTTTCCTGGACTTGGCCCTCTCACCTCAGAGGCTCAGGCCTGACACCCGGCCAGAGCACCAAGACCCTGTCACCCACACGGCTCAGAAGAAAAGGAAGAAAAAAAAAGGAAATAAAATAAATAAATAAATTTAAAAAAGAGAGAGAGCCACCAAACCAATAAACAAATCCACCAATGATATACAAGCACTAAAGACTAAACTAAGAGAAACATACAAATCAGAAACACATCAGTCACAGAAGGCAAACCTCAAGTCTACAGTTGCTCCCAAAGTCCACTGCCTCAATTTTGGAAACATTCTTTGTCTATTCAGTTATTCCATAGATGCAGGGTTCATCAAGTTGATTGTGGGGATTTAATCCGCTGCTCCTGAGGCTGCATGGAGAGATTTCCCTTCCTCTTCTTTGTTGCCACAGCTCCTGGGGTTCAGCTTTGGTTTTGGCCCCACCTCTGCATGTAGGTCACCCTGAGGCATCTGTTCCCTGCCCAGACAGGAGGGGGTTAAAGCAGCAGCTGATTAGGGCTCTCTTGCTCACTCAGGACAGGGAGAGTGAGGGGTACTGTAGTCATAATTGGAATGTAGGGTAAGCCTGGACGGCAGAATTCAGCATGACATTGCGATAGCCTGAGGCATGTTGTGTGTTCCCCCTGGGGAAGTTGTCCCTGGATCTCAGGACCCTGTCAGTGGTGTGCTGCACAGGCTCCCATGGAGGGTGTGGGTAGTAACCTGTGCTTGCACAGAGGACTCTTGGTGGCAGCGGCAGCAGAGTTAGCATTTCCTGCCCCTCTCTGGGGTCCAAGCTGATAGCTGCAGCTCACGCCCATCTCTGGATATCGCTTAGTCAGTGCTCTGCCTTCTGTGGGCACAGGGGGAAGGAATCCCCTCTCCTTGTACATCCCAAAACAATGGTCTGTTGCCTCTTCGGCAGGTCCAGACTTTTTCCCTGACTCCCTCCTGGCTTGTTGTGGTGCATTAGCCCCCTTCAGGCTGTCTTCACGCAGCCAGCCCCAGTCCTCTCCCTGGGGTCTGAACTCCAAAGCCCAAGCCTCAGCTCCCAACCCACACCCAACCCAGCAGGTGAGCAGACAAGCATCTCAGGTTGGTGAGTGCTGGTCGGCACCAATCCTCTGTGCAGGAAGCTCTCCACTTTGCCCTCTGCACTCCTGTTGCTGCGCTCTCCTCTGTGGCTCTGAAGCTTCCCCCCCACCCACCGCCTGTCCCCGCCAGTGAAGGGGCTCCCTAGTGTGTGGAAACTTTTCCTCCTTCACAGCTCCCTCCCAGAAGTGCAGGTTCCATCCCTATTCTTTTGTCTCTGTTTTTTCTTTTTGTCTTTTGCCCTACCCAGGTATGTGGGGATTTTCTTGCCTTTTGGGAAGTCTGAGGTCTTCTGCCAGTGTTCAGAGGTGTTCTGTAGTTGTTCCACATGTAGATGTATTTTTGATGTATTTGTGGGGAGGAAGGTGATCTCCATGTCTTACTCCTCTGCCATCTTGAAGGTCTCCCCTCAAGCATATATTATTTGTAGACTTTTTGAAAAATGGCCATTCTGACCAGTGTGAGGTGATACCTCATTGTAGTCTTGATTTGCACTTCTCTAATAATTAGCAATATTGAGCTTTTCATGCTGGCCACCTGCATGTCTTCTTTGGAGAAATGTGTATTTCGTTCTTCTGCCCTTTTTTTTAAATTGGGTTGTTTGGTTTTTTTATATTAAGCTGTGTGAGCTGTTTGTATCTTTTGGAAATTAATCCCTTGTTGGTAGCATCATTTGCAAAAATTTTCTCCCAGTCCATAGGTTGTCTTTTTGTTTTGATGATGGTTTCCTTTCTTGTGCAAAAGCTTTTACGTTTAATTAAGTCCCATTTGTTTATTTTTGTTTTTATTTCTATTACTCTAGGAGACAGATCCAAAAAACTATTCCTGTGATTTATGTCAAGGAGTGTTCTGCCTATGTTTTCCTATAGGAGTTTTATAGTATCCAACCTTACATTTAGGTCTTTAATCCATTTAGAGTTAATTTTTGTGTATGGTGTTAGGGAGTGTTCTAGTTTCATTCTTTTGCATGTAGCTGTCCAGTTTTCCCAGCATGACTTATTGAAGAGACTGTCTTTTCTCCATTGTATATTCTTGCCTCCTTTTTCACAGATTAATTGACCATAGGTGCATGAGTTTATTTCTGCGCTCTCTATCTTGTTCCATTGATCTAGATTTCTGTTTTTGTGCCAGTACCATACTGCTTTGATTACTGTGGCTTTGTGGTATAGTCTGAAGTCAGGGAATGTGATTCCTCCAGCTCTGTTCTCCTTTCTCAAGATTGTTTTGGCTATTTGGGGTTCTTTGTGTATCCATACAAATTTAAAACTTTTTTGTTCTAGTTCTGTGAAAAATACCATTGGTAGTTTGATAGTGATTGCATTGAATCTGTAGAATGTTTGGGGTAGTATAGTCATTTTCACCATATTGATTCTTCCAATCCAAGAACATGGTATATCTTTCCATCTGTATGTGTTGTCTTCAGTTTCCTTCATCAGTGTCTTATAGTTTTTGGAGTACAGTTCTTTGCCTCCTTAGGTAAGTTTATTCCTAGGTATTTTATTCTTTTTGATGTGATTGTAAATGGGATTGTTTCCTTAATTTCCCTTTCTGATATTTGTTGTTAGTGTATAGAAATGCAACAGATTTCTGTCTATTAATTTTATATCAAGCAACTTTACAGAATTCATTGATGAGCTCTAGTAGTTTTCTGGTAGCATGTTTAGGATTTTCTACATATAGCATCATGTCATCTGCAAACAGTGACCGTTTTACTTCTTCTTTTCCAATGCGGATTCCTTTTATTTCTTTTTCTTCTCTGATTGCTGTGGCTAGGTCTTCCAAAACTATGTTGAATGAAAGTGGTGAGAGTGGGCATCCTTCTCTTGTTCCTGATCTTAGAGGAAATGCTTTCAGCTTTTCACCACTAAGTATGAGGTTAGTTGTGGGTCTGTCATTTTTGGCCTTTATTATGTTCAGGTATGTTCCCTCTCTGCCCACTTTCTGAAGAGTTTTTATCACGGATGGATGTTCAATTTTATCAAAGCTTTTTCTGCATCTATTGAAATGATCATATGGTTTTTATTCTTAAGTTTGTTAATGTGGTGTATCAGATTGATTGATTTGTGGATATTGAAAACTCCTTGCATCCCTGGGATAAATCCCATTTGATCATGGTGTATGATCATTTTAATGTATTGTGGGAGTCAGTTTGCTAGTATTTGGTTGAGGATTTTTGCATCTATGTTCATCAGTGATATTGGTCTGTAATTTTCTTCCTTTTGTGATATCTTTGTCTGGTTTTGGTATCAGGGTAACGGTGACCTCATAGAATGAGTTTGAAAGTGTTCCTTGCGCTGCAATTTTTTGTAATAGTTCCAGAAGGATAGGTGTTAACTCTTCTCTAAATGTATGGTAGAATTCACCTGTGAAGCCATCTGGTCCTGGACTTTTGCTTGTTGGAAGTTTTTAAATTACTGATATAATTTCAGTACTGGTAATTGGTCTGTTCATATTTTCTATTTCTTCTTGCTTCTTTCTTGGGAGATCATACCTCTCTAAGAATTTGTCCATTTCTTCTAGAATGTCCATTTTGTTGGCATATAGTTGTTTGTAGTAGACTCTTATGATCCTTTGTATTTCTGTGGTGTTGATTGTACCTTCTCCTTTTCATTTCCGATTTTACTGTTTTTGGCCCTATCCCTTTTTTTCTTGATGAATCTGGCTAAAGGTTTATCTATTTTGCTTATTTTTTCAAAGAACTAGCTTTTAGTTTCATTGATCTTTTCTTTCCTTTCTTTTTTTTTAGCATCTATTTCATTTATTTCTGCTGTAATCTTTATGATTCCTTTCCTTCTACTAACTTTGGGTTTTGTTTCTTCTTTATCTATTTGCTTTAGTTGTAAGGTTAGGTTGTTTATTTAAGATTTTTCTAATTTCTTAAAGTAAGCTTGTATTGCTATAAACTTCCCTCTTAGAATTGCTTCTGCTGCACCCCAAAGGTTTTGGATCATTGTGTTTTTATTTTCATTTGCCTCTAGGTATTTTTTTTTAATTTCCTCTTTGATTCTTCAGTGATCCATTGGTTGTTTAGTAGCATATTGTTTAGCCGCCACGTTTTTGTAGTTTTTGCAGTTTTTTCGTTGTAGTTGATTTGAAGCCTCAGAGTGTTGTGGTCAGAAAGGATGCTTAATGTGATATCAGTTTTCTTAAATTTACTGAGGCTTGCTTTGTGACCCAGCATGTGATATATCTAGGAGAATGTTCCAAGTGCACTTGAAAATAATGTATATTTTGCTGCTTTTGGATGGAATGCTCTATACATGTCAATTAAGTCCATCTGGTCTAATGTGTCACTTAAGGCCTGGGTTTCCATATTGATTTTCTGTCTGGATGATGTGTCCATTGATGTAAGCGGGGTGTTAATGTCCCCCACTATTATTGTGTTACTGTCAATTTCACCTTACACGTCTGTTAACATTTGCCTTATACATTGAGGTGCTCCTATGTTGGGTGCATATATATTTACAATTGTTATATCTTCTTTTTGGATTGATCTTTTGATCATTATGTAGTGTCCTTCTTGTCCCTTGTAACAGTCTTTACTTTAAAGTCTATTTTGTCTGATGAGTATTGCTACAACGGCTTTCTTTTAATTTCCATCTGCATGGAATACGTTTTTCCATTGTCTCGCTTTCAGTCTGTATGTGTCTCTAGATCTGAAGTGAGTCTCTTGTAGGCAGCAAATATTTCAGTCTTGTTTTTATGTCCATTCAGCCAGTCTGTGTCTTTTGGTTGGAAAATTTAATCCATTTACATTTAAGGTAATAATCAATATATATGTTCTTATTGCCATTTTGTTAATTTTTTAAATTTGTTTTTGTAGTTCTTTCTTTCCCCCTCCTTTTGTTCTCTTGTGATTTGATGACTATCTTTAGTGTTATGTTTGGATTCCTTTTTCTTTTTTGTGTGTATATCTATTATAGATTTTTGTTTTGCAGTTACCATGAGGTATTTGTTTAGGAGTCTAAATTTTTATGTGCTTAAGTTGCTGATCTCTTAATTTCAAATGCATTTTAGATACCCTGCATTTGTACTCTCTTCCCCTCACAATTACTGTTTTTGCTATTACATTTTACATCTAACTGTTTTGTGCATCCCTTAATTGCTTATTGTGGATACAAATGATTTTACTACTTTTGTCTTTTAACCTCCCTACTAGCTTTGTGCATGGATGATTTTCTACCTTTATTGTATGTTTGCCTTTACCGGTGAGCTTTTCCATTTTGTAATTTTCTTGTTTCTAGTTGTGGCCTTTTCTTTTTTTCCTAGAGCATTTCCTGTAGCATTTGTTGTAAAGCTGGTTTGGTGGTTCTGAATTCTTTTAGATTGCTTG
Organism: Balaenoptera borealis; assembly: GCF_965194805.1. Classification (NCBI taxonomy): domain Eukaryota; kingdom Metazoa; phylum Chordata; class Mammalia; order Artiodactyla; family Balaenopteridae; genus Balaenoptera; species Balaenoptera borealis. The sequence continues at coordinate 116,701,868 of NC_138866.1, read as the reverse complement.
ACTGTAAAGCTTTTCCTTTCTCCATCAAATGTGAATGAGAGCCTTGCTGGGTAGAGTATTCTTGGTTGTAGGCAGAAGAGAAAGTCAGAGGATTCCAAGCATGAGAAGGCATGGACGTGCTTTTGCTTGTTTGAAGATGGCAGGAGCCACATGAGAAGGAATGTGGGCAGCTTCTAAGAGCAAACAGCAGTCCCTGGCTTATGGCCAGCAAGGAAATGAGGACCTCCATCCTACACCTGCAAGGAACTGAATTCTGCCAACACCTGAATAAGCTTGAAAGTGGATTCTCCTCCAGTACCTCCAGATAAGAGTCCAGCTGGTCCATAACTTCATTTACCCTGAGTAGAGCCCAGCTTAGCTTGCCCAAGACCTGTGACCTACACAATACGAGGTGAAGGAATTGCATAAAGAAAAACCTGGAGGGGAGAAGCGTCCAAAGTCATGGAGTAGAAGGAACCTAAGCTCACCTCCTCTCACAAGCACACCAAAATCAAAACAGTTTGCAGAACAACCATCACTGCAAAAGACTGAAACCTACCAGAAAAGATCCTCTACAACTAATGTCATAAAGATGGAACCACAAGGAGATGGGTAGGAGGGGCGGACTTGCAATGTAATCAAATCCCATACCCCCTGGGTAGGCAACCCACAAACTGGAGAATAATTATATTACAGAGATTCTCCCACAGGACTACGAGTTCTGAGCCCCATGTCAGGCCCTCCAGCCCAGGGGTCTGGAATTGATTAGAGGAGCCCCCAGACCACTTGGCTGTGAAGGCTAGTGGGCCTTGACTGCAGGAGCTCCAGAAGATAGGGAGAAATAGAGACTCCACTCTTTTTTTAAAAAAATTTTTATATAGCAGGTTCTTATTAGTTATCTATTTTATACATATTAGTGTATATATGTCAATCCCAATCTCCCAATTCATCCCACCACCACCCCTGCCCCCACTTTCCCCCCTTGGTGTCCATACGTTTGTTTAGAGACTTCACTCTTAAAGGGCACACACAAAATCTCATGTGCACTGGGACCAAGGGAAACAGCAGTCATTTGATAGGAGCCTGGGCCAGACCCACCTGTTGATCTTGGAGGGCCTCCTAGGGAGGCACGGGATGGGTGTGGCCCACCTGGGAACATAGACACTGGTGACGGACATATCGGGGAGTATTCATCTGTGTGAGCTCTTCTGGAGGCTGACAGTTTGGCAGCAAGCCCTGGCCCCACTCAACAGCCTGTAGGCTTCAGTGCTGGGATTCCTCAGGTCAAACAACAAACTGGGCAGGGACACAGCCCCATCCATCAGTAGACAGGCTGCCAAAGACTTCCTGAGACAACAGGTACCTCTAGACACACCTCTAGTCAGGGCCTTGCCTACCAGAGCACCAAGATCCAGCTCTACTCACCAGGGGGCAGGCACCAGCCCCTCCCACCAAGAAGTCTGCACAAGCCTCTAGACCAGCTTCACCCACCAGACGGCAGACACCAGAAGCAAGAAAACTACAGTCCTGCAGCCTGCAGACCAAATCTGCTAACATAGGCCAATTATTACCCTGGGACCAGCTGGCCCCTGGCCCTTGGGTGACAAGAGAGGAGTGTACTGCTGGGATGCATAGGACATCTCCTACAGAGGGCCACTTCTCCAAGGTGAAAAAACATAACCTGCCATATACATAAAAATATCAGTAGCAATTTAGACAAAATGACACAACAGAAGAATATGTTTTAGATGAAGGGACAAGATAAAACCCCAGAAGAAGAACTAAGTGATGTGGTGATAGGCAATCTACCTGAGAAAGAGTTCAGAGTAATGATCATAAAGATGATCAAAGAATTCAGGAGAAGAATGGATGCACAGAACAAGAAATTAGAAGTTTTTAACAAAAAATTAGAAAATATTAAGAACGACCAAATGTAATTAAAGAATACAATAACTGAAATGAAAAATATACTAGAAGGAATTGATAGTAGACTAAATGAGGCAGAAGAACGGATCAGTGAGCCGAAAGACAGAGTAGTGGAAATCACTGCCACCAAAGAGATAAAAGAAAAAAGAATGAAATGAAATGAGGACAGTTTAAGAGACCTTTGGGACAACATCAAGCACACTAATATTTGCATTATAGGGGTCCCAGAAGGAGAAAAGAGAGAGAAAGGGCCTGAGAAAGTATTTTAAGAGATAATAGCTGAAAACTTCCCTAATCTGGGAAAGGAAACAGTCGACCTAGTCCAGGAAGCACAGAGAGTCCCATTCACGGTTTACCCACAGAAGAATACACCATGACACATTGTAATCAAAATGACAAAAATTAAAGATAAAGAGAGAATATTAAAAGCAACAAGGGAAAAGCAACAAATAACATACAACAGAACTCCCATAAGGCTATCAGCTGAGTTTTCAGCAGAAACTCTGCAGGCAGAAGGGAGTGGCATGATATACTTAAAGTGATAAAAGAGAAAAACATACAACCAAGAATAATCATATAAAGTTCTTAAATTCACACTTCAGTTTTAGTATTTTTTTCATAGATTTAAAAAGAGTTTTTAACGTAAACTATCATATTGTCTGTAGTAAAGACAGTTTTACTTCAACCTTTTACAATCTGTATACCTATGTCTTTCTCTTGTTTTGTCACATTGGCTAGGACTTCCAATACAATGTCAAAGAGAAGTGATAACAGTGAAAATGCTTGCCTTTTTCTGACCTTAAGGCAATATTTTTCAACATTTCACCATAATCGTACTGTGTTAGCTCTAGGATTTTCTTAGATGCCCTTTATCAGCTTGAAGAAGCTCCCTGGGGCTTCCCTGGTGGCGCAGCGGTTGAGAATCTGCCTGCCAATGCAGGGGACATGGGTTCGAGCCCTGGTCCGGGAAGATCCCACATGCCACGGAGCAACTAGGCCCGTGAGCCACAATTACTGAGCCTGTGCGTCTGGAGCCTGTGCTCTGCAAAAAGAGAGGCTGCAATAGTGAGAGGCCCGCACACTGCGATGAAGAGTGGCCCCCGGGGCTTCCCTGGTGGCGCAGTGGTTGAGAATCTGCCTGCCAATGCGGGGGACACGGGTTCGAGCCCTGGTCTGGGAAGATCCCACATGCCGCGGAGCAACTGGGCCCGTGAGCCACAACTACTGAGCCTGCGCGTCTGGAGCCTGTGCTCCGCAACAAGAGAGGCCGCGATAGTGAGAGGCCCGTGCACCGCGATGAAGAGTGGCCCCCACTTGCCGCAACTGGAGAAAGCCCTCGCACAGAAACGAAGACCCAACACAGCCATAAATAAATAAATAAAAATTAAAAAAAAAAAAAAAAAAAAGAGTGGCCCCCACTTGCCGCAACTAGAGAAAGACCTCGCACAGAAACGAAGACCGAACACAGCCAAAAATAAATATAAAAATAAGTAAATAAATGGAAAAAAAAAAACCTAAAGAAGAAATACATGGCAAATATCTTTAAAAAAAAAAAGAAGCTCCCTGCCATGCCAGTTTAAGATATTTTAGTTGTGAACTGATACTCCCTTTTACTGAACACTTTTTCTGAATCTACTGAGAGTATGACATGGGTTTTTACCTACACCTTATTATTGTGACAAATTTCATTGACTGATTTTCTCACATTAAACTGCCCTTGCTACCCTGGAATAGTTCTCATTTGCTAAATTTTATTTAAGAATATGTACCTATGTTCATGAAAGATATTGTTTTGCTGTAATTGCCTTTTTTGTAATAGCCTTATAAAGTTTTATATCCAGGTTATGCTGAACTCATAAATGCATTAGGAAATATTCTCATCCTCTATTTACTGAAAGAATTTATGTAAGTTAGCATCTTTTCTTCACTAAATATGTGATAGATTTCACCAGTGAAGCCATCTGTGCTTGGAGTTTACTTCATGGAAAAGTTTGCTATCAATTTATTTTTTTTAACATTTATTTATTTATTTGCCTGCATCGGGTCTTAGCTGCGGCACACGGGATCTTTAGTTGCAGCATGAGAACTCTTAGTTGCAGTGTGTGGGATCTAGCTCCCCGACCAAGGATTGAACCCAGGTCCCCTGCATTGGGAGCATGGAGTCTTAGCCACTGGACCACCAGAGAAGTCCTGCTATCAATTTATTTAATAGATATAGGACTATTCAGATTTTCTATTTCTTCTTGATTATATTTTGGTAAATTGTGTTTTTCAAGGAATTTGTCCATTCATCTAAATATTCATATTTGTTGGCATAAAGTTATTCATAATATCATCTCTTTCTTGATACTGTTGTGTGTATGTGTGTGTTCTCTATTTTCTTATTCAGTCTTGCTAGGGTTGTTTTTTTTTTTTCCCTAGAAAACAAATTTTGACTATACGGATATACTCTATATAGGTGTATATTCTATTTTGATTTCTGCCCTTATTTTTATTATTTCCTTCTTTCTGCCTGCTTCGGATTTTTTAAAAGTTCTTTTTCTAACATCTTGCATTGGGAGCTTAGGTCATTGATTTACACTATTCTTCTTTTCTAATATATATATTTCAATCTATAAATTTATTTTAACATATTATTTTAACTGCATCTCACTAATTTTGATAGGTTGCATTTCCATTATAATCTAAGCTAATGCTCAGATTACTTTATAATTTCCATTGTAATGACTGCTTTGATCCAAAGTTTATTTTTGAAGTTTTCCCCTTAATTTCTAAATACTTGGCGTTTTTTAACTTACAGTTCTGTTAGTGTGTACTAATTTAATTCTATTGTGGTCAGAAATAATACACTGCATGGTTTTAAGCCTTTGAAATTTGCTGAAACTTGTTTTATGGACTGAAGTATGTTTTATTTGATAAGTGTTACTTGTACTTGAAAAGAATGTATATTCTGTACTTTTGGGGTATAGTATTCTATAAATACTAATTAGGTAAAATTGGTTGATAGTATTGCTTAGATATTCCATTTTTAACTTTTCTGATCATTCTGTGTTGAATTCTCCAAATATGATCATGGATTTGTCTATCCTTTTACTCTGTCAATCGCTGCTTTATGCATTTTATAGCTATATTCTTAGGTGCACTGTTGTTGCTTCTTGTTGAATTAACTCTTATCAGTATGGAATTTCTTTATTTCAAGTAATAGCTTCTTGGCTTAAAGTTTTCAGCTTTCTATGATTATTTGATTACATATGATTATATTAATGAAATCATACTTACTTTCTTTGGTTAGTTGTTTAAATGACATATTTGATTTGTCTTTTCACACAAAACTTATTTGTGTTTTCATACTTTGGTGTATTTTGGCATGTCTTGTGTAAGCAGCACATAATTGGGTCTTTTTTAAAAAATCTTCTACCAACCTATGTTTTTATAGGGTGTTTTGTTCTTTACACTTACACTTGCTCTATTATGACATAATTAAGTTGGGGTTAAGTCTACTATCTTGCTATTTGTTTTCTATTTTTCCCATCTGTTCTTTTCTTCCTCCCTTCATGCCTTCTTTTTATTAATCAGGTATTTTAATATTCCATTTTATCTTTTTTGTTTCCCTTTTACTGTCAATCTTTCAGCACTTAATCCTAGAATTTAAAAAGTGTATTCTCATTACAGTGTACCTATCATTGTCACAAATAATGCAAGAATCTTACTACAGTTTATCTCCATTTATCCCCACACACATATTTTTATTGATTTTATGTATTTTATTCCCTACCTGTGTTATAAACCCCACAAGTATTTGTTATTATTGTTAATAGTCAATAGTCTTTTATATTTACTGAGTATGCTGATGTAGGATCATTTCCCTTTAGCCTGAATAAGTACTTTTAAGATTTATTTATTTAGTCATGTAAGCCTGCTAGGGATACAATTTTGCAGCTCTTATTTATCTGAGAACATTTTTTTTAACTCTCATATTTGAAGTTTTTTTTTTCCTTTTCTTTTTGGTATGGAATTCTAGTTTGACAGGGTTTTTTTGTGTTTTTTGTTGTTTGTTTGTTTTACCTTTTAGCAGTTTAAAGATGTTATTTCATTGTCTTTCAGCATCCATAGATTTTTGTTAAGATATCAACTACTATTTTTATAATAGTTTCCTCAGGAGATAGTGTGGCTTTTTTCCTGGCCACTTTAAAGATTTTCTTTTTAACTTAACTTTTCAGAAGTTTGATTATGGTGTCCTTAAGTGTGGTTTTCTTTTATTATCCTGCTCGGTGTTTGTGAAGCTTTTTGAATGTGTGTCATTTATCATTCCTTAGATTAGGAAAATTCTCAGGCATCAATCTTCAAATATCACATATGTCCTGTCTCTCTCTTCTCTCCTTTTGGGACTCCAATTACATGTATGTTAAACCTTTAGCCTGTGACCCAAATCTGTCTCATACTTTGTTCTTTTTCAGTATTTTTTCCTTCTGTGTTCAGTGTAAATACTTTATATGACTATCTTTGAATCTAGACTCATACTGTAACCATTCAACTAGTTCTTAATTGCAGATATTTCAACTTGCATTTCTAGAATGCCCATTTGATTCCTATTCTAGATTTAAATTCTCTACTGAAGCACTCTTTTTATCCATTTTGTCTCCATTTTCCTCCAATTTCTTTAACATACTAAGTATAGTTATTTTGACATTTTTAAGTGATAACTCTAATATATGAATCATCTCTGGGTCTGCTTCTTTTACTACTTTATCTCATGATGATTTGGTTGTTTTTTCTTTTTCCTCTGCATGTCCAGTGGTTGGTTGTGTGTGTGTGTGTGTGTGTGTGTGTGTGTATCCACTGGTGCAGTGGTTAATACAGTGAAGAGGCTCTGAGTTTGAATCTTGTTCTGGCAACAAGTGTCTATTTAAATCTAGTCCTTACTCCTATTGGTAACCCTGCTAGTTCATGGTCCTTAACCCTAGGATGTGGGGTCTCAATTAATGCATAAGTATGTGTGAAGGTTTATACATTCTCCATTAGGCTGGGCCTAACCTCTCATGTCTCCCCATATTGTGAAACCTCTGAAATCTCTGTTCAGCGCTCAGTTTCCCAGAAATTGTCCTCTGCTAGGTCTCCTGGAGTCTTGCCCTGCTCATTCACATCTCAACAGTGGACCAAGTACCTGAGGGAAATTTTTATGCAGTTTTGGAGGGCTTCTTCTCTGCAGCTCCCTTCTCTAAGGCACCTTGCCCTTCAAACCCAGCTGGGTTAGCAGGTCTGAACTTTGATCTCTGTTTCCTCTGCCCAGAGACACTCCTATTCTCTGCTTGGGCTGTATATCCCTATACTGGGATAAACATGAAGCTGACCTCATGTGCTTCCCTTCTCTGCCTTGGTTGCTGTCCAGTGCCTTCGATCATTGTTTTACACAATTTATCTAGCTTTTATTGTTGTTTACAGCAGGAAGGTGAGTCCAATGTCAGGTACTCAATCACAACCAGAGCTGGAAATCAAGAGATTCATTTTTTAAAAGGAATGAATTTAAGCAGCCATTATGTTTTTCTCATCTCTAGCTGTAGAGCAAGGCTAAGCATAAAGATCCTCTTACCAAATGCTCCCACTCAAATTTAAATTCCAAATTGAAAGTCCTATGTTTTTATAGGGTTCTGTCCTTTATTTTCATGCCTCCCTTAAAACAATTAAGAGCTTAATAAAATATACTCATTCTAATCTTTGCTAAATTTTCTATTCATATAATTGGAGTGAAACTAAAGCATTTGCATATTGATTTTCATATTTATAGAGCATTACAGACAAAAAGTTAGATTTCTTAGCTCAAAGATAGGACACAGTAGTATAAGTGCTCAGATTTCCTTAGTTTTAGGTATAGAACATGACGCTTTGATATATGTATATATTGCAAAATGATTACCACAATAAGGTTAGCTAACATCCATCACCACAAATAGTTATTTTTTTTCCTGTTATGAGAACTTTTAAGACCTACTCGCTTAGCAACTTTCAAATGTACAATACAGTATTATCAACTTTAGTCACCATGCTGTACATTACATCCCCAGAACTTATTTATCTTATAACTGGAAGTTTGTACCTTTTAACTACCTTTACGCATTTTCCCCTCCCCACATCCCCCACCTATGGCAACATCAATCTGTTCTCTGTACCTGTGAGTTCAGTTTTTTAAGATTCCACATATAAGTGAGATCATACGGTATTTGTATTTCTCTGACTTCTCATTTAGGATAATGCCCTCAAGGTCAATCCATGTTGTTGCAAATGGCAGAATTTCCTTCTTTTTTAATATCTCACATTTTCTTTATTCATTCATCCATCAGTGCATACTTAGGTTGTTTCCATATCTTGGCTATTGTAAATAATGCTGCAATGAACATGAAGGTGCAGATATCTTCTCTAGATAGTGATTTTTTTTTTCCTTCAGCCGTATACCCAGAAGTGGAATTGCTGGATCAAATGATAGTTCTATTTTTAATCTTTTAAGGAAACTCCATATGTTTTCCATAGTGGGTACACCAATGTACATCCCCACCAGCAGTGCACAAGTGTTCCCTCTTCTCCAAATCCTTGACAACACCTGTTATTGCTTGTATTTCTGATAAAAGACATTCTAACAGGTGTGAAGTGATAGGTCATTGAGGTTTTGATTTGCATTTCCCTGATGATTAGTGATGTTGAGCACCTTTTCAGGTACCTGTTGGCCATTTGTATGTCTTCTTTGGGAAAAATGTCTGTTCAGTTCCTCTATCCATTTTTAAATTGGATTCTTTTTGTTGTTGTTGTTGTTGTTATGGAGTTGTTGTTTATACATTTTGAATATTAACCACCTCTTATCGGATACACGATTTGCAGATATTTTCTCCCATTCTATAGTTTGCTTTTTCCTTTTGTTGATAGTTTCCTTTGCTGTGCAGAAGCTTTTTAATTTGATGTAGTCTCACCTGTTTACTTTTAATTTTGTTGCCTTCGCTTTTGGTATCATATTCAAAAATCACTGCCAAGACCAATGTCAAGGAATTTACCCCCTATGTTTTCTTCTAGAAATTTTATGGTTTCAGATCTTTGAGCTTTGTTGTCTTGCTTTATGATGAATGTAAAACCCAAAGGAATAAATATTGTGTACCTTCACTAAAACTGGCATAGACACAAAATTAGATTAGAGTTAGGGAGCTCTGTAATTCCCATCTCTCCAACAAGTTGTCTTTTAAGATGATTCAATCCCTGGGTAGGAGCCTAAAATAAAAGACAATTCCTGAGTAGGAGTCGAAAATAAAATTTTTATAGTAGACAAGCTTCTGTGTTATGGTCATAGAAACATGAATTTATTTTTGTTTCCCTCATGTTAGAAAGAATAAAGAAGTTACTTAGCAATCCCTGTTTCCCCAATACCCTATTGCTATTTATGTGACATTGAAGATCAAAGTTATTTAAATGTTTCAAAGGAACTTTTTTTCCCATTTCCCCATTGGTAACTATAAGTATGTTTTCTGTGTCTGTGAGTCTGTTTCTGTTTTGTAAATAAGTTCATTTGTATCATTTTTTTAAGATTCCACATATAAGTGATATCATATGATATTTGTCTTTCTCTGTCTGACTTACTTCACTTAGTATGATAATCTCTAGGTCCATTCATGTTGCTGCAAATGGCATTATTTCATTCTTTTTTATGGCTGAGTACTATTCCATTGTATATATGTACCACATCTTCTTTATCCATTCATCTGTTGGTGGACATTTAGGCTGCTTCCATGTCTTGGCTATTGTAAATAGTGCCTCAATGAACATTGGAGTGCATATGTATCTTTTCAAATTATGGTTTTCTCTGGATATATGCCCAGGAGTGGGATTGCTGGACAAAAGAACTTTTAAAAGTAGAGTGCCCACTATTCTCAAAGCATTTATTTAGTGTATGTATATATATACACACACACACGTATACATTTTATATATATGTGTATATAATGCAGGGGTAACAAAAATGTGTCAAACATTATTCTTACCTTCAAGAATTTATTGTGAAAAAAAAAAAGAATTTATTGTGGGAGGGGTAAATAAACATAGTACATGGAAGTAAGTGGTCCCTTGATACCCTTTACAGTGTTATGAAAGTTCAAGGAGAGGAAAGATCTTATTTGTTTAGGTGGATCATAAAAGGTTTCGTGATGCAGTGCCATCAAAATTGATCTTAAATTTTGGGTAGAATTTTGACTGATGAGGATAAAAAGGAAAGGGTATATAAGCTGGGAGAATCACATCAAAGATAGAAAAGAAGGGAATAGCAGATGGTCTGATTTGTCTGGAAATTAGAGATAATAATGGGAAGGTAGTGTGGGGTCTTCTTTTTGGGAGATTAAATGCCAGTTTGTTGGGGGGTAGGCCACCTGGAACCAAAGAGGCTACTGTTGATCAAAGGAACACTGTGACTGGAGCTCAGAAATATCCATCTAGCTATGAGAGGATATCAGGACCTCAGGACCAATGCTGGTCCACCGAAGAGTTTCTAACTACCTGAGTAGAAAATCTTGGAGAATGTCATGATTTGCATAAAATTTAATTAATTTAAGGTAAAAGGCTTTCCTATTTTCTGAAATGAGCCCTCTCTACCTTACTATTTTAAAAATAGTCTATAGAAAATATATGATAAATGTGCATGTTCATTGCAGCATTGTTTACAATAGACAAGACATAGAAACAAACTAATTGTCAATGGATGAATGGATAAATAAAATGTGATATATATAGGATATATATAAATGTGATATATATTTTTATATGAATGTTATTCAGCCATAAGAAAATTTTTTAAAATAATGTTATTTGGCCAAATTAAAAGTTTGCAATCATATGTTGGTCCCTAAAACACTTTTTTTTTTTTTTGCAATGTTATTGGCCAGGAAACTAGAAGCCTGGGAGCTACTGTTACATAGGGTCAATTAGAGCTGGTTGAGTACTCTTGGATAGAGTGGAGAAAGTGTGCTAAAGGAGGAAAGATATTTGGGAAATAAAACCTAGAAGATGAAGCAACCATTTGGCTATGTGAGTCAACAGAGGACAATTCGAAGGGTGCCCTTGATAAAAACAGGAGAGTGGGGAGCATGATGGTATTTTGGTAGAGGCAGAGTAGGCAGAGGTTGACAGGGAAGATCATTTTAGTTGTGGAAATATTCTGCGGATGTTCCTGTAGGAAACTGTTGAAAAATGTCCCTTGGGCAACTGAAATCAGTCTGGAGCTTGGGAGGGAGGTTAATTTATTGTTGAGAAAAGATATTTATTTTATACCTACTATGAGCCAAGCACTAAATTTGGGGGGAAAAGATATATTTGCATGTCATTTATATAGACTCCCTTACAATGATCTTTTCATTAAGTACTTGTTACTTAATACAATCGTCCCTCGGTATCAATGGGGGATTGGTTCCAAGACCCACTGTGGATACCAAAATCTGTGGATGCTCAAGGCCCAGAGTCAGCCCTCTGTAACTTTCAGTCTGCGTCCATTGATTCAACCAACGTGGTATTGTATTCTACTGTATTTATTTTTTTAAATCCACATATTAGTGGACCCGCACAGTTCAAACCCACGCTGTTCAAGAGTCAACAGTATAACTCTTTTATTTCTGTTTAATGGTGCTTTAGAACCTCTAATTCAAAGATATATTGCAAATACAATGATAAATATTTAAAATTTACAATTGCTCTACAAAATCATAAATGAATCAAAAACTAAGACTGAAAAAAGTTTTATTAGTGTATTGGTTAGCCTAGCCTGCAGTAACAAATAAACAAACATGTAACGGTACAGTATCTAAAAGTTTCTATCTTGGTCACACTCTGTCTCTTGATGAGCAAGTGAACAGGCTGGTAGAACAGCTCTCCATAGAGACCCAGGCAGATGGGGGCTCCACCTTCATGAACAACACATGGCGCCTAAGGTCACTCTGTCACTTCCATCTCAGTCAGCATGAATTCAAGATTTCAGCCCTCCAAGTGGCAAACCTTACTTCTACTCACACTCCCCTGGCTAGAACTCAGTCATATGGCCCAATTTAATGACAAGGGCAGCTGGAAAGCATAGTCAAGCTTTGTGTCTGGGAAGAAGAGGAAATGGATTTTGTCGAATAATCAGCTGTCTGCCACGGTTTGTATTAAATCATCTGAGAAAGAGTTAAATTCTAATAAGTAAGACACTTGATCATGAAGAGCATTTTGTATGTCAATGAACAGAATCTTGAACACTGCATCTCTGGAGAGAAGTTACTGCCATTTATAAGGAACTGCTATTCATGTAACAGTTAAACCATGCTTTAATAGTTGTAAAAATAAAACAGCTGAATTCCTATAATGTTGTGCAGAGTCCTTGCAAGGGTATCATTTGCTTTTTCCAGCTGAAAAGGAATCTAAGCTAAGTGACCTGAAATAATGGGGGGCAAGAGGCAAAAGGACAGCGTCCCAAGATTAATATGTTTTCTATAAGCAGATCCTTTCCGACCTTCCTTTTTGTTCCCAGGAATATGAACCTCTTTGATGTGTTTGTGGCTTTTGCATTTCTTTCACCATCAGCATTTTTTCTTCAGAATTGTCCTTAAAGTGACTGCATCCTATTGTGAACCCTTACTTAGTCTATGACCACTTGCCTACTTCCAATAAATTTTTACTACAAATCTCATACCCCTCAGCTTAGTTCTGCACCTGAGCCTGAAAATACGCTCACAGCAGCAGATAGAAACACATCAGCAGTAATATATCACTTCTCAAAGTCAAAGTTATTACCAGCTCGGATTTGTTAAGTATTTCATTGACATTAACAATAGTACATTGTTTCTTCTGGCCTAGGGTCTGGAGAGGGAAGCATTTGAAAGGAAATCAAAGAGTTCGGATATTAGCTCTGTTTTAGGTTGATCCTAGATAGGTGATGCAGTCTTGTCTTAGTATGTTTGGGTTCCTACAACAAAATGCCACAGGTTGGGTGGTTTACAAATTAAAAGAAACATTTATTTCTCACAGTTCTGGAGGCTGGGAGTCCGAGGTCAGGTGCCGGCATGGTTGGGTGAAGGCTGTCTTCCAGGTTGTAGACTTCTCGCTGTGTCCTCACATGGCAGAAAGGCTAGGGAGCTCTGTGGGGCCTCTTTAATAAGGGCACAAATCTCAATCATGAGGGCTAAAGATTTAGTCACCTCCTGAAGGAGAAGGCCCCGCCTCCTAAACTCAACACTTTGAGGATTAGGATTTCAACATATGAGCTGTAGGGGGAGGTACACAAACATTCAGACTACAGCAAGTCTCTTCCTCGTAAATAGCAGTGAGCAGGGGAGGAGCTCAGACAAGGCTAATTTGGATCATTAGGAAACCTTCAGAGTATGGTTTAATCAGAACACTTTAGTGGATTTTGCTTTTGGTCACCTAGCATCAGAATACTCTTTGGGCAGAATCCTAAAATAGATGGGAGGCAGGGTCACACACCCCACTGTAGGAGCTAAAGGGCTCAGATAATCTTTTCCCCTGACAGCTGGGGCATCTGCAAATATTCCTGCCAAGGGCTCTGAAGCTTGAGGGAGTGACACAAAAATGAAGGCTCCTGAAAGATCGATCATTCCCAGCAATGGAGGGGTGCAGAGTCCACAGCCTAGAGATGACTTCCAAGGTATGGGGGTCTTCTGTCGACTATACCTGGAGTACCATCTTGGCTGCTCCAGGTTGCCCAGCTTCCCACTTCCTGCTCTTTTCCTGTACCTTGTTCTTTGGTTTGTAACAGCCTTATAAGAAATTGCCTACTGCTTGTATCAGTCAGGGAAAGTTTCCATTGTCTGCAACTAAGAAATCCTACTAGCACAAACATCCCCCAAATCTGTTACACCTGTATTTTCCATTAAAATAACTTTTTCTTATTGCAAAAATTATTTATCAACTGAAAAACTTAGAAAATATAGACAAAAACAAAAAACAGTGTAACCTCATCACCCACAGAGAACCTTTGTAAAAAAAATTTTTTTAACATTTTCTGGTGCATACTCTCCTAGACTTTTTTCCTGGGTATATGAATATATTCTTTGTTTCTTTCTTTAGCTATTATAAAAAGTGCTACCACATTGTGATCAACATGCTTGCTATTTACCTGCTATTCTGCCTCATCTATAGCTTTGCTTCTGCACATGAACGTGAATATAGACATAATGAGTTGGTCCAGCCTAGTGAAAAGTATTTGTCACCCTTACTCAAGTTGCCTTTGAATAAACATACGTAGAAGTGATATAATTCTCTTACACAATAAGGCATACAAAATGATTTCAGAGGACAGTGTTCCTTTGCTGGGTAAGAGTCCTCACATGACTCACTTGGTCAAGTGCATTGTGTGTAATTTTTATATTCAAGTTGCTAGAATTCAGAATTTTCAGAGGAAGTTCAGGTTATAGGTAGACTCTCCTGAGGACCTAATATTTCCACTAGAAATAATTTTTAAATTACTAATTTCTCAGAATGCACTAAATTCATCTCTAAGAAGAATTGTAGAATATACATTTTTAAATAATTACTTATATGTACAAATAATAACTGCCATTACAAAGTAGGCAGTCTGAGAGGACAGTTTTACCAGGCATGCTTAAACTTATAAACACTAGTTGCAGATAGTAAATATATTAAAAGCTCTTAGAAAATCTATTCTCTACCTCTTCCACCTTAATAGACTTTAGTACTCTTTTCTTCATAGAGGTAAACTTCAACCCCAGATAGATTAAAATGAATTAGTAGATTCTAAATTAATTGCATTTCTATTTTTTCAACCTAGGTTGTCCTCAGTCAGTCTTATTCTATGGCTCCTCAACCCATTATTTGTCTTTAAGGCATCTATTTTTTTTTCCTTTATAGCCATAATTAATACTAAAAATAAGAGATTACAGCTATGGTTTTCTTCCTGGTGAGTAGTATACAAACTTTCCTCTTATTGCTACCCCCAAATTACCCTTAATAAATATATCTAAGAAACAGACTCACAAAATTTCTAGTGAGTTTCTAACAAGTGTGTAGATAGATGATAGGTATTTTTCTATCTATAAGCTATCTTTAAGCTGCTTTTATGATTTTTACTATTAATTTTAAAAATCACATATAATGACTATTTTCATTATATATTTCATAATGACAGTGCTTTTTCTCCATGACCAATGCATTGATAAGGTAACTATTCAATAATTTGAAAGATAAAATCATCCAATGCTTTATTAAGCAAAAGAATTAAGAATGGTTTAACTTTTTAAATCCTGGACCTCAACATGCCTTTGCTATTCAAATCAAAATGCAGTAGTCTTCACATTTGTTACCATGAATTTCAAAAGAACAATCTACATTTTTAAAAAACAAGAGGAAAAAAAGAATAATCTACATTTCTAAAAGCTATTTATATAGAAAGACAAAAGAGAACATAAGTAAGCTGGAGTCTTTCCATATCATTGTCTTTTGGGGTCCAGGCAGCAGAACCATGATGTAGGTGAAAAAGTACTATGGCCAGGTTCCAGTGTATGTGATTCAAGCTGAAGAACAAAAAGTTGAACTTGTGAATACATCAACTTGACTCATAAAAGGATGCTAACCAGAGGGTCTCCATCTTTAGAGACCAAACAAGGGCAAATGAGTTAAAATGGCAGCAACATCAATGTGGGTTATTTATAAAACAGTGTTTTCCAAAATGTATCAAGAGGCTAAGGACACCCATTGCTCGTACCTCTTAAAGAATAAGATGGGCTGCTCATTTGTTTGCATTGGTTCTTGAAGGAAAATATTCTGTAAGGCAGGAAGATATCTCTCCTTACTTGAAGGCCATCTTTCTCCCTAGGGGCTCAAACCTTTGAACTGTATCTCATTTATTCTTCTCAGTGTGAATCAAATCCAGTTCTGCAAGTTACAGACTCTACATCTTTCATAACCTAACTCCCATTGTAGAATCACTCAGGAGTTAGGAACTCATCCTTTTCCCACTCCACATCAAAATTCAGCCCATATTCCTTGATATGGGGCTTCTTTTCTTACTATATGTCTGATATTCAGAGCCATTCAAGGGCATTTATTTCCTATAATATGCAATGAAGTGCAATTTAAGAAACAACTCTGTAAAATAGGGACTGTAAGGGCAGTGTTTGTTGTTGTTGTTTGTTTGGATGTTTGGTTAAGTAGCCTGGGGCAAATGGCTCAGCTTTGGCTGAACTATATTCCTATTTCCTTTTGATAGTAACAAAAATCAAAATCACTAAAATTTTCTGAGAAATAAACTACAAAGAAATCTATTTGTGAAAGTGAGAGAAAAATTTCTTCTTTCAAAGTATGTTGGAAAGATGGGAAGTTAAGTATTCAATTGGCTAAATACACTTTTTGGATATTTCAGCTTCCGTAATGATTGACATCCAGTGAAGCCTTCTTTCGATTTTCTAAAACCAGTACAAAAGCTGTTATCTAAAAACAACGTTAAGTTTAATATTTTGAGTAGTAATGAAGTCATGACTTTTTCCATTCTAATTTGTTCCTGTACATTTTTTAACGGGGGGTTTGGGCTTCCAAGTCCTCCTCTCCAGTCTTTGTACGATAAAATGAGCTATTTGCTTCCCTTTAGCAGAGCTGGATGGGGGCTATCTCTGCAGTTGATTGGTTGGCTTTTAAAGGATTACTTCTTTGGAAAGGTACCGTGCCATACCCCATTGCTAGCGGCGTGGACTTAGTTGTGGTTAAAATTTTAAATTGAAGATGAGCATTTACCACCAGAGAGGACATAAACTTCAGGTCTCCTGTGCTATATAGATTCTAGACATCATATTGGCTAAATGTGTTTGATGAAGAGCTCTGTTTTGAAACAACCTTAAATACCATATCCAGAAATAACAGCTGACTCTGGTAAAGAGAGGAAATTTGGGGTCCCTGTATGTTTTATAACTAAGCCAATTTTAAAAAGAATAAATTCCAGCTACACAAATTGACCTCAATAAGATTAACAAAACTGAGGAAGACTGATGTCAGCTAAGGCAACAAGTCAAATAAATTACCCCATACTATTTTTACGCAGATGAGATAAAACAATGGCTTTCCATTTTTATTTTGCATTTCACAGCTACTCAGAGTATCCATGATCACTTTTCCAATTCCACTTAATATTTTATCTGAAAGAAGAATTTACTGAGTAAAATGCTTAGTTGCAGGATTTCACATTTGCAATCCGTCGGGTTACAAAATTAAAGTTACTACAGTTTTCTTCCCCAGTGTAAGCATTCTGTATGTGCCTTTTATTTACATTCTGTCACTTTTTATTTCCTCCTAAACTTTGTATGCTCAAGAATGAAACTGTATTGGTGTTATGTAACAATATTTCAAACTTGCAACATACATATTGGTTTAATCTCTCCCTTGAACCCATGTCCCTGAAAAATAAACACAATGTATGCAAAAGAACTACCTTGGAGTGCATGAGGAAGAGTGTAGACGTGTAGAAATAAAAGAATCGAAAAACAGTTGTGTGGAGATGTATCTGTCCTGTTGACAACAATCCCCATGATTTGTTAACAGACATAGGCAGCCAACGTAGTACACAACACTGTCCTAGAACTGGCCATAAGAAGTTGTTAACCAAGTAGGAATTAAGGCTTTAAGGTCTCTTACAACTAATGTGATTCAAAAAACCGAAAGCAAGCAAACCGTAAAACTTGGAGAAAGTGCTCCAAATAGAGCCTCTTTGGCAGCCCAGATTGAACCAAATGACTCAGGTGGACAATTAAAATAAACTGTGCGCCGTTTTCTTTCACAAGGTCTATAAAGCCCATAAATTATGTTCGGTCCAGAAAGCCAGGAGTTACTAGCACCTTCCCTTTCCATTTTTTAAAATATTCAATATATTCAGCATGAATTCTTAGTCCATGGTCTTCACTCATTTATTGATTAAACAAAACCCCGGGTGCCTCTTGGTGATCACTCCTTCCAAGCTGACATGCAAACTGAAATGCCTCTCCCTGGGGAGAGTCGAGACCGCAAGGTAAGTCATCCAGAAGTGGACGCATCTTGCTTTTTATTTACTTATGTATTCAAGGGGCTGCGATGGCCACGGCTGGACTACGACGAGGCGGGAGGCGAAAGGGCGCGCGGGCTGTGAGCCGCAGCCAGGGGGTGGGAACCCGCAGAGGAGATGGGGGGCAGCAGCCACGCTCCACTAGCTCTGCCCGCTGGACCCAGAAAATGACCAGCCCCTCCCCCCACCGCACCCTTGACCCCTCCCCTCTTTCCAGGCCTTTCATCCACCCGCCCGCCCGGCAGTCCGCGGCCCCCAGACCTCTCGCCGTCTGCCTCTTTCCACAACCCGGTCGTGCGGCGCGGTCAGGCCCGGGGCAACCCCACGAAGCCCATGGCCCGGCGAGGACCCCGACCCCCGGCCCCTCCGGCCGCGCCCCTCCCTTTCGTATAACGCACCTGCGGCCCCGCCCCCGGCCAAACGCTGAGGCGGCGGCGGGCTGGCGAGGCCGGGCGGCTCGGCCCTCCAGGCACAGTCGCCTTCCCTTCCCCCTACATTCCGCCCACCCCCCTCGCTCAGCCGCCGAGCTGCCGCCGCGCTCCTCAGCCGCCCCGAAATCTAAAGGGGTCCGTCTCCGGCACCACAACCAAATGGCTGAGCCTCCCTGGCCGGCTGCGCAGCCCGCCCATTGGTCCCTTCCCCCCCGCCTCCGCCACCATTCGCTGTTGCCCGGAGACCCTCGGCGGCGATTGGCTAAGGCTGCTGCCACTCTTCCGGGCTGCCAATCCCGCCTCCACGGTGATCAGGTTAGTGTGCGCCGCGGGTGCTGGGGGCTCGAGAACCGAGCGGAGCTGGTTGAGCCTTCAAAGTCCTAAAACGCGCGGCCGTGGGTTCGGGGTTTATTGATTGAATTCCGCCGGCGCGGGAGCCTCTGCAGAGAGAGAGCGCGAGAGATGGACATGGACAAACGGATTCATTTAGAGCTGCGGAACAGGACGCCCTCTGATGTGAGCATTTGCCAAAAATATCTCTGTCGGTCCATTCTCCTACTTTGTGTGTGTGTGTGTGTGTGTGTGTGTGTGTGTGCGTTGGGGGGAGGCACTTTTTTTTGAGGGGGGCGCCCGGGAGATGTAGGTTTGGGGGTCGGACTGCAAATGAATTGCAAGGTTGGGGGGTTGCAGTGCCATCCGAGCATGTTCCGGCTGCCGCCGCCGCTGCCCTTGGTGTGTGACTACCTGTGCGTGTGCTCCCGCGTGTGCGAGTGTGGGTGCGAGAGTGTGCACCCATCGGGGGCCAGCGGGCGCACGCGTTTGGGTCGGAGAGAATGAGGCAAAATAACCCTCTGAGCTCGCTGCTCCCGTGACTCCGTCTGAGGGAAAGATTAACAAGAGAGGAGGAGGAGAGGGGCTGCCTCCTGGATTTAACAACAAAAAAAGGGGGTTTTATATTTTATAAATGAATCCCCCCTTCCGCCCCCCTCCCGCGCCTTCCCCCTCCCTTTCTCTCTCGCTCGCTCGCTCGCTCGCACACACACAATAAGTTTTGGGCTTCGCGAGTCCGGTTTAGTTTCTGATAAATGTGGGCCGAGGCCCCTGGGGAGAGCGCGTGGGGAGGGGGCTGCAGTGGAGTTGGGAATGGCTCGAGTTTAAAGTGCGTCTTCATTTCTTTGCAGTGATGAGGCGAGAGACGGGGGAGCCATATTTGTAACTTTGTAGTGTTCGTGAACGCGCCCTTTCTCTCCCTCCCTCCCTTTCTCTGCCTCCCTTCCTCTCCTCCTCTTTCTCCCTCACTCTTTCCACCCCACCTTCGGGCCAGATGCTGATGTTTCTTCCTTTCCTTCCGAAGGGAGGATAAATTGGAAGACGGGGGGAGGGATTTTCGAACGTGCAAAGGCACAGATAATCCCCGCGCCTTCCCACCTCGCGCGATCGCTACTGCAAGTTACCCAAAGGCTACGTCCCGGTCCCCCCTCGCCCCTGCTCCTTCCGGCCTCCCTAAGATGCTAGCCTTTGAGCCCTGGCGACCCCCGGTCCCGACCCCCGGCCCGTCTTTCTCTAGGGTGGGCTCCTTGGCAGCCATTCGGCGCCCAGTTAATAAATGGGCCCGGGAAACTTTGTCAGGACGCGAGCTGCCCAGAGCTGGTGCCTGTGGTGGGTATTGGCTGGGTCCAGATTTATGCGGGCTTAGCAGACACGCAGCTCCGGGATGGGAGTTTGCCTTCCCCTCGCCGTTATTGATTGGGCAGTAGCGGGAGTACGGTCGGAGGAAACTTACACCGAAGGGAACTGGGAGGCTCGGGCAAAAGCCTACCCCCGAGGAGGGGAAAGGTGAGGGTGGGTTACTCGAACGCCCGTTTTTATTTGTCTCCCTCTCGCTTTCAAACACTGTTTTATGTGAGTTGGAGGCTCAGCGGAGGAGACCCCGGGTCTGGGGCGGAGACGCTGGCTGACTCCTCTCGTGGCCCCTCCGGGGACCAGCGGAGCGCGGGCGGGAGGACCCCTCACCCCAGCCCCGGTGGCCAGGGTTCCACAGAGTTGGGAGTTTGGGGTAGCACTATGCGCTGACCTGTCGCCCCTCCAGCCCGTTAAAACCCGAATCCCTGGCGCAGGCAGGCCTTGCTTCCTCTTTTCTCTACTTCCTCCCCCAAACCTGAGTGAGACTTTTGAAAACAAGATCCTTTTTGTGCCCCCCCCCCATCATAACGCAGCTGTGGACTGTAGACGTGCAATGCCTTATGGCGCGCAGGGCGGGGAGGGGGTGGCGGAGGGAGGGGAGGGGTTGCCCGCCGGAGGACGCTGGAGTTTCCGCGAACAATTTGCCGGCGGTTTGCCTTTCTCTGGCCGGTTTCATCCCAGCTTGGACCCCGAGCCAGAGGATTGGGGGGCTGGGTGTGGTGTTGGGGGAGGGGGCCGGAGCCGCGGGCTTCCCGCGTACTTTCCGGAAGCCCCCCGTGCGGAGGGGGAAGGGCGCCAAGTAGGGGGCCGGGGTCGCGGCGGGAGGGTGAGGAGGCACGGTTCGCCC
The DNA here is from genome assembly GCF_965194805.1 of Balaenoptera borealis. Taxonomy (NCBI): domain Eukaryota; kingdom Metazoa; phylum Chordata; class Mammalia; order Artiodactyla; family Balaenopteridae; genus Balaenoptera; species Balaenoptera borealis. The sequence continues at coordinate 116,680,945 of NC_138866.1, read as the reverse complement.
GGCCAACCCTATCGCCGCTGCTGGCCAACTGGGAGCGAGATCGAAAGCGGGTCGAACCGGCTCTTTAAACTTCCCGAGTGTGTGCTGGGGGAGGGGAGCGCACCGCGCCGAACTGGGAGCGATTTCTCACGCTTACGCCCCCTCGCCTTCGAGTCTCCCGGCCCACACGCCTGCCCCCTACCTTGAGGCGGGGTGGGGCGCGGGTGGGGGTGGAGGGGGCACTTTCTGTCCGTTTGCGGAGGAGGGGGAGAAAGCTAGCTAATGAGGGACAAAAGGGGTGAGGGAGGAGAAACTCGGTTTTTTAAACGTTCTTAAGACAAATAGCTCCCGGAGAGCGCCCCCTGCACCCCTCCCTGCCGTGCTCCCCCCAGGGCCCCCACACACCCACCTTCGGAGCCTCTCCCAACTCTGATCCGGGGGCTGGTGGCCACGCCGCGACGCCGAAATAGGACAAGCAGCCATGTTTCCCGGGTCTCGCGCGGCCCGCCCCTCCCCTCCCCCATGGCGCGGCCGGCGCCGAGCGCGGGGCTCCTAATGCGGGCGCCGGGCTCCATGCGGCGCGGGGCGCGGGCCGGCGGCCGGGCGACCCGGCGGCCGGGCCTCGCGCGCGCGGGTCGGGGTGCGGGCGCGCCGGGCTGGCCTCCGGGCGGGCCTTTTGGCTTCCCGAGCTGGTTTGGAGCTCGAGGTGTTTTATTTATTATTATTGTTTTTGTAACGGCCAGGCCCGCCGGAGGCCGAGCCCGAAGGGCGCCGAGGCGTTACTGGGGGGCAGGGGCGGCCGCCGGGGCCCTGCTCGCCTGTGGCACGACTGCCGGGCGCCGGGCTGCCATTTTGTCACCGTGGCTGTTGTCCCTGGGTGGGGGGGGGGCGCAGACTTGCGCCATCGCCCCGACGGCCCCGGACGTGGAGGCAGCAAGGGGAGCGGGCTCCGGGGACCCCCAGTTGTGCTCTGGGCCCCGATGGGGGTCCCCGCCCCTTGCCAACGGCCTGAGGCTCTGCTGGAGCGTTGCGGCGGCCGTTGCTCCGGGAGGGCGACGATCCTCCTGGCGAGTGCTCCCCCCACCCCCAGCGCGCTCCCTGCCTCCCCCGCCCCTCTTCTCGCCAGTATTTCGTCCTTCCTCCTGCAGGCGTTTTAGACGTAGTTCAATGTGGCCCTAAAGACGAACGGATCGCCCTGGTGTTTGCTCTTTATGCGGAACTGATAGGAGGGTGGGGGGAGAAATTAAACATGAGGTTTTTTGGGGGGGGGGCGCACGCGACTCTAGCGGCCCTGACTGAAGCCGAGGACAGCAGCCGCTTAGCCGGGAGGGACGAGTTGATGCGTTGGGGAAACGCCCTCCGGGGCTGGGCTCTCCGGGAAGGTAGGTCGCGCTCGGTGTTTCAGGTGGGTGTTGCAGCGCCCTGCTGGCTGCTAGGGGAGGCCCCCTTGCTTTTCCTCTGCCCCTCCCCCTTTTATTTTTGCCCAGGGGAAGGCAGCTACAGTAGTAAAGGTAACCCTAAACCGAAAAGAGTAGGGAATAAGGGTTGCTTTTTAAAAAGTAAATGATGTCTTATTTTTTCTAACTGCCTTTCTCTGGCTGTTGACTGTGAACCAGGCAAGGCATCGCGTCGCCGGCATCTCTCTGAGACTTTTTAAAAGCTGATATCCATGCTGGTTAAGCACCTCACTGGTTAAACTCTGGTAGATGTCTGCATGGAGACTAGCTTTCATGGCAGTGCCCGGCCAAGGCTGCCCAGGAAGCCAGGTTTAACTTTGACCTTTGGAATACGTCACATCATGTTTTCCAGACTGACTTACTGCCTAATTGGGTTCAAGTAGCCTGATATTACCTCCAGTTTATGCAAGCCTACCAGGGATCCAGAGGCAGAAAATTGAGCATGAGTTCTGTATGGACATGGTCAGTTATGTTTTGATACTGGATTGCTGCTGCTGATGGTAGTTTTGAGCCTGAGGGCTTCACGGGGGAGCTGGGTAGTAGAACCACGCAGGCCTAAGTGTAAATTCCTCGTGTCACAGAGGTAAGATAAGTTAACCTGCCGCTGTGATCTCAAGCCGGTTAACTTAACCTACCTCTTTGATCCTTGGTTTCCTCACCTGTAAAATGGGAATAATCCTATTTAATGAGTCAGTGACAAAACTGGCTTGATCTGGCCCTCGGGTGCTCAGTATGTGATAGTGTTATTCTCAGAGAGATAGGGGGGGTGTGATGCAGCACAACTTTAGGCGTCTCTAGGGTTTAGAGAACAACAATAATAATAGCTGATGCTTGTATAGCACCCATGCTATGCCTGGTTACAGTTTTAAGTGGATTACACATATCAGTTAATTTAGTCCCCACAGCAGCACTAGGAGGCAGGTACTATTATAATCCTTATATTAACACAGGAAATCGAGGCATAAAGATGTTATCACAGCCAATCTGCATGCTCAACCTCTATACTGCCTCCCCTGAAGTACCCTTACTTGTAAGAGACTGTGGGGAAGAGCTGCTTCTTCCTTGGCTTTGAAATATTGCCACCTTATGAGAGAGAAGACTGGACAGCCTCCTGGTTGAAGATACTGAGGTGGGTGGTCAGGATCAGAGGCTCTCTGGCTTGTCGGTTTTAAGGAGGAGGCCATACATACACTTCCCTAGTTTGGGTTAGCACATCACATCTGGTTAGAATCTGGCCTTTTAGGTGTTGGGGGACACATTTTGAGGAATGAGAAGATAAGCAGGAGCCACTCAGGCAGTGGTGTGTGTGGGATCGTGCATGTAATGCATTTCCCACTTTTATTATCAGACAAAAAGCTGAACAGAATTGGCATGTCCTTGGTTTCCAGGATCTAATTTACTAATAACACTTCATGGATCATCTCACTTAATCCTCCAACAACTCCTTAAGGATAGGCCAAGCAGGGTGACATCCTCTGTTGTGAGGGTGAATCATCCAGGCTGGGAGAGTAGGTCAAACAGCTGGTAAGCAGCAGAGTTGGGTTCTGCTCCCACTGTAAAACCGGAGGTCCTTAGTTAGACAGTAAGGACTTGGAAAATTGTATAGTCTGTTGGGTCCCAAATGTGGCCCATCACCAGAATCATCCGGGTGCATGTAGAATGCAGATTCCTGGCTCCACCCCTGGACATTGGTTTAGCACAGGCATTGCCAAATTTTGGGTGAACTGCCTGTGTTTGTATCACGAGCTAAGAATAATTTGTACATGTAAACATTGCAGTCAGTTTGATGATGTGGAACACTGAATCCCAGTTAAGTGAAATGTTGTCTCCCTTTACCCCCTGCAAAGAATTATACTTGTCTCCTTGGACCTTTATTAGGAAAAAAATTGTGCTCATTATATGTTTTGAATTTTATCAATAAAAGAATTGTGGAAATTTGTTTTCTTTCATTATAAAAGTGCCTATGTAGTATTGTCAGTTTTACCTTTAGGTAAGGTTTACTATCTGGCCCCTTACAGAAAAAGTTTAGTAATCCCTAGTTTAATAGATTGTGGGGAAGGACCTTGGGATCTCAGTTTTTTAATTTTTTTGATTATTAAATTTTTTATTAAGCATGTAAGAAGCCTTTCTTCTGGGTGGTGCCTTAGGGGTCTTTCCAAGTCCTTTTACATGTGCCTTTTATCTAGTTGATGTCTGGTGGAAATCAGCCTCAATCCATGAACATCCATAAGAAGAGAAATCATACTTGTTGCTGGTGTAAAATTGAGCATCCCTTCTATCCAGAAGTTATTCTGTGTAACCAACCGAAATTCTTCATCTTGCATATTCAGGATATTTCAAAAGGTTTTTGCATACCTTGTAGTTAAATGGTTACCCTTAAGTTTTAGATGTCTTCTCAGAGCTAGAGAAAAGGAGCTTTGAACTGCAACGGTTGGAGCTTTGAGGCCTGGAAGGTGCAGCAGCTGTGTACCTGGTGGCTGACATCAGAACTTCAGAGCACAGATCACTGAAAAGCACAGATAATCCTAGAATCTCTAGTTTGGGCCTGCTGCTCTTCCACCGGGCATGTTGCCTGGGGAACGTACTAGCAGCAAAGTGGCTTTGAGTTCCAGAGCCCTTCTTTCTACCTCTCTAGCCTCTTGTGCCTGAGCTAATGAGCGGAAGGAATGGATAGAAAATTGGCCAGGCCACGGGAGGAGGCGATAAATCCAAGAGGGTGAATCCTAGTCCCCGTAACTGTGGCCTGTACTTTAAGGACAGCAAACTGCAGACCAAGTTCCCTCTCTGGGCCTCTGCTGCACCACCAGCCTCTCGAGGTAATACAGGCACCTTGATTGAGCTTTGGGGGCTGGTCATCCAGAGCTTCATTTTATATTAATTTTACCACATTGAAATAAACCTCAGGGCTGTTGGGGATCTTTTATGGAGATTGTGTAGGATGCTCATCAGATGTCTCGTTACCACGGTGCCTGCCCTCTACTCTGGTGTATCACTTAGGAAAGGAGCAGAGAGCTTGTTGCTGAGTGGTCATGAGCCCTGGTCGAATGAGCTTGGCCCCGTTGTTGAGCCTGAATTATGACTTGGTGAAGAGGAGGCTCATTACTCTGTTGTCCAGAGGGGCTATTCCCTTACAGATGTTCACTACCATGCCCTCCCCTGCAACACACACGTTTTGACCTATCCACCCCCTATTCTAGCTAGTGCTCTAGTCTCCTAGGAAGTACCCTCCCCCAGTCCCCCATCACCACTGCCTTCCTCCCACAAGCAAAGGAGAGAAATAGTGACCTGAGTCTGAATCTTATATTACTTTGAAATATAATTATATGACAAATGATAAATACCCAACAATGATGTTTTCATTAAAGAGATGGAGTCTGGCAGGGATGGAGACTTGTGAAGGCATCTGTTATTCCGAACTTCTCATTTAATAAAATGGGTTGAAGCTAGATGAACAAAGCCCCCGTTGGCCTGGGCCCCCTTCCCAGACATGGAAGCAGCCTCCCTGCATAGAACCAGTTGTCCTGATGACATTTGTTAACACGAAGCCTGTAAAACAAGATAAGATGTCTTTGTTCACTGGCACTGGGCCCCATCGAGTGCCTCCTGGGCCACACCCTGAAACCCCTGTGTTTTCACTCAAATTTATTTTGTTTCAGCTTCACAGATGCCCTGGTGCACACATCTGTTGCCTTCTTTTACCAAAACTTGCTCCAGGTGGCAAATCTAGAAGATGAGTTTACTTACCCCACTATCACTTACTCTAATGTGGATTAAAGTCTGGGCTGTCTTTCCCAGAGGGATTTGCGTTTGGAGATTCCGGTTTGGTGAGGAAATTAACAGAGAACTATTAGAGACTTGGGTGCTCTTCTCAGCCTTGCTATTAACTAACTTGGACAATTGTTTGGCCTCTTTGGGCCTCAGTTTTCTCCACTCTAAAATGGGAGTGTTGAGTGAGATCAGTGACTTTGAAACTTTTTGTTCCTATACTAAGAAATATGTTTTACACCACTACCCAGTGTGTGTATATTGATGCATACACAGGTTATCTGAAAAACTGACAACACGCTCCCTTACTGTGAATAAAACACTTTCATATTCATTAAAAAAAAATGCTGGCTTTGACCCATAAATTGATTTCATTACTTGTTAATGTTTAAAAGACATTAAAAGATGAATATTAAGGTTCGTTCCTTCACACTCAAATGTTTTGTGGTTTGATTTGGAGGAACGCGGGAATGCCATTTGCAGCTTTGTGAAATCTCTCCACCGAGGGTCAGTAGTGATTCCTCCTGCTTTGAAACCATCTCATCTTGGGTCCTATGTTCTCAAGCTGCTCTCCTTAGCCCTTTCCCAACCCAGACCTTCTCACGGCATTATGGAATCATTATCCTAAATTCCTGCCTGGATGGATGCCTTCCAAGTCTCCTGGTTGTGCCAGCAGCCCTCCGCCAAGCATGTTCCTCCACCCCCTTCTCTCTACCCTCACCGCCCCCCCCCCCTTTTTGTCTTTGTAAAATGACAATGTAATAGTGCCTACCACACAGTCTGGCACAAAGTAAGGGCTCGATAAACGTTAGATGTCATTGTTATTACGGTCTGTTCCGTTAGAACACCACAGTTGGCATTCACTTAAAAAAAAAAAGTTTACATTATCAACAGACACGTTATATCAAAAAGTAACATTTGTTTCAGTGGGGAAGGAGGTTAGAAGCTAGAGATTCAAACTTGCCAGTTGTTTTTCCCCACAAGCAATTCAACAGTAAATGTGTTGTTTCTCCACCTGAGTGTAGCTCTAGCATCTAAACATCATGGAATAGCCCCAGCACTGGATTCTAAGTAGGTAGTTTCTGCTGAGGGTAATAACATGACTCTCCCTTTTCCTGGGCAACACCTGGTCACCACCTAAAGCGAGTAATTCAGACTCTACTCCTCAAACTGCCCACCAACCCTCCACCCCCTCCCTCCCAGCCAACGACCTTCCCCTCACAGAGAAAATGGAAACTTCCTGGTTTCCTAAGAAATTCCTAGACCAAACCTGTGCCCTGCTCAGCTGTCCTTTGGGTCTTACCTGTGCCTGCCTTTCAGTTACCTTTTTCCTCCTGGGCACCTAGCTACTCTCCTTTGGATCCTTCTCAAGCTTGGGGTGTTTCTCCCATCTTAAAGCAGACAGGAAACATCCCTTGATCTCCTATCTCACTCTAGCAACTGGCCGTCTCTCCCCTTTTACATTCAAACTTCCTGAGTTGTCTTTAACCACCTTCTCCCTTCCCTCACTTCTCTCACACCTCAGCCTCCTCAGCTTCCTAAAGAGCTCCCCAAATCCCAGCAGCCGTCACTGTCTTCTTTTACATGAGTCCTCAGCAGCAGTACTGTTTTCCCACCCTTGACCTTCATGAGATACGTTCCCCATTACCTCCCCCTTTCTCCGGTATTTCTCCTACGACTGTGGCCATTCCTCAGTTTCTGCAGTTCTTTGGCCCTCCTCTCTGCAGCCATGAAGTATCAGACTCAGTCAAGCCCAGGCCCTGAGCTCTCTCTTGTTCTGTATTCCCTCCCCACAAAATCTTGTTCTTCCTCACTGACAGCTGCAGGTACTTTGTGGTGCCTGGGGTCTGACGTTTACTGTTAACATCTCCGGCCTGACTTCTTGACTGAGCTCAGGACGCGCCTAGTGTCTCCCCCTGAGTGTCCCCAGAGCGCCCCACATTCAGCATGTCCAATGGGAACCCATGGCCTCTGCAACCTCCTCCATCCTCCCCACATGTACACATGTGATCTTTCCATCACAAATCCTGTCAGTTCAAAATATCATCCAGCCGATTTCCCCTGCACAAAGCCCCCTTGAAGCCATGCTTCAAACTTGTCAGAATGATCTTACCAAAATGCAAGTGTAATCGTGTCACCCTGTACTTAAAATACACCATTGTCCTTAGGATAAAGCCCAAAAGCCTTAATAAGACCAACAAGGGTCCTGCATGGTCTGCCTCTTACTCTCTTCTTTTTCCTCACCCCCCTTTCCCACTGCGTTGGCCTCACTCAGTACCGTTTATGCTCTCAAATCTACTCCACTCTGGAACTGCCACCATTACTTCCCTCGCATCTAATCATCTTTACGATCTCCTTCATCCTCCATCCCTCCTCAGCTCTAGGTCTTCTTTTGTTCTAAAACTCTTATAGAAATTTCCTTCAAAGAGCTTCAGTTTGTAATTAGACATTCCTGCTTGTGTTTGAAATGGCATCTCTGTCCCCATGTAGCCGATAGGCTGCATGATTGATGGGGCCTGTTTGGGCTCAGCAGTGTACTTGGCACGTGCCAGGCATTGTAGAAGTATTGGTTGAGTGAAGGAGCCATGGTCCTTGCACGTTCTTGTCATTTTCATCACCCACGGTCTGGTGAGCCAAGCACGAAGCCACTGAAACAAAGCATCCGAAACACCACTGTGGTTTGGTGTCCTCAGCTTTCCCAGGGTCAGTGTGAGCTCCTGCCTCTGGGTGGCTGATTCACACTTTCTCAGCCTAGTGGTCTTCACGTTTTTCTGGGTTTCATATCCCGTGTCGGTAAAAAATTTGAACCTGAGCCCTGGCCCCGGTATGTCTCCCTTTAGTTAGGAATGATTCACATACACTGCCTATAAATATGTACATTGTAAAACTACACCAAAAAATTAAAATTTAAGAGTTTAAGTTAAAAAATATTAAAAGTCCGAGGGTTTTCTTCCGGCAGCCCCATGGATTGTCTGGGGTTGATCCACTTAGGAGACCACTCCTCCAGTCATTTGCTTTTTTTTTTTTAATTTTATTTTACTTATTTTTTTATACAGCAAGTCCTTATTAGTTATCTATTTTATACATATTAGTGTATACATGTGAATCCCAGTCTCCCACCACCACCACCACCCCTGCCACCACTTTCCCCCATTGGTGTCCATACGTTTGTTCTCTACATCTGTGTCTCTATTTCTGCCCTGCAAACTGGCTCGTCTGTACCATTTTTCTAGGTTCCACATAAATGCATTAATATACAATATTTGTTTTTCTCTTTCTGACTTCGTTCTGTATGACAGTCTCTAGATCCATCCATATCTCTACAAATGACCCAATTTCGTTCCTTTTTATGGCTGAGTAATATTCCATTGTATGTATGTATGTGTGTGTATATATATATATATATATATATACCACATCTTCTTTATCCATTTGTCTGTCGATGGGCATTTAGATTGCTTCCGTGACCTGGCTATTGTAAATAGTGCTGCAGTGAACATTGGGGTGCATGTGTCTTTTTGAATTATGGTTTTCTCTGGGTATATGCCCAATAGTGGGATTGCTGGGTCATATGGTAATTCTGTTTTTAGTTTTTTAAGGAACCTCCATACTGTTCTCCATAGTGGCTGTGTCAGTTTACATTCCCACCAACAGTGCAAGAGGGTTCCCTTTTCTCTACACCCTCTCCAGCATTTGTTGTTTGTAGATCTTCTGATGATGCCCATTCTAACTGGTGTGAGGTGATACCTCATTGTAGTTTTGATTTGCATTTCTCTAATAATTAGTGATGTTGAGCAGCTTTTCATGTGCTTCTTGGCCATCTATATGTCTTCTTTGGAGAAATGTCTCTTTAGGTCTTATGCCCATTTTTTTGATTGGGTTGTTTTTTTAATATTGAGCCAGTCAGTTGCTTATTTTATTTTTAATTTGGTTACGAAAGTTCACGGCATACAAGAAATGCCTGTGCCTTATTAAGTGCCCTTTCCTTATTAAGATCTTCCCCGCCCTGGTGTTGATGGGTAGGAGTGGAGAGCATTCTTAGCCCTTCTTTGATAAGCAGGGAAGATCCAGTGGTCTGCCTGAGCTCCCTAGCAAATCAAGCGTCCATTGCCCCATGTCAGCTGGGTGCTGCCTGGTCAGGCTGTGTGCACAGACCCTCCCAATTTCCCTCAGGTCGTCCCTTGGGGTCCAGTGAAGCCAACTCCTGGGCTGCTTCTGAAGATGCTTGGAATGGCCCAGAAGCACCTGAGATGAGAGGATTCCATCAGCCATAGACTTCAGCTGGTCATTGCAGCGGGGGGGGGGGGGGGGGGGGAGGCTTTCTCCTGCTTAATCGTCAGGCTGGAAATAAGTCAAAGGCAGGATCTGTGCGGGCCAGAGGTAAACCTGGAGGAGAGAAGCCTGCTGGTGTTCCTGTGTGTTTTTGTGGGGCACCATCAGCAAGGTTGTGCCAGGACTCTGCAGTCAGAAGTGCCCAGAAGGTCTGGATCGGTGGATTCTGCTGCCTCTTGCAGAAGGCGTGAGTGAGTGAGAGTCCTGAGTGAGTGGGGGCTGGGGGGGGAGCACAGCCCTTATAGTAAATTTTAAGGGATTAATTGTAGATTTCTACAGGGGCATGCATCCCGAGGAGAGCCCCATCCCACGTAATGTAACCAGCTTTCCCCTGAGCTTTTGGCCTTACCAACGGGCCCAAACGGTGTGGCTGTGGAGGGGAGGGTGAGGGGAGCCCACATTCACTGACATGGGCTGTGTGCGCAGCCTCCAGGATGATGCACAGGGCTTTAGGAACACTCCGTAAATATCCGTGTAGCAGGTAGAGTTCATTGAATCTAGTTACTTATGTCCTGGGCTGGGGGGCAAGGGATATGAACATGGGGGAGCGGGTTACAGAAAGCTGGTACATACTGCCCGTTTCTGTGGTGGAGCTGGGGAGGCGTATATGTGTGTGTGTGTGTGTGTGTGTGTGTGTGTGTGTGTGTGTGTGTGTGTGTGTGTAAACACAGCACATAGGCAGGAGGAAAGGTGTGTGGTTGGTAAGGCAGATTTCAACCCCAGCTGTGTATCAGAACCGCCAGGGGAGCATTTTGAGAAATTCCCAGGCTCTACCCAACTCCCGAGTCAGTCTCCGAGGGTGGTGCCCAGTCTGTGTATTTTTAGAATGCTCTAAAGGGGTTCTCTAAAGCAAGGTTGGAAGCCGCCACATTGAGGCGGGGTGCAGAACTTCACAGTGGGTAGGAAGAAGTAAGCTAAGCGGATGTAAGAGAGAGGAAAATGGAGCAAGGAAAACAGGAGATTGGAAAGGATGCAGGATTTAAGCTGCTGAGGTGCTGGGACCCGGTCCTTGGCCTGCTCACTGTATCCCCCCCCCCAGCCCCACCCGCCATGGCCACACACATTTCACACGTGCCCAGATTCCTGCTCATCACACTTGTGAGTTTTCATTTACTTGTATCTCATGAGGCTGCCGAGTGCTAAGTGGGATTTATTGAGCAAGGCTGGACTTGGCCCATCCTTGATCTCCAGGGGACTGAGGCAAGTGGGCATCTTGTGAAAAGGAGGGGACCAAAGGGCCAAGCAGTCAGATGTACTGGGCTGTGCCAGGGACTGCTGAGCCCTGTGGCTTGAGGATATCTAGTAGGTTACGTTTTTAAGCCTCAGTTGCCTCATCTGTAAAATGGTGACTAATACTAACACCTGCTTCCCAGGGGCTGTTGTCAGGACTGAAAGAAATAAGGTTCATGCCAGGTGTGTGTTGTGGACAGCCCCTGAAGATTAGTAGATTCTAACCAGCCTGGGCTTGATTGAGCTGTTGGAATGAGGGGGAGCCAGCCCGGCTAAAGAAGGCCCTTGCTCGGTGTCTGAGCTTGTGTGTGGTGGGAATACTTCTTGGGAGAGCTGTCTTTGCCTGCCTCAGAAGGAGGCCTCACGTGGAGCTGCTCAAGCAGGTGGGCGAGGGCAGGAGGGGTCCCAAGCAAGGGACAGAGCCCCCAGTTTCTTGTTGAGGTGGGGCTGGAGCTACATCAGCCAAGCTGCAGACATCCCGTGCCCCAGGGCCTCCCTTCCTATCGTGGGGTAGGGGTTAGAGGCTCTCTACCTGGCATGCTCTGTGCCAGCAGCCCCTCCTGCCTCTCAGCTCCCCTGCTGGCTACACAATTCTGGGTCTGCCCTGCTCAGGCCTTTATCTTTCATCCAAACGGCTCCTGAGAGGTCTCCTCCAGAAAGTCTTCCTTGACTCACTGGAGGAAGGGGGAGCAAATTATGTCCATCCCAGGTGATGTCGAGATGTAGACGTCCCCAGGATTTCTAGGTCATGCAGCAGTGTTCTCTCTACGGATTCTGGGATCACCTCCTTAGGGTGTGCATGGTGGCCCCTCTCTCCTTGGATTAGTCAGGGTCCCTCTATTCCCCCCTGCCGGAGGGCAGCGCTGACGGTTTGCAGAGCCCAGCACAGCTCCCCTGTAGCTGGGTGCATCAGGAAGGCGCTGTGATGATGTCATGTGGCCTCCAGCCTCCCGCCTGGCTGCCAGTGGGAAGGATCTGTCTGTTCTGGCACAGGGGCCTGTTCCATATGGAGGGCCAGGAACAGGCCATTGCAGTCACTCGGGGCGTTCCTTGCAATGCTGCACGTCTCCCTTTCCCCCTGGAGATTCGGGTGTACCCCGGTGCAGCCCAGGGAGAGTGGGCAGGCGTGGACTTGAGTAAAGCTCCCCAGCTGTCTGGGAGGCCTGAAGAAGCCTCTGCAGAGGTTGGCCTGCTGCCATAATGAGTGGTTTTCCTCTGAGCCCCCATCTCGTTTGCGGCTCTGTTGCAGTCATGCCTTTGTGAGTCTCGGTTAAGAGAGCTGGTGTGTCTGTACGTTGAGGTGTGGTCTGGGAGTCTGGGGAGACATCTAGGGTAGGGCCCTCCGGGGGCTGCTGTGTGGGGTGAGGTAGAGCAGCCAATCTGGGAGGAGAAATGGAATGCTGGCTTCTTAAAAGCGAGGGGAACTTGGTTCAGGGCAGACAGTTGGCCTCTGTAGACACTCAGGAATCTTCCCTCAGATCCTGTGGCCAGTGTGGTCATTGTCAGGAGTGGTCACCCAAAAGGGTCAGATGTGAGAGTGAAAAAGCACCTCCGAACTTGACCTGTGGGCTTAGACTCCAGCGAGGTCTGAATCCCAGTTTGAGGTGCCCACTGTGCTGGAAACCAGACTTGTATTGGGCGCATGGCTTGCCAGCCCCAGGAGGCTTATTACGGCCATAGACGTCCCTGATGATGAGCAGCGCTGGCCGGCTGGTGCCTGATGTTAGCCAGAGTTGTGAGGGTGATTTCTGAAGATAGAAAATACTGTGGAGGGTCATTCGTTTCCAGTATTGATTGAATGCCCGCCCTGTGCCAGGTTCTTTCCTGAACATTCCGGATACAGCAGTGAACAGGACCAAGGACATTATCTGGGCTGCCCATGTGGGGCTTCCATTCCGTTGAGGGAGACCATCAATAAGTCAAGCAAAGGCATGACTGCTGGTGTGATAGGTCCCATGAAGACAGATAAAGCTGTGTTAAAGGGGATAGATGATCCAGGAAGGCTTCTCTGACACAGTGGCATTTGAGCAGAGACTCAAGTAACCTACACTGGACTTCTGGCCCCCCTGAGCCAGCAACTTAGGATGTCTGATTTGGAAGTACCTACAAATCATCTTGCTGAGGAGCAAGCTGAGGCCCAGCGAGGTTACGATGAGAATTCATGAGCTAATGACATGACACAAAAGAGTGACAAACTATAACTGGCCAGTACTCTCTGCTCTCAACCTTATGCCTTTCCCCAGGCCAGCTGACCCTCTGCCTTTTCATCCCATAATGTCTTTTATCATCCTCTTGAGGCTCGCACTTTGAAAGATTGGTACTTCCAAATTGCATTCGTTAACAATAGTAGATTTATTTTCTCATTTGTGGCTGGTGTGTTGGGGGGTGGGGAGCAGGAACGCATCTGTAACTGCCAGTCAGCCCCCCAGGCACGGGCTCACCACCGGGAGCTGCTTAGGCTCCTGTCTCGGCAGAGATGCGGCCCGGTTTGGGTAACCACAGGCTCTCGCTTCCTTTCACGGTGGGATTTCTATCCATCCTTCTGAAATAGCAGTTTCTTGAAGGACCCCTACTGGTACTCTTTGGATTCCATCTGGATCTTTCAGGCCCTCCCCACCTGGTTTGGGGGGCCAAGTGCCTTTGAGTGGGCAAGGGAGACCCTGCCAGAGCCTCTGATGAAGGATAGTAAGACAGAACTCAGAGGCCCCGGAGCTTATTTTAGGGAGAGAAACCCACAGTTAAGTCAGATCACAAATCCAGCCATGACCCACCCTCTCCCAAGGACCGGGATGAGCCTTAATTGGCTGATAGTTTTCATCTAGAAGCAGGCGTCTTGCATGAATATGAAAGGAGCTTCTGGTGAAGTAAGACTTCATTAATCAGCCTGCTAGGAGCCTGGCTTCCCAGTATTATGGGGGCTGGGTAATTTGATGCCTCCTGTTCTGCTTTGAGCTGCTAAAGGAAAGGCACTAGATTTTCATCTTTTTGCTAAGTATTGAGAGAAAGTAGTATCTTTTGTGTGTGTTTTGTTTGTTTTTAACTGTTGTGGTGTCTGGCACATAGGTACTCATTTGTTCTTATTTAATCTATACAGAAACACTACAAAATGAATGGGATTATTCCCACTTTAGCAGATGAGGGAAGTGGGGCTCAGAAAGCTAGTGAACTAGCTCAAGGTCACATAGTACTGAGGAGCTGAGCTGGGTGCAAAGCCAGGTCATTGGCTTCAGAGCAATTCATGGAACCTTGCGTCTTAACTTTGACCTCTTGCCTCCTCTCAGCCACTTTTGGGGCTGCTGCTAATATGGAAATACTCTACACTCCTGACTTCCATTTCTTTCTTTTCTCTGCTGCATTTGTTCCCCCAGGAAAGCAAAACAGATGATGCCAGAATTTCAGATTTTTAAAAGTGTATTATTGTGAAATAGAACACATTTAAAAGTAAACAAAACAAATGTGAGGTTCAATGATTTTTCTCCTTTAGATTTTTTTTTCCTTTAAATGATTATTTTACACTGTCAGGGAAATCCTAACAAAATCAACTTTCCGTGTGCCTATCCTTGCCTTTGAGTGCCAGGGTCTTAATAAATATGTGTCTGGGTTTCCACTGACAGCTCTGATGTACTTCAAACATGAGGGCTTGTGCACACAAATGAGAAATATACCCAGGATACCTCAAAGTACGAAAGAGGGTTTGGAAGGTGGGAGAAGGCCAAATCATTCTCCAATAAAAGTGGGCTAAGACATAATTGGGGGCTTGGGTGCTGCCTCAAAAACTAATAGTGCATTCCAACCTTCTGTAAGGAAAGTGTTGTGAACGGGCATGGCAGTGAGTGCCATGTGTTTTGCCTAGAACACCTTGCTGCCCTTGCCATCAGTAAGACCCCTTCTGGGACAGGAGTTAGGCTTATCCCTTGTTGAGCACCTGCTCCAAGCCTTGCTTCGTGTTAGGTACTTAGCAAGCATTACGTTTTGATCCTTTAGAACGCCCCCTACAGTCCAGGTCTGGCCACCCTGTTACCAGACAGGGAAACAAGCCCACAGAGGTCAGGTGGCCTTCAAGGCACACTGAACTTGCCCTTGTGCTGTAGCAGTCCCTTCTGCTTGTCTATCCCAGACTGAACACCTTGGGGGCAGAAGGCAAGGATACCTTTATCGTTGGAGCCTGGTGCAGTGCCTAGCATTTGGTAGGTTCTAAGTAGTAGTATTGAACGGATGGAGACGAGGTAACTTGTTCACACAGGTACAGTGGTGAGCCCATTAGATTCTAGAACTCCCAGTCTCTATGACTGCTGCCCTGCAGGTCAGAAGTGGGGTCTGATTCCAGCTCTTTGGTTAATAAGCTGGGTGAATGCAAAATGACATATGTGCCAGCTTGTCTATATTGCAACATTATAGCAAAAGATTGGAAGTAACCCAAATACTCATCAAATAAGGGACTGGTTAAGAAAAATGATGGCACATCCACACAATGGAACACAATGCAAGTAAGAAACGAGGACGGTTTTTGCGTACTGTATATTACACAAACTTCATGTAAAAAGGCAAGGCAAAGATCAATATATAATATGTTAATTTGGTATAAAAGAGAAAAATAAGATTCTTTTTTTTTTTTTTTTTTTTTTGGCTGTGTGTTGGGTCTTTGTTGCTGTGCGCGGGCTTTCTCTAGTTGCGGTGAGCGGGGGCTACTCTTCCTTGCAGTGCGCAGGCTTCTCATTGTGGTGGCTTCTCTTGTTGCAGAGCAGGGGCTCTAAGGCATGTGGGCTTCAGTAGTTGTGGCTCGCGGGCTCTAGAGCACAGGCTCAGTAGTTGTGGCGCACGGCCTTAGTTGCTCCGCGGCATGTGGGATCTTCCCGGACCAGGGCTCGAACCCATGTGCCCTGCATTGGCAGGCGGATTCTTAACCACTGCGCCACCAGGGAAGCCCGAAAAATAAGATTCTGAATTTGCTTGTGTATGTATAAACAAACTGTGGAAGGATTTTTAATGGGTGGAATAGTTACTGGACAGGACGAGAAGGAGAATTAACTGTATATGTTGAGAATGATTGTGTTACTTATTCAAAAAATTAAAAAGAAGAAAATAACGGAAGTGGCTTTGGACTAGCTAGTCTATGTATCTGGGCTTCAGTCTCCGCATCTGTAGGGGAGAGGTGATTGGATTAGATCAAGGCTTCATGTGGATGGCATGGTGTATATATTGTGTATCTCTGGCTTTCATGGGCTTTTCCAGGAGCTGCTGACCCTAGGATGGTCTGCGGTCCCTTCTTCCGTTGGTGGCCTGGACTTGGATCAGCTCAGGCTGTTGGAGAAAGACCGGGGTGATGCAGAGAGCCAGGAGCCTTCTGCAGAGGGGTCGGGCCTAGTTCCTGTCCCCATTCGTGGGACTTTATCCTCTGAACACCCTGCCCTGATGTGACTCAGTTGGTTCTTCCCCTA
Source organism: Balaenoptera borealis (assembly GCF_965194805.1). Lineage (NCBI taxonomy): Eukaryota > Metazoa > Chordata > Mammalia > Artiodactyla > Balaenopteridae > Balaenoptera > Balaenoptera borealis. The sequence goes on along the minus strand of NC_138866.1, from coordinate 116,664,744 downwards.
AATGAAGGATTACAGAGAAGAGAGACTGTTCTGGAGCATTCTGGCAAAGTGCTCCAGTTTAATAGGAAGAAGGAAAAATGGCAGCATGTTTTCCCAGGTTATTTTTAATGCTTTTCAGTTCAGCAAACATTTATTGTGAGCTAAGTGCAAGGCAGTATGGGGGAATCAGCTACATAACACCTCCGCTCTGCTCTCTGGGGTGCCAAGTTTTGGGTACGAAACTTGCTCGTAAAATTCCTCCCTGTACTGTCCAGGACAGCACGATTTACCTCGTCTGGTCCCACAGAGATTTGTGGGATTGGTAGGGATTCTTCTCTCCATTTTACAGATGAGGAAATTAAGTCTCAGTGAAGTCTTGCCCAAAGCCACACAGTTCCTAAGTGGTAAAGCCTGGAACCAAACCACATTTTCTGACTACTTCTCATGCACCCAAACACTCATAAGCAAAACCTTCTGCCATAGGATATTCCCCAGGGGTGTAGCCAAGGCCCGTTTCTACTGGGAAACATTGGGTGAGCACTGTCCTGAGTAAAGCTCCTTTTTTCCTCTAAGGAAAGGCAAGAGAAATCTCAGGCTTATGGTCAGGTCTTGGGTCTTACCCCCTTTGCTGTGGTCCAAACAATTCTGACTTCCCTGCTTGTGAAACCCATCACCCTGCCACCAGTTAGGTGCAGAATGTCCCATGGGTGTGCACGAGTGCATTTGACAGACAGCGCCTTCTCCCCACCCCTTTCTCACTCCACCACTTCCTTTCCTTCCCTTCCACAAATTCCTTTACCACCACCTGTCATCCTGGCTGTTCCCCAGAAGGACCAAGCATGCTCCCTGCTCAGGGTCTTTGCCCTGGCTGTTCCCTCTGCCCTCTTCACTTGGCTTCAAGTCCCCACTGAAAGCTCAGCTTGGATCGGCCTTCCGTGGTACGCTTTGTAAATTCCTCTCTCATCATGATCTCTGTTCTTTCCCCTTTTTCCCTTTGTAGCATTTATATATGTTGTATATAGACATATACACTTATTGGCTTATTATCTCACTCCTCCACTAGATTGTAAACCCGTGGGCTAGGCAACCAGTTTTGGTCTCTGCTGCTTGGTCACTGCCTAGCACAGGTGCCCAGCATCTGACAGATACTCTGTTGATATTGTTGAATGAGTACATCGGGCCTGTGGCCTAAACACATAATGCTTCTTTAAAGAGGAAAGAATCAATCATAGCGTTTTAAGAGGTGAAAAGACCCGAGGCTCATCTCTTGTGCAGGACTTCATCATACAATATTATTAATTCATTTAATAATTGTTCAGTGCTGTTTATGTGTACGGTTCTCTGCAGACAGTCACTGAGCAGTCTCCAATGTGTATGCTTACTGGGACAGCAGGATCACTGATTTTCTTAGAACGGCCCATTCTTTCGTGGGACAGCTGTAAAGATTTAAACACCCTCTTATGTTTTACGTTGGGCCGAAGACTACCTATTTGTAATTCCTGCACACTGATCTTAGCTCTTGAGCTGCCGGAGAACACAGAATAAATGTACTTCTATTTGCATACGACTCTCCTTCAAATAGTTGGAGAGAGAGAGAGCTATCATGAGTCTCCACCGCCTCTGGCCTAAACATTACTAGTTCCTTCCATTGTTCTTCTAGTGGCACGGTTTTCAGAAGCCTTCCCACCCTTGTCACCTTCTTCAAGTTTGTTCTGCTTCAGGTGTTGGAGTTTCTGGTTTGGTCCCGTCACAGCAGTGTTCTGGGACGGCCTTGTCTGTGTTGGCCACCTTGGCGGGGACCTCCTTTATGAGCTTCTGATGAAGACTAAAATCTCTAGGCTCTTTTTTTTTACATCGTCTCTATTTGTCTAGCCCCTCCCTGACTCTTCAAGAATCATGAAGGTTTTTGTTTTGTCTTCGTTTTTAGCATTTTAAGATTAAAGCAGCTGTAAATCTGTGAACAGCAATGAATTCAACCTGTACTATATTTTAAAAAACAGTAAACATAGGTAAAGTTCTATCACCAAGATCTAGGTGAAGAGGGTGGAACTATGGAAGTAAAGAAAAACCCACAGAGCCTTTAACTTTCTCCTTTCTGCCCTCTTTTTGACTGCCTGTGTCCTTTTCCCAGTGTCCATCTGTCCCCCCCCCCCCGCCCTCCATGTTCCACCCCTCTCCCCTCCTTCCAGCAGCCCCTCGCCTCCCCTTCCTTCCTTGCTCTCATTCCATTGCCTCCTGTTTTCCCCCTTCTAGCTAGTAGCATATGGAACTAACATTACTCCTTAGGATTTCCTGCACTTCCATCACCAATACTTTTACCATAAGCACTTAATTTCCAGACTAAGGCAAGCTCTCTCTAAGGGAGAAAGAGATTAAATTCCTTCTTATGTGTGACCCTTGGCTAATTTGTTTTGCGGTCTTGGATAGAAAAAACTTTCAGTCCCCAGCTTTAGGTTCTTTTGCATGATTGGTTCCCTTTTCTGCCCAAATCAGCGGTTTCCGATTGGTGGTTGGACACGAGGGCTTCAGTGCCACGGTGTTTGCTCGGCTTCTGTCATTGCCAATGTGGCTGTCATTTTGGTAGAGGTGGCAGGGAAGGAGGCCAAGGTCGAGGGTTTCTTCTCTGAGGCCACTTAGCCCTCCCTGGCCTCTTCTGCCCTGCCAGCCCTCCTGGCATGCATGGAGAGGAGAGGCAGGCAGGGGTGTGGCGGGGAGGGTTGGGTTCAGGCCTGGGGCTCTTTTCCTAACAGCTGTTTTCTTTCTCCTACTCCGTTTCCTCTTGCTTCAAGGAGTTCACCATGGAGAGGCCTGTGACTTTGGGGTGTGGGCCCTAAGTTAAGAGGATTAAGAAATGGCCCAAGGTTTGGTTCCATAAAGGGCTAACTGTGTGACCTTGGGTGAGTCACGGTGTTGGTTTCCACCTGGCTTTGTTAGTTGCCTGAGGAGCTGGACTGGATCCAGTGGTTCCCTAGAGGTGCGATGAGGGATTCTTTAGTTCTCTGAAGCGCTTTTCTAAAGCCGACTGGAAATTTGGCAGGGGCCCATACGAGGGCTGTGGGAAGTGTCTCAGCCCGAGTCTGAAGGCATGGTGTCTTCTTAGATGGGCTGTGCTGTTCGCCTGGGCTGGGTAGGGGCTATGAACTGCTGGCCTATGGATCTCTGTGTGGTGAAGCTGAGGAAATGAATTAACTTCTGTTTTGCAGACCATTCTTCCACTTGGTCCCTGGCGAGTGGGTAGCTGTCACCATCCACACCAGACCCACGGCAGAGACCCTGGGCTGTGTCCTCTTTTCAGACCCTGCTGACTCGAGGACTCTGGTGGGATTTCCACAAGTGGTCGCAGCCCAGCTGGGCTCAAATCCCTGAAATTGATTTCAGGGACCCAAATCAGCCATATCAGGGCAGCTGGGACAGGGGGCCCAGGAAGCCATTTTTGTATCGTTTTGTTGATTTGCCCAAGAGTGGAGTTAGTGGAGTGCTTTGCTTCCAAAAGTGAGTAAGGGGTCAGAGCCATTGCCCTCCCCCACTCCATCCTTTCCTCTTGAGTGACCTGGTCCAGTTTGACCACTTAGCCAGCCCCTCTGGGCAGGGCACCAGCAAGGGACACCAAGACCTGAGACCAGAGCAAGGCTGTGTTTGGAGGGGAGGCCACAGGACGAAAGACTGCCAGGCCTCCTGCGACCAAGCCACGGTTCTCTGAGGGCCCCGGTAGGCTGGCAGGGACGGTTTCCAGGGGGTGGGATCCAGTTGTCTGTGGATTCGATGAGGTGATGCCTGGGGAAGCACTTCGTAAACTGTAACGTGGGGAAGAAATGCCAGGTGGTGTCGTTGTGTTTGCTGCCAATCAGGGAGGCTGGCAGAGGGGTGAGGCAGGGACAAACTTGAAAAGAGGCACAGGGTTTTAGTCAGGGGACATTGATGGTCGGGGGGCTGGGAATTCTCCCCTGGGTTTGGCACTAGAATCCCGTGGCCATTACAGGCTTTTGGACAAGGAGTGATGGGCCATGACGTGACATGATCAAAACAGCATTTTGGGAAGGTTGCCCAGGGTGTACCCCCTCTGCTCTCTGGGCCTTCCTCTTCTCTCTCCTCAGGGCTCTTCTGTTGCATGGGGCCAGTGCTGTGGCTCTTGGCTCATCATGGATGGTGTGGTTTTTTTATGAACCACAGGATTGCACAGCAGGCAGTAGGACCCCATGTGTTGAGATACCTGCTCCAAGCTGTCCTGTAAGGTGGCAGGCATCAGATGGGGCGATGCCAGACTCCCACATTTGGAACCCAAAACCTTGAGCCCTGGGGGCTGTTTTTATGATCCCGGTGTGTTTTAAGACACTACATGGTTGATTTTTGCATTTCAGTAATTATCCGGGATAATTGCCCGGCGGCCCAGATTTACTTTTTGGCATCCCTCAACACGATGAATCCTGGGCTCCTCTGGCCCATAAAATCTCCCACCTCCTTTTGGGGAACAATGATTGAGTTTGGATGTGGGGAGGACTAAAAGTGGGTGGACCCACAGAATTTTGAAACTAGAAGGAATCTCTTGTCTGTCTGTCCAGTGTGTGGATTCGGGGACTGTAGAAGCCCAGAGGGTGTGGATGTGACTCCGCCCGGGGCACATCGCAAGTTAGTGGCAAAGTGGGCCCAGAGTCCAGGTCATCAGACTGCCTGACGAGCATCCTTTGCACCAAACCTCCGTGCTTCTTGTCCCTCTTCCTTCTGGTCACCATTCAAACACTGCCTGCTGGGACTGCGCCTTCACTGGGCTCTGCTTCCAACTCCTGCTTCTCACACCTTCCAGTACCCGCTGAAGGTAGCAAGGGACAGCCACTTAGAAGATGCAGCCTGCTAGATTTTCGCTTGATCATGTCATTCACCAGTTCCAAAACCCTCATCTCTCCCTGTCCCTACTGCACTGTCACTCCCACCACACACACACGGTAAAGTCAGACCCAGCTTGACTCCTCCCCATTTCCTTTCCCACAGACCGCAGACAGCCTTCCGGGCTTATTTTCTCCGGCTCTGGGAATTGTTCACCTGCTGTTAAGTCAGGCAGGGCTAGGACAGGGCTGAGCAATCAGGGAAGGCTTCCTGCAGGAGATGGAACTGACAAGTCCTTGAAGTGGAGTAGAATCTAGACTGTCTGGAAGGGAGGAGTGAGGTTCAAGGGGAGGAAAGCAAAGGCATAACATTTGCTTTCCAGCCCTGCCAGGCTTCACTAGCTAAACAGGTCCATCTGATAAGCCCAAAGCCCAGGTCCTATACCAATTGCGCCAGTCCTGGGGTTACTGCCCTGAGTCTGTTCTTCTGGCCGGAGAAGCATCTGCAGTGGCACCAGCTCCTCTGTCTTTGGCGAGGCAGAAACTAAGTCCTCCCCATGCTTGGGGCAGGAGGTAGGAAGCCGGTTCCAGGCCGCGAGGGAGCCAGTCACAGGGTTTATGTTAATGCGGGCCCTCCCCCAGCCGGCGCTTAGCCTATTACCCAGGCCCTGCCGACAGCTTAATTACCGCCGCAGCGAGCCTCGGCCTGCCTTCCATGGTTCCCTAAAATAATAAGGATGGCGTCACCGACTTCCCGCGCCATGTGCTCCCACCCGTGCCTTCAGAGCTCTATTGTAGGAAACAAACAAAATCCAGAGACCCAGATGCTTTTTTCTTAGATTTTTTGTTTGTTTGTTTTAAAGTAAGGTGGGACCCTGCCCCTTAGTTAAGATTTTAAAAGATCTTTAAGAGGTATGGAGACCTGAGTCTTAGCTACCACTGAGGCTGCAGAACAGCCTTCTGTTAGCAGAAACACGAAAGCTACGTGGTTGCTTCCCCGGTCTTCCACTGGGGACTGTGATTTCCGATCAGAGCAGCGGCGTGGTGTGTGGTGTGGTGGGAGAATCACCCAGCTTGGGGTTCCTGGGCTCTTGGCCAACTCTGGACCTTGCTTCTTCCTCTAGAAAAAGAGAGCTAAACTAGACCAGCATTTTGCAAACTGTGGGTCACATTTTTAAAAAAAATTATTTTTTAACGTAATAGAAAAGAGTAATTGTAACAGCGTAAGTTTTGTTTCAGTGTGTATGCCTATACACACACAAAAACATATGTGTGCTGAGCCAAGGTGTTAATGTATTTTTTACTGTGGGTTGTGGTCAGAAAGCCACTGACCTAGATGATCCTGAAGGCCTTTCTAAGCTTTCTAAATGTCCAGCTTTTCCCCCAGAGCCTGACTTTTCCCTCGTGGAACCCGACTGATTTTGGCAGGTTTTGCCACACTGACTGTTAAGCAGAACTAGAGATTTTAGGGACAGAACCACAAGTGTCTATCACTCCTATCGAGCACCTCTGAGAAGAAGCCCATTTCCCCTCAGCCTCGGTGTCTCAAGCAGTTGGTCTTCGAGCTAGAAATGGGATCTGCAACAGGGGATGGCCCATTTAAAAGCTGACCTATTTAAAACCCATGAGCACCGAAAAAACACGGGGTCAATCTGATTTAAGTCTTCTGTTGGAAGGCTGGGACCTGAAAACTAAATTGGTCAGGGACTGACAAGGTTGAAACCAAAGCTACAAATATTTATTACATTCTTGTTTGGTGAAAGAAAAGAAGATCAGGCTTCGAGTTCAGTGGGAAAAACTAAACAAAACAAGGTGTAGGTATAAAATCCAGCAGGGGGTGTCTTCTGGGCACACCATCTTAGCTCTCCAGAGCGTGGAGAGGCTTCTGTTCCATGAAGAAGCCCTGCGGGCAGCAGGGGTGACTCAGAGCTGCGGACCTGCCTTGATTCCCATTCTTGTGCCTTGACTCAATCCACAGGCCGTGGATTGAGGGATCGGCAGGTGACTTTTTCCAAGCTGGGGATGCTCTAAGTGCATTATTTCATCTAATCCAACCCTAAGTGGTGGGCACTATTGTCATTGGAGGAAGCAAGCTCAGGAGAGGTGAGATGATGAGCTTGCAGTGGGGAATTTGAACTTGAGCCAGGTGCGTCCGACTCCAGAGCCTGCCTTCTGTCCACCTCTCCACATTGCCTCAGGAAGTGCTGGAAAAATAAAGAGCAGTGCCCTCTCGAGCTTCCTTCTCTCTGCTTCTGGCCTTCAGAGGGCTCTGCTTTAGGCCCAAGCTGTCCATTTAAATCAGGGCCAACTTCATGGGCATGTGACCTGTGTGGTCACACAGGCTCCAGGCTTAGAAGGTCCCTCCCTGCTCTTGGGTTTAATGCGCTCCTGTCACTGTCTGGGAATTCTTAACAATTTTTGAGTAAGGGGTCTCCCATTTTCATTTTGCACTGGGCCCTGCAAATTATCTGGCCAGCCCTGGCTTTGCTGTAGTGCATCCCCTTTCTTGGTCTTTCTGGGTCCCTCCTGCCTGTCCTTAGTGTGCCCATCCTCTCAGGGTGGAGCCATGTGAAGCACGCACCCTGTTCCCAGCCTCGGGCCTGCTACCTGGCACACGGTGGACTATAGTTGTTTACCAGGGGTCTGTCTCCTCCTAGCCCGCCACCACACCTCTTGCTGCCAGGGACCCCAGCTGTGGCTCTCCGTCACCTCCGTGTCCCCTCAGCTGCTCAGATGGACAGTGTCACAGGAGCTTGCTGGGTGGAGAGAGGGGTTTCTTACGGGCAAGAGACCTGAGTGCAGACCACTGGGTCGGGTCAAGAGGAGGGTGCACCATTGACCTACCTCCTCTTGGGGCTTATGCTTACCTGGGGGGACACAAAACACACGAGAACACGTTGTTGTTATTGTTTATAATAAGGGAGGGCTTGTTCAACGTGTATCGGACTGGTTGCACCGTGTCACGATGCTTTGTCTCCCTCTGTATGCCCCAGCGCCTAGTGCTGTGGCTGGCACGATAAACAGGAACATTTGTTAAGCAGTTGCTCTGGTGTCCGCTCCCTGCTAGGCTGATTACGGAGAAGGACAGTTCCTGACCTCTAGGAGGATCGGATGCTTAATACACGATTAAATGATTCATGCGGCAGCTGCCCTCGGTGCCCCGGGATGCTCAGAGCTGGGTGCAGAAGGCTTCCTGGGGAGGCGGGCTTAACTAGATCTGCAGGCGAGTGTGAGAGGTGGGCAGGGGGCGATGAGGTTGGAGGGAGTGGGGAGAGGTGGAGAGTGGAGGGCCTCCTTGGGTCAGTTTAGGACCTTGAATTTTTTCCCAGAGGCGGCGGGAAGCCAGGAATGTTTTCTAGGCCAGAGTTTGCACTTTATAGGTTAAACAGATATCATCCTCCCCTTTCTTCGAGGCAGAGCCTGAGACGTCAGGGATCGAGTCAGAGTCATTCAGCCAGCCAGGCCTTGGCCTCTGGGTGGGGGCCTATTCCCAGTAGTCCAGCATTCCCACTGTTACATGGACCCCATTTGGAAGCAGAAGCAGACTTAGAGTGACTTAGATGACCGTGACCAGGACTGCAGTGCCGGCAGTAGAGAGGAATGGTCAAATGTGAGAGATCTGTAAAGACAAGACTTCACAGTTTTGAAACAAGCAACGGGTTGTTCCTTAGAGTAATAACGTGTTCGTGTTTATCACGGACGGTTCAGCTCCCCTTGGTGAGAAATGACTGCTGCGTCCTTGCTTTGGAGACAAGTTTTTCAGGAAATGCCGGAGCCGCGCAGTCTGATTTCTTGGGAACCTTCAGTGCCTCCCCACTAATATCTCCGGGGGGGATGGGGGGGGTGGGCGGCTGAGTATGAATATGCAGACACTTCTTGGGTGTTAACACTGGAGGAATGAAGCAAAGGATCCTGTGGAGGGTTTTTAGGGTGATTGAAAAGTTCCCGATACAAGCAGAGTAATTCCAGTTTTGGGTTCTGGAGAGAGTAACCGCATTCGGATATTTTTAAACGGCCAGTGGAGTTGGGAGAGAGTCTAAACCCAAAGTACAAATTTTCAGTTTAATTTTAACTTTGCACTTAGCTCACACCCATGGTTTGGCGGGGAGAATGGGCCTCACTTTTTTTTTTTCTTTTTTAAGCAGAATACACCCTGGATGTAAAAGGGATGTTCTCTTCACATGGAAGGGTTTGCAGCGGCAGCAGCAGCGAGCAGAGATGGGAGGAAGTGGGCTGTAATTGCAGCAGGATTTCAAAGTCAGTTTAAGGAAGGTTGGGGTGGGTTGGACGTTTTGAAACACGTTAGCCTGCCCTGGAGCTGTAAGAAAGCGTGGCCCTGTGTGGAAGCAGGTGGAACAGGGGGTGAATGGAATACCTTCCACAGGTCAGCTCTTGGGCTGGAGTTTTTGTTTTTTCCTGTTTGGTGCATTACAGACACTTCACAGGCTGCTTACTTGCCATCCCCGATGTGACTCATCACCCCACAGAGAGGCAGTGGGTTTCCCCCATGTGGTTTGGCCTCTCTGGTGTAAGCCTCAGCCCACCCCTCCCCTCTTTGATCTCTCCCCAAACTGTGCTGAAACCCCGCCAGGAAGGAAATGCAGAAACCATGGGGATCCCGGAGGCCCCACAGACCTGGAGCAGCCACCTGGCCTTCCAGACACCACAGGCTTTCCCTCCCGAGTGATGGGAAGCAGCCTCTTTCTCCTTGGGGAAGAGCGGGGTCTCAGGCCCCCGGGCCCCCCTCCAGATCCTCCCCCACTGACTGCAGTGTCATTGGAACGGGAGCTGGGTTAAGTTTTGTGCTTTGGTTACCGAGGAAATGTAACCAGGGTGGGGACCACTGGGAGTGGCCCCCACCCGGCTGGTGGAACAGTTAGAAGAGGGGCCAAAGGGGGTTTAGTTGCCATCAGGGTAGCTTGTAGGATCATTTGGGGGTCTGCAAGAGCCTGTGCCCTGCACTTGGGAATAGCAGGGAAACCCTCCTTATCTTGCGGCAACACTGACCATCGGGGTCCATTAAATACCCTCCTGTGCCCATTCCTGGGGCTTTAGGATCTGTGGTTCAGATGTGGCTGTAAAATGGGAGAATACCCCACGAACACCCCGTGGAGCGATTGTGAGGATTAAATGAGACAGTGCCTGTGAAGAGTGTGCCTGCTAAGGGCTCTGGAAAGAGCCCATGATTGTTGTTAATAAAAGCACTAGTAGTGGTGGCTTGCATGTTGTCCCCGAGAGGAATGGCCACCGGTCTGGGCATGGTGCTGGGAGCTGGGGCTGGAACCTTGGGTCCGTCTGTAGGATTCCCAGGCAGCATTGTGCCTCTCCGGGACAGAGGCCGACTTCCAGGACGAATTCCCTTGACTCCACAGCGCCGCCTCCCCCTGTTACTGAGGCCTCCTCCTTGGCTGATGGCCGTATGAGGAGAAGCCCTTGACACATCTAGAAAAACCACATGTCTGAAACCTTTGAGGGTGGACTGGAAACCCTTATATTTGTCTTTCTTTGGTGGAGCTTAAAGAATTCCCAGGGCCTTCCAAGGAAAGGAGTGACTGGAGGAGCCACTCCAGTGGCTGTGTGACCCCAGCAGTAACTGCAAACGAAGGGGAGGTGACTCTCCCTCCCCCAGGAAAGTTGATCTCCCTCCACTGCTCCCCTAAGGCCTGGCTTCCTGGCTCTACACTGATTTCCTGCCCTAGGGCAGAAGGCCTCATGGGATTTATTCCCAGGCACACTTGCAGTGACCTTGAGAAAGGTGGCTTGACCTGGACATCCCCTCCCCTGGGGACTGAGAGAGTGGGAAAGAACTTAACTTCCCCCATCCCAGATCCAAGGGAAAGGTGGGCCCTGGCGCTGGTGCTTGAGCCGAGAGCTTGCTAGCTCTGGGTGAGAGCTGCCTCGCCTGGCTTTGCCCCTCCTGGCAAATTGCTGCTGTCCTAGACTGAGCAGGCTCTCTCTCTCCACCAGGGGAGAAGAAGGCAGGGCAACTACAGGGTGCTGTGGCCCAGACATGCCCCGAGCTCTCCTGGTCTGACCACCGGCAAGGGTGGACTGAGGAGGGGCACAGCAGCCTGCTGTGGACTCTGCCCCCATGTTGGCCCAGTGATGCCCGAGTAGAGGACCACTGAGACAGACAGCCATCCTGGGCCCTGCAGGGAGCAGCCCTGGACAAGGACTGCTTAGAATAGGCCTGTCTGCTTATCTAGAGGAGGAAAGGCTGCTCCCTGCCTCTCCGCAGGGAGTGACAACGCAGGGCTGCTGTGGAGAAGGGCGGGCCTGTACCGAGTGACCCATGGGTGAGAAATCCGAACCTGTGGGTGGAAGCCCCAGGGAGGCATCATATCCAGGTGACGTCAGTACATGTTTCCTGGAGGCTGCAGGGAGGGGGCACGTGGAGATGCTGTGTCAAGCGCCAGGTGCAGCCAGGAGGGATCACCTGTAAGGTGCCTGCCAGCCCTGGAAGGCCAGGGAGCAGTCCCCTACCAGCTCAGGACAGGAGTGGATAACTCTGGGCATCTGTCTGGAGGGCCAGGCACCCTGGCATCCCTTGCTGACTCCCCTGGGTCATTTCAGGCCTGAGACCTGAGGACTCTTCCTCAGCCTGTCTCCCTACCATCTGCGCTGGAACCTGCAGCCAGGTCTGCCTTTTAACAACACAATGAGACGGTAGCTGTTTATCAGTTCTTTCTATCTCATTTGAAATGAGGATTTAGGGCCCAAATTTTCAGTAAGAAGAGAAGAGAGGGGAATCTAAGAACTCTAATAGGGCGAAACCACCTCCAGGGAGTTGGGGGGGGGCAGGCAGGACCACAGAGGTGCCTCCAAAGACTAACTTTTGGCCCTTGCCAATCTCAGCACTTCTATATGGGTCCATCCTGGGTTTGTAGATATCCATTCTCTCCTTCCACATCTACTCCCAGGACCCTGAAGAGCAAAGTCTAGAGCCATGATATTCCATATGGTAATTTACATGTGTCTCTTTACACTTACATTGATTAAAACTAAATAAAATTTGGGACTTCCCTGGCGGTCCAGTGGTTAAGACTCTGCGCTTCCACTGGTTTGACCCCTGGTTGGGGAACTAAGATCCCACATGCTGTGCGGTGTGGCCAAAAAAAAAAAAAAAAACTAAATAAAATTTAAAACTTAGTTCCTCAGTCTCACCTCAGCGGCCACATGTGGCTAGTGGCTCTTCTCTTAGATGGGTTTCCATCGTCACAGGAAGTTCTTTTGGTTCTGGTGGACAGCGCTGGTCTAGAGGAGGGAGAGTTGGAGGGGTCCCTGGTCTGTGACCCTTACAGTGGGGCCAAGTGGTGAATGCTAGGCCGGATGGGCAGGCTCTGACTGGTGGCAGGGGCAGGTACGAATGCAAGCAGACGGGCACGTCCTGGGACCCGTCCACAGACACATGGAGGTGAAAGGCCCGTGGGGGCTGAGGAGGCGAAGTCGTAGGTGGCTGGCCTCAGTAAGACGGTCAGGCTGGGGCCGTGGTGGGCGCTGGGAGAGGGGCTCTGATGGAATGGCAAGGCCCAGAGGTTGCCAACAGTGTTAACGGCTGGTGCAGTGGAGAGCTGGGAGCTGAGGTGTGGCGGTAGGGTTGGAACGAGACACCGCCCCCAACCTTGGCGACATCAGCAGGGCTTATTGGGTTTGTCTTCTCCGGTCCAGCCGAGGCTCCTGTCCAGAGGGGCCCCCTGGTTCTGCAGCTCCGTTCACCGCAGCGCCCCCCGCGATCCCCCCAGCATTGGTAAAGGCAGAGAGGTCAGGGTGGGCGCTGGTGCTGCGATGCTTCCTGGCCTGCCTCCTGTCCTCCCCCTACCCCGGCCTCAGCCCCGATTCCTCGCCCAGTTGGTTCACGCCCTCCTTCCCTTTCCAGGTGAAAGAGCTTGTCCTGGACAACTGTCGGTCAAATGAAGGCAAAATCGAAGGCCTCACAGATGAATTTGAAGAACTGGAGTTCTTGAGTACAATCAACGTAGGCCTCACCTCAGTCGCAAACTTACCAAAGTTAAACAAACTTAAGAAGGTAAATAGAGCGGAGGAGCGTGTGTGCTTGGGAGGCCGGGCTGGGGAGGAGGAAGGGGTCATTTTTCCACATTGAGGGAGCGTAACTGACGGGGAGGCCAGGTGCGAGCCCCAGCACGCCTGCCAGTTCCCGAGCCAACTCCCTTCCTGGCCTGTCGAAGGGGAGCCGGCCGCCTGAGCCCTGAGTCTTCATTTTAAAAGCCGTTTCTGCTTTTTCTCTCCCTGCCTGTTTAGCTTGAACTAAGCGATAACAGAATCTCAGGGGGCCTGGAAGTATTGGCAGAAAAGTGTCCGAACCTCACGCATCTAAATTTAAGTGGCAACAAAATTAAAGACCTCAGCACAATAGAGCCACTGGTGAGTCACTGGGGTCCTCCCCTCTCCACTGGGGTGGGAGGGATTACTACTTTTGCATTGGTATAACATGCTTTTTTGGTTTTACTCTAATTGTGTGCCATGAGATAGAGTCGGGGCTCCTACTTCTGCTTCGTCTGTAGAGAAACTGAGGCCTAGAGAAGTTAAAGAGCTTGACCAGGGTCGCACAGTTAGAATGGGCATCAGGGTGAAGGATGCTGTAGGACCCAGGTCTCAATTTCTGGTCTAGTGCTTTTCCTCTTACAGTTTCTGCTCAGCTTTGGAAACCTGAGCTGTCATTTCTTTAGGCTTAGAGCATGGCTTGTGCCCTTCACTGGGGAGAGAGGAGCCATCCAGGAATTAAGCTGACCCTGGAGGTGGTCACCTGCTTTCTCCTTGGGTCACTGGCCAGAGGCTAGCACCTCTGAACCGTGGGAGGTGGGTCGGTCCTGACACAGGCCCCCTGGGATGACAGAGAGCTGTGTGGCACGGGAACCCCATGCAGGCCTTCCTCTGTGGGGCGTAGAGAAGAGGGACCCTGGTCACCAGTCCTGGGTGTGATGGTGACCAGGGACTCAGAGATCTGGGCCGCATTTCCTCCTCTGCTGGTCCACATAGAGCTGAGCACACCCCAAACTTCACGATTCACTAGCCAGAAAGGGGCAGGTCATGGTTAGAATAACAGTTTCTACATTACCCAGATCTGAATGACTGTATTCCCTTGACTTCAGGGAAGTCAACTGTAAGATGTATCACTGATTAATGATAGCTTTTTTGAAATGTAGAAATAACTACTGCATTAACACTTATTGTAAATATATACTTAAGAATTACTTCATAAGCCATGCACCTTAGAATCAGGGAAAGGCCATGAGGATATTTGGCCAAGTTTGCCACATTCCCCTTTTCTGGGTATATAGAGTGGCAGTTGGGGCATCTCTCAGTTTGTGTTCTTGTCCAAAAAGCATTCCTTGCCCTTCGTGGATGCTTGAAGGGCAGGTTGATGGGCCAGCGTGGCAGAACGGGAAGCTGGCATTTCTCCTCCCAACTCAGACTTTACCTGCTCATCTGTGGCATGGGGTCAACTACTAGACTATGCTTCCCATAGAACTTTCTTTCAGGTCTTCCACCAATTTCCTTGGGGAAAGCAAAACTATTTTGATCTACCTGGAAGCCTTGATTTCATAATTTCATTATAAAAGGAAAAGATCTTTGAAGTTCTGTATATGTGTGTTTTGGTTGTGATATGCGTACCATTATAGATCAGACACACACACACACACACACACACCCTATTCCCTTGCCCAGACCACACATGGTTTTGTAGCTTCTTCCCTGATTATCAGTGTGATTAATGTGTTTTACTCACTTCTGAGGCTGGGGAAACTGCCTTTGGTTGAGGGATGCTGGCCTCACCCACCCGGTCCGCAGCTCGGACTCCTTCCCTGCCCTTGACCCTCTGCTGAGAATGACCGGGTCTCAGTCACGAAATCTCAAGAGAGCAGCCTCGTTCCTGACATTGACCCTGAGGGACAGTAGCTTTAATCACCAGTTACGCCTGGCCCCACTGGAACAGGGACTTGGCCCGGGGCGGGGTACCTGCGCCTTGGAGACGTGTGAGGTAGGAAGTCAGGAGGCAGCTGTTTCTTGCTAGATGTATGACCCTTTTGCTTCCTGGGCCTCAGATTCCAGCCACCAAGTGGGTATAATATGGGCCTAGAACCCATCGATATATAAAGCTTTGATAAAGCAAATTGTGGACAAAATCTGGATGCTTCATTGGTTTTTCTCTTGTCCTTTTTGACAGGCAAAGAGTAAGAGCACAGGTCTGAAGTTGGGCTGCCTGATCAAATCCCAATTCTCTGCCCTCTACTTCCTTGTCTGTGAAATGAACTAATAATTATTTCCGCCCTATCGGGGTCATGAGGATAAATTGAGTTAATCCATAAAGTGCTATATTAATTGCCATTATTATTATTATTCATAGAAGGAGGTAGTTTGTTAGTTCCTGAGGCCTTTTCAGTTCCTCTCTGGCTCCTTAGTCACAGGGGCAGGCAGCAAAGCTCTTGGCTCACACACCAAGAGAGCCCCGGGTTAATTTCAGGTGCGTCACTGTTACGGCAAGAGCTGTAATTGCAGAATAAAAGTGTTGGCATCGGATGAGGCTTCGAAGATCCTCAAGTCCAACTTCCCATCTTCCACGTGAATGAACACGAGGCCCCCCAGCCAGGGCTGACGCGGCCGAACAGAGCCAAACCAGAGTGCGCTCCTCACCTGTGAGCCTGGAGCTCTGCACGCCGTCTCACGTCACCCCCATCTGTCTCCCCACCCCGCCTCCCATGCCACTCACTGTCAACTTTGTTGTTTGCTTGCAGAAAAAGTTAGAAAACCTCAAGAGCTTAGACCTTTTCAATTGCGAGGTGACCAACCTGAACGACTACCGAGAAAACGTGTTCAAGCTCCTTCCTCAGCTCACGTATCTCGATGGCTACGATCGGGACGACAAGGAGGCCCCCGACTCGGACGCCGAGGGCTACGTGGAGGGCCTGGAGGATGACGAGGAGGATGAGGATGGTGGGTGGCGCCAGGGAGAGGCCAGGCCAGGCTTTATGGGGGGCGGGCTGGGTGTCAGGGGGCCCCCACCAGCCCGAGGGCTACCAACCTCTTTCTAGAGCTGTGGAGGGGAGTGGGCTGTCTGCTCTATTTACTGTTGTCCCTGGTCTGTCTCATTGATTGATGCCCCTAAAATAACAGGGCCTGAGCCCCAGAGAAACATCCTGAGGTTCTCCAACTGCATAATAACTTCTTAAAAACCATCTGAGTCTTCCTTCAATTTTTTAACCTTTTCCAAAGTCCCCCTGAAAATGAGATCCTACAGTGTCTCTCTATAGTGTGGTGCTGGACTCAGATACTCTTCCAGGGAGGGGATGAGCGGATGGAGGAAGGTGGGGTGTGGCCTGAGGGTCCCCTATCTCCATCTAGGGTCTGGTATTGGGGATGAGGTCACGGCTGGAGAGGTCGTGGGGCCCCCAGGTGACTGCCGCCCACAGGACCACATGGTAGGACCTGGGGGGGTGAGGACTCAGGAGCCCCAGGGGCCCAGGAAGCAGAGGAGGCTGCAGGCAGCACGTTGGGCTCCCTGGTGGTGCGGTGAGCAGTCAGGGACCACAGGAAGGAAAGAAGGAAAAGGAAGGAGAGCCTCGTATTTCCTTCCCACGCTGCCAGCTCAGTGCGGCTTCCCTGCAGGTCTTTGTGGCCAGAGTAAAGTTGAGGGTTGAGACCTTGCCTGAATAATTCAGACGTTAATAGTGCTTTTCCCTTGTTAGGTGGGAGTATTTTACAAGGGATTCAGACACCCTGTTTGCCTTAGTTTGTTCCATCTTCTGATGGGACAGAAAGGTCCCAGGACTGGAGCCCTGAGACCAGGCTTCTAGGCCCAGATCTGCAGCTAACTCCAGGTGTGACCTTGAACAACTCACTTCTCCCCCTCTGGGACTCAGTTTCCTCACCTTTAGAGCAGCGAGTTTGGCTAGATGCTCTTTGTGAATGAATTGACTTCTCAGCTGTCCCAGGCCCTGTAACTTGGTTCTCTAATCTGGCATTTTCTCTCCCATCTCAGCCTCCACGAGAGGTCTTTTGTTTTCATACTTGGGAGGAGGGCTTACCTTTGGGATCATTTTAAGATGCTTATCTTTTGGGTTACTTTAGGATGCGTTCAGTCACATTAGAGCATCCAGGCTGTGGGCCTGGATGGGCGTGGGAGAGTCGTGGGCCCCACACAGGACCGCACCTCTGGTGCCAGGCCCTGGGCCTGTGCTGTGGGAGGGAAGGGCCAGCTCACCACCAGTTTGTTCTTTTCCCCATTCCCACTGCACAGAGGAAGAGTACGATGAAGATGCTCAGGTAGTGGAAGATGAGGAGGACGAGGAGGAGGAGGAGGAAGGTGAAGAGGAGGATGTGAGTGGAGAGGAAGAGGTAAGAGGTTGGGCTGGGCAGGGAACTGTCTCTCGGAGCCCCCCTTACTTGCTCTGCTGCCTCTGAGTCAGTCCCGCTAACTGCCTCAGTGATCCGCCTCGGCAGCCGGGAGCCCTGATTGGGAATTGAATCCACTTCAGGGCCTGTTACTGGGTTGGTTTGGGAGAGGCAAGCCTTGCAGCTGGCCCTGGAAAAGAAAGAGGGAGGGGATTCATCTGCTGGGGCAAGCCTGGCACTTGTTTCCACATGAAAATTAGTTCTTGTAGAATCCACATCCCCTTTTTCTACCTTTTTGCATTAGTATGTTAATTCAGATATTCAGTGAGCACTTACAGTGTGCTAGGGAAAATCAAAGACTGCCTTGAACTGGTGGGTAATAGGATAAGACACGTCTGGATTCCACATCAGAGGGTGACAGGGGTCCCCTGTACACAGCGGATAGTGCCATTATCCAACACACTGGCTGGCATCATTTTTTAACAAGGTCTGGGATGTGTCTGTGACGGGGTGGATCCCAGCTTCTACCACTTGCTAGCTGTGTGTCCCTGGACAAGTTCCTTGACCTTTTGAGCCTGTTTCTTCATCTGTACAATAGGTGTCATTTTACAGCTGGGTTGTAAATAGGGATCAACTCACTGGCTTAAGAGGATAAAATAATTTGTAAGTAAAATGTTTAAGGACAGGGAGTGTTTGACCACTTACTATTTTAGGCTTTCACACCCTTCTCCAAGGTCCTGGCTCTGTGTGCTGGGTTTTGTGTTTGGATGTTCTGAGTCTTTCTATAGCAGAGTCATTTTCCCTAGCTTTTCAGATTTCTAAATCAACTCTTGCTGATTGCAAAACTTAGACCAAGAGAGGTTTAAAATGATGACAGCATGGACAAGGTGCCTGCCTTCTCCCCCAAGTTTCCTGTCTGTCTCCATCAAGGTCACAGATACCTGTCTGCCACACAGACCTGCTCAGGCGGGATCTCCCAGCCAGCCCCCCACAAGCTGGGGAGAGGCAGGTCGGGGTTAGTGAGAAGGCTGGTGAGATAGTCTTGGTTCCCGTCAAGTTGTGCTGCTGGGTGTCTCTTCTCCCCAGGTGTAGGCTGCTAGGCTCACCTCTGAAGAATATTGTGTATTTTAAAAATAGAGACCTAGCAAAATAGGCCCCCCTAGGACAGGGCAATAAGTCATGTTGGCTAATGGATTTTTCATCTTGCTCTTCCTGTCAGGAGCCGCCAACATGTAGAGGTTGTTTTCGGTTTGGGGTTGTTTTGTTGTTGTTGTTTTTGGTAATCTCATTGACTATCTGCAAATTTCCAGCTTCCAGTAAAGGAGAGCGCGCGCGCGCGCGCACAGACACACACACACACACACACACACACACACACACACACACACACACACACACACACACACACACTCTCTCTCTCTCTCTCTCTCTCTCTCTCTCTCTCTCTCTCTCTCTCTCTCTCTCTCTCTCTCTCTCTCTCTCTCTCTCTCTCTCTTAGCAAACAGACTGATTAAGGAACTATTTGGTGACATTATAAAAGGATATTTCCCTTGACAAAAAGAAGTCTATTGCCGAGTTCTTATTAAACAATGGGCTGCCTGGTGCTTTAGGAACAGTGTTCATGCAGAGATTCAACTAGCCTGGATCTACAGGAGCAGCATGAAGCGTGGTCCTGTGTTGAGGGTGAATTCACACCCCTTGCTGAATCTCACGGAGCTGGGAGTGATGTCCTGGGCAGGGGGTGAGAATTGTATTTTTCCTCCCTCCAAGTGACCCAAGTTTGCAAGACGGTGAAGGGGCTGCACTCACCCACAGACGGGGGTCTGGACTGGGGTCTTCTCTTGAAGCCAAAACTAGAGTGAGGACAGATGAAAGCTCGGCCTACTTCACACGATGGAGAGTCGGCTGGGAAACTTGTTCCCCTAGGAGGGCACACTGCGGAGCTGCCTGAGTTATAGGGACTTCAGGTCAGGAATTCTTAACGGGGGGGTAGAATTCACCCCCCTCTGCCGACATTGTTTGCAGATATTGTGTGTAATGTGGGTATTTTCTAGGGAAGGGGTTCAAAACTTTCTACAGATTCTTAAAGGGGGTCCTTGATACAAAACAACCTCTGCTTTAGGTTCACCGGAGCGAAGCAGGTCCGTGGGAGCTCTGAGGGGCTGGGGGCGGCCCCCACCTTTCTGTGCTCGGTGTCAGGGCAAGTGGCATCCTCCACGTGTCCCACGGTCGGGGCGTTCCTAATGTCCGGTGTCCATCTTCTCTCCTAGGAGGATGAGGAGGGTTATAACGACGGGGAAGTAGACGATGAGGAAGATGAAGAGGAGCTTGGTGGTACGGCAGCGTTTTTACTCCGCGGGTAGCAGGCTGGCCCCCTCAGTTGACAGTAGATGGCCTGGGTCCTGAGGACCTGGCCTCGGTTTGCCAGGGTTGGTAAAGCGTCCTAGACGTACGGTCCCCTGCTTTCCCAGCGGGGGGGGTTGAATAGGAGGCGAGATCCATGTTTAATCTGAATGCCTTTTCCTTACTCTTCCAGAAGAAGAAAGGGGTCAGAAGCGAAAACGAGAACCTGAAGATGAGGGAGAAGACGATGACTAAGTGGAATAACCTATTTTGAAAAATTCCTATTGTGATTTGACTGTTTTTACCCGTACCCCCCCCAAATCCCGCTCCCCGAAACTTATTTTTTTCTGATTGTAACGTTGCTGTGGGAACGAGAGGGGAAAAGTGTACTGGGGGTTGTGGGGGGAGGGAGGGGGGAGGGGGTGGAATAAAATACTATTTTTACTGCCACTCTTTATTTTTTTCCCCTACTTTTTCTTTGTGTCTGTTTTGTCCCTGATAAATTTGCGATAGCTGAGTACACACAAGTGAACGTTTGTTCCTTACCCTCAAAGAGGACGGTTTGGAGATCTCTGACGTTTCCTGGTATTTCCCGAGTCTCTCTCTTGAGTTGGTTGGAAGGCCATGGCTGGCCTCAGTTTGGTTTCTCAGAGCCCAGGAGGGGCTGAGCACCAGCCGCATCTTACCTCTTGTTCTGGTTCCTGTGATTTCCGCATTTCTTGGACCTGCTAGAGGCAGCCAGCGCCCTGGTTTGTAAATAGCAACCTAAAGGCGTATTTTGGCACTGGTCGGGGGATCTTCCTCGTCCCCCGTCCCCTTTCCCTCTTCACAGATGGTGGTGGGCTTCGCTGTCCGAAGAAGACTCTGATGTCACTCTTGTGATGAGCCAGAGAGCTGAGAACAGCAGGCTTCTGAGTTGTTTGTTAGGAGTAAAATGGATCTGGTAATTCTAATTAAAAGAGAAGAAGCAAACCCTCAAACTTCAACCTCTTTCAAAGATTAAAAACAAAACTGTCCTATCTTGTTCTGTAAAATATTAGAACACTTTGTTTTACAAAATGACAAGAGAATTCTTCTACGTGTCCTTCTGTGCTTAGACCATTTTTACAAACCTAAGCACAGGAGACGCTGCTGCATGTCGGCTGGGTTTTTTTTTCATACACCCGAGCACGGAAAAACTAACGCAAAATTGTATTTTCTTACCTAGTGGAAATCTGAAATGACTGCAAATTCCTAGCGAATGTACAGGTTTGCTTTCCTGTCCCTCTTCTGGATTGCTTTTGAAGTGACGTGTGATTCCTTAGCCCGTGTTTCATCTGTATAAAAGAACATCTGCACCGGTTTTCCTCCCCCTCAGAAGAGCCAAACTTTGAGTTTTATGTCTGTTTGTCATTGATAAATTTCAATAAATCTTTTTATACAATTTTTTTGGGGGTGGCTTCTTTGAGTCCAACAGGTCATTGATCTAGGATGAATTCCAGATAACCTGCTAACTGATGGGGGTGCAGGGGGGAGCTTCACATTGGTTACCTGATAAAATCATTTTTCTTACAGGATATATAACCTGATATACTAAGTTTGGATACTTTGGGTCTCAACTTGAGACTCGGTGGTGTGCTATCTTCATTAAAAACTTCATTTGGGCAGGGAAGTGGGGGTGGGTATGTACAGAGAGAAAGATATAAAAAGTTACTAAAAAACACTCACCAGAAAGGCCAGCCTTGAGACCTTACTTTGACTATCTTTCATCGTTTTGTTGTTCAGACTGTAAAAAGAATACAGGAAAACCTGAGGAATATACAAAACAAATTTGTTCCTTTTTCACTTAATGTTAATTATAATTTCTCTACCTCTAAAGAGTCTTTAAAAGCATGTATCTGAAATGGCTATGTAGTAGTCCATTAACTATTCTGATTTGCTTAATTCTAACCAAACGGTTAAGATGTTTGGGTTATTTCTAACTTACCACTAGACATTCTGTTATACTTTGCAGAGTCATTACGCCAAAAGGTGACATTTATAAGGCTCATGTGCAAGGTTCCATGTTTTCCAGAAGGGTTATACCAATGTACTGTGGTAATTTATACACATATATTCATTCTCAGCCGTATGGCCTTGAACCCGACAGCAAGCCCTAGATCCTGTGTAATTCCAGCAGAATGAGGTGTTCTCAGGAGAGACTGACCCACCCCACCCTCTGGGTGGTACCCTGACACCTACTGCCCTCTTGTTTGGAGCAGACAGAAGTCCTCTGGCTCCAGGTGTAGGCTTGGGAGGTGGCCTTGAGGCCAGGTCCTATGCTAGGCATCGGGACTATGAGGATGAACTGGCCAGGCGTGCTCTGTCCCTCCCAGAGCTGGTGAAGGAACGTGGGAGTGGAGTGAAATCCAGAGGCACTCAAGCCTGGACTCAGGTTTTCTGGCCCTGACTCTCTCCATGGGGACTTTAAGGATTGGTTAACTTCACATAGATATGGAAATAAATGCTATAAAATGTAAGGTAAAATGGATGATGATGGATGGGTTAATGCTCATGGGACCAAGGGAGGAAAACCCTATGTCAGTCATATCAAGCAGTTACATCAGCACCTGAGATACGGTCTTGTGCCCATTTTACTGATGAGGAAAACTGAGGTCCAGTGACTTGGAGGTAAGAAGAGGGGGAGGCAGGGTTAAACCTGTTTGGGCTATTTCCATTTCATCAAACTTAGTCATGAATGGCAAGGAGGAAGAGGAAGCTCATCCAGAGGGGGAGAGGCAGTAAGAGCTGACCTTTATTGAGTTCTTGTTGTGTGCCGGGTACCGTGCTTTACGTGCAGCATCTCATTCATTTGAGATGAATCCTCACAACCACCTTAGGTGGGTGCCATTGCCCTTGCTATACAGGTGGCTCAGAATGTGATTTGCCCAAGGTCCTGCAGCCAGAAAAGAGCAGCATCAGGAATAAACTAGGGGTGTGTGGTTCCAGCACCAGCCCTCTTGCCTTCCACTAGAGTGCCTCCCGTCGACTCCTCCCCCAGCTGCAACCACCTGTGTGGGCCAGCTGTGTTGAAGCAGTTCCTCACCCCCTGCCCAGCACATCCCTGGTGACAGGTTTCCCCACCGGGTCTAGAGAATGCCACAGGACGGACCCCTGAAATGGAAGGGCCCTTAGAAACCACCTAGTCATCAACCAGCCCTCTCATTTGATGAAAGAGGAAACCAAAACCCAGGGGGCGTAAGTGATGTGCCCAAGGTCACCCTGCAAGGCAGTGCCAGAGCCCAGCTGGAGTCCAGGACTCCCATTCCTGGGCTTCTGAAGCACCACATCTCTCGCAGCTGCACCGTGCGGTTGCAGGGAAGCCAGCTGTCGTGAGATGCAGAAGGTACACAGTGTAGTGTCTTCCAGAACACAGCCAAGCCTTGGGGGGACAGGAGGTAGTGATTGCATGGCACATCTCCGTTTCATGTGGCTTTGAGTGCAGCCTATGTTTTTAAATATTCACAGTGGGTTTGCCTTCCCGGTAGTGTCTGAGATTGATCATCCCTGAAAAGGGTGTGCATTTCTTGGCAATGTGATGATTCTTGATCATGAGCTCCTACTCTGTGTCATGTGCTATATCCATTGCCTCCCTCAGTCCTCATACAGATGTCATAGATGTAACCAAGGCTCAGAGAGGTGAGAGAACTAGCCTCAAACCTATGTCTTTCTGATGCAAGAGACCTTGTTCTCATCCACTGTGTTGAAAGAGCCAGGCAGATGAGGGAAGAGGGGATGAGCAATTCAGTTTGTCTCATTTGCTGACTTGGAAAGGCTGTTTTTATCCTGATTCAGAAACTCATTGTTCTTGGTTGGAAGGATTCCCAGTGGGTCCCTAATAAAGCGGCTTTGGACAATGGCTGCCCTGAGCCCCCGGACCAGCCCTTGGACAGGCCCCTGTGGCCGGCTGGACCCAGGGGTGAGCGGGGCCAAGGAGAGGGCTGGAGCTGGTGGGACAGATGAGGGCAGGTCTGAGGCTGAATCGGCCTGACTGAGGCCTTCAAGATAGCCACGAATATGCCAGCAAGGGGAGAGACTGGAGAAAGAGTCAAACCTGATGGGGCATCCGTAGACTGCTAACTGTCTCTGACTTTAGGAGCTGATGAAGGAGACATCAGTGCAGTTGCCGGCCAAGCATCAGTTGCTCTTGGTCTGGCAACAACACTACAAGGGACCACTGGAAGGACTCACATGGTTATGGACCACTCCCATTCCTGAAGCTCAGATGGGGCTTACCCACCGCTCTGGTTCCTGGGGTGAGCAGGTGACACTGTCCTCGCCAATCAGCATATTCCGAACTTTGACCATGGTGACTGGTACAAGGAAGAGCCTGGAACCCAAACTGGTTAAATGAGGTTTGGTCCCTGGGATTTGGAAAAGGAGAAACCTCCTACTGGGGGTACTGGGCTGGGAGGATGGAGGCACATCCCTCGGAGAGAACCTCTAGATGTTTCCATTTCAGCCTGAGAGAGTCCTGACTAACACAGTGAAGTGAGGACACCAGCATACATTTAGAACTTATTGTTTGCTGGGCATTGTACATTATTTTGCTCGTTTCTCATAATGTCCTATCTGGTAGTCATTATTATCCCCATGTCGAAGATTGAGCACATATAAGTACTTGATAAATATTAGCTGCTTAGTGACTGGCACACAATAAATACTTTATAAAAATCAGCCTAGTGTTTCCCAAATTTCCCTGATAAGAATCCCTGGGGCTTGTCAGACTGCCAGGTTTCACCCCTGGGAATTCTGGTTCAGTGGCTCTGGAGCGGGGCCCAGGAATCTGTGTTTTAACAAGTGCCCAGAGGATTCTCATCATCGAGGACATTCGGGAAAAGCAGTCAACTCAATCCCCACCACAGCCTACTGAGGAAGGTATTACAGCCATTTTTATTTAAAGTTGAGGAAAGTGAGGCTCAAGAGAGGTTATATAACCTGCCCAAGCTGACACAGGTGGTGAGTGACAGAGCTGGGGTTTGAACCTGGGTCTACGTGACGTTCACACTCCTTGGGGAAAAGGGATGATAATGACTGCCTGTGTATCTCACAGATTGTGAGATGATGCAAAAGATGGAAAGAACATCGCAACGTGGAAAGTGAAAACCACTACGGAGAGAGAGAGAAATGGCTGTTTATGAAAAAAGAAGCCCAAGCAACTCAAATATTTTCTCTAACCAGGGAAAAACAGAAGTCCTAAAAGCCACTTGGTAATTAAGATAATCTACGTGGAAGTTTTTTTTTCCTCCCTTTAAAATTTACATGTAATGAGATTCACTCTTTGTATCAACCACCACAGTCATGCTAGATATTAGTTTGCAGAAGATCTTAGTTGTAAACAGAAAAGGATTTGCACTCCAGGGGGTATCCTAAGTCTTGCTGATGGCCTTTTGAAGGTGTTACAAGTTTTGGCCAAGGTTCAGAAGACCTAGACTCTCATCTTCGCTCTGAGACTAATAGCTGGGTAATTGCAGACAGGTCACCTTTACGTCCTATGAGAAGAGTGATGCAGACTGCATGACTACTGACAGCCTCAGTCTATAGTTTGTTACGTTCTTTCCCTCCCTGCCCTGAGGCTCTAGTTAGGGCTTTGTTGAATGTGAAGTTTAGGAAAGGTATTCCCTGGTAAAAACTTCGAGGTGACATAAGGGTTCATGTGGGAGAAACAGCCTTTCTGCTGAGGCAGGAGCTCTCCGATGACTTCCTGAGGTCCCAACGAGTAGACAGACAGCCCAGTCTATACACACCCACAATTGCCTGGGTCATCTAGCTGGGCCAATAAGGAAGCAGAGAGAAAACTAATCTGAACTGAGTGCTCACTGGGTGCCCAGAGCTCGACACGGGTGCTCTCATTTCATTCTTGTTGTAGAATCTCCTTTGAGGTATTTATTATTCTCCCCACTTTCCAGATGAATACGCTGAGGTTCAGAGACATTACGTCATCTGCTCAACATCATACAGCCCAGGAAGGCATGAGCTGGTATCAGAACCCATAGCTCCCTGGCCCAAAATACGGAAGTGTTTCCTCAATTCTCAGGTCCTGTGAAGCCTACAATGAACTGCAGGGAGATTCATCTCCTCCAGATCTTGGTGGACTAATTTCATAGCTTTTCTCGAGAATCTAGCTGTCAGGCCTAGCACACTCCTCCCACTCATCTCTGCAGTTCTCCAGACTTCTACATCTGACAAAATCAGCCTCTCCATGGTCCCTGGGAACAGATGTCTTACGACAAAAATGATCTGAACCTCAGGAACAAGGAGGATGGATCGCTACCTCTGGAGAGAGGGACCCTAGATGTTTTGAAGGATCAACAGCAGCTCCTTCTAATGCTTGAAAAATAGAAGAGACAGAAAGGCTGGTGGTACCATCCTGGGCTAGAGCTGGGAGGCCTGTGTGACTGGGGAAGAGCCACCTCTCTGAAGTGTGTACCTCCCAGAAGTGTCAGGAGATACAGAGATGATAGAACTGGACCAGTGGAGAGGGAGGCATCAATGATGTAGAAGAGACAGAATCTGGGAGAAAATCAGAGGCCTGGGATCCTGTAATAGAAGCTTAGCCTTTGGTAGAGGAAAGGACACTTCTTCCTTTGTGACAGGAAAGAAGGGAGAGAAAGGTTACGGGTACAGGTGGGTGGGTAGCTTTGGTGGAGGGAAGAAGGTAGAGTTCCATCGGCTTTTGAAGGACATATGAGCCAAGGTCACCAGTGGGGTATGGAGTCAGAGAGGGACAGAATGGGAGTAGTGGTTTGAAGAGAGAGAAGAAGGTATGAGACGTTGTTCTGGAGGTTAGGTAAACCACCACCCCTGGGAAGCCTGGGGGGTGGTGAACGCCTATTTACCTGCAACAGATGACCACGACTTTAAAGGAGGACCTGTCAGCATGGCTTAGCTGCTAGAGTGCAGGCATCAAGGTGGCAGACAGTTGGGTTTAACTAGCCAGACGACTGTAATGCACAGAGCATGGGGCAAGGAAGACGGGGTGTTTAGAAAGTTGTAAGAGGGGACCGTGTGTCCTAAATTGGCTAAAGAGGGAAGTGAGTCATGACTGAGAGTGAGGAAGCAGGAGACGGTCGGTAGATTGGAGAATGGCTGGAGCTGAAGGATTGTTGGGACGGGAGCACCAAGGTAGGTGAGCGGCAAGAAGAAGAGGCAGTGATCAGAGAGTGGAGGTGTCCAAGGTGGTGCACTTATTGGTGAGAAGGTCAAGGAAATGACCATGTAGGTAGGATGGAGAAGCATATCTTCATTGGAGGTGTAGAAGTGAGGAGTTTGCAGAACTGAGAGGCCAAGGTATTGGATGGCTCTTTTTTTTTTTAACTGTTAGCTTTTTTTCTGTTTTTTGTTTTTTCTGCCACACCACGAGGCATGCAGGATCTTAGTTCCCTGACTGGGGATCAAACCTGTGCCCCCTGCAGTGGAAGCATGGAGTCCTAACCACTGGATCGCCAGGGAAGTCCCCTGGATGGCTCATCCATGAGGTTATTGAAGTTGCCAAGAATGATAACAGGAACAATAATAGGAAAAAAGATAATGAACCAACTGCTAGAGCCCTCACTAATGAGGAGGCAGATGACAGCAACAAAGAGGTAGACGTGACTGTAAAAGAGGCAGGAAGAGAAATGGAAGCAGTGATGGGGAACAAGAACAATTCTCCAGTTCCATGAAGGAGGGGGCCGGCCTCCCCTCTGGCCTCCTCATGAGAAGACTGCAGGGGAAGTGGCATCATTAGGTTTGAGTTAGGATAAGAGAGGAGGTCCATCAGCTGCTTACTGATGGACCATACATGCTTCCAGAAAGACTGAGGAGGTGAAGAGTGTGGGAAACAGCCCTTGTTCCCCTTAATACAACTTCCACATACTTTCAGGTTGGTGGTGGGGCAGGGCTAAGGCAGAAGAGAAGGCTGGGTCTTTTCCATTCTGGTGGTTGTGGGAATCCACAGAGGAGCGGGCTGTCTTGTGTCATTTGTTGTCTCAGATTCTTTGGAGCTCGCTGGTTTCTCCTCTCAGGGGCTGCCAACTCCTTGTGAACCCATACCCCTGACATCTCTGTTCTAGCTGGATAGAGGTGGTGGTCTCTGCCTGTCGACTTAGCCCCACCCACCCTGGCAAGACACTGGCTGATTGAGCATCCAGATATGCATCCATTGGCCAAATGTCTAAGCCAGATGTCCCCTCTTATTTGCACACCTTTGGCCAGTGTTCTAACTTTATCAGTGGGATTCAGATGGCAGGGAGGAAAGCAGGAAACACCACCATTGCCTAGCCTCTCTGGGTCCTAGCCCCTCACAGACTATACAACAGGCATGTTGGAGAATTGCAGCAAAGGCTCCTTTGTCACTCAGATATAATGGCAGCTCTGGGGCCTCAGCCATTCAGTGGATTCTGCTGCTCTCTGCACACCCCACCTTCCCCTCCCCAGGCAAAAATAAGCTGCCTGAGCTGCTTAGTCATGGGCAGTAGGAAACCTCACTTATTGGTCAGGTTCTGGCCTGGACACCAACCCCTGCTTCATTCGTCTGGCTGTGGGGGCTCCAGCTGTAATTTATAATCCCTAAGGACTGTGTAGAAAGAGCTGCCTGGGCACAGAGAGTCCCATACAGGATTAACTGAAAGAGGAACACACCAAGACACACCATAATCAAAATGAGAAAAATTAAAGACAAAGAGAGAATACTAAAAACAACAAGGGAAAAGCAACAAATAACATACAAGGGAACTCCCATAAGGCTATCAGCTGATTTTTCAGCAGAAACGCTGCAGTCCAAAAGGGAATGCCATGATATATTTAAAATGATGAAAGAAAAAAGCCTACAACCAAGAATACTCTACCCAGCAAGGCTCTCAGTCAGATTTGATGGAGAAATCATAAGCTTTACAGACAAGCAGAAGCTAAAAGAATTCAGCACCACCAAGCCAGGTTTCCAACAAATGTTAAAGGAACTTCTCTAGGCAAAAAAGAAAAGGCCACATTAGAAACAAGAAGATTACAAAATAGAAAAGCTTACCAGTAAAGACAAACATGCAGTAAAGATAGGAAATCAGGGGCTTCCCTGGTGGCACAGTAGTTGAGAATCTGCCTGCCAATGCAGGGGACACGGGTTCTAGCCCTGGTCTGGGAAGATCCCACATGCCGTGGAGCGACTAGGCCCGTGAGCCACAATTGCTGAGCCTGCACGTCTGGAGTCTGTGCTCCGCAACAAGAGAGGCCGCGATAGTGAAAGGCCCGTGCACCGCGATGAAGAGTGGCCCCCACTTGCCGCAACTAGAGAAAGCCCTCGCACAGAAATGAAGACCCAACACAGCCATAAATAAATAAATAAATAAATAAATCATGCTAAGTGACAAAAAGCCAGTTACAAAAGATCACCTATTATAAGATGCCATTTATATGAAATGTTCAGAATAGGCAAATCTATTTTAAAAAAAAAAGATAGGAAATCATTCAAAACAAAGCTAGCAGGGAGATTAAAAGACAAAAGTAGTAAAATTATTTGTATCCACAATAAGCAGTTAAGCGATACACAAAACAGTGAGTTGTAAAATATGATATCAAAAACAGTAATCATGAGGGGAAGGTAGTACAAAAGCAGGGTATTTAAAATGCATTTGAAATTAAGATGTCAGCAACTTAAAACAATCACGTATATATAGAGACTACTACACAGAAACCTCATGGTAACTGCAAACCAAAAACCTATAATAGATAAACACACAGAAAAGAAAAAGGAACCCAAACACCACACTAAAGAAACTCATCAAATCACAAGAGAGGAGAACAAAAGAAAAAGGAAAAAAAAAAAAAAAGCCTACAAAAACAAATCAAAAACAATTAACAAAATGGCAATAAGAACATATATATTGATAATTACCTTAAATGTAAATGGACTAAATGCTCCAACCAAAAGACACAGACTGGTTAAATGGATACAAAACAAAGACCCATATATATGCTGCCTACAAGAGCCTCACTTCAGATCTAGAGACACATACAGACTGAAAGTGAGGGGATGGAAAAAGGTATTCTACAAAAATGGAAATCAAAAGAAAGCCAGAGTAGCAATACTTGTATCAGACAAAATAGATTTTAAAATAAAGACTGTTACAAGAGACAAAGAACACTACATAATGATCACAGGATCAATCCAAAAAGAAGATATAACAATTATAAATATATATGCTCCCAACACAGGAGCACCTCAATATATAAGGCAAATATTAACAGACATAAGAGGA
The DNA here is from genome assembly GCF_965194805.1 of Balaenoptera borealis. Lineage (NCBI taxonomy): Eukaryota > Metazoa > Chordata > Mammalia > Artiodactyla > Balaenopteridae > Balaenoptera > Balaenoptera borealis. The sequence goes on along the minus strand of NC_138866.1, from coordinate 116,635,001 downwards.
GAAACACACTAATAGTAGGGGACTTTAAAACCCCACTTACATCAAGGGACAGATCAATGGACAGATCATCCACACAGAAAATCAATAAGGAAACATAGGCCTTAAATGACACATTAGACCAAATGAACTTAATTGATTTTTATAGCATTCCATCTGAAAGCAGCAGAATACACATTCTTTTCAAGTGCACGTGAAACATTCTCCAGGATAGAGAACATGCTGGGTCACAAAACAAGCCTTGGTAAATTTAAGAAAACTGAAATCATATCAAGCATCTTTTCCAACCACAACACTATGAGGCTAGAAATCAACTGCAAGAAAAAACTGCAGAAAGCACAAACACGTGGAGGCTAAACAATATGCTACTAAACAACCAATGGATCACTGAAGAAATCAGAAAGGAAATCAAGAAAATATCTAAAGACAAATGAAAATGAAAACATGATGATCTAAAACCTATGGGACACAGCAAAAGCAGTTCTAAGAGAAAAGTTTATAGCAATACAAGCTTACCTCAGGAAAAAAAGAAAAATCTCAAACAACCTAACCTTACACCCTAAGCAACTAGAGAAAGAACAAACAAAACCCAAAATTAGTAGAAGGAAAGAAATCATAAAGATCAGACCAGAAATAAATGAAATAGACACTAAAAAAAAAAATAGAAAAGATAAATGAAATTAAGGTGGTTCTTTGAAAAGATAAATAAAATCGATAAACGTAACCAAACTCACCAAGAAAAAAAAGGGAGAGGGCCCAAATCAATAAAATCAGAAATGAAAAAGGAGAAGTTACAACCAACACCACAGAAATACAAAGATCATACGAGACTACTATGAGCAACTATATGCCAATAAAATGGACAACCTAGAAGAAATGGACAAATTTTTAGAAAGGTACAATCTCCTAAGACTGAACCAGGAAGAAATAGAAAATATGAACAGACCAATTACCATTCTGAAATTGAATCAGAAATTTAAAAATTCCAAACAACCAAAGTCCAGGACCAGACGGCTTTACAGGTAAATTCTAACGAACATTTAGAGAAGAGTTAGTGCGTTAATAGAGTTAATATCCTTCTGAAACTATTCCAAAAATTACAGAGGAAGGAACATTTCTGAACTCATTCTATCAGGCCACCATTACCCTGATACCAAAACCAGACAACAGTATCACACACACAAAAAGAAAATTACAGGCCAATATCACTGATGAACATAGATGCAAAAATCCTCAACCAAATACTAGCAAACCAAATCCAACAATATATTTAAAGAATCAGAAAAGAGAGGAGAAGATGGCAGAAGAGTAAGACACAGAGATCACCTTCCTCCCCACAGAGACATCAGAAATACATCTACACGTGGAACTGCTCCTATAGAACACCCACTGAACGCTGGCAGAAGACCTCAGACCTCCCAAAAGGCAAGAAACTCGCCGTGTACCTAGGTAGGGCAAAAGAAAAAAGAAACAACAGAGACAAAAGAATAGGGACGGGACCTGCACCAGTGGGAGGGACCTGTGAAGGAGGAAAGGTTTCCACACACTAGGAAGGCCCTTTGCGGGTGGAGACTGCGGGTGGCAGAGGGGGGAAGCTTCGGAGCCATGGAGGAGAGCGCAGCAACAAGGGTGCGGAGGGCAAAGTGGAGAGATTCCCCCACAGAGGGTCGGTGCTGACCAGCACTCACCAGCCCGAGAGGCTTGTCTGCTCACCCGCCAGGGTGGGCGGGGGCTGGGAGCTGAGGCTCGGGCTTCAGTCGGATTGCAGGGAGAGGACTGGGGTTGGCGGCATGAACACAGCCTGAAGGCGGCTAGTGCACCACAGCTAGCCGGGAGGGAGTCCGGGAAAAGGTCTGGAGCTGCCAAAGAGGCAAGAGACTTTTTCTTGCCTCTTTGTTTCCTGGTGCATGAGGAGAGGGGATTAAGAGCGCCGCCTAAACGAGCTCCAGAGATGGGCGCGAGCCGCGGCTATCAGCGCGGACCCCAGAGAGGGGCATGGGATGCTAAGCCTGCTGCTGCCGCCACCAAGAAGCCTGTGTGTAAGCACAGGTCACTATCCACACTGCCCCTCCTGGGAGCCTGTACAGCCCGCCACTGCCAGGCTCCCGTGATCCAGGGACAACTCCCCCGGGAGAACGCACGGCGCGCCTCAGGCTGCTGCAACGTCACGCCGGGTTCTGCCGCCGCAGGCTCACCCCACATCCGTACCCCTCCCTCCCCCCGGCCTGAGTGAGCCAGAGCCCCCGAAGCAGCTGCTCCTTTAACCCCGTCCTGTATGAGCGAAGAACAGACGCCCTCAGGCAACCTACACACAGAGGCGGGTCCAAATCCAAAGCTGAAACCCAGGAGCTGTGCGAACAAAGAAGAGAAAGGGAAATTTCTCCCAGCAGCCTCAGGAGCAGCAGATTAAAGCTCCACAAACAACTTGATGTACCTGCATCTGTGGAATACCTGAATAGACAACGAATCATCCCAAATTGAGGAGGTGGACTTTGGGAGCAAGATATATTATTTTTTCCCCTTTTCCTCTTTTTGTGAGTGTGTATGTGTATGCTTCTGTGTAGGATTTTGTCTGTATAGCTTTGCTTTCACCATTTGTCCTAGGGTTCTGTCCATCCGTTTTATTTTTGTTTTGTTTTGTTTTGTTTGTTTACTTTTGGTTTTGTTTTTTTACTTAAAAATTTTTTTCTTAACAATTATTTTTTATTTTATATTTTAATAACTTTATTTTATTTTATCTTACTTTATTTTATTTTATCCTCCTTCTTTTTTTCTTTCTATTTTTTCTCCCTTTTATTCTGAGTCGTGTGGATGAAAGGCTCTTGGTGCTCCAGCCAGGCATCAGGGATGTGCCTCTGAGGTGGGAGAGCCAACTTCAGGACACTGGTCCACAAGAGACCTCACAGCTCCACGTAATACCAAACGACAAAAATCTCCCAGAGATCTCCATCTCAACACCAAGACACAGCTTCACTCAACGACAAGCAAGCTACAGTGCAGGACACCCTATGCCAAACAACTAGCAAGACAGGAACACAGCCCCATCCATTAGCAGAGAGGTTGCCTAAAATCATAATAAGGCCACAGACACCCCAAAACACACCACCAGACGTGGACCTGCCCACGAGAAAGACAAGATCCAGCCTCATCCACCAGAGCACAGGCACTAGTCCCCTCCACCAGGAAGCCTACACAACCCGCTGAACAAAACTTAGCCACTGGGGACAGACACCAAAAACAACAGAAACTACGAACCTGCAGCCTGCGAAAAGGAGACCCCAAACACAGTAAGTTAAGCAAAATGAGAAGACAGAGAAACACACAGCAGATGAAGGAGCAAGGCAAAACCCCACCAGACCTAAAAAATGAAGAGGAAATAGGCAGTCTACCTGAAAAAAAATTCAGAGTAATGATAGTAAAGATGATCCAAAATCTTGGAAATAGAATGGAGAAAATACAACGTTTAAACAAGTACCTAGAAGAACTAAAGAGCAAACAAACAATGATGAACAATGCAATAAATTAAATTAAAAATACTGTAGAAGGAATCAATAGCAGAATAACTGAGGCAGAGGAACAGATAAGTGACCTGGAAGATAAAATAGTGGAAATAACTACTGCAGAGTAGAATAAAGCAAAAAGAATGAAAAGAATTGAGGACAGTCTCAGAGACCTCTGGGACAACATTAAAAGCACCAACATTCGAATTATAGGGGTCCCAGAAGAAGAAGAGAAAAAGAAAGGGACTGAGAAAATATTTGAAGAGATTATAGTTGAAAACTTCCCTAATATGGGAAAGGAAATAGTTAGTCAAGTCCAGAAAGCACAGAGAGTCCCATACAGGATAAATCCAAGGAGAAATACACCAAGACACATATTAATCAAACTATCAAAAATTAAATACAAAGAACAAATATTAAAAGCAGCAAGGGAAAAACAACAAGTAACACATAAGGGAATCCCCATAAGGTTAACAGCTGATCTTTCAGCAGAAATTCTGCAAGCCAGAAGGGAGTGGCAGGACATATTTAAAGTGATGAAGGAGAAAAACCTACAACCAAGATTACTCTACCCAGCAAGGATATCATTCAGATTTGATGGAGAAGTTAAAACCTTTACAGACAAGCAAAAGCTGAAAGAGTTCAGCACCACCAAACCAGCTTTACAACAAATGTTGAAGGAACTTCTCTAGGCAAGAAACACAAGAGAAGGAAAACACCTACAATAATAAACCCAAAACAATTAAGAAAATGGTAATAGGAACATACATATCAATAATTACCTTAAATGTAAGTGGATTAAATGCTCGCACCAAAAGACACAGACTGGCTGAATGGATACAAAAACAAGACCTGTATATATGCTGTCTCCAAGAGACCCACTTCAGACCTAGGGACACATACAGACTGAAAGTGAGGGGATGGAAAAAGATATTCCATGCAAATGGAAATCAAAAGAAAGCTGAAGTAGCAATTCTCGTATCAGACAAAATAGACTTTAAAATAAAGACTATTACAAGAGACAAAGAAGGACACTATATAATGGTCAAAGGATCATTCCAAGAAGAAGATATAAGAATTGTAAATATTTATGCACCAAATATAGGAGCACCTCAATACATAAGGCAAATACTAACAGCCATAAAAGGGCAAATCGACAGTAACACAATCGTAGTAGGGGACTTTAACACCCCACTTTCACCAATGGACAGATCATCCAAAATGAAAATAAATAAGGAAACACAAGCTTTAAGTGATACATTAAACAAGATGAACTTAATTGATATTTATAGGACATTCCACCCAAAAACAATAGAATACACATTTTTCTAAAGTGCTCATGGAACATTCTCCAGGATAGATCATATCGTGGGTCACAAATCAAGCCTTGGTAAATTTAATAAAATTGAAATTTTAACAAGTATCTTTTCTGACCACAATGCTATGAGACTAGATATCAATTACAGGAAAAGATCTGTAAAAAATACAAACACATGGAGGCTACACAATACACTACTTAATAACGAAGTGATCACTGAAGAAATCAAAGGGGAAATCAAAAAATGCCTAGAAACAAATGACAAAGGAGACACAATGACCCCAAACCTATGGGATGCAGCAAAAGCAGTTCTAAGAGGGAAGTTTATAGCAATACAAGCCTACCTCAAGAAACAGGAAACATCTTGAATAAACAACCTAACCTTGCACCTAAAGCAATTAGAGAAAGAAGAACAAAAAAAAACCAAAGTTAGCAGAAGGAAAGAAATCATAAAGATCAGATCAGAAATAAATGAAAAAGAAATGAAGGAAACAATAGCAAAGATCAATAAAACTAACAGCTGGTTCTTTGAGAAGATAAACAAAATTGATAAACCATTAGCCAGACTCATCAAGAAAAAAAAGGAGAAGACTCAAATCAATAGAATTAGAAATGAAAAAGGAGAAGTAACAACTGACACTGCAGAAATACAAACGATCATGACAGATTACTACAAGCAACTCTATGCCAATAAAATGGACAACCTGGAAGAAATGGACAAATTCTTAGAAATGCACAACGTGCCGAGTCTGAACCAGGAAGAAATAGAAAATATGAACAGACCAATCACAAGCACTGAAATTGAAACTGTGATTAAAAATCTTCCAACAAACAAAAGCCCAGGACCAGATGGCTTCACAGGTGAATTTTATCAAACATTTAGAGAAGAGGTAACACCTATCCTTCTCAAACTCTTCCAAAATATTGCAGAGGGAGGAACACTCCCCAACTCATTCTACGAGGCCACCATCACCCTGATACCAAAACCAGACAAAGATGTCACAAACAAAGAAAACTACAAGCCAATATCACTGATGAACATAGATGCAAAAATCCTCAACAAAATACTAGCAAACAGAATCCAACAGCACATTAAAAGGATCATACACCATGATCAAGTGGGGTTTATTCCAGGAATGCAAGGATTCTTCAATATACGCAAATCAATCAACGTGATACACCATATTAACAAACTGAAGGAGAAAAACCATATGATCATCTCAATAGATGCAGAGAAAGCTTTCGACAAAATTCAACACCCATTTATCATAAAAGCCCTGCAGAAAGTAGGCATAGAGGGAACTTTCCTCAACATAATAAAGGCCATATATGACAAACCCACAACCAACGTTGTCCTCAATGGTGAAAAACTGAAACCATTTCCACTAAGACCAGGAACAAGACAAGGTTGCCCACTCTCACCACTATTATTCAACATAGTTTTGGAAGTTTTAGCCACAGCAATCAGAGAAGAAAAAGAAATAAAAGGAATCCAAATCAGAAAATAAGAAGTAAAGCTGTCACTGTTTGCAGATGACATGATACTAGACATAGAGAATCCTAAAGATGCTACCAGAAAACTACTAGAGCTAATCAATGAATTTGGTAAAGTAGCAGGATACAAAAGTAATGCACAGAAATCTCTTGCATTCCTATACACTAATGATGACAAATCTGAAAGTGAAATTAAGAAAACACTCCCATTTACCACTGCAATAAAAAGAATAAAATATTTAGGAATAAACCTACCTAAGGAGACAAAAGACCTGTATGCAGAAAATTATAAGACACTGATGAAAGAAATTAAAGATGATACAAATAGATGGAGAGATATACCATGTTCTTGGATTGGAAAAATCAACATTGTGAAAATGACCCTACTACCCAAAGCAATCTACAGATTCAACGCAATCCCCATCAAACTACCATTGGCATTTTTCACAGAACTAGAACAAAAAATTTCACAATTTGTATGGAAACACAAAAAACCCCGAATAGCCAAAGCAGTCTTGAGAACGAAAAATGGAGCTCGAGTAATCAGGCTCCCTGACTTCAGACTATACTACAAAGCTACAGTAATCAAGACAGTATGGTACTGGCACAAAAACAGAAATATAGATCAATGGAACAGGAGAGAAAACCCAGAGATAAACCCATGCACATATGGTCACCTTATCTTTGATAAAGGAGGCAAGCATATACAGTGGAGAAAAGCCAGCCTCTTCAATAAGTGGTGCTGGGAAAATGGGACAGCTACATATAAAAATATGAAATTAGAAGACTCCCTAACACCATACACAAAAATAAACTCAAAATGGATTAAAGACCTAAATGTAAGGCCAGACACCATCAAACTCTTAGAGGAAAACATAGGCAGAACACTCTATGACATAAATCACAGCAAGATCCTTTTTGACCCAGCTCCCAGAGAAATGGAAATAAAAACAAAAATAAACAAATGGGACCTAATGAAACTTAAAAGCTTTTGCACAGCAAAGGAAACCATAAACAAGACCAAAAGACAACACTCAGAATGGGAGAAAATATTTGCAAATGAAGCAACTGACAAAGGATTAATCTCCAAAATTTACAAGCAGCTCATGCAGCTCAATAACAATAAAACAAACAGCCCAATCCAAAAATGGGCAGAAGACCTAAATAGACATTTCTCCAAAGAAGATATACAGATGGCCTACAGACACATGAAAGAATGCTCAACATCATTAATCATTAGAGAAATGCAAATCAAAACTACAATGAGATATCATCTCACACCGGTCAGAATGGCCATCATCCAAAAATTTACAAACAATAAATGCTGGAGAGGGTGTGGAGAAAAGGGAACCCTCTTGCACTGTTGGTGGGAATGTTAATGGATACAGCCACTATGGAGAACAGTATGGAGGTTCCTTAAAAAACTAAAAATAGAACTACCATACGACCCAGCAATCCCACTACTGGGCATATACCCTGAGATAACCATAATTCAAAAAGAGTCATGTACCAAAATGTTCATTGCAGCTCTATTTACAATAGCCAGGCCATGGAAGCAACCTAAATGTCCATCATCGGATGAATGGATAAAGAAGATGTGGCACATATATACAATGGACTATTACTCAGCCATAAAAAGAAACGAAATTGAGTTATTTGTAGTGAGTTGGATGGACCTAGAGTCTGTCATACAGAGTGAAGTAAGTCAGAAAGAGAAAAACAAATACCGTATGCTAACACATATATATGGAATCTAAGGAAAAAGAAAAAAGGTCATGAAGAACCTAGTGGCAAGACGGGAATAAAGACACAGACCTACTAGAGAATGGACTTGAGGATATGGGGAGGGGGAAGGATAAGATGTGATAAAGTGAGAGAGTGGCATGGACATATATACACTACCAAACGTAAAATAGATAGCTAGTGGGAAGCAACCACATAGCACAGGGAGATCAGCTCTGTGTTTTGTGACTACTTAGAGGGGTGGGATAAGGAGGGTGGGAGGGAGGGAGATGCAAGAGGGAAGAGATACGTGAACATATCAGTATATGTATATGTATATGTATAACTGATTCACTTTGTTATAAAGCAGAAACTAACACACCATTGTAAAGCAATTATACTGCAATAAAAAAAAAAAGGATCATACACCATGATCAAGTGGGATTTATCCCAGTGATGCAAGGAGTTTTCAATATCCACAAATCGATCAATGTGGTACTCCACATTAACAAATTGAAGAATAAAAAAATATGATCCTCTCAATAAATGTAGAAAAAGCTTTTGATAAAATTCAACGTCCATTTATGATAAAAATTCTTCAAAAAGTGGGCATAGAGGGACTTCCCTGGTGGCACAGTGGTTAAGAATCCGTCTGCCAATGCAGGGGACACAGGTTCGATTCCTGGTCCAGTAAGATCCCACATGCCGCGGAGCAACGAAGCCCACGCGACACAACTACTGAAGCCCACGCACCCTAGAGCCCACGAGCCACAAATACTGTGTCTGCATGCTGCAACTACTGAAGCCCGCACGCCTAGAACCTGTGCTCCGCAATGAGAGAAACCACTGCAATGAGAAGCCCATGCACTGCAACGAAGAGTAGCCCCTGCTCGCTGCAACTAGAGAAAGCCCACACGCACCAATGAAGACTAAATGCAGCCAAAAAAAAAAAAAGTGGGCATAGAGAGAACATACCTGAACATAATAAAGGCCATATATGACAAACCCACAGCTAACATCATACTTAGCGGTGAAAAGCTGAAAGCATTCCCTCTAAGATCAGGAACAAGACAAGGATGCTCACTCTCACCACTTTTATTCAACATAGTTTTGTAAGTCCTAGCCACAGCAATCAGAGAAAAAAAAGAAATAGAAGGAATCCAAATTGGAAAAGAAGAAGTAAAACTGTCACTGTTGGCAGATGACATGATCCTATACATAGAAAATCCTAGAGATGCTGCCAGAAAACTACTAGAGCTAATCAATGAATTCTGCAAAATTAAGATACAAAATAAATATACAGAAATCTGTTGCATTCCTATACACTAACAATGAAATATCAAAAAGAGAAATTAAGGAAACAATCCCATTTACCATCACATCAAAAAGAATACAATACCTAGGAATAAACCTACCTAAGGAGGCAAAAGAAAACTATAAGATGCTGATGAAAGAAACTGAAGATGACACAAACAGATGGAAAGATATACCATGTTATTGGATTGGAAGAAACAATCTTGTTAAAATGACCATATGCAACGCAATCTACAGATTTAATGCAATCCCTATCAAATCACCAATGGCATTTTTCACAGAACTAGAACAAAAAATTTTTTAATTTGCGTGGAAACACAAAAGACCCCAAATAGCCAAAAGAATCATGAGAAAGAAGAATGGAGTTGGAGGAATCACATTCCCTGACTTAAGTCTATACTACAAAGCTATAGTAATCAAAACACTAAAACTGACACATAGATCAAGGGAACAGGATAGAAAGTCCAGAAATAATCTCATGCACTGGACTTCCGTGGTGGTGCAGTGGTTAAGAATCTGCCAGCCAATGCAGGGGACACGGGTTCGAGCTCTGGTCTGGGAAGATCCCACATGCCGCAGAGCAACTAAGCCTGTGTACCACAACTACTGAGCCTGTGCTCTAGAGCCTGTGAGCCACAACTACTGAGCCCACATGCTGCAACCAAGCCAGACACAAAAGAGTACATACTGTATGACTCCACTTACATAAAATTTAATAATAAGCAAAACTAATCTATAGTTAAAGAAGTCAAATACTGATTTGCCTCTGGGAGCATGAGATTGGGGATTGATTGGAAAAGGCATGAGGGAACTATCAGGGTGATGGAATCATTCTATATCTTGATTAGGGTGTGTGTTACACATGTGTACACATTTGTCAAAATGCATCAAACACAAGATTGGTGCATTTCACTGGGTGTAAATTTTAACTAAAAAAAATTAGAACCATAAATAAATATTGAACTTTAGCTAAGGATATGCCTGCTGAAGTATTTAGGAGTGAAAGGCACTGATTTCTGAAACTTATTTTTAAACACCTAAAAAGATAAGATGGATTGATGGATATGTGATCAAGTAAATAAGCAAAATGTTAATTATAGAATCTAAATGGCAAATATGTGAGTGATTAATGTACAATTTTTTCAGGTTGTCTGTATGTATGAAAAATTTCAGGGTGAAATAATGATGTAGAAGATAACATGCAAAAACAAAGATATTGTGGAATTAAGATTATGGAGGACTTTTTAAAATCACCTAAAACATTAAATTGTGTTTTATATTCAATTTAAATACTTTAACATCATTCTTGCATTACCAAAGTAAAAAAAAAAAAAGTTTATTTTAGAAATTTTGGAATATGCAGAAAAGTAGAAACAAAAATTTTTAAATCTGTAAACCCGTGACCCATAGAGAACCACTTAGTGACATATTAGTTTATTTTTTTACTTAATATATCTTGAACATTTTCTTGTCATTAAATGTTCTTAAAAGCATGATTTTTAGATCGTATATTCCATTGTATGTATATACTATATATAAATTATAAAAATCATTCCCTATTGTTAAGCACTGGCCTGTTTCCAAGTTTTTCTGCTGCAAACAAAGTTGGGGTGAACATTTCCGTGCATACATTTTTTACCACATTTTGATTTTTCTTAGGATGGATTCCTTGAAGTTGGGTTACTAGGTCAAAAGTTAGACACATTTTTTACATTTAACACTAGCAAATTTACATACTGCAAGGAGTGTATGAGAGTGGTTTTTTTTCATGCAACTTAGTCACCTTTGGATATATATATTTTTTAATTCAGTTTTTTGGTCAATTTCATAGATGGAAGATTGTATCTTATTATAGTTTTAATTTGTATTCCTTTGCTACCAAACATTTCTTTTTCCAAATTCTAATAGTGATTTGTATTTCTTTTGTGAATTATCTATCCACATCTATTTCCCTATTATTCTGGGGGATTTTTACTATTTTAATTATTGATTAACTAAAACTTTAAAAAATATTTACATTAAAGCTTTTTATAAAATGAGTTTACTATCCCATGACTTATGTGCTTGCTACAGATATTTTCCCCAATTTATTGCTTCTTTTTTTAACTGAAATTTTTAGTTTGAGATACTTGTAGATTCACATGTAGTTGTCAGAAATAATGCAGAGAAATTCTGCACACTCTTCACCCAGTTCCCCCAATGGTAAGATCTTGCAAAATTATAGTAAAATATCATAACTAGGATATTAACATTGATATGGTCAATATGCAGAACATTTCTGTCACCACAAAGATCCTTCACGTTGTCTTTTTTATAGTCATGCTTTCCTCCTGCCTCCAAACCCTCCCTAACCCCTGACAACCATGATTGTGTTCTCCATTTCTAAAATTTCATCTTTTAGGAATTTTGTATAAGTGTAATCATACAATATGTAAATGTTTGGGATTGTCTAATTTCACTCAGCATAATTCTCTGTAGACTCATACCAGTTGTTGTATCAATAGCTCCCTCCTTTTCATTGCTGAGTAGTATTTCATGATACAGATGTACCAGAGCTTAACCATTCCACCCATTCTAGGACATGTGGGCAGTTTCTAGTTTTAGGCTATTATGATAAAACTGTATAAGAATTCCTGTATAGGTTTCTATGTAAACATAAGTCTTAATTTCTCTGGGATAAATACCCAGGAGTGCAATAACTAGATTGTAGGGAAATTGCATGTTTAGTTTTCAAAGAAACTCTCTCTTTTCTAGAGAGGCCATTCCGTTTTACATTCCCACCAGTAATATGTAAATGATCGTTTCTCCTCATCCTTGCCAGCATTGGTGTTGTCACAATTTTTTTTTTTTTAATTTTAGAAATTCTGCTGGTTGTGTAGTGGTAGCTTATGGTGGATTTAATTTGCATTTCCCTAATGGTTAATGATGTTAAACATCTTTCCAGGGACTTGCCTGGTGGGCCAGCAGTAAAGACTCTGCGCTCCCAATGCAGGGGGCCCAGGTTCGATCCCTGGTTGGGAACTAAGATCCCACATACCGCAACTAAGCCCGCCTGCCACAACTACTGAGCCCGCGCACCACAATGAAGAGCTTACGTGCTGCAATGGAGACCCAGCATAGCCACAATTAAAAAAAAAAAAAAATTTCCATGTGCCTATCTGCCATCACTACATCCTTTTTTTGGTGAAATGTCACTTCATGTATTTTTTCTGTTTTCTCGTTAGATTCTTTCTTCTTATTTCCTTTTTCTTTTCCTGTCTTTCTTCTTTTTTTTTAAGTGTTGAATTTTGAGAGTTCTTTATGCATACTAGTTACTAGTCTTTTGTCACATATGTGGTTTGCAAATACTTTCTGCCCCTCTTAACATCCTCTTTTCATCCTCTTAACATGCTCTTTTGCAGAGCACAAGTTTTTAATTTTAATGAAGTCCAGTTAATCCTTTTATGGATGACGCCTTTGGTGTCAAGACTAAGAACTCTGTGTTTAGCACTATATCTGGAAGATTTTCTCCTATGTTTTTATCTAAAAGTTTTATAGTTTTACATTTTACTTTTAAATCCATAATCCATTTTGAGTTCATTTTTATATAAGGTGTGAGGCTAAGGTTGAGGGTTTGTTTGTTTTTAACCTATGAATGTCCAATTACTCCAGCACCATATTTTGAGAAGTCTGTCTTTCCTCTATTGAATTGCTTTTGCACCTTTGTAAAAAAAATCAATTAGGCATATATGTGGAGATCTATACCTATCTACCTAACTATCTATCTATCTATCTATTTCTGGATACTCTATTCTATTGATATAGTGTTTATCCTTCTGCCAATAGCACACAGTCTTGATTACTGTAGCTACTTAATAAATCTTGAAATTAAGTAGACAAATTCCTTCCATTTTTTCTTATTTAAAATTGTTTTAGTTATTTAAGCTTCTTTGCCTTTCCATATAAATTTTATAAAAACCTTGCCCATGTCTACAAAAAAATCTTTGTGTGATTTTGATAGAAACTGCATTAAACTTATATATCAGTTTAGAGATGAGTGGCATCCTTACTGTGCAGAGCCTTCCAATCCATTCACACAATCTGTCTCTCCATTTATTTAGATCTTCTTTGATTTCTTTCATTAGTGCTTTGAGCTTTCAGCACACAAGCCCTCTCATGTTTTGTTAGATTTATGCTTAAGTATTTCATTTTTTGAACAATTTAAAATGGTATTTTATTTTAATTTCAGTGTTCACATGGTCATTACTAGAATATAGAAATATAATTGATTTTGTTATGTGGATCTTGTATCCTGCAAACTTGCTGAACTCACTTATTAGTTTGAGAAGGGTTTTTTGGGTAGATTCTTTGGAATTTTAGGCAGACAATCATATCATTTGCAAATAGTGCCATTTTTGTTTCTTTCCTAAAATCTTTATTCCTTTAATTTCCTTTTCCTGCCTTAATGCTCTGACTAGAACTTCCTGCAGTATGTTGACTAAGAGTGATGAAAATGGAAATACTTGCCTTGTTCCTGAAATTTGGGAGAAAGCATTTGGTCTTTCTCCAGTAAGTAAAATGTTAGCTGTAGATTTTTTCTATCAAATTGAGGAAGTTCCCTTCTCTTCTTTTTTTTCTAAGAGTCTTTATCAAGAATGGATGTTGAATTCTGTCAAATGATTTTCCTGAAATGATTGATATGACTGAGTGATTTTTCTCCTTTAAACTGTTAAAGTGGATTACAGTAATTGATTTTCAAATGTTGAATCAACCTTGCAACCAGGGAATAATCTCCACTTTGTTGTAGTGTATAATTCTTTTTATATAGTGCTGAATTCTATTTTCTAATATTTTGTTAAGGACTTTGCATGTATATTCATGATGAATATTGGTTTGTAGTTTTCTTTTTTGTACTATTTTTATTTGGCTTTGGTATCAGGGGAATACTAGTTTCATAAAATGAATTGGTAAGTATTCTCTCTTATTTTATTTTCTGGAAGAGATTGTGTAGAATTGGTGTTAATTCTTTAAATATTTTGTAGACTTTTCCAGTGAAACCACCTGGGCCTGAAGCTTTCTTTTTGCAGGAGTTTTTATCAGTTTCCTTAATAGTTATAGGGCTACCTACTCAAGTTATCTGTTTCATCTTAAGTAAGTTGTGACAGTTTGTGTTTTTTTAGGAATTGATCTTTTTCATCTAAGTTGTCAAGTGTATGTGTGTAGAGTTGTTCTTAGTATTTCCTTATTTTTATTTTGATCTCTACAGGGTCTATAGTGATAACCTCAATTTCATTCCTGATATTGGTAATTCATGCTTTCTCTCATTTTTGCTTTGTCTTCCTTGTTTTGTCAATTTTATCAATCTTTTCAAAGAACCAGCTCTTTGTTTCATTGATTTTTTTCTATAGATTTTTCTGTTTTCAATTTCATTGATTTCTCTTCTTGTCCGTATTATTTCCTTTCTTCTTGCATTGAGTTTATTTTACTCTCTTTCTAGGTTCTTGAGGTTCTTGAGAGCTTAGATTGTTGATTTGGGATTTTCCCCTCTTTCCTAATGTATGCATTTAGTGCTAAAATTTCCCTCTCAGCACTGCTCTAACTGCATTCCACAAATTTCTATATATTTTATTTTTATTTGAATTCAGTTCAATGTATTTTTTAAAATTTTTATCTAGGTAAAGTCAATTTACAATATTATGTTAGTTTCAGGTGTACAGCAAAGTGATTCAGTTATATATATTTCTTCAGATTATTTTCCATTATAGGTTATTACAAGATATTGAATATCGTTCCCTGTGCTATACAATAAATCCTTGTTGCTTATCTGTTTTATATATAGTAGTTTGTATCTGTTAATCCCATAATCCTAATTTATCCCTACCACCCCCTTCTTTCCCCTTTGGTAACCATAAGTTAGTTTTCTACACCTGTGCTGTACAATGTATTTTTTATTTCTCTTGTGACATCTTCTTTGATCCATGAATTTTTTTTTAGTAGTGTGCTGTTTAGCTTCTAATTGTTTAAAAATTTCACTGTTATCTTTTTGTTATTGATATCTAGTTTGATTCCATTGTGTTCAAAGAAGAAACTCTTTATGATTTTAATTCTTAAATTTTTTGAGGCTTGTTTTATGGCCCAGGATATGGTCTATCTTCGCATATCTTGGTATATTCTGTTAGGGCTTGAAAGGAATGTGTAATTTTGCTGTTGTTGGGTGGAATGTCCTAAAAATGCCAATGAAATCCTGTCAGTTGTTGTTTTCCTCTTTATCCTCGCTGATTTTCTGTCTAGCTCTATCACTTGTTGAGAAAGGAGTATTGAAGTCTTCAACTCCAAGTGTGGATTTGTCTATTTCTCCTCTCAGCTCTATCAGTTTTTGCTTCATATATTTTGCAGCTTTGTTGTTGGTATATATACATTTAGGATTGCTACACTTTCTTGGTAGATAGGTCCCATTATCACTGTGTAATGTCCCTCTTTGTCCCTGGTAAAATTGTTTGCTCTGGAGTCTACTTTATCTGATACTAATATAGCCACTCCTACTTTCTTTTGATTGCTATCTGCATAGGAGTTATATTTTCTAAAGAGCTTCTTTAAAATGGAAAATAGATGATGAGAATTCTAGTTAAATACTTTTAAAAAATAGAGTAAACTTTTAGTTTTCCATAATGAAAAGAATCTAAAATTGCAAAGACCAAGCAGCATTGCTGAATTTACTTATTTTACTCCCTATGTGCTCTCTTGTGGGTGAACAAATTAATTAAAAAAAAGAAATGAATCCTAGTAACTTTGATATGCCTGATTCAAAGCTGACTTACACCATTCCTTGTAGAATTTATGCCAAAGAACAGAACTACAGTCAGAGGTCTTCTCCTAATTAGTATTTTATGGGGATGATTCTCCCAACCTCTAGAATTTTGCTGGATTCCCCCAGGCCTCACATTCACAAAAGATCTTAAATATAGAATTTTAATATTTTTTCCAAATGAAACCATACATATAACCTCAGAGGCATGCAAACAAAACTGAAAGAGGCTTATCCAGGAAGTTTAAACTTGTGGTCCATTACTGGATCACATTGATGATTGTGTGTTGTGAATTAATATTTTTATGAATTCTGTAATTATCTTCTAATTAGCACAATTATAGTAAATTTTATTATTTCTGATTTTTTTGTATTAAAATGGCCAATTTTTAAAATGTAGATATTTAAAATATGCTTTAATTTTTGTGGCCCCATTCAGACATTTCTTCATTTTATAACTTACCAGGAATCCTAAAAAATGGCATTAACAGAGTTCTCTTTTGATGGCTCTGGTGAGTCCTGAGTCCTTTGAGTATAGTATGCCCTGATCTAGGATGACTGGATTCATATTAGCTGATTATTTAGGTTTTTATCTAGAAAGAAACAGAGCCCAGGTATTTTCCCCTTGTGTTGGAACAGCACCCTGGAAGAATCAACACTAGAAGGGTTGCTTTCTACCCACCCTCATGAAACATCAGGCTGGGATGCTGATCTACCAATTCAAATAAACCATTTAACAAAACTAAAATGTATCACATCTTGTCCTTTATGTCTGTAATAGCAGGCAGATTCCCAAACTAAATACAAATACAAAGTAGACATTTTATCACCTTTCTGGAAAGCCAAAATCTTTCTCAAAATCCACTTGAAAGCTGATGCCATTACTGTGTAATATAAATACAGGCCAAGGACCAAGTTCCAGTCCTTCAAGATGGGATTTTTTTGGTGAATCTAGATATTTAAAAAATTCATATCCTCCAAATTATGGAGGATAGAGGAAAATGTCAGGAGAGTTCATGGCCTTACTAAATTGAACACTATCATGAGTTAAAAGACAAAAAAAAATCAGTCCACAACACAACTGACGTTCATGCCATTCTACTGTTCACTCACTGGAGGTGACAGCCTGAGGCAGCACTGTGATCAAAGAGAAAGGTGGGGGGCTTCCCTGGTGGCGCAGTGGTTGAGAATCTGCCTGCCAATGCAGGGGACACGGGTTCGAGCCCTGGTCTGGGAAGATCCCACATGCCGCGGAGCAACTAGGCCCGTGAGCCACAGTTGCTGAGCCTGCACATCTGGAGGCTGTGCTCCGCAACAAGAGAGGCCACGACAGTGAGAGGCCCGCGCACCGCGATGAAGAGTGGCCCCCACTTGCCACAACTAGAGAAAGCCCTCGCACAGAAATGAAGACCAACACAGCCATAAAATAAAAATAAATAAATAAATAAGCAAGCAAATATGGTTAAGAAAAAAAATATATTAAAAAAAAAAAGAGACCTGTCACCCAGCTTCAGTGACTACTAATTATTTGCCATTTCTGTTTCATCAGTACTTCAAGCTACTACCCACCCTTCACTTTAAAAAAAAAAAGAGAAAGGTGGAATTACGTGTGGGTTATATGTTACCATCTTCATATTGGCATGGTCTGGCAGAGCCATATATAGGTGTTATGATGGGATTCAAGCCTTGAAATGATGGTATTTGTAATCAGGATTAATGGAGGTTTTCATCGTTATCCATTGCTACTTTAAAAACAATAAAACAGAATCCTTCTGAGGCTTAAAAGATAAATATTAAAAGAGCAAATGGGTACAGAAATCTCATTAACTGATTACTTGGGATCACTTCTCTCAAACCACTGACATATTAATTTGAAGCAAAGTTTAAATTGTTTTGTTATGGTTTAAATAAGTAATACACTCACATGGGTCAAAAATCAAACAAAGAGTTCTGCAATAAGAATAAAATACCTAGGAACAAACCTACCTAAGGTGACAAAAGACCTGTACTCCGAAAACTATAAGACACTGATGAAAGAAACTGAAGATGACACAGACAGATGGAAAGATATACCATGTTCTTGGATTGGAAGAATCAATCTTGTTAAAATGACCATATAACCTAAAGCAATCTACAGATTTAATGCAATCCCTATCAAATTACCAATGGCATTTTTCACAGAACTAGAATAATTTTAAAATTTGTGAGGAAACACAAAAGACTCTGAATAGCCAAAACAATCCTGAGAAAAAAGAACAGAGCTGGAGGAATCACACTCTGGGACTTCAGACTATACTACAAAGCTACAGTCATTAAAGAGTATGGTACTGGCACAAAAACAGACACATAGATCAATGGAACAGGATAGAAAGCCCAGAAATAAACCCACACACCTATGGTCAATTAATCTACAACAAAGGAGGCAAGAATATACAATGCAGAAAAGACAGTCTCTTCGATAAGTGGTGCTGGGGAAACTGGACAGCTACATGTAAAAGAATGAAATTAGAACATTCTCTAACACTATATACAAAAATAAACTCAAAACAGATTAAAGACCTAAATGTAAGACAGGATACTATAAAATTCCTAGGGGAAAACACAGGCAGAACACTCTTTGACCTAAATTGCAGCAATAGTTTTTTGGATCCGTCTCCTAGAGTAAAAGCAAGAATAAACAAATGGGGCCTAATTAGACTTAAAAGTTTTGCACAGCAAAGGGAACGATCACCAAAATGAAAAGAAAACCTATAGAATGGGAGAAAATATTTGCAAATGATGAGACTGACAAGGGAGGGATTAATTTCCAAAGTATCCAAACAGCTCATACAGCTCAATAAAAAAAAAAAAAAAAAAAATGGGCAGAACCTAAGTAGACATTTCTCCAAAGAGGATATACACATGGCCAAGAGGCATGTGAAAAGATGCTCAATATCGCTAATTATTAGAGAAGTGGAAATCAAAACTACAGTGAGGTATCACCTCACACCAGTCAGAATGGCCTTCATCAAAAAGGCTACAAATAATAAATGCTGGAGAGGGTGTGAAGAAAAGGAAACCCTCCTACATTGTTAGTGAGAATGTAAATTGGTGCAGCCACTATGGAGACCAGCACAGAGATTCCTTAAAAAACTAAAAATAGAGTTACCATGTGATCCAGCAATCACATTCCTGGGCATATATCTGGAAAAGACAAAAACTCTAATTTGAAAAGACATATGCATATATATAATAGATAACTAATAAGGACCTACTGTATAGTACAGAGAACTCTACTCAATACTCTGTAATGGCTTTTACGGAAAAAAATCTAAAAAAGAGTGGACATATGTATAACTGATTCAGTTTGCTGTACACCTGAAACTAACATGACATTGTAAATCAACTATACTCCAATAAAAATTTTAAAAAAGAAAAAGACACATACACCCCAATGTTCATAGCAGCACTATTTACAATAGCCAACACATGGAAGCAACTTAAATGTCCATCAACACCTACATGGATAAAGAAGATGTGGCATACATGTACAATGAAATATTACTCAGCCATAAAAACAGAATGAAATAATCCTATTTGCAGCAACATGGATGAACCTAGAGATTACCATACTAAGTGAAGTAAGTCAGAAGAGAAAGACAAATATCATACAATATCATTTATATGTGGACTCTAAAAAAATGATACAAATGAACTCATTTACAATACAGAAATAGACTCACAGACATAGAAAACAAATTTATGGTTACCAAAGGGGAAAGAGGAGAAGGAATAAATTGGGAGTTTGAGATTAACAGACACAAACTGCTATATATAAAATAGATGAACAACAAGGACTTGCTGTATAGTACAGGGAACTGTATTCAATATCTTGTAATAACCTATAATGGAAAAGAATCTGAAAAAAATATGTATTGGGCTGGCCAAAAAGTACCTTCAGTTTTTAACTAAAAATAAAAGACACATTTTTCATTTTCACCGAGAACTTTATTGAACAACGTATTCACCCTTTTTGTTCCACTACCTTCTCCCATTTTTCAGGCAACTTCATAATTCTATCTTCCCAAAACTTTTAATCTTTTTGAGCAAAGAACTGTTCCAAATGCCCTTTACAGTCTTCCAGGGAATTGCAATTTTTTCCATTAAGAGAATTTTGTAAAGACCTAAATACATGGAAATCTGAAGGTGCAATGTCTGGTGAATATAGCAGATGAATCAGAACTTCCCAGCCAAGCTGTAACAGTTTTTGCCTCGTTGTCAAAGAAACATGCAGTCTTGGGTTATCCTGATGCAAGATCCTGCATTTTCTGTTGACTAATTCTGGACATTTTCATCAAGTGTTGCTTTCAGTTGGTTTAACTGGGAGCAGTACTTGTTGGAATTAATCATTTGGTTTTCTGGAAGAAGCCCATAATAGAGGACTCCCTTCCAATCCCACCATACACACAACATCACCTTCTTTGGATGAAGACTGGCCTTTGGTGTGGTTGGTGGTGGTTCATCTCGCTTGCCCCACGATCTCTTCCATTCCACATTATTGTACAGTATCCACTTTTCATCGCACATCACAATTTGTTTTAAAAACAGAACGTTTTCATTACATTTTAGTAGAGAATCGCATGCAGAAATATGGTCAAGAAGGTTTTTTTTCGCTTAACTTATGTGGAAACCAAACATCAAATTGATTCACATAACCAAGCTGTTGCAAATGATTTTCAGTGCTTGATTTGGATATTTTGAGTATGTTGGCTATCTCCTGCGTGGTGCAATATTGATTGTTCTCAATTAACATCTCAATTTGATCACTATCAACTTCAACTGGTCTACCCGACCGTGGAGAATCATCCAGCGCAAAATCTCCAGTGTGAACTTTGCAAACCGCTTTTGACATGTTCGGTCAGTCACAGCACCTTCTCCATATGCTGCACAAATTTTTTTGCGTTTCAGTTGTGTTTTTACCTTTCTTGAAATAATAAACCATAATATGCTGAAAATGTTGTTTTCTTCCATCTTCAATATTTAAATGGCTACACAAAAATTCACCAATTTTGATGTCTTTTTTTAAATGCACACTGATATGACAGCTGTCACATACAATCTAACAAAATTGTTTCGAATGAAGTTAAAGACAACTAAGTGCTACTAGAGCCATCTTACAGAAAAAACCGTATGAACATTTTGGCCAACACAATATATATATATATATATATATATATATATATATACACATATAACTGAATCACTTTGTTTTACACCTGAAACAAACACATTATAAATCAACTATACCTCAATAAAATAAGTAAATAAAATAAAATTTAAAAATTTAAGGGCGGGCTTCCCTGGTGGCACAGTGGTTGAGAATCTGCCTGCCAATGCAGGGGACACGGGTTCGAGCCCTGGTCTGGGAAGATCCCACATGCCGTGGAGCAACTGGGCCCGTGAGCCACAACTACTGAGCCTGCGCCTCTGGAGCCTGTGCTCCGCAACAAGAGAGGCCGCGACAGTGAGAGGCCCGCGCACCGCGATGAAGAGTGGCCTCTGCTCACCGTAACTAGAGAAAGTCCTTGCACAGAAACGAAGACCCAACACAGCCAAATAAATAAATGTATAAAAAAAAAATTTAAGGGCTTCCCTGGTGGTGCAGTGGTTGAGAATCTGCCTGCCAATGCAGGGGACATGGGTTTGAGCCCTGGTCTGGGAAGATCCCACATGCCGCGGAGCAACTAGGCCCATGAGCCACAACTACTGAGCCTGCGCGTCTGGAGCCTGTGCTCCGCAACAAGAGAGGCCGCGATAGTGAGAGGCCCACGCACCGCGATGAAGAGTGGCCCCCGCTTGCCGCAACTAGAGAAAGCCCTTGCATAGAAACGAAGACCCAACACAGCCAAAAATAAATAAATAAAATAAATAAAAAATAAAAAATTTAAAAAGGTGTGCAATAAAAACTTTGGCATCCTCCAATTACTCAGTTCCTATGTGCTACCCTACTGATGATACACTTGCATCACTTTTTAAATTACTTCTAAGGTATTTTGCAAAAAAGAATATATCATAACTCCCTCCCTTCTTTACACAAAAGGTAGCATTAAGAGCATGATCTCTGAAGCCAGATTGCCCATGTTTAAACCCCAGTTCTTCCACAAATTAGCTGTGACTTTAAGCAAGTTTCATAACCTCTTAGTGCCTCAGTTTCCTCATCTGTATAATAAGGTTGTCTCATATGGTTATTTGAGGATTAGATGAGCAAATATATGAAGCACTTAGGACAGGGCCTGGCACACAGTGAGCCACCTATATGGACATGTGGTGCTGTCACCATAGGGAGGTGTGGTATCAGAAGTCTAAGTGCGTGGGCTCTGGAGTGAGACTGCGCAAGATCAAATCTTACTTCCTTACATGTGAAATGTAGAAAATAATAGTACTTACCCTCACAGGGTTGTTGTGAGATTGAAATGGACAGTGCCTCACACTGGGTAAGCATGGCTGTATTTCCTCACGTCCAAAATGCCATGTATGTAAGACACATCATTATTTTATGGACTAGGAAAGAAAAAAAATCCAATTAAATTATGACATGCCTTTGACTATAACATATCCTCATTTCAAGTACGTCACAAAGTGAAAAAATGCACATCTTAGAATTGATGAAATATGGGATACAATTGTTAGCTATTACACTTAAAAATATGTCTTGGATATCATTCTGTATTGGTACAAAGAGAGCCTCTCCTTTTTTTCTTTTTTTTTTTTAAGTGGCTATATAGTAATCCATTGTGTGGTTGAGCCATAAATTATGTAACTGGTCTCCTATTAGTTTCCAGTCTATTGCTGTTACAAACAATACCACAATGAATAACCTTGCAGACGTGTCATTTTGCAAGCCTGCTAGTCTATCTGTAGGATAAATTTCCAGAACTGGCATTGCTGGGTCAAAGAGTACACGTATTTGAAATTTTGGCAGGTATTCTAAGCTCCAGTTTAAATGGTCAGCCTAATCTCGCAAATTCTCACTCTAGAAAGCCATCTTACAGAAATTCTAGCACAAGTTGCAAAGACATATGGAATAATTATAGCAAGAATGGGTGACGTGGAGACATAGTGCAAAGTGCTCTACAATATAAACTCATCTAAGCCTCACAATCCTATGAGGCAGGGCTAATTCTCCCCGTTTTACAGTTACGGAGCCTGGAGACAGAGGGGAAAGCTGCAGAAAGAGGACTGCATCCAAGCAGGCTGCTCCTAGTCTGTGCTCTTAGCATGATACAAATATACTCTTTTGAAATAGTAAAAAAAAAAAAAAAAAATTGAGAAGCCTGAATGTTCCAAAGTGAGTTAGTTAATATTATTATCGGGGTGGGGGGGATAAATTAGGAGTTTGGGAATAACATATACACACTACTTCACATAAAACAGATAACCAACAAGGACCTACTGTATAGCACAGGGAACTATACTCAGTATTTTATAATAGCCTACAAGTGAAAAGAATCTGAAAAAGAATATATATATACATATCTGAAGCACTTTGCTGTACACTTAAAACTAACATGACATTGTAAATCAACTATACTTCAATAAAATATATATATGTATTATTATAAATCTACACTGTGGGAAACAGTGTAACCATGATAAAGAATGAAGTAAATCTTCATACGGCAACCTTAATACATGTCCACAATGTATTGTCTTGTTAAAAATATTTAAAAGGAGGCTGCAGGGCAGTTAGCACAGGCTGAGGACATTCCAACAGATGTCAGTAGTCATGTATCAATCTGACAGATAGATAATAAAAGGTCTAGAAGGATAATTAAACAATTAAGGATATGTACTCCAAATCCCCCTGATTGTGAGCGAGCGATAGGGACTTCACTTTGAATACTTCCAAATTATTTGAATCTTTTTACTGAGCCTGTTGTTGTTAGGAGGTCATTTAATTCCAGACAAAATTTTACTTCATCCCTGCACCAATGTCATCAGAAACACCAAGAAATGATTGGGTATAAAAGGACACTATGGACCTTGTGAGTTTAAAAAACAAAAAGAAGAAGAACCAACCCAGATTCAGAGAAATATAGTGCTGACCTGTACTACTGTATTACTTGGGAAATGATTCAGCACAATCATCTACTAAAGTCACTTATCAAATACTAATAGTATTTAAATGACTACAAGACAGTTCACTTTCCTTTAGCACTTTTCATATTGTTTCCTCCATTTCTAAGTTCTTTTGACCCCCTGGAATCTTCCCGAGCTGACTTGAATTTCTCTTTCTCCAGATACCAATTAAAGTAAAATTTAAGATCTTTTACACCAGGATGTGCGGGGGTGGGGGGGGGGCTGTCTATGAATGATCCTAAAGGGAATTCTTTTTTTTGAAAGGTCCAGTCTAGGCTGAGGTGGTGGAGTAGGTCTGAGCACACAGAACAGAGTCATTGATGATTTCAGGAGAGGGAATTCCCTGGTGGTCCAGTGGGTAGGACTCTGCGCTTCCACAGCAGGGGCTACTCTTCATTGCGGTGCGTGGGCTTCTCATTGCAGGGGCTTCTCTTGTTGCAGAGCACGGACTCTAGGCGTGCGGGCTTCAGTAGTTGTGGGTCGTGGGCTCTAGAGCACAGGCTCAGTAGTTGCAGCGCACGGGCTTAGTTGCTCTGCGACATGTGGGATCTTCCCGGACCAGGGATCAAACCTGTGTCCTCTGCATTGGCAGGCAGATTCTTAACCACTGTGCCACCAGGGAAGTCCCTAAAGGCAATTTTTAAGGAATCAGCTCTCTACCAGGAAAGCCAAGAAGAGGACTAAAGTTTCATCTTCCTGTAAAGAACTGGGCTGCTGAGGTTCTCAGCAGGAAGCATCTCTTCCGGTCCACCCGACCCTCTGAGGTCCAAGTTGTTCCACTCACTTCAGCCTCTGGATAAAGTTCCCATCAGGAGATCCTAATTTTTCATGCCTCTCTTCTTTTTGTCACCCTTTTCATACTTCTTAAAGTGGTCAGCTCTCCTTCCAACTTCATCTTAGCTTTTCTTTCATTGGTAGGTTTTTTTCTCTTTCATACTTCTGCTGAGAGTTTTTTTGTAGTATGTGGCATTTGGAAAACTTTAGGAGAAAAATGTTCTCCCTCCTTTCTCGTTGATCTAAAGATGTGCTGTTCACTGTATCCTGGGAACCCTGTTTTACTGTCCCATTATTATTCTGCCCTGGTATCTTGGAGGTGACTGGAAGGGGTTTCTGGAACTGATATGGTTCCTGAATTCGTAAACTCCCTTTGTGTCCCGAGGTCAGAGGGATCCACACTCTATGGCCATGGTTGGAGCCCTAAAGCTAGAAGTCATATTTGATGCTTTACAACAAAAAGGGACAGAATTTGCTGTCTTCTTTGAAATCTTCACCATAACTGCTCATCTTCCTGGTGGATATTTGCTACTGGTGCTTTGAGGTTTGTACTTCCTTTCCTTTTCTTTACTTTACTTATTTAACTAAAACATTGTCTTGGTTTTCTTCTGCTTCATGGTAGTATTCAAAACATTTATTCTTTTCAGCTGTTCTTCCTTCATGATGAAAGGGGTCAACTATGGATACTGGAAGAAGCCTGCTTCCTGATCCTGTGTCATTTCAAGAATACGCTTGCTGATGGGGAGCCCCCCTCAGGGCCTGCCTCCTCCCCAAGGGGTGGTCCATCCCTCCCTGCCTTTCTTCTCCTTTATGCACCTGCCCTCAATTCTCCTGCAAAGCTCAGCATCCAACCCCAAGCCATTGGCTCAGGAAGCTCCCTGTGCAGCCTCAGCCACAATGCCTCCCATGCTTTCCACTGGAACTAAAGCACCAATTCCTGGTTGTGTCTTTATGTGAAATATATAACTTCCTGGATTGCATCATTTCCTGGAGGCCAGCATCCCACTGAACCAACAACTTCCCTATTCAAATTTGTCCTTGTCACCTACACTGTATTTGGAAGTCGACGCCTGACTTCCGTCCCTCATTCAAAATTTGTTAAGAGGGTATTAAGTGGGACTTCCCTGGTGGCGCAGTGGTTAAGAATCCACCTGCCAATGCAGGGGACACGGGTTCAAGCCCTGGTCCGGGAAGATCCCACATGCCGTGGAGTAACTAAGCCCGTGCGCCACAACTACTGAGCCTGCGCTCTACAGCCCGCAAGCCACAACTACTGAGCCCACGTGCCACAACTACTGAAGCCCGCGGGCCTAGAGCCCGTGCTCTGCAACAAGAGAAGCCAACACAATGAGAAGCCCGTGCACTGCAACAAGGAGTAGCCCTCGCTCACGGCAACTAGAGAAACCCTGCACATAACAGCGAAGACCCAACTCAGCCAAAAATAAATAAATTAATTAATTAAAAAAAAAAAAAGAGGGTGTTAAGTGTTCTTATCACAAACAAACAAAGGGACATAAGGAAACTTTGGGAGATGATGTGTATGTCTATTACCTTGGTTGTGGTAAAGATCTCACAAGTGTGGGCATGTGTCCAAACTCATAAAATTGCACACATTAAATCTGTGTCATTCTTGGTTTATCAGTTAGGCCACAATAGACCTGCTTTAAAGTAACTCCAATCTTTTGTAATGCTCTGCAACATCTAGGGGTTTTTTTGTATTTTTCAACCAACTCCTATTTTTTTTTTAACATCTTTATTGGAGTATAATTGCTTTACAATGGTGAGTTAGTTACTGCTGTTTCATAAAGTGAATCAGCTATATGCATACATATATCTCCATATCCTCTCCCTCTTGCATCTCCCTCCCACCCTCCTTATCCCAGCCCTCTAGGTGGTCGCAAAGCATTGAGCTGATATCCATGTGCTATGCAGCTGCTTCCCACTAGCTATCTATTTTACATTTCGTAGTGTATATATGTCAATGTTACTCTCTCACTTCATCCCAACTTGCCCTTCCCCCTCCCCACATCCTCAAGTCCATTCACTACATCTGTGTCTTTATTCCTGTCCTGCCCCTAGGTTCATCAGAACCATTTTTTTTTTTTAGATTCCATATATATGTGTTAGCATATGGTATCTGTTTTTCTCTTTCTGACTTACTTCACTCTGTATGACCGACTCTAGGTCCATCCACCTCACTACAAATAACTCAGTTTCGTTTCTTTTTATGGCTGAGTAATATTCCATTGTATATATTTGCCACATCTTCTTTATCCATTCCTCTGTCGATGGACACTTAGATTGCTTCCATGTCCTGGCTATTGTAAATAGTGCTGCCATGAACATTGTGGTACATGACTCTTTTTGAATTATGGTATTCTCAGGGTATATGCCCAGTAGTGGGATTGCTGGGTCATATGGTAGTTCTATTTTTGGTTTTTTAAAGAACCTCCATACTGTTCTCTATAGTGGCTGTATCAATTTACATTCCCACCAACAGTGCAAGAGGGTTCCCTTTTCTCCACACCCTCTCCAGCATTTATTGTTTGTAGATTTTTTTTTTTTAGTTTATTTATGGTTGTGTTGGGTCTTCGTTTCTGTGCGAGGGCCTTCTCTAGTTGCGGCAAGTGGGGGCCACTCTTCATCGCGGTGCGCGGGCCTCTCACCATCGCAGCCTCTCCCATTGCGGAGCACAGGCTCCAGATGCGCAGGCTCAGCAATTGTGGCTCACGGGCCCAGTTGCTCCGCGGCATGTGGGATCCTCCCAGACCAGGGTTCGAACCTGTGTCCCCTGCATTGGCAGGCAGGTTCTCAACCACTGCGCCACCAGGGAAGCCCTGTAGATTTTTTCATGATGGCCATACTGACCAGTGTGAGGTGATACCACATTGTAGTTTTGATTTGCATTTCTCTAATGAATAGTGATGTTGAGCATCTTTGCATGTGTTTGTTGGCAATCTGTATATCTTCTTTGGAGAAATGTCTGTTTAAGTCTTCTGCCCGTTTTTGGATTGAGTTGTTGGTTTTTTTGATATTGAGCTGCATGAGTTGCTTGTATATTTTAGAGATTAATCCTTTGTCAGTTGCTTCATTTGCAAATACTTTCTCCCATTCTGAGTGTTGTCTTTTTGTATTATTTATGGTTTCCTTTGCTGTGCAAAAGCTTTTAAGTTTCGTTAGGTCCCATTTGTTTATTTTGGTTTTCATTTCCATTTTTCTAGGAGGTGGATCAAAAAGGATCTTGCTGTGACTTATGTCAGAGTGTTCTGCCTATGGTTTCCTCTAAGAGTCTTATAGTGTCTGGCCTTACATTTAGGTCTTTAATCCATTTTGAGTTTATTTTTGCATATGGTGTTAGGAAGTGTTCTAGTTTCATGCTTTTACACGTAGCTGCCCAGTTTTCCCTGCACCACTTATTGAAGAGGCTGGCTTTTCTCCACTGTATACTCTTGCCTCCTTTATCAAAATAAGGTGACCATATGTGTGTGGGTTTATCTCTGGGCTTTCTATCCTGTTCCATTGATCTATATTTCTGTTTTGGTGCCGGTACCATACTGTCTTGATGACTGTAGCTTTGTAGTATAGTCTGAAGTCAGGGAGCCTGATTCCTCCAGCTCCGTTTTTCTTTCTCAGTATTGCTTTGGTTATTCGAGGTCTTTTCTGTTTCCATACAAACTGTGCAATTTTTTGTTCTAGTTCTTTGAAAAATGCCATTGGTAGTTTGATAGGGATTGCACTGAATCTGTAGATTGCTTTGGGTAGTAGAGTCATTTTCACAATGTTGATTCTTCCAATCCAAGAACATGGTATATCTCTCCATCTATTTGTATCATCTTTAATTTCTTTCATCAGTGTCATAGTTTTCTGCATACAGATCTTTTTGTCTCCTTATGTGGGTTTATTCCTAGGTATTTTATTCTTTTTGTTGCAATGGTAAATAGGATTGTTTCCTTAATTTCTCTCAGATTTTTCATCATTAGTGTATAGGAATGCAAGAGATTTCTGTGCATTAATTTTGTATCCTGCTACTCTACCAAATTCACTGGTGAGCTCTACTAGTTTTCTGGTAGCATCTTTAGGATTCTCTATGTATAGTATCATGTCATCTGCAAACAGTGACAGTTTTACTTATTTTCTGATTTGTATTCCTTTTATTTCTTTTTCTTCTCTGATTGCTGTGGCTAAAACTTCCAAAACTATGTTGAATAATAGCAGTGAGAGTGGGCACCCTTGTCTTGTTCCTGATCTTAGTGGAAATGGTTTCAGTTTTTCACCATTGAGAATGATGTTGGCTGTGAGTTTGTCATATATGGCCTTTATTATGTTGAGGTAGGTTCCCTCTGTGCCCACTTCCTGGAGAGTTTTTATCATAAATGGGTGTTGAATTTTGTCAAAAGCTTTTTCTGCATCTATTGAGATTACCATATGGTTTTTATCCTTCAGTTTGTTAATATGGTGTATCACATTGAATGATTTGCATATATTGAAAAATCCTTGCATTCCTGGGATAAACCCCACTTGAGCATAGTGCATGATCCTTTTAATGTGCTGTTGGATTCTGTTTGCTAGTATTTTGTTGAGGATTTTTGCATCTATGTTCATCAGTGATATTGGCTTGTAGTTTTCTTTTTTGTGACATCTTTGTCTGCTTTTGGTATCAGGTTGATGGTGGCCTTGTAGAATGAGTTTGGGAGTGTTCCTTCCTCTGCTATATTTTGGAAGAGTTTGAGAAGGATAGGTGATAGCTCTTCTCTGAATGTTTGCTAGAATTCGCCTGTGAAGCCATCTGGTCCTAGGCTTTTGTTTGTTGGAAGATTTTTAATCACAGCTTCAATTTCAGTGCTTGTGTTTGGTCTGTTCATAGTTTCTATTTCTTCCTGGTTCAGTCTTGGAAAGTTATACCTTTCTAAGAATTTGTCCATTTCTTCCAGGTTGTCCATTTTATTACATAGAGTTGCTTGTAGTAGTCTCTTAGGATGCTTTGTATTTCTGTGGTGTCCATTGTAACTTCTCCTTTTTCATTTCTAATTCTATTGATTTGAGTCCTCTCCCTCTTTTTCTTAATGAGTCTGGCTAATGGTTTATCAATTTTGTTTATCTTCTCAAAGAACCAGCTTTTAGATTTATTGATCTTTGCTATTGTGTCCTTCCTTTCTTTTTCATTTATTTCTGATCTGATTTTTATGATTTCTTTCCTCTTGCTAACTTTGGGGGGGTTTTGTTCTTCTTTCTCTAATTGCTTTAGGTGTAAGGTTAGGTTGTTTATTTGAGCTGTTTCTTGTTTCTTGAGGTAGGATTGTATAGCTATAAACTTCCCTCTTAGAACTGCTTTTACTGCATCTCATAGGTTTTGGGTCGTTGTGTTTTCATTGTCATTTGTTTCTAGGTATTTTTTGATTTCCTCTTTGATTTCTTCAGTGATCTCTTGGTTATTTAGTAGCATATTGTTTAGCCTCCATGTGTTTGTATTTTTTACAGTTTTTTTTCCTGTAATTGAAATCTAGTCTCATAGTGTTGTGGCTGGAAAAGATACTTGATATGATTTCAATTTTCTTAAATTTACCAAGGCTTGATTTGTGACCCAAGATATGGTCTGTCCTGGTGAATGTTCCATGAGCACTTGAGAAGAAAGTGTATTCTGTTGTTTTTTGGAGGAATGTCCTACAAATATCAATTAAGTCCATCTTGTTTAATTTGTTATTTAAAGCTTGTGTTTCCTTATTTATTTTCATTTTGGATGATCTGGCCATTGGTGAAAGTGGGGTGTTAAAGTCCCCTACTCCTATTGTGTTACTGTCGATTTCCCCTTTATGGCTGTTAGAATTTGCCTTACGCATTGAGGTGCTCCTATGTTGGGTACATAAATATTTACAATTGTTATATCTTCTTCTTGGAATGATCCTTTGATCATTATGTAGTGTCCTTCTTTGTCTCTTGTAATAGTCTTTATTTTAAAGTCTATTTTGTCTGATATGAGAATTGCTACTCCAGCTTTCTTTTGATTTCCATTCGCATGGAATATCTTTTTCCATCCCCTCACTTTCAGTCTGTATGTGTCCCTAGGTCTGAAGTGGGTCTCTTGTAGACAGCATATATATGGGTCTTGTTTTTGTATCCATTCAGCCAGTCTATGTCTTTTGGTTGGAGCATTTAATACATTTACATTTAAGGTAGTTATTGATATGTATGTTCTTATTACCATTTTCTTAATTGTTTTGGGTTTGTTATTGTAGGTCTTTTCCTTCTCCTGTGTTTCCTGCCTGGAGAAGTTCCTTTAACATTTGTTGTTAAGCTGGTTTGGTGGTGCTGAATTCTCTTAGCTTTCGCTTGTCTCTAAAGGTTTTAATTTCTCCGTCAAATCTGAATGAGATCCTTGCTGGGTAGAGTCATCTTGGGTGTACGTTTTTCCCTTTCATCACTTTAAATATGTCCTGCCACTCCCTTCTGGCTTGAAGAGTTTCTGCTGAAAGATCAGCTGTTAACCTTATGGGGATTCCTTTTTATATTATTTGTTGCTTTTCCCTTGTTGCTTTTAATATCTTTTGTTTGTGTTTAAGTTTTGATAGTTTGATTAATATGTGTCTCGGCCTTATTCTCTTTGGGTTTATCCTGTATGGTACTCTCTGTGCTTCCTGGACTTGACTATTTCCTTTCCCATGTTAGATACGTTTTCGACTATAATTTCTTCAAATATTTCCTCAGACCCTTTTTTTTTCTCTTCTTCTTTGGAACCCCTACAATTCGAATGTTGGTGCATTTAATGTTGTCCCAGAGGTCTCTGAGACTGTCCTCAATTCTTTTCATTCTTTTTTCTTTATTCTGCTCCCTGGCAGTTATTTCCACCATTTTATCTTCCAGCTCACTTATCCGTTCTTCTGCCTCAGTTATTCTGCTATTGATTCTTTCTAGAGTATTTTTAATTTCAGTAACTGTGTTGTTCATCACTGTTTGTTTGCTCTTTAGTTCTTCTAGATCCTTGTTAAATGTTTGTTGTATTTTCTCCATTCTGTTTCTGAGATTTTGGGTCATCTTTACTATCATTACTCTGAATTCTTTTTCAGGTAGGTTGCCTATTTCATCTACATTTATTTGGCCTTGTAGGTTTTTACCTTTCTCCTTCATCTGTAACATATTTTTTTGTTGTTTAATTTTTTTCTTTTAATTGGTGGGTGGTGCTATATTCCTGTCTTACTGGTTGTTTGGCCTGAGACGTCCAGCACTGGAGTTTGCAGGCAGTTGGATAGAGCTGGGTCTTGGTGCTGAGATGAGGACCTCCGGGAGGCCTAACTCCGATAAATATTCCCTGGGGTCTGAGGTTCTGTGTTAGTCCAGAGGTTTGGACTTGGAACTCCCACCACAGGAGCTCGGGCCTGACCTCTGGCCTGGGAACAAAGATCGCTCAAGCTTTGTGGCACGGTAAAAAAGAAAAAAATGAGCAGTACAATATCAAAGAATAAAAAACAAAATAAAGGGGCTTCCGTGGTGGCATAGTGGTTGAGAATCTGCCTGCCAATGCAGGGGACATGGGTTCGAGCCCTGGTCTGGGAAGATCCCACGTGCTGTGGAGCAACTAGGCCCGTGAGCCACAATTACTGAGCCTGTGCATCTGGAGCCTGTTCTCCGCAACAAGAGAGGCTGCGATAGTGAGAGGCCTGTGCACCGCGATGAAGAGTGGCCCCCGCTTGCCACAACTAGAGAAAGCCCTCGCACAGAAACGAAAACCCAACACAGCCAAATATAAATAAATAAATAATTTTTAAAAAATTAATTAAAAAAAATAAAATTAGAAAGATAAAAAATATATTAGGAAAAATAAAACTATAATTGAAACAACTGCAACAAGGTAAAATAAAACCACAACAGAAAAAAGAAAAAAAAGGGGGGGTGGTGGGAACAAGCTTAAAGGAGAGAACAATAACAAAGTATAAAGAATAAAATAAAATTAGAAAAATAAAAGATTAGGAAAAATAAAAATATACAACAACAATGAATCAACAAGGTAGAACAGAACTCCAATCTACAAGAGGAAAAAAGGAAAAAAAAGACTTGGCTACGGGAGTGGAGTTTAGGCGGGGGGGTGGAACTTAGGCAGGGGTGGGGTTTAGGGTGAGGCGGGACCTAGACAGGTGGCAGGGTGACGTTTTAACTTGGGGCGGGGCCTCTGCTTAGGACCTGCACAGAGGGGGAGAGGCAGCACGTGGAAAGGAGGGCCTCTGGAGTGTGGAGTTCTGGAGTTTGGCAGTAGGGCCCTGAGTGAGGGTGTGTGGGTGGGGTTCAGACCCAGCTCAGTTGGAGGGAGGGAGTCTCCGAGTGTAGAGGTGGGGCCCTGGTTGGGTGTGTAGGGGCGGAGCTTGGGCTCTGTGCAGCAGGAGGGAGGATCCGAAGGCAGAGCATTAGGCCTGGGAGCCCAACAGGCTTCCTGGTGCCTAAGGGGACAGGGAAAGTGCTGGCCACATTCCCTTCCGTTCCTTCATACCCCCCACCACCGTCTCCCCCAGAGTCTCGCCCATCGCCGCTGGAACCCTAACCGTGGGTGGGTCCTGCTGGCTGTAGGAATTCCTTCCCTCCCCCAGCTGCCCCTTAGGGGTGCCGGTCCTGTAGGTCCGGCATTTACTTTTGCTCCCCCTTCCCTCCCTCTCACTCCCTCAGGACCCGCACAGCTGGAGGGGGCCTCGGTGGGCAGAGGATCAGGCCTGGGATCTCAGCAGGCTCCGGGGGCCCAAGTGGGCAGGGGAAACGTGGCCACACTCCCTTTTGATCCTCTGCCCTCCATGTGGTTCCCCAATTTCCCCCTTCAGGCATGGGATCCCTTCTCCTCCCCCAGCCGCCCCTCAGGGGCACCAGTCCCATCCCACCTCCACTTCTCCTCCCCCTTCACTCCCCTCATGCCCCACGTCCTACCCGGTTGCTGGGGGTTCCTCCCATCCCCTTAGGTGTCTGTGGTCCCCCACCGGTGCCTGGTAGGTGCCCTAGTTGTGAGGAGACGCAAATTCTGTGTCCTCCTAGTCCGCCATCTTGACTCCGCCCATCCCAACTCCTATTTTTTGAATTTTGTGTGCACACACATGCTCAGTGGGCAAAACTGAAGGGTAATATCTTTGGTGGGCCAAAGGCTGCACCTCTTGGACTCCTGTGAAGGATTTAGGGGATAGTTAATAGATGCTAGTCATACCAAACAGGCATCTGCCATAGGCCTGAGAGTATTTCCTTTACTTCTTAGTCTTGTTGTTTGCTGTAAGTGTTCTCTCAGCCTTGATTTCTGTGTAAGTTATTTGGGCATAATAAATAATTCCCATATTTTATCAGTGCTTTTTTTTAATCACTTAGAATTTTTTTTCAATTTTATAGTTATTGAAAGTGCTCTTTTAGAGTTATGTTTCTATCATTCATCTCTCTTTTACACATCAAAAAAAAGAAGAAAAGTAAATTGGTTTTGGCATCCCTAAAACTTGTCCACATTTAGAGTCTAGCCCTGCTGAATCACCATGGTTCAGCATCATCACTGTCTGTGTTTTTCTGTATGAGGTTATCCTCTGTGCTCTGTGGGTTGAAGAGGTAGCCCTTCTTAAAAGGACACTTCACTAGTCAGTAGTCTTTGGAATTTTCTTTCCAACCACTGACACTAATTTTGCAAGTGCAGGCAATAAAACTGCCTCAGGACTGCTGCCTGGCCAATATGATTATGAGTCACACCCCAATACTGGAGAATTAAGATGGGAAAAATGAGGGTCTTTGAATTGAAGTATAGCATGGAATGTATTTTTCATCATGTGCTGTAGTGATCAGTAACCTGTCTATTGTTTCTTCATAATCCTTTGTGATGAAGGTCATCTTATTGTCTCTATTTTTTAGGTTTGGAAACTCAACCTCAGAAAGGTAAAGTAAGCTTCACAAGTAATT
The DNA here is from genome assembly GCF_965194805.1 of Balaenoptera borealis. Taxonomy (NCBI): domain Eukaryota; kingdom Metazoa; phylum Chordata; class Mammalia; order Artiodactyla; family Balaenopteridae; genus Balaenoptera; species Balaenoptera borealis. The sequence goes on along the minus strand of NC_138866.1, from coordinate 116,600,080 downwards.
GGAGGAAGAGTTTGCACCCAGCTGTGTCCAACCAAGCCATCCCCTCTCCATGCCCCTGCCCATTCCACCCTGCTCCATCTTTGACACTGTAAAGCCTCTTATTTTGCCCTTGGAGGTTAATAGATCTTGGGACACTCTGTTTCCCCAGGCCACACCAGCTAGGAGGGCAGCAAGTATAACTGCATCATAAATAACATGAATAAAACAATGTTTCTATGACCCAGTCTCTACCCGCAGAATTGCAGGAATCCCAGAGGCTCTCAAATCTCTCTCAACCAGCTTAGGGAATATCCAGGTGGGTCTCATATGCGCTTCCCAATTAGTCCACCAGGCCCTTAACTCAGTAGGTTGCCTTTCTCCCATTTGTCCTTCTGCAGGCCAAAGGTCCACTGACCAGAATTTCCACAGGGAGGATCTCTCATCCTCCTCCCATCTGCTCTAAATACCCTCCATGTGTGGTGGGGCTCTTTTTTTGTTCCTTGCTCTCAGAACTGGGTCCCTGTACCAAGTCTGTGGGTTGGGTATCTCTCCTGAGAGAGGCTCTCTGACCTGACCTTTATGGAAAATGATTCTCCCTGCTTCAGTCTTCCTGTCTATGGCCTACCCACAACCTCCAACTTTCCAGACATGCTCAGATGCACAGGAATTCACAGCTGTGGCAGCTTAAGGCTAAGCTCTAGGTTGAAGGACCCAAAGACATAAGCCCTGTCTCCCTGTATTAGTTTTCTGTTGCTATGGTAACAAATCACCACAAATGTAGTGGCTTAAAACAGCACACTTATTATCTCACATTTCTGTAGGTCAGAAGTCCAGGCAGGCTTGGTTGAGTTCTCTGCTTATGGTTTTCATAAGGCTGAAATTAAAGTGTCAGGACTGGGCTCTTGTCTGAAGGCTCTGGGGGAGAATCCACTTCCACACTCCTTCAGGTTGTTGATAGAATTCTGTTCGTTGCAGTTGTAGGACTGAGGTCCCTGTTTCCTTGCTGTCAGCCGGGGGCTGGTCTTTGCTTCTACATGCTGCCTTATTTCTTCTCATGCTTTCCATGTGCCGCCTCCACCCCTCCAGCAATAGTCGGTTGCCCTCTCATGCTTTGAATCTCCAGCTTCCTCTTCCTTCCTCATCTCTGATTCCAGCAAGATAAAGTGCTCTACCTTTAAGGGCTCACGTGACTGGATTGGCCCCACCCAGGTAATACAGGATATCTCCCTATAATCACCATAAGATCCAAAACTTTGATTATATCTGCAAAGTTCCTTACCATGTAACAAAACATATTCATAGGTTTCAGGGATAATGGCATGGTTATCTTTGGGGGAGCATGACTTGGTCTACCACACCCCTAATTAGTTTGGAATCTCCTTGCAGAGTTGGGGATATTGCACAACCCTGACACTGCAGGCACCTAATAAGTTGTTTCTCCGAGGATTTGGGGGGTCCTTTTGTCTAACAAAGAAGGTTAAATAGAGGGTTACAGTTCCTGAGAATTTAGTTTTTAAAAAGTTCTTTACTCAAATTAATAGGGGAAGAGATACTGCCTCCTTGTGGGAGGTAAATCCCTTAAAGTCAGTGGCTCTGGCTGGTGGTACTCCTAAAGCTTGGTGTGAGGAAGCCTCTGGGTACCGTCTGCTGTTTCTGGGGTGGACAGAGCAGATGGCCCAGCTCCTGTTGTTGATCAGACTGGGCAGAGTGGGTTTGCTCAGGGCCAAGGATCTGGGCTTAGAGATGCTGGCTTTTCCCAGGCTGGCTTTCAGCCAGTGGCTTGGGAAATCTTGGATGGGGAGGTTGTGTGAAAACAAATTCACATGCGTTTGGTCAGGTACATTTTGTGCTAGGGACTTACACATTCTGGACCTCCTCGAACCTCACAGAAACCCACCAGTAGGCTGTAGGGGCCCCATTTTACAGATAAGGAAACTCAGGCTCTGAGAGGGTAAATGACACGCTCTGTGCCTCAGTGAGGCACAGAGGCAGCACTAGAGCCTGCTTTTCTCTCATAGTTCAGCCCCTTTCCTCCATTCTGCAGGCACTCCCTGGGGAGGCAAGGAGCCATGGTTTGTCACTGATGTACTGGGTGACTATGGAAGCGTCTCCACTTGTCATTCAAGTCCTAGCCTACCTCTTTCCTGACCACCTCAATTTTTTTTTCCCCTCCAAGTTCCTACGACATCCATTCATTCATTCTGAACTCAATACACTTAAGTATTTATGACACACTAGGCACTATGCTGGGTGCTGGAAATGAAGGCAAGCAAGACAGACCATCCGGTCCACCCATCAACGAGCTTACAGAGCTGCCTTCACTCTTGGAGAAGACAATTATACAAGTAACAATGGTGAAGTGTGACGAGCATTAGGATGGAGATATCAAGGATGCTATGAAATAGCAGGGTGTAGGTTCTAACCTATTCTAGTGATAAGAGAACCTCTTGGAGGGGATCTCAAAGTCAAGTCCTGAAGGATAAGATGAAATTAGCTAGACCAGGAGAGTGGGCAAGAGTGATGCAAGCAGGGACTTCCCTGGTGGTCCAGTGGGTAAGGCTCCACTCTCCCAAAGCAGGGGGCCCGGGTTTGATCCCTGGTCAGGGAACTAGATCCCTCATTCATGCTGCGACTAAGAAGACGTCCACGTGCCGTGACTAAAGATCCCACACAGCCTAAGTAAATAAATAAGTAAATAAATATTTTTTTTAAAAAAAGTGATGCAAGCAGAAGGGACATGGCATACAAAGGCCAGGAGGCAAGAGTGCCTGGAAAAATAGTTCATGAAATCAGGAAAACAAAGTGAAACCAAGCAGCACCCTGTGGGGATCCTCCTGAGTACAAATCCTTTCCGTGGCACCTGTTTCTTGTTTGTAGGAAATAGGTTTCATTCAGCCTCCTGGACCTTCCCTAAGTTCCAAAGAGCAGATTCAAACAGTTAACTAATCAGGGAGGTAAGAGAATGCAGAAACAAGGGAGGATCAGCCAAGAAACAATAGTGCAGGGGCTTCCCTGGTGGTGCAGTGGTTGAGAGTCTGCCTGCCAGTGAGGGGGACACGGGTTTGGGCCCTGGTCTGGGAGGATCCCACATACCGCGGAGCAGGTAGGCCCGTGAGCCACAACTACTGAGCCTGCGCGTCTGGAGCCTGTGCTCTGCAACAAGAGGCCGCGATGGTGAGAGGCCCGCGCACGGCGATGAAGAGTAACCCCCACTTGCCGCAGCTGGAGAAAGCCCTCGCACAGAAATGAAGACCCAACACAGCCATAAATAAATAAATAAATAAAATTTAAAAAACAAAAACAAAAAAACAATAGTGCAGCAGTGGGGCAGGGTCCCGGTTCCTCCAGAAGGAATATACATAACAATATCTTTGAGTTCTTTTGCAGGACCCCCATCCAGGTGGAGGGTAGTAACTTCAGGCTGGGCACAAGATTCCTGGAACACCACCCTGTTACCTCACCACCAACCAATCAGAAGACAGTCACACACCCTGCAGCCCTCCCCTCAAATTTTGCCTATAAAAACTTCTCCCCAAAAACCATCAGGGAGTTTGGGCTTTTTGAGCAGAAGACTCCCGGTCTCTTTGCTTGGCCCTGCAATAAATCTTTCTCTGCTCCAACTCCGACGTTTCAGTTTGTTTGGCCTCACTGTGTGTTGGGCACATGAACTTCAGTTCAGTAACAAAAGCAAAACAAAAAGTGTCCACCTGACACATTTTTGGACAACAACCTACTCTCCAACACCAGTTGGGTGTTCAACAATTCAATTCATTCTGAAACTAACTACCCAGAGTTAGCGCAGACCCTACAGCTTAAGGCTCAGTCCCACAAGACGACCTCCACTTCAGATGCCAGTTGTAAGTCTCAGGCCACCCAAACCTCTGACCTACTGGCTATAAATAAGGGGCTCCCTGGACCCCCTCCTTGGGTTTGATAATTTGCTAGATCAGCTCACCAAACTCAGGAAGTCACTTTACTTACACTTACCAGCTAATAATAAAGAAGTACACAGGGAGAGATCAGGAAGGGTCCCGAGCAGAGGAACTTCTGTCTGTGAAATTGGGGTGCACCACCCTCCCAGCATGCGGACGTGCTCAGCAACTCCAAAATGCTCTCTCTCTCTTGCTGTTCAAGGGTTTTTATAGACCTCAACCTTCAGCGTTTCCTCATCAACTCCCAGCGGGAAATTCTCACGCTTTAATCACTTGGTCCTTCTGGTAACCAGCCCCATCTGGAGGCTATCTAGGGTCCCTGCCCTAAATCACTTCTTTAGCATAAACTTAGGATGGAAAGGGATTCCTTATGAATAACAAAAGACACTCCTATCACTCAGGAAATCCCAAGGATTTCAGGAGCTCTGTGCCAGGAAAAAGCACAGAGAACAAGTACTTATTTAATTATATAGCAGTCTATAAGGAGCAGAGTTTCAGGCAGCAAATGGCAAGAGCTGAGGCCTGAGAGATAAGAGGACCAGATCAAGAAAGATTTGTGTATAGATGAGGGTAAACAGTTTCTACTTTAGGGCAGTGGGGTGCCCCTAAGGGTTTAAGTAGGGGAGTGATAGGGTGAGATTTGCATGTTTTAAAGATGCCTTTTGGGGAAATGATTATAGGGACAAACCTAGAGTCAGAGAGACTAGTAAGGAAGATATTATGGTAATCCTGGTGGAGACAATGATGGCTTTGAGAGGCCAAGAAGATGGAAAGAAGTGGGTGGGGTCATGAGAAGGTTGAGCTGGCCTGACTTTGATGTTGGATGCCTTGTGATCTCTATCATTCTTCCAGAAATTAATTGTGCTCTCCCTTACAACATTTATTTTTACATTTATTCGTACTTCTTTAATGTCGTTGTTTGACTTTTCATGCATTTATATCTATGACTCCAACATTCCTTAAAATCTGAGATTATCGCTCATACCTAATACAAATGTAATTTTTTCCTTTTTTTTTTTTTTTTATTCTTTGGGCCTCAGTTTCCTTATTGTTAACGTGATAACCCAGGCTTTTCCTGCTTCATAAAGTTATTTTGAAGACCTGGTATTCAATGAGATGATGGTGAAATGCTTTAAATAGCATGCAGCTGTAATAGATGATTCTCAGAAAGGGATTACCTATCTGCATTAGATTAGTACTGCCCAGAGTGTATATTGGTCAGGATGCAGTCAGAAAAAGAGAAGAAAAAAGCTAGTGTGGTCTCTCTTGTGTGATTGATTCTTAAATTATGACTGAAGTTCAATCAATAATGGCCACATAATACTGACTTCAGCCAGAGAGAAGCCTGGAAAAATGTTTATTGTGATAATTGAGTTGGATGGTCAATGGTTTCATATACCTACTGGGGTAATCCTAACACCTCAACTGTACATGTGATTGGTTTGAACCCCATCTCACAAGGTAGGGAAAACCCAGGCCTTCTCCAAGATTTCTGTGAATTCCCTGGACCTATGTTTTTCAGTGTCACCTGACTAAATTTCTTTCTTTGCTGTCTTGTGGACACACCTTTATCTCTATCCCAGAATTGCCCCCAAAGTTGAACACAGCCCCTACTCTTTGCTGCCCACTAGCCCTGCTCCCACAAAGGCAGCTTTGTAATAGACATTTATTGGAGATTTGGAGAATAGGTTACACTGGAGAGAGGGTTGGTTTGCAGAATTGCAGTCCAGAGATCTCTCTGTTCTTAAAAATCTTCCCCAATTTTTCACAGACTAGGGCATTAGTATCTGACCAGATTGCTTAGTTTTCCTTTTTCATCTCTCCTTTGTTCTTCCTCATCCCCAAATTCTTCTTCTTTTTTTTTTTGGCCACATAGTGTGGCATGTGGGATATTAGTTCCCCGACCAGGGATTGAACCCCAGCCCCCTGCAGTGGAAGCGTGGAATCCTAACCACTGGTCCGCCAGGGAATTCCCACCAAATTCTTGTTCAATTCTTAGGCAGAGCTATTGAATATTTAGCTATCTTTGTTGTTTCCTCCCCACCCATGTCCTTAGGGCCTCACCTTCTATCCCCAAGGGGCCTATCAAGGTATTTTCCTAAACAAAGACACTTCCTTCCCTAAAAAGGAACTCTGGTGCCAGCTGATAAAACAATAGCATCTTGTATCCGCTACAACAATGACAAGGTTGCCGGATCGTGTTTATTTGTCAGAGGATCTGACATTAGCTGGGTCTTTTGGCAAATGGGAAAAGTAACCTGTCTGCATCCCTGGTAATTTAGGTTTGCACCCCTTATGTCATCTGATTTGATGCTCACAAGTTTGGGAGAAAGGCTGGGTAGTTCTGATTAGCCCATTTTATGATGGGCAAAAACAGGGTTTAGAAATGACAAGTGACTGGATGAATGAGCTTCTAGGCTAGACCTTGAACCCAGATCTCAGCTCATTCAATTCTCTTTCCCTTGAGAGTTTTCATGAAAATTGAAAACATCCCTTGTTTGTTAGTCAAGTAAGCTGTTTTGAGAATGAACTTAGTGTCCCCGTGTAGAAGGTCAAAAGAGACATGGGTTATTTGACAGATAGGTTTTACATAAGTGCTGGAGGAAAAGATACGCTGTCAGCAGATACTTTTCTGTGCTGAGACTGAAATGTTAGCCTCCTCAAGATAACTATCTCGAGGCTGTTAGGAAAGGCTAAGGCTAAGGAGGAATCCAGCCAGATTACCCCCTTCTCCCTGCCGTGGTTGCCTTTCCCACTTCTCTCCCATCCGTACGCTATCCTCCTTCAAGGCCCACTTCCCACTCTCCAAAATTCTCTGGGAATCCATCCCTGACAGCCACACGTGGATTGAATCTTTCTCTTCTGGGAATCCCAATGGCAATTACTCTCTGCTTTGCACCATTAGTGCGTTCTAGATCAGTGGCTTCCAAACTTGTTTGATTGCGACCCACAGTGAAAAACACATATTTTATCTTGCATCTCAGTACACAGCTCCCCCTCTCGCACACACACAGAGCAATACACGCATATATAGCACTGAACAAAGTCTCATGCACAGTTACTCTTATTTCATATGATACACACTAATATATCTTTTCTATTCTACTTAATTCTTTTCTCTTCTACCAAAAAATGCTGGTTGGGACGCATTAAATTGATTTCATGACCCACTAAGAATAATCATTCCTCTGATCTCTCCGCAACGCAGTGTGATACTTTATCATACTGCAGCCTCCACACCCCCCCCCCACCCCCACTGCTCCTGATCCTCGAGGTCAGTTCCCTTCTTGTCTCACCTGGGTACTCCCAGAAGATCCTCACCAGCCTCTTGCCCTAAGTGTCTCTCTCTCTTTTGCACCCCCCCCCACTGATTTCTCTCAAATGCAAATTTCATCTGATCATTCTGATGCATAAAAACCTCCTGAGGCTTTCCATAGTGCATTCCAGAAAATTGCCTGAGGAAAAGGCCCTTTGCAGACTGTCTGCTCACCAGCCTTCTCCTTATCTTCAGCAAGTCGAGGCCCTTTGGGCTCCCCTCGTCACTCACCCGAGTCAGAGTCAGCTGTTTCCTTCCTCTGTGAATTCGCACACGCTGTTCCCCGACTGGAAGGCCTCTCTCTCTTCTCTGGTGGAAAACTACTTTCACTTTAAGAACTTGGATTACTAGAAAGAAGGAAATCCTGCCATTTGTGACAATGTGGATGGACCTTGAGCGCATTGTGCTAGATGAGATAAGCCAGACAAAGGCAAATATTGTATATCAGTTGTATGTGGAATCAAAAAAAGCCAAACTCATAGAAACAGAGAGTAGAATGGTGATTACCAGAGAATGGGGGGGACCACGGGTTTGGGGAGATGCTGGTCAAAGGGTACGAAGTTGTAACTAGAAGATGGGAAGATAAGGCACTGCCTAGTAATTATAGTCAAAAATATAGTATCGTATACTTTAAAACTGCTAAAAGAGTAGATCTTAAATGTTCTCACCACAAAAAAGAAATGGTAAGTATGTGAAGTAATAGAAGTGTTAGCTAACACTATGGTGGTAATCATACTGCAATACACGAATGTATCAAATCAACTCCTTGTGCACCTTAAACTTACACAATCTTATATGTCAATTATATCTCAATAAATAAAAAATAAAACTCAGACTACCTATCACCATGAAGTGGTGTTTTGATTGCTCCTACATAGTATTTATGAAACCGTGCACCTCGGATTGGGACTCGAACCTGGCCTAAAACCAGATTGGGACTCGAATACATGCGGCTGGGACTTGAAACCAGCCAAAACCCTGACTGGGACTCGAACCCACGCGGCTGGGACTTGAACCCACATGGCTGGGACTCGAACCTGGCCAAAACCCAGTCTTCCAACTGAGATCACACACCTGGTTTCAGGACTTCATGAAGGTCAGGTTCTTGACATCTCATCGCAGAAAGAATTCAGTGACAGACAAAGTGGTAGGTAAGAAGTGGATTTATTTAGAGAGAAACACACTCCACAGACAGAGTGTGGGCCATCTCAGAAGGAGAGAAAGGCACCAGGGTATAGGGTTGTCAGTTTTTATAGGGGTGGGTAATTTCATAGGCTAATGAGTGGGAGGAGTATTCCAGCTATTTTAGGAAGGGGTGGGGATTTCCAGGAATTGGGCCACCGCCCACTTTTTGATCCTTATGGTCAGTCTTGGAACTGTCATGGCGCCTGTGGTTGTGTCATTTAGCTTGCTGATGTGAGCATATACTGAGGCTCAAGGTCTAGTGGAAAAAGTTGACGTGTCCGCCATCTTGGACCCATTTGGTTCTAATCAGTTTATGTCATGTCCTTGGGCTATGTCATGTCCTTGGGCTATGTCATTCTTTCAAAGGTTGTGCCCTAACCCCTTCCCGCCTATTTCATTCCCCCCTCAGAGATTTTACTCCCATATTCTTATGGGAAGCAGAAGGGTGATGGTCCGTCTTCTGTAACTGCTTCAGGGCTGAGTAGGGGCGTCGACCCTGCCTGTCAGGGAGTGAACATCTCTGGATGCCAGATCTAGGGGCCCCTGGGGCAGGACAGCTCCTTGTTTTAAGTCAGTACGGGCTGGAATCCTCGCATAGCCATCATCTTGGTGTGGAACTGTTGTAACTGCTTCCATAGCCTTTCTATGAATCTCCCTGATGATGAAGCACTTTTTGTAACAGCATCAGAGTACAAAAATATCTGTAAATGACAAAAGACTTAAAAGCCATGGTTAAACATCTGATTACAATGTAATCGATAAAGAAACTTGGTTACAATAACCAGAATTACGAATGATTACATTTAATTTAACATACCAAATAATCCTAGTTAAATATTTCTCTTTTAAGATACCTAGGGGCCCTCTAAAGGATTCCAAAGTTAGCTGGAAATCAAAACAAACTTAATTAAAATTCGGCATTCGGGAATTTTGTCAAAAAGTTTTAAAACACTTGGTCAAATAAGATCATAGGTCACTGTGAGACAATACTTAACTAAAGTTACAAAAGATCTCAAAAACAAATACAGATCACTTAAAGGCAAAAAACTCATACTATCTGATATTAAAAGCAACATTTCAAGAAAACTTTGGAGGGAGAAATCAAATCCAGTCTTATCCCAGCCCACTCCCAACAAAATCCATTTATCTAACTAAATTTAATCCAATCTTAGAAAATCCTGATCATGTATAACTCTTTTCAGTATTTTTCATTCTTCACACCTTCTTTTACTAAAAATACATATCTTACTCTTCCTAAAAGTTTTTTTCGGGCTTCCCTGGTGGCTTAGTGTTTGAGAATCCTCCTGCCAATGCAGGGGACACGGGTTCGAGCCGTGGAGCAGCTCCCACAGACCGCGGAGCAGCTAAGCCCGTGCGCCACAACTACTGAGCCTGTGTGCTAGAACCTGTGAGCCACAACTACTGAGCCAGCGTGCTACAACTACTGAAGCCCACGCACCTAGAGCCTGTGCTCGGCAACAAGAGAAGCCACCGTAATGAGAAGCCCGTGCACCACAATGAAGAGTAGCACCCGCTCACTGCAACTAGAGAAAGCCTGCACGCAGCAACAAAGACCCAATGCAGCTAAAAATATATAAATAAATAAATTTGAAAAAACGTTTTTTTCACATTGAGTTACTTTTCTTGTTGACAAATTTGTAACATAGAATAAGGTCTTATCTGACCTCTAATAAACTTAGTTTTATTAGAAGTATTACGCTTAACATTGATGACTCTTACATGTCTATGTTAATAAAACCAGTAAGCTTAAGCCACCTTCAATACCAGATAGCAGTTTAGTACTGAATATTTTCTAGATGACATGAACCTGAAATTCATTCTGGCCAGATTATTTTCTATTTCTGAGTATTTATATAAGCACTTAATTTTTTTTAAAGCCAATTAAGTAGAGTTCTTTTACGAATCCATTTTCGGCAATATCATACACCTACAACACATGTATAGATACATATGAACACACAAACACAGAGGCCTCATAGTTCCCATTTCAAAATTTCAGCCCTGAGTCAGGAACAACATAAAAGCCATCAGTTACAAGGGCTTGGATTCAAATTGGGCTTCTAGCAGATGGAACAAATCAAGGTCACCTACCTAGATGGCTAAACCCCTTTTATTAGCGTTTACAGAAAAGACACTTAAGATTTCTATTTATCCTTGACAAGTCAAGTTCTAAATTACTTTTTAAACATTTGTTTGTTTAAAAAGATAGCAAAGATAAGGGTTCCTGAGAAGACCAGATAGGACATTTGTATCTCAAAGGTACAGGCAAGTTCCTCCTAGGATGACTTGGTTTTCTCTTTGTTTAATACTTACAAGCCTCTTAAGATAAATAGGGAAGGTTTGGGGAGTGGTAAAAGGATTGGTGGGCTTTGGATTATTTTTGGAGCCACACCTCTGGTCCCCTAAAGAAAACATTTGTGAAACAAAGACAGTTTTGTTTTCTTTTTCAAAGAATTGGGTGGTTACCTCAATGATATTGAAGGACTGACATACCCATTCACCTATGTTGGAAAGTTTTACTTTTCCTCATTTAGCTTAGGGGAGAAGGCCTCTTCCAAAATTCTTATCAGGCTCTGAATATCAGCTATGGTCAGTTTAGTCAGACCAGTGGCCTGCTATTTTGGTAATCTACTTACAAACATTTTTGAGGATATTCCCTAGATTTAAGAAATTTGTACCTTATATTTAGATACTATATAACCCTTTTTACTTAATAATCACTGGCTGGATATATTTGGCCAAGCCCAGAACTTCGATATTCCATATTCCAGGGTTTACTAAGGCTTTTATTTTAGCTTCAGATTTTATCTGTTCCTTTTTGCTTTTTGTTAGAACAATTTGGTGATGAGGGTGGTTCCCTTGCCCCTCGAGAAACAGAGTGACCCCTAATTCAGTTAATAAATCTCTTCCCATTAAAGGGATGGGACAGTCAGGCACAAACAGAAAGGAATGTAAAAACAGCTGGCCATTGATCTTGCACAAAAGGAGTTCCAGGAAAGTGTGCCCCTGTCTCTTCCCTGACAACCCCATTACATATTCTTTATGATTACTAAGTTTCCAATCCTTTGGGTTAAGACCGAGAAGGTTGCACCAGTGTCTATAAGAAATTCTATGAAGTGACCCGCCACATCAGTGACCACCCAAGAATTAGTTATGTAGATGTATCTCTAGGCAGAGCCACTTTCGGCCTTGGTCTCCTTTAGTTTTCTGATTTCAAAACTATCAATGGCTGAGGGGTCCCCATCGCTCTCTGGCATCTGGGGCATTCCCTCTTCCAATGCCCTGGCTGTTTGTAAAGGGCACATCGATCATAATCTTCCCTCCAGTGCCCCTTTTGTCCACACAGCATACACTGGCCTTGTATGGGTACCCGTGGGCCTTGTGGTCTGCCAGGGCCAGATTGACCCAAAAAAGCCAGCTTCCCCTTTAGTGGTCTCTGAGTGGACAAAGCCACTGCAATCATTTGGGCCTTTTGCATATTCCTCTGGGTGCATTCAGCCTCTTCGGCCATATCTCTATTACTGAAAACGAAATAAGCCAATTGGAACAAATCATTCATTGGAGTCTGAGGACCAGCAGTTGCTTTCTGAATTTTGTGCCTGACGTCTGGGGCAGACTACGCTATGAAATGCATAGGCAAAAGGGTCTGTACCTCGGGGGAGGAGGGATCCATGTTCGTTCGGGATCCATGGACCTGTAGGGTGGGTCAGTTAAAAAGTCCTCTGTATCCTTCCTAGAGTTATCCCTCCCGAGCTACACACACCTCAAATTCCTTTTGGGTTCCATTGCCTAGATACGAGGCCATGAAAATTTGAACATAGGGTACTTCACTCCATTTTAAATGTCCTAACTCATATTGTGGCCAAACCTGATTACATAACCTACTAAGTTTTTTCCTTTTAATTCCTGTCGTCCATATCTTTCTTAATCCTGGAGTATATGGCCCAGAGGGGTATTGGTTGGGATTGATGCAGCCTGACCCATTTCAGACAAGCCTGAGGTGATGTCTCTAACTCCTGAGCTATCCAAAGTTCCACTCTTAAGTCAAAATCCACCGTGCAGGGCTTCCCTGGTGGCGCAGTGGTTGAGAATCTGCCCGCTAATGCAGGGGACACGGGTTCGAGCCCTGGTCTGGGAAGATCCCACATGCCGCGGAGCGACTAGGCCCGTGAGCCACAATTGCTGAGCCTGCGCGTCTGGAGCCTGTGCTCCGCAACAAGAGAGGCCGCAACAGTGAGAGGCCCGCGCACCGCGATGAAGAGTGGCCCCCGCTCGCCGCAACTGGAGAAAGCCCTCGCACAGAAATGAAGACCCAACACAGCCATAAATAAATAAAATTTAAAAAAAAAAAAAAAAAAAAAAAAAAAATCCACCGTGCAATTTAGTCAAGATTTGCACTTACAATTTTAGATGCTATCCCTTCCAAGGTAGTCTCCCAACCAGGTGTTAGTGCCCAAAAAGTCGCAAAGAAATGGCACAGAAGACGTCCCCAATTGTGTTGACGATGAGTGGGAGTTGGTCTAGCTATAAGTTGGGAATAAAGGGTCAGCACTTGTAAGGGTCAGAGGGAGGGGAGTAAAAGCAATAAAAAGTACACCTTGGTGGTCACACAGGTCTTCTGGGTTTAACAGAAGAAAGAAAGAAATAGAGCAGAAATGAACAAGAATACAAGAATATAGAAGAAAAACCTCAGAGTCAAGGAGAAGAGTATAGAGATGAACAATTCTGTCTTGGACCTGCTGTTGGATGTGCGTAAGTACACGGGGTTGACCCACCAGTCAAAAATGAGCAGACGTCGGCAGAGCATCTTCCCCCATATGCCTGGCTCGTGGCATCCTACTGGCCTCTTTAGGACCAAGACCTAACTCTCAACATTTTCTTACCTTACCACTGTCCCTTTGTGGTCGCCAGCTGAAACCGTGCACCTCAGATTGGGACTTGAACTCACATGCTGGGACTTGAACCCAGCCTAAGCCCTGACTGGGACTTGAACCCACACGGCCGGGACTCAAACTCGGCCAAAACCCTGATTGGGACTCAAACCCATGCAGCTGGGACTCGAAACCAGCCAAAACCCACAGTCTTCCAACTGAGATCACACACCTGGTTTCAGGACTTCATGAAGGTCAGGTTCTTGACGTCTCATCGCAGAAAGAATTCAGTGACAGACAAAGTGATAGGTAAGAAGTGGATTTATTTAGAGAGACACACTCCACAGACAGAGTGTGGGCCATCTCAGAAGGAGAGAAAAGGCACCAGGGTATGGGGTTGTCAGTTTTTATAGGAGTGGGTAATTTCATAGGCTAATGAGTGGGAGGAGTATTCCAGCTATTTTAGGAAGGGGTGGGGATTTCCAGGAATTGGGTCACCGCCCACTTTTTGATCCTTATGGTCAGTCTTGGAACTGTCATGGCGCCTGTGGGTGTGTCATTTAGCTTGCTGATGTGAGCATATACTGAGGCTCAAGGTCTAGTGGAAAAAGTTGACTTGTCCGCCATCTTGGACCCATTTGGTTCTAATCAGTTTATGTCATGTCCTTGGGCTATGTCATGTCCTTGGGCTATGTCATTCTTTCAAAGGTTGTGCCCTGTCCCCTTCCCTCTTGTTTCATTTACTACACTGAACTGTAATTCCTCATTCACATATCTACATCTCTCAATAAACCCAAGGCCAGCAATTTGTGTATCTCCATCGGTTTTATATCACTGGCACCTAATGTAATGTCATTGTCCAGCAAATGTTAACTGAAAATTAGCAAAAGAACTATGTTCTCCAGTTCCATGTCATTAATTAAATTTCTCCAGTTCTATATTATCTTAATCTCTGGCCATTTTAATGATCCAGTTGTGTGTGTGTGTGTGTGTGTGTGTGTGTGTGTCTGTGTGTGTGCGTGCGTGCACGCATACATGTATGTTGGTGGGGTGGGAGGTGGGTGAACGGATGGATTTTGTAAACAACAGTTGTTGATCTTGTAGTGCCTGATGTACCTTCTCCCCATCCCAGCCAGAGATATTCACTGCCCGAGGGAAAACTAGGATTCTGATAGCAGGAATATATAACAAACAATCAATACTCAGCTTTTGAGTTTCCAAACATATTTTCAAAAATTCATGGCTGAGACAATAAATAGTTTTGACAGCCTAGGGTTTTGATTTGAAGAGGAGATAGGGCTCAAAGCCAGAGGAAGCAGGTCACGGATTTTATGCCACAAACAGTAGATTGGGAAGAGGATGGGTGAAGAGCCAGTGCACCCTGCTCCTCCTTAGGCAAGATTAGGGACTGGGGACACCTGGGGTGGGGTAGGAGGAGGTCAGTGGGTGGCACCAGACCTAGAAGGATCAGGGAAGGCCAAGTCACCATCCAGAAGATCCAGAGAAGGCTGAGCCAAAGCCCAGTGAGAATCTGTTGTCACCTTTGCTTGTGCAGGAATCCACGTGAGCCGTGCATCTTGGTGGCAGGGAGCTGGGTGGGTGGGGAGAGGTGTCCTATCAGGCTCCCTCCCGTCAAGTGTCCAACAGAAGTGACACGTGGCCATACCTGAGTTGCTCACCCCGTCCAACTACCCACGTGGGCAATCTCTTCTGGTCCAGAGGGGCCATGGCGACATGGGAGGAAAAGCCCCAGTTCCCATTCCTGGTGAACTGAGCAGAAGAAGCCTGAGGTTTCATCCCAAGGGCAACAGTTAGTGGCCAATCCTATGCTATTACATGTGTTTAAAATCTTAAAAAACACCCCAAAAAACCTTCCTCTCTTACTGAAAAAATTTGTTTATTGTAGAAAAATGCAGATATTCAAAAAGGATAGAGTTAACCTGTTATCCCATCACCCTGAGAAAATCACTGTTAGTCCTCTAGGTCCTCCCAGACATTCCTCTCTGCATTGCATGTGAATTTTAATTATAAATTAGAGTGGAATCTCTTTGAGAACAAGAGCTATATCCTGTTCATCTCTTTTGTCCCAGCACATAGGATAATACTTGATGTAGAAAAGGTGTTTGATAAATATTTCATAAAATAGTCTTTTGAATGAAAACTGTCTATTTGCCTCCCAGTAGGCAAAGAGAGACAAGTAAGCTACTTTCATTATCATTACAAATGACTTCACCAAAGGATGGACAAATGTGTGAATGTCAGGCATCCTGAGAGGCAGGTGGGGGACAGGTTAGGGTGCGAGACCCTAGGGTGGGTGGGGGACTTTCACAGGACAGTGCCAAGCAGCCCCAAGGGGTGGACAGTTCTTTTAGTGATAAAAAGAACCCAACGGAGTTAAGAACGGCCATTCCTCTGTGAGCCATTCCTCTGAAGGTCACTTGTTAAGCAGGGTGCAGCCAGCTCTGTCCTAGGTCCCTCGCTGGGGATGGTACCGGTTTAAGAGAGGTGTAAAGCAAGGTGCCTAGGTCTGTTGGCAGGGGGTGAATCATCTCCCATCCCAGCTCTGGATCCGTTCCTGGGAGGTCTCCTCGCGAGACCCCTTTCCTCTCCCTCTTCTCCCCATCCCCTTCCTCCCCTCCTCCCCTCCCCCTCCACCCTCGCCTAAGATGAACACCCTGAAGTCTGCCCCGACCAGTGCCCTAGCCACCCCTTCCCCATCTCCTCCCCCACCCACCACTAAACCACCACCCCCGCCTGGCTCCCTGTTTCAGGGCCGCCCCTGATCCCTTCCCTTTGCATCAGCCAGAGGGAGGGGTTCATTCCTGCTTCAGCTGAGTGGCGTCCAGCCTCCCGGGGCAAGGATTCAGGGCTTCCGTGGTCTGGCCGAGACCCCTCTTCCTCTGCCCCGGGCTGTATCCCTGCCTGGGACGCAGCTCCCGTTTCTCTCATCGGCAACTTCCTGGAGACCGCGAGGAGCTAGAGCTGGTGAGCACCAGGCCTGGGCTAGGCTGCGACCACCGGGCTGCCGAGGTCTGGCTCAGAGCCCCCTGCTCCTCCTTCCCTGCCTTTTCTTCCCTCCCTTCATGTTCCCGGCTCTTCCTTCTGCCACCTCCTCAGCTCTCAGCCTCTTCGAATTGCAGACTCACCAGGCCCCTCCCCGCCATTGTCCCTTGGGCAGGGCAGGGAGGGGGGAGCCGGTCAAGGTCACAGAGCAGGTCAGGGGCTGGGCTGGGACAGGAACCCCGATCCAGCCTCTTTCCAGCTATTCAGAACAGGCAGCCTCAGAGGAAGGTGAGGTGAGCGCCCTCCTCTGGCCGTTCCTTGGAGAGAGCGGACCTGGGGCAGCGAGGGTCCTGCTGCCCCCTTCTGAGCCTCCCTCCTTTGATACTTGGGGCGTTTCAGACCCTGGCTCTTCTGTGTGCCTGCTTTGCCACGAGGCCCTCGTGCCTATGGTTGGGTTATTCATTCTGGGGTGAGGTGGGAGGTGACAGAAGGGACCCAGCTCCAAAAAAATGGGCTTGATAAGAAGGCCATAATCTGCCACCTGCTGGCTGGATTCAAGCTCCTAGCAAACTTCCTGGTCATTGAATCTTGCCTTAGTCACTGTGACCTTGAAATCCAAGATCTTTGTCTTCAGTGTCGCCATCTCCCTCCTCCCACTTGAGCCCGCCCTTTTTCATTGCCCCCTTGTTTCCTTTCCTCCATCCTTCAACCCTGTTCACGTCAGCATCCCAATCCCAGGGGGATGTGTATAGGTAGAGGGCTCTGGCAATAAGGGCAACGCTTAACCCAAAAGGACTGTGCTCATGGGGGGATTCCAGGCAATGGGACAGCCAGCTATAAGGGAGGGGCTCTGGGACAGGAGCTTCGTAGAACTCTGCAGACCCGACCCTGTAGATGCTCACCTTCTCTCGCAAAGTAAGGCTGATCCATTCGTGTTTGTTACTGAATTAAAATTCTAAGGGAAGGCAGTCTGCAGGTTGTTCCCAAATAAAAACACACATGCACAGAGAATGAGGAGCTTCTGTCAGCATCGCCCTCTTCCCCTCCCTGCTCCAAGGGCCTGCATCCCCCCCGTCCCTGGGCTGGTGGCCTGGAGGGGCAGGGCTGGAGGGCAGGGGTAGAGGACAGGGACCTGGTGACGCTTCCTGTGGTGAAGGTGAGTGTCTGTTTCTGCTCCAGACAGCCCTGTCAGCGCAGCCCTTCCAAGCAGGAAGGCTAAGGGACAGGGCCCTTGTGGTGGAGGTGTTTGCAATATGAAGGCATTTTCCACAGTGAAGAAGCAGCCACGTTCTGCACGGTCCACTGGCAGTCTGGGATGTCTGCCCAGTGCCAGGAGAGAGTTTAAAAATGCCCAAGCCCATCTTGGGCTCTCGGGAGGAGGGCTGAAGGGAATCTGGGAGTCAGCAAATCTGTAACAGCTGCCTGTTCCACACGGAACCTGGCAGAGGATGGAACTCACCCCAGCCTCCAGGGGCTCCGTGTCCTGCTGGGTGACACGATACCCATAGATGGACCACTGGTTGCAGCCCCTCAGGCCTGGTTCTTTCCCATCTCTGGGTTTCCAGCGCCCAGTACTGAGTAGATCCAGCCACTCAGGGTGTGTTAGGCTGAGGTGAAAACCCAGGTAGGTGTTGGTATGTGGAGGGTTGGGAGACAAGAATTCTAGGCATGCCCCAGAGGGACCTCTCCATACAAGAGAAGGGTCTGGAGTTTAGCCTAAGATGTTCTCACCTGGAGAAAAGAAGGGAGCAAGCACCTGGTGGGGAACATGGCAGTGGGAAGGGGTACAAAGAGCCAGAGGGCCTTGTTCTCCTATATGGTCACAATAATCAAAGCAACGCGGTGGGCAAGGCCATAAATGTCAGCAGGATCAGCGTAACAGACGAGGCATGGAGTACGTCCTGGTATGTGAAGAACTAAAGGACACGTGGACAACCAACAAGCAACTGATGGGTTCATCAACAAGTGCAGCTGGGAAATGGGCTGCCTGGAGAGAAACCACGTTCGACTCTGACCTTGGACAATCTGCCATAATAAGTGATGATTAAAGAGCTGCCCAGTTGGGCTCAGAATTGGGGGTCCTGTGGGACAGAGGCACACATGAGACAGATCACCTTGTGCGTTCACCTGCTCCCCTGGGCCCAGGTGGGAGGAAGCCTCAGTCAAGGACCCAGCTCCACCCACCTTCCTTGGCATCCCCGGAGAAGGAGCTTACGAAGGCCAAACTCTCAATGACCTTAGCATTTCTTTCAAGCCCAGGACTGTGAATTGATCTACAGCAGAAACTCCAGGAGTGTCTTTTTCAAATTCATGTTTAGCTAAAGTACTTTTCTGCACCCAAGTCCTGTAGGAAGCCACCCTGCTGCTTCCCTTCTCCTGATATACTTCTTGTTTGTATCACTCATGCTAGACAATGGGTGGTCTTGGGGATCTGTCCCATTTTTCCAAGTACTAGTATAGTGGAAACTCAAGTGTTAGACCAGGAATGGACCCTCCAATTTTCCTATCCCCTCTTTTTTTTTTTGCTGCAGTGCGTGGCACGTGGGATCTTAGTTCCCCGACCAGGGATCGAACCCATGCCCTCTGCATTGGAAGCACGGAGTCTTAACCACTGGACCGCCAGGGTAGTCCCTATCCCCTCATTTTATAGATGGAGAAAGTGAAGCCCAGAGAGGAGAAGTGAATTTCTTCCTGTCACACAGCCCGTCAGAGGCAGAGCTGGGCCTGGACCACGCCCTCCCTATCCTGGTGTCCTGCCCACTGCTCTTCCACTGCCTTTTATCATTTCCTCTCCTGCCCTTTTTTTCTAAGACTTTCATTGCTTTCCTCTGGCTCTTCTGAGTTTCCTGTGCTGTCCACACTGCCACATGTCTGTCCACTTTGCAGCCTGTCAACTCTGCTCCGTGACAACTCTGGCTGGGTGAGAGAGCGAGGGTGTCCCAGCAGCCTGGCAGCCCCTTGTCTCACGATGGGCCCCAGCCCTCCGCCCAGAAGACACCCTGCCCAGCACTGAGCCTGGCTGAGGACCGGGAGCACGTGCCTCCTCTGGCTCTGGGCTCAGAAGATCCTCGCCCCTGTGTCTTCTCTGTTACACCCGCTAAATGACCTTGAGCATGTCACACTCTGGACCTGACTGCTCTTCTGGAAAACGGGAACAGTTAGAACATACCACCTAGAGCTGGGAAGATCAAAGGAGTCAAATACGTGGAACAGTGCTTTGTAAACTGCGAAGCACCATTCCAGTGTGAAACACTGGTGTCCTTCAGATCCCTACACAGGGCTGGACGTACAGCAGATGCCTACTGAATAACTGTGGAACAGTGGTTCTCAACTGGGGGCGATTCTGACACCCCAGGGGCCACTGGGTGATACCTGGAGACATTTTTGTTTATCACAACTGGGTTCGGGGTGCTGTGGCATCTCACTGGGAGGCCAGGATGCTGCTAAACGGCTTACAGGGCACAGGACAGCCCTCACAGCAAAGAGTTACCCGGCGCCGTACGTCAACAGCGCTGAGGTTCAGAAGCCTTGCTGTAGGTGGATGAAAGTGTGAAATTGTATCTGTAGACACACATGTGATTTGCTGTTCCACTAAAGCAAAGGATCTGTGGCCGGCGAGCTGACCATCAAGATACCATGGTGACCAAGAGCAGGAACCTCCCACGTTAAATGAGCCGGTCGTGTCCGGGTCTGATAAGTTGAAAACATTTTATTTCAATTCTATCCTCAGGAGGCAGCATAAATAATCACAGAAGACCACAAAGGTCAGTGGGGAAGAAAAAAAAAGCTTCAGAAGTGTGGGGAAGAGGAGATGTGAGCTTACACAGTCTAGCTGCGGGGTCTGGGGGGTGAGGAGACCCTGCTTTAGCTGGCCGAGAGGGTGGAAAAGCCCGAGGGGTCGGGGGGCTTTCCCTGCCCAGGTCACTGGGGGGGCTTAGGGAGCCCCGCCTCCGTGGACGGATGCTCTGCAGGGCGGCCGTGGGACAAGCGGTGTGAAGCACAATGCAGCTAGTAGGTCCTAGCTAATGAGAGAGAAGAGTGGACACCCAGTTCTTGATGCCCGGGCCAGATCTCAGCCCTAAACTGTGACTTTTCTAAGAACAGTGTTCATGGACTCCGTAGGTAGTGACAAATGAAGGGAGAAAAAGAGGAAAAAAAGAAAATTGTAGAAGACCAAGTGAAATGTGGCATCTCCCAGGGTCCTGTGACCTTGGGCTGCTTTTCAGTTTCTTTATCTGCAAACTGGGGAGAATGCTCCCTTCCTCTGGGAGCCGTGGTGAGGCTCAGATGGGATCCCAAGTGTCGAAGGGCTGTGTAAACTTTAAAGTGCTACACCCACGTGAGGGGCTGTGGTCATCCTACAACTGTGAAGCTGACCGTGACTGAGAGAGCAGGGCCGAGACATGCAGGCGGAGCAGCCCTCGGCGCCATCAGGCCCCTGCTCGGCCGTCCCAGGGCCAGCTCCACCCTTCTCAGCCTCAGCCTCCAGGAGGAAAAGGCCTCATCTCAGAGGGCGTCCCCTGGGGGGTGGGAGCAGAGGGTGGGGGCCAGGAGGACGTGGGGGCACCGAGTGTGAGGAGCCTCGACCGGGCAGTGAGACACATTGGCACTACTGGTGTTGGGAGGCTCCCAGTCCTCTTCCTCCACGGAGACTTGGGCCCTGGTGATGCCCCCGTGGGATTGGCATCTTGATGCAGTGGGAAGGGTCCGGGCCTGCGGTCTGCACACCACTGGTCCTGGTCCTGGGTCCACTGTTCATCTGCTGGGTGACTTAGTGAAGTCACTACCCGACTGCAACCCTCAGTTCTGTCACTTGTAAAATGGAGACACGATTCCCTACCCTGCCTGCTTCACAAAGTCAATGGGAGAAGGGTGTTGCCAGAGCTTTGAAGAGCATCAGGGGAAAGCAAGGGGGCATTCTGGCCTTGGCGAGCGATCCTCTTAATTCCCTGAAGATAAGAGAGAGGGGGCAAGAGCCAGGAAGGAGTTGGGCTGCTCGCAACCCTTGTCAGGTGAGTGGGCTTCCAGGGCTGCCGGGGGAGAGGGAGGTGGTGGATGGGAGGGAGAACAGCAGACGCCGGCAATCCAGCCCTTACTGTGCGTCCATCAGGGCCACTGTGAGCCCCAGCAGGGAGCACGGAGATGTCCTGGCAGCCCCCTTTGCAGGGGAGAAGTTCAACCTCTAAGTCTCCTGGGGTCCTGGCTTCCCCCTCCGCTCCCTGGTCCATTGAGGGCACCCCTCGGGGGGTCCGAGGTCTTTGCCAGCCAAGGGGAATCCGAGGCTCCTGGGGTGGCAGGGGAAGGGGCTGCCAGCCTGGGTCTCCGGGAGAGGCTGGGGGCTTTTGTTAGCATGAGGTCGAGAGGTCAAAGGTCAGCTTCCAGTTCTTGAGGTGGCAGGTGGGGTCCTCAGGCGCTCCCCCAGCTCCAGTCCTGGCTCTGTCTCTGGGGTCACCGGAGAAGGGGAAGTTAAGGGACGAGTAGAAACAACGGAGAGTTCAGCTTAGAAAGCAGCTCAGCCGGGGAGCTAACAGTTCTTGGGGCTGTTGCGCAAGTTTTTCAGTTCCAGCTGTAGCTGCCGAATGCGGATGTCCTTCTGGGCCAGCTCCTCTTTCAACCTCCGAATCTCATCCTGCTGCCGGAAGAACATCCGCAGGAGCTGGGGTGGGTGAGAGAGGGGGCCGGTGAGCCGAAGAGAGCAGGTGAGAAGGTGGCATTTTGAGGGGGCATCCAGACCCCAAACTCCACCCCCAAGCCCCTTGCAGCCGCTGTCCTCCTGGCCCAGGCCTCCCACCCCTCCCCCGTTCCGGTGTCCCAGGTGACTCAGGTCACTGCCGCTCTCCTTTCTCCAGATTCAGCTCATGGCTCCCACCCACGTCCACCCCCAGTCCGCACCGTGAGGCAGAGAAGAAAAGCTCTGGCATATGCAGACCCGCCTCGGGCACTGATCCAGGGTCACTGAGGAAGGGATGAGTCCACACAGGCCAGTTTTCCAAATATCCCAAGCTCACCCTTTTAGGGCTTCAAACCGAATACTTCATTTACCTACCACTCGGAATAGAAAGCTTTCTAAAATGTTTTGCATCCTTCTCTTCTTAACAAAGCTCAGGATACAGAATGGAATCCAGCTTTTTTTCCTGCTGACAGGGGACTAGCACAGGGCACCAAAGTCTGCACCAGCCATCGCTGGAGTGGCCATGAGCAAAGCATGGAAATCTGACAGACCCTCGCTTAGATGGCTCCCTGGATTAGCCAGCCTCTCCATTTCCTCCATAAAACAGACTGACTGACGCCCGCAAAACACAGCCTCCACAGGTTCCTGGAGGACCCCACACACGTGAGATGAAAGTTACCAACAAGCAGTCGTGCTGGTCCTCAAACTGCCTAGTGTGAGTTGCATCTGTTCTTGTATAATGATTGCATAGTTTAATTAAATATGACATAAACTGATGAAATAGGAATACAAAAAGAGAGTTGCTGTTTCTATAAAAACTAAGTTGAATGCATTCGAGAACCTTGAAGAAGGGGGTGCTAAGAAAGTTGTTACTGAATTAGGTGTGGATGATAAACACATAAAAGAATGGGGAATATTCTATATCTTGATTGTATGGTAGTGGCTACACAGCTGTAGGCATATGTCAAAACTCATGGAACTGTACACTACAAAGGATGAATTTTACCGTAGGTCAATTACACCTCAATAAACCTGTCTTAAAAAAAAACCCCGGAGGACTTCCCTGGTGGTCCAGTGGCTAAGATTCCACGCTCCCAATGCAGGGGGCCTGGGTTCAATCCCTGGTCAGGGAACTAGATCCCACACACCACAACTAAGAGTTCGCATGCTGCAACGAAGATCCCACATGCCATAACCAAGACCCAGAGCAGCCAAATAAATAAATAAATATTTAAAAAAAAAAAAAAACTGGGGAAAACTTTGAAAAAACAAGGGCTTTGTTTTCAGATTGATTTTAAGTTCCACCTAAAAGAAACTGAAACTAGAAACTGGAGTTAAAGTGTGATTTATTTGACAAAGACATAGCAGATCCCAACTGAGACGTCCTCAAAGAAAAGGTCTTGGTCCTACATCAAAGCGTGTGGAATGAATGTATATGTTTTATATTTTAAATGAAAATAAATTGTTTAAAGAATATATATATATATCATTTTTGTGATTCTCTCCTTGAACTGACTTTTTCTTTTTATTAACCAACAAACCAGTCCTGGTTACATCTGTTCAGAGGGTTGCTATGGTGTTTGCCCTGCACTAAGTGATTCTACACACTCCTGTGCCTTCCAAGTTCTCGAAGTTTCTCTGTATAATTTTTTGGATCCGCTTTTGTTTAAAAAACAGATTTACTGAAGTGTAATTCATGTACCATAAATTTCACTCATTTTAAGTCAATTCAGTGAGTTTTAGTAAAATTACAGAGCTGTACAACGATGTCTTCTCCCGTGTCAAGCTACCTGTTGTCTCTTCACACTTAGACCAATGTGTTTACTGTTCACAGCCCCATTATCTCACTGGTTGCTTCCAGTCTTCTGTGCTGATTAAAATTGTGGGTAAAACCAGAGTAACAGGCTCTGAGCAAATTTTTTTTCCCAACAAGCAAACTATCCAGGCTGTAGTGTAGAGAGATTATGGCATCTGTGTTGTCTGCTCAGCGACCCTTTAAAATATTTCTCCAGGTCCTCCATTCTGATTGATATAGACAAATCCATAGCTAAAGGTTACTCATTGTAACTGCTATTCACCCTGCCTCTCCACACCCAGTACTAGAACCAACTTCAGGTTCTTGTTATGGCCCTGGGCTATCGCAGCAATTCAACTATGTCTACCTTCTCAAGGTACTTAAAGAAAAAAAAAATTTTTTTTTAAATGGAAAACAAAAACAAGTACCCATCATCCAATTTCAGCAAATAACATATGACCACTCTTCTTTTTTTTTTACTTTTTGGCCGTTTCACGTCGCATGCGGGATCTTAGTTCCCTGACCAGGGATCGAACCTGCACCCCCTGCACTGGAAGTACGGAGTCTTAACCACTCTTGCTTCGGCTTTACTCTTACCTACTTCCCCTGTACCACCCTCCTCGTGATTATTCTGAAGCAAATCCCATTGATCACACGGTCTCATCCAGCCTAGAAATCTGAACATCCCTCTGTAATGGCACATAAACATATTTTATAGCAATTATCAATTTACCTGCCAATTTCACCTTTAAGACTGTGAGGTCCCAGAGGTTAGGAATGGTCTTACTTTTATGAATAACAGCGATAATTATAAGTTGGTGTGACAAGAGAGCCTGTAAGATGGCCCCATGTTATCCTCTCCTTTCATGGGTAGACGGGACCTAGTAACTTGCTTCAAATGAATAGAATGTGGCAGACATGATGGTATGTCATTTGCAAGGGGAGTTGACAAAAAGACTGTGGCTTCCATCTTGGACACCCTCTCTTCCTCACTGCCATGCTGTGAGCAGCCCTGTGGAGATGTCCATATGGCAAGGACCTGAGGAAGGCATCTGGCCGACAGCCCTTGAGGGACTGAGACCCTTAGTCCAATGACCTGTGAGGAAATAAGTCTTGCCAGCAACCAAGTGAGTGAACCTGGAAGCAGATCCTTCCACAGGTGAGTCTTCAGATGTGACTGCAGCCCTGGCTGACGGTTCACACCCTCATGAGAGACCTCGAGCCGCGGGCACCCACAGATACTAAGAGATAATAAATGTTTGGGGTTTAAGTCCCTAAGTCCTGGGGTAATTTGTTACATGGTAATTGAGAGCTAATACATTTAGCCTCTTTATGCATTTAATGTGAGCAGGAAGAGTGCTAGATACTTAGCAATGGCCTCTTTTTTTTTTTTTTAAATTTATTTTATTTATTTATTTATGGCTGTGTTGGGTCCTCGTTTCTGTGTGAGGGCTTTCTCTAGTTGTGGCAAGCGGGGGCCACTCTTCATCGCGGCGTGTGGGCCTCTCACCACCGCGGCCTCACTTGTTGCGGACCACAGGCTCCAGACGCGCAGGCTCAGTAACTGTGGCTCACGGGCCCAGCTGCTCTGCGTCATGTGGGATCTTCCCAGACCAGGGCTCGAACCCGTGTCCCCTGCATTGGCAGGCAGACTCTCAACCACTGCGCCACCAGGGAAGCCCAGCAATGGTCTCTTTAATGCTCACAGCATTTCATATCCCCATTTTACCGTGAGGAAATGGACTTAGGAAAGTCAGGAAACATGTTCAGGCACAGCCAGGAAATGAGAGAGCCAGGATCCAAATGCAGGTGGGTCCCTGCAGCCATCTCCACTGCAGCTGCATCAAGCCCAGTGCCTGGCACACGGTGGGCATTCCGTGTATCCTGGCTGAGCTGAACTACGCTGGTGCCAGGGACCGAGGGTGTGGCTGGAAGGAGAGGCCTCTGGGGGGCGTGGACAAGGCCCAGCTCCGGTTACCCCTGATGAGCTGCTCCCTTTCCAAATGGTACAAAGAGTACTTTCATCAACACACAGCCTCTTCCACAAAAACAGGAAATCATCAGACCCCGCTGCTGCTGCCATGCCAGGGAGGAAAGCAGTGCTGTAATGCATGAGGCTGGCTTTCCCCATGAGCCAGGAATTTATAACTCCAGATGACAGGGACATTCTGAAATGGATTCACGAGGGGACACGTAACTCTGGGTTTGCGGGTTTGAGGGGCATCAATATCCCTACCGTAGCCCAGCCTCTAGTTATTGGGGTCAGAGGCAATGGAAGCCAACAGCAGGCTACTTATGGTATTTGTCAGAGAAAGAAAAATGCCTCAGAACGGAGCTAGCTTAAAGGCCTGAAGCCCATAATTGAAATGCAAAGGTCTCGCTCTGCCAGGATGTGTGGCAGCAATAACTTATATTCCTTACCTCATTCTCTGTCCTGGGTGGGACATTTTCTAATAAATCTATTCCGTTGACCACAACGCTCTTCTTTTCTTTGATGGGAGCCTTGAATACCATTTTGGGGGACTTCTTATAGCCTTCTTTCAAAGACATCAGCACAGGATCTAAGAAAGGCAAGGGACGTGTTCTCACTGACAATTCCATGGACTGTCAAGCGATGGTGGCTCTCACTTAACACCACGCCCGACAGTCGGCTGAGTGTGAGGGCAAGTTCAACGAGGAGGATATGCAAGGGGAAGGGGGTGGGCTAGACCGAATGCCGAGGTTGCAGTCTCCTAGCCTCTTCTGGGAAGCCCACCCTTTGCGGTACCTCGGTTGATGCCTCCCAGCCACTCATCGGGGGTCAGAGCTGGCTCTGTGCCCGGCGTCATGGGGTAAATGTCTTCCTGGTAGGAATCCGACTGCAGCGGGGGAAGCAGAAGAGTGGACAGATGGGGGGCTGCTGAGAAAGCCCCTGTTCTCCAGTCAGATTCTCTTCTTTGCTGACACCCAACCGCATACCTGCTGCCCTACCTCCGGCCTTTGTACTCACAGTGTCTCCCATTTGGAATTCCCACCTTGCCTTCCGTAGCCAGCCAAACTGTCCTCACCTTGGAGCGGCCTCCATCCCCCACCCCAATCCACAGGAAAAGGGCTCCTTCTTCCGGGCTCCGCCAGGCTTACAGTCAGTGGCGAGAAAGCTAGGCTTCAATGCCAGGGGCCCTTTGGAGGTAGCCCAGCCCCACTCACCCTCCGGGGCACGATCATGGAGATAGGCTCAATCAGGCCCTTGAGAGTCACCAGCTTGTAGAATCGGAACACCTCGCAGGCAGACACATCCAGCCCGTGCTTGGGCATAACCCCTGTGGACAGGCATACATACGGCTACATGGGGTCCCGGGAATCCCCCCTCAGCGTCCCTCCTTCCTGATGACCTTGGCCAGGGGAAAGGCACAGGTGGAGGGCACTAGGTTTGGAGGCAATGACCCATACAGTAGACAGGAGGGGGCTGGGGGCTTCCTGAGTCAGGCTCTGTCTCTGGGTGGTAAATAAGCCCCATGGGCGGGACCTGCCTCACCAAGGGGCACGCTATAGATTTGGGGCCTTTGAGAACTGGAAGGGGTTGCAGAACTATTTGAATCTAATCCATTCTTTTTACAGATGAGACTCTTGAGGGTCAGAGGGGAAGGGGTTTCTGCCCGAGGTCACACAGTGTTGTCACTGTATAAGCCACAGAGACCATCACCTTCTGAAATGAACTGGTTTCCCGAAGCCTCTGTGCCCCCCAGTCTTCAGAGAGAAAGAAGGAGGGAGAAAGCTTTCCCCGTGCACCCCGGAGGTTTAAACGCAGCCCAAGACTGCCGTTCCGTCATGTGTCTTATAGGATCGACAGGGGTGCGTGTGTGCATGTATGTCTGCGTGGGCACCAGATACAACATCCTCAACAGCTGCATCTGCTGAACACCGGCTGGGGCAGCAGTGCAGTGTGGGGTTAGGAACACAAGCTTTGGGGTGGGACAGAATCCTGGGTCTGAATCCCGACTCTCCCCTCTTTCTGGCAGGGAGTCCTTGGGCAAATCACTGCTCTCTGAGCTCCAGCTTCCCTGGTTGCCTAGAGGAGTCCAGTAGTGGCCCCTCACGAGATGGTCGGGGCACTGAGTGCAAAGATGCTTGTTAAGTGCCCGGCAGTGATGAGCACAGATGACATTAGTTTCTTTCTCCATGATGTGAATGTGAGTTAAGGTTCTACCTCTCCTCGGCTGGAACGGAAGGCCGCTCTTCCAGAGAAGGGAATTCCAGGAGCTGGAGGGAAGTGGCATCATGGTACCAAGTGAAGCCAGCAGACTTGGGTTTGAATCCTGGCTCTGCCCTTAGGAGCTATGTGACCTGCCCGGGGTGAGTGACAAAGCCACTTGGAACCTATGAAAAGTGCCTGGCTCATGGCAAATGCTCAACAGTGGCCACAGGTGAGGAGGACGAGGAGAAATAGCTATCCTCAGTCCCCCCTCCCTCCTCTCCTCCCCACGTCCTGCTGACCCAACTTTCTAAACATCTCCTGGATCCATCCTCATCTCCTCACCCCCACGCCATCCCCCTAGTTACCATCCTCTCTTGCCTAGAAGTCCACCGTGGCCTCCTAACTGGTCTCTCTGCCTCCCTCCTGCCCTTTCAAGATCCATTCTCCCTGCAGAAGCCAGAGCAATCTTAAACCAACCTTTCAGATCACATCACACTGTCCCACTCCCACTTACCCATCCACCCAAGAAAAAGAAAATTCTACGAGTTCCTGGTGAAACCCCAACTCCTTCCCCTGGGTGATGGTTAATGTCAGTGGGCTCAGTAAAGTACAGGGCCCTCCCCAGTGTGGGTGGGCATCTTCCAATCCATCGCAGGACTGAATAGAACAAAGGCCAGAGGAAGGAGGAATTTGCCCTTTTTTCCCTGCCTCGCTGCTTGAGCTGGGACATCTCGTCTCATCCCCTGCCCTTGGACTGGGATTCACACCATCGGCTCCCTTGGGTCTCAGGCCTTCAGACTTGAGCTGGATTACACCACTGGCTTTCCTGGGCCTCCAACTTGCAGAAGGAAGATCGTGAGACTTCTCAGCCTCCATAATCACGTGAACCAAATCCTTGCAATTCCCCTTTTATAAATATACTTGGTTGTTTCTCTGGAGAACTCTAATATACCCTGTCTAATGCATCCCATGGGAACTGGCCCCTGCACACCTCTCCAGCTTAATCCCCTAACACTTACCCATCTTCTGCATGTTTGTGCTTAGCCACACTGACCTCCCTTCTGCTCCTAGAACATGCCAGGCTCTTTCTGGCCTCAGGGCCTTTGCACTAACTGTTCTTTCTGCTGGCACTACTCTTCCCCTTTCCTGCCTTTCGGATCTCAGTTTAAAATGTCACCTCCACAGCAAGGCTTCCCCTGACCACCTGGTCTAAAACAGCCCCCGTCACTCTCTGTTCTATTATCCCATTTGATTCTCTTCTTAGCACTTACTACCATCCAATACTTTCCTCACTTATTTACTGTCTGTCTGTCCCTCAGTGGGATGTGAGTGAGGCTGTGTTCTGTTTTATTTATCACTTTACCCTTGGACTAGTCCAGGGTCTGGCACAGTCCAGGGTCTGGCACACAGCTGGTACCCAGTACATGTTTGTTGAATGACTACATGAATACATGTAGTCATTCAACAAATGACACTCAACTACGTCACCATGAATGACCATGGTGATGGTCTCTGTGGCTGATAACAGTGACAACACTGTGTGACCTCGGGCAAAAGCCCCTTCCCCTCTGACCCTCAATAGTCTCATCTGTAAAAAGAATGGATTAGATTCAAATAGTTCTGCAGCCCCTTCCAGTTCTCAAAGGCCCCAAATCTATAATAGGAGCAGGAGGAGCCAGGTACTCTGCCAGGTGTTTTGTATACATGATCTCTAAGCTTTACAACAGCACTTCAAGGCAGGTTTAATTATCCCCATTTTACAGACGAGGAAACTGAGACTCAGAGGGGTTAAGGACACAGTTGAATCAGAATATAAACCTAGCTTGGACTCCAAAGTCCACGCTGCTTGTTATACTATTTGATGATGGGGTGACAGTGAGGGAGGTGGGGATGACAAAGCCCTGGGGAAGGGTGAAGTCAGTGGAATGGTCATTCGGACCTCAGGCATATCTCTGGGCCTCGATTTTGCTGTTGGTCCCTGAGAGGGGTCCTTGGGCCCCTCCAGCCCTGATGTCTCTGAAGCTGGCCCTCAGGCCGTGTCCATAATCCCAGATCCTCAGAGGGACAAAGCCAGACTCAAATTCTAAGGAGAGGAGGGAACAGAGCCCCTGAAGAGATTTCTTCCCCTGGGTGATTTGGACCCCAAATGGGGGACTGCTGAATCGGACGCATGGCCAGTGTGAGTCACTGGGCATGAAGATTTCATTGTAAGGCTTTAGTGGTGGGAGAGTGTGGGGCGTGAAAGACGGACTCACTACACTCCTCAATCCTGGAGCCCTCTATGGGATTTGCCTGAGAACCTGGGGATGCAGTGAGGGGGACACCCTGGAATTCATCCTGTCTTCTCAGGCAGGGACAGAGCTGCTCTGGGGGACTGAGGGTCCTGGCTTCCCAGAGGCTTCAGGAAGGGACCTGCTCCTGGACCCCATTCTGACCTTTAGTTACTGAACCTCCTCCCACCATGTCAGAACAACAACGGGCTTCGGCCTCCCCATCTGCAAATGGGAATGGAGGTACCGCGCACACCCCTGCAGGCTGCTGATGGCCAGAGATGGCGGGAGACACCAAGCACCACGGGCTGATGGAGCCAGTCTTCAGGCTGGCTGAAGAAGGGCAGGCTGACCTTCACAGGGCAGCACCCAGAGGTTCTATTCTGACCTGCCCATGAGCCGTGGCCTCCTGAGTCTGACTTTTCATTTTGGGGGCAGGGTGGCCCAAGAGCCAAATTCCAGTCTCTCCTTCTACAGCCTAACAATCGCGAGAGCCCCCGGACCCCCTTACCGAGGCCTTTCTGCGGGGCTGGGGAGCGGAACTCCATGAGGTAACTCAGGTAGGGCTTCTCGGTGCTGATTTCGTAGTACCTGATGTTTCCATCTCCCTAGGGGCCGGGTGTGGGGAGGGAGGTG
The DNA here is from genome assembly GCF_965194805.1 of Balaenoptera borealis. NCBI lineage: Eukaryota > Metazoa > Chordata > Mammalia > Artiodactyla > Balaenopteridae > Balaenoptera > Balaenoptera borealis. The sequence goes on along the minus strand of NC_138866.1, from coordinate 116,569,227 downwards.
AGGAAGGAAGAGAGGAAGGGGCGGGCTCAGCAGGTCCTGGTCCAGTGGGCTGCTGAAAAGAGCCTCTGCCATGACTCCGAGATGGTCAAAAGACCAGGGAGGCCTGGCCTCTAGGCCCCCAGTGGGGCTGCCGTAGGGGACTTGCTGGGGGTGGTGGGGTGGAGGTCGGGTGCTGTGTGTGTGCGTGCACGGTCACGGGCCTATAGACAGACTTTCTAACAAGATCTCCTGGCAGGTGCCTCCAATCCCATCATTAGGGATGATTCACATCAGGCTCTGATCCTTATTCCCAAGTAAAACCCCACTCCAATCCACCCCTGAAGGAATTCTCAGTCACTGACACCTCAGCAGAATGAGTGTCCGACTTGAGGGTAGGTTTTGATGGAGGAGGGTAAGACCCATGTTGGGTCAGGGGAAGGGAAGAGAGGTCAGGCTCTTCTTGGGAGGTAGGGCAGGAGCGGGGGCCCAGTGGGGGCAGGGGTCTCCCCCAGGCTGTCCCTGTCCCTCCCCCACCTTCTCCTACCTTTCCAGCCAGGTAGAGCATGTGTGTGTCAGCGTCGTAGAAGGGGAACAGGAGACCGGAGAGCCCATCGATTTCCTCCTCGATCAGGGGCATGGACAGGTCCTCCTGCAGGCCGGGGGCCGGTATCAGCCCGTATCCAGGCAGGATGGCACCTCGCCTTCCCCAATCCCAGCAAAGCCCCCGAAGTAACAACGCTTTGATGTTGCCCCACCCGCTCCGGCCTCCCTGCGGCTGACCTGGTCCCAGAGGGCGATCTGTCTCGTGTTCCACCTGGAGACCCCCGTCGTGAGAAGCCGCTTCATGTTTCCCAGGAAGACCACCCGGTTCACTCTGTGGTTTTTGCAGTTCGCCTCCTGGCAGGGACAGAGAGCTGGTGAGCCAGGCCCCAGACACTAGGGTACTGGACTGGGCTGCCTGGTGGCCCCCAAACATACGTCCATGTCCTAATCCCCGGAACCTCTGGGTCATCCACAGGGGCCCTAAATGCCATCGCAAGGGTCCTTATTTAGAAGAGAGAGGCAAAGGGAGATTCCACAGACGCAGAAAGGAGAAGGCAGTGTGACCACGGAGGCAGAGATTGGAGAGGTGAGGCCACAAGCCAAGGAAGCCACCAGAAGCCGGAAGAGACCAGGAAGCCTTCTCCCCTAGAGCCGCCGGAGGGAGCCAGACTTCCAGCCTCCAGAACTGTGAGAGGATCAATTTCCGTTGTTGTAAGGCACCCCGCTTGTGGTAGTTTGTCACAGCAGCCGCAGGAAACGACTACAGGTGCTGTGGAGAAATGGAGGCCGGGGACCAAGAAACCAGGCCTCGCTGCCAGGTCCCAGAGCGGATGGGGGATGGGGAAGGAGGGAACTAACTGGACCAAGTCCCAGGCAGGGCCTGAGCTGGGCTGGGTGCCAGGTGCTCTCTCCAAGGCATCTCTGAACTGTCACAAGGACAGTTCTACTGCAAGGACTCTCTGAGGATGGGGCGCTCGAGGCTCAGGAGGCCGGGGACTCAGGCCGGTTCACTGCGGGGTGACTCACTTCACCGGGGGCTCCTTCTAACTGGGCCGTCCTCTGCCTTCTCTCCTGCCTCTGGACTCATGACACCTCCTTTTCCTCCTAACACATGGCGGCCCTTTGCCAGGATGAGTCAGCGTGAGGCAGGAACCAGAGGCTGGTGGAGCAGTGCAGAGACCCAGGCTGGCGTCACTTGCTCTGGATTTTAGTTCCAAGTTCTGCCGAAAAAGTGTAACCCTGCAGGAGTCCCTCACCCTCTCTGGGCATGTGTCCACAGCTGTGAGAAGGAGGTTGGGGTCTCTGCTCTCTTACATCTTTTCTGCTTGCCATGGGCTCTGGGGTCCAACTGTCAGGGTTTGCATTCTAGCTCCTCCTGTAACTGTGAGATTCAGGTCAGCCCCTCTCCAAGGGTCAGCGTTTCCATGTGGGAAATGGGAAGAGTAACAGTACCCACCTCAGAGGATTAAGTGAAGGGACGATGGGGAGCCCCTGGCACAGTGCATGCCACACAATGAGCTCTGAGTAAATGGTGGCTAATACTAATGAGACTAATAACTATGGTGATTATTGTTTGTAGTAGTAGTAGTAGATGACATTCTGGTCCTGCAATATTGGCTTTTTCCAAGATAAACGCAACCAGGTCACGCACCAATCTTTCTTGTGTTAGGAGGTAAACCTCAGATTTCATCCAAATTTTCCATCCCATCTAGCTCCATGACTGGCACGCAGTAGGTGCTCAAGAAATGTAAATTTCTTACTCCCAAATGACATCTAATCCCTTCCTCAGAGTTAAGACCCAGAGTCAAAGACCAAAACTGGAGCGAAGTTCACCATCCACCTCCCCTCTTGGAGCTGTCCCTGGGACTGGCACCCCGAGCCCCTTTCTCCAGGCTCGTCCCATGCAGGTGGCTGGGCAGTGAGTCCAAAGTCCCCTCCTCCTGTGCCTACGATGGTCAACACCCAGGGATTCATGCGCTGAAGGGGGTTACCAGTTTGGCCCCCAGAGCAGGCAGAAGAATCCCATCTGGGGAGAGGGGTGGAGTCTGTGGGAAGGCTACTGAGGTCCCTCCGCTTCCAGAACAAGGCAGGGCTCCTATGAGCGGAGAAGGGCCCAGAACAGATGGGGTGGTCCCCAGAGGTGCGGGCCAGGTGCTCGGGAGAGGGGAGCTGGCACAGCCTTTCCCTCCAGGGCTGGCTGAAGGCAGAGCCCCGGGTCCCAATACCTTTCCTTCCCCTCGAGAAAGATGCAGGGCTTCACCTGCAGAACACGGCCGGAGCGGGGCTCGATCACACGCAGTTTCTTGTCCTTGCACGTGGTGGTAAGCAGGCTGCCGTCAGTGTTGAAGGACATGCAGAGGATCACATCCGAGTGGCAGTCTATCATCTTCACCGGTTCGCCCACGTCCAGGTTCCAGATGAGGACCTGGGAGGGCGGATACACAGGAGGCGGGCTCAGCCCTGCTGCTGCCGGCACGGGGTGGCTGTCCCCAGTCTATCCCCATCTCCCCGATGGCCCTGGGAGAGACGCCCCACGCAGGGTTGGATGTGCTGGGATGCGGGATGGTGTCAGTGGGTTCTATATCAAAGGCTGATGTGTCTCTGTCACACAAATCCACAACTATCCTTGGGCAGATCCCAGCCCCAGCCTGGGCTCAGTTTCTGCTTCTAGCAAGAAGGGTGAGTGTTCCTGGCCAGGTTCCACTGGCTGGCACACCTCTTTTGAGGGAATGCCTGGGGGTAGGGGCTGGGGCTCCATTCTCCCCACCAGCAGCTTTGGATGCTTCTTTTTCCTACTAGGAGGGCAGCAGCCACTTCTTGGTTAAGAAGTGGCCAGGTAGAGAGTGTGGGCAGGGAGTGGGCATTCTTCTCCAATGTATCAGTGCCGGAGAAGGCAGTAAAGATGCCTCCAGCCTCTGTGAACCCCAGGAATGATGGGTGCACAGAAGATGCTCAGCTGTGTTGTTGAATGAGCGAATGAATGGATGTGACAATACTGGTTAACAGGCTCGGGAAAGTAACAGTGCTCCCTACAGGCCCCTCAGAGTGCCCTTCTCTCTCCCTCCACTTCCCCGCTGAGTCGGCTCTGGCCACAGTGCCCACCAGCTGCCCACCTTGTAGTCATAGCCAGCACTGAACAGGATGTTGTTGGTGGTAGGGTGCCACTCGACCAGCCCCACGCGCCGGCTGTGCCCATGCAATTCCAGAAGAGCCTCCGTCATGTTCCGCTTCAACCCGCCCTCGGGGATCTCCCAGATCCGCACCTGCAGAGGGGAAGGAGGGCCTCGGCTGGCTGGGCAGGGCCAGGAGAAGCCCCTGCTGCCCTCTTCCTCAGACACCAGGCTTTCGGAGATCTGCCTAGTAAGGTATCTCCTGGCCAGGGTGGTGGGCAGAGCCCGACTGAGGCCTGGGGGGAGGTTGCAGGGTGTGGCTAGAGAGAAAAGAGACCATCTCCTCTGTGCCTTTAGGAGGGTTTTCTCCAAGAAGTCTCTGCAGACCTTGGCGACTGTTCTTACTGGCATATCGTTATTGTTATTGTCTAGCCAGGCCCAGAGGATCACACATGGAGCAGCTTTTAGCAAGTGCTGTATTCAAAGCCTATCTCTGCTTCCCTTCCACACCCTTCTAATAGTGCCTTCAGCCCCAGCGCCTCTGTCTGTACCACATGGCCTGTCCCTCACTCTGTTCCCCACCCGGGATGGACACCTGAGCAGAGGGAAACCCATCTGGGAGACTGGGAGGCCCAGAGTCTCTCCTAAAAGATGATGAACCAAGGGGCAGAGACCGATGAGATGCTGGAGCCTGAGCCGAAAGGATGCAGAGCCTGGATGCAGCTCTTATTAGTCTTATGGATGCTGATAAAGAAGCAAAGAAGAGAGAAGAGGGTGCAACTCATGGAGAGAAGCAGAGAGAAGCAATCATGTTGTCCCGGAGAGAGAGAAACTGAGCAATTTCTCTGCGATCTTTGAATAACCCCCTGATGATTTAAGTTAACGCTGGTAGGCTTCTGTTTCTCAAGCCAAGCATACCCTGCAAGTTTCAACTGTTTCATCTATAAATGGAGGGGGCAGGGGGAGTCTTTGCCTTGCCTTGCCTACTGGCAGAATAAAATAAGATACTGGTTGTAAAAGTTTGTAAACTATAAATTGCTCTAAAGACCTATGGAATTATAGTTCTTGTTATAATTGTTATCATCATCATTAATGCTATTTATTATGATCTAACTGGGTGGAGAAGTCATGTGACTATAGCTCAGGACACCTTTAACACAAACGTTTTGAAAATCTGAACTCCACCCTTGCTAGTAAGGAGAAAAACAGGGAAGACAGCTTTGAGATACCATTTATAATCTTCTAACATAGCCAACTGAAAGAAAAAAAAACCAGTGTTGACAAGATTATACTGGAACTTATAGATTCAGTTGGTGTTGGTAGTATTACAAATCAGAGTAACTCTGTTTTGGAAGCAATTCGGCAATCTTTAGTAGGAACAACAGAGACATTTGTATTATATTCCTTGATCTAGTAATTTCACTCTTAAAATTCAAAATAAGCCCAAATCTCCATGCATGAAGATGTTCATTGCAATACAGAAAATTCAGAAATACTCCAAGTGACCAACATTAGGGAAACAATTTAATATGTCATAGCAATATGGAATATTAGCCATTTGATGATAATTCTGAAGGCTATGAATGTTAAAGAAAGCCAAAGGCAGTCCCGAAGACAGGGGAGCAAGGCTGGGAACGGGGGGTACCTCTAAGGGAATTCCCTTGTGGGTTTCCCTTCTTGGTGCTTTACCCTCAGACTGTAGAAATGAGTATGTCCCACATGTATGTTCCCCTGAAGACCCAGCTCGGCACATGTAGACCACGGGAGGCTCCAGGTCCAGTCAAGGATTAGGGGTCACCCTTAGGAGCACCATTCTCAGTTTCAAAAACATACTTGAGAAAAAGTTTATAATTAGGGGACAGTTTGAGGTTTTCCTGTCCTCATTGAATCGTCTCCTGTGGTTGCTCCAGCTCTCCAGGAAAGCCCAACACTTACATAAGCCTGCATGGTGGCAGGAGCCTGGCGGAGGGAGGTGATGGAAAGGGGGCCCAGCATGCCCTATGGTCTTTCCCCGACAGCCCTGTGCAAGGGCCTTCCGAGATGAGGTGTCGTCTGGAAATGGCAGGGAGGGTGGAGTGGGGACCAAGGTAGATGACTCAGTAGTCACCAATAAGACAGACATTCTTCTTGTCCCCAAATGTTCCAGAGGAAGGTGACCCTTGAAGAGCGGAGACTAATGCTTGTGTTACACACACACACACACACACATACATACACATCATACATACAATACCTCCCCCATCCTCCGCATGTCTTTCTTTTTTACCCAAAGGTATGCTAATGATACATGTATTTCTGCAACTTGCTTTTCTCATGTAACAAGAGCTAGTGGGCATTTTTCCACACCACTACACATGGCTCTACCTTATCTTTTTAAGAGGCCAGAGGGACGCCTGTTATGTGGCCATGCCGTGATGGATTTAATCAACTTCTGTTAATGGACACCTGGGCTCTGCCCACTTTTTTCACTGTTACAATTCATTCTATGATGATTAGGACTGTCATACAAGTTTGTGCATGGCTGTGAGTATTCCTGTAGGACACATGCCTAGAAGTGTTTCACTTTTTTAGTTACTGTAAAATTGTCCTCAAAAGCTGTCCCAGGGACTTCTCTGGTGGCGCAGTGGTTAAGAATCCCCTTGCCAATGCAGGGGACACGGGTTCGAGCCCTGGTCTGGGAAGATCCCACATGCCGCGGAGCAACTAAGCCCACGCGCCACAACTACTGAGCCCATGCGGCTAGAGCGCCTAGAGCCTGTGCTCTGCAACAAGAGAAGCCACCGCAATGAGAAGCCCGCGCACTGCAACGAAGAATAGCCCCTGCTCACCGCAACTAGAGAAAGCCTGCGTGCAGCAACAAAGACCCAACGCAGCCAAAAATAAAAAATTTAATTTAATTTAAAAAAAAACTTAAAAAAAAAAAAAAGCTGTCCCAGTTTTTACCAGCAGAGTCTGAGAGTGTTTCTTTACCCATATCTCTAAAACTATACCTTCGAAAACAGGTTTTTGCCCGTCAGATCAAAAATGCCATCTCCCTGTTGTTTGGATTTGCATGTCTTTGATTCTTAGAAATACCAGGCATCTTTTTCCCTGTTGATAGGCTACCCTTGTTTACACTTGAGCAGGAAGCTTGAGATGCTTTCAGAGTCAAGGCAGGCCAGCGTGGAGGCATTTGGGGGCAAAGGATCTTGTCTATGGACAGACAAGTACATACACGCGCGAACCCATGTCATTCAGTGTATATGTGTTGATTAGGAAGGGGAGAAAATCTGGCCTTTGAGAAAATCTTTGAAACCGAAAGTTGAGTCTCATTCATTCCACTCACACCTCTTATGAGCCAGGCCGTGGGATAATGAGCCAATGGGAGGGGCGCTGAGCTTGCCCCATGCCTGCTCTTGCGCGCACATGGCAGAGGACCTACAGGAGCACAGAGCTGGGGGCCCTGAATCCAGTCTTGGGGGTGACGGGGTGGGAGGGTCGGGAGGCACAGGGTTATTAGAAGAGGGGATGTGACCCACATTTGAAAAGACAGGTTGGGAATGTGGGGAAGGATGAGGAGACAGAAAAATGACCCCGTGTGTGGGTTCAGGCACAGTGGGCGGAGAAACCGCAGGAGGGTCAGCCCGGCTGGGGTGGGGCAGGCTGGCAGGTGGCAGAGGAGGCCAGAGGCCATGTGTGTCATCCCTGGTTATCGACGTCCCAAGGAATCCTGCTCGGGCTGAGGCTCAGAAGGAAGCCTTTTTCCAGAACAGCCTAATTCCCGAGGAGCCAGCTAACGGAGGCATCCCTGGATGGCATCACGTGCAGGGTAAGGTAGAGACACGGGGGAAGCTGTGAAGGGCGGGTCCACTCAGGCTCTAATCCCACTGACCAGCTGGATGACCTTGGACAAGCCAGTTAACCTCTCTGAGGTTCAGGCTCCTCATCCAGATGATGAATTGAGAGGTACGTACCTTTTAGAGGTGTGTGGGTTGAACTAAACTGAGCTTCAGGGTCCTTGTGAGTCTGAGGCTTTCTAGTCGTAGGAGCTGATTTGTTGGCGTGACAGCTCTGCCTAGGAACCGAGGGGCTAAGCCAAGCGGATGGAGAGGGCAGGCACTGTCTGTGACCAGGCTCAGCCCCCCGGACTGGCGCCAAGTCCAGAGGAATGAAGGGCTGCAGGGGGGAAGGCCAAGAGCTGTTTTCACCAATAACTGCTAGAGTTGGGTCTCAAATGGAAAATGTCCCACAGAGAAGGAGAGAGGCGTCTTGCCTCATAACTCCATTTGATTCCAGCCACTTCTCTCCCTGGGCCCCAGTTTTCTCTTCTGCACACTGAGACAGTGATTAATCTTCCAAACTTCTCTGCTTTTGACATCACTGAATGTTATCACCGGGGGGAAGAGACTAGCTCCGTTTGATCCACCACTACAGCTAACAGTTGGCAGCACGAACGACAGGAGCTCAGAGGAGGAGCTGGAGTTCACAGTGGGTCTAAGTAGCTGGAAAAGGAATTCCAGTCCCTAAATATTCAAGGGATTTGCTGGGAACAAAGAGTGGATGGGTGTGGGAGGAGCGCTATAGATCTGTTCAGAGGTTGCTCTCAGAGAGGTTACTTCAATTCAACAGGAAACCAAATAGAGTCTGCCAAACGGGATTTCTGGAAGGAAGGGGAGGGGAGAAGTGGCAAAAGCGCTTTCTCCAGCAAGCCAGCTGTGCCTGGGACTGTCCCTTTCAAAGGTCCCTGGGTCAGAGCCCTGTTTAGTTAAATTCAGTTCCAATCAATCCAACGAAATATGCCTACCCCCTCCCTGGGTCACAGTGTTGGCCACCGGGGGCCAGTCCTTGGTCTCAAGTAGCTCACAGTCTTGTGGGGTTGACAGCAGACACGTGCAGACAAGGCTAAGCCAAGGCGGCTGAAAGGGACAGTTTATAATGCTGCAAAACCAAGTGTCCCTGTGCATGGGTGAGGGAGCAGCTGGGCCAAGAAAGTGAGAGTTTTGTGGCCTTACAAGCTCCATTCGAATCCAGGCTCTGACCTTATCGGCTGTGAGACTTCAGCCAACTTATTAGCCTCTCTGAACGTCAGTCTTCCCAACTGTAAGAATAATTACACCTACATTATAGTTGTTATGAAGACTAAATATATACCCTACGAAGCAGATTACTAAGCACTCTTAGTAATACTTAACAATGCTTGCTTAATATTAAGGATTATATACAAGTTTTAGATAGGTCAGATTTTAGATGTGATTTCTATTTTTCATCTGTGTTTTGTGGCCCCCTGTGTAGTCAATGAATGTGGTATGAAGTCTGTCTCCATTTTATGGAATGCAAATACGTTTCCTCTTTAAAATTATTATGTGATTAGGCAGGTGTCTGGCTGGGTCTCTCTGCTATCTGATACACTGAGGATTGTGGCTGCTAGTGACTTAGGGCCAGGGCCTAGTGAGGGCCTATTCAGCCCCTTTGACAACACTGTTCTAAGGGAAAGGATGCTATGGTTAGGGGAATTGCTTGTTACACAGCTACAGCAAACAAACAGTACTTATTGTCTGTATCTGGGGTATAGGAGCTAAGAGAAGGAGTTGGCATTCACAGTGGTCCTAAGTAGCTGGGAGAAGATATGGATTCCAACTCCTTAGTACTTACTTCAAAAACAACCCTGTTTGGAGTAGTGCGGGGAGGAACAGGCAAGTATAAGATATGGTTACTGCCCTCTGATGGCATCCAATTTAGCTGTACTACATTACACAGCCATTTGCCCTAGGATTTCCATCCAACAATCCACAGATACAAAGCCTGGGGCTGAGATCAGAGCAACTCTCATGTCTCTTCTGCAGCGAGAAGAAAGAAACCGTGAGGGTCTTGCCCAGAGGGTCTTGGAACTCCCACCTCCTCATTTCTTGCCAACTATTCTGTTTACTACTAGAAACTGAGTTTATCGTCACTCAGCTAAACAAGAGGTAGAACCTCAAAGTCTACCTTAATGTTGATATCTTCTGACCACTTAACTGTTTCCCAACATGGGAAACAAATCACTCCTAAGAGAGGGAGGTGAGAGAGGCCACCTGAGGGCCCAGAAGGAAGCACGATTGAGCATCTACTGCCGAGAGTCTTGTGAGGTAGCTGCCAGCAGATTAAATGAAATGGTAAATGTGAGGCTGGACACATGAAAGGATATGTGCTACCTATTATTATTACTATTATTATTATTATTAATGACTATTCTTACACAGGTAAGGAAATGAGGCACAGAGAGGTTAGGAAACCTGCCCAGGTTGCACAGCCAGGAAGTGGGGAGCTGGGATTCAAACTCAGGATTTGAATCAGGCAAACTGCCCTGTTTCTCTCTTCTGAACCCCTGCCCCTGCCCTATCCCTTCCTTCTTCCCTGGATAGACCCTGACAACATGGAGAGGGCATGATCTGTCTTTCTGCTCATCTATTCCAAAAAAGAGGTGCCACTCCCTGGCCTCAAGAATCTAAAAATTACCCCATTTGGGGCACAGACAACCTTCAAGGCCTCCCACTGATGGTCAACTCCTCCATACAGGGGTGGAGTCTTTAAATTCACTGCCCTATCTCTAGGGTGAGGAACAGTGCCTGGAATATAACAGGCACCTAAGACATACTTGTTAAATGAACGAACCAACGGAAGAAGCTGAGAAGCCCAGAAACCTTCCGACCATTAGCAGATTCAGCAATGAGTCACGTGTAAGGAAGCAGGCTAGCCCTTGCTCTGGCTGGTGGCGAGCTAGATAGATGGCAGATCACCCCTTTAGTTCTGAATGGGAAGGCAGACCTGGTGGGGATTTCTTTCCTAGATTTTAAGGCTTAGCATTCAGCTTAGTCTTTTTTGGAAACCGGTGATGGAAGGCCTGTTTGGGGCCTCAAGAAGCAAACAGTGAGATACAGTGGAAAGAGCACTGTGTCTCCCTCTTCCAACCCCCTGGCCAGCCCTCACCGGGGCAGGTTATCTGAACTCTTTGGTCCCCACATTAATGGTTATGGAGTTCTTAGTAGCCAAGAAACACTATATTCATTTCGTTCTCATGATAAGCCCAACAGGGTCCCCATTTTATAGCAGGACTGTTTCAAGATCACAGACACGGGAAGTGGCAGGGCCAGGATTTGAACCTAGGCCTATGGCCTCCTGAGCCCGGCTGCCTAACGACTGAGCCACACTTGCACACTGGTAGTGTCTCTGCAGCTGCCAAGTGCATTGGTAAGGCCTCTCGGGGCTGCTGTCTTTCCATCTCCGAAAGGAGTGTGTCGCTCCCTTTCACCTCAGAGAGGTACTGGTTCTCAAGCTCGTGTGTGCGTGTGCGCGTGTGCGTGTGTGTGTGTGTAGGAGCAGGGTGGTGGGTGGCTTCCGGCTGCTTCCAGCAGGGTTCACATCCTGCCCCAGCCCACCCCCAGGTTCTTCGGGGAGGAGCATCGCCTCTCCTGGGGGGTGAGGGCAGCTGCTGGATGGAGAAGCAGAGGAATACAAGGGAAAGGAAAGATGCTGAGTCTGGGAGAGGGGCCTGCCTCCCTCCTCCTCCTCCCTCTGGGAGCACTCTCTCCTCTCCTTGAGATGTCAGAAACCTCTCTCTGTGGCTGCCTGAGAAGGGCTGGGAGCACGAGGCTTGGAAACCCATAGCGCCCTTCCCTGCCGCCTGCCAGCCGCCCTCCCTAGCTGCGGCAGAAGCTATAAAAAGCACAGCCCTTCAACAATAGGTGACATCACCCAGCGGCGGAAAGAACTGGATTCTGCCAGATGCCAGGGAGAGTTACAGCCCCCATCTCTCCCTCAGGATGGGAGCCCCTTGGGAAAGGGCTTGGGTACGTCCCGTTGGCTCCCTGGAAGGATGGGGTTGGACTCCTGAGGACCTCCTCACGCTGTCGGGGAGGGGAGGCTGGGGGGAGGGGAGGCTGATCCTGAGGGACATGGGGGATGGACATCACTGGAGATTTTTCAAGGAATGGGGATATGGGAAAGGAGCTGGGAGGGGGTGGAGTCTGGCTAGATCCCTTCAGTGTCCTCTGAATGTTGTGACACAAGTAGAGGGCGGGGGAGGGGTGGCAGTGGGTGTGCAGGGCCTGCCGGGAGACGTGGGCCTGGCGTGCTGCGAACGGCATCTCTCTGGGCCCCTTCGGTCTGATTCCCTCCCTAGCCCTGGTGTGTATCACAGTGCCTGGCACATAGTAGGTGTGCTGACTGACCTCTTAACCTCGGTTCTGGGTGTCATGTCTGATGCACAGTAAGCTGACCATGTGGTCTGGAGAGGCTCGAGGGAGGCCTGCCCGTGGAGGGGGCTTTGGCAGAGGCGGGAAGGTCAGTCAGAGTGGTCCTGGCAGCGCTGACTGGCCTCCTCCCTCCACCTTGGGGGCTGCTGGTCCTCTGCCTTTACAGCCCCCCTCCCAGGACCTGGGTGAGGATGCCTGGTTCCATGTGCTCTTGGTGCCCCACAAGGGCTTTGCACAGAGAGCACGCTGAGATCGAAACACTGAGCGTTGGACTGATCTGAACTGTCAGCCCTTCCAGACTCTGAGCCTCAGTTTCCTCACTTAAAACTAGGTCTGTGGGTAGGTGCTCAGGGTGCTGGCTGGGAGTTAGGAGACCTGGGTTCCAGCCCTGTCTGGGATGTAACTCCCTGTGTGACCCTGGGCAGGGGCTTCCCCTGGGCCCAGTGTGCCCTTCTCCAGGAGGGGCATGGTTCCAGCCTTGGGGTGTCAGGGGGTGCTGACTCCAATGCCAAGATCCTTGGCCCTGAGGCTGGGGAGGGACGGAGACCTGAGGGGCAAAGCGAGGGCTGTGAGCGGCTGCTTCTGGGCAGCTGGACTGGCAGCCAGAGCAAGAGCTTAGCTCCTCGCTGATCTGTGACATTATCCCCTTCTCTCTGGATCAGTGGCTCCGGGCCAGCCTCTCTCTCCCTGTGCCCCTAAGCCCGGTGTCCTTTCTCTTTACACCCTGACATGTACCCAAGCCATACCCTTCTCTTGGGCGCTCCCCTTCTCTCTGCTGAGCCATATTCCAGCATTTGCCCAGCTTGCCTGGGCTCCACTTCCTCCACAAAGCCCCTGTGACCACCCCCCAGCCCCTTCCCTGACCCCCAGAGCGTGCAGTGTCTCCACACTGCATACGTGGTGTCCTGGCTCATGTTTGGATGGCTTGAGAAGCACAAGTCGCACTTCAAAGTTCAGCTGCTCACCCTGGTGTCCCAAGCCTTCTCTCTCTGCTCCCAACCTCCCTTTGCAGCCGCCCCTCCTGCCCACTCCCCTCCCTGGTCACCACCCCAGGACCCCAGCCACACTAGATGACCCTGTCTTCCAAGCACACCATATGAACTCTGCTATGGTCTGAATGTTTGTCTTGCCCCCAAATTCGTATGTTGAAATCCAAACCCCCAAAGCTGATGGTATTAGGAGGTGGGGCCTTTGGGGGTGGGCGATAGGTCATGAGAGTGGGGCCCTCATGAATGGGATTAGTGACCTTATAAAAGAGACCCCACAGAGCTCCACCCCTTCCACTATATGAGGACACAATGAGAAGAGAGCCCTTAACTGACCATGGTGTACACTGATCTCAGACTTCCAGCCTCCAGAACCACGAGCAATACATTTCTGTTGTTTAAAAGCCACTCAGTCTGTGGTACTTTGTTATAGCAGCCCAAGTGGACTAACACATACTCCCTCCAGGCCTTTGCCTATGTCCTTTGCCTGGGCCTCCTAGAACATTTTCTCTGCTGTCAAAGTCCTGCTTCTCCAGGGTCTATTCAGCCCTCTAACCCCTCTACCCTGCCTGTACCTCGGCCAAAAGTAATCCCTCTGTCCTCCCCGTGCACATAGCCCTGTTTGACCTTCCGTGGATGCAACGACTTCACTCTGCATCCCGAGACCAGCAGGCATAGTGCTAGGCACAGACCTCCTCGCATCCTCATAGCAACTGCCTAAGGGACGTACCAGTATTATTGCTATTAAAAACAGGAGCAACACTGAGGCTCAGAGAGGGTACATAACATGCCCTTGGTCACCCAGCTAGTAAATGGTGAAGCTGAGATTCAATCCCAGGTCCAGCAGAGTCCACAGTCAAGCTGTCATTGAAGCCCAGCATCCTAGGCAGGCACACTGTGGTCCAGTGTGTGTGAAGCTGAAGAGAGCCGCTTGGCTCGTGCGGTCAGGGCTGGGCCCCATGCTTTTCTTGAGCACAGAGCATGGGCGTCTGGTTTATTAGCTGGGGTCCTGGAGCACGTGGCGCCTGACTCAGGTGAAATAAGGTGCTGAGCTAGAACCCGGCAGGGCCATCAGGGCCAGTGACCCCTCCCACCCTCGCCCTGATTCAGGAAGTTCAGACCTGAGGTGGAGCCAGGACAGCCAGCAACTCTGAGAGCTCAGCCTAACCTGTCCCCCCACACCCAGATGGACACTGCCCTTCTCCTTCCCAGTTGGCTCCCCGGTTCAATACGAGACACCGCGAGGGGCCTGAGGCTTCCAACACGGACTCTGTGGATTCGTGTCATCACAAGACTTCATAGATCAGGAAGAGCGTGGGCTCTGGGGCCAGCAGTCCTCCTCTACTCTCTAGTTCTGTGACCTGACCCCAGCCCTCATCTTGGGGTGGCAATGCCTGTCGCACAGGGTGGCAATGAGGGCTAATGGCGTATAGAGTGTCCAGCCCAGAGTGGCTGGAAAAGTCAGTGTAAGGCAGCCCTGAGTTTCAGGGGTGTTTGCTCTTCAATGACTAGTGACAGTGGCTCAACACTTCAGCACAGGCAGGGACGGAGCTGGCTGTGGTCGCTGACACTCCTTGGACTCCCTGCACCCAGAAGAGAACAATGGACAGCACCTCCAGGTGCCCTCTCTCCCACTGAGCCCAGTCCTAACCTATACTGACCACTGAGCTCTCCAGCCCCCACCAACTCCAGCTGCCTCCTTCTCAGCCCAGGAAGCAACCAGTGTCCTCGTTGCCCTCTGGGTTTCCTCACCTGTCCTGGGCTCCATCACCTTGTGCTCATCCTCTGGCCTGTCGGTTCTCTGACCTCTGGTCACTGTCTCCGTCTCGTTGAAGAAAGTAGCCAAACCTGATGGATCGTGCCCATCACAAGTTCTTGCCCCCCCTGCTTACATGGGCCCTGCCCTTGATGCTGCTGCTCTCAGGAATCCTCTTGGGTTGACTCAGGGCTTTGACCTTCAGGAGTTGGTCAAGCCCATTCTCTTAGCCCCTCCCCACCACTCCCTTTTATTAGGTACTGTGCCAGCTGACCTCCTCCATACCCCCTAATTTATTAGCCAATGGAGACTATTTACTGTGAATCTCATTCATTAGTTGGGCTATATTCATTCTCTCATGCATTCATTTATCTTTCCATTCTATCCATCTATCCATTCACCTTCATCCAGTCATCCATTCATCCAATCATCCTTCCTCCTTCCATTCAACTATCTATCCATTATCCATCCATTCAGTCTTCTATCCATCAATGTAGTCATCCATCCAAAAATCCATTCATCTAGTCACTCATCTAGCCATCTGTCCATCCGTCCATCCATCCATCCATCCATCCATCCAGGTATCCATTCCATTGAATACCTACTATGTATTTACCATGTACTAGGCTCTGTGCTGGATGCTTGGGATTCAGAACCAAAAAGGCCATGGCCTCTACTCTCAGGAGCTCTCAGGCTGGTCTGGAAAGACAGGAGACATGAGCTCCAAAGTTCCTTCTAGCTCCAATATCCTGGGAGTCTATGACCTGCACCCAGGCTATGCCAGTGGGCACTACAGAGATGCTTGTGGTCTGATCTTCCTTCACCCAGGAACACCAGGGGCTGGAGCAGCCCCTCCTCACCAGCTCAGCTGAGGCTCTGAAATCCCCTCTTGCTTCCAGGCTGAGGTGTTGACATTGCTTAAGGGCAACTGAGGAAAGGCATGGGGCCCCTCTCCAGAAACACGGAGCCTGCTGCCAACACCTGACTCGACCTCCACGTATGAAAGTCAGCAGAGCCTGGGGAAAGGGTGGCCAGACAGCGGCTTCACATTTTACTCTCCCTGAATTCTTCAACTCCCCTCTCCAAACTCTCTGCCGCCTTTCTTCCCTCTATCTCATCCTTCCCACCGGTTCCCTCTTCCCTTTCCCTCCATCTCCTCTCTGTTCCCTCCTCTTCATTTCCCTTCTCCTATTTCTTCTCTCTCCCCATTAAGTGGTGGAACACATGGTGTTCAAATCCTGGGCCACCATTTTGGGTCCTTGGATAAGTCATGACAATTCTCAGCCCAGTGTCCTTCCCTAAAACCGTGGCTCACAGAGGACAAAACTAGATGGTACACTTGCCCAGCCTGCAAGAACAGGGCCTCTTTTCCTCATGGCTCATCCCTTTCTTCCCTTTCCCCCTTCCTCCTTGTCCATATTCCTCTTTCTATCCTTCTCCTTTTGAGACTACAGATGAGTGCCAAATCACACCCTTAATCTTTTTTTTCTGATTCTCACCTACAAAGTCAACACCTCCAAATGAAATCATGCTAAAGGAACAAATAGTCCATGGATTCGCTCCCTCTGTCCTCTTCCTAACTCCCCATCCTGGGGCTAGCTGGAGGGATGACCAAGAGAACAGAAGAAGGGCAAAGAAGGGAGAAGGAGGGAATTTAGGGAGGAAGGCCTCCAGGAAGAAGCAGGGAGGTGCCCCCGTGCACCCACCCTCCCCAGGGAGCACCCCTCCTGCTCACCGACGTGTCCTCCGAGCACGAGGCAATGATGTTGTCGATGAAGGGGTTCCACTTGATGTCCAGCACGTTGCCCTGGTGACCACAGACCTTGGGGTAGTTGGGTTCAATCCTGCCCGTCTGCAGAGGAGAGAGAGAGAGAGAGAGAGGGAGAAAAGGGCATTAGTTTGATGGCCCTGGGGTAACTTGAAAGAAGAGCCTTTATCCTGGGCTTCTATACTGGACCATAAGGTCCTTGAGGGCCCCCGAATGTCTTTGGGTCCCTGCATCCGGCTGAGCCCTATTGCTCTGTGGCTGCAATCTCCCAACACCGAATGGTGGTGGGGAGGGTCCCACAGCAGGGTGGTGGGTGGGGCTGTGCGTGCCCACACGACACCTGTGTGCAACTTAGAGAAAGGTGCCCCTTCCTCAAGTAAAAATGTTTAAAGTTAAGGGGTAACTATCCACCTGAACGACCAAAGCCTGGTGGGCAGCAGCCCTGGCAGTTACTGGGCCATGTGCCTGTACTCCCCGCTGCCTCTCAGGGGGGTGACACAGCCAGGTTTGGATCAAGAGGAGGCTCTTTCCTGCTGCTCCGGGAATGAGCGGAGAGGCCTGAATCTCGGGGTCCACCCATACACTCTCATATGTTACCCTGCCTGGGATATAAGCGGTGGCATTCCCAGATGCGGCATGCTTGTTCAGTGTGCATCTTACAACACCTGTACATAGTGCCCTGTGGCTGAAAGCATAGTCTTTGGAGCCACACAGGCCTGTGTTTGAATCACAGCTCTGCCACTTTTTAGCTCGGTGGCCTTTGGAAAGTCAATAAGCCTCGGTTTCCTCATTTCTTTTTCTTTCTTTCTTTCTTTTTTTTTTAAGGCTTCAGCAACTTTATTTTCAGACACATGGATATAAAATCAGCTGGAAAGCTTGAGAGTGCAGCTGTCATGAGAGAGGTTCCTCATTAGTATTGTAAAGATTAAATGAGCTAATGTGCTTAGCAAAGTACTTAGTGTGGAGGTTGTCATCATAGTGAATGCTCAATATACGATACTAGTTATTATCATACAGGTTAGACGGCACTTCCTCCAGGAAGTCTTCCCTGATCCCTCAGTGGATTAAGAACTCCTCTGCGAGCTCAGGGCATTCTGTGCTTCCCTGTATTATAGGCACCATCACACAGAATTGCAGTCTGTTGCTATCTGTCTATGAGCAACTGAGGACAGGCTTCCTTGTCTCTTAATCTCCAGCTCCTTACAAGCCTGGCACACAGTGGGTGCTCAGTACATGACTTGAAAGACATCCTGCAGGGGGGATGAAGTCCACAAAAGATGGAACAAAGGGTGTGGGGGTGAGGGGTAGTTCCATGCTTAGTTGTCTATAAAGGCAGCAGGGAAGGGAGGGGAAATTGCAGGCAGAGGCTGTGTCTCCATTCCCAGGTCTTTTTAATATTAGCTTTTTGGGTGTGGAGGAAATAGGGAGGGTTTTTCCAGTCACTGCCCATCTGCTAACAGTGGTTAGGTGGCCAGAGGCACCTTAGGCAGGTCAAACCTCACCGTCCTTTAGGTTCCTCAACTGAATAAGGAGGAAGACAACCAGTTTTTCCCAAGCCCCTGCTACACGTGCCTTATATCACTACTTCACCAGTGTGATGGGCAAGAGTTCTTTCAGAGTGTGCATTCTGCCGTAACCTCTTCCCCAGCCACTTCTTGCCTGCATGTCTATCAGCTCATCTCCAGATCATTTGATTTTTTGTGACACCGCAATGGCAAGGTGCGTAGAGAAAGAAAAAAACCTAGAGAAAATGGCAGTGGTATGGAGGGTGAGGAATGAGGCAGAGAAAGAGAGAGGGAAAAGGCCTTGGAGATTGTACTCAGAAGAACTTCACTGACACTGTACACTGGCGGAAATCAGAGAATGGAGGAAAAGGATTGGGGCTGTATTGCTCTCAGTTAAGAATGGGATCCCCTCTGACATTCCATGAGGGATGCAATTCGAATTGGAATATCTTTTTCAATGACTTTTAGGCTGTTGGACTATGTTTCTTTAATTGAGACTCTGAGCAGAGACCGAGCCACATGTGGCCCTGGGATTTATTAGGGTTACACAGTAGCTTCTTTAACTCTCACAAAACCCTGGGAATTAGGCACGAGGAAATTAAGGCCCAGAAAGGTTAAGCCACTTGCCCAAGGTTACCCAGCTGAAAGCAAAGCTAGGATTCCCACACAGGTATGACCCTCAAAGCTGAGCTGAATCCCACTGCTTATTGCTAGCCAGCTCCCCTCCCTCCAGCTCTGACGTCCACAGGCAGACAGGCCCTGCACTGTCTGCTTCCACAGCTCACTAGCTCTCTGACAGAGCCTCCTCTCCTTATATCTGGTCCCAAAGGCTGCCCTGAGTGGTCCCTGAGTCAAGCTGCCTGCATTAAGCTTTTGGCAACCAGGCAGATCTGAATCAGTCAATAGGTGGCCATCAGCTGTCAGCAGCTTCTGGTCAGCAGCCTGCAGGTGATGTCCTGGAGGGACAGGTGAAGCCACATCACTGGAATGTATTCAGAATGGGGAGAGGTCAGGGCCCTGCATCAGGAAGGGAATTAGTAGCGGACGATCCCGACGTAATGTATCCTTCCAGGCGGACCTCTGTGAATGCCTTCCCCAAAGGGGTGGGTAATGATGATTTTCATGACTGAATCATACTGCTGCTCATGTGCATGGTGACCCCCAGAGTTATGCGTGCACAACCTGCTCTGCTATATGCAGCGCCCTCAAGGGGAGGGACCTCCTTTCAACCTGGCAGCTTTGATTTTCCCATTTTATATAGTAGAGTTCACATAAACAAAATTTTTCTTTTCGCCGTGCCGTGCAGCTTTGCGGGATCTTAGTTTCTTGACCAGGGATTGAACCTGGGCCCATGGCAGTGAAAGCGCTGAGTCCTAACAACTGGACTGCCAAGAAGTTCCCAAAATTTTGTTTGAAAGACAAGTTTCATTGCTAAGAAGAAAAGTATGAAAGCCATAGTTTTATAGAGAAATCGTGCAACTTTTAAAATGCAATTATTAACTCCAGGAAAAGAGCTGTATCAGAAAGCTAATACAATCATAGTGATAATGACTTGTGTACAATGCTTACATCATGGTAATAATGTAAATCCTGAATATTTATTTAAACACGAGTTGTACTATAATATACTGGGAAGGCAGAGGTAGGAAAAATGTGTGTGTGTACAGTTAAGAGGGGAGACAGAGGGGCTTCCCTGGTGGCGCAGTGGTTGAGAGTCTGCCTGCCAATGCAGGGGACACGGGTTCGAGCCCTGGTCTGGGAGGATCCCACATGCCGCGGAGCAACGAGGCCCGTGAGCCACAACTACTGAGCCTGCGCGTCTGGAGCCTGTGCTCCGCAACAAGAGAGGCCGCGATGATGAGAGGCCCGCACACCGCAATGAGGAGTGGCCCCCACTTGCCGCAACTAGAGAAAGCCCTCACACAGAAACGAAGACCCAACACAGCCATAAATAAATAAATAAATAAATAAATAAATAAACCCAAAGTTTAAAAAAAAAAAAAAAAGAGGGGAGACAGAGCTGGTAGAGAGCCAGATCCCCATCTTCCATAATAGGAAGTCAATAGACAATGTCTAAGATTTGAAAAACCAGACATAGCCGTGAAAGCATGTAATTAAGAAATACGAGGAGAAGTACAAAAAGAAACAGCTCAAAACATTGGAAGCAGCTACCTTTAGGGAGTGGGAAACGAGGGGTGTAGCAAAGTAGGATAGGGATCGAGGGTACAGGCCCTGGTGTGCTGGTAAATGTTTAACAGCTGGTCTTCCAGGAAAAAAAGGACCATGGTTTGGAACATTTGCCAGTTTCAGTGGCAAATGCCCACTATGCCTGACTTCAAGCTACCAAGGTGATATCACCAAAAGTAGAGTTAAAAGAGACTCACAGTAGCACACCAGATAGTAGTAAAATAGTAAGGAATAAGTTTTTAACATTAGTACCTCTGTTTTTAACATCAGTACCTCTGTTTTTAACATCATTCATTTAATTGAAAGTTGCATAATTTAATTTTTAATAATGGTCATGTTTAAAAACTGGCTTGCAAAACTCCTAAAAAGTTAACAGTAAGCTCTCATGAGCTGGTATAAGCCAACCCCAGCACCTCCCTTGTAGTGCTATAGGTCTTGCAGTACTATTAGACTTCATGAACTCTGCACAATTATTACTCTGATAGACATAAAAAAGAACAAACCAATAAAGTGCATGTATAGGTGTTCTAAAGGAAGCTTGTTCTGAAATTTTTTTTTTCTGAATTTAAATAAATGTGAACAATCCTCTCCCCAGACCCTCCAAATGCCTCTGTTTTCTGTTCTACTTTCTGGATAGGCGTATGACTAGAGACCAAACCTGAATCTGGTTCTTAACTGCTACCCAATACTGCCTTCTCATACTTGGGCTCACGCCAACACTAATAGCTATTATTAATATATTAATACAATCAAATTGATATTGATTTACAGATATCATCAAATTTAATCCTCATAACAACCCCACCTTACATCTGAGAAAAGATGCGTAAAGAGCTTCTCAGGCGCGAAGTCAAGGTTTTGCACTGTTTTTTTTTTATAAATTTATTTATTTATTTATTTATTTTTGGCTGTGTTGGGTCTTCCTTTCTGTGCGAGGGCTTTCTCTAGTTGCGGCGAGCGGGGGCCACTCTTCATCGCGGCGCGTGGGCCTCTCACTATCGCGGCCTCTCTTGTTGCGGAGCACAGGCTCCAGACACGCAGGCTCAGTAGTTGTGGCTCACGGGCCCAGTTGCTCCGCGGCATGTGGGATCTTCTCAGACCAGGGCTCGAACCCATGTCCCCTGCATTGGCAGGCAGATTCTCAACCACTGCACCACCAGGGAAGCCCTTTTGCACTGTTTTATAACTTTAGAATCACTGTTGAGATGGTGAGCTCACAGAATTGTCCCAGTGGGAGGCTTCTCAGGGGTCCTGGGGTCTAACCTGCCATCTGGTGCTTGAACCTCAAAGAGACCTTGAGTCTCAACAGAGCTGGGGCAGAGACCTTGCTGCATGGGGTGGGGTCGGGATGCCCGTTACACAGCATCTATAATCATTAGGGAGATCTTCATGCTGTTAGGATGGGCCTTATCCTGGAGGCCTCACAGGACAAATCCAATCCCCCTTCGCTGGGACAGACTTTCAATGTCAAATGTTGGATGGCAGCTGTTATGTACCCCGAGTCTTCTCAAGGAGGAGCCCAGTGCTGGGGATCAGGGTGCATGTCAAACACAGCTGAGCTGCCAAAGACAGAGTTGAGGGGTGCTGGGACATGGCCTCTCAACAGGGTGCAGGGGAGTGCAAAGCATGGCAACTTTCCCACAGATCCATTTGACAGGGTCTCAAAGACTTTTAAAAGGTTCATTGCCTTTGACCAATAACTCCACTTTGGGAATTTATCTCGGAGAAATCAACAGGGAAGTATACTAAGACACTCAGTGCCGTGTTATTTATAATAGGGATCAATAATAAATGCTCAACAATGGGACATTGCCAAAACGAATTATAGGACACCAACATAATGGAATATTATGAGGTAATTTAAATCATATTTTCAAAAAATATTTAATGACATGGGAATTGCTCAAGCTCTAATGGTAAGTGAAATAGTCAGAATCAAGTTATATATGCAAAATGATCCTTAGCTATTAAAAGAAAAATATATCAAAAGTTAATAGTGGCAGGACTTCCCTGGTGGCGCAGTGGTTGAGACTCCGTGCTCCCAATGCAGGGGGCCCAGATTTGATTCCTGGTGGGGGAACTGGGTCCTGCATGCATGTTGCAACTGGGAGTTTGCATGCCACAACTGGGGAGCCTGCCTGCCACAACTAAGACCTGGT
Organism: Balaenoptera borealis; assembly: GCF_965194805.1. Classification (NCBI taxonomy): domain Eukaryota; kingdom Metazoa; phylum Chordata; class Mammalia; order Artiodactyla; family Balaenopteridae; genus Balaenoptera; species Balaenoptera borealis. Next base: position 116,547,024 of record NC_138866.1, on the reverse strand, counting down.
GCAACCAAAAAAAAAAAAAAAAAAAATTAATTAAAAAAAAGTTAAGAGTGGCAATCTCTGGCTAGTTGGATGTAAGTGGTTTCTAATTCTTCCCCAATGAACATTTACAATCTCTATTAAAGATATAGATGTTATTTAAAACACACACATACACACTCACCATAGTTTTTTGTTTTGTTTTTGTTTTTGGTACCCCACGTGGGAGGTGATCACCACAGTTTTGATTGAAAACTATTCCTCTCCGGTTTTGGTCAAACAGGTCTTAAAGAAATGAGATGCAGACTGGGGTCGACCAGATTTATGTTCCAGAAGCTTCTGTGGAACACAGATGTATCTGCTTGTATAGGCTTCTTTACTCACTTATTACGATGCAGATAGTTTAGGGGAAAATAAGATCCTTGCAACTGAATAAAATTATATAACTAATTGAAAATAGGTTTCAGAGTGCATGTTTGTGGTGTGCGTGTGGACAGGGCAGGCCAGGCCCTGCCTTGGCGGGTTGGTAGGCATGGCTCACCCAGCAGACTGCCAGGGGAACGGTGTGTGCCCTGGGCCTCAGTCCAGGCTTTATCTGAACCCAGTGAACTGACTGAGGACGAGATATTTTCAAAACAACCTGCACTGCAGCTTCAGCTTCCTAGAACTTCCCATGGCTGCAAAGATGAATTCTGTAAACAGAAGCAAAATGTTTTCTTACCTGGGGAATCAGCTTAGTGAGGCAGAAAGAACAGACTGAGCAAGAGGTAGGGTTTCTAGGCCCAGTCCCAATTCACCTCACCAGCTGAATGACCATGAACATGGCCCTTGGCCTCTCTGGGCTTCCCAGATTCCTAGACCCTGGGCTAATGCCCTCTCTGCTTCTTCGTGGCTGCCCTTTTTACTGTATGAAGCCAGGCACACCTGCAACTGGAGGGCCTTGCTTCTGGCATACCAGGACAGAAGTTAGGGATGCACATCAAGTCACGTGATGGAAATACTAATGATAACAAAAAAGACGAGGGTGATAAAGGACCGTTTGACAAGTGCTTCAAAAGTGCCCTGTGCTCAGCAATTTGTATACATCATTGTATTTAAGTCTGAAACAAAGTTTTATTAAATCCAACAAGGACCTACTGTATAGCACAGGGAACTCTGCTCAATATTCTGTAATAACCTAAATGGGAAAAGAATTTGAAAAAGAATAGATACGTGGATATGTATAACTGAATCACTTTGCTGTCACCTGAAACTAACACAACAGTGTTAATCAACTACGCTCCAATATAAAATAGAAATTTTAAAAAAGCTTTAGTAAATCCTTACAACCCTCCTGTAACAATCCATTTTATGGATGAGAAAACAAAGCTCTGGGCCGTGATTTGCTAAAGGTGATGCACCTGGGCCGGGAGGAGTTGCAGTTTGCACTGGCTCTTGTCTGGCTATGCTGCCCTCCTATTTCAGAATGTAGGTGAGAGACTTGATAAATTAGGGGGAAAAGTCATACATCAGAAGTAGGGCCTCAGAATTTCTCATAAGGTCCTCAGAAGGGGCTGGCAGGCAACTCAGTTGTGAAGACTCTTGTACTTGCTCCTGAAGACCCTCACTTCCCCCACTCCGTCTCCCCCCTCCCCCTAGTGGTTCTCAAACTTTGCTTTTGTTTTAGGATCACCTGGGAAGTTTTAAAAACCCCAGTGCCCGGATGGGTACCCCATATCAATTTAATCACAGTGTCTGGGAGTGGGCAGCCGGGCATCAGTATGTTTTTTTAAAGATTTCCAAGTGATTCCATTGGGCAGTGAAGTTTGGGAACCACTACCCTAAAGGCTCCATATTCTGCGGGGGCCTCAGGGAAGCACCTGCACTCATTCATTCTAGGACAGGGGCGGATACTGTCAGTGTTACTTGATGTAGGTGCAGGGGGTGGGGTGAGAAATCAAAAAACAGTATTGTGTGTTTAATGCAGGCCCAGATAAAGCGAACAGGAAGATAAACGGTCACGTCAGGTGCTGTACAATTTAAAGGAAGCCCCAGGGCAATGGTTAACCCTGACACAGGAGATGGGTGAGCTAACGGCCGAACCCCAAGCTTCCGCGTGACAGATGTTTGGGGATCCCCACCCGTCTGCCTCCGTCATCACACTCCCTCCTCCACGTGCCGCCCCATGCATGCATCCCAGACCATCCAGGTAGGCTGCCTGCTGTCTTCTCTCCTCTGGATGGAAGTTGACATTAAATGAGAGCGGTATTATAAAATGGGCACTGTAATCCTTCTCTCCAAAGCTCTGGGCAAAGTCAGGCCCCCTGTGTCCAAGCCTCCGGCGTGTGAAGGAGGTCTCACCCTCCAGCTCACAGCCCTTGACACTTCACAAAGCGCTTACACATGCATTATCTAATTATTACTGCCCAGGGAAGGGGTGACTCGAGGAAACTTGAGTTTCCGGTCACCCCACGTCGCAGTGACACTAGAACAAGTTTGTGCAGCTTCAGAACTCTGAGTGCCACTGCGGCCTTCTCAGCAGGGGTGAGAGGGGTGTTTCATGTTCCTAAACACTGGGTGCCCTTCGTCCAAGGTGTGGGTTGCTGTCACCCCAGGGTGTGCCCAATCTGCCAGCGACGGTCCCCAACACAGCTGCACACACAGGCACGCACGCTCACACATTTATACACCGCCCCCCTCCATACAAGCTTCTCTCCACGCCACTTCTGCCCAGGCCTCTGACTGCACTCCTTCCCTCCCTCCGTCCCAATCAGAACTTACTGGGCTCATGTCCCACACTTTAGCACCCTGCTGTCTTCAGCCCATTAATCTGAAATAATGTATATAATAAACGGGAGCCTTCTAAGGAGGACACTGGGGGAGGGTAATGGGTCAGTTCATTTCTCCTTGTGGGTCATCTATGTGCATGTTCACAGGAGCCTTTAGAGAAAGCCATTTGGCCCAGAAGTGGACTCTCCTGGGTTTTCAGACTCCTGGGCAGTCCTCTAGGAGATCTATTTTGGGTAGAGGGCTTTATTCATGCTTGAGCTCCCAGGACTGTCTTGCAGGATTTCTGAAGTGGGTCCACCGATCTGTCCCCTTGCCTCTAGTGTCTGCCCTCTGCAGTTCTCTCCAATCCATCTTACGTACTGTTGCCTAATTCTTCTAGAGTACAGCTCTGCTGCAATAACTATTCCACTCTGAAATTTTCAATGGCTCCCTACTATCTTGACTTTAAAAGCCAAACTCCTTATGAGACATCAGAGCTACTGCGCTCGCAGACTGACCCCGCTTTGACATAACAGCCCACCCTACTGCACGACACACACATGACTATACACACACCCTAACCTCCAACGCTCCCGCCGCCTAGATGACCTTTGGTTCCTGGTTCATCCCTGCCACCAGGCTGTGAGCACCACGAAGACAGTGACCTTGGCCCAGGCATCTTCAGAACATCCTTCAGTGCCAGCTCATAGCAAGAACTCAAGCTGAGTGAATGACTGTCACCCTGTTTCCTACCTCTGGGTCTCCACTCATGCTGTTCCCTGAGACCAGACTCCCTTCCCTTCTTGTGCACGTCCATTCTCGTCACCCAGAAAATATCACCCAGGGACCAGACACATCTCTCCACCTTCCTCATCCCGGGAGATAATTCTGGATCCTGCTCTTCTGACCTTGAGAAATTCTAGATCTGGGGCTGAGCTGCGGGGTAGGTTCACAGTCAAACGGCAGCATGTGCAACAAAGGTTGTGATGCTCTAAAGTCAGTCACCCCGTCAGACAGAAGTTCACGGCGAGACCGCAGGAAGCCTCCCAACTTCATGACTTCCTGTTTTGATTTTTCCCCCCAGTCTTTTATCTTTGTGTTTTTCAAGCTGGAAAGGGTTTGCTGGTTTTTCCAGTCGAAATCCCTAGTGTGTATGTGCGTGTGTGCGTGCGTATGTACTGGGGGAGAGTGTGGGAGCGGGTCCCCGGGGGCGGGGGAGTTTGTTTGGGGAAGAGATGGAAGGAATTCTGTTTCTCCTGGTATCTGAGCACTTGGAGATGAACTCTGTTTTCCCAGGCTCCAGGAAGAAGAGGTGATGGGGCCACCTTTGTCCTTGGTCCTGGGCAGTGTCCTGTTGCAGACCCCAGCAGAAGAGATAAGAGACTCCTTGAGGCTGGGATAGGAAGAAGCTGAGTAACAGTGGATGCATGAGTGAGTGAGTGAGTGAGTGAGTGAGTGTGTGTGTGTGTGTGTGTGTGTGTGTGTGTGTTGGGGAGAGGCCTTCCTGGGACCTCAGAGCTCATGCTGGCCCCTGTGGTTTCCTGATTATTGGCCCCTTCTTATAAAACTCTGTGCTAGGGCTTCCCTGGTGGCGCAGTGGTTGAGAATCTGCCTGCCAATGCAGGGGACACGGGTTCGAGCCCTGGTCTGGGAAGATCCCACATGCCGCGGAGCAACTGGGCCCGTGAGCCACAACTACTGAGCCTGAGCGTCTGGAGCCTGTGCTCTGCAACAAGAGAGGCCGCGATAGTGAGAGGCCCGCACACCGCGATGAAGAGTGGCCCCCACTCGCCGCAACTGGAGAAAGCCCTCACACAGAAACGAAGACCCAACACAGCCAAAAAAAAAAAAAAAAAAAAAACTCTGTGCTAAAACACATGAAGAAAATAAGAAAATTCCAAACTCAGTGTGCCTGATGAATCTGCATGGGGGGTGGTTGTTGATGGGGTGTCCTGGGGGTGTGGATTTCTAGCCCTGGCTGCTTACAGTCTCCTGGGGAGACAGACAAAGAGCTGGACAAAGTGCAGGGTGGGCTGTGCTTTGGTGGGGGAAATGCCAGAGCACAGGAGAGGGGCAAGTACTTGAGGGTCTGAAATCCAGAAAGCCTTCCCAGAGGAGGTGTGGAAGGCCCGAAGGATTGATAGCACACAGCCAGGGACGGCGTGGGGGATGCTTAGGACCCAGAAGGACCAGCCCCTGCAAAGGCTGAGGAATATTTGGGAAAGCCAAATAAGTAGAGAGAAAGGCCACAGAGAAAGGCCCAGATCAGAGGGTTCAGGAACTTGCTGGTCTCATGAAGGAGTCTGGACCCTACCCCATGGGCCTAAGTATAATGGGGCTGGGGACCACAGAGAGAAGGAGAGTCCCTCACACCCAAGTCACCCCATCATGTCCCAGTGTCCCACAGTGGGGAAGGAGGGGAGTGAGCCAAAATCCATAGCTGTTGGAAATGTGAAAGATTTGGCAAAAAATACATAACAGCATCTATGCAAATTGTGAGGGAAGCCATAGTGTTTTTTTGTTTTACAATGGGTAGAAAAGCAAATTTCTGGCTGTGGCAGAGAAGCAAAAGCGAAAGAGTGCTCGCACCATCTCCAGGCTGTCAACACCAGCCCTGCCCTTCTCCCCTGCCACAGAGTCAAGAGGATAAAAATCCCTCTTTCCATTTGCCATCTGGCCCAGGGAAAAGGAGAGAAAGGTGGACCCTCCCGCCTGAAGCCCTTCCTGCAACCTCCTCACATACTTACTTCTCCTGCAGAATGAAAGGAAACTCATTTGGGTCCATTATTTTCAGCCAGCCCACCTGGGGTTCGGGGAACATCACTAAAGCTCTGCTCCCAGCGGACAGGTCAGCAGCCCGGGAGTCAGGGGACCTGCGCTCATCTCAGCTCTGCTGCTCACTGCCTGGGTGGCCTGGGACAAGTCTCTGTGTCTCAGTTTCTCCCTCTGAAAAGTGGAGACATTCTGGAGGGCTAGCGAGAACAAACACGGGGTACACTTGCCACCCCTCAGGCTTCAGGCTCTACAGCAGGCATTGCTAATAGCTCACTGCCACTGCATCCCTCCTGAGCCCCGCCGTCCTTGGTGATCAGAGTGGGAAATGAGATGAAGCCTGAATGTCTGCCTAGGGCCACATGACCCCCTAGAGCTCTGACAGCTGTTTGCTAAGCCTCTGAGATCTCGCGGTACCTCTCTGCATTCAGAGTTGATTCCCAGAGGTCTCTGATAAATTAATCCTCACAAATGCCTACACATTTGTCCCTTCTTCTCCAGGCCCACCATGCTCACGCCCCCCGGGGGCACTCCAGCACTCTCCCAACTGCTCTCCTTCACGCTGGCCTCTTCCCAAACCCCAGTGTGACTTCAGCGCTCTATAATGATCACTTGCATTATGCAACTCCTCCAGAACCTTCCATGGTTGGAACCATTTGTAGGAATTTTGGCAGTTGGGTATCCAAGCCCCCTTCCTGATTTGGGGGAACTCTCCCACTGTGTGCTGTACTGATGGGATGCAGTGCCTTACCTCCCATCGTGAGAGCTGAAATGGGGCTCCTCCTACCCGGGGTCCTCTGCTGGCCAAGGAGGGACACGTAGCCTGGCTTGGCCAATCAGACCTTCCACCCGGGATGGCCAAGGACTGATTTAACTTCCTCTGGGCCCTCAGGAGCTGATTTGGTGCTCAACTGTGTTCCAAGTCCAATTCTCCACTGCCCCCAGCTCCTTGAATCTGTGAAAGCCCCAAATCCCCTTCTGCTCAGAAAGTCCAGGGGCGAATTCTGTGGCTAGTCAGGGATCTTGCCTGGGTCGGTGCCCTTATCCCTACCTCATCAGATCCAGCTCGTCTGCTTGGCCTTTGAGGGACCCACACGCCCTGTTCCCCACCCTCCCCCAACCTTAGCAGCCAGTTTGCTCGACTCTATTTGGGTCACACTTCTCAATTTTAAATGCTGTGTCTCAGGTCCTTATAAAATACTGAAATCTCCCTAAATCCCAATATTTTGATGACCATGTTTTTTTTTCTCAGACTGCTTCTCACATCTAGAAGAAACACAGAACTTCTTTGCCAGATCATGTGTGTCCTAACCCTTGGATTGGGAAAACATGGTCCCCAAACTATCCCATGAGAGCCTCACCACCTTCCTCATGACACCCAACCTTGGAAGGACCTGGGCCTCTGCAAACCTTAATCATCTTTCCAGAGGCACCCTGACTCCTGCTCCTGCTAAGATGTCTCATCTGACTTCTCCACATCTTGTGATTTCCCTTTTCCTTTGCTTTCACAAGCCTTTCTCCCCATAACCCACCATTTGTGATAATACTGGCAATCATTCACTGAGGGTCTTCTACATGTCAGGCCTGAAACCAAGTGTTACTTCAATTATTTACCATGATAACTGTATGAAGTACATATCATTGTGTCTATTTTACAGATGAAGAAACTGAAGCTCAGTGAAATTAATTAACACAGTGCAAGGCCAGGATTCAAGCTTCAGTCTGTGTGACTTTTGAATTAGAATGTAAGCTACATGAGGTGTGGTGCTTGGTCTAGTTTTCTGCTGTAACCTCAGCATCTGGAATCATGCCTGACTGATGGCAGGCTCTCAGTAAATTTTTCTTGAATGAATTAATGATGCCATAAACTGTGGACTTAATCAGGTCCCCTGTACAGTTGCATGGGTTGTACACTGCACAATTCAAGGGGGTCCCATTCACACAGTGTGCAGCCTTCTGTGGTGCTCTGGGCTTAGCCATGATGTTGCCCTGCTTCTTCATTTAGCACTGCTTTGTGTTGTTTGCTTTGTTTCATGGTTGTTGTTTGTCTTTCCCAAGAGATTATCAGTACCTTCATCTTAAATGAGATAATCACGGAGGGTTCTCAGCAGAGTGTGGGATACAAGTGAAACCTAAGAAGTATAAGACATGCTTCTTATGCCCTCTGACCACAAATACAATGTCAAGTTTATATTCAAGATCAAATGATTCCTCAATCACATGCTGCCAGTTGCACAGATGCTACTTTTGTCAGCAGTGGGAGTGGTCACAGGGTATCATCCACATTCTCCCGAGCTGGGCCACTCCTCTGTCTTACCTCTTCGGGATTATCGACTGAGCGAACCCACCATCCATCAAGAGCATGCTGACTCTGCCGAGGCCCAACACCCACCGTCTTCCTTGCTTAGACCCCACGAAGACTCAGCCCTGGGCTGCCACTGCCCCATGGAAGCTGTGAAATGCATGGGCAGAGCAGGGGCCCTCTGGCTCAGACCCTCAGCCTTGCTCCATCAGGGACATCTAAGAGGCCAGAAAAAGAGCTGTACCACCTCCAAGGCAATGGCCCTGGGACCTCAATGGCCTTGAAAATGCCCTTTAAATAGCAAGTGAGCAGCCCAGTCCTTAAATGCCCCTTCCCCTCCCCAGCCCTCTCCCTGCTGAATCTGCAGAGGCTGGTGATCCTCAGGGGCTGGGGCTGGGGCTGGTGGGAGAAGGAACCTACTGCAGCACTTCAGGCTCTGAAGCTCCAGGGTCCAGTTTCAGCTCTGCTCTCACTGATGAGTGACTGAGCAAGTTCCTTCCTCCTGGGCTTCAGTTTCCTCATGACCCAATAAACGTAAGCTCACTTGGTACAGCGCCTGGCACCAAATAAGCATTCAATCAATATTAGCTATCGTTATCATCTGCAAAATGAGGGTCTGAGTGCCCCCTCCACCACTCTGTTCTGCACAGCTACCGCCCCCAGGACCACACCCTCCCCTGCCCTGTGCTCAGTGTCTCACGGCTCTGTCCCCCCACCGGACGGTGAGCTCTCCAAGGGTGGGCGTGTGTGTAACCCATCTTCACACCCCAGACCTAGCACAGCCCCTGCACACATGCCCAGAAGTGGCTGGTGAACAGAACTGAAATATCAGGGCCCTTCCAGCTCTGATGGTCTATGGTTATAAGTTGAACCTCCACCCATATGCTCATCAAACACAGACAAGGACCCTTCCTGGGTTTGGCACTGGCCACCTACAGATGAAATCCCTCCTCTGAATGCCGGCTCCATGACAATATGTGTTTTTCTTACTGCTGTATCCCCAACACCTAGCACAGTGCCAGGCACATAGTAGACTCTACTGATAAATACTTATTGAATGAATGCATGAGTGAGAAGCAGGTGACATTTCCAGGAAGGCCCACACCCTCCCTCACTCACCTGGAGGGCCAGGGCAGGGATTAGCTCCTACTGTCAAGCCGAGATGGGCTGTCAGGGGGGCAGGAAGGGGAACACATCCCCTGGTACGCCTGCCACCTGGCCTCTAGCCAGAGCCATTATGTTTCCAGTGACCTGGGGCTACTCTAAGTCTCAAAACATAAATGGGACGTGAGGCTTGGCCTGCGTTGGGCACTAGGGGACACAGCCATGAAGGCCGGGGGTGGGGTGCATAGTGCCTGTGTGTCTGGAGGCTCCCTACAGGAGACGGTGTGGGCCGCTCCTCTGAGCCTGGCCCTGGCTGCCCCACCTGCCGATCCCTGGCACACTCAGCTTGCCCAGTGGCCCCATGGCCACCTCCTGGGGGCTCTGTGTGGGGAAGGGGCAGAGAGGGCTCCCATCGGCATAGAAGTTGGGGCTTCCTGGTCCTCCAGAGCCCACACTCCGCACTGTGGAGCCCTAGGCCATGCCTGGCTTGGTGGTCTCCCCAGATTGGGTGGCGAGGGGCTAACCCACCCGTGTTGCAGAATGAGCTAGCGGCAGCGGCATGGGTGCTGAGCGACTCTCCTGGGGATGTCGAGTGCATGTTAAGCCTTAGTCAGGAAGGGACAGTGGCACTTGGGGTGCAAAGGGGGGCCCTTGTCCGTTACAGAAGGCCACGATCAGCCTCCTTGGCCAAGGATCTGGGCCTCGCTGGGCCCCAGGAGGCAAGGGCTTTTCAGGGAGCCTGAACTCTACTTGGGAAGGGGAGGAAGCCCTGGCGCCATCCAGCCTCACGTCTTTATACAGTTGCAGAGACCCTGTGGCCAGCTGAGCCAGAGGATCAGGATCTGTTCTTGACATGACAATAGAGGAGACCTAGCCACCCAGCCACAGAAGCAGGAGGAAGGCTCAGGAGGAGGAGAGGGGAGAGGTGGTCACCCTCTGTCATCTCAGTCCTGACAACTGAAGACAATGATCTTCAGCTAGCTGAAGGCCAAGGTGGGCCAGGAGGAGGAAGAAGAGGTTCCACTTGAATTCAGCGTCCTCTCTTGGAGTATCTACACAGCTCATAACAACTCCCTCACTACGGCCTTCACAGATGCTGAGGCTCAAAGTCGTGTTAACCATCCCCAACACACACACACACACACAGCTGACTGGATCAGAATGAACGTCTAATTCAAGCTGAGCCAATCAGATTCCCTGATCTGCCCGCCGCCCCCACCTTCCCAATACACACATACATTCAGCTGATTGGACCAGGATGAACATCTAATTCGAGTGTCGAGCCAATCAAATTCCCTGACCACCCTATTTAAAGTTGTAACTACCCTCCATCCTCCCATACCTCTGTCAGCTTCCCTAATTAATTTTTCTCCCTAGCATTAGTTACCTTCTATTACACTCTATGATGTACTTAATTGTCTGTCTCCTCCACTACAATGTAGGTTCCACAAAGGTCAGAATTTTGTCTGTTTTGTTCTCTGCTGGGTCCCCACTGCTTCCAACAGTGCCTGGCACATAGTAGGGGCTCAGTCAAAATTGGATGAGTGAGTGAATTCTTTCCAGGTGATGTAATAATGGCTAACATTTACTGAACACCTGCTATTTATTCCTGTTTTCTACACACTTTAAATATATATTAACTTGTTATAACCTTCATTTTACAGATGACATTTTACAGATGCCAACAGGTGCTGGGTATATGTGTGTGTGTATTATTCTATCGCTGACCTTGGTTTTATGGTTTACAAACATGTTTATTAACATCTTACTTGAGTCTCACCACTCCCCTAATTTTAGAGATGAGAGAACTGAGGCTCAGAAAGGTTAACCGACTTGCTCAAGGTGAGTCAGCAAAAAAGTGCCAGAGCTGAAACTACAACCTAGGATTACACACCCTTCCCCCAAGTCCCCAGCTCTTTCCAGACACCAAGGCACCCCTGCCTGTGTCTAGAAGATGCTGTTCCTACCCTCAGAAGCTTATGCTTTCCCTGGGAAGATAAGCTAGAGGAAGGGACAGATCTGCAGGCCCAAGCAGAGGTTGAACTCACTGAGGAAGCGGAATTAACACAAGCTTGTTTCCCTTCAGTTACTGTGAAATCCTCACAAAGGACTGACAGCAATGCAAAAAAGCAGACGCTGGAAAGGGAACGCCAGAGCAGACTGAAGGGGGATACAAACACTCCAATTCATTCTGGATCAGAAGTATTTTCGCCATGATGGCTGCCTTCTTCAGATTACCTTCTGCTCTATTTCCCAATTAAAGTACGGCTCATGGAGCTGAGAACAATACTGTTCTTCCAGCTTGTGGTCTGACCAGCACAAAAGGGAGGGGGAAAGATTTCCTTCTTTTTTCTTGACTGTAAGATCTTGCTGCCTTATAAAAAGAACTCTGATTCTCCAGTTGACTCAGATCTGAAATTCCACCATTAGGGATTCATTCCTTTGGGTCTACACCTTGCTGCTCTTAACATTTAGACACAACTGAGCAGGGCACAGGGGTGGGAGATGTTGTTGGTCACTGCCAACACATTCTGAATGAGCTTTGGGAACTTTCCTAGAGGTAGAACTCAGGGGAAAGAGCATGAGGGCACTAGTGGAAAGGGTGGAGAGGGGGAGAAAAAGAGAAAGAATAAGGTGGCTGGTTCAATTATCATATTATTATTATTATGAACTCTTAACCTCAGACCTTGTCTGATGAGGTCATTGGGCACCACTGAGTTTGGTGTTGTTCATGCTGTGTCTCACAGAGGCGCCCCTATCCATGAGCTTCTCTCTGGCAGTCAGAGCCTCTGCCTCTCCACCCACCATCAGTGTGAGGCCCAGAGAGGCGAGGCCACTTACTCAAGGTCACCCAGGGAACAGTAGGTGATGCTATGCCCAGGGCCACACCCAGGTTTCCAGACACCCAGGTCAGTCCCCAGTCCTGGCCCTGTCAGTTTTGGAGGCCCTGCTCCAGAAGGGGGCAGTAAGGTCACCCCGAGAAGACACAGGGCACACATCAGTTACTTGAGTGCGGTTTACTGGCTTCCCTCCACGTCACAGAGACTGGTGGGGCATTCTGCTGACCTTATCCGCCTTTCTGGTACATATGTGCAGGGGCTATACCTCTACTGTCTTCCTGAAGTCTCCTCAGCAGGGAGCTCTCAGACCCCAAATGGTTGCTTCCTATCTGGAAAGCCTCCCTGCACCAGAGGAGTGGCATAGTGGACAATCAGGGGAAGCTGTGCTACTGCCATTCTACCAGCAGAGGGCGGTGGCTGCGCTGCTCTCAGCTGCATCCAGAATTCTAGACTGTGAGAGGAAATTTAGCACGCCAGCTCTCTCTTCCTAAGGCTCTGGTTCCTGAGACACACTCCTGCCTTGGCTTGAATGCTTCCAGGCAACTGTAGCTTACTACTGTGATATACTCACTAGAACATTCTTCTTTATATTGCGATGAAAATCTGTCTTCTTGTAACTCTCACTATGAGCACCTAGCTTTGCTTCCAGGCCACACAGAAAAAGTCAAGCACTTTTTTAATCTGTCAGTTCTTGGGAGTTGGAGTCCTGTTCCTAGCTGGCCACCTGCAGTGCTGTGTGACTTTTGGCAAGACACTTTCCTTCTCTGGGTTTTTACTTCCTACCTATGAGACAATGGGGCGGATTCTTTCTTTTTTTTTTTTAACATCTTTATTGGAGTATAATTGCTTTACAATGGTGTTAGTTTCTGCCTTATAACAAAGTGAATCAGCTATACATATACATACATCCCCATATCTCCTCCCTCTTGGGTCTCCCTCCCACCCTCCCTAACCCACCCCTCTAGGCGGTCACAAAGCACAGAGCTGGTCTCCCTGTGCTATGCGGCTGCTTCCCACTAGCTATCGATTTTACATTTGGTAGTGTATATATGTCCATGCCACACTCTCACTTCGTCCCAGCTTACCTTTCCCCCTCCCCGTGTCCTCAAGTCCATTCTCTACGTCTGCATCTTTATTCCTGTCCTGCCCCTAGGTTCTTCAGAACTTTTTTTTTTTTTTTAGATTCCATATATATGTGTTAGCATATGGTATTTGTTTTTCTCTTTCTGACTTACTTCACTCTGTATGCCAGACTCTAGGTCTATCCACCTCACTACAAAGAACTCAATTTCGTTTCTTTTTATGGCTGAGTAATATTCCATTGTAGATATGTGCCACATCTTCTTTATCCATTCATCTGTCGATGAACACTTAGGTTGCTTAATGGGGTGGATTCTGACCAATCTAAGACTCCTTCCAATTCTGACATTCCAAACGACATCCCTTTCACAGTGACCGCTGAAGGGCAGAAGTGTGCACCCCACTCTTGGGGGGTTTCCAGTACTCATGGCACTGCTTTACCACCCTCCAAGCTACAACCTATTCTTAGACCTTTTCCTTAGGATTTGGGTTGTCTTGGCTGCTGCAAACTCACCCACTTCCACCTGAGCTCATCTTCAGCCCCGGCCACACCTGACACCTTCCACTAAGTGCACTGACCCAACTGCCATGCAGGGGGCTGCTTGCGAGTCACTGAGCTCATACCCCTGGCTCTCACCATTCCACCTATAACACCTGGACATTTGGTGGGGAGGGGAGAGGACAGGTTCAAGGGTGGCAGGTCCCCACCTCATAATCCGGAAGTGCCTCGATTTTTCTCGTTCCCTTTCCACCTCTCCCCAGGCCTCTCATCCTGGACCAGGATTCTTCCTCATGGTGCCTTTTCTTCTCACTTCCAAAGCTCAGCCACTGCATGATTTGTGGTTTCTTTTGAGAGTCAGATGGACTCACTGTCCTTAAGACGTTTTTGTTTTAATTTCAAAAGTTATCCATACTCAAAGAAGACAACTTGAAAACACCCCAAAAGCATACACATGCATACCCCAACTCCAAATCACCCAGTTATTCTACTATCCTCAGGGATAATCACTATGATTTTTGGTGTGAGTCTTCCCCAAGCTGCACTCAGTGAACAAGTGGAATCGGGGCCTTTCGTTCCTGTTCACTATCCCTGTGGGCGCCCCCTCAGGCTCTCCAGGGCTCCCCCAAAAGTCGGGCATAATCAGAATTTTGTGAGTTGATGCACAGCCCCCCACAGCCTTGGACCACTGCGTCTTCCTGTGAAGCACTTTAACCCTGGGATGTGGTGAGAGGCAGCCTCCAGGATGGCCCCCTGCAATCTCCACCTCCTGGTGTACACACTGTACCCTCCCACGCTGCACCAGCGTCATTGTGTGTGATGCTAAAGAATGCAGTGAGACCTACAAAAGCTTGTGGTTTCTGCCTTGGGCTCGCTTCCTCTCTTGGATCACCAGTCAGAGGAGGCCAGCTGCCATGAGTGAGGACACTTAGCCTGTGGAGAGGCCTGGGTGGTGAGGCAGTAAGGCCTCCTACCATCAGCCACGTGAGTGAGCTTGGAAACAAGTTCCCCCAACTGAGCCTTCAGATGACTGTGGCCCCAGCCGACAGCTTAACTGCATACCTCATGAGAGATCCTGAGCCAGAACTTCCCAGCCAAGTTTGGGGGTAATTTGCTATGCAATAGTAGAAACTAATACAGACATAGGTTCCACTTGTCATGAGACAGGCAGAACAGGCATTATCATCTCAGATTTTGACATGAGAAACTGAGGCACAGAAGAGCTAAGCCATGTGGGTGAGACGTTCACCTACATGTGGGTCCACAGCCAATGAGGAGTGAACGTGATGTGTGACCTTTCTTGGGTACCCAGTATGAACTCCAATCCCTGACTTTTCAGAGGCCCCCTCCTCACTTAAAAAAAAAAAAGTAGTTAAAAAAAAAAAGAAAGAAAAAGGAAAGTTGGGGAATACAGATGAGGGATAACTACTATTATGACCTGGTGAATATCAGCTCCATTTTATACCCAGCTGGAGAGTTTTGTTTTTTCCTGTGCCATTAAATATTCTTTGACATCACCACTTTTATTGGCTGTATTTTATTTCGTAGTATGGCTGTACCACAGTACATAAAGCAATCCCCTACTTTTGGATCAACAAGAGGTTCATAATTTCCAACACTTTAAAAAGGTTATGGTCCATGCAGTGGAATCTTTGCACACATTTGTAATATTTTTATAAGGATAAATTCCTGTATGTGAAAATGCTGGGTTAATGAGACTTCACTAAAAAAAAATGCTTTTCTTATGGATTTTTAAATGCCCTTCAAAAAAGCTGTACTAATTTATATTCCCATCAACAACTCAAGACCATTCCTCGCACCTCTGATAGCACAGGATGTTGTAATATCTTTAATTTGCTTATTTTTAGATGAAGAAAATAAGATCTCATTGTTTTTATTTGCAAATCTTTGATGTCTAGTAGGGTTGATTATGTCTCCATTTGCTTATTGGACATCTGCATTTCTTTGCTTGTGAATTACCTCATTATATGAGGTATGCAAATTTTTTCTCATGGGACGTTTATCTTTTTCTTAATAAGAGCTCTTTGTATTAATCCTTCTTTACATTTAGTGTCCCTTTTCACTGTTGATCCATCTACAAAAACGAATGATTCTAAATATTTTTACTTTGTCTTTTGGTCCCTATCCAGTTCCAAATCTAGTTGGTTACCTATAAATAATCTTTTTATTAGCAGGAAACTGTTAGGGATTTCTTTGTTGAACCCAAAGAACCACCCTTGGGATGATCTTTCCAGTAAGTTCGGATTTATTCCTGGCCCAGGGGCACAGAATCATAGTTAGCTCAGAGATCGCTTTGCTCATAGCTCTCAAAGTGGGGCCACCCAGTGATACACCAGAAGTCAGGGGCAGTCACGGGAATGGGTTCCTCTTGTTAGCTCTCCTGGTCCCGGCCCACTCCTGTGTTTATGCAAAGCACTGCAATTGCTTTCAGAGAATATGTTCCACCCACTAGGCCAGAATAATCTAACACACTCCTCACCCCTAAACCCACTTTGTCCTGGCCAGAGAGAGGCCCTGTCAAGATTCCCATTAGGGAGTCCACCCATCTGTAGGTTGGCAAAGGTACCTGTATAGATTTCAAACATTCAGATGCAAATAAGCTATTGTCCAAGTGTAAACAAAGTGTCTCGCTTCTCAAGGTCAGAGTCCTGTCTCAGGCTTCCTAAGGGATCTATTATTATGTGTATTTCTTTGCCAGCTCAAGTAAGAGGCAACCTTGAGCTTGAAATCCTCCAAAGGCTTCCCTCCGCACTTAGGTGAAAATCCTAACTCCTTCATAAGGTCTCTAGAGCTCTGGGTAATCTAGCCCTGCCTATCTCTCCACCTGCATCTCCCACTGCTCTCCTGCTCATGTACGATGCTCCCCCTACATCAGCCTTCTTTTCTATCTTGGGCCTTAGCACATGCTGTTCCCTCTGGCTAAGACACTTTTCCCTGTGGTCTTTACATGACTGGCTCCTTCCCATCCAAGTTTTCAGAGAGATCTTTCTTAACCATCTTATCTTATATATTCCTCCTAAGTCTCTACTGCATTACTGAGTTGTTGTTGTTTTCACAGCACTTATCCCTATCTGAAATAATCTTACAGACTGGAACGTTTTCTTGTTTATAGTTTGTGTCCTTGTATTGTCTGTGACTGGCCCACACAGCTCCTGAGAACAGGGACCTTGTCTGTGCACCCTGTCTGCACTGTATGCATGATCCAGAAGGTTCTCTGATGTCCTGTAGCTCCCCTTGTTGTTCTCTCCTCCCACCCCCAGCCATGCCTGCAGATTGCCAAGTCTGGGCATTCGGGGGTTGGGGGGGCAGACGACCCAGGCCATCTCGCTGACTGAGGCTTCCTATGTGCCAGGTACTGCTAACCTGCTAACCTCTTGGCCTACATCATCTTGTTTTCTTCTGGTTCTATCATTTTCCAGCTGAGTGACTTTAGATATGTTACGTAACTTTCCTGTGCCTCAGTTTCCTCATCTGTAAAATGGGGCAGGCTTTGTTTCACAGGGTTGCTGTGAGCATTCAGTAAGACAAGGAACAGTCCCTGGCCCACTGCACGTGCTCAATAGGTGTGAGTGATTATTGTTCTCATAACAACCCTGCCAGGTAGGATTTATTTATTTATTTATTTTAACATCTTTATTGGAGTATAATTGTTTTACATTGTTGTGTTAGTTTCTGCTGTATAACAAAGTGAATCAGCTATACATATACGTACATCCCCACATCCCCTCCCTCTTGCATCTCCCTCCCACCCTCCCTCAGGTAGGATTTATTACTTCCAGTTTATAAATAAGAAGACCAAGGTTTTAGGGTCTATAGCTCAGCTGGGAAGTAGCTGAGTCAGGACTCTAGCCCCAAAGCCTATAACTTCATGGCCACATATTCTAATTCTTTTTATAGAGACAGACCTAACCGGTCTGAAGTCTCTCCCTTTTTAGCAACTGCCTCCCCACAAATATAGAACTAGCTCTTTCTGCATTCTTGCAGCGGGAGTCAATGCCACATTACCCCAGGCTTCAGTGTACTCTCCCGTCTCACAGATGAGGCAAACTGAGGCTGAGAAGGAGCACATGGGTGAGCAGAGAAGCCCAGTGCAAAGCTGGTTCACCGGATGCTGCTTCCAGACACCCAAGCTGGCTGATTCTCCACGTGGGGAGATGGCTGTGGGCAGCTGGGCTGGGATCTGCCGGAAGCCTCTGTCTTGTCCACAGGGCCTGACCCATCACATCCCTTGTCCAGTGGTTTAATTTCAAAGATCTGTAGTCAGGCAGACTTGGGGCTTTGGCTAAGACTTGTCACCACTCTGAGCCTCAAGAGGTTTCCTCATCCAAAAAGATCTCGGTCTAGTATC
This sequence comes from Balaenoptera borealis, assembly GCF_965194805.1. Lineage (NCBI taxonomy): Eukaryota > Metazoa > Chordata > Mammalia > Artiodactyla > Balaenopteridae > Balaenoptera > Balaenoptera borealis. The sequence continues at coordinate 116,529,334 of NC_138866.1, read as the reverse complement.
CTGGTGGAACCCTGGCTGTTGGGAATAGAAGGTTGAGTGGGAATTGTCCCCAGCCTCAAGGAGCCCAGCAGGTAGTAGCAGGGAACAGGTGTGAAAACAGACGGAGACCCTCCGAGTGGCAGGGACGGGTGTGAGCAAAACCAGCTGGTAGATCAGAGGGAGAAGCAAGGCAGCTCTGAGAGCTTTCCCCAAGGCGGTGCCCTGGAGCTGTGCGGAAAGGACAGGCAGGGGTTGTCCACGTGAAGAGGAGGGGGAAGGGCATGGAGGTGGGAAAGACCAGGATGCCTCAGGGTTGGTATGGAGGATGGGGTGAATCCCAAGGAGGGGTGGGACATTCGGTGGAGCCAGGTAGGTGTGAACTTAATCCGGAAAGGGAGAGGAAGGCTTGGGAACTTTCAGAGTCGGGGTGGCCCCGAGAGAGTGAGGGGAGATCCAGGAGGGGCGAGGCTGGAGAGAGGGACTGCGGTGCCTGTTTGCCGTGCAGACTGGCACTTCATTGTGACTGTGGAGCCTCTCATGACCCTGAGGAGAAGCTGAGAGTTGTAACTCGCCCAAGGTCACACAGCTAGTTTCTGGCAGTGCCAAGATTTGGAGCCGAATCTTCGGACCATAAAGCTGTGTACTACTTTTATAAATATATATATTTATCTCAAGGAGGTGACTGCAATAGTATAAATTAAAAATGACAACGCAGAGGCCTCCTGTCCACCATGGAGCTAAGAGAGACACAAAGCTCCTTTGGCCCCTTCCTTACCCATCCCCCAATCCTCAGCCCTGCCCTCCCCCCACCCCTGCCTTGCTGACCACTCCAGCTGTCCAGGAAGAGCTCACTCAGGGAGAGGGGAGGCACCTTCTCAGGCCATTTCCCTTTCTTTGTCTGCGGCTCAGACAGGAGGGGTTAGCTGGGCAGGAGCAGGAGTCGGAGAAAGAAAGGAAGAAAGGAAATTCCCACCAGCTGTCAGGAAAGAGACTGTCTCTTGGAAATGTTATCACCCCCTCCCTGGGTCCTGTAAGTTCGAACACTGGGGGATAGGGGAGGCTGTCATCCTTTGCCTTTCACATGAGCATCACCCCACCCAACTCATGTCCTAAAATCTCAGCTCCCTTCTACTTCACTTTCAGTACGTCTGAGCATCGTCTGATGACTTGGCATATGTCAGGTCTTGTGCCAGCGGCACAGAATATCCCCAAGGAATTCTCTGTCTGAAGCCCCTTCCCTACCTCAAACAAATGGGGCACCCAGTTTTGGCAAGTAGAGTAAGCTGTTAATGGTAGAATCTAGGTGGTGTTCACTGCAGAACTATTTAAACTTTGATGTATGTTTGAAAAGTTGCATAATAAAATGTTGGCAGAAAAAAGCTATCTTTCCCAACCCAAAGTATTTAATGGATAAACATTTGACATTTTGCCATCAAAGTTAGGAATAAGATACCACTATTATTTAACACTTTCCTGGAGGTACTAGCCAAAGTAATTAGAAAAGAAAAAGATACTAGAGGTATAAAAATTATAAATAAATAGGTAAAATTATCACTACTCACAAATGATAAGATAGCACCCCTAGACAACCCAAGAGAACCACTGAAAAACTACTGTAAACAATCAGCGAATTTAGGAACATGGTGGGATAAAAAATTTACCATAGCAAGGAGAAAAGCTAAATATGTGTAACAAGAAATGTATAAGATCTATGTATAAGACCTAATGTATAAGATCTAGGAAAAATTTTAACACACTACAAAAGGCCACAAGAGACTAGAACAAGTAAACTATGTTCATAGATAAACTCAGCATTATAAGGCTGTCCACTCTCTTTATTCTATGAATTGAACATAGTCCTGGTAAAAATAAGAGGGTTTGGGCTTCCCTGGTGGCGCAGTGGTTGAGAATCTGCCTGCCAATGCAGGGAACACGGGTTCGAGCCCTGGTCTGGGAGGATCCCACATGCCGCGGAGCAACTAAGCCCGTGAGCGACAGCTACTGAGCCTGTGCGTCTGGAGCCCGTGCTCCGCAACAAGAGAGGCCGCGAGAGTGAGAGGCCCGCACACCGCGATGAAGAGTGGCCCCTGCTCTCCGCAACTAGAGAAAGCCCTCGCACAGAAACGAAGACCCAACACAGCCAAAAATAAATAATAAATAAATAATAAAAATTAAAAAAAAAAAAATAAGAGGGTTTTTTTAATCTATATAAGCAGATGCCAAAATTAAATACTAAAATAAACAGGCAAGAAGGGTCAGCTAACATTTGAGAAAAGATCATGATGAATGATGACTAGGCTTACTGATATTAAAACACATTATAAAGCCTTAGTAACACAGCATTGTGGTACTGGTACATGAATAGAGAGAAAGATCTGTAGAAAAGAATGGACAGTCCATAAATAAACCCAAATACATTCAGAAACGTAGAGTGTAGTAAAAACTGCATTTCAAATCAGCAGAGGAAAGATGGATTTTTCATTAAGCGGTATTAAGACAACTGGATAACCACCTGGAAAAAAATTAAGTTGAATCTATACCTCATACTTTACACCAAGATAAACTTCAAATGAAGCAAAGATTTAAATATAAAAATGAAATTATCAAAGTATCAGAAGGCCTGGTAGGAAGACTACTTTATAACCTCAGAGAAGGAAAGGACTTTCTAACCATGGTCCAAGATCCAGAAAAGACAAAAGACTGGTAAATGAGACTTCTTGAAATTTCAAAGAGGAAATCTCCAGTGTAAAAAGCACCATTTGAAAGGTATATTTGCAACTCATATCCTAAAAAAAGGGGCTCATTTCCCTAATATATAAAGAACTTTTAAAATCAATAAGAAAGGAATCAATCATCCTATAGAAAAAATGGGTAAAGGATATGGATAGACAATTCACACAAAGAGGAAATGCAAATAGATTTTAAACGTATAAAGATATATCAACCTCCTTTTTGATAAGATATTCATTGAAGCTACTCTGAGAAAGTTTCCCACTCACCATCTTGGCAAAAATTTTTAAAGTATGGTAATATTCCATTTTCAAGGGGGTAGGGGAATATATACTTTGCTGGTGAGAATATAAATTGTTACAACCTCAGTGATTTTGTCAATGTCTATCAAAATTTCAAAAGCACATACCTTTTCCCCCCAACTTGAAAATTTTAACTATGGTATATTTATATCCAATAAAATACTGAGATCTCAGCTATATAACTTCTTAAATTTGTACATAAGTACATACTCACGTAACTACTACTGCAATCAAGATTTCTATCACCCTAAAAGTTTCCTCATGCCAACTCAAAATGCAACCACTATTCTGACTTCCAACATCACAGATCAATTTTGCCTATTTCTGAACTTCGCATAAATGAAATCATACAGTGTGTATTGTTTTGTGTCTGGCTTCTTCTGCTCAACAAGTTTTAAAGATCCATCATTGCTGCTGTGGGTATTAGGAGTTATTCTTTTTTTCTGCTGTGTACTGTTCTATTTTATAAATCTTTCACAATTTGTTTATCCCGCTGAGGGAGGTTCGGGTTGCTTCTAGTTTAGGGCTATTATGAAAAAAGCTGCTACAGACATCCTTCTACAAGTCTTTTTTTTTGTGGATATATGTACTCATTTTTCTTGGGTATAAGCCTATGAATGGGATTGCTTGGTCATAGGATGGACATTTGCTTAACTTTATTAGACACTGCAGAACAGTTTTCCAAAGTGGCTGTAACATTTTACACTCCCACCAGCAAAGTATGAGAGTTCCAGTTGCTCCTCATCAACACTTAACATTGTCAGTCTTTCAAATTTTGGCCGTTCTGGTGGGTGTATAGTAATATAACTCATGGTTTTGATTTGCATTTTCCTAGTGAGTAACAATGGGCACTGCATGGAGATAAACAACTTATACAAAAATGAAGTGCAAATAGGTGTTAAATAAAGAGAGTTTCAGCCTCAGTCTTGATAAAAATATGCTAATTAAAACTACTCTGAGAAAGTAGCACCTTTTCATAGGCTTATTGGCCATTTGGAGGTCCACTTTCATGCAATGCCCATTTAAGTCTTGCACCCGCCCCTTTTTTTTTTACCATTTTTAAATTCCTCAGGTATATGCCTTGCAAATGTTGCCCCTATGTCTGTGGTTTGCCTTTTCATTCTTCATGGTATCTTTTGATGAGCAAATGTTTTTTAATTTTGATAAGGTCCAATTTATCAGTTGTTTTTATAATTATTGTTTTTTGTGTCCTATTGAACAATCTTTGCCTACTGCAATGTCAGGAAGAAATTCTCCTGTGTGTGTGTGTGTGTGTGTGTGTGTGTGTGCGTGCATATGTGTGTGTTTCCTGGGAGAAAGTACATACCTCTAGAACTATGAGTTCAACTTCTAGGAATTGATTCTACAGATATATGAAACAAGGCATGTCCACAATTCTTCTCTGCAGCACTGTTTGTGATAGTGAAATTTGGAAACAACCTAGATACTCATCAGCAGGCAATATGTGGCTTAACAAATGATGGTGCGTCCAAACAAGGGAACACTGTGTAGCTGTAAAAATGGATGAGGAAACTTTCTGTATTTGATGTGGAAAGATCTCCAATATATATAATTACACACAAGAAAGCAAGATACACAGAGAACAACATAAGTACCATGCAATCATTGTGTAAAAAGGAATATGTGTGTGTGTGAATATATATACTTATTTCAGGAAAGACATTTGAGAAACTGCGCACTGGTTGCCTCCTGGTAGACAAACTGAGTAAGTGGAAGCTAAGTATGAGAGGCACACTTTTCACTGTATGTCCTTTGCTTTTGAAGTTTAAACTATATGAAGATTTTTACCTATCTGAAAAGAAATACTCGTAAATAGACGTTATTCTAAGTAGGTAAGATTTTCTATATGTGGACATTGGTGAGAAAGGGCGGCCCAGAGTGGGGAAGAGCTAGAGCAAAGGTGTGGAGGAGAGAAAGTCAAGTCCCCCATGCCTGGGGAGGTGACAGCACTTATAGACCTTTATGTCCAGCCTCACCACAGCCTCAGTGTTGCATTCCAATCAGCATGGGTTTTCACTGTCTCAGGTGCAAGCCCTCTTCTGGGATGGCTGGTAGCACTGAGCCCACAGGGAAGTGCCTACCACTGTCAGGACTGTGTTGGGGTACTTGATCTACCCTGTGTTATTTAAACCTTGTTCCCATCCCAATGAGGAGTCTTAGGAATTATGTCTATTGGACAGAGGAGGAAAGTAAAGCTCAGAAAGGTTAAGCAACTTGTCCAAGGTCACACAGCCATGAAGTAGCCTAACTGGACCCACGGCTGTGTATCTTCCCCTCTCCAGAACTCTGGAAGAGACGGTGGGAAAAGGGAGGATGGAAAGAGTTAAGCACCCAAGAGCAAGCAACCAGGCTCTTCCCTGGCTCCTTCTCAGGCAGCCCCTCCCCCTCCCACCCAGGTTGCTATTTGGCCTGGGGCCCCATCCACAACTCCCAACTGCTGCCCCCCCATCCCCCCCACCCCTCCCACCCCCACCCCTCCACCGACTGCAGGAAGGAGGCACAGATGGCAGGCGAGGATGAAGCCCCCAGCCAGGCTCACCCAGCTGTCACTTTGGAGAGAACCATGCATCTCCTCCTCCTCCTCTCTTGAACAATTGGGAGCTGGCCAGCCTGGCCCCAGCTGTTCCCTCTCCCTGGTCCAGGGCTCCCGCAGACACATGCTTCTGAGGCCTTTGTCTCCAGGGGAGGAGAAGCACAGACTACCAGAATGTGAGAGCTGGACAAGAAAGACCTCAAACGACAATGGGTTCGACATCTCATTTCACAGATGGGGAAACTGAGGCCCAGAAAGGCAATGGGACTTGCCCAAGGTTACAAAGAACCAGGCAGAGAAGTCAGGCATCCCCACTGCCAGCAGAGCTTAGGATCTGGGGTGCCTCACAGGGGTGCTCAGGCAGGTTGCATTGCCCCCTCCCCACCAAGCCTCCACCAGAGCACTTCTGCTTGTCTTGATTTCAGACAATTATAATCTGCCTGCAATTTTATTTCAGGGGTCTTCAACCTGGGTCCATAGACCCTTTAAGAGGTCTATGAGCTTGGCTAGGAGGAAAATCACATCTATATTTTCACTAGCTTCTAAATGAAATTTAGTATGTCCTTTGTTTATAAATGAAGTAGCAGACCCCAGAAGCATTAGCTGAACCTGTAACGTTTTCATCAGTAGACGTCATAGATATTTTCAGATCTCCTTACCCTGTTACTGCTACCTCAAATATTGTTTATACTCATCACTGCTTTGAAATTACAGTACTGATTATGCTGTCTACTTGATCATGTTATTTAATGCATTAATATAAAAGCACACTGGCTACTATATCACAATTCTGGTATATATTTTGATAACTAAATTTCAGTGTAATTGGTTTCCTTTGTAATCCTGTATATTTTATTTCATGTGCTTAAAAACTTTGTTATGTGAATGCGTCCACAGGCTTTTCTAAACTACGCCTACTGCCCTCAGAAGTTAAGAACCTGTTTTAGTTGAACAAAATGTTCCAGGGTTGAAAATTAAAGTTTGAAAACTTTTGTACTAGATCTATAACCTCATAAGACTGATAAAATTGAGGCTGAACTCCCTTGAGATAAAGGAGTAAGCCTGGGGGTGGGGGCAGGGCTGGCTGGTGTCCCAAGTGGGTAAGCCCACACGCAGAGAGGCTTCCTCTGTGCCAGGCATCCTCCCAGGCTTTATGTAACACCTCACTGAATCCTCAGAACACCCTTGGGGTTGAGACTAGTGTTTCTCCCATTTTGCAGATGAGGAAACAGAGGCACAGAAGAGTTAGGTCACTTGCCCAAAGCACATGGCTAGTAAATGGTACAGCTGGGACTTGAGTCCAGATAGACCAAGGCCAGAGCCTTCATGCCTCCCCATTGGGCATATGGCTTCCCCGTCTGGGTAGATGGGAGCCTCTCATGAAAAGTCCCTAAGGTGTTGCTGCTGCTGCCTGGGTGCTTCTCTTGGTGGCGGTGGGGGTGGGGGAATGGGATCCTGAGGGTCTGCTGCCTGAACTGATCATCTGACACATGGGGCTGTAACTAGCTGTGCAACCTTGACCAAGTCCATTGACCTCTCTGGGCCTCAGTGTCTCCATCTATAAAATGCAGAGTTCTAAGCACTGCCACCCATACCTTCCCCCTCTGGTGTTCACTTGAAGGATGACCCACTTGGAAACTTAGGCATAGGTTGCTTAGTAACTAAAAACAAGGTCTTGGCTGAATAGAATGGAAAGTGGGGAGGACAGGCTAGAGCATCATGCTAGCTGATGCCACACAGCAGTCTCTTGTCTTAAGAGGCTGAGTGCTGTGACCTATCCCACCCCATCCTACCTCCCAATCAAGGTGGCCTGGCCCTTTAAGAGCCTTGGGATGGGGGTGGAGGTTGGGGAGGGACTTTAGGAAGGCCATCCTGAAAAGGAAACTGCCTAAGGACTAAATCAGACCTGGAGTTTCTGAGGCTAACACATACTCATTGTTCTGGAAGCTGCCAAAAGATGACCAAATAGTAGGGGTCTTGGCCAAGGCCTCAGGGCCCCACTGGCCCCCAGGGAGATGCTCTGCTTCAAGCCAGTCCACCTTAGTTCCACTTCCTGTGCCCCTCCTGAACCCTATACCACTTCTGCTCCCTGAAGTGTGGGAGTTCATGGACCTACGAGGAGGGAGCTTCTGACACTATGGCCTCAGGCCTGACGGGACAGGGCGCGGGGATGGCTGCGCCGTGTGGACAGCTCCCCCTGCCGTCTGTGAAATTCCACTGTTAGCAACACATTCCTTTGGGTCTCAAGCGTTTGGTCTCCTTAAAACTCATCGTAACCTTAACCAAGTGAAAAATCCCCTGGTAAAGGAAGCCACTGTCATCACCAACGCCTTAGTAGGTCTGATTCTGGACTCAGGAGCAGCTGAGTGCAAGGATTCCTGGGTAAGGGCACTGAGGGCGTTCACGCATGCTGTAGAGAGTTGGATAAGACCCTTCTCCTTGCGGCCAGGATTTCTCCTGGGTACAACAAGGTGCTTGGAATAGTGACCATGTAAGACTGGAATTGGGGCATTGGAGAGGTGGAAGTGGGCTGTGAGGATCGTGTGGCCTCAGGCTCAGGGCACAGAATCTCACACCTATGCCCACCCAACAGGCCTGTGCCTCGCATCCGAGCCAGCTGGATTCCAGAGAGCCCCTGTTCCCAGTTCCCTTCCCCACCACCAACCTGGAGCTTATTATAGTAGTTGTAATAATAGAAGCAGTACAGCGCAGGTTTATTGAGCACTGGCTGTATACCAGACACGATATGCATGCCTTATCTCTTTTAACCCTGGCGGAGAGGAGGACTCCAGACAAGCAGGCAGGCTGACTTAGAGGTACATGATTGGGCCCCAAAGCGGGCGAGTCCCCTCCCCTAATTCCCTTCCTCCGAGCACTCAGCCTGGTACATTACATCCATGTGCCCCTCTGGAGGGCTCTGGGCGCCTTCCTAGAGCAGGGTGAGGGCTCACTGCTAGGAATGCTCAGGGGGTTGTCTGGTAGGAAGGCCAAAGACAAGCCTCCCCTCTTGCTGACTGTGGGCGCAGGTGCCCAAGGGCTATTTCTGGGCCTGAGTGGACTGAGGAAGGGGAGGGGATGGGCGAAGCCCTCGGCATCACGATAGTTTCTAGTCACGGAGCACACACTCCATGCCAGGTTATGTGCTAAGTGCTTGATACAGCACCTTATTTAATCATCGCAGCACCTGGGAAACAAGTACCATTATTATTTCACAAACAGAGAAAGTGAGGCACAGAGAGGTTACATGTGCAGGGGTTTCCAGCTAAGGGATGGAGCTATGATTTCTAAAGGTACCGGGGTCTCCATTAGAAGGAAAATGGGGAGCAGAGCAAGCTAACTGTCAAGCTGGTTTGGAATCCAGGATGGTACCTGCGGTCAGAGTGAGGGCGCATGGCCGGAGTTCACAGTTCTAGGGGACCAGGCCCTATTACTTCCAGCTTCACTGGCTCTGCTAGGAAAGAGAAGAATGAAGCTAGCAGAGGCCCGGGCCCTGAGGCAGAGGGATGGACTCTTTGACTCCCCAGGATTCCCACCAGCCAGGCTGTATCCCTGGCCCATGTACCTCCAATCCAGAGACAGCACCTCATCCCATAACCGAGGAATAAAACAAGGGAGCGACACTTCCCCTTCTGCTGAAAAGCTTGCCTTCGTTTTCTCAAAAATAAGAAATTGTTCTTCCAAAAAAGGGAAAAACATCAAGCAAGGCTGTCAATCTCAGGCCTCAGACAAATGCAATGCAGTTGAGACCTCTCTCTCTTTCCAGTGCCTTCTCCCCCTTTCCCAAAGTCACTTACTGTATATATATACACGCATGCTGTCACAGGCTTTGAGATGCAAATTGCAGCAAGCAGAAGGCAGCTTGAAGAACAAAGAACGATTGAGGGAAGATCTGAAAGATGGATTTGGAAAAGGCTCTCTGAATTCCTCGGGAGAGGGGCGACCTCTCTGCAGAGGGGAGCAGGGATGACGATTTGGGACTTTTTTATGGGAGAGAGGATTGAGAGGCCCAGTGCTGACTGTGGGGAGTGATGGGGAGGGAGTGTTACAGAAATCCAGAATGGAAGCCAAGGCTCTGGGTGAGCAAAGAAGTCTGGTTTGATTACAGTCTTCAGCACTGAGCTAGGCACTTTTCCCCTCGTCCTTTTAACATTAGGCCTCAAACGTACTGTGAGTCACGGAGCTAACAGGTCTGCCAACATCCGGGTTCGTTCCAGAGCAGCTAGGTAGGGCAATACTGTTCTAAGGGCTTTAAGGGGAGGATGCAGCCCCCCTTCAGTCCGGGAAGCCCCTGTAGGGCACCACATTGTCCCTGGAGCCTGGAGGGGAGGGGCTCCCAGGACCAGCAAAGAGAAAACCCTGGCTGGGGAGATGTGGCACGGTGCCTCTGGGACCTGGCCTCAGGTCAGCCCAGTGCCCAGTTGCTAAGCACCTACTGTGTGCAGGCCCTGTACAAATCAGACATGTCCCCACTCTCAGGGGCTCTCAGTCTAATCAAGGCAGCTAACTGGACTGCAAGCTCCATGCAGATGGAGATTGGTCTTATTTACTGTAGCATCCCCAATTCTAGAACTGCGATTGAAAGAGCAGGTACTCAATAAACATTTATAAGATGGATGTGTGAGTGAGTGGGTTGGTGGGTGGATGGATGGGTGGGTGGGTAGATGGATGGATAGGTGAGTGGATGGATAGCTGGATAGATGGATGGATGAGTGGGTGGGTGGATGGACAGATGGATGGACTAACCATCTAGAAAAGAAGTAAGCATGTAGACAGTACTCTAAGCGATAGACACAAAATGCCTCCGATGGGTATTGGGATGGGGAAAGCTTCATGGAGCTGGCCTCATCTGAGTTGGGCCTTGAGGGATGAGAAGGAGCCATTCTTATATTCTTCACAGTGCCTACCAGCACACGAATGAGGACCTATTTGCATAAGATGATGTCAGAAGGGAACAGAATTGTGAGAGCTAAATTGAACTCTAGAGATCATGTGGTCCAACCCTGTCATTTTGCAGATAGGAAAACTAGGGCACGGGAAGGCTAAGTGACTCACCTAAGGTCACACAGTAACTAAGTGGTAAGGCAGAGAGATTCCAGCGAGGTCTGTTTGCTTTTAGCCCCGTCCTGTGCTGCTCTCCTGCTCCAGGGCTCTGCTCTCCTCACTGAGAAGCCTTGTGGAATTTTGCTACCATTTCTGCTGCAGCCCAGCTCCACCGCCCACCCCTGCAGGGCTGGGGAGACCAGGAGCAACTGCTCAGCCCTGGTTAGGCCTCTACCCTTGAATACCCCAGACAGGGGAAGAAGCAAGAGGAGGCCACACTGATTGGGTTGGGAGAGGACAATACAGCATCCCAGCCCTAAGACCCAGGGGTAAATGTTCCACCACCAGGTTGTTGAGACTAAGCAGACATGAAGGGGGAAAGTGGAGGCCATAAGGCTTACACAGGGAGGAGGAGTGACCCCTCTCTGGAGACCAAGTTCAGCATCCCAATCCCAGAATTGGGTTATTTGCATTATCTGAAGCTAAATCTGAACGTAAATTAACCAGGGACTCCAGTTTCTGGAGAATGCAATAATGCCCATCATTTTGAACTGCTGGCAGGAAGCAGTTAAGATGGACCTGTTCCATAGCTCCCTCCACGCACCATGGAGTTGGTTCCTTGAACAAGACATGGGCAGGACCCTATAGGGAACTCCCACCTGCCTGGCCCACCAACGGGACGCCCCCTGCACATTTCAGAGACAAGGTCTGATGCTACTTGGGTCCCAGTGCCTGGCACGGGGCTGGGTGCCCAGTGCACGCCCCATGACTGAAGGAGTAACGCTCTCTTGTGTGGTCCCCTGTTCCAGGACGCCTTCCCTCACCTCTCCTTGCTGACTAAAATTGTTGCTTCTGTCCTTCAGAGAGGAAGCTTCCCCACCGTCTAGGAAATAGCTGCTCTCATGGCTTCCAGAAAAGATGGACACATGAGGCATCAGCACATCACAGGAGCTCATAAAGTACTGGCTGAATTAATGTTCAAGGAAACCCTTGGACATGCGGAGACATTCAAATGACAGTAATAATAATACAAGGTACATCTGGAGACACGCCTCTCCCTAACCCTCTGTAAAGCGGGCTGGCATGTGGCTGGGGGAGCCCTGGCCTTAAATTCTGCCACTTATGTGCTGTACAGTCTCCAAGGAGTCACTTGACTTCTCCAAGGCTCTGTTTTGTCATCTATAAAATGGGAAGAATAACTGTACTTTCATCATGGGACTTGAGGTAAGATTCAAAAAGAGCTGGTATGTTAGACCCTCAAAAGCTCCCCAGGTGATTCTAGTGGACAACCAGGGCTGAGGACTGCTGGGTTACGGGGAAAACCCAGACCCCTGATGTCCACGCCAGGTTTCTTTCCTTTCTCCCAGGTGCCAGGGAGGTAGTAGGCAGCTGGCTAAAGCTCAGGCATGCCAGGCTCGGCTTCCAGCTTTGGCCTTCTTGCGGCCTGGATGTGGACGGGGCAGGCAGGCGGCCCTGATGGAGTGCAGCAGGAAAGGGGCCGTGTACCTGGGGAGGCCCAAGTGGTTAATCAGGCCTCTGGGCACCGTGCCTGGTCTCTGGAATATTCATAAGGCCCCTCCAGCTGTGCCAGGCAATCAGGGTGCTGATTGCTCCCCCATCTGCAGCTTAACATTCCACTCCAGAGAGGAGAGAGCTGGTGGCTGAACGTTAACCAGGGAAAAAACCGGCTCTGGCCTTCACAACAGCAGCCTGAGCAAGAGCCCCCGGAAAGACAAATCCACTCCTTCGAGATCTGCCGGCCCGGCCCGAACTTATCCATCCCCCAGCGTCACGGGCAGTGGAAAGAGTCGCGGGTTTAGAAATAAGTGAGCTGGTTTCTGGTCCGGCTCTGCAGCCTGCTTCCCCAGTTGTAACATGGGGATGGCTCTACCAAACCCCCCAAGAGGATTGATGAAGACAGAGTTTCTTGGACTGGAGTGCTGTACAAAGGCAAGGCATCATCATTGCTTGTAGGTGTTGTGGGCATGATTCCTACCCTGGGGAAAAGTTTTTAATCACAAATATTGAAGTCTCAGGCAAGCTGGCTTTAAGGGAAACTGAACAAAGGAAGAAAAGCTCTTGGAAGAGTCAGCCTCGGGCTCGGCCTCAGGGCAGGAATTTGGGGGTGCCAGGCTTGCTATTCTCCTCTGCCCCAAACCTCTCAGAGAAGCAAGAAAGGAATGGGAAGGACATTTGACAGTAGATGGCCAAAAATTCAGAAAAGAACTACAAAAGCAGACAGTGTCCTGTGGCCTTCTGGTTGCTCAGGAAAAGTGTCTGGACCCAAGCAGTGCAGGGACAAAAGTGTGCCACCGTGAGTTCACGGCTCACGAGTAACGCTCTAAGCAATGATTAGGACTCACTAAGATACGGCCAAAATCTTTCCTGTGTTTGTGTTGAATAATACAGGAAACTGTTTTTAGAGAGATTTCTATCTAAACGGAGGGAGAAAAAAACTGGAGCTAAAATAATATAACCTTCTTCCTAGAAAACCGACCAAAGTGGAACAGCTCATGTCTCCTGCTGACAGACAATGAGGGTCCTGAACTTGGCATTATTGTTATTGCTGTTTGTTGCTGCCCCCCCTCTATCCCCAAGACTGGCCGGCCCACAGCAGTGTGCTCAGCCCTGACCACAGGGGGCAGGAGACTGACAGCCTTGGCCCAGGCAGCAGGGGAAGGCAAGAGTCGGCCTGATTCCTAAGCAGCCCCTCTCTGGGGGCAGTACCCTGTTCCGCAGAGTCTCAGACATCAGGGTCCTGCCTCAGACTAAAGGAACTGTTCAGATCCAGGAGCTGCCTTGCCCCTACCCTCCAGCCCTTCACCCTCACTCTGGGTACTTGTATCTTGCTAGCATTTTCTCCAGCCAGCTCAGAAGCACGTGTTCCTCTGGAAGAAAACATTTGTCACATACATCAAATGAGTGCTGAGCCCCTACTCTGGGTTATTTGTTCTCTGAAACCTCACAGGTTCCCTCTTCATGTCAACAAATTGCTTTTCTTTCTTTTTTTTTCCTAAAGTATAAAACATTAAGTGTTCATCTAAAAAAAATTTAGATAATATAGTTAAGGAAAAAGAAGAAAATGAAAGAGCACTCATGATCCCAATACTCAGAGATAACCACTTTTAACGTTAAGTGTGGGACTTCCCTGGTGGCGCAGTGCTTAAGAATCCACCTGCCGAATTCTATCAAACATTTAGAGAAGAGCTAACACCTATCCTTCTCAAACTCTTCCAAAATATAGCAGAGGGAGGAACACTCCCAAACTCATTCTACGAGGCCACCATCACCCTGATACCAAAACCAGACAAAGATGTCACAAAGAAAGAAAACTACAGGCCAGTATCACTGATGAACATAGATGCAAAAATCCTCAACAAAATACTAGCAAACAGAATCCAACAGCACATTAAAAGGATCATACACCATGATCAAGTGGGGTTTATCCCAGGAAGGTAAGGATTCTTCAATATACGCAAATCAATCAATGTGATACACCATATTAACAAATTGAAGGAGAAAAACCATATGATCATCTCAATAGATGCAGAAAAAGCTTTTGACAAAATTCAACACCCATTTATGATAAAAATCCTCCAGAAAGTAGGCATAGGGGGAACTTACCTCAACATAATAAAGGCCATATATGACAAACCCACAGCCAACATCATCCTCAATGGTGAAAAACTGAAACCATTTCCACTAAGATCAGGAACAAGACAAGGTTGCCCACTCTCACCACTATTATTCAACATAGTTTTGGAAGTGTTAGCCACAGCAATCAGAGAAGAAAAAGAAATAAAAGGAATCCAAACCAGAAAAGAAGAAGTAAAGCTGTCACTGTCTGCAGATGACATGATACTATACATAGAGAATCCTAAAGATGCTACCAGAAAACTACTAGAACTAATCAATGAATTTGGTAAAGTAGCAGGATACAAAATTAATGCACAGAAATCTCTTGCATTCCTATACACTAATGATGAAAAATCTGAAAGTGAAATTAAGAAAATACTCCCATTTACCACTGCAACAAAAAGAATAAAATATCTAGGAATAAACCTACCTAAGGAGACAAAAGACCTGTATGCAGAAAATTATAAGACACTGATGAAAGAAATTAAAGATGATACAAATAGATGGAGAGATATACCATGTTCTTGGATTGGAAGAATCAACATTGTGAAAATGACTATACTACCCAAAGCAATCTACATATTCAGTGCAATCCCTATCAAACTATCACTGGCATTTTTCACAGAACTAGAACAAAAAAATTTCACAATTTGTATGGAAACACAAAAGACCCCGAATAGCCAAAGCAATCTTAAGAAAGAAAAACAGAGCTGGAGGAATCAGGCTCCCTGACTTCAGACTATACTATAAAGCTACAGTAATCAAGACAGTATGGTACTGGCACAAAAACAGAAATATAGATCAATGGAACAGGATAGAAAGCCCAGAGATAATCCCACACACATATGGTCACCTTATCTTTGATAAAGGAGGCAAGAATATACAGTGGAGAAAAGACAGCCTCTTCAATAAGTGGTGTTAGGAAAACTGGACAGCTACATGTAAAAGAATGAAATTAGAACACTCCTTAACACCATACACAAAAATAAACTCAAAATGGATTAAAGACCTAAATGTAAGGCCAGACACTATCAAACTCTTAGAGGAAAACATAGGCAGAACACTCTATGACATAAATCACAGCAAGATCCTTTTTGACCCACCTCCTAGGGAAATGGAAATAAAAACAAAAATAAACAAATGGGACCTAATGAAACTTAAAAGCTTTTGCACAGCAAAGGAAACCATAAACAAGACGAAAACACAACCCTCAGAATGGGAGAAAATATTTGCAAATGAAGCAACTGACAAAGGATTAATCTCCAAAATTTACAAGCAGCTCATGAAGCTCAATATCAAAAAAACAAACAACCCAATCCAAAAATGGGCAGAAGACCTAAATAGACATTTCTCCAAAGAAGATATACAGATTGCCAACAGACACATGAAAGAATGCTCAACATCATTAATCATTAGAGAAATGCAAATCAAAACTACAGTGAGATATCACCTCACACCAGTCAGAATGGCCGTCATCAAAAAATCTACAAACAATAAATGCTGGAGAGGGTGTGGAGAAAAGGGAACCCTCTTGCACTGTTGGTGGGAATGTAAATTGATACAGCCACTATGGAGAACAGTATGGAGGTTCCTTAAAAAACTAAAAATAGAACTACCATATGACCCAGCAATCCCACTACTGGGCACATACCCTGAGAAAACCATAATTCAAAGAGAGTCATGTACCAAAATGTTCATTGCAGCTCTATTTACAATAGCCAGGACACGGAAGCAATCTAAGTGTCCATCGACAGATGAATGGATAAAGAAGATGTGGCACATATATACAATGGAATATTACTCAGCCATAAAAAGAAATGAAATTGAGTTATTTGTAGTGAGGTGGATGGATCTAGAGTCTGTCATACAGAGTGAAGTAAGTCACAAAGAGAAAAACAAACACTGTATGCTAACACATATATATGGAATCTAGAAAAAAAAATGATTATGAAGAACCTAGGGGTAAGACGAGAATAAAGACACAGACCTACTAGAGAATGGACTTGAGGATACGGGGAGGAGGAAAGGTAAGCTGGGACAAAGTGAGAGAGTGGCATGGACATATATACACTATCAAACATAAAATAGATAGCTAGTGGGAAGCAGCCGCATAGCACAGGGAGATCAGCTCGGTGCTTTGTGACCACCTAGAGTGGTGGGATAGGGAGGGAGATGCAAGAGGGAAGAGATATGGGGTCATATGTATATGTATAACTGATTCACTTTGTTATAAAGCAGAAACTAACACACCATTGTAAAGCAATTATACTCCAATAAAGATGTTTTTAAAAATAAATAAATAAATAAAATAAGCATTAAAAAAAAAAGAATCCGCCTGCCAATGCAGTGGTCACGGGTTCGATACCTGGTCTGGGAAGATCGCACATGCTGCGGAGCAACTGGGCCCGTGTGCCACAACTACTGAGCCCGTGTGCTGCAACTACTGAAGCCAGTGCACCTAGAGCCCATGCTCTGCAACAAGACAAGCAACTGCAATGAGAAGCTCGCACACCGCAACAAAGTGTAGCCCCCGCTCGCCACAACTAGAGAAAGCCTGCGTGCAGCAACCAAGACCCAACACACCCAAAAAAAAAAAACAACATTAGGTGTCTTTTCCAAATAGGTGGATGGCTAGATAGATATTTTTCAACGGGATTAATCAGATTTTACCTTTTTTTTCCCTCCGTTAACAGTGGGTGATAAATTTTTCTCTCATTAAATATTCCCCTGCATCAGTGGTTCTAAAAGTATTGTCTGGGAACCCTTGGAGATCCCCAAGACTTTTTCAGGGAGTCCGTTGGGTTAAAACTATTTTCATAATAATACAAGACATTATTGGCCTTTTCACTCATTCTCTCAGGACTGTACAGTGGAGTTTTCCAGAGGCTGTATGATGTGTGATATTGCAACAGGCTGAATGTAGAAGCAGATATGCAAATCCAGCCATCTTTTACTAAGCCAGACTAATTTAAAGAGATTTGCAAATGTCATTCTTCTCATTAATTTTTTTTAGAAAATATAATTATTTTTCATAAAAATATGTTTTTCGGGAGTACGTAAAATGGGTTTATTATTAGGTGAATTAACAAATGCATATTTTTGAAATTCCTTTTTTTTTTTCTTTTTTTTGCGGCTTGTGGGATCTTATTTCCCCAACCAGGGATTGAATACGGGCCCTTGGCAGTGAAAGTGCAGAATCCTAACCACTGGACTGCCAGGGAATTCCCTGAAATTCCTTCATTTTTATTTTGAATATGCTAAATATTAATAGATACAGCCATATAAGCAAAAGCTCTTTGGGGTTCTCAAAAATGTTTAAGAGCGTAAAGTGATTCTGAGGCTGAACACTTGAGAACAACTAGTCTACACCATCACCTCTGGTGACTGCATAGCACCCCTTTCTGTGGATGGCCCCTAATCTGTTCATCCATTTCCTTATTGAAATGGGTTGCTTCCCATTTTCACTACTATAAAAGTGCCGCACAAATCACCGAGTACCTACGTAAAGTGAAAACTTCCTGGAATGAGAGAAAACAACAGAAACCAACTGGAAGGGTGAGCCATCACTTTTAGTCCATTATTAATCAAATGAAACAAAATGTATCACAGGATGTGAACAAGTAAAGTTGAAAGGCTATGTGCACGTTGAATATATATGTATGTGTACAGATACATATGTTTCCATAGAGAGCAAGACTTAACGCTCTGTAAAGAGTCCTTTTTTTCCTGCTGTCTGTGAAGTGGTTACAAAAGCTGATCATATTCTAGGGCAGTGCTACGGATGGTATGAAACTCTTTGGTACCATTACAGAAACTGAGAGGAGTTTAGAAACTTTAAGCAATTTGAGAGAGAAATTTTATTTCTGTAGGTAGGAGACAATAAAAAATTGATGTTTGTTAAAAATGTTGAGTACAAAAATGCTGCAGACTTTAAAAAATATATACTTGAGAATATTTCTGGAATGGATTCCTAGAAGTGGAATTGCTGGGTCAATGGACATGCATCTTTAAATGTTAATAGATATTGACAGGTTACCTCCATTTACACCTCACCAAGAGTAAGATGTAAATATACCAAATGTCCTGAGAGTGTATGTGAGTGCCTGTCCTCTGAAATCTTTGGCAAAACCAAAGATTATGATTCTTTTAAATCTTTTTCTACTTAGTAGGCTAAAAGTTATATTTTGTCTTCTATGAATTGCTTATTCATATCCCTTGCCCATTTTCTGTTGAGTCCTTTTTCTTATTGATTTTTCTTAAATCTTTATATATTCTGGACAAGCTTCTTTTGTCTGTCATATATTGCAAATATTGGCTTGCCTCAATTATGTGGCTTGCCTTTTAATTTTGCTTACACGTCTCAATAGAGTACAAAAACTGCCTTTAAAACTTTTATTCTAAATTTATTCTAATCTATTAATCATTTCCTTTATGGTTTTATGGATTCTCATCTGGCTTAGGAAGCCTTTCCTTGTTGCATGATTTTAAAAATACTCTCCATTTCCCTCTAATACACTTGCAGCTTTTCTTTTTATTTCTTAATATTTAGATCTTCAATCCATCTGGAATTAATTTTTGTTATGGTGTGAGGCATTGACTGTTGACCTTTGTAATCCATGTAGTGGAGCATGGCAGGGTGCTGTCAATGGGCTTGAGCCCCAGTAAGAACCAGCCCATGCATTGCTGGGGACCTGTAGGCCTGCCTGCTGCAGCTGGAGCTAAGCTGGTTCCCAAGTAGACAGATATCTGAGCCCACCTGGTTCAGGAGGGGAGGCAAGCTACATTTCAGAATCCTTCCCAATGAGATAGAGCTGTTGTGGGCATCTGCAAAGTTGACAAGCAGAGCTGATGACACTCCAAGAAAGCACCAAAACATCTTTACCATGCAGTTTGGTTCTCGGAGAGCTTTCTGTCCATTACCCTCCTTGATGCCAACATCACTATGTAGGTGGAAGGGGATTTAAGATGCCCACTTTACCATTACAGAAAATAAGGTGCAGAGGGGTTAAGTGACATGCCCGAGGTCACGCTCCCGGTGAGTGGCAGAGCCCAAATAGAACCTAGACTTCCTGCTCCCAAGTCCACAGCTCCTCCGACCTCTCTGTGCATCAGGCTCTGAGTCCCTGTCACCGCAGCTGCCCCCTTTAGTGGAAGGGAGGATCTGGCCTAAGGCTTTCCCAAAACTGTGCTCCCCCACTGTGGGCAGGTGAGACTGGAAAAATCCATCCTCCACCAGCAGCTGACGGAGGGTTTCGAGGCTTCCTTGGGCATGTACCTCCTCCTCTCCCCGAGTGCTTCGTGGAGGGTGGGAGTGATGAGTCAGGCCGGGGAGGGAGAGCTCAGCCATAAACAAGCGGGACTGACAGCAAGCACTTTCCTTGAGGCACGTGACCTCCCACGGGCCTCCGGGGACTCTGCCTGAATGGCAAAGCTTCAAATTTTCATGATCTAGGCTCTGCACATTTAATTTGCTATATTCTCGAAGGCAGCCACAGAAGGGAAGAAGCTTTTAGAGAGGAGGTGGGGGATGAGGGAGAAGGTAAATTATTTCTAGTCCTTCAATGAAGAGTTTGAAATGTTGTTTTTAATGAGTGTGTCATTTTTGCAGACACCCAATGTGACTATGCTGGGTCTTTATCCCCTCCAGCTCCAAACCAAAGGGACACCCAGGACGCAGAATTGTAGAGCTGGGTCTGGCCTTGGAGATCAGATGATCCAATCCCTTGGGGTTAATGGGAACCCCATGTACCCCAAAGCAAGTGACTTGTCCAAGTTGCGGAAGTTCTGGGAACAGATCTCAGGTCTCCTGGATGTACTTGTTCTCTCCTTGGATATTCCTCAGGTCCCCCACCTACACTTGCTCTGGTGACTCTTGGGGAAAGCCTTGGGGAAGGCACAGCCACTGGACACACAATGAGAAAGTAAAAGGTGGGGGCCAGAGAGAGACAGGGGCAACAGGCCCAACAGTGACCAAGCAGGGCTTCTCTCCACCCTGGGGCTGCAATCAGGCCTACGGAGGTACGGGTGCCTACCTGTTCCAGGGGGATGACGAGGAAGGAGCCACCTCCCGCGCTCTCAGTGACGATGGCCAGGAAGCGGGCATTGACGGCGCAAAAATGGTTATCATGCACATTCTTGGTGATGGGGATCCCGTCGAAGCAGTGCTCCCGGTTGGCCACCTTCCCATAGACGTTCCGGAACTTGGAGCTGCGGTATTGCGGACGCCAGGACATCTGTGAGGGGCCAGAAGAGACAAGGGTCAAGCCGGGGACTGCTTCCCAAAGGGCACGTGCGGGAGGTCTCAGGGATGCAGGAGGTGAGGAAGGCCCAGTATCTGCCCTCAGGATGCGGGGAGAGGGGAAGGAACCTCCAAGAATCGGGTGCCCGGCCCTCTGCTGGAGGACTTACTCTTTCAATAAAGTCCCACAAGAGCAAAGACTGGCATGAGGGCATCCACACACTTCCTGCTTTCGGTATACACATCCACACCACCTTGCTGAAAGGATGGAGGATCCTTTCACTCTCAAGGGACGTGCCACGTGATAGAGCAGACCATCCATCCAATAACATGTCTGGGCTGCCTCTTGCGTGTCAGAAACTGTGCTTAATTTAGTATGGGACGTGCAGACAGAGGAGGCTGGGTGTTCACAAAGAGAGAGAACACTTCTAATGATGAGGGGCGGGGGAGGAAGACAGCCCCTTT
This sequence comes from Balaenoptera borealis, assembly GCF_965194805.1. Taxonomy (NCBI): domain Eukaryota; kingdom Metazoa; phylum Chordata; class Mammalia; order Artiodactyla; family Balaenopteridae; genus Balaenoptera; species Balaenoptera borealis. The sequence goes on along the minus strand of NC_138866.1, from coordinate 116,508,390 downwards.
ACGTGCAGCAAGGCAAATGACCACCCATTATCATATGCTCCTCTGATTCTCTCTAGGGCTTCTAACCCACAAGTGCACCCTCAGAAATCTCTTAGTCCTATACATCATCACCATCATCATTATAAGCATCATCATTATCATCATCACCACCAGGCCCAGAGAGGTAAAGTGACTTGTCCAAGGCCACACAGCTAATGAGTAGGGTCATGAACACAAGTCTCCTGATTGGAAATCTGAGACTCTTTCTTATGCCAGATTACCCTTTGGAGCAAGGTTTCTCTGTGTGTGGCCCACAGATCACCTGTATCAAAATCATCCGGGATCGGGGAGGTTTCTCAGCCTCCCACATCGTTTGTTAGAAATGTTGATTCCTGGGTCCCAATCCAGACCTACTAAATCCAATATTTTGGGTATGGGGCCCAGAAAGAGGCATTTTAATCCAGCTTCCCTGCCCCAGTGAGACAGAAATACACCAAAGTTTGAGAGCCCCTGTTCTAGAGAATGGAATGGTACCCCTCCCTACCCCTCACCACCCACTAACCATGACACAGGGTCCAACCGACTGACCAACTGGCCCCTGCTGCATGAGTGTCCCGTGCTGTGCACAGTGGAGAACACAGATACACAGATGTGCATGTGTGGGTGTGTGGAGGACAGGATGGGCAGCCCACCGTGGAGTTCAGCTTTGCTGTAGGATGGCGCCTCCTATGGGGAAGCCCTACGAATGGGCGCCATGGCAGATGGAGCCCAAGTCGGTGCTCTCCTGGCAGACACGCATCCAAGCTCAATGAGCAATGGCAAGTTCCCAGCCGGGGCCTGGCATTCAGTAGGAGCTCAATAAGCGCTTTATTAAATGAACATCCTTCTGGCCCGACTTTGCCATTATCCATCCTCTCCCCTTCCTGCCAAATCTCCTGATATGCCTTGAGTCTCCCACCCCATCTCAGGACAGAAATTTCTTCAGATGAAATTTCCAAGGGGAGGAAAACAAAAGGAAATACCACCACAGAATCAGGAAACCAACCCTGGGAATTTGACTGAAAACAAAACTTTGCATCTGATTTAAATACAGCCAGGAGCTCAGCCACAAAGGCCTCTTTATTGAAGGAAGAAGTTCAGATCCAATGAGGAGAATCCCAGGGATTCTTCAGGCAAGCCCTCTTCCGGCCAGCTCTCTGGGCCTCCACCCGCCTTCTCCACTCCCCCAGGCCACTCTCCACGCCGCAGGGCCAGCCGCCCTACTCTCCACTCCTCCCCACCTCCCAGCCTCTGCCCACACTGTACCCCTTTCCCTCCTGCCTTCTCCCCTCTCTGGCGAGTTCTGCCCAAGACTGTTCAGAACAAAGTCCAGCTGGAGAGGCAAGTGCACTGGACGGGAGCCTGGCTGGTCATTTCTGGCTGTGTGACCTCAGACAGTCCTCTTCTGACCGATTCCTCATCAGGATTACATCAGTGATGCCCCGAGTGTGGTCCCAGGTGGTCACTCATGGTTCCTTTACACGGTACAGAGATGAAGTTTTAAATTTTAGTAGTTACATATTTATTTTTAATTTGCATTAGAAAAAATATAACTTGCATGCCAAGTCCATGATTTCACAGGTATCAGTGCTAAGAAAGCTAAGTTTAAAAATAATGAATTAATTCAAAGAAAGATACAGCATGAAAAATATAGTCTGGGTGGTACATGGCACCGGCAGAAATTCTGTCTGATATGGGAGTACTGGAAATCACTCTGTCTCTTTCAGGTAGAACATTCTAGATGCCACAGTTGCCCCTGAAGAGAAAGGAGGTGGTGAGCCTGCTCTTTCCAACCTCTCGTTCCTTGTTGGTGCAGTTCTGGCCTGGAATGCCTTCGCTCTCTTCTCTGTCCAGCCCAACCTTAGCCTTCAGGGCCTGACTTGAACCTGACTGCCCTCCCAAAAGTCCAGCAGAGAGAACTCTGTGGGGATCAGCCCCAGCCTGCATCCTAGGAAAAACAGAGAGCATCTCTCAGCAAGCCCGCTGGCCTCTCCCCATTGGCTGGTAGGCTGGGGCTGACCTCTCCGCTGGACCTTTGGAAGGGCTGGGGGAAGGAGGCCAGGGGGCCCTTATCACTGGGCCTGCACCTTCACCCCTCATGAAGCCACAGTGAGCATGCCTGGCAGAGTGCTGGACCGGGAGTCTGCAGTCCTGGGTTTTCACTCCCCATTCTAACTCCTAGCAGCCCTGGAAAGACACTGTGCCTCCCTGAGATGTTCTAAAATGGACCCATAATTCCTGACTTTATCTGGTTACCTTAAGAGTCAAAATGAGGGGCTTCCCTGGTGGCGCAGTGGTTGAGAGTCTGCCTGCCAGTGCAGGGGGCATGGGTTCGAGCCCTGGTCTGGGAAGATCCCACATGCCGCGGAGCGGCTGGGCCCGTGAGCCACAATTACTGAGCCTGCGCGTCTGGAGCCTGTGCTCCGCAACAAGAGAGGCCGCGATAGTGAGAGGCCCGCGCACCGCGATGAAGAGTGGCCCCCGCTTGCCGCAACTAGAGAAAGCCCTCGCACAGAAACGAAGACCCAACACAGCCATAAATTAATTAATTAATTAATTAAAAAAAAAAAGAGTCAAAATGAGATATGCAGGTACAAGGTCTCATTCAAGATAAGATATCACTGCTGCTCCTGTGGGCCCAGTCTACTGAGAGGTGTCTGGAAAGCATCAGACACGGACTCCACTTTCAAATATCTTACAAGCCAACGGAGGAGATGAAATGGATGCTTGACAAGTTTACGGTAGTGAGAGGTCAGGGAAGAGGGGGCGTCAGGGTGGGCTTCACGGAGGAGGGGCCATCTGCCAGCACGGGACACTGAGAGAGCACCGGGCACTGTGCACGATCCCCTGCGAGGTGGGAACTATGACTGTCCTTGTTGCACAGGGTGGGAAACAGACCCAGCCCAAGTTCAGACAGTGAGTAAGCACAGGATTCACTGGAACCTGTTCTGACTCTGCAGACCATATTATGTTTTCTCCAACTTCTTATTATAAAATACTTCAAAATGCAAAAATAGTTGAGAGCATGGTACGATAATCACCCACCACCTGGGTTCATCATCATTAACATGTTGCCACGTTCCTTTATGTACCTACCTCTTTCGGATTTTTTAGTTTTGTGGAATCGTTTGAAAGGAAGCTGCCAACGTGATGACTCCTGCCCATTTATTATGTCGGCACACATTTCCTACAAAGGAGGACGATTTCCTACATGAGCACATCACTCTTACCCCCTCTAAGAAAATTAACAACAATTCTTCAGTACCGTCTAATACCCAGCCAATATTCAAAATTCTTCAAAATGCCTTTTACAGCTGTTCCCTATTTTGAACCAGGACTGGGAGCTGTGCTGCTCCCGTGTATTTCATTTGGTTGGGATCTCTCCTTGGACTCCTTTAAATCTAGAGCACTCCCATCACTTTTTTTTTTTTAGTGACACTGACTTCTTAAAGACATCAAATCATTTGTCTTAGAAAATGTTCTAGGGGCTTCCCTGGTGGCGCAGTGGTTAAGAATCTGCCTGCCAATGCAGGGGACACGGGTTCGAGCCCTGGTCCGGGAAGATCCCACATGCCGTGGAGCAGCTAAGCCCGTGTGCCACAACTACTGAGCCTGCGCTCTAGAGCCCGTGAGCCACAACTACTGAGCCCACGCGCCACAACTACTGAAGACCGCGCGCCTAGAGCCCGTGCTCCGCAACAAGAGAAGCCACTGCAATGAGAAGCCTGCGCACCGCAACGAAGAGTAGCCCCAGCTTGCTGCAACTAGAGAAAGCCCGCGTGCAGCAACGAAGACCCAACGCAGCCAAAAAGAAAATAAAAAAAGAAAATGTTCTAGCGATTTGTCTCATGTTGCTTTGTGGTCTCTTCAAAGTCATTCCTGGATTCCCTATAAACTTTAGGAGTCAGATGTAAAGCCTTGATTCTATTCACATTAAAGATGCCCCTGTTAGTAATCCCTGGCTTGGGCGGGGTGAGGATAGGGAGGAGGGGACAGAGGGAACTTGGGAACATGTACCTGGCCTGGCTGGCGGCAGTGAGGGGGACAGCTGGCCAGTGCTGCGTATTTGCTCTGGAGGGTGGTGGACAGACAGCTGGAGGACCTGGGAGACCAGATCAGGAACCGGCACACACTGTGGGCCAAAGTGGAGCATCTGGAGGCCACAGAGTTCTGACCTTTCCTCCTGTGCTTACCAAGGGGCTGACTTCATTCTGAGGTCAGATGCACGGGTGTGCAGGCAGGGAACAGAAAAGCCTCCTCCCTATTCTGCAGAGGGAGGAGGCCACGTTGAGGCTGGGACTGAAAGAGCCACCCAGACCTCACAGGGAAATCAGTGTGGCAGCCAAGAGGTCACCTGAAAATCTGGCCCTTTGCCCCTTGCCCTCAAGCTCAGCCCAGATCCTGGTGGATTCCTCCCTGCTAGTTCTAGTGAGGGTAGGACACTCTCTATGAACCTTACAGGCGCAATCAGCACACGATTGAGACACATTTGAGCTCCCTAAAAGGAAGGACTTTCTTAATGGTTAGAGCTGCCTGAGATGGAAAAGGAAGTTATCATGATAGGTAATGAGCTTTCCATCCCTGGAAGGGTTCAAGATTGAGGTGGATGATCTCTGGGTTAAGGGCAGCGTGGAACAACAGATGAGACTAGATGGCCTTCCAGCCCCCAAATAATAGAGTTCCTCTAGTTTATTAAAAACATTGTGTTGCAATGAGAGGAGTGCTAGGGTCAGAGAGCAACAAACTGGACACCCTGGCCAGCGGCATTTCTTCTCTGCAAAACAGGGATTGTAATGCCTCCCCAGCTGGGTTGCTGTGACAAGGAAGGACAACGGCTCCCATGGCAATTGCCATCTCCCCGTAGGCCTTCCCACATTGTTGATTACTGCACAGTCACTTATTTCAAGGTACGTATGTATTCTCTCTCCCGTTACTAGATTGTAAGTTAGGCGATCATCCAACTCCTTCTGGCCCCTGCACAGCCGCCCTCCACCCCAGGCCTGGTGCTGGATTCCTGTCTATAGGAGCCTCCCAGTGACCCTGGTTGAATAATCTCTTGGTATGGTGGGAGGGCAAGGGCCAAGTTCAGGCACAACTGCCCAGTTCCTTGGAGGCGACAGGGTGAACCTCACCCCAGGGCTGTGACTTCAGTTTACTGAAGTTTTGAGTTTTGAGCTGATACCCCACCCCTGGCCACAGGATGAGGGCCTGGTCCTTACTCTCACCCCATTAGGGCTTCTGGGCCCAAGCCCTTCCTTGTAGTGTTTGTACTTCCAGTCATGTAGCCTCATCTCCTCTGGCCTCTTGAACTCAGTACACCCTTCAGGCTGGGGCTTAATGAGTCCCTTACCACTGACAGCACAGTATCAGCAAGGCGACCAATTCCATGACGCTCCCCAGCTGCCACCTCAACATCACCTCATTCTCCCCCAGCCGCAGCTGTCCAATGGGCAGAGCTGGACAGATACTACAATACCATTGAAAATACCTGGTACATGTGTGACTAATTTGAGGCTCAGAGAGGTTGAGAGACTGGCCCAAAGTCACAAGCTGTGAAAGTGGCAGAGACAAGACCTCAGTCAAGACGTTCTGACTCTTAAAAAGACTTGGGTGAAAGCAATCTACAGATTCAATGCAATCCCTATCAAATTACCACTGGCATTTTTTACAGAACTAGAACAAAAAAATCTTAAAATTTGTATGGAGACACAAAAGACCCCGAATAGCCAAAGCAACCTTGAGGGAAAAAAAATGGAGCTGGAGGAATCAGGCTCCCTGACTTCAGACTATACTACAAAGCTACAGTAATCAAGACAATATGGTACCGGCACAAAAACAAATATAGATCAATGGAACAGGATAGAAAGCCCAGAGATAAACCCATGCACATATGGTCAACTAATCTATGACAAAGGAGGCAAGGGTACAGAATGGAGAAAAGACAGTCTCTTCAATAAGTGGTGCTGGGAAAACTGGACAGCTACATGTAAAAGAATGAAATTAGAACACTCCCTAACACCATACACAAAAACAAACTCAAAATTAAAGACCTAAATGTAAGACCAGACACTATAAAACTCATAGAGGAAAACATAGGAAGAACACTCTTTGACATAAATCACAGCAAGATCTTTTTTGACCCACCTCCTAGAGAAATGGAAATAAAAACAAAAATAAACAAATGGGACCTAATGAAACTTAAAAGCTTTTGCACAGCAAAGGAAACTATAAAGATGAAAAGACAACCCTCAGAATGGGAGAAAATATCTGCAAATGAAGGAACTAACAAAAGATTAATCTCCAAAATATACAAACAGCTCATGCAGCTCAATATCAAAAAAACAAACAACCCAATCCAAAAATGGGCAGAAGACCTAAATAGACATTTCTCTAAAGAAGAGATACAGATGGCCAAGAAGCACATGAACACCTGCTCAATATTACTAATTATTAGAGAAATGCAAATCAAAACTACAATGAGGTATCACTTCACACCAGTTAGAATGGGCATCATCAGAAAATCTACAAACAACAAATGCTGGAGAGGGTGTGGAGAAAAGGGAACCCTCTTGTACTGCTGGTGGGAATGTAAACTGACACAGCCACTATGGAGAACAGTATGGAGGTTCCTTAAAAAACTAAAAATAGAATTACCATATGACCCAGCAATCCCACTACTGTGCACATATCCAGAGAAAACCATAATTCAAAAAGACACATGCAGCCCCATGTTCACTGTAGCACTATTTACAATAACCAGGTCATGGAAGCAACCTAAATGTCCATCAACAGATGAATGGATAAGAAGATATGGTACATATATACAATGGAATATTACTCAGCCATAAAAAAGAACAAAATTGGGTCACTTGTAGAGACGTGGAAAGACATAGAGACTGTCACACAGAGTGAAGTAAGTCAGAAAGAGAAAAATAAATATCGTATATTAACTCATATATGTGGAATCTAGAAAAATGGTACAGATGAACTGGTTTGCAAGGCAGAAACAGAGACACAGATGTAGAGAACAAACGTATGGACACCAAGTGGGGAAAGTGGCGGGGGGCGAAGGGGGGGATGAATTGGGAGATTGGGATTGACATACATATACTAATATTTATAAAATAGATAACTAACAAGAACCTGCTGTATTAAATAAATAAATAAATGAAAATTAAAAAATAAAAAAGTAAAAAGTAAATAATAAATAAATAAAATAATGTTGAAAAACCAAACCAAACAAAAAAAGACTTGGGTGGCCTCAGGTCCTTGTTCTACCACTTAATGGCAAAGTCCCTCTGGTCAAGTTTCTAAACTGATCTAAATCTCTGCTTCTGTAGCTATAAGATGGAAACAATTATGTTACCTGCCCAATAAGTTGTAATAAGAATTAAATGAGATATTTGGATAGAAGGCTAAAGAAAAAAAAAAAAGGAAATTCTGACTCTTAGTTTCCTGTTCTTTCCAACATAGTACACATCTCTCCTCTTTCAGCCTCTCCACCCAAGCTCTTACTCCTCCCTACTTGTTCCATACAGTACAGGGCACTACACAAAAGTGTAAAGAAACTGTATAGGAAGCAGGGTTTGGAGGAGTCAGAAAGAATCCAAAGGTTTCGATCTTGGCTGTTATCTGCTAGCTGTGTGACTTTAGACGAGTTACTCAACTTCTCTGAGCATCAGTTTCTTTACCCGTAAAATTCGAATAACGTTATCCAGCTCACTGGATGCAATGAAGTGACCAAATGCTAAATGCCTGGCAAGGTGTCTGGCACGGAGGTGGGGTGGGGAGGGTGTGCTCATCACACACTAGTTCTACCCTCCCCTCTTCTCCTGTAAGGGAGAGACTCTGACCTCAATTAAGTGTTTACGTGGGGAGGGCCAAGCTCTGGCAGGAGAAGGAGGGGGCTGAGCTGGGCCGAGGGTCAGGAAGAGGGAGGGAAAGGCTCTGGCCTCCAGATGTGCGTGGCTGCTGGGCCTCTCCCTGGGCCCAGGGCCACCCTGGTCTCCCTCTGAGAGGGGGAGGGCCCGGAAGGAGGAAGTGTTCGTTTTGCAGCTGAACGGCCCTTATAGCCTCTTAAGAAATGGAAGCAGGCTTTTTCCTCCTCTGAGACAATCTCTGTGTACACTCCAGGTGGAGACAAATTGTATCCTGTCCTCCAATCCTAAAAATGATTTATTGTGGCCAGCGGGTGCACTTTCTAGATGACGATGGCTAAAACTCAGTCCTGTAACCGGAACACAAAAAAATGTACGAGGGCAGTTTTTGTTTCCGTCTCTGACTCAGGTGACGGGGTGGGGGGGAGCTCATGGTTACATCCTTGGGGAGAGCTGTCAGTTGGGGAGCCCAGGAGGCCTCAGGATCTGCCCTGGTGGATACTGGACACTTGTTGTCATGGGGCAGCCCGTCAGGATCTGTGGGAGAGCCACTCCCTGTCCACGGGCTATCAGAGAAAAGCTGACATTTTTAGTCTTGTTTGGGTCACTACCTGTGTGACCTGGGATAAGGCATCTTCTTTCTCCAGGCTTGGTGTCCTTTTTGGTGAAATGCGGGTATCAGCCACACCTACGCCTTGGAATCGCTATCAGGATGGGACATGAGAACACTGGGGACGGGGCTTTGCAAAAGGTGTGCCGAACGACAGATACTATCATCAATATCTCCTCTGAATTCTTCCACAACATTCTGGGTTCACGAGCGATCACTGGTCAACTAGTCCTCCTCCAACTCTGAGTCAGCCCTGCTTTCCAGAGCCCAGGGCTGGACACATGGGAGGGATAGAGCGCATGTTCCCAAACTGAAGGGAGCAGAAGTGGATCAGCCCGGGGTCTTGAGAAGCGTGTCAGGTCAGGCAGTAATTACTGACGGACTCTTCACTTCAGTTTCCTCCTCTGTGAAATGAAAGGCTAGGATCTTTTTAGCAGAACACTTTCTCTAAATAAAATATTACTCAGAACTCCAAAATGTAAAATGGGCAAAGTTGGAGATGTTTGCATTCAAATCTAGCAGGAAACTGGGAGTACCTTCAAGCAATGGTCCTGGGACTGAACCGTGGAGCCCAATTTGAGAACCTCTGGTATGAGGAAAGGGGCCAGAAACCCATGTTCCAGCTGGCTCAGCCACTAACTCACTAGGGACCCTCAGGCAGATCCCTCCTTCTTCTCTCACAGGAGGTATTTGGGCCAGATGGCCCACCCTCTAGCTCTGCCATGTAATTGGTCTTACTGGGTTCTTTCTCACTGGCTACCAGGACTTCTGAGAAGATCTTGTAGCCATTCAAGAAATACCCAGTATGAAGAAGCTGGACCGCAAGTGTTCTTGCTTAAGTGCTCTCTGACTGCAGTATCCGCTGGGTTTGGGCCTCCAGGGATCCAGGAGTCCCTAGAGGGTCTGCCTCTGAAGTCCCCATACCCCATGGCACAGCTGATCTCAGCAGGGATGCAGGATGGAGGAAGCTGGCCCACTGACCCACTACCATATTGAACAGCACAGATTACAAATCATTTCCATCACTGCAAACAGTTCTGTTGCATGGCACTGGTAGAATATCAATTAGCCCCCCAAAGTCACATCCTAGAGGAAAAGAATCCAACTGAACGTCCACACCTGGGAGCTCCTGGCTGGGTTGCACAGGGACCACAGAAGGTCAGGATCTGGAGTCACCCCACTGACTTTCTCTCCATCCTTAGCAGATGTGGAATTCTTAGGTTCCACGCCAACTCACAGAGCCTCTTGGGCAAGCCCCTCAGTCTTCTCAACCATGAAACGGGGACTCCTCCCCTTTGTCATGTTCCATCTTGCCTCCCTTACACCATCAGGGTGTAGATCAAAGTCAAGTGCGGATGAACACGGTTGGGATGGCACCTTCTCAACAGACTGCCGATGGAGGATTCAGATCTGGCACCCATGGATGCCGCACTCTGCCCATCACCCGACGCAAGTCCAGCCAGGTATGGAGTCTATTCCTGGAGCAGGCTTCTGCCCTGGATCCCTGCAGCCTTTCCTGTTCTGCTGGGCAGGACTGGACACGTGAGGAGAAGGCTGCCAGCCTCCTCTGCTCCAAGCTCTTCAGGAGAGCTTCCCATCTCCCCCGAGATGGCTCCTGAGCTGGGCAGTTGCCAGATTCTGAAGTCCCCAGATTCTGTCCTGTGTTCCCTTTTTCTGGCTCATCACACTAATAACAATAGCCTACATTTATTAAGCACTTACTGTGACCCAAATATTTTACATTCATTACATCCTGTAATCCTTATAATAACCCCAAGGTAAAGATACAACTATTATCCCCATTTACAGATGCAACTGGGCTTGTTCAAAGTCACTTAAGTGGAGTAACTGGGATCTGAACTCCGACCTGACACCAGGGTCTCTTACTTTACATGTTTGCTCCCCAATCACACTGGATGTTAGTGAGGGCAGCAGCTATGTCTCATTCTTCTCCATTTTTCCAGGCCTTACCATTAGGCTTAATATAGTATTGATGAATGTTTACTAAATATGTGAATGAGTAAAGGAATAAGAGGACAGCAAGAAGGAAGAGTGACCCTGTCACTTCCCCTTAAAGCCTCTAAAAACTCCCTTGGTCCTCCCACATCATAAACCTTGCCCATCCCCTTATAGGGATCTGCGGGACCAGATCCCAACTTGTAAGATCCCACCTGGGCAGAAAGCAAGGAGAAGGAAATATCTGCCTCCCTATGGGCCCAACTTTTCTTACATGTGGTCCTAACACAAAAAGGCTTTCATAGAACCATAGCCTGCCAGCGCAGAAGAGGACCCTTGGGTCCACTAAAATCTAGCCTTTCATTTCACAGACTTAGGCCCAGAAAGAGGAAGTGATTTGTCCAAGGTCACACAGCAAGGTCACCTGATGACCAATCCACCCTGCAAGCCTCCTTATGGGAGGGAGGGTGGGGGAAAAAGGGATGGGGGGTGAGAGGATAGGACATGGTGCTGCCACCTCTCCTCTGCAGGTAGACCTGGGGGGACTGTCTGGGGTGGGCAGGCCCCACCCAGGGAAGCACCCGCCTTCTACTGGGATTCTGAGTTCTGTATGCCTCGGCCCAGGGAGGGAGGGGGCGGTGGAGCCCAAAGCACAGGCCCAACAGATGGTTTCTATTTGCAGCCACTGCGCCTGGTCTGTGCCAGACTCCTGACCTATTTTGAGGAACTGAGGGCCCCACTGGCTCAGGGATGGCCTCCCACTCGCACCCCTTAACCCACAGTTTGGCAGGAGATCAGATGGGTGGTTCAGGGCCAGTGGAGGTGGGGAGTGGAGGAGGAAAACCTTTGAAAATGAGGCTGGGGTGGATGCCTGCAGGCTTGAACTCCAGAGCAGGGATCCTCAGAGTGTGAGCCCCAGGCATCATTTGGGGTGTTTGTGGAAATTCAGGTTCCTGGGCCCCACTTCAGCCCTGCAGGATCACACTCTCTGGGAGTGGGCTGGGGACTCTGCATTTGAACCGAGCTCCCCAGGTGATCCCTGTTATTCAGTGTACTGTCTGTGGACCGTAGCACTGGCATCATCTGGGAGCTGGTTAGAAATGCAGAATCCCAGGCCCCACCCGGGACTGAAGGAGAACCTGCAGAATCTGCGTGCATCAGGATCACCCCTTGGGCTTGTTAAAACACAGATCGCTAGGCCTCACCTCCAGAGTTTCTGATTCAGGAAGTCCGCGGGCCTGGGAACATGCATTTCTAACAAGTCGCCAGGTGAGGTGAAGCTAACTAAGTCCCCGAGCTGTACTGCAAGGGTCACTGTACCCTCTGAAGCCCTAGTGCTCTCACCTTTCAGAAGTCCCTTTACCTCTCCGAGTTTCAGTTTGTCCATCTGTAAAATGGATATAATTCACACCTTTTTCCTAGGGCAGTTGTGAGGCGCCAATGAAATAATAACGGGTGTGAAAGTGCTTTGTGAACTACTATTGTTATTATAAAAATTATTATATAAATCAATTTGTACCTTACAAGGTGGTATAGGCCCTGTCATTGGCCCTTGACAGCCGCCCTGCCGTACAGCAAGTCAGTCAAAGAGCTATGTATTCCTCGAGGGCTTTATTCTGCATTCCTGGACTGTCCAGCACAAGACCAGGCATGGAGTAACTGCTCAATAAGGGCTGGCGGAATTCAGCCCAAGAGGGCTGATTCCCAGGCCCTCTCCCTTTCCACTGCGGTCTCTACTTCTCACATCCTCCTTCAAGGCTCTCTGATCCCTTGGTAGGCGGAGCTAAGCAACTTTTTTTTAAAAAAGGTTGTTTGATAGTTGAGGCTAAAGGGCGAGCTGGGGACACACCAGCCCCAGATGCCACCCCTCAGGCTCCTCCCCCGTGAAACGCCCTGCCTGACTCTCAGGATGAGTTGGGATCCCATATTGAGAGCGCCCGGCCCAGCCCCTGGCACATGGTGGGCGCACCCTCCATTCAGGGGTCCTTCCCACGACGGGATCTGATCACCTGGGCGTCCCCGAGCTGGGGCACTGCAGGGCTCGTACGTTTAAGGTCAGGCCTAGCACGGGCTGATGCGGCTCCCTGGCAACGAAATCTCCTAAAATGATGTGCCAGGCGTGCTCCCCGGGAAAGGGGGCCATCGGAGCTGCTCACAGGTGGCATCCCACGGGCCTCCCCGGGGCACTGCAGAGGAGCCCTTCTACTTGTTGGTCCCTGTACGCAGGGGACCCTCAGACCATCCACCTCGTGGACCAGGACCTTGGCTCCCTGTTGCCTGGAAATGCAGGAAAGATGGGCTGCTAAACAGTCCCTGGGGGAATGTGTAATGTGGCTTGGGCCTTCTCCTTCCCAAGAGATAACTTATCTAAATTGCAGTAGGAGGAGGGCTGCAGTATCTCTGTAGAGAACAGAGGCAGCCAGCCCATCTCTCAGTGCTCAAATGAGAAAGGAAAGGTTGAAAACCTTTACATTACTGTCAGTCATCTTGGGTACAAGAGGGGGCAGTGAGCAGACACCAGGCCACATGCACAGAGCTTATTCAGGGACAAACTCTGCATTGATTACTCTGCACTGTCCCCAAGGGATGTGTGTGTGTGTGTGTGTGTGGCTTTTGTTTGAAAAACCCTCTGACCGATGACTGTCTCATGATGTTCTACCTTTCACCAACTGCATTATGAAAAGAATCTACTAGTTAATTTAGGACCCAGCAAGGAAAGGGGACTCTTCCTGGATCTTTGGCCAATTCCCCTAAGCACAGCCTCTGTTCCCCAAACTCACAAGGGACACAGCCTCCTTCTAGGTGGCTGTGTTGTGTCCCCAGGGGACCTCCAGCTCAGCTCCAGAGCTCTGCCCAGTAGAAGGGACCCACACTCAGTGGTGACTGGCTTGGGGTTTAAATGTGAGCTATGTGAGGCGGTGGTTGGTAACAGAGAGAAGGGCATGGAGAGGAGGGCAGAGAGAAGTGTGAAGAGGATCATTTTTACTTTCTAGATGTGTCACTGTGCTTTTTAATCTTTAGCACTTTCTAACCGTGAACCTTCCCTCTCTTCCTCTTAACGGCACCTGTTCACCCAGAAAGGGTTAGGACTGTTCAAGCAGGAATCTGAACAATTCAGGTTTTCTGACATCCAGTATGGGATTTGCAGCTACACAACAGTCTTAAAAGAGTCAGACTTGGGCTTCCCTGGTGGCGCAGTGGTTGAGAATCTGCCTGCCAATGCAGGGGGCACGGGTTTGAGCCCTGGTCTGGGAGGATCCCACATGCCGCGGAGCGACTGGGCCCGTGAGCCACAATTACTGAGCCTGCGCGTCTGGAGCCTGTGCTCCGCAACAAGAGAGGCCGAGATAGTGAGAGGCCCGCGCACTACGATGAAGAATGGCCCCCACTTGCCGCAACTGGAGAAAGCCCTCGCACAGAAACGAAGACCCAACACAGCCATAAATAAATAAATAAATAAAATTAAAAAAAAAAAAAAAAGAGTCAGACTTGAGAGGCTTTTCTTGACTCCCATCTCCCCCTGATAGCAAATGAAGGATGTCACCTGGCTGACCAGATAGCAGAGAAGTCCTGGTCAGACACCAGAGGGAGGGGAAAGCCCACTCCTTGCAGATGGAAAGACTGAGAATGGGAAGGAGACAGAGAGGGAAGTGCAGGTTCAGACGTGTGCCCTGATTTTCCATACTCTGGGCCAGAATCTCAGCGGGGTAGTGTTCAGTAGGATGAGGGTGGTGCCGAGGGCAGAACGTAGAGGCATTTCTCTCCAACTTCTTGACTGGGATTCTAGAAGGAGAGAGACCACTACTCAGGATGGCCCTGGGCCAAATAAGAGGTGGCCTCTCAGAATTAAGATGGCCAAGGGGAATGGTCAGACAGAGAGGACCGGGCACGCACTCTTGAGCCTTCTTCAGCCCTTGGCTGGTGGAGAGAACCCAGCAGTCATGCCTGACACATCCCAGAGGAGGACCTGGAAGATCTAAGAGCCGCAGGCCACCAGGAGTTTGCCACGGTGAGAGGCAAGCGCACTGCAGCAGAGGCTGTGGGGAAGACAGGCCTGGGGCAAGATGGATAGTGAGACAAAGGCCCAGCGGGGGATGGACCCTGCCATCAGGGCCAAGGGAAAATGGACCATGAGTTTGTCCACAGCAGACTTCAGTGGCAGATACCCAAAGAACGCCCTGGGATGGGACAGACCAGCCACACCTCAGTGGACATCAGCTAGGACATGTCTGAGGACCGGTGCAGAGCCAGAGGTCTCCCTCCCCCTGACACCCCGGCTGTCTACATCCCCAGATGCCATTTTACAAAAGAGCCGGAAGAGGAGGAGCTCTGAAAGATGAGCCTTTGGAGTCACTCAAGCAGAAGCCAAATTAGCCCAAAGAGGCTGAGTCTTTACATCACAAGACTGTGTAAATCACTGAATCAGATCAACTCCACTGGACAGGAATGAATGTGTTTTATCACTGTGACCCTTCGAGGTACGGCTCCTAAATGAGATCAGATCAGCTTTAGAGAAAATAAAGAAGCTGTATCTTCTTACACACTACTATATATAAAATAAACAACGAGGACCTACTATATAGCACAGGGAACTATATTCAGTATCTTATAATAACCTATAATGGAAAAGAATCTGAAAAAGAATATATGTGTGTGCGTGTGTGTAACTGAATCACTTTGCTGTACACCTGAAACTAACACACTGTAAATCAACCATGCCTCAATTTAAAAAAAAAAAGACTCTGTATCTCCTTTGCACACCCAAGTTGTCAGGGCCGCCACGTAAAGCCATGAAGGCTGTGCACTGCGCAGCTTGACCAAGTGGATGGCGCCCCCTGGAGTTATGCAGTGCGGCGGCGGGGTTGCCTGCGAGTCCCTTCACAATGAAGAAGTGGCCTCAGAAGCAGGAGGCAGAGTGAGAGAGCTCCCATCACAACCACAGAGGCCAGGCTTGAGCAGACAACAAGATAACCAGGGGGATCCCGTGCACTTGCAGCTCTGAAACGTCATCCCAGGCTTCTGATGCCAGGTCTTGTGGCTGCCCTGGGAGCTGGGGAGCCTGCCTGCTGGTCACTCTCTTGTCTTCCATTAGTAACGGTCAACAGAGAGAGTCTGTTTCTAGCAACCAACAGAGATCTCACTCCAGCAATGCAGAGGGACAACATGGGGCCCTCCTAGGGCAGCTGCCCTCAGCCATTCCAGACACCAGTCTACACTGCCAAGTGTCTACACTGGCAAGTGGAAGCGTCTCGTCCCTGGCAGCTCAAGAGAAGCGACTCCCCTTGCAAGGGTGCGTCAGGACTTTCTCTGGTGCGGTTGGTGGTGTCAAGAGGCTAATGAATTGGCTCCAGTGGGTCTCTGACCACCCTGTCCCCTGGGGACTCGCCCTTCCTAAGCACCTGCAGCATTTCCTAGCTGCAGCTCCCAGTGGGCACTCGGTGTGCACTTCATGGTCTGATCTGTTCTCTTTACATGCAAAAAGAAGGCTCAAGAAGGCTGTAAGCTGGGCCCCCATGCCAGCTTTGAAGGCTGGAAAGAGGAGGAATTCTAAAATCAGACAGACCTGGGTTTAAATCCTAGTACCACCGCTTACTAGGGACGTACCATACTTTGGACAAGTTCATTAGCTTTTCAGAACTTGCATTCTCAACTGTAAAAATGGAGAAAAACAATACCTACTTCTCTGGGCAGTTTCCAGCCTCTTGGTCTCTTTCAGAGAGTCCTGCACATACAGTCAATAGCCAATTGTCGGGTAAGTGACTGGCTTTTGAGGGGTTGGAGGGAGGGAGCCAAGCACAACTTTAACCGTTCCGTGACTCTGCCATCTGGGTGTTCCCTGGGAGCAATGGGACAAGTGCTTGGAAAAGGGAGGTGTGGCAGATGCTCCTGACTGGCTACATACCAGCCATCCCCACCCCTTTCCACCCACCTCCACTACAGGAGGGATACTCACTGTCCCAGCATCCCTCACACTTAGGAGAGACCCTATGACCCAGTTTTGTGGGGGACTTCTGGGAAAGATTTTTTCTCATTAATGAAAGAAGAGAGACATAAGAAAAACTCTTTCTTGACAAACTGGCTGATACACTGCTTCCAGCCTTTGTTTGCATTTGAGAATGTAAAGCCTGGAGCTGTGGCAGCCATCTTGGACCCATGAGGTGACAAGCCCATGATCAAAAGCTAACATGATGAAGAGGCAGACCAGAAGAATGGAAAAAGCCTGAGTTCTTAATGACACTGCTGAGCCACAAACCCAACCCTAGACCTCCTCCCTCCAGGCCTCTTGTTCAATAAATCGTAAATATGCCTACAGCTTGAGTCATTCTTGATTGACTTTTGTTACTTACAGCCAAAAGCATCCCAACTGATAGAGATGAAGCAGAAAGGGCAGGGGTAGCAGATGTCTCGGTCTTTGGCCATTGCCAGTGACCGGCCTCCATGAGGTCTCCATGTCTCAGAGGCTCTGCTCCCACAGCCAAGAACCTAGAGATTATGAGGAGACCTGGATACCACACAGCCCCACTCATGCCTGGCACGCCCACCCCTGCTGGAAGGCAAAGGAAACCAAGGTCCCTCCATTCCCTTTCCAGGTTTTCTCTCCTCTCCCAGTGGAGTTCCTCTGGGTGGGCTGATGCAGCCCCCTCTGTCTTCTCTGCACTTGTGGGAAAAGTTGCACAGCTCAGGGGTTAATAATGACGACCGTTGGGGGAAAAAAGCGATAATCAGATTCATACTGCCCGTTGCTACACAACCACCCCACACGGCACCTCCCCAGCAACACTGTAAAGGCTTGAAAAGAGGTTTCCCCCATCCCCCCTCTTTTTCTTTATTCCACTGAATGCTGTCATTACTACAGAAACCATGAGGAAGGGGTGAAGATGAAAATGAGGTTATGTATGTTAAACATCTGGCACAGTGCCTGGGGGGTAATGAGCAAACACCAGCACCCTGCTTTTCCCTTCCAACATGATGGCAATGCGGTGACAAAACAAAGACGCCGAACAGCTCCTAAAGGGCGGGGGTGCCTTTGGCAGGGGACCCTCCCATTGTCCTTATGGGGTTCTTGGTTTCTGAAGTACCTTCTCCTTTCTCTCATGTTACACACACACACAAACACACACACACAGCTGGTTCAAGAGCCCAAGCTCCTTGATTCCACTGTGAGTTGGGGTCACGGTCACAGGGTCAGGGTTCTCAATTAGCATCTTCTCCAGCCCCATCCCAATGTGCCTGATCCGATCCCCACCGAGGCTGCTCCCGTCACTGACCCTTCTGCTGGTCCCCCGTCCACTTCATGAGCACATCACAAAGCCCTTGAAGTTGCTGGGTGCTCAACCTTTTCACACACATCACTGCATCCCAGTCCTGGCCCAGGATGGGTTCTTTGCTTCAGGCCTCCCAGGTCACTCCGGTTCCCTGAGTGCCAACCCACTGGCAGCATCTGGCCTCTGCAGTCTCACCTCTGCAGATACAGTTTCTCTACTGACAAAAATCCATGGAGTCAGGACCACCCCAGTCTGTATGGCGCTTTGGTGAGAATAGACAAAGGTGCCTCTTCTTCTGGGCAGACACAGCTCCAGGCTAGAGCCCACAGCTTGATAAGTGGAACACGGGCTGGACTGCAGCCCCAGGTGCTCCTTTGCCGGGTGCCCTTGTGCAGGGCACAACACACACAACTGTCTGTGGCGGCCATGCATGGAGCCTCTCCAATCATCCTCCTGTGTTTCTGACCTAAGTGCTATTCTCGGACACTGACCACTCCAGAACTTTTCGTTATGGAGCGTCCCAGTTCCGGGGGCAACAACTTTGCAGAACACCAAGACCAAGATTGTGCAGTACTCCCCAGCACGGTCCCACGGCTCACTCAGCAGCCCCTGCAGGGCTCCCCTCTGCTAACACAAGTTAAAGTCATAGCACCTCTGCCACCCAGTTCCAATTCACTCCTCCCTGTCCTGCCTGGAGGTGAATCACACAGCTGTCGCTGGAGACACAGGGGTCCTTGTGTTAGCATCCCACCATGGTTAGAGGCCCTTCTCTACCACTAACAAGCTACTGTCACGGATAAGTTGCTTTACTTCTCAGGGCCTTGTCTGCAGGTCAAGTGGAGATAATAGTGGTGCTTCCTCATGGGTTTGATGTGAGGATTAAGTGAGAAAATGCATGTAAAATGCTTACATCATCACCTGACACATACTATGTGATCAATACATGCAGCTACTGTAAAATCCTTTGACTCAGCAGTTCCTGTTTCTTTGTCTATAACATGGGTAAAGCGATATGTCGCAGGTTTTAATGTTTTTGACAATGTGTAGGACTTGCTGTGTGCCAGGTACTGTAGTTCTAAGCATATCACAATATTAATTCATCCTCATAGCACCCCAGTGAGGTAGGTACTATTATCTTCCCCTGATTGCAGGAGAGGAAACTGAGGTACAGGGGTTCAGTAACTTGCCCAAGGTCACCTCGGGAAGAGGTACAGCAGGGATTCAAACCCAGGTCTTCCAGCTCCACTGGGTGTGTGCTTAACAAGTAGGCTGTGGGGCATCGACGCCTATTGTGGGAACTAAATGAGAAAACACATGCAGAGCGCTTGGCACACAGAAGGCACTCAATATACGCTCATTATGCTAATGTAGCATTATTGTTGAATGTTCATCATCATTATTACTAATATATGCAAAGTGCCCACCGAAATCAAGCTGCCCTTTCTTCTTCTCCCTCCCTCCAGCACTGATGTTGCTGTGTTTTGGTGGTGGGTGGGATTCTTGGCACTCTTTGGAGAAGGCTTCCTGCTGGGTTTCCAGTATGGGGGCAGGGAGAGAAGATTTGGGGTACAAAGGAGAGGATGAATAAACTCCCTCGGCACCAAGCCTCATCCAACTGGTGGTACCTCAGACACACAGCAAATCAAGTTGGCTCCAACAGGGGGAGGCTGGGCGGTGTGGGTAAGCAGGGGGCGCCCAGGGGCCTGTGGGATAGGGAAGCAGATGGAGGGAGACCAAGCTGCCCCTGCAAGATCCAACTCAGCAAATGATAACTAAGACGCCTAAGACCATCTCTGAGGCCCAGTGCAAATGCCCCTTCCTCCAGGAAGCCTTTCTAGATCTCCCAGTCGGATCAACCCCTTTCCCCTCTGCTCCTATAACACTTTATATTTCTAGCCCAGCCCCACCCATATTTTGCCTACTGTTTTAGATTCACAGCACAAAGAGGCCAAATGTCTCTTTGACTATAGGCTTCTGGGGAGCAGGGACCAGGTCTGTAATATCTGTATCCCCCGCAGGGCCTTTTGTACAGTAGAGGCTTAATGAATGCTTGTTAATTGAATAGTGAATGAATAAGACACAGCTCCTGCCCGCTTGGGGCCTTTCTCTCCTGTGGCCTCATCATTGCAGAGCAACTGACTGTGTGGTTGGTGAGACCCCGAGTTGGCCTGAGAGGTGAAAAACATGAGGGCCTGGGGGAATGTGGGGGGGACATGGGGGATGACGGCCTCTGTTCCCAACAACAAGGGCTCGGCCTCACCAGGAGGAGGGCAGTGTCACCCTGGGCCGCCTTTCCTTCCCCGCCCTGGCTTCGGCCAGCACCCAGTCATCCCCTCGGGCTGGGGGTCTGTCCAGGCCCCTCTACCTCCTGCACACTTCCTGCTCACGTCATCCCATCCCGCCATGAAGACAATGACCAGACCTGCCCTGGTGCCTCTCACCAAACCATCACTCTGGGTCTCCCCTCCCACTAACTGCTACAGCCAGACTCATCGCGTCCCAGGCACGTGGTAACCTCCCCCTCCCAACCCCAAAACGGCCCAAGGGGACTCCTGGCCTCTTCTCTCTGTGTCCTGGAGTCCCACCCATCTCTCCCACTCTCCCACACAGTTCCTGTACCCTCCCCACCAACATGCTCTTTCTTCTTAGTGTCCGTCTACACTGCGGGTCCCTTCACAGCGCTTGCAGGCACTTAGAGTAAGGTGCTCCACCCTGGTGCACTGCTTTTCCTGTGTTCAGATCTTGCCTCTAAATTCCCTGAGGGTTAGGATGGTGCCTTAGTCAACTCCAGATCTCCCATATGAAACCCACACAGCGCAAAAATAATAATGAATATACAAAATGAAAGCAAAACAAATAAGCAAGCAAAAATAAAAATTAATAAGTAACTTAATAAATAACATTTATTCAGTACTTATTATGTGCCAGGCACTGTTAGAAGAAATTTACGTGAATTAACTTAGTATTATCCTTCTTAGGCTGACATTATTGTACCCATTTTGCAGATGCAGGAATGGAGGCAGAGAGAAGGAAAGTAGCTTGCTAAGGTCCCACAGTCAGCAGTGGTGGGACTGGAGGTTAGACCCAGGAGTCTGGCTCCAGGGCCGGTGCTCAGAGCCCTCAACACTCTCATGAGTAATTGTTGAGGGGCTCGATGATACGCACCTCTTACCTGCTCTTCAAATCTGTAACTTCCACAGCGAGACTGGCAGCTGGGAAGCTAGGGTTACGGCCCCAGCCTCTGATCAGACCTCCGGGCCACTCTCTGAAGCTGTGGTTCTCAGCCCTTGCAGCACCTTAAATTCACCTGGGGAGGTCTTGTTTTCATAAGTATTGATGCCTGGGCCACCCCAGCCAAGGAGATGGAATGTTGATGATGGGATCTGGGCGTCTATATTTTTAAGAGGCCCCCTCAGTGAGAACTAAGAGCCGCTGCTCTAAAGGCGGTGATTCTCACGGGGGCCCTGGCTAGATCTCGCTACCTCGTCCTCTCACTCAAAGGCCGGCAGTCCTGCATCTGTATCATCCAGGCTGCTGTCTTCTTTTTGTCCACATCACTCCCCCGCAAAGGGCCCAGGGGAAGCAAAAGAGCAAAACTCAACCCAGTCATGGCACCAGGCCCCCTACCTGCAGCCAGAGAAGGCGCTGGGATATGAATGAGTCTGGAGTAGTCTTGAGAGGTTTTTCGACTTTCTTTGGGGCACTGAACCTTCCCCACTCAGTGTTTCCATCCTTAAGGTGTAATGACATAATTCCAACCCCCTGGGGATTGGTGCTATTTTTCCCATTATTTACATGTTTGTACAATTTGGTCTTCACCCTTCCTAGGAACGGGCTTTGATGGTATTACTTGCAGGGCCCTTGTGTACCTTTGATCTGCCGAGCATATCTGGTGGGGAAGGGCGGAGGGCCCTAGAGCCCTGGGCCTCCCAGGGAAAGGGGTGAGCTGCCAGAAATGAGGCCACAGCTTGTCCTCCAAAGGGTGCAGCCAGACTTCCAGGACAATGGCCAGTTAGGCCTTTGGTAGAGTATGTTCCAAGAGCAAAACAATCCAGGGGTAGTGCCAACTTCCTGGATTGAAAATACAGCATCTCAGGGTCAAGTCTTTGAAAGGAATGGATCATGAATCAACCCCTGTGCCCAAAGTGCCTGCCCAGACCCGCTGACCAGCCATTCTCTGCAGGGTCCAGCCTCTTCCATGCCACACCCCCTGCCCATGCTCAGCCTTCCGAATGGTCTGTCCCTCCTGGTGGGCAAACTCTTACTCATTCAAGGTCATCTCATCTGGGGAGCCTTTCCTCATAGTCCTAGAGACTAGGTACAGTACTGTCTTCTCAAAACATCTTTTCACATGGCTCATGGAGCCCTTAGCCCAGTGTGCAGTTTCCACACTTGTAGATCTACAAGTCTGGTTTCTCCCACTAGTATATGACCTTGGGGCAAGAATCCTTCCTCTCTGCAACCCCAGCACTTAGCCAGCACAAGCCACAAGATCCACAGACTCAAGCTGGCCCACAGATGTACGGCTCAAGGGCCAGCGCAGTGATTCAAAATGTTCTGAATTGGTTGCCAACATTAAAAAAATCAGGATATGTCCCATAAAAAATCTGGATTTCTTGCTTTTCTTGAAACACCAGATATCAGAAGATCTGGCCCCTCTGGGCCCACATGTCCACTGTTGCTCCTTCAGGGGCTAAGTGGGTTGTCCCAGTCCTGCCCAAGCCACCTCCTTCATCATGGTTCTTGTCTGCGTCTTGTAGACACTTGAACGCTGAGCCCTGGTAGAGGCATGCTGTAGGTAATTAAAAAAATATTGCTGGGAATTCCCTGGCGGTCCAGAGGTTAGGACTCCATGCTTCCACTGTGGGGGACATGGGTTCGATCCCTGGTCGGGGAACTGGGATCCCGCATGGTAGCCGGTGCAGTCAAAAAATAAATAAATAAAGTTAAAAGAAAACTGCTGAAGAATGAGTCTACTTTGACTTTCGAAGCAGCCAGTTCAGAAAGATCTATGCGTGAATCAAACAAACTGCATTTCTTGTTAGACAGCATTTCTGGACGACAGCTGGGGACAATTAAATTACCCCAAGAGGATACACTGTGGCACCTCCACACAATGGACTACTACTCAGCAATAAAAAGGAGCAAACTACTGACACCCCCAAAGCCATGGATGAATCTCAAATACATTACGTTGTATGAAACAAGCCAGACACAAGGCTGCCTGAGTGATTCCACTTGCAGGCAGACCTCGTTTTACTGCGCTTTGCAGATGTTGCATTTTTTCCAAATTGAAGGGCTGTGGCAACCCTGCATCAAGCAGGTCTATCGGCACCAGTTTTCCAACAGCCTTTGCCCACTTTGTGTCTCTGTGTCCCATTTTGGTAATTCTCGCAGTATTTCAAACTCTTTCATTATTATTGTATTTGGTGGTCTGTGATCAGTGACCCTTTCTTAAAATTTTTTATTTTTTGGCTGGGCTGTGCAGCATGTGGGATCCTAGTTCCCCGACCAGAGATCGAACCCTTGCTCCCTGCATTGGAAGTGCAGAGTCTTAACCACTGGACCACAAGGGAAGTCCCTGTGGTCAGTGATCTTTGATGTTACCATTGTAATTTTTTTTGTTTTGTATTTTTCAATTAAGATATGTACAATGTTTTTTAGACATAATGCTATATATTACACACTATTAAGTGTGTATAGACTACATTATAGTGTAGACATAACTTTTGTATGCGCTGAGAAACCCAAAACTTTGTGTGGCTCGCTTTACTGTGATATTTGCTTTATTGCAGTGGTCTAGAACAGCAATATCTCCAAGGTATGCACGTATATGATATTCTGGAAAAGACAAAACTATAAAGACAGAAAACAGATTGGTGGCATGGCCAGGCGCTGGGTCCTAGGAGGAGACGACTACAAAAGGGTAGAAGGGAATTTTGTAGGGGGGTGACGGCAACATGCTATATCATGATTTTGATGGTGGTTACACGCTGTATGCAGCTGTTGAAACGCACAGAACTGTACACTAAAAAGGATGACTATTACTGCTGTAAATTATACCTCAATAAACCTGGCCTTTAAAAAAATTACCGAAAGGAATTTTTGTCCTAGAATTTTTGTTCTGTCTCAATACAGAAACTTGCATAAAAGAAAGTTTCCAGTGAGAGATTCCTAAGCCCTGTTTGGTTGACCGAACAGACCTAGGTCCCTTTGCCCCTGTGGTGACGCTCTCTGCATACCCACTGCAAGGAGCCTTGTAGTGTAGCATGGAGAAAGGGTCCCTGGGAATACTGCCGCTTGTCCCCACTTGTCCTGTAATGTCCCCACTTTGGACAGGTGTAGCTTTCCGCTACTGGCACTGGAGCTAAAAACAAGAGACTCTTGGCCCAAACTAAGAGCCACTGAATTAGAATCTCTGAAGTTAGACCCCAGGAACCTGTCACTCTGATGTTTACAAAGTCCCTCATGTGAGTTCAGCATATAATATTTGAGATACATCGTATATTGGTTTTAGGCCCTACAGACAGTAGTTCCCAATATGAGTTCCAGGCTGGGGAAAACAATGAATGGTACCTTTCAAAGACACTGATGCTCTGCGCATCATTATTATTATTTGTGTTAGTAACTGTGTTCACTGTTGATTCTAATATCCAACCTCGGCAGGATGCTTCAAGCTTACAGAACGCCCTAACATGGATGACCTCATCTAATCCAGGCAGCTGGCTGGCTTGATTTATCCCCATTTATTAGATGAGGAAACAGAGAGGTTAGGTTGCCTGCCAAGATGGGGCAGGGGCAGGACCTGTAACCCTGGTGCTTTGAGTCCAGCTCTCCTCTTTCCATCCCTCTGTCCCTCTGGCTCGAAATCCTCCTTCCCACTGGAGGATGAACTGAGGAGGGCTGAGCAGAGAGGGAGGAATCAGAAAGGGTTTCCTCTCAATCCAGCTGTCAATAAACCTGTCTGTGTTCCCTGTGCCCAGGCTCAGAGCGGCTGCTGAAATCATGCTGAGGGGGTGGACCGCTCAAGGTGCCCGTCTCCAATCTCATTCCTAGCAAGTGGCACAAACCGGAGTTACCCAGGAGCTGTGATCCAGCAAGCAGTGATCGTACCCGGCCCTAGCTGCCTGTATCTGCTGCTCCCGGGAGCATCAGGAGCCTGGGTGCTGACATGGAGAAGCCCTGCAGGATCTCCAGAGCAAAGGAAGCTGAAGGCTGCCCTTGGCCTCTCCCACCAGGATGCCCAAGATGACTCCTGGACATTGTCCAAGATGGCCTCACCCACTTCTGTTTCTTTAGGAGGGGACGGGGTGGAACTGAGGAGGCGGGATAAACAGGGCAATGAGTGGGAAAGGCTGGAGGTCATTCCTGGCAGCTTGCTCATGTTGGATACTGCCAGCATTCCCACGTGACCTTCCAACAGTGCTGCAAAAGGCCCATAGTCTCTGTCTAGCTGCTTCAGTTCTCACCCCAGCTCTGCCACTCTGGAAAGTCTTGGGGCCTCAATTCCAGAGGCACAGGGTGAAGGTGAAAAGAATTGAGCCATATCCTTGCTGCATGACCCTAAGCAAGTAACATCACTTCTCTGAGCCTCAGTTTCCTCATCTATAAAATGGGGATGTCATTAATAGTGTTTACCTCATAGAGTTGATATGAAGATTAGATTCCATAAAATATAAAAAGCACCTGACACGTTCTAGGCCTCTATAAATTTTAACTGTCACCATTACCACCACCATCCTCAGTTTCTCAGTCTGTGAAATGGGAATAATTCTAAACCCTGCCCTGCCAACCTCACAGGGGTATTATGAGGTAAGGTAAAACTGAAAATTCCATGAGGACAGAGCCTGAGTCTGCTTTGTTCCCCTGATGCATCTCCAGGATTTAGAATAGTGCCTGGAAATATTAGGTGCTTAGCAAATATGAATGAATGAATGAATGAATGAATGAAGTGTGGGGATGTATCCTGTGACTCTGAAGGTACTCCATAGGGACGAGCTGCTTTTGTTTCTAATGAGTAGTCGGTGATGTCCAATGACAGAATGGGTCATGTTGGGAAGTGCTGAGTTCCCCATCACTGGAGGCAATTAAACTGGAAGGTCACTTGGCACAGGTGTCAGAGATGGGACTCACACATCAGGTTCAGGTTGAACTGGATGACACCTCGAGAGTCCTTCCAACTTATGCTCACGCATTCCATCCCAAATCCTTCAGCCACCAACTGCCTTCTCTAGCCAATTCACATTCAAGTGGATGTAAAACCAGCCCTGGCATCCTCATGCTGTGGTCACAGACTCCACCCAGATGCATGACCTCAAACCACACTCACGTCCACACACACTTACTCCACTTGGCACACACAGCCACTCACCGAGCAGTTGTCACCATCATCACTAACAACGGCAGCAGCTGAAGTACTAGGCGCTCACTGAAAACCAGGCTTTGGCCAAATCTGCCGCCGACCTGGTCTCATTCAATTCTCACTCCTAAGAGGAAGGACTCATTATCCCCATTTTAAAGATGAAAAACCAAGAATCAGAAAGTAAAATGACTTGCCCAAGGTCACATGTTTGGCGGGAGCTGGGTGCAAAGCTCAGCTCTGTCTCGCTCCAAAGCCTGTCCTCTTGAGCCACACTGCCTTCCTAACACAAACCAACAACCAAACCAAAGCAAATTCAACTGGTTCTCACAAGGCTGATTCCAGCGCAGCTGACATCCCAACCTTGATGGCAGCGCCAACTGAGCAATCTGCCCATTGGGAAGGTAGGTCATGAAGCCAAAGGCACATTTTCACCTCAAGTGCACGTGCACTGGTCTCCAGGTTCATGCAAGTGTGGAACCCCAGCCAGCAGTGGACTCCTGCTGGGGCATGAGCAGCACATGGACCCCAGCCTGCGAATGGTTCCAACCCACCTTTGTAATTCATCTCTATTACTGCCTTCCTCAACCATACATCACAAACTGCACCCTTCCCGGTCACCTCTGGGCCTCTGCCTTATCAGGAATGCCTTCTCTTCTCCTGGCAAACCTTATTCTCCTGCTCGGCAAAGCCTCTTTGATCCCTCTCTGATCATCCCTCCTCCGTGCTCCCTCTATAACACTTGCTCCAGTCCTCCATTCCAGTACTTACTGCAGTGTTCTCTGCCTCGTTGTTTACGTGTCTGCCTCCCTTGCCAGGCTGTGAGTCCCTTGGGGCCGGGGCAGTGGCTGATTCAATGCGCAAGTCCATCTGTGAGCACAGGGCCTGGCACTGCAAAGATGCCCAGTCAACACTGTGGTTTCATTACTAATGGCCAGGAAGGTCCCCACACAGGGCACCGGCAGGGTTAGCAGTGGTCATATAGTGGAGACTTTTCACTGCTGATATAATCCATCCACACGGAGCTGAGTAACAAGCCCATTAGTAAGCAGGCGAGAAGAACATCTGCGGCTCGTTCAGAAAGCAGTAACTTCCCAGAAGTGGACGGCGTGGCATCGGGATGTACCGTTCACACTGCTCCTAAGTGGAGCCCGGCCAGTAGACTGCCTTGCTTTCACCCAGCTGACTTTCTACCATTTGCTGGGGGATTTCATCACAGAAACTGGCTCCCCACCCGACCTTGCCTGACACACACGGCAGGATGACCTGGAAATCCTCTAACCCTGGTCCTGCCACAGCTGGCTGGGTGATGGCAGGCCCACCCCATCTCTGGGCCTCAGTTTGCTCATCTGCAAAATGGGAGAAACAACCCCTGGTACATCTGCCCTATAGGGCTGGGGTAAAAGGGGATGAGTGAGTAAAAGACGGAAGGCACTTTGGAAATATAAAAATGATTCAAAACCAAGATGCGGGGCCAGATGAGGTTGGAAGAGGAAGGCTCTCTTCACTCCTGTGGCTTCAAATCTCCTACAAGACCCACAGGCAAGGTCCTCTCTGGGCCTCGGCTTCATCACTTGTCAGATGGGGGGTTCAGCTGAATCAGTGTTTTCCAAACTTAATAATTTGTGTATCCCTGGCAACACGTTTTCACCATCTCTACAAATCACCTGAACCATATTTATTTTAAAATTTTGTTTAAATTGACTCTTTCTAAAATTTGAGCATCTGCTTGAGCCTCATTCTAAGCAACTTTATACATGACAAAACTGGTTTGATGTGTTAACTACATTTGTTTCTAATACACATCACATAAATATGTGACAATTAAACCAAACCATGTTCATCCAGGTCCCACTGAAACCATTTTGTGCACCACTAGTGGTCCATGTCCATTCTTTAAGAAACACAGAGAGAGGATCCTTCAGGCTCTTTCCAGCTCCAACAGCCCAAGGTTTACATCTATGTGATGCACCCACCTGGCACCCAACCCTGGAACAGAAGCCCTAGGAGATGGTAAGATAATCCCCACTTTCCAGAAGATTCCAATCTTGTTTGTGAAAAACTGTTTTCCAGTTACTTCAGTGTGCTTTACTTGTATTTTATTTAAAGTTTGCTCTAAGGCATTATACCTAAATGTATATATTATAGTGGGATGAAAAATTAAGTAGGTGACAAAATTCAGATTATAGGAAAGTCAGGGTAGGAGAACTAAGGCAAGGCAAAATGAATACATAAAAGGCTTACTGGAATTCTTGAATGCTCCCTGGAAGAGTACCACAGATTGGAGCTCTGAGCTTCCTAGAAGCCAAAGTAAAAATGGAAACATGATTCATTCTCCTTTCATTCTCATCAGCATGGTATATATAAGCAATGTCCTCATCTGCATCCCTGAGATAAATATGATGTGCTGGTCTCTGAGGCTGC
Source organism: Balaenoptera borealis (assembly GCF_965194805.1). Taxonomy (NCBI): domain Eukaryota; kingdom Metazoa; phylum Chordata; class Mammalia; order Artiodactyla; family Balaenopteridae; genus Balaenoptera; species Balaenoptera borealis. The sequence goes on along the minus strand of NC_138866.1, from coordinate 116,479,881 downwards.
TGACCTAGGCAGAAAGATGCTGCTCCCTTCTCCTGACAGGTGTCCTTGCCTCTCTTTGAGCCCACCTCCTGTACTGATGCCACTGTGCTCTTCCCCCAAATACAACTTTGATCAGATCACTTCCCTTTCTCAAAAATGTATGTTTTGGGGCTTCCCTGGTGGCGCAGCGGTTGAGAGTCTGCCTGCCAATGCAGGGAACACGGATTCGAGCCCTGGTCCGGGACGATCCCGCATGCCACGGAGCGACTGGGCCCGTGAGCCACAGCTGCTGAGCCTGCGCGTCTGGAGCCTGTGCTCCGCAACAGGAGAGGCCGCGATAGTGACAGGCCCGCGCACCGCGATGAAGAGTGGCCCCCGCTTGCCGCAACTGGAGGAAGCCCTCGCACAGAAACGAAGACCCAACACAGCCATAAGTAAATAAATAAATAAATAAAAATAAAATTTATAAAAAAAAAAAAATGTATGTTTTCCTCTTACCTCCAGAATGAAATTTTAAAATTTCAGGCTTGTATTCATGCATACCCATGAACTAGTCCCAAAGTATTTTTAGGGTCAAATCTCTGGGAACCTCATATTTGGATCTCAGTGAAACTGCCTGAGTCAAATCTTGGCTCTACCACTTAGAAGCCATGTAACCCCAGGCAAGATACATAACTTCCCTCAGCCTCAATTTCCTCGTCCTTAGCATGAAGACATAAAGAGCTCTGTCTCATGGGGTAATTCTGAGAACCAAATGTGATGACCCTGGAAAGGCACTGCTCACATGCCGTTAGCTCTTCTGCAGGGCCCTCTCGTATCTCCTGGCCTGTGCTCTTGCCGTGGCTTCACTCTGGCTGCCTTTCCCCTTTCTTTGTTGACTGAAATCCTATCATTCATCCAAATGCAGCTCAAGTGCCACTTGAACCAGGGGCTTCCCCTGATTTTCCCAATCAAAAGAACCCATTCCTTGCTCTCTTTTCCCACAGCACGTAATTTATATGCAATACAATACATGCATTATGTGCAACACTCAGCTGCGTTTCTCACCCTGGAGGGTTACCTCCTACTAGTAGGTTATAGGATCCAAGTGGTAGATTGCTACTGTCACAAAAAAAAAAAAAAGAGAAGACTAGAAAATATCAGCATGCATGGCATGACTGTATTTAGTTTTGTATATATAACATATATGTGTGTATATGTGCTTGGTCACAACACAAAATGATTTTCTTACTAGAAGTCACAGCCAAAAAATGTCTGGAAGCCGCAGCACTATCTGTGGGTTCGTGGAGGGCAGAGACCAAGTCAGGTTCACCTCTGTGTCCCCAGCAGTTAGCACAGAGCCTGGCACATAATAGGTACTCAGTAAACACCAACGGAAGTGAACTGAAAATCTAGTAATCCAGAACAGTGCGTTTACTGGGGCATTCCAGGTGCCCGAGATTCAACTGTAAACCCCCATGTTCAGCCACAATTTCTGGGGGCCCCGTTCAGGCACAGGGTCCATTCAGCAGGATTGCAGTTACCCAGTGGGGATTTCAAAATCGAGGATGCTGGGAAAAGAACAGTGTGGCTTAGTCCCTGCTTACCCAGGACCCCCTCACAAGACTCCATTTTCATCTTCTATAAGATGGGAGTGATGATGCCAGCAGCACCCATCCCACAGGGAGAGAACACAGTGAGGAAAGGCCTAGGGTTGATCTGGTCCTGCTCTTCACATCAAGTTTGCTGAGAAAGAACACACACAAGCACATGCTTATCCACATACACATGCATGCACATACTCACACTCACACGCACACACACACATAGTTACAGACATGCACATACACATACATTTCACAGGTGGGAGCATGGAGGCTCAGTGAGGGCAAGCGAGTTTCTCAAAGTCACAAAGCAGACTAGGGGCAGAGCTGGGACTAGACAAGTCCCTTGGTTCCCAGACCAAGAACGAAGAGAGGACAAATGATGTATTCAACAGAAAGATGTTTGGAAAAACACAGAAGGTCCCTTTCAAGAGTGAGAGGCGATGTCAGGCCCAACTGCACGATCTGCAGAGGCAAGAGGCTGCGGTGGCCGATATGTCCCTCTCCTCCCGTGCTGCCCCTGCATTCCGGCCCATCCCCAGCTGCCAGTCCCCTCGGGCCACCTGTGCCAGGACAGCACCCTGTCCTGCTCTGTAGAGCCAGAGGGAGCCGATGTCTTTGGAAAGCATGGACTTGGAGGCAAATAGACCCAGCTGTTACTTAATCCCAACAATTCCTGGGCCATTTTCTTAACCCCTCAGGGCTGTGGATTCTCATCTGGTAACCACAATTACTGCTCCACTTCCATGATTCTTGAGAGAATGAAAGGAGACGAGGTAAGTTAAGGACCTGGTAAGTGTGTATAAACTTTAGTTCCTGCCCTTCTTCCCTCTTCCTCGAAACCCTTTATTCCATCCTCAGAGATTTCTTCCAAACAAAAACAAAACACCTCTGACCATATCTTCTCCTGCTCTAACACCTTCAATGTCCTACACCAAGAGAAGAAAGTCCAAGCCCCGCAAAACACTCAAAATCCTTCATGGATTGGATTCTGTTTCTTTACCTCGTTAACCCTTTTGTCCATCAACGGAGCCATCCGTTTTGTCCATCCCCTGTCACCTGGGATCACAGGGTTTGCTGAGAATGAACACACACACACACACACACACACACGTAAGCACACACTTTCATGTATACGTGTGTGTGTGCACACACGCACACACACACACAGCGTTCTCCCCTCAGACTTGCCTTCCCCACCTCCTCCTTTCAAAACCCCAATTCCAAAGCCTTCTCAGATCCACGCGGTTGGAATTAGTCTGCCTGTGTGAGTTTAGTTCCAGAACTGAGCGCACTTCAGCACGCCATGTCATCACTCCTTGTGTGCCGGCCTGTCTTTCCCCCGAGACCACGAGCGCCCAGGAGGTAAGACCCCGATCTTGGGCCGCTGGGTGACACTGGGTCCAGGCACCCAGGGCTCTCACTGAAGACTGCGGTGCGGGACTCCCTGCGCGTGTTGGGGCCCACGCGCCAACAGCTGCACTCACAGCCTGTCAGAATCACTCGGGCTGTGGCCTGGAAGATTTTGCACAGTTGCTCACAGCACCCAGCAGGCATTTGAATCTGGATCCAGGGCAGCCACTGGCTTTCAAGGGAGTGTGGCATGGCAGAAAGGCCAGCAGGCTAGGCAGCAAGAGACCCTGGTGGGGGCTGGGTGACCTTGAACAAAGACTTCCCTTCTGTAGGAGTCACAGTAAAATTCTGAAACCTATGAATAACACTGAAAATAAGGCTACATGCCTGTCTGAGAAGGAACTAGGACAACCGAGAGCTTTTTCAAGCTACATGCATCCTGCCCAAGACTCTTAACTCTCCTCCTCCTGATAAATGTATATCAGAATCTGGGATGGTAGAGAAGAGGCATGAATATTATTTTGAAAGGTCCCTGAGATAATTCTGATTAGTCACGTCCCCAACAGCAACTCAGTTAGGCCCACGATTATACTGTTCAGTACCGAAGCACAAGCTGTAGAGTCAGTCCTTGGGCAATCTACACCAGGGCACGATGCTCAACCAACCCAAGGCAGGGCTCCAGGCAGAGGGCAGGGCAGTGGAAAAAGGGTTCTTCCAGCACAGAAGGGAGAAAAGGGTTTGCTGGCCAGGGCTGCTGGGTGGAGGGAGCGAGCCTGCGTGTCAACCACCGGCAGGTCTGGCCTGCAGAAGGGGCTCTATAAATGGCAGCCTCCTCCGCCCTCCTCCTCTGGGGGAAGTCTGTCTTCCATCAGGCAGGAAGCATCTAGGAGGGGAGGCTATCCATCTTCCTTCTCCTGCTCCTCTGAGCCTGACCACAGCCTCTGGCTCAGGAATGGGTCCATTACAAAGGCTCGAAAACCCTTTCTCATTCCACAAACATCTACTGTATGGTTGCCCCATACCAGGTGCCCCAGTTAGGGGCTCCAGCGGAGCAAGACCCGCCTGCACCCCTCAAGAGGCTCCCCATGCGGGGGGATGACTGACTTTCTGTCCACCCTGATTAGGAAGGTCCCCATTAGTCCCGTCTCTTGGGTGCCTGAGGCGATCAGGCCACACCACAGGTGCCCCAGGGAATTACTGGCTGACTGGAGCCAGGGTTAGCCAGAGAGCCTCTGTTAATGATCAAACAGTGCGTTCTGAGCAGGTCTGGGAGCCCTGGGAGGTGGAGGGAGGGGGGGACCGTTTCCCTGACTGCCCTGAACTTGCAGTGAGCCATCGATCCTGCTTCAGCCAGGAAGGCCGGCCGTGGTGTCCACGACGCCTCACCTCCCTCTCCGCTCAGAGGCCCCGCTGCAGAGCCCATCTCCTGCACGCAGCACGCCCACCATCCCATCCTCTGGGCATGCAGTGCCTGGTAAACAGGACTCTGCAGGGGGCAAGCCCCCATCCCACCCGGCCCCCACACACAGAAGCTTTGTCTGAGCTGCTGATGCATAATACATGGGCACAGGCCTGGACCAGCCGCGGGCCCATCTTGGACAACAGGCCCGTCACTAAGAGGCTGTGAGGGGCGCAGCCAGGACACAATGTGCTCCAGTCAGAGCTGAGGGCAGTGGATAAAGGGCTCACTGGGGCCCTGGAACCAGCCCCTCCCCCAGCGCACGGTGCAGGGGTGGAGAAGAAGGCTGTCCTCAGAGGGCCCCGGGGATGTCCCGAAATCCTCCCAGCCACTTTCCAGGGCGGCCTCCAGCCACATCCTTGACTCCTGGGCTTGGCTGTTTCTCCCTGCGGCCCGTGGACAGTCATCCAGGACCCCTCCTTGTCTTGGTCGCCATGTTCCTTCCTTAAATGAGTTTCTCTAGCAGGCACTGCCACCGTCAGGGTCTATTTTGCTCCTTGGGGTCTTGGGCTCCCTGATCTTGGCTACCCCAGAGGCCCCTCACCTACCCACACCCACACATCAGTGGGAAAACAACATGGAGATAACAGAGGATAAGAGAGAGACATAATGAATCATCACCTACTACGTACTTCCTAAAAGAGGCCATGCACAATTTTATGTCATAAAACAGCACCCTTTGTCTTGCAGGGTATTTAAGTAGAATAAATCCATGTGCAGTCATCTCTATACAAGCAGAATTGGGGAATTACAGGTACAGCTGCTTTAGCAATAAGGATCTGGAAGATTCCTTTTTGAACCACCATGCAAACACACTGAAGATGTGTTCAGAGGGTCTCGCTAGCACAGAGACGCTTACTCTGAGGTCCGCTCCCAGAAATTCTGATTCAGAAGGTCTGGATGAGAGTCCAGGAATCTGCATTTGAATAAGCACCTAAGAGATTCCAATGCAGGTGGGCACAGATGATGCTTTAAGATGTATTGGTTAATGAAAAATTATAGGTTTCAAATACGCAAATAAGTACTACACACTGGTGGTTCACTAAACGATCCACAACAAACTACATCAATAATGACAGAGTTAAACTCACAGCAATTTTCAGTTAAAAAGCAGAAACAGCAGCAACTGGACATTGGAGCCAACTCAAGACGACACCGAGGGCAAAGAGTGCTTACTGAGAACTTCTGGATTTCTGGTACACAGTAGGAGCTTTGCCAAAGACTGCAAGGCACCAGCCATCTTTGTAAATTTTAAGGTCCCAATAAACTCTAGGGATGTACTAATTTGGGTTTCCAAATACCAAATATGGTTTGATAATCCTTGTTTTTCTTTTTTAACTTTTTATTTTATATTGGAGTATAGTTGATTTACAATGTTGTGTTAGTTTCAGGTGTACAGCAAAGTGATTCAGTTATACATATACATGTATCTATTCATTTTCAAATTATTTTCCCATTTAGGTTGTTACATAATACTGAGCAGAGTTCCCTGTGCTATACAGTAGGTCCTTGTTGGTTATCCATTTTAAATATAGCAGTGTGTACATGTCAATCCCAAACTCCCTAACTATCCCCCCCCCACCCTTCCTCCCCATCCCCGGTAACCGTAAGTTCATTCTCTAAGTCGGTGTAAAATAAAAATTTACGGAATTATGCTTCATTGGCTGTTAAGACTCCAAGGAAGGGCTTGCAATTCCAAATCTGTTCTCAACCCTTCAGGGAGAGACTGGTCCCTCTATATTCACTTTTGGTTCTTGTCAACACGCACATGTGTCTACAACAAGAGCCCTTAAGACCTTCATTAATTTTATCTATTTCTGGAGTCCACCCTAATAAAAAATGAGCAATGTGGACACATTTTACATATCAGGATGTTTCTGAAAAGTAGAAAGTTAGACCCACCTAACTGTTCAATAATAACAGGCTGATAAACTCAAGTATATTTACGTACATATGACAGACTATTATAATACAAGCATGAAAAGTGTGTTTTTGAAGCATATACTATATTTCATCAAATCTAACACAACTGATTGTAGGACTGACCATTATTTTACGTTCTTCCGAGAAAGAAAAACATGTAGTGATAAACTAGGACATGCTGTCTATTGAAAATATATCCCAATTTCAGAAATCACAAAATGTGCAATATTGTAATCAATGAAATATAGTATAAATAATACCATGAGAAAATGCTCCTGATACAATGTTATAATAATAAATGCAAAATGTAGGATATACTTCAATACACTCATAGGAAAAAAAAAAAAGTGAAAGGAAAAGCAGAAAAACGCAAAGGATGGCCCAGAATGAACACATATCATCTTTATAATCTGAAAAAGATATCATTTTTTAAAATAATCATAAAAATAAATCCACTGGAATGGGTAAAATCATGGCAAGCACGTGCACGTCCACAGAGAGCCAGTTCCCACAGTTGCACTCCCTTATGCTGAAGAACCACAGATGGCTTAGGTTAGTTGTTGCTCAGTACATGGGATGGTTCCCAATGTTTTGCTAACAGAAGCTTTAAAGTGCTTCTTTCATTTTCCCTCTTGGGTTATCTCCCTGGCCACCTGCAGGGTGTGGCGTGGAAGGTGTCAGCTGGCAGCGCTGTGAGCTGGAGTTAAGGGACAGGCTGGTGTGTGAGGTCCATTTTCACTCAGATCCTATTTCTCTATATGTGAACATTCTGGACTGGCCTGAGGCCGTACTGGCCTCCCTAACCCACCTCACAGAGGTTGAAATTCTTCAACTGGGGAGCAGAGTATCATACTCTGCAAGGTGATAAGTCATTTCAGTAAGTGAAATGAAAACATCCGTTCCTCGAGAGATGGGACCCTGGGAGAGATGTACCCTCAGGTACTGAAGATGGATGTAGGATCTAGTCTGAGGCCAGGTTTCCACAAACAGAACTTAAAGGCACAAGGGGCCCTTAAAGGGGCTTGGGGAGGACGAGGGAGGGATGGGAGAGTGAGGGGAGGGATGAATGAGAGGAGGGGACGTGAGGGAAAATGCAGAAGGGACATGACACCAAAGGAAAGGGCACGAAAAAGGAGACCTGGTGCCTGGGAGACAAACTTCTCCAAGGAAAGCAGCAAGCCAGAGTCCATGCCCGCCTCCCTGCAGGGCCAGGGAAACGCCAGATCTCTACCATCTTTGGATGCCATGCCAAACTCCCAAGAGGTATCTGGATCAGCAGGAAAAAAGGGAGGGGGTGGAGGTAAGCAGAGGGGTGTGAAGATGCAGGAATCTCACACAGGATCCATATCCCCATCAGGATGTCCCCCGGCTGTGCCCGTGCCCAGCAGCCCCATGGGACCAGCCAACACGTCAGGAATGGTCAGAACATTGAACTGGGACCTGGAGACTAAGGTTTGAATTGTGACTCTTTCAAGTGACCTTCAGTACATCACGTGCCCTCCGGTACTCAGTGTCAGGAAATGTAAAAATGGAGGGCATAAATCAAGTGATCTTTAAGGTCCTTTCTGATTTGGACATCTATGGTTCCAAAACAGGTGCAACTCAGGGAACTCACTCATTTAAAAAATTTTTTATTTTATTTTTTAATAATAATAGTATATACTTAAGGTGTACAACATGATGATTTGGTATATATCTATACACAGTGAAACGATTACTATGGTCAAGCTAATTAATACATTCATCTCTTCGAACAGTTGCCATTTTGTATGTGTGTGGTGAGAGCGCCTGAAATCTACTCTCTTAGTAAACATCCAGTATTCAATACAGTATTATTAACTATAGTCATCATACTGTGCATTAGATCTCTAGACTTGTTCATCCTATTAACTGCAACTCTGTACCCTTTTATCATGACCTCCTCATTTCCCCACCTTCCTGCCCCTGGTAACCACCATTCTGCTCTCTGCTTATACGTATTTATTTGGCTTTTTAAATTCCACATCTAAGTGAGATCATGCAGTTTTTTTTTTCTTTCTGTGCCTGACTTATTTCACTGAGCATAATGTCCTCCAGTTTCATCCATGTTGTTGCAAATGGCAGGAAATCCTTTTCTAAGGTTGAATAATATTCCACTGTATATTTACATCACATCTTCTTTATCCGTTCATCTGTCGATGGACACTTAGGTTACTTCCATATCTTGGCTATTGTGAATAATGCTACAATGAACATGGGGGGGTGCAGATAGCTCTCTGAGATACTGAATTCATTTCCTCTGGATATATACCCAGAAGAGGAATTGCTGGATCATATGGTAGTTCTATTTTTAATTTTTTGAGGAACCTCCATACTGTTTTCCATAACGGCTGTACCAATTTACATTCCCACCAACAGTGTACCAGGGTTTCCTTTTCTCCACATCCTCACCAACCCTTATTATCTTTCATTTATTTTTTAATAATATCCATCCCAACAGGAATGAGGAAATATCTCACTGTGGTTTTGATTTGCATTTCCCCAATGATTTGTGATGTTGAGCACCTTTTCATATACCTGTTGGCCAATTGTATGCCTTCTTTGGAAAAATGTCTGGTCAGATCCTTTGCCCGCTGTTCTAACTGGGTTGTTTTTTGTTGTTGTTGTTGATTTGGTTTTTGTTTTTTGCTATTGAGTTGTATGAGTTCCTTTTATATTTTGGATATTAGTTCCTTAGTGGATATATGGTTTGAAAATATGTTCTCTCAATCCATAGGCTGCCTTTTCTTTTTGTTGATGGTTTCCTTCGCTGTGCAGAACATTTTAGTTTGATATAGTCCCACTTGTTTATCTTTGTTTTTGTTGCCTGAGCTTTTGGTGTCATATCCAAAAAATCATTGCCAAGGTTAATGTCAAGGAGATTTTCCCCTATGTTTTCTTCTAGGAGATTTATGGTTTCATGCCTTACATTTAAGTCTTTAATCCATTTTAAGTTGATTTTTGTGTATGCTGTTAAGATAAGGATCCAATTTCTTTCCTTTGCGTGTGGATAGCCAGTTTTCCCAACACCATTTATTGAAGAGACTAATCCTTTCCCCATTGTGTTTTCTTGGCACCCTTGTAGAAAATTAGTTGATTGTATATGCTCGGGTTTATTTCTGAGCTCAAGTCACTCATTTTGTTCATCAAACAATTACTAAACATATATCATCTGTGCAAGGCACAGCGTTAGGACCACAGGAGAAAATGCAAAGCAGAACGGGAGGCCACACTCATGGAACATTTAATACTTGTCAGGCACCAAGCTACCCTGTATCAGTGACAATCCTAAGGGGCAGGTATAATTTTTTTCCATTCTACAGACAGTAAAACTGAGGCTCAGACCTGTTAGGTTATCTGCCCAAGGTCACAGAGTGGTAAGCGGTTGAGTTGAGAGCCTAACCTAAGTTAACCCACTATGCCTCATCTTCCTGCTAAGAAAAAGAGCTCCACTTTTGCCATCAAAGAACTCACAGTCCAGTGAGTGTCTGAGTTAGCCAACCAACAGAACAGCAATACTAAGCGGGAGGCAGAACAATGCCTGACTGACCCAACAGAGAGATGAAGGAGTAGAGGAAAAGCTGGCATGGAGTCTGCTTGACTCAGATTCCAGATTTGCAGTGCGGAACCAGGGGTAAGGGAGGGGAGGAATGGCACTGGCATTTCGGGTAGAGGATACGGCACAAGGCGTGAATGCAGAGAGGGTGAAGTTCATGGGCCATCGGGAAAGGGCAAGGAGTCTGCTGCTGCTAGAACAAAGGAGTCTGGAGACAAGCCTCGGAAGACAGGTGGGGCCAGGCAGCAGGGGTCTTGGATGTCAAGTTAAGGGTCCGTAGTGAAGGGGTGCACCCCTGGACCTAAGCCAGCCCCCAGCCCTTCCTCCACAAGGTCAGGAGGAAAACGCAGAACTTCAGGGCAGGGAGTGGCTCACCACTTGCTTCCTAAACCAGTGGAAGCACCAGAGACCCCATTCACCCTGCGGAGCCGGGGCTCTTCCTCTAGGCCGCATCCATCCACATTTACTGAGGGCCGCTGGTGCCGGGCCGCGGGACTGCAAACTCCCTGAGGACAGGGCCCATTTCTGAGAGATCTTCAATGCCTACCCTGTGAGAGGTGCTCCAGAAATACTCACCTAGTTAATTCTGAATAACAAGTAGAATTATCACCACATCCTTTTTCTCTCTGTGTCTGAGTCTCTGGCCAGGTTTCCACCAAGAGAACTAAGAGGGTGGAGGGGAGAGGTTGGTTACACAATTACAGGCCCCCTAGGGATGCGCTAGCTGGCCAATCTGGATGACTCACGCAGATTCCAGGTCCAGCCAGTGTACAGAACGGGACCTCTTTGCACTCCCCCGCCCCATTCCAGCCTGTCTGCCATCACTGCCAGTGACGAGTCCCAAAAGGCCCAGCCACAGGCGTGCGGTGAAAATCGGCTCTCAGATCCCACGTCCTCACCAGCTGACCCCAGCTCACCCCTCGGCAGCCAGCGCAGCAGCCTGCCATCAGTAGCTTGTGTGCCTTTGGTTAAGTCACACAGGAGGCTCTGGGAAAGAACAACAGTGAGGGGGCCAAGGACCAGGAGAACAGGCCTGGCAATGGAAGGAGCTGGGAGGTCAGTGGCAAAGAGAAGACAGAGACCCCAGTGACCTCCCAAATACACATCTACTCCCCAGCTCAGGAAAACCTTCCATCAAAGACAACACAGCACTTCCTGTGTCACCAGCCACTAGCGGGAGGTAAAGGCTCAGCCCCAGCGTTCAGAGATCCCCCTTCCTTTTCCTCTCCGTTGACCCTCCTCTGGTTCAGTCTCTCGTTACCTCGTGCCTAGATGCTTGGTGTGGACCACAAATTGACCCACGTAGCCAGGGCCCTCTTCTTAAATATGGACCCTGCTGGGAGAAAGAAGGAAGACTGTTCCTAATGGGCGGGTGTGACCCACTCCACCAGATCCTCTTTCCCTTCTGCCAGAAAGGGTTGAAGACGGCGCACCAGAGGACGAGCACAGATTCTCTTGGCGTAGCAAATATGCCCCTGCAGGGCAGCTCCACCCCTGGTCCCGACAAGGCCCCACACTCATGCTGTTCTTGTTACCAATAGTTCCCTTGTCCCGTCCGCCAGGCCAAATCCCAGCCATCCCCAAGGCCCAGTTCAAATGCTGCTTCTCCTCGAGCCCTGCCCTGCTTCCTCGGCCCACTGTGCCCTCACCCAGGGCCCTCGGGACTTCCCACTGCACTGGCTGCCATCCCAAGTCAGCTTCCTCTCTGCTGCCCCTGGAGGACAGGGTCTGAGTCTGAGTTCTCCCTCTGTGCCTGGCATCGAGTTGTAGTAAATACATGGTGGATTTTAGTAAATACTTGTTGCAATATCTGTTGAAAGGATGGATGGAGGGCTGGAATAGTGGACACAGCAGGAGGCAGATGACGATGATGACGACGATGATAAAGAATTCCAAGTCCCCTCCTGGAGCCCCATCACTCCCTTGGTGGGAAGCCTGAGAAAAGGCGTTTAGGAGTCTGGCTGGGGAGGGGCAGAGAACAAAGCCTTGAGGCTCCAACCACTCAGGATTCAAGAATCCTGGTTCCTGGGGGCAGTCCCTCCTTAGGAGGGGAGGAGCTGGGAAGAAGAGGAGAGTGCGTTCCCTGACCCTTGGTTCTCACATCAGCCTCCAACAAATCCCTGCGGTGCACAAAGAGCCAAATTCTTGAAAAACAGAAATGTACGCCCTCCAACACACACACACACAAAGGTAGAGGGAGATGGGCTCCCGGCTGCACAGATTGGCCTGGCAAGGGAGTTGTCCCCAAGGCCACAGTCTTCCAGGGAACCAGAGCGTGGGGGAGGGAGCACCTGCCTTGCTGGCCCTTTTCCCAGAAGGCCTGGACCCTGTAACCACCACCTGCGGGTCTGGCCATGGGTAGCCAACCATAGGAGGCCAGATCTTGATCACCGAACCCTGGGCACTGCGCAGCCTCTGACTTCCAGCCCTCAGGCTGCAATGGCCCTGCTGAGGCCCCTGGGTGTGGTTTCAGTTGCCTAGGTCCACGGGAAAGGAAACACTTGCCCAGAGGCACGCTGCAGGAAAAGTGTGGTAAAGTCCCCTCCCAAGGGCAGCATCTCACAGTCTATAAACCTCTTTCTGAAGTTAGTCTAGTAGCTGCAGCTGAGCCGGAGGCCGGCAGCCAGGCACACAGGAGTCCTCAGTCCAAAGACCCTACTTCATGGGGTTCTATGCCTGAGGGCATCTGATTTTGACTGAAAGATGATACACACCCTGGGGTCTCAGGAAAGTCGGGGACATGAACATGGGACGGCATGTGTTCCTGGAGACCTAGTCTGGCCCACCTTAGACAGGGGCTGGAAGTGACTAGCCAAAAAATCACTTTTTGAAAAGGACTCTGTGGTGGGTTCCATGTCCCCTCCCCTTGAATCTGGTATGGAAGTGACACTATGTGACTTCTGAGGCTAGGTCCTAAGAGGTCATGATCTTCTGCCTTGTTTGCTTGAACACTTGTTCTTGGAGCCCTGAGTGATTATGTAAGAAATCTGACTCCTCTGAGGCTGCCATGCCACGAGGAAGCCCAAGCCACATGGAGATGTCCTGTGTAGATGCTCCCGTCCACAGTTACAGCTGGGCCCAGCCTTTAAGTCACCCCAGTCCAGGCACCAGACATGAGAGTGAAGAAACTTTCAGATGATTCCAGCCCTCCCCCCCCCCCGGTGTTCAAGTCACACCTAGTCATTTGTGTTTTCCTAGCTGAGACCCCCAGACGTTGTGGAACATGGACGCGCTGCTGTCCCCTCTGTGACCCGTCTGGATGTCTGACCGACAGAACCCATGCAGCCCCTTGCTAACCCCTCCACCCACTCCAAAAGCCCAATGTCTGTCTCCACCCCGGTGAGCCAGGGAGACTCGGGACACTTGGGGAAGGCTCCTTTTTGTAGCACCCTCCATTGCAGGATGCCCCTTCCACAGCTCTGAATCAATCAAGTGAATGGAGGATGTACCGAGTACCTGCAAAGCGCCTGCCCCATGCCCGCAGCTCCAGGAGATGCTGAAAGCATCTTCCATGCCCACCCCCTGGGCTCAAGTAACTTGTCCTCTATCTGGAGCCATCAGAGGCTGACCAAAGATATCGGGGGAAGTGTAAGTCAATGTTCAGCTATGCTCTGGATTTTTCTCTGTCCCAGTTTCAAATATGCTGACCCACTGTATCCATGAGCTATCAAAACATTTGCGTCATTTCAACGTTTCTATATCCAAAGCTGCATTTTCTACATGACCTCTTCCACCCAGAAGCAGCTCAAAAATCTTGCAGACCATGGGCCAGAATTTGCAGTATGGAAAACGTTTACTTTAAGGAAAGCAACTGACTAAAAAATGCTTTGTTCAGTTCAATAGAACAGACACTGACAGCCTGTGAGATCCTGTGCTGGGCACTGCAGGGCCCATCTATGCAGTTCTAGACTCAGGAATCCCAGAGCTGAATGGGCCTCATCCACACTGACCAACGCAGAGCCCGAAGCCCCCTCACACTTGCCCTCCGGACGACAGCTGGTGCAGGTGACCTCTCCCTCCTCCTTGACTTTCCCTTGGCCACACCTTCTCAGTCACCTCTGAAGCCTTTTCCCCTCCTCAGTCTCAGCCACAGAGAGCTTGGGGCTCAAACCTGCCACTTCTCTTTCACTTTAACTAGCCCCTAGCCTCCATGGGAATTACCTGGGCAGCTCTGAATAAATGCTGATGGGCCACCACCCCAGAGATTCTGATTCACTGACCTGGAGGGACCTGCAAGGGACTCTGAAGGCATCCATGGATGAGACCCACTGCCTCTACTCTTCCCTGCCTGAGATCATCCAAACTCAGAGATTTAAACACCCTCTACAAGCTGATGGCTCTGAAATTTCCACCTGACACCTGGACCTCTTTCCTGAGCTTCAGACCTATCCCTTCAGATTCTCGCAGACACTAACCAAACACATCGGGAACCAACTACTGATCTCCCCACCCCAGGCTGCTCCTCCTCGGCCACCATGACTCCCAGTAAATGGGACTTTCATTCCACAAACCTGAGAGTCATCTATGAATTCCCCCTTTTTCTCTCCCTCAGCCCACGTGGAGGTCCTGTCAATTCTCCCTTCACTTTTCAATCCCAGAGCATCTGCATTTTCCAAAGAACTTTTTACACACTTATAATCCTGGTATGCATAAAACTTTGTATCCAGCCCTTTTCACTTAGCAGGAAGTTTCCCACATGCACAGCATTTGGTATTATACTTTTTAATGGCTGCAGAATGCTCCATCGAATAAATGCTGCTTAATTTACTTAGCCAGTCTCATATTGTAAAGCCTTTACTTTGCTTCCAATTTTTAGTTATAAATAATGCTGTGATGAGCATCTTGATGCAGAGAGCCTTTCCCCACCCTTGGATTATTTCCTTTGGACAGAGTCCCAGAAGTGGGATTACTAGGTCACAGGATTGTGGACATTTTTATGGCTTGTGAAGCACGTTGCCAAATTGCTCTCCAAAAGAGTGAAACTACTTTACTTTTATGTGTCTTTTTGATGGCATATACAGGTTGGAATATGCCACCACAGACCTAGGACAGTCCTGGCAGCTGAGAGTCTGGAGTTTTTCTTCTTTTATTTTAAAAACTTCTTAAAAATTTGCTTAATTCTCTCCTAATTATCAAAGTGATAAATACACAATACAGAAAGGCAAACCCAGAAATGTACAACCAAATAAACAAAAGCACCTATAATCCCACCTTCCCATAGGTTCTCAGAAGACATGACTCATTATCGGAATGCTAAAATGAGGAACTCAGACTGAATTTACACAGAAGGGAGGTGTTTTTTTTGTTTGTTTGTTTTGTTTTTAATTTATTTATTTGGCTGCACCGGGTCTTACTTGCGGCACATGGGATCTTCGTTGCTGCATACAGGATCTTTTGGTTGCAGCATGCGGGATCTTTAGTTGCGGCATGCGGGATCTTTAGTGGCGGCATGCGGGATCTTTAGTGGCGGCATGCAGGATCTAGTTCCCTGACCAGGGATTGAACCCGGGCCCTCTGCATTGGGAGCACGGGACCACTGGATGGCCAGGGAAGTCCTGAGGTGGTTGTTTTAATCACGGCTTTACACAGAGAGACCCTGGCCTTTCTGGACTAGTCCCCTGGGAAGGACATGTACATATTCTTGCACAAACAAACAAAAAAAATCACTTTTTAAACTCCTGGTGTGAAATCCCACTTAGGACTGGCTAGGGATATCCTCAGGGCATATCGTTGCCCTTCAGTGATAGGGTTCATCTCCTTAGTCACATCCACAGTCATTCAGACACAAGCTTGGTCCTTTCCAGGTGGGGAAGATGGCTTGGGGGTGGGGGTGGGGGAGGAGGCTGGCCATGAAGTGACAAACTGATTTCCGACCTTAGGAGCTGGTACTGAAAGCTGCTGTCAAGGTGGTCCCAGAACGTTCTTAACAATGGCTGGAGCCCCTGGAACACATGTTAAGAGAAGGGAGCACCCAGAGTGACAACACTGATAAGCAAACAGTAAAGAGGAAGAGGGACAGATCTGTTGAGGATTTACTGTGTGCTGGGCTGAGGGTTAAGCGCTTTATACACGTAAAATAAATGTAATGCTCACGATGCTACTTGTACAACAAGGAGTTACAACAGTAACTGCTATTATTATCCCCATTTACAGACAAGACACTGAGGGACTAGAACTTGTTCAGGACCCCAGCAGTCTGGCTCCGCAGCCCAGGCTCTTACTCTGAATCTCCTGGTGCACGTGTTCCAGGATGAGCCTCCAAAGGAGACCAGCTGCCCTTCTGAATTCTGTGAGGCAGCACTCCTCCCCCTGTTCTGTTCACCGTGACCACCCAACTCAGACACAGCGTCCCCATGTGTATTAGTGTGCTAGGGCTGCCATAACAGAAGGCCACAGACCGGATGGCTTAAACAACCTCCCACTTCTGGAGGTTGGAAGTCCAAGATCAAGGTGCCAGCAGGGTTGGTTTCTGGCGAGAGCTCTCTTCCTGGCTTGCAGACGGCCACCTTCCCTCTGTGTGCCACACACTCCTGGTGTCTCCTCCTCTTCTTATAAGGATATCAGTCCTGTAGGATTAGGATCCCATCCTTACTACCTGGTTTAACCTTAATTACCTCCTTCAAGGCACTATCTCCAAATTCAGACACACTAGGGGTTATGGCTTTAACATATGAATGGCGGGGCACAATCAGTTCATAACACCTTACTGACCTGAGAAACACAGACTCCTGACATCTGCCAGATGACCCTGCACTGTCCCCATAGCTCATCCTCCATGAAGGCTCTGCTGTCATCATGCCTAGTATTAGCTTTTTCTTACTAGATTATGATTATTTGGAGGTTACAGGCCAATTTTCACTCATCTGTGCATACCACCCCATTCATTCATCCAACTCATTCATTCACTCTGCTGCCCACAAACTAGTTTAGGAATCACCTACTAGGAGCCAGGCCCTGTGTTAGCCCTGGGACTTCAATGGTGCACAGGATACAGCGATAACTCTGCATCCTAACGCAGTCAACCTGCCCACTTCTCTGTTCTGTACTCCCTAACCCCAGGCCACCTGACAGCTCTCACCTCCTGTCTCAAACCCAGATTGGGCAGGGGGCTCTTTAACACCTTCCTGCTCAGAGGAAACAGATGGTATTAATCCAAAGGAGCAGCCATTTCTAAGCAAGGGACTGCAAAGCTGTGTGTCCCCTCCCTGTAAATAAAATTATACATGTCCCAACCAGGGAAATAAATGCGTGCTTGCAAGACTCGTACAAGCAGTCCCTCTTGCCCAGGAAATAGGTTTGTTTCCATGAAATATTTCTATTAGAAAACAGAAAGGAATTGCCTCTTGGTGTTCTCAGATAGGGAGAAGGTGGGTGTTGCTTATCTCACTGAACCTGCCTTCACTGAAGTAGAGAACCATGAAACTCACAGTGACCATCCTTACCCCAGGAGGGGCAACAAAATGAGGGGAAACCTCAGTAGGCAAAACCATGGCGATGACAGGTGGATCCTATTTAACTTGGTACATGAGAGGGATGGGCAGGGGTTAAAGACACATATTACAAAGGGCAGTGGGAGCCCTTTTTGCTCTTCTTTCTCTTAGTGGCCTGAAATTCCCATATCAAACTGAATTAAAACATCTAGGTACAATGTATAAAATAGGTAAACAACAAGGACCTACTGTAGAGCATAGGGAACTATATTTAGTATCTGTTAATAACCTATAATGGAAAAGAATCTGAAAAAGAATAGATATATATACATATACATACGTATAAGTGAATCACTTTGCTGTACACCTGGAACATTGTAAATCAACTGTACTCCAATTAAAAAGGAAACCATCTACGTACAATGTACGTGTGTGTGCCTGGGGTCAGACCCTCATTTGGGCCAAATATCCCAATCACTCCAACACTCTCCTTTCCCTCCCTTGTTCCCTTCCACAGCACCGAGTGGCCTTAAAGGAAAAACTAAGAATACTTTAATTTTTTAATCACAAAAAAATACTTGCCAGAGTGGCCTTTTAAAAATCTAAATCTGGTGCCATTCCCCTGCACAGAGCACAGCTCCCTCCTCTGCCCTCCGAATCAAGTCCACGGTCCTTACATCTTGGATTTTGATGGCTCTCTTGGCTTTAGCCTCACCATGGCACATTTATGCCCTCACTGTGTTCAATTTCTTTCTGTTCCTCAAAACCTTTGTCTCTCTCTTCCGGGCCTTGGCACATGCCACTGTTTCCTCTACCTTGGTCACTCTTCTCAACTGTCCACCTGGCCAAATCCTCCTCCTCCTTCTGTTCTCTGCTTTAGTGCCTTCCTAGTGCCCTAGGCTGCATTAGCTGCTCCTCCTCTGGGTGCCTGACCCCCCAACCCGCATAATCCTGTTAACAGTTGCCTGGTCAGACCCTGTGCTCCCCACCGCCGCATTCACCACTTCATCCTCAGGACCATCTAAAAGGCAGCACACAGGCAGAGCTCAGGGGATGTTGGATGAACGAAGGGGTCCAGTGAGAGGCGGGCCCCTCAACATCTCAGTGCCCACTCTCTGCCCACTCATGGAGGCCAGGAGCTGTATCTTATCCATTCCTACATCTCCAGGGCCCGGCACAGGGGTTGGCACACAGCAAATGCTCAAGAAATGTTTGCTGCGCTAAGGGGAGTGGCTATAGAGGAGAGGGGAGAAAACTCAGCTTTCTGGATAGATCTTCAGATCTCTACTCTGTCAATTGTTCACACACCCACACACCTGCATACCACCCCACCCTCCTCAATGGAGACCCACACGCATCATGAGTGCCACTGGGAGGTGCCCTGTCCCTTTTAATTAAAACTCAGACAGGTGGCCTCCTCCCTACTCATTCCTCTCTCTCCAGGTCATTTCTGAAGACTGAGACTCAGCAGGACAGCTGAGAAGGAGTTGTGGATGTGGAGAAATCGCTGGGTTTGCACCTCTGCCTTCCAACCCTCCTCCCACATTACACAGTCTTCCTGTAGGTGAGCAGGCCCAGGGGCAGTAGGGCCAGGGGCCTGGAGGTCTCGCAACCAGGAGGCTGGGGGCTGGGGCCAGGGCTGTTCCTGGCTTACTGTTTTTATTTCCTCAAGTCTCCTTTTCTTTTCCACTCCTTCACCAAAGGCCCAGTTTTAGGGGATCCCCTTCCTCCTCAGGTGGAGAAGGCAAAGCGCCTGGCGCAGGGCCATCACCCACAGTCACAGAGGCAGGAAGGTCTCTGAAGGTCCTGGGAGCCACATCAAAAGAGAAGCTCCCGGGCCTGGTCCCTGGGGTGGGACCGAGGGTAGAGAGAGGCTGCTAGCAAAGACCCCTTTCTCCTTCAGGCTGAGCTTCCTCCGAAGAGGAAGGTGGGGGTTGACTGTGTTGGAGGAGCTTGTCACCTGGCGGGAAGCAAACCTGGTATGTACTTGCCTAAGTCCACTTCTGGGCAGACTGTGATGAAAAACATCCCAGATGCACAAACCAAGCAGAGTGGCAAAACAGGGCTGGGAGAGACGCAAACATTCCAGGAAGGCCTCCTGGAGGGGACCGCAACTTCCACATTTTAGAAAGATTTGGAAAACAAACAGCACTCAAACCACTGGAATTGTGTGTGTGCGTCTGTGTGTGTATTTTAGATGAAGGGGTGTGTGTTTCTTTCTCTGTGGAGGAAGGGAAACCCCCTGGCCAGCAATGAGGCTGTGGGATCATCTGTGAGTATCTTTTATCCCTGCAGCGCTGGGAGGAATAGTGGACTACACCACAGGGGCCTGGGTGGCTGCCGCAGAGGCTGTTTCCGTCACCTCTCCCCAGCCCAGGTCCTCTACCGTCCCTGCCAAGCAACAGGGGTAGTAGCAATCCATACAGAGGGGTGGGTGGGGGACCCCTGAGCCAGTCTCCAAGGACGCAGTTCATTAGGACGCATCCTCTGTTGCCATGGAGATTCCCGGCCCACAGAGCCTGGCTAATAGTTCCTAAATTCACTCAGGCCTCGAGCACAATTAGACAAGATGAATTTTCGAGTTGGAGCATAATGAGACCCGGACGTCCGGAAAGCATATGGCAGCCTCCCAAGGGGACGGCAGAGCCCCGGGAGAGCACACTGCTGCCACAAGGTCACCAGGCCATCGCCTCTCTTGGGCGGGAGGTCTGGGAGGCACTGGGGAGCACTTCCCCTCCTTTAGAATTCTTCAGCAGCACAGCCTCTGTCTGAGCAGCGCTGGGGGATGGGAGAAAGGAAAAATAAGCTCTCCATATCTGTCCCAGGCCCTTCTAGGGAGAGGGTTGGGAGACTTTATTCTGCATCCTCTGATAAATTTGCCAACAAATGCATCTCACATGGCTGAAGCTATGCTTCACGCACAGAACAGATCCTCCTATCCATGCAAAAACACAAATATGCCATTCAAAAATCTCTACTTGAACATACACAGGGCCAGACACAAGAAACACGCCATGGGATTTGCAGCATCGCACGCTCCTTCCCACTCAGGGCATGGGGCTTGCCCTCTGGCAGGGGAGACAGGGCATGTTCAACTAGAACCATCTCAACATGGCAGTGACATGAGAAGGATGGAGTTAGGAGTGAGGAGAGATCAGAGAAGGCTCCCTGGAGGAGGTGGCATTTTGGCTGGGCCTTGAAAGCAGGGATCAAGAGACCTTTTGAGCAGAGAGGGAGCAGAAAAGCACAAGTTGAGTTTGGGGGCAGCCAGCGGACCAGTGTGGCTGGAGGGCAGGGTCTGAGCAGGGGCCAAGGAGGTAAATGGTGGCTCCAGAGGGAAGGCACTGAATGCTCAGCTAAGTGGCCCGGGCAGGGGGAAGCCAAAGAATACTGCCACTCAGGTGGGCAGTGGAGTCCAGGCTGATAAGACCCCAACCTCACGCTCCCCTAATCCAGGGCAGTCCCAAGCCCAGTTTGGGCCTGAACCCAGGACAGGCTCCCAGTGCGGCAGCCCCAGCTCCCATCCCCACCAGCTTCTCTCAATCAGTGTCACCCTTCCAAGCCTCCAGGAGCTCCGGTCAGAATCGAAACTCTCCTCTGACAGGCTCCTGCACAAAGCCCCCAGTGTTCTAAACACAGACCAGCCCCTTGGTGCCCAGCAGAGAGAGGGTCAGGGAGAGGGCAGAGTTAAGGTTTGCTGTAGGATTAAAAGTAGGGAGGAAGGAGTTGGGGAGAGAAGACAGCAGCAAAGAGGGGCAACTTGGGCCTGGCGGGCTCTGGGGAGGAACGCTTAGCAGGGACTTGCCTCTCTAGGGCACTAAGCTCCTCCTGGCTTCTTGAAGGTCCATGCTTTTTTAGAAGGCAGGCCTACTCTCTTGAGAAAACTGGATTACCATCTTTGGATCAATTTTTTCTCCCAGAAGTTTGCTATTAGCAAAAATCACTGACCCTGCATGATAGAGAAGCAGAGATGGCAAAACTTCTTGTTTGTTCTCTCTCACTTTCTCCTCCTCCCATCCCCACCCCCAGTCTCTCTCTGGCCAGGAACCCAGCTCAGTTCCCCGGAAACCAGGATACCCCAATTCCAGCCGGCTGCTGCCCCTCTTCTCCTGGGGTTGCCGACAGAGCCTGAGGCACTGACCTTCAGCCTCTGTGGGATCTGATTTTCTAAATCCAAAAATGCTCTCAGAGCCAAGTCTGTGGAACAAGGGAGATGGTCTGGTTTGAGGGGGGCTGGATCTGGGACACAGAACTGCTGACCAGAGAAGACTCCTCCTGGGTTTCCCAGGAGCCCCTGTACCCCCGCTGACTTCTACCTCTCAGGCACCTCCACAGGTTCATCAACCTCCAAAACATCACC
Organism: Balaenoptera borealis; assembly: GCF_965194805.1. Taxonomy (NCBI): domain Eukaryota; kingdom Metazoa; phylum Chordata; class Mammalia; order Artiodactyla; family Balaenopteridae; genus Balaenoptera; species Balaenoptera borealis. Next base: position 116,458,220 of record NC_138866.1, on the reverse strand, counting down.
CCGAGTCCTGTTTCCTCTCCAGCCCTCACTGTTTCTTTCGGCCAGCTCAGGCTGTGCTTGGACCATCACAATGGCCCCCAACGGGTCTGCTGTCCTTCAGCCCACCAAGCGCAATGGGTCTAACTGTGCGGTCCCCCAGGAGAGGAACAGGGACAGAGCGAGAGCCCAGACGGAGTGTTGGCCCGTGCCCACTCTCTGCCGTGGTTCACCTCAGTAACTCTGGCGAAGCCTCTGTGTTCCATAGCAACGGAAGGGCTTTTTGTTTGGTTGGTTTTTTTTGTTTTTTTGTTTTTTTTATGGGAGGGAAACAATTTAGGGAGAAGCCATTGGTTAAATGAAATGCTTTTGAGGCACTAATGAGCCAGGCAGTTAAGGGCATGGGCCCTGGGGTGCCTCAAGGATGGGACAGAAACTTGGCTCCATCTCAGTTTACCAGTTGTGTGACCGTGGGCACGTTACTTAACTCCTTTGAGCCTCAGTATCCCCATCCACAAAATGGACATAACAGTAGCACCTTCCCTCCCCCATCCCTGTGGCTCACAGGCTGCTGAAAGGATGATATAAGATGCATGTAAAACAGCACAGTCCCTGGAACATGGTCAGCACTAAGTAAACATTTATCATTAGTGTTTTGTTACTGGTGAGTTCCAGTCCTACAGCGCCGCCCTCCTTGCCGCTCAAACCCAGACCAGCCCAGAACAGATGTGCTCAGCAGCCAGCAAAGCGGCAACACCATTTCCCTCTGTCGTTTCTCCTTGACCCAAGAAGGCTGGGCCTCTTAATTGCTCTTTGGCTTTACTCAATTTGAAATGAGCAGGACACCAGTTCCCCACAGGAAAAAATAAATATGCTTCTGCTCACAATACTAATGAGGCTGGAGACGAGGGAGGCTGGCAGGGGAGGGCAGCCCCTGAGGACTTCCGCCGGCCATGCAGAAGGGTGCGGCCCATCCTCCAGAGGGCAGGAGGGATGGGAGGCTCTGGCTGCGCTCCACAGGCCCCAGATCAGGGCCAGGCTGGCTCAGGTAACCCACAGAATGGGGTGTGGGAAGCCCACTGCGGGGATGCCCACAGATTCATGATCCAGCTCTTCTCCGGGGAGCTCCGGGACCACCCGGGCTGTCATCTTCCTCTCCTCCTATTCAGTCACCAAGGCCTGGAGATTCCCCTTCCCGGGCCCACTGTCTCGGCCCTGGTTCAGACACTCACCAGCTCCCAGCCTCCAGCCTTTCCCTCTCCTGCCCGTCCTCCCCTGAGGGGTCACTCTCGCTCAGTCAGCTGGCAAACATGAGCGAGCAGGAAGCCCGTGAAAGCCTGGGGGAGGCAGGAGGACTCCGAGGGACCCAGGCCCAGCTTCCCCCTCCTTTCTGACCTCTCCCCTCGTGCTCCCCCAGACAAAAGCCTCACAGCTGTGCCCTGAGCGGGAGGCAGCCCCCTCCTCGGAGCCTGGGAGCTCTCTGCTCTCTCAGCCAGAAAGATCTTCCCAGATTCCACGTGGCTCCTCCCTCCCCTCGTTCCACCCTGGGCCCTGACATCCCCTTTTCAGAGCTGCTCTGTCTAAAGCAGCCCCTCCCATCGCTCTGCCCTCTGACCCCACTGCATTTTTCTTCATAGCATTTACCACCACCTGACATCTAATATTTATGTATTTGTGTTCTGTCCTGTCTCCCCACCCTCCAGGGCCAGTCCCCTGAGGGCAGGGACTTTTTCTGTTTTGTTCACCTGTGTGGATGTGTCCCATCATCTAGAATGGTGGCTGGCACAGTACGTGCTTAATGATGTGTACTGTCGTGGAATCTAATGACTGGATCACATCCATTTCCCACGTACAACTCATGCATAACTCACCCTGGCCTCCACCTTTACCTCCCCTCTGGCTACTCCCCAAGCGCGCTCCCCACCTTCCCAGCTCCTGACCCTCTATGCTCAGACCTCCCCGGACAACCTGGAAGCTGCAGAACATTTCAGGAGTGACCCTGCCCTTGTCTTTACTCATCTGTGCCTTCCCTCCTCCACCCTTTCCCAAATCCTACTCACCCTTCAAAGTCAGACTCAAACACCACCTCCCCTCGGAAGCCTTGTCCAGTCTCCCAGGGCTCTGTGGCCTTCAGGACCTGTGTTCAGCGCTACTTCAAATACTCCATCAGTATCTGTGTCTGCCTCCCAGGCAGAATTCAACTTCCTTAAAGGTCAGGGAGACTGGTCCCTTCTGTGTGTCCCCCGAGGCTGCACAGTGCCTGGCATGGAGCAGGTGCTTAGTGGATGGTAGTTTGTATTAAGATTCAGATTGTTCTAATGCTAAGACCTGTTATTAACTGTTACCTCTTACAAGGTCCACCACAGGAGACGGAACAGCAAGCCAGCCCTGGAGCTGAGAACAGAAGCCCAGCCCCAGGGGCCAAACTGAGGGCAGGGATCCAGGTTCCCTGAGTGTGGACAGCAGATGATCTGAGGCCGGCCATGAGGCTTGGGCATGGAGCCACAGACTTCCACATCTGAACACAAGGCTGATCCCACTGTCAGGGAGAAGTGCTGCCTGCAACTCCCAGGGGATGGAAACCGACACCCCCGTCCCCTTCCTGGGAGGAAATCCGGCCAGCATTCTCAGGGACATGGGACAGCAGGGCTCAGCTGAAGGAGGAAGGAGGGAAGAGGCCACAGGGTGGGCCTGGGTCCCAGAGCACCCCCTCTGGCCTGACCCCACACGCCACAGCTGAGGCCGCCAGCGGCACTGGCCACTCAGTCCTTCTCCTGGTCAGTTCTCTGGCCTTGAACACTGCATGGCTGGGACTTTTGCATGGTACAATGCTCCCTACACCCATTCCTACCCCTTCACTGCTTCAGAGCAAGCCCACTCCACAGCTCATCTGACTCTCCAAACACTATCAAGGGGCAAACAGAACTGGATTGATACCCCAGAGAGGTTAAGCAACTTGCCCAAGGTCACAGAGCATGTTAGAAACAAAGCCCAGAATAGAAACTAGACTGAGATTTCAGTTGTCATTTGGAGTCACCAGGAAAGCACGTGCTGAAAGGCTTTCCTGGGGCTGGAGGCAGGAGGTTGAGAGGGCTTTGTCGCCTCCAGAAATCCTACTCCCCTTTATTCTGCAAGTACACAGGCTCTGTCTGGCTTCAAACCCAAAGAAATCTCTGCTCACTGGCTCTCAGACTCAGGAAGCAGCCCATTCCCTGTGGCTTCTTTCCTGGAAGATGCATTCAATAAACAGAGCTCCTTTCTCATCTTCCTGCATAAATATTTCAGGAGACTAAGAAACAAACAGATCTGTGTTTGATCTGCTGGCCACTCAGAAAGGAGGGCTCCTCTATCCCAGGCAGGACCCCCGCCCCCTCCCCAGGCACTGCAGTGTCCACCAGGCCGTGGGAAATGCAAGACGGCAGGGAGAGCCGCTTTCCTACAGCGGCTCCTCACCTGGGTTGGGGAACCTGGTGGGAGCCGGAGAGCAGAGCCCAGTTTTGCCAGAAGTGCCCCTCCCCTCACCATTTGCCATTCCTAGGAATGGAGAACATGGTCTGCCAAGAGTCTGTTGTTCTTGGGGACGCTTCAGTCGCTGCTGCCCAAGAGCACACGGTAGGGGACGGGGGTTCCGCACAGACAGGCACCGCCTACGGGGAAGGGGGCGCAGAGCCTCCCAGAACAGGTGGACCACAGTCTGGCTGGAGACCTCGGCAACTTATCGGGCCAGTTCCCCCAAGCCTCCTCAAACAATCCTCTTATTTATCCATTCAAACGCTCATGGAGCACATTATTCTTGGACCCGGAACATTCAGCGGCTCCCCACTGCAGACAGGACTCTGACTTCTCAGACTGTCACCTCCTGTGCTTCCCAACCTTGCCCCACCCCAGCCTCCCAACCACATCTCTCCCTGCCCAAGTCATGCGCCGCACTCCAGTTAGCCTGGTTCCTCCCTTTCCTCCACGAGTCTTTCCCTCTCCTAAATGCTGTTCTATCTTTGCCTTTTCTCCTCTCTTTCTTTTCTCTTGCCCTTCTCAGGATGGTGCATGTGCCACCTCCTCCATGAAGCCTTCCTTGACCATCCCACCCCACAGTGATCCTGCCTCTCCCCTGAGCTCCTTCGTGGTTCACTGCCACTACTGCTTCCCCGGGGACTGCTCCTGTGACACTCTCATGTGTGAGGGCTTATCGTTCCAACTCAGTTACAAGCGTCTAGAGAGCCAGGCTCTAGCTCTTATTTCAGCCGAGTGTCTGAGGATGAGGGCTGCGTCTGGACAGGGCTGCTCCAGAAGGAAACTCAGCTCTGAAGAAATTTTGATGCCCAGGCCCTACCTCCCAGAGATTCTGATTCTGTTGTTCCACGGCGGGTGGGTGCAGGGAGGACCAACTACATAATCTGCAGGGCCGCTTGATCAAAAATTATGAAGAATTTCAAGACAGTGTCAGCAGAATACTAAACCAAGCATCGCACAGGTCACACACCTGTGACACTGACCCTGAGCACAAGCATATAAACCTCCCCAGGTGGTCTGCAGCCAGCATTAGAATCACCGCTAATGGCAACGAGGAGCCACTGAAGATTCTGCACCTCTGAGCTCCCAAGACAGTGCACGCATCTGCGTCTCCTTCACCTCTGCAAGCCTGGGCTGCCTGGGGCACAAGCAAATATTTGTAGAATGAATGAATATGTGAATGGCTGGAGAGATATGGAGCTGGAACCAGAAAGCTGAGAAGAATCTTTTTTCCATTAAAAATGTATTAAATTATTAATATTTATTATTAATAAATAAATAGAATAATTATTCCTTTATATAAAACCAAACATTAATGTTTTAATATTCCCATATTAAAATAGATCCAACATGCCTATAGCGCACAAGTCTTAAGTGTTCAGCTTGCAAAATTTTTACACATGTACACATGCACCTAACCACCATCATTCCAGAAGGTTCTCTCGTGCCCTATCCCAGTGAATACTACACCCCCAACCCCCAACCAGGTCACCACTGAAAACTGGAAAGAATTTTCATCAAAGAAGGACTCTGGCTGAAGGGGGCAGAATCAGCACAGGGGAGGGTGTATTGAAGAGATGTGGAAGAGGCTGACTCATAAAATTCCCTTCTTGTGTGTGGAGGGCTGATGTTTACACCAAATGGGAGGGGGTAGACACAAAGGTTCAGATAGACTGAGCAACTTGCTCCAAGGCACAGGGCAAGCCAGGGGCAGAGCTGGGACTCGAACTCTGGTCCTCAACCTCCAAGTTTCATAAACCCTTGGCAGTCTGGAGTGAACATGTGTGTGTGTGTGTGCGTGCGTGTGTGTGTGTGTGTGTGCGTGCGTGCGTGCGTGCGTGTGTGTGTGTGTGTGTGTGTGCTGGAGGACACAGCTCAGAAGGAGACTCTGGCTGTAGGGTCTGGAAGAGCTGGGGGAGGGTAGCTGGGCAGCAACAGGGCATAAGCACATCCATAAGCTCACTCCTGCACCCAGCCTCGAACCAGGTGATACTATCCTAAGCTAGTTGGGAAAACTGAGTCCCAACCAGAGGGGATCAACTCAAGATCACACAGCCACACAGTGTCAGAGCTGGAGTTTAAGCAGGGGGCTCCAAAATCCCATTCCAGGAGGAATTCTCACCAGGCCATAAGCAAGTCTCACCAGGCCATAAGCAAGTCTTCCTAGAAGGAGACTTAGGGCCTCTCTGCCCCCTCCCCCCTGCACCCTGTCTTCTCAAGCCCAGATTCAACCTTTCTGGCAGCCCGAGGCAGATGAGAAAGGCCAGTGCCATGCAGTGGTCCCAGCCAGGGGTATCTCCTTGGGGGAGAGAGGGGCAAGTGCTGCGCTCACCCAGGCGTGGGAAGATGCCAGCAGGAAATCTGGGCTGGGGGCCCAGAACCTGCACTCCTACCTCATGATACACGGGCTTTGTCAATGTCCACTCGCCACTCTGCCTCCAGGGCAACATGGGTTGGGGTGGACCATCTAAAGTGCAAGTCAGGGCTTCCCTGGTGGCGCAGTGTTAAGAATCCGCCTGCTAACACAGGGGACACGGGTTCGAGCCCTGGTCCGGGGAGATCCCACATGCCGCGGAGCAACTAAGCCCGTGCACCACAACTACTGAGCCTGTGCTCTAGAGCCCGTGAGCCACAACTACTGAGCCCGTGTGCCACAACTACTGAACTCACGCGCCTAGAGCCCGTGCTCCTCAACAGGAGAAGCCGCCACACCACAACAAAGAGTACCCCTGTTCGCCACAACTAGAGAAAGCCCGCATGCAGCAACGAAGACCCAATGCAGCCAAAAATAAATAAATAAATGTATTAAAAAAATAAAAAATAAAAAAATAAGGTGCAAGTCGGACCACATCACTCTTCTGCTTAAAACCCCTTGGGGGCTCCCGGCACCACCAGGGGTGAAGTTCACGTTCCTTGGTTGGGCAGCCCTGGCTCCCCAGCTCCTGCCTGCCTCCCAGCCTGTTCGTCACTTGCCGTCCTACCCTTTCCACCCAGCAGCATCCAACTCGCCTCTCTCCTGGAATAAGCCAAACCTGCGTCCCCCTCCATGCCTTTGTTTATGCCAGCCCTCTACCTGGAATGCCTTCCCCTCCCTTCATCCACCTCTGCCTACTCATCCGTGACAGCTGAGATGAGATCTCTTCCTCCAGAAAGCGTCCTTGGCCCGCCACCCCGTCCCCATGGCTTCAGAGTTCTGTGCTCACATCTCCACTCCCCCGCTCACCGGCCTCCCTTCCCCACATCCCTGCGGCCGTGTGTCCTTCTGAGCCACCATCTCCTCCACGAGACTGCGCTCCCCCAAGGGGGGGACAGCCTGGGTTCATCCCTGCGTGCTCAGTGCCACGTGCTTTGGGCCTGGCACACAAGTGCTCAGCAAATGTCTTCTGAATGAATCTAAGGCCTCATTTTATTTTCATAAGGGTGAGGGGTGGGGAGGGTGGTCGGTGGTCAGGGAGCAGAGCGGCCAGGGTGGAGAGGTGCACAGAATAAGGCTGGTCATCCTCTCCACTTCCGTTCCCTGGGCAAAACTGGCTGGTGGTAAACAGCTCTCCCCCCCTGTCTCACCTTCCCCCTCAGGAGCCTCTCCTGAGTCTCACTGCTTTGGGTCTTGCTATCAGCAAGCTAAGGCATCATCCCTCCCAGGGGAATTTATATTTTAATAACATCTAGAAGGTCCAAAGGAACTGAATTCTATAGTGGCTTCTGGGCCTGGTGACTGGGAGGGTATACTTTAAAAAGCAACCACACAGCAAGATCAGCCGTCCACTGCCAGGCCAGCACGCCACTAAGTTTCTGCACGTCCATGGGGCTATGTAATCAGACGTACCAAGCTCAGGTCCCAGCTCATCCTTCCCCACTGTGTGCGCCAGGGTGAGTGCTGCCCTCTCGGAGGCTCAGTCCCCCCACCTGTAAGGCGGGAATGACAGCAGAGCACGGGGGACCAGGGGACCGTGGGATAATGGATGTGCACTGGCCGGTGTCGGGGGCAGGCTCAGCAGAGCAGTGTCATTCCTGCTGCTTTTCTAAAGCAAAGGCCCACAGAGCTTGCAGCTCCCACGGCCAGCCCCAGCACTCTGGTCCTCTCCGGGGCCTGCAGAGGCGCGGCTTTGTTTGTGGCTCCTGAGCCCCCCTCTCCTCCCCTCCGCCCACTCTCCCTTCCTCCCTCCCTCCATCCCTCCAAGCCAGAGTTCCAGGGAAAACTTTGTCTGGAGACTTCTCAAGCCAGTGATAAGGCCTGGCCAGAGAAAAGCTCTTAGCAACCCAGACTCCCAACCCAGAGGCCCTTCTAATGGTTTCAGAGAAACAAAGGAGGGAAAGATTGCCTGCAGCTCTGCGTGCCAGGTGGGCCGGCTTCCAGGAGGGAGAGTGAGGTTCACAGGCCGCTGTGGAGGCCAAGGTGGCGGGCTGGCATGTAGGACACATGGGCCACCAGATCTGGGTAATCACAGCCCCACGGCCGAGCAGAAAGAGCCTCAGAAGTCATTCCTTCTGCCTTTGCCACGGCCTCACCAGGCCCTGGGGCAGGCTGCTCCTGGCTGGTCACTTGGGGAGCCAGTCCTCTTCATTTGGGTGCCCACTGTCAGCTAGACTGAGTTCTGAAAGTCTACTTTCTGGAACTTTCTCCCACCCCCACTTCTGAATCAGTCGTTGGCCTGATTTCTAGTAGAAGACTAGAAAAACCCACTAAACTGAAGTTCATCCAACCCAAACCTGTCACTAGGCAGGAGGGAGCCCCAGTTCCTGCTCAGCCACTGGTGCCCCTTTGGGTAAACCTTCTGGGGCCTCAGTTTTCTCCTCTGCAAAATGGGGGAGCCCATTACATCTCTTTAGAGTCCCTTCCAGCTCTAGCAGTCCGTGGATCTATAGGAGTAACGACTTAGCCCAAGCAGCAACATCCAGGGAATAGTCTAGGCTTGTTTCAAATTCTGCCCAATCTCGCACCTTTACACCAGGTACCCCATGGTCTATATCACACCTTTTCTACCGTGCATAGCCCTTTGATGAACACTGTGAAAGGTACTAAAAAGAATCAGATGTAATCCCTGGCCTCAGCAAGCTCATAATTAAGGAGTCAAGGTTCATGCTCATAAAGCAATCAGCAAACAACATAACACCTTGGGCTTTTATTTGTATCTGGTGTAGTGGAGACTGGGTGTTACAGGAGCTCTTGGGACAGAGAAATTAACATGGATGCAGACCCTGAAAAGGCCAGTTTAACAGGACAACTCAGGCCCTGAAATAGCCTCAGTGCATAACAACTTGAGTTTGTCCTCAGATATAATAATGATTAAGGCAGGAAGGTAGACCCCTGGGCTTTAGAGGACAGATGTGTGATAATAAAAAGTTAACAGATGGCTCCTCAGGTACACAGAAATCCCCTTTCCCAGAATTCCAAATTTCTCGGAATCCCAAATTTCCCCATGCATTCCTGCAAACTGATCTTTCACCTGGAGGTTGGCAGGGCAGGCAGAAACAGCATTATCTTTACGAAGTTCAACAAAAAACCTCAAGAATTAAATCATTTTGTCCCCATCCACCAACACCTTTCTTTTCATCAGCTGTTCCATGTCTTAGAAATTCCGCCAGATCCCAGATCATAAAGCTGTTAGTTCTGAAATCACACTTAAGGTGTTTAAACGGTTCGCTGGAAATGCTTCAAGCTACTAGAGCATATTCCTTTCCATAAACCTAAAGGAAAAGCAAGTCTGAGCCCCAAAGGCATAAGGACGCGTCTGGAGCAAAGGTCAAGGTCACTTGCCACTGGGGACAGGATGGGATCTCTCTGCCCAGAGACCCAGGCAGGACTGTGCTCTGGGACCCATCCTCCCCAGCCTTCCACAGGGAGCTGGGGCTTGCAGGTAGCCAGGATGATACAGATCAAGGTTCGGATACTTTATTTGGCTCACTTTTCAAATGAAAGCAGGATGCCCAATTTTTACTGCCAGATTATTTATCCCAAGCGTATTAAAACATCCAAAATAGAATAGGAAGAGAGAAAAACAACTTTTTATCTGCACCCAACTAGCCTGACGGAGTAAAAACAGATAGAGGCTGTTTGGAAGAGATGAATTCCTCTTTTTCATACCAACAGAGTATGAATAAATTCTGAAGTCAGGACTACAGCGCAGGAGAAGTGGGTTAGCTATTGGATGGAACTGCCAAACTCTGAAGGCCATGAAACGCTGGTGATGGGAGGGGGCGGGAGGGAGTGCGAATTAGACATGACAATAACCATCCCCTTCCATGACATCTATGAGCGCCTTAACTTACACATTACAGCACCCTAGTAAGGTTGAGTCCTAATTCCATTTTCAAAGATGAGAAAACAGAGGTTCAGAGATGTTGAGGGACTAGCCCAAGGTCACAAGGTAAGAAAAAGAGGCAAGAGCAAGGCTTGGATCTTCTGCCTCCAGGCCCCCTGCTCTGGTCCCATGTTTTGGGGTCATTCCAGCCTGATGGAATGGCAAGCCAGAAGGCCTGGGAGGTAGGCTCAGGTCCTCCCCAGCTTTGTGACCCTAGTAAGTTACCTCACTGCCCTCTCTGGGCCTGTTTCTGCTACTATGGAAATAGGAACAATAATAGCACAGACCTCAGAGGTAATCAGGAAGATTAAATGAGTAAATACATATGAAACAATTTGTATGTGCCTGGCATAAACTAAGCACCCTCAAAGGGTTAGCTACATTTGTTGTTGTTGTTTATTTCACTGTCACCTCCTTGAAAGCAGGGACTTAACACCTGGTGAAAGGCTCCAAACAGCCTACTAAGAAATTAGTATTTATTACGATTAGGAGTCAGTCTCATATTCCTAGAAAGTGTGGAGTTCACGAAGGCAGAGGGCTGGACCAGACGACCTCAGACGGCTCTAGAGTTAAACCCTGAGCATGGGGGCTTCTTCCCAGGGATTAGCGTGATCACCACCCAGAATGAGCCTCCCCACATTCCCATCTGCTGGCAGCCAGAGCCTCCCACAGTGTCACCATCTGTCTCACTCAGGGGCCAGTAAGTTTAAGCCTGTGAAAAATGTTACCTTCTCTGTGGTCAGGCAGGGCAGAAACCAAAATGCAGATACCCAACAGACTTCTAACATTAAAAATTCTGCATCTGTCCCTATGGTTTTACTGTAAAGACCAAGGCCCAATCCAGATAATCAGAAAGGTTTAAAAAACAAAATCGGTCATAATTGGGCCCAGTAAAAATGGAAGGTGGAAATTTTCCTGCCAGAGCAAGGTTTCCTTTTGGAAGAAAAAAAAAAAATGACCCCTCCCCAGAGCTGCCTGCGAGCCAGGAGGGCCCCTGCTCTCCCTTACACAGCCCGGGGAGGCCCTGGGAGGGCAGCAGAAGGCTGGGCAATGGCATGTGGCACTTCCACACCCCTCAGGTCAGTTTAAGAAGTGGCCCAGTGACAAGCCATTTTCAAGCTGCAGGGAGGAGGAAGGAAAGAGTGCCAGAGTCAGGAGGCCCAGGTCTGGACCCATCTCTGTTCTGCCTCACTGGGCGAGCTTTTGCAGCTTACTTGGCCTCTCTGTGCCTGATTCCTCATCTGTAAAGCGGAAATAACAACAGTAATCTGCGCCATGAAGTCTCTCTGATGATTAAATGAGCCAATACCTGGGCTGAGCCCTCACCAATGCCTGGCATGCAGGAAGTGATCCTGGAGAGTTGTTTTTGACTCCAGACGTCTGCTCATGCTGCCCTGTTCCCTCTGCCTGTTATCCTCTCCTCAGCTCCCCCCATTTCACCTGCTACCTCCTACTCATCCTTCATGATTCAGCTAACAGTCACTTCTGAGCCCCCTGATTAGGTCAGGCCCCCTGCTATTATTCCCAGAGCTCCCTGTACTGCTCATTTCATAACCCCCAGGACACTCACTGTCAGCATTTGTTTAATTTTCTGTCTTCCCGATGTTAATAGCTAACACTAACTGCCAGGCATGTGGTAAGTGCTTCACACAGATCAGCTCATTTAATCTTTATAATAATCCTTTTAAGTACTACTATTATCAATCCCAATTAAAGGATGGGGAAACAGATGTTCAGAGAGGTTAGGCAACCTGCCCAAGAACACACTGCAAGTAAATGATACAGTGCCATCTGTCTGACTCGAAAGCTGGCATTCTTAAGCACCCCTTGAGAATCAAGGGCCATCTCAAGAGAAGGCTGCTTCTGGTAAGGGCTGCAGGCCTGGACCACAGACCTGCGTTCCCTACACAAAGCTAGCTTCACGGAAATGAAGAAGGCCCTGCCTCTGCCCCACCTTGTTCTGCTGCTGTGCTGGCCACCCTACCTATAAGCAGCCTTATCTAATGCCAGATACCACGTGCAGGATGTCTTCCTTCCCAGCACCATTCCCCCAGTCATTCACATTGCTCCCAGCTCCAGCAAAGGCCACAGGAAAGTCTGAGCATGATACACCCACAAGTGTCACCCTCAAGGTGAGCACACCTCCATGGCAGGGCCACAGACACACAGACAGGAGCCCTACACTTTGGGGGTAGGGGCTGCAGAATATGACAGAGCCCAGTCAGGAGAGGCCTGGAAGTCAGAGGAATGTGTGCTCTGGAGTCAGACAGCCCAGGTATAGATCCCTGCTCCCCCACCCACTAAACCTGCAACCTTGAGCAATTCACCTACTCTTACTGAGCCTCAGTTTCCTCCTCTGGAAAATGGGATCATCCAATAATGGAATCAATCTCATGGTGAACAGAGTAAATGCAATCATGCCCGCCCAATGCCTGCTTAATAACTGTTATTCTCATCTTCACAGGATGTGGACCATTATGTGATCAGATTGAGAAGGTTCTGGCTCAAAGTCAGAAGATCTGGGTGTGCATCCCGGCTCTGACCCACATTAGCTCTGTGACTAGGGTGTGGTCATCTCTCTACTCAGAGACTCTGTTTATTCATCTGTAAATAGGGGGAACCCTCCCCACCATGGGACCGGGCGAAGGGATTCACTGCAGTAACCCATGTTTGTGTTCTGTAAACAGGACAGTCGTGAGCAAACCTGGGCGCCTCCCATCGCTGTGTTAATTAATTGGAAGGAGGGTACCAGCCAGAAACCAATTACCAAGTCCCTCCAGGGGCCTCTGCGGGGGGCAGGGAGGAGGGAGAGAGGAAGAGTGAGTGGCAGCTCCACCCCCAATCCCCCCCTCACCTCCCACCCTACTTGTGCCTCCTTCGCAGCTGGTCCCACACTCCAGGCCCACAAAGGAGAGGCTCATTCTAAACAGCTTCTTTTCATGTGGAAGCCACCGGATTTGCATCTGTCCTTCCCTGGCAGGGCCCGCTCCCAGCCAGCTGCTCCGAGCTTCCCAGGCTGCAGGCAGCTCCGGGCTGGGGCCTGAGCCTGCGGGGTACACGGGCAGGGAAAGGAAGGGAACAGAACGAGCTGATCAGAAGAGGGAAGGAGAGGGGGCTGGGCACAGAGGGAATTTGCACATTCCCTCATCTCCTGGACACCAGACAAATTCTGTGGCCGGCGTATCCAAATCAGAATCTGGGCTGCCCCGGTGCCAGGAGCCGGCGGCAGCTGAGGCCATGTCTGCTCCAGGCTGGCCAACCCGGGAGAGAAGTGGAAAAACTCACTCCATCGCTGAGCTGCCAGGGTCTGATGCTGCCAGGCCATTGGTCCAGCCAGCGTCCGTACGCTCAAACTGGCCGAGCCCATGTCTGTGCTGACTCCACAGGCTTGGCTGGCTGTGGGGTGATTCTGGGGCCCTGGGGAGCCTCACAACCTTTCCCAGATGCCTCTAGGCGCTGCCATAGATGCCAAGGTGGCAACACCCCCAGCCAAGAGAACACAGGGCCTCCGGGCACACTGAGGAAGGGAGTAACTCACCAGAGCTTTTCTGGAGAGTGAGGGAGAGACAGCAAGGAAGGAAAGAGCCTGTATTTACTAAGCACTTATAGCATGCAGCCAAGACCGGCGTCTCCCAGCTTGTGTCCACTGGACCTTGACACTCCTAACCCAGGACGCTGAGATACCTCCTTCCACATCCATCTCCTCAAAGGTCCTGGACAGCAGGGGCTGTGGCTATGCATTCTGTGACCCTAATGCCTAACACAGGGCCTGGCCCAGAGCAGGAGCTCAGAGGGTGCCGGCTGAACGAATGAGTGTATGTTAGCTAGATACCTTCTGCACGAGGATGCTAGCGATCTGGAAAAAGCACTGCGAGGAAGCAGGAGGTATAGTGTGTGCACGGAGTGTACAGAAGGCAGAATCCCCACACTACCCCTACGTGTCTGGGAGCTGGGTCTGTGCTGGTACCCCTCGGCCTTTTAACTGAGGCTCTCTCATCTCTTCTCGCAGTAAGAGCCAGACAGGAAAAACGTGCTGGGAAGTGGGATATCTGGGGGTCCAGGCATCCTAGGTAGACTGGATCTGGGTCCATGAGTTGAAGCAGAAGGGCTTGTAACCCCCTCTTGCCTATCCTGACCCTGGGCTCCCTCACACCCGGACCCAAAAAAGGGAGACGCTGCCCAGCAGAGGGAAACCCAGACACTAGCAGTCCAGGCTGGGGCGATGCAGGGGGGCAAAAACACCTGCCCCTGCTCGGGCTGCCTGAGGTCCCCCCTCACCGGGCAGCCGGGCGGAAAGAGCACTGACCAGGAGTCAGGAGGACCCAGGTTCCAGCCCCTCCAGCCTCAAACTTGCTGAGTGGCTTTAGGCAAATCACGGTTCTGCTCCCTGAGCCTCAGTTCCCTCATTTGTCAGGGGAGAGAATTGGATGATTTAACTGCTTGAACATTCTGTTCTCCTATAAGCCGCTCCACAGGGGCCCTAGAGACATGTGATCTTTGCCAAACAATTAACTGTTATTAGCTACCTGGGCAGGACAACACCGTCCTATCACATTCAGCAGGAGCCAGGGGCTCCCACCAGCGAGCTGAGCTCTGCTGGAACAGGGGCAGGAGAGGAAGGCTGACCTGCAGAAAGAAGGGCCAGGGCGCGGCTGACGATACTGCTTGTGGACCTGGAATCGACTGCTTAGAGGGGGATGCTGGCATCCGGTGTCCTCTCTTTGCCCACATTCCTTCTCCTAAGTCCTTCCTAGGTGCAGCAGGCATTCCTGCTGCCCAGGGTACTTTGTTCTTGGACCCCTGGCCCCCTGAGCTAGCCTGGGGAACTTGGAAAGCACTGAGCTCAGTAGCACCTAACTTAACAAGGCACACCTGGGAACAAGGCTACCCAGTCACTAGAAGCCATCACTTTCCTTACCTAGAAGCCGCATCTCTGGTCACATCACAGACAAAAGCCAAGAAATCACTCCAAAGGACCCCTGAGCAGCGAAAAGGAGGTGGTAAGGCCTATGTTACAGCTCACAGGCTTTTCTTATAGCCTATTGACTAGTACTCTACACACATTTCTAATATATTTTGTTCTGTTTTTCCAGGTGAGGGCAATTTAGAAACAGATATTTAGACACAGAGAAGCACTGCTAAGTGCTAAGTCAGGTATATGACTGAAATGGAATAGAGACAGAAAAATTATAAAAATCAGGCACAAGGATTCGAAGAATAAAATCATCTGGAATAAAATCATCTTGTTACTGGGAGGGCCGCCTTCACTCCCTCACCCTTGACTTGCCCTACGGAAGGACACTGGACCAAAACTGGGAGGAGGCTGGGCCTTGACCTCCTGTGGATATCTGCAGGCTGGAAAGCTGCATCTGGTCCTTCCCTCTCCTCTCTCGTTTTTCTTCCTTTCTTCTCCTCCTCATTACATAAAGAAACTAAGGCAGCTTACTAAAATACACACAATAAAATAGAGTTTAAAACATCATAACCAGGAAAAATGCCATCAGGCTAGAAGGTCACAGTTCAAAATCTGCATGGCTCCGAGTCTCCAGTGTGTTAAGGCAGAAGCCCCTCCAGAAAACCCCCAGGTTTTATATGCAGCCTCACCAGCTGTACCCCACAATGAAGGGGGCTAGGGGTATGTATGAGAGGGAGGGTGGCAAACGGAAAACAGAGCCCCTCTGCCCCAAGGAAGTGCTACTGAGGATCTAGCAACTGACCATCTGGTTTCCTCTTCTCCACTTTCCAGGCTCTCTGAGCTAACAAGATTGTCTCCTGCAATCCAATCCACACCTAACCCTGGCCCTGAGGATCTGCCCTGCGGGGGGTCTGACACAAAGGCTCAAAGCAAGGGTCCAAGGGGCAGGAAGCTGGGGCTTGCCCAAAAGGGGTGACTCTGCCTAGAGGCAGCAAGAGCCGGGGCCTCACCCTCTAATCCATTCCCTCCCCAGCCTACCACCCCCCTAAGCAGTGATCCCACCTCCCAGACTCCCATTAGGGTTCTTCTTGTAACCAGACCAACTCCAGAGAAAAAAGAGCTTCCTGGTCTCCATCAGAGCTGACTTCCTTGCCAAAGTTGAAGCTGTCCCAAAGCCCCGCAGAAGGTGGAACCAATTCCTGCATTTCACAGATGGGAAAACAGAGGCCTAGAGATGGAAGTGACTGGTCCAAGGTCACACAGCCTGTTAGTGCCTGATTTAGGACTAGAGGCCATGCCTTCAGACTCCCAGAGCACTATGGTTTCTTCTCAAACTCAGAGAGGAGTCTCTACCAGCAGGCTTTTAGGCCTGCCCCCAGGCCCCTCCCCTGCAGCCCTCTTGCTCCTCCAGCCCTCTCCACTAGTCTGTGAAGGGCTGGCAAAGGAAGAGAAGACAGGGTTAAGGTGGGGGTTTTATTTAATCCTCTGAGCTGGCTTAAACTGATGCCACATTGGTTAGAACAGGAAGAGAGAGACAGAGGGATTTGGTGGGGGATGGGGCGGAAGGGGGTGCCTTAGTGAATAATCACTGGATACCAAGAGGCCAGACCTGCCAATGGGTTTAACAGATAGGTACTCACCTTCATGGACTCCCCAGCCCAGGGCCCAGGCCTCCAAGCAGTGCCCCTCTACCACTTGAATCACCCAGTCTCCAAGGTGCAGGGCAATGGAAAGATCACAGGCCATAAATCAAGATAGGCCTGAGGGCAAACCCCAGCTCTGCCACTTACTCACTGTGTGACCTCAGGCAAGTTACTTTACCTCTCTGAGCCTCAGCTTCTTCCTCTGTTAAAGGGGCCTGAACACACCTTCCTTGCAGGCCTCCTGGGAAGGAAGGCTGCCTGAGCTCACATACATAAAGAGACACAGGGGAGGCATTGAGTCAAATCTCGGTGCTATTATTACAAATCTCACATCCTTTATCTCTCATCCAGGCCCATCCATTACTCTTCTACTCCAACCTGCTTACGTCTTTGACATTAATAACCTTAATGACAATAATCCTTCCCAGCCAAGCAGCATTTGTATCATTTCAAACCACTAAGCATCCTGCCCCCTGTGGGTCACAGCAGCCCTGCCAGTAGTAGCCAGAGCTAACGTAGACCCTCAGCCCCCAAGGTCATCTTCCCACAATGTTTCCAAGTCCTGATTTCGGAATTGAGCCCAAAGACCCTGAATGAACACGCTGTCTTATGGCAGATCTCAGGGGGGCATGGGTAGCCCCTGGCTTATCAGACGGAGCCAGAATCACCTCTCCCATCACTTCCATGGCTGACCCACCATCTGGCCCACTGCTCTGACCACAAACAAGCTGCCCTTCCCACTTTGGCCTCCACCTCTCCAATTCCGAGAGCCAGCGGGGCAGCTGGTGGAGTCTGGCCTTGGATACATGGCTCGACAAACCCAAGACCAAGCCCAGGCTGTGATCTCCTTACCCTGACAGAGCTCTCTGAAAAGTGTGGGTTCACACCCTTGATTTTATTGGTTCTTCAACTGCCCGTCACCACCCCCAGGGTCCATATTATCATCCTAATCCTCACATTCCACAGGAGGAAACTGAGGGCCAAAGCAGAAGGGCCCAGCCAAGGTCACCCAGGGGATTTGGGATAGTGCTGGAGAGTGAACTCGGGTCTCCTAAACCCTGGACACTTTCCACTCTCCAGGGCTGCTTCCCACTTAACTCTTTCTTCCCCACAGCCGGGAAGCTCCCAAAGTCTCTCCAGTAAACCTGGGCACCTATGACAAGGTCCAAGAACTCTCCTCCAACGTGGGAGCTGCCACTGTGCGCTACTCCCTTCCTCGCCACGGTCCCTCCCCATATCTTCAAGCCGGCCACCACAGAACCTTTCCCATCCCGGGTAGCAACTCCCGGGACTGGGGAGCACCTTCTCCACAGGCTGCCTTTGGAGTGGGGCCAGAGTTCCTGGGATGGGTGGCAGAAGCCGGCAGGTGGGGTGGGCTTTCACCTCGGCTGGCCTCAGGGCGGCAAGCCCATTCCCACACCCACTGCCCAGCTCCAGTCCCTGCCAGCGACGCTCCCCGCCGCCCGCACCAACAGGGACCCCACGGAGCTGCCCCACACTGCTCTCCAGGGGTTAAAAATGCAGCATCCTAAACAAGGGTTAAAAATGCAGTCCTGGGGTTGAGCCGGTGCGAGGGATCCTGTCCAAAGCACAGCAGCTGCCAAAGCGGCATCCTCCCCCTTCCCTCCGCGGTCCTCGGGGGCCGGAGCGACTCGGGCGACTAGGGGAGCAAGAGAAGCGCACGCAGCACCTTCCCGACACCAGTGCCCCCACCCCACGCCCACACCCCCGCGCCCCCCGCAGCCCAGGCCGGGGGCTGCAAGCGCCTGCGGGTCCCGGGCGCGGCGGGCGAGGGGCGCTTACCTTTGTGACAGTCATGCAGAAACTCCGGGGCGGTGCGGGGGCGCGGGCGCGGCGTGCGGGGGCGGTGGCCGGGGTCGGCGGCGGGCCCCGGGAGGCGGCGGGAAGGGGGTCCGGCGCCGCTCGAGCGCTCCCCGCGCCCCGCGGGAGGCTCAGCCGAGCCTGGGGGCAGCACTTCGGGCGGGCAGCGCGCAGGGACCGCTCGTCGGCGCTCGCCCGCCGCTCGTCGCTGATGTCAGCCCCGAATGTGCATTTATAATAGATGAGCCTCCTTCGCCGCAGGAAGGCGAGGCAGGAAGAAAGGGAGCGAGGGAGAGGGCCCGGGCTGGGGGGCGGGGGGAGGAAGAGGGGCCGGGAACTCGGTACAAAGGAGGAGGCGGAAGGAGGAGGAGGAGGAAGCGCACGCCCGCCCGCCGCCGTGCCCCGCGCCTCCGGGCTCGGTCGCCGGCCGCCGGGCACCGCTGCTCGCGAAGCCGGGGGCCGGCGCCCAGGCCCGCGGCCTTAACCCCTTCAGGCCCACGGCCGCCACGCGGCTGGGCAAGGCTGGGTCCTGGCACCTGCTGGGTGGGGGGTGGGCAGCGACCCGGGCTCTCGGTGCCCTGTTGGCCCCGGGACGCTGGTGAAGTCACACCCTAGACGGCCGAGGCGCCGCTTGGGCTGAGAAGACCGCCGGGCTCGCCCCCTGGAGGTTCGCAAAGTCGGCCAGGAGTGCCGCGCTGCTGGCGGCGAGGGGCGTGGCAGCCGCCCGCCCCGAGCTCGGCCTGCACCCCTGCCTCGCGCAGACCTCGACCCGAGGGGCGTGGGATGGGGCGGCGCCAGCACTGGTCTAAGTCTCATTCCCGCAGCGAGGCGGTGGCCCAGAGGGGCTCGTAGCCAGTTTTACAGAGGAGGAAACTGAGGGGCAGGGTGGGAAGTGACTTCGACAACGGCACGCAGCCGGGCGGGCGTTTCTCCAGGAGCCCGCTCTTTCCTCGTCGCCGCAATCTCTGTACCGAACCCCCTGTGATAAAAGCTGCGTTCTAGAGAGAGGACAGGCCCTGCCCCAGGTGTGTCTGTACGACCCCTGGGTGCGGCGCGGCTTTGGGGGAACACAGGTGCGTCCTCTGTGGCGAACTAATCCTGACCTGGGTCACACCATATCCTGGAGATGCTTCAGGGACTTGAGGGACAATCACCTGAAAGTGTCCCCGCAAGTCTTCTGAAATGAGTCCTCCTCCCGAGTACCTCAGCAGAACCGGTTTCGGCAGATCCTGAACCGCTGAGACTGCGGAGGGGCGGGGTTAGCGGAGATGGAGGCGGAGGGATAGGCTACGCATCACAGTCTCCCTCCACGCCCTGAAGTGCTGGATTCCTGCTCCTGATGATCATGCAATTCAATTAACTAGACGACGTTGTCGCTGTGGTGCGCACACCTGCTCTGTGGAAGGTGCCGGAAGAACAGAGAGGAGATCGGATGGCTGCCTTCAAGGAGCCCACTGTTTAGAGCAACAATAATAAAGTAATCAGCAGCTGTAGAGCTCTTTGTGGATCATCACACTACTTATATTTACATTTTCTCCTGTAATCCTAAATTAGTGCAACAGTATGAGGAAGGAATTACCATTCTCAGTTTGCTGATGAGTGAACAGACAAAAGAGAGGGGCGAGGACCTCCCCCAGATGACACAGTGACAGACCCAAGACTTGAACAGAGTCTTTTTCAGTCAAGCACAGCACTGTGCTTTGGATCTGTGAATTCCAGGGCCACTCATACCTGCTGCTTTATTTGAGCTTCACACTTGTCTTGGGAGGTGGATGGACAGCTAGTAGTCCTGTTTTCACCCATGAGGAGCTTGAATGACTTACTCGATCTCTTGGGTAGCAGATGTTGTCGCAAGCCTCAGGCATCTCCTTTGTGCAGACCCTTCCTAGTTGTGTTCCCATGTTGGACCTCATGCTTTTGACCACATTGCTCGCCTGCCAGGAATGCCCTCCTCATTATTCTGCACTGATCCAAACCCTCCCTGCCTCTCATGGCCCCACCTCCTTGCCAAACCCCTGACAGCTCCAACCCCCTGGTTGCCCGTGTTGCATTTGGGTCCAAGTGTCTGGTCTTGTTTTCATGAGCTTCTGGTCAATATAGACTGTGAGCCCACAGGCGTTCTGAGCACCAAGGCGTGCCTTCTCTTACCGTGTACCCCTCAGTGAGTATTTAATGCCAGTAGGTGCTCAGTGAATATTTAATGCCACCAAGAACAAATTAAGCAAAATAGACCTTCGACCTGCAGCAGAAGAAATTTAAATAGGATACATGAAAGCATTTGCCCTTAGAGAGCTCTCCAGCATCAGAAGTGGTCACATTCCCTGTCTGGGTTGTCTTGGGCAGGTCAGCCTCAAGACAGGAGGATGGACCTCAAAACCTTTCCAAGGCCCCTCCAGCCCCTGGAAACCGTTAAAGGGCAACTCAGGAACACTAGTCACCCTGCCCCCATGACTGTGACTCATCCATTTTTATCTCTCATGGATATTTAAAATCCCAGATTGTCATCCTCGGCTACCCAGCATGCCTCTTGGCACCTTCCCCACCATCCGCCAGCATTGTGGGCTCTGGGAACGAGACAAATACTTAATATCAGCTTAAGCCAAATGTAATTAGGAACATCAATCTGCTGCCCACAACCCACATGACACACTCCCAAAGCAGAAAGAAAATGTTTCTGATTCCTCACGTGCTGCTGGATCGCCCCTTCTGTCACTCTCCCCAATCAGAACAGAGGTCTGGAAGAGCTAGGGCCCTCTCAAAGAACTTGGCATTCCCTCTGCAAGTCAAGGGCTTGGCCCCTAGGAGATACACAGAAATGTGTGCATTTTCTGTGGTGTGACTGTCTATACCACAATACCTCCCGCCTCCTGGTCCCCTGCGACCTGGCCCATCTTAGTTTGAATCCTCCCCAAAGCAGAGCCTGAGAAAGGAATTGGATGCAGGTGGCTTAATTGGAAGGCGATCCCAGGAAGCGAGAGTGGAAGAGTGAATGGGGTAATTAGTGAGACTGGGAAGGAGGAAAAGCCAACATAAAAATTGGCTTTATATTGTGTGTTCTCAAGGTCACTGCTGGAGCCAAGGGGGCCCACTTCCCTGGAGGCATCTGGGATGTGTCCAGATTGCCTGCCAAGAGTCATTCAGTGGACATTCATCCATGGGCTCCTCTTCCCCACTGTTTGAGGGCTGCCCCTTATGGCATTACTTTAGCTTGGAGAATGCCCTGGGGCAGAAAGTAGAAAGACACCCCCTCCCCACCAGCTCTTACTTGAGGTGGGATGCTGTTAGTTCAAGTCTGAGCTCTCTTGGACAATGCACTGAGCTGCAGGTGAAACCGGAGGGAGGCCGAGGGGACGTGTTAAAAATTGTGGAATAAATGAGAGTTTGCAGTGGAAGCTCTGGTCTCCTTTAGACTCTTTCATGCCTCAGTGCTGTAAACCATGCTCTATCCTCAGCCTTGAATGCCTTTACACTTCTTTCTCTGCATGGCAAACTCCTATTCATCTTTCAAATCCCAGCTCAGAAGGCACTACCTCTAGGTAGCTGTCCTGATACTACCTCCACGGTTGCCTGATTCACACTGTAGTATAATTATCATAATTAAATATATTTGTACTGTCTCTTTTGATGGGGCTGTGACCATGTGTTCTGTCTTTCTTTTTTTAATCACAAAAAGCAGTTGACACATAGGAGATGCTGGATAACTGCTCAACCAATCCAATAGGGCTGCCATGGGCACCTGTAGCTTCAGCCTTAATAACCCCTTGGCTCAAATCCCAGCATGCCATAGGGAGGCATCTCGACATCAGGCTCTGACCCATTCAGTATGTTTGTTTGCCTAGCTTTTCCCAGGCCCCGCATTGGGTGCCACTGGGCAGAGTGAGAAGGTCTTGGTCCTTGCCTGCCAGAAGCTTGTAGTCTCCTAGGAAAGACCCGCAGCTGTGAGCACACATCCCAGACCATGGGTGGGAGCTGCACTGTAGCACGGGGCCAGAGGGAGGGAGGTTCCCAAAGCTGTGGAGCCCATCGGAGGGAGGTTCTCCTCCAGTCCTCACTGGCTGCCTCGTTCATGCCACCCCCCGACACACATCCATATAGCACCTGCCCTCAGGCACTCAGTGTCATGCCCTGCAGATCTTACTGTCCCTCAATTCCTTTCCTTCCTCTCCGTCTCTACTGTTACTACCCTAGCACAGCAGTGTGTTTTGCTTGGGCCACCCTGACTGGTCCTTCTGCCTCCTGCCTTGTGCCGAACAATCCATTCTCCACCCAGCAGCTCATGCACCCCTGACCAAACGCACACCCATCTGCCTCGTTGAAACCCATCAGGGGTTCCCAGCTGCCTCTGGGATGAGGTCCAAACTGGGTCCTCCAAGACCTTTCCCAACCCCTGCATCTCTGTGTTGTCTCTCTCATCACACTCTTGTCTTTCTCTCCACCTGAGCACCTTCCAGACTCTTCCTTATTCTTTCCTCAGATGTTACCTCCTCCAGGAAGCCCTCCTGCACTGTGACTGGGATGGTTTAGATGCCCAGCCTCTGTGCTACTTTCCATAACTCCCCGAGTCTCCTTCTTTTCTGTACTTCTGAATTGTTTTTTTGTTTTTTGTTTTTTGTTTTTATCATTTCCTGGTTGTGTGTTTGACTTCCTGCTGGAGAACAATCTGCTTGAGGACAGGGATTGGCTCTTTCTCTTGGTAATTCCAGCACACAGCAAGTGCCTTATTCAATACCTTTCCCTGCATATAATTCTTCTGGTCTTCATTTCCTTCTTTCTTTCTTTTTTATTGTCTCCCCATGCTCTCTCCCCCTTACCTGTCTCCACTGGTGCATCTACTTTTCCATGCTTCAAGTCTGTATGTCTGTGACCTCCCCACACCTCTTCACTAAACCTCTAGTGCCTACCTTTCCCACTCTGCCCCCTCCCCTCCCGGCACCCCCTCTGCTGCTCTTCATGTCTGGGTGTGGGGTTCTCCCCTCTCCACCTCCCTTTGACTTTCATGGTTTCTCTCTTCCTCCTGTCTCTCCTCCAGCTCTATCCTCCCACCACATCTGCTTGTTTTTGTCCTACAGCCCTTCTCATCTCTGTGTGTTTCCCTCTCCCTGTCCCTGTGGCTCTGTCTCTCTTCTCTGTCCCCCTCGCTCTCTTTCTTTGTCCCTCACCCCCTTTCTCCGTGGCCTCTGTACAACACACACAGGCTGACTCTGGTGTGGGAGAAATGCTGGGCTGCTCTCGGGGTGTCCTCTCTCACCCCATATCTGACAGGGGATGACCGGTGAGCCACCTGGAAGCAGGCAGGTCTGGGGCCTCTGAGAGCTGCATCCCTCACTGGGGTTACCTTCACCTGGGCAGCAGGCTCTTTGCTCTCAATCCACTCTAGGAGCTTGTGCGCCTGTGTGTGGGACTGGAGGGATCCATATGTGTACTGCGCATAGGTGGGGGGTATGGAAATGGATGATGGAGGGAGGAGCCACGTAAGTGGGCTCAGTGAGGGAAGCTCGGGGTCAGCCTCCCCAGAGCTCTGCTCTCCCCGCTCTCCCTGGGGCCATGATGGCAAGCAGACACATTCACTCACAGGGAGGACAGATGGCTCACCCTGGTAGGGCCCCCTGGCAGAGCCTGCACGTGCGTGCAGCCCAGAGACAGCTGTGCTCCAGAAACACTGTGCACTCTCACATAGTACAGTGGCCAAGTACCTGGCTCCGGAGCCGTAATATGTGGGTTCAAACCCCAGCTCCCGCACAGTGTCATCAGGACAGTTGTTTGACCTCCTGGTACTCCATCTCCTTTTCTTCATCATGAAGATAAGAATAACTCTGGCCTCACAGAGCTGTTATGAGGTGTAAATGAGAGAAAGCACTTGGGGCAGTGTATCCAGTCCATAAATCCTGTTATTACTATGAGAAATCAACAGTGTTCCTTGAACGGTGTTCAATCCTTCAGTCCTCATAATTTGTAAGTCAGGGTGGACTAAACAACTATTTTTTAAAATTTGTAATTAATTTTTAATGTGAGAATATGCGTTATAGGGAAGAACATCTTGCCAATCATTATCAGCATCACTGTCTTCATCATCATCACCATCACTATCATCATCATCATTCTGTTAATCTATACAGTGCTTATTATGTGCCAAGAACTATTAATAGTAATATAAATATAACATATGTGTATGTGTTGGACTAAACAACTATTATCTTCCCCATTTCTCAGGAAAGGAAACTGAGGCTGGGAGAGACGACGCAGGTTGCCCAGGCTCACAGCTAACGTGTAGCAGAGTGGGCCCAGGGCCCAGGCCTGACTCCGTCTTTGCTGCCCTTTCCACAACCCCAAGTATCTGCCTGAGCATCTTGTGTATTAGGGTCCCTCCAGGGTGGGAGTCAGGAATCTGAGTTCTTGCTCAAGCGTTGCTGCCTATAAGCATGTGGTTTACCAAAGCCCCATCGCCCAGCCAAGCCATGGTTCACTCATTTATAGAATGGGATTACAAAAACCCATCTACTTAAGAACTAGAAATTGGCAAACATTATATTTGACATGAAAAATGTTTGGGGAAAAAAAAAAAAGGAAAGAAAAAAGGAAAAAAAGCCTGCCATGCCACCAATAACCAACAGAAGGCGAAAGCAGTCCCTTGTATAGAGCCACTTGGGCCCTGAGAATTTCCAGCCTTTAGATCCTTTGGATCTAAACTTTGATAACACCCACATCAGTGGTTCTCAAAGTGTGGGTCTCAAACCAGCATCAGCTTCACACGCGGGCTTGTTATAAATACAGGTTTGTGGGGCTTTCCTGGTGGCGCAGTGGTTGAGAGTCTGCCTACCAATGCAGGGGACACGCGTTCGAGCCCTGGTCCAGGAAGATCCCACATGCCGCGGAGCAACTGGGCCCCTGAGCCACAACTACTGAGCCTGCGCGTCTGGAGCCTGTGCTCTGCAACAAGACAGGCCGCGATAGTGAGAGGCCCGCGCACCGCGATGAAGAGTGGCCCCCGCTCGCCGCAACTAGAGAAAAAAAGCCCTCGCACAGAAATGAAGACCCAACACAGCCAAAAATAAATAAATAAAATTTTTAAAATAATAATAAATAAATAAATGCAGATTTGTGAGCCCTGCACCAAGTTTACTGACTCAGGGTCCAGCAGTATGTTTAAATAGGCCCTCCAGGGGATTCTGAGAATCACTGATTTACATCATAAGGTATGGTGAGCACCCCATCAGATAAATTCTATGTCCCAGGTAATATAGTTGAATTTTAACTTGGCCTTCAATATCTTAACCAGCGGCTTTCAAAATCTTTCCTCTGAGGACAAGATTACAAGTATGGCAGGGGGCAGAAAGGTGACAGCAGGTGCCTGAAACAGCTCCAGCAAGGGACTGTAGCTTTGACGTTTCCTGCTTTGGCTTGAAATTGTGTGCAAACTTAGTGGCTCCAGGTACTGTCCTGGTTTAGCCCCACTTGCTTCTCTGAGGTTGAACCTGAAGTTACACCCAGGAGTGGAAATGGCAAGTTATCCTGACAGGCTCGTGGGAGAACAAGGGTGGGGTCTCAGAGCCTGGAAGCAAGGTCTTGGAGATCCACTTACAGTCCAGCAGCCTCTCCCCAGATGCCCCTCAGCCAGACCAGCCCTTAGCAGGGCCCCCCTGGTCCTGCTCACCCCTGGCCCTCTGTGCCTGCCCCCAGGACGGCTCTCCTCCATTCTGCTCCGGGCTGGCCAGATCTGGCTACACTTCAGGGCTCAGCAGAAAGCCGCAGGGATACTCTGTCCCTTCCCTCCACTGCGCTCCCAGAACTTAGCAGCTCTTCCATGTTAAATACCCCGAGGCCTTTGCCATTGCTGCATCTCAGTCCCTCATTCTTTGTAAAGAACAGGCTTTGGACCAGATGGTCGCCAAGGCCTTCTCTGCCTGCTCCAAGCTGTTCTGAACTCTAGTGCACAAGAACAACTCTTACCTCTCTCAGTCAAATCTGCCCTTAGCATGTGCAGAGCCTTGTGTCTGCGGGACCCTTGTTAAAAAACAAAATTCAACTGAGTAAACTTGAAGATCTAATTGGCTTTATTAGGTGATTCATGAATCGGCAGCATCCCATCTTGCAACTAGAAGGGTGCTCCAAGGGGTTGTACAAAATGGAAGGTTTTTATAGAAAGACAGGCGAGGCAATTCACAAAAGAAAAGAGGGGATTATTTTTAGGTCAGGACGTCCTCTTTTTGTAGGGAAGAGACTGGCAAGGGTTTTATCATGCAGATTGCCTCTTTTTCCTCTGGGGCCTGGAGAGGGCCTACGTGACAGATTACCTCATTGTTGGTGACCAGAAAATTCCAGACTGGTTTATTATGATTACATTTCTGGTGAAGACTGAAGCTGCAATTAGCTTAGGTATTCAATCTAGGTTTGGTATCATGGGCTTTAGCACAAGCGACGCCATTTGGGGCATGCGGTTTTTCTCTTTAACACCCCTGTCTAGACCAACAATTTGATTTTTAAATATAATACAAAATTCTTGGCCCTTATGAGGTATTGTGATTTATCAACAAATGGGTAGAGAAAAGGTCTTAACATACTTGTTTATTGTCCAATCAGTGCACGTGAAGATTCTTTGTAGGATCCAAGAACCGGCTTTTCCTGTTCAGGTCCAGGAACCATCTCTTCGTGTTCTTTATTGTCAAATATGTCATTCCTGGTTAATTTCCTTTCTTCCATCATGAAAAAAAAAGAAGTGAGAATGCTGTTATTGTGCACAATGCCATGGCTCACAGGAACCTGTTTGTATGGAAACAACGTGGACGTTTTTGCCTCTGCAGTTTCCTGCTACCCTTTACTTAATGCTGGTTGCAGCCTTACTCCTGACCCTGCATCATCCATTGTATTGCCATGAATCCTGGTTTCCAGTGACTCTCTCAAAGGGTCAGCTTCACTGGTGATGACCATAAACGCAAGTCTTACCCAATGTCCCGGAGAATGAGAAGGATCAGTTGTTTTCTAGTCATAAATTGACCATTCAGAATGTTCGGGTGTAAATAACAAACGCTTTAGGCCATAGAAGACTGCAATGGGGTGGGGGATGCCCTGGGCGCTCTTGGAAATTAGCACCAGGGTAAAGGATGCTTGCTGCCACCCCTGCCACTCTTGGTGCTGTATAGGCCAGAGGTGACACCATGATCAAAGCATAGATGGGCAAGAGCCACCGCACAGACCCACACACGGGGCTCAAGCCCAAGGGTCAGCAGTGGACTAATGGTAGCCCAGAAGCCGGAACTTGTCCTGAGTCTGATGTGAGGATCACTCAAAATCAGCACATCAGCACCATTCCAGTGGCCCAATCTCGCAGAATCTCAATCCTGCAAGAGCAATATGGCACCAGCCAGGCTGTGGGAACAACCAGCTCGCCAGACCACCCTCTTAGACCTGGAGCTTGGCCCCAAGGGCTCTAGGACAGCTCCCCGGTGTGTGTGAATCCTGGGGGTGCTGGTGGAGGGTTATTGCACCAACTCCATGTCTGGGGGAAAGGTCGGAGAATACCCAAGGGAGAGAAATGGGGGCCCCAGGCAGGGTCCAGTCCAGGCTCTCAGGCACCTTGCCTAGATGGCACTGTTGGCCCCAACAGGTCCAGGTACTTGTGTTCTCCTCAGCAAAGCTGGGGCAGCCTCAGCTTCCAAGACTTCACTGAACCCCAGGGAAGAACAAAAGGAGAGCTTGAAAGCACCCCTACTTTCCTACTTGGGGTTCCCCAGGCCCTCTGACCAGCCCAGTTTGTGGGCACTTTGCTTATTCCCAACATTTTAGCCCCTGGTCTTGTCTCAAAGTGAGGACAACAGTTTATGAATCACCACCCAGAAGTTTCCCCTAAAGTCTTACAGTTTCATGATCAAGACCTACAATAGCCCCTAACACATTCTATGGGTCCAGAATTACCCTGATACCAAATCCAGACAAAGACATAACAAGAAAAGGAAGCTACAGACCAATATCCCTTATGAATATAGATGGTCTAAGTTCTAAGTAATTGTTGTGTTACATGCAGACTTTTTTTTTTAGAAATTTCATCTAATGTCTGAAGCATTTATATTAACATATTTCCATACAAATAACCCAATGAAAGTTTAGTATTAGTTGTTTTGTTTGTTTCTTTTTTTATACTGCAGGTTCTTATTAGTCATCAATTTTATACACATCAGTGTATACATGTCAATCCCAATCGCCCAATTCAGCACACCACCATCCCCACCCCACCGTAGTTTTCCCCCCTTGGTGTCCATATGTCTGTTCTCTACATCTGTGTCTCAACTCATGCAGACATTTTGATCCTTCCAACAACCCCATGAAGTTGCACCCAATTTTCAGGTGGGAAAACTAAGGTGCGGAGGCTAAGTGACTTACATGCAGTCATACAGCTTCGAGTGGCTGAGCCAAGATTCAGACTTGTTTCCAACTCCAGCTCCTTCTATCACACCACCCAACCAGCCACAGAGGGAAATAGAAA
The DNA here is from genome assembly GCF_965194805.1 of Balaenoptera borealis. Lineage (NCBI taxonomy): Eukaryota > Metazoa > Chordata > Mammalia > Artiodactyla > Balaenopteridae > Balaenoptera > Balaenoptera borealis. The sequence goes on along the minus strand of NC_138866.1, from coordinate 116,429,576 downwards.
CAGCTGACCCTGCAGGTTTGTCCCTTCGTTTCAGTGTCACCTCTGCAAGACTCCTTGCTCAGGTGGCTCACCAGAGTAGCCTCTCCCTGCAGGTGAGACCCTTCCCCAAGCCTGCTGTGAAGGGCACAGGCCCCACTGGAAGATGACTCCTTAGCCAAAGGACACACATCAGCCTGCACTCTGTGAGAGTTACGAGTGTAGGAATGCAGTGGAGTGGGAGGCAGTCTGTCACGACCCGGGCAAGGCCTTTAACCTCTGTGTACCTCAGTCTCCTCATCTGCTAAATGGGGCCTAAACTCCAAAACACTGACAACACTGAATGCTGGTGAGGATGTGAGGCCATGGGGACTGTCATTCATTGCTGGTGGGATGCAAAATGGTACAGTCACTTTGGAAGATAGTTTGGCAGTTTCTTATCAAACTAAACCTATCCTCACCATACAACCCAACAACTGCACTCTTTGGTATTTACGCAGAGGAGTTGAAAGCACATCCACACAAAACCCTGCACATGGATGTCTATAGGAGTAGGCAGCTTTATTCATAACTACCAAAACTTGGAAGCCACCAAGATATCTCTTAGCAGGTGATGGATAAATAAACTGTGGTGCATCCAGACAATGGAATATTATTCAGCGTTAAGGAAATAAGCTATCAAGTCATAAAAAAACATGGAGGAACCTTAAATGCGTATTACACAGTGAAAGGAGCCAATCTGAAAAGGTTATATACTGTATGATTTCAACTATATGACATTCTGGAAAAGGCAAAACCATAGAGACAGTAAAAAAATCAGCAGTTGGGGTTAAGGGCAGGGAGGAATGAATAGGTGGAGCACAGAGGATTTTTAGGGCAGTGAAAGTACCCTGTATGATACTGTAATGGTGGATACATGTCATTATACATGTGTCAAAACCCATAGAACATACAACGCCAAGAGTGAACCATAATACAAACTACGGACTTTGTGCGATCATCATGTGTCAAGGTAGGCTCGTGGATTGTAACAAATGGGGCGATGTTGATAGTGGGGGGCTGGGTCTGTGTGAGGGCAGGGGGTATATGGGAAAGCTCTGTAATTTCTGCTCAATTTCGCTGTGAACCTAAAACTGCTCTAAAAAATAAAAATCTATTTTTAAAAGTGGGGCAAAACCACCCAGGTCTCAGGCTGGGATAAAGAAGCTAATGCTGGTGGAAACAGTTTGCAGACGGCAAATTGGTTTGCTGATATAAGAGATTGATACTGTTATGTGTTTAAATCCCAGCTGTGCCAGAGCTCTGCAGTGGGAGTTCAGGTCAGTCATTTTGACTTTTGCATCCCAATGGCCTTTGCTGCAAACCAAGACGATAATGCTTGTTCTTTGTTCCCATCCCCATGACAACCTCTCAGATTGTAAGTGGCAAGTTACGATGATAATGATGATGATGGTGGGAGTGGTGGTGGTGGCCACCATTTATGCCCAGGCACTGTGTTAAGCCCTCTATACACATTATCTCATTTAATCCTTAAAATTGTCCTGATTTTACTGATGAGAAACTGAAGCATGGGGTTGGGGAAGAGGGGAGGGTTGGGGGGTGGAGGACAGGCAACTTGCCCTGGGTCACACAGCTGGTCAGTGGCAAAGTAGTTTCTGGAAGAGTCAGTGCTTGTACTCAACCATCAGCTTTGCCCCCACGCCGCCCAGGCTGACCTTGGAGGGCACCCCAGGTGGTGGCCCCATTGCCTGATGACTGGGGACCAGCTTCATAACAAATGATGGCCATGTCCAACATTTCTGTAGGACTTACTATAAGCCACGACTATTCTTAAACATGTGACCTGCCCTGTTCCTCTTAGTTCTTAGAGTAACTCCACGAGGTAGGTACTATCATTATGCCCATTTTACAGATGAGCAAACTGAAGCCGACAACTCAAAGAACAGAAAATGTCAGACCCAAGAGGGAATACGGGGATCAATTGGTCCGAGTCCTTTACTGGACATTCTGCCTCCCCCAGGTGAGCTTGGGTCCTCCAGCTGCTATAAGGTCAGTCGAGTCAGGTGTGAGTGAGTGTGTGTGTGTGTGTGTGTGTGTGTCTATAATGCCCACTTTGCTGTGTTGTTGCTGCAACACTTTCATTTGGGACCCACCAAATCAATAGCCAAGAGAGGCCACACCTGGGTCTCCAGAGCCCTACCCTCTGCTGCGTTCACCCCGGGAGCTCATGGAAGTACAGGCCCCTTCCCCCACCCAGAACAATTTTTTGTCCCCATATTCCAGGCCGGGGAAGGAAAGTGAGGAGCTTGGAGCCTAACTTGCCTCTTAATCACAGAGGAGGCCTGTGGAACAGGAATGGGCCCCAGTGGGAGGGCAGGGCAGCCATTAGCCCAGGGAAGCAAAGCATCCAGGGCCAGCAAGTCCATTCAGCGTCCTGACTCCCAGCAGGTGTGACCCGAGGCTGGAGGGGAGGGGAGGGGCCAGCATCCCTATGGGCACCTCCTCTTGGTATCCACTGGATCCAAGACTGGATTTTAAGTGGACCCCTTAAACTGGACCCCTCAGAGAAGACGTTCTGTGTGGTGATCAGGAGCAAAAGGCTTTAGCAGCACCCAGATCTGAGCCCAAATCCTGTCTCTGCTACTCCCTGGCTGTGTGACCTTGGTAGAATTACTTAGCCTCTCTGGGCTCCAGTATCCTCCTCTATCTAATGGGGATAAGGACAGAAGCCACCTCACAGGGCAAAGTCTGGTCTGTACCTGGCCTGGGTCAGGGGCTTAGAACATATTAGCCTCTTTCAGGTATAAAATGGGATTCCTAATAGTACCTGCCTTGTCATCAAGGTTAAATGAGTAACACACATAAAATGTGCTTAGGAAGGATCCTGGCACAGAGAAAGGGCTGGTTTTTTATTATTAACATCCTCCTTCTCCCTGCCCCTTCTCCCTGCCCCTTCTCCCCATCCAAGTAGGGCACCTAGGCCATGGGGATGGTGGCTGCTTGACTTTAGGCTACAAAGTGCAAAGCTGGCATTGTTCTCAGCTGCCTCCTGTTGGCTGTGGAGGAAAGATAGGGCTGCGGGAATTCTTTAACACCAGTTAGCACCGTGAGGCTCCCTTCTGCTCTCACCCTGGTCTGCCTCCCTGCTGGCTGGGGGCCTGGAACCGCGTGGCAGAGGAAGCAGCCAGGCCGGAGGAGGGGGATATTGTGGAACCATCGGTTAAGGCTGGGGGGCGCCAGCGGAGCCCGGGCAGGTATTATTCCTAGAACGCAGGAATGATCCAGAAGGAAGTGAGGTGGGCATGGAGCCTGGGACGGGCCTGTTCTTCAGGGCTTTAGATAAATGCCTCTCCCAGTCAGTCACCCTCCTAGTGCATCTGATACCCAGAGTGAGGGGATCATCCCTTCCTCCATACAACAAACACTCTGAGTTATAATCTTGCACCGAAAAAAATCATAAAAATGGCTGGAAAAAAATGCAGACGGTGAAAATGTTTTTTTGAACTTCATATATATCCATGCCAATAAAAATTTTTTTAATAAAAACACAAAAAAGGAAAATAGTACTGATTAATACTTTCTAACTACATTAACGTGTTTTTGAAAAATGGGGAAAAACTTATATTTCTATACTAGTCACAGTGGCAAATAAAAACATTACAGTTTCTGTAAATCTGTGAATGACAATGTCCAAATTGATCTTCTCAAATTCATGTTCAGTGGACAGTAAAGCCATATTTGCCCATCTATCTTTGCTCATAATTCATTAAAGAACTTCATTAACTTAATTTAATTTTTTTTTGAATTTGAAACTAAAGTTTTTTTTTTTTTTTAAAGGTAAAGCTGTTTTAATTTTTTATTTATTTGTTTATTTATTTATGGCTGTGTTGGGTCTTCGTTTCTGTACGAGGTCTCTAGTTGCGGCAAGCGGGGGCCACTCTTCATCGCGGTGCGCGGGCCTCTCACTATCGCGGCCTCTCTTGCTGCGGAGCACAGGCTCCAGACGCGCAGGCTCAGTAGTTGTGGCTCACGGGCCTAGTTGCTCCGCGGCATGTGGGATCTTCCCAGACCAGGGCTCGAACCCGTGTCTCCTGCATTGGCAGGCAGATTCTCAACCACTGCGCCACCAGGGAAGCCCCGAAACTAAACTATTTTATCTCATCATGAAGAATATAGAAACATTGTAACCAGCCATTCCAAATGAGTCAAAATATTTTTCTCTTTTGATAGAGTTCTATGTATACATATATACATAATAAACTAAAACACATATATATCTGTGTAGACACAAACTATTTATTTATTTATAATTATCTATTTATTATCTATATATATGTACATGGAATTTAAGACTTAATCCTGAGGTTATAAAGTTTAATTTTATTTATTTATTTAACAACTTTTTTAGAGTATAATTACTTTACAATGGTGTGTTAGTTTCTGCTGTATAACAAAGTGAATCAACTATACGTATACATAGATCCCCATGTCCCCTCCCTCTTGCATCTCTCTCCCACCCTCCCTATCCCAACCCTCTAGGTGGTCACAAAGCACCGAGCTGATCTCCCTGTGCTATGCGGCTGCTTCCCACTAGTTATCTGTTTTACATTTGGTAGTGTATATATGTCAATGCCACTCTCTCACTTCGTCAGAGCTTACCCTTCCCCCTCCCTGTGCCCTCAAGTCCATTCTCTACATCTGCGTCTTTATTCCTGTCCTGCCCCTAGGTTCTTCAGAGCCATTTTTTTTTAATTTCGTATGTATGTGTTAGCATACGGTATTTGTTTTTCTCTTTCTGACTTACTTCACTCTGTATGACTGACTCTAAGTCCATCCACCTCACTACAAATAACTCCATTTTGTTTCTTTTTATGATTGAGTAATATTCTATTGTATACATGTGCCACATCTTCTTTACCTATTCATCTGTCAATGGACACTTAGGTTGCTTCCATGTCCTGGCTATTGTAAATAGTGCTGCAATGAACATTGTGGTACATGACTTTTTTTGAATTACGGTTTTCTCAGGGTATATGCCCAGTAGTGGGATGGCTGGGTCGTATGGTAGTTCTATTTTTAGTTTTTTAAGGAACCTCCATACTGTTCTCCATAGTGGCTGTATCAATTTACATTCCCACCAACACTGCAAGAGGGCTCCCTTTTCTCTACACCCTCTCCAGCATTTATTGCTTGTAGATATTTTGATGATGGCCATTCTGACTGGTGTGAGGTGATACCTCATTGTAGTTTTGACTTGCATTTCTCTAATGATTAGTGATGTTGAGCATCCCTTCATGTGTTTGTTGGCAATCTGTATATCTTCTTTGGAGAAATGTCTATTTAGGTCTTCTGCCCATGTTTGGATTGGGTTGATTGTTTTTTTGATATTGAGCTGCATGAGCTGCTTCTATATTTTGGAGATTAATCCTTTGTCAGTTTCTTCATTGGCAAATATTTTCTCCCATTCTGAGGGTTGTGTTTTTGTCTTGTTTATGGTTTCCCTTGCTGTGCAAAAGCTTTTAAGCTTCATTAGGTCCCATTTGTTTATTTTTGTTTTTATTTCCATTTCTCTAGGAGGTGGGTCAAAAGGGATCTTGCTGTGATTTATGTCATAGAGTGTTCTGCCTATGTTTTCCTCTAAGAGTTTTACAGTGTCTGGCCTTACATTTAGGTCTTTAATTCATTTTGAGTCTATTTTTGTGTATGGCATTAGGGAGTATTCTAATTTCATTCTTTTACATGTAGCTGTCCAGTTTTCCCAGCACCACTTATTGAAGAGACTGTCTTTTCTCCATTGTATATCCCTGCCCCCTTTGTCATAGATTAGTTGACCACAGGTGCGTGGGTTTATCTCTGGGCTTTCTATCCTGTTCCATTCATCTATATTTCTGTTTTTGTGCCAGTACCATAGTGTCTTGATTACTGTAGCTTTGTAGTATAGTATGAAGTCATGGAGCCTGATTCCTCCAGCTCCATTTTTCTTTCTCAAGATTGCTTTGGCTATTTGGGGTCTTTTGTGTTTCCATACAAATTGTGAAACTTTTTGTTCTAGTTCTGTGAAAAATGCCAGTGGTAGTTTGATAGGGATTGCATTGAATCTGTAGATTGCTTTGGATAGTATAGTCATTTTCACAATGTTGATTCTTCCAATCCAGGAACATGGTATATCTCTCCATATGTTTGTATCATCTTTAATTCTTTCATCAGTGTCTTATAGTTTTCTGCATACAGGTCTTTTGTCTCCTTAGGTAGATTTACTCCTAGGTATATTATTCTTCTTGTTGCAATGGTAAATGGGAGTGTTTCCTTAATTTTACTTTCAGAATTTTCATCATTAGTGTATAGGAATGCGAGAGATTTCTGTGCATTAATTTTGTATCCTGCTACTTTACCAAATTCATTGATTAGCTCTAGTAGTTTTCTGGTAGCATCTTTAGGATTTTCTATGTATAGTATCATGTCATCTGCAAACAGTGACAGCTTTACTTCTTCTTTTTCCAATTTGGATTCCTTTTATTTCTTTTTCTTCTCTGATTGCTGTGGCTAAAACTTCCAAAACTATGTTGAATAATAGTTGTGAGAGTGGGCAACTTGTCTTGTTCCTGATCTTAGTGGAAATGGTTTCAGTTTTTCACCATTGAGAACGATGTTGGCTGTGGGTTTGTCATATATGGCCTTTATTATGTTGAGGTAGGTTCCCTTTATGCCTGCTTTCTGGAGAGTTTTTAACATATATGGGTGTTGAATTTTGTCAGAAGCTTTTTCTGCATCTACTGAGATGATCATACGGTTTTTATTCTTCAATTTGTTAATATGGTGTATCACATTGATTGATTTGCGTATATTGAAGAACCCTTGCATTCCTGTGATAAACCCCACTTGATCATGGTGTATGATCCTTTTAATGTGCTGTTGGATTCTGTTTGCTAGTATTTTGTGGAGGATTTTTGAATCTATGTTCATCAGTGATATTGGCCTGTACTTTTCTTTTTTGGGATCATCTTTGTCTGGTTTCGGTATCAGGTTGATGGTGGCCTCGTAGAATGAGTTTGGGAGTGTTCCTCCCTCTGCAATATTTTGGAAAAGTTTGAGAAGGATAGGTGTTGGCTCTTCTCTAAATGTTTGATAGAATTTGCCTGGGAAGCCATCTGGTCCTGGGATTTTGTTTGTTGGAAGATTTTTAATCACAGTTTCAATTTTAGTTCTTGGGATTGGTCTGTTTATTATATTTTCTACTTCTTCCTGGTTCGGAGTCGGAAGGTTGTGCTTTTCTAAGAATTTGTCCATTTCTTCCAGGTTGTCCATTTTATTGGCATGGAGTTGCTTGTAGTAATCTCTGATGATCTTTTGTATTTCTGTAGTGTCAGTTGTTACTTCTCCTACTTCATTTCTAATTCTGTTGATCTGAGTCTTTTCTTTTTTTTTCTTGATGAGTCTGGCTAATGGTTTATGAATTTTGTTTATCTTCTCAAAGAACCAGCTTTAAGTTTTATTGATCTTTGCTATTGTTTCCTTCATTTCTTTTTCATTTATTTCTGATCTGATCTTTATGATTTCTTTCCTTCTGCTAACTTTGGGGGTTTTTTGTTCTTCTTTCTCTAATTGCTTTAGGTGTAAGTTTAGATTGTTTATTTGAGATGTTTCTTGTTCTTGAGGTAGGATTGTATTGCTATAAACTTCCCTCTTAGAACTGCTTTTGCTGCATTCCATAGGTTTTGGGTCGTCGTGTTTACATTGTCATTTATTTCTAGGTATTTTTTGATTTCCTCTTTGATATCTTCAGTGATCTCTTGGTTATTTAGTAGCGTATTGTTTAGCCTCCATGTGTTTGTACTTTTTACAGTTTTTTTCCCCTGTAATTGATATCTAGTCTCATAGTGTTGTGGTCAGAAAAGGTACTTGGTATGAGTTCAATTTTCTTAAATTTACCAAGGCTTGATTTGTGACCCAAGATATGATCTATCCTGCAGAATGTTCCATGAGCACGTGAGAAGAAAGTGTATTCTGTTTTTTTTTGAATGGAATGTCTTATAGATATCAATTAAGTCCATCTTGTTTAATGCATCATTTAAAGCTTGTGTTTCCTTATTTATTTTCATTTTGGATGATCTGTCCATTGGTGAAAGTGGGGTGTTAAAGTCCCCTACTATGATTGTGTTACTGCCAATTTTCCCTTTTATGGCTGTTAGTGTTTGCCTTATGTATTGAGGCATTCCTCTGTTGGGTGCAAAAATATTTACAATTGTTATATCTTCTTCTTGGATTGATCCCCTTATCATCATGTAGTGTCCTTCTTTGTGTCTTGTAATAGTCTTGATTTTCAAGTCATTTTGTCTGATATGAGAATTGCTACTCCAGCTTTCTTTTGATTTCCTTTTGCATGGAATATCTTTTTCCATCCCCTCACTTTCAGTCTGTATGTGTCCCTAGGTCTGAAGTCAGTCTCTTGTAGACAGCATATATACAGATCTTGTTTTTGTACCCAGTCAGCCAGTCTATGTCTTTTAGTTGGAGCATTTAGTCCATTTACATTTAAGGTAATTATCGATATGTATGTTCCTATTACCATTTTCTTAATTGTTTTGGGTTTGTTATTTTAGGTCTTTTCCTTCTCTTGTGTTTCCTGCCTAGAGAAATTCCTTTAGCATTTGTTGTAAACCTGGTTTGGTGGTGCTGAATTCTCTTAGCTTTTGCTTGTCTGTAAACGTTTTCATTTCTCTGTCGAATCTGAATGAGATCTTTGCTGGGTACAGTAATCTTGGCTGTAGGTTATTCCCTTTCATCACTTTAAATATGTCCTGCCACTCCCTTCTGGCTTGCAGAGTTTCTGCTGAAAAATCAGCTGTTAACCTTATGGGGATTCCCTTGTATGTTATTTGTTGCTTTTCCCTTGCTGCTTTTAATATTTTTTCTTTGTATTTAATATTTGAAAGTGTGATTAATATGTGTCTTGGCGTGTTTCTCCTTGGATTTATCCGGTATGGGACTCTCTGCACTTCCTGAACTTGATTGACTATTTCCTTTCCCATATTAGGGAAGTTTTCAACTATAATCTCTTCAAATATTTTCTCAGTCCCTTTCTTTTCCTCTTCTTTTTCTGGGACCCCTATAATTCAAATGTTGGTGGATTTAATGTTGTCCCAGAAGTCTCTGAGCCTGTCCTGAATTCTTTTCATTCTTTTTTCTTTATTCTGCTCTGCAGTAGTTATTTCCACTATTTTATCTTCCAGGTCACTTATCCATTCTTCTGCCTCAGTTATTCTGCTATTGATTCCTTCTAGAGAATTTTTAATTTCATTCACTGTGTTGTTCATCATTGTTTGTTTGCTCTTTAGTTCTTCTAGGTCCTTGTTAAACGTTTCTTGTATTTTCTCCATTCTATTTCCATGATTTTGGATCATCTTTACTATTATTACTCTGAATTCTTTTTCAGGTAGACTGCCTATTTCCTCTTCATTTGTTTGGTCTGGCGGGTTTTTACTTTGCTCCTTCACGTACTGTGTATTTCTCTGTCTTCTCATTTTGCTTAACTTACTGTGTTTGGGTTCTCCTTTTTGCAGGCTGCAGGTTCATAGTTCCTGTTGTTTTTGGTGTCTGCCCCCATTGGGTAAGGTTGGTTCAGTGGGTTGTGTAGGCTTCCTGGTGGAGGGGAGTGGTGCCTGTGTTCTGGTGGATGAGGCTGGATCTTGTCTCTCTGGTGGCAGGAAGGCATCTGGTGGTGTGTTTTGGGGTGTCTGTGAACTTATTATGATTCTAGGCAGCCTCTCTGCTAATGGGTGCGGTTGTTTTCCTGTCTTGCTGGTTGTTTGGCATGGGGTGTCCAGCACTGGAGCTTGCTGGTCATTGAGTGGAGCTGAGTCTTAGCGTTGAGACAGAGATCTCTGGGAGAGCTCTCGCTGATTGATATTACATGGGGGCCAGGAGGTCTCTGGTGGCCCAATGTCCTGAACTCGGATCTCCCACCTCAGAGGCTCAGGCCTGACACCCGGCCAGAGCACCAAGACCCTGTCACCCACACGGTACTGTCTTCAACAGAGAAGTAGAAGATGTCCTTGGTTGCTTTGCTGCCTTCATTCAAGATGTAGTAGATCCTTATTGCATCAACATCAGCTTCATTTAGAAGCTCTTAAGTGCTCCATATAAAGAGAAGCAATTTGGAACCGTATTACTGACTTGCACCATGATCCCAAAACCTAGGAAATTCTTTGATGAATTTAACAGGTGTAAAATCTCTAGATCTCTCATGGAACTCCTTGGTTAGTCTAGAGGGCATCGAGGACCTGACTCTCCGGAGAACCTCTACCTCTACTACCAGCGCATCCCATTATTTTTAACTTAAAAAATTACTTTTACATGAAGCCATAGATAAATAAACAGTTAGGAAAAGTAGAAGGATAGATTTGGTAGAAATTCTAAAAATTCCATGTCACAACAAATCCCAGAAATTGTAATACTGTTTATATCTTTGTTTCTTTGGTATTGATTATAGTGTTGTTTTTTTTAATAGTGTTTTTTTAATGTTTTTTGTAGTCAAAAATTTCCAGTAAAACATCTTCACCAGAAATTTTTTTCACTCTATTTGGGAAAAACTTCTGAAGTTTTCCTTCTCCAAAAATCAGGGAAAGTGGCTGAAAGACAGAGAACTTTTGACCCATGGCTTTAAAAGGATGACAGAATTGAGTAACTCAAGTTCTATTTCTTCATCTTTATAATGACTGTAATCATTTATAATTTTGAATCTACTGAGATACAAACTATGTCAGAAGATGGTTTGAAGGATTTCACTATAATTAAATTGATCTCCAAACCATCCCATATAGAAGGTTCATTTAGGTGTGTCAAGGCCCACTGTATAATTGGGAGTTTACATGTTGAAAACAATGTTTTTTAAAGGGTAAATAATAAAAAGTGCCAACATACAATGCACCCCTTCCCCACACACATTCAACAATAAATACAGCAATTATTTAGAACTTAGACCATCTAATGTTCACAGGGCTATTGGCTTGCAGTTTTCTTTTCATGTAACATCCTTGCCTGAATTTGGTATGAGGGTAATGCTGGCCTCATAGGATGAATTAAAAAGTATTCCTTCCTCTTCTATTATTTTGGAAGAGTTGGAGAAAGATTAGTGTTGATTCTTCTTTAAATGATTGGTGGACTTCACCAGTGAAGCCATCTGGCTCTGGGCTTCTCTTTGATGGGAAATTGTTTATTATTGATTCAGTCTCTTTACCACGTATAGATCTGTTCAGATTTTCTATTTCTTCTTGAGTCAATTTTGGTAGTTTGTTTCTTTCTAGGAATTTGTTTATTTCATCTAGGTTATTCAGTTTTTTGGCATACAGTTGTTCATATTCTCTTATAATCTTTTTTCATTTCTGTGTAGTTGGTAGTAATGTCCCCAATTTCATATCTGATTTTAGTAATTTGAGTCATTTCTTTTTTCTTAGCTAATGGTGTGTCAATTTTGTGATCTTTTCAAAGAACCAACTTTTTGTTTCATTGATTTTCTCTATTTTTCTAGTCTCTATTTTCTTTATCTCTGCTCTAATCTTTACTATTTTCTTCCTTCTGCTTGCTTTGGGTTCAGTTTGCTCTTTTTTTCTAGTTTCTTAAGATATAAAGTTATCGATTTGAGATCTTTCTTCTATTATAATGTAGGCATTTACAGCTAAAATTTCCCTCTAAGCACTGCTATTGCTGAATCCCAGAAGTTTTGGTATGTTGTGTTTTCATTCTCATTGTGTCAAAGTGTTTTCTAACTTTCTCATCTCCCTTGTGATTTCTTCTTTGACCCACTGGTTGTTTAAGAGTGTGTTGTTTAATTTCCAAATATTTGTGAATTTTCCAGCTTTCCTTCTGTTGTTGGTTTCTAGTTTCATTCCATTGTGGTCAGAGAAGATCCTTTGGATGATTTAAATTTCAAAAATTTATTGAGACTTGTTTTGTGACCTAACATGTGGTCTATCCTGGAGAATGTTCCATGTGCATTGAGAAGAATGTATATTATGCTACTGTTGGGTGGGGGGTTCTGTATGTGCCTGTCAGGTCTATTTGGTTTATAGCTCTGTTCAGGTCCTTTATTCCCTTATTGATCTTCTTTCTAGTTGTTCTATGCATTATTGAAAGTGGGGTATTGAAATCTCCAACTATTACTGTAGAACTGTGTATCTCTCCCTTCAGTTCTGTCAGTGTTTTCATCATATATTTTGGGACTCTGTTGTTAGGAGCATTTTTGTTTATATCATTATATCTTCTTGATGGATTGACCCTTTTATGAATATATCCCAATGTCTTGTAACAATTTTTTATCTAAAATCTATTTTGTTTGCTGTTAGTATATATAGCCACCCAGCTCTATTTTGGTTACTATTTGCATGGAATATCTTTTTCTATCCATTCATTTTCAGCCTACTTGTGTCTTTGGGGGGGTTTCCAGTATAGGGTTGCCAGATTTAGCAAATAAAAATATAGGATTCCCAGTTAAGTTTCAATTTTAAGATACAGTAATTTTTTAGTATAAGTATATTCTGTGCAATATTTGGAGTGCATTTATACTAAAAATATTATTCATTTTTTAATCTGAAATTCAAATTTAACTGGGTATCCTGTATTTTATTTGGGAATCCTATTTCAATAAGAATTTAAAGATATAGGCCCTACCCTCTGAGAACTTCTGATTTAAGGGGAAAAATTAGGAACTACCTGGGCAAGGCTCCTAGTTCAAGGAGGAGAATGGAGATGGGGAGAGGCTGCATAATCTTACCATGAGGTAAGGGGAGTTGGCCAGTCCTTTGCCTCAGGGTGCCTGCTCCTTCCTGGGTCTCCCAAGTTTCCCCCCCCACTCACTTCATTGTAGAACTGGGAAGTCCCAGCTAGCCCACATTAGGGACAAGGTCTGTGGGATAACAGGGCACTCACAACCCCCAAATCACCCACTTTCACGTGTGTGCGCACACACCACAGCACACTCATGCTCACAGGCACACCCTTTACTATATACACATTTTCACACACTACCATACACACAGGCCAGCCAAACACACTAGCAGGATAAACATGGTCTCGTACATGCAGACCCACTGAAACATGTTCCAGTCACACCGACATGTGGTCCTGCACATGAGCGCATCCCTGTTCACACTCAATGCTGTACACAATAATAGATCACAGTCACAACAAACCTTGCACTCTGCCCATTCTTTCTCAAGCTCTAGATGTGTGTGTGTGTGTGTGTGTGTGTGTGTGTGTGTGTGTAGGGGGGAGGGGGACATTTTTTTCCTGCTATCTCTATGTGGATAACTGTCCATCTTCCACTCTCCCACCCCAGCTGTCTGCCTCCCTCCCTGCAGGAAGGCTGAGGGACGATGGGCAGGTGGACCTGATCTCCATGACAACCAAGGACCCTCTTCTCTGGAAGGAGAGGGTGCTGGGAGGCAGTGTTGGCTTTTGCCCAGGTCCTTGCTCTGAGTGGGGCTGGGGGTGAGGCCAGTGGGGGGAGTAGGAGGAGGAAGGGATGCGATGACCATCTGGACCTGGGAGAGTGGAGCTGCAGGCCCTGCCCAAGTCCTCCAAAGTGGCAGATGGGCATCACGGTGCCTGAGAGGAACTGGGAAGAAGGGGCAGCCCAGTGTGGCATATGCAGGAGAACCCCCCACTCCCCCAGCGCAACCCACCGCTGATCTCCTTGAGCACCCTCAGATCTGGTTCTGGAAAAGTTCCTTTCAAAGCTCCCTTTCCTGGGTCCCCACGAGTGCCGAGAGGTGAAGTTGTGCTGGGGGTGTGGGAGAGGCACAGACCCCTTAAAACCACCAGGGCTCTTGTGCTCTTTGTGTGCTATTCCCTTGGGGGGAGTGTAGCCCCGTCCTACATTTCTATTTTGGATCCTATCCTTGGTGGCTGGTAGGGAAGATTACCCTGATTGTGCTACAGGAATTCCAGAAAGAGTGGGTGCTAATTTGTGCAAACCCCAAACAGGGTGAGGAGGGCTGGGCTCTGATTCCTCCGGGCGCCTCGGGTTGTCCTGGCTCTTCCCTCATATCGGACACATTAATACGAAGACCAGTTTACGCCAGGCTCCCTGCCCTCGAGGTCCGGAAAGCTGACCTGAAAGCGAGGGGTTTAGGGAGGGCAGCTAGAGAGGAGCCCCACTAGCAAGGAGCAGAGAGGAAGAACATGGGTTGGTCGTGGAAGACTGTGTTTGGAGAGAAAGGAGGAGGTGTGTTCCGCTTGATCCCTGATCCCTCTTGAAGAAAGAACAGGCAGACTGGCTGCAGAGAGTGCAGTTAGCTGACAGCCTCCAGCACCTTCTGTCCACAGAATATTAAGCCTTATCTTCCCAAGCAGCCCTCAGCCAATGACCAAGCACCGCAAGTTTCAAGGGCCTGCCCGTTTCAGCCCACAGCAGGACTCCTCAGACCGGCAGTCTGTGCTCCAGAGCTCCCTGTGGGTAGGGGCTGGTGGAGATGTTGCCAGATCTGCATCTCTGTCTGAGGCTCTTCCTGCCAATCCTGCTTCCTCCCTCCCCATCTTTCACAAGTTTAAGCCTCAGCCAAGCTCTTGCACTCCTAACTCCGTCTCAATATCCGCTTACCAGAGGGCCCAAACTGACACAGATGTCAAGAGCCACACTCGTGGGCCCTCGCGCGCACGCCACACTTTTGGGGGAAACAGTTCCTCTTGAGCCCTAGAGTTAAGAAGGACGTGGGCCGCCCCGCCCCCTGCTGGACACACTGTGGAACTACACCTCCATACTGCAGCCGGTGGGGAGCATGGCCTGGTCTCGCTGAGGCCTCGGGCTCAGAGACCGTTCGCTGTGAGAACTTCAGGGATCACTGTACCAACAGGGCAACTGAGGCCCAGAGGAGTAAAGGATCAAACACATAGAAGGCCATGGGGGACATCCTGCCACCACCAAGGTCGTTTCCTCTGCCCCCCATCTTGTCCCTTCAGCTCTTCTTGTGGGTGCTGGCGTGGGTACCATCAGCTGTGCCCTCTTTTCCTTCCTTGGTGGGCATCCTTGCTCACGCTGGCCTTCATCCCCACTCCTAGGACCCCTGTGACTGCCTCCCCATAGGTGCTTTTGGTCCACCCACCTCTCTGCAGCCAGGGTGACCTTCCCGGATCTCAAGTCAAACCCCATTCCTTTCCAGCCTAAAGCCCACCGTGGCACCCCGCCTGCAAGGTCCACTGCAGTGGGTCCC
Source organism: Balaenoptera borealis (assembly GCF_965194805.1). Lineage (NCBI taxonomy): Eukaryota > Metazoa > Chordata > Mammalia > Artiodactyla > Balaenopteridae > Balaenoptera > Balaenoptera borealis. The sequence continues at coordinate 116,414,394 of NC_138866.1, read as the reverse complement.
ACCTCCCTCACTCCGCACCCTCACCCAGTTGTCACCGAGCACCCGAAAATTGCAAAAGCCCTGTGTCCCCAGCCAGTGATGCTGTTACTTCCACATATACTGAGCGCCCTGCGCCCGATGGCCCGTCTCAGAGGCTGGCTCACATCCTCCTCCCCTCCTCTCCCTGAGCCTGCACACTGACCTTTATCTGACACGGCAGGTGCAGTCATTTCTTAGTGCTGCTGTAACAAAGTGCCACAAACCCGGAGGCTTAACGACAGCACAAGTTTATTCTCACACAGCTCTGGAGGCCAGAAGTCCAAAGTCAGTCTCGCTGGGCTAACATCGAGGTGTCCGCAGGGCTGCTTCCTTCTGGAGGCTCATATTTAGCCCACCTATTCAGGCCACTATTCAGTAGGGGAGGTTCAATCCAGGCTCTCAGAGCGTAAGAAGGGGGATGAGGTCTTTATTTTCCTGAGCCTAATTGGCCTTTATCGAGGTACCCCAGCGTGTATTGTTTTTCCACACCACCAAGTAATTCTCCAGTTCTCAGTGGACACTGACGGGATGCCCAGCAAATTTAACTCAATTCTGACACTGTCTACCTGGAGACGGTATCAAATCCCACAGGTTAAGGACTCAGTCCTACAAGACTGCCTCCCCCTGACTTCAGACGCCAATTACAAGTCCCAGGTTACCACCTGTGCTTCTGACCGGCTGGCTATAGATCAGAGGTAGCTACAGCCCCTCTGCAGGTTTGATCAATTTGCTAGAGCAGCTCACAGAACTCAGAGAAACAATTTACTTACATCCACCAGTTTATTATAAAAGGATGCCATTTAGGAACAGCCAGATGGAAGAGATGCACAGGGCAAGGCATGTGGGAAGGGCACGGAGCTTCCATACCCTCTCAGCAAGCCACTCTCCCCAAATCTCCATGTGTTCACCAACCCAGAAGCCCATCCACTCTGGTTGTTCAACAGTTTTTATAGAGCTTAATCGGTAGCCCTTCCCCCACTTCCCAGAGGTCAGTAGGTGGGTCTGAAGGTTCCAACCCTCTAATCACTTGGTTTTTCTGGTGACCAGCCCCATCTTGAGGCTGTCTAGAGCCCCACCCTAAGTCATCTCATTAGCCTACACTCAGGTGTGCTCAAAAGAGACTCCTAATACTCAGGAAATTCCAAGGGTTTTAGGAGCTCTGTGCCAGAAATGGGGGACAAAGACCATATATATTTTTTTTTACAACACTGGCACACCAGCCAAGGTTGTCAGCAAGAAGTTGACCGTGGACTGCCCAAAAGACACAAGAGAACTGTTAAGTAGAGCTGTTTTCTAGGCCTCTGGCAGTAAAGGAGAATCCACCCTCACAGGCTGTGTCCGAAATGGGGCAGTCACGGAAGAGCACAGATAGGACATTAAGGCCTGCGCTTGCTTAAAGCCGGCAGGGAAGTGGTTGGGACTGGGGGAAATTTACAGAGTTTTGGATTGCAGAGCACAGGGATGTGAGGATCTTGAAGTGAGTCCTGATGATCTGCTTGTGAGTAGACAGTTCACAAGCACAGTCTTAACAGACAGTCTTAGCATTGTAGACAGTCTTAACATTCCTGGAGCAAGTAACTAAGTCATTTTTGCTTGGTCTCTTGGTTGACACAGGGACCGGAAATCATCTTAGTTTGCTCACTTCACAAATGACTTCAGCTGCATAAGGTCACCGCCTCCCTACTGGGCACTGCTGCTCCCTGCCAGGGGCTGCAGAGAGCAGAGACACCCCTCAGGCGTGGTCCCACTGCAGGGATCCCCCCGCCCAGGCTGCGAGGGCCCCCAGCTTGTGGTTTGTCTGGCAGGGCTCACTGAGGCTGTCCCTCGGAGGCTCTGGTTCTTCCCACTCCAGCCCTCAGGGCCCACAATGCCAATCTGTCCTGGCAGCTCATCAGGGAAGCCACAGGCAGTGCCAGGGGCCCTTCCTGAGACGTCTTCAGTGACTATGAGGACAGGGAGAGGGCTGGTGCCTGTGATGGGACGGCTGGGCCTGCCCAAGGCTGGACGGTGTGAGAGGGGACCTCCCACCTCAGCCCCTGCTGTGGGGCAGGGGTAGGGGGTGAGGTGTGGGGGGAGCCAGGCCCTGGAGGGGGCCGTGGAGGAGCAGAATGGAAACAACAGCCCTGCAGGACTGGGGCTAGCAGAGGCCTGGCTGGGAACAGCTGGAAGACACCCAAACAGGAAACAGCACAGGGGCTCTGGCTCCTCGAACCTGAGCCCCAGGGTGGGCAGGGAGCAGACAGAGCCCTGCTGGGAAGGCCTGATGTCTGGGCCCACTTTCTTATTTCACCTCTAATTAGCTGCGTGACCTTGGACAAGACAGCACCCGGGAATGTTCAGGTGGGAAGGGACTGTTGAGAGAATCCAGCTCAGTGGTTCTCATTCCTGGGTGCACATTGAAACCACATGGAGACTTTAAAATGCAGATGTCAGGGACCCCACCCCAGAAAGTCTGGCTTAATTCACTTGGGGGGACAAGGCCTCAGCATCTGGAGTTTTGAAAAGCTTCCCAGGTGGCTTTCCTGTGCACCTGGACTGAGAAGCAGCACATCCTTCAATCTACAACTTTCGGTGTTGATACCCCTGGGTGTGGTATCACACCTTTCAGAGTCAGACAGGCCTGGGTTCGAATCCCAGCTCTGCCATTTACTAGCTGTGGAGGGTGGCCTTGTCTGACCTTGGCTCCAAACACTGGGGCCCCTTCCTGGCTGTTAGTACTTTGAGCAACTTACCTGTCAGCTTACTCAACCTCTCTGAGCCTCAGCTTCCTCATCCACAAAGTGAGAGCAACACCTTTTTCACTTGATATCCGGCAGACAAGGAGAATGAGATTCGGAGATGTCAACTCACTCCCTTGGGGCACTGGTGACTGTATCAGAGCCCGGAGCACCCAGGTGATCGATTTGTCTGTGAGCCACCTTCTCCTGGAAGCTGTCACTCACTTGCCCACTTTGGGGAGTGGGAAGGGGAGGGCTAGACCCTCATCTGTTTGAGGAAAGCCCTGAGCTTATGAAACACACCAGCTCCTGATTTCCAAATAGACTTTTTCATTTTAAACTTTTTTCTTTTTGTTATGAATATCGGTAGAAAATGTGGGGAAAAAATTCAGAAAACTATAGAGAAGAGAAAGGAAGGAAGGAAGGAAGGAAGGGAGGAAGGAAAGAAAAAGAAAAAACAAAATAACAAAAACAAAACACCCGAAGTACCAAATATACGGTCAGTCAAGTTTTTGCTTAGGCATATTGCTTTTAAACTTCTTTCTTTGCAATTTTCTTGGCAGACTTGAGTTTATATCATTAAGATAATTTTGTATGATATATATTTATTTATATAATGAGTATTTATGAGTATTTTCTCACATCATTAAATTTTTTTTTGCAAACATCTTTTTTTAAAGGCCTCATAATAGTCCTTCCTCCGAGGGGCCCTAGAGTCGTAACTATTGCCCTGCCGTGGAACAGTTTCCATTTTCCCAGTTATAAGAACTGTCATGAGGTATATTTTTTAACGTAAATCTTTCCTTTCACATCTGTGCCTATTTCCTTAGGACACATTCCTAGAAGAGAAATTGCTGGGTGAAAGGAAACAAGCATTTCTAAGCTACAGATTCTCAAGTTGCTCTCCAGACGGATTTACCAATTCACGCCCCAGTGTCCCACCCCACACGGGGCATCTCTGAATATGAGGATGCTTTGCAGCTTAATAGTTATTTCTCTGATTTCTCATGAAGGTTAGCATCTTTCTCCATGTGCTTCCTGTCATTTGCTAACGGAGACTTCATAGCCTCTAACCCGAGGCCAGGGTCACACAGGGTGTGAAGGGGACATTCTAACCCCCAGCTTTCCTCCATTGTGGGGATCTGCCGGTGTGAGAGTCAACAGTTCTACAGCCCTTGCCTCCCCCAAAGCCCAGGCCTGACTCTGCGTGTGCTGTAACAGGGAGTTTGGAATAAGAGGGCAGGGTTGTTTCTCCAGGAACCTGGACAAATGTCCCAGCCTGAGTAGTGGCAGTCACGGGTCTTAGAACTGGAACGCTTCTCCTGCTAGGACTGTGTAGAGGAAGGGGCCGGGGAGGAGGGTAAAGATCTGTTCAGTTCTGGCAACCACATTCTCCGGGCGGAACTCCCTGGTTTCCAGGTGGGCATCTCCCGAGGGTTTTGCTTGGGGCCCTCGGCAGAACCCAGCCGAGATTCCTGCTCAGGATTGCCCCCACCTGCTCCCGGTCCTGATGCATGAATCCCTGGATGGTCCTTCCAACTTTGCCTCTGAGTCCAGTCCCCTTGACCTCCAGCTGCTCACCCCAGTTCCCCAAATGGGACCAACGGCACCACCTACTGGCAAAGCTAAAATCTCTGTGTTACTTGCCTCTTCTCCCTTCTTCTCCCCATATCCCAGTAGTACCAGGACCTGACCAGTCCACTTGCTGAGCTTCTTCTGACCATCACTGCCTCTCCAGCCTGTCACTGCCACACTCACCTTCCCACTGGACAACTGCACAGCCACCAACTTGGTCTCCCCACATCCTTCTTGTCCCCTGTAATCCTTTCTCCCTTAGGAAATCAGAGGGACCTTTCTAGGATTCCAATGTGATCTAGCCATCCCCTGCTTATAACCCTCAATGGCTCCCCGTTCCTCTTAGGAAATATCCAAACCTCTTTCCATGGCTTGTAAGATCCTGAGTGGTCTGGCCCCTGCCCTGATCTCTCTCCTCATCTCTGACAGCTCCCCTCACCTGCAATCCTCACTGTACAACGTATAGGGCATGAAAGTGCCAGGAGCTCTCTCACTTTTTGGCCTTTGCCCGGGCTGCTTCCTCTGCCCCTTTGCTGGACTCACTCCTACTAACACCTCAAAACTCTGCTAAACATCACCTCCTCCAAGAAGCCTTCATCCTCTTATTAGTTTCTTGTGGCTGCTGTAGCAAATGATCACAATCTGAGTGTCTTAAAAGGATTCAAATTTACTCTTACAGTTCTGGGGACCAGAAGTCCAAAATGAGTCTCACGGGGTCAAATCAAGGTATTGGCAGGGGTGCACTCCTTCTGGAAGGTTCAGGGGAGAATCTGATCTTTGCCTTTTTCAGCTTCTGAGGCCTCCTGCATCCCTTGCTTCGTGGCCACTTCCTCCCATCATTCCAGCCTCTCTTGTTTCCATCATCTGTCTCTTCTCTCTCTCTGACCCTCCTGCCTCCCTCTTATAAGGACCCTTGTGATTACACTGGTTCCACCCAGATAATCCAGGATAACCTTCCCATCTCAAGATCTTTAATTTAATCACATCTGTAAAGTCTCTTTTGCAACATAAGGTAATGTTCACAGGTTCTGCGGATTAGGACACAGACATCTTTGGGGGGAGCCATTATTCAGCCTACCACACCTCCCCCTCTCCCTCGGTTATGGATGAGATGCATTTCTTCTGTGCTTACGCAGCTCTCTGAGATCTCCTCTTTACTGGAGCACGTCTCTCTCTATGCAATTCTCCCTTTTCTTGTCTGACTGCCCTGCTAGGCTGAGCTGCAGTGACTGGGCTGTCCTATGTGTCCCCATGTTCCAGGGCCTGGCACCGTGCCTGGCGTGTAAGCAGTGCTCCCTGAATGTTTGTCAAGTGAATGAATGGCAACCTCTCTGCTCCTTCAGTCACCCAAAGGCTGGCGGCAGGAAGCCCAGCTCGTGAGCAGTCTCTGTAACCACCCAGCATCACAGTTGGGCTGCAAGCGTCCCTCTTCCCTGCTCTCTGCCGCTCAGGGGCAGCGACCCCAGCCAGCCCACCAAGTTGTGAGAACTGCTTAAGCAAAAGTCTGGAGGTAAGATCAAGGATATTGTAATCAGAGAGGCTGACAATTTGGGGTGGCTGAAGCCTGAGATTCTGCGATAAGGAATGGAGGAAGAGGCTAGAAATGAGGCCGGAAAGGGTCCTTATCATGTTTGGGGTGCCTCAGATGTGTGCAGGAGGCAGTCTTCCATGGGGAGGAGGTGGTTCCAGCCAGCTGGTGCTAAAAAGACTGGAGACTCATGAGCACACACACTCTGCACACAGCCTCCCTCTGATGGGGCTGTCACCGAGGCAACAGATGAAGCTGGTTGCCCAGCAACAAGACCCTGCCTCCCCCATCCCTCCTGTGGCCATTTCTGCCCCTTGGGAGCTTTGAGCCCTTTCTAGATTGCTCCAGTGTTTAGATGGGGCCAGATTCCCTCTGTGTCCAAATGCCAAGAGTAACAGATGAAAGGGCTGTTTTGCGGTGGTTGGGGTCAGGGCCGTGGATTCAGCGTCAGGAGAGAGGAGGACCGAGGTGGCCTAGCTGAGGAGGGGAACAAGGAGGTGTTTCAGCCTCTCTCTTTCCTGGGTGTTTTTCCTTTTCCATTTTACTAAAGTGAAGCAGGAAGAGCACCAGCCTGGGAGTCAGGAGAACTGGTGCCGTGGCCTGGATCTGCCTCTCGCTTGCTGAATGTTTTGAGCAAATGACATTTCCTCCCTGCTTCTCAGTTTCTGCATCCGTGACGGGAGGGTTTGGGCAAGCTGATCGCCAAGGCCCCTTCTGGGCCTGACATTCTGTGATTCCAGAACCTCAGGGGCAGAGATGGACAAGACACCAGACCCCAGGTTCCAGCCAGGGGTCTGCCCCACCCTACCCCACCAATCCTGCAGCCTCTGGTCTTGGTCTATGGGGAGAGTGGGAAGGAGGACCATTTGGCTCTGAGCATCACATTGATGAAGGCCCCTAAATCCAGACTTCAGATGTCATACCAAAGAAGGTTCTAGTCACTCTCATGTTTCATAAGTGAAAAGTATTCATCAGTAATCATAAGCATTTAAAATAAGCTGCAGTCTTTGTAACTCTAGCTGCCATTTTTCATTTTTCGAATATACCTCAGTCTAAAGAAATGAAAACAGCCCAGGTGTCCGTCTACCTGCAAGGGTCCTAGCTCGCCAGTTCCAGGGGGCTGGCTGCTCAGTGTCCCTTCCAGGGGATCTGGGGGTCTGGGCGGCCTGGAGATGATGTGGGACCTTCAGAGGGAGTGATGTGGCTGGTCAAGGGCCAGGTCTGTGGGGGGCAGTACGGGAGCTGAGTGTTGAGGAGAAGGCAGAGCTGGGGGAGGGGCTGCCCAGACACCCACTGCTCCCTCTGCTCCCGAAGCTGGGAGCGATACTACCTTACGCACAGTCCACGTGGGGATCTGGGGCCTAAGGAGCTCCAAGATACAAGCCACCCCTAGTGCCAGGCTGCACCTTGGGCCTGCAGTGAGGATGCCTAGGGGTCATTCACTGGGTCTACCGATGCCCAGCACACTGCGAGTGAGGACTGGGGTGGACTGGGCTGGGGGTTGGGCGCTCACACTGAATGAGGCCCTAGAGCATCCTGGCCCTGCGCCCTTTGAGCTGCCTCTCTTTGGGGTCATGCCTTAGCTTCTCCCAGCTGTATCTTCCCCACCCACCTTGGCAGATGATGAGTGGGGAACCCCGTTCAGGGTCACTGAAGGGGCGGACACCCTGGGCCCCCTTCTCCTGGAGAGTCAGGAGCCTCCTCTCCACCCAGACACACAGCCAGCACGGCTGTGGGAAGCCGATCATTGCAACCCCTTCGAGCAGGTTCTGCCCGCCGAACAGCCCACACCTGTGGTGGAGGCGGCAGCCTGCAGGTGGGAGAGAGATGGGAGGTATAAGGAGAGTAAAGTGTCTCCCTCTGGGATGCATGTGGCCTGGGTTCAATCCCTGGCTCTGTCATGACTGCAGGAAAGCAGAATGCCCTCTTTAGTCTCAGGGTCCCCCTCTGGAAAAGCTGGACTCTCCAGAACCCCTTCCATCTCAAATGTCCTCTGGCTCCAGAGGGTCCTCCCCTGTCTGCTGGAGAAAACCTTCCCCTGGAGCGACTGGGAGATTTGTTCTGAGACAGCACCACCTGCTGGCCATTCTGGGAATGATGCCCATCCTTTCTCAGGTGACCCTAGAATCCCAGAACTCAGTGGTGTCAAAATGTACCCGTTGAGCCTTACTTTGCACCTGGAACATTTCATTAAAAGTTCACAGGAAATTGTACTAGATAGGTGCTATTGTGTTCCAATTTTATAGATTATGAAACTGAACTTCAGAGAGGTGAAATAATTTGCCTAAGATGGTCTGAGGTGGGGCTGAAATTCAATGCTGCCATTCTGACTCCATAGCCCCTCACATCACTAAGTAGCCCCCATGACGGGCGGGTTTCAGAGGAATCCTGAAGCCCAGGCAGAGTGACTTGCCAAGGCCACACAGCAAGTCAATGACAAAGCTGGGAGAAAATCAAAATCAACTAGAGGGAGCATTACACCAAGCTTGCTTCTGGGGCTCGTCTGAGCAACGGTGCATTTTCATGTGGCAAAATGAAGTAGCTTCAAATCTGCCTCAGGCAAGGAGGTTTCTCTATAGAGAACGCTCAGCTTCAAGCACACCTGGGGCCTGGCATCTCTCCTCTCCACCTCTTGGCCGGCTCTACCTTCTTCCAGGTCTGGAAAACCTACCAAGTGTAGTTTGCACCCTCCAGGAAGCAGGAAGCAGGAAGCAAGGAGCTTAGCAGGACTGAGAGAAGCTAAGTGACTTGCCCGTGGTCACCAGCAGTTTCGTGGAGGAGCTGGGGCTGCAGTGGAGTGACCCAATTGCCAGCTCAGGGCCTTTCCCATTCCGTCCTCCCTGTGGCCCCTCCCCCCTGCCCCACAGAAGGCTCGAGCTGGTTCTGCCAGAGGCTAGCCAAGTGGGAGCAGGAGGGAAGGAGCTGGAAGTCTTTGCTCAAGACAGCAGGAGGTTTTGGTGCCACAAGAGCAGACACATTAAACAACCTGCCAGTAAAAAGGAAAAAAAAACCAAGCATGTAAAGTCCGGCTCTAAAATGCCAGGAAGGAAGATTGACAGATTAAAAACTGCTAAACCAAACTCTCAGAGAGCTGCACACTACACAGCAAGATGCCCTCAGTGGTGCGATGTCACTGATGTCACTGGCCACCTCGAGGGACAGTGTAGACATATATATACACAACAGAAGGTAATATACCAACATACTGACAGTGTTATTTCTGGGTAGTAGGGCTACAAGTGATTTTTCATCTCCTTGCTTATATGTATTTTCTAATTTTTCTGCAAATAATCTGTATTGCTCTTGTAATAGAAAAAAAATTATCTGCAAAAAAAGAAAGAAAGAAGGAGGGTATCTATGATTTGGGGAAGAGGAGGAAGAATTCCTTAAACTATAAAAAGCATAAGGATTAGTAAGTTAGACTAAAGATATTTGCCATTCATATAACAGACAAGGGATTAGGATATGATGTAGGAAGAACCCCTATCAAGCATAAGAAAAAGATAAATAAATCAAGATAAAAATGGGCTAAGAATATGAAAAGCAATTTGCAAAAGAGGACATCCAAGTCATTGATTACCACATGAAAAGGCGTTCACCCTCACTTGTTGTACCACTGCTCATTCATCATACTGGCAAAAATGGCAAAGTCTGAAAAGCATTGAGTATTGGTAAAGAGGCAGACACATGAACACTCTTGTGTGCTGCTAGAAGGAGTGTAAATTAGGCCAACTTGGAGAGCAATTTGGCAATAAGTGATAAATTTGAGAGTACCCACAGCAGCTTCATTTTGACGTGTATCCCTAGAGAAATGCTCACATATATGTGCAGGGAGATGTACATGCAGTGGTGGTGCTGGAGCTGACTTGTACCAGCTCACGAGATGGATTGTGTCAACTCTTCCCAACTCTGCATTCAGTGACGTCAGGTCAGTAGCTTGAAATCAGTCATGGTGAGATTATTTATACCCTGGAAATTAACGAACACTACAGACCAGGGCTCTTTTTTACAGAAAGCTGATGGTTAAACATTTACCAGTACACCACTGCAAATATGCTCTTTGCAGCTTTGATTTTAATAGAAAGACATTGGCTAATCCACATGTCCATTAATAGAAGAGGTGAATAAAATGTGGTATACTTATTCTATAAAATAGTGTACAGACATTAAAAGAAAAGAATTAGATTTATATATCAACAAGGACTGACCTAAAAATCACACTGTTAAAAAAAAGGTGACTGAATGAAATATTTAGTAGGATGCTATGTAGATTAAAAATGATAATTAATACTATTTATGTAACGTATGTCTGTATTTTAAATTGACTGGAAGAATAAACACCAGATTCATTGTGGTAGTTGCCTTTGGGGAGAGGAAAGTGAGAAGGAGGAGATAGGGGACTTTATGTGAGGTGTTTTACTTCTTTTATTTACTAAAATAATTCTGACAAAATATTAATGACTATCATTATAGATGGTAGAGTTGCACATATTTGTGATGGTCTCTATTTTCTATATTTTTAAAATAAAGGGAGCAGTGCTATGAACTTTCTTGCTCTATTTGTGGTTACTGAGTGCAGTTGATTCACATGAACTCGCTTTATGAGGAGGCATACTTCCAGGAGTACTTGGGCTCCTCTAGCTGATTGTCTTTATCAATCCTGTAACTAATCAAGTTGTCCTCTTTGCACTGGCTGCCAGGAAGCTCAGCAGCAGATACTTGGCCTATCTCTAGCAACTATACTGGATCTCCCAGTTTGCATTTACCTCATTCCTTATTTTATCTTCTCTTTCTTACCATTACTTCCCCTTTGTTGTGATTTCTCTTATTTTTCAAATCCATCGGATATATAAGATGTGATCCAACCAGAGAGAGAGAAAGAAACTATCCTGATTGCTTACCTAAAATATTAGCTAGTATTTGTAGCTTTTTTTTTTTTTGTCCTGGCCTAAAGGACCAGGGATGGGGTGGACAGAGGGCAAATACTAGCTAAGGTCAAGGCTAAAGTCAGCGGAGGAAAAGGTCAGCATAAGACCAGCAAGGGGCAGGACCAAGGCAGGATCAAGAGCATAACAAGGCAACATTTGTTCATTCATTCATTCATTCATTCATTCTTTTTCATTCACTAAGTAACTGTTGAGCACCAGGCACTGGGTCAGAGGCAGGGAGGTTGCGAGAGAAGAAAAAAAATGCACTGTGTTGGGCAGTGAAGACAGGCCAGGTAGGAGGCTAGCAGCAGCTGCTGGTGGCCCACCTAGACCCCCAGGCTCTAGAATTACCAAAACCCAACACAGAGTGGCAGAGGATCTGGGCTGGAGGTGGCTGACTGCTCCCACTTTGACAGGACTCCATGCAGGTCCCTGAACACCTTGGAGGTCCTTGGGGTAGCTGAGCCAGGATTCAATTTACAGAAAGTCACTCTACACACACACACACACACACACATTGCAATTAGATGACAGAATCTTACACCGAGTTTGGGGAAGTCTAGGAGCAAATCACTCATCTCTAGATGTGTTTCTTTTTCTTAAAGATTTAATTTTATTTATTTTTGGCTGTGTTGGGTTTTCGTTGCTGTGCACAGGCTTTCTCTAGTTGTGGCCAGTGGGGGCTACTCTTCCTTGTGGTGTGTGGGCTTCTTGCGGTGGCTTCTCTTGTTGCAGAGCACGGGCTCTAGGCACGCGGGCTTGAGAAGCTGTGGCACGCGGGCTCAGTAGTTGTGGCTCACGGGCTCTAGAGCGCAGGCTCAGTAGTTGTGGCGCACGGGCTTAGTTGCTTCGCGGCATGTGGGATCTTCCCGGACCAGGGCTCAAACCCGTGTCCCCTGCATTGGCAGGCGGATTCTTAACCACTGCGCCACAGGGAAGCCCTTTAGATGGGTTTCTTCATTGGCAAGACAAACACTACAATTCTTTGTCTGGTCAACCTCCAGGCAGGAAATGTGAAGGGGGAGGAGTGGAATATAATGGACAATCAACAGGACAGTGGTTCTATATTCAGAAAAGGGCCTCGAGCCCATTTTTCACCTGGAGAACCGAGGGTGGCCAACACAGTTCCTGTTGGAATTTTGCCCTGGAAAATGAGTAACACAAGCTGGCAAGAGAGGGACAGCAGAGTGGGGTGAGGTCTGGGTGTTTAGGAGACCCTGTGCTGAGGAAATGGGACCTTTCTGGAGGAAACGCCAAGTCTCTGAGTGGCCGCTGGCCCTGACAGGCTTTCTGGGCGCGGGCACAGCTGTCGTCACTTTCCCCGGCGCGACCTTGGGCTGGGGGCTGCGGATGTCTGGGCCTGAGCCCAGGAGGCGACCTCGGCTCCCGCCGCCCACCCCCCTGGGGGGCCCACAGCCTCCCAGACAGGTCTCATTTACGCTGGATCTTTACCCTACTGACCTGGACGATGGGATTTCTGTCTCCTGAAAAAGGAATGTTTCTGCCAGGACCAAGGGAAGGGGAAACCTCTTTGGCTCCTTCAAGGGCTTCCCTGGCTGCTACTCTGTCCCCTTTCCCAGGATTACCACCCTTCCCACCCTGTTCCAGGCAGGGCTCCAAGGGGAGGAAGGAGAGAGTCTGGTTGGGGAGCACTGGGTCTCAGCCTCGGAGAGCTTCTGGGCTGGTGGGAGAGGCCAGTGGGGAAACCCCATTCTGTATCTCACGAACTTTAAAATGTGGGGAGTGACCATACCCAGACAGGCAATGCAATTCAATTCACAGGATTGAATTGACTACCTCATGGATGCCAGGGACTGGGCTGGGTGCGATAGGGAGGCCACAGACTGTGGAGTCATATAAACCCCAGACCTAACATTTATAGCAGCAAATGCCTTTATATAGCAATGCAGTGAAAAAGTGAAAATAAATGAACTAAGCCCCTAGGTTGAAAAGTTAGGGGAAAATCCATGAAGGCTCAGGGTCTTCATTTATTTGTACCTTCCTCATTGACTGAATACTCTGCATGTGCTGGGCATCGTGATTTTATGTATCATAATAACTCCTTCAAACCTTAGAGTCCCACGAAGGAGGAACTATTATTTCCACCATTTCATAGATGCAGAAAATGAGGCACAGAAAGGTCACTACTAGTCAATGACTTGACTCCATTGCTCGACTCCTGCAGGGGGCAGGGCCTGGTGCCAGGCACCAGAGGGAGCACGGAGATGTCACTGTGCCATCCCCATCCTCTTAAGAATTTAGGGTCAACTTGGGGTGTGGTGCCCTTCCCCGGGCCACCTTGGGAGCCCCGCTCAGGTGCTGTCCCCCAGACAGAGGGTCATTCCTTGTTCTCTGCTCCCACTGCAGGGCCTGGACTGAGTCCTAGGCTTCTCTGCGTCCCCAGCAACTAGCTCAGAGCCTGGCAAAAATGAGGGGCTCAGCACACAGGTGCTGGGTAGGTGGGTCAATGGATGAAATAAATGATGCCTAGTGCCATTGGTCACTGGTGACACACACACACACACACACACACACACACACACACACACACTGCATATTGTTACATGCTGTCCTGCAATTGCTCCACCCAGTAACCCTCTAAGGGAGGTACTGAGGCAGGAGATAGATGGGCTCCAGGTTAGACATTTACAGCCAGCCTCCTGTTTACACTTCCAGATAAAAATAACAACAGGGGGTTTCCCTGGTGGCGCAGTGGTTGAGAATCTGCCTGCTAATGCAGGGGACGCGGGTTCGAGCCCTGGTCTGGGAAGATCCCACATGCCGCGGAGTGGCTAGGCCCGTGAGCCACAACTACTGAGCCTGTGCGTCTGGAGCCTGTGCTCCTCAACAAGAGAGGCCGCGATAGTGAGAGGCCCGCGCAGCGCAATGAAGAGTGGCCCCCGCTTGCCGCAACTAGAGAAAGCCCTCGCACAGAAACGAAGACCCAACACAGCCAAAAATAAATAATAAAAAAAAAAAAAAACAGGAACAGGGTAAATAGCTGGACTCTGCCTCCAGTGGACTCTTTAAGATAATAGCAGTGGCAGGGGCAGAGAAGAGCTGAGCTCTGCCCAGATGGGAGATGAAGAGACCACATATTTCTCATTCTTGAGGTCAGGGAGAGCTTCCTGACTACACATGTGCAGAAAGACTCCTTGGGGGTCAAAAAGGGAGGGGGCGCCACCCCATAGTATGTGATGTCAACTTACCCATAGGCCTCTTCGCTAGAATCCATCTTGGCTAAGAGATGCGTGCGCATACATGGGAGGACCCCAAGATATACCAAACACGGACTAGAGCCAGGCAATGCAATATGACTGGCCAGGGGAAACACGGAAAAAATGCCCCATTTAAGTGATTCAAACTACCATGAGGATGTGGCTCTCTCTCTGATCTCGCCCGTGTGTGTCTATCCATGTGTACCCTCTTTCCTCCTAATAAACACTTCACTTGTTTCCCTACTTTCCGTCTTTGTGGGAATTCATTTCAATGAATGCCAACAGGCCAGCAGGCCAGGGCCTTGTCACTGGCCACTGGCCCTGGTGGTCTAGTGGCAAGGTTCAACGCTCTCACTGCCACGGCCTGACTTCAGTCTCTGGCTGAGAGACCAAAATCTTGCTTCAAGCCGTTGCAGGCCAAGGCCACCCAAGATCAGTACCATCATGATCTCCTTTTTTTTACAGATGGGCAAACTGAGCCACACAGAGATACAGCCACTCTCTCAGGAGGAGGAGAGCCAGGGTGTGGATTCGCAGTCGGGGTGCCGGCGCCCCTGCTCTCAACCAACACCCTACACAGCTAGCTGTCTACAGCAGGGGGCATGAGAGCTTGGGTTGGGCTGGTGTGGACACCAGGGTGGGGTCTGAGATACCCCTTAGACAACCAGAGAAAGGGATGGGGGTATATTCCAGGAGGAACACACGCCACGTGTCCAGCAGACTGTTCTGAATCGAGGGCTGGGGAGAGGAGAGGTGGGGATCTGGAGTTGCAGGGGGGCTTCATCCCCTTACCTGGGCAGCCAGTGAAGGCTGCTGGGCAGGGGGCCGCAAAGGGGAAGCTGGGGAGACAGGACTGGCAATCACAAGCAGTGGTGGACGAGGGGACGAGGGGAGGGAACAGGGCAGGAGGACAGAGGGGAGATTTCTAGAATTGTCTTGTGGGGAGGAATGGAAGCCCTGAGCTCAGAGACAGGCACAGGGCCTGGAAAGGAGGCATAAATTCAAGAGCCATTACAAGAGATGGATCCTTGGAAGCAAACGGGAGGGTTTCTATGGGAACCGTTTGACTCTGTCCCTGGGAAACTGGCCTTGCTGGCCTTCTAGTAGCATTTTTAGTCATTCCCTCAAGCCCCTGGGGTGAGAGACAAGGGAGGGGAGAGGGTGGTAAGGTGGGGGTGGGGACCCACCAGCCTCCCAAATGCTTTTAGCGTCTGTGTCTCTGCAACGTCAGGAATGGGCTCAGACACCAAGATAAACAACTTGTTGACCTGGCCCAGCCTGAGAATGATGCTGATAGTGACTGTGAATCAGCCCCAGACTCGGGTCCAGGAGCAAGAGACGTTTGCCTGCTGGGGGGAGGGAGCAAGCCAGCCACTCTTCTGGAAATTTCCACACATCATTCCCCTTTTAGAGGAGAGAAAGCTGAGGGCTACAGAAAGGACATGACTTGTTCAAGGTCACATGGCAGCAGCAGAGCCAGGGCTGGAAAATGCCTCCATCGAAACTAAGCCCAGGGTTACTGTGATTGTGGGTGCTTCTGGTTCACAACGCCTCCGCTACTGCAAGCCTTCCTGAGTTATCTCCACCTGGCCAGCCTGATGCTTTTCAGATCTGCACTGCCCTGGTAGTTCAGAGTTTCCTCTGTTCTGCAATAAACTCTGACAACCCAGCAGAAGTCTGGAACAAGGCATGTCTTGTTAAATATTCCGGGTAGTGGAGCATTACTCAACAAATCCCTTATCTATACTGACTGCTGATTATCAAAGAAGGAGCTACACAATATGTGAGTGGGCACTGGGGTTGGCGGAAAATATTCCCATTTCCCTCCTTCTTGGCACATGGTAGGACTGAACGTCTCTGCTCTCTGTGGGAGTTAAGTGAAGCCATATGACTTGCCCTGACCTATAAAATGTGAGCTGAAGTAATGTATGACCCTCTTGGGACTCTTGAAGAGCCAGTGTACAATTTTGGCCGTGTCCCCTTCCTGCTCAGCAACTGTGAAAGCAAGTGTTGAGATGGAGCCTAGGGTGGCCTGGTTGCTGGGTGAGTACCATGAGCGAGGTCCCCTTCCTACTGGACATGAAGTGTGAGCCAGAAATAAAGTCTTGTTCATCTGGGGGTTGTTGTTAGCATGGTTTAGCCTATCCTATTCTGACTGACAGAAATTTGTATTTGAAAGTGGGGTGCTGTTGAAATAAACAAAAAACAAAAAGATGTGGCATGCTCTTAAGAGTTCCGTGGCAGACAGTGAGAAAACTGATGTTGGAGGCTGGAAAGATGGTGATCCATGCAGTGGAGAAGCATCAGGTAAAACAACTGCCTGTGGTTACTTGGAACGCAGTCTAGGGAAAGAAGTTTGAAGACAGAAAGCTAATAGCGTAATTTGCTTAATGTTGGCTGCATTTGGCAAGGCACTGCAAAAAAGTGATAAGCTCAGATATTATGTGGTTAAGGATGGGTCAGCCTAATACATGGGTGCACATGGTAGGATGGGATCTGGAACATCTGGGGTCTTCCACTTCCAGCCAAGAGGAAGTAAAGGACTGGATTTACTGGCTTACCTGAAACAACTAAAAATATGAAACAATGGTTTTCAAGACACTGGACCTCAGTCAACAAAGGACAGGGATCCCCAAACACAACAAACAAATAAGATGGCTGCCTCATCATGCTGCCTTGAGAGAGTTTCCCAGCCACAGTGCAGGGTGAAGGAACACAGGCAGATCCTGGCAGACTCCCTGAGGTGAGGAGACAGAACTGAATCTAGGGAGACCAAGGCAGCTAGAACTTGCAGGGCACAGTGCTGGAGAGGAGAGAGCCACACAGAGAAAGGACTGCAAAGATCCACAGAGAGTCTCCCTCAAGTCTTCAGCAGAGTACTGAGAAGCACACTGTATGCCAGGAGACTACCTGAGCCAGAGGAAGAAGCACCGGAAAGGATTAGAGGTGCAGAAGCTCACATAGGGCCAGGAAAAGTACTTGTTATCCAGTCAGACTGAACGACCTCACAAATCACAGAGCATTGGGCAAAGTACTCAGAGGGTCTTGCTTCAGTGGTGGGGGATAGTTAGCTCTAAATGATGTTATTTTGGGACTTCCCTGGTGGTCCAGTGGTTAAGACCCCGAACTTGCACTACAGGGGGTGCGGGTTCGATCCCTGGTTGGGGAACTAAGATCCTACATGCCACGTGGCATGGCCAAAAAACCATTTTTTTTACATGATGTTATTTTGATGAAACTAAACCACCATGGCAATATGATTATGGTATTGACTGCGATGATGTAGATTCTTTTAGGTTCAGCATATTATTATCTTGTGCTGTGTGATGATCTAACTCCCCCATCACTTTTTCCTCTATCCAAACTACTATAAAACCTTTGTTCATTTAGCGGGTTTGACATCACTTGGTGTGAGCTCATCATCTATGTGCTGTGCCTCCTTCTGTTCTAGTTTTACTAACCCTTAAAATAAAACAGTACTACTTGGTGCCAATAGGACTCTTAATTCAGATGAAAATTAGGGCCCTGAAATTACATAATGATACTTATTTATAAAATGTTAAATAGATCCCTGATCTTCAAAGTGTGGGCTGCAGAACCCTGGAGGTTGCTGAGACCTTTCAGAGGTTCTACAAAGTCAAAACTATTTTCAAAATAATACTTAGACATTATTTTCCCTTTTCACTCTGTTGAAATTTACACTGATGGTGCAAAACCAAAGGTGAGTAAAACTGCTGGTGCTTTAGCATGAATTGTGGTAGTGGCCCAGAGTGTACTAGTAGATTCTGATTGTGTTTTTCACCACCATGCACTTGCAGAAAAAAAAAAAAGCCAGTTTGACTTATGGCCTTGATGAAGCAGTAAAAATTATTCATTTTATTAAACATTGAATCTTGACTACGTGCCTTTTTAATATCCTGACTCTGTGTGATAAAATGGGAAAGATGCATTAAGCAGTTCTGCTGTATGCAAAAGTATGGGGGCTGTCTAGAGGACAAGGACTTGTGTGACTGGTTGAGTTGTGAGATAAACTAGGTACTTTTTTCATGGAACACCATTTTTATTTGAAAGACAAGGTACAGCTATTCAGACTTGGGTATTTGGCAGACACAATCTTGAAAATGAATGAAGTGAGCCTACCACTTCAAGAAAAATAACTGACAATAATTGCTGTCAATTACAAAATTCAAGCTTTCAAGTGCAAATTAGTATTTTGGAAAATGTGTATTTGTCACTGTGAGGTTGACAGCTTCCCATTTGGTTGCAGTATTAAGGAATGTTATTTTTTAATATTGTATAATGAAATGTATCAACATTTGGAAGATCTACATAACTCAGTGAACTAATGTTTTCCAAATGATCAATGCGAGATGTTTCAAAATCATTCACAGGCAAAATATCCATTTAAAGTGCAAGGTTGACAAGTGGATTTCAATGTGACAGAGTATAGGGAGTTCACTGATATGGTTTCAGAGTCCTCACTGCAACTAACCTTTAAGAAGCCACCACTTGTTGATCTTTGGTGCATTGTCAAAGAAGAATATTTACAATCACCTTTAAAAACTATTAAAATACTCCTCTCCCCTTTTCAACTACGTATCTGTGTGAAGCGAAGTTTTCTTTTTTTCAACTTTTAAAAACAGCTTTATTGAAATATCATTGACATATAAAGATATTATTTAAGGAGTACAACTTGATTTTTTGATATACATTGTGAAAAGATCAGCACTATCAGCCTAATTAACATATCCATCACCTCACACAGCTACCACTGTGTGTGTGTGTGTGTGTGTGTGCATGCACACGCATGTGTGGTGAGATGCAGACTTTCTTCATATACTTCAACCAAAACAACATATTACCATAGACTGACTGCAGAAGTAGATAGGAGATTCCAGCTGTCTTCTACCATATCAAACATCAAAGATATTTCCAAAAATGTAAAACAATGTTACTTTTCCCACTAATTTTATTTGTCTTGGAAAATACAGTTATTTTCATTAAAATGCATTACGTTAATATATAACAGGTTTATTGTTATTTTAAAGAATTAATTAGTAAATATTTCAAAAATTTCTCCTTTTTTTTAGTATGGTAATTGTGGATAGACATAGCCCATATGTGCCAGTTATCAACTTGACTCTCAGCTCCAAATTCGACCTTCACAGCTAGCTCTGCAAAAATGGAGCTGGGCCCTTCAAACAATTTTTTCTTTGCTAGCTGGCACAATGTTAAGCTTTGTCAGTAGAGGGTGCTAGAGAGACACTGCAGGAGGAAGGGGTTTTCCTTTCTGGTTCCAGTGTGCTTTCTTGGTAGGCTTCTGAAGCCTGGGCTTCTGCAATACCCAGCTCTGTTATATTGTGACTAAACTTTCTCTTTGGTCACTGAACTGTTTCCTATGTTGTAGAAACTTATGGATGTTAAGTAGTATAATACAATTCAAATATATTGCAAATGTTTCAACTTAGGCACAAAAACTGAAACATAAGAGTGTGATTACCATTCTGTGATATAATTTTTTAAAAGGATTAATAGTTTTTCAAACCATTAATGCCTCAGGACTTTAGTTGGCTCACCTCATAGAAATGAGGACCCTTGGCCGAACCAGATCTGTGACAACACCTAGTCCCCTCCAGGAATCCTCCTCTTCTTTCCCACTGGATCTAGGGGAGCTGGAAGACAACACAGCTTTTTTGTTTGTTTGTTTATGTATTCATAAACATGTAAGATTCTTTTCTCTAGGTAAAGATATATTCACTTAGAATGAACTTGAAGACTAGGCTTTAATCAAAATAGCAGACAGCAAGAACCAAGGAGGGGCCAAATCAGCTGGGGCAATACAGACTCTGACCATGCCAAGGAAAAGGGAGTGCAGTCCATGAGATACAGCATCCACAAACCCCAGCAACGATGCCGGTGCCACATCCAGGACCTCCTCACAGTCACCAGTCAAGGGAGCACTCAGGACCAGCTTTTCTGCAGCTGAAATCAGCAATTCCAGAGGATACAGCATGAATCTGAAGACCTATCTCTCCCCCAAATGCCACACCTGTTCATTTTTACCTAATGAAACCAAGCATTGTTTTTAAAAAGACTAAATTATTTTATGAACTAAAAATTATTGGGGTAGATGAAATTGTAGTGTTTTTTGCCTCTGTTCCTCAATGAATAGTGACTTGAAGGAGATCAGATCAATTATTGGAGAAGAAAAATAAAATTATCAATTTATCTGATTATCTGAAGGTGACATAAGTATGCATGAGACCTTGCTACCTGGGCATACTTTATTGTTCCCCTTAAATTATACCCACTCTATGAACAAGACTCTCCCCAACCCCTCATCAGACATCTGATATTCAACATATACTTATTAAACTGAAGTTACTGAACTACAACCATGTGCTCTATACTAGGAGTTGGCAAAGTTTTTCTGTACAGGGCCAGATAGTAAATATTTTAGATTTTGCAGGCTGCATATGTTCCCTATAGCAACTACTCAACTCTGCTGTTGTACTGTAAAAGCAGCCATATGTAAATATGTAAACATGGTTGTGTTCCAATAAAGCTTTATTTACAAAAACAAGCAGTAGGCCAGTTTGGCCCATGGGTTCTAGTTTGCTAACCTCTGCTCTAAGGCATAGCAGCCAGAGTCTGCCCATGCTGTTGCCTATTACTGTCTCTGGAGACTAATGGCCTCTCTTCTTCTGCCTTTCAAATCTCACATGAGTGCCCCTCACAGGCAAACTAATCCAGAACCACATTGAAGGGAATTCTGGGAAATGTAGTTCTTGGCTTTCCCTCTTCAAGAGCATGGCAGTGATGATTAGTTGGCAACAGATAATCCAGTGATGATTAGTTGCCAACAGATAATCTATAAATCAAGAAGATTCATAGACCATGATGCCAGAATGACAGAAACCAAGTCTTCAGAATCATCTATCATTCGTTAGATTAAAACAATGGATTTGGCTTGCTTAAATGAGGCAGTTAAATGAATTCTCTCTCATATCATGTAGATAGGGCTGGGATGGCACACCCCAGTGTCAGGAGCCCAGGCTCCTTCAATCTCAATGCTCCATCATTCATGGTCTCCCTGCAAAAATCACTTTATCATTCAAGTGGGCTGGCTGCTGGAGCCAGGTCCACATTCCAGCCACAGAAAGGAGGTTGGAGAGAAGAAGGGCATAGCACCTCCATATATGGACATTTTCTAGAATGTGTGTGTGTGTGCCACTTCTGTTTACATGTCATTGGCCAGAGCTTAGTCACAAAGACAAACCTGGATGCAACAGAGGATGAGAATTTAGTTTTAATTTCAGGTGGCCATGTGCCCAGCTAAAAATCAGGGGGTCTATAACCAAGAAAGAAAGGAAGAACAGACATTAAAAGACAACCAGTGATCTTTGACATATCAAGGTTTCACGATGGCACTTTATAAAGACTAAGGTTCTGAAACCATACCATGTTGCTACATGCCAGTTACATACTCACGCCACATTCTTACTGGACAAAGTTCTGAATGTTGTGCCATTATATGCCAGGATTCTGAATCACATAAGAGTCTCATTGGCCAAAGTTCTAGAATTAGACAAGATTCTTTCAGGCCAAAATTCCAGATTCACATCAAATTCTCCTAAGCCAAGATTCAAAATCACAAAGTCCAATAAACCAACCTTCCCAGATCGCATGAGATTCTTTTGATCGAGCACCCAGAATTATATGAGACTCCTACAGAACAAGCTTTCAGACTCATGCAAGATTCCTATAGGCCAAGGTACAGAAATCAAGATTCCAGAATTACCATAAGTTTCTTATGGACTAGGCTTCTAGAATCAGATAATATTTTTGTAAGCAAGTTTCTGAATTAACACAGTGTTAACACAGCAATATTATGATAGGCAGGATCCTGGAATCAAGTATATTTCTTTCAAGCCAAGTTTTCAGAATCATGTAATGTTTTAATAAATCAAGTTTCTAGAATCATGCAAGTTTATTACAGGTCAAGTTTCCAGAAGCACATAAAGTTATGAAATGGCATAACATCATTATTAGCCAAAATTGCAAATCACATAACATTTTCACAGGCTAATGTTCCAGAATCACACAAAGCTCTTTTAAACCACTGGATCTAGAAACACACAGCATTCCTAGAGTCTAATGTTCCATAAGCCTATACAATTCTCATAGACCAAGTTTCCAGAATCATGCAGTGTCCTTAAACTACCTGAGTTCTAGAATCCCACATAACTCTTACAGATGACATTCCTGGATTCTGGTTCCTAAATCTCCCTCTGAGCCACCATCTGAAGTTGACTGTCTGCTCCCAAGTTAGGATTCACAAAACATTACCCCCTCCAATGCAGATGGCAGGCACTCTTCCTCTTTCTAGGCACCTCCAACTGTGGCATAACCTCTAACAGATTCCAGAAGTGTTTATGTATGTGTGAGAGGCAGGAGGACCAGAGTGGTAGCATCATTAGTGTACTGAGGGTTAATAGTAATAATAATTAGAACAACATTTATTGAATGCCTACTATGTGCATCATACTAAGTTTATGATGTACTTTATCTCATTTAATCATCCCAGTAACCCTGTGATTGAATTATCATTATGACTAACATCATTGATAATTATCATCAACACTCTCACTTTATAGACGATCAAACTCAGTCTCAGAAAAGTTAGGTAACCTGTCTAAGGTCATGCAACTATGAAGTAGTAGTTTCAAAATTATAAGCCTTGTTCTTGGTTCCAGGGCCACAGGGAGATGCCTCCAGCTTTGGGGGCAGAGCATAGGAAAAGATAGTCCTACCCTTGAGATCAAAACTACCATCTTTCATTAGCAAAATGATTAAAAGGAGCCATCTACTGAAATGATCCTTCTTAGGAGTGAATAGAAAGAGAGGAGCCAAGGAGACATGGGGAGGCAAGAGTCTAAATAAGGTGACCAAGATGAAGCCTTGAGTGTTCTCTCACGTAACTAAGAACCATGTACCAGGACTCATTGTTCTGGCACATGTGGAAAGATCAGATGTATTGGCAAAGGGGCTGTAACCATCAGCATGTTTTCAAAGGTTAATTTAGCAGTCTTTAATCAGCAGTGACTGGGGAAAAGGGGATGCCTTCATTGGCTGGCATGAGTATTCTGGGTCAGATAAATTCCTAAGGTAGAAGAGAGTATACCGTTCAGCAGTCATTTGTTGAGTTTCTATCATGTTCCTGGGTCTGGAGACAAAATACTATAAAAATGTATAAGGCAAAATCTTTGTCTTTAAGAAATTCCACTTGAACAGGAGGAAGAGGTGAACCAAGATCAAACCTAAGTACAGTTCCGGGGGTGCCCACATGCACGCGCACGTGTGTGTGTGTGTTTGTGTGTGTGTGTGTATGTGTGTGCACATATACATGCACAGAGAGGTGAGTGGAGAAGACGTCATGGAGATGGAGATGGAGATGGTGGGCTGGCTCTGTAAACACAAGAAGGAAGAAGTCTGCTGGGGGTGGAACTGGCAGAGGTGGTGGCAAGCCTTGCCAGCCAGAGGACCCCACCAGACACACAGGTTCCTCAGGGAAAAGTCCACATGTGTGCATGAAGAACCACGAGGAACTCTGCCTGCGTTGGACAAAGCGCTCATGTTGGGGAGCCTAGGGAGCAGGGAGATTAGGGCCAAACTGAGCCTTGTTTGGATCTATCAATGGCTATATAAAGCTACTGAACATGAGGATCTAAGACGGGGGCTATGCCCAAGCATATGTGGAGACTGGTAGGAAAAGATATATACTGCAAGCTGCAGAACAACCAGCAAGAAATAAAACAAGGATATATACCTAATTAGTCAATAGTGAAGACTGAATGAAATTAAAACAAAACTCAGTTAATCCAAAGGAAGGCAAGGAAAGAAAAAAAAAAGGTGCAAAGAGCCGATGGGACAAATAGGAAACAAATAACAAGATGGTAGATTCATACCAAAAGTTATATTAAATGTAAATGATCTAAACACCCCAACTTAAAAATCACTGTCAGAATAAAAAGGCAGATCCAACTATATTCTGTCTTTAAATATAAAGATAAAGGTCCAGATAGTTTGCAAGTAAAAGGATGGAATCAGATATTCCATGAAAACAACAAGCATAAGAAAACTTGTGTGATTGTGTTAGTATTGGAAGAAGTAGTATTTAGAAAAAAGAATATTACTAGAGATAAAATTGAATATGTAGGATGGAGACCTTCAAGATGGAGGAGTAAGACATGGAGATCACCCTCCTCCCCACAAATACATCAGAAATACATCTACATGTGGAACAACTCCTACAGAACGACTACTGAATGCTGGCAGAAGACCTCAGACTTCCCAAAAGGCAAGAAACTCCCCACGCACCTGGGTAGGGCAAAAGAAAAAAGAAAAAACAGAGACAAAAGAATAGGGACAGGACCTACACTTCTGGGAGGGATCTGTGAAGGAGGAAAAGTTTCCACACGCTAGGAAGCCCCTTCACTGGCAGAGACGGGGGTGGCAGGGGGGAAGCTTCGGAGCCACCGAGGAGAGAATAGCAATAGGGGTGCAGAGGGCAAAGCAGAGATATTCCCGCACAGAGGATCGGGGCCGACCAGCACTCACCAGCCTGAGAGGTTCGTCTGCTCACCCACTGGGACGGGTGGGGGCTGGGAGCTGAGGCTCCGGCTTCTTTGGAGGTCAGACCCCAGGGAGAAGACTGGGGTTGGCTGCGAGAACACAGCCTGAAGGGGGCTAGTGCGCCACAGCTAGCTGGGAGGGAGACCAGGAAAAAGTCTGGAACTGCCTAAGAGGCAAGAGAACATTGTTTCTGGGTGCGTGAGGAGAGGAGATTCAGAGCACCACCTAAACAAGCTCCAGAGACGGGCGCGAGCCGCAACTACCAGCATGGACACCAGAGATGGGCATGAGACGCTAAGGCTGCTGCTGCAGCCACCAAGGAGCCTGTATGCAAGCACAGGTCACTATCTACACTTCCCCTCCTGGGAGTCTGTGCAGCCCGCCACTGCCAGGGTCCCGTGATCCAGGGACAACTTCCCCGAGAGAACACACGGCGCGCCTCAGGCTGTTGCAACGTCACACTGGCCTCTGCCGCCGCAGGTTCGCCCTGCATCCGTACCCCTCCCTCCCCACGGCCTGAGTGAACCAGAGCCCCCGAATCAGCTGCTACTTTAACCCCGTCCTGTCTGAGCGAAGAACAGACCCCCTCAGGTGACCTACACCCAGAGGTGGGTCCAAATCAGAACACAGGCACCAGTCCCCTCCACCAGGAAGCCTACAAAACCCACTGAACCAAGCTTAGCCACTGGGGGCAGACACCAAAACAATAGGAACTATGAACCTGCAGCCTGCAAAAAGGAAACTCCAAACATAGTAAGTTAAGCAAAATGAGAAGACAGAGAAACACACAGCAGATGAAGGAGCAAAGTAAAAACCCATCAGACCAAACAAATGAAGAGGAAATAGGCACTCTACCTGAAAAAGAATTCAGAGTAATGATAGTAAAGATGATCCAAAACTTAGAATGGAGAAAATACAAGAAACGTTTAACAAGGACCTAGAAGAACTAAAGAGCAAAGAAACAATGATGAACAACACAATAAATGATATTAAAAAATCTCTAGAAGGAATCAATAGCAGAATAACTGAGGCAGAAGAATGGATAAGTGACCTGGATGATAAAATAGTGGAAATAACTACCGCAGAGCAGAATAAAGAAAAAGGAATTAAAAGAATTGAGGACAGTCTGAGACCTCTGGGACATTAAATGCACCAAAGTTCGATTTATAGGGGTCCCAGAAGAAGAAGAGAAAAAGGGACTCAGAAAATATTTGAAGAGATTATAGTTGAAAACTTCTCTAATATGGGAAAGGAAATAGTCATCAAAACCAGGAAGCACAGAGAGTCTCATACAGGATAAATCCAAGGAGAAACACGCCAAGACACATATTGAACAGACTATCAAAAATTAAATACCAAGAAAAAATATTAAAACCAGCAAGGGAAAAGCAACAAATAGCATATAAAGGAATCCCCAAAAGTTTAACAGCTGATCTTTCAGCAGAAACTCTGCAAGCCAGAAGGGAGTGGCAGGACATATTTAAAGTGATGAAAGGCAAAAACCTACAACTGAGATTACTCTACCCAGCAAGGATCTCATTCAGATTCGACAGAGAAATTAAAACCTTTATAGACAAGCAAAAGCGAAGAGAATTCAGCACCACCGAAGCAGCCTTACAACAAATGCTAAAGGAACTTCTCTAGGCAGGAAACACAAGAAAGGAAAAGACCTACAATAACAAACCCAAAACAATTAAGAAAATGGTAAAAGGAACATGCATATCGATAACTACCTTAAATGTAAATGGACTAAATGCTCCAACCAAAAGACATAGACTGGATGAATGGATACAAAAACAAGACCTGTATATATGCTGTCTACAAGAGACTGACTTCAGACCTAGGGACACATACAGACTGAAAGTGAGGGGATGAAAAAAGATATTCCACGCAAATGGAAATCAAAAGAAAGCTGGAGTAGCAACTCTCATATCAGACAAAATAGACTTTAAAATAAAGACTATTACAAGAGACAAAGAAGGACACTACATGATGATCAAGGGATCAATCCAAGAAGAAGATATAACAACTGTAAATATTTATGCAACCAACATAGGAACGCCTCAATACATAAGGCAAATGCTAACAGCCATAAAAGGGGAAATCGACAGCAACACAATCATAGTAGGAGACTTTAACACCCCATTTTCACCAAAGGACAGATCATCCAAAATGAAAATAAATAAGGAAACACAAGCTTTAAATGATACATTAAACAAAATAGACTTAATTGATATTTACAGGACATTCCATCCAAAAAACAACAGAATACACTTTCTTCTCAAGTGCTCATGGAACATTCTCCAGGATAGATCTTATCCTGGGTCACATATCAAGCCTTGGTAAATTTAAGAAAATTGAAATCGTATCAAGTGTCTTTTCTGACCACAATGCTATGAGACTAAATATCAATTACAGGAAAAAATCTGTAAAAACTACAAACACATGGAGGCTAAACAATACACTACTAAATAACCAAGAGATCACTGAAAAAATCAAAGAGGAAATCAAAAAATACCTAGAAACAGATGACAATGAAAACACAATGACCCAAAACCTATGGGATGCAGCAAAAGCAGTCCTAAGAGGGCAGTTTATAGCAATACAATCCTCTCTCAAGAAACAAGAAACATCTCAAATAAACAACCTAACCTTACACCTAAAGCAATTAGAGAAAGAAGAACAACAACAACAAAAAAACCCCAAAGTTAGCAGAAGGAAAGAAATCATAAAGATTAGATCTGAAATAAATGAAAATGAAATGAAGGAAACAATAGCAAATTTCAATAAAACTAAAAGCTGGTTCTTTGAGAAGATAAACAAAATTGATAAACCATTAGCCAGACTCACCAAGAAAAAAAGGGAAAAGACTCATATCAATAGAATTAGAAATGAAAAAAGAAAAGTAACAACTGACCCTGCAGAAATACAAAGGATCATGAGAGATTACTACAAGCAACTCTACGCCAATAAAATGGACAACCTGGAAGAAATGGACAAATTCTTAGAAAGGCACAACCTTCCAAGACTGAACCAGGAAGAAACAGAAAATAAAAACAGACCAATCACAAGCACTGAAATTGTGACTGTGATTAAAAGTCTTCCAACAAGCAAAAGCCCAGGAACAGATGGCTTCCCAGGCGAATTCTATCAAACATTTAGAGAAGAGCTAACACCTATCCTTCTCAAACTCTTCCAAAATATAGCAGAGGGAGGAACACTCCCAAACTCATTCTACAAGGCCACCATCACCCTGATACCAAAACCAGACAAAGATGTCACAAAGAAAGAAAACTACAGGCCAATATCACTGATGAACATAGATGCAAAAATCCTCAACAAAATACTAGCAAACAGAATCCAACAGCACATTAAAAGGATCATGCACTATGCTCAAGTGGGGTTTATCCCAGGGAAGCAAGGATTCTTCAATATACGCAAATCAATCAATGTGATACACCATATTAACAAATTGAAGGAGAAAAACCATATGATCATCTCAATAGATGCAGAAAAAGCTTTTGACAAAATTCAACACCCATTTATGATTAAAAACCCTCCAGAAAGTAGGCATAGAGGGAACTTACCTCAACATAATAAAGGACATATATGACAAACCCACAGCCAACATCGTCCTCAATGGTTTAAAACTGAAACCATTTCCACTAAGATCAGGAACAAGACAAGGTTGCCCCCTCTCACCACTATTATTCAACATAGTTTTGGAAGTTTTAGCCACAGCAATCAGAGAAGAAAAAGAAATAAAAGGAATCCAAATCGGAAAAGAAGAAGTAAAGCTGTCACTGTTTGCAGATGACATGATACTATACACAGAGAATCCTAAAGATGCTACCAGAAAACTACTAGAGTTAATCAATGAATTTGGTAAAGTAGCAGGATAAAAAATTAATGCACAGAAATCTCTTACATTCCAATACACTAATGATGAAAAATCTGAAAGAGAAATTAAGAAAACACTCCCATTTACCATTGCAACAAAAAGAATGAAATACCTAGGAATTAACCTATCTAAGGAGATAAAAGACCTGTATGTGGAAAATTATAAGACACTGATGAAGGAAATTAAAGATGATACAAACAGATGGAGAGGTATACCATGTTCCTGGATTGGAAGAATCACCAATGTGAAAATGACTATAGTACCCAAAGTCATCTACAGATTCAATGAAATCCCTATCAAACTATCACTGGCATTTTTCACAGAACTAGAACAAAAAATTTCACAACTGTATGGAAAAACAAAAAACCCCAAATAGCCAAAGCAATCTTGAGAAAGAAAAACAGAGCTGGAGGAATCAGGCTCTCTGACTTCAGACTATACAACAAAGCTGCAGTAATCAAGACAGTATGGTACTGGCACAAAAACAGAAATATAGATCAATGGAACAGGATAGAAAGCCCAGAGATAAACCCATGCACCTACGGTCACCTTATTTTTGATAAAGAAGGCAAGAATATACAACGGAGAAAAGACAGCCTCTTCAATAATTGATGCTGGGAAAACTGGATAGCTACATGCAAAAGAATGAAATTAGAACACACCCTAACACCATACACAAAAATAAACTCAAAATGGTTAAAGACCTAAATGTAAGGCCAGACACTATCAAACTCTTAGAAGAAAACATAGGAAGAACACTCTTTGACATAAATCACAGCAAGATCCTTTTTGACCCACCTCCTAGAGAAATGGAAATAAAAACAAAAATAAACAAATGGGACCTAATGAAACTTAAAAGCTTTTGTACAGCAAAGGAAACCATCAACAAGACGAAAACACAACCCTCAGAATGGGAGAAAATATTTGCAAATGAAGCAACTGACAAAGGATTAATCTCCAAAATTTACAAGCAACTCATGCAGCTCAATATCAAAAGAACAAACAACCCAATCCAAAAATGGGCAGGAGACCCAAATAGACATTTCTCCCAAGAAGATATACAGATTGCCAACAAACACATGAAAGGATGCTCAACATCACTAACTGTTAGAGAAATGCAAATCAAAACTACAATGAGGTATCACCTCACACCAGTCAGAATGGCCATTATCAAAATATCTACAAACAATAAATGCTGGACAGGGTGTGGAGAAAAGGGAACCCTCTTGCTCTGTTGGTGGGAATGTAAATGGATACAGCCACTATGGAGAACAGTATGGAGGTTCCTTAAAAAACTAAAAATAGAACCACCATACGATCCAGCAATCCCACTACTGGGTATATACCCTGAGAAGGCCATAATTCAAAAGAGTCATGTACCACAATGCTCATTGCAGTACTATTTACAATAGCCAGGACATGGAAGCAACCTAAGTGTCCACTGACAGATGAATGGATAAAGAAGATGTGGCACATAAATACAATGGAATATTACTCAGCCATAAAAAGAAATGAAATTGAGTTATTTGTAGTGAGGTGGATGGACCTAGAGTCTATCATGCAGAGTGAAGTAAGTCAGAAAGAGAAAAACAAATACCGTATGCTAACACATATATATGGAATCTAAAAAAAAAAAAAAAGGTTCTGAAGAACCTAGGGGCAGGACAGGAATAAAGACACAGATGTAGAGAATGGACTTGAGGACACGGGGAGGGGGAAGGGTAAGCTGGAACGAAGTGAGAGAGTGGCATGGACATATATACGCTACCAAATGTAAAATAGATAGCTAGTGGGAAGCAGCCACATAGCACAGGGAGATCAGCCCGGTGCTTTGTGACCACCTAGAGGGGTGGGATAGGGAAGGTGGGAGGGAGACGCAAGAGGGAGGAGATATGGGGATATATGTATATGTATAGCTGATTCACCTTGTTATAAAGCAGAAACTAACACACCCTTGTAAAGTAATTATGCTCCAATAAAGATGTTAAAAAATGAATATGTAATTATAATAAAACACCGTTCATCAAGAGGACACAAAATCCCAAATATGCATACTTCTACTAATACAGCTTTAAAATGTGTGAAGTAAAACTTGCAGAATTGCAAAGATAAATAGACAGATCCACAATTATTGTTGGAGATTTCAATACTCCTCTCTCAATAGAAGAAGTAATCAGAAAATCAGTAAGGATAGAAAAGACTTGAACAGAACTTCCAGCCAATTTGACCTAATTGACATTTACTGAACATCTACTTGACAACAGAATGCACTCTTTTTTTCAAGTGCACATAGAATATGTATTCAGATAGACCATTTTCTGTACCATAAAAAAGTTTCAATGTATTTTGAAGGACTGAAAACAAAGTACGCTTTCTGATCAAAATGGAATTAAACCACCAATCAATAATAGACAGGTACTTAAAATCCCAAATACGTGGCATTTGAAATAACTCTTGATTCAGAGAGTAAATCACAAGGGATATTTTAAAAAATATTTTAACTCAGTGAAAATGAAAACTCAACATAAAATTTCTGGGACACTGCTTAATGAAAAAATTCTGGCTTTAAATGTTTATTTTAGAAATGTGTTTTATCAATATTGTAAGCTTCGTTCTTAAAAACACTAGGAAAAAACAAGTAAATTACACCCAAAGTAAGTGAAAAGATAATAAGGAAGAGAAATAGGAAACGGAAGAATAATTGAGAAATCCAACAAAACCAAGAGCTGACTTTTGAAAAGATCAATAAATTGAGAAACTTGTGACAAGATTCATGAGAGAGAGAGAGAGAGAGAGAGAGAGAGAGAGAGAGAGAGAGAGAGGAAGGATATAAATTACTAACATAATGAATGAAAGAGAAGGCATAACTACAGATTCTAGAGAGGATAACAGCATAGTAAGGGAATGTAATGAAAAATTTTATGCTAATAAAATCAACAACTTGGATTAAATGGCCAATTGCTTAAAAACACAGCTTACTCAAGAAGAAATAAAAACCCAAATAATCTTATATATGTGAAGAATATGTTCCTTGAACTTGTGAATGATACCTCATCCTTAGCATTGCTTGTGTTACCTATTGTGACCTACTTTGACTGATATGACTTGTACATGTGAAAGAACGTGAGAAAATAAAATGCTTTGGCTATGTATTCCTAAATTGATAAACACACAGAGCAAAAAGCAGTGAACAGAGTTATGCTTACCAAGACATTAAATATGGAAGCATATGGAAAAATACTGTATCTCCTGATCAGTCACCATGAGGACACACACAGAGAGTCAGGGAATAAAGCCCCAGTCTACCACACCATCATCATCTGTCACTTCCCAATGAGCAACCCATGTGCTGGGCTCACTGCATCTCTCCAGAAAACACCGGAATGCCAGATCAGAGGATCTGATAGTGACTGAGGCAGAGAGAAAGGCTGACTAATTCAGGAATTCAGGTTTCCTACCCCAGTACCACCTTTTAAGTTTGCTTTGGCCATTTAGATTTTAAAGGAAATAATTGCTTGAATTTATGAATGTTTAAGTCATTTGTGTGGTTTCTTAGTTCTGCTTCTGCATATAGGTTTTGCTAACAACTGAGTAGTAAAATTGAAATTGAAACTGAAATCAGAAACTCAAGCACAACACATATTTCATCAAAGAAACTGAATAAATAATTTAAAAGCTTTTCCCTAAATTAAAACATTCCAGATCCAGATGACTTCACTGGTGAATTCCAACCAACATTTAAGAAAGCAATCATACCAATTCTAAACAAACTCTTTCATAAAAAAGGAGGAGAGAACTCTTTATGTCCCAACTCTTTACGAGACCGTCATACACTGACACTAAAACTATACAAAGACATCACAGAAAAAGAAAAACTACAGACCAGTATCACTCATGAACATATATTCAAAAATCCTTTAAAAATATAAGCAAATAGAACTAGTGATATTTTAAGGGATATACACAATGTAAAAGTAAGGCTTATCTCAGGAATGCAAGGTTGCTTTAATATTCAAAAATTAATTAATGAAATTCACAATGTAAGTAAAATGAAGGATGAAAACCATATAACCATCTTAATAGACACAGAGAAACTATC
The DNA here is from genome assembly GCF_965194805.1 of Balaenoptera borealis. NCBI lineage: Eukaryota > Metazoa > Chordata > Mammalia > Artiodactyla > Balaenopteridae > Balaenoptera > Balaenoptera borealis. Next base: position 116,381,775 of record NC_138866.1, on the reverse strand, counting down.
TGAGAAAATTCGATTTATGATAAAAATTCTCAATAAACTAGGAATAGAAAGGAACTTCCTTGACTTGATAGAGAGGATCAGTTAATTATGGAAGACTATGCTTTGCTTCTAATGTGAGAAACAAGATGAATGTCTACTTTTATCACTTCTACTCAAAATTGTCCTAGAGATCCAACTCAGGGCAAAAAGGTGAGAAAAAGAAATAAAAGGCATCTGAACTGGAAAGGACGAAGTAAAACTGTCCTCACTCATAGATGACATGATTCTGTGCATAGAAAATCCTAAGCAATCTTTTTTTAAAAAACTACCAGAATAATTAAGTGACTTTTGCAAGGTGACGAGGCCAATACACAAAAATCAACTGCTTTTCTCTACTAGCAACAACAACTAGAAATCAAAATTTAACAAAACACCATTTACAGCAATATCAAATAATACTTTTTTGGAAAGTAGTATTACTTTAGTAATACTTAGGGATACATTTAGGAAATACTTAAGGATAAATTTGACAAAAATATATGCAAGACCTATACTTTAAAACCTATGAAGCATCTCTGGAAGAAATTTAATAAGGCCAAAATAAATGGAGAGCTGTATTATGTTCATGGTTTAGAATACTGTTAAGATGTTAATCCACTCCACTTTGGCCGATAGATTCAAGACAATCCCAATGAAATCCCAGAAGGCCTTTTTTTGAGATTGAGAAGCTTATTCTAAAATTTACATGAAAATGCAAAAGACTTAGGACGGCTGAAACGATTCTGGAAAAAAAGTTGGAGGACCTATATTACTTGATTTTAATACTTACTATAAAGCTACAGTTATCAAGAGAGTGTGATAATGGCATCAAGGTAGTCATATAGATCAATGGAACAGAATAAAGAGTCAAAAATAACTCAGATAGATGGTCAATTATTTTTGACATAGTTCAAAAAAGGAAAGGACAGTCTGTTAAAACATGGTGCTGGAATATCTAGATGACTATATGGGAAGACAAATCCTCAATCCCTACTGAACATTACACATAAAAATTAACTCAAAATAGGTAAAATACCTAATGGTAAAAGATAAAACTATAAAACCTACATAAAATACAGGGGAGAAAATCTTTGTGACTTTGGGGTAGGCAAGGATTTCTTAGCTAGGAAAGAAAAAGCAAAAACCACAAAAGAAAAAATTGATAGGGACTTCCCTGGTGGTGCAGTGGTTAGAATCTGCCTGCCAATGCAGGGGACACGGGTTCGATCCCTGGTCCAGGAAGATTTCACATGTCGCAGAGCAACTAAGCCCGTGTGCCACAACTACTAAGCCTGCACTCTAGAGCCCGCAAGCCATAACTACTGAGCCCGTGTGCCACAACTACTGAAGCCTGCGCACCCTAGAGCCCACACACCGCAACTACTGAGCCCATGCGCCGCAACTATTGAAGCCTACGTGCTCTAGGGCCTGCATGCCTCAACTACTGAGCCCACGTACTGCAACTACTGAAGACCGCATGCCTAGAGCCCATGCTCCACAACAAGAGAAGCCACCACAATGAGAAGTCCGCACACCACAACGAAGAGTAGCCCCTGCTCGCCACAACTAGAGAAAGCCTGTGCACAGCAATGAAGACCCAACACAGCCAAAAAAAAAAAAAATTGATAACTTGGTCTTTGTATTAGTCTGCTAGGCTTTCCACAGCAGAATACCACAGACTGGGTGGCTGAAACATCAGGAATTGGTTTTCTCACAGTTCTGAAGACTAGGAGTCTAAGATCAAGGTGCCAGCAGGTTGGTTTTTACTGAGGTCTCTCTCCTTGGCTTGCAGATGGCTGCCTTTTCACTGTGTCCTCACATGACCTTCTCTCTATATCTGAGCATCTCTATGTCTCTTCCTCTTCCTATAAGGACACCAGCTCTATTGGATTAGGGCTCCACCCTTATTACATAATTTAACCTTAATTACCACTTTAAAGGTCCTATCTCCAAATACAGCCACTTGGGGCTTAGGGCTTCAGCATATGAATTTCAGGGGGAACACAATTCAGTTCATAATGATCTTTATCAAAATTAAAAACTTCTGCTCTTTGAAAATTTCTTAAATAAATGAAAAGACAGGCCACAGGCTGGGGTAAAATATTCACTTCACATACATCTGACAAAGGACTTATATCCTGAATCTGTGAAGAACCCTTAGAATTCTACAATAACAGAAAAACCAACTAAAAATGTTCAGTAGGTTAGAAAAGACACTTCACCAAAGATGATGTATTAATGGCCAATAAGCACATGAAAAGATGCCCAACATCATTAGCCACCAGGAAAATGAAAATTAAAAACCACAATGAGATATAACTATATACCCACACCTACCCATTAAAAAACTGACAATTCTAACAATTGGAAGGATGTGGAGCATTGTTGGTGATAGTGTAAAATGATATAATCCTTTCAGAAAATTTTGACAGTTTTATTAAGCAGACATTTATCATATGATCCAGCAATTCTGCTCCTAGGCATTTACCCAAGAGATATGAAAACATATGTCCATGAAAGACTCATACAGAAATGTTTGTTAGCAGCTTAATAAAAGCCAAAAACTAAATATAACCAAAATGTCCATAAACTAGTGAGTGGATAAATTGTGGGACATACATATAATGGAATATTACTCACAGTAAAAGGGAATGGCTATTGATACGTGCAACCACATGGATGAATCTCAAAATAATTATGCTGTGTGAAAGAAGAAAACATATTTAGGATTCCACGCATTTGAAACTCTAGAAATTCTAGAAACAACAAATCTATGCTATAGTGACAAAAAGCTGATCAGTGGTTGCCTGGGGCTGGTTGTCAATCACTCTGATTGGAAGATGGCACAAGCATACTTTTGGGGGTGAAGAAAGTATCTTTTTTTTTTTGGCTAGGAAAACTTTATTATGCTCCACGTGTCCAGGGAGCTCATACATGCACACGCACACTCACATAGGCACACACAGCTAATACTGCTCACGGCATTGGCCATGGGCACAGAGTGGCCCTCGAGTTGGGAAGAGGCCCAGAATTCTGCTCTGGTGCCTCCTCACCACAGTCTCCTGCACTGCAGGCTGGGGCCCAGATAGGTATCGTGGAGGCAGCACCTTCACACTTCCAGGCCAGGATCCTTGCTCAGTCCTAGTGCCTGTACCAGGTCCTCTGCGAGCCCACTCTTCAACGTCCGTCTCAAAGACTTGCGGTTGCCACGGGAACGCTTGCCTTCCAGAACAGCTAAGGCACGAGGACTGCTCTTGGTCACTGACTGCACCAGCAGGTCCATGATCACATCTGAAGTGCCAGTGGGTAAACTGGAGCCTGGAGGCTCTTCTTGGGGTACAGTGCAGGGCCCCACTGCTGTGGGCATGACTGCGGAGCTGCTCTGGACCATGCCTGAGGGAGCCAGATAGGGAGGTCAGGCCAAAGTGTTGTTTTGATGTTGTTTACATGGATGTATACATTTGTTAAAACTCTTTGCACTGTACACTTTAAATGGGTTCACTTTACTATATACACACATATACACATGTATATATAAATGTATATATACATGTACATATAAAAATACCTCAATAAAATTGATTAAAATAATTTTTTAAATCCAGCAAATTTGACTCTCTACCCAGCAGCCCAACATAACCAATGTTGACAATTTCAGTCTTCATAGATTGCAGTTTCTGTGCCGGGGACAGATGTAAATTAGGCTAAATTTGATACAGGAGTTTGGAGATTTTCATTGAGTGAACAAGTAACAGAAATCACACTTCTAATTTTAAACAAATGAAAAATATTTTCCCCAAACTCTGCCAAGAGTTGAGTTACTGGGACTTCCCTGGTGGCGCAGTGGTTAAGAGTCCACCTGCCAATGTAGGGGACACGGGTTCGAACCCTGGTCTGGGAAGATCCCACATGCCGCGGAGCAACTGAGCCCGTGCGCCACAACTACTGAGCCTGCGCTCTGGAGCCTGTGAGCCACAACTACTGAGCCCTCATGCCACAACTACTGAGCCCTCATGCCACAACTACTGAAGCCCGCACGCCTAGAGCCCGTGCTCTGCAACAAGAGAAGCCACCACAATGAGAAGCCCGCACACCATGATGAAGAGTAGCCCCCGCTCGCCACAACTAGAGAAAGCCTGTGTGCAGCAACGAAGACTCAACGCAGCCAAAAAATAAATACATAAATAAATAAATAAATAAATTTTAAAAAAAGAAGAGTTGAGTTACTCCCAGCTTGGTAACTCACAAAGCTTTGTTGAATCCTTCTGTGACTCAGAATGAGGGGACGCTATCCTTTTCCAAATTTTGACAAGCTCAGCAGTAATCTGTTTTAAAACATCTGTAGTCCTTCCTGACTTTTTCAGCAATGTTTCACTGCTCTTTTCTTTTCAAATGCTTCAGAATTGACTTTGAAAATAAAGGTTGTATTTTCCCCACTCCCTAAATTTTGAATGACTTATTTCAGAAATGGCTTGAATTTATATGCCTATCACTTTAGACCATAACAGTCCCCATTAACTGTTAAATGATGTCAGTTTGCTTTACTTTTTGGTTTTAGTGAGGATTTTTTGCTGGGTTTGCTGCCTGAGAGGGGCAGATTTATCTGATTTAGTTATACCCAGATGTGCCTAAATAAAAGACAGAGGAGAACAAGATACTGAGTCAGAGTTTCAGTGAATTTATGCTGTATTTCTCATAAATTCCTGTGGGTTTCTTTTGGCACCAAAATTTATTATTCTCTGTTCCTTTTAAAATACAGTCTGATGCAATAGTTAAGGGCCAGTGTCAGGCTGGGAGCCTCCACCTCTGATCAGCTGCTGCAACACAATATAAATCAATTCAGCAAGCATTCCCAGAGCATCTGCTGTGCACTCAGACCTTTGGTGAGCCTGATGGAATATTCAGAAGAAGTTCTGGCTTCAGGGAGCCTACAACAAAAAAGAAGCACGAATGGCTGCTAGGCTTCGAGCTAGGATAACTAAATTTTACTTAAGATTCCTCTGTTTAATTAGCAACATTCATTCAAGAATTCATTTAACTTCTTTGCTAAATGAATTTTAATGGGATTCCACGTCATGATTTTCAAAATAGGAAAAAAACTCTTTCTATTTATAGGATTGGGGTGAGGTTCAAAGAAAATAATGCTTTGGTTGTCAGTTTATAAAATATAAATGCAATAAAATTGTAAAGTTCATTTATTAGAATGTGATTGGGGAGATAAGCCTAAGACAACTCAGCAAAAAGTGTATGAAAGTATGATTTATTTGTTTATGCCCTCATAGAACAGCAAAAAGGGATCAGGGTAAACAATAGTTTCAATTAACTTGAAAATTAGTAAAACAAGATTTTAAAAGATGAAAAGGTAGGGATCCACTTTGGGCTATGATGGAATAGCTTGTGTCAGATTACAGTTTTCATTGAGATCAACTGGAAAAGCTGGATACATTTTTTTAAAAAGTCTCTTTGAACCGTTGTAGGACTCCCAAGGCAGTCACTATTCAAGGAGCCAAGATTTTGGAGAAAAAAAGAAAGCCCTTTGAAATATATGACCATTTGTTCATCACTTTTCCCCTTGGGATGTCTGGTATAGGGTGAGAAGCTGAGGGGCCTGGCAGAGGTTACCCACAAAGAAGCAGAGAAGCCAGCAGAGTTTAGGCTATCTCACAGAGCAGAAAAATAAAAGCCACAGTTCTGGGCTTCCAAGGCAGCCAGGATTTGAGGAGTCAGATCTAAGAGACAACGGAGGCACAGAGAAGTGAGCCTGGCAGTTGGCATTTTTCTCCTTGAGATACTTGCCAAGTCTTAGCTATGTAGGGTAAGGAGCTAAGAAGCCAAGCAAAAGGTGGCTGAAAAGTTCCATGGTCCCTGGGAGACAAAAATCTGAATTTAGGGGTTTGCCAAGGATGAAGGACCCAAGAATTACCCCAGGTTCTCAGCTGGGACCCATGGAGGGCTACTGTCTGAAAGATTAACCAGAGGAAGACTGACTCTTACAAAGACTGAAACCAGGCCTCAGGTCATTCAGCCTTCGATTGAACTGAAGTAGACCAGTGGCCCCTACTCCAGCTGCTTGCCAGAGGACAGGGTGAATCCTCTACAGAAGAAGGTGACATCATCCAAAGCCTCCACAAATTTAAATATAAGCTTACCAGTACTGAATCAAAAATACTAGGTGTACCAAGTCACAGGGCCAAGAGAAGAAACAGACAAGAAAAACGGACAGGAAAAACAAACCCACAGAGAGTCTAGATATTAGAGTTATGAGACCCTAACTTTCAAATAACTCTGATTAATGTTCAGAAAAAGAAAGAACAGGATGGAGAATTTTAGTTGAGAACTATAATCTATATTTAAAAATCAAACAGAAATTCTAAAACTGAAAAATTATGTAATTCATGGTATTAAGAGTGCAAAAGATGATGCAATAGCAGATTGAAACAGCTGAAGAGGATTAGTTAAATTGTACTTAAGTCATTAGAAAATATCCAGTCTGAAGTCCAAAACAAACAAACAAAAATACTGAAAACAAGACACATATGGGATATGGTGGAATGTTTAAATATACATCCAAATATGCATATAATTGAAGCCCTGGAAGGGGGAAGAGAGAAGAATAGAGAAGTAGTGGTATTTAAAGAAATAATGACCAAGAATGTTCCAACAATGACAAGACATCAAGCTAGAGATTCAGGAAGTGCTACAAAGTCCAAGCAGGATAAATACGAAGAAAATCTCACCTAAGAACATCACAGTGAATCTCTAAACACCAAAGAAAAAGAGAATATTCTTAAAAGTGCTCGGAGTAAAAAGATGCATACCTTCAAAAGCAGAATAATAAGATGAAAGCCAGAAAAAAATACAATGATTTCTTCAAACTGCTAAAATAATAATAATAATTAAAAAACCTAGAATTCTATACCCAGTGGAAAAAATCTTCCAAAAGTGTAGGCAAAATAAAGTTATTTCTACACAGACAAGAACCAAGAGAATTCAGCACCAGTAGACCAGCACTAAAAAAAACCACTAAAGTGTGTTCTTCAGGCAGAAGTAAAATGATCCCAGATGGGGAAAAAAGGACATGCAGGAAGGAATGAAGAACAACAGAAAGGGTAAATGTGTGGGTAAGTCTAAATGAATATCGACATAAGATAATGTAATATGAAGTTTCACATACATATAGACTTGCAGTGCATGACAATAACACAAAAAGGAGTAAATGGAGTTTGTGTTCTACGCATCTAGCACTGCCTAAGAATTTACAAAAGGACTACTTTCTGTTAGACTCTAATAAGTTAAATAATCTAAGGCAATCTCTAAAGTAATAGTAAAAGAATGTCAAACTGACAAGATAATGGGTAAATGGAATAATGAAACATATTTTATTATTGCAAAAGAAAAAGGAACATAAAACAGGTAGGAAAAATAGAAAACAAATAGTAAGGATGGAAAATATACAACCAAATGTGTCAGCCAAACAACGAAATACTCCAATTAAATGTAAAAAAGGAAAATACTGAAAAGAAGTAAGAGACATACGGGGCATGGAATAAATACTCCATTTAAAAGACATAGATTTTCGGACTAGATTTTTAAAAAATATATGTGTCTTACAAGAGACTCATCTCAAATATTAAGTTGAAACATATGAAAAGGCCAATATTCAACCATTTTTTGACTTACAAAAATGGCAGCTTCATATGGTTCAACCTAAAATGAGGGCACAGTGAAGCTGAAGGGACAGAAGAAAATATACTACGCAAACAGTGGCCAAGAGAAAGTAGAGATTAAGATAAGAAGCATTTCTAGCATCAGAGAGATATTCTATAATGATTAAAGTGCCAATCCATCAGGATGACTCAATTATCCTAAATTCTTATGAACCTAATGGCATAGCTTCAAAATATGTAAAGCAAAAATTAACAGAACTCACAGGAAAAATAGACAAAATCACAATTATAAGGAGAGGCTCTAACATATCTCTTTGTAACTGATGAAACAAACAACAACAAAAAATCTATAAGGATATAGATCTGAACAACGCAATTGACTAAATTCACCTAATTGGCATACACAGAACCTGCACCTAACACCAACAGAAAACAAATTAATTTCAAGTGTACCTGAAACATGTACCAACACTGACCACATGCTAGACCATAAAGCAAATCTCAACAAATTTCAAGTGGTAGAAATGATTCAAAGTATATTCTTTGACTGTAGTGGACTAAATAAAAAAATAAATTTAAAAAAAGATAACTGGAAAACTCCCAGATGTTTGAAAATTAATCATTATGCTTCATATAATACATGGACCAAAAAAATCACAATAGAAATTAGAAAGCAGTGTGAACTGAATAATATGATAAATATGACCTATCAAAACTTATAAAGCTAAAGCTGTACTTAGAGGAAAGTTTATAACCTTAAATGCCTATATTAGAAGAAGAGCTGAAAATCATTTATGTAAGTATCCATCTCAAGAAATTAGAAAATGAATAACAAATTATAGCCAAAGGAAATAGTAGAAGGAAATAATAGATATAAAAGCAGGTATTAGTGAAATAGAATATGAACAATAAAAGAAAATCAACAAAGTTTGTTGTTGGAAAGACTAATGAAATTGATAAACCTCTAGAAAGACTAATCAAGGAACAAAGAGAGAGGGCACAAATTACCAACATCAGTAATGAAAGGGTAAATATTCATAATGAATTAATATAGGCCACACTGCAGAGTGATTAAGAGTACAGCCTGTAAAACCAGATTGCCTAGGTCTTTGGGGTTTAAACAGAATTAATATTATTCACAATAGCCAAGATATGGAAACAACCTAAGTGTCCATCAAACGGATGAATGAATAAAGATGTGGTACATATATACACGCAATGGAATGTTATTCAGCCATGAGGAAGAAGGACCTACCTAACGTTGGAAACCTATTTACTGTTTGCAACAACGTGGATGGAACTTGAAGGTATTATGCTAAGTGAAATAAGTGACACAGAGAATGATATATACTGTATGACATCACTTACATGTGGAATCTGAAAAAGCCAAATTCATAGAAACAGACTAGAATGGTTACTAGGGGTAGGTGGCAGGGGAAAATAGGAGATGGTGATCAAATGTACAAACTTCTAGTTATAAGAGGAATAAGTTCTGGGGCTCTAATGTACAGCATGCTGACTAAAGTTAACAATAGTGTGTTGTATACTTGAAAGTTGCTAAGAGAGTGGATCTCAAATGTTCTCACCACAAAAAAGAAATTATGTGGTATGATGCAGGTGTTAGCTAAGCTATGTTGGTAATCATTTTGCAATATATAAATGTATCAATCTCAAATGTTCTCACCACAAAAAAGAAATTATGTGGTATGATGCAGGTGTTAGCTAAGCTATGTTGGTAATCATTTTGCAATATATAAATGTATCAAATCAACAAGTTGTACACCTTAAACTTATACAATATATGTCAAATATATCTCAATGAAGCTAGAAAATTAAATTAAATTAAATTAAATTAACAATGTAGAATTAACCCATCCGATGGTTTTGGAAGATCCATGGCCACTGTCTTTTCAAATATGGCTTTTGCCCCATTTCCTCATTTTTCTCCTTCTGGGACTCCAACCACACACGTTTATGGATGTGTGCTTCTGTGCATTTGCACACTTTCTGAAGTCAGATCTCCTGGGCCCTTGTCTGTCCTGGACACATTCTCTGCAGGCTACTGGAACTGGGTTCTCCTGGGGCGCCCTCTGCAGGGTACTTTTGTCCTGGAGTGAGGTGGGGGAGGGGACAGGCACAGCAGAAGTGGCCCTGCAGCAGTGGTCCTGTGCACATGCGTGATGAACGGCCCGGTCAGGGGCTCCCCAAATGAGAGGGGCTCGCTGGCGCCCTGTGTGTTCTCTCTGCCTTTGCTCCTGTACATGCAGGATTGGGCTGGAGCTGGACAGCCTGGGCGTGCCATCTGAAATCAGTGACCAGAGAACAGAGGCCCTGCCCAGGCTCCTGCTAGACTGGAGGTCATCCCAGGGCGCTGAATGAGGGACCTCGCACATCTGGCTTGCTCTGTGTCTACACAGGCCCCTTGACCTCTCAGTGTTTACAGCTATGAAGAGAAGCCCTTTCTTTCCTTCAGCCAGGGCAACGCCACCCACCCGCCCCACTTCATCAGAAAGAAGCAGAAAAGGTCATCACAGGGTTACCAGGGAGCCCCTGGGAAGCCCTCGGGTGGAGAGCAGCCCAAAGTGTTTCTCCAGCTGCAGCTGAAGCACATGCCCAGATGGTCCCAATTCTAGCAGCAAGACTGTGGTGCTGCTGATTGAACTCACTACAGAAATAAAGGCCTGGCCGCTGCTTCCTGGGAGCAAGGGGAGAAGAGGCCAAAGGCAGGAGGAGAGACCAGAGATGAGGGAGAAGAGAAAAACAACAACAACAAGGAAATTGGGAGGGAGCAGCAAATGGAGTGTGGGTGGGAATGGGCAAGACAGAAGGGAGGGAACAAGGCCAGGGGAGGAGAGAAGTGGCAGAGGGGAAACGGAAGAGGGCAGAGAGGAGTGTCCCTAGGTCACTGCCATCCACACCTTTCACGTGATGGCTAAGAGGATCTGCATTTTACCAAGGATAGAGCCTAAAATCCTAAAGCATGAAGCACTAGTGGTGGGATTCAGGCACAAGAATCTCAAATGCTGGAGATGGCCCTTGATCTCGGAGGCCCCTTGCTTCCCTTCCTAGGTTTAGGATTCATCCCAGGAAACTGCAGCCTAATGCTGGCAACTGAAAGCTGGAAATGGGAGAAACTTTTCCTGTGTTTTCAAAAAGCATCTGCTCTTTGGAAACAAATTTCAGTGAGAAAAGTGAAAACCAGAATCACTCTAAAGAACAAAACTGCCTCCCTCCAAGCCCGTGTTCTAGATCACAGAAGCTTCTCTGTCACCCTGGGATTGTGTGTTCAGGCTCCCCATGGCTTTGGGAAGACCCAGGCAGTATGAGGAATGTCATTTCAAAGCCGGGACAGCCAGATTGGTAATAAATCACTGTCCAACATGTATGGTTTGGCTGCATGGCCCTTCTGGGAATGGGGATTCAGGGCAAAGGAATCTGCCTTAATGGTTTTTCCAAAGGCCCAGTTCTGTGATTCTGGCTCTTGGAGGCTCCCTTTACCTCTGCCCGGCCCTTAGCCAGGCCCATCTCCTCCCTGGGCCCTCAGACTCTGAAACCGAAGGCGGCTTGTGGCCTGAGAGACTGGCCCTCAGCTGTCTGAGAGATGGATGGAGAAGGCGGTCCGTCCTTTGCAGAGAGGAGGAGAAGCGCTACCAGCTGCAAAACAGAACATGCGAGCCAGGCCACCGCTGGCAGGGGAGGGTGCTTTCCAAGTGGAAAGCGGTGAGAAATATGTTGGAATCTGCCTCCAGAGTCATGGAATTTTCTTTTTTTAATGTCCTTTTCAAACACATACTTTGAAAAACTATTTAAAGGCGGGGGAAATTAATTAGGGCCCTTTGTGCTGGATCCCCTTCCCCAGAGTTCCTCTAGCAAGAGAAGTAAAAATAGAACCTGTGAGGGGTTGAAAATGTACTGCAAACAAAGATCATATTTAAGAGCCCAACGAAGCATGACTGTCCAAATAGGAAGAAAGGAGCGAATTATTTCCATCGCTGCCAAGGGAAACGGTGGCAGTCTTCTTGGGGTCGTTGGGAACAGCCTGAAAACTGGAAAAGCCCTAGGAGGAAAGGCCTTGCCAAGAGACAGACCCTGCTTGTGTCCCTCAGATAATCACCACTTTTGTCCCAACTCTATTACTGAGGAGGACGGAGGAAATCAGGAAGAAGTAGAGAAAAGCAGAGTTTGGAGGATATTAAAAATCTCTTCCACTTACGGAACAATTTGACCTTTTAAATATATTCTTCCATTCATTTGATCCTCAACTGCCCCCCAAAAAGGTAGACGTGGTGGGAGTTTTCATTTTCTCCCAATGAGAATGCTTGGTGAGTCCAAAGTAATGCAAAAGTGTTTCTGGCAGGCCACATAAGGTGAGGAGTCAGATGTATGACCCCCAGGCTGGCCAAGTTTCAGTGCAGCACAGCAGTGAGGAGCGCAGGCTTGGAGCCAGGGAGGCCTGGGAGTGAGGCTCAGTCCAACCACTCACCGGCAAGTCACTCCCACACTCGGAGCCTCAGCTTCCTCTTCTCTCCTGGGAACATTATCTCCTGGGAGAATTTAGCCTGAATAGACCCCACACACACACACTTTTAAAGGTTGTCATGATGATGAAAGGAAAGGAGGTATCTGAAAACTTAGCACGTGCCTGGTGAATAGCAAGCACTAGGTCAACTGTTGCTATCAGCTTTGTCATCATGCTGGGATGCAGACAAAGGAGAATGATGCTGGAGAAGGTAGGGGGGAGGCACACCTTCTACACTGAGGCACAAGTCCTAACTCAAGGAGTCAAAGATCCTTGAGTCATGCGACCTGGGATAAATTACATCATCTTCAAGTCTCAGTCTCCTCATCTGTATAATGGGGATAATAGTACCTTCTGTGGCTGAGACAATGCTCTACGTTCACCCTACCATGTCTTCTTCCTGAGCTCACAGTAGAACTATATTTCCCAGCTCCCTTGCTGTTAGATTGAGGGCCTAGAACTGAGTTCTTCCTGATGGAATATAGGTGGAAGTGACGCAAGGTATCCCAGCCCTGAGTCTTAAAAACATCCATGTGTTCCTGCAGCCCGATTTTCTCCCTCAGAGGAGATGGAGATGGTGTAGCTCCAGGATGGAGGAGTCATGACACAGAACGAACCACCCAACCTGCACTGGATTCTGCTGAGAGGGAGAAGAAAGTCTTTGCTGTGAAGAGTCACTGAGATTAGGGGGTTATTTGTGTCTCAGCACATCCCAGCTCCTGGTTAACACAACTCCCGGGGTGGGGGGCAGGGGGCATGAGGATCAAATGAAATCACGTGGGGCAGGGCTCAGCCAAATGTGGATGGCTACTCTGCCGGTTTCAGGACAGAGGGCTTGGGCACAGAAACGGTACTAGAAACCCTTGGGTCCCTGGGATCTTTAGGCTTACATACTACTAATACACAAAAAGCTGCCATCTAGTGAGCTTATACTCTGTGCCAGACACTGGCTGAGGAGCTTTCTCTGCGTTAGCGCTCACTCCCAGGATGGCCCTGGGAGGGAGGGTATAGGGTGCACCTAGAGGGTCAGCGGAGCGTGGCAGTTCTGAGTGAGGACACAGGGGCCCTCTGGCCAGGGTGTGACTCTGGATTTACAGTGTGACTTTGGACAGCTTACTTGACCTTTCTGTGCCTCAGCAACCACATCTGCACAATGCTGTGAGGGTTTAAATGAGTTATTCCACGTAAAGCACTTAGCACATAATAAATACTCTAACAATGCTGGCTATTCCAAGTGTTCCCTTTTACAGATGATGAGGCTCAGAGAAGTAACATGACCTGCCCGTGGACACACGTCTAGTAAGAGGTTGAGCCAGGAACTGAAGACAGTGTGACTCCAGAGCTGGTGCTCATCTCTCTGTATTTGCAGGAGTAAACGCCCTGTGCCCCATCAGGAGACCCCAGGAGAATCGCAGCTATCACTCCTCATCAATGTCACCATCATCACCACCACCAGCACCCCCTACTTTGTAATAGCACTTTACAGTTTTCACAATGAGTTTTAACATTCTACCGCATTTCATCCTCACAGAAATTCTGATTCCCATTGTACAAACAAGAAAGAGAGCAATGGCTTACCCAGGATTGCTCACTCCATGGTGGGAGAGCAGGGCTTGAACCCAGGTCCTTTCCCCCACATAGCAGTGCTACTGGGTGGCACGATGGGGCACCTTCAGGCTTGCCTTAAGCAGCCACATTTTCCTCCACAGCCCACTCCTCTCTACCTAGGTTAGTCTCCAGCTTCTCTGTGGTCAGTGGACTGGGGAGACCTGGCCTGGGGGAGCAGGGCAGTGCCATCTCCTGCAGCGGCACCACCTATGTTGGGAGCAGAGTGACACACCATCCCCAGGGCTGAGTGGAGACCCTGTGAAGGGGCAGAGCCAAGATGTGCCGTGGTCCAGGTTGCTAAGGAGGATCTGGCTGGAGCACACGCTGTACAGATGCCCAGAACAGAGGATGTTTGGCCAAAGGCATCCAGCCTGGACCTCTCTGCAGTGTACAGGGTAGTGAGAGCTGCTCATGGGGTCAAAGCCAGCCTCACGCCCCACATGAGCTGTGCTCTGGTCCGTGGTCCAGCCACACACTGATGTCTAACCCTAGCCAGGACTGATGTCAACCCTGGCCACACACAGACCCTTAAACCAGGCACAGACTGGCTCCAAACCTCAGTCACAGGCTGACCTTGAACCCAGCCATGGTGTTACTCCACCTAGAGACCGACTACAGACTGCCTCTGAGAATGACCCATACTTGACCCCAGCCCTCAAGGGCCGCCCTTAACTGCCATGAACTAACCACTCACTGATCACAGACTGACCCCTGATTACTAACCCCTAACCCTGGGCCAGCCTGACCCTACAATAGCCTAATCTAGAGCATGTGTCACTGGACATACAAATAAGAGGGCAAGTGAATCTTCACTGTACAACACTTAGACCCCCCATTAGGTTGGGGAGCGGGGGGCATGGTCATCTCTACAAACACGTATGTAACCCGTATTCTCTGAGGAAGAACCTTGATGTGAGGAAAACACATGGTGAGATCGTCTCAGCTACCTCCTCCAGGCTGGGCAGCACTTGAGCCCACCCTAGTAGAAATCCTAACAGAAAGAGAGAAACCTGCCTAACTCTTTTATGAGGGCACTGTAACCCTGCTTTCAAAACTTTATAAGGACATTACAAGAAAATTACAGACTATTTCACTCATTGCCATAGCTGTAGTTCTTCATAAAACATAAGTAATATTATTTTTAAAATAGCACATCATGACTGAGAAAGGTTTATCCCAGGAATGTAAGGATGGTCCAGTATCAGGAAATCTATCCATGTACCTCACACATTAATAAACTAAGAGATAAAAATCACATGTGTCTCAACAGGCACATAGAAATTGTTTGAAAAGGTCATGTCTTTTTACGATAAAAAGTCTTAGAGCCTAAAAATAGAAGGATATTTTTTTAACTCTAAAAAGATTCTCTACTAAAATCCTACAGCAAATATACTTTATGATAATTTTTTTAAAAAGTTTAGATACATTCTTCTTTTGTTAAGGTACAAGACAGTGCTGACTACCATTATTCAATATAGTACTGGAGGGCCTGGTCAATGCAATATAATAAGAAAAAGAAATGAGGATTATAATATAACTATTGTAATGGAAGAGATGAAACTATCAGTGATAGAGAATATGATTATCTACAAACAAAAACTAACATCGAGCAGGTAAACTAATAGAACTAAAATACATAGTTTCACAAGATGGCTGGATATAAGATCAACCTACAAAACTCATTAGCATTCCTCTAAAATACCAACCAACAATTAGAAAATATAGTAGAAAATAAACTTCTATTCACCATAGCAACAAATCTATAAATCATGTGAGGATTAACCAAGTGAATAAATAAGACGTTTGTGAATCAAATTGTAAAACTTTATAACAAAGGTAAACACCAGCTGGATGTAAAAGGTAAATTTAAACAACTTATAGAAGACATACTAGAAGAAAAGCCTCATCTGGGGCTTCTTATGTGGCCCCAATGGTACAAACCTTAAAAGGGAAAAATGATGATATGTCTACATCAACATTAACAATTTTTGTTCAATAAAAAACACAATGTACAAAGTTAAACAAATGATAACCTGAGAGAAAATATTTTCAATGACTAAAATGGAGTATGGATGTAAAAGATACATAAGGAATTCTTGCAAATCAACAAGTTAAGACACACAACCCAATGCCAATCGATAAATTGTCAAAGGAGATAAAAAAGCAACTTGCAGAAGGAAAATGCCAAATGGCTAAGAAGTATATGAAGGGAAACACAAGCTCATGGCCCTTAGAGAAATGCAAATTCAGACAACTACGACATGCCCCCTGATACCCATAATCCTGACAAAAATCAGAAAGCTGTATAATATCACCCATAGTCCTGACAAAAATTAGAAGGTTGGAGAAGTGGGGGAGCAGAACTTACTTAGGTGGGAGCATCTATTCTGAAGAGTGACCTGGTCATACTTAGTGAATGAATTTTGTGCAGTACAAGCCCACCACAGGTATACAATCCAGAGAGACTCTCCCACAGGCCTATGGAGAAGACAGGGAAGGATAATCACCCCAGAAATGCTGGCGGCAGCAGAGTATCAGCAGAAATCCTAGCATTCTAAGTCCACTGCTGCTGATATGCACCGTGGAACCTGTGTCACAGGTGGAGCCACACCGCATGTACATACAGCAATTAGGGGTAGGTCTTAAAAAACGTAGCATTGACAGAAAAAATGCAAGGAAGTAGACAGCTAAACCACATTAACATTTATGTAAATTAAAAGCAAATACACATAAAGAGCACTACATATTTCCCCAAGATACACACATATCTAAAGACATATATTACATACTTTGGAGTGGGGGCCAATGTGAGGAAGGGAACTAGACCAGTTGGGGGATGAAAGCAAAAAGTAAAATAAAACAAGACAGGGGTTGTATTAGTTTCTATTACTGGTACACATTTCTACAAAGCCAGTGGCTTACAACAACACAAATGTGTTATCTTACAGTGCTGGAGGTCAGAAGTCCAGGATCAGTCTCACTGGGCTAAAGTCAAGGTGTCAGGAGGGCTGGTTCCTTCTGGAGGCTCCAGGCTAGCACCACGTCCTTTCCTTTGCCTTTCCTTCTAGAGGTTGCCTGCACTCCTTGGCTCATGGCCCCTTCCTCTATCTTTGGAGCCAGCAGTGTAGCATCTTTTCATCTCCTTCACTCACTCTGCTTCCATCATCGCATTGTTTTTTCTGACGCTAACCCTCCCGCTTCCCTTTTATGTGGACCCTTGTGATAACATGGAGCCCACCCAGATAATCCAGGACAGTCCCTCCGGCTCAAGATCCTTTTCTTAATCACATCTGCAAAGTCTGTTTTGCCATGTAAGATAACATATTCAAAGGTCCCTGAGACTAGTACTCGGGCATCTTTGAGAGACCACTAATTTGCCTACCACAGCGACTTTGCATGGACAGATGATGTTGGAATTCCATGAATCAGAGTAATTCTCTCAAGTCTCTATAATTTAGGCTTTATAGAAAAGCACTCTGAAGGAGAAGTGTGGAGTGCTGAGAGAGTGTATGTCACTGGTACTATGTCCCTCTTAGAAGGCTTGGGATGGTTTGATGCCTATATGTTTCTTACGGCTGTTGTAACAAAGTACCACAAGCTGGGTGGCTTTAAAGAACAGAAATTTATTCTTTCACAGCTCTGCAGGCTTGAAGTTCAAGATCAAGGTGTCACCAGGGCCATGCTCTCTCTGAAAGCTCTAGAGGAGAATCTGTTCCATGTCTTTCTCTTAACTTCTGATGTTGCTGTCAATTCTTGATTTGTAGAAGCATCACTCCAATCTCTGCCTCCTCATCACATGGCCTTCTCCCTGAGTGTCCTTGTGTCTGTGTCTCTTCTCTTCTTATAAGGACACCAGTCAAAATGGATGAAGGCCCATCCTAATGACTTCATCTTTACTTGATTATACCTACAAAGACTCTATTCCTAACTGAGGTCACATTCACAGGTACTGGGGGTTAGGACTTCAGCATACCTTTTGGTGGGGGACACAATTCAACCCATAGCAGTGCCATGTCACAGGCTCCCATTGCACAAGCAGCACTTGTCCACTGTATTATGATTGCCGGTCCACCTCCCTACTCCCCTACCAGACCGCAAGTGCTGTGAGAACAAGACCATAGCAGTCATACTCACCACTCCATCCCCAGGGCCTGGCACACAGTACACAAAATATTTTTTGAATGAGCGAATGCCCCCGTAATGAGTAAGTAGATTCCTGCTCCGACTGTACCTGCTTGCTCCCTCTTGCCTTAGTAGCCTGCCTGGATGTGACTGTATCTGGCAATTACTCCCATTTAGCACCATAGGGGAGTCTTAGTTTGAAAGAAATGGACAGCAGTGGTCAGAGTCACTCCTGTGGCTTCACACCAGTTCTGCCTGGCAATAATCCAGGAGCAGATGTGAAGGTGAGTGCTGTACGCTTATCCCCAAATTGGCCCACCTGCAAACACACTTGGAGGCTGCAGTCAATGCTGCAGGCCCGGTTCCAATTATCCCAGCTGCACAGACTCACTGTTCGGGGGGAGGGGAAATGCCACACGCCCAGCACCCTGAAAGTCATCTGACTCCTCATCTGAGAGCTTCCTCACCAGTGTCAGAGGTGGGGTGGGCAGGACGAGGTGGGAGGGAAAAGTGGTGAAAAGCAAACCCTTTGCCCTGGCTGTTATTTAGAAACCATGAGTTGCCCTTGTTGACGTCACCTGTGGGAGTTCAAAACAAGGGAGAAGCTGACCTGGCCCCATGTTCACTTGCTACATGGGTTTATGTAAGGGGATCTGGAACTCCTCCAGGGCACGAAAATGTCAATAAAGGAACAGTAATCACAGACAGGAACTGATTATTCCTCTAGGTCTAAAAGCACCACCCCCTTTTAATTACTTGGTGTGAGGTGCTGAGGGGGTGGCCTGAAATGAATTCTGTACAAAGGAAAAAAACAGATTATGGGGAACCTTGAACCAAAGAAGCACAAACTCCTACAAACAGTTGGGACAGTGCTGTCTGACCATTACACTTATAAAGTCTTATGGACTCATTTGCTCAGCCGTCTTATGAGGTAGGAGGGCAGGAATTGTACCCAGGGAGCCCCAAGCACAGAAGGCAGAGGAGGATGCTGGGGGATTCTGGGACCCCAAAGCGATGGCTGTCGGAAGGCCGAGAGCTGCCGTGCACAGGAGCTGAAACACAGGCCTTGGGGCCTGCAAATATCATTACCCCAATGAGACGTGTCTGGCTGTCCAGAACTTTCCAGTCGTTGATGAAAACCAACCTGTTAAAGCTTTAGGAATTTGCTGGCTGGCTCCCTCTGCTTCCTCGGGGATGGCGTTTGCAGCAGAAGCAGGCCAGGTGTGGGGTCAACGAAGATGAAGAGGAGCGGGTGGTGAGACGGGGTTCAGGAGAGTGAGCTAGATGCGGGTTCGGGCGGAACCGCTGACGTCTGGACCGGCTCCAGAGGCTCGGAGCAGACATTAACATCTACCCGGAAAGAGAAATAAAATCCCCTGCTGGCAATCCGGTGGGGGTGAAATGGAGAAAATTGCACTAAGGGGGTAAGACGAGAGGCGGTCTGTTCGGCCGCGAGGACGGCGGACGGCTTCCGGAAAGCCGCCCTGCTATTTCCGGTTCTGCAATCCTTTCCTTCCGCGGTTCCTCCCTTCCGCGGTTCCTTGCGCGGTTCCTCCCGCGCTGACGTCCTGTCTCTGACAGAATCCTTCCCTTCCCTCAAGGCGGAGCTCAAAAGCTTCCCCTCGGCGAGGAGACTTGTCTTTTCCTCAGACCCTCCCTGGAGCCACTGTGAGTGGGTCGCCGCGTGAGCAAGTAGCCCCCAGCTTCGTGTGCCGCCCAGTGATGGCCGACCTCGCCCCACCGAGGAGTCTCAGGTACGAGCTCCGTTTGTTCTCAAAGCTGCAGATGTTGTTTGTGCTAGTCCCCAAACACCGCCACCCTCCAGCGGCTCCAAGCAGAATCACGCTCTTCATCCTGTTCCTGCCAAAATGTTAGCCCAGTGCTAGGGGCTCTGTGATCCAATCAGGTTACTAAAATCAAAGTCTCTTGGGTGATTGTCTAGATCATTTAAGTATTATTGTCACCATGCACCGTTCTAACTTCTCTTTAACTCTGAATCGCACTCCTCCCCTGCCCCCCTTTTCTGACTTCAAATCCTCTTGGAGTGGGTGCTGTGTTGGCCCCCCTCCAACATGGCCCCGAGGACCCACCTCCTGCTGTTCACACCTTGTGTGGCCTCCTCCCACTTGGTGCCAGGGTTTCGTGAACAACGGTGTGTGAACAATGGAATATGGCAGAAGTGAGGTGTGCCACGTACAAGATTCGGTTCTAAAAGACACTGCAGCTTGGGGTGTCTCTCTCTCTCCCATCACTTACTCTGGGGATAGCCAGCTGCCATGTCATGAGCAGCTCTGCGGAGCTGAGGCCTCTTGCCAACAGCAACATGAGTGAGATAAGAAGCTGGTCCTCCAGCCCCAGACAAGACTTCCAATGTCTGCAGCCCAGGCTGACAGCTTGACTGCAACTTCATGAGAGGCCGGAGCAGAGCCACCCAGCTAAGCTGCTCCCAGATTCCTGTCCGTCGGAAACTGTGGGAGACAATCAGTGTTTGTTGTTTTAAGCTGCTAAGCTTTGGGGTAATTTGTTATGCAGCAATGGCTAGCTAATAACCAGGGCTCTTGGGTAGGCAGGGGACCTCAGGCGCAGCCCCTGCCAGCAGCCAGCCAGGGCAGCAGGGAGGGGAGATATACTCACAGGACTGGAGGCACAGCCAGGAGAAAAGAGCCCCAGGTCTGGGCTTGTTTCTGTGTGATGGCAGCAGCCTCTGCAGATGGAGGGTGCTGGCTGAGTGGGTGGAGCATGTCCCTGGCCAGAGCACAGCTTTGCATCGCCTTTCTGTGGTCAAGGAAGTCCCACGTTCAATAAATAGCGGCTATTGCTGTAACTGACTGTGCCATGCTCTTAGTTTGGACCCTACTGGGGATTTCCTTTGGTAGGAAGGTGTTAGGTTTTTGCAAGTTCCAGAAGGTCCAGCTGTTTGGAGCAAGCTTAGTGTGCGTGGACAGAGTTCATTGCTGGGGGCAAGGCTGCCACGGGCTGAGCAGGGCAGGTGTTGGTTGCACAGGGCACTGCAGGGCCAGCCAGGGCAGTGAGGCAGTGGCCCATCTTCCCAGTGAGACCAATGGGTCAGTGAAGAAAGAAGCTGTGACCTGGTCAGTAGACACATCTGCATCCAGGCTCATCGGGGCCCTGAACACCCAGGGCAGCTAGTGGCAGTCCTTGCCCAGTGGGTGTGAGGATTCTAGAGGACATGCTGCTTGATCAGAACTGGCTCACGTTATGGGTGAAGGGGCCGAGGGGCTGTGGCTGAGCAGAGGTGGATTGATAGCTGTAGTATGTGGCCCTGTGGACGGTTCTGTCGTGGCAGGGCCACGTGTCAGCTTTCCTCCGTGCCAGCCTTAGAAAACATCCCCAACCCTGGCTTGATGAAGCAGTGAGGACTCTTTCAGCTGCAAGTGGCAGAAACCTAGCTCGATATTGATAATAACCAATACTTACTTAGTGCTTGCATTTCCTTTATGTATATTAACTCAGGGAATCCTCACTGAGGATTGGATAAAGGTGGATATTCTTATCCCCATTTTGTAGATAAGGAATATGAGTTAGACTGACCCAGGTCCCGCTGCTGGGAAGTGATAGAGCCAAGATTTGGCCTAGGCAGGCTGGCTTCAGAGCCCATGTCGTTAACACCATGGAGAGGAAAACTCTCTCTTCAGGTTTACCTGCATCCAGAGGCTCAGATGATTTCACCAAACCCACTCTCCTCACCAATTCTCAGGAAGTTCCTGGTGTTGATCTAGTCTCTGTGCTCTCCATGTGGCCATCAGCAGCCTAAGTCTTACACCCACTCCCAACTGTTTAAACAGCAGCACCAGAAATTAGTCTCAGTGGGCTCCCTGGGGTCATATGCTCAACTCTGAGCCACTTTCTGTGGCCCAGGGCATTTGATGCTCTAAAAGGCCAGGGTTGGGTTACAGGCCCTGAGAGCCAGGCCTGGAATCAGAACCCCAGAACCCCATGGCCTAAGAGTGGGGAGAGGGGTCTTATTTGCCCAGAAAACAGGGGAGCAGGTGCTGCACAAACACAGCAAATGTGTCTGAAACAACATTACTGTCTTCCAATATTTTTTAATGGGTGATGAGGGGATATAACAACACCATTAAAGAATGTTCTGGAAACACACACACACACCCCTCTATGCCACACCAAACACAACTCTTTTTACTCTTGCTTATTTCCTCCAGGCCTTGTCCCCACACATACATCTTTTAGGCAGTGATAGCCCACAGTACAATTCTCCTGTCTGCAGGGAAGA
Organism: Balaenoptera borealis; assembly: GCF_965194805.1. NCBI lineage: Eukaryota > Metazoa > Chordata > Mammalia > Artiodactyla > Balaenopteridae > Balaenoptera > Balaenoptera borealis. Next base: position 116,359,586 of record NC_138866.1, on the reverse strand, counting down.
TCTTTAGAGACTATGGCTAGCCTGGGGATGGTGTGGCTAATTTCCTTTCATACGAGACATAAAGGAATCTTGTCACTGTGGGCCTCTGACCATAAGCTTATAGTTTCCAGGGTGTTCTTTTGGTTTGTTTGCTTTCTCATGTTGGAATTTTGCCCTTGTGGCTCCATGAGATCAACAGTGGCTTGTTTCTGGGGTGCTGGAACGGGTAAGACGGGGAGGAACCAGGTGGCAGTGCTAGCCTGACCTCCCCCTCCACAAGCCACACAGACAGCCCTTGCCAGGGTCCTGGGCAAGGGTGGCCCTTACACTTGGGCTCATCCACAAGAGTCCTTCACCAGGCACTTCCGTGGGACTGGCTTTCAATGCTTGGGCCTGTAAGCTGGTGGCCAGGATCATTCTGTAAGGCAAGTGCTCACAGCAGGAGTAATAAGTATAGTGTACTTTTTGGAGCACATTCTCTATATGCCAAGTGCTATGGAAAGCCTTTTTGCACACATTCTTTCACTGAACCCTCATAACAACACTAGGATACAAGTACAATTGTTGCCCCTGTTTCACATGTGAGGTTTCATAAGTGACCTCATCAAGGTCACACAGGTAGGGAAGGTGGAGCCCTGATTCAGACCCACCAGTCAGAAGCCATGTTCACAACCACTTTGAGAAGGGGAGCAGGAAGTTAAAGGGCACAGACTCTGGACCCTCATTGTCCGGAGATAAATCCAGGCTTTGCCACTTACTGGCTGAGTGGCTCTGAGCAGGCTACTCCATGTCTCTGTGCCTTAGCTTCTCATCTGTAAAATGGGGCAGTGGGGGGGGGGAGTTTTAATACCTACTTCAGAGGGTTGTTAGGAGGGTACAAGCATTAGTGCCCATAAAATACTTCAACTTTGGCCAGGAACAAAGGAAGTGCTCAGTAAATGCTAGCTATTAGTATTATGCTGATGCAAAATCCTGAAAGAGAGTGAGTCTTCACGAAGGGGGCTGAGGACCAGTTCAAATGGGACATGGCGCTTGGCACTGGGTGTGAGTGCAGGAAGGAGGGATAGACCCAGAGATACATGGATGGAAAAACAGATGTGTGCAGTGAGCTCTAAAGTACAGCAGACTGTGATTTGTTCTAACATACCTTTCAAAGACAGAGGAAATTGTTTAATTCTGGGTGGAAATCTGGAAGAGTTTCAAGGAAGAGGCAGCTTTTGACTTGGACCTTGATAGAAGCCCAAGACCATGTAGATAGATGAGGAGGAGACATTTTAAAAAGAGGCAAGGAGATAAGGAGGGTATGGAGTCCTGGCATGGGAGTGGAGGGTCAGTTCTGGAAGACAAGGAAAGAGGGAGGTATAGAGGGAGGGGTGGAAATGGGGGAGGAGCCCAGAGTGCCCAGCAGGGTCCCGCGGGAACTTGGAGGTGTGGCTCGGAGGGGAGGTCTGCCTGCTAGCAGAACAGAGGTGTTTATGATAACGTCCTGCAGCCCGGGCCACGCTCCCCGCCGCCTCGTCTCTGTGTTTAGGACCCATGGGGGTCACAACCCCGTCTGCCACCTGGGCCACCTGGGTGGGCCGTGCTGCTTTGCCCAGGATCAGTGGCATCCCCCGCCCACACAGACCCCAGGAGGGAAAGCAGTCACTCTGCTCAGACTTGATTCCTCTTCCAGGCCCCGTCCCTGAACAAAGCCAGCATTTATAGCTCGGGTGCTGTAGGGTAGGGTTACCCGGGCTGTTTATGACTTGGGATAGAGGATTTTCCTGGAGAGCAGAAGCCCCTTTCTGTCCCATTTGAAAGCCATTTGGGCTTTTGGAAAGGGGCTGGGTGATGGCATTTTGCCCTTAAAAATACAGTGAAGACCAGAAACGAAAGAATTCTGATGAAGTCATTCTTCCTTCCAGAGAGCTACTTAGGCCTTGGTGGGACTCCCAGATTTCAGAAATGTGGGAAGCCCACAGAGAATGGCGGTTTTGGTCAGGAAGAGCTGCCTTCCAGGACAGGGGAGACCCGTGGTGCCCTAGCACCAGGCCAGCCTGCTGGAGGCGGGGAGAAGACCCCTGGGCCCTTGCCCAGGTGTGCTGGAGCCCGTCCCTCTCCTGTCTCCTCTCCAGGTGCTCCACCTGCAGAAGGAGATGGGGCTGAGGGACTAGCTGGGCTCCCCTTGTGTGATGCTGTGACCTCTTCTGAAGCCCCTTCAGGCCAGCAAGCTGGGAGTAGGGGTGGGGCATTGAGAAGATTTTCAAGCCGCTGCCACTCTCCTTACTGGGAACCATGGCTGTCCCTTTGACCCTGAGGCCCAGACTGAAGGCCTTAGCTCATCTCACATTCCATGGGCTACCCAAGGATCCCAGGCCATGCAGAGAGATGGGTGATCTCTAGCACCCCTCTCCTCACCAGGGCATGCCCCAAGCTGTCCCCACTTCCTACTGCACTGTGTGATTGAGGGCCTCCAGGAAACCTCTTTCCTTTCCCAAATTGTTCCTTCAACCCCTGCCATGATCAGGCATTTCCATGGTCAGAATCATCACTTGGGGTTCAGGGTGTGTGTCTCCAGAAGGCTCCCCTGCCAAGTAGGCATCACAGGCCAGGCAAGGGAGGAGTGAATTAGGGGCAGGGAACCAGGCAAAGGAGACAGGACTTGGGAGGATTTGGCAAACTCAGGAAAGAAAAGGGGTTTGGAGAAAGTTTTTGACCAGAATTTAAAATCTGGCAGGATGATGAAAAGTAGAGAAGAGAGGAATGGAAGTAAAAAGGGAGCAGGAAGGAAGGGATGGAGAAGTAGGAGAGAGAAGGAAAGGAAAGACAGAAGAATGAGAACGAGGAGACAGGGGTCAGAAAGGAGAAAGGAGGGAGAGGGAGGGGAGGGAAAGGGGTGAAAGTGATAGAAGAGAACCTGGAACAGGGGAGGGAGAGGAGGAGGCAGAAAGAACATGGGGCGGGCAGGTCTTCAGGACCTGGCCTGCCCTCCGTCCTGCGTGTCCTGGTGGTAGGCCCTCAGGGGCAGCCAGTGCCTCTCAGTGGGGGCTCCTCTTCCAAGGTTCTGGGCTGGGGGCTTTTTATCTCTCCCTCTACCCACCAGTTTATTACCTGCCAAAAAAAAAAAAAAAACTTCTCTTTCCATTTTGGGGGAAAGAAAATATAAGTATTCCCAGAAAAGTAGAGATCATTAACTGTGGGAGGCAGGTGGTTACCTGTCCAGTAGATAGACAGACAGACATGCACACATGCATATGCATGCACACATGCACACTTGCATAGCCCTGTAGACCTGCCAAGCCCAATATGGTAGGCATGCTGCTCTGTGTTGTACAGAACAGATATAGAATACTTCCATCATTGCAGAAAGTTCTACTAGACTGCACTGCTCTAGGTTCTTGCCAAAGCCCTGACTGTGCTTAGGTGCTCACCTTCCCACATATTCTGGAAAGTGATGCAGAGCCCCAGGCACACTCGGGGGCGGGGGCGGGGGGGACGGTGTTCATTAGCTTAAGCCAATCTTGGTAATTCCCTGCCCAGTGATGGGTTTAGTTTGGGCCTGTGATGCAGCCCTGGCCAATGAGAGATAAGGGGAATTCTGCTAGGGGAGAGGGGGTAGCTTCTAGAATATCTTCCTCGCTAGAGATACTGGCAGGAAATGCCTGCTCCTTCCCTGAGCTCCATCCTGCCTATGTTAATCCCCCAGAACTGCCACATCTACCCAGCCACTCACTGGCAGTGGCAATGAGCCCCGAATCCACCAGTTCTGGGGTCACTGGACTGCTGGTTGTGTGATGTCGTGCATTTTCCTCATGTTTTAGTTATGAACTTTTACTTACAGCCAAAAGCATCCTAAAAACATATAACAGTTTTTTTGTTTTTGTTTTATTTATTTATTTATTTATTTTATTTTTGGCTGTGTTGGGTCTTCGTTTCTGTGCGAGGGCTTTCTCTAGTTGCGGCGAGCGGGGGCCACTCTTCATCGCGGTGCGCGGGCCTCTCACTATCGCGGCCTCTCTTGTTACGGAGCACAGGCTCTAGACGCGCAGGCTCAGTAGTTGTGGCTCACGGGCCTAGTTGCTCCGTGGCATGTGGGATCTTCCCAGACCAGGGCTCGAACCTGTGTCCCCTGCATTGGCAGGCAGATTCTCAACCACTGCGCCACCAGGGAAGCCCCCATATAACAGTTTTTAATGAAAGAATTCACTAGCTACTCTCAGAAAGCTGAGAGATGTGATTGTCTCAGCCACAAGATAGATATTTACATGGGGAGGTAACTATTGGGCTTCTGGCAAGTGGAAGAACATTGAACTTGGAATGAGCAGAGCTAAGATCTAGACCTGAACCTGCTACCAACTCACTGTGTGACTTGGACAAGTCAAATACTGACTCTGAGTGTTAGTATTCCCATCTGTGAAATGGGGAGAATGAAATACCCTTCAGAGAAAAGGGTCTCAGGCAGTTATTATTTGCTGATATTGATCATTCCTTTCCTTTGTACAGTTGATAAATCATTTTTATTGTCTGATCTATAAAACCCTTTTGAGATAGGAATTACTGCCTTCATTTCAGAGAAGAAAATACCAAGGTCCAGAGTGTCTTAAGCTTTGCCCAAGGCCCTCATTGGCAAGTTATAGAGCTGGGATTTGTACTTAACATCAAATCCTGGGCTCTGTCCACTCTCACCTGGGAGGGGCTGAGTAGCATTCCTTCACCCTTTATTAGCTTCAGACTGTCCAACTGATGGTCATAGTTGAAACCTAGGCTCTAGGAAACAGGCCAAGGTTAGGGAGTAGGACAGGAGCTTGAGAGGCCTGGAGACCTGGCTCCGTGTGAGGAAGGCAGGTGGTAAGCTAGCTTAGGTGCTGTGTCAGGGTGAGGGTGCATGGGCTACTGCATGGAGGCTGAGGGCTGGCACCTTCAGAGGTGACTGATGCTGGGCAGAGTTCTGACTGAGGCCTCAGGAGACTTGGGTTCAATTCCCAACTCTGCTCTTTCTAGCTGTGTGATCATAGGCGAGTCCCTTAACCTTTCTGAGCCTGTTAACCCACCTGTAAAATGGAAACAATAATCCTTGCCCATTCATGTTATTACATAGATCAACTGAGGTGCTTTATGAACTGTAAAGCATTAGAGACATCAAAACGATTGCTTTAAGGCTGGGGGAAAGAACACTGAGAAAGAAGTCCTATATACAGTCGGCCCTCCATAGCCCCATCAGCCAATGCCAACTTTTATATAAGGGACTTGAGTACCTGCAGATTTTGGTAACCACAGGGGTCCTGGAATCAATCCCCCAATGCCCTTGGATACTGAGGGGACACTGTATGTCAGCAAAGCACAAGACCCCTTGTATGCTGGGGTCTGGGCCCTGGGGACTGGTCCCAGCACCAGGAGAAAACAGCAATTTGCCTGGAAAACATTGACAAGAAACCAGAGCACGTTGAAGGGCAGCTTGTTAAAAACCACATATATACAATGGAATATTACTCAGCCATAAAAAGAAATGAAATTGAGTTATTTGTAGTGAGGTGGATGGACCTAGAGTCTGTCATACAGAGTGAAGTAAGTCAGAAAGAGAAAAACAAATACCGCATGCTAACACATATAAAAAAAAGGTCATGAAGAACCTAAGGGCAAGATGGGAATAAAGACACAGACCTACTAGAGAATGAACTTGAGGATATGGGGAGGGGGAAGGGTAAGCTGGGACAAAGTGAGAGAGTGGCATGGACATATATACACTACCAAATGTAAAATAGATAGCTAGTGGGAAGCAGCCGCATAGCACAGGGAGATCAGCTCAGTGCTTTGTGACCACCTAGAGGGGTGGGATAGGGAGGCGGGGAGGGAGGGAGATGCAAGAGGGAAGAGATATGGGGATATATGTATATGTATAACTGATTCACTTTGTTATAAAGCAGAAACTAACACACCATTGTAAAGCAATTATACTCCAATAAAGATGTTAAAAACAAAACAAAACAAAACAAAAAAACACAACCTGGTGAGGCTCGGGGATGGGGTTGTTAATGAGGTGTGATCCCAAAAGTGCGAGACCTGAGTGGATTCTGCAAAAAGCCTGCTGGCTTTGATCCCTCTTCTCTTATAAAATGTTATTTGTGCTCTCAGCCCCTCAAATTCCTAGACGGACGAATCAGTCTGGGCTGCCCATGGAATTTGAAAAGAATAAGTTTTCAAAAAACCACATTTGGGAACAATAGTTACCAGAAGTGTCTGGGTCTCAGAGGAAAAACAAATACCCTAATCCTGGCTTGCCCCTGTTCCCCAAGCATCCTTCCAACTAATGCCTTCCACCGTGCACCCTCCTAACAGGAGACATACCATTTAATGAGGAGCTACTTCACCGTGTGCTCCTGAGCCATGAAAGTAAAACACGACCAGATGCAGGAGCTGTACCCTAGCAGATTCCTCGACACCCTTCCCTAGGGAACGAATGGTCCCAGAGGGCCGAGGGCTGCTCTGTCCAGTCCCGCTGCACCACTGTCTCCTCAGGAGGAGCTTTGCTGTGTGGCAGTAACAGGAGTCAGCTGGTCTCTTACCTATCTTGAACATTTTAAAATTCTAACCAAAGCTACATACGTTCTTAGTTTTAAAAAATCAAATAGTACCGTAAAATTTATAGCAAAAACAGCAGTGTCCTGATTTTGAAAACGAGGCAAACACTTACAGTACTTTTTGGAGTGCATGTACCTGCATACTTCTATATAATAAGCTTATAATTCTGATTCTTGATTTTTCAGCTTTAGATTTAGCCATTAACTGTCAAATGACAATTTAGCTCTCTAACACTCTGTCCCAATCCTAACACACACGCGCACACACACACACACACACGCACGCACGCATACACATGCTTCCCAAACTCCCATCCCTTCAATATAGTTGTATCACAATTTTTACTTAATCTCTATTCAGTATTGACATGATTGTAAGTGTGTAAATAATACACATAGCACACAGTCTACTATGTTTACATTTTTCTTTCTTTTGAAGAGCTTTTGGGGTTTTTTTAGGAGTCAGTAATTGCTTTTCTTTTTTCAATTGTTTACTTTTCATGAATCTACGATTAATTCAGCCCCTAACTCTCAGTCAGAACCATAGACATTTCTCCATCAAATTCAATACACCCTGTAAGCTCAGTTCTCCTTTGCTGGGGCCAGCCCTGTCTGGGCCCCTGTCCTCTTGCTTCAAGCTGGTTATGGCTGAGCCTGTGTGGATCTGCCATCTGGGCAATAACAAGAATAAGCCAGGTAAACAGGTTTGAGAACAACTCCTGGGTGAGCACACGCTGCATAGTAGGGGCAGAGCGTGCGGGCCAACAGAGAGTAGCCCAAGCAGCGTGCTTTGTCGAAGAAACGGAAGGGGTTGGCTGAGAGTGGGGAGGTGATAATGAGTATGTGTGAGTCAGGCCACTGGGAACAGAGAGCAGCAAGCATTCATTCTGACCATGGTAATCAGAGAAGGCTTCCCAGTGGAGGTGGCCTGTGAGCTGGACCTTGGGCAGTTAATAACATTTCAATATGCTGAGGAACGGGAAATCCCAAAATCGTTTGTGGCAGAGGGAAGAGTATAAGGAAGGGAGAGCAGAGACCTGAAAGTGCATTGTAAGGAGTGGTTGTGAGTTGCCAGAGCATGAAACGGATGCACTGGGAATGAGGCTGGAGGGGTGAGAGCTGGCCTGGAGGCAGAGGGTGAGGGCAGCTGTGCACACATGGGTGCCAAGGAGGGTATGCCAGCGGTAGTCACACATGATCTTGTTTATTCCATTCTAGTGGCCTGTAGCTTGACAAGAAACATGCACTTTATCCTTTGCTAAAATGGAGGCACTGAATATCAAGGTTTTGAGTAAGAGAGTGTCCCTCTGCTGTGGGACAGGACGAGTAAGCAGAGGCCAGAGGGGAGAATTCAGGGACAAGAGAATAACCACAGCCAGCAGCTGGAGGAGAGACGCGTGCGAGAAATGTGTTGTTATTTTCTTAAAGTCTGTCTTATTTACCACGGTATCCTTAGAACCTAGATGTGTGTGTGCACACAGTGGGTGCTGGTGAATAGTTAATAAATAAATGCATGAATCTCCCTAGGCCCATAGTTCAGCCATTGGCCCAGGGAGTGGACCTCAGGACCCCACTACCCACAGACCCATCGACTTCCAACTCCTTTCCCGAGAGCTGGGAATCTCCACCATCTGTTGCCCCCTTACCCATCCCACAGGGACTGCTTGTCTTTTCTGGCACCATCTCCTCTGAAAGCTTAGGCTTTCTCAGACCCTGAAAAGGAGATTGTTTCAAATCCACTCCTCTTTCGTCCCTGCAAATATCTCTGAAGAAGGGGCTCCCCAAAGCCCAGCTTCGGTCTCAGATTGGGAAAGAACTCTATGTGAAAAATAGAAACCCAAGGAGATAGCATCTTCCCGATTCTTCCATGGAGCAGAAATAAACACAAATGAGTATCTTCGCACTTTGCCCTGTACCTGACATGTGACGGGCCCTCGGACCATGCTGTTGTTATCAGTAATCAGCGCTAAGTGCTACCTGGAGTCACCCAAGGGGCTGTCCTTGGGCGGGATGCTGTGGGACCCTCCCTCCCCTCCCAGCCTGTGGGCAGCAGAGCCCTGGAAACGATGCCGGGTCAAGGTCAGTGCTCCCGGCCACACTGGTGAGGTCTCCACTCTGAGTACTCTGCACGCTCCAGCCACCCCTCCAGGCCCTGGGGAGAAGGGCTGTGAGGTCACTTCTGGCAAAGGCATTCCCTTCCACATCCTCCTTTTCTCGTGTCAAAGCAACCCGTGATTCAACCTCCAGGGAAAAGGAGTAAAGAGGAGCATTGAAAACAGCCTGAAGGGCCTGAGGAAAAGAGGTCTGCCTGAGTAACTGATGGGGATGTATGATGGAAGCAGGGACATTGTTGCTTTTAGAGACAGATTAAATCTCTGCTCTCTGCAATTTACTAGTTTTGTGTGACCTTGGGTAGGTTACAGACCTCTCTGAGTCTCAGTTTTCTCATCTGTACATTGAGAATCATCGTCCCTAACTCTTGAGTAGTTGTGAGGTTGAAAGTGGCCAGTGCTGGTCCATCAACTGTGTTTTTACTGGCCTGCAGCAAGGTAAAAACAGCAACGGGGGAGTAAGTGTTCAGAAATGTTTGTAGAGTTTGAAATTGCCTGACATCCAAGCATGTGATCAGGGGACTTGCCTCACTGAACAGGGTGTGGACCAAAATATTGACCTTCATTGGACTGGAAATACATTCTAAAAACTAAAAACAAAAATTTGGTCCTTCACCACCGATAGTTTGGTAAGCACTGTTGTAAAGAGTATGTCCTCCCAGTACATAAACTGGGGAATGCTCCAGCGGCACTGGGTTGGTGTACTTCCCCTGGCCCCAGCTGCCCAGGTTGGTCTGTGGCAGCCTCCCCCTTCCTTTCCTGAGGTGTCCTCCATGCCTGGCACTGGTCTTCAGACTGGATCATCACCTTGACTCTTGCCTCCAGCTCAGCCCTCACACCCAACCAGTTGTCAAGTCCTGTCTCGCCTCCTACCTATGTGTCCCTCACTTATGTCCCCTTCCCTTCAGCCACATTGCCACTAGCAGAGCACAGGTCTTCACTGCCACAAGGATGCTGTGGTCCTCCCCACTCAACTCCATCCTCCATGATGCCTGCAGAAGGAATTTTTAATTTATTTAAATAAATATTTGAAATTTGAGAATAGTTTTAGATTTACAGGAAAGTTGCAAAGGTAGTAGAAGGAGTTCCATATACCTTTCACCCCTATACAGAGGCTGGAACCTAAAAGGCAAACAAGAATTGAATTTTATTTAAAAGCTCCATCATTCTGCCAAGGGGTTTAGCATTTATAAAGAGGACCCACACGTACACACACACAAAACATATAAAAAACGATGCTGAACTCAATGGACTAAATCACAAATGGTAGAAATTCAGGCACCAGCAGGAGAGGTATTTGGGAAAAGATATTTCCTGTCTGTGCTTCTAGGGTCACACCCGTCTGACTATGAACCCTGGCCACAGAGTCCTTGAATCCAGCTCCCCTGGCCCTGGAGAATTCGTCACCCACTCCACAACACGCTGCTGGATTTGATTCCCATACTGACATTGTCTCTGGGGCAAAATCACCCAGCCAATCCAGAAGTCAGCTTTAGGGACTGACACACAGGCCCCATTTGGGCAGATCCAGCAAGCAGGGTTTCCAACCACACAGGCACGCTGCTATCACATTAGTCATCAGATGTGGGCCATGAAGAGGCCCTTAGACAACATCTCAGTGGACAGATGGGGAAACTGAGGCCCAGAGAATGGAAGGGGCTTGCCCACTGTCAGTCATCATTCATTTGTTCACTTGTTAATTCACTCATTCAATAAACACTTGGGGAACATCTTCTACAAACCAGATCCCATGCTGTTGGAGAGAAAATGAATGTGATTCCACAATTAAAAAAAAACAAAACAAACAAAACAGTCCAGGCTCAGTGGTGCAGGGACATCCCCAGAATTCCTTCCAGGCCGCTGCATCCCCCATGCTGGAGGCAGAGTACTTGGTTCACTGTGAAGACTCGTGAATAGCTCTGGCCAATCTGGATGGAGACTGAATCCCCACAGGCACCATTCCTTCCAGTTAAAGCTTTTTTTCCTCATCAGTCATCACGGGTCTAGTTTTTCTCTCTTTGCTACTTCCAATCCATTCTCTCCCCTTGCCTGTACCCTGTGTCGATTTTATTTGCCCCTGGAACCCTGGCACCTAGAACAGTGCCCAGCACATGGGAGGGGCTCAATGAATATTTACCAAACAAATGGAAATGCTACAGAAACTTGAAAGCACCAGGACTAGCATCATTGTGGTTGGGAGGGTTGCGTGTGGTAGCGTTCAGTCACTGAAGCTACTGGGGAGGTCTTGGGTTCAAACCTCAGCCCCGCCTCTGGCTAGACAACTAGCTGGGTGGCTTAGAACAAGTCACTTCCCCTCTGTGAACCTGTTTCTTCCTCTGCCTCCCAAGATCCAATAAGACAGCACTTCATAAAACACCTGGTTCTTCGTGTGCCTGACACATAAAGGATCATCTAGTAAAACAACTTGATTATGTTTGTCTTTTGTTGTTTAGTTTGTTCTTACAAAGATGGGCAGCTGGATGTTAGGGAAGGAGAACAGGGACAGGGAATAGACTCCAACCAGGGGCTCTCTGAAAATTCACTGTTGTCATCAGCCACTGAGATCTGGGGATCATTTGTTACCACAACATTACCTAGTCTATCCTGACTAATACAGGACCTCTTTGGGAATCTGATGAAAGCTTGGACCACAAGAAAACTGCATATTCGTGCAAAATTTAGAACCTTTCAACTTCAATGTCATAAGATTTCATCTGTTTCTAAGATCCTTGATGCCACATGGCTTCCTCCTCTCAGCCTTGGAATCTGGGGCACCTGGGTGTGAGTGATGCTGGGTCAGGGGTCATGAAGGCTCGAGAGGTTAAGATATGGCAGAGGGGGACTGACCCTGTCACCACGGAGCAAGGCTTGAGTTGTACAAGTGAGTCAGGAGCTGGGGAGAGAGCTTGAGTCCAAACTTGGTCTTTTTGGATGCTTTCTTGAGTCTGAGCTTGTTTTACAGATGCTTTCATGAGCCTAAGCTTGTTTTTTGAATGCCTTCTGCTGCCAGCTACATTATAGCCCCTCCTAGTGTGACGACATGTTGCTATCAAAGGGCTGCAGAAGAAGGGGTGCTTGTTGCTATTGTGAGCAAACACTGCATAAACAATCAGCTCACATGCGTGTGCTTCCCAGAGCCTGTGACCAATGGCCTGGAGGTGGCTCAGGCTATGAGGTGGAGGGAGGGGCATTTTGAGGTCAACAGAAACCTCACTTGAGGGGCACCTCCATAGGTGGGAACAGAGGAGAGAGTCATTGCCAAGGCCACATGCGCAGGATCGAGGGTCACAAGGGCTGGATGGAGCTGAGAACAGAAGGGGCTTCACACTCCAAGTGTGACTCTCAGCTTGAGTCACACGTGGAGCCTCTCCTGGGTCATACATTCCCCTCTGGCTGAAAGGGCAAGCTGCTCCAAGGCCAATTGGTGAGTTCAGACAGCTGCCCAGGGATGTCTCTGGCCACTCAAGGGTGTGCACTTCAAAGTGGACAGTCAGGGGTGAAGGAAGGACCTCAGCCTGGGGTCAGGACTCTTGGTTCAAATCCTGGCCTCACCGTCAGCCACCTAGGTGATCCAAGGCTAGGTCACCACTCTCTGGGCACCTTGTTTACTGGGCACTGAAGGCACTCTCCCAGCTTTGAAGGGCCTCATACAGAGGTCTCCACCAGCTCAGGGTCAGGGCTGGCTTCTGGGGCACTGGCAAGTGACTGACTGGTGGAGCTCGACCACCCCCTTCTGTCAGATGTTGACAGCTCAGTCCCTGGGCAGGGGCCACAGGAAGCCTCCCTGCTCCCCAGTATCCCCCACTGGTCATTAGTATTCAGTGTAGGAAGAGAAGACCACTCACCTGCAATTGCAGCAGCAACAAAAGTTCCACCCTTAGAGCTTCACACCTTTGGATGAAGCAGTGTTTCCTATTAAAATGCAGATGCCTCCAGGCATTCACAAGGTAACTTGTGAAGCTGTTGTCAGTTATGTACACTCTCTGTGAATTGATAAATAGACCGTTCCCAAGAGCCAGCTGGCAGGGAACAGATTTGGATAAAAGGGAGGAAGGAAACTTAAGTACCTAGAGGATGGGAACAAATTTGTGTGGGAGCATGATAATAAGATGGGTAATAGCAAATACTTATACATCATGCATTATGTGCCAGGCACTGTTCTAAGCAATAGATATAGATATGGATGTGGATTTACTCATTTAATTGTGACAGTAGCCCTAAGGTGTAGGTGTTATCATCACAATTTTAGAAATTAGGGAACAGAGGCACAGAAAGGTCATGTGTGCTGGCCTTTGTCCCTCCAGATCCACCCTTCACCTTTCTCCCGGATGGTCTGTGCCCTGAGGGGCTGATTTACAGTCAGCTTTACCTGCTCCCTTGTCCTCTGGCGGGAAGACAGGGAGATCAGAGTATTTGCCCAGCTCCCTCCCCACCAGCCCTTTCAGTCCTAGAGGCAGAACAACCCCCTCTGTAGGAGTTGCCCCATCCTTTATGAGTTCCCTTTCCCCTGTGCACACCTCTGTAAATAACCCCTTCTGCAAACTCTGTGAGGGGCTGCCTGTTTCCAGTGGGACCCTGCTCAAGATCACTCATCTCGTACGAGGCAGCACCAGGTTCAAACCCTGACAACCCAGCTGCAGGCTACCAGGAGCCTCTCATCAAAAAGGCCAATGGCCCATGGCCCTGCTGCACACCAGAGTCTATAGAATGGAATCTCGCAGGGCTTGGGCCCTATGATCAGTGTCTCACCAGGTGAGGTTTGCAGCCTTGAGACTGACCAAGGGTCCAGAACGTTCCTGCCATTCATCTTGAGTGAAATGACAGCCACAGTCTCCCTGCACTACTTAAATTCTCTCCCACCACCACTTAAATTCTCTCCCACCACCAATCGTCCAAGCATGCATACTCTAATCCTTGGAAGTTACGAAGCCCTTGCTCTATGGAGAAAGGGAGTGTGCAGATGTAGCAAGGTGGTGCAGACCCAGAAGCGAGGGAAAGTTACTACTAAGCTTGCCTTGAAGTCATGGATAGGTCAGGGGGTTCTGTAGAACTCCATCCCCATCTCGCCCATCCCCCTGCATCTAGGTACCTTTTCCTGAACCAGCCTGAGCAGCTGGGCATCCATCTGATTCTCCAAGCTTGAAACCACCTCAAGAAGCCTCCCTTGTGTGCCCAGTCAAGCCCATAGACAGCCTTCTCTCCCTCCTCCAAACTCATAGATGGATAGATTTTTGCCAGAAGTTCCACCCAGTCTTCTGAATGGGAGCCACTGCCGGGGTTCAGCATTCTCTCTATAGTCTGTTGACAAAGGAATACACCCCTGAAATGTAACTAAATAATCTAAGCACCAGGGTCATGGCCATAGCCACCTCTGTTGCTCCTCCACACCAAAGCACAACAGACCATGTAGAAACCAGCCAGTGGGGCCTTGAAGTCTTTCAGTCCAGCTCCTCACTTTGCGAAGGGAGAAACTGAGACCCAGAGAGGGACATGACACACCAGTTCTCCTGGCTCCCAGTGCACTGGTCTTCCCCTGGCACCCAGCTGCCAGCAGGGCCATTGGCTCCGGGCAGGTGACGACTTCCACTGGACAGAGGCTAATGTGAGGTTGGCAGGAGGAGTCAGAACCCTGCAGCCTCACCACCATGACATTCCAAGGCTCCTCCAGCAGATGCTTGCCTTGGAGCCTAAAAGCTGGTAATTGGGAGAAACTGGTGTGACTCATGTACCAAATACTGTTTTTGTTTTTCCTCTTTCTTAACAATCTCAACTATTGGCTATTTTTATTTCGGGGCCAGATTCAATTTCATCATTTTCTTTCTCCTTTCCTGAGATTCTTTGTCTCATTGCCATGGGAACCCTGGACCCCCTCCCTAGCTGTCATGAAGGTGCCTGCGTGTCGGTCAGGGAGCTGATGGAGGGGCTCACGGCCACCGCAGCAGCTGCAGCCAAGGCAGGACCGAGCTCGCACACCCCAGCCTCACTCTGAAGCCAGCCCAGGATGCTTGCCTTGCCTGCCCCATGGCATTCCTGCCCTCAGCTCACCCCTCGGTTCCCCAACACTTGAGTCTTCCAGGGTCCCAGGCCTGCAGCTCCTCACTCAGGCCTTGCCTTTCCCAAAAAGCTTCCTCCACAGACCGTGTCCTGTGACCCTCCCCCAGCCTCCCTGCCTCCAATCTTCCACCTGTGTCCATCCTCCACAGAGCTACCAGAGTCATCTTTTATGTTTTAATTTTTATTTAATCAAAGTACCGCATACACGTTTTTTAAAATTGTGCTAAAAATCAATGAAAAACTGTAGTCCTCTGCCCCCTACCCGCTCTCTAGCGGCACCAGCTTTCAATTCTTTCAGCTCTTTCTCTGGTTATGGCTTTAGATTTTTAAAAAGAAATATATGTATGTGTGTGTGTTTGTGTATGTGTGTGTGTGTTTACACCGCTATTTCTTTTTTTTTTTTTTAAACATCTTTATTGAAGTATAATTGCTTTACAATGGTGTGTTAGTTTCTGCTTTATAACAAAGTGAATCGGCTACACATATACATACGTTCCCATATCTCCTCCCTCCCGCATCTCCCTCCCTCCCACCCTCCCCATCCCACCCCCCCAGGCGGTCACAAAGCACCGAGCTGATCTCCCTGTGCTATGTGGCTGCTTCCCACTAGCTATCTATTTTACGTTTGGTAGTGTATATATGTCCATGACACTCTCTCACTTTCTCCCAGCTTACCCTTCCCCCTCCCCATATCCTCAAGTCCATTCTTTAGTAGTTTGTGTCTTTATTCCCATCTTGCCACTAGGTTCTTCATGACCTTTTTTTTTTTTTTCCTTAGATTCCATATATACGTGTTAGCATACTGTATTTGTTTTTCTCTTTCTGACTTACTTCACTCTGTATCACAGACTCTAACTCCATCCACCTCATTACAAATACCTCCATTTCATTTCTTTTTATGGCTGAGTAATATTCCATTGTATATATGTGCCACATCTTCTTTATCCATTCATCCGATGATGGACACTTAGGTTGCTTCCATGACCTGGCTATTGTAAATAGAGCTGCAATGAACATTTTGGTACATGACTCTTTTTGAATTATGGTTTTCTCAGGGTATATGCCCAGTAGTGGGATTGCTGGGTCGTATGGTAGTTCTATTTTTAGTTTTTTAAGGAACCTCCATACTGTTCTCCATAGTGGCTGTATCAGTTTACGTTCCCACCAACAGTGCAAGAGGGTTCCCTTTTCTCCACACCCTCTCCAGCATTTATTGTTTCTAGATTTTTTGATGATGGCCATTCTGACCGGTGTGAGATGATACCTCATTGTAGTTTTGATTTGCATTTCTCTAATGATTAATGATGTTGAGCATTCTTTCATGTGTCTGTTGGCCATCTGTATTTCTTCTTTGGAGAAATGTCTATTTAGGTCTTCTGCCCATTTTTGGATTGGGTTGTTTGTTTTTTTGTTATTGAGCTGCATGAGCTGCTTGTAAATCTTGGAGATTAATCCTTTGTCAGTTGCTTCATTTGCAAATATTTTCTCCCATTCTGAGGGTTGTCTTTTGGTCTTGTTTATGGTTTCCTTTGCTGTGCAAAAGCTTTTAAGTTTCATTAGGTCCCATTTGTTTGTGTTTTTATTTCCATTTCTCTAGGAGCTTACACCGCTATTTCTTGAATAGTTTGTTTTTAGCAAAATCTCTTGGCTTCCTGTCATGGTAGTTTGGGATTTAACACTCTTACCCATGACTCTCTCACTTGCTTTACTCCATATTTTCAAAAGCACAAATTCTAGTGGAAGTAGTAAGCAGTGTTCCCATTATTAGACCTTTGTAGAAATTGTTCATGACGGGTCAAGTAGTGACAGTGTTTACTGCCTTTGGCCTATAACTCTGTTTCCCCCGGGAGTTCATCCCTCAGACCTGGGCCTCTGGGGTTCCTGTCCTGGGCCCCATGCTGGCCCTCCTCTGGCTACATCTCTGTGGAAGGACCGAGGCATTCACAGGGCCAAAGGGATGTCCCTTCCTGGGGCCCACACCCCTCCCCTCTAGACCATGCTTTGGGTTCCTGGGACCCCAAATTCCCTAGTCAAATGGCCCCAAGCCCACTTCCAGGGAATCTTCTCCAGAACCGTCTCTCCCAAGAAGGGTCCACACTGGTGGGTGCGTGCACACCCCTCGGCCCTGGGGGTGGCCAAGAGGCACATGCTTTCTGGTGGGGTGTGGATGGAACGCAGATATGAAGGCTGCGTGTCCACACACACGTGCACAGGGCCCCACGTGTGGCAGGCTGTGGGGGAGAGCCTCAGCCAGGGGGCAGGACTAGACTTAGTAATGGCTTTCTTCCTGTCTCCCACCCACCTCCATTTCCTTGGTTTTCTATATTCCCATTATTCCCCTTAGTGTTCCAAAAATACCTGTCACATGTTCATCAGGAATTTTACCGAATGTTCCAATTCCCTCAAACCACCTAATCCATCTATTCTGTTTTCCCCCTTCTTATGTGAAGAAACTAAAGAAGAAACACTCAACACCCACTGAGTGCAAGGCAATGTGCTAGGTGCTGGGGGACCACGCAATGAGCAAGGCATAGCTCCTGTCCTCCAGGGCTTGCAATCTGGTGAGAAGGAAACTGGGTTTCGAGGCAGCTTTCTGAACTCAACATGGATCCAGGCACCCATGATGGCTGGGGGGGGGACCCAGATACACAGAGAAAGACAGGCAGGTGGGATGCAGGGTGTGATGTTTCCATCTTATGGATCCGTAAACTTTTTTAAAAAAATAAATTAATTAATTTATTTATTTTTGGCTGCGTTGGGTCTTCGTTGCTGCGTGGGGGCTTTCTCTAGTTGTGGCAAAGGGGGGACTACTCTTTGTTGTGGTGCGCGGGCTTCTCATTGCAGTGGTTTCTCTTGTTGCAGAGCACAGGCTCTAGGCATGCGGGCTTCAGTAGTTGTGGCACGCAGGCTCAGTAGTTGTGGCACACGGGCTTAGTTGCTCCGTGGCATGTGGGATCTTCCTGGACCAGGGCTCAAACCCGTGTCCCCTGCATTGGCAGGCGGATTCTTAACCACCGAGCCACCAGGGAAGTCCTGGATCCATAAACTTCTTAATTTGAAATTTGTTCAAACAAATTGAATGGGAGAAACATAAAATCAATAAGAGAAATAGAAGGAAGTTGTTTATAGAACCCTGGGGGTGGCTCAGAGCATAGTTTGAAAACCACTTCTCCAAGATATTATAGCAAAGGTGTGTTTTTTTTTTTGTTTTTTTTTTAGTAAATATTTTATTTGAACTAAATTAAAGTTTAACTTTGTAGCCACTTGTATTCATTATCACCGAAATCTAGCAAACTCCCATTGAAACTTAAGTTGCCCGTAGAGAAGTTGGAACTGGAATGTTCAAGACAGTCTAAAGTTTTGAAGAAAATACCATGCATCCCGTGGATCCCCCAAAACATGGCTCATCCACAACCCTCCTCCTTGTTGCCTCTTTTCATGCTGGGACTGTGAATTAGTCTAACCCCATATTTTCTTTCCTCTTTTCACTTGATCTCTCACCTATATATGTCCATGAAGAACTTAACTGCAATGGAACGTTCAGGGTGGTTTTGTAGGAATTCTTTGGTTTGTCCATCAGCCTCCAAATGTCCCCAAAGAGTCATGCCCTCTGGTCCAAGCAAAGCCCACAGAAGTTGATTTAATGGAAATGGTTGCCCCTCTGTCATTTTGTGAAATTCCAATCAAAGCCAGAGCCAGGGTTGAGCTGACTCCAGGTAGTAACTTAGAGAAGGTGTGACTTGCTTGGTGATAGCAGCAAACTTAGCCTGGTTTAGTAGGTAATAAAACTAGCCATTCACATAAATTATGAAAATTGAGTTTGGAAATGAGGGAGTGGCGAGGGAAGGGGACTCTTGGAGGTAGTCAGTGTTTGCTTGGTTTGAACTTGAGTGCCACACTGTTGATGCAAAACCTCTGACCAGTAGGCCCAGGTCCATCAGGAAACACATGGCCAAGGTGAGCTTCGCACTGCTTGCAGATGACCTCTGTGCGAGCTGGTCCCAACGAGGTGTCCACATGTCACAGGATCCCTGTGTTACTCTCATCAGAGCCAGACGTCCCGTGGGCCTCAGAAAACAAAGGCCATCCAGTGCCCGAGCGGTACTTTTTCTCAGAGCTGAAGAGCAGGCTGTCACAGCAAACACAGTGATACATTCCTGATTCCTTGTTATTCAGGTAGATCCCACTGAAAGGCGGTTCTGTCCCTTTTTCTCTTGTGACATGGAACTGCTCTGGAGTCAGCTTCTTCTGCCACTCACTCTTGGAGAGAACCGGCTTCCGCTTTGTAAGGGACCCTGCGTCCCCAGGTCCAGTACTCACGCCGAGGCCGCGCCCGGTCCACTCAGCCCCGCACCGCCCACCCGGGCACTTCTCGGAAGGGAAGGCTTCTGAGTGCGCAGAGGAAGCGCGCCATGACGCTGTACACGACCCGGCGGGGCCCACTAGCAAAGGTGTTTATAGCCATGTTGCCTGTTTGCAACTATAAGTGCCAAATAGGGACATCCCTTGTTGCTACTTGCTCCACATGAGTTGAAATTAAGCCAAGTGCTTCCTTTAGCCAGGGAGATGGGAGTTTCCTACCTCTACCTTAACTCAAAGCAATAAGTGGCTAATAGTAGATGTGAGGGGCGGCACCATGCTGGGGTGGGTTGTTCAGTTCAGGGTGAGTGGATCCTGTGCTCCTCGAACCAGGTCATGGAGACACCCACATACTCCAGAAAGCACCAGGCGCCCCTGTCTGTCTGGTACCCACCTCTCCATCCATTCCTCCGTCGGCTCACTCATCACGTGCTTGGGGAGCACCAAAGTGTGCAGGTTCTTTGTCAGGTGTTTGGAGCTACAGTGGTGAACCAAATACCTGTCACCCCCCTGAATCTTGGGGGTCAGTAAAGGAGACAAGGCACGTGCCACAGAATGGGTACTGGTCAAGTGTTATGGGAACTCAGAGGTGGGAGAAATCTCCTCCAGCTGAAAGGTTCAGGAAGGGCTCCCTGTAGGAGATGACACTAAAGCTAATCATTGAAGGCTGGTGGAACCTGGGGAATCAGAAGGAGCCCATTTGGGGCCAAGGCTCTGGTTGGAAAGGCATGAGGAACAGTTCCTTTCAGCTAGAGCATGGTGGTGTGGAGGTGGGTAGAGCATTGGTGAAATACACACACACCCAAAGCTGCCCTGGACCCAGACCCATCTGGACCACACTAGCTCATACATGCATCTGTGTCACCTAGAACCCTTTTCCAGAATTTTCCATGTGTGCATCTTGTCCTATTAACTCTAGCTTGAGCACCCCAAGGGACAGCACTATTTCATCTTTCGTAGGACAGGTAGCTGCATAAAGGGGATGTGCAATAAAGACTTGCTTGGGACTTCCCTCGTGGCACAGTGGTTAAGAATCCGCCTGCCAATTCAGGGGACATGGGTTCGAGCCCTGGTCTGGGAAGATCCCACATGCCACAGAGCAACTAAGCCCGTGCGCCACAACTACTGAGCCTGTACTCTAGAGCCCGTGAACCACAACTACTGAGCCCATGTGCCACAGATACTGAAGCCCGCGAGCCTAGAGTCCGTGCTCCACAACAAGAGAAGCCACCGCAATGAGAAGTCCGCACACCACAATGAAGAGTATCCCCCGCTCGCTGCAACTAGAGAAAGCCTGCACGCAGCAATGAAGATCCAACACAGCCAAAAAAAAAAGCTTTAAAAAATAAATAAAGACTTGCTTATTGAGCTCCTCCTGGCCCTGTTCCAGGCTCTGGGATACAGAAATAAACAAAAAGATGGTGTCCTCATGGTGTTCCCTCATGGCACTGACACTTGAGAGAAAAGCAGCAGGCACAGGCTCTTGCATGGCTGGCTATAAACTCATTCCCCCACTTACCCTGAAGATTGGGCAAAACAAACAAGGGCTGGACCTGGGTTTTAATCTCAGCTCCCTGCTTAGCTGTGAGACTTAGGGAAAGCTATTCACCTCTCTGAGCTTGTATCTGAGCTTGCACCCTAATTTATAAAAGCGGTGCTTGTAACCCTTCCCCACAGTGCCATTGTGGGGCTAAGATGAAACAGTCTGGAAAAGCGTCCCCCACAGTGCCTGGTACCAGTAGTGGCCGTTTCACAAGTATTGGTCCCTTTCCCTTCCCCAGTTTGAGGTCTCAGTTTTCTCATCCTTATAAATGGCCAGTTCAGGCCAGGTGATCTGCTTGTAGAAGTCCTTCTCACAGCTGTAACAGTTTCTGATTTTAAAAAATCCAAAAAGATGGGGCAGTTGGAGGGCTTGTGTATTGTTCTCTGTGGTAAATCAGCCCCTGTATGAAGTCACTTCACCTCCCCGGCGTTTGTCAGGTTTTCCCTTTGTGTGCCGAGAGTGTTGGGACCTGCCAACCCCCCCCCACCCCGAGCCACACTGGCTGCTTCTCCGTGTGTAAATGGCTTTACCATCGTGTGCAGCTTAACCATCCCTCTGCAGTCCCGTAGGGAGGAAAACAGCCCTTCTTATGCAACCCTGTCTGGAGAGACAGACAGCAAATGAGCACGGCTAAAAATATTTCATTTTCGTGTGTGTGGTGTGGGGCAGAGAAGGAGGGGCTGTGGGAAGGTGGGTCACATTGCCAAATGCTCTGGATTTTTATCTGCGCTCAGCTGGGAATACAGGAAATAACAGGAGAGTGGCAGCTCTGGCCACGTGGAATCTATCCCATGGTGCTTTCAGTCCAGGATTCCGATTCCTCCTCCTCCTTCCTAGCTCATGCACCCCAGCCTCCAGGTGCTACCCCAGGCCTCAGTCATGGACACCGTCAGTGCCCTGCCCAGGCTCTCAAAGCTCCCATCCTCTAGCTTCTTGGAGCTCTGCCGCTAATGGCTAGCACCTGTGACCTTCAGCACGTTGCTCTTGGACACTGGAACACAAGTGTCCAGGGAAAGCTGCATGTGGTAGGAGTTGATCCCTATCCATCCACCCCATAGCCAATGACTGACCGGAGAGGGAGTACTGAGGTGTCATTCACACTTCAGAGCTCCCCTGGGATCGGGCTGAGCGTGGAGCCTCACCTGCAACTCCACCCTGCCTGGCTTCTTCCCCTGACGCAACCTGCTCCACCCCTCCCTTAGCAGTTTTCCCTGGGAGCACACCTTTAACCAGTCCTTCGCTCCTGGCACCTCGGCTCTGAGTCCACTTCAGGGACAACCCCACTTACGAAGCCTTCCTCTGGGAGCCCATCCTGACTCCAGACCAGCTGCCTTTTCCGCACCTTCCTAATGAACTCTTCTCTGATTGTTGGCAGCAAGCATTTAAGTGCTGTGTTCCTTTGACTCCAGGATGACCTGGGTGTTTGTAAGAAGGAGGAGATCTGCGTTTTGATCAGCCTGCCCTGTTCCTCACGTTATTCTTATGCACACTATATTTTAAGAACCTCTGTATAGAGGATTCTTGGAGTATTCCTTATCTCTTTTGCGAGACCACAAACTCCTTGTAAGATAACTATTTTCTTAATGTTTTGTGCAAAATGCTTTGATATGCATCGAGCCATTTGATCCTCCCAACCACACCATGTGGTAAAAAAATTTAAAAAGTGGTTATTATCCTCACTGTGAACAAGCAAGACTCAAGAATATTATGTGGGAGGGGTAGAAAAGATTCAAGGGTAGAATGGGTGGTCTAGATGACCTTTAAGACCCCTCCAACTATGACCTTTTAGTCTATACTGTTTTAAATTTCTCTGTGACTCTATTCAAGTTAATCAGCTGGTTAGGAGTGGAGGAAAGGAACAAAGATGTGTGTGTATGATCTATTAAGTATGACAATCCAATGAGATTATTACTATTATTACATCTATTTGTATAATAGATAAATATACTTATATATAAGTATATAATAAAACAGGCTCAGAGCAGTTAAATGAAATAATAATCGTTGTACTTTTTTAAGGGCCAATGACAGAAATCTCGCTCAAATTAGCATAAATAGAAAATATTTATTGCAGTAGCTGGCTTCAGGCCTGGCTGGATCTAGGAACTCTAACAATATCAAGTTATTGCTTCTTCCGTGTGTCTGGGAAAGAAGATTCCAAGCAGTTCCCATGTCATTCTTAGAGTCCCAGTCCCAGAGGAAAAGAGAGTGCCCTTTCTGATAGCTCTTAGGGAAAAAAAGAAGGCTTAAGGAAGACTCTAATTGGCCCCACCTTGATCATGGCCTGTTACCAGAACAAATCATTTTGGCTAGGTTGATGAGTCCTTGAATGCCCAGACCTCAGCCTTGTGCCCATACCTGGCCAGGAAGGATAGGTCAGCACCATCTGAATCACAGGGGAATGGGAGAATCAGAAACCAAGGGACTGAGCCACAAATGACTTGCCAAAGGTCAAGGGCTTAGTAAGTGGTAAGGTTAAGACTTGAACCCAGGTCTTTTGTCTTGATGTAGAGAGTTGGTTCCTTTATTCCACAGCTGTGATCCACAGTACCTAGCCAGTACCAGAGGCACCATCACGGTCAACATTAGCAGCCATGGCAGCTGTTAAGTTTTTAAATTTAACATAAAGGGCACCTTTAACTTTTCAAATTACTTTGACCAACACTCTCTTTTTCCTCATCCTCAGAAAACTGAGACATGTAGATTAATTGTAAATTCACATGCAGTTGTGGGAACCAATATAGAGAGACCCATGTATCTTTCACCCAGTTTCCCCCATGGTAACATCTGGTGAAATTATAGCACAGTATCACAGTAAGGATGTTGACACTGATCCAGTTGAGAAGACACAGATCATTTCCAACCACAGGATCCCACATGATGCCCTTTTATAGCCTCATACACTTCTTTCCTGTCCCCATCTCCTCCTTAATCCCTGGCAACCACTGGAGAGCCACATGTTCTCTATTTCTATAATTTTGTCATTTAAAGAATGTTGTGTAAATGGAATTATACAGTGTGTAACATTTTGGGATTGGCTTTTTTCACACAGCATAATTTTCTGGAGATTCAGCACAGTTGTTGCATATATCAATAGCTTATCCCTTTTTATTGCTGAACAGCATTCTGTGATGTGGATATACCACCAGCTTGTTTAACCATTCACCTGTTAAGGGACATCTGAGTTGGTTCCAGTTTTGGACTGTTACAAATAAAACCGCTATTAACATTCATGTACATGTTGTTGGTTTTTTAAAAAATATTTTATATTTTTTTATAAATTTATTTATTTGGTTTATTTTAATTTTTGGCTGTGTTTGGTCTTTGTTGCTGTGCGCGGGCTTTCTCTAGTTCCAGCGAGCGGGGGCTACTTTTCCTTGCGGTGCGCGGGCCTCTTATTGTCGTAGCTTCTCTTGTTGCGGAGCACGGACTCTAGGCACGCGGGCTTCAGTAATTGTGGCTCGTGGGTTCTAGAGCACAGGCTCAGTAGTTGTGGCACACGGGCATAGTTGCTCCGTGGCATGTGGGATCTTCCCGGACCAGAGATCGAACCCGTGTCCCCTGCATTGGCAGGAGGATTCTTCACCACTCCGCCACCAGGGAAGTCCCATGTACATGTTTTTATGTGAACACAAGTCTTGGTTTCTTTGGAATAAGTGCCTAGGGGTGCAATTGCTGTGTCATATGGTAGTTACATGTTTAGTTTTTTAAGAAACTGCCAAATTGTTTTCCAGAGTAGCTGTACCATCTTACATTCTCACCAGCAATGTGTGAGTGATCCAGTCTCTCCGCACTGTCACTATTTTGATTTTAGCCATCCTGAGAGTAGTGCTATCTCACTGTAGTATTAATTTGCATGACCTTAGTGGCTAATGATGATGAACATCTCTTTCTGTGCTTATTTGCCATCTGAATATCCTCTCTGGTGAAATGTCTGTGCCTATCTTTGCCCTTTTCCTAATTGGTTTGTTTGAGGTTTTTACTGTTGAGTTTTGAGAATGCTTTAGATATTCTAAATACTAGTTCTTGTCAGTTACATGGTTTGCAAATATTTTTCCTCAGCCTGTGCTTGTTTTTCACCCACAGGGTGAAATAAAATATTTTTTAGAATAAAAGTTTTAATTTTGATGAGGTCGAACTTATAATTTTTTCCTTTTATGGATCATGATTTTGGTGTCAAGTCTAAGGACTCTTTGTTTAGCCCTAGATCACAAAGATTTTCCCCCTATGTTTTTTTTCCCAAATGCTTTATAGTTTTATGCTTTATATTAAAGTCTGCAATTCATTTTGGGTTAATTTTTGTACAAGGTGTGAGGTTTGGATCAAGGTTTATTTTTCTGCTTATGGATGTTCAGTCACTCCAGCACCATTTGTGGAAAAGGCTGTCCTTTCTCTGTTGAATTGCTTTTGCAGCTTTGTCAAAAATCAGTTGGGTATATTTGTGTGGGTCGATTTCAGAGCTCTCTATTCTGTTCTGTTGATCTGTGTGTCTGTCCTGCCACCAATACCACACAATCTTGATTGCTATAGCTATTCAGTAAGTCTCGAAATTGAGTAGACTGATTTCTCCCAATTTATTTTTCTTTCTAGAAATTATTCTCGCTATTCTAGTTCTTTTGTCTTTCCATATAAATTTTAGAATAAGCTTATCTATATCGACACAGTATCTTGTAGAAACTGCATTAAACCTAAATATTAATTTGGGGAGTATGGACATCTTTACTATTTTGAGTCTTCAGTCCACGAACACAAACATAAATACACAAACAGCACAATACCACTTTTTTTTTGGTCTCTTTCCATTTTTCTTTATTAGCATCTCAGCAGCTATAACACATATGGATCAAGTAAGTAATAAGGTGTTCACTCAACAACAATAACAGCAATGCACATATGTCTACATATATTTCACGTGCATTTAGAATTGGGTATACCTAGTCTCTGCTTCTAAGATAAACAGAGAAGACACTCATGTTAACTAAAACGTCCAGTACTATGCGATATGTGATTTAGTAGGTAAACACAGAAGAAACACAGTGGAAAAGATGCCTACATGTTCTCTCAGATCCAATTTGAGTTAGTGATTCTGACTCACAATACCACTTTTATAAAGATTTAAAACAATAACACACTAAAACTAAACACATGTATTTGGTGAACACATTTTTTTTTTTTAAACTTTGGGTTTATTTATTTATTTATTTTTATGGCTGTGTTGGGTCTTCGTTTCTGTGTGAGGGCTTTCTCTAATTGCAGCAAGCGGGGGCCATTCTTCATCGCGGTGCGCGGGCCTCTCATTATCGTGGCCTCTCTTGTTGCGGAGCACAGGCTCCAGACGCGCAGGCTCAGTAATTGTGGCTCACGGGCCCAGTTGCTCCGCGGCATGTGGGATCCTCCCAGACCAGGGCTCGAACCCGTGTCCCCTGCATTGGCAGGCAGACTCTCAACCACTGCGCCACCAGGGAAGCCCTGGTGAACACATTTTTAAAGTAAGGGAATGATGAATACAAGATTCGGGACAGTGGTTGACTCGGGAGGGGGAGGCAGGAAGATGGGATGGGAGAAATACATATGTTACCGGTGTTTCATTTCTTGGTATTGCATGGTAGGTTCAAGGGTGTTTATTAAAACACCTACATAAAAAAATAAGCAATGACTACAGCAGTGATGAACCATACTGACGTATCCATGTTGTGCAGATCCTGAAGCTTATCTAATTTGGGGAAGGAGAGACAGTGCAAGAAAAAAAATATACAAAATATAAAATCAGGTATAAAAGTATTTAGAACTAGAAATCACAAACTGTAAATTTTAAAAATGTGACAACACAAACATCACAAAATCCAAAAGAATACTATAATATTTTCATTAATAATAATTGCACTCTAACACACCTCAAGGATACTGATACTTTCTTTCCCCTATATTTTAACATTTCTGACTGCACCCTGTTTGACCATCTATTTATATCATATGGATTTTCTAGAGAGGGGAAAGATAATTCCATTTTCCCTCTGGCATGTGTTATCAAAATATGTTTTGTGTTGTTGGTAATTTGAAAAAATTGGCTTCACAGCTTGTTACTCGTAATATCGCACATAAAACTTCCCGTGAAGTTTCCTGCTCAGCTGGTGCTTTATGCCCAGAGGTTGTTCCCCGGGCATCTGGCCCAGCTCAGTCCAGCCATCACCATCACTCCCACCTGCCAGACAGGTACCCAAGGAGCAGGGTGACAGCAAAGGCTGGATCTTCGTGGCGTCTCCTTCAGAGTCTTCTCCATGGGCTTTAAAATCAGGGTTCACATGTTTGGTGATGTCCCCCAGGGGTAGGTGTTGGGGAGCTCTGTGTACAATACATGGGGTCATGCTGACACCACCAGGGCACAGGTGATCAGACATCCTGCACCCCCAGCAGAGAATGCCCAGGCTTGGAAGGGCCCGGTCAAGAGAGGAGTCCTGAAGCCTCAGTTTCATTAGCTCCACTGCCCATCACATCTGGAACCAAGACTCCTCAGAGGTCACTAATAGTGAGATCCTCCATGCCAAACCAGTGGTGGTTGCTGTACCTCTTTGGAACTCCCTCTGGAGGGGAAAATATCTCGGTCACACAACCCAGGGCATGAGAGAGCTGCAAGCCCAATGGCTTACCCACATTTACTGCCTGGCTGTGTTTAGTCATTTACTCAACAAAGATACAACAAGCATCTGCTGTGTGTCAGGCTCTTGTGCTAGGCACTGGGTACCACAATGGACCTGCCCTGCGGGAGCATCCTTAAAGAGAAAATAGCATCAGTTTAAGTCTGAGCACATCTGCCTCTCAGAGTTAAGTGTTCCTGACCTTAGGCCTCCTCAGGCCCCCGCTCTTACTCCGTCAAACCATCAAGTGTCCATCCCAGGCACACTGGGCACGTGCTTCATGTTTCTGTGTCCCCAGTGCCCAGCACACTTGCTCAGCATGCAGCGAGAGTCAACGTTGAATGGAGCGGGGCGGCCAGAAAAGCCCAGGGCAGGTGGACCTGGAGGCCGTGTTTTGAAGGAGCCCCAGGGAAGGCAGTAGAGCTGGGCTTTAGCACTGACCTTAGACGCATTCCCAGACCAGTGTGACTTTGGCTTCTGATGCTCCACAGGTACCTGGCCACAACCAAAGCAGATTCCACTCCACTCCATCCCCAGGATGATGGGGAATCAAAGCGGGGAAGCAGAACTTTCCTGAGGAGGGGGGAGGGGTGAAGGAAGCGGCGGCGTCTGGTCTTTGGGAGCAGATAGCGCTGGACTGAGGCTTCTCCCCTCACTACTCAGCAGCCCCAGGGCCTCCTTGTACCCTGCACACTTATGACCTTCTTCTCTGTGAACAGTAATGGGTGCCGGCCCAGCCATGTCTCCTGGGAGGGTGGAGGGAAGGCTACACGTCCAGAAAGGCCACAATGGCCTTGGTATGGACTCCCAGCCCTCTGTTCCCCACCAAGCCTCTCTGCTCCACAGGCCTGATCTTACACAAGAGCAAAAGCTCCAGAAAGGTTGGGGCTAGTCTTTCTCCCCACTGGGCATCTAGGACAGTACCTGAAACATAATGGGGCAAGATAAATATTTATCAAAGGATGGAGGGAAAGGTTATTACAGTACTGCAGAATATAATGAACATAAAACTGTATAGTCAAAATAACGCATCACTAGGCTAGTTGCTTTGGTTAAAATGACTTCCCAACTATAAAAAATCTGACCTCAAAAATGTGTTTTCCACTTTTCAGGAGTACGAATGCCAGTTTGGTGCTATTTGAAGAGCTCTCTCCTTTGTTGATGCTTTTATTACTAACTCACTGTGAAAAGTTCAATTGCAGACTCGGAGAAGCAGAGAGCTGCCCAGAATGAGATTGTTATAGATCTTCAGTGCAGATGTCATAAAGCAGCAAATACTCTTTCCTCCTGTAACCTCCATACCAGCAGCTCTGTAGCCCTAATCCCTACTCCATACCTAACAATCTCAGTGTAGCAAAGGAAGGAGGGTGACTGTGTGTGCTTGTGTGTGTGACGTCTCTTTTCCCGTCACATGTTCAGAATGCACGTTTCACTTGTGCCTCTGGTGAGCCCTGGAGCCCGGCCCTCCACTCTGTCATGTGCCGTTTGTCAGGAGAGGGACCAATGCACCATGTTCAATAGATATGAAACCACATAAGGATGAGCCAAACCTACAAACTATCTGCTCGGAGGTTCCCCAGCCTGGACCCACATTGAAACCTCATCTTCCTGTATGCCCAGAGTTATAGCTCATGTTCCTAAATATCATGCTTACACCTCCTCACCCTGACATTCACTTCTTTCTCTGTCTTCCTATACCCCCCAGCTACAGTTACTACCTGTCTATAGGCTGCCAGTCTACTGCATAGGTCTTGGCCCCCTGTAGTGTGACATAAGACCCAGATTCTCCTTGGCACAGTCCTAATCACCTTCAGACTCCCCCACTTCTGCCATCCCTCCTGTACCCTTGGAAATCTCCTTTATGACCTCCTCATAGGTCACCTCTATCTATTATGTCTCAACCCCACCTCCCATTGCATTTTCAACCCCCAGAGGAAAGCTAACATCATTTACCTGCTACTGTTGTCTCCTTTCTTCTTTGTCCTTTGGTCTTATTCATTTTCCACTAGAAATTAAGCTCTATGAGGGCAGGATGTGTCTGCTTTGTTCACCAAAGTATCCCCAGTGCCAGGCACAAGGAAGGCACTCAATAAATATTACTGAACACAAAAATGCATAGCATGGTTGAGCAACTGGCCAGTGGGTTTGGAACTAGCTCAATTCGTCAGCTTCTGGGGCATTTTTAGAAACCCTAGTAGCTCCAGAAACGATGTTACTAAAGCCCCAGGAAAGGAACATTCTATTACATGATAAACAACCTCTGCTCATAAAAGAAAAAAAAGAAAAGAAAAAAACCACTTCTCTCCTCCCCACCACCAGCCCCATCAAGAATTCCATCCTTTTTTAGACAAATCTACTTGGGGAGTAAGCACAACAGAATGTGCAAGGGGTCCCAGTTTTACTAGGTGCATCTCTGGTTGCCTTAGAACTGTGGTTTGCTATTTTAACTGTGCATCGTAAGTCCTGGGGAATTTGTTTAAAACACTATTCCTGGGCCCTATCCCCAGAGGCTTGGTTTTAGTAGGTCTGGGATAAAGCCCAGAATCTGTGTTTTTAATAATCTCTCTAGACAATAGAGGCAAGTGGCTCTCACATCTCACGGTGAGAGACTGTATCTTAGAGCTATGAAAATTCATCCAGTATTGTCAGATGTGACCTGACACAGAGGAGGTTAAGGGGAGCTATTTGATGCCAATATGGTGGCATCAGACACTCTATGAACCACAACTGGAAAAGGACGTACATGAAAACTGAAAGGACAGACAGACACACAGCCAAGGACAAACGCAAAAGCGTGATGTGGAATTCTTGACAAGGCTGAAGGCCAGAGTAGACTAAGGGGTGTTTCCTAAAGGAAATTGATGTATTTGAAGACTTGCCCTGTGAAGGAGAGTATGAAATTCAGGGGAGCTGCTCCAGTGGGTAGTAGTTACAAGGAGACAGATTTCAGCTCAACATACGAAAGAACTTTATCACAGACTCACCCTGCAGTGGAGTGGGCTTCATGATTTGCTTAAAAATTAGAGATATTTTATTTACCACAATTTCCTCTTAGAGAAAGCATTCCATAAGGCTAGAAAGAGGAGTAATGACCAGCAGCTGGACTTAAGAGTTGGATAAACCTCAAGGGGACAACCTCCATAACCAAATGTAATCACTGGTGTTAAATCACTGCTGGGGAATGCAGGTCTGGGAAACTGTGAGCTTTTACTTCCCTGCATGGTGAATGCAAGTTTGGGCTGGAGCTGAACTGCTGGGCAGAGTAATTAAGAGCTGTATGGAGAAAGGGTGGAGGAAAAATAACACTGTAGCATGGTGGGTGGAGGGCAAATCTGATGAGAAGGATGTCTGGAAGCTTTTATTGTTCTGATGTAGAGTATAACATATAATAGAGCCCTCCTCAAAATCTTCACTGAGCTTCATGGTTTTCACTTATGCTTTGGGCAGTGAATTTGCTTTTGAGGGACATGATAAACTCTTGGTTCCTGATTAAGACTGGCCTGGGACAAAATCAAAGTTTACTCAGAGAAGAAGAGCCAAATATGGGTTTTAGTGTAAGCTCCTCCTGTGTGTCCAGCATGTGTTAACTATGTCAAATGCAGTATTACATTAAATTTTCACCATAATCCTGTTAGGTAGAAATTATCATCTCTGTTTTTCAAGGAAGGAAACCAAGGGTCCAAAATGTCAAATGGCTTATTCAGTGATGGAACCTGGGACCCCAACCCAGGCCTGTCTGACCTGAAGGTCTGTATTTTTAAATACTGCTCCCCCCGTCACTGGAATGTTCAGTCTGAGGCTGGTGACCCTCTGTCAGGTATGTGGTAGAGGGACTTCTGCACTGATAGGAGTTTGGGCCATGAGATTATGCCTACACATAACTACACTGGATGTGAACACACACACGTACACACTCTAAGGATGCACATATGTGTCTTTCCACGCTTACAAAGGGACTGAATCATCCACAGCCCTCAACTTTGCCATGTCTTTTTCTCTGAGCCCTGTGTGGCCTCCATCAGAAGCTCCTGGGCCATGAGAGTTTGGCACCAGGAAGATACAACATTTGCTTCCCCCACTCTACAAATAATGACTGGACACTTGCCCTGTGCCCAGCAGGGTACTAGGCACTGGGGACACAGGACTGAAAAAAGGCAGATAAGCTCCCTGCTCTCGTGGAAGAGACAGACATTAACCAAATAACCACAAAGACAAACATACAATTGCATCATGATTCCGCTGTCATGGGGAGGTCCATGGTGCTATGGAGGGGGTCCCCTGAAGGAGCTGGGCTTGAGGACATGTGGACTGAGGTCTGAGGATAAACAGGTGTTGTCAGGTAACGGATAGAGAAGAGCACTCTAGGCAGAAGGAACAGCATGTGCAAGGGTCCTGTGGCGAGAGGGAGTGTGGCCTTGGGGAACTGCAGGCAGGCTGATGTAAGCTGGGCAGTGATGGAGGTGGAACGAGGCCTGAGAGAGGGCTGACCAGGCAGGGCCTTGGAGATGTGACAGTGGCAATTCCCGAAAAGCAGTAAGGAGCCATTGATGGGCTTTAAAGAAGGGGCACAGAGGAGTGTAACATATTTACATTTCAGAAAGAGGCCCTGGCTTCCCTGTGGGAAAGAGATGGAGAAGACCTAGCAGGCATGCAATTAGCCCTGCTGGGAGGTGACTGTACGGTCCAGAGCCATCGCCACCAGAGATGAAGGTGACAGATGCCAAGGTCTTTAAGGAGTAAATACCAGGACTTCACTGGCCCAAGTCCTCAGCCTCTTCTGCAGGGCACTGGGGTCCAGGACAGGATGCTCAGCCTTTTGGCCCACCTGAGAACAAAATAGACACTTGGAGGTAGCAAGAAGTCCCTGCTTTGTCCTCCTAAGAACCATTTCCTCTTTGGCTGAGCTCAGGCATTTTGCTAAGTGGTAGGGGAGTGGTGGAGGGTGAAGAAGGGAGGCAAGCGCTCTAATTTCTGGGCCATTTTCCCATTTTTTTGTGGGAAAGTGCCCTACAGTTATCTGCACAGATTGTCAGATTGTCTGGCAGGAACACCAGCTGGGGCCCTCTGGGGAGAAGAAATGCATGATTCAGCCGGTGAGATGGAGCCAGGAAGGTTTGCAATTGATGGAGGAGGCTGGAGGGATGCTGGGGGTGAGGGGCAAGGAGTGAGGGGCATGGGTTCCTCCAGGCAAGAAAGCTCTGGGGAGCAGGGCAGAGACAGTGAGGAGGCCAGAATGAAGCTGGCCAGTGCCCCAGGCATGCCAAGCGGAAGGCAGGCTCCTGTGTGCCACTTCCTGGAGGCGAAGCTGCTTGGCCAGGGAGCCAAGAAATAATAAGATCGGACTGATCGAGTGCCTGATTCAGCAATGGGGTTGCTCTTGGTCCAGGCCCAGTCTGGAAATTACAGGCCTGGGTTGCAGCTTCTGGGACAGCTGCTGGAATCAGGGGCCTGCTGGTAGTTGTGGTTGATAGCCACATGGCCCTGCCTCGCCTTACTGGGCCATGGTCATCGATTGGAGGAGGGGGGTCTCCCGGTCCAGGCTGGAGAGCTGCTCCCATGAAGGCCCTGCCAGGGTTGCCCCGGCAGCACAGATGTCAGAGAACACTGCATCTGCAACCCACTGCAAGATTATCCTGGCCTCACCTGGGTCCACAAGACAAGGGTGGTGAATTCTAAGTCTCCTTCACGGTAGTCATGAAAAATGCAGGTCTGTGTAGGTGCCATCATGGTACAAAGGAGATAGGAAGTGACTCTCTAATCCTAGCTCTGCCCTTGCTGTGTGGCTTTGGAAAATTCACTCCCCCTTTCTGAGCCTCAGTTTCCCAACCAGAAAACGGAGACAATAGCATCTGTTTTGGTTCACAAGACTGTTGTGATGGCCAAAGTTCAAGACATGGAAGAAAAACAAGATAAGAATATAATGACCGTGATGACATCCCAACTGCCCTTCACCTCATGAGAAAAAGACCCTTAACCCTATTTTAGAGAAAGCAGAGACTCGTTGAGGTTAAGTATCTGACTAAGATAAAGTGGATGGTGAGCGGCTGAGCCAGCGTTCCAGCCATGTCCACTGACCTCAAGACAAAGGTTTCCTCCATCCCCCACCCCCACAGGTGCCTGTGGGTTAGTCTGGAGCCAATCTGCATTTAAAAAGGTTTTAAAACAAATATTAGTCCTGAAATTCAGAACCAGAGACAGCAGTTGCCGTGTTAATTTTCAGACGTAAAAGTAAGCGAGACTATTAGGGTCAGCTCATAGCAACCTCTCCATGAACTCCAGCTAAATAAAATATCTGGAGGTTTGTCCCCCCGGATCTGTGAAACAAGAGTAGCATGGTTAGAGTTGGATTTTTTTTTTTTTTTAGATAGAGATCAGCAAGTAGCAGGAACTTTAGAGATCAGGTATTTCCCCCACCCCCATTTTATACATAAGGAAACTGAGGTCCCGAGAAGGGAGGACCAGCACAGCGTCATCCTTGGCCAGCTAGAGGCAGAGCTGGGAGTCTTCCCTATTCTCCAGTGATGATCTTTCCAAAGTAGCAGCTGCCTCACAAATTCACCGCATGTGACTGGGTGATCTCAGGAAGGGAGGGGTGACACTTTCAAGGAGTCCTTCAGCAGGTCACAGGGGTCCTTGCCTCTGCGAAGGTGCTGAGGGCTCTGTAGATGGAAGTTCAAGGCCCATGCTTAGCCCCACCAGGTCCCATCAGCTATCTTTCTTCAACCCTCAAGACTCCCCAGCTCCATCTTTGTGCTCTATCCTGTCCGCCAGCTACCACCTCCACCCACTCCTCCCTATTCCCTGCCTCAGTTTCCCCCACTGATGCCATCCTTTCTATGTATCCAATTTTTACTCTTCCTTTAAGGGAGATGTTCTGCCTGCTCTGTGAAGCTTATCTCAGGTTCTCTAGCCCTCTCTCTCTTCTCTGAACCAGGATAGTAATAACAAAGGTAATTATTGTTATTATAGTAACAATAATAATGATAATATATAATAATAATTATTATTACAGTAACTAACACTTATTGAGGTTTCAAACATGCCAAGTGCTACGCTAAGAGATCACCTCACATAAATCCTAGGTGCGTTATCACTCCCCAGTGGGTACTATTTTTATCCCCATTTTGAAGGGGAGGAGGATACAGGGGATCTGGAGAGTTTAAGTAAGTTGCCCAAGGTCACACAGTTTGTCAGTGACAGAGCTGGGACGCAAGCCCAGGGCTGGCTGTGTGAGTCAGGGGCTTTGCTCTAACCATCTGGCTTCACTGCCTCTGGGGACGGGGCCTGCAGCTCCTTCAGTCTCTACCACCCATCCTGGCAGCTTCTTACACCCTATCCCATTGGGGTCCATTTCCCTGACTGACCGTCTAGACTGTGACCTCTCAAGGGAAGAATAGGCAAGTATGTGCTCTTTTCAGTCTCCCTGGTTCCTAGAGAATTAGGCAGAATTGGCTCTCAAAAAAAGACCATCCTTACCTTGCCTTCTGGAGAAGGACTCTGCTTCTGGGAAACAGAAAGACTTAAGTCAGCCTGGCCCATCCGCTAGTCAGTTTCCACATTCTCACAAGACCAGGGTCTCTTTTTGCAGTAGCAGAGCAAGTGGGCTCCTCCCATTCCATGCTGTAAATCTCTCGGGTCAGCTGCCTGTAGAATTCCCTCCTTTTTTCTCCTCCTTCCTTGACTCTCAGCAGCGCCCTTCTACTCTCTCATCACCACTGAGCACTTCCAAGGACCTTGCTCCGTCTGTCTTGTCTGTAGACTGACAGCTCCTCACTGCCCCCCAAGGCCCCAGTCATTGCTCTGCCTGGCAAGTCTGGACAGCACTGGGAACAAGCTCATGCCTGCTACGTAGAGGAAGTGGCATCTCCCAGTTCCCTGAGCATTTCCCCTGGATGGGAGGTAATCAGCATCTCACCCTCATGCTACTCTAATGACCACCCCTGGCTGCTCCGTGATAGCCACGTAAGTGCTGTCAGTGCTGGCAACCGCAGGGACCTGCTTGCCAATAACTTAGATCAGGGCAGTGGTAAGCAAAGTTACCTTCAGAGACAGACTGGTCCCATGTCAGCAAGACTGAGCTGCATCCTGATGGAAAGGTCTAAAGAGAGAATGTGTAGGTCACATGGGGAGGGGTTGGCCAATCACAGAAGAGAGAGACTGGTGGTGTGCCCAGGCCGCCACTGGGTAGTGCCTGGAAATACAGGCAGAGGAAGCCCTGGGCCATGGACTGGAAGCATTTTTATTTACATAAATTCATTTCGTTCAATCTCTAGTCATTCATTTATTCATCAAACACACCTGTGCCATATGCTCCTCTAGCGTCTAGGATTCACTGGTGAGCAGAACTGATGAGTTTCCATTGCATTTATCTCAATTTGTAATTTTATTTTTAGCTGTGTGGTTATTAGTAAATATGTCCTGCCTCCTTGTTAGGCTGTAAGCTCTCTTCTGCTCAATGCTGTATTCCCAGTACCTACCATGGGATCTGGGTCAGAGTAGCACTTGATGAATATTCATTGACTGAGTATAGGACAGGTCACCCCTGTTGAGATGAGAGATGCAGGATATTGTATCAATAGACTGTGAAGATTCCAGCCTCACTGGCAAGGCCATCCAGGTGTGAGAGGGATGGTCCCCCTGTCCTCACTGTGAGTGCCCTGAGCCACTTCCTACTGGAGATGAGGGCCCCCACTTAGCCCCCCTTCAGGAAGAAAATGTGGGCACACTGACAGGAGTACTGAGTTCTACTCGCAAATTAACAATGTAGTATTTAGGTTTATCCACGGGATTCATGTGCTTTGTTCAAGAGGACCTGCCCTTCCCCTGCCCCCTTGGGTGGAGGATGGGGCTGACAGCTGCAGATGTCTGGTGTTCCTGGCTGAGAGTCAGTGTAATGAGTGTCCCCTTGAGGCCTTCTGGGAGATGACTAACCTGAGATCCCCAGAGACCACGCTCAGGGGCAGCCCTGGGAAACCTCCTCTCCACTTAAGTGTCCACACCAGGACAGGCTCATGACCGCTCCCCTGTTCTGGGGCGCTATCACATCTATGTTTAAGAACTGCCTCTACTCCTCTATCACTTCCCCAGAGCTGGAGGCCATCTGGGCAAAGAGGACCCTCAGAGATCATCTAATCCAACTCCCTCACTTTATTATTTTTATTTATTGTAACATATATCACATATACAGAAGTGCACAAGAGATGTGTGTATAGTTTGTAGAATCATAAAAAGGAACATCATGTACACATCATCCACATTAAGAAATGAAACATTATCAGTACATTAGAACTGCCCGCCCCCATTCCATGTAGTAATAACCCCCTCCCCCTAATACACACACTAGAGGTAACCATGTCTTGATTTGGGGTTAATAAGTCTTTAATTTTGAAAACAGTTTACCCACCTATGTTTATTATTATTATTGAGATATAATTCACATACCATAAATTTTGCCCTTTCAGAGTTAACAACTCAGTAGTTTTTAGTATACCTACACTGTTGTGCAACCACAATCTAATTGAAGAACATTTTTATCACCTCCAAAAGAAATTCCATACCCCTTAGCAGTCACTCCCATTCTTCTCTCCCCATAATCCCTAGAACCATTAATCTACTTTCCATCTCTATAGATTTGCCTCTTCTGGACATTTTACATAAATGGATCATACAATATGTAATATTTTGTGACTGGCTTCTTTCACTAAGCATAATGTGTTCAAGGCTCAGCCACGTTGTAGCACGTATCAGTTCTTCATTCCTTTTCAAGGCCCAATAATATTCCGTTGTGTAGATGTATGACATTTTGTTTTTCTGTCCATCAGGAAGTGACAGATATCTGTGTTGTTTTCACTCTATAGCTGTTATAATAATGCTGCTATGAACATTCATGTACAAATTTTTTTTTAATTAATTAATTTTATTTTTATTTTTGGCTGTGTTGGGTCTTCGTTTCTGAGCGAGGGCTTTCTCTAGTTGCGGCAAGTGGGGGCCGCTCCTCATCGCGGTGCGCGGGCCTCTCACTATCGCGGCCTCTCTTGTTGCGGAGCACAGGCTCCAGACGCGCAGGCTCAGTAATTGTGGCTCACGGGCCCAGTTGCTCCGCGGCATGTGGGAGCTTCCCAGACCAGGGCTCAAGCCCGTGTCCCCTGCATTGGCAGGCAGATTCTCAACCACTGTGCCACCAGGGAAGCCCCAAATTTGTTTAATTTATTTTTTTGAGGTAACATTGGTTTGTAACATTGTGTAAGTTTCATGTGGTCAAAATTATATTTCTACTTCTGCATACAGTACAGCATACTCACAAAAATTTAGTTTCCATCCGTCACCTTACAGTTTATCATGTGCAATTTTTTGTGTGAACATATTTTCAATTCTGTTGGGTATGTACCTAGGAGTGAAATTTGGGGGTCATAGGGTAACTCTGTGTTTATTCATTTGAGGAACTGCCAAACTGTTTTTCAAAGTGTCTGCACCATTTTACCACCAACAATGTATCAATATATGTTCTGATTTCTCTACATCCTCTCTACCACTTGTTATAGTCTGTGTTTTTGATCATAGCCATCCTAGAGGGTGTGAAGTGGTATCTCACTGTGGTTTTGATTTGCATTTCCCTAATGACTAATGATGTTGAGCATCTTTTCAAGTACTTATTGGCCATTTGTGTATTTTCTTTGGAGAAATGTCTTTTCAAATCCTGTGCTTATTCTTTAAATTGGGCAATATGTATTTTTAAATAATAAATTTCCACATGCAAAAGAATGAAGTTTGTCTCCTGCATCACACCATATGCAAAAATTAGCTCAAAATGGATCAAAGACCTAAACATAAGAGCTAAAACTATAAAACTCTCAGAGGATGTGTATAGATCTTCATAACCTTGGATTAAAAATGATTTCTTAGATATGACATCGAAAGTATAGATGACAAAAGAAAAAATAGATAAACTGAACATAATCAAAATTAAAACTTTCTGTGCTTCATAGAACACCATCAAGAAAGCGAACGTGGGAGAAAATTTGCACAAATCATATGTTTGACAAAGAACTTGTATCTAGGATATATAAAGAACTATCACGATTCAATAATAAAAAAACAAATAACCTAATTTTAAATAGGCAAAGGAACTAAAACTTCTTAATTTTAATGCAGTTAAATTTATTATTCTTTGCCTTTCTGGTTTGCACTTATTTTATCTTATTCAGGAAATCTTTCCCTACTCTGAGGTCATAAAGATATTCTCCTATATTATCTTCTAATCTTTTTATAGTTTTTCCTTTTATATTTAAGCCTTTATTCCATCTGGAATTGATTTCTTTTTGTACTGTGTAAGGTAGGAAACTAATTTCATTTTTTTCCATATGGATAACCAATTGTCCTAGTACTGCAGCTCTGCAATATCTGGTCTGTCATAAATCAAGCATGTACATATGTGAGACTTGATTTCTGAGCTCTCTATTCTATTTCATCCCTATGCTAATATCAAACTGTGTTTATCATATTGCTATGATAAACCCTGATATCTGGCATGATGAGTCCACCATCTGGTTTGTTGAGGTTTTTAAAATCAGAGTGTCTTAGCTATTCTTGACTTTTTTGCTCTTTCATATAAATTTGAGAATCAGCCTGTTAAAATTTTTTAAAAAAGTCTTTTTAAAAATACTGTTGGGATTTTCATTGGAATTATATTGAATTTACATACCTACTTTGGGAGAACTGACATCATGATGATATTGGTCTTCCTATCCAAGAACGTGGTCTATCTTTCCATTTGTTTAGGTCTTTGTTAATGTCTTTCAGTTAAGTTTTATGATCTATCCATAAAAGGCTAACCCATCTCTGTTAAATTTATTCCTAAATTCTTTACATTTTTTGCTGTTTTTGTATTTGGTATTTTTTATAACTTTTTTATTGCTGTATAATATACATTAGAAAAGTACATATATCTTAAGTTAATAATCCACTGGATTGTCACAAACTGAACACACCCATGTAATCAAGATCAAGAAGTAGAACGTTAATAGCAGCCTCAAAATCCCCTTGTGCCCCCTGTCAGTCACTACTCTCTAGGGATAAGCACTGACCCAACTCTTTCTAACCCATCTAGATACAAGTCTATGTCACCTGTTTTTGAAATTCATTTAAATGAAATCATATAGGGTTTACTCTTTGAGGTCTGGCTTCTTCACTCAGCATTATACTTATGAGATGTATTCACATTGTTATGTGTAATTGTAGCTCACTCATTCTCATTGCAGCATTGTGTGAATATACCACAATTCATTTATCCATTCTCCTGTTCATGAGCATCCCGTAGTTT
The DNA here is from genome assembly GCF_965194805.1 of Balaenoptera borealis. NCBI lineage: Eukaryota > Metazoa > Chordata > Mammalia > Artiodactyla > Balaenopteridae > Balaenoptera > Balaenoptera borealis. The sequence continues at coordinate 116,320,026 of NC_138866.1, read as the reverse complement.
CTAGTTTGGGCCTACTATGAATGGTGTGGTTAAAAACATTCTGATACGTGTCTTTTGGAAATGTATTCTGGAGTGGAATTGCCAAATCATAGAGTAGCTGTATGTTCAACTTTAGGAGATTCTGCCTAACAATTTTCCAAAGTGATTTTACCAACCTACATTCCCACCAGCAATGTAAGAGGGTTCCGAGTGGTCCCCGCCCTTGCCACTAATTGATATTTTGTCTTTTCTCATTTTAAAATTCTGGTAGGAGTGAAGTCGTATCTCATTGTATGTTTGTTTTGAATGACTTTTTTGAGATATAATTTACATACAATAAAGTTCATCTAGCGGCCGCTCTTGCCTTCTGAGACAGACGGCATTTTGCATTCTGCCTATGGAATGTGTGTCTCTCTAAATAAACTTGCTTTCACTTAAAAAAAATAAATAAAGTCATCTATTTCAAGTGTACAATTCAATGGTTTTTAGTCTGTTTTTTAGAGTTTTGCACCTATCACCATAATCTAATTTCAGAACATTTTCATCATCCCCAAAAGAAATTTTGTGCCCTTTACCAATTACTCTCTATTCTCCCTCCACTTCCTGTCCCTCCCACCTCAGTCCTAGGCAGTACTAATCTACTTTTTTCCCTAAAAATCTGCTTATTCTGGACATTCCATATAAGTGGAATCCGGAAATATGTAGTCAATTATGACTAGCTTCTTTCACTTAGCATAATGTTTCCAGTGTTCATCCATGCTGTAGTATATGTCAGTACTCTATTCCTTTTTGTTGCCAAGTAATAGTCCATTGTATGGATATACTAAGTTTAATTTTACCCATTTATCAGTTGATGAACATGTGGGATTTTTCCCCCACTTTTTGGCTGTTATAAATAATGCTGCTATGAACATCCATGTACAAGTTTTGTGTGGATATATGTTTTCATTTCTCTTGGATAGATATCTAGGAGTAAAATTGCTGAATCATATGGTAACTACTTGGGAACTGCCAGACATTTTTGCACGGGTGCTGTTTCATTTTCATTTTACGTTCCCACCAGCAGTGTTGGAGAGTCCCAGTACTTTTTATTGTCTATTTTTATTTTTTTAATTTTTAAAATTATTATTCTAGTGTGTGTGAAGTTGTATCTCATTGTGATTTCAATTTGCATTTCCCAAATGACTAATGATGTTGAACATCTTTTCCTGTGCTTATTGGCCATTTATATATCTTCTTTGGAGAAATGTCTGTTTAAATCCTTTGCTCACTTTTAATTGGGCTATTTGTTTTTATTATTATTAATGAGTTGTGAGTTCTTTATATATTCTGGATACAAGTCCTTTATTAGATTTATGATTTGCAAAAATTTACTCCCATTCTGAGAATTATCTTTTACCTTCTTGATGGTGTCCTTTGAAACACAAAGTTTTTAATCTTGGTAAAGCACAATTTAGTCTTCTCTTTTATCACCTCTGAGAAATCATTTTTTGACTCAGGTCATGAAGATTTATGCCCATGTTTTCTTCTAAGAGTTTTATAGTTTTAACTTACACTTAGATCTGTGATCTATTTTGAGTTCATTTTTGTGTATGGGTGAAGTAGGGGTCCAAATTTATTCTCATTATGGCTTTAATTTGCATTTCTCTGATGACTAATGAAGTTGAGCAGCTTTTCATGTATTTATTGGTGATTTGGATTCCTCTTTCTAAAGTGTCTGTTCACCAAGTATTTTGTCCATTTATTAACTGAGATTTTTGTTTTTATCTTAATGATTTATAGGAGTTTTGTCTATATTATGGGTATGAGTACTTTGTGGGCTAACTCACATTGTGGATTTCATTTTCACTCTCCTGATGGTACCTTTGGATGAACAAAAGTTCTAATGTTAACATGGTTTGATTTATCATTTTTTCCTTTATAGTTAGTGCTGTTTGTGTACTATTTAAGAGACCATTGCCTACTCCAGGGTCATGAAAGTGTTCTCTAATGTTTTCTTCTTCTTCTTCTTCTTTACTTTTTTGCTTTTCACATTTTGATTTGTAATCCTTCTGAATTTGATTTGTGTGTGTGAGCTAGTGGAGCAAATACAATTTTTTACATGGGGATAACCAATCAACCTAACACCATTTATTGAAAAAAATGGTCTGTTCTTATACTATGTTATAGTGTTGCCTTTATCATAAATCAGGTGCAGAATATTTGTGGATCAGTTAATAGACTGTCTAATCTGTCCCATTAATCTGCTTGTGTATCTACCATGCTGTTTTAACCACTATGGCTTTTTGATTAGTCTTGTTACCTGGTAGTGAAAGTCTTCCAGCTTAGTTTTTCTTGATATTATTTTAAATATTTTAGATTTTTTGCATTTCTGTATGAATTTTAGAATCAACTTGTCTATGTTCACCAAATACGCAAATGCACACGCACATACATGCATACAGATTTTGACACATTATGATGAATTTATAGATTAATTTGGGGAAATTGACATTTTTGTAATATTAAATCTTTCAATCCATGAACATGGTATATTCCTCCCTCTTTTTTGGATTTTAACATTTTTCTCAGTATTATTTTATACTTTTCACCATAGAAACCTTGCACATATATTGTGAGATTTATTCCTAGGTACTGATATTTCTTACAGTTTACTATTGTAAATTGTCTTTTAAAATTCCATTTTCTAAAAAAAAAAAATTCCATTTCCTACTTTTTTCTGGTACATAAAAATAAAATAGATTTTTACTATTAACTTTGTATACAATGACATAGCTAAATTCACTTATTAATTCTCGCAGGTTGTCTATAGGTTATTTTGGATTTTCTAGGCACACATTCATGTCATTTGTGAATAAAGAAAGTTTTATTTCTTCCTTTCCAATCCTTATGCCTTTCATTTCTTTTTCTTGCCTCATTGCACTTGGTAGAACCTCCAGTACAATGTTGAAGAGATGTGATAGCAGGCATCCTTGTCTTGTTCATAATCTCAGGCAGAAAGTTTTCAAAATGTTATATTGATAATATAATATCAGTAATAACAGCTTATTAAACAATTCTATAATAGCAACATTTAAGCATGATGTTTGCTGGAGTTTTTTTTTGTAGATACTCCTTAACAGTTTAATTATGTTCCCTTCTGTTTATAGTTTGATATGAGATTTTTATCATAAATGAATGTTGAATTTTGTCAAACGCATTTTCTGAATCTATCAAGATGATCATATGATTTTTCCCTCTTTTGTTAATATTGTGAATTATATCAATTGATTTTCTAACATTAACCCAAACTTGCATTCCTAGAATAAATCCCAAATATCATAATGTATTGTCCTTTTTTATATGTTGCCAGATGTTATTGAAAAAATTGATAAAATCTATTGATAATAATTTTTGCAACTATGTTCATGGGAGATGTTGATTTTTACCTTTCATTTCTTGCAATCCTTTTCAGGTTGTAATATCAAGGTGATACTGGCCTTATAAAAAGAGTTAGGAAGTGTTCCTTATTCTGATTTTCTCTGGAAAATTTGTGAAAGATTGGTATTATTTCTTCCCTAAATGTTCAGAAGAATTCACCTGTAAATCCATTTATTCCTAGAGTTTTCTTTCTAGGGAAGTTTTTAATAACAATTAAATTTCTTTAATAGATAACAGACTATTCAGATTTTCTGTTTACATCAGTTTTGATAAATTATATTTTTCAAAGAACTTTGTCCTCTAAATTTTCCTTTTTTCTTTTTTTTAAAATTTTATTGAAGTATAGTTAATTTACAATGTTGTGTTAATTTCTGCTGCACAGCAAAGTGACTCAGTTATACATATATATATTCTTTTCCATTATGGTTTACCACAGAATATTGAATATAGTTCCCTGTGCTACACAGTAGGACCTTGCTGTTTATCCATCCTATATATGCTGATTACATCTGCTAATCCCAAACTCCCAATCCTTCCCTCCCCCACTCCCCTCCCCCTTGGCAACCACAAGTCTGTTCTCCAAGTCTGTGAGTCTGTTTCTCTTTCATAGCTATGTTCATTTGTGTCGTATTTTAGGTTCCACATATAAGTGATATCATATAGTATTTGTCTTTCTCTTTCTGAGTTACTTTGCTTAGTATGATAATCTCTAGGTCCATCCATGTTGCTGCAAATTGTCCTCTGAACTTACTAATTGATTTGAATAAAGTTGTCCATAATATCTTCTTATATTTTAAGATCTATAGTGGTGTCTAGATTTTCATTTCTGATGTTGGAATTTATGTTTTCTCTCTTTTTTTCTTGATCAGTCTTGCTAGGGAGTTGTCAGTTTACTAATCTTTTCAAAGAACAAGTTTTGAGGTTTTTTTTCACATTGTAATTTATTTTCTATTACATTAATTTCTGCCTTTACCTTTATTCTTTCTATCTACTCTCTTTGGCATTATTCTGCTGAGCTCTCTAATAATTGTGTTAGAAAAGTATATTAAATTTTAGTCTTTTCTCTTTTCTAAGGAACTAATTTAGAGCTAGAAATTATAAATCAACTTTGTAGGAAAAAGTCCCTACAAGTTTTTATACATAATAGTTTCACTGTTGTTCAGTTATAAGTATTTTATTTCCATTGTGATTTCTTTGTTGACCCATGAATTGTTTAGTAGCATGATATATTTAATTTTTTTAATACATGGGTTTTCTTCTAATAATCTTTTGGGTTTTTTTCTAACTCCATTGCATTGTGTTTAGAGAATATGACCTGTATGATACCAGTTCTTTGAAACTTTTGGAGATGAGTTTTGTAACCTGATATATGGTCAGTTTTCATAAATGTTTCCCATATATGCTTGAAAGTTTCTGTATTCTTTAATCGTTGGTTACAATGTTCTATATATGCCCATTAGATCAAAATTTGTATACTGTGCTTAGTGATTTTTAAAAAGTTTTATTAGAGGAAGTGTATACTAGAAGTGTTTTTAAAATCTTTCACTACAGGGTGTATTTGTCTATTTTTCACTGTAGCTCTATGAATTTCTGCTTTATATGTTTTGAGGATATGTTGTATGCATACAAATGTAGAATTTCATATTTACTTGGTAGTTTTTTTCTATCATTATATATACTGTACCTCTTTAACTCTACAATTATTTTTGATCTTAAAGTTCTTTTTTGTCTTTTATTAACACAAACATTTCAGGTTTAGTTTGTTAGTATTTGTCTAGCGTATCTTTTTCCATGCTGAGACTTTTGATCTTTCTGTATTCTTTGTTATAAATACACCTGTGGTAAACAGCATATGATTGCCATATTCCTTTTTAATCTAGTCTGACAGTTTTTTTCTTTTGAGTTGTGTCTATTTACATTTATTGTGTTTACTGAAATATTTAAATTTACTCCTAATATCTTATTGTGTACTATTTCTTTTTCCTGCTTTTTTGTCTCTTTTCCTCACTGCTTTCTTGCTTTCTTTCACATTGAGAGTTTTTTCCTTTTCCCCTTTACTTTATTAGAAGCTGTATGTTCTTTGTCTATTTGTTGAGTGATTGTGGAAGTTATCTGTATATGCATATTGAACTTAGCACTTGCTAAAGATGTTTTCTGCCTTCCTACCAGATAATATAAATGTCTTAGAATTCTTTAACTCCAGTTACCTCTTTCCAATTCATGTGCTATTATTGTTCAGTATTCTATTTTTATCTTGTTTCTTCTCCATATTACTGACATTTTATGCAGTCCACATTATTCATATTTTAAGCAGACAGTTATTTTCTATTTGCCTACATATTTACAAATATCTTTACCCATCATTCCTTCTTGAATCTTAAACCTTCCATCTAGAACTATTTTTTGCCATCTGGAGTACATACCTTTTAATTTCCTTTAGTGAAGATTTTTGGTAATAAACTTAGTTTTTGTTTGTAAAGAAATGTCTAACTTTACCCTAATTCTTGAAGGATAGTTTCACTATGTATAAAATTCTACATTGGTAGTTATTTTCTCTCAACCTTTCTTTTTTTTTTCTTCTGTTAAAACATCAGCTGCCAAACTGTCTTTTCCTCTCTGGCTGCTTTTGCAATAGTTACTATATGTCTAGGTGGGGTGTGCATGTGTGTGTGTGTGTGTTTATTCTTTTTGGAATTCATTAGGTTTTCTGGATATAAACAATAGAAGCTTTCAACAATTCTGTAAAATTATTAGTATTTATCTCTTCAAACTTTATCTCATCCCCATTTTCTCTATTACCTCTTTCTATAAATAAATTCAAAATATATTAAAATGTGTCACTCTGAAGTAAGTCAGAAAAAGAAAAACAAATATCGTATATTAACACATATATGTGGAATCTAGAAAAATGGTACAGACGAACTGGTTTGCAAGGCAGAAATAGAGACACAGATGCAGAGAACAAACGTGTGGACACCAAGGAGGGAAAGCCGGGGGGGAGTGGTGGTGTGATGAATTGGGAGATGGGATTGACATATATACACTAATATGTATAAAACAGATAACTAATAAGAACCTGCTATATAAAAATAAAATAAAATTAAAAAAAAAACTTCTCACTCTGTCTTCCATGTCTCTTGACACCTCCCTCTCTTTCATGTTTTTTAGCTCTTTGTGTTACTAGACTACACTTGGCTGTTCTTTGAAACTATTTTCCAATTTACAAATTCTCTCTTCAGAGTCTAATCTGCTCATTAACCAATTCACTTGGGTTTGTAGTTTCAGTTTTTACATTTTTCAGTTCTCAATCTACTTGATTCTGTTTCAGACCTGTTTGTTTCTGGCTCATATTTATAATACTTTAAAATTTCTTCAAATGCATTAAACCTAGTTTTTCTGTCTGCTAATTCCAGAGTATGAAGTCTTTATAGATCTGTCCCTGCTGTGTGTTTTTTCTGCTGACCCTACATTTTGGTACCTTATTTCCTTGTGTGTTTTGTTTTATTTTGTCTTTACTGAGGCAAAAGTTGCTCATTTTCCTTGGAAGAGAGTTGCTCATTTTCCTTGGAAGAGAGTTGCTCATTTTCCTTGGAAGTTTATTTGTGGGAATTCATTGAGGGCTGAGTTTAAAGAGTTCCTCCAGAGTGTATTTATATTTGCTCCTTCCAGTGTAAGACCACTTAAAATTAAATTCTCCATTTGAGGTTTTTGAACCATGCTGATTATGAATTTGGGTGGCAAAGTCACTTAAAGTTCACTTTATAATTTTGAATTTTTAGAGTTTTTTTCCTCTTTATCCACAATCAAGATTTTTTTTTAAAGGCTACTTTCCATGCTCAACCCTCTTTGCAGAGTTCACTTCTTATTCATTTACACTGAAGGTAAAGAGTTTTAGGGATGTCCTAGCTTTATGCAAAGAGATCTCCCATTATATCGGGTGACCCCTAGGCTTTCTGTTCTATTCCCTGCTTCTGTAAAACCATGAAACAGAAGCTGAAGATCCCCAAATTTTGACAGAAGTCCACAATTCAAAAGAGAGCTTTGGCACCAATTTACATCCAATGAGTTCTGGTTTCATCTCATTTGTGATTCCTTACTTTTATGCCAGCTTAGTGGTGCAATTAAAAATATTTTTTCTGACCAGAGGGCAGACAGCAGAAGCAAGAAGAACTACAATCCTGCAGCCTGTGGAACAAAAACCACATTCACAGAAAGATAGACAAGATGAAAAGGAAGAGGGCTATATACCAGATGAGGGAACAAGATAAAACCCCAGAAAAACAACTAAATGAAATGGAGATAGGCAATCTTCCAGAAAAAGAATTCAGAATAATGATAGTGAAGATGATCCAGGACCTCAGAAAAAGAATGGAGGCAAAGATCGAGAAGATGCAAGAAATGTTTAACAAAGATCTAGAAGAATTAAAGAACAAACAAACAGAGATGAACAATACAGAGATGAACAATAACTGAAATGAACTGAAATGAAAAATACACTAGAAGGAATCAATAGCAGAATAACTGAGGCAGAAGAACGGATAAGTGACCTGGAAGACAGAATGGTGGAATTTACTGCTGCGGAACAGAATAAAGAAAAAAGAATGAAAAGAAATGAAGACAGCCTAAGAGACCTCTGGGGAAACATTAAACACAACAACATTCGCATTATAGGGGTCCCAGAAGGAGAAGAGAGAGAGAAAGGACCCGAGAAAATATTTGAAGAGATTATAGTCAAAAACTTCCCTAACATGGGAAAGGAAATAGCCACCCAAGTCCAGGAAGTGCAGAGAGTCCCATACAGGGTAAACCCAAGGAGAAACATGCCGAGATACATAGTAACCAAATTGGCAAAAATTAAAGACAAAGAAAAATTATTGAAAGCAGCAAGGGAAAAACGACAAATAACATACAAGGGAACTCTCATAAGGTTAACAGCTGATTTCTCAGCAGAAACTCTATGAAGAAGGGAGTGGCATGACGCATTTAAAGTGATGAAAGGGAAGAACCTACAACCAAGATTACTCTAGCCGGCAAGGATCCCATTCAGATTCGATGGAGAAATCAAAAGCTTTACAGGCAAACAAAAGCTAAGAGAATTCAGCACCACCAAACCAGCTCTACAACAAATGCTAAAGGAACTTCTCTAAGTGGGAAACACAAGAGAAGAAAAAGACCCACAAAAACAAACCAAAAACAATTAAGAAAATGGTCATACATACATATCGATAATTACCTTAAACGTGAATGGATTAAGTGCTCCAACCAAAAGACACAGGCTTGCTGAATGGATACAAAAACAAGACCCATCTATATGCTGTCTACAAGAGACCCACTTAAGACATATGGACACATACAGACTGAAAGTGAGGGGATGGAAAAAGATATTCCATGCAAATGGAACTCAAAAGAAAGCTTGAGTAGCTATACTCATATCAGATAAAATAGACTTTAAAATAAAGAATGTTACAAGAGACAAGGAAGGACACTACATAATGGTCAAGGGATCAATCCAAGAAGAAGACATAACAATTATAAATATGTATGCACCCAACATAGGAACACCTCAATACATAAGGCAACTGCTAACAGCTCTAAAAGAGGAAATCGACAGTAACACAATAATAGTGGGGGACTCTTTTTTCCTAGTTGGTTTTTTTTGTTGTTTTTGTTTTTTTTAAATGATCATCTCAATAGATGCAGAAAAAGCTTTTGACAAAATTCAACACCCATTTATGATAAAAACTCTCCAGAAAGTGGGCATAGAGGGAACCTACCTCAACATAATAAAGGCCATATACGACAAACCCACAGCAAACGTCATTCTCAATGGTGAAAAACTGAAAGCATTTCCTCTAAGATCAGGAACAAGACAAGGACGTCCACTCTCACCACTATTATTCAACACAGTTTTGGAAGTCCTAGCCATGGCAATCAGAGAAGAAAAAGAAATAAAAGGAATACAAATTGGAAAAGAAGAAGTAAAACTGTCACTGTTTGTAGATGACATGATACTATACATAGAGAATCCTAAAGATGCCACCAGAAAACTACTCAAGCTAATCAATGATTTTGGTAAAGTTGCAGGGTACAAAATTAATGCACAGAAATCTCTTGCATTCCTATACACTAATGATGAAAAATCTGAAAGAGAAATTAAGGAAACACTCCCATTTACCATTACAACAAAAAGAATAAAATACCTAGGAATAAACCTACTGAGGGAGATGAAAGACCTGTATGCGGAAAACTATAAGACACTGATGGAAGAAATTAAAGATGATACCAACAGATGGAGAGATATACCATGTTCTTGGATTGGAAGAATCAATATTGTGAAAATGACTATACTACCCAAAGCAATCTACAGATTCATTGCAATCCTTATCAAATTACCAATGGCATTTTTTACAGAACTGGAACAAAAAATCTTAAAGTTTGTATGGAGACACAAAAGACCCCGAATAGCCAAAGCAGTCTTGAGGAAAAAAAACGGAGCTGGAGGAATCAGACTCCCTGACTTTAGTCTATACTACAAAGCTACAGTAATCTAGACAATATGGTACTGGCACAAAAACAGAAATATATATCAGTGGAACAAGATAGAAAGCCCAGAGATAAACCCACACACCTGTGGTCAACTAATCTATGACAAAGGGGGCAAGGATATACAATGGAGAAAAGACAGTCTCTTCAATAAGTGGTGCTGGGAAAATTGGACAGCTACATGTAAAAGACTGAAATTAGAACACTCCCTAACATCATACACAAAAATAAAGTCAAAATGGATTAGAGACCTAAATGTAAGACCGGACATTATAAAACTCTTAGAGGAAAACATAGGAAGAACACTCTTTGACATAAATCACAGCAAGGTCTTTTTTGATCCACCTCCTAGAGTAATGGAAATAAAAACAAAAATAAACAAATGGGACCTAATGAAACTTAAAAGCTTTTGCACAGCAGAGGAAACCATAAACAAGACGAAAAGACAATCCTCAAAATGGGAGAAAATATTTGCAAACGAATCAACAGACAAAGGATTAATCTCCAAAATATATAAACAGCTCATGCAGCTCAATATTAAAAAAACAAACAACGCAATCCAAAAATGGGCAGAAGACATAAGTAGACATTTCTCCAAAGAAGACATACAGATGGCCAAGTGGCACATGATAAGCTGCTCAACATCACTAATTATTAGAGAAATGCAAATAAAAACTACAATGAGGTATCACTTCACACCAGGTTAGAATGGGCATCATCAGAAAATCTACAAACAACAAATGCTGGAGAGCGTGTGGAGGAAAGGGAACCCTCTTGCACTGTTGGTGGGAATGTAAATTGATACAGCCACTATGGAGAACAGTATGGAGGTTCCTTAAAAAACTAAAAGTAGAATTACCATATGACCCAGCAATCCCACTACTGGGCATATACCCAGAGAAAACCAAAATTCAAAAAGACACATGCGCCCCAATGTTCATTGCAGCACTGTTTACAATAGCCAGGTCATGGAAGCAACCTAAGTGTCCATCAACAGATGAATGGATAAGGAAGATGTGGCACATATATACAATGGAATATTACTCAGCCATAAAAAGGAACGAAATTGAGTCATTTGTAGAGATGTGGATGGATCTAGAGACTGTCATACAGAGTGAAGTAAGTCAGAAAGAGAAGAACAGATATCATATATTAACGCATATATGTGGAAGTAGAAAAATGGTACAGATGAACCCGTTTGCAGGGCAGAAATTGAGACACAGATGTGGAGAACAAACATATGGACACCAAGGGGGGAAAGCAGCGGTGGGTGGGGGTGGTGGCGGGTTGAATTGGGAGATTGGGATTGACATGTATACACTGATGTGTATAAAATGGATGACTGATTAAGAACCTGCTGTATAAAAAAATAAATAAAATTCAAAAAAATTTTTTTTCTTCTTTATACAGCATTGTCCATTATTTCACTTGGTAGAGTCATTCATGTTCTCTTGTCTGCCATCATGCAGGAAAAAGAAGTCTTATCACTTCTCAAAAGAGGATTCTAAGGACGAGGGAGAAGAAGCCAGCTCCCAGGCACACAGATGCTGACACTGTCACAGCAGTTAAATGAGTCCACCGAGAGCACTGCTCATAGAAGGATCCCCAGGGCCAGGCCTCACCCAGCAGGTTGTTTACCATGGCCACTGTGGGCAGGGTGGCTAGGAGAAGTCTCTGATTTATGGTCAAGGAGGGTGAAGTATCCCCAACACCCTTCTATCCTTCCAAGTCTGCTCTTCCCCTACCAAACTTATGTCCCACTGTGCATACCATCACTTTCCAGTTCTCAAGAGGATGGCTTGGGACACAGCAGGAGGACAAGGCCAGTCTAACTGGAGGCAGAACCATGAGCTTCTTTACAATTATGATCCACTCCAGAAAATGCTCTTTGTCCCTTCTCCTCGCATGCGTCGGCACTTGCTGAGTTTCAGCTGGCCTCTCCTGGTTCCTGGCCTCCCACTTAGCAGCAGCCCCCTAACGTCTAGCCTCTGGCCCTCCGGTGGCCAGCCTGATATTGGCCTGGGTGCCTGGGGAGGAAATCCCAGCCTGGGGAAGTGAAGAGCCACCTTTGGCTCCTGACCACTTCACTGTACTTGCTTTCAGGTCTCTGCCCAAGGAAGAGCAATAGATGAAGTTGAGCTGAGCACTCAGACTCACTACCTTCCTCGTCTCGAGAGCTCATAACTTATTTACTGAATGCTTACTTTACAGTAGGCCCTGTGCCACACTCTTAACATGCAGTAATTCATCTAATTCTCAAGCCAACTCTGGAGTTAAGCGAGGTTAACTCACTTACCCAAGGTCCTCTATTGGTAAGTGGTGCTGGGATTCAGACTGGATCCGTCTGATTCTAGAGACCATGATCCTAATCCCCTTATAGTACTTTATAACCTGAAGTGACCATTTGAATGATCTAATTTAATACTCTCCTTTTGCAAAGAAGGAAACTGAGACTCAGAGAGGTAAAGCAATTGGCCCAAGGTCACACGGCTTATCGGTGGCAGTGCCAAGCTTGCATGATTTTCCCCTTGATGCCCCAGGAGCAATAGGCAGGTGTGGAAGCCCTCCCTGTATCTTCCAAGGGTCTGGCTCTTGACGAACCACATTCTTTTGTCTGGACAGTTTGAAATCTTTTTCAACCAACCCCCTTCTAGGAACCTGAGTGCTTTCATTGATGAAAAGAACCTGTTTCTCCTCCAGAGAGAAGAGAGCACAGGCTGGGGGAGAGTCCCACAACATTGCCCCTATGAAGCCCTGACGCCAGCCAGATTCTAGACACACAGGATCAAGAGAGCCCAGCACCAGGCGCTCTCCTTCACATCTCCTACACACCCAGTGGGAAGAGGAAGCAAATTCCCTGCCTCCTTCTCTGGATCCTCCCCCAGCTGCCCGCCTGCCGCTTACCCACAGGGCTGTGGTCAGGCCAGCCTGGGGAGTATCAGATGCTGCTGGATTTCCATCTTCCTGTCCAGCCTTGGAAGGCCCCCTCCCAGATCTTTGGGCAACAAGCGAATTTGGAGAAAACTGCAAAATTTGGCTCTCCTTTCTGAAGTCCTGTGGAGTACCAAGCATGGAGTAAAAAATAGAGCTGAGCTGTCAGGCCATGGCACAGTCTAATTTAAAGATGAGAGCTCCATTTGGGGAAAAGTCAAGCTGTCCAAAATGAATGAAGCATGCCAACCTCCAAAGACAGACAAAGGGGCAAGCAACGGCCTTTTCTTTCTACTGGGTTTTGTTGTTTGTGTTGCTGTTGTTTCATTATTACTTTCCTCCTGGATACAATTGTTTGAAGAAGTTGGTCCCTGCCCAGAAGAGTGTGTAGGATAGACTAGAAGGATGTGGGTAGTGTTTATATGGGGTGGGGGAGGGCAAATAGGGGCCAGTTCAGGGAACAGCAGTGGTTCCATACAGGAGGGATCTCGTGAGACACGGTGTTTAAGAACATAGCTTCAGGGCGAGCTGGAGGGACCCTCCCAGACCACCTAGCCCAGTGTCCTTATTCTACAAGTAAAGAAACTTGTAGAGACCAGCGAGGAGAGGGACCTGCCTGAGATCACATCACCAGTGAGTGGCAGCTACAGTGTAGGAGCCAGAAAGAGCCTCCTGCTCAGGGAAAGTCTTGGTTTATTCAAAGTCTGACAATTGTCAGCCAGGAACCCCAGTGGGAAATTCCTCTCCAGTGTGAACGCAGGGGTCATCAGCCCCAACTGTGGACGGGCAGGGAACTGGAGATATTTCAGTGGGCTGATTTGGGCATATTCCCAGGGTATTAACGGCCCACATCCCACCTCTAGGGGTTCTTCCCTTGGTTTGTCCCGGGCTCTGACCTCTTGCGGTACAGCAGCCATCACACTGTACTGCACTCCTGTCATGTCTGTCTCCCCCATCGGACTGCGAGCTTCTAAAGGCCATCTTCATGGTGCCGGCACCATGCGACGTGGTGACACTCAGTAAATGTTTGTTGAATGAATGAACAAATAAGTGGATAGATGCGTGTGTGTTAAGATGGATGAATGGATAAGCAAACCATTACTTTCCCAATGAACAAAATCTCAGCTCAATTGTAGAAAGTTCCCAGCATCTGGAAACAAAAGGTGGATGTTTAAATCTGAGCTCACTACTTACCAGCCATAGGACCTTATGCAGGTCTCTCAGCCCATTCCTGGCACTTGGCGATGGCTGCACTCACCATGTGCCAATCCCTTTATTAAATGCCTCACCCACATTGCCTCATTCGAAACTCACAAATAACTAATAAATTAAGCGCTATTGTCCCTATTTTACAGATAAAAAAACAAAGGTGCAACAAGGTTAAGAAACAGTGACGTACTCCCTGAAATTAAGGTTCAATGTTATGTACTGTCTCAGTGTCTGGTGAAATTAAGAGGGCCCCAGGTGTCCAAACAGCAGGCTTCCCTCTCCACTCTGCTCTTGGGGATAAGGTTCTCTAGTCAAACAACTCTTCTTATCAGATGTGCAATTCTGGCTTATCCCCAGATAGCAGGTTCCAGTCCCCTGCCAGCCCGCAGAATTATTCACACAAGCCAATCACATTGTCCCGTAGGAACCAGGAGAACCACACCCTGCTGACACTGCAAAGCCTGCCTCCCCCAGCCCCCAGTTGTTCACCCTGCTCCCGAGTGGAACCCCTGTGTGGCCCGGATGGTGTAGGGTGTCCTCCCCAGGCTGTCAGTAAAGGTGACTTGAAAATGCCTGTTGATCTCATCTGCCTTGTGTTGGGTATTATGTGTTCAGCTATCCCCATAACCCTAGGATGGTAATCTCTCCCTCACCGATGGGGTGAAGAGGAGGCGATTAAAACGGAAACTTGCCCATGGTCACACAGCTAGTGAGCCACAATGCTGGGACTTGAACCCTAGCATCTGGTGCCAGAGCCTACAGCCTTTACTTTTGTGCCAAACTGCTCACCGTGAGCATTCGATCATTATGATCCCACTAGTCTGGAAGCATCATAGGGTCAAGGGCAGTGTCTTGTTCAGAACAGCATCCTTAGAGTGTAGCACAGTGCCAGGAGTATTAAGGGACTCGATAAAGTTTTGTTAAGTAGGTGGATAAACGAACCTAACATTTCTGAACTTCCATTTCCTCACCTGAAAAATCAGAATAATCGTCTCCATTTACCTTGCTAAAGACAGTTTTTATCAAAGAGAATAAAATCATTAGTTTGGGAACCAGACGTACTGGGTTTCAATCCAGGTTCCACCAACCACATAACCTTGGGTAAGGTCCTCAACACTCTGTGACTCAGTTCTGCCATTATAAAATAGGATCTACTTCGTGGGGCTTTCATAAGGTCGAAGTGAATTCACATATATGAACACTGGATAATATTAGTCATTGCTGTTGGTTTATGGATTAGAATGCATATGGAAAAGACTCCAGGGGAACTGTGGAATAGATGGTTTGTCTTTGGTGACCTCCTCCCTCTACTACCAACTCCCTATGGTGAGCACTGCTGGCCGTCTGTCCAGCATCCATTCTGTTCCTTCTTTCTTTCTTCCTTCCTAACAGAACCCCACTTTTGTCGAGGAATTTACCTCTCCCCTGCATGACCCAAGGGAAGATGGCCCCATTCCCAGCCAGGAACAGATTGTGACTAGTATTGTCCATTGTGGTAATTTTATTTCCTTTGCCAGTGATTGGTGTAGGAGAGGGCATGTGACCCAGTTCTGCCCAATGAAAAATGAGGAGAGGTACTCAGGGGTTTCCTGTTTTTACTCTGGATGTTTCCATGGCTGGATGAGACAAGTGGAGCTTCAGCTGCCACCTTGTACCAACCTGAGGACAACGAGGGAAGAGGCAGCGGAGCAGCTGAGTCATCAAGACCTCTGTCTGATGTTCCTCCACCTCTAGGCTTAGTATTTTGTGATGGATAGTTCATTCAGTCATTATTTAAGTCCATTTGGGTCCGGTTTCCTGGTGCTTGCAGACGAAGTGTCACCATTAATGTAATTCTTCTTATACTTGGCACCCTCCTGCTCTTCCTATTTCAATCAATTGTTCTCAATTTTCTTCTCAATCTTGCATCACTTTTTAGTGCAGCTATTTTTTAATTTCTCTTTTTCTCTCTCCCCTCTCTCTCTCTCTTTCTCCCACTCTCTTTTTCTAGACCTTAAACTTTGGGAGAGAAGGGAAGGTGTCTGCTCTACTTGACATTATATATCTCCAGGGCCTAGATCAGTGTCCTAGACAGAGCAAACACTCAATAGATATTTGTTGAATAAATGAATAAACTAATCTCTTAGTCTTCTGGTTGTTATTAGATAAGACTGGATAAAATCACCATTCCAGGGGAACTTGCTTTTGAATAGGAAATTCTAGGAGGTTCACCAGAAAATTCTTGTTAAGTTTTATGAGATGTTATTAAAGGTCATCTTCAGGAAATGACATTGTCATATTTAGATTACGCTTCCAATTTTGGCAGGTTGAGTAATGTAGACAAATTTTCTCTCTGAGGAGAATTCAAAAAACTGGACAAAATATTTTCCAAAGATCAGCTTGGAAGTATGGGAAAGCTATTAAAGTAGTAAAAAATGACCAGACTGAGGTGTGAAAGGGGAAGGAGTTCCAGAAAGGAGAGCTTGGCATTTGGGGCATTTGCAAATGATGCAACTGAGAAACTGGGAAACATTTTTGACAATGTTTGTGGGTGGGGGAAAAAGTTGTAGTTCAGGGTCTGCAGAAGTGGGGATCATGGTGAACCTCTAACACGTTTAAACCCTAAAGGGCTGTACCCTAAGAGTAAGGGGGAATTATCAGTAAACCAGCCTTCCCATAGACTACAACCCAGCTCCTAGACATCGGGGTACCCAAGAAAGTCTCAATCCCAAAACATTACTTACAGTATTAACAGTGTTCATGTGATCTGAATGGCCTTGGGAGCCTAGCAGAAACAAATAATGCTTTTTGGAAAATAAAATTTAAGTTCTCGATCTATTTTTACAAACAATTTTCAAGTACAATGACCTATCTACAAAGATAACCAGTCCCATGAGCAGACAAGACATTATATATGAGGATCAGGAGAAACAATGCACAGTAGAAACAGACTATAATGACTCTGGTTGAGCAAACCCAGACTTTAAAATAATGATTCTTCTGGTGTTTGAGGAGATAAAAGACAAGATTTAAAATTTTAACAGAGAACTCTAAAGAACCAAATAGAAATTCTTAAATAACTGAAAGTAAGAACTTAAAGGATAGGTTTTGAGTCAGCTAGGGAAAGACTTATAAACTGGAATATAAGGCAGAAAAAAATCCAGAATGAACCAAAAGGAGAAAAAATAATTGAAAAATGCAAAGAGAGGATAAGAGATATGAAGAAAACTGTCTTAGTCCCTCAGGCTGCTGTAACAAAAATACCATAGACCGAGTAGCTTAAACAACAAACATTTATTTCTCACAGTTCTGGAAGCTGGGAAGTCTGAGATCAAGGCACCAGGAGATTTGGTGTCTGGTGAGGACCTGCTTCCTGTTTCATAGATGGTACCTTCTTTACTCTGTCCTCACATGGCAGAAGGAGCAAGAGAACTCTCTGAGGTCTCTTTTATAAAGGCACTAATCCCATTCATGAGGGCTCCACAGTGGACCTAATCACCTCCCAAAGGCCCCACCTCCTAATACCATCACATTGGGGGTTAGGATCTCAACAAACGAATTTTGAGAGGACACAACATTCAGTCTATAAGAGATACAGTGATAAATTCTAATACATGTTTATTGGAGTCCCCGTGGTAAAGGAGAGATAAAATGGGATGGACACAATGTTTGAAGAAGTAATGGCTTATGTTTCCTCACACTGATGAATGGCTTAAATTCATAGGTAAAAGAAGCCAAATTAATCTCAGGAGGATAAATAAAAATAAATCTACACTATAGCAAAACTTCTTAAAGCCAAAATGAAAAGGAAACATCTTAAAGGCAGCTATAGGAAGATTAGACATTTTAGCCTTCAAAGAAGAAATGATTAAACTGAAACTGACTTCTCATCAGAAACAGCAAGAATCAGAAGACAATGGCATCATAATTTCAATGTGATGGAAGAAAAAAATAATGCCCAGAGAAAACATCCTTTAGGAATAAAAATGAAATAATGTTACTTTCATACAAACAAGAACAGACAGAATTTGACACCAGAAAATCCACTCCTAAAGGAAATACTAAATGGTATTCTTCTGGCAGAAGGAAAACGATTCCATATGGAAAGACAAAGATGCAGGAAAAGCAACAAAGATGGTAAATATGTGGATAAATCTAAATAATGACTGTCTGTAAGAAAATAAAGTCTCATGGTGTTTAAAATATAAAAAGAATTAAAATAAAATCAACTGTATATAAATCAGGAGTAGAGCAGCTGCAGTGCAAATGTTCTGAGGCCCTTGCATTATCTGAGAAGGGATAAAAGCACTTCTTAATGTTAGACTTTCATAAATCAAAGATGCATGCTGGAATCTCTAGGGAATTATTAACAAATAGCAAATGACATTATTACTTCCCACCTAACAGAGGGGGAAATAGAATAATTACAAATAACTTATCCAAAAGAAATCAAGAAATAAAAAAGAAAAAGGAACATAAATCAGACAGGACAAATAGAAGGAAAATACTAAGATAGCAGATTTAAACTCAAGTATAGTGACAATTAAATGTAAATGGACCAAGTGCTCTAATTAAAAAACAGTTTAACAGATTAAACTTAAAAACAACTTAATGCTGCTGACATGAGATAGGTCTAAAACATCAAGATACAGAAAGGTTGAAAACAAAAGAATGGAAAATGATATTCCATGCAAACATTAACCAAAAGAAAACCTGTGTAGCTATGTTAATATCAGACAAAGTAGATATTAAGGCAAAAAGCACTCCTAAAGATAAAGACACATGAAAAGTTCAAGTCATTAAGAAGATATGACAGTTCTAAACTTGTATGTACCTGATGATTTAGCCTCAAAATCTATAAATCAAAAACTGACAATTACAAGGAGGGATACCTGATTGTACAATCATTGTGGGAGATTATTTTTGTTTTTATTTTTATAAAAGCAAATAGCACTTACTATATACCAGGGACTTTTCCAAACACTTTACATGTGTTAGCTCATTTAATCCTCACAGTAGCTACACGAGGTAGGTGAGAATTCTGAAACATCAAGAGCTTAAGTAACTCACCCAAAGTCACTGAATTATTAAATGTCAGGGCTGAGATTTGAAACCAAGCATTCCAGCTCTGGAGTCTTACTGAAACGTAGTAGGAGGCATTAACACTGCTCTTTCAGTAACTGACGAAACATGCAGGCAAAACTCAACAAGAGTAGGAGATTTGAGTAGAGTCACATGATTCTCCATTACTGTAGCTCTTCTCAGCCCAAGGTTTATGGCACAATTATGAAGCTGGTGCTATCTGGTAGTGGCTAGTTGGGAGGTTGAAATGAGATCGCACATGTTTATAAACTGGAAAACGCTGTACAAATATTAGTTCTATTGTTTGACTCTTGGTCTTCTATGTTTCTTTTTTTTTTTTGGCAATTTTATGGGTTTGTCATATCTACTTTTTATTGTAATCTCTTCAGATCCCTATTATAAAAAGGTAGAGTATAAACAAATTATTGTTGTATCACTGTTTATACAGTTGGGTATAAAAATGTTTGACTATATAGAATCTGAATTAAGCTTACTAAAAGGTCATTTGCTGATGGTTCTTTGGCAGTTTTGGCATTTTTTTTTCAGCCTGCACATATGTAATTCAGGCTCTGGTATATCACTTCAGGCTTGCTGAAGGATGGTATGACAAGAGAGCTAGTGTGGGACCTCATGCAAGTCACTGACCTTTGGGCCTCCGTGTCCTCGTTCATCCAATAATCATGCCACTCTAAATGGCCCCCTGCCCTCACAGGGCATCAGGAAGGGTTAGAGGGGACATAATTGGGAAAGCTCTTTGAATTATACACAGGGCTAAACAAATGTCAGGCATTGTGAAGAATCTCAAATGGTGCAGATAGCTCAACTAGTCTGTTTTAATGCCATTTCATATGTTGTTAATAATAAAAGCTAACATTTATTGAGAGCTTGCCATGTGGCAGGCACTGCGCCAAGCCGTTTATAGGCTGCATTCCATCCACTCCTCACAGCAACCCAAGAGGCAGAGTGGTGCAGGGCGCTGCAGCCAGACTGCCTGAGGCCATCTCCAGGCTCCAGCACTTATCAGCTGAGTGTCCTTTAGCAAGTTTATGACCCTCCTTTGTGCCTCAGTTTCCTCATCTGTAAAATAAGGAATAATGAGAGCAACAACTTCATAGAGCTGTCGTGATGATTCAGTGAGTTAATAAATGTCAAGTGCTTAGAAGTGTGTCTGGCACTTGGTAAGTGGTCTCCAGGAGCTTGTTTTATCATTTGCATTTTTTTTAAAAATAAATTTTATTTCATTTATTTATTTTTGGCTGTGTTGGGTCTTCGTTTCTGAGCGAGGGCTTTCTCTAGTTGCGGCAAGCGGGGGCCACTCTTCATCGCGGTGCGCGGGCCTCTCACTATCGCGGCCTCTCTTGTTGCGGAGCACAGGCTCCAGACGCGCAGGCTCAGTAGTTGTGGCTCACGGGCCTAGTTGCTCCGTGGCATGTGGGATCTTCCCAGATCAGGGCTCGAACCCATGTCCCCTGCATTAGCAGGCAGATTCTCAACCACCGTGCCACCAGGGAATACCCCTGCATTTTTTAAAAATTAATTTATTTTTTAAAATTTATTTTTTAAACATCTTTATTGGAGTATAATTGCTTTACAATGGTGCATTAGTTTCTGCTTTATAACAAAGTGAATCAGCGATGCATATACATATATCCCCATATCTCTTCCCTCTTGTGTCTCCCTCCCACCCTCCCTATCCCACCCCTCTAGGTGGTCACAAAGCACTGAGCTGATCTCCCTGTGCTATGCGGCTGCTTCCCACTAGTTATCTGTTTTACATTTGGTAGTGTATATATGTCCATGCCACTCCCTCACTTCGTCCCAGCTTACCCTTACCCCTCCCTGTGTCCTCAAGTCCATTCTCTACGTCTGCATCTTTATTCCTGTCCTGCCCCTAGGTTCTTCAGAACCATCTTTTTTTTTTTTTTTTTTTTAGATTCCATATGTATGTGTTAGCATATGGTATTTGTTTTTCTCTTTCTGACTTACTTCACTCTGTATGACAGACTCTAGGTCCATCCAGCTCACTACAAATAACTCAATTTTGTTCCTTTTTATGGCTGAGTAATATTCCATTGTATATATGTGCCACATCTTCTTTATCCATTTCATTTGCATTTTATAGGCGGTGAAATGGTTGTAAGTAGCAAGTAACCCAGCTGATGAAGGGCCAGATCGGGATTCTAACCCAGGTTTCTCGGAGCCCAGAGCCCACGTGTCTAACCACTACATTTCCTACCCCCACAGTCCCATGAGCAACTGCAGGGGTCACCAGCCATTTGCAGAGCCTGCTTTGAAGCTCTGCAAAGACCAAGGATGCTGCTATCTCCATTTTCCTTGCAACAATCCTCTGCATAATGCTTAATCTTTGGCCTTCACTGAGGGGGAAGTTCTTAAGAGGCCTTAAGCCCAGCACTTGCATCCATATTTTTCTCACTAATGCTCAGCAGAGCAAAAAAAAAATGCTCACGGAAGCATTTGTTACCCAAACATCAACTAAAACATCCACACTCGCCATACCTATCTCCCCATCCCCAAACACCACCACTTGGCCTGTGCCTGTAGCTGCAGATTGCTTGGGAAATGTTTATTTCTGGTACATGCCTGAGGATGAACAGGCAACTCTGTGAAGTTGTTGCTCTCAGACTGCAGCAGCTGGAACAGTCTGGGGAAAACTTCCCCCGGCAAAGCGGGAGGTCGGTCCTCTTTGCAGAAGTAAGCATAGACAAGCAGCGTCTCCAGGCAAGCACCCACTGGTGGATGCCCCAGCCTGGGTGGCATTGGATCATAGGGACAAGGGCAACTGCTCAAGCCTGTGGCAGAAGAGGAGGGAGAGGGAGGTAGCATTCTTTTAACATTCTAGTCACTGGGTTGAGCGAGACTGGCTGGAGATAGAGATTAGATAGTGGGTTTTGTCAGTGGTCACGTTGTCACGAATGTTTTTTATGGTTTGTCTTGGGCTGTGCTCCCCTGTCCCTCCTCTTTAACTTTCAAGAGCAGTTATGCAACTTGTGAGGTTCAAGGCTGAGAACGTCAGCCCAGAGGGCTAGAACTGGCTCTCCGCTAAATGGGGAAACAGGATGCACTCATTTTTATCTCAGCTGCCTTTCTGAGGGTCTGCCTTCTCCTCCTGGGCCCTCCAGCAGTATGAAAGCTAGTGCTCCTTACCTACATTCCCTACAAAATCATACTCCTTTTTCTTTCCTACTGAAGCTCCTATCCTGTTCAGCGACCTTGGGGAAGAAAATGATATGGAAAGTTCATACTATGGGTGAATGGCTGATATTAGCTAATAGGTTTATTTACTTCCCAAGGGGAATTTTCTTTTTCAATGAGTATACCTGGAGCCAGAAATTCAAATGGCAGCATTTTCGGCATTCCCACGCATTCCAGATGCTTGGACAGATGTGAGACAATCTGGAGGCAGTATAATTAGAGTGGTTTGGAGGCACTATCTGTGTTCCACCCATGTCCCCGGGTTCAAATCCTAATGCTGCCACTTTCTAGCTATGAAACTTGGGGCAAGTTGCTTCACCTGTCTAAACCATCTGCTTTAGGTTGGGATCTGCGGAAGTAGACCCTGATGCAAGGATTTAAGTGCAGATGTTCGGGGGGTGGAGAAGGTAGGTGATCCCAGGAAGCACTGCCAAGGGAATGAGAAAGTAAGACAGGAATGGGAACGATGTCTGTACCGGGTGCAGTAGTGTGCAAGTGGCTACTGTGGGTGACAGGGGCTCAATTCCACTGGGCTCCCCTGGGAGGCTGTAGAACATCTCAGAGTTGCCCCTCAGGAGGGATGTCTTCGTCCATTTGGGTTGCTCTAACAAAAATGCCACAGACTGGGTGGCTTTTTTTTTTTTTCCAAAAAATTTTAAAATTCATTTTATCGAAGTATAGTTGATTTACAATGTTGTGTTAATTTCCGCTCTACAGCAAAGCGATTCAGTTATACATATATACACATTCTTTTCCATCATGGTTTATCACAGGATATTGAATATAGTTCCCTGGAATGGGTGGCTTTTAAACAACAGAAATGTATTTCTCACAGTTCTGGAGGCTGGGAAGTCCAAGAACAAGGTGCTGGCAGATTCGGGGTCTGGTGAGGGCCTGCTTTCTGGTCCATAGATGGCGGCTTCTAGCTGTAACCTTACATGGTGAGAAAAGGTAAGGGAGCTCCCTGGGCTCACTTCCATAAGGACACCAATCCCATTCATGAGGGCTCTGCCCTCTTGAGCTAATCACTTCCAAAAGGCTCCATCTCCTAATACTATCAGCTTGGGGGTTAGGATTCAACATATGAATTTGGTGGGGGGGACACAAATTTCAGCCCACAGCAAGGGGTGTGGGAGCTCTGGTATTCATCCACCAGCTCCTATCAGTCATTGGTTGAGGACTGCTCCCACTAATTCTGAAGCACGCCCAGCCTGCTGTAAGAGCTCCAGGGGCCAGAGGACACCTTTGGACTTGCAGGTGGAAGCAGTCACAGGAATGGTACGTGCTAAGCCAACACATTAGCGTCTTGACAGTGACTGTAACAGCATCCATTCGGTGGGAATAGAGAGACCCCCGAAGGCTGAGGGATTGGATGAGATCGTGTCAGCACTCAGCATAGTGCCTAGTCCATGGTTAGTGATGGCCAGTGATGGCTTTTGGTCCTGTTATTCGCGTGCTGGGCATGCTGAGTACTAGCCACCAGATGGGAGAAACTGGTTTGTTTGGGAGAGAGGTAGGAAACAAAGTAAGGAAAGCAGGAGTAAGGCTTTGAAGGGCAGGCAGGGCATGGATTTGACCCAGTGGGCAACAGGGCCAGGGAGGTGTGGGGCTCCTTGGTGAGCAGAAGGTCTGCCAAGGCCAAGGTGGGAAAAAGACAGCATCTTTATGGAAGCTCAAGGAATGCACATAGAAGCACATAACATCTTGGGGGGCCGTGAGGAGGTGTCTGAAAGATGATCTGTGAGGCAGTGGCACCTCCTGAACAGAACCTTCCTGAACTGGTCAAAGGGCCACAGGCGTCTGTCCTCCTGACTAGTTTGGATACAGGCCTCCCTTCCCCTCCCCCATCTCACTCAAAAACCTCTGAAGGCTTCTCATGACCTATCAAATGAAGACCAATTAGAAATCCCCCACAATGTGTCCCCGAATTATTTTTCCACCCTTGTCTCTTAACTATCCCTTCCCCCCGAAAATAACTAGGATTTACCCCTTGGAATTTGACCAAAGGAAAGAAGAGATGAAAAGGATGAAAATGTAGAAGCTTTATCTGGGTCTTTTTCTAACCAAAGAGTGTCCTTCAGGGGCTCTGTACCTGGCGTTTAAGACATGGATGCAATGACTTATAACACTTAAGCTTCATTTGAAAGTGGGAGAAAGAACCGTAAGAACCAACACTGCTCTGAGAAATAATGGAAAATGTTATCTCCAGAATCCACTGGGTAATCTGTACATCTGAGATTTACTTAGAGAGAGATGGTTCTCTTCCTTAATGTGCATTTGGATTGTGCTAAATAACGGGAAGAGTGTTATTCATTGTTGGTGTAGGTGTGCATGCATGTACACAGCTGTGTGGTGTCTGCGTGCATGTGTGTTTGGCCCAGTCACACCCACTGGAAGCCCACAGAGAGGGTGCATATCTTCACATCGCCGACCCGGCTGGAGGACACATTTGAAGTTAACCAGACTCAGACCAAAGAAGTGGCTTTCCCAGGCTAACTCAGGAGCAGACGTGAGGCAAACTCCCTCTCCCCAAATACACCAGAGGGAGCTGACCCTTGAAGAGATAGAAACTCAAAACTGGGGTTTCCTCTGTTCTTACACTTTCAACAGCTCACCAGTCCCTGGGCACAGCTTGAATTCCCACTGTCTTGCACAGACCAGGTATGTTTGCTGCTTCCCCTACTTAGAATGCCATTCCTCACTTCCCTTCTGAAAACCTCCTACTTCCAAGGCCAGCTCAGACGACCTCCTTCCCTGACCCTCCTCTGGCATTTGGTCACACTTCTATTATAACACTCATCACAGTGCCATCTACCATCCAGTGCCGAAAACCAATGAAACCAATGGATTAGGAGCTCAGAATCTGGGATCAGTCAAGACCAGGTTCAGATCCTAGGTCTGCCTTTTACAAATTCTGGGACTTCCCCTCTCTGAGCCTCAAGTTCTTTCTCTGTAAAAGGCAGATAGTAATTATCCCACTTCGTAGGATTGTCATGAAGATTAAAGGAAATGATGTGTCCAGTGCAATAAGTGGTCACTGATTATTACTGTACATGTTTGCCTCTGCTCCTAGATTAGGAGCTTCATGGAGAGGCAAGAACCACATCTGGTTTGTCATTCCATCCCCAGCGTGGTGCTCAGTAAAATACTTCTTCAAGGGCTCAGCGTCTGATCTCTTGCCCCTGGTCCATGTGCTGTGGGAATTCCTTTCTCTGCTGCCTGTCTTGGTTTAATGTCATGACTCTGCTTCCCAAGACCCCTCTGTAAGCCCATCTTAACCCTTAATGCATTCCGTCCAGACCCCTAACTCTCATAGCTTCTCCCTTCCATCTCAGCCCAGCCAGGGCCAGGATGAAAGTTCTGGACAACCACCTGGACCGTGCTGATGACTAAAGGCAATGATGGAGAAGTGGCATTTAGCCCATATTAAGTGCTCAGTTGAAGGCAGTTATCCTTCATAGGGTTGTTGCTGGGATGGTTGTTTCTGATGTGGCTCTACAGTCTGGTCCAATGTCAAGGGTTTGCTCATCTAGCTTCATCAGAAATGGCCTCTCAACTAGCATATTGTCTGCTACCTCTAGACTTTGAAGAAGATTTGTATTCTCCCATACACTTTCACATACTTTTTCTTCAAAAGGATGTTTCCTTATCCGTTCTGCGTGTCTGTTTGTGCTGTGGCCGTACTCCTTCCCTTTGATATCTTTACTGCAGATGCTGTACATACTTGTGGCTTGAGAAATGGAGATCAGAAAATAACTTCCTGGATTTGGTATAGGTCAGATACAGGGCTTGATCTAGTAGAAATCCCAGTCACTGACTCTCTCAACGGGACTGAGATTGGGGCTCAGGCGCAGTGTTTGGAAGAAGGCGGCATGCACCCTCTCCAATGTCTTGGATCGGACTTTCTACTTCAAGTGGAAAGTGCCTGAGGCAAACATAAGCTACTGGTGTAAACACATTTGTTCAAAGCTAACGTTCTGTTGGCAGAGATGAGCCCTGGCATGACAAACAGAAACCAAGGGACGCCCTGTAAGCCTCTATGTACGTGACAAATGCAATCACCTCCCCATCATCCACGTTATTGGCCCAGAACATTGACATGTGTCATTCAAACAGCAGATAACAAAAGCAATCCTGTAGCTTTCTTTTCTACATCTTTTTGTCCTTTCTTTTTGGCTTTGGAATTTATTATGTCATTTTTTTGGCAGAAGATGTGCCTTCCCAGTAACTTTAAGTTTACTTAAGTTTATCTTTAAAAAAAGAAAAAAAAAGAGTTTGCATTTTCTAAGCACAAACCGACAGACAAGGCATAGAGAAGAGGCCATTTCTGTGTGGGAGGTTTGCGGGAGCAGGGAGGAGCCGGGGAGCCAGGGTGCGCCTCAAGGTGGTCCCCACACATGTTGTCATGGATAGTGGCTGCATTGGAGGCACCTGGGAGCAGAGAAGGTAGAAAGAAATAACCAGAGAATGGGAGAGACAGATACCTAAGGGGGAGGGGGTGGAAAGGGAAGTGTTGGAGAAAAAAATGGATGAAAATGAGGCAGAGGTCCAAGACAGACAGAAATAGGGGGACCATTCTATCCCAGGTGGCCAGGGATTGCCCTAGTTTTGACTCTGAAAGTCCAGCAACCCCAGAAACCCCTCAGTCCCAGGCAAACCAGGACAGTTGATTACCCTAGAGGTGAAAACACAGAGAACAGGCAAAAAGAGAGTGGTGCCCTCCAAAATGAAAGCAGATTGGGCTGCCCCAAGTACTTTCCTGGAAGAAGAGTGTGTGAGTCCGAGCTGAACCAGGCCTCTCATCAGTGCCCAGGAGCTGCTGGGTTCCTTGGAAGGGAATGGCATCTCCCCTACCTTTCCTTCCTAGAGAAGCCAGGACACCCCCAGAGGAGGGTGTTCAGACTGAGAGCATGAGAGTCAGAGGACCTGCCCACAGGACTCCCTGGGCTAACATTGCGTGTGCACTCCTGGCCTGAAATACCTGCTTCCCCCATCCAGCTGTGATGCTATGATGAATTCTGAATATGCTACCAGAACACCTCGATTCTAATCCCAGTTCTGTCATGTGTGTGCTGTGGGATCTTGGGTGACTCCCTTGCTGCTTTGAGCTTAGATTTCTAAAGCGGGCTTAGTAACTACGAATTTTGTCTGTCCAGTATACTTTGTCATCCCCTTTTTTCTTTTTCCTTTAGGGAACTCCTCTCCTATAATATGTGGTCTTGGTGGGGCTGTCAGTCATAATGCCCTTCTCTTCCCAACTTCTCATGCTTGGGCGTGTGCCCCAGATGGGGCCAATTATAATACCATAGTCTCTAGACACTGATTGGTTGAGCGGTGGGCATGAACCAAAACCCTGAACTTTTCTGCTGGATCTAGTGCGGAAGGCTGTCTCTCTCCCTTTAGAATCTACAAAGTATAAGTTTGGGTCTGCTGGCTACATCTTTCTAGTAGACAGAGAAATCCTGTATGCTGCAGGAAAGGAGAGCAGAGTGAAGCAAAACTAAGAGAAGACAGAGAGAAAAAGACAAGTGTCTCATTTGGGACTCTTGATCCAGCCATACCTGCAGCAATCACCTTTGTACTTCCTATTTACATGAACTTGTACATTCCCTTTTCTGCTTCAGTCAGATTGTGTAGAGTTTCTGTTACTTGCAACTGAAAGAATCTTCACCAATATAATCTCTTTATCTATAAAAATGAATATAATTCCTTGCAGGACCCATCTGACCCTCTTTATTATTATTATTGTTGTTACTATTTTATTATTATTAAATGAGATCACAGGTGTGAAAGAGATTTCAAAATTAATAAAATATCATATACAGCCCTCATGCATTGCTGGTGGGAATGTAAAATGGTGCAGCCACTGTGGAAATAGTTTGGCAGTTCCTCAAATGATTAAACATAGAGTTATCATATGACCCAGAAATTCTACTCCTAGGTATATGCCCAAGAGAATTGAAAACATATGGTCACAGGGAACTATACTTGACATCTTGTAATAATCTGTAAGGGAAAATAATCTGAAAAAGAATAGATATATCTATATCTGTATCTGTGTCTATATCTACATAGATGTAGATACAGCTGAATCACTTTGCTGTACACCCGAAACTAACACAACATTGTAAACCAACCATACTTCAATTTAAAAAAAAGAAAACATATGTCACACAAAAAGTGATACACAAATGTTCATAGCAGCATCATTCGTAATAGCCAAAAAGTGGAAACAACCAAATATCCATCACCTGATGAGTGGATAAACAAAATGTGATAGAGCCATACAATGGAATGTTATTTGGCAATAAAAAGGAATGAAATACTGATATGCAACAATATGGATGAACCTTGGAAACATTATGCTAAGTGATAGAAACCAGACACAAAAGGCCACATATTGTATGATTCCATTTACGTGAACTGTCCAGAATAGACAAATCCATCCAGACAGAAAGTAGATTAGTGGTTGCCAGGGGCTTGAGTGAAGGAATGGAGAGTGGCTACTAATGATTAGTTTCTTTTTAGGGTGATGAAAATGTTCTTAAATTAGTAGTAATAGTGGCACAACCTTGGGAATATCCTAAAAAATGCTGAATTGCATGGTGAGTTATGGTACGTAAATTACATCTCAACCAAAAAATAAATAAATAGGCTATGTACATATAAAGGATGATTTTTATTATTATTATTCAACTCAAATCCCAGCTTCCATAAAGCCCTTCGTCCAATTCTTTGAACTTCTCCAGACTGAATCTGGATTTTGCATTTGTTCCTCACACACTGCTGCCTTGTGTTATTTAAATAATATTCAATAATCATTAAATAATAAATGATTTAAATGATTAAATAACAATGATTATGTCAATAAATACGAGGTTATATCTTTTTTGATTCATTATTGTAGAAAATTAATTTCTTTTTAAAAAATTTTATATTGAAGTATAGTTGATTAACAATGTTGTGTTAGTTTCAGGTGTACATCAAAGTGATTGTTATACATATACATGTATCTATTCTTTTTCAAGCTCTTTCCCCATTTAGGTTATTACAAAATATTGAGCAGAGTTTCCTGTGCTATACAGCAGGTCCTTGTTGGGACGAGGTTTTGTCTTATCTTCTCAGCTTCTCTTGTGTGACTTGCAGAGCACAGGGGCACGGTAGGCACTTAAGTTTGTGTTGAAAGAATAAGTGAGGGCACACTTCTCCCCCTCCCCACCTTCCCGGATTATCCAAAGGCACCCATCATGTACTGAGGAGTCCCATGCCCCTGATGAGTACAATGTGAGTTAATGAATGGCAGAATTGCTACCTGAAGACCAGCAGCAGCACGCCCACTGCAGAGAGCCCCTTCAGCAAGAAGCAAGCAGTCTCAGAGTGAGGTCCTTAGCCCACCTCCACAGCAGAGTGACCACAGTGCCCGTCAGGATTCCCTGATCTCGGAGAAAATTCTTCGCAAGTGTTCCAGGCAATTCCCGTGCACTTGGAATTTGAGAACACTAGGGGAAGTGTGAATTTGTGTGAGGCAGCGAAGTGGTTTGCAGCCTGCTGGATAGCTGTTATCAGGATGCTCTAAGTTCAAAGCATCCGGACTCAAACTGGCTTAACCAATAAAGGGGACTCATTGGTCACATAACTGGAAAGTCCTTGGGGCAGTGGACTGAGGGGGTGGCTTGATTCAGGGGACCAACAAGACCCTCCTGGACTTGGTTTCTCCATTCTGTCATCCAGCATCTGCCTCATCCCAAGGCCAGATCTCCCTTCCCCACCCAGACCCCTATCAACTTCCAGACATACGTGATTCTTTGTCCCAGCCAGGGAAGGGACGTGGGGGTAGGAGAGGAGACACTTAGTTCGTTAGTTAATTCTAGTGGCTGTTTTAGAAGAGGAAGAATGCTTATTTCCCAGAAAAACTTCTTCCTTGGTCATGTTGCCCTTTCTTAAACTATGGCCCAGGGATGGCAATACAGTGATTCATTTCAGCCTAAACCACATGCCTCCCCCAACACACGTGCAAACACACACACACACACACCCCAGAGATAGAATCAGCTTCCTCCAAAGACTGTGGCTGAATGGGAGAGGTGAAGATACCAGAATAAAAACCAGGGTAGTTGGGACTTCCCTGGTGGCGCAGTGGTTGAGAATCCGCCTGCCAATGCAGGGAACTCAGGTTCGAGCCCTGGTCTGGGAAGATCCCACATACCGCAGAGCGACGAAGCCCATGCGCCACAACTACTGAGCCTGCACTCTGGAGCCCGTGAGCCACAACTGCTGAGCCTGTGTGCCACAACTGCTGAAGCCCGCGCACCTAGAGCCCGTGCTCCGCAACAAGAGAAGCCACTGCAATGAGAAACCCATGCACCTCAACGAAAACCCAATGCCTCCAATAAATAAATAAATAAATACATTTATTTAAAAAAAAAAAAAAAAAAAAAACCAGGGTAGCTAGCAAGAGGACAGCAACGTCGGGGAGCCAGGCACAATGCCCACTACTATTCCTGCGTGAACCTGGGCCTTCTCAAAACCCAGGCCCCTCCTCTGGGAAACCTTCCAATCCCTCCCCCACTCTGTGCACCCACACACCACCTGCCTTCATCCACCTATCCATCCACCCACTTACTATGTTCCTGGGGTGTTGGGGGCTAAGTGCTCAGTGTGAACCAGAGATTTCTACCCCAGTGGTGTTTTCAATCTGGGCAAGGAGAGAAAAGTTAATCAAATGATTACACTAGTTAATGTCTAGTTTCTCTGGT
Organism: Balaenoptera borealis; assembly: GCF_965194805.1. Taxonomy (NCBI): domain Eukaryota; kingdom Metazoa; phylum Chordata; class Mammalia; order Artiodactyla; family Balaenopteridae; genus Balaenoptera; species Balaenoptera borealis. The sequence goes on along the minus strand of NC_138866.1, from coordinate 116,288,914 downwards.
AAGTACAAGGAAAAAAATGAGAGTTGGGGTGGAGAGAATGAGCATGTGTCTGGGGACCTGACCTGCTGAGGATGCGGGGCTGGGGAGGGGGGCTTGAGGGAAGGTTTTTCCCGAGAAAGTGATGTGGGACTTCTGCTCTAGTTTTCACCACACTGGCCATCCTACCCTCTGCCTCAGCTGTCTCCCTTGCTAGAAAGGCCAGCCTCCACACCCATGGGTTGTGGTCCAGGGCCTGATTTAAAGCTTATGCAACAAATGTGCATTGAATTTAATTGTCAGTGGTTAGAAGCGCTGGGAAGGAAGGTGGCTAGGTTCCAAAGAAGAGCTTCACTGTTATGGTAACAGTGGGCACAGGGTCCTCCTGGATGCTTTGGAATGCCTCAGGGGTGTGGGGTGGACAGCGAGCGTAGAGGTGGAAGGGGGATCTACATTTATTCCAGGGCCAGGAGAAGCACTGTGGCCTTTACATTCCAAGCCCCAGGGTGCAGGAGAGCAGGGGGTTGTCTCAGAATGGAAGCTGGACGGACATCCACTCCTCTTGGCCAAGGGAGACCCGAGTCATGGCCCGTGTCCCTGAGTCACCTTAGGTAGCCCTCTGAGCTCTCGGAAGCTCCTTCCTCTGGGACATGAGAATAGAAGCTACTCTTCCTGAACAGACTCTGAATTTGGTGGTGGTGGTGGTGTGGAGGGAGGCGCTGCACTGGTGAGGTGGTTCCCAGGAGCGGTTCTCTGGAATTTTCTCCTAAGGCAGAGGTGGGGTGGAGGCAGAAGGAGAGATCCGGAGAGGCGTCGAGGCCGCAGCCCGCCGCCTGCCCAGGTGGCAGAGGGGCCGCGACTGGCCCGCAGCCAGAGCCCAGCGGTGTCCGGGCGCCCCTCCCCGCCGCTCGAGCCCTCCCACTTCCTCTGAAGCAGCCGCGGCTGTCAGGGAGCCGGGCGCCGCGCGCAGTGCAGGCTCGGGGCGCCGCGCAGAGGAAGCTGTCGCTCTGGCTGGCCGCCCCCCGCCGCCGCTCCGCACCGCGCCCCGCCGCCGCGCCGCGGACCATGGACCTGGCCAGGGGCCTCCTGGTGGCCTGGGCCCTCAGCCTGTGGCCAGGTACGTGCCCCCTTATACCCCCTCCCCACCCCCCGCCTCTGGGAGCCCCTCCCTGACCCGCCGAGGCCTGGGATACAGCTGCCAGGAGCCGGTCGCGGTGCGCACCCAGGGTCCGACCTCGGCGGCTCTAGGGTACGTGGGTCCCCGGGGAACTGGCTGCAGTCGAGCGACTCCGCCAAATTCCGCGCTAGAGGGAGGCGCGCGGAGGCGGCCAGAGGCTGGGACTTTGGTGTCTTTGGGAAGAGTTGAAGAGGCTCGAGTTGAAAAGCGCCGAGGGCTGGTGGCCCCGCCGGCGCCCTGCTTACCTCCAAGCGCCCCGCCGAGCTTCCCGCGCCGCCGCGGAGGTCACTCGCGGTCCTGGGAGCGCCGAGGGCGCGCGTCCTGGGCGAGGGAAGGGGTCAGGGCGCGCGGAGAAAGCATCCCTAAGAGTCGAGAGCCTGCTGCAGCGGTCCCGGGGAGGGGGGGGTGCTGGGGGAGAGCCGGGAGCCAAGAGCCGCCCAGGGTCCCTCGGGCCGGAACGGAGCGCAGCCTTGGGGCGGTCGGCGCCCAGGCTCTGGCGAGCCGTCGCGGGCCTAGCCGAAGGCTGCGGAGAGCAGCTCGGCAGTCCAGGGCTCCCGAAAACATTACCTGACCCTCGAGGTAGGGACGTGCCATCGCCCCACAGCCTGCGCTCAGAATTGTGCGCTCATTCAATAATGCGGGGGATTCCGCCATCGCCGAGACGTGCGCCGCCGCCTAATGCACTCCAGGTGTCGCGGCGCGGCGCGGACCCCGGGCCGGCGGGGCGCGCGGCCCGGAGCGAGAGGCCAGCCCTGGGCTATCCTCACTGGGGCACCCGGCCCGGGAGTCCCCACACCCCGAGTCCCGGCGCGACCCGCCACTTGGTGGCGGCGGCCAGAGGCGCTGTTCTACGGATCGGGAAAGCTTGCGGGACCCCTCCTTGGCGTGGCCGAGTGCTCTGGCGGGGACCAGCACCTCGGAAACTGGCCGAAGGGCCTAGCCTCCCCTTCTCCGTGGGCTCCGGGTCTGGGCTGGGGCCAGTAGTAGGAGTCAGATGCGGTGGCAGGGGGAGAGGCGCCCTCAAAGAGAACAGGTGGAGATCCCCCAGCCCAAGCAAGCTCACCCAGTCCCGGGGTACGACGGGAAACAAGTGCACCCAGCGTCGGTCTATAGTGGAGCTTCTGGGAGGGCCTGTAGTTGAAGGGGGCTGTGCTGATGGGGTTCAGTTCAGATTGTAGAGTCACAACTGAAAACAAACATTGATGCTTTAAGTTGGGGAGGAGAGAGCGTTGGGGACAGCGGGGGAAGAGCTGCGACCAGGCCTGCATATACCTAGAAACTGGCTGCCGGAGGAGGTGGTGAAGCCCTCTCTAGGTCATTTAGGTAAGAGAGGGAACTCTAGGAACTGTCTTCAAATCACTAGGAGACCCAGCCATAGAAAAAGGGAATGCGCTCCTGTGTGACCCCAGATATGTGGCCCCACCAGAACTTGAGTTGAAGTGGCTGCTTTAGGGGCTAGAGACAGTCCAGACCTCAGGAAGCTAGGGGCAAAAGCTTTGAAATCAAACCTGGCTTCCCGTTCTGGCTCTGCTGCCCACTAGTCATACCGCCTTAGGTGTGTTATGCAATTTCTCTAACAGGTATCCTCCTCTGTGAACGGAGATAGATATTCTGAGACCATAAAGTTGTCGGCATGATTAAGTCAGGCTGGCCCTGTAAGAAAAGTTCTTAACACAGGGCTTGGTGCACAGTAGGGCTGAATCAGTGGTTGATAATGATAAAGCAGGGATGGAGGCGGGTAAGGAAGTGTGGTGAAGGACAGGGACAGGATTTATGACTCAGAACTCCCTTCATATGGAGAAAACCACTCCTGAGTTATGTCTGGTCAGTCTGAGTTCTTGAAATATGGGATTCATTAAACATATCAATCAGTGTTGGAACAGCATCTGCCTGCAAGGAACTGGGGGTGGGGCCCAAGCATGTATGCAGTCAGGGCCCTGCCTATAGCTGAGAATAAGGTGAGACCAGGGAAAGCTAAATAGAAGCACTGGGGAGTGAATGGCACAGAGAAGCTAAGGGCTGCAGTTCGAACAGAAGTTCAGTTCTGCATGAATAAGGCTTCCTGCAGGAGGAGATAGCATTTGGACTGGGCCTTAAAGGAGTGTGTAGAGTGTGGATAGACCTTAAAGTGGGACTGTTTGTACATTAGAGTGTTATTTCCTGGAACTACAGTAGTTAAAGAACAAAAAGATGAATATTTGAAAACCACAAAGATGACTCTGGTCAGTAGTGACTCTGAAGATTAGAAGGGTCACAGAGGTCATTGGGTCCATTCCCCCAGCTCCAGAGCAGGACTGATGTTGATCTCTCATCTGTGCATCACATGGATTCAATGTGAGGATTATCAGGAAGCTTGCCTACTGTTGATGGCACAGTTTGGCTGGTCAGGGACTTGTAACAGGCCAAGTTGGCGGGGGAGTCCTCATTAAGGCCATTATGAGTTTAGAGCCTTGATCTTTCCAGAGCTTCTGCTGCAGGCTGGGAAGGGTGATGAGATGGGCAAAACTATCAAGAAAGCCAGAAAAAAAGTAGATAGGTCCAAAGACTTTTATAGCTGACTTTCAGAGAGAACAGACCCATTGATCAGAACTTGCCTATTGTAATGCATCTGACGATTAGGAAAAAGAATATATATATGTATAACTGAGTCACTTTGCTGTACAGCAGAAATTAAACACAACATTGTAAATCAACTATACTTCAATAAAATTTTTAAAAATAAAATAAAATAAAAGTGAAATCCTCCCAGTTTGGAAGCAGAAAAAAAACAAAACAAAACTCAGTCTTTACTGAGCACTTGTTACCTGACAGGTGACATAAAGACACATAGGGAGATCAGACAGAGTGTGGGGGTGAAGGCCCTGAGGTTTCACTGCCTGGGATGGGTCTGGCCTCTGCTAATTGGGACTCTGTTTCCTTGGCAAGTTACTAACCAGCTCTGTGCCTCAGTTTTCTCATCTGCAAAATGGGGATGATAACAATAGAACTTAAAGAGTATCCAAAGATTTATGATGTATATAAAGTACTTGGAAAGTTGCAGACACATATTGAGCATTTAGGAGTTTGTCTTTCTTCTCCATCATCATCATCATCATTGCTCATTACTGGCCATTGAGTAAGGGATCTAAGGATGCAGAGATGTAAGCTTCATACTCAGATCCATAAGATAAGTCTAGAGGAAGTGCTGGGGTACTGGAGGCTCAGAGGAAACATACATGCCAGGGTCCTAAGTAAACCTAAACTTTCCTAATCCCTTTTCCCAAAGGCCTGGCCCAAAATCTTGGTCATAATGGGAACTCAGGGTTTTTTGTTTTTGATTTTGTTTTTGCCATTGAGGCTGTCTTGAAGTCAATATGATCCTGGCATGGGTGTTTTGTGTCATTGGAGAGGAGAAGAACCATACCACTCCCTTATGTGTCCTTGTGGGTGGGGGTCTTATTCAGCAGAAAAACCTTGTATGGAAAAGGCACAGTACTGGGCACCACAGGTGTGCAAAGACTAAAAAGATCCAAGTCCTGCTCTCCAGCCTGGGAAGAGCAGGGAAGGAGATAAAGTTTGTCACTTTGCCTCCCCAGTGCCCACCCTGCTTGTCAGCCAAGCCTCTCAGCCACCGTCAGCCAAGGAGCTTCTGGACCCTTCCACAGGCAGACCCTGGGGGCCCTAACGAGATGAAAGTGGAATATGACCCTCTTTCTTCTTATTCACCATGCCCCTATCTCTACCCTGCAGTGGATCCCCTAGAGATGGGATGTCTATCTCCTCACCATCCTCATTGTTCCCAGCCCACCCACAGGGCCGTGGGTCCTTGAGAAACTCAGACAGCAGCTCACCTTCGTTTTGCCCTCTGTGAACCTCTTTGTCTCCCCTCCTGCAGTGGCAGCTTCCTCCAGCAGCAGGGCTTCCCTTCCCTCCTCTCCCCTCATTGCTTAGGACAGAACTATGGTCTTAGCTGGCCTAGCTTGGCTCTTGCTGTATAGAAGGGAGTTTGGAGAATTAAAAAGCCCTCTTTTCTCTCCTTAATGCCTAACTTTGGAGATTCTTGTCTCACTATAGGCTTCCAGATCTTACTTACATTGTTCTATTGCAGTTGCAAAGAGAAAGGATCCATCACAATCCTCCCCAGGTAGTGACAGCCTCTGGCTGACTCAGGGAGGGTCAGCTACAAAACAAGCTTTAAACATGCACTGACACATTCCAAAAACGGTGTCTCAGCTGGCCCTCATAGCTTAATGCCCCTATCCCAACACCACCAAACCGTGGGCTACCCTCAGGAATTCATAGCCATTTGAAACTATTTTCCCAAAACAATTATGAGCTCCAAAGTCACCCATATGCCCTCAGTGTGGAGTGCTTGCTCTAGGGAGCTGTGGTCCAGGAAGGAGGGTCCCCATCCCCCAACATGTAAATCCTGAGTGTACCAATTCTTAGTTGAAAGCCCAGAAGGTTACCAGCCAGGGGAGAAGGGGAGGAGACTGGAGTTGGTCATCTCGTAAGCCAAAAATAAATAAGCTCCCCAAAAATTCCATGAAGGGTTTTCATACTCTGTACTTATGACCTTCACGAGATGAATAAAATTCCTCCTGAAGGAAGAAGTCAGTGTGGTCAAACATGCCCCCATCTCCACCCCCACCGCCTCTATCCTAAACTTCTTCCACCTTCGAGCTTACTGAGCTGGAGTAATGATCGTTATGTGTGTGGTCTGGGAGCCCAACTGGATTCAAATCCTTTCTGCTTGGGTGACCCTGGATAAGTCCCTCTGGGCCTCATTTCCTCATCTGTAAAATGGGTAGAATAACGACTTCACAGGCTGATGTGTGCTTTAGATGATCTCTACGTGGTTCATTCATATCAAGTGTTTGGAACAGCATCTGGCACCCAGTAAGCCCTCAGCAAACAATAGCAGTTCATTGATCACCCCCATCATTCACTTGATTCATACCAGGCACTGCGTCAAGCATTTTCTCACATCTCAGCTAGGCCTCACTATGGAAGTCACTACAGCAATCACCAGGTTACATGTGAGAAGTTAAATGGTTCATCCACGGTCATGCTGACTGAGTAAGAGGCGATGTTTGGTGTTTGCCCTTAATCCATGCATAATGTCTCTTCAGGAGGGCACAGAAAGATGAATAAGATGCCCTTGCTGGAAGATACTGTCTTCAGGGAAAATGAGATCTGTACGCAAATGGCCGTCCTTACAGGGGCACTGGTCCAGGAAAAGCAGCCCTCTCCTTCAGACTCAGCTAGACAGCGATTTCCCACTCAAGATGCTGGCTTGGTGAGAAGTGGTCCTCACACCCTGCCTTTTAATACGGGAGCCTCTCTCCCTCGCTTGCCTCCCTGCTCAGGACTGAGTGGGACTCTACCATCTGCCCCCAAGTCCCAATATTCTGGGCCACTCTGACTGCCTCTCCAACCCTCCTCAGGGTCTAGGCTGGGCATTGCTCTCCTCCCTTCCCCGCCTCTGCTTCCCCTAATCAAAACCTGCTCTGAGCTCCAGGCCTAACGAGTTAATTCATGCCGCACAGCACTAATGAGTGATGACAGCTTCATGTGTCCTTCAAAGTGATTTGCATTTTAACTGGGCTGTGCCTTGAGCCAAAGGATCAAGGGGCTAATGATGGAATTTCAGGTACCAGGACCTGAAATAGGTGAGACCAAAAAGTTGAGGCAAGGGACCTGCCTGGCCTGGTCCAGCCCCTTACCCCACTACTCCATCGCCGATCAGATGGGTTCTACCTGGGCCCTTGTGGATGATGGGCGGCCTCATCCTGTAACATAGAAGAAGCCAGTCTGTGGCCTGGGTGATGCTGCTCTAAAGTGGGCAGAGGTTTTTCCACGTGGCATGTGGGGTGAGTTAGGCAAGTTGCTATAGCAATGTGTTCCAGGATTCCAAACAGGATGACACAGAGAAGGGGCTCCTGCCTCCGTAGCTGGGGCTGACAGCTTTCTGCCCCCAGCAGCATCACCCAGCTGGGCCAGGCTACAGGAATCCTGACCCTGCAGATATCCAGGACCTGCTTCTTTGCAGACTGGGCCTCAAGAAGGCCATGGAAAAATCATGAAACGAGTAAGTGGGTGCAGCTCCCAACAGTCTGCAAAGAGCACTCCCGTGTATTTGTTCTGTCAGTCAGAATAGGCCAGGTGAGGTCAGAGGTCCTGTCGAGGCTGGTGTGTCCATTAGATAGAGGGGGAAACTGAGGCTTTTCAAAGTTAAATGATTTCCTGTGATTTCCCCAAGATCACATAGGAATTCAGGGACAGATCTTCTGGCCAAAGATGAGATTAGAGACCTAGTTTGCTACATTCGTCAGAGGAACTTAAGGAGCAAGCAGTGCTTCGGCCAAAGGAATGAAGTTCTAATGGTAGATATTCTACATCTGTGGCAGGCAGGTAGGACAAGATCATTGAAATCATTCTCTGTAGACCACTGGGGGTGTCTGCAGTCTCCACCGTCTGTCCTTTCTGTCTCGCCCATCCCCAGGCCCTCAGACTACTGCTTTCTCCTACTGCCAGGAAGAAGACCACAAAGCGATGTCCATCTCCTCTCCTTATACTGGAATTGCTCTTTTCCTGGAGCTCATAGCCTCTCATATTTGGTGACTGGTGGCAACCATAAAGTCCCATAAATAGTATGTAGACAGAGCTCTTCTCTGAGTTTATTCCCACCACTTACCACATATGCAGGATCAGCTACATAACCTGTGGGGCCCAGTGTGAAATGAAAATACAGGGCTCCTTGTTTAAAGACTATTAAGAATTTCAAGGTGGCCACAGCAGAGCATTAAACCAAGCGGGGGCCCTTCTGAGTGTGGGGCTGAGCAACTGCTCACAGAGTTCTCCCTGCAGGCTTGTGATTTGGCAAGGAAGGCACCAGGATCCCTCTTGACACATGAAGAAACTGTGTGGCTTGTCCATTTGGCCAGTATGTACTGAGCACCCACTAAACCCCAGGCATCTCCACGTTCTGGAAATTCCAAATCAGATAAGGCCCAGCCTCTGTGAGGGCAGGAAGGCACAGATCACACATAGGCTGCAGGGCCCGTGCAAAGTGCTCGTGTCCGTAGATGCAGGGGTGCCCATAGAGCAGTTCTGAAGGCACACAGCCAGGGCTGTGGAATGACTTTTAAGCCATGGAATTCAGAAGATGCTTCTGTCTCCAGTTACTGCCTCAAGACCCCTTTGAGAGCCTTTGGGGGGGACCTTCAAGCATTTGATGCTGAGCTCTGGACTAGCCCTCTTGACGAAAGCAAGAAGCCAAAGCTTGAAATGCTGGCCTTGCCACAGCCACGGGTATTGGTGCTGCTGTGGTCCTGCTGGGCTGATCCTTCTAAATAAGGGGTCACTTCTTGGGTTTTTTACCTGCCCACTTCAGCCTCCCCTCTTGGTCTGCAGACGATCAGCAAGTCCAGTGGTCCTCATTCATGGGTGAACAAGAGAATGACGGTGTAAAACAAAACTTTTCACCGACCTCACCAGAACACACCATCACTCTCCATGATGGAGCCTGGCACTGGCATTTTTTAAAGCTCCCCAGTAATTCTAATGGGCAGCCAAGGCTGAGACTCACTGGTGTCATCTAAACCCAATCCCCAATCAAGCAGAAGAGAAAACACTGTCCTGGGAAGGGAAATGACTTTCTCAGGGTCACAAACAGTCAGTGGTGAAACCAAGATGTAACCAGTTGTCCTGCTTCCCAGTTTTCCAGCCCACCTCTCCAGCCTGCAGTTTCACAGGATTCATAGCCAGGCTGGGCTGGAGACACAGCGTGGAATCAGAGTTTGCGAGGCTGAGGCACAAGGGGGAATTTGAGATGGGAGTTGGTATTTGGAGGGTTATTCATTTAGTGACCCTGTCTGTGTCCCTCACAAGGCCATTAGCTATTGATCCTGTGTGGCCCCAAGTGGGCCAGAGGAAAGCCAAAGAGGGGCTATGGGGACACCAATTTGGCTGAGGATCCTGGTCAGAACTGCTCACAGACAGATGGACTGACACGGTAGGAGGTGTCCAGCAGGGGTTAAACAGAGCCCATTAGGGTCATTCCAACCCTGCGATTCTGGGCCCCACTGAAGCTGTTGTGAGTGTTCAGGTGAAGGAAGCACCTGACTCAGGATGGGGACTGTCAAAGAGCAGCCCAGGTGGGGTGGGGAAGGGATGCTCCATCAGGAAAAAGGGGAGAGGCTTGCCTGGGGGAGGCAGAGCAGGAAGCCCCCGGGACCAGCCTGAGACCCACACTCAGTCATCCTCCTCCCCCCTGCCCCCATCCACCCAGACCTTCCTCAACAGCGGACAAAGTGAGGCTAAAACACAAACTGAGTGTGTAGTCACTTCCCCTGCTTACAACCCTCAGTGGCTCCCTATTGCCTTAGGTTGAGTCCAGCCTCTTTAATAGAGCTCACCAGACCCTGAATAGCCTGCACTCAGGACTCCCCTCTAGCAGCGCCACGTGCATGGGCACGTCTAACACCCCTATGGCAGCTCCATTAAACTGAGCTTCTTAGTTTCTCAAACACACCAGCTCTCTCTGTCCTTCACTCACATTGTTCCCTATATCCCATTCGACCCCCTCCTTTCTCCTGGCTGTCTCCCACTTATTCTTCAGGTCTTCCTCCTGAAAGCCTCACCTGACTCAGTCAGACCTTCGATCAGTTACTTTTGTGATCTCAAGATGTCTATACTTCCTACAGTGTTATACCCCATACACAACACAGTATTATATTAGCCTGAACAGCTTTGCCCACTGGACTGGAGCAGGGACCACATCTCCTGTCAGTCTCTGTATTGCCAGCTCTCCCACAGTGCCAGACATAGTACTTACTGCTCAAATAATATGTGTTGAATGAATGTAAGAACTAAGTCAACAGAAAGATATTTAAGGGCAAGAGAGATGTCTTATGTTTCTTTGCAGATGCACCCCCAAGAGGTCCCAACACAGTGGCCTGTATTAGGTGCTGTGCTAGGCGCTCTGAGGGCTAAAAGTTAAGAGATAAATCCTGTCCTTCAAAGAGTTTATGGTCTAATAGGAGAGAGATCTTTGGATAAATAACTAATACAAGGGAGGAAGTAATAAAAGCTGTAAGAGAGCTACAGATAAAAGACTCTGGAATTTGAGAGGTGAAAAAGAGATGATTTGTAACTGCAAGAAGAGCAGAGAATATATCTGGGGAACAGCCTGATGTTTGGTTGGCAGGATGCTGGAGTATGTGCAGAACTGCAAGAATGGAACATGGGCTGAGGCCACCGAGAGAGGATCGAATGCCAACTAAGGCATTTGGATATAGCAAATGGGAGCCACTGAAGGTTTTTGAGGGAAGGTAGAGCATGTTCTAAGCTATGTTTTGAGAAGCTCCTTGTGGGGGGTGGGGGGATATGGTTGTAGGTTGAATGTGACAGGACAACAGCTAGAAGCAAGTGGATTGCTAAGATGGCTACTGCAGCAACCCAGGCAGGAGGATGCCAGAGCCTGATGTAAAGGTGGTGAGAGGAGAGAGGAAGAGGGAACCTGTGAGGGGCAGAATGGAACATCCTTGGTCACCAGGGAAGGAAAAGGAGAGAATATGGGGGCGGGGGGGTTAAGGACCAGGAAGTTGAGTGGATCCTGGACTTGTCGACTTTGCGGGGCTCTTGGGCAGGTGGAAATGTTGGCTGGGAGCTTGGAAGCGAGTCTGACTTGGAATGTTTTGACTGGGAGCCTGTCACGTATACATGCTTAGTGGCACGCGGGCCTGAGAGAGAGGGAGCACCCGTGGCATGGGCCCTCCTGTCCCTCTATCCCCTTTCCAGGCCCAGAAGCAGTGATTCATGCCCCAAACTTAAAGAGATCCCAGATTCTGATTTTAAAAGCCTTTCAGAGCAGAAGAAACCAACGAGAAGGCCAGGCCAGACCACAAGCCAAACATCAGCTGTGGAATGTGCTTGCTGCTGACGGTGAGGCCAGCCAGGGGCAGACATGCTGGCAGGCTCGGCAAGAGGCCCCTCCGGTTGTCCGGAATATGTCAAAATGGTCACCGAGATGGTCCCTGCTCTCTCCTCTCTCTTCCGTGTGCATCTCTGCATTTGAGCACATCTTAAAACTAGCCCCTCCCCCCACCCCCGGTCTGTAAGTTGCACTGGTCCCCATGATCCTTGGTGTGAAAGCTCTGGTCTGCCATCCGTCTTCCCACCTCTGCTCAGCCCAGAGGACTAGGACCAGGAGAAGACAGGCAGGGGTCTGGGGGCTGCTCTGGGGGTGCCCAGAAAGGCTCCCGTGGCTTGTGGCAACGGCCAACCAACTGGTCTCCCTGCATCCGCCCTGTCCCTTGAGCTCCTGCACCCAGTAGCCAGCGGGATGCTGCTTGAATGTGGATGGGATCATGTCCTATCCCTCTGCCACGAACCCTCCGGGGCTCCCCTTCTTCTCTGGGTGAGAGGCTTGTGTGATCTGATTCCCCTGCCTTTTCGACCTCATCCTCTACTCCTCCCCCACTTGCGGCTTCTGCTCCACCCACACAGTTTCCGGAATGTTCTTCAAACATACCTGGCGCCTTGGGCTTCACACTTGCTATTCCTTCTGCCTGGGATGCTCTTCACCAAAGAGCCTCTCTCGCTTCCTTCAGGTCTTCACTCCAACACCCGCCTCTCGTGGAGGGCTTTCCTGCACCCCTAACTAAAATGTCAGCCTCCCCTGCATGCACTCCCTTATATAAACCCCCGTGCCTGCTTTAGTCCCGCTGGGGTATTTCTCACTAGCGAGCATTATTACCGATTTTCTTTATTCACCTTGTTTATTGTCTGTCTCCTCCAACGGAGTGTCATCATGAGAGCAAGAATTTCTATATGTTGTTTTACGTGTATATCCCAGGGTCCGGAGCAGTGCCCAGCCAGAGGAGGCAAGTAATAAGTAGTTGTGGAATGAATGAATGAATCAATGAAAACCTCCCCCAAGCCTGCAGCAGCCTGAAATCCCATTAGTTAATCCCCTTTGAGATAAGTATCACCCTCTCCCCAGTCACCTTTCTTAGCACACCAGTCCCCTAGGCGTTCAGTCCTGACACTTCGCAGGCCATTGGTTAGTAAAGCCTTTCTTTCCAGACAAGAAGAGTGCGGTGGTAGTTGCTGGTGGGCTGCTGAGGCGGAGGAGGGGATCTTGAAGGGAGAAGGGCCTTGAAAGGGGCAAAGGGTTCAGAGCAGGCAGCCCAGGCCGGCCCAGCTGGCCCCATGCTGTTCAGTGTTATTTACTGTGACTCAGAGAGGACACAAGGAGACATGGGACAGTCCTTGTTTTTACACAGTGAAAACCTAGGTATGTAATGGACTTCCCAGGGAACAGCAGGGTGGAGCAGAAGTTTAAAATGCCTCGTTTCCCACAGAAGGGTAGTGATTCAGACATCCTCCATGGACCACAGAATGTGGATGTGTCCTCCAGTACCCCAGAAGGAGCTGGGAGTGCCCAGAGAAGATGGCAGGGGCTGAACAGTAGACCCCAATAGTGGACCAGGTTATGGTCCAATCCCTGGGAACCACCAGACCAGATTCTGCCCTGGTGACTGGAGAGATGACAATAAACCCATTGTACAGGTGGGGAGACTGAGTCTGAGCCCAGCGAGGTTCATATTTGGGGCATGTAACCACTGACTTGGGGTTTGAATACCGGCCCTGGCACTTATTAAGTGTGTGACCTTGGGCAGGTCACATCCTCTCTTTAGAATGTATAATGGAAATTATAAAGCCTACCTTGTAGGATTAGTATGAATAAATAGAAATAATACTGATTACCAAACAACATGTCTGGCAGGGATGAGGTGCTCAATAAATTTGTACTACTTGCTAACAGTCATCGGGGGCTTCCATGAATCAGGCTTTGTTCTTTTTTTTTTTTTAATATATTTATTTATTTATTTATTTTTGGCTGCGTTGGGTCTTCGTTGCTGTGTGCAGGCTTTCTCTAGTTGCAGTGAGTGGGCTTCTCATTGCAGTGGCTTCTCTTTGTTGCGGAGCACAGGCTCTAGGTGCACGGGCTTCAGTAGTTGTGGCACGTGGGCTCAGTAATTGTGGCTCACGGGCTCTAGAGCACAGGCGCAGTAGTTGTGGCACACGGACTTAGTTGCTCCGTGGCGTGTGGGATCTTCCTGGACCAGGGCTGGAAACCGTGTCCCCTGCATTGGCAGGCGGATTCTTAACCACTGCACCACCAGGGAAGCCCCAGACTTTGTTCTGAGCACTCGTCTTCTCAATAATCCTGAAAGAGGGGTGCTGTTATCTCCCCCATTTTAGAGATGAGGAAACTGATGCATGTTGTTAAGTAACTTACCCAAGATCACCAGGGTCATCAAGTCACAGCCTAGGATGGGAACCCAAGGGGTCTGACTCCAGAAACTGCAATTCCCAGAGGTCATGTGACTTGACCGAGGTCTTGCAGCTGCCAATAAAAATGAGATCCAGACTCCAAATCCAGGTTTGATCATCTCCAAAGCCCACCTTCTTTCCTGCTTTTCCTGTACTGCTCACACGGCTCTGGCCATATCTGTGTAACATCTGGAGTACTTTCACTTAATAATTTTCATTCAACTGACTTTAAATCAACTCAGTCTTTTCACTTACCTTCATTGTAAGCAATAATTGCTGTGAAACCTAAGTTTTGATTTGCTTGTAATTTTTTAATATCCATTAAACATGAGTTGTCAAGTTTTAATGTTCACCCTTGTCCCACGTAAACTCTTCTCACCCACTATGCCCTAGGAGACACTAGGTCACCCTGTGCAGCCCTCAGCAAGGACAGATGCCCCCTAGTCCCTACTCATCCAGAACTGAAGTGCGACGGGGCTCAGGTTTGACTGGGGGACGTTTTGACGAGACAGACCTAGACTCCATTCATCTGTGGCATGATTTCTCAGCTGCCCTGGCTCTGTCTCCTTGGCGGTTTAGTCAAGGCCCCCTCCAGGGCTAGTATCCCCTTGGCACACACCAGGAAGAGTCCAGAGAAGTTGGAAGGTGTGGCCATTTTCTCTCGTGCTCAGCCCACCCCAGGGTGAGGCCCAGGAGGGCACTTTCCCTCCACCTGGTAGCCAGGTCCCTTAGTGTTTCTGCAGTGCTGTTTGGCTTGGCAGTGGCCCCACTGGACTGGTGCCCACTGCTGATGGAGACGGGCCAGGGAAGAGGGGTCTGCCCAGGGTGCCCCACTCATGAGGGCAGAGGGAGCTTTTATGTGGAAGCAGAGGCCAAAAGCCCCAGATCAAAGCTTTGCTGAGCATTGCGCTGGCCTGGAGTTGGGAGGGGGGCAGGGAGGGGTGTGGTAGGGGGAGAGCAAGGAACCACTGGGGAGGGCAGTCCAAATAAGTCTGTTGTCTCCATGAAAGAAGAGGAAACCCCCAATCCTCTCAGTAACAAATGTCCTTAGAGGATTTAGGTTAAAGTGGAAAGGAGGTTGCTGCTTTCTCTGGGCCCTAGCAGCTCCAGAAAGGCCTCCTCTTCCAAGAAGCCCTCCTGGATCACTGCCAAAGTGATGATCATATTTTGGTGAGCTTCTCTATCACATCAGCTGCACTTCATCAGCTATCATCTTATCAGCTCTACCCTCACTCTCCACAAGGCTGCCTGTCCCTTGGGCAGTGGGCACTGTTCACTACCTTCCCTCTTACCTTCTCCTCCCCTGTATAGCATCCCACCATCCTGCCCTACCTCCAACTCTTAGGGTCTTGACACTGCCTCAGGCAGTTCACGCCAGCCCGTGCCCCTCTTCTTTAAACCTTGACTCCGCTCAGCCTGCTGGGCAGTAAAACAGCTGCAGACTAATTCACACAGAGGAGTTCATGGCTAACTGAATATTAGACCTGCCCTGCCTCTTATTGATTTTATAGGAAAGGCTGTTTGAAATCAGCCATGGCTTAGCCCAGATGGACCAGTCTGGGCCAACCCTGAATGTAGCAGAAGTGGAAACCAAAGCCTGGGACTGGATTACATCTCTCACTAACTGGACCCTCCAAGCCTGGGGTAATAAAAAACCCTGGACTGTGGATGAGGACCTCTGGGTCAAGTTCAGGCTCCAATTCTAGACTTAAGTGAGCCATGTGCCCTCTTGAGACGTCCATTCAATCCCTTCTAAAATAAACATTTGGCCTTCATGTTTCTAAAAGCTCTTCAGTGGCTGTGCTTCCATGCTTCTGTGAACATTTCCTGAGCCAGAACCTTGACTCTGGGTATAAAGCCACGTGTAACACAAGAAAGAAGTTGGCAACAGGAATTCTATTTTATATTATTTTAAATTTATTTTATTGAAGTATAGTTGATTTGCAATGTTGTGTTAATTTCTGCGGTACAGCAAAGTGATTCAGTTACACATATGTATACATTCTTTTTCATATTCTTTTCTATTATGGTTTGTCACAGGATATTGAATATAATTCTCTGTGCTATACAGTAGGACCTTGTTGTTTATCCATTCTATATATAATAGTTTGCATCTGCTAATCCTAAACTCCCAATCCATCACTCCCCCAACCCCCTCTCCCCCTTGACAACCACAAGTCTATTCTCTATGTCTGTGAGTCTGTTTCTGTTTCATAGATAAGTTCATTTGTGTCATATTTTAGATTCCATATATAAGTGATATCAGATATTTGTCTTTCTCTTTCTGACTTATTTCACTTAGCATGATCATCTCTTGGACCATCCATGTTGCTGCAAACGGCATTATTTCATTCTTTTTATGGCTGAGCAGTATTCCATTGTATATATGTACCACATCTTCTTTATCTATTCATCTGTCGATGGACATTTAGGTTGTTTCCATGTCTTGGTTATTGTGAATAGTGCTCCTGTGAACATAGGGGTGCATGTATCTTTTTGAATTATAGTTTTGTCTGGATATATGCCCAGGAATGGGATTGCTGGGTCATATGGCAACTCTATTTTTAGTTTTTTGAGGAACCTCCACACTGTTTTCCATAGTGACTGCAGCAGTTTACACAGGAATTCTATTTTAAAACAACTTCATCTAGAGCATGGGTGGACCCAGTGCATGGTTGGCCCTTCATCATCCACAGGTTCATGAGGATTCCTGGGCTTCAGAGGCCTCTTGAGAGGCCTCAGCATCAAGTGTCTGCCTGGGAGGGAACTTGGAACCTGAACATCCCAGATAAGTAGCTCTCCTTGGCTTGCATCCCTCCAGTGACAAGTGGCTCACCACCTCACAAGGCAGGCCTTTGTTTTCTAGCAAAGGCAGAGGGAATCATGAGCCCGTAACTCTCCTAAGGACCTAAAAGTGGGAGTGATCATTTGGGATAGTTTTGAAAGCATGAGTAACTGACATATACCAAAAACCAAAGGGTTCTGCATAACCCTCAGAGAACCAAAGCACTTCCACTCCCCAGCCTCCTCCGTCCCCACCAAGCCTAGCCAATAGCATCCAGCTGAGCTTGTGTTCTGGTGGATCTATGTTGAGCTCTGTGCAGATGGAGAACTTTTCAAATGGGTAGGGTGTATCCACTGTAGGGCGGGCCCTGCAGGCTTGGAAGGGATGGGCCCTCACAATTCCTTTTTTTAGTTTGCATTCAAAGACCAGGGACAGACAGGCCCAGCAGTTCTCCCGGTCCTCACTGCCCTACTTCCTCTCCTTCAAGGGAAAGCCTTGCCACAAATTGCATATCCTGAGCTTTGTCTTGTTCTTACTTTGTCCAAACACCCCCTGGGCTGGGGCTAACCCCAGATGCCCAGGGCTCTTAATCCACACACTCATGACAAGCAGGAGACAATCTTAGGAGTTGGAAAACCAAAACCAAACTGTCTGAGCTCTTTGAGCTGGTTAGTATGTCAGGAAAGGGAGGGACTCACTGTCTAATTCGTCTCCCCTAGAAATGGCCAATGGCCAGGAACAGAGTGGGCAGGGCCGCCACGTACAGCTGTGCAGGCTGCGCACTGCATAACTCAGTCAACTACAATGTAAACAGCCCCCTCTGCAGTTGTGTAGTGAAGTGCAGTGACCTGGGAGTGGGGGGTACAGAAATTGGTAACCGAGTACATAAATGGGCTTCATTAAATCCAACACAGGGACTTAGAGATACAGCATCTAGTCCAGTGTGTGCTTTTTACAGATAAAGAAACTGAAGGCCAGAAAGAAGAAGAAATTGGTCCAAAGTCGTAAAACAAGTTAGAAGCTGTGCTGGGATTAAAACTAGGGCTTCTGAAGCCAAATTCAGTGCTCTGAGTTCCCTCCCTCCCTGAGGCTCTGAGTATCACATTCCCTGTCTACTCCTTGTTAGCAGGTTAGTGTGTGAGGTTAGTGAGGTTCTTGGAGGCCTGACTATTCCTATTCTTTCTCTCTCTTTTTGGTCTCATATTGTCTTACATGTCAGTAGGTGCATATTGAGCCTCTTTTGTGTGCTAGGCATTGTTCTAGATCCTGAGGATAAAGATACAGCCCCTTCCAGTGGAGTGCTGGTAAATGTTTAACAACCGATTCTGGCTCTTGGAATGGGGTGGAGAGAGTCCTTCTTTGTAGCCATTTGCCAGTTACTGTGGTGTAAATCCTCCCACCATGGTCAGCTTTAAGTGACCAACAGGCATCACTGAACAGGAAGATTGCACACAGTTGTCTCTTGTGAGCAGGGACCAGCACACCACTCGTTCCTTCCCTTGCAGAACTTAAACTCTAGTGGGAGAATAAGCAAATAGCTCTTGTAGCCATCTGTTATTATGTTTAACTGTAAAAGAAACAAAGAAGATGCTTTGAGGGAGAGGAACGGACTCTCCATAGCATGGTCAGGGAAGATTTCTCCCAGGCTGTGACATTAAAACTGGAGGTTGAGAAGGAGCTGCCTGAGCAAAGATCTGGGGGAGACTGTTCCACACAAAGGCAAAGACCTTGAGGTGGAAAGAGCTCGGTTTGAGGAGCAAAGAGGAAGGCAGTGTGGCTGGAAGCAGGAAGCGGTGAAGTTCACGGCACAGGAGCGGACTGATCCTGCAGGGCCTGATGGGCCCTGAGGAAGGGTCTGGAATCTACCCTACATGCAATGCGAGGAACCTGGAGGGTTTGAAGCAGGAAAGTTCCAGGATTTGATTGGCATTTTTAAAAGATCACTATGGCTGCTGTGAAGAGCATAGCTTGCAGCTGAGCAAAATTAGAATTGAGGGACCAGTTAGAAGCCTCTTGCCAAAGTCCAGGCAGAAAAGGATGAGAATGACTTGGGCTGGGTGATGTCAGAGGAAAGAGAGAAGAGTGGACGCACTTGAGAGGGATGGAGAGGGTAGAACCTGCACGGTTTGCTGATGGGAAGTGACAGAAAATCCTGAGGAAGGACGTCCAAGCTTCTGACTTGAGCAATCAGGGTGGTACTGCCAAGTGCATCGATGGGGAGACTTTGGGGAAAAACCAGTGTGGAAGGGAAAATCTAGGGCACCTCTTTGGTCATGTGAAGTGATGGATGCTATAAGACATCCAAGTGAAAATGTTCTATGGGCAGCTGGACATTGATTGTGGGACTCAGAAGGCAGGACTGGGCTGGGGTATGACTGGGGGTTCTTGGGAACCTGGGCCACTTTGAGGTGAGTGGAGGAAGGCAGCAGCCCAAGGCCCCAAATACTCAGCCAGATCCTAAAGTGGATATTTGGGGTCACATCTCTTGACTCCAGTTTTTCCACGCAGCTTGGGGTGTGTGTGTGTGTGAGTGTGTGTGTGTGTGTTTTTGTTAAACAAGACTTCATTGCACTTTAAATGAACTTACAACACAGATTCATAATATCACTGTTGGTGTGTTTTAAAATCCGTCACGGTAGCTCCTGAAAGCTTAAAGAAAGAGCTCCATTTTGATCGATGTCTCTACCTAGAGAGGAAGAAAAATGATGTAAGGCAGAAAATACACTGGCTTTCATCACCAAGACATCCGTCTTGTTCCTGACAGAGGTGATCCACGTGTTATTCATGAGGGAGGTGATCCACGTGTTCTCTGAAGGCCTGGGATGGCTGTCCAAGGCTGGGAGTGAAAATAATGTTAATTACAATAAATTTCAGCCTGGTGTTTCTGTTTTCAATTTTTAGGCCTGTTTTCCATGAGCCTGACATCTGCTTAACCAGCACATTGGCAAACTCCTGACTTCTTTAAAAAAAAATAAAAAGGGCAGATTTTTGCTCTCACCAGCACTTGCTCTGTCTTTCCATCTCCCCCCTCTGGATGCTTACAGTGTCTGTATTTCAGCCCGCATCCACCTGCCCCTGCAAGCGTTTGGTCTCCACCACAGATCTTAGAGATGGGGCCCTCTCCACTGCAGGAGGCTGCCCAGCCTGTGTCTGATTGTTTCTGATTTAGAGAATTCTTCCTTCTGTAGGGCTGCACATGCTTTGGAGAGTTGAAGGGATGTCATGATAAGTCGCACATTAGCAAGCATGTGTTTATCTAGCACAAAATAGGACACCACAACCGGTTTTTGATGAGACGAGGATACTGAAGTAGGGGAGAGAGGTTGGCAGGCCAGGGAAGAGGGACCTGGAGGCTGTCAGCACCCAGCATTATCATGAGGGCACCGTGGAGCCTGGCTGGAGTGCAGAGGGTGAATTGACAGAGGGCTGAGGGTAAAGGGAGGGCTGCCCTGTGTCCCATCTGCTCATGTTCTACTCAGATGAACACTGAGTTAATTTGATAAGCTTGTCCATGGTCATTCATTCACTTGTTCATTCATGAGTTTGTTCTGTCCACTTTGTTGAGAGCCTGTTGTATTCCAGACACTGTGCAGGGAGCAGAGGTGAGGAGGGACAGAACCCCCTCAGCTTGGTTAAAGTAGCCTCCCTTTTGGCACCAAAGGTAAGGTTAGCATAGGGTCTTCAATGCTTCAACTCAAATGAAAGCTTCTCAGAGAGGGCTATCACTGGTCCAGCTGGAAGGGTGTCATTTTCAGGTGTGAGTAGGGGGTCTTATCCGACCCCACCAAGGAGAGCTCTCAGCTGCCCTGCCTGCCCTCTCACAGACACAGCCAGCCTTGATGCGGGTGCTCAAAAGCACTAAAAGATGTGTAGCCTGGGAAGCAGGCAGGATGAGACCTCGGCACCAGCACCTGGGCCCCAGGCAAGTCAGTCTTGGACCTTTAGTTTCCTCACCTGTTCAATGGGGAAAAAATCCCAAATCACTTGTTAGAATTAAATGAAATACTCTTCTAAGGCACCTGGCCCGTCCTGGCACTTGGTAGGTGCTCTGAGAGTGGCAGCTGAATCCCGCTGGGAGATTCGGGGAAGGAGTGGAACAAGCGCCCTGCCCAGGGGCTGGGGAGGGCTGGATCCCCACTCTACATGTGCCCCACCGGCTAGAAGACTGGGTCCCGGCAGGTAACCTTCCTTAGCCTCCGTTTCCCATTGGTGAAAGAGGCCCCAAGCCCACCCTTTGTGTGTGTTGACTTCATATTTGTCCATTGCTTCCCCTAGTGTTTGTAACTCTAGGCCCCAAGGGGATGCAGGTGCAGTCCATGGCGTGGTTCCATCCCCTGGACTCTCCGCCCCAGGTGGGGAGAGTTGGCTCAGGAGGCAGGACAGTCAGAGAAGGGCACAGGGTGGGTAGATGGAAGGGGTGAGTGGGACACGCCCTGGGCCCCCTGACAGGCAGGTGCAGGATGGGGCAGACAATATGAGAAGGCATTCGGGGGGAGGGAACTGAGAGCAAAACCTTGGAGGGGAGAGGGGCAGGCAGCACTCCTGCTGTGTAGACTGCTCGTTAAGAGGCCGCCTGCAGGGACCTGATGAGCTGGTGAATATGCGAGCTCTTTCCCAGTTGACATCTCTGTGCACGCGTGAGGGCTTCCTCCAGACTCAGCTCTAGTGGAACCCAGAACTCTCCAGCCACGGTGGTTCCCCCGCCCCCTCATCGCACACACGTGGAAGCTTTCTGATTCTTACATGTTCTTTTTCACACATTTAACATTCAGGGGACATCAAAGTACATATTGATTTGGGTTCTTCTTCCCTGGAAGGTGGACATGTGGCCACAGACACCCACGGCACAGCCGCTGGCAAGCTCAGAGCCGCTCGTGGCCAGAAGCAGCAGTGGGTGTGGACCAGGGATGCTCTGGCTCCCAGATGAGATCACTTCCCTGAGATTCCCCTAAGGAACAAGTGCTGTGCTCATTCCGTGGGGAGGAACGACGCCTTTCCGCGGAAGTCACTCTCCAATTCCCTCTGCCTTCCCTCTCTGTCCAGTCTAGGGATAGAGCTGGCCCTTCAGACTGAAGGCACCTCCCTCCCCTAAACCCGCCCCTCTCTCTGGACTCCAATGGGGAGAAATCATTGCCGCCTGTCATTACCCCTCCCCACCCTGTCCTCTCTGGCTAATCCCTTGGCCACATGTGCACACACATGCACACACAGCACACACACGCACACACCAGTTGCTCCCAGTGAGCCGTGTTCTGACCTGCATGAAGCTAGGGGAGCCGAGGATAGGAGACTCCATGCAGAGATAAGGCTCTCTCCTGCTTCTTCAACAGAGGGAAGGAGAAGGAAGAACGGCGGTTGGCTGGTGATATTAGTGGTTGGAGGAGTATGAAGCAGGGTAGACTCCATAGCGTTTCCTTCTGAGGAAAAAGGCAGTGTGATAATGACCAGTTAGCAGAGAGACACGAAGCCACATCCAGAAGGCAGTCATTGTGTAAAAGAGATGCTGATTAAGTTGATTAGAGAAGCTAGGAAACAGGATGGTCTTTGCCAAGAGTAGGGAGGACGCATTTGTCTCTCTCCTGGGGAGACCCAAGTGTGGGCAGGTTTGCTCTAAAGCACCAGGGGGGCAGCAGGGCCTGGTGGTAAGAACTGGCTTGATATCACCAGACCAGCCCCCACCTGATCATGGCCCCCAGTTCCAGCAGCAGGGCAGTGGCAGCTCAGGGCTAAGCCACTGGGGAGCAGCCGGCAGGGTGTTACAGCTCACTTTCATAAGTGGCTTGAAGCTGAGGGGCGCTTGTGTTGGACCCAGGTGCTAGAGAGGAGGGAGGGAATGGCCCCGGTCCTGGCAGCCAACCTGATAGAGACCTGCAGGGGCAATGGCCATCTGCTTGCCCCCTTGGGGTGCCCCAGTGTTCATCTGCCTACTCCTCCCCTCCAAAGGGAGATGAATTTGGAAATGAATCCAGAGGAGAAGGGTCACACAGACTCAGAACATCCTGACTGTAAAGGTTTTTAGACCACCTGGTCTAGCTTCCTCATTTTCTATATTGCAGACTAAGGCCTGGGGAGAAGTAACTTGTTCAAGGTTCAGCCAGTCAGTGACAGAACCCAGGGGAGGACCCAGGTCTCCTGGTGCCCAACCTAGTTCTACTCATCACAACAGCCCTAGCTCTCGGGAGGTGGACATTGTATTCCCATGTCCTCTTTTCTGAGTCCTAGAATCAGCTGTCCTAAAGTCAGGAGTCCATCCTCTGGCCTTTGACCTTGGCAGTGGTCCTCCAGCCATGTCTCCCTCCTAAGGGATCATGGCTTCCATGCCTAGAAGATCCCAGGGAGAGAGAAGCTTTGGCCACTCCAAGGCCATATAGCCATGTACTCAAGGATTCAGTGCATACCACCGGCATCCTCAATTTTTGAAATAAGACGAGTCTGGAAGGGAACTGTGGTGCCCCCTGCCTGCTTGCTCCACATTTCCTCGCTGAGGTTTTAGCAGCACAGTCCAGCTCCAGGACGAGGCTGGGCTTTCTTGGAAAGGTGATCACATTGCCTGGACCCCCACCAGGGCCTTCGTCCCTTTGACATCTGAGTGTGCCCAGAAGCCACAGCCAGGGAAGTAGGGCGCTGAGGCCAGGTCTCCACGGTTCAGGCAAGGGGAGAGGGAGCTGGGGCCTGGATAACGCAGAGCATTAGATGACAGTTTTCTTCAACTCTCTTTTGGCTTGGGAATGCAAAATATGATCATTTGTGCCTGGAGAATTCCCCTTCCTAAGTGTGTTTGGCTTCAGCTGACATTAAGAGGAGCTTGCATTCCTCCATACCGCCTGGCTTTCAATTCTAAATTGTTTGTGGAGACTCAAGACAGATGCTCGCGTGCCGACAACTGGAAGCTGGCTGTGTGTTTGCTCTAGAGAACCTCTCTGACATGTGCCAGGGCTGGGCCTTAGTAGCAGAGAGCTCAACCCTCTCATTTGACAGATGGGGACCCTGAGGCCCAGAAAGGCATAGCGACTCTCCATGGACACTCGGCCGATTTAGTGACAAAGCTGAGATTAGAACGCAGGTCACCCTGCCCTGGTCCAGCCTTCTCTGGGCTTCACTTTGGGCTCTGGTGACATGCAGACATGTCTGTTGGCTCACACATATGGCTGCAGACTCTGAAGACCACAAGTCATGGCCCTACTACCCAGCATGGAACCTGGAGCATCGTAGCCCCAAATAGACATTCGTGGAATTGAAGGACTGTAGAGCAGGGGTATACAGAGGCAGTGGTGGTAAATAAAGATGGGCATGGTGACCTTGGACAAATCCCCACCCCTCTCCCAGCCTGAGTTCTCTCACTAACAAGGGTCTTAAACCCAATCAAGTGGTTCTCAAACTATGTTCCAGGACACCCTAGGGTTCCAAAGAAATGTCTTAGGATTGTCACTGCAAGTGGGGAGTTTCCTTGTCCCCCATCCTTAACCCCAACCTCAGCTTCCTGTGTCTGCTTTTCATTGTATAGATTTTGTTTCCAAAAGGTGGGATTCACTGCAGAAAAACAAAGTTTTGAGACCACTAGTTTATTGGATCTATAAGATCCCTGTTTGCTCTTGAAAATAAAATCCTAATAAGTTACCCTTCCCTGATAACATATTTGCTGCACACCATTTTTGACCCTGTGTTAAATTGTCCAGGGTTCACGTCCCCTGACCATTGGGCAGAGAGAAAATGAGGTACGGGAGGGCCCTTGAGCCCAGCATGGATGCTAGGGGTCTGTCTGTATGTCTGTTGTTCCTGTATCTGCCATTCCTATGTCCCAATGAGGCAGGACAGCCCAGCTCTAAGGCTCTTGGTGCATGGCTCAGGCAGGAGAGGTCATGACCTGCCTGCTAGGCCTCTCTGCTACCTGACAGGCTAGGTCCAGGCCTCCCCGTGAGCTCTTGAGAAGGGAATGACTGGGTTACCACCCCAGAAACCATGAATCCCCATTGTGTAATTATTCCTCCCCTTCCCTGATTGTCCATCATTTAAGACAGGGGTCCCCAACCCCCGGGCCGAGGACCGGTACTGGTCCTTAGCCTGTTAGAAAGCAGACCACACAGCAGGAGGTGAGCGGCGGGCGAGTGAGCAAAGCTTCATCAGCCGCTCCCCATCGCTTGCATTACCGCCTGAGCCATCCACCCCCTCCCCACCGTCCGTGGAAAAATTGTCTTCCATGAAACCGGTCCCTGGTGCCAAAAAGGTTGGGGACTGCTGATTTAAGAGCCAGACTGAGTCAGTTACCAATTGCTACAATAATGCCATGTAACAAATAATCCCCCCAACTCTGAGTGACAGACAATAATTATTTAGTTCATGTGGCTGGGTCAGCTGGATGTCAACTGACCTCAGCTAAGCTCAACTGAGAGCCCTGCTGGCCTCATGGGGCTTGCTTATGTATGTGGGGGATGGCTGACCCCAGCCGGGCTTGGCTAGGGCAGTTCAGCTCCAAATATCTCTCATCTTTTTCCTGGGATCAGTGGGCCAGACTGAGCAAATACTTCTCATATTGATGGCCGAAGTGTAAGTGGGCAAGCAGAAACAGACAAGGCATCCTAAGACCTTGGCTGGAAACTGACACACTTTAATTTCTGCCTCATATGGCCCAGCCCAGCGTTAAGTGGGGATGCTTCACAGGCGTTGTTTGTTGTTGTTAGTCAGAGCTGAATCTTCTACTTTAGTTCAACACATTTTACTGAGCATCTCTGTGTCCCAAACCCTGCAGTGGGACTGAAGAGATAAGTGAAACCCAGTCCTTGTCCTTTGCTTGGAGTCTTGGGATGGGGAGAAGATGTATGGAATTCACTCTGCTCAGTGTAGAGGTTTAACCCCAACCCTTAACAAGTATTCGCTAAACTTCACAAGTATTCATTCCTCCATGAGTGGAGGTATAGGCAGAAAGAAGCTCACAATCCAGTGTGATTCCCTAGCAGCTCTCAAGGGCAGGGCCCAGAGCCCCACCCTCCAGAGGCTTCCTGGGGGAGGGCATAGTTACTAGGTCTCCTGTGAGGGCTGCAGGCCCCCAAGGGCAGGATCCCTGGAGTCGGAGGCCTCCCTGACCTGGAGCCACCTCCTCTCCAGTGGAGGCCTTCCTCCCTCAACTGGCAGAAGCTTCTCTGATGAGGGGACCACATTCTCCCCACACCCCACCCCTTCTCTCATATCTCACTAGCGCCTCACTAGAGCCTAGACAGAGGTGTGGGGGCTTCAGGCCTCACCAGCAATGCCCCCAAACCTGACATGGCCTTCTTAGATGCCTGTCTTTGAAACAACAGCTTCGGGTAAGAAGGGAAAGACAGCTGGGGCTGGCGGCAGATCAAGAACCACCCAGCTTTCGTTATTTGCCACAGCAGAAGGGGCAGCAATGCAGAGGATGCAAACCAGCCACCGCATCTCAGGTTGGAACGTGTGATTTTGTTTTCCATAGCAGAAGGAGGTCCACATTACCATTTCTTTTCGCTTAGGGTCTTTTCTTTTGTCAGGGTCTTTTCTCCTGTCCCCTGCCCCTCCCTATCTGTGATTTGCTTTTAGACATGAAGATTCTTGAGGGGCAAGTAAAACCGGGAAGAGGGAGCTAACGCGAGAGAGTTCTGATACTATTTCAGCCTCCCTGGCCCCCATCCTAGCTCCCACCATCCAAGGAAAATGAAAGCTCTTGCCTACACAATGTACGTCCGCAACCCAAAGCAGGACCCAGAGAATGAGCAGAGGCCTGGCAGATGGAAGGCGGCTGAAAGATGGTCACTCTCAGGTTCCCCAGAGTAGCTTCCTCCTGCTGTCAAATCTGGTGCTTCATCCAGATTTTCAAGGTCCTTGGGACTCTGGCTGTGTCTTTCTGGCACACCTGGTCCCCTGTATTCTGCCTGTTGTGATCAGGGATGCACCTGTCAGTTCTCTAGCGAGCAGGATCTGAGGCCGTGGGACCCAGGATGGGTGAGTTTTTAAGAAAGGGTGGGAGGGAGGAGGGCTAGCCCAGCAGTGAGGAGCTCAAGTGACAGAAGTGGGGAGGAAGGCTTGATGGTGGCAGGCAGCCCAGGGCAGGACCAATGAGGCCTCAGAGTGCGACCCTACCACTTCCTAGCTGCGTGACCATGGCCAGTTACCTGCCTTCTTTGTGCTTCAGTTTCCTCACCTGTAAAGTGAGAATAATAATATACTTGCTTCAAGAGGTTGTTGTGAGGATTAAATAAATTTAGAACAGTGCCTGGTGCCTAGTGAGTTCTATGTGCATGTACACTATGATTTTTATTACTGTTATCTAAATGGTAAGGGACTGTCCGTACCAATCAGAGAGCTAGGAAATAAACTAAGGGAAGAAGAGGCCAACAGGTACTGATTCTGGGAACAGCTTCTCAGAGGGTGAGAAATCCATCAGGCAAGTCTCTCTGCATATTCCTGGCACAGAGCAAAGATAAAAATATACAAAGCTACTCCTGAATGTTGCCCTGAATAGTGTGTAGCTGGATAAGAAAGCAGGGAAGATGTGGAAACTACTGTAATCCATGGTAGAAAGCAACAGAAGCTATGAGCAACCCAGAGGAAGGACCACGTTGTAGCAGAGGTGTCATCAGAGCTGGGCCTTGATGTTTGAGAAGAAGGGAAGAAAGGCCTTCAGTCAGGGTGAACAGCATGGGCAAAGGCACTGAGGCAGCTCAGAGAGCAGGGAATCTTGATTCAGTTCCAATTGACCGAGATCTACTGCGTGCTTTCCATGGACCAGGCACTGCCACAGGTTAGTCACTGCATTCAGTTTTGTCCACCACACTTTGAGGTTAGTATTATTATTCCCATTTTATAGAAGAGTAAACTGAGGACCAGAGAAGTCCCTGACCCAGGGTCACCCATTAGTCAATGAATGCTGGAGCCAGGCTTCTCACATTGAGATCACTAGGCAAAATTTGATGTAATGGCGGGGGTTGGGGGGGGCGGTCAGGGAAGCTTCTTGGGGAGGGGTCAAGAATGGGACATTTGTGCTGAGATCTGAAGGTGATGAGAAGTTCATCAGAGATGCTCAGGCAGAAGAAATAGCATGTGCAAAGGCCCCAAGATGGGAGGCAGCAAGGTGCATCTAAGGAGCAGAAAGGCGGCCCTGGGGCCTGGACAGCAGGGAGCCAGAGGAATACTTGATGAGACAGGCTAGGGATGCTCTGAGGGCCATGGGGCCCCATGGAGACTTTGGACTTTCTCCCAAGACCCTTGGGAAGCTAGCGGCAGCAGTGGGGGGTGTGACTGGTAGAGGGTGGAGGCAGCCCATCATGGATGCTCAGCTGAGTCTCCTTAAGCTCTAGTGAGCACTCCCCGTGGAGCTGGTGAGTCCACAGGAGCTCCAGACACGTGTTGGCCAGTACGCCTCAGCATTTGGGACTGTGGCCACCCTGCCTGGTGATCGGACAGTAGCCTCCACCTTAGCCTGGAGTGGTGGGTTTGAGATCAAGCGATGCTCAAACATCATGCTGTGGTTTCAGTGCTTTCTTGGAACTGGCTGATGCTTTTTTAAAAGATAAGATTCTGAGAAAGGGAGCAGCAGCTGATGTAACTTTGGCCATAGTCCACAGGAGAGCAGGCCAGGAATTGTGGTTTTTTTCCCCCTCTGTCATCAATATCAAGGGCAGTAAAGTGGCAGGCTGCCCAACCAGGCTCCCACTGTCTCTGCAATCGGCCTGTTGACTCCCATCAAAAACAACTTTGTTTTCTTTTATTGGTATTTGGGGTTCATAAATCTCTGAGAAGAGTACATTCCCCAAGCATGAAAGCCACCTGCCATCAGGGGAGCGGGCCAGGAGCCAAGGTCAGGGTGTCAGACTTGACATCACTTTTAGGAAATCCATTCTCTGGTTGGTTCGGTTTGGTCAGAAGCAAATGCCGACCGAGGGAAGAAACCAGCACTTTGTAACTTAATGCCCCGTCCCTGAGAGCTTTTGTCCTCTTCCCTGTGGCCAGATTTCACTAATCCTGTCCTGGGGGTTGGGGGGTGGGGACACTGGGGGAGACAGGACTAGTCCTAGACAAAGCCCCCGGGGGGAGGGAAGGAGCACAGGGCTGCCGGCCTCCTCTCCCATCTGCTGCCCCCAGCCAAACCCAAAGACAGAGGAGGTGGGACCTGAGGGCAAGAGGGAAGACCCGTTTCTCTGAAAAGAATTTTCCCTGCCTCCAGTGGGTCCTTCTCTGAAAAGCTGCTCTCCCAGGGGTAGCACATCACCCCAGTGCCCTAAGCTACCTGATCATGGGCTTGCTCTAACTTCCTCCTAGCTGAGTGATTTGGGGCAAATTACTTAACCTCCCAGAGGTATGATAATATCTATTTCACAGGGTTGGTGTGAGATTTAACTAAGTAATATAAAATTACTGGTGAGATACCTAGAATAGTGCCTGGAACATATCAGTGCTCAGTAAATATTTTTTCCCCTGTTACTCGTTGAGGGGAGAGAGCGTCCCAGCCAAATGTGGGTCCTGGTCTCTAACCATTCAATCAAGCAGTATCTATTGACTGCTGACTCTGAGCTAGATCTTTATTCAAGGCACTAAGGATACAGCAGTGAGCAGCGTCTCTCGGCACTTAGAAGACATAAGAATATTATAGAATATCAGCCACGTGACAATAAACAGATAAATATGTAACATGTTAGTGATAAGTGCTATGGGGACAAATGAAGAAGAATAAGGGGGATAAGAGTGACAGGGTGTCCTGGTAAGGGACAAGGTGGCATTGAAACAGAGACCTGAATGACTTGAGGGAGTGAGCCCTGCGGGTAACCCA
Organism: Balaenoptera borealis; assembly: GCF_965194805.1. Lineage (NCBI taxonomy): Eukaryota > Metazoa > Chordata > Mammalia > Artiodactyla > Balaenopteridae > Balaenoptera > Balaenoptera borealis. The sequence goes on along the minus strand of NC_138866.1, from coordinate 116,259,874 downwards.
GGGAGGAGCTTTCCAGGCAGAGGGAACAGCCAGGGCAAAGATGCTAAGTGGGGACGGGTCTGACACATTCTAAGAACGGCAAGCGGGACAGAGTGGCTGCAGCAGAGGGATGGAGGGGGAGGACAGGAAATGAGGGGCAGAGGGACCCGGGTGGGATCATGCAGGGCCTTGCAGGTAAGGATTTTCGCTTTGACTGTGAGTTGGTGGGAAAACGATGGAGCATATGGAGCTGAGGAGTGATTGGATCTGACAGGTCTTGGAAGGATCCTTCTGGCCATGTTTGCCCAAGAAGCACTGATGGTAGAGAAGGCCCTGAAGACACAATTTATGGCCTTAGCTTCACTTGGCCCTCACCCCCTTGTCGGCCTGGGAGTGGCGGGTGGGTCTGGATTTCTTGACTGCCCAGCATACTTTCCTCTTGTCAAGGTCACCTCCCTTTGCTGGGCTCAGATGCAGGAAAGGGAGGACCAAGGACCACCAGGGAACATCTCCAGGGGGCACCAGGGAGCCAGATAAAGTGTTGCCCCCCCAGTCAGGGAATATGCGTGGCCTGTGCATGTGTGTGCATGGATGTGTGTCTGTGTGCATGCACATGTGTGCCTCTCTGTGTGTACATCCTCGCGTGTGCATGTGTGTGTGTCCATTCCTAGGACAGAGTTGGAGAGTTCCTCATCTGCAACTCCACTTCTTCTTTCACCTCTCTCTGTCCACCTCCCAGCTGTGCACAGGTGACACTAGTGTCCCTCTCTGCTCTGTGACATGCCCTCATTGGCCAAGGACCTGTGCCCCTTCATCCCCCTGTGCTCACCCGACCAGGCCCCTCTTCCCCAAGGCTGCCTGCTTCTAACCAGGCTGATAAGTCCATTCGTGGGCTGGGCTTTGTAAATAAGAGTATGTAAACAGCATACTCTTCTTCCCCCACCCCCACTTAGGGCTATGACACTAAGTTCATGTGGCAGATTAGCAATCATGAAGACAGGGTTGGCAGCTACGTAGCCACTTGCTGTCACTGTCTGCTCCTGTATCCCCAGCAGGTACTGCTCACTGATCACACTAGTCTTGCCCACTGAGCCCAGACTTGACCTCAGAATCCTTCTTAACTCAGTGCTCCAGGCAACACTAATAATCAATTGACATGGATGAGTGAGAACACATATCTAACATCCCTAATCTAAGGTGTTCCAGTGTTACCTAAGGGGACTCTAATTCTGGGACTCTAATGATGGAATTTTTGGCCACTGTACCCATTTGCTGAGCAGAAAAGAAAGTGTAGAAGAAACCTCTTGGTCCTGTACAGTGGGCCTTATTCAAGTACATGCTCCAGGGCATCACTCTTTTTTTTTTTTTTTTTTTTTTTTTAGAAGAATTCTTTTTTTTTTAATTTTTTATTTATGGCTGTGTTGGGTCTTCGTTTCTCTGCGGGGGCTTTCTCCAGTTGCGGCAAGCGGGGGCCACTCTTCATCGCGGTGCGCGGGCCTCTCACTATCGCGGCCTCTCTTGTTGTGGAGCACAGGCTCCAGACGCGCAGGCTCAGCAGTTGCGGCTCACGGGCCCAGTCGCTCCGCGGCATGTGGGATCTTCCCAGACCAGGGCTCGAACCCCTGTCCCCCGCATTGGCAGGCAGATTCTCAACCACTGCGCCACCAGGGAAGCCCAGGGGCATCACTCTTGAACACTCAGACTCAGGGGGTCCGTGCCAAGGGAAGGACAGAGGGACGCTCAGCGATACTAGCCTCAGATTCAGAGTCCCTATCCAGCAGGCTTTGGGACCTTGGGCAGGTCAGTTCACCTCTCTGACCCTCGGCTTTCCCTTTGCTGCCCACATCCCAGGGTTGTCGTGGAGATCAGATGATAGCAGGTATGTGAGTGTTCTGTGAAATTTATAAAGTGCCCTACACGTGAAAGGAACAACAATGATATTCTGTCTACTCTGTTTTGTTCTGCTGATTGGTTTTCACTTATCTGAGACTTTTGGCTCATGGTAGGATCCCACCCCTTAAATCCCATGGGTCCCAAGTTTGGTGGTCCTGTAGGTACTGATATGTAACGAGGCCAGACATGCCTGAAAATGCCTCGTGGAGGGAAGGAGTCGCAGAGCAGGTACCTGAGGTCCTGGCTCTGATGCTGCCGCTGACCCGCTGTGTACCCCTGGACAGCCTCTTAACCTCTCTGGGTCTGAACCCCCCCTCTGCCAAATGTGGATGATGCTTGCCCGTTCCCCCAAAGTCCTGTGAGGGTAAATGATGGCAAATGTGAGGAGACCCAGAACCCCTAAGCAGCATACAAGTGTGAATTGCTATTTCTTGTGATTCAGCACAAGCATGCCAAAGGGGTAAAGCTCTTTGCCCCGAGGCTCTCCACTAGGTGGAATCGGTTAATTGACCGATTAGGGGCCAAGGTGAAAGGGTTACGGGAATTTATCTCTGCTTTGCCTCAGCTGCTCCAGCTGAGCAGTATGCCAGGCGGAGCTTTGCGTATGGATTCAGAAGGAGGCGGTCAGCCAGCAGCGCTGGAGCCGTGGCCACTAGGACCCCAGGCTTGCTGGGGCTGTCGGGGGGAGGCGAGAGAGGTGGGAAATCAGCTCCGTGACTCTTTAACAGGCAGAGGTGAGAGAAGGGAGAAGGAGAGGGAGGAGTGGGGAGCGAAGGAGGAGAGAGGAGGGAAAAGAGAAAAAAAAAAACAGAAGAGGAGACCAGCAGAAGCTAGAAGGAGCAGGGTTGGAGGAAGGAGTGATGGAGGGGGACGGGGACTGTCTCTTCCTTGTGAGACCAGGAATTCTCTCGGGAAGGGACTGGGTCTTCCCCTTCAGACCCGCCTGGTCCCTCTAAGAGTAGGTTTTATGCCTATGCCTCCCCTATCAGATTGGCTCCCCCAGGGCAGTGGCTGGGCCATTGCCATCAGACTGTTGGCTCCCCAAACAGGAACTGGGCTCCCCAGGGACAGGGGAACAGACTCCATCCACAGCCAAGACCCTGGACCTCCACCTGCCTGACTCCTCTCCTCCCCACCCAGGGTTCACGGACACCTTCAACATGGACATCAAGAAGCCCCGAGTCATCCCCGGCTCCAGAGCCGCCTTCTTTGGCTACACGGTGCAGCAGCATGACATCAGCGGCAAGAAGTGGTGAGTGAGAGCTGCCGCCTCCACAGTAGCCCTGCACCGCCCCACACCCAGCCCCTGCATCGGCTGGCTGGCCGCACTGGCCCTCACGTGTAGACGCCCCCCTTGCCGGGGACTTGACTTCTTGTCGTGGCAGGTCAGGGGCTGCCTAGGATCTGCCCCTGTCCATGAAATCATGAGCATCCCATGTCACAGGCCTTGATCTTCTCATCTGAGAAATGGGAATGAACACCCCTCCTTCTCCGGGTTATGGGACAGCACAAGTAGCAGGCACCTAGAACCAATAATTACCCTCCCATCCCCTCTCAGGGCCTCAGGGTCTCATCAGTGGGGGCAGTGCCTCTGGTCCTGGCGGCTGGGAGAGCTGTTGGGGAGCGGGATGTCTCTGAGGGGATAGATGTGAGTGTGCTCAAAGCTAAAATACAGGAACAGTGGGGCAAAGGGAAGTGAGAGCAAGGCTGAGTGGCGGGGAGAGGGCCAGAGAGATCCCAAGGACCCCTCTGGGACGGGGGCGATCAAGAGGCAGGAAGGGTCTGCGTCTGATGTTTAATATAACTTTGTTGGATTATACTTTACATATTATATAATTTACTCATTTCAAGTGTCGATTCGGTGATTTTTTTTTAAGTAAATTTACCAAGTTGTGCAGTTCAACAGTTGTAGAACATTTTCATCGCCCCAATAAGATCCCTCACGCACGTGTACTGTTCATTGCCATTCTCCTCCTGCTGATTGGTTTTCAGCTGTCAGAAGACAAGGCTTTCCTTCCTTCCTGAGATGGAAAGGACTAGGCCTCTGCTTTGCCCTCTTAGAAGCCCTTGCCGAGTCAAGGGACCATGTGAACACTGACGATAAATGTCCTACCTGCCCTCTTCCCAATCTGGCCTCTGCCTACCCTCCCACCCTCTTCTCCTTCTGCTTCCCTCACCTCCTTTCCTGCGCTCAACACTCTACCACATTGCATTATTTCCATTTTTCCAGTTCTCCAGAGCTTCTTTGCACAGGCTGTTCCCTCCTCCCGTGATGTCCTCTCCTACCTTCCTTCCCCACTCACCCTACCCTACCACTCAGATCTAACACATTCTCTCATACATTTTTTTGTGAAGGAGTATCTTATTATCTTTCTACTGAGGTATAACTTAGATACAATAAAGCATAGACACCTTAAGTGTCCAAACCAGTGAACTTTTACACATGTATATGCCCATTGTGATCACCCCCCAGAACATGATATAGAACATTTCCTGCTCCCTGGAAAGCTCCCTGTGCCTCCCACCCAGTCAGTTCCTCTCCAGGTAACCACTATTCTGACTCCTATCACCATAGATTGATATTGCCTGTTTTTGAACTTCATATAGATGATATCACACATTAAGTACTCATTTGTACCTTATCTGTTTTACTCAACATTATGTCTTTGAGGTTTAACATACTGTTGAATGTTTCATACTTGATGTTTCTTCACTGATGTGTAATATTCTACGGTAGCAATGCACCACGTTTTATTTATTTATTCTACTATCGATGGATCTTTGGATTGTTTCCATTTTTGGCTATTTCAAGTAGAGATACTATTAACATTCTTATACATGTCTTCTGATGAACATATGCACTCATTTTTATCTGGTATATACTCAGGAATAGAATCACTGAGTTAAGGGGAAGGTATATGTTTGTAGGACCTGCCAAGCGTTTTTTCCCCAAATGGCTTACCAATGTAAACCCTTCTAGTAACATGAGAGTTCTAGTTGCTTCCCATCCTCACTAACACTTGGTATTATCAGTTGTTAATTTTAGCCATTCTGATGGTGTGTAGTGGTATCTAATTGTGGGTTTAATTGGCATTTTTCTAATGACTAATGATGTTGAGTAAACTTTTGTAAATTTATTGGCCATTTTGGTGTCCTATTTTGTGAAGTGTCCAATTGAGTCTTTTGCCCATTTTTTAAATTGTGTTGTGTGTCTTTTTCTTATTGATTTATAGGACTTTAAAAAATATATTCTATACACAAATCCTTTGTCAGAGAAAAACATTGCAAAGAACTTCTCCCAGTCTCTATCTTGCCTTTTCATTCTTTTAATGGTATCTTTTTATGAACAGAGTTAGTTCTTAGCTTTAGTGAAGTCTTAATTTATCTGTCTTTTTTATAGTTAGTGTTTCTTGTGTGTCCCATTTAAGAAATTTTTGCCTCTCCCAAGATCATGAAGATATTTTCCTCTGTTTTCTTCCAGAAGTTGATGATTTTGCTTTCTCATTTAAGTCAGTGATTCATCTCAAATTAATTTTTGTATGAGATGTGAGATAAAGATCTAAATTTTTTTTTTAATATGGATATCCAATTGATCTGGCACTATTTGTTGAAAGACTATTTCCCCACTAAATTGTAGTGTCATCTTTGTTGAAAATCAGGTGACCCTATATGTATGGGTCTATTTCTAGCCTCTATTCTACTCCATAGAATAGAAAGCTGCCTTGGTTACTGTAGCTTCAAAGCAAGTCTTGAAGTTAGTGTGAGTTCTCCATATTTGTTCTTCTTTGACAAGATTGTTTTAGCTATACTAGGTCCTCTATATTTCCTTATGAATTTTAGAATAGGCTTGTCAATTTCCCCTAATCAAACTTGCTGAGATTTTGATTGGGATTGCATTAAATTTATAGATCAACTTGGGGAGAAATGAAATCGTGATAATACTGAGTCTTCCAAACCATGAACATGTATATCCCTCCATTTATTTAGTTTTTAAAAAATTTTCTCTCAATAATGCTTTGAAATTTTCAGTGTAAAACGCTTGCGTACCTTTTATTATATTAATTCCTAGGTATTCAATATTTTATGCTAATTAAAAATAGAATATTCTTTTTATTTTTTATTTATTTATTTGGTTGTGCCAGGTCTTAGTTGAAACAGGCAGGTTCCTTAGTTGTGGCTCGTGGGGCTCCTTAGTTGCAGGTCGCCGGCTCCTTAGTTGCAGCACGTGGGATCCTTAGTTGTGGCATGCAAACTCTTGGTTGCAGCATGCATGTGGGATCTGGTTCCCTGACCAGGGATCGAACCTGGGCCCCCTGCATTGGGAGCATGGAGTCTTAACCACTGCACCACCAAGGAAGTCCCTAAAATAGAATATTCTTATTTCATTTTCCAATCTTTTGCTAGTATAGAAAAATACAATGGACTTTTGTATATTTACATTATATCCAGCAACTTTACTAAATTCATTTATTATTTCTAATAGTTTGCTTGTAGATCCTTTTGAATTTTCTATGTATACAAGCAGATCATCTGAAGTAATTACTTTATTTCTTCTTTTCCAATCTTCATAGCTTTTATTTCTGTTTCTCTTGCCTAATTGCAATAGCCAGGACCTTCAGTACAAGATTGAATAGAAGTTGTGATCCCAAACATGATTTTCTTACTTCCCTTATTAGAGGGAAAACTTTCAATATTTCAGAATTAAATAAGATGTTAACTGTAGTTTATTGATTTGTTTGTTGTAGATACCTTCATATTAAGAAAGTTTTCTTCTATTCCTACTTTTCTGAGGTTTATTTGTTTGTGTTTGTCTCTGTGTGTGTGTATGTAATAGGTGGTGAATTTTATCAGATGCTTTTTCTGCAAAGATTGAGATATTATATGGTTCTCCTTTATTCTGTTAATATTAATTATATTCATTGATTTTTTGAATATTAAGCCCAATTTGTATTCCTGGGATAAACTTGGTCACCACATATTCATATATATATATATATATATATAATGTACGTATATATGTGTGTATATATATGTATATATACATAAATTGATTCTATTTATTAATATATTCTCAGGAACTTTATTTCTGTATACATGAGGTATATTGTGCAGCTAAATGCATCCAATGTATTCTTTTATTTATTTATTTATTTATTTATTTATGGCTGTGTTGGGTCTTCGTTTCTGTGCGAGGGCTTTCTCTAGTTGTGGCAAGCGGGGGCCACTCTTCATCGCGGTGCGCGGGCCTCTCACTCACTATCGCGGCCTCTCTTGTTGCAGAGCACAGGCTCCAGACGCGCAGGCTCAGTAATTGTGGCTCACGGGCCCTGTTGCTCCGCAGCATGTGGGATCTTCCCAGACCAGGGCTCGAACCCGTGTTCCCTACATTGGCAGGCAGATTCTCAACCACTGCGCCACCAGGGAAGCCCCATCCAATGTATTCTTAATTACAAATATTTTGTTTTGCAATTCCTGAATTTCCACTTGATTCTTTTTATAGACTCTAATTCTATTAAAGTAATCTGTCTTTCTCCCATTTGCCCATCTTTGACTCTATTTTTAAAAACATATTAATCACAGTTATTTTGAAGTCCTTCTTGGCTAACTCCAATATCTGGGTCATCTCTGAGTCTGCTTCTAGTGACTATTTTACCTTATGGTTATCAGTCACTTTTTCCTGATTCTTTGCCTGTTTAATATATATATTTTTATTCTATGCTGAACATTGTGAATTGTACACAGTAGAGGCTATAGATTGTGTTACCTTCCTTTAAGTACATTTTGTTCTGATGGGCAATTAAAATACTGGTGAAACCACCTAGAACTTAGCACAGCTTGGTTTGGGCCTTGGTTGGGGCAGGTATCTGGTTTTGCCCTTACTTCTAGGGTGCAGCCTTTACTCCTAGGGCGTAGATTTCCTGAGGTCTCAACTGAAAGCCCACAGCAGTCATTAAAATGTCTCTATTCTGACTGGGCATGAACCCCAACATCTCCTAAGCACTGGGCAGCCTCTAAAATATCTGCTCCCCGTGGCTCTTCTTTGATAGATTTTCCAGAATCTCACACTACGCATGGACAGCTTAGGGGTCAGCCAAGACCCTAAGGGGAAATGTTAGCAGAGTTTTGGGGGTCCTTTCTCTGTGGTGCTCTCCTTTCTGCCTGCTTCCACCAAATCCTAGTTATTTTTGCAGCCTCAGCCCCAATCACTGTTTCCTCTACCCAGCAAGACTGCTGCTATCTGACTGGACTCTATTTCCCTGTGCTGCAATAGGAAAGTGCCCTCAGAGAGAAAGCTGGGTAAATGTGGGTTTAGTGCCTGTACTTACCTTTGCTCAAGTCTTGAGCTGTCTAGTGCTGTCTAATGCCTGAAAATAGTTGTTTCATGTATTTTATCTAGCTTTCATAGTTGTTTATGGCTGGAATTAAAAGTCCTCTTTCTTTTTTTAAAAAAAAAAATTATTTATTTATTTATTTGTTTATTTATTTGGCTGTGCCGGGTCTTAGTTGTGGCACGCAGGACCTTCATTACGGCATGTGGGATCTTCACTTGTGGCATGCGGGATCTAGGTCCCTGACTAGGGGTTGAACCTGGGCCCTCTGCATTGGGAGCACAGAGTGTTAGCCACTGGACCACCAGGGAAGTCCCAAAGTCCTCTTTCATGTTCTTTAATCAACTTAAATATCATTTCCTCTGAGAAACCTTCTCTGACCATCCCTTCCCATCACTAGATTAGTTGTATCCATAGAATTCTGGATGTTCCTTTTCATAACATTTATCAAAATGGATAGTAATTGCCTATTTCCTTGTCTTTCTTCCTGAAATCAGGGGTATGCTCCCGGGAAATTAGTAGATGCGCAAAAGAACATACTTTGAGAGACTGAATTAATGGTTTGAGTCTCTCTCAACCAGCCCAGACACCAGATGCACAGCATCCGTATTCTATACATGGTATGAATGGTCAAAGATTAAATGGAACTGACTTTTCCAAGACTGAATTTGTTTTGACCAATGTTTATTAAGCTTCTGTTAATAAATTTTACTAGACTCTGAAAAATTTTGGTATGGTTTCACTCTCAAATAACTCACAGACCAGTTGAGGAGTCAACACTAATATCCTTGAAATAATTAAAAAATAATGCAAGACAAAATACAACCTGGCGTTAATTATGTTCGTCTTTGTAAGACCACTTTTGCCATGAAGGCTTTCTGGATCCTTTTCCTAGCCTAAAATGGCTTTACCCTTCCTAAGTCCTCTCTCTGATGGCCCGTATCATTTCCTACCTTGTGTTGGAGTCACTTATGCCCATGACTCACCTCCCTTATCAGACACTAGCCTCGTATCCCTGTGCATGAGAGCAGCCAGCAAGTTGTCTCACTCACAGCAGAAACTCAGCCAGAGTTTGAAAGGAGAAATTTCTGTGGCTGAGGTCTCTGGGAGAGCTTCACAGAAGAGGCGCATTTGAATGGGGTCTTGGAGGTTGGGCTTAGATGAGCGGAATGGTACAATAGAATTGACTCGTGGTCACTCTTGCTGATCTGAGTGCAGCCGGAAGCATCATGGGAGCCGCTGGACCAGAGCGTGTTTTCTGGCTGAGAGAAACAGAGAGGCCTTGGAGACCCAGGGAGCTGCACCTCCTGCAGAATAGACAGGAGCACACAGGACCTTTCAGGAATCCCTGTCCTCACTTGCATGGACCCCACTGCATACCCTACTTGGTTGCTTCCCATCTCTGCTTTCTCCCCAGGCCCCCATTTTTTCTCATCCCGTAGGCAGCATTCCAAGAGTTTTATCCAGACCTAAGACCCCATGGATGTGGATCAGGGGAAAAGACAGGTCAATGTCAATGTCATTTGGGGGACACCACCTGGCAGTTATGCACAGGGATGACCACAGTGGTACATGTTGTTTGAAGTCCATGCCAGGAGGCACCTCAAAGGAAGGACAAGAGCAAGGGTTTGAAGTCCAAAGACTGCCACTTGGAGGAAGACCTTGGAAGAAGCTCTCTCATCCTCTCCACACCTCTATTTGCTCATGCACAAAATGGATATGAAATTACCTATCTCAGGGTGCTAGGCAAGATCAACAAATACCTAAAATTTGAATGTTATAATCAGTAAAGCAGGAAATGGAAGATTGGGTTGCTTGCACCCAGCAAGCAGCCAAATCTGAAATCAGGCCCCTGGTGACTTGGTCAAGAGGCTCACTTTGACCCAGGGTCTTCTGTCTCCTGGGTGTGGACCCAGCTTCCAGCCCTTAAGGTAGAGCTGGCACATCTTGGTCTGCATCTCCTGGGCGTGCAGTGGGGCCAGGGAATCTGTGTTTTAAAGAATTCCCCAGGACTCTAGCAGGGAGACTGGGGCCTCCTGAGGATCACCATTTTCACTGAGGATCGGGAGATGCCAGTGGGAAACAACATCACCCCCCGGCCCCCAGCCCAAAAATCCAGGTCCCAATATTGCCGCAGAGAAGGACCCACCAGTTGTCTCCGACCACAGGCACCAATGAGGTCTGGCCCCCATTTATCAGGCCGTGAGCCTCCTTGAACATCAAGGGCACCAGACCCTGATGTAAATGTGTTGGAGGACAAGGGGACAGACTTAGTGGGGCTGCCACTTTATTCTCTTAACCCTTCACCTCCTGCCCACCACATTCCCAACTCAGAACTCAAACTCGGCAAAACTGACTGTGCTTCAGACATCTTGAACGGTTTTGCACATGCCTTGGTTTCAGCAACAATAACAACACTCACAGACACACAAAAAATGAAAAGAGAAGACAAATTCTTCTTGGGATGAGTATTCTCTGCCCCTGCTTTTTAAGCACTTGTGTATTTTCAGAGAAATTTAATCCACATGACTCTAATGTATGTACATTGAAATCATTAAGTCAGTTGGTTTTCAAGACCGTTTGATGTCCCAGAAACTCTGGTGTAGGGTTTGCAGAGGGCCTCACCAAGACTTTGGTCCACTGGAGCAGGAAGCCTCCTGGTGCTGAGAAAAAACAGAGCTAGGCCCCACAAATTTCCAATTTGTCACTGAAGCTTTCACCCCAGAGAAAGAAGCCTCAGCTCTCAGGGAGGTGGCGCATTTCACCCTCTCCCCTCAGGGGTGCTGGGAAGCAGGAACCTGGTAGCCCCAGTGGGTTCCACAAGGGGAACCCTTTGGAACTCAGTGGGCTTTGAGAACAATAGGGCATGTGAATTCTCTGGGCCACAGGTTCAGGGATGTGAGCAACTTGTAAGAGAAATAGGCTTGTACCCATTTTACAGATGAGGCAACTGAGACTCCAAGAGAGATAACATAATAAGTGTCTGAGCTACGTCTGGAACCCAGGTCTTGTTAGGCCCAAGACAGCACAGGGCAGAAGCAGCCCCAGCCCAGAGACTGACTGGGAAGCTACAGTCAGACCGCAGTGGTGCCCCTCCTGACCAGCTACACTGCTGGCCCCATAAGAGTCGAGGCTGTGATGTCCCAAGACCCAGCACTAGCAGATTCACATAAAAATGCTGAGTCCATTCAGAAAGAGAGGGTGTATATTCACAGAACCCCAAGCCCGGATGATAAATACCAAGAGAGGACACACAGAAAGGGTCGCAGGAGTTCACGTGAGGGAGGGAATTACTAATTCAGCAGGACTAGGTGGGGGAGGGAATCGGGAGAGGGTTGTGGAGGAGGGGGCTTCCACATGGGTAGGATTTCTATGTGTAGAATAGACAGGGATGAGAAGAGTATAACAGATGGAAGGAACAGCATGGGTAAGAGTACAGGGCTGGAAAAGAAGAGGTCACGTTTAGAGAAAGGACACTGTCCCATGTGTCTGGAAGAGAAGGTATGGAAAGCAGAGCAGTAGACCAGACCAGAGGCTGGGAGAGGGAGGGCAGCACCACAGAGTTTCTTAAATACCAGAGTGCGGGGATTATATCTGGGAGGCAGTGGGGAGCCATTGGAGGTTTTAGAGCAGGAGGGTGGTTCACTAGAGTTCTAATTTTTAGGGTGATCACTTACGCTACCATATGGGAGGAGATCCTGGAGGTAAGGAGGCTGGTGGGAAGGCTAGAGAAGTCTAGGTGGGTGGAGGACCTAAGGGGTGGGGCTTGGAGGAAGGGGCCTGCTTTATGAGTGTCAATAGTTCATTCATTCATTCTTGAGAACCTGTGCTAGGTCCTGGGAATTCAACGGTGAACAAAACTTCAAAGTCCCTGTCCTGATGGGACTTTTCTTCTGGTGGGGCAAGACACATTATGAAGTTGCCCATCATCTGTCAGATGGTGACGTGTGCAATGGAGAAGTGTTAGGCAGGATAAGGGGGCTTGGCAGCAGCGGGTGGGAGGGAGGGCTGCTCCCTTATACAGGCCATCAGGCAGGGCCTCAGCGCTAGGGTGACAGCAGTCAGAGACCTAAAGAAAAGGGAGAATCTGAGACAATCATGGATATCTGAGAAAAGAGTATTCCAGGCGGAGGGAATGGCAAGGGCAAAGGTCCTGAGGTGGGAAGATGCTTGGGATGTTCCAGGAACAGTGTGTGTGGCTGGAGCAGAGTGAGCCGGGCAAGAATGGAGGGGGGCGAGGTCAGAGATGAACCAGGATGAAGGATGACTGAGGACTTGTTTCGCTGACTGGGAAGATAGTGAAAAAGCAAAATCCAGCAACAGGAGACAGACTTTGGGGGAACGGGTGGGCTAATCTTTGGTCCCGTTGGTTTGAAGTATCCAAGGGTCAAAAGAGTGCAGCTGGACAGCTGGCAGCAGGGGACAGGAGCCTTCAGGTTGCCTGTTCCCAGACAGGGAGGTTCGGCTGCAGTGCTGTGAGGGCTTATCTGTGTGTGCCTCTCCCAGAAGCCGCCTAAGGGGCCTAGCTTGGGAGCTTGCAACTCTGGGCAAATGCTTTACAGGACCAGCCCTTGAGATGTATGAAAGACTCATGATGTACACTCATGCGCACAGAATAAGTTTAGAGTTCCTGCCGAGACTCATTGCAATGTACGCGAAACACCTGCAGTACCACTCTAGAGCGCTGGTCCTCAAGCCTCAGTGTACATCAGAATCCCCTGGGGGGCTTGTTAAATTGGATCACTGGGCCCCGCCTCCAGAGTTTTGGTTCCATAGGTCTAGGGTGGGACCTGCGAATTTGCTTCTAACAAGTTCCCAGGTGGCACTGGTGCTGCTGGGGCCCACACTCTGAGAACCACAGCCCTAGAGATTTCTGTGCCCGGTTTCTTAAGTTGGTGACCCAGAGACAACTGGGAATGGGCTGGAGGTGGGGTTGGGAGGACAGAGAAGAGGCTGTTTCTGAGAAGAGCTGCTCACACCTCATTCTCGTCATCCACCTGCAGCCGCTCCGTCCCTCTTAGCCCTTCCTCTGCTTTCTCCGACTTCTCAATTTTCTTCTCTTGGCCCATTCCCTTCTCCTGATTTCTGCATTTCCTTTGCCGCTCCTTACTTCCTCAACTTTTCTTCCCCTCTGCCCCTTCAGCCCCCTCCCCTTCCCCATCCCTTCTCCCCTCCTCCCCTCCTCACTTCTTCCACTCCCCTCTTGGCTCCTGCACCAGAATCTCTGATGGAAATGGGCAAGATAGGGGTTTAGAGGGTGACCAAAGCCAAGGGAGGCCACCGTGTCCCTGTACCCCGCTGCCCGCCCTGCTTCTGCATGTAGCCACCAATGTTATCAGTTTCATGGGCCTGACTGCACCCCTGACTGCGGGAAGGGGAAGGAGCCCAGCCCAGGCTTCCTGGCACCTGTCCACCTGACCTGAGGCACCATCCGCAGGGCACTACCTGGCGGCAACCCTGGCTGGGGCCGAGAGAGTTTGCACACAGAGAGGGACAGGGCAGTGAGAGGGTGGGTCCTGGAAGCCAAGAGAAAATGGAGAAAGGCGATCTGGTGGAGGGGAGACTGAGAAGGAAGTTAGATGCACTGGCTCTTGCGGAACAACACCACAGCCTTGGTCTCCCCGATTCTGGGGTGTCATGATGGGAAACAGAGGCTTCTCTTGGGCAAAAGGGAGGCTCTTAAACATAACTGTCATCTCCCTCTGCAATGGAAGGACAGACTTGGTGGCGTGGCTCATCCAAAGTCACGAGGGGTCCTAGACAGCCTCCTGCCGCTTTGAAGGATCCTTTTGGATTCTTCTGCAATAATTGAACTCAGAGTTTGTGAGGTCAGATGCTGAAGGGCCTGTGTGATTGGGTTCCCTGCGGACGGACCTTGAGGCAGTAGGGAGGGAGATCCAGAGACCTGCCGGGCTCAGGCTCGGAAGCAAACCGTCCCCCCAGGGCAGCTCCTGCCGGCACCCCGCACCACCTCCACCTCCACCCCTACCTCCTCCCAGAGACCTGGTGCCACACAGGATGGACACCCTCAGCCCCTAAGGTGGATAAACTTGGACTGCACCTGTCCGACACAGGTTCACACCCCATCTGTCCCCGGAGACCTCGCTGAAGACATGGTATCTTCACACACAGGGCTATCTCCTTAGCCTGAAAACAGGGTCACCATTGCTGGGGTCTTCAGGGGACCCTGATTCTCAGAGGCAGAGATGGGTTGAGAAGGGGCAGGGTGGCTGGGAACAGGCCCACGAGGTACAGGTGGACACACAGTGAACACGGGTGGGCTTGGCCTTCAGGACTGCTCCCCCTGCTGAGAGGGGTCTTAGAAATTATTTAGCCCCAATTCCTTATTTTACAAGCAAAGAAAGCGAGGCCCAGAGCTAGAAAGAGCCTACACCAAGGTCACCCTTGAAACCCAGGTCTCCCAAAACCCAGTCCAGCATTGCTTCTGCTTCCTGTAGTATTTCCACCTGCTACATGTGCGAAAACTGCCAAAGGGTTAGTCCACCCACCATCCTGGGTCCCTTGTCTCAAGATCACTAGGTGATATCTACTTAAACTAAATACTAGTAGAATTTGGGTAAGGCATTAATTCTTCTACCATACCTTCATCTACTGACCTTCCCAGACAAGTTTGCATTTCCACTAGGATCTTTCATGTCTAAAACCCACTGATGATGGAATTTAGGGTTGACTGGAAAGGAAATCCATGAGGAATAAATCCACAAAAATTGGCTGGCAAGCCTAGGCCCAGGCGGTGATGCCCTTGGGCCCTGTCATTTCCTCCTTACCAACCCCAAGGTTTCCCAGCCTCTCATCTGTGGCCCTTTTCTGCAGGGTTATAGCAAAGTCACAAAATGGGCACAGATCTTCAGCAGATAAGTGAAGGCACACTAGGGTGGCCCTTACTGCAGGGAAAGCCTAGGCTTCGGAACCACACAAACCTGGGCTCAGCCACTTTCCAAGCCATGGGAACTTGAGCACATCACATCCACATACTGGGCCACAGTTTCCTTATCTGTAAAATGGGCACAATGATGCAAACCCCCAAGAGTACTTTGAGGAAGATATAGGAGATGGTGTGTGAAGTGTCTACCATGGGCAGATGCTGGGTAAGTTAGTTCCCTTTGCGGGCCTGTTCCTCAAGAAAGGATATGGTGTCCAGGAGAGGTTTCCAGAAAAAGGACCCCTGGGGCCAGTTTTTTGGGCAGAATGACAGATCTTATCCAAGTCGTCCCCCCTCCTCGGTGACAGTTGTCAGGGCTGGGGCAGCCTCAGACTTTGTTGCTGTGGAAATCTCACTAAGGAACATCCTAAGCTCTTTTCCTGGCTTGGGCCCCCAGAGCGGGCTCCCAACACCACAGTGCATAAATGCCCTCTGCTATTTTCTCTTGGAACAAATAAAATCCGGCACCATGACTCATGCTGGTTAACAGATAAATCACTACAGAAGCAAAGCCCAGGATAGGATGAAACCACCCAACACACACGAGAGAGAGGAAGAAAGAGAGACAAACTGTAGTCGTTGGGGAAATGTTGGCCCAGGGCCCGGGGCCAAGCCACCCAGCAGACCCTGGCAGGCAGGCAGCACATGCACAAGAAAAGAGTGAGCCACAGAGGGCTGGACAGTTATCCAGACAGTCACCCTCACAGGCAGGAGCTGGGGGCTCCTTCAAGCCCTCAAAAAACACAAAGCAGCGTTGAGAGCAGCCAGGGAAAGCCTGTTGGCCCCAGAGCGAGCCAGAATTCTCAGGGCAGTGTGAGTATTTAAGATGCAGCCTGCAAATGACCCCCCATCTCCAGGAGATTTGTTTTCTCTTCTCTGCTAGCTCTCTCTCATGCTCTCTCCTTTTTTCTTTTTCTTTTTTTAAATACCAAACCAACACAGGAAAGTCCTAGACTTGAGGAGTATGTCAGCGAGGGCCCAGGTAACCTCTGACACACTCGCGACCTGGTCAACCAGAGTCAGAGCCAAGGCCAGTCCTCAGGGCCATAGAATGACCATAGTGCTGATCCAGGCGGGGCAGGGAGCCAACTTCTATGTGCTTTGGGGGTAAGAGGCACAATCTCGGCAGTGGAAACATTGAAAGGAAAGTCTCCTGGTTTCTAACCTCTAAGAAAGAAAATAAATCTAATTTGGGCAGTTCGGGGAAGCCAGAGGGATTTGCCAGCTCAGCATCTCCTCCACCCGCCATGCCCGCCATCCCCCCCATCAGCAGCCTGTGACTCTTCCACCCCCCTCCCTCCTCTGCCGCCAACACTGTTCCTTCTGTGACCCCAATGTCCTTCCTAAGACCAGAACAGGAGAGGGAAGGGGAGCTCCTCACATGAGGTGGAAAATAAACTCATGCTGAAATTCACTCCATCTTGAGAATGGCTTTATAATTTCACAGGCTTGAATTTTTACGACTGGTATTCAGTTTTTAATCGCTCCTTGGCACTTTATCTGCAGTCATCATAGCTGACGCTAGGGGGAGCAAGGCTGCCTGGTAACAGCTCTTCTCTCCAGTCATCTAAGCTTCCCATGGACGCCACTAAGGACCACACCTGCTTCCATTCGGTTAGACTACAAAATGTGAAAAACTAAATTCCTTATTGAAAACCACAAAGAGGAATAAACATGTTTTAAAGTTACATACAATTAGAAAATCAAATCAGCGTGCTATACGTGCTTTTTCCTCACTAGTGTTAACTGTGATCCATCACTAACCTAACCCTTGTTTTCTCCAGGCTTGGATAGAATACCTTCTTCTAACTTTCCCTGACTATTTTGTGAAGAATCAAGGGCCCCTCGGGATTTCAAACTCTTGCAGCTGTTATTTTCTTCTCTTTCAGCAACTTCTCTTCCACACAGCAGTTAAGACTCAGATACACAGCCAATGGCAAAGGCTTCTTATTGATTTGAGACCATCTTGACAAGGTTTCTGTCATTTTCTGTTGAGTTCCTAAATCCTCCCCACTTTCTCTCTTGAATCACTTCTTCCTGATTTAGCTGTGATGAGTCACCCTGAGCCAATAATGCAGAGAGACAGAGAGAGAGTAGTAGAAAAAGCCATTAAGAGAAATGGAAAATGAAATGGGGAAGAGGGAAGAGCAGAGAAGACAGGATGGGGAGTAAAGAGCTCAGAAAGTAAGGAGAGAAAGGGGGCTGTGGGCCCCAAGGGTAGGGCTTGCTTTTACTCGTCTCTGCATCTTTGGTGCTAGGCACAGGCCCACAGGAGGAGAAGGAGAGAATGGTTTTAGGAGTCTGCATTCTAAATCTCAGGGAAGCCCAAAGCTGGACGTTGTTGTTATAAAGAGTCTGGGGACGGTGGGCGCACGTGGGAGAGGTGGAGATTTCCTGTCTTTCTTTCCCCTGCAAACCTTAGAAGGACTCAGCTGAAATGAAGGCAGGCAGAGGGCAGGAGGGTAGTGGACAGTGGCTTGGCCCACCTGGGATGGCTCTACCTGTGACAGCAGCTCCCCTCTGTGCTCTCCCCGCTGCCTCTCCCCAACCTCTGAGCCAAGGTTTTTTTTTTTTTTTAACATCTTTATTGCAGTATAATTGCTCTACAATGGTGTGTTAGTTTCTGCTTTATAACAAAGTGAATCAGCTATACATATACATACATCCCCATATCTCCTCCCTCTTGGGTCTCCCTCCCACCCTCCCTATCCCACCCCTCTAGGTGGTCACAAAGCACCGAGCTGATCTCCCTGTGCTATGCGGCTGCTTCCCACTAGCTATCTATTTTACATTTGGTAGTGTATATATGTCCATGCCACTCTCTCACTTCGTCCCAGCTTACCCTTCCCCCTCCCCGTGTCCTCAAGTCCATTCTCTACATCTGCGTCTTTATTCCTGTCCTGCCCCTAAGTTTTTCAGAACCTTTTTTTTTTTTTTTAGATTCTATATATATGTGTTAGCATACGGTATTTGTTTTTCTCTTTCTGACTTACTTCACTCTGTATGACAGACTCTAGGTCCATCCACCTCACTACAAATAACTCAGTGACATTTCTTTTTATGGCTGAGTAATATTCCATTGTATATATGTGCCACATCTTTATCCATTCATCTGTCGATGGACACTTAGGTTGCTTCCGTGTCCTGGCTATTGTAAATAGAGCTGCAATGAACATTGTGGTACATGACTCTTTCTGAATTATGGCTTTCTCAGGGTATATGCCCAGTAGTGGGATTGCTGGGACATATGGTAGTTCTATTTTTAGTTTTTTAAGGAACCTCCATACTGTTCTCCATAGTGGCTGTATCAATTTACATTCCCACCAACAGTGCAAGAGGGTTCCCTTTTCTCCACACCCTCTCCAGCATTTATTGTTTGTAGATTTTTTGATGATGGCCATTCTGACTGGTGTGAAGTGATACCTCATTGTGGTTTTGATTTGCATTTCTCTAATGATTAGTGATGTTGAGCATCCTTTCATGTGTGTGTTGGCAATCTGTATACTTCTTTGGAGAAATGTCTATTTAGGTCTTCTGCCCATTTTTGGATTGGGTTGTTTGGTTTTTGATATTGAGCTGCATGAGCTGCTTGTAAATTTTGGAGATTAATCCTTTGTCAGTTGTTTCATTTGCAAATATTTTCTCCCATTCTGAGGGTTGTCTTTTCATCTTGCTTATGTTTTGCTTTGCTGTGCAAAAGCTTTTAAGTTTCATTAGGTCCCATTTGTTTATTTTTGTTTTTATTTCCATTACTCTAGGAGGTGGGTCAAAAAGGATCTTGCTGTGATTTATGTCATAGAGTGTTCTGCCTATGTTTTCCTCTAAGAGTTTCATAGTGTCTGGCCTTACATTTAGGTCTTTAATCCATTTTGAGTTTATTTTTGTGTATGGTGTTAGGGAGTGTTCTAATTTCATTCTTTTACATGTAGCTGTCCAGTTTTCCCAGCACCACTTATTGAACAGGCTGTCTTTTCTCCATTGTATATTCTTGCCTCCTTTATCAAAAATAATGTGACCATAGGGTGTGGGTTTATCTCTGGGCTTTCTATCCTGTTCCATGGATCTATATTTCTGTTTTTGTGCCAGTACCATAGTGTCTTGATGACTGTAGCTTTGTAGTATAGTCTGAAGTCCGGGAGCCTGATTCCTCCAGCTCCATTTTTCTTTCTCAAGATTGCTTTGGCTGTTTGGGGTCTTTTGTGTTTCCATACAAATTGTGAAATGTTTTGTTTTAGTTCTGTGAAAAATGCCATTGGTAGTTTGATAGGGGTTGCATTGAATCGGTAGATTGCTTTGGGTAGTATAATCATTTTCACAATGTTGAGTCTTCCAATCCAAGAACATGGTATATCTCTCCATCTGTTTGTATCATCTTTAATTTCTTTCATCAGTGTCTTATAGTTTTCTGCATACGGGTCTTTTGTCTCCTTAGGTAGGTTTATTCCTAGGTATTTGATTCTTTTTGTTGCAGTGGTAAATGGGAGTGTTTCCTTAATTTCTCTTTCAGATTTTTCATCATTAGTGTATAGGAATGCAAGAGATTTCTGTGCATTAATTTTGTATCCTGCTACTTTACCAAATTCATTGATTAGCTCTAATAGTTTTCTGGTAGCATCTTTAGGATTCTCTATATACTATCATGTCATCTGCAAACAGTGACAGCTTTACTTCTTTTCAATTTGGATTCCTTTTATTTGTTTTTCTTCTCTGATTGCTGTGGCTAAAACTTCCAAAACTATGTTGAATAATAGTGGTGAGAGTGGACAACCTTGTCTTGTTCCTGATCTTAGTGGAAATGGTTTCAGTTTTTCACCATTGAGGACGATGTTGGCTGTGGGTTTGGCATATATGGCCTTTATTAGGTTGAGGTAAGTTCCCTCTATGCCTACTTTCTGGAGGGTTTTTATCATAAATGGGTGTTGAATTTTGTCAAAAGCTTTTTCTGCATCTACTGAGATGATCATATGGTTTTTATTCTTCAATTTGTTAATATGGATTATCACATTGATTGATTTGCGTATATTGAAGAATCCTTGAATTAGTGTGCTAAATCCCGCTTGATCATGGTATATGATCCTTTTAATGTGCTGTTGGAGTCTGTTTGCTAGTATTTTGTTGGGGATTTTTTCATCTATGTTCATCAGTGATATTGGCCTGTAGTTTTCTTTGTTTGTGACATCTTTGTCTGGTTTTGGTATCAGGGTGATGGTGGCCTCGTAGAATGAGTTTGGGAGTGTTCCTCCCTCTGCTATATTTTGGAAGAGTTTGAGAAGGATAGGTGTTAGCTCTTCTGTAAATGTTTGATAGAATTCGCCTGGGAAGCCATCTGGTCCTGGGCTTTTGTTTGTTGGAAGATTTTTAATCACAGTCTCAATTTCAGTGCTTGTGATTGGTCTGTTTATATTTTCTATTTCTTCCTGGTTCAGTCTCGGAAGGTTATGCTTTTCTAAGAATTTGTCCATTTCTTCCATGTTGTCCATTTTATTGGCATAGAGTTGCTTGTAGTAATCGCTCATGATCCTTTGTATTTCTGCAGGATCAGTTGTTACTTCTTTTTCATTTCTAATTCTATTGATTTGAGTCTTCTCCCTTTTCTTCTTGATGAGTCTGGCTAATGGTTTATCAATTTTGTTTATCTTCTCAAAGAACCAGCTTTTAGTTTTATTGAAATTTGCTATTGTTTCCTTCATTTCTTTTTCATTTATTTCTGATCTAATCTTTATGATTTCTTTCCTTCTGCTAACTTTGGTGGGGGGTTTTGTTCTTCTTTCTCTAATTGCTTTAGGTATAAGGTTAGGTTGTTTATTTGAGATGTTTCTTGTTTCTTGAGGTAGGATTGTATTGCTATAAACTTCCCTCTTAGAACTGCTTTTGCTGCATCCCATAGGTTTTGGGTCATCGTGTTTTCATTGTCATTTGTTTCTAGGTATTTTTTGATTCCCTCTTTGATTTCTTCAGTGATCTCTTGGTTATTTAGTAGTGTATTGTTTAGCCTCCATGTATTTGTATTTTTTACAGATTTTTTTCCTGTAATTGATATTTAGTCTCATAGCGTTGTGGTTGGAAAAGATACTTGATACGATTTCAGTGTTTTTAAATTTACCAAGGCTTGATTTGTGACCCAAGATATGATCTATCCTGGAGAATGTTCCATGAGCACTTGAGAAGAAAGTGTATTCTGTTTTTTTTTGAATGGAATGTCTTATAGATACCAATTAAGTCCATCTTGTTTAATGTATCATTTAAAGCTTGTGTTTCCTTATTTATTTTCATTTTGGATGATCTGTCCATTGGTGAAAGTGGGGTGTTAAAGTCCCCTACTGTGAAATCTGTCGATTTCCCCTTTTATGGCTATTAGCATTTGCCTTATGTACTGAGGCGTTCCTATGTTGTGTGCATAAATATTTACAATTGTTATATCCTCTTCTTGGATTGATCCCTTGATCATTATGTAGTGTCCTTCTTTGTCTCTTGTAATAGTCTTTATTTTGAAGTCTATTTTGTCTGATATGAGAATTGCTACTCCAGCTTTCTTTTTTTTTTTTAAAGAATAGGTTTTTTTGTTTGTTTTTTTTTAATTTATTTATTTATTTATTTATTTATGGCTGTGTTGGGTCTTCGTTTCTGTGCGAGGGCTTTCTCCAGTTGCGGCAAGTGGGGGCCACTCTTCATCGCGGTGTGCGGGCCTCTCACTATCGTGGCCTCTCTTGTTGCGGAACACAGGCTCCAGTCGCGCAGGCTCAGTAGTTGTGGCTCACGGGCCTAGCTGCTCCGCGGCATGTGGGATCTTCCCAGACCAGGGCTCGAACCCATGTCCCCTGCATTGGCAGGCAGATTCTCAACCACTGCGCCACCAGGGAAGCCCCCAGCTTTCTTTTGATTTCCATTTGCATGGAATATCTTTTTCCATCCCCTCACTTTCCATCTGTATGTGTCCTTAGGTCTGAAGTGGGTCTCTTGTAGACAGCATATATATGGGTCTTGTTTTTGTATCCATTCAGCCAGTCTATGTCTTTTGGTTGGAGCATTTAATCCATTTACATTTAAGGTAGTTATCAATATGTATGTTCCTATTACCATTTTCTTAACTGTTTTGGGTTTGTTATTGTAGGTCTTTTCCTTCTCTTGTGTTTCCTGCCTAGAGAAGTTCCTTTAGCGTTTGTCGTAAAGCTGGTTTGGATATGCTGAATTCTCTTAGCTTTTCCTTGTCTATAAAGGTTTTAATTTCTCTGCAAATCTGTATGAGATGCTTGCTGGGTAGAGTAATCTCGGTTATAGGTTTTTCCCTTTCATCACTTTAAATATGTCCTGCCATATATGTCCTCAACTCTCCCTTCTGGCTCGTAGAGTTTCTGCTGAAAGATCAGCTGTTAACCTTATGGGAATTCCTTTGTATGTTATTTGTTGTTTTTCCCTTGCTGCTTTTAATATTTTTTCTTGGTATTTAATTTTTGATAGTTTGATTAATATGTGTCTTGGCATGTTTCTCCTTGGATTTATTCTGTATGGGACTCTCTGTGCTTCCTGGACTTGATTGACTATTTCCTTTCCCATATTAGGGAAGTTTTCAACTATAATCTCCTCAAATATTTTCTCAGTCCCTTTCTTTTTCTCTTCTTCATTTGGGACCCCTATAATTCTAATGTTGGTGTGTTTAATGTTGTCCCAGAGGTCTCTGAGAGTGTCCTCAATTCCTTTCATTCTTTTTTCTTTATTCTGCTCTGAGGTAGTTATTTCCACTATTTTATCTTCCAGGTCACTTATCTGTTCTTCTGCCTCAGTTATTCTGCTATTGATTCCTTCTAGAGAATTTTTAATTTCATTTATTGTGTTGTTCATCATTGTTTGTTTGCTCTTTAGTTCTTCTTGTTAAACATTTCTTGTATTTTCTCCATTCTATTTCCAATATTTGGATCATCTTTACTATCATTACTCTGAATTCTTTTTCAGGTAGACTGCCTATTTCCTCTTCATTTGTTTGGTCTGATGGGTTTTTACCTTGCTCCTTCATCTGCTGTGTGTTTCTCTGTCTTCTCATTTTGCTTAACTTATTGTGTTTGGGTCTCCTTTTCGCAGGCTGCAGGTTTGCAGTTCCTGTTGTTTTTGGCGTCTGCCCCCAGTGGCTAAGGTTCATTTAGTGGGTTTTGTAGGCTTCCTGGTGGAGGGGACTGGTGCCTGTGTTCTGGTGGATGAGGCTGGATCTTGTCTATCTGGTGGGCTGGACCGCATCCGGTAGTATATTTTGGGGTGTCTGTGACCTTATTATGATTTTAGGCAGCCTCTCTGCTAATGGGTGGGGTGGTGTTCCTGTCTTGCTAATTGTTTGGCATAGGGTGTCCAGCACTGTAGCTTGCTGGTCATTGAGTGGAGCTGGGTCTTAGCGTTGAGATGGAGATCTCTGGGAGAACTTTTGCCCTTTGATATTACGTGGAGCCGGGAGGTCTCTTGTGGACCAATGTCCTGAACTCGGCTCTCCCACCTCAGAAGCACAGGCCTGACACCTGGCCAGAGCACCAAGACCCTGTCAGCCACACGTGAGCCAAGGATTTTGTAACCCAAGGAGGAGGATGTTTCCAAAAATGTCATGACAGGCTTCGCTCTCCAGTGGTTCAAGTGAGTCCTCAGCCTTTGTTTCTTCATGGCTTCTCAAAATGAGAGTAATGCTGTCAGAGTAGCTGTTACTCACGGTCCGGAAGGGGGAGGAGAGAAGGCAATCTGAGCTTTAACCCGACTGAAGAAAGTACTTCGAAGGATTCGGCAGAGTCAATGATTCCCCGAGGCAGCTCAGGGCTCCCTGATGGAACACAGGGCTGGCTTCTGTGTACTCTGCTCTCCTACACCCCATCCACTCCCCAGAGGTGGGGAGAGGACCAGGAGGGAGAGAGAGGCCAAGGAGCTGCCCCTTAGCCAGCTGTGTGACCTGGGTGAGTGACCTAGCTTCTCTGGGCTACAGTTTCCTCAGCTTCAACACAAGACTGCTGTCTCTCTCTCACAGGACTCTTGCAAGGATTAAGTAAGTTAATGTCAGGGGAAGCGCCTAGCACGATCCCTGACACATACTAAACACGCCCCCCAAACATTCGTGCTTGCATGCTTTCATTTATTTACTTGTTTATATAAAGTGCTTCGAAAGTAGATGAACGCATGACCCACTTTTGTCAACTCTTCTTATTGGGGCACCCTGTCCCCAATTCCATTATTTCAAAGGCTGATGATCACCTGATAATATAATCTAGGGACTCCCGAAGCTGGCAGAATAGAATTGCCTGTGAAAGTTAAAAAAAGAATACAGATTCCTCAGCCCAATCCAAGACAACAAAATCAGACTCTCTAGAGGTAAGAATTATACTTTTAAACATCCCCAGGCAAGTCTAATGCCCAGCCAGGTTCTGAAACCACTAAGTCCTTTTTTAAGAGTCTGTGAATTCCCATGCATTCAGGGGTCAGCTCCTTTCCAGGCTTATATGGAGAGTGACCCTCACTGCCTGAATCCAAAGGAGTGACCAATGGCAGGAATATAGAGACCAGAAAGCAGGTAGGGATGACCTGATGAGGGGGGACAATGTGATGCTTCTCAACCAGGTAGGCATCTAACCATCTGTCTAGACTTCAGGCCACTTATGTAGAGTTCTCTGGGCAAGTGAGGGGAGAATGGAGCAGATTTGGAATGTCAGGGAGGTGTGGGTGGCGAGGAAGACAAGGAATGAGTGATGCGAGCCTGGGTTGAGAATGACTCCACCACAAGCTCTGTGAAGACAGGGACTTGTCTGTCCCTCCCAGGCCCAGCCTTCACCACGGAAGACACGTTAGATAACACACCTAAGTGCTGGCACCATCAGGACCCAGCTGTCAGTCCTCCCTGCAGGACTCAGCCCCTTCTTCACTTGAATGACATCTATCCACCCGGGAGCCTCCATCCAGGAGTTGCCTGCTCCAGGAAGCCTTCCCAGATGTCTGAGCGAGGGCTCCTCCTCTGTGCCCCGCCCCCACCCCATCTCGCAACAATGTTCTCCACACTCTCAGCCCCACCACACCACTAAGGGTGTAAACTATGCTTCATTCGCCTTCAGTCCATAGTGCCTGGCACACAGCAAGGGCTCAATAACTATTTCTTTGGATTGAAATTGTCCAAGCGTCTCTTTTTACAGATGAGGAAACTGATGCCCAGAGAGGGCAGGTGGATCACCCCAGGTCACTTAGCCCATCCGGGAATAGATCAGAGCTCACCGCAGACAGGTCAACAGGTCCAGGACGGAAAAAGAGTATCTGTCCTTTCGCCTCCAGGCCCTCTCCTCTTGTTTGACCTCATCTGAGTCCACGTGGCTGGTGGAAAGAACCATGGACACAGTCAGAATACCGGGTGTCCCAGTCGTGCCTCAGTCTCTACCCAGAGAATCTGGACATTCTCTGGGCCTTGCTTTCTTCTGCAGTCTGATGGGACTACCTCTCCTTGTCTGGCTGCCTCCCCTGGCTGTGGGTAGGATGAAACAAGCTGTTCGGCGTGTACACTGGTCACATACAAACTATCACCATCCTAATTATGAGCCAAAGGAAACAGGCCCACCCAGGATGCAGAAGAGGCACATACCAAGAAATTAAAACTACACATTCCACTGAGAAACATCTGCCCACACTATTGCTATGTTTACGTTTCATTTCCAGAGGAAAGAGTTGTGATAAAACTGGGGGGGACGGGGGGAAGGGAGACTCAGCATGACTTGGAAAAACAAGCAAGAGTTTATCAGACATTTTGAAAAGAGAAGGGATTTTTACACTGTGGACACAGCCTCTCTGGAGGGACATCAGACCACAGCCACTTTCCTGGGGAGAGCTGGGCCAAGGGCACCCCAAGGTTGGTGGTCCCTCTGCAGATGGCACCCAGAAGAGCCCAGCCCAGCTCTGCTCCCAGCTACATCCCAAGCAGAGTGAAGATTCAGCTTGTCTTTGAAAAATGAGCAGCCTCCTCATTTTCACTCAACAAACAGTTATTGAGCCTTGACTGTGTTCAAGGTACTTTGACCAGCACTGAGGGGGAAATTTAAAGATGGATCACGGTCTCTCTCTGCTATCTAGAGGCAGATTATCTAAAGGAGAGAAAAAAACAGACAAGAGAGGTACAAAGCATCACGGGAACTGAAGGAGAGCTTTCAGCTGAGAGATCAAGGGGTGCTTCCTGGAGGAAGAGGCACTGAAGCCAGTTCAGTGGAACTGGACTGGAATGGAGCCAGTTCAGCGGTTTGGGATGAGGGGACCGCACGCACAGAGGCAGGAATGAGAATGCCAGGTGTGGTGAAAAAAGGACAGCAGCCCTGTGAGACTTGGCATCAGGCTGTGAGGAGGGGAGGGCATTGAGCTAGATGGCACAAACTGGCCACTCTCTTTTTGATGGTCAGTGGGTCAGGATCTCATTTTCCCTTCGAATGGGTTGAAAATGTTCTTTGTAGTCACGTTCCCTCCCTCTTTGCTCTTCTGTTCTAAGTACTTCTGCACATCAGGGGGAAAATGCTGTCTGGATGTAATCTGAGGTGGACCCAGAAGTTTCCAGGAACAAGGCAGAGAGCCAATCTTGTGCAATCAACAGCTGTGATGATGCTTGTCAGCGGGCTCTGTGCCCAAGATGACAGGGCGGCTCCGGGGCCAGCCTGCACGGTGACAGGCACATGCTTTGTACCCACTCCTGGCACTGCTATGCATCGCCACTGGTGCACACAGGGTTTTTTATTCATTCGTATTGATAAAGGCCTTGTGCAATGGGAAAAAAATTTTTAAAGCACCTAAACAGTTATCAGTAGGAAAAGGGATGAAACTATTTAAATATCCATCAACAGGAGAATGATTAAAAAGAAAAAAAAAAAACACTGTGCAAACGGTATAAAGGATGAGGCAGAGCTATACTATCCATCTATACCAGGGCCGCCCCTCACATCCAAGGGGCCTGAGTCAAGAAAACAAACGGGGGCTCCAGCCCACAGCCCACCGTCTTTTCTTCCCACCTATAGTTCCCTCTTGGTGATCAAGGGGCCTCACACGTGTGGACACCCCACCCTATATATCCAAGCTCTGTCCACACCCCCAGCAAGCAGCTGCTCCTTGGCTAGCCCCATCAGTGGTATGATTCACCATCAAAAAGACAGATCCAGGGAAGAAGCCTGTCCTGAGCTGTTGGAGCAGGAGACTCTGGCATCCCAGTGACCCAGAGTGGGGGGATGTGGGCTCTAGGTGCCTGTCCCCTTGACCCCTAGGACTCCTCACCCCATAGAAAGAGGAACAGCCAGAGAAGGGTCAGTGCAGGACCCAGGGCTGGGGCCCCAGTGGCCAGGTCTAAGTGTAGAATTGAAATATACTGACATGGAAAGTATAAAATAATTAAGTGAAAAAAGCACACTGCAGAACCATGTGTGTAGAATGATTTCACTTTTTAAAATTTCCTACATAAACGCTTAGAAGTTTTTCTGCATCCCTGCTGCTAATGGTAGTGATCTATAGAGGGCTGGGTTAAGAAGGGAAGTGAAAAAAGCCTTGCACATTATACTTTGCACAGTTCTTTGCTATGAACATTATACAAGCATGTATTATTTTTATAATCTAAAAAAATTCTTAAATAATACTTTTTAAATGTTACTACTTTTTTGTACCAGTTAAAGTATTTCTTATGTGTTTTCTTGTGACCAAAAGAAACAAAACAAAATTTTTTGAAAATCCAATCCTGGATCATTCCTAGACAGTCAAGGAGGTTGCTGTGGTCATGACCCCCAGATGTAGTAAAAATTCCCTAGACACACATGTTTCTCCACATGTCCAAAGGGCGTCCTATCTGCTTCTTCAGCAGATCTTTCATACAAGGGCTCCCAATCCTGTCTGCACATCTGGGAGCTTCTACAAATAGATTCCAGGTCCCATCCCCCAACTGGCTGAATTAGAATCTTCTGGAGGTTGTGCCCAGAAATCTGCATTTGTAACTCCCCAGGTGATTCTGATGACCCTCGAAACCCTGGGTGGTAAGTAGCCCAGGCAACGGTTCAGTCCCATTTGGTAGATGAGAACACTGAGGCCCAGGACAGTTAACAGCCTTGTCTCAGGGCAGGATGGGCAGTCTGTTGGTTCTTCTGCTAGAGCTGGTTCTTCTTCTCTCCCAGCTGAGTTAACAGGTACTGGAAGACAAAAGGGGGCTTGCTGTCAACGGTCCCAATTTGCAGGCTATCAGATTGCAGCGGTCCCACTATGCCAGGTGATTAGCTAATTTGTTCAACAACTATATTTGGAGGACCTACTCTGTGCCAGGCACTGTTCTGGGTATTTAGAGCTGCAAACCTGACCAACAAGGTCCTAGCTCCCTTGCATATCAAATTCTGAGAGCTAAGGATGATTAAAAGGCATATGAAGAAGGCAGCATCCGAGAATGCAAAGTGCTATGAGGAAGATAAGGCAGGGTGAGGAGGTGGGGAGTGACAGGTGGTCCGGAAAGGCCTCTTTGGGGAGGTGACATTGGAGCTGAGCCCTAAATGATGACCCGGCTGTGCCCAGCATTCACAACAGCCTTGGTAAAAGTGGGGACAGACAGGTGAGCAGCAGTGAGATAATATAGAGCCTCAGAAGACATGATGAAGGGGATGGATTATACTGGAATGGATTTGGGGCTTTGAGCCCAGCGAGGGTTGTGGTCGCCATGCCTCTGCTTCCCCTACACGCTGCTTCTCAAACATGAGTGAGTATCTGCATCCCCTGGAGGGCTTGTTAACACGCAGATGCTGGGCCCCACCTCCAGTTTCTGATTCCCTTCCTTGTTGGTCTCAGGTAGGGCCGAAGACGTTGCATTTCTGATAAGCTCCCAGGGGAGGTGGACGCTGCTGGGCTGGGAACCACTCTGAGAACCACTGCTGTGTTGTAACGGCCTGTTGACCTGCCTGTCTCCTCTATTAGGCTGGAGGTCTCCTGAAGGCAGAGACCACATCATGGTCACCATTGTGCCCCCTGTGCTTGGTGCCTTCGTGGGAGCTCAGTAGATGCTTAAGATGCAGTGAATGAATGAGGGTGTGGGTCATCAGCAGCATGAAATAATATCTGTAAAGGCCTTAGAACATACAAACACTATGTAACTGTGTTAGGCAGGGTTCCTCAGAGAAACAGAACTGATAGATGATAGACAGATAGATAGATAGATAGATAGATAGATAGATAGATAGATAGGTAGATAGATAGATGATAGATAGAAAAAGAAAGAGAGAGATTATAAGGAGTTGGCTCATAGGATTATGGAGGCTGGCAAGTCCCCAAATCTGCAGTTTGAGTCAGCAAATTGAAGACCCAGGGGAGCTGATAGTGTAGTTCCAGTCTGAAAGCAAACAGGCCAGAGACCTAGGAAGAGCCGACACTTCAGTTTGAGCCAAGGTAAGAAAAAGCCAGTGCCTCAGCTCGGAGGCAGTCAGTTAGAAAGGATTCTCTCTTATTCAGGGAAGGGTCAGGATTTTTGTTCTATTCGGGCCTTCAACTGATTGGACAAAGCTCACCCTCATTGGGGAGGACAATCTACTTTACTCAGTCTACAGATTTAAATGGTAATCTCATCCAAAAGCACCCTCACAGACACACCTAGCCTAGTATTTGACCAAATATCTGGGCACCCCTTGGCCCAGTCAGGTTGACACATGCAATGAACCATCACAGTACACGTAGTTGTTTAAATACACCCAGTGGATTCTCATCTCTGGTGAGGGATTTATGGAGGCAGGGAGAGTAAGGAATGTGCTGGCAAACAGAGGGGTTCTCACTTTCCTGGACTCCTCCTCCTCAGGAGTCCAGCCCTGCCAGGCATCTGAGCCACAGTGAACCACAAGCCCCTCCAACCAGCCCAGGGAGACCTGGAGGTGCCAACCCCCCTCGACAGGTCCCGGGTCAGGGGCTCTCCCTCTGCACCCCACCCCCAGCCAGAACCAGGGTTTGCTGCACTCAGCACTTCTCCAGCCCCATCTTGAACACATTAGCCACCATACTCAGCTGGCTGAAAGAGGTTACATTTTCCATGGAGAGAAGAGAGAAACAGCCTCGCTAGAGGAATAGGCTCTCTTTGTTCCCTTGAGCTCTCTGCTCCTCAAGTGGGAGCCCCTCCCTGATGCCCTGATCTGATTTCAGGGAAGGAAATGAAGCCAGGAGAGAAACGGAACAAAGGGCCTGGAGTGGGTTTGAGTGGAGGAGGGGTGCTGGGAGAGGGGAACAGGTGAGAAAGGGAAGAGGCTCCCGGGGAGCAGGCCCGGCTGGCTCCGGGGAGGGTGGCCCTCTCTCCATGCTGGGTGCTGCCCAGCCCCCAGAGCTTCCCAGTCCTTTACAATGGTGGACGAAGCACTGGACTCGCAGTCCCAGCTCCGAAACTGACCAGTGTCTCCCCACAGGCTTGCTACATCCACCTTCTGAGCCTCAGATACAATCTGCCCTTCCAGCTCCAAAGCTGTCCTGGTGATCAAAATCAAGTGCAGGTCAATCACATCAAAAGGGATTCACTAAAATGAAAAGAATTGTTGGTAATAATTGGATTTCCTGGGATGCAAGGTCTAGGTCTTGAGGAGAGGAGCAAAGAGGCTGACCAGGGAGGGGATGCAACCCACATCTTGCCTTTCCTAGGCAGTCCGTGCTGGTCCCTGGACTCAGGACCTTCTCCAGGAGCAGGCCCATCAGTTGCAAATATCCTCTTTCCTTCCCCAACAGCTGACGGCCTTTTTGTTCCCATGGCTTCTGCCGGCCCCTTCTGCTGGGGAGCTAAACTGTTCACACCTGCCTTCCCAGACACAGCCAGTAAAAGGCGGAGCAGAGCCAGCCTCTGCCTCCAGGCTTTCCAGCCTCCACGGCTTGGGTGGGGGCACCGCCCTGGGAGTCAGGACACCCTGCACCAGTCCTGCTCTGCCACCATCTCCTCTGAGTCCTCATGCACAATACTTCCTATGCCTCGTTGGTATGTGACAAGCCTAGGGAGAGGAGCCTCCACGTTTCCTCCCAGCTCTGATGGTCTGCAAGGCCAGTTACCAGGTAACTAGAAACATCTGGAGTGCAGGGCTCCCTGTCCAAGGGGCTGTTTTAAGTGGGATGCACACAGAACAAAAGGATTTCTGTTCCCACAAGGCTGGACCAGGGGACAGTTTTATGCATTCAGTTAAACAACCAGAGAGAAATAATATACGTGGTGTCGGCAAGTCTGCCCACCACTCACACAGTAAGTATATACCCCAGATGGAACGTGAGCAGGGGGTTATGAATCTGCTCCTCTCTCATTGGTCCTGGATACTGTGTTCCTCTTATAGCATGGTAATATATGGAATTTCTAGGGGTAATTTTAACTATGTGCTTCTTTTTTTTTTTTTTTTTTTTTTGCCTTGCTCATTCTAGTTAGGATGTTTTCAGTTATAAATACCTGAAAACTTAACTCAGACTTATACAGTAAAAAGTAGTTATTGCTTATATATCTGAAAAGTCCAGCAGCAGTCACCCTTCAGGTATAGTTTGATCCAGGGGTTCATAGTATCAGTGGGACTTCAACTTTTTCTCTTGATGCTTCTCTCATACCCCACATCATTACAAGGTGGCTGCTAGCAGTTCCACGCCCTACATCTGTACCCTGTGGCATCCAGAGAAAAGGGACCACTTTGGTCCCTAAAGCCCAAGAGGAGGTCCTGAGATTGGGGTGACTTACATCATTGGCCTACTCAGTCCCTTCAGTCCAAGGATAACACTGGCCTTGCCTGCAGTATATGCTCAGTCCCTACAACTGGGAATGAAGCCAGATTTCCTAGATCCACAAACAGAAATGAGCACTGTTGGGAAGAGGGAAATGGAAAATCAAGCAACAGTGACTTTAAACAGGAGCTGGGTCACTGCATTGAACCTCTGCGCACAGAAACTATTCAATTTCTCGGCAACCTTTTTTCCAGGCACTGAATCTGGAGGCTCCTCCTAGGCCTGAGGCAAAGCTAAAAGCTCTTGAAGCTGCTGCTGCTGTAGACTGTCAGGCAGAAGGTCAGAACAGTCCCTGGGGACCTTTTACCCTGGGCTTCAAGACCACCCTACATTAGTGCGGCAGGGCAGATGAGGGCATCTTGGCCCTCAAGGAATTATGACGCTAAAGCACTGGCCACAGCAGTCAGCAGGGATCACATACTGGTTTATGTGGGAAAGCCTGGGCTAATCAGTGAGGGTTTCCTGGAGCAGGTGGGACTTTGTGTGCTGGGTCTTAAAGGGTGGGGTCTGCACACCCTAGCGGATGCACAGGACAGTATACTGGAGCCCAGATATAAAACGACTCAAGTTCTATTTAGGTTTATCTTTTATCTGAAAAAAATAGGATTACTGATATTCAATACAC
Source organism: Balaenoptera borealis (assembly GCF_965194805.1). Lineage (NCBI taxonomy): Eukaryota > Metazoa > Chordata > Mammalia > Artiodactyla > Balaenopteridae > Balaenoptera > Balaenoptera borealis. Next base: position 116,227,383 of record NC_138866.1, on the reverse strand, counting down.
AGATTGCCAGCTGTACACTGGTATAACTTACATACAAATTTACATATTTTGGGAGTACACATTACCTTTTTTCTTTATAGGAGTGTGCAGTTTAAAAGGTTTGGAGATTAAATTGCCTTGAAGGATGGAACCAGGACTAAGGTCCCCACTGGGCCTTGTTGGAGAGGGTGTGAGGTAGGGATGCAGGGGCCCCTTCTCCTACGCTATGTCATGCTGGGATCCCAGGAGCCTAGCATGCAGAGGGGCCACATCCTGCCGTCCTCAGGTGGCCGTCCCCACAGTGAGCCTCCTCCCTTGGCAAGGCCCTGCTTAGAAAGCAACCACTAGAGAAGGGTCCTCCAGGGCTGTGGCTGAAGCCTGCCACCAATTCTCCCATCCGCAGCAGCCCTGCTCCCCGCCTCTGTAGGAGGAAGGCCGGGAGCCCACAGCCAGTGAGTCACGGCGCACAGCCCATGGAAAGGGCCCGATGCTCACCACGACCTTTGGGGTTTGTCATCTGGTGCCCATGCCAGAGGGTATAGGGTGTCCAGCCCCTGAGAAGCACAGCGGGCCCTGAGGCTGCAGATGGCTATATAAGGCTGAGGCCGCAGGAGTGACAGGGGTGCCAGACCCCAGGAGCAATTTGGCTGGTCTCAGTGGTGACACAAACATTTTCCCTGTGCTTCGCCATTATCCCCCGACAGCAAGACTGAATCATATCCTCAAAACCTCAAGCCCGACGGGCAGACGTAATGCCAAGAATCAAGAACAGCAAAGAGGGCTAACCCAGGCCCTCCCTTCATGGCAAAAAAATATTTGGGACAACACAGAGAAAGCTGCCCCAGGAGAACTAGTGCCAGCTCTGCCACAAACTGTGGGGCCTGGGTCAGCTCATCTCTCCAGGCCTCAGTTTCCACATCTGTACTATGGGAACAGTAAGCCCTGTCCTGCTACCTCATGAAGTGCCAAGGACCCCCAGAGGAATCAGGTTTGGGAGAATGGGGATAGGACGTAGGGGGTGGCCCTTGTTCTTTGAAAAGGACACAGCCTGGTCTTGAGGCAAATTTGGGGTCACGACGACTTGGTGTATTTACTGCCAGATTGTCATATGTTGGCCACTTCAAGGACAGATGACTTCTAGGAAGACTCCAGTCTTTGTGGACTTTTTGTGGACTCTCCTATATCTAGGAGCTTACCTAGATATACCCCTTTCTGTTTGTCAGTGCCTTGTGGCATCTGTGGCTCCCCAGATGACCCTAGGTGACCTCCTAGGTGACCCTAGGAAGTAGGCAATAGTGGAATTGTTAACCCTATTTCATGACCAAGAAAACCAAGGTCAATGAACTTCTCCAGGCCACACGGCAAGCGGGTGACAGAATCAGGATGAAGAAACACCCAGCCCTGGAATCTCAGCCCAAAGATCTTGCCCTGTAATTGGGACTCCACCAAGTTGTCTTTGGGGCCTCAAGAGTTCCACTCTGTAAAATGGGGAGAGTTGTGAGGAGTCTGCCTTGTCAGGCAGCGGGAGTGTTTTCTAGAAGACACACGGGCATCGCTTTTCTAGAAGATGGCCAGGTTTTGTTTTTTCTAATCTAGAACTTGCTGTGCCTGATTGTCCCGGAGGCACCCTGCGAGGTGTTCCTCGAAGGCATGCTTCCCAGAAAGCACTCACCATCAGGCAGTGGTGTCCTAGAAGGAACATCGCTCTGGGACACTTGGTCACACACCAGGTTGACCTTGAAAATGGGAGCAGCCAGAAAAGCAACCTTGGAGCCCAAACTTTCCTTACTGACCTCTCTCCCATCTCCTTCTCTCTCTCTCTTTTTTTTTTTTTTTTTGGGCTGGAAAAAATGGAGCAGCCTTGACCACACAATCACTCGCAGAATTAAGTAGCCAAAAATCACATTGTCTAGACAAATAGATTTTATGAGTCCAGTTAATTCCTGCCAGTCAAAAATAGGCACGCTTAATAAGCGGATATATTTAGAATCTGTCATTATCTGGTCCCCAGGGGAGAAACCTCAGCTCTTACTACATAGACTCTAATTTCAAACAGAGCTCTGTTAACTCCCACGCTGGACCTTAGTTCTTTCCTGACGGCACAGAGAGGTGGGTGGGAGCCGGGCAGGGAGATATTTGACCACAAGAAGCTACTTAAGTCCCGTGTTGCCTGAACCTCCAGGTCCGTCCCTCTCAACCATCTTAAGCCAGAAAACGAGCAATTGCTTCTTCTTTGGGTCATGTTTCCAGGGGGTGGCATGTTGTCGTGAGAGCAGGGCTACAGAAAGGTCTGCACGCTCCCAATGTGTCACATGTCCCTGTGCCCCTCGGGGTCTGGGAGACCTCCAGGGCTGTGTGAGCCGTGGCACCTCCTGCCATGACGGTGCAGCTGTGCCTGGGAGAGTGGTTCCTGACTTGCTGTTAGCACCAGGGCCTGAGCCAAGCAGGCGGACGGTGGCTGAGAGCAGAACTGACACCCAAAGCCTAGAGGGGTCCAGATATGCCAGAGGCAGGTGATGCTGAAGGGACACAGTGCCCAATTTCAGGATTTTGCTTCACGTCAGCACTGGGATTCCAGCTGCCTGGCTGGGCCACTCTGGATCACCTCCGATGGTGCTGCCCGCTGGTGGGCCAGGGATAAGACATGGAGGGGGCTTTGGGGCACTCTAAGGAGAGGGCCTGGGGGCTGTCCAGGTTGTGGTGGGATTCTCCCTGGCCCCGAGGGAGGTGGCACTGCCGGGGCTTGGCCAGGTCAGGAGGGAGTGGCCGCTCTTTCTCTAGAAATATGTGTGCATGTAAGCAACATGCGTTAATTTCCAGTGGGTGCATAACAAATTAGCACAAAGTATTGATAGATGGCTTCCCAAAACAGAAGTTTATTCTGTCACAGGTCTGGAGGCCAGACCTCCAAAATCAGGTCGTCGGCAGGGCTGTGCTTCCCCTAAAGGATCTAGGAGAAATCTTCCTTGCTTCCTCCAGCTTCCAATGGTCCCAGGCATTCTTTGGCTTGCGGCAGCTTCACTCCTAGCTCTGCCTCCATCTTCACATGGCTTCCTCTTCTCTCTGGGTCTCTCCCTTGTGTGTCTCCTTAAGGACACATCATTGAATTTAGGGCCCACCTAGGTAATCCAGGATGACCTCATCTTGAGATCCTTAACTACAATTGCAAAAACCCTTTTTCCAAACAAGGTCACAAAGGCATAGGCTCAAGGCAGAAGGCCCAGCTGGGTGGTTGCCCCTTGCCATTCTTTAGCCCGGCTGGCTGCCTTGCCCACCCTGAGCAAAGACTTAGTGCCTCAGGGGACAGCCATGAACACTGTGCAACATGCCCCAGCCCCCGGGTCACCAGCTGAAAGACTCATGTAAGGTGAGGAATGAGGCCACCCACAGGTAGTGGCAGATGGCCAAGACTCCAAGATCATCCTTCCTCTGCCTGAATGACCCCTATTACCACAGTCCCACCATCTAGCAAACTCATATTCATCTGTTAAGACCCAGCTCAAGAACACCTCCTCCATGATGTCTGCCCTGCCCTCTTCTCACAGGGATGGCCTCCATCCCATTTGTTGCCAGACCCATGCGGTCTTCATCTCTGTGTCTCCACATCCTGGCAAGGGCCTGGATAGGCCACAGCATCCCTCTTCCAGGGAGACGAAGGTTTGAGTGTGAGGGTATTCGTGGGCTGCCCCTCCAGGATTCCCTCCCGCCCTCCCTACCCTACTGTCCCCTCAACACTGCCCCACAGGTTCCATCCTTTGCCAGGAAGGAGAACCTCCCCCAGCATCTTCACTTGTCTTCTTTTCCTTCCCAGGTTGGTCATCGGCGCTCCACTGGAAACCAACGGCCACCAGAAGACAGGAGACGTGTACAAGTGTCCAGTGACCCAAGGGAACTGCACCAAGCTCAACCTGGGTAACTTGGGCCACTGGTCTCTCCACAAGGAGGCCAGCCATTGTCCAGGGTGGGTCAGGTGCTGAAACACGTCCCTGCCCACAGTCACACTGTGAGGTGACCTAGCTGGTGTTGCTGTCCCCATTTTACAGATGAGGAAGCTGAGGCCAGAGAGAGGAAGTGACTTTCCCACGGTCACACAGCTTGTCAGGGGCTGACCAGGATTCACACCCAGGTCTCCAGTGTCCCAGGCCATGGCTATTTCTGCCTCATCCACGGCCCCTCAGCACAGGGGAGCCAGGAGCATTTCCTATCTTTTTTTTCTGACTTGGAAATAATAACAATAGCCAACATTCGTATGTCTTCTATACTGTTCACCACATGCCAGGCACTGGTTTAAGCACTTTTAGGTATTTTTTGACTCATTTAATCCCCACAACAACCGTATGAGATTTAATCATTAACAACAGCCTGTGGAGGTGAGGGGACCTGCCCGGGGTCACCCAGCTAATAAGCAACAAGGCCAGGATCCCAACCCAGGCCGTCTGCAGCCACCCCCTAACCACTGCACAGCACTGCCTTTCTGATGACTCTGTTCCTCGCTGAAGCGCTCCAGGGCACAGGGGAGCGGCTGTGAGCAGCCTCAAGGCCTTCCAAGTCCTCGTAAATCTCCGTGTACACGTGCGCGTGTGTGCGCACAGCCTGCGTCCACTAAGGCACACGCACCACTCCTCTAAAGCACTTCTGCTTTGTCCTAAAGGTCAGACAGTGGCCAGGCCATCACTTTGCTTTCAAAAGGGAGCAAAAGTCCCATTTGGGCTGAGAAGCTGCGATTCCAGGACTGGCCTTCCCCAGGGCAGGACCCTCAGCCTCCCACTCTTCCAGGAGGGGAGCCTCCGTCCTAGAGCAATGGAGTGGGGTCCCCTGGGGAGGCTGTGGGGAAGCAGGGCCTGGGGCGGGGTTGGGGGGTGGGGAGATGGCAGAGCTTTAAGCGATAAGCAGATGGATGAAAAGGCCACATCAAAGAAAAAGCATGTGAAACCAGATCCTCAGGGCAGCCAGCTGTCCCAGCACATAGTGCTGGACGCTCCCGCTGGCCACATCTGTGTCAGGGCCGTGGATGGGAAGTTCAAACCCCAGCACAGCCGGGGGCCCAGGCTTCAGTGAGGAAACGGTCCAGGGCGGGCGGGAGTCCGGCTGGCGGCTTATGGATCCCGGTCGTCACCGCCCTGAGAGCACAGGCTCCCAAACAAGCCAAGCTGGATTCTCCTTCCAGCTGTACAGTTTCCTCACTGTGTGTCCAGGGGGAGCTCGCATCCTCTCTCTGAGCCTCTGTTCACTTATGTGTGACTCTAGGATCCATCCCAGGTCTAATATGTCCCCCAGCCTTTCATGAGCACCTAGTATGTGCCAAGCACGATGCTAGTTATTGGGGATACAGCAGGGAACAAGGAGCCAAGGGCTCTGCTGGGAGGGCACAGTAAGCGAGGAGACAAACTACAGTAGAAAGCAGGAACATCTCAGGTGGGGAGAGATGCTGTGCGATAAACCAGGTGTTATGCTAAGAGAGGCTGGGTGGGGAGGAGGTAGGGAGCGGGTACTATCTTAGCAAGGTGATCAGGGAAGGTTTCCCTGAGCAGGTAACTTTTGAGCAAAGGTCTGATGGTGAGATGGAATCAAGCGGGACCACAGCATTCCAGGCAGAGGAGAAGCAAGTGCAAAGGTCCTGAGGTAGGAATGAACTTGCTCTGTTGGAGGATGGAAAGAAGGCTGGGGCAGAGGGAGCAAGGGGGGTGGTGGTAGATGTGCGCACTGAGCTTGGGGCCTGGGCCACTGAGAAAAGCCCCTGGTCCAGGTGGGGACCAAGATACATGAACCCATCATTTAGGTTCCTCTATCGCTCTGGTTTCCAATGTGGACCTAATTTCCCTCTGAAGGAGGAGGAGCCCCTGCTGGCAATGGGAGACATGATGCCATCAGACTCTGAAACTGGGGCTTAAGCTGGGAGGCGGTGGGCAGCAAAGTGCATGGAGGCCGAGGAAGAGTACTGGTCAGGAAGCACCTCATTTGAGGAGAGTTTCCTTCCCTCCCAATGAGGAGGCAGGAGGACCATCTGTCAGTTTATCCCCACAGTGGAAAACGCAAGGCAGGGAAACCTGAGTCCTAGTTTTTCCTATGGCCTCTCCAGGCTCTGAGCCCCACTCAGCCAGGAATGTTCTTTCCTTTCTCTCCAGGGAAGTGGGTGTCAGTTATTCACACCTCAGTGTTGAAGGGTCTACCTACCTCTGGTGCTTTTTTTCCCAACACCTGGATGAAGTCAGGGTTTTCGCTGAGCGGCAGGGGCTCAGGGGGAGGGGATGTGATTCTGGAAGGCAGGCCCTGTGTGAGGAGGGGCTTATGCCCCAGCCCTCACACAGACCCACTGAGAAAGGTGTAAGTCTGTCCTGGTCACAGAGGGGAGGTTAGTAACTGCTCCAAATCCATGAGCAGCAGAAGCCAGACTTGAACCTGAATCTTTCTTACTCCAATGCAAGGGTCTTCCCCACCATGCTATCTGCTTCCTGGCCTACAGTTTCATTGAGGACCTCAGTCACTGAGACAAGGGAGGAAGAGAGGGAGCGGGGTGAGGTGGGGGACGCACCCTTTAAATAAATGGGGAGCAGAATTCTCCAAGCTGCTGAGGGGAGGAAGTTGCCCAGCTGGGGCTTGGAGCTTCCTCTCCAGACTTCTCACTCCATCCCTCTGCAGCCACGGCCCTGCTGTCAGATGGGGAAAGTCGGGATGTAACTTTGGCTCTGCTGGGTTCAAGTCCCCACGCTATCATTTATCAGTGATTGACCTTATAGAAGTCACTAACCCTCTGTGCGCCTTGACTTTCTCCTCTGTAAAATGAAAATGGTGACCGCTGGGCGTCCCAGGACCAAGAGGGGATCCTGGGAGGACAGGTGGGCGCAGCACCTTGTAAATGATAAGGCACCATAAAAGCACCAGGGTTATTACTATTATTTTCTCTCCGGTTGGTTTTGACGGACAAAACAGAAAACAATCCCAGGCACTCGTAGAACAGCCAAGAGGGGCTTGATTTCAAAAGGAACCTTACTACAAACTGAAGGAAACCAAGGGCAAACAAACAACAAACACAGCCACCCCGCCCCAGCGCACAATACAGTCGGGGGTCTGAATTTCTGGCCTCTGCCCATGCCCGGCCCCAGGTCTTGCTGGCCTGGGCCCCAGAGGGTCGGCCAACTCTTCACACTTCCAATCGCCAACAGAGCTAAATGCTCCTGAGCCCTTAGAGATCACTCCCCTCCCCTGAAGCAGAGAACACATCTAGACCCCGCTCACAGCAGATGAGGACTGCTCACTCCGGCTTAACAAAATACCCACTCACTTCCCCCTAAACTCTCCCCGGCAAGTGTCTGCACACGTGTGCGCGCGCATACAGCACACACACACACACACACACACACACACACACGCTAGTCTGGGGAATTCAAACTCACTTCTTTCCTTTCAGTGGCCTGACAGAATGATCTAGTAAAACCTTCCCCAATATAATCTGCTTAGTAAATTTAATCTCCACAACCCTCTCCCTCCACCCGGTTGGCTGATAATCCTGCCCCTGAATACTCCTCTGGAGACCAGCCACAGAATGGCATTCTTGGGCAAGACCTTGTGCCTCTATAGAAGGCTCTTGTTAAGTTGGCAATTTGCTCCCTGTGAGAAAGAATCAGCTATCGTGTGTCAGTTTATCAGCTGAGCGGAGAACCGGACCCTGAGAGAGTTGGGCACGGGACTGCTACGTTTGATGGCAGGTTGTCTTAAAGAAAAACGCGGAGGAGGCACTGCATAGAGGAACCAGCCTCGGGGGGAGCCCTGCTTTGTGTGGGGTGGGGCACAGGGGGATGGCTGGGGCGGGGGAAAGCTCTGCACGAGGAGATGGAAGGCTCTGCCGCCTGCCTCCTGTGTGACTTTGGGCAGTTTGCGTGACCTCTCTGAGACGCGTAGTCCTCATCTCACAGAGAGTTGAGAGGAAGTAATTAGACCATATCTGGGCAAGGCCTTAGTAAACTGTGAAAGGCTGCCCTGACCTACAGGTGGGTGAGGCATCCAGAGGGGCAGGGAGAATGGGGGAGGACCCTGCCTGGTACCGACTGGACCTCGGGCCCCTCTGGTGGCCAGCGGCAGCAGCAGAGTCCAGGCGGAGGACAGGCAGAAGGGGCTGCACGCTGAGTTTCTCCCTCCCACCCCAGGAAGGGTCACCCTATCCAACGTGTCCGAGAGGAAAGACAACATGCGTCTCGGCCTGAGCCTGGCCACCAACCCCAAGGACAACAGCTTCCTGGTAAGAGCCACCCACCCACCCTCTCTCCGAGCCCTAGCCCTTCCTGCCCCACAGGCCCTCTGCTTGGGACCGCGAGGGGCGTGGGGTGCCTGCGCGTGCCCACCCACCGGGCTGCCTGTCCGCGTGCGCTCGGGGAGCAGCCCCTCCTCTGGCTTCCTGCCTGTGCCATCCTGCCTGCTGTGCCTGAAACTTCGGGGGGGTACAATTCAGGCAGGAAAAAGGATTGAGCCCTTTTGTGTACCTTCCCTTTGGGGCTGGGGGGAGTGCAAAGCAGATAGCCTGCAAAGGAATAAGAATAAATAAAGATATTCAACAGTCCAGTGGTAGGGCGTCTATCCTTTCCTTTGGGGAGCCCAATTTCCTTTGGGGAGCCCAAGGCAGAGGCTGAGTCTCTGCTCCAGAACTGATGAAAGAAACAGGACACACCACACACCCTGAGAAGACTTTGAGGGGAAGCCGTAAATGAGTGAACGCAGATTTACTACAACGGAGGGAAGGATACAGAGGGATGGGCCACCTGGACTGCATAGGATCAGATGGGAAAGCTGCCCAGAGGAGGATTCTGTTTTGTTTTTAAAGAAGAGACCAGTCTTAGCAAGGAAGAAAGAGGAGGGGGTACTTGGGCTGAGGTGGTAGAGACATTCATTCATTTAAACTGTTTTTTGAGCACTTACAATGAACGGAGCCTGACGCCAGGCACTGGGGATTCAGCAGTCAGCAGAGCTCCTGCCCTCCTGGAGCTTACATTCTGGCTGGGGGAGAGACGATAAGCAAATGAGTAATGTGAACATGATGCTGGGACAGAAAGGCAGCAGAAGGCTGTGCTGGGAGATCTCTGCCCCCCGCCCAGGCGAGCATATGCAAGCTTTGCACACAGTGGGAGAGTGCGGGTGGCGTGATGGATTGGCACCGCCTGCCCCTTGCCATCACGTTCGGGTGAACCACCACGAATGTGGCTGAGGCTGGGACTGATGGTTCCTAGAGTAGCTGCAAGAAGATTTCCGAGAAAAATTACCCCAGAAAGCCCAGTAAAATGCACCGCTCATTTTAAGATGGGAGGGCTTGTGTCACTCTCTGTTGTCACCCATCAGTTCATTTCTGTTGACACATGAGACACCTTGGGTGTGAAGCATCAGACATCAGGGCAGTGAGATGACTGGGATGCTCAGAGACTTGACACAAGCATCGTGGCTCTGCCAGGGGAAGTCCTGAGGCGCCTCGATGTATGGTTGGCCCGCAGCCCTCATCATCCCCAACCAAGGGCAACAGGACCCCTGGCCCTGTCCATGCATACTTATCAGGGGCTTTGGTCTGACCCTTTTCTCCCTCTGAGGCTCCTTGTCATATGCCTACTAACTTGATTTCACCTACTTCATAAGGTGGGATGAAGGTCCAAGAGGGATGGTGTGATACAACCCCTGGGGCCTCTGTGGGTAGGTTAAGACCCTAGTTCATAAATAGCAACTTTTGCTAACTCATTCACTCATCCATTCATCCATTCATTCATCAGCCCATCCTCCAACCAAATATCCTTCCCTCTATTCATCTATCCATCCATCCATTCATTCATCCACCCATCTGTCTACATGTCAGTCCACCCCCCATCCCCCCATCTAATCATCCATCCTTGCATCCATCCTCTCCCACATCCATTCATCTATCCATCATCCATCTATCCATCCATCCATCATCCTTCTAGCCCTCCGGCCGTTACCTATTACCTACTCTCCCATTATTTATTCTCCCCCACTTCCAAAAAATAATTTACAAGAGCTTCAACAAAGGACACAGATAATACAAAACCTTTAAAATCTGAGTTTAAAAAAAGAAAGCTAATTAAAGAAAGGGATTGGAAGTGGAATAATTATTCTTCCAAACCAAGGGAAATTAGAGCACAAAATTTAGTCCTGAGTTATCCAGCAGCAGGACAAAAATGGAGGCAGAAGCTGGGCTTTCATTTTTAATGACCCTGACACTGAGAGGGACTCATCACTCAGTCTTTAAATGAGGGGCTGACATCAATGTTTTTGGTAGCAAATTGCAGAGAAAGAGCAGAGACATTCTTTTTCCTTTCCTTAGTAAGAGCCATGGGCATGTTTTGGGGACCCTGTCCTGGAAGTCTGCCCAGAAATGACCTTCAGGCGACCTCTTCAGAAAGACCCTTGAAGGGTCCACTCCCATGGATGACAATGCTTTCCCGCATCCTGTGTGGTGGGCAGGGGGAAGGAGAGTCACAACCTGATGATGGGGTGGAGAATGGGACCCTTGAAAAGACAACAAAGGAGGACGCTAAGGTTAGTTTTTCTCCATTTCACCTCAAACCAAGGGAACTAGTACATGTTACAGCAAGAGAGATTTCAGTTAGACTCAAAGAAGACCCTCTAAATCCTAAAGATAACAACACTCAGATGGAGAATTCTGTCTTGGGTCTTGGAGGTTGGGACTGGGCCGAAGGCTATTGGGCCTGGACCCTCCCTGAGGCCCCCCGCTGATTGGGGGTCCATGCTGTGCTTCACAGGCTTGCAGCCCCCTCTGGTCTCATGAGTGTGGGAGTTCCTACTACACCACAGGGATGTGTTCACGAGTCAACTCCAACTTCAGGTTCTCCAAGACCGTGGCCCCAGCTCTCCAAAGTAAGTGGCTTCAAATCTGCAGACTTGGGCTGAGCGACCGACAGTCCATGGGAGGCTCCGAGCTCTGGTCACCACTATCCCATGGCTACAAAGCAGAACTTGGACTCTAGCCCCGCCCTGCTCCGGCTCTCTGGGTAACCTGTGGGGTCATAATCTTGGCCCACCCTCCTGGGGCAAATGAGCTAAGGTTATGAAGACCACCCTGGCAGCCAGAGAGGCTCACTGCAATCCCACCCTGAGCGAGGAAGGGATTGCTGGCCCACCATGTACAGCAGGCAAGCTGCGTACTGCCGAAGTCTGGGGACATCGTTCACTTAGACTACAGTGTGCATGGTGCCCTCTGATGTTATGGGATGCAGCTGCCCTGTAGGTGGAGGGCCAAGGAGGACAGAACTACCCCTGGTGATAGTCCCATCTAATCAGTGTTCCTGGACATGAGGAAGCGCTGCCCAGCTTTCCCAGAGCCTCGTGGAACACAAAACCTCCCACTCTCTCCCCACCTGCCAGGAAAGTCTGGGGAAATAACGCTCAGACCTTGCTTCCTGCAAGCCCAGACTGCTTGGCTCCGAGCCTCACTCTTCCCTGTGGGCTAACCACCAACACCCAAGCAGCTGCTGCCCGTTTTATTGAGGGTGAGGGGATTAGCACTTCTGGCTGGAGGCAGCCTCCCTCCAAGCACCAGGGCCCAGTCGGAGATGGGAAGGTGGTGCCTGGGGGGAGGGAGGAGGAAGGTCAGTCCAGCAGGGGCTGGAAGATGGTCCTCTTAGGAGCGATGAGGAGGAGTCGATTCCATTCTTACAAAACGTCAGCGGGAGAGGCAGAGGCAGTGCTGGGGCTGGGAGGAGGCTCGCAGCCAGTCACGTGAGGTGTGTCACCCCCTAGAGAGGCTCTTTCCTCTGGGCCAAGTTGTGACCGTCTCAGCCTCCCAGAATCTCCTGTGTCGGAGACCTCCTCACCCCGCTGACCAGCAGCAGTACCCTGGGAGCTCAGCAGATCCAGATCCCAGGGCACCCCCCGCCACCCCTGCCAACACCACGGAGGATCTAATTCAGCAGGTCTAGGATCAGCCGCAGGGCATGTGTACGTGCGCACGTGCGTATGTTTCAAAGGCGCGTCCTGCCATGTTTAGCAACCACAGACCTAAAGCAAGGCTCTTCCCAGTGTGTCTTAAAATGAAAAATTTGAAATCGTAAGAAAGAAATCAGTAATAATAAATGTGTTCTAATAAAATCGGCTTTAAAATAAAAGAAACCTGGCCCCTACCAGTAGATTAGAAACCCCTCCTAATCAAGGAGTTACTGTCTCGTGTCCTTGTGGCTGCCGGCACCACACGGCGCTCCAGCACATGGCGGGTGCTCGGTCCACAGGTGTGGGGCGAAAGCACACTGGAGAGGGACAAAGCTATCAGGCACCGTTAGCCTGGAGGTGTAGGGCCATCACATGCTGTATGCGGCGTGTGCAGACGAGACCAGAGTGTACACACAGCTTCTCCTAAAGCAGAGCTGACTCTGAGCATCCAGACGCTTCTGAAGTGCTCTCCCAAACACAGAACCTGTGACAGGCGCCTAGGCTCAAAGCCACCACCTTCCCCTCCTGGGGAGCTCTGACATCAACATACTACACCTTCCCGATGCAGGAGTTACTGGAATGGTTAACTCACAAAGGCCCCTGCTGTATTGCTGTAAAGTAGATTTGAAAACAGTGTGAAATTCTCCAGTAAAAATAAGCAGATGCCCAATATTTCAATGTGATACAGTATAGTGTATATCGTATCAGATTGTATCATCTCTTATTTCAAGACAAGTCCTGCTGTTTCACAAACAGAAATAAATTACTTAGATGTAAAGAGAAGTTTTTTAATTTGTTAGGTTACCAATGTGTCATGTTTTCTTTGTTGCTTTCTATTATTCATTTTAATTTGGTATTAATATTACAAGAATATAGAGAAACCTTCAGGCTCAAAGCAGCGAGAGCTTGACCTGATAATGTCATTGTTACATTAACAAAGTGGTTTGGTTAAAAAAAAAATAACAAGAGGATAAGCTAAGATTCTTGAGCATTTACTTGTGCTCAGCCCTAGAAACATCACCTTGTTAATTCCTCGTGGCAGGTCCTCTACTATCATTATGCCTCTTTCACAGAAGAGAAAACCGATGCCAGGATGTTAAGTAACTTGCCCAAGGTCAAAGCCAGGGGTCAAACAGTCTGACGCCAGATTCCACATTCCTAGCTTTTACACCGTGCCTCCCTCCTAAGAAGTGAAACCCATTCATTTGGGCTGAAAGTGGTAATGCCAGCCTACCCATTACAGTGAAATAAACAATAACGAGGTACTGATTTGGGCACTGTTGGCTGCCTCCCAAACATTGGCCAGCTAACGGTGGTCAGTCCCTGTTGAGGAGCAGAGGCAATTGGGCTTAATTTATGCTTTGTTCAGACAGCCAGTGCAGAACGGTGGAGCAGAGCCAGGAATTCCTGGGCTCCTCATTCACATTGCCCAAATAAATGTTCAGCCTGAGGACAGCTCCCAGGCCGGGCTTCCCTGGACAATCATCCAGGGAATCAGAGATTTGCAGACACTGGCTCCTTGGGTAGCTGTGACCATGTTTCCACTTCCCAGGGTGCCAGACCTACATGGACATCATCATTGTCCTGGATGGTTCAAACAGCATCTACCCCTGGGTGGAGGTTCAGCACTTCCTCATCAACATCCTGAAGAAGTTTTACATCGGCCCTGGGCAGATCCAGGTGAGTGTGGTTGGGACTCTTTCCTCCTCCAAATAGGGCCCCCCCAAAGCCCATGGCAGATGCTGCCTTGGGGTGGGGGGGGAGCATCTGTGCATGCACTAGAAAGGTGTAGGTGAAAGCACCAGCAGCAGGGCCCTGCAGCCCAGGACACCCATCTCTGCTGGGCACATCAAGGGACAGTGTAGGGGAGGCATCACTGAGTGGGTCAAACACTGTCCTCTGGGATAGACACCACCTATTAACAAAAACTTTGATCAGCCAGAGAGTGAGAAGACACTAGCACCCTGCTGGGTGAGGCACAGGGGAGAATTAGACACTTTGATCTTGGAGAAGAGACGGGGGAAGAGGTCATAGCTGCCAGCACATATTTGAAATGCTGCCTGGCTAAGGAGGGGGTAGATTTATTCCGTATTGTTTTGGCAGGCCAGATGAGGACCAATGAATAGAACTGACAAGGTGGCAGATTTCAGGTCAATCTAAGAAATTATTTTGTAACAATTAGAGCTGTTAAAAGGGGAGTGGGCTTCCTCATGAAGTAATGAGTTCCCCACCACTGGGAGATCATCTTTTAAGGTACGGTGGCTGAAAGTCCTGTATTGGAAATGCACTTGTACCAAATAAACTCTGTGGGCCCATCCAACAGTGACATTTTTTCATTCTAGTCCTACTATAGGTAGGTTTCTGCTTATTCTTTAAGGTTTTTATTTCGAGGCTATTAATATTTGAGTCTTATTAATATTTCAAACTTCTCTTCCAAATTTGAAAGAACCTTAGTTCCAGAGTTTGGTGAACAATGCCATGGCCCTCCACCCACACTGCTCCTAAGATTTTAGACTTCAATTGTATGCTCAACTTTTGTCTTTTTAAGTAAGAAACTTAATCTGCTGGGCCTTTCTTTAAATCACAGTCTCCTCTCTCAATATGCACCTCCCACCTGCCTCACCAAGCCAGCCATTCATTCCTGGAACTGTGCAGAACCTGCTTCCCTTCTGCTTAGTTCCTCTCCCTTGGGAAGGTCCCCAGCCCTCCTCACTCCTGAACCATCCCAGAGAGATGACTCCAGAAAACCTCATCACCAAAGGGCCAGCCTTCAGGGGTCAAGATGTCCTGTTTCCCTCTCCTCTAACTTGCAGGTTGGAGTCGTTCAGTACGGAGAAGACGTGGTACATGAATTTCACCTCAATGACTACAGGTCTGTAAAAGATGTGGTGGAAGCTGCCAGCCACATTGAACAGAGAGGAGGAACAGAGACCCGGACGGCATTTGGCATTGAATTTGCTCGGTAAAAAAAAAAAAAAAAAAAAAATTAATTTTCTAAATCTCAGATACTGTTACAGTTATCTTTTGCTGCCCCACAAAATCTAGTATCTGGAGAGACAATAATTAATCCCTCAAAGTTCTGGGCATTGGCTGGGCTCAACTGATCAGTTCTCCCTTGGGTTCTCTCATGTGGTTGAAGGCTGGTGTCAGCTGGGGCTGTTGTCATCTGAAGTTTCTACTGGACTAGACATCCAGAATGGCACACCCATGTGGCTGGCAGTGGATGTTGGCTGTTGGCTGAGAGCTCAGCTGAGGCTGGTGATCTGAGCACCCACACGTAGTCATGTGGCTTGGGTCTCTCACCGTTTGGCAGCCAGGCTTTGAGAGGAAGCATCCCAAGAGTGAGTTTTCCAGGAGACCCACACAGGAACTCTGAGACTGCCTATGACCTAGTTGCAGGAGTCCCAGAATATAACTTCTGCTATAGTCTTTTGATTGAGCAAGTCACTGAAGCCAGCCCAGGTTCAAGGGGAAGAGAATTTAATTTCCCCTCTTGATGGAGGAATGGCAAGGTCACGTTACAGAAGAGCATTTTGGGGCTGGGATTTCCAGTCAACTTCAGGAAATATGTTCTGCCACAGAGACCCTATGAAAAGTATGTGGGTTGTATGAGGGCAGAATCTTCTTGTGGGGTGTTCGTCATCAGTAGAATGTGAAGAACATAGTTAAATCTAACATCTGAGATTGTAGAGCAACGAGGCTGTTTCCTTAAACATCACACCAGAACTCACAATAATAATGAATGCTATCTCTGGTCATCCAGACAGATAGCTACGTGCTTATTCCAGTAACTCTGCCATGGCTCAGAACACACTGTACTCACCCCCACTGGAATCAGTGAATGCTTTTTAAAGTCAGTTCCCCCAGATCTTTCCAGCTGTGGCCTAAACTCCTACGATAACTATGTCCAAAACATTTAGATTTTAAATGTATAAATTTTACACCTACGAATATGAGCTCTGCTATGTTCATTGAGACCACCGTCCCATTACCTTATAATCCCACCTCACATAGGGTTAGTCGACGTGTTTAGCAGAATTCTACAATGTGAAAGCTATTTAGCAGTAACATGATTTCATGTGGTCAAAATATTAACTCTTTTTTTTTTTTAATATTTATTTATTTGGTTGCACCAGGTCTTAGTTGCGGCAGGCAGGCTCCTTAGTTGTGGCTCATGGGCTTCTTAGTTGTGACATGAGAACTCTTAGTTGCGGCACGCATGTGGGATCTAGTTTCCTGACCAGGGGTCGAACCCGGGTCCCCTGCATTGGAAGCGCAGAGTCTTAACCACTGCACCACCAGGGAAGTCACCCAACTTCACTACTCTTTATGATTAAGTTACTGCTCCACCAGTGTATTTCTGTTCACTGATGAAACTTGCTCAAGCTTTTTTGCTAAATGAGCATCCCTCTGTGTAAAGATGGCTCTTACTCACCCTCATGAGAAATGGGCCCTCATGGGGGTGAGTCCCTGAGACCCCAAGCAGGCTCTTGTGAAGTGGCCAGGGGAACGGAGGAAGCCCACGCCCACTGAGCTATCACTGAGAAGCTAAATGACTCCCACCGGGATGGAACACACTGCTTCCATCTCATTTCGCAGCCCATCTCCGCCAGGTCAAGTGTGTGTGACTCACCTAGTAGCTTGAACCATCATGACTCACGAGCACTGCTGGGGTGTGCGATCTACACCTCAAGTGAACTTTGAAATCTGATCTTCCCAGCCAAGTCTGGGTCCCAAATTACAGCTGGTACCTTTTAAGGTAAAAGGTTTTCTCTCCTCATTCAGCTATTCATAATGCATTTTTTTCTGTGTACCTACTAGAGTACAAAGATCCAGGCCATGGACTTGAGGGGTTATAAAGAGGGTAACCCGTGACCCCTGGTTTAATAGGGGAGCTCTGGTAAGCGCCACCCTAACTCAGTGAGGATGAGAGAGGAGGGCTCCAAGGGAGGGACCAGAGAGGACTGCCAAGATGGGGGATATCTGACAGACCCCAGGATTCCAGCAGGGAGAGGTGGAGAGAAGACATTCCACAGAAGACATTCTGCCCCAATAAGGGCAGAGGAGAGGGAAAGTTGAGGAACGTTTACATTCAGAGCCTTGCTCTGAGCAAGGTTCGTGTTGGGGAGTAGTAAGCCCTGCAGCTGCAAAGATGGTTTGGAGTCAGATTGTGAGAGTTATAACGTTGTAGCTAAAACAAGCGTGATTGGCCACTGAAGGTTCTTGAATGTCATCATCAAATGTGCGCATGAAGGTGAGTCTGGCAGCCATGTGTGGCTTTGAGGGGAGGGGACAGGACAGCGCTGTAATGCCACCTTCATTCACTCAACACTTTTTATTGAGCATCTACTATGTGCCTCACACTGTTTTAGACACTTGGGATAGATCAGTGAACAAAGCAGATAAATGTCCTGCCCTTGTGAAGCTGATATTCTAGAGGGTGAGGCAGACAATAAGCAAAAAAACAAAAAAACAAAAAACAAATAAATAGCTAGTATGCTAGAGGGAGATACAAGCTATGGGGGAAAAAATAGAGTCTGGTAAAGGCAGTCAGGCAGGTTGGGGAGGGCAGGTATTTAATCAGCATTAACCAAGTAGTCAGGGAAGGCTTCACCAAGAGCTGACATTTGAGTGGAGACTTAAAGGAGGTGAGGAAGTTGGCCAAGCAGGTGCCTGGCAGGGGAGGTTCCAGAAAAGGGAGCAGCTCAGATAGAGGCCCTAAAACAGGAGCATGCCTGGTGGTTCCAGGATCAGTGAAGATTCCACCAGGAGGAGGGGCTCAGAGGGATTACCAAGGGTTTCGTGGGCCATTATCAGGACCTGGGAGAAATGGGAGCCAGGACAGGTTTTGAGCAGAAAGGAGACGTGATATGACCTTTCTCCAAGGGGTCACATTGGCTTCCAGGTTCATGGAAACTGTCGTGAGTATAAAGCTTTCACTGCACTCCAGGAAGTTATAGTCTGATTTACAAAGCAACAAATCCAAGTCTTTTACACAATACAAATTCACAATTTTAAATCTGATGATTCATGCCAATATTTATGCTATTACAGATTCATACAGATAGTCACACCATTCCACTCTATGGAAATATGATCCTGAAACTTCCTTGGCTCCATATGTAATAAAGCCTGTTTTTCCCATGCTATATTTTTTCTCCTGGAGTTTTGTTCCTGGACCTGGCCCTCCAATGAAGTCATGGAAGCATCTCGAGTCTCCTTTGAAGGACTAGCAGCATTCTCCCTCCACTGAGTCGGGCTTAAGCCCAAAATATTCTCTGTATTTTGTCATGTCAAGTGTGCCTCTGCCCCCCTTCAGTCCACACCTCATACTAAAGTTAGAGGAGTTTTTAAAGCCAGCATATCCAGAATATCATAGAATTGCTAAGAGAATGGCAGATGGTCTGTTTCTCTTAACTGGTAGCTTGAAGATGCTCTGAACTAATTTATTCCAAGTTTTGTGAATTCCTTAACATCTAAATCACGCACGTCAGCTCATCAGCTTGCTGTGTAACAAAAGATACCCCTGGTAACCAAAGCCTTAGGGTGATGGGATTTAACCTGACATCATGGTACTTGAACCTGTGAGTCAGACCTTTGAGGACTCACTGCAGAGTCTAAGGGTAACATTTATTTTTAGGTCCTTATTGGAAAATTCAGAACCTCATGGTCTGAAGGAGAGTTGGCCTCACACGGGCGCCAAGAGCCAGTGATGGTTCAGGAGCCAATTTTTCCTGCTTCGTAGACGGGTCACCAGCTCCAAGAGTCCATAGAGTGCCAGCCCCCCGGCTCCTGGTTGGACTGCCCAGCAGGCAGGCCAAGCACCTGCTCCGGCCACTGAAAACAAAATAAAAAGCAAGAAAGAGAAATATTTGTCATAGAATTTGATATTTAATAGTTCCCAAAATAGAATCAAAGTAGTTCTCCTGGGAAAAATCTGAACTTTGTCAGGCTTCATCACACACATTTTATGGACCAGCGTTGTTCGGCTGTTGAATTGCTCTGGCACGTCACCTTTTCAGAACTGAGGGAAGTGGTTCTCAACTCCGATGTTCATTAGAACTTTTGAAAAATGCTGGTGCCCAGGCCACACTCCAGAAATTCTGATTTCATGAGTCCAGGTGGGGCCTGGGCATCACTTTTTTTTTAACTCCCCAGATGATTCTAATGTGTGGCTGGGCTTTTGAACCGTTAAATTAGGGCCTCTAAAGGTCTCCACCTGACCCTGAACTCCCCTCCCAGACCCACCCCTTCCCCCTGCTTCCCCAAAACAGCAAGATCAGGACTTGAGAGGGGCTTTTTAAAGTCACTCTTTAAAGACAAGCAGATTTAAGACGCATCCGAGCAGCTGGTGAACGAGTAGTCTGGGCATCTCAATCCAGCTGCTTCTTTGGTTCAAGGTACCAACACCCTGTAGGGTTGCCCGGGTGCTTAGCCCTGACTTCGTGGCGGTAGGAGCGCCAGGGCTGCCCCATCCCCAGCTTCCTCTGTGACCCTCCCCCTGTGCTTGGGTTCCAGCTCAGAGGCTTTCCAGAAGGGTGGAAGGAAAGGGGCCAAGAAGGTGATGATCGTCATCACGGATGGGGAGTCCCACGACAGCCCAGACCTGGAGAAGGTGATCCAGCAAAGCGAGAGGGACAACGTGACCAGATACGCTGTGGCCGTGAGTCCTGCCCTACCTGTCCTGCCCCTGCCCACCCTCTAGAGGCTCCGCCATCAACCCCTTGGGGACTCTGGGGTGGGGGGCGGTTCTGGGCAGTGAACCAGCCATCCAGGCCCTCAAATGGGCCTCTGCTTGTTACATATTCTCCTAAAGAGCAGTTGAGAATCTCCTTTCTGTCCTGCCCAGGTTTATCCACAACAGCTGTGGGGGTTTTTTTCTCCATTGCCAGGGAGGTTCTGAAACCTCCGAAAACTAGAAAACACTCCCAAGCCCTGGAACCCTATCTTAGAACAGGGTCCGAGTCTGGGGCCATGGGTGTGTGGGGAGGTCTGTGCCATGTCCCGGTTTGTCGCCCCTGCCCCTGTTCCCTGGCAGGTCCTGGGCTACTACAACCGCAGGGGGATCAATCCAGAAGCTTTTCTAAACGAAATCAAATACATCGCCAGTGACCCCGATGACAAGCACTTCTTCAACGTCACTGATGAGGCGGCCCTGAAGGACATTGTCGACGCCCTGGGGGACAGGATCTTCAGCTTGGAAGGTGAGCGCTGCTTCTCAACAGGGGTCCACGCTCCTGGGCTCGCAGCAGGTGAAGCCCACAGAGCGAAATCCAGCCCCCCGGGGTGGGAGGGTTTAGCAGGAGTCCTCCCTTTGTGATGACCGCCAACACTGGGGCGCTCCTGTGCTGTATGCGAGGCTGTGCACTTTCCAAACAGCCCCGGAGGCTGGTTCTGCTGATAATTCCCTCCTCTTACCGTGGAGGAAACTGCAGCTCGAAGGGGCCAAATGACTTGCCAGAGCTCCGACAGCTCAGGAAGGAATTGGGGTTTGAACGAGCATTGCCAGACTTAGCAAATATAAAATACTACATTTGTGGCAGACTTGTACTAAAAAACCATTAGTTGTTTGTCTGAAATTCGAATTTAACTGAGCGTCTCATATTTTATCTGGCAACTCGAGTTGAGCCCAGCTGAGCCAGACTCCACCGCCTGAAACGCTCACTCCCCAAGTCCCACTGCTCCCACTCGACCTTTTGGCGGGGTTTCCTCACATTGCCTCTCTCCTTAATAATTCAAACTCCAGTTTCGATTTGCATGGGTCTCGTTGGCACCATATATTGCTGTAGAGGGGCCCTTGCCCTACTGGGCTCTACCATACAGGGGGATTGTCAAAAGAGAAAGAGGGCAGCATCCCAGAGCCCAAGCAGCCTGCTCTGCATTGGAGATGGCGAGCTACAGACACAGGGAAAGAGAAGAAAAGCCCTCATAACCCATGATAAAGGAATAGAAAGTATGAACCTGTTTGACCCTCACCTTAGAATTAAACATCCAAATCAGTGAGTTTATTCTCGAAATGGTCGCCTCGCGTGACGAGAACATTGGCTCCAGTGACACGTCAGGAGGCCCTGTGCAGGGAGGAGCTTTCAGCACGCATGGGATTCCTGTGCAGATCTGTGGTGGTGACAGGTCTTCCTCCTAAGGGTCAATTTGATATTTGGGAACCATCCAGAAGCATCCGGAACCAAATCTGGTGAACAGTAGGAATGAACAAAGTGGGAAATTCCATTTCTTGCCAACAATGCAGATTATTTCTTTCCGTGCGCTTTTCCGGATCTTTCCCCTACATTGACATCCCTATAGTATGCGTGCCCTGTAATATAAGTCGTTCCAAGTCCTTTTCAGCAGGGAGTGAGCTGCTAATAATAAACCTACACGACCACCTGGAAGGTGCCTGCTGCTGGGGCAGATGAGCTGGTCCAGGCCCGGGGCCCCCTCTCACCTCCCTGCAAGTGCTTCCGGTTCACAGGTGCTGGGCACTGAGCTGCAGGTATGTCTGGTGCTAAGAAATCAGGTGCGGAGCTAACATCTTTCTGTCCCTCTGTTTCAGGCACCAACAAGAATGAAACCTCCTTCGGGCTGGAGATGTCACAGACGGGCTTTTCCTCTCACATAGTGGAGGTAAGGATGGGTTTAGAGCTGCCCTCCTGCCCTCTCCCTCTTCCCAGCTCTCTGGGTCATCATCTCGCCATTCTTGGGCTGTCTCTCATCCCCCTTTCTCTCTTTCTTGGGGTCTCTCTGCCTCTCGTCTTCTGTGGGTGGAAGAGGGATGTCAAGGTCATCAACTTATAATAAGCTGTCTCAAGCCCCCCCGTGCATGGGGATGTGTCCCCCCAGGACCAAGGGTCCCATTCAGTCCATAGAGCTTCGTGCAAAAGCTAGGTCAACGTGGCAAAACCACTTGCCTGGGCTGTAATAGTGCCCTGCATGCCCATGGTGGCCTGTGTGTGCAGGGGCACGGCCCTGCATCGATGTTGGGAGGGTGTCCAGATGTGCCAGGTGTGCTCTGGAAGGCAGCCCACATGGGCTTCTCTCTTTGTGGACTCGGCATCGTGTTGCAGAGGTCCCAAGCTGACATATGGTGTCACAAGCGTCATGTTCTGTCTGGGGCATGTGCTTCACCTGGTTCTGATTCTCAAGATGAGGCTGAAACCTCATAGGATTTCCAGAGGGGCAGAGGAGTCCATAGCTGCATGCTTTATAAGCTGTTTGGGGTATAGCCCCGCCGTGGAGCACCATGCAGGGAAAGCCTGTGTTGTCAGTATCAGCACATGCCCCCGTGGCACGCTTTGGACAGACAGGTGTCCTGGGTTTGCATGCATATGCTCTGCCCAGGCTGGCCCCCATGGGAGTGGACTTGTGCCCCCTAATTTGCCAGAAAAGGCCTATCAGTCCATCCCACTTATATGTCACTTTCAGTAACCCACCAAATTCTCCCAACTCCTCTGTGAGGTGGACAGGGCAGGATTCCTTGTTCCCAGTTTCCAGATAAAGAAGCCAAGTCCCAGGAAGGTTGAGTGACCTGCTGAAGTGACAGAAGTGAGAGAAATATTAGTCTCATGCTCTCTCCCCAACAACAAGCAGCTGCTCCGTGAGAGCGTTTGGAATCTAAGGGGGCCTCAGTCAGAGATCCCAAATCGGAGGGAGGGGGACAGATGCACAGCAGACAGCAGGCAGATGGGTGGAAACGCGACTCACGCTTAGCATTTCCTGAGCTGCATCTGGACTGTCTCGTGCCTGCTTGAATACAGCAAAATATAAATATAACTGCCCTATATTGATAACAGTCATGTAATATGTGCCGAGCACTTTAATATTTCCAGAAAATTTCTGTGCCTCATTCATGCTCAGAAACAGCCCTGCAAAGTAGGCAGGTGGTAATAGTTGTCCCATTTTAGGTTGTTATATCAGCAAATCTTTTCAGTGCCTTTTCTGTGCTGGGCCCTGTGCTGGATGCCAGGAGGTTCAGAGGTGAGAGCCCTGCCCTCAAGGAGCTCACAGTCTGAGGGTAAGGGGCCGAGTACCAGGAGGGACGAGGGCGTCCATTCGTACAGGTCAGGCGGCAAGTCCTGTGCTCCAGCTGGACTAGCCCTGGTCTCCTGACTCCGGGGTCAGGGCTGATTGGAAAATGCAGCAAGGAAAATCGATTTCATTAAATCCAACAAGCATTTGTCAAATGCAACTAAGGTATCAAAAGGGAGTGGAAATTATTCTTGCCAAACAGGAGTCAGTTTGCAAACAATGCAGAACAGCAGTTCTGAGCTTGGAGAATAAGATAACAGAAACTACAGACTTCTCCTGGGTACAGGCATTCAACTTCAGGAGGCCCCCCCTATCCATGGAGCCCCCTGTGGAGACCCCCTGCTCAATGGGGAACCAGCTGGACTCATCTAACACTAATTAAGGCAACATGTGATCAGGATCTTACAGAAGGAAAGGCCCAGGCTAGGGGAGGGGGGTGTCAGGGAAGGATCGGGGGAGGCAGGCACTTGGACAAGAATTTCAGCAGCCATGGGTGGCAGCAAGCAGGAGAAGAGAGGAAGTTGTGTGCACAGGCCTGGGGGAAGTCTGAGCACAGATGGGGTTGGGGAGGGGGTCTCGGAGCAGCCCTGATGTTGGGGACAGCAAGAGAGAGTGAATGTCCCATGTCTCCATCTTCCACTTCGAGGTCATTTTTCGAGCATCTCCCCGTGTGCCCGGCTCTGTGCGAGGCACTGGGGATGTATTGGGTTGGCCAAAAATGTCGTTCGGGTTTTTCCGTGACATCGTAGGGAAAACCCGAACAAACTTTTTGGCCAACCCAATATACAGAGAGACGAAGGTAACATTTCAGCTGACAGCAGCTCACAGTCTAGTTAGGGAGAAAGACTCTTAAATGGTAAGTTCAGTCTCCTGCTTCTAATACTGTGATCTGTGTGTGCCCAGGAATCAGGGAACCTAAAGAGAAGGGAGGTTAAGACAAGCTTCAGGGATTCGGGGGAGTTCAGCTGAACCCTGACAGTGGCCCAAGCAGCAGAGTGTGTCAACAAGATGAGTCCTTGCAGGATCAATGAGTTCCCCAGCTGCAGGGGAGATACCAGGAGCTCAGAGCCCTCCCCCCCCCCCCAGCTTGTTATTGACATCAAGGTCATGTGCTGCCCTGTGCAGCTTCTTCCACGTGCTCAACTCTTGTTCTCTTCTCCTAATCAGAGAAACCAGGACGCCTCTCCCCACCCTGTAGATACAGACCCCAGTTCTTCTATCACCCCATGTCTTGTTTTCAAGTGACAGACATCTGGAAGTGTTTATCTGATAGGACTTTGAAAGAGACAGTGATTACATTTGAATCTGAGACTCTTTTATACTTTTTTTAAAAAAATTCTAAATAAATAAAATCCTTCCAAATCCAAAGGAATTGTGCAATGATGGTGGGCTGTCTGGCACTGTGACTGGCCATTGGGTTGCTATTTTAGAGCACAGAGGTTTTTCAGTTCCAGGCTGCTGATGCCATCATAATTGGCCACAGGGGCTTCGCTGGTGGTGCAGTGGTTAAGAATCCGCCTGCCAATGCAGGAGACACGGGTTCGAGCCCTGGTCCGGGAAGATCCCACATGCCGTGGAGCAACTAAGCCCGTGCGCCACAGCTACTGAGCCTGCGCTCTAGAGCCCGTGAGCCACAACTACTGAAGCCTGCGCGCCTAGAGCCCGTGTTCCGCAACAGGAGCAATGAGAAGCCCGTGCACCGCAACGAAAAGTAGCCCCCGCTCGCCACAACTAGAGAAAGCCCACGCGCAGCAACGAAGACCCAATGCAGCCAAAAATAAATAAATAAATAAATAAATTATAAAAATAAAATAATTGGCCACAGCTGTCCTGTCCCTCAGATTCCAACTCCGCAGCTCTCTGGGAACTGGAGGCAGGAAGGTCTGGCCTTTCAGCTTTACCCAGAACTGGTCCTGAGCCCAAGTCCATCTCCTGTTTGAACCCCTGGGCTCCATCTCCCCTGGAAATGCTCCACAGACAGCCTCAGGCAGCTGTTTCCTGCAAATGTGCTGAAAGAGTCTTCAGCTGCCCTGGGCCTGTTGAGCTCTGTCAGAAGGAAAGATCCCTAGTCCCAGGGGAAGGACCCAGTAGAATGTTCACAAATGGCAGAGGAAAGGCCCAGGGTCTGATAACCTGGTCTGCTGCCATCTTACCTAGCAATGAAAGCAGCCTTCAAGTTAGGAAGGGTGAAAGCAACAAGAGGAAGGAAGGACCAGAGCCCAGGTTAGGAGAGGAGACCCCAAGACATTCCCTGGCCTCCGGATGCACTAAAGCTCCAGGCCACAGGCATTACATTCCAGGCTGATGGCCAAAGTTCAGAGCTGCTGGGAAAACCCAGGGACCTGGAGCCCCAGGAAACTCTAGTCCTGATTAGCAAAAAGGGGAAAGAGAATATTCCAGAAATTACCATCAGGAAAATTAGCTATGGATCCCTGGCCACGTTTCAGAATGGATTTGTAAGCCAATGGTTCCCTTAGCATTTGGAAATGAATGCAAAATCCGCTAAGAGCTGGAGTGGCTTCTATTAGTGCTGGCTGCTTGCTGAGGTGATGAACTCCCTGTCAAGCTGGGTAACCAAGAAAAAGCTGCATGAATCTGCCAGAAAGCTTGCAGAAGGGATCCATACCTCTAACTCTGTAATCCCCGTGGGCCACAAGGTGTGAAGGAAGGAAGAGGACCATATATAATTGATGCCCATGGTGATGGATGAAGCTGCAGGGGAGCCCCCTTCCTTGATGGACTCTCCTACACTGCACTCCATAAATCTCCCCAACACCAAAAGTTTACAGAAGGAAGCAGTTTTATTAGGGTGGATCTTGTCTACACAAAAGACTTGACCGCTCACCCAAGATGGGAACAGATCATTTTTCCTTTAAACTACACACTGATGGTCCGGCAGGCCCAGCCTCAGTTACATTTGAAACAAGCCAAGGGGATGGGTTGGGGGTGAGTCTTATTCCCAGACCAACAGCCCCAGCCATCCCGCTGCCTCTTTAGCCTGTGCCCTTTTCAGCAGCCCTCCTGGGGCTGTGGACGAGATAGCTAAGGTTATTGGCTATTATGTAAAGTTCTCAGCTGTTGAAGCCTTAAAGTTGTCATCTTTCCTAAGAGTTTTGCATTTGAATCGCTTTGCATATCTGATTCAATCAAAAATAAAAGAAACTCATCCATAATGGTGAAAAGAGGGGTTGACACCTAAAGGCTGTAAAGCCCTTCTGAGTCCTCTTAGCCCTAGATGGTGGACTCTTCCCCCTGCCAGCTCTGGGGCAGGCAGTCAGGGCTGCCCCCATGCGAGGCCAGGACATGGTAGCCAAAGTCTGCCACCATGCTGTTCTGGATTGTTTACAAGTTGACTCCTGGTGGCAGGAATCATTTCTGGTTCATTGAGGTCCTCCGAAGCCCAGCCCCATGTCCTCAGGCTGTGCCCTGGTGCCCAGCGCCTCACTCCTGGGCCTTGTTCCAGGACCTCTGAGTAGAAATAACCCACCCTCTGATCTGGAATGAGTAGTCAAGTAACAGCGTGCCCTTTGCTCCCCACACCCGCTCCTCGACGCCCCCTCCTCGTGCCCTGACCACTGTCTTCCAGCACCACGAATGGTGCGGGACCCCTCTCCACAGAAATGTTGCAGGCCTGTTTCTGGGTCTTTCCTGCCCAACCCTACCTAAACCTCTGGGCACTCATCCCTTTCTCAGGCTCCACTTTAGGCTTCTTGAAAACATCTTCTACTGAGAGAATCTGAGCAGCTAGTTAAAGCATAATCCACCCTCTTAATGATGCATTTGCCTTAGAAGGGGCTCTCGGGAACAGAGTCCTGCCCGCCCCACGGCCCCTCTGGTGATGGACATGCAGGCGAGGGAGGCTGGGGGAGGAGGCCAGCCCTCGGTGCCCTCTAGGTGGTCTCCCTGTGAACAGAACCACCAGGGGCCACCTCCACCTGCCTCCACAGTCCTGCCTCTCCAATGCCAAGAACTACTAGCATCTGGTGTTCTCATTCCATTACTACCAGGCCGGAGGAAAGCACTGCCTGGCCGTGTGGCCTCAGACAAATCATTTAACCTCTGTGAACCTCAGTCTTTGAGCAGATGTCTGAAAAATATGTGTGGAATTGAATCTTGAGGCTTGGAATTGGAAGTGTGCATTTCAAGACTTCCTAATAGGTCAAGTAAGGTTTTCTTAAAATCCTTTCCTAACTCCACCATGCACCCACCCCCACCCGCCTTGGCTGGTCACCCGCTCCAGTGGGTCCTCAAAATAAGTTGTCCTTGCCTCTATCAGATCATTCCTCACAGGCGGCTGTACTGACTCATCTGTAGGTCCAACCTGACTGTGAGATCTGATTCTTTGACTCCTGCCTCCCTGGAAGTGCTTTATGGGTGAATTAATGAATGAGAAGAACTACTATGTACCCAGTCCTTATTGGCTGCCAGGTGCCCTGCCAAGGATTCAAAATGCTAGTTCTCACCACAAAACTATTTACAGCTGAGGACCCTTAGGCTAGGAGAGAGTGAGGAACTTTCCCAAGGTCACACAGCTAGAAGTTTTGGAGCTAGAAGTGGAACTCAGGAATGTCTGACACCAGAGATCATGCTCTAACCCCCAGGCCAGGGATTCTCAACCTCTTGCCCCCCTGGGCTGGGTACTTCTTTGCTGCGGGGCTGTCCTGTGTGTCGTAGGGGCCCAGCAGCATCCCTGGCCTCTACCCACCAGAGGCCGTAGTAACCTCAACACCACCCCCAGCTGGGACAACCAGAGCTGTTTTGCAGGCACCGCTAAATATTGCCTGGGGGGCTAAACCACCCCCAGCTGGGAAGCACTGTTCTAGAATATGCTGCTTCCTGTGCTGGGGATGCGACCCGACCCTGGCTGGGGGCAGGGACTGGCTGGAACATGGAGTTTGGGGAGATGTGGCCACACGCCAGGGAGCACTCAGCTCAGCTGGGAAGGTAATACTGCTGCAGGGCCGGTCAGAGGGCAGCTGAGGGCTGAGCTGGCGGGATCTGATGGTGAGTGCCAGGCTCAGGCACGTACAGGTACAGGTCGTCCTCAGGGAGGGCACAGACTTGGCCTTAGACCTCCTGAGGGCCACCAAGCTTGTGTCCTCATTTCCTCACAGAGCACCAGGAAAGTCAGCTGGTGCCAAGGGTTCATCTGTGCAAGGCCACCCAGGTACACACTGGTAATATCTGGTGGGGGCCCCAGAGGCCTCGTAGGAAAGGAGGCCGTATGTCAGGGAGCCGGTGCCAGGCCTGGGGCATGGGACACGGCTCTTCCCCAGAATGCCCTGCTGTTTGTTTTCCAGCTGGGCTTGCATGCCTGGCTTCTTCTGTCAAAGCTTTCGTCCTTTTTTCGGCTCCACCCTTCCAGATTTTTTCCAAACTCAAAACGTCTGGGCTCCCCCAACTGGAAAAAGATTGTGACAACCTGAGTTTTGCCTTGTGGCCTTGGCTTGCCCTCTCGGCCCGCCCACTCCTCAGAGTGCGCCCTCTCCACAGCAGGGCCCCCAGGAGACCCTGCTCAGGAAATGGCCTCCCACTAGAGCGCAAGCCTAGAGCCACTGCCGGGTAGAATGGCACAGGTGAGAGCCTGGGACCTCCACCCTTGCCCAGTGCTGCCAAATGCAGAAATCCCGATGGAATTCCCCAGCCCCACATGTGGTGAGTCAGCATCAGGTCTCCCCAGCTGAACCCCAGGCACCCAGGTTGAGCCAGCCCTTCTCAGTACGTTGCAAAGGCTTCCGGTCATCTACAAAGCCAAGACATTCATCTTCAAAGGCCTCCCCGTGAAGCAGAGACTGGTCTGCTGTTGCATCAGAAGCAAAACCTAGGGGCTTCTGGTGAAGCAGATAGTCATTTTCTCCTCTGACCAACCCCGTCCCAGCCCTGCTTCTGACTTGCTGTGTGACCTCGGGCAACTCCCTTTCCCTCTCTGAACCTCGGGTTCTCATTAGTCTAGTGCAGATAATAAATATCTGTCCCTCTGGTCTCTCACAAATGAGTGACTGGGTGAGAAAGGGTCCCTCAAAGAATGGAGCACATCCCAAGTGCAAGGAATGTTGGCGCGAGTCCCTGAGGCCCTGGCCCGGATCCTGGACCCAGCAGATTGTCAGACTCTCCCAGGCTGAGGCACACAGAGTGGGAGGGAGAAAGCTAATGAGAAAGTGAGACTTTAAACACAACCCAGCACATCGGACTCACCCAAGAGCAGCTTATTTATAGCTGTAAAAACATCCTGTCTGAACAGTCAGTTCTACCTCTAGAATATTAGGACTTTTTAATCCTTATATATGATCAACTTTACTCTTTAAAGTGACACCTTGGAAATGAGAAAAGGAAGCTTAGCTTATTAGGGTTCACAATCTTGCCCTCTCCACCGCCAGTAATGAAATTAGTGCCTGGGGATTCCGCCTGTGTGTTTAGTTACGGCTCTGATTGTCCCAAGGCCAGAGTCACATTTTTCTATTGGCACCATTGCTTTGGGGGCAGGGAGAAATTGAGTGCCTTGGACCACAAGTGGTGGGGAAACCGCAAATCCCACCGACCAGCTGGGTTGAAGGAGGGCTCAGTGGGAGAGAGGTGACTTCACCAGCTTGTGCTTTAACAGCCCAAAGCTGGGAGGCAAAGCTGGATGCCCCTGGCACATGATCACCAAGGTGACCCAGGAAGGCAGCCCCTCCCTGCTTCCATGCCCCCTCCTCAGCCCCTCATTGTCCCTAGTCACTTCTCTTCCTCTTCTGAGTGCTTGCTGTTTGTCTTCCTATACCCACTAGTTATGTGGATGGTTTGGGGGGGTGGGGATAGGGTGCAGGGACAACCCAGGGAGTGAGTGGACCCGGTCCTCGGAAATGACCCTGGAGGCTTCCCCTCAAGGAGCCAGAGCTCCCCATCTTCCTGCCCAGGCATCGCAGCATCCGCTTACCCTGCAACCAAAGATAAGCTCCTGTCCTTGGGGTGCTGGCTGTCACAAATGTGGCCCTGGCTTATCTGTCTAGCCTCATATTGAGCCACCTTGCCCTCTTACTCAAGGCTCCAGCCCCATCAAACAGCTTTCAGTTCCTTAAGCCAAAGGCTCTGAACTCTCTCCAGCCTCAGGGCATTTGCACAATGCTGTAGGTTTGGTGGCAGGACCTCTGGAGCTTTTGCTGTCTGCCTAAACTTGTCCAAACACACAAATCACAGAATGAAGACTTAAGTCATCATAGTTTTCCATTTCCTTAGTTAAGATGAAGCAACCATTTCCGAGAAGGTAGAAGTATGTGATGTTTGTATTAAAGTTAACTTAAATATCGCTAAAAAAAAAAAAAAAGTCCCATCCCTCCGGGTGTCTGGGTAAGCATCACTTGCTCAAAACGCTTTTCCTGAGCCCCCTCTCACTCTAAATTCAACCTCACCATGACATTTATCATATCCCTCATCGTGTGGCATTTATCACAGTTTGCAAGTATTATGTTTATTTGTATATTTATTTATATCTGTGAGCTCTGTGAGGGCAGGGACAGTATCCCCAGCACCAAGCAAGTGTCTGACACAAGATAGACACGCAGTGACTTTTTACTGAAGAAATGAAGAAGTAGGATTTACACACTCAGGAAAGCAACTCAGACCCTGCGAAGGAATGGGAAGGAGGAAAAGCATAGGGACACCACTTAAAGGAGTGTCAGAAGGAAGGGATGGCAACAAGAGATTTCCTAGAGGGGTTCTGAAGCCCAAAATGGAATGGAGCTTTGGTCCTGGATTTGGAGTTTGTTTCTAGAACATTCCTTCAAAGTTCCTTGGCTCCTTCAAAAGCCAAGAATCCTGGCTGGAAGTTGGGCTATTAAATAACAAACCCAGGAGAAGGTGCCAGAGGGGACGGGCAGATGCTTCATGGTTGCGGATGTGGTGCGGCTTCCTGGCGAGGGGCACCTGGGGGACACGAGCTGATGTGCATCCCCTTCCCAATGTCAGGATGGGATTCTGCTGGGAGCCGTTGGTGCCTATGACTGGAATGGAGCTGTGCTAAAGGAAACCAGCGGCGGGAAGGTCATTCCTCTCCGAGAGTCCTACCTGAAGGAGTTCCCCGAGGAGCTCAAGAACCACGGCGCGTACCTGGGTAAGAGCCAGAGCTGAGGGGTGGCTGGCGGGCGGTGGGCGAGGAGGGGACCTGAGGGATCCAGAACCTGCCCACACCTGAGACCAGGGGCCTGTCTGAGCATATCTGTGCTGATTCAGGCGCAGTCAGGGGCCGTTGCCTCTCCAGCCTGGCATCCACCACATCCAGCGCCATGCCTGGCACGTCACAAGCTCTCGATAAGCAGGCAGAGTAAATGACACGCAACGCACCCCAACCTGAAATGTGTTGTTTCAGTTGATGCGTCTAGACTCTAGGGCAGCTGTTGCTGTGTTTTCAGGTTTGAGTGCACGAAGCCTGGCTCCCCAAGGCAAAATGCAAGTCGAGGATGCGTTAAGGTTTACAATCAAGGCAGAAGTCAGTTCCCATTAAGTACCTTAGAGTGGTCGTAAAAAGAAAAGCATGAATCGTTGACCTGATGGTGATAGGTCCCAGCTGTGAGACCTTAACCTGACAGATCCCAGTCACCTCTAGCTCTGCAGGAGCAGGGCCTCCACCATCCATGCTGAGGCCCTTCTGCCATGGCCTTTCTGAAAGGGCTGAACCAGAACAAAGGGAGCAGGGGGCGAATGCCCAGGGCTCCCATTGTCTGTGAGTCCTTCTGAGTTTCTGAACTGAGTCCACCAGCTGTGAAGTTACTCATCACTGATGCAGCCTCGGACCCCACTTCTCCGTGAACGTGGACCATCCAGAGTTGGCAGTGGATCTCTCTGCGGTGGGAAGGTCACTCCTCCTCCCAGAAGATCCTGGGGGCACAGAGCCAGGATGATGGGCCTTCATGAGGCCCAACAGTCTCGCCTTAACTATAGTCACCACCTTGGGTGTGAGTCCTGAGGAAGTGCCTTTCTCTTCCTCCTCCTCCCTCTGGGGGTTCGTGCAGTGAGGGCAGTCTGGAAGATTGGTCTCTGGAAGATTCCTCCCGATGTGCCCCAGGGGAGAGGGGGAGTTTGGAGAAGGAGACAGTCCGGCCAGGCTCTCCACCTCCACACTGGGGAAGCTTATGGACTTCTGGCCACGGGTCCTCCTGTCAGGCCCTCAGGGAGGCTTGTCCAGCTTTCGGGGGGGACCCGCCTGCTGGTCCAGGAGCCACATGGGAACTGAAACCACTGCCAGCAGACGGCTGGGAAGCAGGAAGCTCTCTCTCAGCGCAGCTTGGAGCTTTGAGAGTCAGCCCACGCCTGCCCCCAGGACACTCAGCCCCCAAGACCTTCCCACCACCACTGTCCCTCCTTCTGAGGAAGCCCAAATGCACAGGGCCAACTGAGAACATTTTCAGTAGTGCCATTGAGCGCTCAACTCAGAAGAAACCTTTGCTCCACACCACAAGCCTAACCCCGCCCTACCCTCAATACACGGCCATGTTAGCCACCCGCCATGGGATATCTTGGTCTCACCTACCTTTCAAGCTCCACTTCCCAGAATACATTTCCAAGAGTCAAACACGGTGTGTCTGGAACCAGAGTAACCCACCCTAATGCACCCACCCTCCCGGCCACTGCATCGGCTCCTCTGTGCATCCCGCAGCCAGACCAGAAGCAACTGGTGACCCGAGAGACAGTGTTACCCACAAACACACAGGCGCATGCACGTGCATGGGCGTGAGCACGCACACACACACACACACGCAGGCATGCACACATGGCAGAAGGAGACATGCATTCCCCAGAAACCGCCCAGGAACTGCCAACAAGGCCTGACACCCATCTAAAAACTGGGATCCATGATCCAGTTTCCTGGCAGAAAGTGGGACTCTCGGCTTTGCACACCTTCCAGGGCCCCACTTTCAGGAGAGTTGCCTGAAGATGCTGCACAGTCACCCCCCAGAACTGGGCGCTCGACTGGAAATTCACAGTGATCAGGCACCGATCCCAAGAACACGGATTGGTGGCCTTTCCCAAAGAGCCTCTGGGTTTCCATCTCTATCTCTTTTGAGTGCACTGAAAGAAGCCTAGTCACTCCCTCTTGAGTTTGCAAAGCTTTGGGGCTGCAGGAATCCCTGAGACTCCACCTAAGTGCCCCGAGCGGAGCAGTTCCTCGCCTCTGCACAGCCAACTCTTCAGTTTCCGGTGGACCACTTAGCAGGGGGTTCCGGTAATGAACAGGACACTGGTTGATCCCCAGAGAGACTATCGGTGGGGATCAAAAACAAAGCCTGCCCAATATAAAAAGAAATGTGGCTAGGGTTTGCCTTTCTCTTTCCTCCCTGTTCCGTCATGCACTCACCTGTTAGGCAGGTGAAGCATGTGATGTGCATGTTCCAGGTCAGCAATGCCTATTAGTGGCCCCACCTGGCTTCCTTGATGCCTTCAAGCAGTGGGTGGGCGCAGTGAGTTCTCCCCACCCTTCACCGGCCCTGCCTCTTCCAGGCCTCCTCAGCTGCGCCTGGGAACTACCGCTCTGTGGTATCACATCTGCTCGGCCTGGTCTGAACGCTCTCCGTTCAGCGGCCAGTCCTCAGCGGCACAGCTGAGCCGCACACAGGGCCCTGGTGAGGTCTGCCAGGCCACGGGGCCAGAGACCAGCCTGTTTTCTCCCGTGGCAGGGTACACAGTCACATCGGTCGTGTCCTCCAGGCAGGGGCGGGTGTACGTGGCCGGAGCCCCCCGGTTCAACCACACAGGCAAAGTCATCCTGTTCACTATGCACAACAACCGGAGTCTCACCATCCACCAGGCCCTGCAGGGCGAGCAGGTAACGCAGGGGAGGCTGGGGGCGGGGCAGACGGGTGGGACAGAGGGGAAGGTGGGGCTGGAGGGGACTGCAGCTCAGCTCTTCCCTCTCAGGACTGTCCCCAGACCCACCAACGTCCTCCTGGTTGGGGGTATACGCCTCCTTCACACCCGCCTTAGAGCTGATGCTCCTTCCTCAGGAAGCCAGGCCTGGTCCCTGCTGCAGCAAGAGAACCCGGGAGAATTCACTTGCCCCCACTTCATGGAGCCCTTGTCTCTGGTGCCTTGACCCCGACCTCTGCCCCCAACTACCAGCCTCTTTCTGGTCGTGTCTAGAGTTCAGGGCCAGAGACAGCATCCAGGCTATAGCTTCCCAGCTTGGGCTGCCAGGGCCCGTAGGCATCCTGAAGGGGCACTCGTGTTCCTCAAGCCACCTTGGCGCGACCAGAAGTGAGAGGAGTCATGCCTCCACCCATAGCGCGGCCCCATGGGTTCACCAAGATGCCAACTTCTTTCCTTTCCCGGACTGGGCACAATGCAGAACTATACGGCTGCCAATGTCACTGCCCCGGATGTGGTGGGCAACCAGGGCTGTGCTGCTGAGAGTCTCGTGCTGGATGGTCATGAATGCAAGCTGGAAAGCTATGATAAGAGTCAATGATGGTGAAAAGATCAGAAAACAGGGTTCTGATCCAAGTCATTTCAATAGCCCAGGAAAACTGTGGTCCTGAGAAGCAACATAGTTCTTCCAAGGTGATAGGGTAGATTCATGGCTGGGTCAAGTTCAGAATCCAGGACTCTTGGTGGGGCTCTCTACATTATGCTACCTCCTGACCCCCAACAATCCCCAAACCAGGCCACGGCCCCTCCTGCCTGGCAGCATCCAGCAGCCGTCGTACCCTGGGCCTGAGCTGAGCCCTGTCCAGGCCCTTACTGTTATTCTTGGCTCACCCCCGGCCCTCCAGAGCCTGGGAACAGCCCTGTCTCCTGTGTTTTCTACTGCCCTTGGCCTGTCACCACGAGGACATGTTCTTCACCGGGTCAAACCTAAATCCCTCTAGCTACAGGGAGCCATCCTTCCACCATTCCTCTTCCCATCCCAGGGCACTGGCAGACCCGGGCACTGCTCTGGCCCCAGCTTCCACCCTGCCCGCCCACACTGTACCCAGGGCTGGCTCTGTCGGGAATCCTAGGCTAGACCTTGAGGGCTGAAGGGAATTCGCTGATGAATTTATGACATTTATACTGCCTGGTTCCACCTCCAACATCCGAATGAGAAACCGCAGCGCTGAAGGCAGCTAAGTTAAGTGGATTCCAAATCACCATGACCCACATAGCTGAGGCCACATGTTTAGACAGGGTCTCCCTCCGCCTCCCTCTTTGCTCTCTGTCTGCCTCTTAATTACTTCATGTGGGCACATCTCTTCCCCCCCCACCCCGTGTTTATGATTTCCTTTTTCCCTCTTCTGTATTTTTATCGTTCTCCTTGGTTAAAAGCTTTTAATGCTTGAGGATAAATTTCTTCTGAAAACACCCTAAGCCAGGGAGGGAGAATCACTGGCTCGAGTGTCAGATGGATCAGAGTTCCAACCCAGTTTGGCTGTGACCAGCCTTCTGACCTTGGGCAAGTGACTTGAACTCTGAGCTTCAGTTCCTTCCCTGTAAAATAAGGACAATAATCTCTCCCAAGATAGCGTGAGGCTCACACAAGCTAACCTGAGGCTGTAAAGCGTCTCACACAGGGCCTGTCCTTGGGAAGGGCTCCTCTTCTTTCCTGAGCGACCCCTTCCTCCTATAAACATTTACTGAGTACCTCCTGCGTGCCAGGCACAGCACCCACGCCTGGAGGGAAGAAGACAGGCACAGCTCCCACTGTCCAGAGGCGCTGGTGGAGGGAGCCGGGGCTGGGGGCAGGAGCACGGGGCTGGGGGAGCATGGAGGAGGGACCATTGCAGGGAGTGGAGTAGGGAAGGGCAGGGGTGCTTCTAACAGGCAGTGACCTGAAGGACGATAGACATTACTGGGAGAGAGGGGAGGGGAGAGGGTACAGGTCAAAGGAAAGTATGTGCAGGGGGCAGCTGGGAACCCAGCTGGAGCCGGGGGGCTTCTGGAGAAGAGAAATCCCTTGGTATGTCAGGAGGGGATGTGGGAGCCAGAGGGTAGGGGACAGAGGCTGGTCTAGGAAGGTCACACTGAAGAGTTTGGACATTTTCCCCCAAAGCAAGGAAGTGGCATGGTCAGCTGCTGGAGGGCACTCATCTCTCTGCAGTGGTGGGCTGGAGGGGCCATCCTGGAGGGGGTGGGGCTTTGGAAGGTGCCTCACATGGGGGAGAAGCATCGGAGGAGGCGGGAAGTAGATGGATTCGGGACATGTTTGGCATCCACCAGGTGGACTTGCAGGGAGACTGCAGGTGGGAGAGGTGGAGGGTGGAGCCAGGGAGGACCCTTAGGTTTCTAACCAAGTGGTCAGATGGTGCCCTCACTGAAGGGGGGAACATGGCACCCATGGTGGGAGAGGAACACAGTAAGTGCTCAAATACTGAAAAGAAATCATAAGTCACCACCCAAGGTGCTAAGCCCAGAGTTATTTGGAATATAAAAAATTGAAAATGAGCTAAATGTCCAGCAACAGAGGATTGATTAAATACATTTGGCACACGTGTAATTTGGAATATTATAGAATCACCAATGATCATGTTGTAGGAAAAAAATATAACACGTCGGAGAAAATACTCATGATCCATTGTTTTATTTAAAAAATCAGAATATATAAACTATACATCCAGTCTGATCCCAGATTGTAAAACTAAAACCATACACACATACACACACACACACACACACACACACACACCCTAGAGAAAACAGTCCAGAGGAAAAATATACTGAAACATCCATGGTATAGTTGGTTGTTTGGACCGTGGGTGACTTTTATTTTCTTCTTCATATGTGGCTTTTATTTTGCTCACTTTTTGCCATTATAATGTATCACTTACAGAATAAATGGCAATCAATAAAATTAAATAATGGAAAGCCGAGTGGGGGCGGGATGGATAACAGAAGGAGAAAAGAGGGAGGGACCTTCTCATTTGTGCAGCAAAAATTCTGAGTCAAAGGCTGTGCTCAGTTTCCATCCACTGGCGAGCAGAGGCCTCTCAGTAGCCCAGCCCCACTCCCCTCTCCCCATCCCTGTGCCGCAGATAGGCTCTTACTATGGGAGCGAGATCACCTCGGTGGACGTCGATGGCGACGGTGTGACTGACGTCCTGCTGGTGGGCGCACCCATGTACTTCAGCGAGGGCGGAGAGCGGGGCAGGGTGTACATCTACAACCTGAGACAGGTACGGAGCGTGGAGGCTGGCCAGCTTTCCAGGGGCACCTGATCCCTGCCTTGATCAGGTGTCCACGCGGGAACTGGGAGGCCGGCGCCTGCCTGTGGAGCGGGGGAGGATGGGAACCTCTTCTGTCATTGGGCTTATATAGCAGGAGAGAAATGGGGAAACGCAGAGGGGATGCTGCAGGCCAGAGGGGGTCACGACCCAGAGAGCCCTTGCCAAGTCCCCCTGAGCCTTTTCCTGCCACTGGTTTCGCAGAACCGGTTTGTTTACGATGGAACACTGAAGGATTCCCACAGTTACCAGAATGCCCGATTCGGCTCCTCCATCGCCTCGGTTCAGGACCTCAATCAAGATGCCTACAACGATGTGGTGGTGGGAGCCCCTCTGGAGGACAGCCACAGAGGAGTCATCTATATCTTCCATGGCTTCCAAGGCAGCATCCTAAAGACACCGAAGCAGGTAACACCCCCCCTCCCCAGTAGATGGATGGAGCTAGGACTTGGGAGTCCTGGTAGCTCACGCCCTGTCCTCACACAGGAAAAGAGAACTTGCCTCAAATCGAAATTTTGAAATGGGTGCATTTGTCTTCAAGCCCTTCCCATCACCCCTTTGGATACCCTCTCCCTGCTTAACTTTATCCCCCCAGCAACAGCAACAAAATCCCAAGGACCTGAACCTCACTGGCCCTCATATGTATTCATGCAATTGACTACACGTGGAGAACGCCTGTTTGGGCTCCTCTTCTCTGGAAGTGCCTCAGGCTGGAAACAGTGCTCTTCCTAAAAGTGACCCATCCCAAGTCCCCTCAGGTCATCACTTTTGCCTACCTATTTTATTAGTAAGATATACCATAGTTAGAGATAATGGTGGGTTACCTGCCAGGTAATGTGTATTTACACCCAGTGGGGAATTCTTTTTTTTAAAAATTGAAGTGTAGTTGATGTACAATATAAGTTACAACACAGTGGTTCACAATTTTTAAAGGTTATACTCCATGTATAGTTATTATAAAATATTGGCTATATTCCCTGTGTTGTACAATATATCCTCATAGCTTATTTATTATATACATAATAGTTTGTACCTCTTTATCCCCTACCCCTATCTTGCCCCTCCCCCTTCCCTCTTCAGTGGGGAACACTTTTATGACACACTATTTTAATCCAAAAGAATGACTTAATGGCAGGAATTTCAGGTGCCATAATGGACCAGGAGAGGAGATAGCTTTGGGCCGGGGAAGCTTCCTGATGATTTCAAACAGGCTGTCTCCAGGGCTCCCAATTGTATCTTACCCCTTAGGGTGCCCATGCCCAGCTCTTTCCTTCCACTCCCTGCAGAGAATCGCTGCCTCAGAGCTGGCTCCAGGCCTCCAGTATTTTGGCTGCAGCATCCATGGGCAATTGGACCTCGACGAGGATGGGCTTGTGGACCTGGCTGTGGGCGCCCTTGGCAACGCCGTGATTTTGTGGTTGGTTCCCCGTTTTTCTTGACTCTTGGGCTCTCCTGAGGGTCATGATGGATACAGGGTTTAAAAGATATGCTTTAGGATCTTTGTCTCTTGTCTTTAATCACTGTGAGCCAAATTCACCCTGTTCTTATCCCATTGTGACTACAAATTTCCTTTTTATGGAATCACCGTAAGTTATTTTGAAGTCCAAATCCCTCTTCTCAGTGGACTGCTAAGATTTTAGAGCAATTTAGTGGCAAAAAGCCCCTCTTAGAATTTTTCCTAAAAGTTCTGGCTACTTGGGCATTTCTTCCACTTAGCTTCTAAAGCTACTTTAAAGGACAGACTGAGGATATTCTTATCAGCTGGGAGGATCTCCCTTCTACCCCAGTGTGAGAGAGGATTTCTTTCCTCCAAACCCCATCTGACCCCTGGTTTCCTTTTTCAGGGCCTCATTTCTGCACCATTCCATCAGATATTTGTCATACATTTGCACTTAGGGTCTCTACGTAGCAATGGTCTACAGCTTTAAAAAAAGGGGGGCGGGGCGCTTTCTAAAAGTCCATCTAAATATTTTACCATGTGATGTGTCAGATACTTTTTGAACCAAAAAAAATTTTAATTTGAGCTAGTTTTTTATATGTTGATACTTTTCATTATAAATACAATAACTTAAAGAAAATTTGTAAAATAAATCACTCAGAGTTTCATCACCTTAACATTACCACTATTAACATTTTGGTATATTTCCCTACCAGCCTATTTCCACTTGCATATAATTTTTATAAACGCAATCACATTTTTCATACAACTTAAGAAAGACATTAAACAGAGATATCCTATGACTTCACAGGGAGAATCTTCATGTTCTTGGTCCTCAGAATATTACGATCCAGTCGGGAAATGTCTTAATCCAAGTTCCCAAGAAAACAGAGCCTGAGGCTAAAGCTTCTGCGCCTGTGCCCTGGAAGGGGCTTCAGCCCCAGGGGCCGAAGTGAGGGTCAAGGGAAACTGAAACAGGGAAGGAGGAGAGAGATACGAGAGGTCGTTAGTTACTGAAGGAGCTGCAGCCTCACACCTGGGGCAGCTCCCTGCTCCAGCATCTCCAGAGAGGAGGAAGGAATACAGCCTCTGCTTCCTGCAACAGTCCCTTAGGGGAGCAATGGGGAGCAGCGTATCTGCGGGCTCCTCATGTCCCCCTGTGCCATGGCCAAAGCATCAGCTGCCCCACACCTCCAGGTGGTGTCCCCTGGCCCTCTAGGCAAGCAGGGTCTCTGCGGGTCCAGCACCGGCTCCACGGCCTCTCCTTGAAGGTCTGCTCTGCAGGTGGGGCTCTTAGGTCTTCGGTAGCAACAGCAGCTTGGGCTAAATGTATTCACTGCGTTGCAATTCAGGTGAACAAGACCCAGGGTAGGGGGTAGACATGGCCTCTGGGATCTGTAGGGCGACACATAAACTCAGTCCTTTACAGGAAGCAAGGTATATGCACACACACATCAAAAGAATCAGTCTCACAGAAAGGACTCAATCAAGCCCTAGCTTGTGAGGTCCAAACCTAAGTGCTACCTGAGTAGTGCTGAAACTGTGGGCTGGAGCCTTCTGGGAAGACTTCATAGTCAAATTCCATGGATCTCAAACATGACTACCACCCTTAGGATCACCTGGGAGCTTTTAAAACTCATTGCCCAGGTTTTACCCAGATCACTGAAAGCAGAATTTCTAGGGCAGGGGCCCAGGCAGCAGTAATTTTTAAAGACTCTCAGGTGTTTGTTTCCAAACAGAAGGCGTTCTCACTTACCTGCTTTGGTTCTCACAATTCCCCGTCAGAGAGATCGTGTGACCTGCCCAGTGGAGCCAAGACTCAAACCCGTCCTTCTCACTCCACAGCACAGAGGAGGCGCCATCCCTCTTCCACTAAGAAGAGCAGAGTATTAGCACAGATACTCACGCTAAAAGTCTGAAGCATCTAAAACACACTACACTTATTTCTTTTTACATAAATGCATAGTTTGGAGGGGCAATATTTCCCTTCCCTAACTCTGATTGACTTAGACAATAGAAGTGTAAATTTGCATTTCCCTGGCTGCCTGGATGGGGCAGTGTTGGGATGGATGGCTGGGGGCAGGTCTCTAGAACAATGAGTTGTTCTCTACTTTGGCTGCACATTGGAATCACCTGGGGTGCTTTAACACCCACGCTCTCCATAGTGTGGTCCAGAGACCAACAGCACTAGCATCACCTGAGAGCTTGCTAGAAATGCTGGATCTGCATTTTAACCAGAGCCCCAGGAAATGCGCAAATGTATTAAAATCTGAGAAGCACTGCTTTAAGACATGGTGATGCCTATTCTTGTTTGATCTGACCTGGAGAGCAACTTGGGCATCAGGATGTTTTTAATTTAATTTTTATTTTATATTGGAGTGTAGTTGATTTACAATGTTGTACAGGTGTACAGCAAAGTGATTCCATTATATATATACATATATCTATTCTTTTTCAGATTCTTTTCCCATATAGGTTATTACAGCATATTGAGTAGAGTTCCCTGTGCTATACAGTAGGTCCTTGTTGATTATCTATTTTATATGTAGTAGTGTGTATATGTTAATCCCAAACTCCTCTAATTTATCCCCCCCAACCTTTCGCCTTTGGTAACCATAAATTTGTTTTTAAAGTCTGTGAGTCTGTTTCTGTTTTGTAAATAAATTCCTTCGTATCACTTTTTAAGATTCCACATATAAGTGATATCACATGATATTTGTCTTTCTCTGACTGACTTCACTTAGTATGATAATCTCCAGGTCCATCCATGTTGCTGCAAATGGCATTATTTCATTCTTTTTTATGGATGAGTAATATTCCATTGTATATATGTACCACATCTTCTTTATCCATTCATCAGTCAATGGACATCTAGGTTGCTTCCATAGCTTGGCTATTGTAAATAGTGCTGCAGTGAATATTGGGGTGCATGTATCTTTTCAAATCATTGTTTTCTCTGGATATATGCCCAGGAGTGGGATTGCTGGATCATATGATAGTTCTATTTTTAGTTTTTTAAGGAACCTCCATACTGTTCTCCATAGTGACTGTACCAATTTACATTCCCACCAGTAGTGTAGGAGGGTTCCCTTTTCTCCATACCCTTTCCAGCATTTATTGTTTGCAGACTTTTTGATCATGGTCATTCTGACTGTTGTGAGGTGATACCTCATTGTAGTTTTGATTTGCACTTCTCTAATAATTAGCAATGTTGAACATCTTTTTGGCCATCCATATGTCTTCTTTGGAGAAATGTCTATTTAGGTCTTCTGCCCATTTATTGATTGGGTTGTTTGTTTTTTTGATATTGAGCTGCATGAGCTGCTTGTATATTTTAGAGATTAATCCCTTGTCGGTTGCTTCTTTTGCAAATATTTTCTCCCATTCTGTGGGTTGTCTTTTTGTTTTGTTTATGGTTTCCTTTGCTGTGCAAAAGCTTTTAAGTTTAATTAGGTCCCACTTGTTTATTTTTGTTTTTATTTTCATTACTCTAGGAGGTGGATCCAGAAAGATATTGCTGTGATTTATGTCAAAGAGTGTTCTGTCTATGTTTTCCTCTAAGAGTTTTATAGTGTCTGGTCTTACATTTAGGTCTTTAATCCATTTCGAATTTATTTTTGTGTATGGTGTTAGAGAATGTTCTGGTTTCATTCTTTTGCATGTAGCTGTCCAGTTTTCCCAGCACCACTTATTGAAGAGACTGTCTTTTCTCCATTGTATATTCTTGCCTCCTTTGTCATAGATTAATTGACCATAGGTGCGTGAGTTTATTTCTGGGCTTTCTATCCTGTTCCATTGATCTATATTTCTGTTTTTGTGCCAGCCCCATACTGTTTTGATTACTGTAGCTTTGTAGTATAGTCCGAAGTGAGGGAGCCTGATTCCTCCAGCTCTGTTTTTCTTTCTCAGGATTGCTTTGGCTTTTGGGGGTCTTTTGTTTTTCCATACAAATTTTAAAATGTTTTGTTCTCGTTCGGGCATCAGGATTTTTTAAAGCGCTCCAGATTACTCTGATGTACATGCAGGGTTGAAGTGATGAGAAGGCAAAAGGATGTCAGTATGGTCTGCAGCAAGCACAGCCCCTAGGAAAATGATGAAGGGCTGCCTCAAGGGGCTGTGAGGTTGCTTAGCCTGCCCTTCATCCACCTGTACACTTTTTTTGCCCACTCCTGTGACACCTGGACCCCCTCCCTGCACGCCCCACCACTGCCTCACCCCCAGTGGGGGTTTTACAGATCCCGTTCCATCTGGCTCTCCACCTTTCCCTGGGTCCCAGCAGAGCAGCCTTGTACCCCGCCCAACCCCTGCTACTCTCCCTCCTCCTGCAGGTCCCGCCCTGTGGTTCAGATCAATGCCAGCCTCCACTTTGAGCCGTCCAAGATCAACATCTTTCACAGGGATTGCAAACGCAGCGGCAGAGATGCCACCTGCCTGGCGGCCTTCCTCTGCTTCTCACCCGTCTTCCTGGCACCTCATTACCAAACTTCAACAGTTGGTAAATCAAGCCCCTCCCCACTTCCCCAGCTCCAATCTCTCCCCCATGGACTTTGCATTCACTCTGTTTCTAAACCTGGACTTTTGCTGAAATGGGTTTTAAATGCCAGGTCACACCTAGAGCCACATTTGATGACTTCTAGATGCCCATTCAATGCTCTGATTCCAGGGGGCAGAGAGGGGATCTCATGCCACGGTGAGGATGGCAGTGAGCAGTGGTGACCAACATGGGAGAGGTTGGGGAAGAAGGAAATAGTCAGAGACGGTGTTTGGATCAGAACAGGGGACTGGAAGCAGTGGAACAGTCTGGGATGTGGAAGCTGTGAAGTCAGATTCAGAGAAAGAGTCAGACGCAGGAGGGGGAGCTAGTAACCAGGGGGTCAGGCAGATGAAGACCTGAGTAACAGTGGTCATTGCTCAGAGTAGGCGTGAGTCCACAGCAGGGCAGTTTCCTTCTGAGGGTCCATCACTCCCAGCCAAGGCTGGGATCAGACACCTGCTCATGACAGCCCTGGGCCCAGGCAGCCCCAGCAAGTGGCAACTACAGGTTCCAGGACCAGGTTAGACCTGTGCAGGAAATTGGGACCACAGAGAGCTTCTCAGCCAAGGAGCAGGACCGACCAGATGATTAAAACACGGGTGTCCCAGAAGGAAGATAAGAACAAAGGCAGGCCTGGGTGGTTGTGTCCTTCTTTCAACTTCTTTCTATGATAGGAGAATGATGCCAAGAACCTGGTGCACCCACAGTGCTGCTGGGGTACCGGAGAAGGGGCTGAGCCTTTCCAGCATTTAGCAAAAGATCAGCCTAGTTGAAGGGGAGGAGGCTGCAGGCCTTAAACCCCAGAACAGTCTTAGGTTTGAGGAGCTGGTGGGCAGGACCTGGCCAGCCCTCCCTAGTGTGATGGGAACTGTCACCTGCAGAGGCTCGGACCCAGACCTGACGGGATCCCAGAGCCAAGGACGAGGCCCGGGAAGGTGATGGGAGAGGTGGAGAGGTGTGTTGACTCCAGGAGTGGCTCAAATGGAAGCATCACCCTGACCCCTCGTCCTGTCTCCTCTCCTCTTTCACTGCGTTCACTCTCCCCTCCATCTCTTCCTCTTTCTTTATCCCTTACTGTTACCTCCGTCTTCTTTCCTCCTCCTTCTGCCTCCCTCTTCTCTTTAGTTCCTTCCTTTACCCTTTCTCACTGTATCACTCGCTCTCTGTGTGGGAGTTTCCTGCCTACACTGAGCCTTGCGAGGGGAGAGGAGCAGCACTTCCCCTGGCCAGCCTGGAGGGCTTCCTGGAGGAGGATGACTTTCCAAAGGCTGTTTTTAAAGAGAGGCAAACAGTCTTCGATGGAAATGTGGCTCCACCTCCATGGCTTGCCCTCTCCTTCCTCTAGGCATCAGGTATAACGCCACCATGGATGAGAGGCGGTACACGCCGCGGGCCCACCTGGATGAGGGCGGGGACCGGTACACCAACAGAGCTGCCCTGCTCTCCTCCAGCCAGGAACACTGTGAGCGGATCAATTTCCATGTCCTGGTGAGCCAGATGCCCAGCAGCCCCACTCACACAGCCCAAGCTTCTCCAGGAAGGGGACGGAGCTGGAGGAGGTGCTGCCGTGGGAGAGGCAGAGAGCTCAGCTGGTGCCAGGCTGGTTCTGAGCCCCCAGCAGACCTCAGGAGGCC
This sequence comes from Balaenoptera borealis, assembly GCF_965194805.1. Lineage (NCBI taxonomy): Eukaryota > Metazoa > Chordata > Mammalia > Artiodactyla > Balaenopteridae > Balaenoptera > Balaenoptera borealis. The sequence goes on along the minus strand of NC_138866.1, from coordinate 116,182,674 downwards.
AGGAAGGGGGCAGTGTCCTGGACCTTGGCCATCCCATACTCATGCCCCAGAGCAAAGACCACTGGGACACACTACTTCGCACCTCACTGTACCCTCCTCTGAAATCTCTTCTTTGCCAGCTCTCAGATGCCCACCATTTCTTAAGCAGGGGGTGAAATTCAAGGAGGGAGGTGGGCTCAATGATGTCTAGCAGAGAGGATGGTGGTCAGCCAGCCGGGGCCATGGCTCAGAAGGAAGGGATAAGCAGGCATCAGCTAATAATGAAGACCAGGTAAGGTGGACCAGTGGCATGGACAGGCTTGGGGGGAGGAAGAGAGAGATGCCAGACTGGCAGAGGGGGAGAACCAGCGGGGGCCTGGTGCATCCACCCAGAAACTCCAGACACCCAGCCACAGCTCCAGCCTCAGAGACACAGGCAGGGGACACTCAGAGCCCACCTGACCCCAATAGTCACTGGGCAAAGGTCAGAAAAACAAGAAGTCCTGGTGTCTGTTAATATTGTTGCCCCTCTGATGTGTTTATGGTCTGGTTCTCAAAGTGTGGTCCCCAGACCAGCAGCATCTTCATTACCCGGGAACTTTTTAGAATTTCACGTTCTCAAGCTCCATTCCAGACCGAGTGAATCAGAAAATCTCGGGATGGGACTCAGTGTTTTAACCCCCGCCCCCTCCCAGGGTGGGATTCTGATGCAAGCTCAAGTTTGAAAGTCATTGCCTTAACACAAGGAAGCCACTGGTGTCAAGATTTGGGTTCCATGGTGGGGGGCGAGGGGGATTGGGGGATTTTTTAGGCAGCTCTAAGCATCCCCTGAATTGCCCCTATTTTGTTCAACTTTGTTCATTCATTGATTTACTAAGCCTTGTCACAGTGCTAGGACTGTGCTAAGAGGCTTTGGAGAGAGGAGGACTGACACACAATCAGATAGTTTGGATGCCACGTAAGTGTGTCAGTAACGGGTCTGAACGGAGTGTGGGGATGAGGTGCTGCCTGGCTTCCTAGAGGCCGGGGTGTTGGGGACACAGGTTCCCAGCCTTGAAGGACGAGCAGGAGTTGGTGAAACATGCAGGCAGAGGGGTTGGCATATGCTGAGCCAAGGGCCCTTTCCAGGAACAACACTCTCCAGCTGCGGCCCCATCTGGGAGCCTCCGCGCGCTCACGGATGCTAAAGCTGCATGGTCACATGCTCAGGGCTGGCGAGGCCGCTACCCTCCTCCCAGCTTCGGGAGGTAGACGTTCTCTCAGTGGTCCTGGCTATGACACGGATGTCCCCTCTGCCCTCACCCCGTGCTCATCTCCTCCCACACAGGACACCGCTGACTACGTGAAGCCAGTGACCTTCTCGGTCGAGTATTCCCTGGAGGACCCCGACTATGGCCCCATGCTGGACGACGGCTGGCCCACGACCCTCAGAGTCTCGGTACGTCCTGGCATCCAGGGCGGCAGCTTTGGCACACACCCCACCGCCACCCCTCGCCTCCTCCCAGAAGCCCAGGCTTTGCGACAGGCGCAGAGGAGTTCTTCCCCTGCCTCGCCTTCCCACCTCCTGCCCTGCAAATTCCCAGCAGGCTCCTCCCCTCCTTCCTCGTGACTCGTGCTGAGCAATTTCTTGAAGGTAAGGACCCGGCCTTCTCCTGTGCAAGGCTCCCGTATCCCCAGCAGAGAGTGAGCCCAGAGTGGGTCCTGAGACTCACAGGACACGAAGGGACCTTAGTTCTCAATCGTCCACTTCCCTCATTGACAGACGAGGACACTGGAGGCCAGAGAGAGTGATTCAACCACTAGAGCCTAGTCTGCGCTGGTTGAATGATCGACTAATTAACAAACAGTCCTCCTAGCCCACTCCAAGTATTCCAAAAATAAGTAGTTTTAGCCTCATCATTGGCTCTGCACCCCCCAAACCCACCTTTTCTAATCCCAGGCTCTAAGGGCATCAGAATTTTCTGGTATCTAATATTCAGATGCTCCCTGCATCTGCAACTCCATATAAATCCCACACAAAGAAAACGTCAGACAGTTATCCATTCTGCCTGAGCTGTGCTAGGAGAACAGGCAAAATAAACCCCGGGGATTTAGGAACAACTTTCAAATATACCACAATGCTCTTAAGACCATGACCTACGAGGTCCAGCCTCTGAGCAGTGTCTCTGAGAATTATTGGATTGGCCAAAAAGTTCATTCAGTTAATGAATACATTGTTCAATGAAGTTCTTCGTGAAAGTGAAAAATGTGTCTTTTATTTTTACTTAAAACCAAACAAACTGTTTGGCCAACCCAATATATAGAATCCAGCCAGCAAACAACAATTTCAGAACTACTCACATGCTTGCCTGTATTTCTCCTACGTAAAAGAACTGTGTAGTCAACAGCAAGGCTTCTGAAAATCCCCTCTCTGCTCTCATTCTCCCCCATCAGCCCCCTCAGCTCCTCCCTCTTCCCAGAGCTCCCACATCCTACCACCCACCCCTCAACCTTTACACCTTCCCTCTTCTCCTGATTCTGCACCACAGATGTGTAAGAGAGGCTGTCTGAAAATGCAGTTCAGGAGAGGGGGAGATACTGACCTGGCAAAGCTGGAATTCTCGTTAGTGAGCCAGGAGAGGGGGAAAGCTGGGTACCCTGAATCTTAATATTTTTCCCATCACAGTCATCACAAGGCCACTACAGCAAATGAATGAGTACACGTCACTCATTCTATAAGCATGTTGAAGCCCATGATGCAGATGAATGTGCAGAGCACTCTCTGCTCTGATGCTGATAATACGGATGCAAGGTGGTGATAAGAGTCATAGGTCAAGTCAAAGATGGGAGTAAGCTCAGAGGAAGTGTCACCAAGCAGTCAGATGATAGGTCAGGGAGGACTTTCTGGAGGAGGTAGCTTTCCCCTGGACCTTTAGAATAGACGTGAGATGGGGATGATGAGCTTATTCCAGGAAAGCTGACAGCATAGCCAAGGTGTGGACATGGGAACAAACAGGGTGAAGGGAAGTGTAAAGAAAAAATGAGAAATAGAGCTGAAAAAGTCAGTCTGGGCATATTACCAAGGGCTTTGGATAGCAGCTAAATGTCTAAAAATCTTGTTAAAATAGATTTCTAGCCCCCAGCAAATTAGAAACATTCTTCCCATCTCTCTGCTACAAATTCTTATTTAGCTTCTCCTCAATGCCCAGCACTGTTCTAGTACCATAAAATCTTGCCTCTTGGGGGAATGAGCCATTCCATACAGTTGAGTGTAACAGTTGCTTATCACGTTAAATTATCCCTTTTAATAAAGTGGACAGAAATTTTTCTGAAGGTTATTATATAGTTTTCACACTTGAACAGTATGCTGGGCGGGCTGGGGCGTATTTCATCAGAGACTTGAAATCGCCAAGATGAACACAGGTGCTAGAATACAGTGAAGCCCCCAAGGGCTTCCAAAGTGTCTAGAGCTATGTCCTGGCATTGAATGCCTCGCTTTGCCCTCCTTTATATGGCTCTGCTGTCTTCCTTGCTGGCTGCTTCGAGCTGCAAATCCACCACGTGATGGGGAAGCCAAGGGGCAGGCTTGATAGAAACGTGTCTGAAATAAGAGCACGTGGGTCTGAGTGAGGGCCAGGGAGCTCCCCTCTGAGAAGTTAGTGAACATAAGGTACACCTGGCCTCTGTGACACCTGTTTCCCCTCCCCTGGTTCAGGCTGTGCTCCTGGTGGGGACAGTTTCACTCCTCAGCTCCAGACTTGAACACCCACCTACCTGCTGAGCCCTTCTCCCTGGATGGGCCACAGGCACTTCAAACTCAATGTGCCCCAAACTGATCCCCTCCACTTAACCCCTCCATTTATAAATGAATGGTGCGGCCACCCTTCCAGACACTCAAAACGAAACTTGGCCAACATCCAGGACCCTTTTCTCCCTTAGTCCTGATGAACTCCAGGTCCTGCCACTCTCACCTCTGGGGTTCCTAACCTGTTTCCCCACACACACACACACCCCCACTACCACACCGACACCGTCGTCATCTCTTGCGTGAACACTGCAGCAGCCTCCTTAGCGGTCTCTCTGCCTCTACTCTTGACCCTAACAGTCCATCCACCCACAGCAGCCAGAGGGAGCCTTCGATATGTGGGTCTGGGAGGACACGACCCCAAGACCCTGTTAAGACATGACCCCGCCCACCTCTGCATCTCCTGTACCCCTTACTACAGCAACACTAAATAGCCGTCATTCCCCAAGCTTACCATGCTGCTTCATGCCTCAGGCCCTTTGCACAGACTCGTCCTTCCTCCCAGACTTCCCTCTCCCTCTGGTCCATCCAGCTAACTCAGTCATCCTTTGGAACTCTGACCTACTGTCATTTCTCTGAAGCCTTCTCATCTATGGGCCAAAATAACTGTTTCCTCCTCTCTGCGTCCTCTATTCCTCATACAGATTTTTTTTTTTGCACATTTCACACTATAATTATTTGTTCACACCCTCATCTTCCCCATGAGCTGAGAGCAGAAGCTGTGTCTTCCTCATCCTATATATGCAGTACCAGAGAGCTTGCTCCCCGCAGTAAATGATCAATCAGTGTGGACTGGCACTGGGTAAGTGGGTGTTCTGTGCTAGCAGCTCAGCTGGGGACTGAAAGGGACCTGGGACGAGTTGAGTTTTGAGCCATGTTCTAAAGAAGGGACTGTCTATGCCAAAGCATGAGAAAAAGCAGCATGGTGCTGTGAAAAAGGCAGAAAAAACAAAGCCTGTGTCTAGTGCCGCAGAAAGAGGAGCTGGTGTGCTGTGGAGATAAGGGATGGCCCACAGCAAAGATGGGGGCTGGAAGCTCTGGGTGCCCTATCCAGCCACCCATACCTGCCTCTCCCTGGCCCAGGTACCCTTCTGGAATGGCTGCAATGAGGATGAGCACTGTGTCCCTGACCTCCTGCTGGACGCCCGCAGTGACCTGCCCACAGCCATGTGAGTAGGCTCCTCCCCACCCCCACACTGACTCCTTTCCCTTCCCCGCTGGTGGATCTAGGCTCCCAGGGCCCTGGATGACAATCCTGCACATGCTTCTCCTAGGCAGCGAGCACCAAGCACTGAACTTGGAGCATGGTTCTAGCTCAGGCTCTGCCTCTAACTCCTGTGTGACCTCAGGCAAATACCTTGCCCTCTCTGGGCCTCAGTGACCGCCTCTGTAAAATGAATACTGTTAGTCTAATCCAACCTCCTCAAACTTTGTTTAGAAAAGGAATCCTTTCTTTGGAGCCTGCACTATAAAACAGATAAAAGGTGGAGACTTGAGGACCTAGAGTTCTTGGTGTTCGTTGTCTAACCCCCAGACTAGATGACTTCTAAGGTCCATGGACTGACCACTTGGGCTCAGTACTAAGGAGATTAGCAGAGGATGAGCAGGGTGCTCACAATCCCCTGGAAGAAATAAACTGGCAGGGCTCCCCTGGTGGCGCAGTGCTTAAGAATCCGCCTGCCAACGCAGGGGACACGGGTTCGAGCCCTGGTCCGGGGAGGTCCCACATGCCGCGGAGCAACTAAGCCCGTGAGCCACAACTACTGAGCCTGCGCTCTAGAGCCCACGTGCCACAACTACTGAAGCCCGCGCGCCTAGGGCCCATGCTCCGCAACAAGAGAAGCCACCGCAATGAGAAGCCCACGCACCGCAACGAAGAGTAGCCCCCGCTCACTGCAACTAGAGAAAGCCCGCGTGCAGCAACAAAGACCCAACGCGGCCAAAAATAAATTAAAATAAAATAAATTTATAAAAAAGAAAAGAAATAAACTGGCAGACAAGGAAAAATACTGATCCTATTTCAAATTTATGTAATATATTTTTAAATAATTTATGCTCAGCTTTTATTCAACTATGAAATGATTAGATAGAAGATACATATACAATAAATGGAAATAATACAACACTACTATATATAAAAATAGATAAACACCAAGGATCTACTGTACAGCACAGGGAACTATATTCAATATCTTATAATAACCTATAAGGGAAAAGAATCTGAGAGAATATATGTGTGTGTGTGTGTGTGTGTATATATATCTGAATCACTTTGCTTGCTGTACACCTGAAACTAAAACAACATTGTAAATCAACTATACTTCAATAAAAATATAAATAATAAAAATAAATAAAAAATAGAAATAGTACATCCAAACCTTGTAGAAGGATGAAGAAGCAAAGATTCTAACCATCTAGGCTAATAATCAGGCTTGTCTCCATATTGAGCTCTGAGCTTCCTGGCAGCCAAAGCCAAAAGGAAAACATGCTGACTGGAGAGGTGATACATGCACAGTGAGGTCTACCCCTGCATTCCCCATTCCATGTGCCTGATTCCTGCTGGTCTCTTTCCCGCAGGGAGTACTGCCAGAGGGTGCTGAGGAAGCCTGCGCAGGACTGTTCTGTGTACACACTGTCCTTTGACACCACGGTTTTCATCATAGAGAGCACACGGCGGCGGGTGGCGGTGGAGGCCCTGCTGGAGAACAAGGGCGAGAACGCCTACAGCACAGTCCTAAATATTTCACAGTCAGCAAACCTGCAGTTTGCCAGCTTGATCCAGAAGGTAAGACCTCGGGCGGCCTGCCTGGCCTGCCTGAGGGGAAGGGCTGAGGCAGGAAAGGTGGGGTCCAGGTAGGGGGCCCGGCTGCACGTTAGAATCACCTGGGAGCTTAAAGGTGCCTGTGTTCAGACTTCTCCAGGACTTTCTAATTGATGTGGTCTGGGTGGGGCCTGCGTCAGTCTGCTTCTAAAGCTGCCCAGGTGATGTCAGTGTGCAGCCCGGGCTGAGGACCATGGGGAGAGGGTGGTCTGAGCCTTTCAGATCATGGAGAGGAACATCCTTCAGCCTGCGCCCTTGGCCCTTGTTAGGGGCGCGCACACTCATACACACGCCCGCACGTGTGCACACTAGTGCGTACACACCCTCTGCCTACAGTTCATCCTCCAGGCTTTTTCACAACAGTCCTTCTAACAAGAATCAGAACCAATTTCTCCCCACTTTAAAACCTCCCGTCATTCCCAGTTGCTTTCACAACAGATCCCGAACTCCTTGTGGTCGCACTCGAGGCCCTTCCTGCTTCCCCAGCCTCACCTGCCACTTCTGCCTGCACCCCAACACCGGTAGTCCCACTGGCCCCCGCTGTTTCCCAGCGCACCTGCCCTTTCACACCGAGGCCCTACCGACCACAGACCCCTGCCTGAGACCCCCTCCCTCATTTCCTGAGAAGCTCCTGCTTCCCCGTGGTAACCCCTTACAACGCCTGCTTACATTTCACCCTCACAACAACTCCAGGAGATGGTGGTGGTCATCGTATCCCCCTTTACAGAGGAGGAAACTGAGGCACAGAGAGGGGTTAAGTGGCCTGAACAGGCCCACACAGCCAGCGAGCGGCAGAGCGGGATTCCCACCCAGCATCTGGCTCCTGAGCCCACGCTTCACGAGAGAGCATGGTCCCCACGCCACGCTCTCTGGGGTGGCTTCCTGAAGCCCCAAAAGGCCACACAGGGCCCCCCGGCCCTCACAGCTCCCTGGCACAGCCCTAGGCGTGCTCTGTGGAAATCATCCGTGTCCGAGCGCTGCCCCGTTATAACCCTGAACTCCCAGAGGGCGAGTGCCCTGTCTCAGCCACATCTGTCCCCAGGGCTGGGCCAGGGCTGGGCACGGAGAATTCCCTCAAGACATGTCTGTTGAATAAACCTAGGACGTCGTTGTCGTGTGTGTGTACCGGGGGGTCCCAGGTCCCCGCAAACACAATCTCTGTCCTCACAGATCTCCGTGTCCACCTGGAGCCTGGGGGGCAGCATAGGAGAGCCAGCAGGGCCCTTCTGTCCTCACCTCCACCACCCCTTCCTCACTGGACTGGGGAGAGGCAGGACGGGCCCCTCCTCAGCCACACACACACACACACACACACACACACACACACACGCACGCATGCACGCACACACACACGTGTGCGCACACACACACACACACACACACGCTGTTCCTATAGCCAGAAGGGGAAGCTGAGTGGAGTGAGGCCCCCGAGAAAAGAGGGGGGCTGCCTGCCGTGTCCTCCCTTCCCCCTCGGGGGGCCCCCAGTGTCCTCAAACAGACTTCAAGTTCACTGCAAAGGACCTGAAGGAGGGGCTGTCAGTGCAAAGTCAGTCCCTCTGTCGGGCCCAGGTCCTGTTCCATGGCCCAGAGTGAAGATGACCAGCCCACCTGATGGTCTTTCAAAGGCCTCTCCTCCCAGAGGTTTTGTGTCTGTTTGGCTTTAGGGTATTTAGGGGAAACTGAGCCCCAAACCTGCATCCATCTCTTCCTGCTTCCCTGGCCCTGACTTTCCAAGACCAATCTCATGCCTGTTCATAACCCTAGGGGGAAGGAATCATGGAATTTTGTTTCTGTGACACAGAAGGGCTTTGGAAACGTGTTCTGTGAAAGGCCGTATCCGTACACACACACAGGCGCGTGAGCACACACACGTGGCAGGTGGTGTGTGTAGGGCTAGCCTGCAGCCTGGCTCCTTCACCGCCCCGCCGTCCATCCCCAGCCCAGGAGATGCTCACAGCTGGAGCTCAGCACACCCTCCTTCCTCTCCCCGCCCCCTACCCTCCAACAAAGGGACCTCGAGCAGAGGAAGCCACTTGCTGGTGGTCTGTGCTAGTCACCTCCCGTCTCTGGGGCTCAGTGACCCCACCTGTAAGCTGGATGATAAGTCCCGCCTCTGGGATTGATCCAGAGAGGATGACAAAGCATATACGTGAGCGCCTGCCCACTCTCTCCAGGACCCGGCACCGCTGAGCCAGTCCCCCGCCCCTGCACCGGGCCCCCACCATGCTTTCTGCACCCAGAGCCAAGCCGCACCCGAGCCTCCAGGGCCCCTGTGGTCCCAGGATCTGCGGCCTGTGCTGCAGCTTCAGCCTGGGCAGTTGGGGGGCTGGGGGCAAGGGTGGCCCCCACACTCGGGTCTCGGGCCCCACCTAACTGGTGCCCGTGATGCCCCCATTGCCCCAGGACGACTCGGACGGCAACATCGAGTGTGTGAACGAGGAGAAGAGGCTCCACAAGAAAGTCTGCAACGTCAGCTACCCCTTCTTTCGGGCCAAGGCCAAGGTTGGGGCAGGGGTGGTGTGGGGAGGGACCGGGGTGGGTCGGGGAGGCACAGGGGAGGCAAGAGAAGTGGAAGGGAACAGAGCAGAGGACTGAGGAGGGATGGAGAGGCCTGAGGGCGCCTTTTAAGCAGGTTAGTTTTTTCTCCCATGAAATGACCTTCAAGTGACCTAATTAGCCAGCCATCCCCAGGGCTGACAGCGCACCCCAGGAGAACACCAGGACCCTCACCTCAGGGGGAATCCTACCACTCCCACCCACCGCTCTCCCACCTCCTCTTGGCCATTTACCCCACTGTCCTGTATCCTAACCCGTTTTTAAAATGTCCAGCCTCTGTCATGGTGCTGTGCCTGGGGAGAGATGTGAAGAAAAATGAACGTTTCTTGAGCACCTACCATGTGCTTAAAAGTACATGTGAAAAGAGTGTAGGGATGGGAGAGGTAGACTCCAGACTGTGGGGACGTTTGCCCATCACCCCCGGGCAGTAGGCAGCCCCTGAAGGTTCTAGAGCAAGAGGAGACCTGACTGAGGCCGAGCTGCTTGTAGAGCGGGAACCAGACAGAGGGGAGCTGGAGGCAGGGGCCACCTAGAGAGTAACAGTGTGTTCCCAGGAGCAAGGTCTGCAAGGCTGGGGGAAGGGGAGGAGAGGGGGAGGGGGATTAGGGCTCCTGACAAAAGAACCTCCCCAGTGCGACAAAAGTCAAGATTGTGGGTTTTGAGGTGAGGCGCTGACGCACCCAGGAGCTCTTGGGTGAAGACCCAGGGGGAGCAGCACACAGCCCAAGCTTCCCCACCCGACCCTGCGGCCGCTCAGGAAGTAGCCATCCCCCACCCACCGCACCCCACCCCTGCCACCAGGTCTCCTTGGGAAACCCTGTGAGGGTCAGACCTGGGAAGAGCACGAGAGGTCTGTGCAAAGCCCCAGGAGCGCCACCAGGTGGGGCAGAAGGTAGCAAAGAGGGTCAGATGTCAAAGGGCACAGTCAGGGGACCCAGGCCCTACTCCTGGGTGAAGGCCAAGGGAAGCACCAGGACCTGGGCCGTCAGAGCGGTGGGAGGGCCGCTGGACAAGGAGACAGGTGTGTGTGACTAGCCTCTGGGTAGCCGGGACAGCCTTCACCCTTCTCCAGGCCTCACACCTGTTCACACGCAAGAACGGGGGGTGCATGAGGGGGTCTTATCACTAGATTCTGGCCCCCACTTCCTGCGATGCATGTTGATGGCCATCTCCCCTTCCCACCATCAAGTGCCCCCCAGAAATTCCTGCAGAAAGAGTCTGAAGTTGGATTTGCTGCCTTCTGGTTGCCTGTAGTTAAAAACAAAAAGGGAGGGGGCAGAGGGCTGGCCTCACAGCCAAGAAGCCCCAGCAGGGGAGCTGTTGACCTTGGCTGCGTTCCCGCTACGGCCCCTGAGCTCAGCTCACATTACTCCAGCACCTGGTCCTCCCTCCCCCAGCCCATTCCCTGCCAGCAGGGCCCACCAAAAGGGCAGGGGTTGGGAGGGGCGGGCCAGGGCTGGTGTGGGCAGTGCTCAGACAGGCAGTTCCCAGCCAGCCCGGCTCCAGCGACTTCTTCCTTGTAGGTGGCTTTCCGTCTGGATTTCGAGTTCAGCAAATCCGTCTTCCTGCACCACATGGAGATCCAGCTCACAGCGGGCAGGTCAGGGCTTGCCCGCTCCTTCTCCCTCCCTGCTCGGTACTCCTGAGCCCTGTTCTGCTGCTGGGAACTGCCCCTCCCCACACCAAATCCCCCGCCAAGCCAAGCCTTGTCCATCGCTGCCCTGCCTGGGAGGGCCCTGGGTCAGTCCCCAAGTGCGGGCCAACCTGCTGTCCGCTGTGCTGCTGCCATTCTTCATTCTTGGGCAGCTTGGATATAAATAATAATACCCTCAGCTTTCTACAGCATTTTATATAGCAATTATTTAAAATCCCTACAGTTATAAAGTACTATGCACGTAATATCTCAGTCAGTCCTCACAGCAGCGCCTTAAGACAGGCAAAGCAGGGCTTATTCCCCACCCCACCCCACCTCCCAAGTTACAGGTAAGAAAAGGAAAGCTCAGAGAGGTTGAGTGAATTTCCCAACAACACACAGCATGTAAATAGTACAGCTGGGAGCTAACTAGTTTTCCTATTCCTTATCCAGTGCTCTTTATGTCCTGGTCACTCCTCTCCCCTTGGAAACTTCCAATTTTAAAAGACCTTTCCTTACTCTATGTGGGTCTGTCTGTCTGTCTGTCTGTCTCTCAGGCCTCCCTGAGGCAGCTTGCTGTAGGTTGACACCGTGAATCGCCCCTGTCAGTAATAAACACACGGAGGCGAGGAGGAATTCTGGCTGCTCTGGAGCCTTATAAACCCTCCTGAGAACTTCTCCACACTGAGAAATAAGCACTGCAGGCAAACTGAGCACCAACATTCCAACACACACACACATGCGCAAACCAGTCAGCAGTCACGGGAGTGTTGGGGATCAACACAGCAGCATGTGCGTGTATCCAGGTACAGTTAGCCAAACTGTGCACTCTGGTGGAATTCTCACTTGACATGAGGCGAAGTTTGTAAGATGTGTTGATATCTTAAGGCCTCCCTCTTAGAAAGCAGTCTGTTCTCACAGGGCAATGAACGCCCTTGCCTGCAGTGTCCTTGGCAGTGCGGGTGTTGGCGGGTGTTTGTGAGTTAGGCATATGTAGGCAGGGGACACTGGGCATCTGTGTGTGTCAGGTCTCCCTTTTCTAACTAAGCACCTATCTGGGGTAAGGTTTCCGAAGGAAATCAAACAGTGTATGTAATGAGCAGAAATCATACCTTTTTTATGTCTAAATGATCTGCTCCGGTAGTTCACGGTGCTCAGAAGTGAAGGGAAGCATATTCAACAAAACTTCCTCTAATGCCTCTGAATTTCACTGTCCGGCCTTTTCAAGTCAGCATAGCCCCCATGGGAGCTGGCCCACCCCTAGTCAGCTTGGGGGGGTCGGCTCAAGGGTCAGTAAACGCTCTGCTGTGAATTCCTCATGCTCTTCCCCTCTCTTGGGCAGACCCTTGCCCTGGAGGCGTCATCTCCCGGGGCGGTGGGGGGGGGGCGGGGGGTAGGTAGCACAGGATGTGCCCCTCTGACAGATGAGGAGGGCACACAGGCTGCTGTGACCAAGCTGGCGCCGTCCTCCCAGCCTCCAGCCCAGATGTGCTGCACCCAGAAAGAGGGCAGGGAAAGCTGAGGTCTCCAGGTCCCCTGCCTCCCCGGCCCTTCCCCTCCCGGGAGACACCTCTGATGACCCCCTGGCTGGCTGCTCTGGTGCAGCAGACCTAGACGCCCCAGGATGCTCCTTCTCAGCCTGACTTGGATCCCTCCTGCTGCCCTGAGCTGGGTGGAGGGAGGGCTGCCCCTTCCTGACCACAGGCGCTGCTGCCTCTCCTTGCAGTGACAGTGACGAGGAAGAGAGCACCAAGGAAGACAACACGGCCCTCCTGCGCTTGCACCTCAAGTATGAGGCTGACGTGCTCTTCACCAGGTGGGCCGCGGCCCCAGGGCCCTCATGCTGAGGGACTATGGGATGCAGCTGGGTATGCCCCTGAGCGTGCACCCTCCTCGTCCATGGCGGGGAGGTGGTGTCAACATGGGGGAGGAAGAGATACAGACCTGGTCCCCAGGGAGCTCCCCGCAGTGGGGGAGGGGAGGGCTGGAGCAGCAGGCAGTATCCACCCCAGGTGCAGGCTATAAGCGGAGGCATGGTCTGCAGAGAATTTTAAAATAGTAAAACCTGCTAAAAAGTCCATCTGCATTTCATTACCACCTTGCACTAGCAATTCTAAATAGCATCAGTGAGAAAATGCTCCTCCCTGCAGGGCAGACTGCTCCCACCGCCCACCCACCTCAGTCTGCCAGTGGTCCCCAGTGTGCCCCGTGAGAGCTCCCAGGAGGGCGGAGAAGTCAGAAGGTAACAACAGACAGACAGAAAGTTCAGGCCCTCCCACAGCCACCACTAGAGGCTGGAACGGTGCACAGTGGGCAAGTTCATGATCAAAAGAGGCCATGCCCCTGGGCAGGAGGTGAGGGCAGGGTTGGCAAATAAATTGCTCTTCTGGCTCATGGCCACACACGAGGCAGACATTGCTAATTGATCTCAGAGTTTATTCCTACTGAGCCTCAGAATCCTTCCCAACACAGCACTCCCAATGGACACAAGAGGAAACGTATTTGCTGTGGTCTAGGGGGAGGCGGGCGCATGCCCACACCCTCTTTCGTTCGTTTATCCATCTAGCCCACACTGACTGAGCTCATGGCGGCCCTGTCCTCTGTCCCTGCAGGAGCAGCAGCCTGAGCCACTACGAGGTCAAGCCCAACAGCTCGCTGGAGAGATACCATGGCATTGGGCCTCCCTTCAACTGCGTTTTCAAGGTTAGTCTGGAAGGGAGTCAAGCAGACAGCGAAAGACAGGAGTTGAGGATCCCCCATCTGGGAGGGGAGGAATCTGGAATCACTGCTAGCATCTGGGGTTCAGCCTCAACCCTGCCACCCATTCACTGTGTGACTTTAGGCAAGTCGCTTCCCCTCTCTGGGGCTCTCAGTCCTCATCTGGAAAATTATGGGGCTGAACTGGGAGGATGTGTCAGTGAAGATTAGGTGTAGCTGCTTATAATTTTTAAAGTATGAAAAAAAACAGTGGTCTAAATGCCCTGGAGTTTATTCTCTCCCATAAAAGAAGTCCAGAGTTGGTAGCTTTACAGAGTTATCCGGGATTGGGTCTCCTTGTGTCTGTTCCATCATCCTCAACATGCAATTATCAGCCTATCAAGTTCACCTCATAGTCCAAGGTGGCTGCAGCTCCAGCCATCACGTTCTCATTCCAGGAAGAAGGAAGGGGAGAAGAGCAGACCAGACCCCTGCCTACTAAGAAACCTCCTTGGCAGTTCCTTGCACTTCCAGTTACTTCTCATTGTCCAAAACGGTGTGATTCAGCTGTAAGGGAGGCTAGGAAATATGCCTTTTTGTCTTGCTTTCTGTCACTAAGGAAGGAGGGAGAAGGAGAATTAGGAAGCAGTTTAGAGTCTCTGCCACGATGTGCCCCAAGATCTCCCCAGCCCTGAACTGCTGAGTGAGAATTGGGAGCAGGTAGATGGCTGGAAACATGCAGATGCCTCAATGGCTCATCCAAGAGAGATTTAGTAACCTGCCCAAGGCCACACAGCTCATCTGTGGCGGCAGCCCCAGGTTATGTGCTCAGGCTTTCTGATTCCAAAGCCCTATTTGTGATCACTGTGGCTCTGACACCAAATGTGTCACGGCTAGAATGTGAACCAGCACACACTCACTATTTACATCCTGCATCAGTTACTGATTATTTCTCACAATAAAGGAATTGCTGTCACCCTCTCCACCCCGACCTCTGTCCAGGGAGGCCACCAGCACCACAGCCAAGAGAGGGTGAAAAGGGAAGTAACCCTTGCTGTCAGCCTCGTGGCCCCCTAGTGACCCATCCTCAGCCTCCAGGAGCCCATCCCTTTCAGCTTTCATGCAGTTTCATCTTGTAGCCCCCCGCCAAGATCTGGGAGAGCTTTGGAGCATCTACAGTGAAAAAGCCAGGGGGCTTGAAGGGGCCTGGCTGGGGGGATCGCCCCTGTGAGCCTCGTCCTCCACCCCCCAACTGCTGCTGAGTGTACTGACACCTCCACCCCTCTGGCCACAGATCCAAAACTTGGGCTTGTTCCCCATCCACGGGGTGATGATGAAGTTCACTGTTCCCATCGCAACCAGGGGTGGCAACCGGCTGCTGCTGCTGAAGGGCTTCTTCGCTGACCAGGTACCCGTGTCCCGGGGGGCCAGCACAGGGAAGGGGACAAACATATCCCTAGGTGTGCCCCCAAGTCCCCAGACCTCAGCTCCTTCTCCCGAGCCCAGGGCCAGCTGGGCCTTCTCTGGGCAGAGGAGGAGAGACAACCGTGTCTGGGACGCCGAGTCTGCCAGTGCTGGTGGTGAGGCTGGTTGCGTGTGTCCTCGTGCAGGCGAACACATCCTGTAACATCTGGGGGAACAGCACTGAGTACCGGCACGCCCCGACGGAGGAGGACTTGAGTCGTGCCCCACAGCTGGTGAGTGTCCCCTGTGCCAGGAGCCCCGAGGGACAAGGAGAGGGGGCTGCCTGAGCTCCTTGTTCAGTAGTTTGTCCAGAAGAGCTTGTTGAGCACCTCTATGTCCCAACCTCAAACCAAAAGGACACAGAATAAAGAAAAGATACTTCTTGCCCTTAGTGAGCTCGCCATCTCACAGGAGACATGGGATTGAGTGTAAAGAAACCAGGTAGCGAGGCTGGGATACATGGGGCAGTGGAGCAGACAACCTCCAGTAGAGAAGCAGGGGTCGTGGACTTGCCCCTGTGCCTAAAAGTGCCGGTAGGATACGGACAAGCAGAGGGAGGAGGAAGGAGCCAGACCACACGGGGCTTGTACTAGAGACACTGACCACGTCAGCTGCGGCCTCCCTGCCCCCAGAGATGGAAGGCAGCCCAGCTCCCACTCCTGAGGCCCTCCCCAAGACACCTGCTAGTGTCCAGGTTTCTGTTCCCAGGGCTGCCTCTGTCCCCACATACCAATTTCTGAGCGTGCCTTCACTATTCCTTACCCAAATAAAAATCTTAGCTATTTTCATTTTGTTCATTTTCAAGTGCCTCACACAAAGCATCTTTGGAGTGTAGTGCACTTTACTGAAGACTTGAACTTGGGTGGGGTGAGGTGGCTGTGAGGGAGCAACACAAATAAGTTTAACCTAATAAATCCTAATTATTTGATAATTTGTTTGGGTTTTCTATTAGGACAGTATCATCTGCAAGTAATGATAGTTTTAGTTTTACCACTCAATCCTTTTAAATTGTTTTTCTTGTCTTATTGCTCTGGCTATAAGGGCAATGGTAAACAGAAATGATGACTGTCTTGTCTTGATCCTGCTTTTAAAGGGATTATTTTTAATTTTTCATGATTAAATGTGATACTTGCCACAGGCTTTTTTTTTTAATATATTTATTTATTTACTTATTTATTTATTTATTTTTGGCTGTGTTGGGCCTTCGTTTCTGTGCGAGGGCTTTCTCTAGTTGCGGCGAGTGGGGGCCACTCTTCATCGCGGTGCACGGGCCGCTCACTATCGCGGCCTCTCTTGTTGCGGAGCACAGGCTCCAGACGCGCAGGCTCAGTAGTTGTGGCTCACGGGCCCAGTTGCTCCGTGGCATGTGGGATCTTCCCAGACCAGGGCTCGAACCCGTGTCCCCTGCATTGGCAGGCAGATTCTCAACCACTGTGCCACCAGGGAAGCCCCAACCACAGGTTTTTTAAAATAAGCACCCTTATTCAGATTCAGGACGTTCCCTGGGAGTTTTTATCATAAACAGAAGTTGGATTTCATAAAAGGCTTTTTTCTGCATCTGTTGCAGTAATACTATCATTTTCCCTTTAATGCGTTTGCATGGTGATGACATTTATAGGCGCCCTAACGTTGACCTAAAGTTCTGTTCCTGAAATACACCCAGTTATGCACAACTTCAAGTGGAGCATCGGATACACCGTCCTTACCTTGTCCTCCAGCCAGCCCCTGGCAGCCCCAGCCCATGTGTCCCCCACCCCCATCCCCTTCCTTCTTCCTTGTCCTCTGCCCCTCCTACCTCAGGAACAAAACCCCACTTGGTCAAGCTGGGCAGCTGAGCCATCTCTCTGGTGGCCAAGCCCCTGCTCACCCTGAGACCCACCTTCTCTTTCAGAATCACAGCAACGCTGATGTAGTTTCCATCAACTGCAACGTGAGGCTGGCCCCCAACCAGGAAATCAGTTTCCATCTGCTGGGGAACCTGTGGTTGAGGTCCCTAAAAGCAGTAAGTAGAGCCCCGGGGGGCCAGGCTGGAGGAGGCAGGTGCTGGGGCGCCTCCCCCCGGGGGAGAGGCCAGAACCTGACAAAGCCTCTGATTACACAGCTCAAGTACAAGTTGATGAGAATCACGGTCCACGCAGCCTTGCAGAGGCAGTTCCACAGCCCTTTCATCTTCCGCGAGGAGGATCCCAGCCGCCAGGTGAGCACTGGGAACCCTGCAGACCTGGGCCCCGGCCAGGCCAGCTTGGGGAAGGGTCGCCCCTTCCCCGAGAGTTTTCCTACTCCCCTTGCAGGAGAGAGATGGACAGGCCTGCCAGCAGTTAGTGCAGCATCAGAGGCGAGGGAAAATCGAGACAAACAGGCTGTTAGGGGCAAAAATGGGGAGCACAGGGCCAGAAATAGGCATTGGCGCTGTCCCTCGGGGGCACCAAGCGCTGCCCCTCAACAGCCCCCGGAGGCGAGGAAGGAGGGACACCTGCGTGTTTTACACTAGAGGAAGCTGAAGTGCTGCCCAGGCCTGCCTGCCTGCCCACCTGCCTCAGGGCGGCGAGGCTGGGTCTTGGCAGGCTGGCGGCCTAGAACGGCCAGCCAACCCTCCCCTCCCCATCCATCCGCGCCTCAAATCTAATGAACGAAGTCTGCTGCGAACTGAAATTGTGAAGACCGAGGGATTCGAGCTGTCTCTGAATCGGACCTCTTTTTGAATTGAGTAAAACCAGACTGTCGCACATCAGACTGGCTTGAATCAGGGTCCAGGAAAGGGGTAAGGCTCCATGTGGTGCTCTCTGGGAAAATGAGAAATTGGGTCTTGAAAAAAAAGGCGGCTCCTCTGGAAGGAGCTGGGCGTCTTGGGCGTGGGACGCTGCTGCCCTCCACTGGCCACATCCCCAACCCTGGCCTGGGCTCCGGGTGAGCGTCCTGTACCAGATGCGCAGTCACCCACCAGCCCCACCCCAGGAGACGCTGGAGAGCAAAATGGGCCTGGTCAGGAAGCCAGACCTCCATAAAACACAAACGTCAATCCCAAACAGCGTGTGGATGTGCCGGGCAGAGGGGGAGCCGGCACAGAAGCCCGAAGCAGCATTCAGCAGGTCCACCCGAGGAGCCGTGTTATTTGTTCGTTCTGCAGCATTTGTCGGGTGTTCATCCTGTGACTCAGGCTCAGCCCCCAGATGAATTAAGCAGACAAGGGGGCGAGGACAACGAAGTGTGGGTGCAGTCTGGGGGAGAGCACAGGTGCTGGCATGGGGGTTGGTCAGAGCAAGCCACATCCAGGGAAGGCTTTCTGGAGGAGACGGTCCACTTGACCTGAATCTTGAGAGACATGTGGGAATTTTCCAGGCAATCAAGCGAGAAGAGGCATGGTACAGACACCCCGCGCATACACACAAACCACCCCTTTCTCCATACATACTAGTCCATTTGTCATTTACTAGTTTAAGTGATTTCTCCTTCCACTCCCACTTCCCACCCCCAAAAACCCCTCTTATACTCTCTGGATGCCTCACTTCTCTTAGAAAGCCAGCAACCCAGAATTTAAGCCCCTGTGGCCTTGGCTCTGTGCGAGGTGCTGGTTTGGGAAGGCAGAGCCAGGTCCCAGCCTTCAGGGATGGAAAGAGCATAGAAGGGACCTGCTGTTGGTGGAGCCCTACCTATGTGACAGGCACCGTAACAGACACTTCCCACGTTACCCGGCTTACTCCTCACAGCACTGTGAGGGGCGTCCCCACGTCCATTTCTCAGATATGGAAACGGAGGCTGTGTGAGGTAAGGCGGAAGGGGAGCAGGCTTGCCTCAAGGTGAATAGAGAGTCAGTGGCCAAGCCGGGCTCCGCCATGCTGTCGTGGGGTGCGTTCATTGAGGCTTTCAGCGCGTTAACTGAGCTCCCGCTCCGTCCCAGGCGCTGTTCCAGGCACTGAGGATAGAGCAGTGAGCAAAACAGAAAAAGCCCCTGCTCTCCCTGGAGCTGACACTCTAGACGGGAGTTGGGGGGAAGAGTCAACAAACATAAACACATACAATGTCAGTGGTGATAAGGTCTGCCCAGAAAAACGCAGGCGTGTAAGGGTGGAGACGATGGGGTGCTATTTTATACAGGGAGACTGGGGAAAGCCTATAAGGGGACAGCAGACAGCGACTAGAAGAAATACAGTGGTGTCATGCAGCGAAGGGGGTTGGGGAAGCCCCAGCAGCAGAAGGAACAGCGATGCAAAGCCCCAGCAGCAGGCGTGTGCTGGGCGCGTTGGCAGCCGGGTGGCTGAGGGCTGGAGTAGAGAGAGCAAGGGGCAGAGCAGGAGATGAGGCCGGCGAGTTAAGCAGGGCCGGAGGTTGCAGGGCCTTGCAGGCCAGGACAAGGACTCTGTTTTTCACTCTGAGTAAGATGGGAAAACCTGGAGGACCGAGCAGAGCAGAGAATAAAAATCCCCTGCCTCTGGCTACTATTCCAAGAACAGACTGTAGGGGGCGAGACACAAGCAGAAGGGGCAGCCAGGCGGCTGCTACGGTCTCCGGGTGGAAGATGAGGGTGCTCAGTCCAAAGAGGTAGCCTTGGAGGTGGCAGGAGTGGCCACATTCTGGGTGTTTCAAAGGTAGAGCAGATAGACTTTGCCAGAGTCCACGTGGGTGTGAAAGTGAGAGTCAGTGACCAATACAAGAAGCAAGAGCAAGGAAGGACAAGGCTGCCATTTGCTTTGAGAGGAAGGATGTTGAAGGAACAGGTTTGAGGGTGAGGAGTGAGATCAGGAGTTTATCTGGGGACCTGTCAAAGATGCCAGGCAGGCCGAGGAGACAGCTGGATATGAGTCCGGAATGCAGTGGAGAGTCCGGGTAGAAGGTAGCAACGTGAAAGCATCAGGCATAAAGATGGTTACGGCCCTAGGACTGAGTGAGCTTCCCGGGGCCTGCGTTAGGGCTCTCACGGCCCTGGGCACTTTTGCTTTCAGGGCCTTACTCCACAAACAAGATTTTTTTTTAAAAAAGTATTATTTTCTGACTTGGTCTGTATAAAGACAAATATAATCCAGACAAGATTATATTTTTTGATTCTAACTTTAAAAGAAATTAGAACATTTCTGTGGGCCCCTAAAAGCACCATGGACCCTGGGCGCCGTGCCCACGGTGCCTACTCCATAAGTCAGCCCCGAGCTCACCAGAGCCATGAGACACACCAACATTTAGGAAGCAGCAAAGAGAGCAAGAAAGAGTGGCCCATGTGGTAGAAGGAGAAAGCAGGGAGAGCGGAGTGGCCCCAGGCCCAAGGCAGAAAGCGTCTCAAAGAGGAGGTGGGATCACTTGGTCACTTAAGTCAGGTGACTGCTGCGCCAGGGCTGGGAGCTCTGAGGCCTCTCGGCAGGCTGGTGCCACCCATCCCTTCAGCATCTCCCTGAAGAAGGGGATGCAGCTCTCCCACCAGGTGCCAGCTGTCTCCTACCCTCCTGCACCACCCCAGGCTGCCACCTGGGCCCCAGAACAGTAGCGCTGTTGACCTGGCCTCACCCCTCACCTTGCAGATCACATTTGAGATCTCCAAGCAAGAGGACTCACAGATCCCCATCTGGATCATCGTGGGCAGCTCCCTGGGGGGCCTCCTGCTGCTGGCGCTGCTGGTCCTGGCACTGTGGAAGGTGAGGGCCCCCGCAGGGTGCGGGTGGGGGGCAGCACCCCGGCTGTCCGGGCCTGGGGCCGCCGCCTCTGAGCTCTGCGGCCAGTCCCCATGTTCTCCTCCGCGTGGGAGCTGGGGCCCACCCAGCCTCCTCCCCAGAGCTTACCGACTCCTCACCACAGCAGGCAGATGGGCTAGGGCCACCAGAGGGTACTCAGCCTACGGCTCCAACCCTTTTGTGGGTCCCTCTGAGAACCTGATGAAAGCTAGGCTTCCTCTGATCAGAAAAAAAGCAAGCACACGCAACCACAAAATTTCTCCAACAATGTCAGGCTGTTAAGAAGTCCCCCCAAAGCCCTTCTCTATCTCTGAGCCTCAGGCTAAGAACCCCTGGTCTCAACCTCCTCCTATTATAGATGAGGTGAAGGAGGCCCAGAGAGGGGTGTTGACTCGGGCAGCGTCACACAGCATGACTGCTTGCCTCTTGACACAGGCTCCATCCACTTGGTTCCAGCCTCCCTGTCACCAATTAAGTGGCCCATTGTGCAGCCTGGCAGTGGTAGGGGAGATATGCAGCATGAGCTGGGGCATTCAGGGAAGGCTTCTGAGGAAAGAAGCCTTAAGAGAGTGAGTGAAGGGAGAGCAGGAAGGGGAGACAGGCCTTGTCCACCCTGCCCACACCTGAGATTTCTCCCTTTGCCTTCCCACAGCTCGGCTTCTTTAAAAGTGCCAAGCGCAGGAGGGAGCCCGGCCTGGACCCCACCCCCAAAGTGTTGGAGTGAGGCTCCGGGGGAGGCTGTGAGTTGATGGGGGCCAGGACGCGGGCCCAGGCAGTGTGCAGGCCCGTGGCCCACCGAGCTGGGGTGGAGAGGACGCCGGCTCGCTTTGCACTTGACCTCATCTCCTGAGAGACCAAGTCTGCTCCCTCTGAAAGGAACTCAAATCAGTTTTAAGAGGGACTGTCCTACTGGGAGCCATGGCACCTCCAACACAGATCCCTAGGGATTTAAAGGGACCACCCCCCCCAAGGTACACCCCAAAGCCGCTCCCAGGCTCTGTGGGGGCATTTGCTGCCCCCATCACTAAGGTGCTAGAAATTCGTCATCACCCCATGCTCAGAAGAAACCCAGAGAGGAAGACTACAAATGCAAACCCACTCTGCCCTCTCCAGGCCTCTAGTTCCAGTGGGACCTAATGGGACAGCAGATCTGCACTCTGCGCTGTCCTCCCACCCCAACGCTGTCCATGGCTCCCGAGTCACCTCACCCCTTCCCCAGGCCGGAGATAGGTCCCCGGAGCGCCCCCTGCCTGAGGGGCTCAGCGGTGACAGCTGTTGGCCTGGATGAAGACAGACTCTGGGACGCGGAGACTGTGATGGACGGGCAGCTGGGACCTAGGAGACTGGGCACCCACCAAGATGCGGAGGTGGGCGGGCTCTCCCGCATCCCCACCGTGCGTTCACACTGACCACCGCCCACATCCCCTCCCAACGTGCTCTCAGCAGCTGCAGGCCTGCAGCTGCCACCCCTCCTGCTGCTTTTGTTCCTGGGAGCCTGGCGGATGACGCAATCCCCAGGCTCCACGTTCCCACTTCGTCTTCCACCGCAGCCTGTCCCGATGCGATGGCAAGGCTGCAGGCCGTGGGCAGGGGTAGAGGTGGGGGGCCTCCCCTCCCTGCATGACCCCCTCCCTACACACACACACACACACACACACACACACACACACACACAGCCTCTCACGGCCTCCCATCCCTCCCTTCCAGCCACCCATCACCCATCACCCATGGGGGAGAAGGGCTGGACCAGTGCTGAGGGGTCCTCCCCGGAATGCACTGGATAAAGCCGGTGCAGGAACCCCCGGAGCCTGTGCAACCTTGGTGGCAAATGTCTGATCTGCCAGCCCATGGGGCAAGTGGTACTACCAATGACAGCGCCCCGAGGACAAGAGGCACGCCTGGTGCCCAGCCGAGTAATTTATGCCTTAACCTTGTTCTGAGGTAGGAATGAAGGGGGGATACATCAAAGGCATCTGCCCCCTGTCACATAGTACGACCTTTACTGTCGTAAATATTTTAAAGAAATTTTTAAAAATACAGTGTTTAAAAACAACTAAGAGGCTGCCATCCCTTTTGTGGGCAGAGCATGTCCTAGTGAGCCACACTCTTTGAGGACAGGAGGTGGATGAGGGGCTCCCTGCTTCTTTCCCATTGTCTGTAGATGTTTGGAAAGGACTTGTCCACCCTTTGCTCCTTGCAACATCCCCTCCCAGTGGCTGCCTGGTCTGGGATGGACATCTCCAGTGATGGAGCACTCCCTCCCTCTTTCCCTCCCTCCCAAGCCCACCTGTTCCATCTTTGGCCGGTTTAGATAGTTGAAACCCACGTGTCACTGTAGCTTCTACCCCTTCGTTCCTGTTCTTTCCTCTCAGGCCTCCCAGATTTCTCTAGGCTGGCATCTCAGTGCTGACTTTCAAACCCTGACTTCTAGTTTCTTCACCTGTACCCACAGACTACTCTTAAAGTTAGTTGTCTCCATTCTATTCTCATGCCTTTGGAATCCCAAGAAGCCAGTAGAATCTTAGAAATTATTTGGTCCTGTTCCCCCATAGATGAGGACGCTCAGAACCAGAGAAGTTAAGAGAGAGCCCCAGGTTCCACAGCAAAATCCAGACTAATCCCAGGACTGCTGTCTCTCCAGCCAGACTGTCATTCTAGCCCAGCCTTAGAAGGGCTTCGTGAAGGATTCGAAGGAATTGATATGAAGTCACTCGTCACTCTTTATGGGAATATTTTTTCTCAAATGGTGAAACCAAAATCAGAAGGTAACATTTTAAAATCGTATTTCATTTGCGTCATTACCCTCATGAATGGAGTAGTCTGGCTAAAGGAGAATCCATGACCCCGCACCCAAAAGTGCACTGTTTGATCTGGCACCAAGTCTTCTTTCTGTCAAACACCGTCAACTCTGAGAATGCTTTCATGTGAAACCAGACTCTCAGAGATTGGCATTCACGTTTTTAAAATCTGCCATGTGCAGCCACAATGCAGGCCAAACAAAATGCATCTGCAGGTCAGATGCAGCCCAGGGGTCACCGAATTGCAACCCCTGGACTCAGAGGCAGCCTTTATCCCCAGGATGTCATAGTCCCTCCATGTCCTCCCCTACCCTAGGCCAAGAACAACTAAATGGTCAAAAGGTGGAAAAAATGGGAGGCTTGTTTGTATCTTCAAGGCCTTCAGCCCTTGTACTGTGTCACTCTCCTCTCTCTCTTATCAGTTCTCCCTTTCTGAAATTATTTGCTCTGAGGTATAAATGTCCATGACTGGCCTTAAGTGTGCTGCTAGGGCAAGCAGAGAAGATACATTTTACATGGAGCAAAGCCTCATGCTAGAGCAGCGTTTCTCAGGCCTGGCTGCACATTAGAATCACCTGGAAGCTTTAAAAGCTACCTATACAAGGGCCCACCCCCGGGAGTCAGACTTAATTGGTTGGGAGAGGGGCCAGGGCATCATTTGTGTTTCAGAGTTCCCCTGGCGACTCCAGTGTGCTGAGCGTTGAGGTCAACAGGCAGGTGAATATGTAGGCTAGAAAGCGAACAACAAAAAAGGGGTTTACACGCACAAGTGACCTTCTATGCTGAGTAATGGGAACTGTGTTGTCATCGTAATGCTGTTCAAGTTTACTTGGCTCCCGCCTGCAGTTCAGAAGACTTTCTCGTTGCAGCAAGTCTCCAGAGTGGAATTTGCTACAGGAGATCACCTAGTTCTTGAGTTGGGGGCACATTTGCTAACGTCCGGTGGGGAGATGAACAGCAGCCTCTGAAGCATTTTTAGCATTTGGTGGCAAGCTGTCCAAAACGCAACCGCAAATCAACATGAAAATTCATATTATGGTTCATAGATGGGAGTTCTTAGCAATGCTCTCTATCTGGTAGTTAAGTGTAATTATTTACGATGGAGCTAAGGAGTGTTAACATGAGGCATAACCAACTTAAAAACGGTTTAGTCTTTTAGAAGCCTTATCGGCCCATCCTAGACACTACTTCAAAACAGCTGCGCTGATTTCCAGATGGCCTCGTGATACTAAAGCAATTCCACAGCACGTGAGCGCGCAGGAGGAAAACGTGCCTGGGGCGAGGCCTGACTGCAAACCAAACTACCAGCAGAAGGCGGTTTTAGAATCTGCTCCGCGGATTGTGAGGATTTTTTAAATTCTAGGCTCACTGTCTAGTAGAGGGAAAGGACCTCCAACAAGGAGTTGTGAACTGAGATGTGCAAGATGTTCCGGGGGGTCTTATGTTGATTCTGACACGGTGAGACCCCATGCGGGAGGGGCGCCGGCCCTCAGAGAAGATACAGGAGCTGAGGGGCAGACCTTGGGTAGCTTTGAGAGAGGCCTCAGGCCCTTGTGCCATCATCCGGTGTTCTGCAGGGAAGTGGACATCAATTATGCTGTCCCTCAGTTCCGGCCAGCTAAGAGTTGAAAAGGAGAAATTCAGGTAAGAGTGCGGCTTCTTTCTGGTGTCAGATGGTGTGGGCATGTAAGCTCGGAGGGCAGGGTGTGCCTCTTAAAGCAGAGTATCTATGCAGAGCTGAGCTTCTCAAAGTGGGGTCCTGGGGCCAGCTAAATCAGAACCACAGATGACGTTCTACCCCAGACCTCACAGATCCAGTTCCTGTGAGGTAATTTTAAGCACATTAAAATGATAGGACCAGAAATCTAGAGCCGTAAGATTTTGTTATTCTCTAGACTTCAATGTCAGTTTCTTACAGCATGGCCTTTCTCAGCTGCCCTTTAGCCTATCTTGGTGGCAGCAGTCATCGGTAAAAACCCCCAAGGGGTTCCAGTGCCAACAGTGGAGTTTCTGGGTCTTCCTTTTGTTAAGAAAGGTGGTACTTCTTAACAAGATGGGTATCAGGTGAAGGGGGCTAATACAAACACAACAGAGAGAGGGAGGAGAATGACTCTTTACCAGGAAATGTGGGAGAACTTCTCTGAGACCTCTCCTAGAGGTCTATAAAAGACAAGTTGCTGTCTCCATCAATATTCAAGAGCTTTTAGCATCCATACTCTCCCAAAATAAGACACTAGACTCTTGGCTTTAAGCCCCAAGATGCCAGGCAGCCTCTAATCGAAGCAGCTGGCTTAATTATGCTTCTTTTCTGGCATATAACTCACTGCAACCACACCTCACCCCAAACATGAAGTGGCCAGGTTTCTCCACCAGATACGCCTTGGGTGATTGACTTAATACAGCCATTAGTAGTGAATGGTCCTGTCTTCACCACACTGGCCTTTGTTTTTACCTTTAGCTAATGTCACGTTGCCCTTTATTCTGCACTACTTCTTACCTTTAAAAAAAAAAAATCCCCCCAAATTATCCTTGTATTACTATTAATGTCAACTAGATCCCTCTCAAAGGACAGTCAAGCTTAATCGACCACATTAAATCTGCAGAGTGCTTTTGTGTCACTGTCTATTCCATTAGCTTTGACATCACACTAAAGTAGGACAGCATGTTCCAAACAAAAACTGAAACCGGAACATAGGAGCTTTGCTGGTGTAGCTTGAAGGGAGGGTTACAAGCCTGGCACCTGGCCTCTGAAACTTTTCAATAAGATATAGGCTAAAATGTACCTAGCAAACTCACAAGGCTCAAAGTAGGGTATGAGCAGAAAAATATTTTTTTGACGCAGATGGGGGCACCATTCCTTAAGGACTCATCCTTTCTAATCAGTTGTGCATGTTCTTTGTTCCTGTCTCCCTGGTACTATATTAAAAATGATGATGGTAAAGTTTTCTGAAACGTTTTCATAAGATGGCCCAAGCCAGAGTTCAAAAGTAACGTCTTAAACTTTCAGAATTAAAATTTGAGGAAAAATAGAAAATCAGATTTCATAGAGAGACATCTAGCTGGACAACAAGCTTATCAAGGACAGGGACCGTGATTCTTATTTTTTGTATTCACATCCCTGATACGGTGCCCGACACACAGTAGGTGCTCGATACACAGGAATTTCCAACTGTTTCTTCCTACTGGTTGAGGCCAGAGCAAACCCCAGTTCTGTTCTCCGGATAAACTGAGCAAACCAAATTTACAAATCACAGGCAAATTAGAATATATAATTTTGTCTAAGCTTGCCAAAAAGCTAAGATTTTGTGAGCTACCTGAAATTTGCATCTCATACTGAAATTTCCTAGATCAGGTATCTGATGAAATATATTACTGCCAGCATTTTCTTTTGTCTGGACATCTGTTACTTTAATACAGCAGACATTACTTGAAATACAGAAAAAGAAAAAAAAAAAAAGATGATTTAGAATTTGGATGATTTCTGTAGTCCAGTCAGATATTTTTGCCAGGCACAGATCTGGCAGAAATCCTAAGATGAGCTTCTCTGGTACTGGTGTGAGAGTCTTACAGTGAAAGAGCACTGTTCAGCGGGTCAGTAAACTCAGAGCCTACCTCAGGCTCTGACACTTGGTCCTTGTGCGACCTTAGATGGACAAGTCACTTCTTTGTGAGCCTGTATCCTCAACTGTGAAGTGACAGAGTTGCCCTAAATGATTTTTTCAGATCTCTACAAAGGGACTCCCTAAATCGAAATTTGAATGCAAACATGTGCGGAGGATGTGCTCCAGTACCACCCTTTAATACCCTTCTGGTAATCTTAACTATTGTAATTAGGTAAAAGAAAGAAATATGAGGTATGAATACTGGAAATGAGAAGGCAAAATCATCATTACCTGTAAACGATGATTAGTG
This sequence comes from Balaenoptera borealis, assembly GCF_965194805.1. Taxonomy (NCBI): domain Eukaryota; kingdom Metazoa; phylum Chordata; class Mammalia; order Artiodactyla; family Balaenopteridae; genus Balaenoptera; species Balaenoptera borealis. Next base: position 116,155,373 of record NC_138866.1, on the reverse strand, counting down.
TATCTGGGACATCCAAATGAAGCAACTGAAAAAAATTTTTTTAAAAAAAAGGGAAATCCATTAAAATGCCTATATCAAAACATTAACATTTAGAAGTATATACAGTGGAAGAAAGGCTCCTATCTACAATATAAACAAACTAACTAATGATTAAAAAAAGGAAGATATTTGCAAGACCTTCATTAAAAATAAACTTTCTGGTTAGAGAAAAAAGACAAATGAAGAAACATCAGCCCCACTTATATTAATACTTAACATTTAGCAGGCACTTCACTGTTTTAAGCACTACATTAAGTGTTTTAATTCTCTCACTTGCTCATCACAACTTAGATAATATTATTGTCCCAATGTACAGAAACTGAGACTTGGATCGAGGTCACAGAGCTAGTAAGTGATGGAAAGAACCCAGACAGTATTCCTCAGGGTTCCACCACACTGCCAGGCCAACAGAATAGAAGAGAGAACCCAGAAACAGATCCAATTACTTTATGGGAATTTAGTTTATGATTCATATCAGTGGAAAATAATTAAGAGAGTTCTTGGCTAGCTGGATCCTTAATCAAAATAAATTCCAGGTAGATAAAAGATTTAAACCAAAGACGGCGAGAAGGAAAGGATGTGGAGGAGAAGGAAGAGGAAAAAAAAAGAGAGGGGTGGTGGGAATGGGGAGAGAGAAGTGGGAGGGAAAAGCCATAAAAGCACTAGAAGAGAACATGGGTAAAAAAGATGTATGAACTTGGAATGGAGACAACTTTACAAGCAAGATACAAAATTCAGTAGATATAAAAACTACTAAAAGTCAAAAAACAAACTACAAACTGTGACACATGACAGAAAATTTCCTTAAATTTCCAAGGAATTTCTAACACGTAGCAAGAAAAAGACCACAACCCAAAAGCAAACAAAAGAAACAAAAAAGGTCAGTAAATATATGTCAACCTCATTCATAATAAAGGAACACAAATCAGAACCATGAAATAATATTTTCCATTTCCATCATCTTGGCAAAAACTAAATGATTAGATAATATTTGATGTCAATAAGGATGTAGGGAGATGGAAGGCAACTGGATCACCTCTGTCAAGATTTTAAACACTCAGTCACTAAACCAGAAGTTCCAGAGCTAGAAATGAATTTGTTCTATGAATACAGTATATAAGGATGTTCACTGAAGCAGTATTTGGAATATCAATAAACTGAAAACCTAAAAATCCAACAGTAAGGCCTGGTTAAATAAATTTTAAGTCCATCCATAGGATTAAATGCTATAAAATTGTTTTTTAAAAAATCTATACATACCAAAATGAAAAAATGTCCAAGATATATTGAATGAAAACAAGATGCAGAATAGCAAAGGAAAGTTAAAAGTCCATTTGCATCAAAGAAAAAAAACAAAAAGGAGAAAATACACATATATACACATAAAATTCTGGGAAGCTACTCAGAAAACTAGTGAGTACCCTCTGAAGAGTCCAAATGGCAGGCAGAGAGAGATGAAAAAGTAAAGTTTTTTTTTTACTATTTGAATTTTTCATAACTATCTGAATTTTTTTCCCCATGCACATGTATGTAACTTTCACAACTTTTTAAAAATGAATTCAACAAAAGATCATCTCAACACTGAACAATAAAGACACACACTTCAAGGCAGGTTTTTTTTTTTCAAACATTTACTGAACACAAACACCATGTTTTCCTATTACACAGCAATATTGTTAGTTTCAAATTAGCTGGGCTATTAGGACTGTCAGTTACCACGAAATTAAAAATGACTCTACATGTCAAACTCAAATAGAAAATGTCATGCAATATATAAATCACTAACAGGCCTCTGGTGCAGTCAGCAAGTTCACTATGTTTATTAATGTCATGTAAATGGTTTGACAAAAGTGCACAATAGAATGACATCACTGGTTTGTTATAAATCACAGTGAATTACTAGAATACAACAATGTAATTCCTCTACGTGGAAGATTGCAGGATGGGGTGAATATTATAAAGGATAGGATCTTTCAACACGTTAAGCCAGTCAGAGTTTACTCCCCAGCTATAGACTTGATTGGTTAGCAAAGCTGAGGTTTTTTTCCCTCATCTTTTCTCCTCTACCAGTTACTAAGCAACAACAACAAAAAAAGGCCATGCACAAATTTTACAACACCTGATAAAAAAAGTTACAAAACCTTGTGCATTGCTTGGATGAAGCTTACATCTTTGCTCCTTCATTTTTCTGATTAGGCCACTCACCACATGACTCGCCCCTAAATGAAAAGCTGTTAACAATTTAGCACTTCTCACCCCTGCACACGCATCAAGATAACCCATAACCATCAAGTCAGTGTCCCTTTCCTATATATTAACACAAATGAACACACCACAAACCTAGGACTAGAGACCACATTTACTTTACAGTTTTAAAAATTAATATATCACCACTATCCATGTAGTATTTATTTCAGATCCCATATTTGGAGAAGGTACTGTACAACCCAGCCCATCTGAAGATTTGGGCAAGTCTGCCAGGAACGTATGAGAAAGCTCGGCAATGTGCCATACACATTAGGAGCTCTCTACTTTCCACAGAAGGTATCCAGAGCAGGGCTGTGCATTTTCAGAGTCGGAGTCAACACACAGCTTAAAATCTTATGGACTAATAACTTTTCATAGAGCAAAAGGCAGAGGTTTGTTTTCTTTAACCCATTTTAATGTTATAGTATAGTCAGTGAGGAGAATGGAATAGTCATCTGTACACTGATATATCTGGCTAGCCTGAAAAGGAACATTTAAGGTTTTTACAGAAAACCTACCATAAAAGCAAGTCCTTTATACTTTTATCCATCTACTCTCTAGTTCCATCACTGGCTGCTTCTAAAACCAGCAAACTAATCCAAGGTCCAGCAACTCATTCCTCACCCTGCCCCAGTCCCCCAGAAAGAAATGCTTCTGCTTGAATAATCTAAAGTGGCCTTATTCCTCAAGTAGGTGCCTCAACTGAGATGGAGACTAGTGACAGGGTACTGTTCCCTTGGGATTCTGATTTTCAAAACCACTTGCCAAATGCAGAGCTGACACTCACGGAGCTGCTGCCCCCACATCACATTTTACTTCAAACAGTCCTATCATGCCTAAGTTTCTCATGATTACAGTTATTAATCAATGATCAGCGTAATGCAATAAAACCCTTCCCAGAAACAAGCAAGACCAAAGTTTGCTTTTTGGTTTGTTTGTTTGAAGTGCCCACAGCAAAGAACCTTAAGGTAGCTGGACTGTGGCCTACTAGAGAGCAATCCAGGGTAGACTGAAAACAATGTTGTGTCAGAGTTCTTATGTCAAAAATTTCCTTTCTGATCAGTTGAAGGATGGATTTGCTGCCCATTCCTTGACTTAAATAGTTACCTAAACTCAAGAGTTCAATTTTACCAACTCTTAAGTGCAAAACCCACCCAAGGTTTCACATGGTTTGCCCAGGCATTCATCCACTTGGGCCTCTAGTTAACTAAATGTATATGACAATTACTGAGCAAGACCAAGAAGTTTTGATTGAATTTGTAATGTTATCAAGGAAGACGTACAATCTAAAGCATAATTCTACCAATAATAAACACAAAATGACAAAAGTGGCTAAAAAATGGCAACAGCCCAGAGTTCTCAGAGAGCTGAGATACAGAACTATCACCTTTCTTACTTATTTATTTTCTTTAAAAAACAGAACGAAACTTAAGTTTGGGAAGGGTTTGGCTAAACAGATTTTAAAATAATTCTACCAAAAAAACAAAAAACAAAAAACCAGGCATGTAATCCCTTGTTTCAAGAATGGTTTTATACAGGTGTCTCACAATACGTATTTGGATTCGTTTTACAAGACAGAATTCGATCCTTAGCAATACAGTGCACAATGTACTGCTATACTACAGTTTAAAAAAAAAAATCTCGGTTACCATTAGCAAAGTTTAGTCCATTCCTCTGTCTTCAAATTCTTTCTCCAGCTTGTCAGCATTTCAGTCAGCAGTTTTACTCTCTCCAGCATTCTAGTCCTCCCTTCTCAAAAACACTGAGTGTCATTAAATTTTGATGTCTGAATATGTACAGGTAATCATTATCCTCGTTTCATAAGTAAGTAATATCTAAAATAGTTCTCGTCCTGGGTAGCCAAAGGGATGAAATGGTTTTTAAAACATGCAACATTATCTGATATTTTAAGTTTTGATGTTTAAAAATCATATGCATTAATAATGGAACCAAGTAAATACCAAGTATCATAGCTATTCCTCAGACTGTCAAATAAGCAGGCCTTGAAGTCTGAAAAATACAGGGTCTGATCTGAGCTGTGAAAAAGGCGTGATTCACTCACCTGGAGGATGAGCATTTTCTCTTTCAGGCCATGAGAGTTGCCAAGAGCAAGGTATAGTAGTTCCCTGATTCACACCAGGAAGATCAAGGCCAGTAATTTTCAGATTAGGGCTCATTCAAATACCTCCCTTTAGACCATCCTAAAAAACCTTCCTTGTAAAAATCTCAGGTTAGGAAAACAGAAATATATTACAATGACAGAATTTACCATCAAAACATTCCTAACTGAAGCAAGAAGACATGTGAGGTATAACTACAGCACAGTAAAATTATCTTGTGTTCTCGGGGGAAGAAGTTTTTAAAGTACCCCCATCCATTCCCTCCTATCCTCCAGAGTGTTTCATTTCATGGGGTATCTATTTTATTTAAGGCCCTAGGTGCTGATTTTGGCTTAGTCATTATGTTTTATACTGATCCGGCTGCAACCTTTTCCTTACACTTCACAAAGCAATATCCATACATAAAATGTTAACTGAAACCTTACCAGTGGTTTTTGTTGTTGTTTTTTTTAGTTTATATCTGATGTTGCTGCATCATTATAATGCTTTTCATTACAGAAAAAAAGCTGCAGGTCTTCACTTACAGTACCATGCACTATGATAGCTAAGGCATTCATTTGGCACTAGAGAGAAAAATACAGATATAGCTAATTTTATTTTCTTTATCATTTTTAACATTGAAAGAAATAGGTGTGTACCCTTTACCTGAATTTCTGTGATGCTTAACAGATAATCACAGAATATTCTTTTAATTTGACAGTTTACAATGTTGCCATTAAAACAAAACAAACAAACAAACAAAACCCATAAAGACCTCTGTACAGCCTGTCGGAATAAGCGACATTTTGTGGTTCCAAAATTTGCTGCCCTCAGGCAGAAATATCTTTCCAAATGGCATTGAGAATTATTTTTATTATCAAAAACACTGAATTTCCTATACCACACTAGTGATTTTTCTACTTGTCACAGACTGAATAAAGTGAAAAAATTAAAAATATCCCAGTTCCTTTTCATCTGTCATAAAAAAACCTTCTTAGGGAGGCACAAATAATGCCCTCTGGAAAAGTAGTTTCCAATTTTAAAAGATACCGCACAAGAGGAAAGGGAGAAGGGGACAAAAGAAGAACATATAACTATATTGTGACAATTTGTTTCCTAAGAGAGACACAGCATTCATAATTTTTACATGTCTGTGAGCTGAGTCAAATGCAGACTGCTGCAATTTAGATTAATTACATTAAAACAGAGACTTCCACACATTTTAGAATCCAAGCCCAAAGGCAAATAGTCCATCAATATTCTCTGAAAAGTTGCTTTAAGATTACTACTGTGTATGTACCACCCAGCATAATTCAACAATTTCAATGGATTTAACTTCATAAATTTGTAACTATTATTAAGTTAGCACGTTTTTCAGATTAATCTGCAGTTATATTTTTAAAAATCCTCCTGATGTTATAATGCGTTGATCTCGTCACATAAATAATGGAAGAGTGAAAACTACCTATAGCAGTTTGGCATGTGCAGAACATCTAGATATTCCATTACTTTTAATGTTCCTTTTCGTTGTTTTTCTTCATGAAATCCTCAGAACTGCTGCAGAGAATAACATGCTGACACAGGCTTAACAGAAATACTTTTCTAGGCAGTTTTTTTTAAACATTATCAACTTCAAATCATAAGGGCCCTTGTTACATAAACAAAATATTTTATATTCATTCCTTAAAAAAAAGAAAAATAGTTAAGTGACCAATATCCAAACACCTTAGATTATAGTTACACCTAAACAATGTGGTTTTGTTTAAAGTGTATTTGAAATCAGTAACCATATGAGGCAAGAAGACCAAATACAGAACTAAGGAAGGATGAGTAGGGAGGAAGGGTAGTGAAAAGAAAAGCAGATTTTATGAACACATAATTCTATTGTCTGTGATTAAAGTCCTTTACTTTTTAGCACCACATTAAATGATTTTACATTTATCCAGTCACTTAATGAAATCCAACAAACTCTTCAAGAGTTCTGGGGATCTGGTCTTGGTAGTTAATGTCATTAGCCCGAACTGCCCGGGCGGCCAGGCACTTGAGACTCATCTTCATTTGAGTTTTAAGTAGTATTTCTGATACCCCAGTTGTACTTTTGTCTAGCGGAGTCTTATTCTGTTTATTTGTCATGTCGGTGTGAGCGCCAGCTTCAACTAGGCTAATGATGATAGAGTGCAAGGTCAAAAAATCACTGATGGGCCTGTTGTACTGAACGATGATGTGAAGGGCACTGTTCCCTTCATTGTCCACAGCATTCACCTCGGCGCCACAGTCCAGCAGGAGCTTTGTGACAAGCGCGTTTGGAAAGCTGCAGACATCATTGGTGTGGAAATCATCAACCGGGGTATTTGAGTTGACAGCTAGATGCAGCAAGGTGAAACCTTCACGAGTTCTGGGATCAAGGTGAATCAGGTTGTAGATCTGCTTGTTAATTTTGCACTGATCTTCTTCACTGCACTGTGTTTTGGTGGAAATGCACACTAAATACAGAAAAGTATAGAGATTACATTCATAATTGTCCATAGCACTGTGGACGTCAGCATCTGGAATATTTTTTACTCTGTTCATACTTTGTTCTATTTCCAAAACACTGCATCTCAAAACACATTCTATGTCTGGGGCCTTCACAGTTTCATTCAAATGTATCATCTGTGAAAAAACTTGGGCAAATCGAAGAAGATCCTTATGGGTATTCCTGTTACCTTTCTGTCTGAGGTGCAGGGCATGAAGCCACAACTTGATACACTGTTCGAATTCCATGTTATCTGCATAAACAGCTCCCCTGTAAATGATGGGATGGGAAACATCAATGTTGTCGGCACCTAAAATCCGTTCCCGAACTATAAGGCCTTCCATATGAAGAGCATCTCTGTCTTGCCGAATGGATTCCAGTTCCTGAGGATTTCTACATTCAGTTCTATTCCCATAGGCATGGATTGGTGGGAGAACCTCTTTCTCAAGAATGTTATCGCCATCTTGAAACCTCTCCAACATAGCTAAATATAAATAGTGGTATGTCTTCATGATGTCATAGTTCTCACGGTCATTTGCAAAGGAGGCACCCAAGAGCTCCAAAGCTTCAATCCGACTTCTTCGGTCACAATCAGCATGAGAGAGCAACAGTTCGACAACATCAGCTTTACAGCTTTCAGCAGCTACTTTTAATGGCGTCATCCCATGGCCGTTCACTACTATAGCAGCACGCCATTTTATCAGCTCCTTCACAATATCTATGTGCCCAGCCTCAGCTGCAAAGTGCAATGCTGTGGCTCCACAATGTGCTTTAGCATTTGGATCAGCACGTTGTTCTAAAAGGTATCTGACCACATCAGTGTGTCCTTTATATGCTGCAATCATTAGGCAGGTGTTGTCATACTTGTTGGCAATGCTGATGTTGGCATTATTTTCAACCAAGTATTTCACAATGTCCAATCTGCCATCAAAGCATGCTGCCCGTAGGGGGGTTGAGTTAGTTACTGTGGTATGGTTCACGTTGGCTCCATGACTGACTAGAAGCTTAACAACTTCAAAATGTCCTGCCCCTGCTGCACACCAAAGAGCGGTGGCACCATCAATGACATACCTATTCATGAAAAGAACGAACAGTTAGAAAATGGAGGTTACCTGCCCTAACGTCAATTTAAAGGATGTATTCATTTACACTGACCCAAAACCTCAGTCTGCAGAGCGTTAGTAAAACATTAGTTTGGCTGAAAATAAAATCAGGTAATTTAAGTAAAGCACTTTGCATAGTACTTGTACCTAGTATGAGCTCAATAAATGTTAGCGACTGTTGTTATTACCAAAGTATAAAAACCTAAAAAAAGAAAAAAAAAAGAATCACTGACTTGCTACTAGCAAAAGTAAATAAATTTCAGAAAACAAAGAGGAAATGTATGGAGTTTTGTAACTTCTTGACCACCAAGCTGATTCACTGGCTCTCAGGAGCACAGCATGTTCCTCCCTCCCAGCACCCCCTAGGTACCACAGTTTCATTCAGTGCATCAGTGAGAAAGCCACCCCAATCTCTGCATTAACATTGTGTTAGAAACTGCTTTAGGAAGAAAAGTATTTAAGCAGATAATTTTTCCCTAAGATTATCTAAGCTAATAAGTATTATACTCTACTACAGCAATGAGAAAGAAACAATTACTGCCCCAACATGAATGGTACAACCTTGTAACACAGGTCAAATTCTATCTCCCTTGAAGTGAAAAAGAGTAAAATCCGCCTGGTATAACATAAATATCATAGTTTAACCGCAATTATCAACACCATCTATCACTTCTGAAAATAAAAGATGCACTTTATAAACATGCAAGCAATTACTTCTTCAGTTTCAAATAATGATGCAAAATGTTTATAAGCAAAAGCATTCCCAGTAACAGCTACCTATGGGGTTACCTATGGGGGAGGGTGTAGGATTGACTCAGATGAGGCTTAAAGCTACTAGAAATGTCCTATATTTTGATCTGGGTAGTAGCTACATGGGTGGACATTTAGGGGAAAAAACTCATCAAACTGTACATGACAGATTTGTACATTTTACTGTATGAAAGACGTACCTCAAAATAAATTTGAAGACTTCTGAAGTTTCTTTTTAAAATTTCATTTTTTTAATGTCATTTAAATGTTAACTGATTTTTTAAACTAAAGAATGAATCAGGAAAATAAGACATTACATCAGTTGAAATGTTTTAGTGGTTGCCAACTGTACCTTTTGCAAACAATTCAGTTTAATTAAAACTCACTTATTACATTTTTATTGTCATGATTATAAACACAAAGTTCAAAAAAGTTTTCTTTCACTGTCAAAAAAATACAATTTACAACAGCATCAGAAAATACCAATATCTGATAGTAAATCTAATGAAAAATGTACAAGACTTCTACATTGAAAATTACAAAACATTCCTGAGATAAAGACCTAAAGAAATGGAGAGATATTCCATGTTTATTGTTTAGGAGATTCAATAATGTTAAGATGCCAGTTCTCCCCCAAAATAATCTACAGGTTCAATGCAATCCAAATCAAAATCCCAGCAGGGATGTGTGTGTGCGCACATGCACAAATGTGTGCATGCATCCACATATGTGTAGATATTGACAAGCCAATTCTAAAATGTATATAGAAATGCAAAGGGGGGCTTCCCTGGTGGTGCAGTGGTTAAGAATCCGCCCGCCAATGCAGGGGACATGGGTTCGAGCCCTGGTCCAGGAAGATCCCACATGCCGCGGAGCAACTAAGGCCGTGCACCACAACTACTGAGCCTGCGCTCTACAGCCTGCGAGCCACAACTGCTGAGCCTACGCACCACAGCTACTGAACTGAAGCCTGTGTGCCTAGAGCCTGTGCTCCGCAACAAGAGAAGCCACCGCAATAAGAAGCCCGCACGCCGCAACCAAGAGTAGCCCCTGCTCGCCGCAACTAGAGAAAGCCCACACGCAGCAACGAAGACCCAACACAGCCAAACATAAATTAATTTTTTAAAAAAATGCAAAGGACCTAGAACAACCAAGATAACCTTGAAAGAAAAATAAAGTTGGAAGACAAAATATAGTAATTAGGATAGTGTGTCAGCGGCACAAGGATAGATAAATATATCGATAGAAAACAACAACAACCCAAAAAGAAAAAAAAAAAAAAAACCCTCCAGAAATAGATTCACACATACAGAATCAGAGATTAATGACAAAAGCTCCAATGAAATTCAGGTAGAAAGTATGTTCTTTTTAATAAATAGTGAAGAAGCAGCTATTAGATATCTGTTTGGAAAAAAATTAACCTTGACCGTACGCACAAAAATTTGAGAAGTGGTGTAGACCTATAATATGCAAAGCAAAACAATAAATGCTTCTAAAAAAAACAGACTATCTTCATGACCTTGGAGTTGATGATGATTTCTTAAACATAATTCAAAAAAAGCACTAACCATAAAAGAAAAAAATTGATTAGACTTCAGTAAAATTAAAAACTTCTTTTCATCAACAGACACTGTGAAGAAAGTGAACAGGCAATCCACTCACTGGCAGAAGACATTTGCAATCGATTTATATGACAAATCACTAAAAAGGCAAACAAGTCAATTTAAGAAATGGGTGAAAAGATTGAACAAGTATACTTCAAAAGTATATATTCAGATAACCACTAAACATATGAAAAGATGTTCAAGATAATTACTCTCACCAGGGAAATGCAAATTAAAACCAGGAGTTACCAATACACACTCACCAAAATAGCTGAAATAAATAATACTGACATGACAATACTAAGTATCTGCCAGGATGTGAAACAACTCAAACTCTCATTGCTGATGGAAATTGCTAGTGGGAATGTACAATAATTTGGTTCAACCACTTTGGTGGTTGGCTGACAATAACTATTAAAGTTAAACATACACCAACCTATGACCCAGCATTTCCACCCCTTGGTGTATACTGAAGAGAAATGAACGCAAATGTCCACCAGAAGGCATACACAAAAATGTTCATAGCGGCTTTATTCATAGTAGTCAAACGCTAGAAACAACCAAAATATCTGTCAACAGGATAAACTGCCATATATTCATATAATGGAATACTACAAAGCATTTAAAAAATAAAAAAACTACTGATACATGCAACTCCATGGATGAATCTCACAGATATTGTGTTAAGCAAAAAGAAGTCAGACAGAAAAGAGTACACTGTATGACTCCATTTATAGGAAGTTCAAGTATAGACAGAACTAATCTATGGTGATAGAAATCACAATAATCATAACTTCTGGGAGGGGAAAGGAGGGGAATTGACTGAGAAAGGGCACAAGGGAAACTTTTAGAGTGACATCAATGTTCTGCATATTGATCTAGAAGGTGATTATATGGATGTAAAAAAATTAAAATTTTATAACATTGTACGCTTAAGATTTATGCACCTTACTTGATGTTATATCTTAACTAAAAATAGATATAATTAAAAAACAAAAACAAAAAAGAGGCACTACATTACTACTATAATTTAACTTCTAAATCAATTTAAAGAAAAAGTTTAAACACAAATAGCTAATAAATAATTTCCATGTGCCAAGCACTGTATTAAGTGCTTAATATACAGTATATCTTATTTAATTCTCATAATAACCTTCTCCCAATAATCCTATAAGGTAGATAATATTATTACGCCCATTTTAAAGACATATAACTAAAAGGCTTACATGAGATTAAAAGTACAAAAGTACTTTGGAAACTATATAATGCATCAAATGTAAGGAAACATAATACATGTCATTGTTCAAACATGTTTCAATTTAAAAAGCTTTTTTTTTAAAACTTAATATAATCTATCCAAAAAATCAATACATAGTTAACATATAGTTATATTTACATAGTTACAAAGTTTCCTTGCACGCCTTAAAAATATTAAATTGTTATATGCCAGGAACATGAACATAAACTAAGTAAAAACTCAAGGAATGTTACATTAAAATAGGCATTCACATACATTATCTTTAACTCTTGCAATAACCATACAAGATAAATAGGACCCCCATTTTAAAGATGGAAAAAAAAGAGACAAAAGTTAATAAAATTTTTTTCTGGCCTCAAGTTTCCCAGAACTAATGACATGAGTAAAAATTAAATTACAAGTATATACTTCACTTGGTTTTTATAATCGTTTAATACTTTTCCTGGTGTAATCTAATAATTTCCATTTTCCCTATGGTGATGTGACAGGAGCCTAAAAAAAGTTTCAATTATCTATTTTTATTGAGACAATTAAAATTTTTTAAATAGTTTATGACAAAACATATTCACTGTAGAATGTGTTACAGAATGACTAATCCTTCAGAAACATTAGCCTTAGTGATTTTTAAATTTCTACATCTAAATAAAAACATTAAACATATTAAAGGGAATTATAATCCTAACATCTATGACATTTTTTGTCCATAAAATACAGCTAAAATTATAGCCATATACTGCCTCAAAACAAAATGCCAAACACATTTATAACAAAATGAACAGAAAATAAATAAAAATATAATCAAATTAATGCAATATTTACTTAATGCCTATGGGAGAAGCACTATAAAACAATGATCTTTCTAGATTGAGTCTAAAATTGCAATGCAAACTATCTATTATGTATTTCATATTAAAAATCAAGAAACTTGGGACTTCCCTTGTACCGCAGTGGGTAAGAATCCGCCCGCCAACGCAGGGGGCACCAGTTCGATCCCTGGTCCGGAGAAGATCCCACATGCCGCAGAGCAACTAAGCCCGTGCGCCACAACTACTGAGCCTGCGCTCTAGAGCCTGCAAGCCACAACTACGGAGCCCATGTGCTGCAACTACTGAAGCCTGCGCACCTAGAGCTCATGCTCTGCAACAAGAAGCCACCGCAATGAGAAGCACACACACCACAACGAAGAGTAGCCCGGGCTCACCGCAACTAGAGAAAGCCCGCGCACAGCAACAAAGACTCAATGCAGCCAAAAAAAATCAAGAAACTTTAATCTGATATTCACCTTTTAAACAAAATGTATGCATCAGATGATGGAAACATTTCACAATAAAAGATAACATTTCTGATCACAAAACTAAACTCATGTATTTCCTGGTTCAATCTGAAATAAAAATGTCTGGTTCAAGCATTTGAAATAGAAATAAAAATTCATTAAATGTAAATGATCAGCACTTTATTTTAACCAAAGTCCTTAAAATCATTTATTAGATCATATGTAGTTCCTTGAAATATACAGTGGAAATGACTTTCTAAATGAAGCCAAATGACGCTGTGCCCCTTACGCGTTTCCTCTACCTGGACATTTATTAGAAGTATTAGTACTAGCACTGACTTTAAAAGAGCACTCAACAAAAAGCCTCAGAATTCCCAGAGGTCCTGTTCTCCTTCCCATCCATGTCAGCAAACTTCTTCTAGGACAAGAGTTCCCCACAAACTCTGGCACACAGCAGTCAGGCCCTCAGAACTCAAACAAGCACAGTACTCCAAGGTCACATGACACCTGCCCTTTGTTCTGTTCCATTTCTATAACATTCTTAACAGCTTCCCATACTCCAACTAAAGGTTCTTCTTTCATTCCCATTCATGTAATTTTTCTTTTTTTTTACATTTATTTATTTATTATTATTTTTGGCTGCGTTGGGTCTTTGCTGCTGTGCGCAGGCTTTCTCTAGTTGTGGTGAGCGGAGGCTACTCTTGTTGCGGTGCGTGGGCTTCTCATTGCGGTGGCTTCTCTTGTTGCGGAGCACGGGCTTTAGGTGCGCGGGCTTCAGTAGTTGTGTCTCGAGGGCTCTAGAGCGCAGGCTCAGTAGTTGTGGCGCACGGTCTTAGTTGCTGCGCGGCATGTGGGATCTTCCCGGATCAGGGATTGAACCTGTGTCCCCTGCATTGGCAGGCGGGTTCTTAACCACTGCGCCACCAGGGAAGCCCCAATTTTTCTTCTTATCCACTCATCTATGTCAATTTTGGTCGTTACACAGTAAGCCATAAATAAAATAATCTCAAATGTTACTCCTAAAAATAAGTACAAGGACTCAAATATCAGCATCGGGCTTCATCTAGGTGGGTGGCACCGTCCCCCTTTTGAGGCTCTATTATGAATCTACTTTAGTTTTCTAAGGTATTATAGATGTTTTTAGGCAGAGTATAGGCTTTTTAAAATAAGTTATTTTAATGTCTATGTGTGTGTGTGTGTGTGTCTCTCTATCCCTCTCTCTCTTTCTCTCTCTCTCTCTCACACACACACACATGCACGCGCAGAGTACCATATCAAACCCCATAATTACACAGATACTGTTGCTTAGGATGAAGCTAAGAAGTGAGACTTTTTTTTAATATTAGGTAAATAACAGGATAGGTGGTGAACGATTTGGCAAAAAATTGTGAAGATGGTACATAAATTACTGAAAATTAGGAAACACTAATCTACTTCAGCCCACAAAGACCCTGTTTGTCCCTATCTGGCCATGGGTCTTAAGTACCAATGGAATCTAAAGAAGGGGGGTTGGCTGAGTACCTCTCAAAAGCCAGTCCCTGAGGGGTGAGTGAGCTTCATATTATTAACACCTCACTCAGACGAACATTTTCACACTGTCTGGAATGAATGTAAAGTGAAATCATGACATTTGCAAGTAACACTCTCTTCATCTATTTCTGAAATGCCTAAATGACTGGAACAAACTGCAAAATAATCTCACAGAGTGGTGTGAGTGGGCAGAAAGGTGGCCATGAATTTCAATTCTTCTCTTTTATTAATCTGTAAGCTCCTCGAAAGTAGAAACTTTACATTTTCTTCTACATCTTCCACATTAGCTGTGTGGCACAGGGCTAGGCCCATCATAGGCATTTAATAAGTTAAAAAACTAAACACTTTGACAGAGCAGCTAATAAATCCATAACTGTAATAATCCATAAACAAAAAAAGATTGAAGAAGGCTCACACAAAATCTCAAATGACAGAAATCTTTGCAATTCCAGTCTCACCAGTCTGACTCTTGATATTTTACACAAGGATCATCAAAATCTGGCCTCCACCTCACTCTAGTCTCCCACAATCTCTTTCTTAATTTCCCAGGCTTGAACCCCTTCCTGAAACTGCACTGAAACATTGTCATTGCAAGAGCACCATGCTGCCATCCCTCTTCTTCACTTTCTACTATCCTTTAAGACTGAGCTCAAATATCACCTCGGCTGTGAAGTCTTCCCTGATTCTCCCAGGCAAAGCTGAGCCCTTCCTCTCCCTGTGTTCCCTCAGTAGTCCAAAAGATTTCTATAACCCTAAATGGCATGGCATCGACAATTACTCATTTTCATCAATTTCTCACCTCTGCCATACACCACGCCCCACCTCCAGCCCCCGCCCAGGGCACCAGACTGTCTTCCTCTGCAGTGGGAACAGTATGTCATTCATCTCTGCGAACCCAATCCCTACTACAGAGCCTGGCACACAGTAGGTGTTCAAAATATGTTTGCTTATTGAACCCCTTAATTTCACTGGCCAGTGCAAAATACTGGGCAAGGTAAGCCACTACACAGGCTCAATGTGCTACATTCCTAGCTATTTCAGGTTCTCTTAATTGCCACCTCAAAACACCTTTCTCTTTGATGGTTAAGAAAGATAAGCAAAGCCTTTCCAAATGCTTTAGAAAACTAGATTTTCTCGCCACTATTCTCTCCTAGTCAAAACAGGCCTCAGCAAGCTCCTTAGCAGCAGTGTAACCAGTAGCTGTTACTGCAGAGATTCATATCTCAATGGATGCTTGTGCCTATACAACTGGAATGGTGCTGGAAGTTCGGGGGTCATCCTACTTCACTCCTCCTCTGCGTATAGGAAAGGCTGTGGGAATGCAGGGAGTTACAGAAAGGACACAGAAGCTAGTAAAAGAAAACGAACAAGAACCAGGTTGCCATATTTGGTTAATATGAAAAAGACCATCTCCTTAACGTCTAGAGAGGTGGTACCAGCGGTTAGCCACCACCCGTGGGCTATCATTTCAGTAAAATGTAATACCTTGAAATATTTTCCTCTCATCTAAAACAGAAGAAAAAGCTCTTATTATTTCAACCTACAAAAAGAATCAACCAAAACTCAACAATGCCCTAGTCATCTTCAAGAGGAATTGTTTTTTCCATCAGGTTTTAACCAAGGAGTTTTCAATCACCAAAACTAAAGATACGTATCTTTATGCTAGGACCACATCTATCTCAAAAGAAGAAAATGCTAGAATAGCTTATGTACTGGCACAAGTCAACAAAAACAAAAACAATTAATGCATCTTCATGCAGTTGTAATCTGTAAAACAGGTTATAACCATCCAGCACAGAAAAGATAACGTCAAACCTGACAATTCTGCATTCAACTCTATCATACCCCAAAATATGTACAATTAAACCTAAAGGGCCAGTTTTAACTCTGACAATATGAATTTTTGAACTCCCCACCTGGAATAACAGTATATCATCAAGCTTCCCCACAACATCACAGAATAACATGTAATTTAACAATGGCATCATCTCGTCCTACACCAGGTCCGGTGCCATCTTCGCAGCCAACATATCTACCCCCAGAAATGTGTAAGAGTCAGAATCATGTCTTGTGAAGCCTGGCTGCTTGACAACCCCTCAAGAGGCTGCAACTGCTGCTGGTTCTAGGGGCTTATTTTGACATTAAGGTCCCACAACCCACTAAGGGGCTTTATCGGACACTCACGTGAAGGGGTAAAAAATGGGTGGCCAAATAACTCACCAAACAGAGGTCTTCAACGTTAATTGCTGACCTCGTTAATTTCTGATCTCGGTTACAACCCCAGTACTGATAAAGGGAAAGCCTGAAAAGGCGGCTACCTCCTCCATACTGCTTCTTCACAAACTATCTAGTAAAGAATACAGAATACCTATTAGGTATCAAGACAGAGGATGTGGCTATTTACCTATAGAGGGAATAAGGGGTAGGGGCCAATGAGGATGAGCAGCAAAACATGGGATGGAGTATTCGCCCCAGAAGATGAAGTGGGCATTAATGAGGCAAGTCAGGAGGTACAAAATGGGAGAAGTGATACCTCCATGAAGCGAGAGAGAGGGAGGGGAAGACCCATAAAGTGGTGGGTCCGCGCGCGTTAGAGAGGCTGGAGTTGGGATGTACCTACCCGTCGAAGCGGACAGTGCCAGTCTGCTGAGTCTGCACCCGGTAATGTTCTAACAGCAAGCGCACCACCTTGGCGTGCCCATTGCGGGCTGCGATGATGAGGGGTGTGGAGCGCTGCCCTCCCTGCTGGCTGACATAGCCAAGCAGATAGCGGATGTCGCTTTCAGACCGGTTGAGAAGCAAGGCGGCCAGAGTCAGCACCTTGCCCTCGCTGGCCGCCTTGTATACATAGCCAGCCAGGCCCTCCATGGCCGCTGCCAACTCCAACACCCGTTTGGTCGCCACCGCTGCTGCTGCCTTGCGCCCCTGGAGGCCGCGTTCGCCAGCGCTTCAAACCTGGGCCCTCACAGCCCATTCAACAGGGCGCCGCCGCCGCCGCCGCCGCCGCGCCCAGGCAGCAGCGCGGCCAGGGGAGGGCGGAGACGCAGAGGTGGCCGAATGCCGCGGGGGGCAGGTCAGCGATCCAGGCCGGGCAGGGAGGAGGACGGTCAGGGCCGCCCCCAAGGCCCCAGACGCCAGCCCTGGGCCGAGGGGATCTCCATGGTGGCCGGGCCTCAGGCTGGACCCCTCCTTCCTGCGGGCTGCGACAGGCGCGTGCCCGAGCTACGGGTCGCCGGCGAAGTCCCAAGAGGGCCGCGCGCGCCCTGGATGGCGAATGATGGCCGCGCTTCACCCGACCCAGCCCGCCGGGCCTAGGGCCTGAAACTGCTTCTGCCTCCGCCTCCGCTCTGCGTCCTCCCCAGCTGGAGGAAACCTGCAGGCCCTCGCCCACTGGAGCTCAGAAGAGCCAGACGCTGCCGATAGCTTCAGAGGTCCACGCCTGGGGAGGCCCCCAGAGAGAGGCGGAACGCTGCGGCCACAGCAACCCCTGGGCTCTGGACGGGGAGGAAGGCGGGCCTCTGCAGGCAAGGCTGCGACGGGGAGGGTGCGAGCGGGGGACGGTTAAGTGGGGTGTCTCTTCCAAAGCAGACCGGCCGGCGAACCAGGCCCGATGAAGAAAGGTTCTGCTGCGCGACGGCGGCCCATCCCCAATTCGCCTCGGGATGTCCTCATTGCCCTTGATGTCTGGAGCTTCCAACTCGCCCCCACTAGGCCCTGGGGGTCCCTAGCCAGGGAGTGGGACAGAGTGAAGGCGCTGAACCGTTACTGCCGGTGGGTTTTGGGGCCCGCCCCGTTTTACCGTAGACATTGCGTGGCTCTTCTCAGCCCCTGTTTGGGGGCCCGGGGAGGGGGGTGCGCGCACCCGGCGGGGTCCGTTTTGAGAACAGGGCGGCGTCTCTGAGCCCCCGAAATGTGGGAGGACTTTGAGGGTCTGCACGAGGCTCTGAGAAGGAACTGGAAGTCCGGCCTGCCCTCCCTGGAGAGGAGGATTAAGTGCGTGAGAAAGGTCGGGAGAGATGGGGAACTGTGGAAAGGGGCGAGGTACCCTGGGAAGGAAGACGAAGTCTGTGTTCGGACAGACCAGGACTCTAATCCTGAATCTGACGGGACCTTCGGTTTTCTCACAGACCTCACCAGATTGTTAGGATTTGAAAAGATCATTCATCCAAGGAGTATTAGAGATCTACTATGTGCCAGGCTCTGCTTGGCCCTAGGGATTCAGTGATATACCAGATAGACACAGTGCCCCTTCAGGGACTGTGTTGTTGCGGGGAAAACAGACAATAAACAAGTAAACAAATGATAGACAAGACTGGCTGAGTTAGTATCATTACCGTTTGCTATGAAGCAAATGAAATAGAGTGATGGGGGGTGGGAGGCAGAGCTAATTTAGTTTGGGCGGTCAGACAAGACCTCCATGACAGGTAAGGAGAACAGGTGGTATTCTGGGCAGAGGGAATAGCTAGTACAAAAGCCCTGAGGAGGGAACAGTCTTGGTGAGTTCAGAAACAAAGGTCAGGGTGGCTGCAGCAAAGTGGGCCATAGGAAGAGTGACAGGAGATGAAATCAGCAGGGTGCAGGTCATGTTAGGGCCCAGTTACCCATGGTAAAGTGTTTAATTTCTACTCAAGTGTAGTGGGGGCACTTGAAGAGTTTTAAACAGAAAAGTGACAAGATACAATTTATATTTTTTAAAAGATCACTCTAGCTACTATGTAAAGAATAAACTGTAGTAGGCAGGAGTCAAAGCAGGAAGGCCATTTAGGAGGAAAGGTTTGGGACTAGGATGGTAGGAGTGGAGGTGATGAATCTCATGGGGCAGTCACAGAAAGTATAAGTTCAATATGGAGGTCACTCCCTCCATACACACACAAAGGACAATATCTACCATAGAGAAAGAACAAATACATTTATTTGGTCCCAAGGGACCAGGCTGGGCTCAATGAGTTCACATAAATTATTTCATTTGAACCCCACCATTCCAATCCTAGTTGGTGAAGGCCTCGTCTTAGTTGCAGAGCTATTGGTGAGGGTTTGGGCCACTTCTCAGATTTTTCTCTTCCACTCTACAGTACAACTTTACCTATTTTCAGATCTCTACACTTTTTCACCCATGTTAAACAAAAACAACATTGGAAATCAGAGCTGAAGGTGGGGTTCTACCAGTAGAGTCTCTGAAATAACTGATGGAAAAGAAGGGGAAGCTGGTTGTTCTCATTCTGGGGCTTCAGGGTTGGAAAAAATTCCAGTTCTTGACAAACTGAGCCAGGCTTTTTGGCCTCTGGGCACTTGGCAGTGACACATTCGGATGTGGGACCTGGGGGCTCCCTTCCAACTGATTTCATTCCTCGGCTCTATAGAGCAACTAGGCTCCTCCTATTCTCTGCCCCTCTCTCCCTCTCTCTCTCCCTCTCCCTCCCTTCCTCCCTCTCCTTGCAGCCCTTTGCCCTGCATCATTCTTTTCACACCCAACCTTTCGAAGGTGATCCAGACACAGGTCCCTTTCACACCCAGCTTTGGAAGGTGATCCAGACACAGGCCCCTTCTTCCCTTTGGTTTCATTTTCTGAAAGAGACCTGATTCATCCAGCTATTCAGTGCTGAGTAAGAAACTTTCTTCTGGGACTTTCCTGGTGGTCCAGTGGTTAAGACTTCACCTTCCAATGCAGAGGGTGCAGGTTTGGTCCCTGGTAGGGGAGCTTAGATCCCACGTGCCTCTGGGCCAAAAAACCAAAACATAAAACAGAAGCAATATTATAATAAATTCAATAAAGACTTTAAAAACGGTCCACATCAAAAAAAAGAAACTTTCTTCTTCCTCCTCTTGCCCTTTTGAGATGAACTAGGGTTCATCCTGGTGCTGACACCTCAATTTGGTTGTGTAACTGGATGAGTGCTAGAAAGGGTGACTAAACCAAGAGTCATGCCAGAGAGGGTCTCGGAACTTGCACTTTGGGAACTCCTCCCCCAGATGGGAATATACGTCTGCTCCAGGAGCCCAAGGTCAGGAAACTTCTTTATTTATCACAGTTGCCTAGTATAGGGTTCTGGGCTCCTTGTGTTGCTCAATAGCCATTGACTGGAGAGTGTTTGGTAGCCTATATTTACCTGGGCTTGGAGGATGATGTTTCTGTGGTCAGGCTGGGCAAATTAGAGAGAGGATGTATAAACAGGACAAGGCTGCTTTCTCAAAGGCCAGAGCTCACAAATAGCTCCTTGTGCTTCTGACCTATTCCCTTCCCCTTTGACAGAAAGCCACTGAGCAAATGATCAGTAGTAAAATGTAACTGAAAATAGTTGTATCCAGATGGAGATTGATTTGCTGATGACAGCAAACTGCAACCTTCTACCTGGACAAAAGACAGGACCAACATCCAGCACTTTGTTTTCTGGGGATTGGAGGTGACCTATGAGCAGAATTAGCTGTACCTTCCATAGAATATTCCTTTTTCCAAGCCAGGTCAGCCCAGCCTACAGCTCTGAATCAAAGGAGTTTCTCAGATTTTGTATAAAATGTATTCAAAATGTCATTTTTCAAGCACCAGTAAAGATACTTGTTTCAGCCCTGTAAGCCTCCCACATACACTAATGGAAGAGGATGACTTTCGGTGTTGAATAGATCTGGGTTGGACTCCCTTCTCTGTGGGTTAGCTGTGGCCTTGGGCAAGTTTCTTCATCTGTACAATGGGGGTAATAAATACTTTCCTTGCAGGGCTGGTGTGATGGTGACAGGCAAGCTCCTTCACCCAGCCTCGTCCTGCGAAGGAGTGCCTGTCACCACACATTAGTTTCCCTTCTCCCTAGCTCCCACCCCAGTCATACTTCTATTGTGCCATTAACCTGTTCAAGAAAGGACTTCCCACCCCATCTGCATTCTCCCTGCAGGATGTGTCTGCCTCTGGACACATATGGAAAGTAAATCCATAGTATGCAAGGGGCTGGGGAGGTTAATTGACAAGATCTGGGAAATTCCAACAGAACCTCCGAAGGAAGATGTCAAAAATCAGACTGATGACCAGTCTCTATTAGCCCAGTTTCAGAGGATTGGCAGCCCACTAGCCTTTGTCTCCTCCTCCTCTCTCTCCTAGACTTCCCCTGAAAAGCAGATGTAATAATTGTCAAAGACAAAACCTAAGGTGGAGGAGAGGGGGCAGCTGGTCTGTGTTATTTCCCAAGCCAGTTCACCCCTGCCAGGTTTAGGTTTACAAGGAAAGTAGACTGAAGTTGACATGTGCCTTCTTTCTTCTGGCCCCATTCCTCCCTGAATCATGGTACCAGTCAGGTACCCTGGGATTACAGTAACAGAAATAACAATAGCGAGCTCATATTGAGTGCTTACCGTGTGCCAGGCATCATAGTAAACACTGTATACAGATTAGCACGTTAAATTTGGGCAAGCCTCTGAGGGACATGCCATTATTATCATTCCCATTCTTCAGATGAAGAAACTGAGATAGAAATGTTGTGTAACCAGATGTAGAGAACAAACTTATGGACACCAAGGGGGGAAAGCGGCGGCGGGTGGGGGTGGTGGTGTGATGAATTGGGAGATTGGAATTGACATGTATTCACTGACGTGTATTAAATTGATGACTAATAAGAAAAAAAAATAGCACAAAGAACATACAAAAAAACAACAAAAAAAGAAAATGCACTGGAGAGCAGGGAAAGATTTAAAAAAAAAAAAAAAAGAAAGAAATGTGTAACTTGCTCATGACCTCATAACTAGAGTGTGCTAGAATGTCAGGATTTGGATGCTGGCTGTCTGACCCCCATGCCCTGACCCTGCTACCAGCTTTCTGTTCCCTCTTTATCCCCCTCTGAGTGGCCCCCACCCAGCCTGCTCTCTGCAGCTAGGATCTCGGCTGGAGGTCCCCAAGGCTTTCTATGGTCCTGATCACTTCTCCTGGGCTTAGGTGCTAGTTAGCTAATCTGATCATCCATCCTTTGTTAATGGGAGAGGGCTAGAGGAAACTCTTCCCCACCTGGCAATCCCACACACACCCTGGACATTCCTCATTCCTACCCAGGAACACAGGTCCAAATCCAAAGCAAATGCTATCTCATCCTAGAGATCTTCCTTGTTTTGCCCTGAGCTCTGTACCACTTTATACCTCTCTTGGAACCCTTACCTCTTTCTTTTTTTTTTAATATTTGTTTATTTATTTGGCTGCGCTGGGTCTTAGTTACAGCACACAGGATCTTTGTTGCCGTATGCGGAATCTTCTTTGCGGCCTGCTGGATCTTTAGTTGCGGCCTGCGAACTCTTAGTTGTAGCATGTGGGATCTAGTTCCCTGACCAGGGATCAAACCTGGACCCCCTGCATTGGGAGCGCAGAGTCTTAGCCATTGGACCACCAGGGGAGTCCCTTACCTCTTTCTAATAATAACTCATGTCTGTATAGCACTTTATGGTCTACAACACTTTCCCATCCACCCAATCCAGCCCCCGCCTCCTAGGCTTCTTAACCACCTTCTGTAACTGGGGTGACAGAGAGCATGGTGGTTCAGCACCCAAGGTCTGGAATCTACTCTGCCAGCATCCCAGCTCCACCATTTGCTAACTGAGTGACACTGGACAAGTTGCTTATTTAGCTTCTTCACTCAGTTTTCTTATCTATGAAATGGGATAATAACAGTGCTTCTATCTGGTCATTGTGAGGGCTAAATGAGATAAACACACACAGAGACACACAAAAACACACACACAACAGCACACATACACACACAGCAAGCAACTCATTAAGTGTTGGCTGTTGTTATCATTATATCATTGAATCCCCAAACCCTGTGGGAAAAAGCAAAGCAAGTCAGTTCTTGTCATCAGTAAACACAAGTTTAAACCAGATAATCTCTAAGCTCTCTGCCAGCTCTATCAAGCTCTGATTCTACCATGAATCACGGTTATTTATGGACACATCTTAGTTCTTCTATGCTGTAGCAACCCCTGAAGGCCCAGCCCTTAATAGAGGGCCTTGTATATAGCAGACTGTCCTGCCAGGTCAGGGTTAGCATGTAACAATAGTCCCTCCCTCATCCAGGCAGTGGGAGGAACTAACGAGAAATTCCTATATAGCCTTTAGCACAGTGCCTGGTACTAAGTAAGCTCCTAATAAATCATAGTTACTATTGTTCCATCTTACAGTGAGCCTCCCAAACATGGTCCTTAAAAACATGGACTCTAGAACCATACTGCCGGGGTTCATCTTAGTGCTGATCCTGTGAGACTTTGAGTAAGTTAATTAACCACCTGGGCCTCAGTTTCCTCATCTGTAAGATGAACACGATGATAACAGCATGTGCCTAAATAAGGTTGTTGCATAGATCAGATGAGTTAATATAAGAAAGGCACATAGATTTGTGCTTGGCATATGCTTGGTGTATGTAAGTGCATTTTGTCCTCGTTTACAAATGAGGAGACCCAGGCTCAGAGACATCAAGTGACATCCCCAAGCAGTAGTGGAGCTGGGATCCAAATCTAACTGAGTCGGTCTGATTCCAGAGCCTCAGTCTTTTTTTTTTAATTAATTAATTTAGTTTTGGCTACGTTGGGTCTTTGTTGCTGCATGCGGGCTTTCTCTAGTTGCGGCGAGCAGGGGCTACTCTTCATTGCGGTGCACGGGCTTCTCATTGCGGTGGCTTCTCTTGTTGCAGAGCACGGGCTCTAGGCGACCGGGCTCCAGTAGTTGTGGCACGCAGGCTCAGTAGTTGTGGCTCATGGGCTCTACAGTGCAGGCTCAGTAGTTGTGGTGCACGGGCTTAGTTGCTCCGTGGCATGTGGGATCTTCCCGGACGAGGGCTTGAACCTGTGTCCCCTGCATTGGCAGGCGGATTCTTAACCACTGTGCCACCAGGGAAGCCCCAGCGCCTGTCTTAGTATTAGGATATGTTGCTGCCCCAGGCGATCCATGTATATTTTAACAGGAGCCTTCTCCTATGGTGGAGATCTCAAGAGTGGAGGAGAGTGAGTTGGCACCAGAGACCTCTGGGGCAAGGATGCCCTCAAATCATGCCACAGAAGTGGCTCTTTCCTCACCTTTGTCTGGCCATATGGTTTTAGCGTTCCATCAGGGCTCAGGCCCAGAAGCCCAGAAACATGGCACCACCCACACAGGCCTCTAACCTGGAATCTGCAGCAAAACCCTCATTATGCACATTGATGGCACACTCAAAGCTGGGCCCCAGCTGTTTAACACAGACAGGCCCTGGCCTTGAGGCTTTTTCCATTTCTGAGGCATGATTCAGCCCAGGAGACAAGAGCAGACAGACTAGTACCGGAGGAAGGAGGGCTTGGTGGTGGATGGAGGGGGAGAAGAAAAACAGAGGTTAGAGCAGGGCGAGTCTCTCAGCTGCTGGGCTGCAGGGGGAGGGGGCAGGAGCGAGCAGAGGGAGCCCGCCTGCTGGAGGAGCTGCACAAAACTGGGCCGCCCACTGACCAATGTATCTTCCTTGCAGTCAAATTTATTGATTTCAACATGAATCCAACCATGCTTCTAAAGCCCCAGAAAAACACTAATAACATTTCACAATTGTGTAGCACAGTATGATTTCCATAGCATTGCACATAAATAAGCTCAATTTTGAGCTGCTTTTGAAAATAATTGGCTTCTCTTATTACAAAGCATCACATGCTTATTGAGGAATACTGGGAAATGTTTTTAAATGTAAATTTTAAAATGTCAAATATGTATATATTATACCACTAGCAGTAACGTTTTCAGTAAATTTCTAACTAGGCTTTTTTTCTGAGCCTGTATACATATATAGGTCACTTAAACAAAATTGGAGGCATACTACATAAAGAGTTTTAGATTTTTTTTTTCCATTTAACATAAAATCTTAGGCATTTTCTAATGGTGCCAAACATTCAGCTATAAAAATCCATAATGACTGCATTTATCAGTATAGAAGTGCCACAATTTCTGTAGCCATGCCCTAATTGTTGGACATTCCAGATATTTACAGAAGTGTTTACCTATAAATAATACTGCCGTGAACATCTTTTTACTTACATTTCTGTCTATATATCTGATTATGTCCTAATAGTAAATTTCTAGTAATGGAACTACTAGCTCGAAGGATTTGAATATTTTTGAGTACATATAGCCGAATTACTCTCCAGAAGAGGTATTCAATTTACACTCCCACCAGCAACGTGTGACAATGTACCTCTCTACGTTTTGAGCCAGTGAGTTAGGTAACAAGCATCTCATGTTACAGATAAGGAAAATTGGGGTTCATACAACTAAAAGTCAAACTCTAGTGCCCTGGATTTGGTGCCAGGGCCCTTCCCACTCTGCCTTCTAGACAAGAAGAGCTCTGCAAAGGTTTCCCTGAGTAATGGAGTTGTATAAAATTTTACTTTTATATCCACACTTATTGGTGAAAATATTTTTGAAAATCTTCAGTTTCTTGACCTTATTTGTGCCATGGGCCCCTTTGGCAGCCTGGTTAAGCTTACCAACCCCATCTCAGAGTAATGTATTTGTATGCATACAATAAAATACATAGGATTATAAAGGAAATGAATTATATTAAAATGTAAAAACAAAATGATGATAGAGTAATACATCTGGTCCTTTATAAATGCATTAATGACAAGATCTAGTACTACATGTAGGAGAGGCAGTCCACCAGGGATCCTGGACATCCTTGCTGAGTTTACCCTTGTGATATTGAGCGGTTTCAGTAGGTAGTCACTTAGGCAACAGACTAGCTTATTTGCTGCTTACTCAAACAAGTGCTGGGCCCTCGGCTCTAAATTCTTCTTATGTAACATAATCTACTACATGTGCTCCAGTCACCTGGCCCTCCACATTGCCCAGCGGGAATTAGAGCTCAGGGAAACAGCACAAATACACTGACACTCTAGCTACCCCTTTTGCTGTGAGTAATAAAGTCTTACATTTGGGATCCAGGAGTTTTGTGTCTTCTGTCCTTATCCAGGAAACTGTGGCAAGCTGACTTGTTAGCTTGCAGGGAGGGTAAAATCTCAGCGCCTTCACAGTTCTGACCCTATCATTCATTTCAAAGTAGTGTTAAGCGTAAATGATATTTTGAGATGCATGCAACAGCTATAATGCAGACTGAAAATACCTGTAATTTTTACTTGTGCAAAAGTCACTGTGGTTTGTTGTGCACATTCATAGTTGAAGGAAATGCTCACTTTCAGTTAAAGGTTTCTGAAAATAAATGGCAGTTTTTTCTCATTCAAGTTCACAGATTTTAGGAGAACTCTTGGCTACTGCCAACTCCTCAAAAGAAGACCAGAAAAACCTGTTGATCAAGCAAAGTAAGTCTAAGTTAATTCAGTATTTACTGCAGAAAGGGAGAATTACACCTTGAAAGAGACTTGGTGTAGTTTCTAAGAAGGAAGATTTCAAGAAATGGTGTTTATAGGATTTGGAGGCCTGGGCTCCAGTGGTTTAAGGTGGTTTTTCAAAGCAAGAAATTGATGGGGAGTGGGCACAGTTTGTGACATTTAAGACAGTTTAAGATCCGTAGACACAGAAAAGCAGGGGTCTTGAAGCAAGTCTCGTTAAATAAACTTGGTCATATATGTGAGCTCTTTGCCTATGTGAGCAGTCTGTGGTCCTGAGAGTCATCTGTCCTGTCCCAGATGAGCAAACTATTTGCCCAGATAAATTAATTTCTTGAAGCAAACAATTAATCTATTTATCCTCCTGGACTAGAATTTCCTAGAGCAGTTGTGTCATGTTGACATGGGTGGTCTCAGTTCTTATTTAACAAGACCAACTTCTTAGCTTGAAATCCCCTTTCTCACAAAAGTGGAAGCCTGCCTTTTTTTGCCTGTTTTTGCTCTGTCCTTTCCATACTGTGAGTTCACCGTGTGTGTGGGCTAAATGTTATACTCCTAGATGTGGGGTTCATTTGTTTTCTATATATGTTTACCCAAAAGACCCAGTAAAAGACCTTTTTTAACATATGGGGGTATTTATTTGGTGAGGATTCCTTGTGCAGTACACTTTTCCATACATATGTAATACTTGAATAATTAAGGTGTTTTTTTTTTGTAATACCCTTCTGTTGACCCTGATAGCTGTTGCTTTTTTTTTCCTTTTTGCATCAAAATTCCAAAAAAGAGCCATCTGTACTCATTGTTTCTGATTACCCTTTCATTGTCTTTTTTTTTTTTTAAATAAACTTCTTTATTTGGAAAATTACAAACATAAACAAAAGTAGAGAGAATTGTAGAGTACGAATCACCTGGATTCAATAATCATAAGCTCATAGTCAGTCATGGTTCATCCATACCCCATCCCGCACACATTCCCATTGTATTATTTTGAAGCAAATCTCAGACATTTTATCAATAATTATTTTAGTATATATCTTTAAAAGATAAGATTTTTTAACCTAACCATATCATAAATCTGAAAAATAGTACCATATTATCTAAAATATAATATTATAAAATAGCATAATACCATAATATCTTCAAATCAACAATTAATTCCTTAATATCGTTAAATATCCAATCAGGGTTCACATTCCTAAATGTCTCATAAATGATAGCACATGTTTTTTCATTTGAATCAGGATCTAAATAAGACCCATATATTGCATTTGGATGCTATGTACCTTAAATTTAATTTAGAGATTCCCTATCCCTCCCCCCCCCCTTTTTTTTCTTCTTCTTTTTAAATTCATTTATTGAAGAAACTAGGTCACTTGTCCTGTAGAGTTTGCTACGGTCTGAATTTTGCTGATTGCATCCCCTTGATTTGTTGTTTAACATGTTCTTCTCATCCCTATATTTTCTGTAACTTGTTGGCAGTTAGACCTGGTGACTCTCAGATTCAGTTTGAATGTTTAGGCAAGAATAGTTGAGAGGTAGCACAGTGGTCTCCTATTACGAAGCATAGGATGGATGTCTACTCATCTTTCTCGCTTTATCTTGGTCTCTCTTTGCAACCATTGATGATCATTGCCTACATCCATCATTTCCTTAGTGGTTGCATTATTTCTTCTTTATTTAATAATGAGAATACTTTTATAAAGAGAAACTTCGTCTTGTTAACTATTTAGCTATGCTGACATACAGTTTACATAGAAAAGGCAGGTCATACTTGATTCTTTCCTTTTGTTTTTGTTTGTTTGTTTCAAAATAATGAATTGTTTCCCTAACATCCTCCAAAAATGAACATTACAGATTGCTGGGGAAGTTTACTGTATTACTACAAACTCATGGACTTAAACGTATTTCACATGTTTCTGTTCATTCTTATTGACGTAAATACCATTTTTTAAAAAATTATTTATTTATGGCTGTGTTGGGTCTTCGTTTCCGTGCGAGGGCTTTCTCTAGTTGCGGCAAGGGGGGGCCACTGTTCATCGCGGTGCGCGGGCCTCTCACTATCGCAGCCTCTCTTGTTGCGGAGCACAGGCTCCGGACGCGCAGGCTCAGTAGTTGTGGCTCACGGGCCCAGCTGCTCCGCGGCATGTGGGATCTTCCCAGACCAGGGCTCGAACCCGTGTCCCTTGCATTGGCAGGCAGATTCGCAACCACTGCGCCACCAGGGAAGCCCGTAAATACCATTTTTAATCTAGCATATTGTCAAAGATCAAAAAGTTTGAAAACATACAGCGCTGGGGTGGCTGTGTAAAATGGTTCAACATCTATGGACAGCAATTTGGCAATATTTAACAAATTATAAAATGCACATTTCCTTTGACCCAACAATTTTACTTTTAGGAATTTATCCTAGAAATGGACTTACAAGCACGCAAAGTGATGTATGTACAAAGGTATTAACTGCAGTCTTGTTTATTTTAGCAAAATAAATGGAAAGAGATATTTATACACACACGTTTATAGCAGCATTATACACAATAGCCAAAAAGTGGAAGCAACCCAAATGCCCATGGCTGGATGAATGGATAAAATGTGGTATATACATACAATGGAATATTATTCAGTCTTAACAAGGAAAGAAATTCTGACATGTACTGCAACATGGAGGTGTTGGTTGCACAACAATGTAAATACTTGATGGTACTGAGCTGTACAATTAAAATGATTAATTAAGATGGTAAATTTTATGTTGTGTATTTTGCCACAATTAATTTTTTTAATTCAAATATATAAAGTAAATTAAAATTAAAACTGTAATTACTAACATGAATTTTACCATTCATCTTTCTATTGTGCAATGCCAGTTTTAAATGCACCTATCATAGTATTTCACTCACACACGGAATCACACAATACAGAAATTACACAATTTGTGAGTTACGGTTTGTCCCCAGGGGTGCCTTGAGCTGTCCATAACAGACAAACACAAGAAAGACGGAGGAAGGTCGTTAGGAGGAAAAGAGCCCTCCCAATCCTCCCCCAGGCTCGGAGCCAGAGTAGGGCGCGCTTCCGGAACGCGCGGACACTCTCTAGCGAGAGCGGTCCCCCCAGGGCGCATCCCTCCTGCAGGGTTGCAGCGAGCGCAGGCCTGCGTGCTGCTGTGTCCGGCTCCTGCCAGCAGATGACCGGCCTAGCCTGGCGGAGTCTGGAGAGGTCAGGCCAGGTGTCTCTCCTGCCCCAGGGCCCCCTGCCCAAACCGGGGCAGACAGGCGACTCCCAGCGGTACTGAGACCTCGGCGCCGGTGAAACTCTCGCCCCTGGATTGAGGTGGGCGAGAGACCCTGCGCAGCCAGCCCGGGGAAGGGATGGGCACCATCACACCCCTGACCCTTCCCGTGGCCGCGCCCAGAACTCTGCCGGGGACGGAAGAGAGCAGCAGTCGCCGGGCAGGGCCAGGGACACCGGGAGGCGGAAGGAGGCGGGATGGCGCATGAACCAAGGCTTCCAGCCCCTGGCGCATGCTCCATTGTTCTAGGAGACTTCCTTCTGAAACGCAAATTCAAAGATACAATTAAGGATTTCGAGGCAGTAACAGCACTTCAGAACATGGGACCCCCTGTACGACTGCACCGGCCACACACCCATGCAGCCGGCCCTGGTAGGTAGGAATCGCAAGTCTTGGTGATAACATCTAGAGCTGTGCTGTCCAATAGAAATAAAATGTGAGCCCCACAGGCGAGCCACGTATGTAATTTTAAATGTTCTAGTGTCTAATTAAAAAGGTGAGATTAATTTTAATATATTTTATTTACCCTAACATATCCAAAAATATTATCATCTCAACATGTAATCAGTATTAAAATTACTGAGACATTTTACTTTTTTTTTTTTTTTTTTCATACTAAGTCCTCAAAATCCAGTGTGTATTTTACACTTAGGTCACATCTCGTTCCAAGACCTCAATTGCCACATGGGGCTAGTGGCTGATCAAGTGGACAGGGCAGGTGTAGAGCATGAAAAAGGAAGTGGATGGCTGGAGGACCGTTTGTGCTGTTGCCACTTGGTGGCATAATATTGGCTGCTAAAACAGAAATACCTACCAACGTTTGTCAGTCACTTCCTGTGACTGGTGCAATTTGGCACCAGAATTCCTATGAGTAATTTTGATGACTATTGTGAATATTGTGCTGCTATTTTAACACTGTTACTGATTTTTAAATATTCCTGTATGTAACAGTGTCATCCAGACATTCATTAAAGCAGTGGTTCTGATGCTAATGCTACAAAACCTCCCCTAATCAATAAACATTAGAAGGGGAAGTTAGATGTGTCAATTGCCAAGAGGGAAACCAAGTAACCAACGTTATGCTCCATGTTGTTAATTTAGAAATGAAACCTTGGGAAATACTGGAAAGTTCTGAAAAATAAAAATCAACATTTAAGCAGATACACTTTTAAGTTTTCAAAAATGGTTACATAAGAAAGGAAAAAACAAAACCTGACAACAGAGCTGCAAGATCCAGGTCAGAGTAATGTGCACCTGAGCTGCCCTGGTTGTGCATGTAAACACTCAGAACAAAAAGCCCTGTTTTACATTTTGCATGTGTTCCTACAGGGGAAATTGAGTGCTTACTAGAACACTGTCATTAGGTACAGTTTCATTTTCACTAGCCTTTCCCATTCAGGAGTCACTTTACTGGCGGACTAGCCTGCCATGTAGTGGTGAAAACGGGAAACTACAGGCCACTTTTTAAGCATTTTATGCATAGTATTTGAAACATCAAAATAATAAATGCAATATAAAATAAACACCTGGAAGTGCACCATCCATCTTAAGAACTAGAACATTACCTATTAATGCATCCACCTGTATGCCGTTTTCTTATCTTATCCTGCCTCCTCATTAGAGATAATACTGGCTTGAATTTTATGTTGACCATTTTCTTGATTTTTAAAAATAGGTTGTTTTATCATTTGTATATGCATCCCTAAATGAAATATTATTTAATTTACTCATCTGAGCTTTATAAAAGTGCTGTCATGATTTTATGCCATTTTCTGCAACTTGCCTTTTTCATACATTATATTTGACCATGTTATGTGTGTAGCTGGAGTTGATTCCCTGTGGGAATAGATAGCTATTTATTTATCCATTCTCCTGTCAATGGACATTTGGTAGCCTCCAATTTTTTGCCATTTTTTAACAGTATGGCAATGAATATTCTTATACATGTGCAAGAACCTCTTTATAACATATCTAGTTCAATTTTACAAAATACATATAGCCAAAGTGTCTTTCAAAGTTGTACCAGTTTACACTCCATTTGTGGTATATAAAAGGTCCCAGTGATCTTCATCTCCATCAGCACTCGGTGTGACTAAATTTCTTAGTTGTTGCCAATGGAGTTGGAAAACAGGATCTTATTGTGGCATTGACTTGTATAATATTTCCCTGGCCATCAATGAGGTCCAGCGTATTTTAATTTTTATTGGAGATTTGTTTCCTTTTTTGTAAAGTGTCTATTTATGTCTTTTGCCCATTTTTAACTGGTTTATCTCTTTGTAATTTTAAGATTAAGATCTTAATCTAGGGAGATATATATCAGTTTCTGTATTTAGCAACCTTGGTGAATTGTTTTGTATTTAGCAACCTTGGTAAACTCTCTCACTAATTCTAATAATTTGTCTGTAGATTCTTTTGGGGTTTTCTATGTAAACAATTATATTAGCTACAAATAATGACAGTATTGTTTCCTTCTCTCTCCTTATATCTGTCTTATCCTTGACTTGTGGAGCAGAAGAGGTGATGGCAGATTCCTTTGCCTCGTTCTGCTCTTAAAGGAACAATGCTTTCAGTGATTCATCATTAAGAATGATGACTACTGTAGGCTTTTTAAAAAAGACTACCTCTTAATGTGAGGAAGTTTTTTTTATTCCTGCTTTACTAAGAGTTTTTACCAGGCATGAGTGTTGACTTTTACTGACTGCCTTTACTAGATCTATTTAGATAATCATACAACTTCTCCTTTAACCCATTAACGTGATGAATTAAAGTCATGGGCTTTTATGTTAAATGATCCAAATATTCTAGGGATAATTCCAGCTTAGTCATGATGAATTGCCTTTAATATATGCTGTTGGATTTGATTTGCTAGTATTTTGTTTATAGTATTTCCATTTAATATGTTCATGAGGGATTCTGGTCTGTTATTTTCTTTCTCATACTTTCTCATACTTGACTGATTTTATTTCAAGGTTATACTAACCTCGTATGAGTTGAGGAGCATTGCTTCTTTGGATAGTCTTTGTTTGTGTGAAATTAGAATCATTTGTTCCATGAAAATCTGCTAGAAATTGCCTGAAAACCAGCAAGGCTTGATTTTTTTTTTAAGCCACTGATTCAATTTCTTTAATACTGTTGGGAACTCAAGCTTTCTTGTTACAGCTTCGATAAGTTATATGTTTCTAGAAATGTTTCCCTTTCTAATAAGTTTTTTAATTCATTGATGTAATATTCTTTATGGCATGCTCATCTTATCTTTTTAATCTCTTCTGTATTTTCAGCTTTCTTCTGTTCTCCATTCCTATTATTGCTTGTTTATGCATGCTACCTACTACCCTCTTATTTAATGAATCTTACCAAAAGTTTGTCTGTTTTATCTGGCCTTGGCTTGTTGATCATCTCTATTGTATATTCATTTCATTTCATTAATTTTTGCTCTTATCTTTATATCTTTTCTTAAACTTTCTTTGTGTTTATTCTACTGGGGTTATTTTTCCTCTTAGAGCGAAAGCTAGCTCATTAATTTTCAGCCTTTTTTCTTTTTTAATGTAAACATCTAAAGCTATAAATTTCCCTGTAATTACCCTTTTTGCTTCATCCACCAGTTTTGATATGTACAATTTTCATCACATATCATATAGCTGTTTCTATACAACTTTCAATTTCTATTATGATATCTTACTTGACTCCTAAATTATATAGAAATGTACTTTCTGGGACTTCCCTGGTGGCGCAGTGGTTAAGAATCTGCCTGCCAACGCAGGGCACACGGGTTCCATCCCTGGTCCGGGAAGATCCCACATGCTGCGGAGCAACTAAGCCTGGGTGCCACAACTCCTGAAGCCCGGGGGCTCTAGGACCCGCGTGCCACAACTACTGAAGCCCACACACCTAGTGCCCATGCTCCGCAACAAGAGAAGCCACTGCAATG
Source organism: Balaenoptera borealis (assembly GCF_965194805.1). Lineage (NCBI taxonomy): Eukaryota > Metazoa > Chordata > Mammalia > Artiodactyla > Balaenopteridae > Balaenoptera > Balaenoptera borealis. The sequence continues at coordinate 116,121,426 of NC_138866.1, read as the reverse complement.
AGAAGCCCGCACACAGCAATGAAGAGTAGCCCCCTCTCGCCGCAACTAGAGAAAGCCCACGCGTAGCAACGAAGACCCAGTGCAGCCAAAAATTAATTAATTAATTAATTAATTTTAAAAAAAGAAATGTACTTTATAATTTTCAAAACTCAGGAGGGGATGTCATTTATCTTTCTGTTAAAGACTTAATTTAATTGCATAAGGTATAACTATGATCGTAGGTCATAAAATGTGATTTATGTGAATCAGATTCTTTGGAATTCGTTGAAACTGGCTATAAGGCCTTTTATATGGTCAATTTTTGGAAGTGTTCCATGTGCACTTGGAAAGAATGTCTATTCCTTGATTGTTGGATATAGAGTGATTTATAAATATGCACTAAATCAAGCTGGTTAATTGTGTTATTCAAATCTTTTTTGACCCATTAATAATTGAGATCATTGTATTGAAATCTCCCACTATGTTAGTGGGTTATCAATTTCTTTTTTTTTAATATTTATTTAGTTAGTTAGTTTTGGCTGCGTTGGGTCTTTTTTTTTTTTTTGGCTGTACCAGGTCTTACTTGTGACCAGTGGGCTCCTTAGTTGTGGGAGGCAGGCTCCTTAGTTGCAGCACGTGGGCTCCTTAGTTGTGGCATGCAAACTCTTAGTTGCGGCGTGCATGTGGGATCTAGTTCCCTGAGCAGGGATCAAACCCGGGCCCCCTGCATTGGGAGTGTGGAGTCTTAACCGCACTTAACCACTGCATCACCATGGGAGTCCTTGCATTGGATCTTAGTCACAGCATGCAGGATCTTTTCTTTTCATTGCAGCACATGGGCTCTTCATTGCGGTGTGTGGGCTTCTCTCTAGTTGTGGGCACGGGCTCCAGGGCGTGTGGGCTCAGTAGTTGCGGTGTGTGGGCTCTCTAGTTGTGATGCATGGGCTCAGTAGTTGTGGCGCGCATGCTCCAGAACACGTGGGCTCTGTAGTTGTGACCCGCGGGCTCCAGAGTGTGTGGGCTCTGTAGTTGCAGCACGCAGGCTTACTTACCCCGTGGCATGTGGGATCTTAGTTCCCTAACCAGGGATCGAACCTGCATCCCATGCATTGGAAGGCGGATTCTTAACCACTGGACCACCAGGGAAGTCCCAGATTAGTCAATTTCTATCCATAGTTCTATACATTTCATTTTATGTATTTGGATACTATTTTAGTAGGTACCCACAACTTTTGGACTATTATATCTGGTGGAACAAACCTTTTATCATGAAAATGATGAAAGGCCCTAATAATACATTTTGCCTTATAGTCTATTTTGTCTAATACCAATATATTGCACCAGCTTTCTTTTAATTAGCATTTTACTTTTGTTCATCATTTTACTTTCATCTTTTCTGTGTCCTTTTATTTTAGGTTTGTCTAGTTTTTAGGGGTTTTTCTTAATCTAGGTCTGAGACTCTGTCTTTTGTTTATCCCATTTATACTTATTGTGATTACTGATAATATTTCTACGTCTTAATTTTTATTTTCTATTTGTTCTCTTTTCTAAACTTCTTTCAACTTTTTTTTTTTCTAAACTGACTTTTTGTTTTTGTTTTCTTACTCTATTTTCTGCTCTACTGGTGTGGAAGTTATACTTTCTGTGTTTTTAGTAATTACCCTTGAAATTTTACCAGGCACATTTAACAAAGTCTAAAGTCAACAGTACTTGAACCTTCTCAAGAAGAACTCAGAGCACTCTACCTCCTCTCACCAGCCTCACTCTCCTTCTCCCACCTATAAATTATTATTGTCCAGTATTTGTGCCTGTCGTTTTTCAACCCCACAAATTACATGCCATCACCATCTTTCATTAGTTGTTTTTTGCAGACAGTGTGTTTGGAATTATCTACATGTTTACTGATTTCTTTGCTCACCATTTCTTCTTGCATTCCAGACCTTCCTTCTGGGCTCATTTTCCTTCTTCCTGAAGTGCATCTTCTAGAATTTGTTTTAGTGAAGGTCTGTTAGTGGTAAAATCTCTGTTTTTTTTTCTAAAAATGTCCCTATTTCACCTTCATGTTTCTATCTTACACTTATTCTTGAAAGATAGTTTTGCTGGGTACACAATTCTGGGTTAACAGTTATTTTCTCTCAGTACTTTGAAGATATTTTTCTATCTTTTAGATTCACTGTTGTGGGGACTATATTCAATATCCTGTGATAAACCACAATGGAAAAAATATATTAAAAAAGAATGTATAGATTCACTGTTGCTGTCACTGTCCAATTGTTTCTCTGTAGACAATCTTTCTTTTCTCTCTAGCTGCTATTAACATGTTTGCCTTTAGTGCTCTGTGGTTTCCCTACAATATGTCCAGGTGTATGTCTTTTTTAACCTGCTTGATGCATGTTCTGTTTCTCCTGTCCATGGGTTGGTGTCTTTTATCAGATCTGGAAATTTTTAGCTGTTAGCTTTTCAAATATTGCTTCTCCTTTATTCTCTCTATTCTCTGCTTCTGGGAGTCTGACTGGATATTTTTTAGACCTCATTCCATCTTCCCTTCTCTTAACCTCTCAGTCATATTTCTCATCTCCTTGACTCCCTGTGCCTCATTCTGGGTAGTTTTCTCAGATCTATCTCCTGTTCACTAATTCCCTATCCAGCTGTGTTTAATCTGTTGTTTAGCCTGTCCATTGAGGTTTTTTTTTAAATAAATTTATTTATTTTATTTATTTATTTTTCTGTGTTGGGTCTTCATTGCTGCCCGCGGGCTTTCTCTAGTTGAACCAAGTGGGGGCTACTCTTTTTTTTTTTTTTTTTGGCTGTATTGAGTCTTCATTGCTGCGTGCGGCCTTTCTCTAGTTGTGGCAAACGGGGGCTACTCTTTGTTGTGGTGCGCAGGCTTCTCATTGCAGAGGCTTCTCTTTGTTTCACAGCATGGGCTCTAGGCGTGCAGGCTTCAGTAGTTGTGGCGTGTGGGCTCAGTAGTTGTGGCACACGGGCTCTAGAGTGCAGGCTCAGTAGTTGTGGTGCACGGGCTTAGTTGCTCCGCAGCGTGTGGGATCTTCCCAGACCAAGGCTCGAACCCGTGTCCCCTGCATTGGCAGGCGGATTCTTAACCATTGCACCACCAGGGAAGTCCCCATTGAGTTTTTAATCTCAAGGGTTAAATTGTTAAGTTCTATTTGCTTCCTTTTCAGATATGTCTGGTCATTTGCAGTTGTCTCTTTGCCTTGCTTATTTTTTTTTTTATAAATTTATTTATTTATTTATATTTATTTTTGGCTGTGTTGGGTCTCCGTTTCTGTGCGAGGGCTTTCTCTAGTTGCGGCAAGTGGGGACCACTCTTCATCGCGTTGCGCGGGCCTCTCACTATCACGGCCTCTCTTGTTGCGGAGCACAGGCTCCAGACACGCAGGCTCAGTAGTTGTGGCTCACGGGCCTAGCTGCTCCGCGGCACGTGGGATCTTCCCAGACCAGGGCTCGAACCCGTGTCCCCTGCATTGGCAGGCAGATTCTCAACCACTGCGCCACCAGGGAAGCCCACCTTGCTTATTTTTTAAAAATAACAGCTCTATTGAGATATAATTTGCAGATAATAAGATTCACCCTTTGAAAGTGTACAATTCATTGGTTTTTAGCATATTCACAGAAGTTGTGAAACAATTATCATGAATTCTAGAACAATTCTGTCACCCTCAAAAGAAACTCTATACTCGTTAGCAGTCACTACAAATTCCCTTCTACCTCTGTCTCCCAAAAACCACTAATCTATTTTCTGTCTCTATGGATTTGCCTATTCTGGACAATTCATAAGAATGGAGTCATACAATATATGGCCTTCTGTAACTGGCTTCTTTCATCTAGCAAAATATTTCCAAGATTCATCCATATTGTAGGAAATATCAGTACTTTGTTCCTTCTTATGGCTGAATAAAATTCCATTGTATGGGTCTACCATATTTTATTTATTTATTTACCAGTTGATGGACATTTGGGTTGTTCGGGGCTATTATGAATAATGCTGCCACGAACATTCATGTACTATTTGTTGTTTTTTTTTAATTTAATTTAATTTATTTTTTATACAGCAGGTTCTTATTCGTTATCTATTTTGTACATATTAGTGTATACATGTCAATCCCAATCTCCCAATTCATCACACCACCACCCCACCCCACTGCCAGTTTCCCCCCTTGGTGTCCATATGTTTGTCCTCTACACCTGTGTCTCTATGTCTGCCTTGCAAACCGGTTCATCTGTACCATTTTTCTAGATTCCACATATATGTATTAATATATGATATTTGTTTTTCTCTTTCTGACTTACTTCATTCTGTATGACAGTCTCTAGGTCCATCCACGTCTCTACAAATGACCCAATTTCGTTCCTTTTTATGGCTGAGTAATGTTCCATTGTATATATGTGCCACATCTTCTTTATCCATTCATCTGTAGATGGATACTTTGGTTGCTTCCATGACCTGGCTACTGTAAATAGTCATGTACTTTTTTTTTTTTTTTTTTTTTCTTTAATAGTCATGTACTTTTTTGTGTGTGGATGTGTATTTTCTTTTCTCTTGGTCATATACCTGTATATCTAGGTTATGTGATAACTCAGTATTTAACAGTTTGAGGAATTGGCAGAAGGTTTTCCATGCACCATTTTACAATCCCACTAGCAATGTATAAGGGTTCCAATTTCTCCACGTCTTCCCCAACACTTGTTATTGTTTGTCTTTTTTGATCCCTTGCTTATTCCTGTGATCCCATCTTTTATTTTCTTTAAACATTTCCTATCTAGTTATTTTACATCTTCTTCTATCTGATAATTGCAATAACTAAAAACCATAGGGATCTAAATGTGTTACATTTTGTCTTCTCTTCATGGTAGCTCATTTCCTTCTGTATTTGATGATATATTTCTGTGAAAATATAAGGTAGGGTTTTTCTTGTGCTCATTGCTATATCCCCATCATCTAGAACAGTGACTGATATGTAACAGGTGCTCAACAAATTGTTGTTGAATGAACAAATGAGTCCTAAGGACCTAAGCAGGAAAGGAAACCCCAGAGAAGATGTGCATTTGCTTCTGCTTAGTGCCAAGATGCCTATAAACCTACGGCTATTTAGCCTCTATCAGTCACAGTCTCCTTGGGGAAAACAGAAGCCATACACTCTATGTATTCCAAGTGTATCCACCTGTGTCCAATCAGGAAACAAACCACACAGTGATTTAAACAGGGGATGTTTAATATAAACAATTATTAAGCTATAATAAAAGAATAACTGTAAGATATAAAAAGAACTACAGTGCTGAGAGAAAGTACCCAAGGAAGGACAAACTTTGAAGGGGAGGGGTCTCCCTCCCCAAAGGTGGGGTTCACACCTCACTGGAGAAAATGTGGTTGCAGACCACTGTATGGCAGAGAAGTTCGCAAGGTGGCCTGGGCCAGAGCCTATCCTCAGTTTCTGGAAAGACAAGAAGCAACCCACTGGAGCACACGTGAGCTGTGCCCGGGGGGCAGGTGGTCAGGCGTGCAGGTGCACAGAGGGAATCTGGCACCACTGCAAGAGGGAGGCCTGGAATCCACCGTCTGTGAGCACAATGGGAGGTGATCACCAGGCCAAGCAGGGGCTGTGAGGTCACTGAGAGATTGTGTGGTCTGGGTGTGTGGCTGGGACAGAGCACCACCGGCATTGCTCCTGCCCATACCACTCTCCAAAGGTACAGCGCCAGGACCAGCAGGAGAAACGCTTCCTCCCCCAGTGTCTTTCCAGTGCCGTCTACAGAAAAAACTTACCATCAGTAAGCTCATAGTAAGAAGGTATGTTTAAAGGAATTTTGCCCATAATCACAGAACAGGTATTGAAAAGTGAATTTGGAACAAGAGGCAATAAATTGATAGTTGGCATGCCAAGCATCTCAGTTTCGGCTCCAGGGAAACAGAGGTCTATACAAACTTTGGAAGTGTTGGGGGAGCAAAGGTAAGGGAACCTTCAACTGCAGCTTCAGTCTGTAGCACCCACGTGGGTGATTCTCAGGTTTGCCCCGAGGCCACTCTAATCTCAAGAGCCTCTGGGAAGCGCCCACCCACCCTCTCAGGCAGCAGCCCGTTGTAGGAGATCCTCAAGAAGCACATCCAGAAGCTACTGTGAACTCCTGTCTGCTTGTGAGTCTGCAACCCCTCTGGAGAACCGTGCCCTCTCCCTTTCACCCCTTTCACCCGCCTTCCGAATCTCTCCCAACAGCCTCTCGTTTGCAGCCTCTACTGAAACCCCATGGGGCAGAGGATTCTGGGAAATGTAGTTTCTGCTTCTCCTCAGCGATAGAGCGGAGACCTCAGAAGGGGAGCCAGTGACAGTACACAATCCTTTAGAGACCTGAGCTAAGGTGGAGTCCTGAGGCAGATCCCCTACATTGCCACTGGCCCAAGGGCAGGCTTCCCAGGAGTACCTAAATTGGGCATTTGCCCTCAGGGCCACCCAACCTTTTCTTTGCTTTCCAGTCAGTGCTTCTTCATCCAGTCTCAGGTCCGTGATTTTTGTTTGTTTGTTTAATTTTAGTGGTGAGGAACCTTGGTGATTTCCCCTACTATCTGCATACCCAGCAATGCATTAAAATTATTTTTTTCCAGGACCCAGTTGTTTTACAGGGAGGGAGCCCTTCTGGGAATCTAGTCCATCACACCACCAAGTGCAGAAGATCCAGGCTACTTTTTAAAAGAATGATTCCAACTCAGCAAGGCTCTAAAGTCAGTGGAATAATTTTAATGCCACTGCTCACAACGGAAAAAAACATAAGAAATAAGTGATTCAAATTTGTGGCTGTATCACAGAGGCCTGTGGGGATCTGATGAGAGCTAGAGGTTCCGCAAGATATACATATATCCTCAAAACATGTTGCATACAATTCCAGGTGGTCCGAAGTCCCCTGACGCCCATCTGTGGACCCTGTCCACAGAAAGTAAAAGCTTGACAAAAGAGAAATCAGGTCACGTACAAAATGTCAGTCCAGCTTTTATAAAGAGCCCAAAGCAGTTGGTATTTTTCTCACCATGCTTTTCTAAACATTACTAAAAGCATTTCTAATTAAATGTTCAATGTTTACTGTTTCTAGCATATTAGTTTTAAATCATATTAAAGACATAGTAAAGTTTTTCGTGTTTCATTTAAAAATTTGCAGTGGAAGCGGCCCCTTGTGTAATTAATGTCTACAATGACTCCATGCCTGTTTCATAAGGACTGAGCATGGCTTTACTAACAAGTTATTATAAGGGTTTGTTTGTAATAACTTTACTTGTAAGACATTTTCATCATTTAATTTATGTCAAATCAGGAACAAACTCCCAACTCAAACAATGTTCTTATGGGGAAAACACAGTTTTATGCAATGGTCAATTCAAGAATGCCCTGGGGAAAAAACTAGATTGTCTTGTTTCGGGTATTTTAGCCTTGTCCTCCACCCCACCCCAAACCCGGCTACCTTACATGTTTCCCCAGGGAAGGGACTGCAGAGCAGGAAGACCTGGGAGTCCATCCTGGCTTCTGCTGGGTAACCTTGGCCTCACATCTCCAAGTTTCTGTTTAATCATCTGTCAAGGAGCAATGACAGTACCACGGAGTGGGTGGGCAAGGACAGTAAGGTTACGAGAAATATTGGTTCCATGTGTGCTATCCTGGTGCAGCTCAACAAATGCTTATTGACTGACTAGGTAACTGGGAACTGGCTCTGGCTAGTTGTCCAACTAGGAAAAGGGATCCCGCTTTGCCTGCTGGGTCTATTCAGAGTTATGACTTGCCCATTGTTTGATGGGGGATCCTGTAGCCAAGCAAATGAATAGTTAAAGTCAGGCAACGAGGGCTTTTGGCTTTGGGTGGAAACTGAATTCCCAGATAATACATACATTATGTATAGACTGCCTATACCTGCCTCTGCGCTTGGCACTCAGGCCAGAGCCCCGCACAGGAAGATCGTGGAAAGGCAGGGGAGGATGAGACATAGGATGGTGGTGAATGACCCAGTTTAGAACTCCCCTCTCACGTCGCAGGGGTGAGGAATCTCCAGGCCATGGGAGTGAAATGTACAATTTGATTTGTCATCAGGGTGATACTGCCATGGTTACCTCTGCTGTCATCCAGAAGGTAATCTTTTTTGCAAGGCAGAGCATCTGAAGTTTTTAAGATTAAAGATCACTTGAAATGGTATTGCTACTTTGGAAAATAGTTTGCAGTTTCTTATAAAGTTAAATGTATAGTTACCATAGAAGCCAGCAATCCCATTCCTAGGTGTTTACTTAAGAGAAATAAGACATCTGTCCACACAAAGACTTGTACATGAATGTTCCTAGCAACTTTATCAAACTGGAAACAACTCAGATATCCTTCAAATGGATTAACAAACTGTGGTACATCCAGACAATAGAATTCTACTCGGTAATAAAAAGAACTGAACTCTTGAAATGTACAAAAATACGAATGAATCTCAAAAGCATCATACTAAGTGGAAAAATCCAGATGGAAAAAGCTAGATGATTCCATTTATATGAAATTTAAGAAAAGACAAAACTATAATGACATAAAGAAAATCAGTGGTTGTCAAGGGTTGGCGATGGTAGAAGGGAGGCACTGCAAAGGGACATGAGGGAATTTTTGGAAGTGATGGAATTATTCTGTATCATGACTGTGGTGGTGGTTACATGAGAATATACATTTGTCAAAATTCATTGACTTATACTTAAAATTAAAGAATTTTATTGTGTATAAGTTATACCGCGATAGAGCTATTTTTTTTTAAACCGTGACTTAAAGCTATCATGTTTATCTCTCAATTAAACCTGAAACTAGCAAAGTTTACTTAAGTTTGACCTTAGACTTATTTTCCAGGCAGGTCAGTGGGCCTCAGAAAAATTCCTAAGGACTCACTTCTGAGCTGGTGGTGGGAAAGGCTGATACAGGCTTCTAAAGCCAGAAGTTAGGTGATGTTTTCTGCTCTGGGAGCCCATGGGTTCAAAGCCCAGAAAGGAATTCAGGGGCACCCTTACAATGTGGAGCAGGATACAGACTACCTGGTGAGATTCGAGGGGATCCAGAAAGTTCTCCTTCAGATGGCCCCCACGTTGGTGCTGAACTTCTGGTGCTTCCTCTGGATTGAGCATTGCCTTCCCCGAGCTTCCTACCCAGGAAAACACATTCTTGCCACCAGGACAATGACCATGAGTTTTCAGGCTTCTACCACCTTCTTAGAGCTTCCCAATAACCTTGGAAGGGGGCTGTTATGATCATCCTGATCTTGGGTGGCCGTGTGGTGGCTGCAGTGTGTGGCAGCTTGAAGCGAGACCTCAGTTCCCTGGCCAGGGATTGAACCCAGGCCGTAGCGGTGAAAGCACTGAATCCTAACCATTAGACCACCAGGGGTTAGTGGCTAGGAGCAGGACCCTGGCTCTTGTCTGCTTTGAAGAAAGAATTCATCAAAGAGATGAAAAGTAGCGAGGCATGTAAAGTGTTTATTAGGAGAGAAGATATGTTCAGAGAAAGCATGGGTGGGCTGAGATAGAGAGAGAGAACCACGCTTTTGGGGTGGTTTAAATCACTTATATGGGGGCAGTTCTTCCAGGTTTCCTCTGGCCAATCCTCTTGCTTTGTCTGTCTTTGAGTCCATGTTTGGTCTGGCTCAGGGCCCTCCCCTCTGTGCGAGCGCATCTTTTACCCAAGGTGGATTCCAGCACGAGGGTCTCTAGGTGGTTAGCAGAACATATTATACTCTAGTGCCCCCTCCCCTGAGGATCTTGTCTGTCCATGTGTAGCTTGAGGGGGTCTCCTTGACCTCAAGAATGAGAAATATGTGACCTCCTTATCTTTTATCTAAGCAGGGCTTAGCCCCTATTTGTTTTTGTCATTCCCATTATCTTGAAGTGTCCACAGGAGACAAAGTCCAGGTGCTTATCATGTTCCTGTTATTATCTTTATTTTCAAAGTATAAACAGGAGGCTAGTTGTAAATGTCTAACCTGGGGCCCATCTATCTCCTACCTCAATCCCATTTTACAGGTAAAGAAACCAAGAGCAGAGAGCTTGGGTGGCTTTTCCCAGAGCACACAGCCCTGAGTCAACCTCAGTGGAGCCAGATCCTATCTAAGCCTTATCTTTTTAAAGCCCTCGCTTTCTGCAGCATGGCTGTCCACTCACATGGATGACTTTTCTACTTTTTAAAGATCAGGCCTATGAAGATGCCCCTGGGAAAAGCCTAGATTTTCTAACACTAACAGCTCTGGGTCTCTTGAATAGATGATTAATTTCAAAGTCCAGTCACACAGAGTTCAGGCTTAACAATTCTTAAATAGTTTTTAAAAGCAGATTATTACTCCTTGCTCGCCATGGCCATGGAGAAACCTCCCTCAAGTCTGCATGGCCTGTCTGGTCAGGCAGCTTGTGTGGTGGTTTCTGAAGAGTACAGGCCCCAGAGGCAGGCTGCCCAGCTCATTGACGGCCACACCACTGACAGAACAGGCTGTGGGATCTTGGGCAGGTGACTCAGCCTCTCTGTGCCTGAGTTTCCTCATCTGTAAGCAAGGCAAAATTTATCCCTACCCCTAAGGGCTATTGTGAGAATCAAATGAGGGCAGACACATAAAGCACTGAGACCAGGGCCTAGCACATAGCAATTGTACAATAAATGTTAGCTGTTAAGAGTGAAAGAAAAGGGGGGACTTCCCTGGTGGTCTAGTGGTTAAGAATCCACCTTCCAATGCAGGGGACGCAGGTTCGATCCCTGGTCGGGGAACTAAGATGCCACATGCTGTGGGGCAACTAAGCCCATGAGCCACAACTACTGAGCCTGCATGCTCTAGAGCCCACGCGCCACAGCTAGAGAGCCCACATGCCGCAACTACTGAACCCACACACTCTGGAGCCCGCGTGCCACAACTAGAGAGCCCGCATGCTGCAACTAAGACCCAATGCAGCCAAATAAATTAATTAATTTTTTAATAAAAGTGAAAGAAAAGAACCCTGAATTCCTTTCTGGGCTTTGAACCCATGGACTCCCAAAGCAGGAAACACCACGTAAGTTCTGATTTTAGAAGCTCACATCAGCCTTTTCCACCACAGGCTCAGGAGCAGGTGCTTAGAAATTCATTTGAAGCAGTAATTTTGAGGCCCACTGACCTTTCTTAAAAAATGAGTCTAAGATTAAACTTAAGTAAACTTCACTAATGTTCACGTAAGAGCTAGGGATGTGGCATCAGGGCAGCGGCAGGCCCTGGGACCCTGTTAGCAGCAGATGGGAAGGGGAGGGGGCTAGCTGAGAACAATTCAATGCGGGAGGCAGACTTCCAGACAAGGTTTATAACACATGTAGAAAAGAGTGATCTCTTCCATTAAGGCATGGGGAAAGAGCACAGAATCTCCTATCTTAGGGCTTTTGTTGAAGCCCAGGGTAGTGAACCGTCCCCTTCTTCCCTGGCCTATCTGGCCAGAGAGGGAGCAGCTGTGACTGTACAGCATCTGGCCTCACTGACTGGCCCAGGGTGGGCACCTGCCTCAAGCTGAGCCAATCATAATCCCCCCACGAGAACTTAGAATTGGGCCCAGAAGAGTCCAGGCTCATTCTGCTTAACTCCTGGATGAAAGCGAGGTAAACTTGGAAGCTGCCAGCTGAGGCCATTGGCTGCCAATGCTCCCTAGGACACAGGGCAAGCCAGTTTCAGAGAGAGAGAAGGATGGAACAGAAGCAGAGTGGGAGGGAGGTGGCTTTCGGGTTTCTCTAAGTCCAGGCCCTGGTTCTCATCTGTTCCCCAAGGCCCAGCTGCATCCTCGTACTTAGATTCCTTTAAAATCGCTTTTTGCCATTAACCTGGCCCCAGCTGTTTCTAGCAGTCACAACCACAAGACTCTTTTTTTTTTTTTTTAAATAAAATTATTTATTTATTTTTGGCTGCGTTGCATTTTCGTTGCTGGGCGTGGGCTTTCTCTAGTTGCAGTGAGCGGGGGCTACTCTTCGTTGCAGTGCGCGCTTCTCATTGCTGTGGCTTCTCGTGTTGTGGAGCATGGGGTCTAGAGCACGGGCTCAGTAGTTGTGGCTCGTGGGCTCTAGAGCGCAGGCTCAGTAGTTGTGGCGCATGGGCTTAGTTGCTCCGCGGCATGTGGGATCTTCCTGGGCCAGGGCTCGAACCCGTGTCCCCTGCATTGGCAGGTGGATTCTTAACCACTGCGCCACCAGGGAAGCCCCCACAAGACTCTTAATGAAAGCAATTTGAGGCAAACACCTCCTTCTGTCTCTTTCCCCCACAGTGTGGTCACCCTCCCAGCTTCCTTAAGGATGACCTCAGCCTGGACGAGGGTGTCCTACAGGCAACACCAGCTGACAGGGGAAGCCATTCTCCATGTCCTTCTATGGTCCCTCCCTCTTCCCCCAGACCTATCCTCTCTTCCCTGGGGTCTGACCATGTGTAACCCCTGTTTCTCACAAGCAGAGGTCCCTAAATCAGGCCTTTCCTGACTGCCTTTCTCCCGGCATAACTGCCCCTTCCCTGTCCCATTTCTTCTTTGTCTGCTCTCCTTAGTCCCAGCTTCTGAGTTCAGAGGGCTGTGTGTCATGCCTCCCAGGTGGTGGCTACAGCCTAACAGGGGACTTCAAAGCCTTCCAGAGAGATGATGGATATTAGCTGAACCTATTGTAATCATTTCATAATATACGTAAATCAAACCATGATGCCGTATGCCTTAAACTTGTGCAGTGATGTATGTCAGTTATTTCTCAACAAAACTGGGGGTGGGGGAAAGCCTTCCCGGGGCAGACCGGCATGGGAAGATGTTTTGGGAAAAGAAAAGTTTTCAAAAGTTCTTATGTAAACTTGATAGAAAGATGAGGATTCGTCTCACCGGATTAGGAGTGAGGAGATTGGAGTCTAGTCCTGGCTTTGCTTCTAACTCACTGTGTGACTTCAGGCTTCAGTTTTCTCAGCAGCAGAATGGCAGAATTGAATGAGATCAAAGGCTTTTGGGAGCCTTGTAAGGAGGCCTTGGTCATTGCCTTGGAAACGGTAGGAGGGAAAGAGAGATGGCACCTGGGCCCCTGTTTCTCTTCACTCAGAGTAGCCCCGCTTGTATCTGTTTTATACACTGAGCCTCCTTCTCAGATGTTATCTTATCCCAGGTTTCCGAAGAAGCAGATCTTGAGGCAGGAGTGTATGTGCTAACACTTTATGATGGAGTGCGATGCTGGGGCAGCTGAGGTGGGAAAAAGCAGGGTGAGGGAGAGAAAAGGAGGGAGAGGGCACAGAGGACTTTGCTGAGCTGGCTGCTATACACCTCCCCTGTTGCTAAATCTTGTGGGACCTTCTTTAATGAGGCCGTACGAAGCTTAGGACAGTCCACCCAGAAAGAGGAAGAGAAAGGAATTTATCTGCCAACCCCTGTCTCTTACTGGTCAAAGGTTCACCCCATGGAGTGTCTGACACTCCTGCACTCTCAGGCCAGAAATTTGGGGGATCGGGGGGTGCCATTGGTTTGTGCTGGTGAAACAAGTGGAAGACCTGGAAGACAGGTGTAGCTGAGAGGATCTTAGGCGGGCATTAAAAAGGAGCTCATACAGCTCTAGTTGGAAAAGAGTGAGAACTTCTGCTAAAATAAAAGTTGAAACCACTGGTCTGTGTAATCCCAAAGGACCTTCCCAGCTGCAAAGTTCCTTGACGCTGTTCACTGAAATTGCAGCTGAGACCATTTGCCTTTCTGGTGGGCAGGAACCATGTCCCCAGAGAGTTGGAAGCAAGATTCCTGGAAATGTGTATCCCTCAGTGCCCAAGGGTTGGTGCCAACTTTGCTCTATCCCCCACCCCTGGCCCTGCTACCCTCAATTTCCATGCAATTTGAGAGCTAACACAGATGGTATTTTTAAAGAGTCCTGATGGGACAGGAAAGACGGGGGGCTGATAATCCCACCAGGCTGGGGGAGTTTTCATCTTGTTCACTCCGAAAGTCCCAGCCTCCCTGCCAGCCTGGATTCCCCTGCACTCAGGAGCAGCTGTCGGCTCCAGACAGGAGGCAGATTTGATGGTATTTAAGGGATTGGAGGATTAAGTGAGCCAGAGAGGCCCCCACTGCACAGCCTCATCCTCTAATGGCTGGAAGCTCACTCCTTGGTATTATTAAATCGATGATTACATCACGGGCACTGCATACCCCTACCTTTGGAGCCCAGCAGGCTTGCAAAGCCAGCAGAGAATGAGAGATTAGGGTCAGAGTGGGAAGCCTCAATCCTTCTTCTCTGGTGTATGCATAGATCAATCTGTAGATGGAAGATCAGACTCACCAAAATTAAATCTGGGATCCAGTCTGAGCGTTGTCTTTGGCTGACCTTGGGTACACTACTTCAGCTCAGGACATTGGCTTTCCCTGATGCAAAACAGGGACATCCCCTGCTTGCTTATGACACGGTGAGGAACAAATGAGAGAAAGCAAGCTATAAAGCATACGTGCCCTTTAGTGGGGCTGGGGTGGGCGTTGGGGGTGTGACCTGTGGGCTGCTGGAGCCCAGGATGGGACTGATGGAAAATGGTCCTGATGCAGGCACCAGCCACAGTCAAGATGGGACATGCAGGCTCTGATCAAAAGGAGAAGGAATAAACCCAATAAAAGTCTCTCAAGAGAAAAGACAGGAAAGAAAATAGAATGGAAGTAGGCATAGCTCAAACCCCTCAAATCATGGAGGGAAACCTCAGGTCCAAGGACAGACTGTTGTAAATAACAAACCCACCAGTGCCAGGCTCTGTGCTAAGCACTTCACGTGCATTATTTCACTGAATCATCACAACCCCAATGCAGTAGATGCAACAAGCTTCTCCTTGTTACAGATGAGTAAACTGAGGCTGAGCAATTTACCCAAGTGTCACAGCTAGTTAGCAACGGTATCAGGATTGAAATCCAGGCAGTCTGCCTCACAGATTGTTCTCCGGCTTTTTTTTTTTTTTTTTTTAATTGAAGTATAGATGATTTACAATGTTGTGTTAGTTTCTGGTGTACAGCAAAGTGATTCAGATATATATATATAGGTATATATATATATATATTCTTTTCCATTATGGTTTATTACAGGATGCTTATTCTTTTATATTTTATATTCTTTTCCATTATGGTTAATATAGTTCCCTGTGCTATACAGTAGGACTGTGTTGTTTGTTCTCAGGCTTTGCCCATTGTTCTCCTTTCTCACAGGGAAGCTGTCTCCCCAGGTAGCCTCTAAGGTTCGAATTGTCATCTATATTCCTGTGACTCACAAGTCTGTCTGCTCAACTCCCAAGTCTGGCCTAAGTGTCAGATCCATGGGTCCATCAGCCTTCCTGACCCCACCTCAAGCTTAATGTGTCCAAGGATGAATTCTCATTTAGCCTAAACCTGCTCCAACCCACTTCCCAAGGGGTACCTCCACCATCCACCCAGCTGCAGAAACTGGCCACTGCCTGAACTCTTCTCTCACCCCTGACATCCAAGTCACAGCCTTGGTACCTCCCACACAACTTTTGATGTCATTAATTCTCTCCTTTCCACTGTCACTGTACCCAGTCCAGGACCCTCACGAGAAGAACTGGGCCCCAGTCTCTAGTCCTGCCTCCTCTCATCCACCTCCCCGACCCCCCATACTGTGGAGGGAAGGGTCTAAAATGCAAATACGTTGGTGCCACTCCCCTGCCCAACAGCCTTGAACTGCTTCCCATTGTTCTCTGGATAAAGGCTGTCCTCCTTTGCGCTGGTTCCTTCCCCAGGTCAACTCCTGTTGCTCTTCCTCCCTGCCCTCTGCTGCTCTCACTGAACTTCTTTCTGTTCCTCCAAACATCAGGGTCTCTCTGGATGCCAAGCCCCCTGGCTGGCTGTCCCCTCTGACTGGAACACTCTTCCCCACTCCTCATGTGTTTGGTGGACTTCTGCTCAGACTTCATTGTCAGCTCAGAAGTCCAAAGTCACAGCTAGGATGTCCATCTGAAGCCAAGTCCCCCTAAACTGAGTTCATGATTAATCTCTCTATCCAAAACTTTATTCCCTTTCTTGTCCCCTCTGACCTCAATCCTGTGCTAACTGAACACTAATCAGCCAGAGTCAGATGACTAAAACTGTTGTTGTTAACATCATTAATGTACTAAAATTGCTATTATAGATATCATCATTAACATACAAACCCAGGTTGTTTCTCCAGGGCAAGATGAGCTAACAGACCCCCCAGCCATGGACCATCTGGTTGGAGAATCATAACCAAAGATATCCGGACTCCTGAAACAACAATTAACAAATGTCACAAGACGATGATTAATCCCAGCCTTTTTGTTCTTCCCCTTAAAAAAAAAACCCCCTAACTCAAAGACTAAGTTGGAGTGGATCTGAGGCTTGTCTCCCACTCCCTTGCTTGGCACCCTGCAATAAACGCTGTACTTTACCAAGTGGACAAAAAAAAAATAACGTCCACCATCAAGCCATCAGCCACTGCAGCTGCCCCCCATGGCGCATCCCGAGGGGAATTCAGGATGGAGAAAAACAGGATTCTGGCCCTAGATAGTTAAGATGCAGATCAAAGGTCAGTAAGCCCAGACTCTTGCATCTTCCCATACACTAAAATCATTAACTTGAGATGTCTGTTTTTTGTGATTAGCGGTAATCTTTTGATGTTCGACTACATTTTTTTTTTTTTCAGCAAAAACTCCTGTGTATCCTGGCTCCTCCCTTACCTCTTTGGAACAGTTCCTCAGAGCTATCTGTGCTATCTGGCCTACAGTTCTCAGTAATGTCCCCGAATAAAACATAATTCTCAACTTTTAGGTTGTGCATTTTTTTTCAGCCGACAACCACAACTCATTGTCAGTAAATTGGCTTTGCAAACGGAGTTCAGTTCCCCAAGGCCTCCTCCAGAAGCCTTGTCTGACCCCACCCCCTCCAAGTCTCCACCCTCACAATACTCAGTACTTTCCCCAGCACACCACTTACCAATCCGCACCCCTAACACCCCATGTAAGCCTACTAGGGTAGGGCTCATCCATTCTCATATGGGATGGGGCGCTGCTCAGGAGTTAATACATGTTTCGATGGAAGAGAGGGGAAGTAACTTTTACAAAGCCACAGAATCCAAGAGAGTGACAAAGCCGGAACTGGAATCTGCATCACCCTCCTCCCCAACCTGGGAAGAATTCGCTCTTCTTTGCGTCCTACCCTCCTATCCCACCGATTTTTGATTCCCAGCGTCAAGGGCTATAGAGTTGACATTTTAAGGAGTGCTATCTTCCATCTGAGGAAGGAAAGTGCATAGCACAGTGGGGAAGGACATTGAACCCGTCCCCCCAAGCCTTCCCGTCCCCAAGGACAAGGGAAATCCAGTCTCGTCTCCTCCCCAGGGGAGCATTTGGGTCCAATTAGTCTTTCCCCACGTCCCTAGCCCACCCTAGACGAATATCCGGGTCTCGGGCAGCCTAGGCAAAGCTTCCCGCCCCCAGCCACGCAGGGGACCCCAGCAGATCCCAGCCCCATTAGGCTACACGTTGCGCCCTCCGGCCTCCGTCCCCACCCACTGCCTGGGACGCCACAGTCATCAGGCCCCTCCTTCCCCGCGCGGAGCCGGCCCCGCCTCCCGCGCTCCCGCGCTCCCGCGGCGCGTCTCTTGTCCCGCCCCCGCCGGCCCCTCCTCCGGCCCGCGCCTCTGGGGCCGAGCGTTCTCCCGCCGGTCCGCACCAGCTTTGGGTATTTGCTTTCGCGGCAGTCAGGCCAGCCGAGCCCGTCTCCAGCTCCGGGCAGCGGGGCAGAGGGCCCGGCCGGCGGGGCAGCCATGGAGGCGGCGGCGCGAAGGCGGCAGCACCCGGGAGCGGCGGGTGGCCCGGGGGCGCAGCCGGGCGCCTCCTTCCTGCAGGCCAGGTGGGCGCGCGCCGGCGGGCGGAGCGGAACCGCAGCCCCGCCACGTGACGGGGAGGGCGGGGGACCGGGGCCACGGAGCTCGGGTGGGTCGTCCCCGCGCTATCCCTGCAGCTGCTTCTCGCCCACTCGCCTGAGCCCCGCATCCGCGCTCCTTTCTCTTCCTGGAGGAGCCCCGTGCCCAGGGAGGCTCAGCGGCGGGGTTCAACGGCCCACAGGCCCGGCCGGCTCTAGGACAGTCGCTCAGCTGGGGTCCAAGAAACTCGGGGTGGGGACGGCAGCGGCGGGCCCAGAGGACATCTCTGCTCACTAGGGTCCCCAACGCGCCTGCAAGCCCCGGGCGCCAACCCGAGTTCTGGGGATGCCTTTAAACTTGACTTGGGTTCTGATGTTAACAGGAGGCTCACTCCTTGCCCCGAGGAACCAAAGAATGTGGGAATGTAAATGGAAGAGACAGCGAAATGTGGAAGCTCCCCTCCAGAGAAAGAATTAGGAAGGGCTTTTCCCACACGGTTGCTGTTCCCTTCTCTCAGTAAGGGGAAGTTATTGGTTTATGTAGCTGAGACCAGGTGCTTGGGGCAGAGGAAAATGTACAGAAGCCACCTTTTAATCTTACCCTCCACTCGACTTTCATACCATTTTACAAATTATAGACATTCATTGCATGGAGCAGGCATTCATTAAGCATCTCTGTTGTGTCCAGCGCTGTGCCAGGCACTAAAGCGGTGGGGAAGGTGAAGCTGGGAGGGTCCCACAGTCCGGTAGGGCGGGCCTGGAAGGAACAGTCCAGGGGCTGAGAGGTCGTCTTGGAGGGCTGCCTGGAGGAAGTGGAGCTTGAGCTGCATCTCAAAGAACTCAGTAGGTGACAGGGGAAGAAAAGCTGTTCCAGCCAGGGGAAAGCTTGGGAAAGGCAAGGAGTGGTGCTGGAGCTTTCTTTGTGTACAGTGGCAGGAGGATGCAGACTGATTGTGAAGGGCCTTGAATGGCAGCAGAGCTGGGACCAGAGTGAGAGCCTTGAGTGCGAAAATTAAGGAGACGCTCTCGGGGCACTAGTGTTCAAAAACCTTCCATGGCTCCCCTATGCCTACTTAAATGTTGGGCCCTGTGTGCCTCACTTGCCTCACCCTAGTTCCTGCCCTAAATGGCAGGTTAAGTATGCAGCTTTTGTTCTGTAGGGCACAGGGGAGCCATGGAAGGTTTTTGAGCACTAGTGTGCTCAGTTTTAGGAAGTTTGTGGTATGATTTGGGATGAGGGAAGAAGTCTGAGAGACTTGGGTGAGAGTAGCTCTTTTTCGTGCTACTAAAGGACATGTCTGTTTTGGATCACCTATAAGTTGGGAGTCTTTGACTGCCTGAACTGTGGTAGTCCAATTAGAACAGCGTGTGAGTAGCAGATATGGTCATGCGGGGTTTCCACATGCAGCATCTTACTCAGTCTTTTTGTTATTTTGTGTGTGTGGAAACTGAGGTCTAAGGAGGTTTACATCATTTGCCGGCAAGAACCAGGGCCTAAACCCAGGGTTTCTGATTTCTGTTTTCTGTTCTTACTACTCCACTCTGGCTATTCCTCTTTACTCCTCCATGAGCTCCCCACCATCCAGGTTGCTCGTGGGGATGGCATGAGAGGCTGGCTCTCTTCCAGGGTGTCTCTGCCCACCTCATTGGATGCCTGTAGGCCGGTTCTCAATATCATTGCTGCACAAGACAGTAGGCAGAATCATCCTGTCTAACTCCTAGGATGCTTGGATTTCCTCTGCTACAGTCATGCTTTGCTTACATACCTCTAATGACAAGGTGCTCACTACCTTTCAAGGTACCCTATTCCAGCTTCCACCTGCTCTGTTGAGTTTTTTGTATTGTAATCAAAGTAATACATGCCCGTGATTAAATAAAATTGCACAGACAGGCTTAGAGTAAAAAGCAGTGGCCCTTTTTCCACCTCTCCCTAGTACCAGAGACAACCGTGTTAGCTTCTTTTAACTGTTTCTACCAGAATTAAATTCATATTTCTAAATAATAATAACAAATACTACGTACATGCCACTTTCTGTGGGCCAAGCCCTGCTCTTAAGTTTTTGCATTAAAAAAAAAAAAAGTTTTTGCATAATTTATTCAGCCACAACTCTTGACGTAAGATCTACTATTATCCCCCATTTTATAGATGAGAACATTGAGGCCCAGGAGGTAACTTGCTAAAGATTTGGTTAGTGGTAGAGCTGGGATATGAACCCAGGCAGTCTCCAAAATCCACACTCAAAAGCTATGCTCCACTGCTATTTCTTGGTTTATCAGTTGCTATTAGCCTCTAAGCTAACGTTTACCTACTAATTTCCTGTTATGATTTGGTTCACTTATGCCTCTCCTATCTTCACAAGATGGTTTTGTATCACCATTTTTAGTTTTGCTCTTTGTTACCTTTGTAGCCTTAAGGAATATGTATATACCATTATTTCTTTTTCGGTCAACTGTAAAATAATATCTTTTTTTCCCCAAATTTTACTTATTTATTTATTTATTGAAGTATAGTTGATTTACAATAAGGGCAGTATCTCTTGATTCCTTTTTAAAAGAATATTAGTCTTCTACCCTAATCTTTAGCATTCTTTACCCTTTCCCCAACTCCTGTCATCTATAGTTTTACTTTCAAGTTGTCAAGGTTAACAGTAGTTTTTACTTGCTGTTTTTTAACCATAATTGCCTTCCATGTTTTGTTTGCGGATTGATTCTGAACTTTGAAAATCAGTATACAATGTTTTTATTAGTTAAGCCATGTAAATATTGTTCCCTACAGAGTCCAGTAAGTTTAACAGTTACATTTGCTTTCGTATATTGCTTTTGTTTTTCCTGGAGTTTCTAATTGCCTTTCCTTTTTTTCTCTTATTTTTTTGCCTTCATTTTCTCATTTTTTGTTCAAACTTGTCATCATGTCAGGTATTTCACCATTGTGTATATAGAACCAAAATCAGTCCCTCTATAGTCCCCATTCATAGGTCCCTGCTTGACTCCACCATGGCTGAGACTGCTGACCGCTTTGAATATTTCATCTATATGTTATGTGCTTTATGGCAGGGGTCCCCAATCCCCAGTACCAGTCCACGGCCTGTTAGGACCCGGGCTGCACAGCAGGAGGTGAGCAAGTGAGCGAACCTTCATCTGCCGCTCCCCGTCACTCCCCATCACCACCTGAGCCATCCCCCCCATTGCTTGCATTACTGCCTGAGCCATCCCCCATCTCCGCCCACCCCCCACTGCACCCCGTCCATGGAAAAATTGTCTTCCACAAAACTGGTCCCTGGTGCCAGAAAGGTTGGGGACCACTGCTGTATGGTATGCGCTCCCCAACTGTCGTGGTATCAGTTTTCCCAGATGGTAGACTTGTAAAGCCGTGGAGGAGATTAAAGGCCATCCTTGTCTTGGGTTACCTGCCATTGTGCTTTCACTGTTGTTCTCAGCAGGAGAAAACCAGTCAGATGCTCTTGATTCCCAAGTTAGGTGTCTGCCCTGCACCTGCCCTTCTTCTTCCTGCTCTGCTCAGCCCGGCTGGACTCATGACAGGGATCCCCATTGACTGAGTGCCTCCTGAGGTGGAAGAGGAAATAGTCACTGAGCCCCTAGTGTGTGCTTGGTATCCACAGCTTCCAGAGACCCACACTTAAGTGCTTCCCAGGCTTTCAAAACGCCTTTATTTCCTGTACCAAACATCCTGCTCTTTGCCCAGTTTGAAGGTTTCCAGAATAAAACACTGAGGACTGTTATTCTCCTTCCCCATCAAAGTTCTTCAGGCCCGGAGGTTGCCACCCATCTGCTTTTTGAGGCCTTGCCCTGATGGTCACAAAGGGGAAGGGGCATGGTGGGCCCTCTATACCAGTCACTTGCCTAAGACAGTGACTGAATATCTGCCTCGGTCCGAAGGCCCAGCAGCCCCTCCTCTTCCTTCCACCAGTAAGCCAGGCATCTGAGCTCCCTGCAGCACCTTTCTCACTTCCACCTCCAGGCCTTTGATCCTGCTCTCCTGCTGCTTTTCTGCCTACTTGAATCCACCCAACCATGCTTCCAGGCTCCCTTTCTTCCTGCAGGTTTTGCATACTGCTTCAGGCTACGCCAATCCCTCTCTATCTTGATCTCCTGATATGCCACAAAGCTTATAATAATCACCAACAAAATAGCAAGATACTTAGAGCACAGGTCTTGAATCCATGTAGACCCAGGTTTGAATTCTCTGCCTTTCAGGACTCCTGGATTGCGAGTGTCAGAAAGCCAGTGTGAACTACAGCACCCTTAGCAAAAGGGAATGTATTGGCTCTTGTGGCCAAACCATTGCCTTGGGGACGCCTGGAACTGGGAATGTGAACCCTCTCAGGCCTTCTTCTCCTCTTTTTCCCTGCTCCTTTCTGCAGGGCTACTTCATTCTCACCTGGCTGTCCCTTGAGGCTGGAACCTTGGCCACAGGCAGCCCCGTGCTCTCATCTTTAGCGTCCCAGCACCTGAAAGGAAGATGCTCTTTTCAACTCTAGTTAGAAAAGTCCCACTGCGCCGGCCTGGGTCACTGGCCCTCCCTGTGGCTCAGGATACATCATCTCTCACCAGAAGAAGGAGGGAGTAGGAAGGCTGACAAAAGGAATAGTTGATACAGCTTCTTACTAGTGGGGGTAACCTTGGTTAAGCCTCAGTATCCTTATCTGTAAAATGGGAGGGTAACAGCCTCCTGGTATGGCTG
The DNA here is from genome assembly GCF_965194805.1 of Balaenoptera borealis. Lineage (NCBI taxonomy): Eukaryota > Metazoa > Chordata > Mammalia > Artiodactyla > Balaenopteridae > Balaenoptera > Balaenoptera borealis. Next base: position 116,098,861 of record NC_138866.1, on the reverse strand, counting down.
TGGGGATTAGATGAGATGGTGCTGGTGAAGCTTCTAGCACAGCACACAGTCGGCACTCAGTAAGTGGTGGGCACTGGGTAGAGGGGACAGGAAGACTTAGTTGACCTAGGAAAGGCTCACTCCACCCGCCTTGCTTGCCGCAAGAGGATGATGAGATCCCCCAAGAGCTTGCCTCTCTGTGTCTGGGTTGCTCTAGGAGCCCAGTGTGGACCATACTTGGAATTGGCTAAAAATGATCCCAGAGTTGTGGAAGCAATAGCAGTGTTGACAGAGCTATTGTTTGCCACTAAAACAAATGAGTAACTGGTAACTGAGATTGTTTTATATCAGCCAGTAATCACTGAGCATAACTCAGGTACTGAGCTGAAAACTCTGGAGAATATGGACTCAACATCACACAGCTCCTGGTCATGGCACTAGTTGAGCAGTACAACTTACATCTCAGTCATCTTAGGAGGAGTGGGCTGCTTGTCACTGGAGGTATGCAAGTAGTGGCAGGGACACTATAAAGAGGATTTGTACTCTGATGGGGAGGTTGGTGAGTTGAGAGAACCTTAAAATCACCCTTCTTCTTGAGGGTCTAGATACGAGCAAAACTCCAGCCCAGTGATGTCATGGCCTGAGTGGGAGTTAGGGATGATGCACTCCCTGTAGTGGGCTTTGGGAAAAGCTTCATCAGGGAAGCCTTCTTGGAGGAGGTGGCACATGCACTGGCCCTTTAGCTTCAGCTCATTTGTGAAGAGCAGATGGCTGACTGCTTTGCAGGAGAGACAGGCATCCAAAGGTGTGTTGTCAGATGGTTCTCCTCTTCTTGCCACGTCTCTCACATCACCTTGTCCCTGCTGCCTTCCTTCTTAGGTTTCACTGTGGATTGGTGAGAAGAAGGACACCTGCAGCCCTGTTCCTACCTCCTCATGGTTCAGAAACCAAGGGAAAGGGAGATCCCCTGTTCATCCCAGTCTATAGTCTGTAAGGCACATCTCACCAGAGGGCTCTAATTGATCCAGCTCAGGTCACATGCCCATCCCGTGGACCAATCACTGTGGATACAATGATGGGTTAGAGGTTAAAAATATAAGCTCTGGAACCTAATCATTTAGGTTCAAATATTTAGCTATGTAACTTTGGGCAAGTTGCTTAACATCTTGGGCCTCAGTTTTTTCACTTGTGTAATGGGGGTAATATTCTAACCTCAGATGGTTTCTGTGAGAATTAAGAGAGTTAAATGAGATGGTACATGCAAACAGCTATAGTAGTGCCTGGAATATAGAAAGTGTTCAACAAAGGTTAGCTATCATCATCCATCACCATGTTTCATGCTTTTCAGCCACATTTGCATCCTTTGCCCCATCTGATTTCCCCGTCATTCAATAGGTAAGAAAACCCAACAGTTATTATACCCTTTGGGCATTTTCCTGCCTGAATCATAGAGAAGCAAAGGTCAGGGCAGACGGAGTCCACTCCCAGGATACCTTCCCATGGACCACAGTATTTCCAGCAAAACCTTTTCCTAGAACTTAATCATGTGTGCTTCCTCCTGCTCCCAAATCTCTGTGGCTCATCTTCGTGGGGAAGCTTCGCATGGGAGGAGAGAAGAGCTGACCCCTTTTGTCTGCCCCTTCCCCAGGCACAGCTCCGTCAAGGCTGATGAGGCTGCCAGCACGGCTCCCTTCCACCTTGATCTCTGGTTCTACTTCACCCTGCAGAACTGGGTTCTAGACTTTGGCCGCCCCATTGCCATGGTGAGTGTGAAGCTGTGGACAGAGCCCTGACCAGCAGTGAGGAGACAGGGTGACTTGAATTGTCAGAGTGACCTCAGACAAGTCATTGCCTGTACCAGTACACTGTGAGAATAGGTCTGGAGGCTTTCATGTCCTTTAGTTCTACGACTGTGACCAGTGCGGCAGCTGCCAGCGAGTGGGGGATCCGGAGGGGCCTGACTAGTCATACTGCGCCCGCCCATATCTCACACCCAGGTTTAACCAAAGCACCAATTCAGACGGTGGGGTATGAGAAAGGATCCCACCAGCTTTCCCCACAGCCTTGGGATAGTATTGTTTTTCTGGAGGTGAAGAGTATAGGCTGAATTTGCATATCATGTATGACTTGAGCCTTGGGTAATTTTTAGTGTCATCTGGTGAAACTGTCCCCTTCCCTCCAAGGCGATTTCATGCATCAGTGTACAGTGGTGGCCTCTACGGAGATTAATACTGGAAGAGCACCAAATCCCCTCACTTGTCACGAATAAGATAGATAGATAGAAAGATAGATAGATAGATAGATAGACAGACAGACAGGTAACAGAAGGTGAAAAAAATTGAGTGAGTTCCCACCAAGAACTAAGGTGTTAATTTTTGCATGTGGGTGGTAAAAATAACAATATCCAACACTGAAACTGACACCTCATACATGCTAGTGCTAATGCAAATTAGCAAAGCCCTTTGGGAAAGCAGTTTGTCAAGGCGATAACTAGTACCTAGAATAGTGCCTAGCAAGATATGTGCTTAGTATACTTGTACTGAATGAATAATAACAGTAAGCTAGAAATAGCGGTTAACATACATTGAGCGCTTACTCTGTTCTAAGCTCTTTATGTGTTTAAACTTATTTAGTTCTCCCATCAATGCTATCATTAATCTCAATTTTATAGATGAGAAGACTCAAGGATAGAGAGGGTAAATAACTGGCTCAAGATCACCCAACCAGCAAGTGGAGGAGCTAGCACCTGCCCCCAGGCACTCTGGCCCCAGAGCCCACCCCCTTCCATCATGATTTTATCCAGAACCCTAATACGTTCATCCCTCCTGACTCAGTACGACCCCTCCCAAGAATCTGCCCTGAAGATGTAATCAGCAAGAAGACAGCCTCTGTACCAAAGATGTTCATTGCAGTGTTGCTTATAATAGCCAAAACTTGGAAGGGACTTGAGTGTCCAGCAGTAGGGACTGGGTAAATCAGCTTTGCTGTATGCAGTCTAGAGGATGCTACCTGGGCATTAAACAGGAATTATGAATACTCTAGAGCAACCTGGAATGTTTAAGGAGAAAAAACATGCCTAAGTGGCATGCATATTGACTGCCTGCCAATCAGTAACGGCCCTAACAGTCTTGTATACATGGGATCAAAGACTTGAAGGGGATGAAGAAAAGCTTCCTGGCAATGGTGTCGGGGAGGAGGTATGGTGGCTGCTGATTCTTCTTTCTGCAGGCTTGCCATAGGTTTACATGTTTTTTAAATGTAGGTGAAAGTAAAGGGACTGAGCCAGGAGTCAGGGCACCCAGTCAGTTTTATAAGTGACTTTGGGCAAGTCAGTGTCATCTGGGCTTTGGTTCTGTCATCTGTAAGATGACTGGTCGGACTAGCTGCTCTGAGCCCCCGTGCAGCATGAAGGTTCCGCATACTGGGGGACAAAGGAGCTGCCCATCAAACTGGTGTTACAGGGAGAGGGGAGATGAGGCCAGGGGCAGGCTCATGGCTCTCCTCATTCACTAGGACTCAGCCTCATCAGGTCTAATAGGGGTCTCCTGCAGGGCAAATCACTTCCCCCATCCTGCTCAGAGTTGCTGTGGCCAGTATAACCTTACGTGGGCTCATCAGGAGTATACATTTGAAAAACTCGTGTATACACTGGAGCTTTTCACATGTACCCATGATAGTCCCAAATTTGTAATAAGTACAAAATAAAACCTTTTACAAGTTATAAAAGTAATATGTCATAGTTATAACAAGTCACTTCATACCCAGGGGTAAAAAGAAGTGTGAGACTCTCCCTTTCCAGTTCCACCTCTGACAGTTTGAGGCTCATCCTTCCACTCCTTTCTCTACTCATGCAAACGTATGTATACATCCTTTTTTTTTTTCTCTAACCAAAATGAGATTTTACTTTATACTTTATTTTACAACTTGCTTGTTTTACTTTAGAATATATCATGGCTGTCTCTCCATGTCAGTACATATGAGGTGTCATTTCTGTTAATGGCTACTTAACCTTCTATAGAAAAGATGTACTGTAGTGTATTCAAGTAGTCAGCCTATTTCTGGTATTTTGCTATCACAAAGAGTGTTTCAGTCAACATATATATCTTGCTATAGATAAAGATACAGAGATACATGCACACAGCAAATAAGAAAGAGAAAGAGATTGAGATTCTTGTATCCTGAGAGTTTTATTTCTGCAGGGTGAATTTTTGATCGAAATTTATGGTCATTACACGTGTTCTCAATCAACAGATAGTGGGCGTACGGTGTGGCAGGGCGGAGGTTGTGAAGTGTTTGGACCTCGAATAGGGGTTTTCCCACTGACACCGACAAGGCTGGGTCTCACTGGGTAGAGCAGTAGGAGGAACAAGGGCATTCTAGACAGAGGAATGGCCCTGGCCTGCCTGCCTCTCTCAGGGAAGGTAGAAAAGGAAGAACTGAATCTACTTTGTAGAACTCACTTATTTTCTCCTTTGTTTCATAAGCTGTAGTTTCGACCTGATTCGGAAGTGGTCCATCTGCTCAGTGGACAGAGTGTTTTTCCATACCTGGGTGGCCAGGAGATCTTGTCATCATCCTAGGACCTGGAGTGCCAGATCCTTAAGGGTCCATGTAGATCACCTGGGCCACATTTCGTGTTACAGATGGGGGAACTGAGGCCTGAAGAGGGGAAGAACTTGCCCAGGGTCACCCAGAAAGTTGGTGCACAACTGAGTCCCAAAGGAGCCTCCAACTCTCAGGCCGGTACCCAGGGACCTTTATTTAGTACCCACAGGGAGAGGGACACACGGTCAGGCCCTGGATTTGTGTCTGCTGTGTGCTTACCTTCTCTGGGACTCAGTTTGTCTGTCTGAAAACACCTTCACTTCAGTGCTGCTGAGAGGATCCCAAGAGATCACAGAAAGAATGAAGTGTGTGCAGAAGAGGTACTGAGGGCCTCACGGGGCTGTGCCTAGTAAAAACCATTCCTCCCCTTGCTCCCCAGCTGGTGTTTCCTCTCGAGTGGTTTCCGCTCAACAAGCCCAGCGTGGGGGACTACTTCCACATGGCCTACAACATCATCACGCCCTTTCTCCTGCTCAAGGTACAGTCCAAGGCTCCCTGCCCTCCCTTCCCACCCTCATTTCTTCCTGCACCTGGCAGGAAGCTGGTGCCGAGCCCCGGGAGTGCCCTGAATCAGGCTGTCCCCTGCCTGACTCTGGGGGACAAAGGCTGTGATAGAGGGACATGTCAAGCCCCAGGAGAGGCGAGACTGCCTCTGGCCGGGAGGCATGGAGAAGGCCTCCCCAAGGAGGGGCGTTTGATTTGGGCCTCCGCCTGGTGTGCTTGGGGATGAACTGGGAGAGACCTTCAGGCAGGAGCACCTGAAGACAAGGCCGTGCTGGAGGAGCCATAATACATCTGGGGAGGCTGAGGTGGAAGGAGTGGCTGGATCGCCCAGGGTGAGGTCAGGGACCAGTTGGGAAGGCAGGTGGGGGCCAGGTGGCAGGAAGGGCAGCAAAGGAGGGTGAGCTCTCTCCTCTGGCCTGGAGATCCCTGACTTTGAGATACCACTGGGAACACAGAGCTATCTCCTAGATAGCTGCAGGAGATAGACATCTGGGTGATGGCTATCTCCAAGGTAGCTCTCGGCAATGCTGGCTTTGCATTTTGCCACATAAGGGCTCTTAAAACTATCGCTGTTTACTGTCCCCATCATTTTGTTTTTAGAGAGACATTTCAGATCTCCAAAAAATAGGGAAGGTGTAATCTCAGAATTCAGAGGGTCTTTAGTAAAATAATTTAGTTTCAGAAGCACCTGCTGCATCCCTGTCATTTTCATTTTTGTTTGCTTGGATTGCTCATTTGCTCAGAAATGGGAGGGTCTCCTCAACAGGCCAGCCCAGTGACCCAGGAGCAGTACTGGGGGTGGTGGGAGGGCGGGGCCTGGAGCCTGGATGCCTGTGTCACCTCCAGCACAGCCCGTGGGTGTGTGTGACCTTGGGCAGAGCTGGCCCTGCTGAGTGTGTTTCCCCTCCAGCACAAGAGGGTGCTGATCCCTGGCCCCTGCTGGGTTCACAGGGATCTTGTGGGACTCTGGAGGCTGGACTGGCCCCACTAAAGGGACCCACCAATTTGAGAGTGACGTTCCAGCTGGTGGCATCCCTCCCACTCTGGGTGTGAGGGAGGGGAGCAGAGGGTGTCTCCTATCATGGTGGAGGCGGGGGTCATGCTGTCGGGCCTCCCTCTGACCTCAGCTCATCGAGCGGTCCCCACGCACCCTGCCGCGCTCCATGATCTATGTCAGCATCATCACCTTCATCATGGGCGCCAGCATCCACCTGGTGGGTGACTCTGTAAACCACCGCCTGATCTTCAGCGGCTACCAGAACCACCTGTCAGTCCGTGAGAACCCCATCATCAAGAATCTCAAGCCGGAGACGCTGGTGAGCCTCCACCCCGGCCCTGCGGTCTGTCCAGGGGGCCAAAGAGGCTGCCCGACCTATCACGGTGCCCTAGATGAGGGCAGGCCGCCCCGCCAAGCTAGGATGCTCCTGTGTTACTAGGAAGTGGCACGTAGGCTCCCACCAGGGCCCCCTCCTCCGGGTAGGGAGGGACTGAGGGCAGCTGGGGGAGGCCTGGGCATTGGGGGGAGGGGTCCGCCGGGTTGCGTGGGTCCCGCACCCTCCCTGAAGCCCCTCCCCGAAGCCCTTCCCCCTCTGCCCCTGCCTCGCCTCTGCCACCCCCAGATCGACTCCTTTGAGCTGCTCTACTACTACGACGAGTACCTGGGCCACTCCATGTGGTGAGTAATGGGGCCCGTGGCCTCAGCCAGCTCTGCCGCCGGCCTTGGTGACACTGAACAAGGGCCTGGGGTCTCCAGGTGTCGAGCGCAGCGGCTGGAACGGCGTGCTCTTCCCCGGCGGGTGCGCTGTCACTCAGCTCTGGCTCCCGCCGCGCCGCCTTCCGCTCCCGCCAGCCCGCGGCGGCCACTAGAGGGCAGCGAGTGGCTGTCCTCCCTGGGCCGAGGCTGCAGTGCTGATAAACATCTCCCCCACCCTGGGGATGGGGACCCCGCCGTGTTGGGCTGCGGTCTTGGGCATGGAGGCGGAGAGGAAGATGAGTAGGTCCGGCTGGACTAGGTCGGGGGTGGGGCGGGGGCAGGGGTGCTGCCTGTGCCCCCACTCCTCCGAACTCCCAGGGGGGCGCCTCCCACCCCTTCACCCACAGTGGAGGAAACCTCACGAATGCGGGCTCAGCCACAGGAGATGCAGGGCCCCAGCTGGGGGCAGTCATCTGTTCCAGGCCCACACCTTACACAGGATAAGCTGGGGCCAGTGGGAGGGGGTTTGGCCATGGGTTGACAGCTAGTGACAGAGCCAGCCCTGGGCCTGGGTGGCCCCACTCCCGAGCGAGGTGGGCTTACTTTTGTCGCACTTGCCCTATGCTGTGTTTCTAGGTTCTGTTTGGGGGCCTGGAAGGTCAGGGGCTTCCTGGACAGGCAGGCCTCTTGCCAGTTCTCCCTGGCTTGTGCCAGAAGACCCTTCCCATGGAAGGCTGGGGACAGGAGGAGGAGAGAGGAAGAGAGGCTTGGAGAAACGAAGGAGCAGGAGAGGACTGGGAGGGCGCGGGGGCCACATGAGGGGGGAAGAGGGGAAGGTGGGGAAGGAGACAAGATGGTGCGTGGGAAGAGAAAGGGGGTGTGTGTGATGGCACAGCTGCGTGGGGAAAGCAGCCTGTGTGTGGAGAGGAGAGAGGGCGGTACCTTTGGGGTGAGATGGTGTGTGTGTGGAAAGGGGGTGAGGCTGTGGGCTGAGTGTGGGTGAAGGGGCTTCACAGAGCTCTTTGGAGGCCCCTGGCAGGTGCTGTCCCCCCCACCTTATTTTAAACTGGGACCTCGGGCCTCTCCCTCCTCGACCCTGCTGGGTACACCCCTTTCCAGGGCAGTGAGGGGCTGGGACTGCTGGTATTTGGGTGCGTACACGAGGCAGACACACACACACACACACACACGAGTGAGTGGGGTGGCCAGCGCCGCGTGGGAGAGAGCTGCCCCTCCCCTCACCCCCCAGCCTGCGGGGCTGTGATCGGCATGTGCTCAGGGAGCAGACCTCATCTTCCTGCTTCCCTCTTGGGCCCCCTGCTCGGGAAAGGCTGCCAGGGAAGAGTGCCACCCGAACCAGGCATTTTTGTAAGCCATGAAGTGAGACTGCATAGGATGGTGCAGGGAACCAGTACAAGGACAGGCGGGGGAAGAGGCCCTGGGTGGGGGCAGCTGGGCGGGGCAGCTGGGCGGCTCAGCACTGTCTTCCCTGCTGCAGGTACATCCCCTTCTTCCTCATCCTCTTCATGTACTTCAGCGGCTGCTTCACTCCCACCAAAGCTGAGAGCTCAATGCCAGGGGCAGCCCTGCTCCTGGTGGTGCCCAGTGGCCTGTACTACTGGTGAGTGGACGCTGGACCTGGGGTGCGGGGACGGTGGGGGCCCTTAGTGAGCCAGGTAGTGAAAATGTGCTCTTGACCGCAGGGCTGCTGTGTGACCCCAGGTGAGACTCTCCCTGTTGAGGTCCCTGCTTCCTGCTCTTTCAGTGGGGACTGTGACTGCCTAATGGTGGCCGCTCTGTGACCAGGAAGCCAGGCCTGAGTGTGACCTCTTCACATTCACAGTGCAGCCTCGGGGCCAATAGAATCCATCTCCGACACCAGGCCCTGTAAAGGCCTTGCGACCTCAATTTACTCCTCTGTGAAATGGGGATAATACCCGCCTGTCTCCCTCTTAGGACATGGTGAGAATCCAGGGGGAGAGAAGGGGGCTTTGTAAACTATGAAGCATCATGGAGATGACAAGGACAGATATGTGGGGAATTCCATGGCCTCAGGGGCTCCCTGCCTGGTTTCCTTTTCCCTCCAGCTCTCTCTTCCCGTTCCAGAGGATCCAGGCCTCAGCCGGGCTCCTACCCCTCCTCTGTCGCTTCCGCTCTGGAGAAAGGCTCCCCTGGGGATGGTGGGTGTCCTGGAAACAACTAGCCCTTCTCTGGTGGGAAGCCTCCAGCCAAATGAAAAGGGCCTCCTCTCCTGGGGCCAGCTCCGGCCCACCTCCAGGGGCTGCCCCTGGCCAGCTGTGGGGGTCCACCAGAGCGAATCCGCATACCCGCTGAGGGCAGGATTAACAGGAATGGGTGGTAACTACAGCTGGAGGGAAAGAGGTGAGACGTGGGAAGAAGCTTCGGCCCGTTCTTACCCATAGCACTACCAGAGTGATAGCTACAGGAGGCCGTTTATTGAACAATATGCTTTTCCAAGTATGTAGTTCTTGAGAGATAGGGCCATTTATGCCCCCTTTATGAGCAAGAAAACAGAGGCTCCAAGATGTCATGTAAATTCCCCAAGGTGACACAGCCACTAAGTTGCAGAGCGATGTAGTTCCTTGAGTGGGATGGCTCAGCATTGCGGTTCTCTCTATAGGCAGGGGAGTGGACGAGATAACCTCTCAGAAGCCCTCTAGCCGGTGTTACTGAGTTCCTGGCCACATGCTAGGTACTGCCTTAAGAGCTGGAGAGAACCCTGGGAGATGAGACTATCCCAGCCTTCAAGGAGACAGTAATGACAACTTCCATCAGCTGAAACTGCATTCCCAAACTCAGACGCCTTTAGGAACCAAGCTGGTAACAGAAATGCATGAAGCAGGCATCAAGTGAGGCAGTAGGGAGTGGTGGGGACTGTGGCAAGCTGCAGAACAATGCTCTCTCTAAAGGCAGCAGCTGCTTTCTCCTCATCAGTTATTGTCATGTGGGAATACAAGCCTAACGTGAGCAGGGAAACCAGAACTCCACATTGGCAGGTAATCTGCTATTTACATATTGGCAACAAACTCAACATTTAAAAAAATAGTAACTCTACAAGCCAAATCAATATGCTACGTATGGGCCATGGCTCAGAGTGAAGTGGTTGCCTGAGCCCCTCACTTGACGCGCTATTCTGACCGACTGGGTGGGCAGCCTGGTACTTGGGTAGAGGGAGGGATGCCGGGCAGGATGGGCTGTCACGGCACCCACCTCCCCTCACCCACTGGCCTCCTTAGGTACCTGGTGACTGAGGGCCAGATCTTCATCCTCTTCATCTTCACCTTCTTCGCCATGCTGGCCCTTGTCCTGCACCAGAAGCGCAAGCGCCTCTTCCTGGACAGCAACGGCCTCTTCCTCTTCTCCTCCTTTGCCCTCACCCTCCTGCTCGTGGCGCTCTGGGTCACCTGGCTATGGAATGACCCCGTACTCAGGAAGAAGTACCCCGGCGTCATCTACGTCCCTGAGCCCTGGGCCTTCTACACCCTCCACGTCAGCAGCCGACACTGAGTCCAGGGCACTGGCCACTGGTGCTCTGCCGGGTGGGAGATGGGCCATTGAGGGCATCTGAGCATAGGGAGTGTGTGTGTGTGTGTGTGTGTGTGTGTGTCCACCCACGTGTGTGCAACCCATGGCTTAGAGCATGGGTGAGAGTATGCATCGTGCGTGTGGTTAGTTGTGTGTGTGTATGTTTGTGTGCACATGCACACACATGCAGAGTGCATCACTGTGAGACTGAATTGTTTTGGTCAAGTTTCCATTCGGTTTGCCTCTTCAGGATGGGATGTAGTTTGAGGCAGTGTGTCCAGGCCAAGAGCTGGGGCCTGCCTTCCTGTGCATCTGATGGAATCGGGCCCTCTCACTTCCACTGCTCAGGGCTATCTCTTCTTCCTGGGCTGTCTTCTGGTAGCTGCCAGAGAGGCCTGGGTGGGGCAGAGGTTGGGAGGGGACTTGGTCTTTCACCTACTACCTGGTTCACTCCTCAGGCCCGCCCAGACCCTGGAGGCTAGATTACACGGGTTACATGAACTCGCTGTGTATTAATGAGCAAAGCACAACCCTTCCCTGGGCCTCATTTGCAAGAGTTGGGCCCACAGTCCCAAAGCGTGTTGGTGGGCGGGTTGCAGTCTCCTCTTGGGGCACCCTTAGGAGGGGTGAGTGGTTCTACCCCGTCCCTGCCCTCTCTGACCCCGGGAGGGGTATGTGCACCCCAGATCCTCACCCAACCTCAGGCTGCACGGGGTGTTGAGCCACCCGACTGTGGGGAGCCAGAGGCCAGCCCTCCCCGCCACCCACCGGCCTGATCTCAGGGTCTGGCAGTGGTCTCTGATCTCCCTCTGCCAGAAGCTCTCTCTCCCTCCCCGCTCCAGGATCGTGGCCCCACTTCGTGTGAGGCTGACTGCAGGTTTCTGAGTGGCCGCTGAAAGCAGAGTTCTCAGGCACTTGCACTGTTCCCTGAGCCGCTCACTAGGGGTGGGCACGTCGTGAGGCTCTTCAGACAGCCTTGTCTCAGCCTCAGTCTCTGCCTGCCGCCAGCAGGCCTGCTCCCAGGAAAGGGGCCCTCGTTCCCCATGGGACGCCCCCCCGCCGCCTCCCCCGAGGCACTGGGGCCCGGTCTCCTCCCACGGCTGCAGGCCCACGGCCTAATTTCCCAGCAGTGCCGGCCTGCGTGTGCGCAGGGGTCTCGGGGGCCTGCCTCGCCTCCCCCGGCCCCGCCTCCTCTCCTGTGCTCTCAGGGAGCCCTGTGCCTCAGGGCCTCCTTTCACCCTTCATGCAGTGGTCCCCCAGCCCCCGTCAGTCCCCGTCTGCTGGCAGCATCAGGGGTGAGAAGTGTGACTAAAGGCGGTGTGGAGCCCAGCCTGACTGGCGGCTGCTGCTTCCTACTTGGGGAGTGAATCTGGGAGGCAGGAGGAGGGCGGTCCCTGGAGCAGGGGAGGGAGTGGCTGGTCTGGGGCCCAGGCAGGAGCCCTGGGCTGACCCCAAGGGCCCACTCAACCCCGTGTGGCTGAGAGCAGGTGCTGCCACTGTCCCCTGGCCCTCCGTGCCACTTAGTAGGATCCTGCAGTTGGGGGTCACCAGCAAGAAGGGCCTCCTCTAGGTCCCAGCTCGCTTCAGAGGAGTCTGGGGGGGGGTCACAGGGGTGGGGACCAGCATAGGGCATCTCCAGACCTGCCCCTCAAAGATGTCCCCCTGAGCCTCCCAGCTGTGCTGCAGCCCGTTCCAGAGGCTGAAGCAGAGAGGCTGCCCTGTGGGGGAAGGTGGCAAGCCTGGTTTGTGGGAGGTTGGCACGTAGCCTTGGGCAAGCTGTTTAATCCCCCGGGTCCTCAGCTCTTGATCTTTGAGGGTCTCAGCCTCACCACACAGCCACCAGCGGCTTTGTGGGCTACTGTTACTAGAAAACACAGGGGAGGGCCACGCTGAACAGGAGCCGCATCATTGTAGGCCATGTTGTGATGAGAAAAACACCTTCTGAGGAAAGCAGCTTTGTTTTTCAGGCTTGCTGCTGAGGCATGTTACAGTACGGTAACCCTCCTCACACCCGGAGTGTGGACATAAAGACTGGAGTTTAGGATTCCCACTTTGCTTTTCCCAGGCACCTTTTAAAATAACCACTCAGCGTTTAAACCCATAAAAAGCTGGTGACCTCTGCCCCTACCACTGTATGATAGGTGCTTGGTACCCTGCTCTCTTCTCCCTCAGGACCTGGGACGGGGGATGGTCCTTCCCCTGGCTCATTGCGCCCCCTGGCCTCTGGGATCTGAAATAATAAATCTTGTGGCTCTGCTTCCTTCGTGTGGATGTATTGAAACTGCCTTCAGTCAAAAGGACCCCGTGGGTTTCATTTCCCCAGAGTGGGAGCTGGATGCTGAGGGAGATGCCTGCCGCCCCCGCGTGGGTGGCTTGTGCCCCCTGACTCAGCAGGTCACAAGTCTGCACATTCTTAATTCATAAGCCAGCTGCGGCCTTTCAGCACACAAGGGCCCCCACCTGCCCAGCAACCTTGTTTGAATCCTTCCCTACCTCAAGGCCACTGTTAACTCCAAAGCCTGCTCCAAGCCTGTTCTCCATAGAAGGACTTAATGGATATCTTCTGAGCAGGCATAGGCCTGGTTATGTGGGGTCTGAAGCTTATACAATTTTGGGGGTGCTTGATAAGAAAACAGTAAAAAAAAAAAAAAAAAGTAAAAAATTAGGTATGAAAACGAGTATTCAGAATGGAAAAGAAATCACAGCAATTTATTGGAGCCTTGGAGAGTCATGTCCCTCTTGACCAAGATCTCTTTGGGCAGTTTACTGAAAATATTGCGCTAGAAATACTTCTTAATTGCAACCTGGCTTCCCTCCACCTAGAAAACTCTAGACCAATGGTTTTCAAAGTATGGCTCTGGGTGGCAGAAGAAAATGCAGATTCTTTCCCCCTTTCACCTGCTGAATCAGAAATTCTAGTGATAGGGCCCTTCAGGTGAACAAAATCTCAGCCCCCAAGTGGCATTGGAGGGGGTTTCTGTTTTGCGTCCTGAGTTGAAGTGTAGCCTACACACAACAAGGTAAAGCATACACCTTGAGAATTTTTGTAGAGTGAACCCTCAGGTAACCACCACCCTATGCAGGTGTTTTCAACATTAGAAACACCCCCTTAGAGACACCTAAAAACACGTAAAAAAGGAGTTGTCCAGGGTGTCTCAGTTGGTGTGCCTTTGGGGACACACAGCCCCAAACTCTAGCACACACTGACCTAAACTCAATGAAATGTCACGTGTATGGTCAGGTCTTGAAGATGGCTATTCTATTCCTCTCTATACATCCCCAGATCGACCACGCCCAACTTCACTACCATGACTATGCAATCCTTGTAATTGTAGGGCTTAACTAGTCCCTGGTAACTGATGAGCCCACCTGAGCTCAATTCCCCCTATAACTGGTAGCCTCCTTCCCCCGCAGGAGCAGCAAAGGCGGCTGCCGAGTCTTGTCTGCCGCCCAAGGCAGGGTGTTGCTCCAGGATGTTGCTTCAAACGTGTAAGATCCCCTATCCGGCAAATCACTGATGTGTCTGTCACTGTCTCTGGGCTGTTCCTTTGGTCTCAAGGCTGGGCCACTACAAGGCATGCAGGCCTGCGGGAGTGCAGCCCAACAATTGGCGAGCCGGCCGAGAAGCCAAGGAAACTCCCGGGAGCACCGAGACGTCAGGGAACAAGGACGGGAAATGGAAAGTTGTGAGGCATCCGGGAGTGGCCATCCACTCGTGTGCGGGGCCCTGTGGCGTCTGTCCTTGATGAATGGGGGCCGCCAAGAGACGGGCGAATCCATAGAGCACCCCGAGGGTGTCGCAGAGCTGTCGCTGCCATTACTGTGGGGAAGAAGAAGCTAGACGGTGGAAGGGGTAGCCGTGACTGTGGGCTGGCTGCTGCTTTGGAGGCTGAGAAAGGCCACAGACACTGAGCAACTGCCCGAGGCTCAGGCTTGGGGCCTACAGCTGGGATGCCAGGCTGGCCCAAACCAAAACTGCTGGAACGTTAATGGCCAGATTGAGGGAACAAGATGGGAAGCAGACACTTAACCCGCCATGCCGCGTGGCTGAAGGGAAGGCAGCTTCCCCGACAGGGAGTCCAGATGGTTGGGGCCCGTCCAAATGGGAACCCCAAGGCGTGGGACCCTATAGAGAGCACTGATGAAGAGGAAGAAGATTGGGACGAGGTCATGGAGCTCCCTGTCCCCCAGGCACAGATGAAGAGCTCTTTTCTCCCCCAGAGCAGAGGCAGCTGACCATCAGGAGGGATGCCTCTCTCTCCCATCATAATGGTGATATTCTGTTAACCTCAGGGTCTGTTTCCCGTTTCACAGTAGCAGCCCCCACGCTTGGAGCTCATTTGACAGCAGACGGATGGCTGGAGAATGCAGACAGAGGGCAAAGACCTGGATGACCTGTCAACTACTTGGGTGTTTTCTGGCCAGGTAAGCCAGAAGTGGTACCCTCAGCAGTTAGTGGCAAAATGCAAGCACACCTGTGAGCCATCACCCCGAAACAATGAGAGACCTGGCTAGGGCTGTTGGGCTATTGGAGGCCTTCCACCCCGCATCTGGCCCAAACGTTGTGACCCTGGTTCAAGCCTGTAAAGGAGGGAGCTCAGTGGGAGAGGACCCGGGGAAGGAAGATGCCTTCACCCAAGCCAAGGTGGCTGTTAAACAGATCCAGGGCTTTAGGGATATGAACTCAGGGACAGGCTTGTGAGTTGGACGTGGCCAGTGAGCCCCAAGGGTTTGGTTGGGGCCTGTGGTAACAGCGTAATCACAAGAGTGCCCTTGGGCTTCTGGTCCCACCCGTGGAAGGGGGCGCAATAATGATGCCGTGTGATGGAACGACAGCTCTGTGCAATCTACGGTGCTTCACAACAGGTGAAAGACCTCCCAGAAGGCACCCCAGTGACTGTACGTACTCAAGATCCCATAGCTGAGTGGCTAAAGGATACCTTCCAGAAGCCCAAGTCCGGGCATGCACAAGTCCAAACCATAACTAAGTGGCATATCTGTTGAAGTCAACGTAGCCCTAGACCTACTGGCCCACTGAGTGCAGAGTTACACGCTCTCTGAGGCCTGGTGACCTACACCATGGAGGACCCCACTGGCCTGAGGGAGAGAGCTGATCCTCCTGAGATAGCACCTTTAGTGGAAGAAGGCACAGGCTCCATCCCTTGGGAGGTTTCGTACACTGATGGGTTGGCCTGGGGTAATCAGTGCAGGTGGGCAGCAGTGGCCAGCAGGCCTGCAACGGACAGCATCTGGATGGATACAGTGGATAGCCCAGGAGTGGATGGTGGCGGGGCGACCCTATGGGGAAAGGACCCCGATAGCCACCAAGGAACCCACTTTATGGGCCACGAAATTGAGGCATGGGCCGATAAAAATGACAGACACTGGCATTTCCCCCTGCGCTCCAATGCCCCTGCTGCTGGGCTGAGCAGAGGGATGAATGGCCCACTTAACCAGCGAGACTGGAAAGCCGCTCTCTTGACATGTGCACCAGGACGCTAACTCAGCCCCTCCGAGCTACGACTGAACATACCAGGAGCAGGCGACCCAGTGCCTGCAGCACGTTAACCCAGAAGCAACGAGTCAGCACCATCCAAGTTCAGCTGTTGACCACCGAAGGACCAGTACTGATCAGGACAATAACTTGTTTTCACCCTGGCCACCAGACCTGTTCCTAGGGGATCCCAGGACAAAATGGCCCGGGACTGGCAGGTAGGTCCCCGGCGGTTTGGGTTTGAGGCTTCATGGGGAATGGGATTAGAAAGGGACTTACAGGCTTCACCTGTCCTCCGCTTGGCCCTGCCTAAGACCACGAAGGTAATTAATCCAGGCCCCTATTGGAGAAAGCACCATTATATAAACCCTGTGGTGTGTTTTACGCCCTCTCCGGTGTTTGGCACTGGCCGTGGGGACTGAGGGAGGACAGACGGTGTGGGACTGCAGGCTGGGACGCAGACCACAGGTAGGGGTGGTGTGATCTCAGAATGCTGTTACTGCTTGTGTTTGGCTTCAGGGTCATGATCTTCCCCCCGTCTTGTGCCTGTAAAAGGTCTCTCTATTTCGTCCCTAGCCTGAGCAGAGGGAATCTGTCTGGGACCTGGACAACAATGGTGGCCTCGCCATGCGTGAGTCTGACTGCTGGGTCTACAGCGAGATGTGGTGGTCATTCTCCTCTGGACTTCCATGGAAAGTTGGCCCAATAAGCGCCTTTGCAGGTGGCTCCAAAGTCTGCCCACCTCTTGGACTCTTGATACTCCTTAGCAGCTGTTGCCTCTGTTGCATTTGTGGTATTTGGTTGCAGTGCCCTCTGCACACATGACCCCCGGGATATGGCGGAAGAGGGTCGGACCAAGATTGTAAGGGTCATATAGGGTGTGTGGGGTGGAGCGTATGGTCAGGCCGTTCAAGATGGCTGTTCTCTTGCTCTCTGTACATCCCCAGCTCGACCAGGCCCTGCTTCACTCCCATGACCATCCAATCCTCGTAATTGTAGGGCTTAACTAGTCCCTAGTAACGGATGAGCCCACCTGAAGTCAATTCCCCCTATAACTGGTAGCCTCCTTCCCTCGCAGGAGCAGCAAAGGCGGCTGCCGAGTCCTGTCTGACGCCCACGGTGGGGTGTTGCTCCAGGATGTTGCTTCGAACGTGTAAGATCCCCTATCCAGCAAATCACTGATGTCTCTGTCCCTGTCTCTGGGCTGTTCCTTTGGTCTCAAGGCTGGGCCACTACAAGGCCTGCAGGCCTGCGGGAGTGCAGCCCAACAATTGGCGAGCCGGCCGAGAAGCCAAGGAAACTCCCGGGAGCACCGAGACGTCAGGGAACAAGGACGGGAAATGGAAAGTTGTGAGGCATCCGGGGGTGGCCATCCACTCGTGTGCGGGGCCCTGTGGCGTCTGTCCTTGATGAATGGGGGCCGCCAAGAGACGGGCGAATCCATAGAGCACCCCGAGGGTGTCGCAGAGCTGTCGCTGCCATTACTGTGGGGAAAAAGAAGCTAGACGGTGGAAGGGGTAGCCGTGACTGTGGGCTGGCTGCTGCTTTGGAGGCTGAGAAAGGCCACAGACACTGAGCAACTGCCCGAGGCTCAGGCTTGGGGCCTACAGCTGGGATGCCAGGCTGGCCCAAACCAAAACTGCTGGAACGTTAATGGCCAGATTGAGGGAACAAGATGGGAAGCAGACACTTAACCCGCCATGCCGCGTGGCTGAAGGGAAGGCAGCTTCCCCGACAGGGAGTCCAGATGGTTGGGGCCCGTCCAAATGGGAACCCCAAGGCGTGGGACCCTATAGAGAGCACTGATGAAGAGGAAGAAGATTGGGACGAGGTCATGGAGCTCCCTGTCCCCCAGGCACAGATGAAGAGCTCTTTTCTCCCCCAGAGCAGAGGCAGCTGACCATCAGGAGGGATGCCTCTCTCTCCCATCATAATGGTGATATTCTGTTAACCTCAGGGTCTGTTTCCCGTTTCACAGTAGCAGCCCCCACGCTTGGAGCTCATTTGACAGCAGACGGATGGCTGGAGAATGCAGACAGAAGGCAAAGACCTGGATGACCTGTCAACTACTTGGGTGTTTTCTGGCCAGGTAAGCCAGAAGTGGTACCCTCGGCAGTTACTGGCAAAATGCAAGCACACCTGTGAGCCATCACCCCGAAACAATGAGAGACCTGGCTAGGGCTGTTGGGCTATTGGAGGCCTTCCACCCCGCATCTGGCCCAAACGTTGTGACCCTGGTTCAAGCCTGTAAAGGAGGGAGCTCAGTGGGAGAGGACCCGGGGGAGGAAGATGCCTTCACCCAAGCCAAGGTGGCTGTTAAACAGATCCAGGGCTTTAGGGATATGAACTCAGGGACAGGCTTGTGAGTTGGACGTGGCCAGTGAGCCCCAAGGGTTTGGTTGGGGCCTGTGGTAACAGCGTAATCACAAGAGTGCCCTTGGGCTTCTGGTCCCACCCGTGGAAGGGGGCGCAATAATGATGCCGTGTAATGGAACGACAGCTCTGTGCAATCTACGGTGCTTCACAACAGGTGAAAGACCTCCCAGAAGGCACCCCAGTGACTGTACGTACTCAGGATCCCATAGCTGAGTGGCTAAAGGATACCTTCCAGAAGCCCAAGTCCGGGCATGCACAAGTCCAAACCATAACTAAGTGGCATATCTGTTGAAGTCAACGTAGCCCTAGACCTACTGGCCCACTGAGTGCAGAGTTACACGCTCTCTGAGGCCTGGTGACCTACACCATGGAGGACCCCACTGGCCTGAGGGAGAGAGCTGATCCTCCTGAGATAACACCTTTAGTGGAAGAAGGCACAGGCTCCATCCCTTGGGAGGTTTCGTACACTGATGGGTTGGCCTGGGGTAATCAGTGCAGGTGGGCAGCAGTGGCCAGCAGGCCTGCAACGGACAGCATCTGGATGGATACAGTGGATAGCCCAGGAGTGGATGGTGGCGGGGCGACCCTATGGGGAAAGGACCCCGATAGCCACCAAGGAACCCACTTTATGGGCCACGAAATTGAGGCATGGGCCGACAAAAATGACAGACACTGGCATTTCCCCCTGCGCTCCAATGCCCCTGCTGCTGGGCTGAGCAGAGGGATGAATGGCCCACTTAACCAGCGAGACTGGAAAGCCGCTCTCTTGACATGTGCACCAGGACGCTAACTCAGCCCCTCCGAGCTACGACTGAACATACCAGGAGCAGGCGACCCAGTGCCTGCAGCACGTTAACCCAGAAGCAACGAGTCAGCACCATCCAAGTTCAGCTGTTGACCACCGAAGGACCAGTACTGATCAGGACAATAACTTGTTTTCACCCTGGCCACCAGACCTGTTCCTAGGGGATCCCAGGACAAAATGGCCCGGGACTGGCAGGTAGGTCCGCGGCGGTTTGGGTTTGCGGCTTCATGGGGAATGGGATTAGAAAGGGACTTACAGGCTTCACCTGTCCTCCGCTTGGCCCTGCCTAAGACCACGAAGGTAATTAATCCAGGCCCATATTGGAGAAAGCACCATTATATGAACCCTATGGTGTTTTATACGCCCTCTCCGGTGTTTGGCACTGGCCGGGGGGACTGAGGGAGGACAGATGGTGTGGGACTGCAGGCTGGGACACAGACCACAGGTAGGGGTGGTGTGATCTCAGAATGCTGTTACTGCTTGTGTTTGGCTTCAGGGTCGTGATCTTCCCCCCGTCTCGTGCCTGTAAAACGTCTCTCTATTTCGTCCCTAGCCTGAGCAGAGGGAATCTGTCTGGGACCTGGACAACAATGGTGGCCTCGCCATGCGTGAGTCTGACTGCTGGGTCTACAGCGAGATGTGGTGGTCATTCTCCTCTGGACTTCCATGGAAAGTTGGCCCAATAAGCGCCTTTGGAGGTGGCTCCAAAGTCTGCCCACCTCTTGGACTCTTGATACTCCTTAGCAGCTGTTGCCTCTGTTGCATTTGTGGTATTTGGTTGCAGCGCCCTCTGCATACATGATCCCCGGGATATGGCAGAAGAGGGTCGGACCAAGATTGTAAGGGTCATATAGGGTGTGTGGGGTGGAGCGTATGGTCAAGCCGCTCAAGATGGCTGTTCTCTTGCTCTCTGTACATCCCCAGCTCGACCAGGCCCTGCTTCACTCCCATGACCATCCAATCCTTGTACTTGTATGGCTTAACTAGCCCCTAGTAACGGATGAGCCCACCTGAAGTCAATTCCCCCTATAACTGGTAGCCTCCTTCCCCCGCAGGAGCAGCAAAGGCGGCTGCCGAGTCCTGTTTGCTGCCCACGGCGGGGTGTTGCTCCAGGATGTTGCTTCGAACGTGTAAGATCCCCTATCCAGCAAATCACTGATGTCTCTGTCACTGTCTCTGGGCTGTTCCTTTGGTCTCAAGGCTGGGCCACTACAAGGCCTGCAGGCCTGCGGGAGTGCAGCCCAACAATTGGCGAGCCAGCTGAGAAGCCAAGGAAACTCCCGGGAGCACCGAGACGTCAGGGAACAAGGACGGGAAATGGAAAGTTGTGAGGCATCCGGGGGTGGCCATCCACTCGTGTGCGGGGCCCTGTGGCGTCTGTCCTTGATGAATGGGGGCCGCCAAGAGACGGGCGAATCCATAGAGCACCCCGAGGGTGTCGCAGAGCTGTCGCTGCCATTACTGTGGGGAAGAAGAAGCTAGACGGTGGAAGGGGTAGCCGTGACTGTGGGCTGGCTGCTGCTTTGGAGGCTGAGAAAGGCCACAGACACTGAGCAACTGCCCGAGGCTCAGGCTCGGGGCCTACAGCTGGGATGCCAGGCTGGCCCAAACCAAAACTGCTGGAACGTTAATGGCCAGATTGAGGGAACAAGATGGGAAGCAGACACTTAACCCGCCATGCCGCGTGGCTGAAGGGAAGGCAGCTTCCCGGACAGGGAGTCCAGATGGTTGGGGCCCGTCCAAATGGGAACCCCAAGGCGTGGGACCCTACAGAGAGCACTGATGAAGAGGAAGAAGATTGGGACGAGGTCATGGAGCTCCCTGTCCCCCAGGCACCGATGAAGAGCTCTTTTCTCCCCCAGAGCAGAGGCAGCTGACCATCAGGAGGGATGCCTCTCTCTCCCATCATAATGGTGATATTCTGTTAACCTCAGGGTCTGTTTCCCGTTTCACAGTAGCAGCCCCCACGCTTGGAGCTCATTTGACAGCAGACGGATGGCTGGAGAATGCAGACAGAAGGCAAAGACCTAGATGACCTGTCAACTACTTGGGTGTTATCTGGTCAAGTAAGCCAGAAGTGGTACCCTCGGCAGTTACTGGCAAAATGCAAGCACCCCTGTGAGCCATCACCCCGAAACAATGAGAGACCTGGCTAGGGCTGTTGGGCTATTGGAGGCCTTCCACCCCGCATCTGGCCCAAACGTTTTGACCCTTGTTCAAGCCTGTAAAGGAGGGAGCTCAGTGGGAGAGGACCCGGGGGAGGAGGAAGATGCCTTCACCCAAGCCAAGGTGGCTGTTAAACAGATCCAGGGCTTTAGGGATATGAACTCAGGGACAGGCTTGTGAGTTGGACGTGGCCAGTGAGCCCCAAGGGTTTGGTTGGTGCCTGTGGTAACAGCGTAATCACAAGAGTGCCCTTGGGCTTCTGGCCCCACCCGTGGAAGGGGGCGGAATAACGATGCCGTGTGATGGAACGACAGCTCTGTGCAATCTACAGTGCTTCACAACAGGTGAAAGACCTCCCAGAAGGCACCCCAGTGACTGTACGTACTCAGGATCCCATAGCTGAGTGGCTAAAGGATACCTTCCAGAAGCCCAAGTCCGGGCATGCACAAGTCCAAACCACAACTAAGTGGCATGTCTGTTGAAGTCAACGTAGCCCTTGACCTACTGGCCCACTGAGTGCAGAGTTACACGCTCTCTGAGGCCTGGTGACCTACACCATGGAGGACCCCACTGGCCTGAGGGAGAGAGCTGATCCTCCTGAGATAGCACCTTTAGTGGAAGAAGGCACAGGCTCCATCCCTTGGGAGGTTTCGTACACTGATGGGTTGGCCTGGGGTAATCAGTGCAGGTGGGCAGCAGTGGCCAGCAGGCCTGCAACGGACAGCATCTGGATGGATACAGTGGATAGCCCAGGAGTGGATGGTGGCGGGGCGACCCTATGGGGAAAGGACCCCGATAGCCACCAAGGAACCCACTTTATGGGCCACGAAATTGAGGCATGGGCCGATAAAAATGACAGACACTGGCATTTCCCCCTGCGCTACAATGGCCCGGCTGCCGGGCTGAGCGGAGGGATGAATGGCGCACTTAACCAGCGAGACTGGAAAGCCGCTCTCTTGACATGTGCACCAGGACGCTAACTCAGCCCCTCCGAGCTACGACTGAACATACCAGGAGCAGTCGACCCAGTGCCTGCAGCACGTTAACCCAGAAGCAACGAGTCAGCACCATCCAAGTTCAGCTGTTGACCACCGAAGGACCAGTACTGATCAGGACAATAACTTGTTTTCACCCTGGCCACCAGACCTGTTCCTAGGGGAACCCAGGACAAAATGGCCTGGGACTGGCAGGTCGGTCCGCGGCGGTTTGGGTTTGCGGCTTCATGGGGAATGGGATTAGAAAGGGACTTCCAGGCTTCACCTGTCCTCCGCTTGGCCCTGCCTAAGACCACTAAGGTAATTAATCCAGGCCCCTATTGGAGAAAGCACCATTATATAAACCCTATGGTGTGTTTTACGCCCTCTCCGGTGTTTGGCACTGGCCGGGGGGACTGAGGGAGGACAGACGGTGTGGGACTGCAGGCTGCGACGCAGACCACAGGTAGGGGTGGTGTGATCTCAGAATGCTGTTACTGCTTGTGTTTGGCTTCAGGGTCGTGATCTTCCCCCCGTCTCGTGCCTGTAAAACGTCTCTCTATTTCGTCCCTAGCCTGAGCAGAGGGAATCTGTCTGGGACCTGGACAACGATGGTGGCCTCGCCATGCGTGAGTCTGACTGCTGGGTCTACAGCGAGATGTGGTGGTCATTCTCCTCTGGACTTCCATGGAAAGTTGGCCCAATAAGCACCTTTGGAGGTGGCTCCAAAGTCTGCCCACCTCTTGGACTCTTGATACTCCTTAGCAGCTGTTGCCTCTGTTGCATTTGTGGTATTTGGTTGCAGCGCCCTCTGCATACATGATCCCCGGGATATGGCGGAAGAGGGTCGGACCAAGATTGTAAGGGTCATATAGGGTGTGTGGGGTGGAGCGTATGGTCAAGCCGCTCAAGATGGCTGTTCTCTTGCTCTCTGTACATCCCCAGCTCGACCAGGCCCTGCTTCACTCCCATGACCATCCAATCCTTGTACTTGTAGGGCTTAACTAGCCCCTAGTAACGGATGAGCCCACCTGAAGTCAATTCCCCCTATAACTGGTAGCCTCCTTCCCCCGCAGGAGCAGCAAAGGCGGCTGCCGAGTCCTGTTTGCTGCCCACGGCGGGGTGTTGCTCCAGGATGTTGCTTCGAACGTGTAAGATCCCCTATCCAGCAAATCACTGATGTCTCTGTCACTGTCTCTGGGCTGTTCCTTTGGTCTCAAGGCTGGGCCACTACAAGGCCTGCAGGCCTGCGGGAGTGCAGCCCAACAATTGGCGAGCCAGCTGAGAAGCCAAGGAAACTCCCGGGAGCACCGAGACGTCAGGGAACAAGGACGGGAAATGGAAAGTTGTGAGGCATCCGGGGGTGGCCATCCACTCATGTGCGGGGCCCTGTGGCGTCTGTCCTTGATGAATGGGGGCCGCCAAGAGACGGGCGAATCCATAGAGCACCCCGAGGGTGTCGCAGAGCTGTCGCTGCCATTACTGTGGGGAAGAAGAAGCTAGACGGTGGAAGGGGTAGCCGTGACTGTGGGCTGGCTGCTGCTTTGGAGGCTGAGAAAGGCCACAGACACTGAGCAACTGCCCGAGGCTCAGGCTCGGGGCCTACAGCTGGGATGCCAGGCTGGCCCAAACCAAAACTGCTGGAACGTTAATGGCCAGATTGAGGGAACAAGATGGGAAGCAGACACTTAACCCGCCATGCCGCGTGGCTGAAGGGAAGGCAGCTTCCCGGACAGGGAGTCCAGATGGTTGGGGCCCGTCCAAATGGGAACCCCAAGGCGTGGGACCCTACAGAGAGCACTGATGAAGAGGAAGAAGATTGGGACGAGGTCATGGAGCTCCCTGTCCCCCAGGCACCGATGAAGAGCTCTTTTCTCCCCCAGAGCAGAGGCAGCTGACCATCAGGAGGGATGCCTCTCTCTCCCATCATAATGGTGATATTCTGTTAACCTCAGGGTCTGTTTCCCGTTTCACAGTAGCAGCCCCCACGCTTGGAGCTCATTTGACAGCAGACGGATGGCTGGAGAATGCAGACAGAAGGCAAAGACCTAGATGACCTGTCAACTACTTGGGTGTTATCTGGTCAAGTAAGCCAGAAGTGGTACCCTCGGCAGTTACTGGCAAAATGCAAGCACCCCTGTGAGCCATCACCCCGAAACAATGAGAGACCTGGCTAGGGCTGTTGGGCTATTGGAGGCCTTCCACCCCGCATCTGGCCCAAACGTTTTGACCCTTGTTCAAGCCTGTAAAGGAGGGAGCTCAGTGGGAGAGGACCCGGGGGAGGAGGAAGATGCCTTCACCCAAGCCAAGGTGGCTGTTAAACAGATCCAGGGCTTTAGGGATATGAACTCAGGGACAGGCTTGTGAGTTGGACGTGGCCAGTGAGCCCCAAGGGTTTGGTTGGTGCCTGTGGTAACAGCGTAATCACAAGAGTGCCCTTGGGCTTCTGGTCCCACCCGTGGAAGGGGGCGCAATAACGATGCCGTGTGATGGAACGACAGCTCTGTGCAATCTACAGTGCTTCACAACAGGTGAAAGACCTCCCAGAAGGCACCCCAGTGACTGTACGTACTCAGGATCCCATAGCTGAGTGGCTAAAGGATACCTTCCAGAAGCCCAAGTCCGGGCATGCACAAGTCCAAACCATAACTAAGTGGCATGTCTGTTGAAGTCAACGTAGCCCTTGACCTACTGGCCCACTGAGTGCAGAGTTACACGCTCTCTGAGGCCTGGTGACCTACACCATGGAGGACCCCACTGGCCTGAGGGAGAGAGCTGATCCTCCTGAGATAGCACCTTTAGTGGAAGAAGGCACAGGCTCCATCCCTTGGGAGGTTTCGTACACTGATGGGTTGGCCTGGGGTAATCAGTGCAGGTGGGCAGCAGTGGCCAGCAGGCCTGCAACGGACAGCATCTGGATGGATACAGTGGATAGCCCAGGAGTGGATGGTGGCGGGGCGACCCTATGGGGAAAGGACCCCGATAGCCACCAAGGAACCCACTTTATGGGCCACGAAATTGAGGCATGGGCCGATAAAAATGACAGACACTGGCATTTCCCCCTGCGCTACAATGGCCCGGCTGCCGGGCTGAGCGGAGGGATGAATGGCGCACTTAACCAGCGAGACTGGAAAGCCGCTCTCTTGACATGTGCACCAGGACGCTAACTCAGCCCCTCCAAGCTACGACTGAACATACCAGGAGCAGTCGACCCAGTGCCTGCAGCACGTTAACCCAGAAGCAACGAGTCAGCACCATCCAAGTTCAGCTGTTGACCACCGAAGGACCAGTACTGATCAGGACAATAACTTGTTTTCACCCTGGCCACCAGACCTGTTCCTAGGGGAACCCAGGACAAAATGGCCTGGGACTGGCAGGTCGGTCCGCGGCGGTTTGGGTTTGCGGCTTCATGGGGAATGGGATTAGAAAGGGACTTCCAGGCTTCACCTGTCCTCCGCTTGACCCTGCCTAAGACCACTAAGGTAATTAATCCAGGCCCCTATTGGAGAAAGCACCATTATATAAACCCTATGGTGTGTTTTACGCCCTCTCCGGTGTTTGGCACTGGCCGTGGGGACTGAGGGAGGACAGACGGTGTGGGACTGCAGGCTGGGACGCAGACCACAGGTAGGGGTGGTGTGATCTCAGAATGCTGTTACTGCTTGTGTTTGGCTTCAGGGTCGTGATCTTCCCCCCGTCTTGTGCCTGTAAAACGTCTCTCTATTTCGTCCCTAGCCTGAGCAGAGGGAATCTGTCTGGGACCTGGACAACAACGGTGGCCTCGCCATGCGTGAGTCTGACTGCTGGGTCTATAGCGAGATGTGGTGGTCATTCTCCTCTGGACTTCCATGGAAAGTTGGCCCAATAAGCACCTTTGGAGGTGGCTCCAAAGTCTGCCCACCTCTTGGACTCTTGATACTCCTTAGCAGCTGTTGCCTCTGTTGCATTTGTGGTATTTGGTTGCAGCGCCCTCTGCATACATGATCCCCGGGATATGGCAGAAGAGGGTCGGACCAAGATTGTAAGGGTCATATAGGGTGTGTGGGGTGGAGCGTATGGTCAAGCCGCTCAAGATGGCTGTTCTCTTGCTCTCTGTACATCCCCAGCTCGACCAGGCCCTGCTTCACTCCCATGACCATCCAATCCTCGTGATTGTAGGGCTTAACTAGCCCCTAGTAACGGATGAGCCCACCTGAAGTCAATTCCCCCTATAACTGGTAGCCTCCTTCCCCCGCAGGAGCAGCAAAGGCGGCTGCCGAGTCCTGTTTGCTGCCCACGGCGGGGTGTTGCTCCAGGATGTTGCTTCGAACGTGTAAGATCCCCTATCCAGCAAATCACTGATGTCTCTGTCACTGTCTCTGGGCTGTTCCTTTGGTCTCAAGGCTGGGCCACTACAAGGCCTGCAGGCCTGCGGGAGTGCAGCCCAACAATTGGCGAGCCAGCTGAGAAGCCAAGGAAACTCCCGGGAGCACCGAGACGTCAGGGAACAAGGACGGGAAATGGAAAGTTGTGAGGCATCCGGGGGTGGCCATCCACTCGTGTGCGGGGCCCTGTGGCGTCTGTCCTTGATGAATGGGGGCCGCCAAGAGACGGGCGAATCCATAGAGCACCCCGAGGGTGTCGCAGAGCTGTCGCTGCCATTACTGTGGGGAAGAAGAAGCTAGACGGTGGAAGGGGTAGCCGTGACTGTGGGCTGGCTGCTGCTTTGGAGGCTGAGAAAGGCCACAGACACTGAGCAACTGCCCGAGGCTCAGGCTCGGGGCCTACAGCTGGGATGCCAGGCTGGCCCAAACCAAAACTGCTGGAACGTTAATGGCCAGATTGAGGGAACAAGATGGGAAGCAGACACTTAACCCGCCATGCCGCGTGGCTGAAGGGAAGGCAGCTTCCCGGACAGGGAGTCCAGATGGTTGGGGCCCGTCCAAATGGGAACCCCAAGGCGTGGGACCCTACAGAGAGCACTGATGAAGAGGAAGAAGATTGGGACGAGGTCATGGAGCTCCCTGTCCCCCAGGCACCGATGAAGAGCTCTTTTCTCCCCCAGAGCAGAGGCAGCTGACCATCAGGAGGGATGCCTCTCTCTCCCATCATAATGGTGATATTCTGTTAACCTCAGGGTCTGTTTCCCATTTCACAGTAGCAGCCCCCACGCTTGGAGCTCATTTGACAGCAGACGGATGGCTGGAGAATGCAGACAGAAGGCAAAGACCTAGATGACCTGTCAACTACTTGGGTGTTTTCTGGTCAGGTAAGCCAAAAGTTGTACCCTCGGCAGTTGCTGGCAAAATGCAAGCACACCTGTGAGCCATCACCCCGAAACAATGAGAGACCTGGCTAGGGCTGTTGGGCTATTGGAGGCCTTCCACCCCGCATCTGGCCCAAACGTTTTGACCCTTGTTCAAGCCTGTAAAGGAGGGAGCTCAGTGGGAGAGGACCCGGGGGAGGAGGAAGATGCCTTCACCCAAGCCAAGGTGGCTGTTAAACAGATCCAGGGCTTTAGGGATATGAACTCAGGGACAGGCTTGTGAGTTGGACGTGGCCAGTGAGCCCCAAGGGTTTGGTTGGGGCCTGTGGTAACAGCGTAATCACAAGAGTGCCCTTGGGCTTCTGGTCCCACCCGTGGAAGGGGGCGCAATAATGATGCCGTGTGATGGAACGACAGCTCTGTGCAATCTACGGTGCTTCACAACAGGTGAAAGACCTCCCAGAAGGCACCCCAGTGACTGTACGTACTCAAGATCCCATAGCTGAGTGGCTAAAGGATACCTTCCAGAAGCCCAAGTCCGGGCATGCACAAGTCCAAACCACAACTAAGTGGCATGTCTGTTGAAGTCAACGTAGCCCTTGACCTACTGGCCCACTGAGTGCAGAGTTACACGCTCTCTGAGGCCTGGTGACCTACACCATGTAGGACCCCACTGGCCTGAGGGAGAGAGCTGATCCTCCTGAGATAGCACCTTTAGTGGAAGAAGGCACAGGCTCCATCCCTTGGGAGGTTTCGTACACTGATGGGTTGGCCTGGGGTAATCAGTGCAGGTGGGCAGCAGTGGCCAGCAGGCCTGCAACGGACAGCATCTGGATGGATACAGTGGATAGCCCAGGAGTGGATGGTGGCGGGGCGACCCTATGGGGAAAGGACCCCGATAGCCACCAAGGAACCCACTTTATGGGCCACGAAATTGAGGCATGGGCCGATAAAAATGACAGACACTGGCATTTCCCCCTGCGCTCCAATGCCCCTGCTGCTGGGCTGAGCAGAGGGATGAATGGCCCACTTAACCAGCGAGACTGGAAAGCCGCTCTCTTGACATGTGCACCAGGACGCTAACTCAGCCCCTCCGAGCTACGACTGAACATACCAGGAGCAGGCGACCCAGTGCCTGCAGCACGTTAACCCAGAAGCAACGAGTCAGCACCATCCAAGTTCAGCTGTTGACCACCGAAGGACCAGTACTGATCAGGACAATAACTTGTTTTCACCCTGGCCACCAGACCTGTTCCTAGGGGATCCCAGGACAAAATGGCCCGGGACTGGCAGGTAGGTCCCCGGCGGTTTGGGTTTGCGGCTTCATGGGGAATGGGATTAGAAAGGGACTTCCAGGCTTCACCTGTCCTCCGCTTGGCCCTGCCTAAGAACACTTAGGTAATTAATCCAGGCCCCTGTTGGAGAAAGCACCATTATATAAACACTATGGTGTGTTTTACGCCCTCTCCGGTGTTTGGCACTGGCCGTGGGGACTGAGGGAGGACAGACGGTGTGGGACTGCAGGCTGCGACGCAGACCACAGGTAGGGGTGGTGTGATCTCAGAATGCTGTTACTGCTTGTGTTTGGCTTCAGGGTCATGATCTTCCCCCCGTCTTGTGCCTGTAAAACGTCTCTCTATTTCGTCCCTAGCCTGAGCAGAGGGAATCTGTCTGGGACCTGGACAACAATGGTGGCCTCGCCATGCGTGAGTCTGACTGCTGGGTCTACAGCGAGATGTGGTGGTCATTCTCCTCTGGACTTCCATGGAAAGTTGGCCCAATAAGCGCCTTTGCAGGGGGCTCCAAAGTCTGCCCACCTCTTGGACTCTTGATACTCCTTAGCAGCTGTTGCCTCTGTTGCATTTGTGGTATTTGGTTGCAGTGCCCTCTGCACACATGATCCCCGGGATATGGCAGAAGAGGGTCGGACCAAGATTGTGAGGGTCATATAGGGTGTGTGGGGTGGAGCGTATGGTCAAGCCGCTCAAGATGGCTGTTCTCTTGCTCTCTGTACATCCCCAGCTCGACCAGGCCCTGCTTCACTCCCATGACCATCCAATCCTTGTACTTGTAGGGCTTAACTAGCCCCTAGTAACGGATGAGCCCACCTGAAGTCAATTCCCCCTATAACTGGTAGCCTCCTTCCCCCGCAGGAGCAGCAAAGGCGGCTGCCGAGTCCTGTTTGCTGCCCACGGCGGGGTGTTGCTCCAGGATGTTGCTTCGAACGTGTAAGATCCCCTATCCAGCAAATCACTGATGTCTCTGTCCCTGTCTCTGGGCTGTTCCTTTGGTCTCAAGGCTGGGCCACTACAAGGCATGCAGGCCTGCGGGAGTGCAGCCCAACAATTGGCGAGCCAGCTGAGAAGCCAAGGAAACTCCCGGGAGCACCGAGACGTCAGGGAACAAGGACGGGAAATGGAAAGTTGTGAGGCATCCGGGGGTGGCCATCCACTCGTGTGTGGGGCCCTGTGGCGTCTGTCCTTGATGAATGGGGGCCGCCAAGAGACGGGCGAATCCATAGAGCACCCCGAGGGTGTCGCAGAGCTGTCGCTGCCATTACTGTGGGGAAGAAGAAGCTAGACGGTGGAAGGGGTAGCCGTGACTGTGGGCTGGCTGCTGCTTTGGAGGCTGAGAAAGGCCACAGACACTGAGCAACTGCCCGAGGCTCAGGCTCGGGGCCTACAGCTGGGATGCCAGGCTGGCCCAAACCAAAACTGCTGGAACGTTAATGGCCAGATTGAGGGAACAAGATGGGAAGCAGACACTTAACCCGCCATGCCGCGTGGCTGAAGGGAAGGCAGCTTCCCCGACAGGGAGTCCAGATGGTTGGGGCCCGTCCAAATGGGAACCCCAAGGCGTGGGACCCTATAGAGAGCACTGATGAAGAGGAAGAAGATTGGGACGAGGTCATGGAGCTCCCTGTCCCCCAGGCACAGATGAAGAGCTCTTTTCTCCCCCAGAGCAGAGGCAGCTGACCATCAGGAGGGATGCCTCTCTCTCCCATCATAATGGTGATATTCTGTTAACCTCAGGGTCTGTTTCCCGTTTCACAGTAGCAGCCCCCACGCTTGGAGCTCATTTGACAGCAGACGGATGGCTGGAGAATGCAGACAGAAGGCAAAGACCTAGATGACCTGTCAACTACTTGGGTGTTATCTGGTCAAGTAAGCCAGAAGTGGTACCCTCGGCAGTTACTGGCAAAATGCAAGCACCCCTGTGAGCCATCACCCCGAAACAATGAGAGACCTGGCTAGGGCTGTTGGGCTATTGGAGGCCTTCCACCCCGCATCTGGCCCAAACGTTGTGACCCTGGTTCAAGCCTGTAAAGGAGGGAGCTCAGTGGGAGAGGACCCGGGGGAGGAAGATGCCTTCACCCAAGCCAAGGTGGCTGTTAAACAGATCCAGGGCTTTAGGGATATGAACTCAGGGACAGGCTTGTGAGTTGGACGTGGCCAGTGAGCCCCAAGGGTTTGGTTGGGGCCTGTGGTAACAGCGTAATCACAAGAGTGCCCTTGGGCTTCTGGTCCCACCCGTGGAAGGGGGCGCAATAATGATGCCGTGTGATGGAACGACAGCTCTGTGCAATCTACGGTGCTTCACAACAGGTGAAAGACCTCCCAGAAGGCACCCCAGTGACTGTACGTACTCAAGATCCCATAGCTGAGTGGCTAAAGGATACCTTCCAGAAGCCCAAGTCCGGGCATGCACAAGTCCAAACCACAACTAAGTGGCATGTCTGTTGAAGTCAACGTAGCCCTTGACCTACTGGCCCACTGAGTGCAGAGTTACACGCTCTCTGAGGCCTGGTGACCTACACCATGGAGGACCCCACTGGCCTGAGGGAGAGAGCTGATCCTCCTGAGATAGCACCTTTAGTGGAAGAAGGCACAGGCTCCATCCCTTGGGAGGTTTCGTACACTGATGGGTTGGCCTGGGGTAATCAGTGCAGGTGGGCAGCAGTGGCCAGCAGGCCTGCAACGGACAGCATCTGGATGGATACAGTGGATAGCCCAGGAGTGGATGGTGGCGGGGCGACCCTATGGGGAAAGGACCCCGATAGCCACCAAGGAACCCACTTTATGGGCCACGAAATTGAGGCATGGGCCGATAAAAATGACAGACACTGGCATTTCCCCCTGCGCTCCAATGCCCCTGCTGCTGGGCTGAGCAGAGGGATGAATGGCCCACTTAACCAGCGAGACTGGAAAGCCGCTCTCTTGACATGTGCACCAGGACGCTAACTCAGCCCCTCCGAGCTACGACTGAACATACCAGGAGCAGGCGACCCAGTGCCTGCAGCACGTTAACCCAGAAGCAACGAGTCAGCACCATCCAAGTTCAGCTGTTGACCACCGAAGGACCAGTACTGATCAGGACAATAACTTGTTTTCACCCTGGCCACCAGACCTGTTCCTAGGGGATCCCAGGACAAAATGGCCCGGGACTGGCAGGTAGGTCCCCGGCGGTTTGGGTTTGCGGCTTCATGGGGAATGGGATTAGAAAGGGACTTCCAGGCTTCACCTGTCCTCCGCTTGGCCCTGCCTAAGACCACTTAGGTAATTAATCCAGGCCCCTATTGGAGAAAGCACCATTATATAAACCCTATGGTGTGTTTTACGCCCTCTCCGGTGTTTGGCACTGGCCGGGGGGACTGAGGGAGGACAGACGGTGTGGGACTGCAGGCTGCGACGCAGACCACAGGTAGGGGTGGTGTGATCTCAGAATGCTGTTACTGCTTGTGTTTGGCTTCAGGGTCGTGATCTTCCCCCCGTCTCGTGCCTGTAAAACGTCTCTCTATTTCGTCCCTAGCCTGAGCAGAGGGAATCTGTCTGGGACCTGGACAACGATGGTGGCCTCGCCACGCGTGAGTCTGACTGCTGGGTCTACAGCGAGATGTGGTGGTCATTCTCCTCTGGACTTCCATGGAAAGTTGGCCCAATAAGCACCTTTGGAGGTGGCTCCAAAGTCTGCCCACCTCTTGGACTCTTGATACTCCTTAGCAGCTGTTGCCTCTGTTGCATTTGTGGTATTTGGTTGCAGCGCCCTCTGCATACATGATCCCTGGGATATGGCAGAAGAGGGTCGGACCAAGATTGTAAGGGTCATATAGGGTGTGTGGGGTGGAGCGTATGGTCAGGCCGTTCAAGATGGCTGTTCTCTTGCTCTCTGTACATCCCCAGCTCGACCAGGCCCTGCTTCACTCCCATGACCATCCAATCCTCGTAATTGTAGGGCTTAACTAGCCCCTAGTAACGGATGAGCCCACCTGAAGTCAATTCCCCCTATAACTGGTAGCCTCCTTCCCTCGCAGGAGCAGCAAAGGCGGCTGCCGAGTCCTGTCTGACGCCCACGGCGGGGTGTTGCTCCAGGATGTTGCTTCGAACGTGTAAGATCCCCTATCCAGCAAATCACTGATGTCTCTGTCTCTGTCTCTGGGCTGTTCCTTTGGACTCAAGGCTGGGCCACTACAAGGCATGCAGGCCTGCGGGAGTGCAGCCCAACAATTGGCGAGCCAGCTGAGAAGCCAAGGAAACTCCTGGGAGGACCGAGACGTCAGGGAACAAGGACGGGAAATGGAAAGTTGTGAGGCATCCGGGGGTGGCCATCCACTCGTGTGCGGGGCCCTGTGGCGTCTGTCCTTGATGAATGGGGGCCGCCAAGAGACGGGCGAATCCATAGAGCACCCCGAGGGTGTCGCAGAGCTGTCGCTGCCATTACTGTGGGGAAGAAGAAGCTAGACGGTGGAAGGGGTAGCCGTGACTGTGGGCTGGCTGCTGCTTTGGAGGCTGAGAAAGGCCACAGACACTGAGCAACTGCCCGAGGCTCAGGCTCGGGGCCTACAGCTGGGATGCCAGGCTGGCCCAAACCAAAACTGCTGGAATGTTAATGGCCAGATTGAGGGAACAAGATGGGAAGCAGACACTTAACCCGCCATGCCGCGTGGCTGAAGGGAAGGCAGCTTCCCCGACAGGGAGTCCAGATGGTTGGGGCCCGTCCAAATGGGAACCCCAAGGCGTGGGACCCTACAGAGAGCACTGATGAAGAGGAAGAAGATTGGGACGAGGTCATGGAGCTCCCTGTCCCCCAGGCACCGATGAAGAGCTCTTTTCTCCCCCAGAGCAGAGGCAGCTGACCATCAGGAGGGATGCCTCTCTCTCCCATCATAATGGTGATATTCTGTTAACCTCAGGGTCTGTTTCCCGTTTCACAGTAGCAGCCCCCACGCTTGGAGCTCATTTGACAGCAGACGGATGGCTGGAGAATGCAGACAGAAGGCAAAGACCTAGATGACCTGTCAACTACTTGGGTGTTATCTGGTCAGGTAAGCCAGAAGTGGTACCCTCGGCAGTTACTGGCAAAATGCAAGCACCCCTATGAGCCATCACCCCGAAACAATGAGAGACCTGGCTAGGGCTGTTGGGCTATTGGAGACCTTCCACCCCGCATCTGGCCCAAACGTTTTGACCCTTGTTCAAGCCTGTAAAGGAGGGAGCTCAGTGGGAGAGGACCCGGGGGAGGAGGAAGATGCCTTCACCCAAGCCAAGGTGGCTGTTAAACAGATCCAGGGCTTTAGGGATATGAACTCAGGGACAGGCTTGTGAGTTGGACGTGGCCAGTGAGCCCCAAGGGTTTGGTTGGGGCCTGTGGTAACAGCGTAATCACAAGAGTGCCCTTGGGCTTCTGGCCCCACCCGTGGAAGGGGGCGGAATAACGATGCCGTGTGATGGAACGACAGCTCTGTGCAATCTACAGTGCTTCAAAACAGGTGAAAGACCTCCCAGAAGGCACCCCAGTGACTGTACATACTCAGGATCCCATAGCTGAGTGTCTAAAGGATACCTTCCAGAAGCCCAAGTCCGGGCATGCACAAGTCCAAACCATAACTAAGTGGCATGTCTGTTGAAGTCAACGTAGCCCTTGACCTACTGGCCCACTGAGTGCAGAGTTACACGCTCTCTGAGGCCTGGTGACCTACACCATGGAGGACCCCACTGGCCTGAGGGAGAGAGCTGATCCTCCTGTGATAGCACGTTTAGTGGAAGAAGGCACAGGCTCCATCCCTTGGGAGGTTTCGTACACTGATGGGTTGGCCTGGGGTAATCAGTGCAGGTGGGCAGCAGTGGCCAGCAGGCCTGCAACGGACAGCATCTGGATGGATACAGTGGATAGCCCAGGAGTGGATGGTGGCGGGGCGACCCTATGGGGAAAGGACCCCGATAGCCACCAAGGAACCCACTTTATGGGCCACGAAATTGAGGCATGGGCCGATAAAAATGACAGACACTGGCATTTCCCCCTGCGCTACAATGGCCCGGCTGCCGGGCTGAGCGGAGGGATGAATGGCCCACTTAACCAGCGAGACTGGAAAGCCGCTCTCTTGACATGTGCACCAGGACGCTAACTCAGCCCCTCCGAGCTACGACTGAACATACCAGGAGCAGTCGACCCAGTGCCTGCAGCACGTTAACCCAGAAGCAACGAGTCAACACCATCCAAGTTCAGCTGTTGACCACCGAAGGACCAGTACTGATCAGGACAATAACTTGTTTTCACCCTGGCCACCAGACGTGTTCCTAGGGGAACCCAGGACAAAATGGCCTGGGACTGGCAGGTCGGTCCCCGGCGGTTTGGGTTTGCGGCTTCATGGGGAATGGGATTAGAAAGGGACTTCCAGGCTTCACGTGTCCTCCGCTTGGCCCTGCCTAAGACCACTAAGGTAATTAATCCAGGCCCCTATTGGAGAAAGCACCATTATATAAACCCTATGGTGTTTTATACGCCCTCTCCGGTGTTTGGCACTGGCCGGGGGGACTGAGGGAGGACAGACGGTGTGGGACTGCAGGCTGGGACGCAGACCACAGGTAGGGGTGGTGTGATCTCAGAATGCTGTTACTGCTTGTGTTTGGCTTCAGGGTCGTGATCTTCCCCCCGTCTCGTGCCTGTAAAACGTCTCTCTATTTCGTCCCTAGCCTGAGCAGAGGGAATCTGTCTGGGACCTGGACAACGATGGTGGCCTCGCCACGGGTGAGTCTGACTGCTGGGTCTACAGCGAGATGTGGTGGTCATTCTCCTCTGGACTTCCATGGAAAGTTGGCCCAATAAGCGCCTTTGGAGGTGGCTCCAAAGTCTGCCCACCTCTTGGACTCTTGATACTCCTTAGCAGCTGTTGCCTCTGTTGCATTTGTGGTATTTGGTTGCAGCGCCCTCTGCATACATGATCCCCGGGATATGGCAGAAGAGGGTCGGACCAAGATTGTAAGGGTCATATAGGGTGTGTGGGGTGGAGCGTATGGTCAAGCCGCTCAAGATGGCTGTTCTCTTGCTCTCTGTACATCCCCAGCTCGACCAGGCCCTGCTTCACTCCCATGACCATCCAATCCTTGTACTTGTAGGGCTTAACTAGCCCCTAGTAACGGATGAGCCCACCTGAAGTCAATTCCCCCTATAACTGGTAGCCTCCTTCCCCCGCAGGAGCAGCAAAGGCGGCTGCCGAGTCCTGTTTGCTGCCCACGGCGGGGTGTTGCTCCAGGATGTTGCTTCGAACGTGTAAGATCCCCTATCCAGCAAATCACTGATGTCTCTGTCACTGTCTCTGGGCTGTTCCTTTGGTCTCAAGGCTGGGCCACTACAAGGCCTGCAGGCCTGCGGGAGTGCAGCCCAACAATTGGCGAGCCAGCTGAGAAGCCAAGGAAACTCCCGGGAGCACCGAGACGTCAGGGAACAAGGACGGGAAATGGAAAGTTGTGAGGCATCCGGGGGTGGCCATCCACTCGTGTGCGGGGCCCTGTGGCGTCTGTCCTTGATGAATGGGGGCCGCCAAGAGACGGGCGAATCCATAGAGCACCCCGAGGGTGTCGCAGAGCTGTCGCTGCCATTACTGTGGGGAAGAAGAAGCTAGACGGTGGAAGGGGTAGCCGTGACTGTGGGCTGGCTGCTGCTTTGGAGGCTGAGAAAGGCCACAGACACTGAGCAACTGCCCGAGGCTCAGGCTCGGGGCCTACAGCTGGGATGCCAGGCTGGCCCAAACCAAAACTGCTGGAACGTTAATGGCCAGATTGAGGGAACCAGATGGGAAGCAGACACTTAACCCGCCATGCCGCGTGGCTGAAGGGAAGGCAGCTTCCCGGACAGGGAGTCCAGATGGTTGGGGCCCGTCCAAATGGGAACCCCAAGGCGTGGGACCCTACAGAGAGCACTGATGAAGAGGAAGAAGATTGGGACGAGGTCATGGAGCTCCCTGTCCCCCAGGCACCGATGAAGAGCTCTTTTCTCCCCCAGAGCAGAGGCAGCTGACCATCAGGAGGGATGCCTCTCTCTCCCATCATAATGGTGATATTCTGTTAACCTCAGGGTCTGTTTCCCGTTTCACAGTAGCAGCCCCCACGCTTGGAGCTCATTTGACAGCAGACGGATGGCTGGAGAATGCAGACAGAAGGCAAAGACCTAGATGACCTGTCAACTACTTGGGTGTTATCTGGTCAAGTAAGCCAGAAGTGGTACCCTCGGCAGTTACTGGCAAAATGCAAGCACCCCTGTGAGCCATCACCCCGAAACAATGAGAGACCTGGCTAGGGCTGTTGGGCTATTGGAGGCCTTCCACCCCGCATCTGGCCCAAACGTTTTGACCCTTGTTCAAGCCTGTAAAGGAGGGAGCTCAGTGGGAGAGGACCCGGGGGAGGAGGAAGATGCCTTCACCCAAGCCAAGGTGGCTGTTAAACAGATCCAGGGCTTTAGGGATATGAACTCAGGGACAGGCTTGTGAGTTGGACGTGGCCAGTGAGCCCCAAGGGTTTGGTTGGTGCCTGTGGTAACAGCGTAATCACAAGAGTGCCCTTGGGCTTCTGGCCCCACCCGTGGAAGGGGGCGGAATAACGATGCCGTGTGATGGAACGACAGCTCTGTGCAATCTACAGTGCTTCACAACAGGTGAAAGACCTCCCAGAAGGCACCCCAGTGACTGTACGTACTCAGGATCCCATAGCTGAGTGGCTAAAGGATACCTTCCAGAAGCCCAAGTCCGGGCATGCACAAGTCCAAACCATAACTAAGTGGCATGTCTGTTGAAGTCAACGTAGCCCTTGACCTACTGGCCCACTGAGTGCAGAGTTACACGCTCTCTGAGGCCTGGTGACCTACACCATGGAGGACCCCACTGGCCTGAGGGAGAGAGCTGATCCTCCTGAGATAGCACCTTTAGTGGAAGAAGGCACAGGCTCCATCCCTTGGGAGGTTTCGTACACTGATGGGTTGGCCTGGGGTAATCAGTGCAGGTGGGCAGCAGTGGCCAGCAGGCCTGCAACGGACAGCATCTGGATGGATACAGTGGATAGCCCAGGAGTGGATGGTGGCGGGGCGACCCTATGGGGAAAGGACCCCGATAGCCACCAAGGAACCCACTTTATGGGCCACGAAATTGAGGCATGGGCCGATAAAAATGACAGACACTGGCATTTCCCCCTGCGCTACAATGGCCCGGCTGCCGGGCTGAGCGGAGGGATGAATGGCGCACTTAACCAGCGAGACTGGAAAGCCGCTCTCTTGACATGTGCACCAGGACGCTAACTCAGCCCCTCCAAGCTACGACTGAACATACCAGGAGCAGTCGACCCAGTGCCTGCAGCACGTTAACCCAGAAGCAACGAGTCAGCACCATCCAAGTTCAGCTGTTGACCACCGAAGGACCAGTACTGATCAGGACAATAACTTGTTTTCACCCTGGCCACCAGACCTGTTCCTAGGGGATCCCAGGACAAAATGGCCCGGGACTGGCAGGTAGGTCCCCGGCGGTTTGGGTTTGCGGCTTCATGGGGAATGGGATTAGAAAGGGACTTCCAGGCTTCACCTGTCCTCCGCTTGGCCCTGCCTAAGACCACTAAGGTAATTAATCCAGGCCCCTATTGGAGAAAGCACCATTATATAAACCCTATGGTGTGTTTTACGCCCTCTCCGGTGTTTGGCACTGGCCGGGGGGACTGAGGGAGGACAGACGGTGTGGGACTGCAGGCTGCGACGCAGACCACAGGTAGGGGTGGTGTGATCTCAGAATGCTGTTACTGCTTGTGTTTGGCTTCAGGGTCGTGATCTTCCCCCCGTCTCGTGCCTGTAAAACGTCTCTCTATTTCGTCCCTAGCCTGAGCAGAGGGAATCTGTCTGGGACCTGGACAACGATGGTGGCCTCGCCATGCGTGAGTCTGACTGCTGGGTCTACAGCGAGATGTGGTGGTCATTCTCCTCTGGACTTCCATGGAAAGTTGGCCCAATAAGCGCCTTTGGAGGTGGCTCCAAAGTCTGCCCACCTCTTGGACTCTTGATACTCCTTAGCAGCTGTTGCCTCTGTTGCATTTGTGGTATTTGGTTGCAGCGCCCTCTGCATACATGACCCCTGGGACATGGCGGAAGAGGGTCGGACCAAGATTGTAAGGGTCATATAGGGTGTGTGGGGTGGAGCGTATGGTCAAGCCGCTCAAGATGGCTGTTCTCTTGCTCTCTGTACATCCCCAGCTCGACCAGGCCCTGCTTCACTCCCATGACCATCCAATCCTTGTACTTGTAGGGCTTAACTAGCCCCTAGTAACGGATGAGCCCACCTGAAGTCAATTCCCCCTATAACTGGTAGCCTCCTTCCCCCGCAGGAGCAGCAAAGGCGGCTGCCGAGTCCTGTTTGCTGCCCACGGCGGGGTGTTGCTCCAGGATGTTGCTTCGAACGTGTAAGATCCCCTATCCAGCAAATCACTGATGTCTCTGTCACTGTCTCTGGGCTGTTCCTTTGGTCTCAAGGCTGGGCCACTACAAGGCCTGCAGGCCTGCGGGAGTGCAGCCCAACAATTGGCGAGCCAGCTGAGAAGCCAAGGAAACTCCCGGGAGCACCGAGACGTCAGGGAACAAGGACGGGAAATGGAAAGTTGTGAGGCATCCGGGGGTGGCCATCCACTCATGTGCGGGGCCCTGTGGCGTCTGTCCTTGATGAATGGGGGCCGCCAAGAGACGGGCGAATCCATAGAGCACCCCGAGGGTGTCGCAGAGCTGTCGCTGCCATTACTGTGGGGAAGAAGAAGCTAGACGGTGGAAGGGGTAGCCGTGACTGTGGGCTGGCTGCTGCTTTGGAGGCTGAGAAAGGCCACAGACACTGAGCAACTGCCCGAGGCTCAGGCTCGGGGCCTACAGCTGGGATGCCAGGCTGGCCCAAACCAAAACTGCTGGAACGTTAATGGCCAGATTGAGGGAACAAGATGGGAAGCAGACACTTAACCCGCCATGCTGCGTGGCTGAAGGGAAGGCAGCTTCCCGGACAGGGAGTCCAGATGGTTGGGGCCCGTCCAAATGGGAACCCCAAGGCGTGGGACCCTACAGAGAGCACTGATGAAGAGGAAGAAGATTGGGACGAGGTCATGGAGCTCCCTGTCCCCCAGGCACCGATGAAGAGCTCTTTTCTCCCCCAGAGCAGAGGCAGCTGACCATCAGGAGGGATGCCTCTCTCTCCCATCATAATGGTGATATTCTGTTAACCTCAGGGTCTGTTTCCCGTTTCACAGTAGCAGCCCCCACGCTTGGAGCTCATTTGACAGCAGACGGATGGCTGGAGAATGCAGACAGAAGGCAAAGACCTAGATGACCTGTCAACTACTTGGGTGTTATCTGGTCAAGTAAGCCAGAAGTGGTACCCTCGGCAGTTACTGGCAAAATGCAAGCACCCCTGTGAGCCATCACCCCGAAACAATGAGAGACCTGGCTAGGGCTGTTGGGCTATTGGAGGCCTTCCACCCCGCATCTGGCCCAAACGTTGTGACCCTGGTTCAAGCCTGTAAAGGAGGGAGCTCAGTGGGAGAGGACCCGGGGGAGGAAGATGCCTTCACCCAAGCCAAGGTGGCTGTTAAACAGATCCAGGGCTTTAGGGATATGAACTCAGGGACAGGCTTGTGAGTTGGACGTGGCCAGTGAGCCCCAAGGGTTTGGTTGGTGCCTGTGGTAACAGCGTAATCACAAGAGTGCCCTTGGGCTTCTGGTCCCACCCGTGGAAGGGGGCGCAATAATGATGCCGTGTGATGGAACGACAGCTCTGTGCAATCTACGGTGCTTCACAACAGGTGAAAGACCTCCCAGAAGGCACCCCAGTGACTGTACGTACTCAAGATCCCATAGCTGAGTGGCTAAAGGATACCTTCCAGAAGCCCAAGTCCGGGCATGCACAAGTCCAAACCACAACTAAGTGGCATGTCTGTTGAAGTCAACGTAGCCCTTGACCTACTGGCCCACTGAGTGCAGAGTTACACGCTCTCTGAGGCCTGGTGACCTACACCATGGAGGACCCCACTGGCCTGAGGGAGAGAGCTGATCCTCCTGAGATAGCACCTTTAGTGGAAGAAGGCACAGGCTCCATCCCTTGGGAGGTTTCGTACACTGATGGGTTGGCCTGGGGTAATCAGTGCAGGTGGGCAGCAGTGGCCAGCAGGCCTGCAACGGACAGCATCTGGATGGATACAGTGGATAGCCCAGGAGTGGATGGTGGCGGGGCGACCCTATGGGGAAAGGACCCCGATAGCCACCAAGGAACCCACTTTATGGGCCACGAAATTGAGGCATGGGCCGATAAAAATGACAGACACTGGCATTTCCCCCTGCGCTCCAATGCCCCTGCTGCTGGGCTGAGCAGAGGGATGAATGGCCCACTTAACCAGCGAGACTGGAAAGCCGCTCTCTTGACATGTGCACCAGGACGCTAACTCAGCCCCTCCGAGCTACGACTGAACATACCAGGAGCAGGCGACCCAGTGCCTGCAGCACGTTAACCCAGAAGCAACGAGTCAGCACCATCCAAGTTCAGCTGTTGACCACCGAAGGACCAGTACTGATCAGGACAATAACTTGTTTTCACCCTGGCCACCAGACCTGTTCCTAGGGGATCCCAGGACAAAATGGCCCGGGACTGGCAGGTAGGTCCCCGGCGGTTTGGGTTTGCGGCTTCATGGGGAATGGGATTAGAAAGGGACTTCCAGGCTTCACCTGTCCTCCGCTTGGCCCTGCCTAAGACCACTTAGGTAATTAATCCAGGCCCCTGTTGGAGAAAGCACCATTATATAAACACTATGGTGTGTTTTACGCCCTCTCCGGTGTTTGGCACTGGCCGTGGGGACTGAGGGAGGACAGACGGTGTGGGACTGCAGGCTGCGACGCAGACCACAGGTAGGGGTGGTGTGATCTCAGAATGCTGTTACTGCTTGTGTTTGGCTTCAGGGTCGTGATCTTCCCCCCGTCTCGTGCCTGTAAAACGTCTCTCTATTTCGTCCCTAGCCTGAGCAGAGGGAATCTGTCTGGGACCTGGACAACGATGGTGGCCTCGCCATGCGTGAGTCTGACTGCTGGGTCTACAGCGAGATGTGGTGGTCATTCTCCTCTGGACTTCCATGGAAAGTTGGCCCAATAAGCGCCTTTGGAGGTGGCTCCAAAGTCTGCCCACCTCTTGGACTCTTGATACTCCTTAGCAGCTGTTGCCTCTGTTGCATTTGTGGTATTTGGTTGCAGCGCCCTCTGCATACATGATCCCCGGGATATGGCGGAAGAGGGTCGGACCAAGATTGTAAGGGTCATATAGGGTGTGTGGGGTGGAGCGTATGGTCAAGCCGCTCAAGATGGCTGTTCTCTTGCTCTCTGTACATCCCCAGCTCGACCAGGCCCTGCTTCACTCCCATGACCATCCAATCCTCGTGATTGTAGGGCTTAACTAGCCCCTAGTAACGGATGAGCCCACCTGAAGTCAATTCCCCCTATAACTGGTAGCCTCCTTCCCCCGCAGGAGCAGCAAAGGCGGCTGCCGAGTCCTGTTTGCTGCCCACGGCGGGGTGTTGCTCCAGGATGTTGCTTCGAACGTGTAAGATCCCCTATCCAGCAAATCACTGATGTCTCTGTCACTGTCTCTGGGCTGTTCCTTTGGTCTCAAGGCTGGGCCACTACAAGGCCTGCAGGCCTGCGGGAGTGCAGCCCAACAATTGGCGAGCCAGCTGAGAAGCCAAGGAAACTCCCGGGAGCACCGAGACGTCAGGGAACAAGGACGGGAAATGGAAAGTTGTGAGGCATCCGGGGGTGGCCATCCACTCGTGTGCGGGGCCCTGTGGCGTCTGTCCTTGATGAATGGGGGCCGCCAAGAGACGGGCGAATCCATAGAGCACCCCGAGGGTGTCGCAGAGCTGTCGCTGCCATTACTGTGGGGAAGAAGAAGCTAGACGGTGGAAGGGGTAGCCGTGACTGTGGGCTGGCTGCTGCTTTGGAGGCTGAGAAAGGCCACAGACACTGAGCAACTGCCCGAGGCTCAGGCTCGGGGCCTACAGCTGGGATGCCAGGCTGGCCCAAACCAAAACTGCTGGAACGTTAATGGCCAGATTGAGGGAACAAGATGGGAAGCAGACACTTAACCCGCCATGCCGCGTGGCTGAAGGGAAGGCAGCTTCCCGGACAGGGAGTCCAGATGGTTGGGGCCCGTCCAAATGGGAACCCCAAGGCGTGGGACCCTACAGAGAGCACTGATGAAGAGGAAGAAGATTGGGACGAGGTCATGGAGCTCCCTGTCCCCCAGGCACCGATGAAGAGCTCTTTTCTCCCCCAGAGCAGAGGCAGCTGACCATCAGGAGGGATGCCTCTCTCTCCCATCATAATGGTGATATTCTGTTAACCTCAGGGTCTGTTTCCCGTTTCACAGTAGCAGCCCCCACGCTTGGAGCTCATTTGACAGCAGACGGATGGCTGGAGAATGCAGACAGAAGGCAAAGACCTAGATGACCTGTCAACTACTTGGGTGTTATCTGGTCAAGTAAGCCAGAAGTGGTACCCTCGGCAGTTACTGGCAAAATGCAAGCACCCCTGTGAGCCATCACCCCGAAACAATGAGAGACCTGGCTAGGGCTGTTGGGCTATTGGAGGCCTTCCACCCCGCATCTGGCCCAAACGTTGTGACCCTGGTTCAAGCCTGTAAAGGAGGGAGCTCAGTGGGAGAGGACCCGGGGGAGGAAGATGCCTTCACCCAAGCCAAGGTGGCTGTTAAACAGATCCAGGGCTTTAGGGATATGAACTCAGGGACAGGCTTGTGAGTTGGACGTGGCCAGTGAGCCCCAAGGGTTTGGTTGGTGCCTGTGGTAACAGCGTAATCACAAGAGTGCCCTTGGGCTTCTGGTCCCACCCGTGGAAGGGGGCGCAATAATGATGCCGTGTGATGGAACGACAGCTCTGTGCAATCTACGGTGCTTCACAACAGGTGAAAGACCTCCCAGAAGGCACCCCAGTGACTGTACGTACTCAAGATCCCATAGCTGAGTGGCTAAAGGATACCTTCCAGAAGCCCAAGTCCGGGCA
This sequence comes from Balaenoptera borealis, assembly GCF_965194805.1. NCBI lineage: Eukaryota > Metazoa > Chordata > Mammalia > Artiodactyla > Balaenopteridae > Balaenoptera > Balaenoptera borealis. The sequence continues at coordinate 116,055,133 of NC_138866.1, read as the reverse complement.
TGCACAAGTCCAAACCACAACTAAGTGGCATGTCTGTTGAAGTCAACGTAGCCCTTGACCTACTGGCCCACTGAGTGCAGAGTTACACGCTCTCTGAGGCCTGGTGACCTACACCATGGAGGACCCCACTGGCCTGAGGGAGACAGCTGATCCTCCTGAGATAGCACCTTTAGTGGAAGAAGGCACAGGCTCCATCCCTTGGGAGGTTTCGTACACTGATGGGTTGGCCTGGGGTAATCAGTGCAGGTGGGCAGCAGTGGCCAGCAGGCCTGCAACGGACAGCATCTGGATGGATACAGTGGATAGCCCAGGAGTGGATGGTGGCGGGGCGACCCTATGGGGAAAGGACCCCGATAGCCACCAAGGAACCCACTTTATGGGCCACGAAATTGAGGCATGGGCCGATAAAAATGACAGACACTGGCATTTCCCCCTGCGCTCCAATGCCCCTGCTGCTGGGCTGAGCAGAGGGATGAATGGCCCACTTAACCAGCGAGACTGGAAAGCCGCTCTCTTGACATGTGCACCAGGACGCTAACTCAGCCCCTCCGAGCTACGACTGAACATACCAGGAGCAGGCGACCCAGTGCCTGCAGCACGTTAACCCAGAAGCAACGAGTCAGCACCATCCAAGTTCAGCTGTTGACCACCGAAGGACCAGTACTGATCAGGACAATAACTTGTTTTCACCCTGGCCACCAGACCTGTTCCTAGGGGATCCCAGGACAAAATGGCCCGGGACTGGCAGGTAGGTCCCCGGCGGTTTGGGTTTGCGGCTTCATGGGGAATGGGATTAGAAAGGGACTTCCAGGCTTCACCTGTCCTCCGCTTGGCCCTGCCTAAGACCACTTAGGTAATTAATCCAGGCCCCTGTTGGAGAAAGCACCATTATATAAACACTATGGTGTGTTTTACGCCCTCTCCGGTGTTTGGCACTGGCCGTGGGGACTGAGGGAGGACAGACGGTGTGGGACTGCAGGCTGCGACGCAGACCACAGGTAGGGGTGGTGTGATCTCAGAATGCTGTTACTGCTTGTGTTTGGCTTCAGGGTCGTGATCTTCCCCCCGTCTCGTGCCTGTAAAACGTCTCTCTATTTCGTCCCTAGCCTGAGCAGAGGGAATCTGTCTGGGACCTGGACAACGATGGTGGCCTCGCCATGCGTGAGTCTGACTGCTGGGTCTACAGCGAGATGTGGTGGTCATTCTCCTCTGGACTTCCATGGAAAGTTGGCCCAATAAGCGCCTTTGGAGGTGGCTCCAAAGTCTGCCCACCTCTTGGACTCTTGATACTCCTTAGCAGCTGTTGCCTCTGTTGCATTTGTGGTATTTGGTTGCAGCGCCCTCTGCATACATGATCCCCGGGATATGGCGGAAGAGGGTCGGACCAAGATTGTAAGGGTCATATAGGGTGTGTGGGGTGGAGCGTATGGTCAAGCCGCTCAAGATGGCTGTTCTCTTGCTCTCTGTACATCCCCAGCTCGACCAGGCCCTGCTTCACTCCCATGACCATCCAATCCTCGTGATTGTAGGGCTTAACTAGCCCCTAGTAACGGATGAGCCCACCTGAAGTCAATTCCCCCTATAACTGGTAGCCTCCTTCCCCCGCAGGAGCAGCAAAGGCGGCTGCCGAGTCCTGTTTGCTGCCCACGGCGGGGTGTTGCTCCAGGATGTTGCTTCGAACGTGTAAGATCCCCTATCCAGCAAATCACTGATGTCTCTGTCACTGTCTCTGGGCTGTTCCTTTGGTCTCAAGGCTGGGCCACTACAAGGCCTGCAGGCCTGCGGGAGTGCAGCCCAACAATTGGCGAGCCAGCTGAGAAGCCAAGGAAACTCCCGGGAGCACCGAGACGTCAGGGAACAAGGACGGGAAATGGAAAGTTGTGAGGCATCCGGGGGTGGCCATCCACTCGTGTGCGGGGCCCTGTGGCGTCTGTCCTTGATGAATGGGGGCCGCCAAGAGACGGGCGAATCCATAGAGCACCCCGAGGGTGTCGCAGAGCTGTCGCTGCCATTACTGTGGGGAAGAAGAAGCTAGACGGTGGAAGGGGTAGCCGTGACTGTGGGCTGGCTGCTGCTTTGGAGGCTGAGAAAGGCCACAGACACTGAGCAACTGCCCGAGGCTCAGGCTCGGGGCCTACAGCTGGGATGCCAGGCTGGCCCAAACCAAAACTGCTGGAACGTTAATGGCCAGATTGAGGGAACAAGATGGGAAGCAGACACTTAACCCGCCATGCCGCGTGGCTGAAGGGAAGGCAGCTTCCCGGACAGGGAGTCCAGATGGTTGGGGCCTGTCCAAAAGGGAACCCCAAGGCGTGGGACCCTACAGAGAGCACTGATGAAGAGGAAGAAGATTGGGATGAGGTCATGGAGCTCCCTGTCCCCCAGGCACCGATGAAGAGCTCTTTTCTCCCCCAGAGCAGAGGCAGCTGACCATCAGGAGGGATGCCTCTCTCTCCCATCATAATGGTGATATTCTGTTAACCTCAGGGTCTGTTTCCCATTTCACAGTAGCAGCCCCCACGCTTGGAGCTCATTTGACAGCAGACGGATGGCTGGAGAATGCAGACAGAAGGCAAAGACCTAGATGACCTGTCAACTACTTGGGTGTTTTCTGGTCAGGTAAGCCAAAAGTTGTACCCTCGGCAGTTGCTGGCAAAATGCAAGCACACCTGTGAGCCATCACCCCGAAACAATGAGAGACCTGGCTAGGGCTGTTGGGCTATTGGAGGCCTTCCACCCCGCATCTGGCCCAAACGTTGTGACCCTGGTTCAAGCCTGTAAAGGAGGGAGCTCAGTGGGAGAGGACCCGGGGGAGGAAGATGCCTTCACCCAAGCCAAGGTGGCTGTTAAACAGATCCAGGGCTTTAGGGATATGAACTCAGGGACAGGCTTGTGAGTTGGACGTGGCCAGTGAGCCCCAAGGGTTTGGTTGGGGCCTGTGGTAACAGCGTAATCACAAGAGTGCCCTTGGGCTTCTGGTCCCACCCGTGGAAGGGGGCGCAATAATGATGCCGTGTGATGGAACGACAGCTCTGTGCAATCTACGGTGCTTCACAACAGGTGAAAGACCTCCCAGAAGGCACCCCAGTGACTGTACGTACTCAAGATCCCATAGCTGAGTGGCTAAAGGATACCTTCCAGAAGCCCAAGTCCGGGCATGCACAAGTCCAAACCACAACTAAGTGGCATGTCTGTTGAAGTCAACGTAGCCCTTGACCTACTGGCCCACTGAGTGCAGAGTTACACGCTCTCTGAGGCCTGGTGACCTACACCATGGAGGACCCCACTGGCCTGAGGGAGACAGCTGATCCTCCTGAGATAGCACCTTTAGTGGAAGAAGGCACAGGCTCCATCCCTTGGGAGGTTTCGTACACTGATGGGTTGGCCTGGGGTAATCAGTGCAGGTGGGCAGCAGTGGCCAGCAGGCCTGCAATGGACAGCATCTGGATGGATACAGTGGATAGCCCAGGAGTGGATGGTGGCGGGGCGACCCTATGGGGAAAGGACCCCGATAGCCACCAAGGAACCCACTTTATGGGCCACGAAATTGAGGCATGGGCCGATAAAAATGACAGACACTGGCATTTCCCCCTGCGCTCCAATGCCCCTGCTGCTGGGCTGAGCAGAGGGATGAATGGCCCACTTAACCAGCGAGACTGGAAAGCCGCTCTCTTGACATGTGCACCAGGACGCTAACTCAGCCCCTCCGAGCTACGACTGAACATACCAGGAGCAGGCGACCCAGTGCCTGCAGCACGTTAACCCAGAAGCAACGAGTCAGCACCATCCAAGTTCAGCTGTTGACCACCGAAGGACCAGTACTGATCAGGACAATAACTTGTTTTCACCCTGGCCACCAGACCTGTTCCTAGGGGAACCCAGGACAAAATGGCCTAGGACTGGCAGGTCGGTCCGCGGCGGTTTGGGTTTGCGGCTTCATGGGGAATGGGATTAGAAAGGGACTTCCAGGCTTCACCTGTCCTCCGCTTGGCCCTGCCTAAGACCACTAAGGTAATTAATCTAGGCCCCTGTTGGAGAAAGCACCATTATATAAACCCTATGGTGTGTTTTACGCCCTCTCCGGTGTTTGGCACTGGCCGTGGGGACTGAGGGAGGACAGACGGTGTGGGACTGCAGGCTGCGACGCAGACCACAGGTAGGGGTGGTGTGATCTCAGAATGCTGTTACTGCTTGTGTTTGGCTTCAGGGTCGTGATCTTCCCCCCGTCTCGTGCCTGTAAAACGTCTCTCTATTTCGTCCCTAGCCTGAGCAGAGGGAATCTGTCTGGGACCTGGACAACGATGGTGGCCTCGCCATGCGTGAGTCTGACTGCTGGGTCTACAGCGAGATGTGGTGGTCATTCTCCTCTGGACTTCCATGGAAAGTTGGCCCAATAAGCGCCTTTGGAGGTGGCTCCAAAGTCTGCCCACCTCTTGGACTCCTGATACTCCTTAGCAGCTGTTGCCACTGTTGCATTTGTGGTATTTGGTTGCAGCGCCCTCTGCATACATGATCCCCGGGATATGGCAGAAGAGGGTCGGACCAAGATTGTAAGGGTCATATAGGGTGTGTGGGGTGGAGCGTATGGTCAAGCCGCTCAAGATGGCTGTTCTCTTGCTCTCTGTACATCCCCAGCTCGACCAGGCCCTGCTTCACTCCCATGACCATCCAATCCTCGTGATTGTAGGGCTTAACTAGCCCCTAGTAACGGATGAGCCCACCTGAAGTCAATTCCCCCTATAACTGGTAGCCTCCTTCCCCCGCAGGAGCAGCAAAGGCGGCTGCCGAGTCCTGTTTGCTGCCCACGGCGGGGTGTTGCTCCAGGATGTTGCTTCGAACGTGTAAGATCCCCTATCCAGCAAATCACTGATGTCTCTGTCACTGTCTCTGGGCTGTTCCTTTGGTCTCAAGGCTGGGCCACTACAAGGCCTGCAGGCCTGCGGGAGTGCAGCCCAACAATTGGCGAGCCAGCTGAGAAGCCAAGGAAACTCCCGGGAGCACCGAGACGTCAGGGAACAAGGACGGGAAATGGAAAGTTGTGAGGCATCCGGGGGTGGCCATCCACTCGTGTGCGGGGCCCTGTGGCGTCTGTCCTTGATGAATGGGGGCCGCCAAGAGACGGGCGAATCCATAGAGCACCCCGAGGGTGTCGCAGAGCTGTCGCTGCCATTACTGTGGGGAAGAAGAAGCTAGACGGTGGAAGGGGTAGCCGTGACTGTGGGCTGGCTGCTGCTTTGGAGGCTGAGAAAGGCCACAGACACTGAGCAACTGCCCGAGGCTCAGGCTCGGGGCCTACAGCTGGGATGCCAGGCTGGCCCAAACCAAAACTGCTGGAACGTTAATGGCCAGATTGAGGGAACAAGATGGGAAGCAGACACTTAACCCGCCATGCCGCGTGGCTGAAGGGAAGGCAGCTTCCCGGACAGGGAGTCCAAATGGTTGGGGCCCGTCCAAATGGGAACCCCAAGGCGTGGGACCCTACAGAGAGCACTGATGAAGAGGAAGAAGATTGGGACGAGGTCATGGAGCTCCCTGTCCCCCAGGCACCGATGAAGAGCTCTTTTCTCCCCCAGAGCAGAGGCAGCTGACCATCAGGAGGGATGCCTCTCTCTCCCATCATAATGGTGATATTCTGTTAACCTCAGGGTCTGTTTCCCATTTCACAGTAGCAGCCCCCACGCTTGGAGCTCATTTGACAGCAGACGGATGGCTGGAGAATGCAGACAGAAGGCAAAGACCTGGATGACCTGTCAACTACTTGGGTGTTTTCTGGTCAGGTAAGCCAAAAGTTGTACCCTCGGCAGTTGCTGGCAAAATGCAAGCACACCTGTGAGCCATCACCCCGAAACAATGAGAGACCTGGCTAGGGCTGTTGGGCTATTGGAGGCCTTCCACCCCGCATCTGGCCCAAACGTTGTGACCCTGGTTCAAGCCTGTAAAGGAGGGAGCTCAGTGGGAGAGGACCCGGGGGAGGAAGATGCCTTCACCCAAGCCAAGGTGGCTGTTAAACAGATCCAGGGCTTTAGGGATATGAACTCAGGGACAGGCTTGTGAGTTGGACGTGGCCAGTGAGCCCCAAGGGTTTGGTTGGGGCCTGTGGTAACAGCGTAATCACAAGAGTGCCCTTGGGCTTCTGGTCCCACCCGTGGAAGGGGGCGCAATAATGATGCCGTGTGATGGAACGACAGCTCTGTGCAATCTACGGTGCTTCACAACAGGTGAAAGACCTCCCAGAAGGCACCCCAGTGACTGTACGTACTCAAGATCCCATAGCTGAGTGGCTAAAGGATACCTTCCAGAAGCCCAAGTCCGGGCATGCACAAGTCCAAACCACAACTAAGTGGCATGTCTGTTGAAGTCAACGTAGCCCTTGACCTACTGGCCCACTGAGTGCAGAGTTACACGCTCTCTGAGGCCTGGTGACCTACACCATGGAGGACCCCACTGGCCTGAGGGAGAGAGCTGATCCTCCTGAGATAGCACCTTTAGTGGAAGAAGGCACAGGCTCCATCCCTTGGGAGGTTTCGTACACTGATGGGTTGGCCTGGGGTAATCAGTGCAGGTGGGCAGCAGTGGCCAGCAGGCCTGCAACGGACAGCATCTGGATGGATACAGTGGATAGCCCAGGAGTGGATGGTGGCGGGGCGACCCTATGGGGAAAGGACCCCGATAGCCACCAAGGAACCCACTTTATGGGCCACGAAATTGAGGCATGGGCCGATAAAAATGACAGACACTGGCATTTCCCCCTGCGCTCCAATGCCCCTGCTGCTGGGCTGAGCAGAGGGATGAATGGCCCACTTAACCAGCGAGACTGGAAAGCCGCTCTCTTGACATGTGCACCAGGACGCTAACTCAGCCCCTCCGAGCTACGACTGAACATACCAGGAGCAGGCGACCCAGTGCCTGCAGCACGTTAACCCAGAAGCAACGAGTCAGCACCATCCAAGTTCAGCTGTTGACCACCGAAGGACCAGTACTGATCAGGACAATAACTTGTTTTCACCCTGGCCACCAGACCTGTTCCTAGGGGATCCCAGGACAAAATGGCCCGGGACTGGCAGGTAGGTCCCCGGCGGTTTGGGTTTGCGGCTTCATGGGGAATGGGATTAGAAAGGGACTTCCAGGCTTCACCTGTCCTCCGCTTGGCCCTGCCTAAGACCACTTAGGTAATTAATCCAGGCCCCTGTTGGAGAAAGCACCATTATATAAACACTATGGTGTGTTTTACGCCCTCTCCGGTGTTTGGCACTGGCCGTGGGGACTGAGGGAGGACAGACGGTGTGGGACTGCAGGCTGCGACGCAGACCACAGGTAGGGGTGGTGTGATCTCAGAATGCTGTTACTGCTTGTGTTTGGCTTCAGGGTCGTGATCTTCCCCCCGTCTCGTGCCTGTAAAACGTCTCTCTATTTCGTCCCTAGCCTGAGCAGAGGGAATCTGTCTGGGACCTGGACAACAACGGTGGCCTCGCCATGCGTGAGTCTGACTGCTGGGTCTACAGCGAGATGTGGTGGTCATTCTCCTCTGGACTTCCATGGAATGTTGGCCCAATAAGCGCCTTTGGAGGTGGCTCCAAAGTCTGCCCACCTCTTGGACTCTTGATACTCCTTAGCAGCTGTTGCCTCTGTTGCATTTGTGGTATTTGGTTGCAGCGCCCTCTGCATACATGACCCCCGGGACATGGCGGAAGAGGGTCGGACCAAGATTGTAAGGGTCATATAGGGTGTGTGGGGTGGAGCGTATGGTCAAGCCGCTCAAGATGGCTGTTCTCTTGCTCTCTGTACATCCCCAGCTCGACCAGGCCCTGCTTCACTCCCATGACCATCCAATCCTTGTACTTGTAGGGCTTAACTAGCCCCTAGTAACGGATGAGCCCACCTGAAGTCAATTCCCCCTATAACTGGTAGCCTCCTTCCCCCGCAGGAGCAGCAAAGGCGGCTGCCGAGTCCTGTTTGCTGCCCACGGCGGGGTGTTGCTCCAGGATGTTGCTTCGAACGTGTAAGATCCCCTATCCAGCAAATCACTGATGTCTCTGTCACTGTCTCTGGGCTGTTCCTTTGGTCTCAAGGCTGGGCCACTACAAGGCCTGCAGGCCTGCGGGAGTGCAGCCCAACAATTGGCGAGCCAGCTGAGAAGCCAAGGAAACTCCCGGGAGCACCGAGACGTCAGGGAACAAGGACGGGAAATGGAAAGTTGTGAGGCATCCGGGGGTGGCCATCCACTCGTGTGCGGGGCCCTGTGGCGTCTGTCCTTGATGAATGGGGGCCGCCAAGAGACGGGCGAATCCATAGAGCACCCCGAGGGTGTCGCAGAGCTGTCGCTGCCATTACTGTGGGGAAGAAGAAGCTAGACGGTGGAAGGGGTAGCCGTGACTGTGGGCTGGCTGCTGCTTTGGAGGCTGAGAAAGGCCACAGACACTGAGCAACTGCCCGAGGCTCAGGCTCGGGGCCTACAGCTGGGATGCCAGGCTGGCCCAAACCAAAACTGCTGGAACGTTAATGGCCAGATTGAGGGAACAAGATGGGAAGCAGACACTTAACCCGCCATGCCGCGTGGCTGAAGGGAAGGCAGCTTCCCGGACAGGGAGTCCAGATGGTTGGGGCCCGTCCAAATGGGAACCCCAAGGCGTGGGACCCTACAGAGAGCACTGATGAAGAGGAAGAAGATTGGGACGAGGTCATGGAGCTCCCTGTCCCCCAGGCACCGATGAAGAGCTCTTTTCTCCCCCAGAGCAGAGGCAGCTGACCATCAGGAGGGATGCCTCTCTCTCCCATCATAATGGTGATATTCTGTTAACCTCAGGGTCTGTTTCCCATTTCACAGTAGCAGCCCCCACGCTTGGAGCTCATTTGACAGCAGACGGATGGCTGGAGAATGCAGACAGAAGGCAAAGACCTAGATGACCTGTCAACTACTTGGGTGTTTTCTGGTCAGGTAAGCCAAAAGTTGTACCCTCGGCAGTTGCTGGCAAAATGCAAGCACACCTGTGAGCCATCACCCCGAAACAATGAGAGACCTGGCTAGGGCTGTTGGGCTATTGGAAGCCTTCCACCCCGCATCTGGCCCAAACGTTTTGACCCTTGTTCAAGCCTGTAAAGGAGGGAGCTCAGTGGGAGAGGACCCGGGGGAGGAGGAAGATGCCTTCACCCAAGCCAAGGTGGCTGTTAAACAGATCCAGGGCTTTAGGGATATGAACTCAGGGACAGGCTTGTGAGTTGGACGTGGCCAGTGAGCCCCAAGGGTTTGGTTGGTGCCTGTGGTAACAGCGTAATCACAAGAGTGCCCTTGGGCTTCTGGTCCCACCCGTGGAAGGGGGCGCAATAACGATGCCGTGTGATGGAACGACAGCTCTGTGCAATCTACGGTGCTTCACAACAGGTGAAAGACCTCCCAGAAGGCACCCCAGTGACTGTACGTACTCAAGATCCCATAGCTGAGTGGCTAAAGGATACCTTCCAGAAGCCCAAGTCCGGGCATGCACAAGTCCAAACCACAACTAAGTGGCATGTCTGTTGAAGTCAACGTAGCCCTTGACCTACTGGCCCACTGAGTGCAGAGTTACACGCTCTCTGAGGCCTGGTGACCTACACCATGGAGGACCCCACTGGCCTGAGGGAGACAGCTGATCCTCCTGAGATAGCACCTTTAGTGGAAGAAGGCACAGGCTCCATCCCTTGGGAGGTTTCGTACACTGATGGGTTGGCCTGGGGTAATCAGTGCAGGTGGGCAGCAGTGGCCAGCAGGCCTGCAACGGACAGCATCTGGATGGATACAGTGGATAGCCCAGGAGTGGATGGTGGCGGGGCGACCCTATGGGGAAAGGACCCCGATAGCCACCAAGGAACCCACTTTATGGGCCACGAAATTGAGGCATGGGCCGATAAAAATGACAGACACTGGCATTTCCCCCTGCGCTCCAATGCCCCTGCTGCTGGGCTGAGCAGAGGGATGAATGGCCCACTTAACCAGCGAGACTGGAAAGCCGCTCTCTTGACATGTGCACCAGGACGCTAACTCAGCCCCTCCGAGCTACGACTGAACATACCAGGAGCAGGCGACCCAGTGCCTGCAGCACGTTAACCCAGAAGCAACGAGTCAGCACCATCCAAGTTCAGCTGTTGACCACCGAAGGACCAGTACTGATCAGGACAATAACTTGTTTTCACCCTGGCCACCAGACCTGTTCCTAGGGGATCCCAGGACAAAATGGCCCGGGACTGGCAGGTAGGTCCCCGGCGGTTTGGGTTTGCGGCTTCATGGGGAATGGGATTAGAAAGGGACTTCCAGGCTTCACCTGTCCTCCGCTTGGCCCTGCCTAAGACCACTTAGGTAATTAATCCAGGCCCCTGTTGGAGAAAGCACCATTATATAAACACTATGGTGTGTTTTACGCCCTCTCCGGTGTTTGGCACTGGCCGTGGGGACTGAGGGAGGACAGACGGTGTGGGACTGCAGGCTGCGACGCAGACCACAGGTAGGGGTGGTGTGATCTCAGAATGCTGTTACTGCTTGTGTTTGGCTTCAGGGTCATGATCTTCCCCCCGTCTCGTGCCTGTAAAACGTCTCTCTATTTCGTCCCTAGCCTGAGCAGAGGGAATCTGTCTGGGACCTGGACAACAATGGTGGCCTCGCCATGCGTGAGTCTGACTGCTGGGTCTACAGCGAGATGTGGTGGTCATTCTCCTCTGGACTTCCATGGAAAGTTGGCCCAATAAGCGCCTTTGCAGGGGGCTCCAAAGTCTGCCCACCTCTTGGACTCTTGATACTCCTTAGCAGCTGTTGCCTCTGTTGCATTTGTGGTATTTGGTTGCAGTGCCCTCTGCACACATGATCCCCGGGATATGGCAGAAGAGGGTCGGACCAAGATTGTGAGGGTCATATAGGGTGTGTGGGGTGGAGCGTATGGTCAAGCCGCTCAAGATGGCTGTTCTCTTGCTCTCTGTACATCCCCAGCTCGACCAGGCCCTGCTTCACTCCCATGACCATCCAATCCTTGTACTTGTAGGGCTTAACTAGCCCCTAGTAACGGATGAGCCCACCTGAAGTCAATTCCCCCTATAACTGGTAGCCTCCTTCCCCCGCAGGAGCAGCAAAGGCGGCTGCCGAGTCCTGTTTGCTGCCCACGGCGGGGTGTTGCTCCAGGATGTTGCTTCGAACGTGTAAGATCCCCTATCCAGCAAATCACTGATGTCTCTGTCACTGTCTCTGGGCTGTTCCTTTGGTCTCAAGGCTGGGCCACTACAAGGCATGCAGGCCTGCGGGAGTGCAGCCCAACAATTGGCGAGCCAGCTGAGAAGCCAAGGAAACTCCCGGGAGCACCGAGACGTCAGGGAACAAGGACGGGAAATGGAAAGTTGTGAGGCATCCGGGGGTGGCCATCCACTCGTGTGTGGGGCCCTGTGGCGTCTGTCCTTGATGAATGGGGGCCGCCAAGAGACGGGCGAATCCATAGAGCACCCCGAGGGTGTCGCAGAGCTGTCGCTGCCATTACTGTGGGGAAGAAGAAGCTAGACGGTGGAAGGGGTAGCCGTGACTGTGGGCTGGCTGCTGCTTTGGAGGCTGAGAAAGGCCACAGACACTGAGCAACTGCCCGAGGCTCAGGCTCGGGGCCTACAGCTGGGATGCCAGGCTGGCCCAAACCAAAACTGCTGGAACGTTAATGGCCAGATTGAGGGAACAAGATGGGAAGCAGACACTTAACCCGCCATGCCGCGTGGCTGAAGGGAAGGCAGCTTCCCCGACAGGGAGTCCAGATGGTTGGGGCCCGTCCAAATGGGAACCCCAAGGCGTGGGACCCTATAGAGAGCACTGATGAAGAGGAAGATGATTGGGACGAGGTCATGGAGCTCCCTGTCCCCCAGGCACAGATGAAGAGCTCTTTTCTCCCCCAGAGCAGAGGCAGCTGACCATCAGGAGGGATGCCTCTCTCTCCCATCATAATGGTGATATTCTGTTAACCTCAGGGTCTGTTTCCCGTTTCACAGTAGCAGCCCCCACGCTTGGAGCTCATTTGACAGCAGACGGATGGCTGGAGAATGCAGACAGAAGGCAAAGACCTGGATGACCTGTCAACTACTTGGGTGTTTTCTGGCCAGGTAAGCCAGAAGTGGTACCCTCAGCAGTTAGTGGCAAAATGCAAGCACACCTGTGAGCCATCACCCCGAAACAATGAGAGACCTGGCTTGGGCTGTTGGGCTATTGGAGGCCTTCCACTCCGCATCTGGCCCAAACGTTGTGACCCTGGTTCAAGCCTGTAAAGGAGGGAGCTCAGTGGGAGAGGACCCGGGGGAGGAAGATGCCTTCACCCAAGCCAAGGTGGCTGTTAAACAGATCCAGGGCTTTAGGGATATGAACTCAGGGACAGGCTTGTGAGTTGGACGTGGCCAGTGAGCCCCAAGGGTTTGGTTGGGGCCTGTGGTAACAGCGTAATCACAAGAGTGCCCTTGGGCTTCTGGTCCCACCCGTGGAAGGAGGCGCAATAACGATGCCGTGTGATGGAACGACAGCTCTGTGCAATCTACGGTGCTTCACAACAGGTGAAAGACCTCCCAGAAGGCACCCCAGTGACTGTACGTACTCAAGATCCCATAGCTGAGTGGCTAAAGGATACCTTCCAGAAGCCCAAGTCCGGGCATGCACAAGTCCAAACCACAACTAAGTGGCATGTCTGTTGAAGTCAACGTAGCCCTTGACCTACTGGCCCACTGAGTGCAGAGTTACACGCTCTCTGAGGCCTGGTGACCTACACCATGGAGGACCCCACTGGCCTGAGGGAGAGAGCTGATCCTCCTGAGATAGCACCTTTAGTGGAAGAAGGCACAGGCTCCATCCCTTGGGAGGTTTCGTACACTGATGGGTTGGCCTGGGGTAATCAGTGCAGGTGGGCAGCAGTGGCCAGCAGGCCTGCAACGGACAGCATCTGGATGGATACAGTGGATAGCCCAGGAGTGGATGGTGGCGGGGCGACCCTATGGGGAAAGGACCCCGATAGCCACCAAGGAACCCACTTTATGGGCCACGAAATTGAGGCATGGGCCGATAAAAATGACAGACACTGGCATTTCCCCCTGCGCTCCAATGCCCCTGCTGCTGGGCTGAGCAGAGGGATGAATGGCCCACTTAACCAGCGAGACTGGAAAGCCGCTCTCTTGACATGTGCACCAGGACGCTAACTCAGCCCCTCCGAGCTACGACTGAACATACCAGGAGCAGGCGACCCAGTGCCTGCAGCACGTTAACCCAGAAGCAACGAGTCAGCACCATCCAAGTTCAGCTGTTGACCACCGAAGGACCAGTACTGATCAGGACAATAACTTGTTTTCACCCTGGCCACCAGACCTGTTCCTAGGGGATCCCAGGACAAAATGGCCCGGGACTGGCAGGTAGGTCCCCGGCGGTTTGGGTTTGCGGCTTCATGGGGAATGGGATTAGAAAGGGACTTCCAGGCTTCACCTGTCCTCCGCTTGGCCCTGCCTAAGACCACGAAGGTAATTAATCCAGGCCCCTGTTGGAGAAAGCACCATTATATAAACACTATGGTGTGTTTTACGCCCTCTCCGGTGTTTGGCACTGGCCGGGGGGACTGAGGGAGGACAGACGGTGTGGGACTGCAGGCTGCGACGCAGACCACAGGTAGGGGTGGTGTGATCTCAGAATGCTGTTACTGCTTGTGTTTGGCTTCAGGGTCGTGATCTTCCCCCCGTCTCGTGCCTGTAAAACGTCTCTCTATTTCGTCCCTAGCCTGAGCAGAGGGAATCTGTCTGGGACCTGGACAACGATGGTGGCCTCGCCATGCGTGAGTCTGACTGCTGGGTCTACAGCGAGATGTGGTGGTCATTCTCCTCTGGACTTCCATGGAAAGTTGGCCCAATAAGCACCTTTGGAGGTGGCTCCAAAGTCTGCCCACCTCTTGGACTCTTGATACTCCTTAGCAGCTGTTGCCTCTGTTGCATTTGTGGTATTTGGTTGCAGCGCCCTCTGCATACATGATCCCCGGGATATGGCAGAAGAGGGTCGGACCAAGATTGTAAGGGTCATATAGGGTGTGTGGGGTGGAGCGTATGGTCAAGCCGCTCAAGATGGCTGTTCTCTTGCTCTCTGTACATCCCCAGCTCGACCAGGCCCTGCTTCACTCCCATGACCATCCAATCCTCGTGATTGTAGGGCTTAACTAGCCCCTAGTAACGGATGAGCCCACCTGAAGTCAATTCCCCCTATAACTGGTAGCCTCCTTCCCCCGCAGGAGCAGCAAAGGCGGCTGCCGAGTCCTGTTTGCTGCCCACGGCGGGGTGTTGCTCCAGGATGTTGCTTCGAACGTGTAAGATCCCCTATCCAGCAAATCACTGATGTCTCTGTCACTGTCTCTGGGCTGTTCCTTTGGTCTCAAGGCTGGGCCACTACAAGGCCTGCAGGCCTGCGGGAGTGCAGCCCAACAATTGGCGAGCCAGCTGAGAAGCCAAGGAAACTCCCGGGAGCACCGAGACGTCAGGGAACAAGGACGGGAAATGGAAAGTTGTGAGGCATCCGGGGGTGGCCATCCACTCGTGTGCGGGGCCCTGTGGCGTCTGTCCTTGATGAATGGGGGCCGCCAAGAGACGGGCGAATCCATAGAGCACCCCGAGGGTGTCGCAGAGCTGTCGCTGCCATTACTGTGGGGAAGAAGAAGCTAGACGGTGGAAGGGGTAGCCGTGACTGTGGGCTGGCTGCTGCTTTGGAGGCTGAGAAAGGCCACAGACACTGAGCAACTGCCCGAGGCTCAGGCTCGGGGCCTACAGCTGGGATGCCAGGCTGGCCCAAACCAAAACTGCTGGAACGTTAATGGCCAGATTGAGGGAACAAGATGGGAAGCAGACACTTAACCCGCCATGCCGCGTGGCTGAAGGGAAGGCAGCTTCCCGGACAGGGAGTCCAGATGGTTGGGGCCCGTCCAAATGGGAACCCCAAGGCGTGGGACCCTACAGAGAGCACTGATGAAGAGGAAGAAGATTGGGACGAGGTCATGGAGCTCCCTGTCCCCCAGGCACCGATGAAGAGCTCTTTTCTCCCCCAGAGCAGAGGCAGCTGACCATCAGGAGGGATGCCTCTCTCTCCCATCATAATGGTGATATTCTGTTAACCTCAGGGTCTGTTTCCCATTTCACAGTAGCAGCCCCCACGCTTGGAGCTCATTTGACAGCAGACGGATGGCTGGAGAATGCAGACAGAAGGCAAAGACCTAGATGACCTGTCAACTACTTGGGTGTTTTCTGGTCAGGTAAGCCAAAAGTTGTACCCTCGGCAGTTGCTGGCAAAATGCAAGCACACCTGTGAGCCATCACCCCGAAACAATGAGAGACCTGGCTAGGGCTGTTGGGCTATTGGAGGCCTTCCACCCCGCATCTGGCCCAAACGTTGTGACCCTGGTTCAAGCCTGTAAAGGAGGGAGCTCAGTGGGAGAGGACCCGGGGGAGGAAGATGCCTTCACCCAAGCCAAGGTGGCTGTTAAACAGATCCAGGGCTTTAGGGATATGAACTCAGGGACAGGCTTGTGAGTTGGACGTGGCCAGTGAGCCCCAAGGGTTTGGTTGGGGCCTGTGGTAACAGCGTAATCACAAGAGTGCCCTTGGGCTTCTGGTCCCACCCGTGGAAGGGGGCGCAATAATGATGCCGTGTGATGGAACGACAGCTCTGTGCAATCTACGGTGCTTCACAACAGGTGAAAGACCTCCCAGAAGGCACCCCAGTGACTGTACGTACTCAAGATCCCATAGCTGAGTGGCTAAAGGATACCTTCCAGAAGCCCAAGTCCGGGCATGCACAAGTCCAAACCACAACTAAGTGGCATGTCTGTTGAAGTCAACGTAGCCCTTGACCTACTGGCCCACTGAGTGCAGAGTTACACGCTCTCTGAGGCCTGGTGACCTACACCATGGAGGACCCCACTGGCCTGAGGGAGACAGCTGATCCTCCTGAGATAGCACCTTTAGTGGAAGAAGGCACAGGCTCCATCCCTTGGGAGGTTTCGTACACTGATGGGTTGGCCTGGGGTAATCAGTGCAGGTGGGCAGCAGTGGCCAGCAGGCCTGCAACGGACAGCATCTGGATGGATACAGTGGATAGCCCAGGAGTGGATGGTGGCGGGGCGACCCTATGGGGAAAGGACCCCGATAGCCACCAAGGAACCCACTTTATGGGCCACGAAATTGAGGCATGGGCCGATAAAAATGACAGACACTGGCATTTCCCCCTGCGCTCCAATGCCCCTGCTGCTGGGCTGAGCAGAGGGATGAATGGCCCACTTAACCAGCGAGACTGGAAAGCCGCTCTCTTGACATGTGCACCAGGACGCTAACTCAGCCCCTCCGAGCTACGACTGAACATACCAGGAGCAGGCGACCCAGTGCCTGCAGCACGTTAACCCAGAAGCAACGAGTCAGCACCATCCAAGTTCAGCTGTTGACCACCGAAGGACCAGTACTGATCAGGACAATAACTTGTTTTCACCCTGGCCACCAGACCTGTTCCTAGGGGATCCCAGGACAAAATGGCCCGGGACTGGCAGGTAGGTCCCCGGCGGTTTGGGTTTGCGGCTTCATGGGGAATGGGATTAGAAAGGGACTTCCAGGCTTCACCTGTCCTCCGCTTGGCCCTGCCTAAGACCACTTAGGTAATTAATCCAGGCCCCTGTTGGAGAAAGCACCATTATATAAACACTATGGTGTGTTTTACGCCCTCTCCGGTGTTTGGCACTGGCCGTGGGGACTGAGGGAGGACAGACGGTGTGGGACTGCAGGCTGCGACGCAGACCACAGGTAGGGGTGGTGTGATCTCAGAATGCTGTTACTGCTTGTGTTTGGCTTCAGGGTCGTGATCTTCCCCCCGTCTCGTGCCTGTAAAACGTCTCTCTATTTCGTCCCTAGCCTGAGCAGAGGGAATCTGTCTGGGACCTGGACAACGATGGTGGCCTCGCCATGCGTGAGTCTGACTGCTGGGTCTACAGCGAGATGTGGTGGTCATTCTCCTCTGGACTTCCATGGAAAGTTGGCCCAATAAGCACCTTTGGAGGTGGCTCCAAAGTCTGCCCACCTCTTGGACTCTTGATACTCCTTAGCAGCTGTTGCCTCTGTTGCATTTGTGGTATTTGGTTGCAGCGCCCTCTGCATACATGATCCCCGGGATATGGCAGAAGAGGGTCGGACCAAGATTGTAAGGGTCATATAGGGTGTGTGGGGTGGAGCGTATGGTCAAGCCGCTCAAGATGGCTGTTCTCTTGCTCTCTGTACATCCCCAGCTCGACCAGGCCCTGCTTCACTCCCATGACCATCCAATCCTCGTGATTGTAGGGCTTAACTAGCCCCTAGTAACGGATGAGCCCACCTGAAGTCAATTCCCCCTATAACTGGTAGCCTCCTTCCCCCGCAGGAGCAGCAAAGGCGGCTGCCGAGTCCTGTTTGCTGCCCACGGCGGGGTGTTGCTCCAGGATGTTGCTTCGAACGTGTAAGATCCCCTATCCAGCAAATCACTGATGTCTCTGTCACTGTCTCTGGGCTGTTCCTTTGGTCTCAAGGCTGGGCCACTACAAGGCCTGCAGGCCTGCGGGAGTGCAGCCCAACAATTGGCGAGCCAGCTGAGAAGCCAAGGAAACTCCCGGGAGCACCGAGACGTCAGGGAACAAGGACGGGAAATGGAAAGTTGTGAGGCATCCGGGGGTGGCCATCCACTCGTGTGCGGGGCCCTGTGGCGTCTGTCCTTGATGAATGGGGGCCGCCAAGAGACGGGCGAATCCATAGAGCACCCCGAGGGTGTCGCAGAGCTGTCGCTGCCATTACTGTGGGGAAGAAGAAGCTAGACGGTGGAAGGGGTAGCCGTGACTGTGGGCTGGCTGCTGCTTTGGAGGCTGAGAAAGGCCACAGACACTGAGCAACTGCCCGAGGCTCAGGCTCGGGGCCTACAGCTGGGATGCCAGGCTGGCCCAAACCAAAACTGCTGGAACGTTAATGGCCAGATTGAGGGAACAAGATGGGAAGCAGACACTTAACCCGCCATGCCGCGTGGCTGAAGGGAAGGCAGCTTCCCGGACAGGGAGTCCAGATGGTTGGGGCCCGTCCAAATGGGAACCCCAAGGCGTGGGACCCTACAGAGAGCACTGATGAAGAGGAAGAAGATTGGGACGAGGTCATGGAGCTCCCTGTCCCCCAGGCACCGATGAAGAGCTCTTTTCTCCCCCAGAGCAGAGGCAGCTGACCATCAGGAGGGATGCCTCTCTCTCCCATCATAATGGTGATATTCTGTTAACCTCAGGGTCTGTTTCCCATTTCACAGTAGCAGCCCCCACGCTTGGAGCTCATTTGACAGCAGACGGATGGCTGGAGAATGCAGACAGAAGGCAAAGACCTAGATGACCTGTCAACTACTTGGGTGTTTTCTGGTCAGGTAAGCCAAAAGTTGTACCCTCGGCAGTTGCTGGCAAAATGCAAGCACACCTGTGAGCCATCACCCCGAAACAATGAGAGACCTGGCTAGGGCTGTTGGGCTATTGGAGGCCTTCCACCCCGCATCTGGCCCAAACGTTGTGACCCTGGTTCAAGCCTGTAAAGGAGGGAGCTCAGTGGGAGAGGACCCGGGGGAGGAAGATGCCTTCACCCAAGCCAAGGTGGCTGTTAAACAGATCCAGGGCTTTAGGGATATGAACTCAGGGACAGGCTTGTGAGTTGGACGTGGCCAGTGAGCCCCAAGGGTTTGGTTGGGGCCTGTGGTAACAGCGTAATCACAAGAGTGCCCTTGGGCTTCTGGTCCCACCCGTGGAAGGGGGCGCAATAATGATGCCGTGTGATGGAACGACAGCTCTGTGCAATCTACGGTGCTTCACAACAGGTGAAAGACCTCCCAGAAGGCACCCCAGTGACTGTACGTACTCAAGATCCCATAGCTGAGTGGCTAAAGGATACCTTCCAGAAGCCCAAGTCCGGGCATGCACAAGTCCAAACCACAACTAAGTGGCATGTCTGTTGAAGTCAACGTAGCCCTTGACCTACTGGCCCACTGAGTGCAGAGTTACACGCTCTCTGAGGCCTGGTGACCTACACCATGGAGGACCCCACTGGCCTGAGGGAGAGAGCTGATCCTCCTGAGATAGCACCTTTAGTGGAAGAAGGCACAGGCTCCATCCCTTGGGAGGTTTCGTACACTGATGGGTTGGCCTGGGGTAATCAGTGCAGGTGGGCAGCAGTGGCCAGCAGGCCTGCAACGGACAGCATCTGGATGGATACAGTGGATAGCCCAGGAGTGGATGGTGGCGGGGCGACCCTATGGGGAAAGGACCCCGATAGCCACCAAGGAACCCACTTTATGGGCCACGAAATTGAGGCATGGGCCGATAAAAATGACAGACACTGGCATTTCCCCCTGCGCTCCAATGCCCCTGCTGCTGGGCTGAGCAGAGGGATGAATGGCCCACTTAACCAGCGAGACTGGAAAGCCGCTCTCTTGACATGTGCACCAGGACGCTAACTCAGCCCCTCCGAGCTACGACTGAACATACCAGGAGCAGGCGACCCAGTGCCTGCAGCACGTTAACCCAGAAGCAACGAGTCAGCACCATCCAAGTTCAGCTGTTGACCACCGAAGGACCAGTACTGATCAGGACAATAACTTGTTTTCACCCTGGCCACCAGACCTGTTCCTAGGGGATCCCAGGACAAAATGGCCCGGGACTGGCAGGTAGGTCCCCGGCGGTTTGGGTTTGCGGCTTCATGGGGAATGGGATTAGAAAGGGACTTCCAGGCTTCACCTGTCCTCCGCTTGGCCCTGCCTAAGACCACTTAGGTAATTAATCCAGGCCCCTGTTGGAGAAAGCACCATTATATAAACACTATGGTGTGTTTTACGCCCTCTCCGGTGTTTGGCACTGGCCGTGGGGACTGAGGGAGGACAGACGGTGTGGGACTGCAGGCTGCGACGCAGACCACAGGTAGGGGTGGTGTGATCTCAGAATGCTGTTACTGCTTGTGTTTGGCTTCAGGGTCGTGATCTTCCCCCCGTCTCGTGCCTGTAAAACGTCTCTCTATTTCGTCCCTAGCCTGAGCAGAGGGAATCTGTCTGGGACCTGGACAACAACGGTGGCCTCGCCATGCGTGAGTCTGACTGCTGGGTCTACAGCGAGATGTGGTGGTCATTCTCCTCTGGACTTCCATGGAATGTTGGCCCAATAAGCGCCTTTGGAGGTGGCTCCAAAGTCTGCCCACCTCTTGGACTCTTGATACTCCTTAGCAGCTGTTGCCTCTGTTGCATTTGTGGTATTTGGTTGCAGCGCCCTCTGCATACATGACCCCTGGGACATGGCGGAAGAGGGTCGGACCAAGATTGTAAGGGTCATATAGGGTGTGTGGGGTGGAGCGTATGGTCAAGCCGCTCAAGATGGCTGTTCTCTTGCTCTCTGTACATCCCCAGCTCGACCAGGCCCTGCTTCACTCCCATGACCATCCAATCCTTGTACTTGTAGGGCTTAACTAGCCCCTAGTAACGGATGAGCCCACCTGAAGTCAATTCCCCCTATAACTGGTAGCCTCCTTCCCCCGCAGGAGCAGGAAAGGCGGCTGCCGAGTCCTGTTTGCTGCCCACGGCGGGGTGTTGCTCCAGGATGTTGCTTCGAACGTGTAAGATCCCCTATCCAGCAAATCACTGATGTCTCTGTCACTGTCTCTGGGCTGTTCCTTTGGTCTCAAGGCTGGGCCACTACAAGGCCTGCAGGCCTGCGGGAGTGCAGCCCAACAATTGGCGAGCCAGCTGAGAAGCCAAGGAAACTCCCGGGAGCACCGAGACGTCAGGGAACAAGGACGGGAAATGGAAAGTTGTGAGGCATCCGGGGGTGGCCATCCACTCGTGTGCGGGGCCCTGTGGCGTCTGTCCTTGATGAATGGGGGCCGCCAAGAGACGGGCGAATCCATAGAGCACCCCGAGGGTGTCGCAGAGCTGTCGCTGCCATTACTGTGGGGAAGAAGAAGCTAGACGGTGGAAGGGGTAGCCGTGACTGTGGGCTGGCTGCTGCTTTGGAGGCTGAGAAAGGCCACAGACACTGAGCAACTGCCCGAGGCTCAGGCTCGGGGCCTACAGCTGGGATGCCAGGCTGGCCCAAACCAAAACTGCTGGAACGTTAATGGCCAGATTGAGGGAACAAGATGGGAAGCAGACACTTAACCCGCCATGCCGCGTGGCTGAAGGGAAGGCAGCTTCCCGGACAGGGAGTCCAGATGGTTGGGGCCCGTCCAAATGGGAACCCCAAGGCGTGGGACCCTACAGAGAGCACTGATGAAGAGGAAGAAGATTGGGACGAGGTCATGGAGCTCCCTGTCCCCCAGGCACCGATGAAGAGCTCTTTTCTCCCCCAGAGCAGAGGCAGCTGACCATCAGGAGGGATGCCTCTCTCTCCCATCATAATGGTGATATTCTGTTAACCTCAGGGTCTGTTTCCCGTTTCACAGTAGCAGCCCCCACGCTTGGAGCTCATTTGACAGCAGACGGATGGCTGGAGAATGCAGACAGAAGGCAAAGACCTAGATGACCTGTCAACTACTTGGGTGTTATCTGGTCAGGTAAGCCAGAAGTGGTACCCTCGGCAGTTACTGGCAAAATGCAAGCACACCTGTGAGCCATCACCCCAAAACAATGAGAGACCTGGCTAGGGCTGTTGGGCTATTGGAGGCCTTCCACCCCGCATCTGGCCCAAACGTTGTGACCCTGGTTCAAGCCTGTAAAGGAGGGAGCTCAGTGGGAGAGGACCCGGGGGAGGAAGATGCCTTCACCCAAGCCAAGGTGGCTGTTAAACAGATCCAGGGCTTTAGGGATATGAACTCAGGGACAGGCTTGTGAGTTGGACGTGGCCAGTGAGCCCCAAGGGTTTGGTTGGGGCCTGTGGTAACAGCGTAATCACAAGAGTGCCCTTGGGCTTCTGGTCCCACCCGTGGAAGGGGGCGCAATAACGATGCCGTGTGATGGAACGACAGCTCTGTGCAATCTACAGTGCTTCACAACAGGTGAAAGACCTCCCAGAAGGCACCCCAGTGACTGTACGTACTCAAGATCCCATAGCTGAGTGGCTAAAGGATACCTTCCAGAAGCCCAAGTCCGGGCATGCACAAGTCCAAACCACAACTAAGTGGCATGTCTGTTGAAGTCAACGTAGCCCTTGACCTACTGGCCCACTGAGTGCAGAGTTACACGCTCTCTGAGGCCTGGTGACCTACACCATGGAGGACCCCACTGGCCTGAGGGAGACAGCTGATCCTCCTGAGATAGCACCTTTAGTGGAAGAAGGCACAGGCTCCATCCCTTGGGAGGTTTCGTACACTGATGGGTTGGCCTGGGGTAATCAGTGCAGGTGGGCAGCAGTGGCCAGCAGGCCTGCAACGGACAGCATCTGGATGGATACAGTGGATAGCCCAGGAGTGGATGGTGGCGGGGCGACCCTATGGGGAAAGGACCCCGATAGCCACCAAGGAACCCACTTTATGGGCCACGAAATTGAGGCATGGGCCGATAAAAATGACAGACACTGGCATTTCCCCCTGCGCTCCAATGCCCCTGCTGCTGGGCTGAGCAGAGGGATGAATGGCCCACTTAACCAGCGAGACTGGAAAGCCGCTCTCTTGACATGTGCACCAGGACGCTAACTCAGCCCCTCCGAGCTACGACTGAACATACCAGGAGCAGGCGACCCAGTGCCTGCAGCACGTTAACCCAGAAGCAACGAGTCAGCACCATCCAAGTTCAGCTGTTGACCACCGAAGGACCAGTACTGATCAGGACAATAACTTGTTTTCACCCTGGCCACCAGACCTGTTCCTAGGGGATCCCAGGACAAAATGGCCCGGGACTGGCAGGTAGGTCCCCGGCGGTTTGGGTTTGCGGCTTCATGGGGAATGGGATTAGAAAGGGACTTCCAGGCTTCACCTGTCCTCCGCTTGGCCCTGCCTAAGACCACTTAGGTAATTAATCCAGGCCCCTGTTGGAGAAAGCACCATTATATAAACACTATGGTGTGTTTTACGCCCTCTCCGGTGTTTGGCACTGGCCGTGGGGACTGAGGGAGGACAGACGGTGTGGGACTGCAGGCTGCGACGCAGACCACAGGTAGGGGTGGTGTGATCTCAGAATGCTGTTACTGCTTGTGTTTGGCTTCAGGGTCGTGATCTTCCCCCCGTCTCGTGCCTGTAAAACGTCTCTCTATTTCGTCCCTAGCCTGAGCAGAGGGAATCTGTCTGGGACCTGGACAACGATGGTGGCCTCGCCATGCGTGAGTCTGACTGCTGGGTCTACAGCGAGATGTGGTGGTCATTCTCCTCTGGACTTCCATGGAAAGTTGGCCCAATAAGCACCTTTGGAGGTGGCTCCAAAGTCTGCCCACCTCTTGGACTCTTGATACTCCTTAGCAGCTGTTGCCTCTGTTGCATTTGTGGTATTTGGTTGCAGCGCCCTCTGCATACATGATCCCCGGGATATGGCAGAAGAGGGTCGGACCAAGATTGTAAGGGTCATATAGGGTGTGTGGGGTGGAGCGTATGGTCAAGCCGCTCAAGATGGCTGTTCTCTTGCTCTCTGTACATCCCCAGCTCGACCAGGCCCTGCTTCACTCCCATGACCATCCAATCCTCGTGATTGTAGGGCTTAACTAGCCCCTAGTAACGGATGAGCCCACCTGAAGTCAATTCCCCCTATAACTGGTAGCCTCCTTCCCCCGCAGGAGCAGCAAAGGCGGCTGCCGAGTCCTGTTTGCTGCCCACGGCGGGGTGTTGCTCCAGGATGTTGCTTCGAACGTGTAAGATCCCCTATCCAGCAAATCACTGATGTCTCTGTCACTGTCTCTGGGCTGTTCCTTTGGTCTCAAGGCTGGGCCACTACAAGGCCTGCAGGCCTGCGGGAGTGCAGCCCAACAATTGGCGAGCCAGCTGAGAAGCCAAGGAAACTCCCGGGAGCACCGAGACGTCAGGGAACAAGGACGGGAAATGGAAAGTTGTGAGGCATCCGGGGGTGGCCATCCACTCGTGTGCGGGGCCCTGTGGCGTCTGTCCTTGATGAATGGGGGCCGCCAAGAGACGGGCGAATCCATAGAGCACCCCGAGGGTGTCGCAGAGCTGTCGCTGCCATTACTGTGGGGAAGAAGAAGCTAGACGGTGGAAGGGGTAGCCGTGACTGTGGGCTGGCTGCTGCTTTGGAGGCTGAGAAAGGCCACAGACACTGAGCAACTGCCCGAGGCTCAGGCTCGGGGCCTACAGCTGGGATGCCAGGCTGGCCCAAACCAAAACTGCTGGAACGTTAATGGCCAGATTGAGGGAACAAGATGGGAAGCAGACACTTAACCCGCCATGCCGCGTGGCTGAAGGGAAGGCAGCTTCCCGGACAGGGAGTCCAGATGGTTGGGGCCCGTCCAAATGGGAACCCCAAGGCGTGGGACCCTACAGAGAGCACTGATGAAGAGGAAGAAGATTGGGACGAGGTCATGGAGCTCCCTGTCCCCCAGGCACCGATGAAGAGCTCTTTTCTCCCCCAGAGCAGAGGCAGCTGACCATCAGGAGGGATGCCTCTCTCTCCCATCATAATGGTGATATTCTGTTAACCTCAGGGTCTGTTTCCCATTTCACAGTAGCAGCCCCCACGCTTGGAGCTCATTTGACAGCAGACGGATGGCTGGAGAATGCAGACAGAAGGCAAAGACCTAGATGACCTGTCAACTACTTGGGTGTTTTCTGGTCAGGTAAGCCAAAAGTTGTACCCTCGGCAGTTGCTGGCAAAATGCAAGCACACCTGTGAGCCATCACCCCGAAACAATGAGAGACCTGGCTAGGGCTGTTGGGCTATTGGAGGCCTTCCACCCCGCATCTGGCCCAAACGTTGTGACCCTGGTTCAAGCCTGTAAAGGAGGGAGCTCAGTGGGAGAGGACCCGGGGGAGGAAGATGCCTTCACCCAAGCCAAGGTGGCTGTTAAACAGATCCAGGGCTTTAGGGATATGAACTCAGGGACAGGCTTGTGAGTTGGACGTGGCCAGTGAGCCCCAAGGGTTTGGTTGGGGCCTGTGGTAACAGCGTAATCACAAGAGTGCCCTTGGGCTTCTGGTCCCACCCGTGGAAGGGGGCGCAATAATGATGCCGTGTGATGGAACGACAGCTCTGTGCAATCTACGGTGCTTCACAACAGGTGAAAGACCTCCCAGAAGGCACCCCAGTGACTGTACGTACTCAAGATCCCATAGCTGAGTGGCTAAAGGATACCTTCCAGAAGCCCAAGTCCGGGCATGCACAAGTCCAAACCACAACTAAGTGGCATGTCTGTTGAAGTCAACGTAGCCCTTGACCTACTGGCCCACTGAGTGCAGAGTTACACGCTCTCTGAGGCCTGGTGACCTACACCATGGAGGACCCCACTGGCCTGAGGGAGACAGCTGATCCTCCTGAGATAGCACCTTTAGTGGAAGAAGGCACAGGCTCCATCCCTTGGGAGGTTTCGTACACTGATGGGTTGGCCTGGGGTAATCAGTGCAGGTGGGCAGCAGTGGCCAGCAGGCCTGCAACGGACAGCATCTGGATGGATACAGTGGATAGCCCAGGAGTGGATGGTGGCGGGGCGACCCTATGGGGAAAGGACCCCGATAGCCACCAAGGAACCCACTTTATGGGCCACGAAATTGAGGCATGGGCCGATAAAAATGACAGACACTGGCATTTCCCCCTGCGCTCCAATGCCCCTGCTGCTGGGCTGAGCAGAGGGATGAATGGCCCACTTAACCAGCGAGACTGGAAAGCCGCTCTCTTGACATGTGCACCAGGACGCTAACTCAGCCCCTCCGAGCTACGACTGAACATACCAGGAGCAGGCGACCCAGTGCCTGCAGCACGTTAACCCAGAAGCAACGAGTCAGCACCATCCAAGTTCAGCTGTTGACCACCGAAGGACCAGTACTGATCAGGACAATAACTTGTTTTCACCCTGGCCACCAGACCTGTTCCTAGGGGATCCCAGGACAAAATGGCCCGGGACTGGCAGGTAGGTCCCCGGCGGTTTGGGTTTGCGGCTTCATGGGGAATGGGATTAGAAAGGGACTTCCAGGCTTCACCTGTCCTCCGCTTGGCCCTGCCTAAGACCACTTAGGTAATTAATCCAGGCCCCTGTTGGAGAAAGCACCATTATATAAACACTATGGTGTGTTTTACGCCCTCTCCGGTGTTTGGCACTGGCCGGGGGGACTGAGGGAGGACAGACGGTGTGGGACTGCAGGCTGCGACGCAGACCACTGGTAGGGGTGGTGTGATCTCAGAATGCTGTTACTGCTTGTGTTTGGCTTCAGGGTCGTGATCTTCCCCCCGTCTCGTGCCTGTAAAACGTCTCTCTATTTCGTCCCTAGCCTGAGCAGAGGGAATCTGTCTGGGACCTGGACAACAACGGTGGCCTCGCCATGCGTGAGTCTGACTGCTGGGTCTACAGCGAGATGTGGTGGTCATTCTCCTCTGGACTTCCATGGAAAGTTGGCCCAATAAGCACCTTTGGAGGTGGCTCCAAAGTCTGCCCACCTCTTGGACTCTTGATACTCCTTAGCAGCTGTTGCCTCTGTTGCATTTGTGGTATTTGGTTGCAGCGCCCTCTGCATACATGATCCCCGGGATATGGCAGAAGAGGGTCGGACCAAGATTGTAAGGGTCATATAGGGTGTGTGGGGTGGAGCGTATGGTCAAGCCGCTCAAGATGGCTGTTCTCTTGCTCTCTGTACATCCCCAGCTCGACCAGGCCCTGCTTCACTCCCATGACCATCCAATCCTCGTGATTGTAGGGCTTAACTAGCCCCTAGTAACGGATGAGCCCACCTGAAGTCAATTCCCCCTATAACTGGTAGCCTCCTTCCCCCGCAGGAGCAGCAAAGGCGGCTGCCGAGTCCTGTTTGCTGCCCACGGCGGGGTGTTGCTCCAGGATGTTGCTTCGAACGTGTAAGATCCCCTATCCAGCAAATCACTGATGTCTCTGTCACTGTCTCTGGGCTGTTCCTTTGGTCTCAAGGCTGGGCCACTACAAGGCCTGCAGGCCTGCGGGAGTGCAGCCCAACAATTGGCGAGCCAGCTGAGAAGCCAAGGAAACTCCCGGGAGCACCGAGACGTCAGGGAACAAGGACGGGAAATGGAAAGTTGTGAGGCATCCGGGGGTGGCCATCCACTCGTGTGCGGGGCCCTGTGGCGTCTGTCCTTGATGAATGGGGGCCGCCAAGAGACGGGCGAATCCATAGAGCACCCCGAGGGTGTCGCAGAGCTGTCGCTGCCATTACTGTGGGGAAGAAGAAGCTAGACGGTGGAAGGGGTAGCCGTGACTGTGGGCTGGCTGCTGCTTTGGAGGCTGAGAAAGGCCACAGACACTGAGCAACTGCCCGAGGCTCAGGCTCGGGGCCTACAGCTGGGATGCCAGGCTGGCCCAAACCAAAACTGCTGGAACGTTAATGGCCAGATTGAGGGAACAAGATGGGAAGCAGACACTTAACCCGCCATGCCGCGTGGCTGAAGGGAAGGCAGCTTCCCGGACAGGGAGTCCAGATGGTTGGGGCCCGTCCAAATGGGAACCCCAAGGCGTGGGACCCTACAGAGAGCACTGATGAAGAGGAAGAAGATTGGGACGAGGTCATGGAGCTCCCTGTCCCCCAGGCACCGATGAAGAGCTCTTTTCTCCCCCAGAGCAGAGGCAGCTGACCATCAGGAGGGATGCCTCTCTCTCCCATCATAATGGTGATATTCTGTTAACCTCAGGGTCTGTTTCCCATTTCACAGTAGTAGCCCCCACGCTTGGAGCTCATTTGACAGCAGACGGATGGCTGGAGAATGCAGACAGAAGGCAAAGACCTAGATGACCTGTCAACTACTTGGGTGTTTTCTGGTCAGGTAAGCCAAAAGTTGTACCCTCGGCAGTTGCTGGCAAAATGCAAGCACACCTGTGAGCCATCACCCCGAAACAATGAGAGACCTGGCTAGGGCTGTTGGGCTATTGGAGGCCTTCCACCCCGCATCTGGCCCAAACGTTGTGACCCTGGTTCAAGCCTGTAAAGGAGGGAGCTCAGTGGGAGAGGACCCGGGGGAGGAAGATGCCTTCACCCAAGCCAAGGTGGCTGTTAAACAGATCCAGGGCTTTAGGGATATGAACTCAGGGACAGGCTTGTGAGTTGGACGTGGCCAGTGAGCCCCAAGGGTTTGGTTGGGGCCTGTGGTAACAGCGTAATCACAAGAGTGCCCTTGGGCTTCTGGTCCCACCCGTGGAAGGGGGCGCAATAACGATGCCGTGTGATGGAACGACAGCTCTGTGCAATCTACGGTGCTTCACAACAGGTGAAAGACCTCCCAGAAGGCACCCCAGTGACTGTACGTACTCAAGATCCCATAGCTGAGTGGCTAAAGGATACCTTCCAGAAGCCCAAGTCCGGGCATGCACAAGTCCAAACCACAACTAAGTGGCATGTCTGTTGAAGTCAACGTAGCCCTTGACCTACTGGCCCACTGAGTGCAGAGTTACACGCTCTCTGAGGCCTGGTGACCTACACCATGGAGGACCCCACTGGCCTGAGGGAGACAGCTGATCCTCCTGAGATAGCACCTTTAGTGGAAGAAGGCACAGGCTCCATCCCTTGGGAGGTTTCGTACACTGATGGGTTGGCCTGGGGTAATCAGTGCAGGTGGGCAGCAGTGGCCAGCAGGCCTGCAACGGACAGCATCTGGATGGATACAGTGGATAGCCCAGGAGTGGATGGTGGCGGGGCGACCCTATGGGGAAAGGACCCCGATAGCCACCAAGGAACCCACTTTATGGGCCACGAAATTGAGGCATGGGCCGATAAAAATGACAGACACTGGCATTTCCCCCTGCGCTCCAATGCCCCTGCTGCTGGGCTGAGCAGAGGGATGAATGGCCCACTTAACCAGCGAGACTGGAAAGCCGCTCTCTTGACATGTGCACCAGGACGCTAACTCAGCCCCTCCGAGCTACGACTGAACATACCAGGAGCAGGCGACCCAGTGCCTGCAGCACGTTAACCCAGAAGCAACGAGTCAGCACCATCCAAGTTCAGCTGTTGACCACCGAAGGACCAGTACTGATCAGGACAATAACTTGTTTTCACCCTGGCCACCAGACCTGTTCCTAGGGGATCCCAGGACAAAATGGCCCGGGACTGGCAGGTAGGTCCCCGGCGGTTTGGGTTTGCGGCTTCATGGGGAATGGGATTAGAAAGGGACTTCCAGGCTTCACCTGTCCTCCGCTTGGCCCTGCCTAAGACCACTTAGGTAATTAATCCAGGCCCCTGTTGGAGAAAGCACCATTATATAAACACTATGGTGTGTTTTACGCCCTCTCCGGTGTTTGGCACTGGCCGTGGGGACTGAGGGAGGACAGACGGTGTGGGACTGCAGGCTGCGACGCAGACCACAGGTAGGGGTGGTGTGATCTCAGAATGCTGTTACTGCTTGTGTTTGGCTTCAGGGTCGTGATCTTCCCCCCGTCTCGTGCCTGTAAAACGTCTCTCTATTTCGTCCCTAGCCTGAGCAGAGGGAATCTGTCTGGGACCTGGACAACAACGGTGGCCTCGCCATGCGTGAGTCTGACTGCTGGGTCTACAGCGAGATGTGGTGGTCATTCTCCTCTGGACTTCCATGGAATGTTGGCCCAATAAGCGCCTTTGGAGGTGGCTCCAAAGTCTGCCCACCTCTTGGACTCTTGATACTCCTTAGCAGCTGTTGCCTCTGTTGCATTTGTGGTATTTGGTTGCAGCGCCCTCTGCATACATGACCCCTGGGACATGGCGGAAGAGGGTCGGACCAAGATTGTAAGGGTCATATAGGGTGTGTGGGGTGGAGCGTATGGTCAAGCCGCTCAAGATGGCTGTTCTCTTGCTCTCTGTACATCCCCAGCTCGACCAGGCCCTGCTTCACTCCCATGACCATCCAATCCTTGTACTTGTAGGGCTTAACTAGCCCCTAGTAACGGATGAGCCCACCTGAAGTCAATTCCCCCTATAACTGGTAGCCTCCTTCCCCCGCAGGAGCAGGAAAGGCGGCTGCCGAGTCCTGTTTGCTGCCCACGGCGGGGTGTTGCTCCAGGATGTTGCTTCGAACGTGTAAGATCCCCTATCCAGCAAATCACTGATGTCTCTGTCACTGTCTCTGGGCTGTTCCTTTGGTCTCAAGGCTGGGCCACTACAAGGCCTGCAGGCCTGCGGGAGTGCAGCCCAACAATTGGCGAGCCAGCTGAGAAGCCAAGGAAACTCCCGGGAGCACCGAGACGTCAGGGAACAAGGACGGGAAATGGAAAGTTGTGAGGCATCCGGGGGTGGCCATCCACTCGTGTGCGGGGCCCTGTGGCGTCTGTCCTTGATGAATGGGGGCCGCCAAGAGACGGGCGAATCCATAGAGCACCCCGAGGGTGTCGCAGAGCTGTCGCTGCCATTACTGTGGGGAAGAAGAAGCTAGACGGTGGAAGGGGTAGCCGTGACTGTGGGCTGGCTGCTGCTTTGGAGGCTGAGAAAGGCCACAGACACTGAGCAACTGCCCGAGGCTCAGGCTCGGGGCCTACAGCTGGGATGCCAGGCTGGCCCAAACCAAAACTGCTGGAACGTTAATGGCCAGATTGAGGGAACAAGATGGGAAGCAGACACTTAACCCGCCATGCCGCGTGGCTGAAGGGAAGGCAGCTTCCCGGACAGGGAGTCCAGATGGTTGGGGCCCGTCCAAATGGGAACCCCAAGGCGTGGGACCCTACAGAGAGCACTGATGAAGAGGAAGAAGATTGGGACGAGGTCATGGAGCTCCCTGTCCCCCAGGCACCGATGAAGAGCTCTTTTCTCCCCCAGAGCAGAGGCAGCTGACCATCAGGAGGGATGCCTCTCTCTCCCATCATAATGGTGATATTCTGTTAACCTCAGGGTCTGTTTCCCATTTCACAGTAGTAGCCCCCACGCTTGGAGCTCATTTGACAGCAGACGGATGGCTGGAGAATGCAGACAGAAGGCAAAGACCTAGATGACCTGTCAACTACTTGGGTGTTTTCTGGTCAGGTAAGCCAAAAGTTGTACCCTCGGCAGTTGCTGGCAAAATGCAAGCACACCTGTGAGCCATCACCCCGAAACAATGAGAGACCTGGCTAGGGCTGTTGGGCTATTGGAGGCCTTCCACCCCGCATCTGGCCCAAACGTTGTGACCCTGGTTCAAGCCTGTAAAGGAGGGAGCTCAGTGGGAGAGGACCCGGGGGAGGAAGATGCCTTCACCCAAGCCAAGGTGGCTGTTAAACAGATCCAGGGCTTTAGGGATATGAACTCAGGGACAGGCTTGTGAGTTGGACGTGGCCAGTGAGCCCCAAGGGTTTGGTTGGGGCCTGTGGTAACAGCGTAATCACAAGAGTGCCCTTGGGCTTCTGGTCCCACCCGTGGAAGGGGGCGCAATAACGATGCCGTGTGATGGAACGACAGCTCTGTGCAATCTACGGTGCTTCACAACAGGTGAAAGACCTCCCAGAAGGCACCCCAGTGACTGTACGTACTCAAGATCCCATAGCTGAGTGGCTAAAGGATACCTTCCAGAAGCCCAAGTCCGGGCATGCACAAGTCCAAACCACAACTAAGTGGCATGTCTGTTGAAGTCAACGTAGCCCTTGACCTACTGGCCCACTGAGTGCAGAGTTACACGCTCTCTGAGGCCTGGTGACCTACACCATGGAGGACCCCACTGGCCTGAGGGAGACAGCTGATCCTCCTGAGATAGCACCTTTAGTGGAAGAAGGCACAGGCTCCATCCCTTGGGAGGTTTCGTACACTGATGGGTTGGCCTGGGGTAATCAGTGCAGGTGGGCAGCAGTGGCCAGCAGGCCTGCAACGGACAGCATCTGGATGGATACAGTGGATAGCCCAGGAGTGGATGGTGGCGGGGCGACCCTATGGGGAAAGGACCCCGATAGCCACCAAGGAACCCACTTTATGGGCCACGAAATTGAGGCATGGGCCGATAAAAATGACAGACACTGGCATTTCCCCCTGCGCTCCAATGCCCCTGCTGCTGGGCTGAGCAGAGGGATGAATGGCCCACTTAACCAGCGAGACTGGAAAGCCGCTCTCTTGACATGTGCACCAGGACGCTAACTCAGCCCCTCCGAGCTACGACTGAACATACCAGGAGCAGGCGACCCAGTGCCTGCAGCACGTTAACCCAGAAGCAACGAGTCAGCACCATCCAAGTTCAGCTGTTGACCACCGAAGGACCAGTACTGATCAGGACAATAACTTGTTTTCACCCTGGCCACCAGACCTGTTCCTAGGGGATCCCAGGACAAAATGGCCCGGGACTGGCAGGTAGGTCCCCGGCGGTTTGGGTTTGCGGCTTCATGGGGAATGGGATTAGAAAGGGACTTCCAGGCTTCACCTGTCCTCCGCTTGGCCCTGCCTAAGACCACTTAGGTAATTAATCCAGGCCCCTGTTGGAGAAAGCACCATTATATAAACACTATGGTGTGTTTTACGCCCTCTCCGGTGTTTGGCACTGGCCGTGGGGACTGAGGGAGGACAGACGGTGTGGGACTGCAGGCTGCGACGCAGACCACAGGTAGGGGTGGTGTGATCTCAGAATGCTGTTACTGCTTGTGTTTGGCTTCAGGGTCGTGATCTTCCCCCCGTCTCGTGCCTGTAAAACGTCTCTCTATTTCGTCCCTAGCCTGAGCAGAGGGAATCTGTCTGGGACCTGGACAACAACGGTGGCCTCGCCATGCGTGAGTCTGACTGCTGGGTCTACAGCGAGATGTGGTGGTCATTCTCCTCTGGACTTCCATGGAATGTTGGCCCAATAAGCGCCTTTGGAGGTGGCTCCAAAGTCTGCCCACCTCTTGGACTCTTGATACTCCTTAGCAGCTGTTGCCTCTGTTGCATTTGTGGTATTTGGTTGCAGCGCCCTCTGCATACATGACCCCTGGGACATGGCGGAAGAGGGTCGGACCAAGATTGTAAGGGTCATATAGGGTGTGTGGGGTGGAGCGTATGGTCAAGCCGCTCAAGATGGCTGTTCTCTTGCTCTCTGTACATCCCCAGCTCGACCAGGCCCTGCTTCACTCCCATGACCATCCAATCCTTGTACTTGTAGGGCTTAACTAGCCCCTAGTAACGGATGAGCCCACCTGAAGTCAATTCCCCCTATAACTGGTAGCCTCCTTCCCCCGCAGGAGCAGGAAAGGCGGCTGCCGAGTCCTGTTTGCTGCCCACGGCGGGGTGTTGCTCCAGGATGTTGCTTCGAACGTGTAAGATCCCCTATCCAGCAAATCACTGATGTCTCTGTCACTGTCTCTGGGCTGTTCCTTTGGTCTCAAGGCTGGGCCACTACAAGGCCTGCAGGCCTGCGGGAGTGCAGCCCAACAATTGGCGAGCCAGCTGAGAAGCCAAGGAAACTCCCGGGAGCACCGAGACGTCAGGGAACAAGGACGGGAAATGGAAAGTTGTGAGGCATCCGGGGGTGGCCATCCACTCGTGTGCGGGGCCCTGTGGCGTCTGTCCTTGATGAATGGGGGCCGCCAAGAGACGGGCGAATCCATAGAGCACCCCGAGGGTGTCGCAGAGCTGTCGCTGCCATTACTGTGGGGAAGAAGAAGCTAGACGGTGGAAGGGGTAGCCGTGACTGTGGGCTGGCTGCTGCTTTGGAGGCTGAGAAAGGCCACAGACACTGAGCAACTGCCCGAGGCTCAGGCTCGGGGCCTACAGCTGGGATGCCAGGCTGGCCCAAACCAAAACTGCTGGAACGTTAATGGCCAGATTGAGGGAACAAGATGGGAAGCAGACACTTAACCCGCCATGCCGCGTGGCTGAAGGGAAGGCAGCTTCCCGGACAGGGAGTCCAGATGGTTGGGGCCCGTCCAAATGGGAACCCCAAGGTGTGGGACCCTACAGAGAGCACTGATGAAGAGGAAGAAGATTGGGACGAGGTCATGGAGCTCCCTGTCCCCCAGGCACCGATGAAGAGCTCTTTTCTCCCCCAGAGCAGAGGCAGCTGACCATCAGGAGGGATGCCTCTCTCTCCCATCATAATGGTGATATTCTGTTAACCTCAGGGTCTGTTTCCCGTTTCACAGTAGCAGCCCCCACGCTTGGAGCTCATTTGACAGCAGACGGATGGCTGGAGAATGCAGACAGAAGGCAAAGACCTAGATGACCTGTCAACTACTTGGGTGTTATCTGGTCAGGTAAGCCAGAAGTGGTACCCTCGGCAGTTACTGGCAAAATGCAAGCACACCTGTGAGCCATCACCCCAAAACAATGAGAGACCTGGCTAGGGCTGTTGGGCTATTGGAGGCCTTCCACCCCGCATCTGGCCCAAACGTTGTGACCCTGGTTCAAGCCTGTAAAGGAGGGAGCTCAGTGGGAGAGGACCCGGGGGAGGAAGATGCCTTCACCCAAGCCAAGGTGGCTGTTAAACAGATCCAGGGCTTTAGGGATATGAACTCAGGGACAGGCTTGTGAGTTGGACGTGGCCAGTGAGCCCCAAGGGTTTGGTTGGGGCCTGTGGTAACAGCGTAATCACAAGAGTGCCCTTGGGCTTCTGGTCCCACCCGTGGAAGGGGGCGCAATAACGATGCCGTGTGATGGAACGACAGCTCTGTGCAATCTACAGTGCTTCACAACAGGTGAAAGACCTCCCAGGAGGCACCCCAGTGACTGTACGTACTCAAGATCCCATAGCTGAGTGGCTAAAGGATACCTTCCAGAAGCCCAAGTCCGGGCATGCACAAGTCCAAACCACAACTAAGTGGCATGTCTGTTGAAGTCAACGTAGCCCTTGACCTACTGGCCCACTGAGTGCAGAGTTACACGCTCTCTGAGGCCTGGTGACCTACACCATGGAGGACCCCACTGGCCTGAGGGAGACAGCTGATCCTCCTGAGATAGCACCTTTAGTGGAAGAAGGCACAGGCTCCATCCCTTGGGAGGTTTCGTACACTGATGGGTTGGCCTGGGGTAATCAGTGCAGGTGGGCAGCAGTGGCCAGCAGGCCTGCAACGGACAGCATCTGGATGGATACAGTGGATAGCCCAGGAGTGGATGGTGGCGGGGCGACCCTATGGGGAAAGGACCCCGATAGCCACCAAGGAACCCACTTTATGGGCCACGAAATTGAGGCATGGGCCGATAAAAATGACAGACACTGGCATTTCCCCCTGCGCTCCAATGCCCCTGCTGCTGGGCTGAGCAGAGGGATGAATGGCCCACTTAACCAGCGAGACTGGAAAGCCGCTCTCTTGACATGTGCACCAGGACGCTAACTCAGCCCCTCCGAGCTACGACTGAACATACCAGGAGCAGGCGACCCAGTGCCTGCAGCACGTTAACCCAGAAGCAACGAGTCAGCACCATCCAAGTTCAGCTGTTGACCACCGAAGGACCAGTACTGATCAGGACAATAACTTGTTTTCACCCTGGCCACCAGACCTGTTCCTAGGGGATCCCAGGACAAAATGGCCCGGGACTGGCAGGTAGGTCCCCGGCGGTTTGGGTTTGCGGCTTCATGGGGAATGGGATTAGAAAGGGACTTCCAGGCTTCACCTGTCCTCCGCTTGGCCCTGCCTAAGACCACTTAGGTAATTAATCCAGGCCCCTGTTGGAGAAAGCACCATTATATAAACACTATGGTGTGTTTTACGCCCTCTCCGGTGTTTGGCACTGGCCGTGGGGACTGAGGGAGGACAGACGGTGTGGGACTGCAGGCTGCGACGCAGACCACAGGTAGGGGTGGTGTGATCTCAGAATGCTGTTACTGCTTGTGTTTGGCTTCAGGGTCGTGATCTTCCCCCCGTCTCGTGCCTGTAAAACGTCTCTCTATTTCGTCCCTAGCCTGAGCAGAGGGAATCTGTCTGGGACCTGGACAACGATGGTGGCCTCGCCATGCGTGAGTCTGACTGCTGGGTCTACAGCGAGATGTGGTGGTCATTCTCCTCTGGACTTCCATGGAAAGTTGGCCCAATAAGCACCTTTGGAGGTGGCTCCAAAGTCTGCCCACCTCTTGGACTCTTGATACTCCTTAGCAGCTGTTGCCTCTGTTGCATTTGTGGTATTTGGTTGCAGCGCCCTCTGCATACATGATCCCCGGGATATGGCAGAAGAGGGTCGGACCAAGATTGTAAGGGTCATATAGGGTGTGTGGGGTGGAGCGTATGGTCAAGCCGCTCAAGATGGCTGTTCTCTTGCTCTCTGTACATCCCCAGCTCGACCAGGCCCTGCTTCACTCCCATGACCATCCAATCCTCGTGATTGTAGGGCTTAACTAGCCCCTAGTAACGGATGAGCCCACCTGAAGTCAATTCCCCCTATAACTGGTAGCCTCCTTCCCCCGCAGGAGCAGCAAAGGCGGCTGCCGAGTCCTGTTTGCTGCCCACGGCGGGGTGTTGCTCCAGGATGTTGCTTCGAACGTGTAAGATCCCCTATCCAGCAAATCACTGATGTCTCTGTCACTGTCTCTGGGCTGTTCCTTTGGTCTCAAGGCTGGGCCACTACAAGGCCTGCAGGCCTGCGGGAGTGCAGCCCAACAATTGGCGAGCCAGCTGAGAAGCCAAGGAAACTCCCGGGAGCACCGAGACGTCAGGGAACAAGGACGGGAAATGGAAAGTTGTGAGGCATCCGGGGGTGGCCATCCACTCGTGTGCGGGGCCCTGTGGCGTCTGTCCTTGATGAATGGGGGCCGCCAAGAGACGGGCGAATCCATAGAGCACCCCGAGGGTGTCGCAGAGCTGTCGCTGCCATTACTGTGGGGAAGAAGAAGCTAGACGGTGGAAGGGGTAGCCGTGACTGTGGGCTGGCTGCTGCTTTGGAGGCTGAGAAAGGCCACAGACACTGAGCAACTGCCCGAGGCTCAGGCTCGGGGCCTACAGCTGGGATGCCAGGCTGGCCCAAACCAAAACTGCTGGAACGTTAATGGCCAGATTGAGGGAACAAGATGGGAAGCAGACACTTAACCCGCCATGCCGCGTGGCTGAAGGGAAGGCAGCTTCCCGGACAGGGAGTCCAGATGGTTGGGGCCCGTCCAAATGGGAACCCCAAGGCGTGGGACCCTACAGAGAGCACTGATGAAGAGGAAGAAGATTGGGACGAGGTCATGGAGCTCCCTGTCCCCCAGGCACCGATGAAGAGCTCTTTTCTCCCCCAGAGCAGAGGCAGCTGACCATCAGGAGGGATGCCTCTCTCTCCCATCATAATGGTGATATTCTGTTAACCTCAGGGTCTGTTTCCCGTTTCACAGTAGCAGCCCCCACGCTTGGAGCTCATTTGACAGCAGACGGATGGCTGGAGAATGCAGACAGAAGGCAAAGACCTAGATGACCTGTCAACTACTTGGGTGTTTTCTGGTCAGGTAAGCCAAAAGTTGTACCCTCGGCAGTTGCTGGCAAAATGCAAGCACACCTGTGAGCCATCACCCCGAAACAATGAGAGACCTGGCTAGGGCTGTTGGGCTATTGGAGGCCTTCCACCCCGCATCTGGCCCAAACGTTGTGACCCTGGTTCAAGCCTGTAAAGGAGGGAGCTCAGTGGGAGAGGACCCGGAGGAGGAAGATGCCTTCACCCAAGCCAAGGTGGCTGTTAAACAGATCCAGGGCTTTAGGGATATGAACTCAGGGACAGGCTTGTGAGTTGGACGTGGCCAGTGAGCCCCAAGGGTTTGGTTGGGGCCTGTGGTAACAGCGTAATCACAAGAGTGCCCTTGGGCTTCTGGTCCCACCCGTGGAAGGGGGCGCAATAACGATGCCGTGTGATGGAACGACAGCTCTGTGCAATCTACGGTGCTTCACAACAGGTGAAAGACCTCCCAGAAGGCACCCCAGTGACTGTACGTACTCAAGATCCCATAGCTGAGTGGCTAAAGGATACCTTCCAGAAGCCCAAGTCCGGGCATGCACAAGTCCAAACCACAACTAAGTGGCATGTCTGTTGAAGTCAACGTAGCCCTTGACCTACTGGCCCACTGAGTGCAGAGTTACACGCTCTCTGAGGCCTGGTGACCTACACCATGGAGGACCCCACTGGCCTGAGGGAGACAGCTGATCCTCCTGAGATAGCACCTTTAGTGGAAGAAGGCACAGGCTCCATCCCTTGGGAGGTTTCGTACACTGATGGGTTGGCCTGGGGTAATCAGTGCAGGTGGGCAGCAGTGGCCAGCAGGCCTGCAACGGACAGCATCTGGATGGATACAGTGGATAGCCCAGGAGTGGATGGTGGCGGGGCGACCCTATGGGGAAAGGACCCCGATAGCCACCAAGGAACCCACTTTATGGGCCACGAAATTGAGGCATGGGCCGATAAAAATGACAGACACTGGCATTTCCCCCTGCGCTCCAATGCCCCTGCTGCTGGGCTGAGCAGAGGGATGAATGGCCCACTTAACCAGCGAGACTGGAAAGCCGCTCTCTTGACATGTGCACCAGGACGCTAACTCAGCCCCTCCGAGCTACGACTGAACATACCAGGAGCAGGCGACCCAGTGCCTGCAGCACGTTAACCCAGAAGCAACGAGTCAGCACCATCCAAGTTCAGCTGTTGACCACCGAAGGACCAGTACTGATCAGGACAATAACTTGTTTTCACCCTGGCCACCAGACCTGTTCCTAGGGGAACCCAGGACAAAATGGCCTGGGACTGGCAGGTCGGTCTCCGGCGGTTTGGGTTTGCGGCTTCATGGGGAATGGGATTAGAAAGGGACTTCCAGGCTTCACCTGTCCTCCGCTTGGCCCTGCCTAAGACCACTAAGGTAATTAATCCAGGCCCCTATTGGAGAAAGCACCATTATATAAACCCTATGGTGTGTTTTACGCCCTCTCCGGTGTTTGGCACTGGCCGTGGGGACTGAGGGAGGACAGACGGTGTGGGACTGCAGGCTGGGACGCAGACCACAGGTAGGGGTGGTGTGATCTCAGAATGCTGTTACTGCTTGTGTTTGGCTTCAGGGTCGTGATCTTCCCCCCGTCTTGTGCCTGTAAAACGTCTCTCTATTTCGTCCCTAGCCTGAGCAGAGGGAATCTGTCTGGGACCTGGACAACAACGGTGGCCTCGCCATGCGTGAGTCTGACTGCTGGGTCTATAGCGAGATGTGGTGGTCATTCTCTTCTGGACTTGCATGGAAAGTTGGCCCAATAAGCGCCTTTGGAGGTGGCTCCAAAGTCTGCCCACCTCTTGGACTCTTGATACTCCTTAGCAGCTGTTGCCTCTGTTGCATTTGTGGTATTTGGTTGCAGCGCCCTCTGCATACATGACCCCTGGGACATGGCGGAAGAGGGTCGGACCAAGATTGTAAGGGTCATATAGGGTGTGTGGGGTGGAGCGTATGGTCAAGCCGCTCAAGATGGCTGTTCTCTTGCTCTCTGTACATCCCCAGTTCGACCAGGCCCTGGTACACTCCCATGACCATCCAATCCTCGTAATTGTAGGGCTTAAGTAGCCCCTAGTAACTGATGAGCCCACCTGAAGTCAATTCACCCTCTAACTGGTAGCCTCCTTCTCCCTTGGAGTAGCGAAAACTGCTGCCGTGTCCTACGTCGTATCTTCCATCCACAGTGGGGAGTCGCTCAAGGATGTTGTTTAGGACACGTAAGATCCCCTATCAAACGAATTGTCATCTCTGTCGCTGCCTCTGGGCTCTTCGGTCTCGGGGCTGGGCTACTACAAGGCTCAACAGTCATGTCTCCTCCAAGAGACCCTTTCGAAACACAGGGTGATTCCGAGTAAGCACTTTGCCCGGCCCTGCCGGCCTTCCCCCGAAGGCCTCTGCTCTGTGCTCCCCGCCCTTCCAAGGCCCCATCTGACGTCCCGTCTCCTCTTTTCCCGTAAGGCTGTTAGTGAGAAGTTCCCGTCTCCTGCCTCCCTCCAGTCTCTCCTCTACTTAGCCCAACCGGGAAGAGTGAGAATCCTCCAGCTGAGATTCTGTGGGTCTAGAAACGGGTGTGAACAGGTGACTCGGGAGACACGAAGTGGAGGAAAAGAGAACCTTCCACATGGAGGTGGTCAAGGGACAAAGGAGGGCCCCAGCTGTCCATGTGCCAATTACCAACACATCCCTCTGCGCACTTGCAGCCCCTTTCTAGGACCCACTTGTCCCTGGTTCGGGAGCTCTGTGCAGTGCACATGTGCGGCCATACGTGCTGGTCCTGACAAAGTGCGTGGACCCTGGAGTCGGAGCCCACAGGCAGGACAGCCGCCAGCCGTGGACAAGGGATATAACAGGTTTCTGGGAGAAGAACGGGGAGAACCCAGCTGTGCCCAGCGCTGTAGCTCCAGGGAACCACCCCCCTCACTTCCTCGGTGGGTGTGGGGATGGGTGGGGGGGGCAGCACAAACCACTGAGAAATGGGGAGAGTCAGCAGCTTCTGCCGGAAGGGGTGGGGGCTGCGGTGGGGAGAGGAGGGAAAGGAAGAAAAGGGGGAGACTTCCCAGCCGGGAAAGTCACTTAAGAGGCCTCTCTCTGAGCCCCCTGGGCAGCCTGTGGTGGGGCCGCAGACCAGAATGCAGGCACCTACTGCATCCCCACCCCAAACCGCCCCCCCCCAACCAGAAGGAGGGGAGAGAACTGACACACATGCTGAGAACTGACGGTGCACCAGCCATTTGACCATCAACAGCCCTGCGATGAGGCCCGGCCAGGACACTGAGGCACAGAGCAGTGAAGTGACACGCCGAAGTCACTCAGCAGAGGGGCCTTAGAGCAACAGTGGCTGTGTCCCTTCTGCATACGGCATCCCAAGGCTCTGGCAGTGGAGGCGGCTGTGCCGTCACAGTGGTGTTTCCTTCCACCTACAAGGTGGTATGTGATGAGCCTTAAGTAAGGCGGTGTGCAAAGTGCCGGACACCTAGGAGGAGCCTGTCAGCCCCCAGCTTAGTCCCTGGAGAGAGGAAAGACGCCCGGAGGCAGGGCCAGGGACCCCCTTTCTGTGTGTCACTGACCCCTTCTTAGTGTCCACTGAGGGCTCCCAGGAAGGAACAGCAGCGTTTGTCCTCTGGCTACAGAGAATCAGCCTCCTGATGCAGGATCGAGTGCTGGGGAAGCCCTCGTGCAGCCCGGGTCTCTCAAAACCCAACCTGCCACTAGCCTAGGCAGGCCCGGCATCAGCAGTGCAGGG
Source organism: Balaenoptera borealis (assembly GCF_965194805.1). Taxonomy (NCBI): domain Eukaryota; kingdom Metazoa; phylum Chordata; class Mammalia; order Artiodactyla; family Balaenopteridae; genus Balaenoptera; species Balaenoptera borealis. The sequence continues at coordinate 116,014,019 of NC_138866.1, read as the reverse complement.
AAGCTGGAATCTGACCCCTGGCGTTGGGCCTGGTCTCCATGGCAGCCGTGGATTTATAACCGGGGCCTCCACCCAGCTTGGTGGACTTTCGACTTGAAGCCGGGAGGAAGGGGAACAGGAAGGCGGTTCTGGGAGCAGCGAGTGCACGGGTGGCAGCCGGAGGCCCCGCGATGGTGAGTGAGGGTCTGTGTGGCCCTGTCAGGCTGTCCTGGGCCGGGGTGGCCGGGGGGGTTTTGTGGAGTCCCTCCCTGACTGTTCTCCTCTCTCTGCTGCAGGCCAAGTTTCTTTCCCAGGACCAAATTAATGGTAGGTTTGGTTTGTTCTTTCATTAGCAACTCACAGCAAAATATGGGTCTCATTAGGCAATTTGCTCTGCTCATTTTCTGTTAGTGGGAGGGAAGGAGGTTGGTGGGAGAGCTGGGCCCACCCACAGGCAAGGGGCCGGCCGCCGCAGGGAAGGGCTGGGTTGGAGGTGCAGGTGGGGGGCAAAGCTTGGAGGTAAGAGATGTTGGTGTGACACTTGTCAGTGTGATTTACAGGAGGGAGTGATAGGAGAGGGAGCTCACTGGGTTTTCCTCCAGAACTTGATAGTTGGATTTGGGGAAGGAGAGGGAAAGGGGATGGACAGAGAGACACCGGCAACTGGCTGTGGCTGAGGACCCGACCAAAGGAGGGGGCTTTGTAACTGGCTGAGAAAGAGAAAAGAGCCCAGGTTTGCACTCTCAGGCAGGATGCTTCTACCCTCTGGGCCTCAGTCTCCCCATCTGTAAAGGGGGGAAGGTCAGCTTAGGTGGTCTCTGAGGTCCCTTCTGTCCTGACAGCAAGCCTGGTTTTGGTGTTTGGAGCACTTTGTTCCCGGAGTCCCCTGACCTGCTGGTCCCCAAGCAGGCTTCAGTTTCCCGCAGTGCATGGTTCTCTTTCCACAAGGCCAAGCCAACAGAGTTGGGTTACACAGAACTCAGGGGCCCAGACCTGGCTGGGGAGGAAGATCGGAGCTCAAGCAGGGAGATGAACTGAGGGTTACCTGGGCAGGGATTCCAGAGTTCTGGGTACCAGGAGCTTGGTCTATAAGGGAGAGTGGGTGGGTGGGTTGTAGGCACCTCCCCACAGACCCCTTGATATCCTTACCCTACGAGGGGGAACAGAGCAGGGACTCTTAAAACACAAGGCCCAGGGCAGGGGCCTCTCTTGCCCAGGTCTCGAGGCAAGACTTGAGGAGTCTCGGGGCTGGAGTCCAGCTGTCAGCCTCAGCCTCTCCCCACCAACACCTGGCTCTGAGGCTCACTGACCCTCCCTCTGGGGCCTCTGAACCTCCCAGAAGGGAAGAAGGTAAGTTCCCCTTTGTATCCTAATGTCTGACACAAAGAAAGTGACCACAAACGTTAATGAATGAAAGACTGGAGTAGGAAGACCAGGGACCTTGGAGGCAGTAGACCTGGGGTCCAGTCACCTCTGAGCCTCAGTTGTCTCATCTGTGAAGTGGGGCTAATGACACTGCCTCACCAGGCTGCTGTGAGTGAGGGAGACAGCAGATGTCAGCCACGTGCCTGACACTGGGCCTGGGTGTCACCCAGACCGACACTGGGGCCAGCTTGCTCTTGCTATTGTGAGCCGGACGGTACGGTTTTAAGAAATTTGTGAGCTGGTTGTTAAAATCAGCCATTATTAAACAATGGAAGATGAAAGAATGCTCCAATCCCTCCATCTGTATAAACATTTTAAAAAGATATCTCTTGGGGCTTCCCTGGTGGCGCAGTGGTTAAGAATCTGCCTGCCAATGCAAGGGACATGGGTTCGGACCCTGGTCCGGGAAGATCCCACATGCCGCGGAGCAACTAAGCCCGTGCGCCACAACTACTGAGCCTGCGCTCTAGAGCCTGTGAGCCACAGCTACTGAGCCCACGCGCCCAGAGCCCGTGCTCCATAACAAGAGAAGCCACCTTAATGAGAGGCCTGTGCACCGCAACAAAGAGTAGCCCCCGCTCGCCGCAACTAGAGAAAGCCCGCGCGCAGCAACAAAGACCCAATGCAGCCCAAAATAAATTTATATATATATATAAAAAAATCTCTTGCAGTCAATAGTGCTGAAGATTTGAAAGAGATTTCAGTTGAATGAATATAATTTGCACAAAGGCGAGAAATAGTTTAATAGTAGATCACTTATCAGAGGTAATGATAGTATAGTCATTGGGAAAAGAGTGGCATTCATTGGCATGCAGCCTACCTCACTTATGGTTAAATCAAAACTGTAGGTTGGCAATGGCTACAAGAGCTGTCAAAACTCACTGTGATAATCAATTGGCTAGATGGAATTTATAATCAAGAGTATATTTTATGATTTGTAAATTGTGTGCTGCACATCCTTAAGTCTATAAAACTTAAACTATGTACATATATCATCAGAGCCAGTTGTTACATTCCGAGCATACAACTGGTGTCATCCTAGGCCCTGGGGAGGATTCTTTCTTGCCTTGGGGTATTTGTATTTTCAAAGGGAAAACCTAAAGGGGATTTTTAATTCAATTTATTTAACCCAATTTGTTCTTTCATTCAACAGTTATGAGTCCTTTCTTTGTGCCAGCCCAGTTCTAGGCATAAAAAAATATAGCAGTGCATGTAATAGCCCTAAATACCTGTGCTCACAGGGTTCACCTTGCAGGGATGGGGGGGACAACAAAGGAAAGTAGTAAAATAAACAGGATGTTGGATGGCCGGCTGGCCTATCAGAAGGAGAGCCAGGCAGGGAGAGGAAGGAGGTGTGGAGGTCTCAGGGGGCGGGGCAGGGGGTGGAAGGAGAAGAGCCCTGTTGTTCCAGCACAAGACTCCAAGTTCAGAGCCAGACTCCCAAGTATCTAAAAGGCAGGAAGACAGAACACATTTTATGTAACTGAGGGGATGGGCCTCCATTTGACCTTAGCCCTGCTGGTATCAGGGACCATGGGCCCCCGTGGTGCAGGGCACAGGGGCGGGGGGCAATGTGCCCCCCTGTAGAGCCTGGTGGATTCCAGGCCCCAAGAATGTGATGTCCCCACCTGGCCACTGTCGGAAGATGGTCAACTGTCATAGAATGAAGTCTCAGGAAGGCAGTGCACCCACCCCTCGTGCAGAGGCAAACCAGACAGAAGACAAGGTGAGGTGGCCAAGAGCAGTCCCCAGGAGGGGGAGGGGGAGAGCTGAGTTTAGGCCCTGCACACATGGTGGCCCTCTCTCTCTGCCCCCATCCCCACTGGCACTGGGCCTTCTTGGAGGGAATTAGGTTTTGCAGGAACCAAAGGTGGGGTTAGGCCAGGCTCTGGCCCTGCTTCCCCTGGGCCACTCCAGCCCCTGCCACCAGGTCCTGTTGCTGGTCTGCCCCTCCGAAGCTCAGGCTCTGGAAAGTTCTGAAAGGGTGGAAGGTTCCTATTCAACCTCTCCACAGGCACAAAAGCAGCTAATTGTCTCTAAACCCCACTGCCTGGCCTGCCTTTGATTAGCAGCCTCCCTGAAATCCTCCGCTGCCAGGACAGGCCTTAAGGAGGGACCATGAAAGGGCCCTAGGCCCAGGCTTCCTTTTGCCGTCTCTCCCGTTCTGCTGGCCTCTGGTGGCTTCTGCCCGGGAGTGGAGATCCCGTGTGGCCTCCGGGGCAGAGCAGGCTGCCCACCGCGAGTCCTCTGCTGCTCCAGCCTTCCTTGCCCCATCCGCACCATGGGAACAACAAAGGTACCACCCCACAGGGTCACAGTGAGGATTACACAAGGGCCTGGGGGGCAAGTGTTAGTAGCGGGAGCTGCGGTTGCTGGTTTTGTTATCATCAGCTCAGGAGCCACTGGTCTAGGCCTCTGAGGAACCAGCTGGGTGTGGGAAGCGGGAGAGAGCAGGGTGCTGAGGACAGCGCAGGGCCCTGCATGTTCCCAAGCGGGGCTCAAGCAGGAGCTCTACCCCGTGGGCCCCAGGGACTGGACGAGAGGGGAGTCTTGACCAATTCTGATGAGAGCCCTACCCCCAGCCCGTGGTCAGAACTTCTGTGAGGGGCCCCTGATCTTCCCAAGCTCACAGCTGGCCTCACTGTGTCTCCAGGGCTGGGGGTCGGGGGAGATGCAGGTGGGGTTCGGTTCTGCTGGGCCTGGGGGGCTGTGGATCTGGAGGCTACTTCGCCCCCAGCAGGGGAGAGAGGGTTTGGGGAGAGCAGCAAGCAGGATCTCAGCAGAGCCTGGGAGGACTTCCTGGCAGCGCCTCTTGAAGGGGGCCAGGACCTGTGTCAGAGAGCAGCTTGAGAGTTCAGCAGCCTGGAGGCCGGCGGCTGGAGCAGTAGACTCAGAGGTGCCCACAGTTGTGATTATTGTCATCACATATGAGAGCCTCTCTGCCAGGCCTGCCCAGAGGGGATTTCTGGTCCTTCCCAAAAAGGACCAGTAGCCCTGAGGCATTATTGTCCCTGTCTCCCACATAAGCTGTCTTTGCCAAGGTCCCCTGGGAGTCTGGTGCCCTGCTGTGGGCTCCTGGTCTCCCTGGGCTGGCCCGGGAGGGTGAGAGAGAGCTTTCGTCTGGTTTTAGTCGACTGAGGAAGGGAGCAGGGAGGGTGAGAGGGAGGAGGCAGAAGGGAAGTCAGGAGGGGGAGGGGAGAGGGTTTGGCAGATGAAACAGGACACCTAGTTAAATGTAAATTTGATACATAACAAATACCTTTATAAGTATATCCCATGCAAAACTTGGGATCGACTTGAACAATGAATACATTTTTTAGAATATCTGAAATTCTGTTTACCCTGGCAGCCCTGGACTTTTCTTTGCTGTCTGGCCACTCTAGGAGGGGAAGAGGAGAGGGGAGCAGGCAAAAGGAAGGGGAGGGGCAGAAAGAGGGGGAGAGGACGGAGAAGCGGGGTGGAGGGTGAAAGAGGGCTCCTGATTCTCCTTTCTGGGCTTTGGCAGAGTACAAGGAATGCTTCTCCCTGTACGACAAGCAGCAGCGGGGGAAGATTAAAGCCACTGACCTCCTGATGGTGATGAGGTGCCTGGGGGCCAGCCCGACGCCGGGGGAGGTGCAGCGGCACCTGCAGACTCACAAGATAGGTGAGTGGGCTGGGCCGGGCCAGTTGCCAGGGAAGGAGGAGTCTGGGCTGGGGTGGGCTCTGAGCCCCACAGCTGTGGTCCTGGGGAGGGCCCGGCAGGCAGGTGCAGATGATCGGGGTGTAAACAGCTCAGAAGTTTGAGGGGTAGGTTGTAGCTGGAGCTCACCGGCTGGGTGCTGTGGAGGCACCTGGCCAGGTGTGCTGTGTATCACTCGGGCTTCCTTGAATCCTCCCAGCAACCGGTGACACCCCCATCCCAGAGGACCAAGGATCTAGGCATTCCAACAAGGTTATCACACATCTGCAGTCCAGAAGGTGCTAAGTGATCCCAAAGTTGTTTTGATAGAACGATGTCCCTTTACTATTTGTCATGTGCTTAGTTCAACAACCCAGTGAAGGAGGCACTATCCTAATCTGGGTTTTACAGACAAAGATCAAGATTCAGAGCCCATTAGGTAACTTCCCCAAGTGCTTACGCCAATGGTGGAATCAGGCTTGGAACCCAATTCTGATCTCCAAGTGGTTCTCTGGTGATGCGATTATGGGTGATTTTCATTCCTTGTTTCCTCTGTTTATGACAGTGGAAACACACGGGACTTTTCATAACCAAAAACAAGTTTTGTTGTTGTTGCTCGTGGTGGGTTTTTATTTTTTAAAGAAAAAGAGGGAGGGATGTCAGAGGCCAGGTTGGCTGTTTGCATTGGTGGCTGGACACTCAGGAAGGAAAGAGAAGGGTGGCCTGGAAAGAACATTTTATCAAGAGCCCATCTGGACCTCAGTTTCCTCATCTCTCAGATGGGTTCCCACCATCTGCTAGCATTATCCTGAGGTCCCATCCGAGGGTGCCTGAAGTAGCACTGGGAGCCCGTCCTGAGGACAGCCTGGGCCTGGGGGTTGGGTCTCTGAAGGCCTCAAGCCCAGTGATGGGGCGCTCAGCCACTGAGATCCACTGCTTCCATCTCCGAAGGGGTGGTGGTTTCCTCTGGTTTCTGTCTCCTGCAAACAGGAAGCTGTGGTCAGGGGCAGTTCTGACTTCCTGCAGTTGTAGCCCAGCCAGGGCCTGGACGGAGGTCCCCAGGCATGCCTGGAGGAGGGGTGTGGGCTGGGGGGGCTGGGGTGGAGGCTGCAGTGAGGTGAACAGCCTGGGTGGGGCAGAGGCTTGAGGCCCCAGGTGCGGCTCATCTGTCCATCTTTGTAGATGTGTTACAGTGGCTGCCAAAAGGGGAGATAGACATGTTGGCGCACTTCCCTCCGGTTCAGGGCAGGAGAGAAGCATCCAGAAGGGGGTAGAGGAGGCAGTGCTTCATCCTGGTCCTGCCACTGCTCTGAGGTGACTCTACGCTCTGAGCTTCTGTCTCCTTAGTGGGCAAAATGCGATGATAACCCGTCACTAAGGGGCTGTTGGGAGGATTAAATGAGGCACATCCGTGGTGGGAACGCAGCAGGACAGGCTGCATCCTCTTCCCCATGACCACTGCCTCCAGCACGGTGCTTCCTGAGTTAGGTGGCCCTTGAGCTGGCCATGACGGCAGGAAGCCAGCTGCCTTCCTCAAGAGAAGCCTTTCCCTCCCTGCTCACTCTGCTGTGTTTGGGGGTCTCCTAGACAGAAATGGAGAGCTGGATTTCTCTACTTTCCTGACCATTATGCACATGCAAATAAAACAAGAGGACCCAGAGAAGGAAATTCTTTTGGCCATGTTGATGGCGGACAAGGAGAAGAAAGGCTACATCATGGCGTCTGAACTGCGGTCAAAACTCATGAAACTGGGAGAGAAGCTCACCCACAAAGAAGGTAATGGCCTGGGTCCCTCTTTCCCAACAGCAGGAGGTGATTAAGGGGTGAGGGGAAGGACACCAAAGCCCAATCCATGCCACCTGGGTTATGTAGGCACTGCATTTGATGGATGCCCCAGAAGGTTGTGACTAGATGTTGAGCTTGGTGAACTCTGGATTGGATCCCAGAAAAGAACTAGGGACCCTGTGGGTGGCAGGAGAAGTTAGCCAGGGCGAAGGGACAGCTTGGGGAAACCCAGTTATGATCTACTTGGGCATCGCACTGTGTTCTAAACTTTCACTGTGGGCCTTCATTTAGTGATTATGACATCTCTGGGAGCACTAGTGCCCCCCTCATACTGATTAAACAGGTGCAGTGAGTGGCTTGTGAGTAACAGAGCTGGGAGCTACATGCAGGTCTATTAGACACTCGGACCCCCGCCCCCCAGCCCCTCTCAGGCTCTTTTCTCTCACCACAGCTGTCTGTCTTCTGAAGCTGCTACTGCTGCCAAGTTTCTAAATTGAGATGTTACTTTGCTCCCTTTCCTCACGACTCAGCCAGCTCTAAGAGCTTTTCCAGAAGGGGTGTCCGTGGTGGTGTTTGACTCCTACCTTCCCACCTCAGAGAGGATGAGAGGCTTGGGTCTTCTAGGAAAGCCCCATGTCGATGGTAAGGGCGACCCCAATGTTGGGCCCTTTGCAGGTGTTCTCCCAGCCTGCCTGGTGGGCCCCTCGGTCCAGCCATGGCAGCCATGCCAGGTCGCCGCCAGAGTCCACACCCACCAACCCCAGAGGCTGGGATTTCTAGTTAAGCTGCTGGGCCACTGCCTATGATTGAGGCAGGAGGAAAAAGGCTTCAATAGTGATGGGCCTTTAGCCTTTGGTTAAATCACAACAAACAGACTTGAATCCTGGCTCCCCCTCATTCTGGGGGACCTCAGGTGAGTTTCTTAACCTCTCTCACCCTCCTCACTTTCCTCGTTGGGAAATGAGGTTACAATAGACAATCCCTCAGGTCCCTCCAAGAGCTAACAACATTCTATAAAGCAGCCTGCTGAGATTTTTATCTGCAGTCACAAAGGCACAGCGCAAAGCATGTAAAAATAGCTCTACAGAAGGCAGATGGAGCTTCCCCCGCTTTTTCAGGCCAGCAGCTATCACGATCTCGTCTTTCATTGTGGCTGTTTTAATGTGAACAGGGAAACACGGGCTCTCCTTCCCTCCCCGGCTCTGAGGACACTGCTTGGCCTTTTATGTACCAAGTGGAGTGTTAGCAGAGGGCCAGCAGGGGCCTTAATTCTTACGGTTAATGATCTCTGTCTAAAGCAATACCATGGCCCCCAAACTCAAACATTATCTCTCATTTGTTTAACCAGTAAAGAAACATTTCAAAGAAACTGACAATGTCTTCCAGACAGAGAATGATGTCCCTTCCTCTGGCTGTGGGAGAAGGAAAGATGGTACTAGAAGTAAGACTCCTTTACCCTCAGTGATTGAAAGAAAAGCTTCAGTTTTACTACAGAAGCATCCTTGGAGCTGCTGAGATGGCTGGGAGGGAGGCCTCCTTTGCGACCTGGTTCTTTGTGGGTTCACAGGGAACCGCCGTTCTACCCAGAAGGCATCATCAGACTCCAGCTGCCCCTCTTCTGGACAGTTGGAGGCTGCAGTGGTTGGTGTTAGACCTGTCCATTGGGACGGTTTTAACCAAGTGGTTGACGGGTAGACGCATCTCTATGAAATAAGATAAATTACAGTCTCAACATTCTGAAAATACTCAGAACTACTATCAGCTTAAGCACAGAGCACAGTAATTACATTTTTGGAGGAGGATGGTTAAGCAGGAAGTCACAGGATATTTTCTAACAACTACCCAGGATTATGTTGGGGACGCCTGGGGCCGGGGAAGTTAACACAGAGCAGTGAGATAGCTTTGTAAGAGGGTGAGGATGGTCCTGAGAAGCCACTGTGGAAAATTGTAAGCTGAAATGGCTCTTGCTGTCAACTCCTGGGACAAGCTAGTATTTTGTCCCAGGGATCCAGAACCCGTAAATGTAGGGTTTTGGTTTTTGTTTTTTCTTTTTTGAGCAACATTAGAGAACAATGGCAGTTTTTTGTAGGCTTTGAGCTTAGACACAGTTGAATATATTTTCTCTTACACTACCCCACCCCCGAAACGCACACTTTTTAAAAGAGGTGATGGTGGCAGTTACCACTTGTCACCGAGCCCCCTTGGGGTGGGGGGGGTGTCAAGTTGGAAGGCAGACTGGCAGGTCAGGGGCAGGCCAAAGACTGGGCTGGGGGGCCCAGGATGGAGCTGCAGAGGGTGTCTGTTCTGCAGGGGGCTGAGAGGGTGGGCTGTAGAAGGTAAAATTCATGCCCAAGCTTTCTGGAAATACTGGCACAGGGGTCAGACATTTTCTGAAGGGGGAAAAAAAAAGCACAAGGTGGTTTCAGTGATTGAATCCTTACCAGTACACCCCTACCCTGGCCCCTGCAGAAAGCCTGATGAACTCAAAATTGGATACATGGTCTCCAAGGGGTAGGGGGTGGGTTGTCCTGTTCCCTCCACTGGTTTATTTCCTCATCTACGGGAACAGTCAATTAGACGCTCAGGGAAGACCTCCAGGGAGTCCCAACCCCCAACTGGATGTCCTATAACGTAACACTAAAGCCAAACTGAAAAATTAATGTGATTTATTGCAGTGGATGATCTTTTCAGGGAAGCAGATATTGAACCTAATGGCAAAGTGAAGTATGACGAATTTATCCACAAGATCACCATTCCTGTGCAGGACTACTGAATGAGGAGAAGGCAAGAGAGCCTCCCCTGGGCTGGAAAACTCAGACTGATGAATTTTTAAAAAGAAAAGTGTTCCTTTCACTTGCGGGAGATGGCAAACACAGCAAGATGACATACCTGACCACAGGAGAGGGTAACTTAGCAAGGAAACGAAACTATTTCAGCTACAGTATTAGCATGTCTTTAATAAAAGATTTTTACTGATTTTAATAACTAACTACCATGAGTCTAGCCCTTTACCTCATGGAACGAGCCTATGGTTGGGCCAGGGTTCCAGCCCTGACTCTGCCACTTCCGAGTCAGGTGATTTTGGGCAAATCATTTCACCCCTCAAAGCCTTAGGATCCTCACTGAGGTTGGATTCCTACTTCTTACCTCATGGAGCCTGTTGAGAATGGGCTTCAAAAGGCCTTTGCAAATTGTAGAGCACTGTGTAATCCTGGGTTGCCATGGTCGTGCTTCTCCTAAAAAGGTAAATTTACTGAAAGACTCATATTCTGTATTTGGGTGCTAGAATCATCTTCCGCATTTCAAAGATAAAGCTAGCTGCGAAACAGCGACAAGCAGAGGGCTCAAACTATGGCAACAGTTCTTGAAGCACCACAGGGTCACGTACAAATTCTCATTCCCAGTGCATACTAATGTAGTTCAGGATATTCATTCATAAACAAACAGGATAAAAAGCAGGTTTAAAACAAGGCAGCATCAGCTAAACCCTGGGAAGAGTGATCTGACTACACCCCAAACCAAAGGAAACCAGATGTGACGAGCTGCATTCACTGAGGCCTTGCAGAGCTTGAGCAGACCTGTTATGATGCTTCTGTCAGAATTTTGAGCTCCTCCCTGACCCATTATCAGAGAGGTTCATGGGACTAGGATGGTCTGCTCAAGTGGGCCAAACTGATAATGGCTTCAAGCCATTTCCTCAGGACTAATGGAAAGTAATAAGGGGATGGAACAGGCCACAGCCATGACCCAGCGAGAGCCCTGGAAAACAATAGTAGGGGTACTGGTCCTGCCGGGAGCTTTTCCAGCTCAAGTGGCTTTTTAAGTTAGTTATGTAGCCAGGAGGTGCCAGGCTGGTGCTGCCTGTGCACTCATCAAAGTTGTGGATCCACTGCTAGCGCCAGCACAGCCCTAAAACGGGCTGGAGTCACACACCAGCATGCTGAGGCGGGGGCAGGGCAGAACTCTAAGTCCAGAGAGAGATTTTCATCCTTATATGTATCAAAACTGGGCTCTCTGGGCCGTGGCTTTTTCTAATTGTGCCTTAGTGGCTAAAGCAAAAGAAAACCAAATTAAGAAGGAGGTGCGTCTCTGGGGAGGTTTACACAGAACACAAATCTAAGGGCCAGGAACAAGGGAAACTTCAGGGGACAAAACAGAGTCTTAGTGCAGCTATCTCAAGATGCTGCACGGCCTCAGACCAAATGGAGGTCCTGAGAAAGGAGAGCCGCTTTCATTTCCCCAATAGTGTAACTAACTGCCAATGGAGTGAGTAGGAATTCCTAGGAGCTGTAGAGGAGGCTTCTGTGGGGGCAGGCAGTATATGGGCCCCAAAACACCAAGTAGGTGACCTTGTGATCGTCAGGCTGGGGATCTTAGGCTCACACGGTACAGGGGGTTTTGTGGGGTCTGAGGGTTATACGATTTGGCAGCCTTCTTCAAAAACATTACAGTAGAAATATAGAATTACTAGGGCTGCTCCTGGGACCCTGGAAGAGACCAGAGCAAGTGAGGGGCCCTGGTGCTTAAACTTCATTACCTTCATGGTAAATCCATCTGAGGGCTGGTTCGATGTTGGCACCCCATGCAGAACTGCTATATGTCACTTTCAGGCAAGGCTCAAGGGTCCTAGTGCGCCACATTTCTTTTTAACTCATCATGGACATGAGGAAGTTAGTCCTGCACAGCCACTCTGGAATACCAAGGATTAGACAGTAGATACCTGTGATTTAGATGGGACAGGAAAAGGAAGTTCTGGGCTATAACAATAAACGAGGGTTCGTTCCCTCAAAGCTTTGTCTTTATATGCCACTGAATGGTACCCGTATGGTTTCAAAGCAAGTTTTATGAATCTCATTTGCCTAACAAACAGGAATCTGAAGTAGACCTTGCCAAAAACACATAAGTGGTGTGTAATGGCCTTGAGAACCTGGGGCTCGTGTCCACTGACTTGGTGTTCCTCATTAAGGGTGTTCAGTGGGTAGGATTCCAAGATCCTGGGATGTGCTCTGATTTAAACGTCTACCCCAGGAAAGGCTCTGACACTACCCCATGTCTGGGTTTCATGCTCATTCCTGAAATTCCTGTTGGTTTACCTAGCACCAACTATTGTTTGCAAAAAAAGGCCACAGTGCTCTTAACAATCAAATTGCAGATTAAACAGATTTAAAACTAAACAGATGCTGTGGTTCATTACAAAGCTAGCCATATTTCAGTAAGAAAGGGGAATGATAGCTGTATATTCATTACTTACCTCAAAGCATGTTGCAAGAGAATGAGTTACCTGTCATGCTTTGAAATCTCTGTATCAAAGGGGCTCTGGAAGCACAAAGCATTGTCACTTTTTCTCATAGGGATTGTCCCCTTGTATACGCAGCAGTGTATTTTACAGAAGACAAATTAACTGAAGGCTTTTCTTTTATTACATCTAAAGAGCTCTACATAAACAGGTAACATTCAATAGGTAAACAATTTTTTTTTTCCAATGCATGTAATAAATATTTTCACTTGGTACTTTTATACAAACTGACATTGGTCTACTATACATTTTTAAAAGCCATTTTACTGGTTTGGCATGCGGTATGGAAATTCTAAGAGAGAAAGTTTTAAGGCAATGAATCACAGATTTAAGTTCATGGAATTTATGGTAACTTTTATATCTGTTTATATACATTTTTCCCCTTTGTTAATTAAACAATTAACAGCAGCACACTCTGGGACCACCAGCTATTCTCCCTCCCTCTTTCTGAAATCTAAGCTTTGTGTTTTCTTTTAATTAAAAAACAGAATTCAACATGTATTGATAAAACAAAACTCTTACTAAAATAATTTCAAATATGCTTTAAAGTCCTAAAGATCTTGAAGTGTTTTATGTGTTTAAAATTGGAGCTGTTTAAAAACAATGTTCTTTCCACAGTTAGTAATTTAAAATTGGGATGTATTTTCATTCAGTTTCAGACATTTGACTCAAAGGAAAATCTGCCAAGAAATCACATTTCTCAGAAGCTTAAGTGTATCTTTTCTAAGTCAGTAATACTAGAGAATTGTGATAATGTCTACATTAATAGAAGTAGAAAATTTTTAATGCTCAAAATAAATTAGTCAACCAAGCGTGGCATGGTTAAGGTCCAGATACTTTTAAAAACATGTGTTCAATAATGCCCACAAAATAATTAAAAGCCACTTCAACCCTGCTAGTCAAACAGCTATTATACTAAAGATGTGTGTGTGTGCACATACACACACACCCCCACCCACAGTACTGTACAGACACACAAACATATGCTCACCTATTATGAGTGACCAAGGCAAGGGGGATGGTGGTAACTTGACTAAAGATTCTGAGAATCATTATTTATCCACAGACAGCATGTCAATATTAGCTTGGGTGGGGGAGTGACGGTGGGCTGGGGAAAAAAGAAATAACTGTGCTTAAAAAAAAAAACACTTAGAAGATAAAGATGCAGTGCATGACTCCACTAATAATTACTATGGACCATAAAAAGTCTGATTGACTAATAGCGGCCATGAGACCAACAGAGTAATAGCTACTACTACTGCAACATTTTAGAAAGTTAACAACTGAAGGGAACAAACTCCTTAAGAGTGGAATGAACTAAAAAAGACAAACTGAATGGTTAGTTTCGCCCGTGGAGACACGACCAAAGCTACTAGACAGACATTTATTTCTCCCTGTTACCTGTTCTTCCCTTCGGTTGGTATAACGCAGGACCCTGAGGGAAAATAACCCTTTCCAAAACTGGGCTGAAGAAAGTAGAGGGACGGTTTTTCAACTGGATCATTCAAAGAGTTTGTTATTCAGCATCATACACAAAGTTATTGATCAGAATTCTGAGACCACTAACAACAACAAACAAAGAAAAACAAAACTATTCATTTTTATCTTAGCTGAATTAACAGAAACGTTTCCTATTACAATGTGAAATAAGAAGCAACTCCCTACAATTTAAGTAATTTCTATCCCAATCTGAATTTAGACACAAATTATAATACTATTAGATATTAGCCTAAGTTAACATGGCAATGAGAGTTCTAAAGTGTGTACTCACATAACACCAGATTCATTTAAAAACTTAACTATTTCCTGTTTTAACTGACAATGAATTTTTTTTAATTGCAAATTGTTTAGTGACTATAACTCAGCCATGAATGTGTGGAATACACATGCGTAGGGAAGACTATATAACTCAGTTGTCACTCACACACACTTGTCTATAAATACATATATACACACACACATATACATATCAATACCAACTTGTTTTTCAAACTTCAAGTCAACAATTTGGTGGCAGAGAGATCCTGTAAAAACAGGTATTTTAAAATGCCACACAGTCATGTGAACCATTAATTTCATCAGACAACTGAAGATACAGACATCTTGAACTCTAACTGGATTAAAGTAGGTCAATTTGTTACCACCGCCAGGTTTAAAATGACAATTTTATACACAAAGGTGGTCCTTCATCAACTCTGAGAACAACTCTGAGAACATTAACAGTTGTGATATAAAAATCCAGTCTGGAAAATTGGTAATCGTTATGCCCCTTCCTTATCTTTTCTGTTAAACCTGCTAAACCTTTCAATCAGATAAACAATATTTTCAACACCTTCAGATATTACCTGAAAAACGGACCTTCTCTGACGAGGATTTTGGAACACAAGTAGAACCACTTTTTCCTTCCCTCCAACCCTCACTCATTTCCTGAAAAACAGTTTTCAATATATTTACATTTCCATTATTAATAAGAGTAGATCAGACTGATCCATGAATTCTTAAAAAGATTTAACTTTCCTATGTCATGCTTGTCTTTAAAAGGTGAAGAAAAATATAAAACAAACAAGATAACTAGGCTAAAAAAATAAGTACACTCAGAACCAGAGAGTGAAAATGACTAAGGATCAAGCCCATTTTGAATTTCAACTGTTTATCAGATGATAGATTTCTACGGACTGACATGTGTGGGGCATTGTATTTTCCGAAGAGAATTTACTTTTAAGGATAATTGACTGTCTGTCTTTCTTTTTTGAGGTGATGTAGCCTTACCTCTGTCAGCTGCACAAGACATCCAACAGGGCTTTTCTAAGCTATTTTTACTTCCTACTTTGGTATGAAGATCTTACATGAAAACTTGTTACCCTGTGGCCAAAAAAGCAGGTGTTCACAGACTTGGTTTAAATACATAATACTGGCAATCCAAATTTAAAATAAAGAACTAGACTAAAGTGTATTACTCACAGGTCAGCTAAGCCTACTCCTTACCCAGATAGCTCTACTCCAATCTCTGAAACATATTCTCAGGGGGTATCTAGCAAATAAGAGACAATATGTGATGGAGAACATGCAATTGGGATAGTCGATAAAGATGCTCATATGAGAGTTCAAGACCTTCAAAGCACTTTGGAAGAAGCAGGCAACTGATTTATCAACTGAATGCAAACTCGGGAGAAGGAACAGTAACGACAGAAAAATACACACAGACACACACACACCCACAAGCTATGTCCTGAAAATACATAGGGAATGCAGAGGGACAGATGAGATTTATAACTTAAGGCTGGATAAAATATGCACACACACAAACAGAATCCAAGTCTGTCATTTTTAGAAAATGGAAATTAAAACTATCCCCCCCAGCCCCTCCCCACAACAAAGAAAAGCCCACAATTTAAAACTTCATACATGCAATTCCTTTTCTGTTATTGCAAATAAAATAATGCCATTGAAGTAAAATAAAACCAAATAGGACAAATGATGGAAAAAAAATCTTCAGAATCCAGAAAGAATGAACTGAAGGTGGTTTGTGGGTACTTGTTTTTTTTCTTTTTTTTTTCTTTTCTTTCCTTTTTTTTGTTTTTTACAAGTGTTTTTTCAGACAGGCAGTCTTAGATTTATATACAAAAGTAAAACTGAAAATATAGTTTTGTTCTCTGTACATTTCTTTTAATTTTTTCCCTAAAAAAAAGGAAAAAAAACACGCTTGTGTACTTTTCTAAACAGAATAAGGTAAAACATAGCACAAAGTTCTCTTCTTTCTACCAAGTTCATTTAATCTGGGGTAGGGATGGGAGCAGCAGGGGCAAGGGAATCAGTCCAGTGAAATGATGTCTGGGATGATGCCGAAGATGGATGCTGTGTCCGCGCTGCTCCTATTTGCGACGGCGTGGCTATGGCTCTCCCTTAGGCTGTTGGAGGATACGAGGCTGCTGTTACTGCCACTGCTGCTTCCATTGGTGGTTGGCAGAGAAGTACTGCCTCCTGCACTTAACTGATCGAGAAACATCTGTGAGGAGGTATATGGAAAAAACCGAGACGAGTGTAAGAGGTCTTGATCATCTGAAACCGCTGCTGCTGCAGCGGCAAGCAGGGAGGTGTTATAATGCTAGGGAGGGGAAACAAAAGACAGAAAATAAAGTTAATTATACTTATAAATTAATAAACTTTCTTCTCAGCAGAACAAAGTCCTAAATTTAATATATTCTGAGTACCTGGTGTTTTTGAAATATTTAGTAAAACATTTTGCAAAATCAAATGGTCTTATGTAATGATCACATCATTGACCTTTTTTTTTAAATTTTAATTTTTATTGGCACATCACTGATCTTAAGAGACATTTTTGTAGTTGAGACTGGGGGGGGGGGTTGTGGGAGGGAATAAAAATATTATTTTTTGGTTTTAATTTGTATTGCAAGCAATTTTCATAATGCTATTTCCAAAGAGGCATATACTCAGAAGCAGCAGTAAACAGGAGAGTCCACTTTCTTTCTCTTCAGGAGATATATGGCCAAGAAATTTATCAGTCAATATGACTCACTGCCCTGTTTTTTATAAAACAGTACTGGGAACCAACAAATAGACACTGTAGTTACCATATATTCAGGCCCAGCTGAAACAAAGGGACTTTTATTTAAATTTTTAAAACCTTAACAATAATGGGTATAACTTACTCTGAATTTCCTAAGGAAATTTATTTTCTTTCTCTTGGCTACATATTATACTTTTAAGTATTTTAACTTAGAATTAAAATAACAGTATTTTTTTCATATAACATACCTGATTGTCTCCTGATAAGAAAGGAAAGAAATCTAATCCTGTGGGAGAAAAAATTATTTTAGTTTAAAAAAAAAAAAGAAAGAAAGAAAAAGCCTTCCAAATGTCCCAATACTACAAAAACAAATACAATATCTTAAAAAGCTAATTCTAAATTCATTTAGAATTTTATTTAAACATGAAGAGTTGAGCTGAAGGTTTTACATTTCTCCCATCTCTAGATTACAAAGCCTAGAGTTCAAGCTTTAGCAATGATTTGCACTCCCGGTGACTCCATTTGTGGGACTTGGGCCACTGCTGCCCTGTTAAGTCCAACACTGATCCCTTAAATTGACAGAGCACTTTTCACCAGATGCTCTCATCGACTCCCCTAAAGTCACCTTTCAATCTACTCGAATTTACTCCTCACAAGCACCTCATGAGGTATGTAATTACTTTGGTCTCATTTTGTGGATAAGGACGTTTTTACATTAAGCAAGTTAAAAGACAGATTTTCTTTCTCAAATTCCTTCACTTCCCACTATCTGTTCCAGATTGTAACTCAGAGACTCCTGAGTGACATGAGAGGGGAAGAGATCTGAGGGGGTGTCTGACTGCTGGCGTGGAGGCTATTACAGAAGGACCAGCTCTCATCCCTGGCTGCCAGCAAGTCATTGTAAGCCAGCCCCTTCCAAGTCACATTCTTGTCCATACTGCCCAATGTGTAATGCGACGAAGAGCAAGTAAACCAACATGAATAAAATGCATCATTATGGTATCTAAACTTGGAGAAAAGTACAACAAGCAGGTGTAGATAAAAATATGACAACAACACGAACACTTTGGGGATCCATCCACTGTCTACACTAGAGCAGATTATAACACGAGGATCCTGCAAAATGTATAGTACTGTGTTTTTTGTTTGTTTGTTTTGGCCATGCCGCAAGGCATGTGGGATCTTAGGTCCCCAACTGGGGATCGAACCTGCATCCCCTGCACTGGAAGCGTGAAGTCTTAACCACTAGACCGCCAGGGAAGTCCCAGTACTGTGGTTCTTGATAGTGAGTTTGGCAGTGGGCTAACAGGCAGTGAGAAACGGGGGTGCACTGTCTAACAGAGTAGCTGCTAACCACCTGATGTGGCTATTTAAATTTACTAACGTTAAATAAAATGAAAAATTCAGTTCTTTAGTCATACTAGCCACATTTTAAATGCTCCATAACCACATGTGGCTAGTGGCTACTGTACTGGTCAGATTACATCTCCCTAATTGCAGAAAGTTCTATTGGACAGAGCTGAAATAAGATTTTCGTAACAATCACTAGGAATCCACTCAACTATCTGAGCTCCCAAGATCCTTGCCAGTGACCCTGAATTTTACTGTAGGAAATGGGTGGAGGGCACTTTGTGCTTTTGTATTATATTTTCTACAATGAGCATATATGGCTTTTTATAATTTAAAAAATGTTCTTAGATTATATGGCTAATATACAAATTATTAAATTACAAAGATAATGAGAACAACTAGTAATTCTTTTTGATAATGTAAATGATTATTATGAACTCAAAATACATAGTAGAAATGAGTATACTGACATTTCAAATTACTTTCAAAAAGAAGAATCAAGTTCACCGGAATAAAAATTAAAGCTTTCCAATGTTTCAGTTCTGCATTATCTAAAATACAGTATGACATAGCTACCCACAATGCCTGATGCATTATAACTGGATCCAGGGAACAAAAAATAATTGTCATAAATATCAAAATTTAAAGCAACATATTGGAAGTCATTCAAAAACAATCTGCAGACTACTTTGAAGCGCACAAAACCTAAAGATCATTGAACTGTTTTTACCACTGGTAGTAAAACACTGGCTACTGATGAAGGTACTAACAAGGAACTGAGTCTGTATTTATTTATGACCACAGTGTATATTTCTCTCAGTTTCCTAGATCCAACCTCCTCTTTTCCTAATCTTTCGACCTTTCTTAGACTTGCCCAGAAGAAGACTATACAGATCAAAGGCATTCACAATGCTGTGTGACGACACAGAAGAATGGGTGACTCACCTTGCAAGTCATAAGGCATGGGTGTCATGTGGAAAGGATGTCTGTAGTCTTGGATGAGGGATGTGTTAATATAGCTTGTGTCTACAGCAGGGAGGCTTGGGGTGCGGGACACTGGAGATGCTTGATGTGGAAGACTTAATATGCTAGAAGAAGAAAAGGTTTGCAAAATTTTCATGAGTCAGTTGAACTTTTAAAAAGGGTTGCATCTCACAATGAGTCCTAGTTTTTGTGCTGGAAATAAAAACAAAAGACAAGTAAAGCAATATATAATTTAGACTACCATAATTATTAGGAAATAATTTGTATACTTAATAGCATCTTTCAGAGGCTACAGGGAAAAAGAGATGGACGCAATGGTATCCAACATTCATAAATCACATGTTGTCTTTGGAACAACGTCATCTACACTTTCAGAATGCAGGGGGAAGGCACGGCTGAGCCACTTCAATGGAATATGAGTGAAAAGTATCTACAGCAGACAAAATTCTGAAACCTTTAAAAAATAAGCACTAGAGTGCTGGCTAGTAAAAAGTTTAGGTAAATCCTTGCAAAGAAAACACATATAACAAGACTAGGGGAATGCAGCAATCTGAGCAGTGAGGAGTTAACAGTGGCCCTCAGACTTGTAAGATTTATGAGAATAAAAACTAGGTACTGTTTATCTTGGTATATTCAATGCCCGGCACAGTCATTAGCACGCTATTTACATAAAAGGCCTTCTGAATGAACGAAGGCAGCAAGACAAGGAGTAAAGATGCTCCATAGTGAACAGGTGGTACAGCGTTTTTAAAGGGAGAATAGTATAAATAGTATAAATGGAAAAAGAAAAAAAGAACAAAGACAGGGATTCTGGAAGAACAGAGTGAAATGTTTAAGTAGCTGAGTAGTTAAATCTTTTTTTCTTTACCAAAAATCAAGGAAAAGCAAAAGAGAGGGAGAAATAAAGGAAAAAGAAAAGGAAGAATTAAAATGATTTTGAAAAGAGAAAGAATTCTAATAGTCCTGAGTGAAAACATAAGGGCCATATGCTATCCCAACCATACAGAGGCTAATAGACATATAAGTTATAGAAAATAAAGAGAAAAGAAGGTAGAAACAGGCTGTCTTTTGCTTTTAAAACTTCACGTAAAGTCCTCAGGGTATGGAGATGCAATTTCAATGGTAAAGAATATTTCAAAAGATGCCAAGGATGGATTTCCAGGAATAGAGTTCTAGTTATGACCTTCTACCATATTTTTATGAATGGGATATGAAGCATAAAATATACTCTCATCCACCTCACAAAAATGTTTTGTCTAATGGAAACTTAACTAAACCTCTTACATCTATAGAAAGTACCATTTTCCATTAGCTATCTCCTCTGACAATACCTAAGGGATTACAAGAGAGACAAAAGGAGTTGAAATGCTAGTCTTTGAAAACATCTTGGTACACCAAACAGCAAAGGTAATTTCTGGATGAACACTCAGCAGCTGAAGACAGCAAAATGTTTTACATTTACTAATCTTTGCCTCTTTCTGATTCCTGGCTGGCTCCTTCTCTTTCAATTTTATGATAATATTCTAAAATGCATTTCTACCTTCACACTGCACAATAACAAATACAATATGCTGGGTTTAGGTTTCTATTTATTGGCTAGTCATTACTGAAAAATGGTCACTGGTACTGAATATGGTGTTATTCTTCTAAAAATGTTATAAACTTTCAGGTTGCTTGTTTTTATCTGAAAATCAAGAGAGAAAGGTCTGGCGTTAGCAAATACTCTATCTGGGTTCAATTAGTCACTGGGAAGCTCAGGAAGTAGTTAATGCATCTAATGTAATTTCCCAAACATAATAAACAAACTATTTCTGGAGAAACAGCAAAGCAAATATTCAAAGAAGAAAAATTAGATTTCTAAACACTCAGAAAGTTTCCTTTAAGGAAAAGTGTTTACATATGTATGACTACTATCAATATACTAAAGAGCAGAACTAACGTATATATAATGATGCATTTAATGCATGAAGTATTTATATACCCAGATTGATGAAATATATTTTAAGGTGCTGTTTTATGGCATTTAAAGTAATAAAATGATGATATGTTTTGGTCATGCTATGTTAAATATACCATTTAAAAATATATATAAAACATAAAATATCTTAGAGTCAAAATTC
Source organism: Balaenoptera borealis (assembly GCF_965194805.1). Taxonomy (NCBI): domain Eukaryota; kingdom Metazoa; phylum Chordata; class Mammalia; order Artiodactyla; family Balaenopteridae; genus Balaenoptera; species Balaenoptera borealis. Next base: position 115,992,891 of record NC_138866.1, on the reverse strand, counting down.
TACAGATATTTGCTCTAACTACACCAGCTTTTGCTAATTTGACTCTTCTTCCCTCCCTGCCCCCCCACCCACAACTCAGATTTAAGAAAGAAGCTGGTATAATAATACGGTCAGGTTTGTTGGATAACAGCCATCAACGTAGGCTTTCATCAGAGGTGAATGTTCATAAAGTAGGATGTAAAGCAGAATTAGTGTTTAAATATTCATTTTGTTTAGAATAATGATACTGCTTTTAATGTCTTTTATTTGTCTCTATGATAAAATAAGCTACTCTAGAGTGAAAATATCAACCTGCGTCATATGTCTGGTTGTACTATAAAGATTCCTGAAATAGCCAAAGTCCTCTAATGAGAGAGGAGCCACATTTATCACAATTGTGCTCTTTTACTGTTGCAACTTCATTTTTCAAGTAACTACAAATATACTCAAATAGAAGATCTTTTTATCTCATCGAACAGTATCAAGCCTGAAAATAATTTGACTCCAAGCACAGAAGTGCCTGCTCTCGGTCTGGTGTTTACTTTCCCTCTTTAACCTTGAAATCTGTAACAATGCCTTCTGCAGACTTTCCCTTCCTCACTTACATTCTTCCTTCAGGCACTACAGTTTGCTGGAAGATTTTCTGAATAGCTTCTATTCAATTACATAAGGCCACATAACTCTCCTGATCTATACCTAAAAGGGGTCACACATGGATTTCTAGATTTACCTTTGGTGTGCTACAACTGTGCCTCAGCAAAACATGAAGTCTTTTGCTGAGGATCCCCGAAGTGTCTCATAAGACTAACAGTCTGTTTAAGAGTACAGCTAGAGTCAGCTACTTGTTTTACCATCCTCTACAAAATGTCAAACTCTCTAAGGTTGGGACTGTACTTACTTACTTTATTATCACCCATGTTTAGCACAGCGTGTTTTACATAAAGTAGGTAACAGTGTTTCATTAAGTGACATGAAGCATAACCAAGGTACAGTATTTCCGATATGAGACTAATGGGAAGTATGGGAAATGAGTCTGCAAAACATAAAGCATTGTGTACTGCAACTTAAGCCCTACACTTCTTTCATTGCCAGTCTTACACATTCTGAGGCAGGTTTAAAGCATTCAACTGGACTTCCTCTGCTTTCTGCTTGAAACACTCAACTTAGGGTTAATTTTACAGCACACATTTTCCAGTTTGAGTAAGTATTTTAAATCCTACGACCAGCATTAGGATCACCTGGGAACTTATTAGAAATACACATTTTCTCAGTTCCTATTCCTGAATCAGACATGGGGGCTAGGGAAGCAATGTGTTTTAGTAAGTCCTTCAGGTGATACTGATGTATACCCAAGTTTGAGAACCACTGTACTAGAATCATCTTTTGGTACGATGAAGATCATATCCAAGTGACCCCTTTAATGCATTATCCCAACCCCTTAAGAAACACACCTGAGAAAAATTCAGCCTATTCTCTGATTACTAAGTTAAGTTTTACAATCATTACTAAGTTAAGTTTTACAATCATTTTATTTAGCAGATCTTTTAACCCTATTTGCAAAATTAACTTTCACAATGAGTTTTTTTTTTTTTTAAGATCTCAGCACTTACCCTTTATTACTTAGTGGTGATGTGGGAGAGAGAGAAGGGCAGGTTCTCTTGGCAGATGGCTCTTCCTCCTCTTCATCGGATGAACTGTCTATGGTTAGGTCAATCACCTCTACTTTCTTACTTTTATTTGAGGACTGGTGATGAGAAGCCACTTGATGCTCTAATGTGGAGCTCAAGCATCCTGTGTGGGAATGATTGAAACACAAGGCAAAAAAGACCTGTAACATCTCTCTTTTTCTCAGCCTATGGATTAGATTATCAGTTGTAGTTTAGACTTTATCAGTTACAGTATATTGCTAGGGTCCAAGAATACAAAAGCAACAGTGGCTCTGTTCCCCTAAGCTTAAAACTATTATTTATTATCGGTTGTTAAAGGATTGTTTTGAAAAACAATTCTGAATTAGGGCAAACAATCAAAATATATGTCCACCTCAGAATAAAAGTAGTCTGAGGGCAAACACTATATAATACACATGTTTACCTGTACAATACCTGATATACAGAGAGACGTTATAGTAACATTTTTAAAAAGTCATAGTTTCCTTCCAGCAAAAACGTACTAAAAAAGGCAGGAAAAAAATGTAAATGAAAAAAGAACATTCACTAACCTGTACCAAGTCTGTAAAAGATTTAAAAGGATACCATTTCAAAAGCACGACTTTACAAATAACTTATTAGATTATGTTATTCTGAAATCTTACACCACAAAATTTTAAAAGCTGGCAGAAAGTGAATTTAGAGTTTCACTACTTCTGAACATTTAATCAATAATTTAATAAGTTATTGAGCTATCCATAAACTGCTGAGTATTCTTAAAAATTTTATGTGTTTTAATATTGAAAACCAAGGCTTCACAACAACAGGGAGACTGCCCCACCCTTTTGGAAAACTAACACTCACCATCAACTCCATTGTAAGAGGCAGAAACTTCCTGTACTTCCTTTTTTGATCTCATAGGTGCCCAAGAGCCATCCTCCTTAAACTGTATTTCATCACAATCTGTACAGTACTTTAGGATTTCCATAAACAAGCTAAAAAAAACAATTTGTCCCTTGAATATCACATTCTAAAGTAAGACCAATTAGAATTATTACTATTCAAAAAACATTCAGACCTTCTATGTTTTGTACAAGTATAAATGAGAAAGTGTAACCGACAAGGTGTATTTGTTCTCAAAATCTAGGGCTAAATAGGAGAATAGTTACTTAAATTATGGTACCTGTATGCAAGAAAATATTATGTAACCATGAAAAATGAGGTTTCCAAAGATTTTTTTAATAATATGGGGGGAAATATATGTTCACAGAAAGTGTGAAGAGGCCAAGAAAAGAAGACTCTATATTTTAAAAATAAAATTCTGTGTGTGAGTGGTATATAAATAGTGCTTATCTCTCAGTGGTGACATTGTGGATATTTATTCTTTTTCTTTATACTTTTCAACATAATCCAAATTGCCTACAATAAGCACATCTTATTCGATAACTGAAGAAATACATGCAAAAATATGTATTGAAAGTTAAAGCTCCTTGATAATTACCATGCGGATATTAAAAAATGAGATTTTCAAAAACGTGTAAAATTAATGATCAAATTCTCAGGTTGTAATATTAAATGAAACCAAAGGATAAAAAATACTAATACTGTATAATCACAAATATGGGGAAAAAAATCAGAAAATAACATAACAGCTTTTTATTTTCGTATGTTTCCAATTTTTCTTTAGGGGTGTGTGTGTATGTGTGGCTTTTATAGTAAGAAAGAATAATCCCAATTGATGCAGGCATCTAAAGCTACATAATATACAGAGTTGGTAAAGTATTATTCAATTCTGATTTATTAGTGATCACTGACATCTCTGAAAAATCAAACATAAAACATTTAAGTTACATGTTTACTTCTCCCCATATGACTGGTCTGACATCTTTCAAGCTCTGGATTACACTTCTATTGCTAAATGTATTCCATTCCTTATGTTATACCTTCAGGCTTCTATGTTTTCTCAAATATTATAGGTAAGTTGCATTAAGCATTTTTCTAAAGAGTACAGGAAATCTCAAGAAGATCCTTCTTTTCACAATTTATCTTTGTTCAGCGGCAAAAAGGAAAAAAAGGAGGCTAGAGAATAGGAGAAAACTGAAAGGGATATTCGAAGATGTTTGGAAGGACAGATAAAACACCAGAGTGTTAAAAAAAAAATCGACTGTTGTGATGCTATAGGTGGAGAAGAAAGACAAAGACAAGTATTTTAGAGAAAACAGAAAAACAAAGAGCTGCTATTCAGTGTGTTGATCAGTTTGAGGAGCCCGTATGGTAGGGAGTAGGGATGCTGGCCCACAACTGAAGCACCAGGAAATCTCCAAAAACAGACCAATTTCTGGTCAGTTAGGTTAACCAGAGTTTCACAATTCTTTCATTCTCTCTCCAAAATGGTCTGCATGTCTAGGGATAGATGGATTCATGTTAGGAAAAGGTGTAAGTACACCCTACTTAGAACCACTGGTGCTTTAAAATGGTAAATGTCAGGAGGCACTGACAGTAAGGCACACATTTTCAAAACAAGGGGACATAAAGTTAAAAAGGAAAAATGTTCACAATATTAATTACTTAGAAAACTACTGACTTCTACAGTCATGAAAATCCTAAAAATACATAGCTCAGAAAACACTACCCATAGAATTTTAATCCCAAACGTGATGGAAAACAAAACCAATAATAGACGGTTACTTTGAAGTACAAGGAAAAACTTTAAATTGACATACCCATCAATAATAAGGTGTTCATACGGAGCCTTCTTATCACAGACAGGACAAACCCAAGTTGGTTTTTTCTCATTCATCTGAATATAAAGAGTTGCATCAAAACACTGCAGATGAGAACATGTAAGGGCCCGACATGGAATTGTCAGCCGCATTTTACCAAGCTTTGAAAAAGGGAGACAAAAGTAAATATTAGACAACTGTTACACAAAATTTTTCCTGAAACACAAAGTATATGTATTCCAATTTAAAGCGTATTCTGTTTACTTCTAACACATTTTCTGTGGAACATCTACCGGCTAAAAATTACAATATTTCTTTGGATATTAAAATAGAGAGACTATGGAAAGTTACAGCAGAGGTTATTTACCCTCAATCCACAGCTTACAGATCCACTTCTAGGGGGAAGAACTATGAACCCCTTGAAATTACATGCAAAATCTTGTAAGTGTGTGCATTTTTCCGGAGAAAGTGCTTTCACCAAATTCTTAGAGTAGTCCCTAATCCAAAAAAGTTAAGAACCACTTTACTAGGTATTGGGAAAGGAAAAAGGAATGCCTTATTAAATGCTCAAGATACAGATACTTACTCTCATTAAGATATCAGGTTGATTGTAATTCAGAGGTCAGAACAGAATAAGCATTTCCCACAATGCTTGGCATAATTGCCAAACAGCAGCTCTGAGAAGAAACCCAGGTGTGTGCACTCTCTTCCCTCACTGGGCACCATCACAGGCAATTCAGCAAACACCTCCGGACCTCTAGCATCTCTAGCATGTTATGAGACTTGCTCTTCTTGCCCTGCAAATAGTGCTTATGCTGACATAGGTTGAGTCTGTCCTACGAACAATGAAATCTGCTTCATCTGGTCCCTGAACTGCCAGCTTTGGACCAAAGTAGAGAAGCTGTCCAGAGATCTGTCCAGGGAGCTACCATATCATGACCTCCTTGCATGGAAGACACTTCGTACAGTACAGCTGGATAACCACTGTGGGGTCCCCGTAGGTCACAATGGCCGTATAGTATAGAAGTCACCTACTTTCAGTAACCACATTTTTTGCTAAATATCAGGAAAAGATTTTCCACATGTTTGTGAGCTTGAAAAACATAAGGCCTTGGAAAGGATATGAGTTAAATGAGGAAAAAAAGAGGAAAAGATTCTTGGCTTACGAGAATTTCACGGAAATGTGCAATTTCCTAGTCTACCAAGGAAATTAACTGTCATTTGGGGCCCTAAATTATTGTTCTCACACCAGTGATTTACTGTGCCTCTAGGAAAGGCACTTAACCTTGCTGGGCTCTTTTTCTATCTCTGAAGTAACATGGCTTCCTCCTTATTTCAACAGGATGTAGTGATGAAGAATAAAAAAGGACCCAGAATGTGTCATCAACTTGAGAAGGGAGTAATGCCAGTTTACAGTATCAGAAGTATGGACAGGAGGGATGCAGAGAAAACTGACAGCTCCCTTCTCTGTGCTCCCAACTCTACACTGCATATGGTTACACTATTTATTTATGTGTTTCTCCTCCTACTAGAAACACATTGGGCTCATCTCCTTATCCTTGGCACTGGGAAAGGTACCTGCTACACATACAGCAAGAAGATGGTCCTGTGTACTGATCAGGCTTCAGCTATGCACGCTGGGTAGTTCTAGGAGGCACCATTCATTGAGGGTATGAATCCTGGAAGTTATTTAGTCTCTCTGAGCCTTAGTTTTAGAAAATGGGGATAAAAATAGCATCTATACCATATGACTGTAGGGTCTAAATTATATTTATTGCACAGGGCCTGACACAGAGCAAGTACTCAATATATGTCCCCCATTATTAATTAAAGTACAGAAACATATCTGCTTCAAATCACTCTGCAAGCTAGTAGGAGACCCACTCAAACCTCAGCCCAGTCAGTCTTCTCTTCTATGCTCACACAGTATTAAACAACTCCATTACTCCCTTTCTACACTTCTATTCAGGTTTTATGATTTGATTTACCTAAGTACCTGATGAAAAAGGCACACACACAAAAAGAACAAACTAGCTCTTATAACAGAAATATCATCTATTTACCATTAGCCAAGACATGCTGCGTTAGTCTAGAAACATCTTCCAAATAACGATATAGGTGGTGGTGCTAAATTACATTTTTATGTCTTAAGTCACACCTTAACTTATCTGTGAAGTGCAAATTCCTACTGAGTAGGTATATTTGCTACTGCCTTAATACTAAGTAGAGAAATCCTAGATAAATACAGTCATTGTAGACAAGGTTCATGTAACTGCAGAACTAGTAGGCTACTTCTGATAGTTTATGAAGACAATGGATAAGAAGATAAGAAACAACGATTGTTTCAGAATCCAAGCCATAGGCTGTAGAACTTATACTATGAAAAGCAGTTATTCTCCAAAGACCATCACCTCACATAACTTTAGCCCTGTAGTTGCTGTCAGTTCATCTTTTCGTTGGGAGAGCAACTCTCAAGCCCTTATATGATCAGCCACACTGACAAGTTTACCTACAGAATTTTTAAGGAACACTGCTACATGAATGCCACAGGAAGGACGTTTACAAATAGGTATACGAAAGGAGAAGTTCAATTTCAAATGCAGTTTATTAGCCATCACACAAATGTCTTGCTTCAAAGAATTACAAAGTAATTGTTATATGACCCTCATACTCCTGATTTTTAAAAACAATCACTAAATTCTAAATACTTATCTATGAATGGACACTGAATTCTCTAACTTCAGAAAAGAAGCTGAGCTTTGAACATCTTCATCTGGTAATTACAAATTCCCCTTTTCCCTTTATAGGATGCGGCGGATATTTGCATCATTTGCAAATAAACACTTTGAAAACAACTCCCAAATAAGCTTTCTAATGCCATTAACCTTACTATAACATAATAGTAACTGATGATACTTCAAGAGAAAATACCCTACTTAGATATAAGTTCAAACCAGCTTATACCAAAGGACCCCCAAAACATCAATAATAGATGTACTTTTTCCTTATAAAAAGAAAGTAGTGTGATATTGAGAATTTTATAACTTCATCATCATCATTATGATAAGTATTTCATGAATAAATTTCCAAGGAGTTTATTTTTTTTTCTTCTATCAACTCCAAGTGATTTGCATTCGAGTTTACAGGTCTAGGGAGTATCTCACAAAGCAGGTTCACAAACATTCTTCCAGCTCTATTTTTAATAAATTAGAACTGAAAAATTCCCAAAGAGCAAAAACATCTTTAATTATTTTCATTGCCTTTAGCTAAACAGCACACAAAAAACAGAAACTCATTTATTTTGAGCTGTGTATATCACAACAAGGGTAATTCAAATGCACAGTCAGACATCATATTTACATATTTCAAAGGGAACAAATCTCTTTTATTATTCTATAAATTTGATATATAGATGAGTTGCCATTACGAAGTTTTACTTTTTAGAGTAAAAACATACCTAAAATATATTGCCTTACTGTTCCAGAATAATTGTAAAGGGATTGTCCCTTTGGCCAAATAGAAATCCATAAAAGTATTATAATTATGGGTTATATATATAGTTGTTTTTCCTATAATCTGAATTTTGAAAGCATAAGTCAATTTAAAATGAACTGCTGTAACTGCTGAAACTAAAAAGGGAGGAGCAGGGGGATATGGAAAGAAAAATTTAAAGCTCGCCGAGTAAATTAAGAGGTGCAACAAGCAAAACATGATGAACATTTTCTAATAATATAAAGATCACCTGAACTATGAAATTCAAAACTAGTTATACAAATAAGAACATCAAGATTTATATTGTAGTCCTTATTTATATGAATAAATGCTTCATATAAATGTTAAATAATATAAACATCATATATATTAGCACAACTGTAAACACTTTTAAAATGAGACTGCAGAAAAACAAGACTCCTTCCAGTGATTTGAATGGAAAGTGAAGCTTATGCACGTTCCTAAATTTCTCATGTTCTCCGAACTGGTGTTTTATAATGGAATGGGGCGGCAAGGAATCATGTCAAGGGGGAGAGTAGATAAATAGGTGTTTGGAGGAAAGAGGGTATGATAGGTATATACCTTTAAAAAAAACTTTGTCTTCTTCCCACCCTCCACTTAGCTGGTCTGTGAACCATTTTTCTAAATGTTAAAAAATACCACATTCCTTTACACCATAGTCTGTTATAACATCTGATTACTTAAGAATCCACCCCATGTTCCCCTGGCCAATATTTTTTATTGTGGTAAAAACACTAAACATTAACATTAAACCTACCACCTTAACCATCTTAAAGTGTACAATTCAGTAATGCTAAGTATATTCACACTGTTGTACAACAGATCTCTAGAACGTTTTCATCTAGCAACACTGAAACTCTACACCCACTAATTTGCCCTCCCCAGCCCTTGGATCCATCTTTCTACTTTCTGCTTCCATGGTTTTGACTACTTTATATACTTCATGAGTGGAATCATATGGTATTTATGCTTTTGTGACTGGCTTATTTTGCTTATTGTAATGTTCTCAAGGTTTATCCACATGGCATATGACAGGATTTCCTTCTTTTTTCATGTTCCATACATTATATTCTATTGTATGTATATATACCATATTTGTTCATCTCTTGATGGACATTTGGGTTGCTTACACCCTTTGGCTATTGTGAATAATGTGACAAACGTGGGTATGCAAATTATTTCTTCAAGATCTTGCTTTGAATTCTTTTAGATATATACCCAGAAGAATCGACAGATCATATGTTAATTCTATTTTTAACTTTTTGAGGAACCTCCATACTGTTTTTCCATAATGGCTGCAGCATTTTACATTCCCACCAACAGTCCACAAGGGTTCCAGTGTCTGTGGCATCCTCACTGAAACTTGTCATCTTCTGATTTTTTTGCTAGGCGCCATCCTGATGGGTGTGAAGTGATATCTCATGTGATTCTGATACGCATTTCCTTAATGATTAGTGATGTTGAACATCTTTTCATGTGCTTGTCAGCCATCTGTATACCTTCTTTGGAGAAATGTCTATTCAAGTCCTTTGCCTATGTTTAATCAGGTTGTTTGTTTTGTTGTTGTTGTTGGGTTGTAGAAGTTCCTTATATATTCTGGATATTAACCCCTTACCAGGTATAAAATTCTCAATTATTTTCTCCCATTCCCTAGGCTGTCTTTTCACTCTGTTAACTGTTTCCTTTGGCAAGAAAAGGTTTTAAGTTTTTAAGTTTAAGTTTTTAAGACCAATGGGTGTATTCCCATTCGTCTGTCCTTGCTTTTGTCGCCTCTGCTTTTGGTGTCATATCCAAGAAGTCACTGCCAGATTCAACTGAAGCCTTTCCCCCATGTTTCTTCTAGGAGCGTAACAGTTTAAGGTCTTATGGTTTTGATCTTTAATCCATTTTGAGTTAATTTTTATATACGGTGTAAAGTAAGGGTCCAACTTCATTATTTTGCATGTGAATATTCAGTTTTCCCAATGCCATTTGTTTAAAGAGACCATCTTTTTCCCATTATGTAGTCTTGGCACTCCTGTAGAAAGGCATTTGACCATATTGTTTCTGGGCTCTCTATTTTGTCCCATTGGTCTATATTATCTACCTTTCTGTCAGTACCACACCATCTTAATTACTACTGCTTTGTAGGATGTTCTGAAATCAGGGAGTGTGAGGGCTCGAACTTTGTTCTCGTTAAGATTGTTTTGGCTACTCAAGAGTCCCTTAACATTCCACAGAAATTTAAGGATTTTTTTTTTTGTATTTCTGCAAAAAATGCCATTGGGATTTGATAGGAACTACACTGAATCTGCAGATCACTTTGAGTAGTATGCACATTTTAACAATATTAAGTCTTCCAATCTGTAATTATGGGATATCTCTCCATTTCTATCTTCTCTGAATTCTTTCTTGTCATGTTTTATATTTTTCAATCTCCTTGGTTGAGCTTATTCCTAAATATTTTATCCTTTTTGATGCTATAGTAAATGGGACTGTTTTCATAGTTTCCTTCTCAGTTTGGTCACTGTTAGTGTATAGAAATGCAACTAATTTTTGACTGTTGATTTTGTATCCTGCAACTTTGTTGAATTCAGTTTGAACAGGTATATTTTGGGTTTTTTGGTGGAATCTTTAGTGTTTTCTACGTAAAAGATCATGTCATCTGCAAACAGAGATTATTTTACTTCTTCCTTTCCAATCTTTTTTTTCCTCCTTGTCTAATTGCTCTGCCTAGAACTTCCAGTACTATGCTGAACAGCAGTGGTGACAGTGGGCATCCTTGCCTTGTTCTTGACCTTACAGGAAGAGCTTTCAAGTCTTTCCACATTGAGTATGATGTTCACTGTGGGCTTTTCATATATGGCTTTTGTTATGTTGAGGAAGCTTTCTTTTATTCCTAGTTTGCTGAGTGTTTTTATCATGAAATGGTGTTGAATTTTGTCAAATGTTTTTGTCAAGTTTTTTCTGCATCGATTGAGATGATTATGTGGTTTTTGTCCTTCATTTTGTTAATGTGGTATATTACAATGATTTACTTTTGTATGCTGAACCAGCCTTACATTCCAGCTATGAATCCCACTTGGTCTGGTGTATGATCATTCTAACGTGCTGGTGAATTCAGTTTGCTAGTATTTTGTTTAGGGTTTTTGCATCAATATTCATCAGGAATACTGGTATGCAGTTTTCTGGGGGTTTTTTGTATCATTTTGTCTTGTCTTATTGTGTCCTTGTGTAGTTTTGGGATCAGTAATGCTAGCCTTACAGAATGAGTTTAGGAATATTCTTTCTTCAATTCTTTGTAAGAGTTTGAAAAGGACTGGTGTTAATTCTTCTTTAAATGTTTGGTAGGATTCTCCAGTGAAGCCATAGGGTCCTAGGCTTTTCTTTGTTGGGACGTTTTTCATTGCCGCTTCAATCTCCTCACTAGTTATAAATCTGTTCAGATTTCTTATTTCTCCATGATTCAGTCTTGGTAGGTTATGTGTTTCTAAGAATTTATCCACGTCTACGTTATCCAATTTGTTGGCACAGTAGTGTCTTATAATCTTTTTAATTTCTGTGACATCAGTTATAATGTCTCCTCTTTCATTTCTAATTTTAGCTATTTGAGTCTTCCCTCTTTTTTTCTTAGTCTAGCTAAGGATTTGTCAACTTTGTTGATCTTTTCAAAAAACCAACTCTTGGTCTCGTGATTTTTTTTTTTTTAAAGATTTTATTGATTGATTGATTGATTGATTGCTATGTTGGGTCTTCGTTTCTCTGCTAGGGCTCTCTCTAGTTGCGGCAAGCAGGGGCCACACTCTTCTTCGTGGTGCGCGGGCCTCTCACTATCGTGGCCTCTCTTGTTGCGGAGCACAGGCTCCAGACGCGCAGGCTCAGTAGTTGTGGCTCACGGGCCTAGTTGCTCCGCGGCATGTGGGATCTTCCCAGACCAGGGCTCGAACCCATGTCCCCTGCAGTAGCAGGCAGACTCTCAACCACTGTGCCACCAGGGAATCCCCGGTCTCGTGATTTTTTTGGACTGTTTTTCTATTTTCTATTTCATTTATCTCTGCTCTCATCTTTATTTCCTTCCTTCTGCTGACTTTGGGTTTAGTTTGTTTTTCTTTTTTTAGTTTCTTGAGGTATAAGATTAGGTTGTTGATCTGAGATCTTTCTTCTTTTTTAATGTAAGCATTTACTCCTATAAACTTCCCTCTTCTGCTGCATCCTGTAAGTTTTGGTATATTGTGTTTTTATTTTCATTTGTCTTCAGATATTTTCTAAATTCCCTTGTGATTTCTTCTTTGACTCATTGGTTGTTTAAGAATGTATTGTTTAATTTCCACATGTTTGTGGATTTTCCTGTTTTCCTCCTGTCACTGATTTCTAGTTTCATCACATTGTGATCAGAGAAGATACTTTATAATGATTTTAATCTTAAATTAAGACTTGTTTTGTAGCCTAACATGTGCTCTGTCTTGGAGAATGTTCTGTGTGTTCTGAGAAGAATGTGTATTCTGCTTTGTTGGGTGCAGTATTCTGTATATATCTGTTAGGTTCAATTGGCATACAGTGTTGTTTAAGTCCTTTGCTTCCTTATTGACCGTCTGTCTGGCTGTTCTATCCATAACCAAAAGTGGGGTATGGAAGTCTACTACTATTATTATGTTGCTGTCTATTTCTCCCTTTAGTTCTGTCAATGACTGCATTATATATTTGGGAAAGAATTTAAAAATTTAAAGTAATAATATAAAAAGCCTGGAGTCAAAATACTTTCCCTATAAAAATGACTGGCTATAGTAAGGAATAAAAAGATAGAAGGATATATACAAAATTATACATTTGGTGGTTTTTATTAACTTCACTGTATTTTTTTCTGTACTTTATAGATGTTTAATAGTGAACAGGAGTTCTCTTAGCAATTATAAAACAAAAAAGTTTTTTTTTAAAAGAGCTATGCAAAGTACTCTATTATAAACTAATTCATGAGCTAATGACTTTTTCATATTGTTTGAGGTTTTATAAATTATAGAAGACTAAGATATAAGACAAATAACACTTAATTTTTGTTTAAATTTTTTGTTTAAGAATAAATAACTTCATCTCAGATTAGTAGGATTTCAATATTAAAAGCTTTCAATATCAGGCTTGCCTGAACAATCCTGGCAAATCAGGAAAGAGCTGAGTCCTCTTATTTTCCATACTTTCTCCCCCAATTTAAATATGATTAATTTGATTAATTACAGAACAAAAGGCAATCAAAATATCAAAGTAATTTACTCTCAGTTTTTCACATATTTTTGTATGAAAGCATCATTCAACTACCATTCCTACTATTGGTGGACCTGACATCAAACTAGTTAAGAAATAAACCTTAACACATTTTTGGAAACTTTTTCACTACCAGTTTAATCCTTTGGTATGTCTTGAGCCTTATATTTATTTTGTAGAAATGACTGAAATTGATCTCATTTTCTGGTTTAAAAATATTTCTAGTTGATTTTTATATGCATAACCAATTCAACTTTTCAGGCTAAATAGAATAGTTTTTAATTGTTATAGTCATTGTTGGCAAAATGGTTAAATTGAATGTGTGACTAATCATGGCCAGATTTTTATTCAAAAGTATACTATTTTAAAAAATGAAATTTTAATAAATATACTAAGACAATAAAATGCATTATGTGGAGATTTTACACTTAAGTCTGAGAGAAAGTCATTTAATAACCACAAGCAATATTTAAATATAACTTACTAAGAGTAGAAAATTTTTATAGACATAAATTTGTTTAGATTTCAAATCCTAAGACTACATGATGTCTTTTACTTTTCATAAACTCTAACAAACAGGTGGGCATGTTTCAATTTAACAGAACTTATTAAAGACTGGAAATACTTAATAACCAAAGAAAATGTATATTAAGCCTCCTGGAGAGCAAATATTAGTTAACACTTACTGGACATAGTAGAGAAACCCTCAGGCTGGTTGTAGCTATTTCACTGTCTGGATCCGCAGTCAATTTCTCTTTAACTGACATTCATCAAAGAGAAAACAAACAAACAGAAGAAGTTTATTAAAGATACATCACTGATGCAACATAAGAAAAAGAATGAGGAACTTAAAAAAAAAGAACAAAAAAATAATCTGCTCAATTATTTTCCAATCAATTGAAAGAAAAGATAAAAACAATTATAAGGTTCATAATCTCTACAATAAGCAAAGGAAGGAAAACAATTGTATATCTATAGACTGATTACATTTCCTGTAAGTCTCCTATTTCTCACCCACAAAACAAAAACTGCATTGCACTAACACAAAGGAAATTTATATAGCAGGTTAATATATTCAGCTGATGGCAGACCATCTTCCTTTTATAACTCTAAGATACTGGATAAAGATTTTCTTTCTTTTAAACTATGACAATATTATTTTAAAAGAAACTAATAAAAAACAACTATAAAACTAACATGTATAAGTTTTTACAATGCTCACATAATGCAAACATTTATTGTAAACACATTAATTCTAATTTCAAATTATAAAAAGAAAAAAGTTCAATTGATTTTTTTACCATATGATTATTTGAGTTTTATATTTATTTATCCATAACCTAATTAATTATGCTACCTTGGGCAAGTCAGTCCTCCTCTCTGAGCTTAATTTTACTTCTTGGAAGATAACAACCTACACTAGATAATCTCTACATCTTCTCAGTTCAAATTTCCTATGGTTCTTAAGAGAGGAGGCACTGGTAATTTTACTTTTAAAGCTGTTCTGTTACTCTCAGTCAGTCTAACATAACAAGGACCTTTATACTTCTCATCTGAAAACCTGAGACATCTGTTACTTCTGAAAACCTCAGAACTTTAATTAAACTTCAGCACAGAAGTGAGACTGGAAATGCCTAAATGTAATATTTCAATAATTTTAGAAGCTGTTCCACAATAACTTTAAAGTCTATATGTGTAAGGGGGCACAAGTGGAGTAGTTGTGGAGTCAATCACAGAATTTCAGAGCTGAGGCACAATTGAATGTGACAGGAAGGAAGGGAGAGAGGGAGGGAGGGAGGAAGGAAAGAAAGATACAAGAAAATGGAAAGGGGAAAAGTACTTGGGTAAGGAAGAATAATTCCAGATGTCTGTTGAACTGGTAACTATTTATAAGAACTAAGAATTCTGGGCTTCCCTAGTGGCACAGTGGTTAAGAATCTGCCTACCAATGCAGGGGACACGGGTTCAAGCCCTGGTCCGGGAAGATCCCACATGCCGCAGAGCAACTAAGCCCGTGCGCCACAACTACTGAGCCTGCGCTCTAGAGCCTGCGAGCCACAACTACTGAGCCCGTGTGCCACAACTACTGAAGCCCATGCGCCTGGAGCCCGTGCTCCACAACAAGAGAAGCCACCGCACGCCGCAACTAGAGAAAGCCCGTGCGCAGCAACGGAGACCCAACACAGCCAAAAATAAATAAAATAAATAAATTAAAAATAAATAAAAGAACTAAAAAAAAAAAAAAATTGAAAAAAAATCCCTGCATTCAAAAAAAAAGAATTAAGAATTCTGCCTTTATTAAATTTGATGATCACAGAGTCTGAAATTTTTTGAGATGGTCCAAATCTTAGATATTCTATTCAACTGCCTCCATAAACTAGTGGATCTCAACTAAGATGCACATCAGAACTACCTATAGAGCTTTCTAACTTATACTGCCCACTGAACCAAAATGGGGAAGAGGGACACTAATAAGTAGTTTTTAAAAAGCTCCAGATGTGATTCTGATGACAGACTAAAAAGTCATTTTATGGCCTGGAAATTCAAAAATTTTACAGTCTATATAACTCATAGGCTGTCTATCACATCTAAAAAGGCACACAATCCGTGAGTTTTAGTTTGGAAAATATAGTTATCATATCATTTATGCTAATTAATATTATATGTAAATTATGAGAAGTATGCTTTTGCCATTATAGACCCAATCTTACTCCAACCTTTCTTATAAAGATACATTTAACGAACAGTATCTTTTTAAAGGTGACAAACAATTGCCATACGAAACAAACATGTAAATAGAATTCTAATGTGATTACTAACCATTCTGCATGTCTTCACCAACCACTCCCTAACACCCACCATGCACACAGCAATGGGAACAGTAACTGACTTTAATCTATTTAAACTTCGAGTTAAATGAAGCAATATGATAGATAATATCAGCCTTATGCAAAACAAAGTTCAGTGTTAGTACTTTGAAAAAAAAATGAAAAAGGAAAGGTAACCTGAGGTAGTGGTTCAGAGCACAGGATCTAAAGCCAGCCTAGCCTGTAATTCAGCCTTAGTCATTTAACTTTTCCGTGCCTCAGTTTCCTCATCTTGTAAATGGGAATAATAACAGTACCTCATGGCATTGTTTTAAGGATTAAATGAGTTAATACAAATAAAATGCTTTAAAATAACCTAACATTATACTAAACATTAGTTATCGCAACTTAAAATAAAATGTGACTTGTATGTTTATTTTCTCTCAGAGGTCAAAGAATTTTCTGAAATTATTTTAGAATTAGCTTATCAAATTTCTATTAAAAAAAAAAAAAGCTTCGCTTTTCACCTTTGCCATTATAGACTCAATCAATTCTTTCCTGTAAAGATACTTTTTAATACTTTAGGATCTTGATTGAATTTAACCTACAGATCAACTTGGAGAGAACTGACATTTCTCCAATAACAATACTGAGTGTTCTGATCCATTAACATGATGTATCTCTTCATTATTCAGGTCTTATTTTAATTACTCTCACCAATGTTTTATATTTTTCAGCATACAAATCGTGCATATATTTTGTGTAACATATTCCTAAGTATTTCATATTTTTTAAATTCTTATTATTTGAATTTCAATTTCCAGTTGTTTACAGCTAGTAGAAATACAATTTTTATAAACTGACTGTGTATTCTGCAACCGTGCTAAATTCACACATTGGCTTTAGTAGCTTTTTTGTAGATTTTTTGGGATGTTTTCTATACAATGAAGTCATCTTCAAATAAAGACAATAATTATTGTTCATTTCTAACCTGTATGCTTCTTTTTTCTTGCCTTATTGTGCTGACTAGGATCTTAAGAGCAATGTTGAATAGAGGCATTAAGAAAGATATTCTTGCCTTATTCTCAGTCTTAGGGATGAAGTTTTTTACCATTAAATATGATGTTAGCTAAAGGCTTTTTGTAAATACCCTTTATTACATTGAAGCAGCCCCCTTCTCTCTATTTTGCTGAGTTTTATCATGAATGGATATTGAATTTGACCAACTGCTTTTTCTGAATCTATGGAAATGATCACATGATTTTTTCTTTTTTAGTTTGCTGAGATGAGAAGGTGTATTATATTGATAGATTTTTGAATGTTGTATGAACCTAATATTCCTGGAACAAACTCTATTTGATCCCTATGTATTACCTTTTAATATACTGTATTTAGTCAAAACAATTCCGAAAAAGAAAAATAAAGTTGGAGGACTACCTGATTTCAAGAATTACTATCAAGCTTTAGTAATGAAGACTGTGTTATTGGTATAAGGATAGATAAGTAGGTCAATGGAAGATAATGGAGTCCAGAAATAAATTCATACATCTATGGTCAATTGGTTTTTTGTTTTTTTTTAAAAGATGACAGGTTTTGGTTTTCGTTTTTAACTTTGGGTTTATTTATTTAATTAATTTATTTATTTATGGCCGTGCTGGGTCCCTGCTTCTGTGCGAGGGCCCTCTCCAGTTGCGGCAAGTGGGGGCCACTCCTCATCGCGGTGCACGGGCCTCTCACTATCGCGGCCTCTCTTGTTGCGGAGCACAAGCTCCAGACGCGCAGGCTCAGCAATTGTGGCTCACGGGCCTAGTTGCTCCGCGGCATGTGGGATCTTCCCAGACCAGGGCTCGAACCCATGTCCCCTGCATTGGCAGGCAGACCCTCAACCACTGCGCCACCAGGGAAGCCCTCAATTGGTTTTTGACAAAGGTGTCAAGGTAATTAAATGGAGGAAAAATTAGTATTTTTGACAAATGTTATGGAACTGGGTATCTGTATGGGGAGAAAATGAACCTCTAAAGCTTACTTTGCATCATACACAAAAATTCATTTAAAATAAATTGTAGACCTAAATCTAAGAATAAAACAATAAAACTTCTAGAAGTAAAATGTTTGTGACCTTGGGCTGGACAAAGATTTCATAGTATGCAAAAAGCACAAACTATAAAAGAAATGGAGGGAAAAGTTGAATAGACATTTCATCAAAGAAGCTATAAGGATGGCAAATAAGCACATGAAAAGATGCTTAACATCATTAGTCATTAGAAAAGTTCATATTAAAACCACAATGACATATCACCTACACAGTGACCAGAATAGCTAAAATCAAAGCAGCCTGACAATATCAACTGCTAGAGAGAATGGGGAAAAAACTCTAAATCTCAAATCTTGTTGGTGGGAATGCAAAAATGGAATATGCACTTTATAAGAAACTGCCAACCTCTTTTCTATACATTTATCGTGTGACCCAGCAATCCTAGTCCTGAGTATTTACCCAAGAGAAATGAAAACGTATGTCCACAAAACTGATATTCATATGCAAACTGCAAATGTTTTAGCAGCTTTATTCATGATAACGAAAAACTGGAAGCAATCTAAACATCCATCAACCGATAAATGGATAACCAAATTACAGTACAGATAAATGGAACACTACTCAATAATAAAGAAGAGCAAACTACATGAATGAACCTAAAAGCATTATACTATGTGAAGGAAGCCAGAAACAAAAGGCTACATGCTGTGGGATTTCAAGTTCTGGAAAAGAAAAAACCACTGAGACAGAAATCACATCAATGGTTATAAGAACTGGAGGAAGGAGATGAGGCAGAATGCAAAGGGTCACAGGGGAACTTTCTGGGGTGAAGAATGTTACATATTTTGATTGTGGCATTTAGTTCATGATTGCATACACCTGTCAAACTCATCAAACTGTACACTTAAACAGGTGAATTTTTACTGCTTGTAAACTATACTTGAATAAACACAACCAAAATTAAAAAAAGAAGAAAGGTGGGGGGGGGGGGAATCACTATGTTAAATTTCATAAGAAAGTGAAAAATAAAAATAAGACATCAATATTCATCCTGCTGCATCAACCAACGCCAGGTAAGTCTTTCAGGAGTTCAGGTTTTCTTGTGTCACTGTGAGCTGCAGCCGTAACAGTATTTCACTATATGACCTACAATACAGCTAGCCACACTTAAAATTAATCTTTGAAAATCCCTGTTGTCATGTGCTATGAGAGTTAGTCACTAGTCACATGTGGCTATATTTAAATTTAATTAAATTTAAAATTCAGTTCCTCAGTTGCACTACCACATTTCAAGTACTCAACAGACACATAGTACTAGTGGCTATCACACGGGATAGTGCAGATATAGAACATTTCCATCACCACAGAGTGTTCTATTAGTGCTGTTCCAGGTTTTCAAAAAAATTTCTATCCTTTTTAAAATTTTAAGGCTGGAAACAATTGAACATATTAAGTCCAATACTTCATTTTATAAGCAAGAAAACAGAGGCACAGAGATGTGATCTTTTACTCAAGATCTCTTTTCATCAGTTTACTTAACAAAAGTCTGAGGATCTACTATGTGCCAGGCCCTGAGCTAAGCACTAGGAATTCACAGAAAGATAAGATTAAGTTCCTGCCCAAAGGAACTCATAGTCTAGTAGAGAGCAAAGATACTTCTCTAATGTGCTGTAATGGAAACTAGCTGAAAGTCAATGCATCAACTCTGGGGGTTCTGAGATGCCTCCTGGAAAAAGTGAAACATGAAGGATAACTAGAATTTAGGCAAAGTAGGTAACAGGGAAGTGTGAGGCACAGAGAACAATATGGGCAAAGCACTGAAGAAAAGAAAAGAATTCATTATTTTTGGAGTAAAAAGAATGAGAAGAAGAATGAATACAGATGACACTGGAAAGTAATAAGCAGGTGCCACACCATGGAAAGCTATATGTTTAAGTCATGCTAACAAAAGTTGGAGTTTTTATCCCATTGGTGTTAGGAAGCCATGGATTGCAAAGAAATGGTAAGATTAGATCTGTATTAATCACTTAGATTGCTACCAGAAGAGAGATATAAAAAGGGGGGCCAAGAAAGGAGAGGAATATATAATTCAAGAATAGGTTTTTAAAATAAAGGCAGGATATGAGAGCTTAAATGAGGTCAGTGATGGTAGGGAGAGAGAGAGCTCGACAGAGTTGAGAAATATTTAGGGTTTATGTCTGATAGAACTTGGTGAGTTCAGTTTTCACTACTTGAATCTGAGGAACCAGTGGTATATTTCAGTGAAGACAGTTAGCTATGTGTATCTACATTTGAAATTCAGGGGAAGGTCTGGAATGAAAATATGTATTTGGGAGTTGGTGCTAATTTAAACCACAAGAGTAAATGTGATTATCTCTAGGGAAAGTATGTATGTCCTTGTAGAGAACAAGGACAAAAACCCAGGGAAAACAAACATTTAGGATACTACCCTTAAGAGAATCCATTGAAGGCAAGTGATTGAGAAGAAATAGAGATGAGAATTTCAAGGAGAAAGCTGTTGGTATGAAATGCAGCAAAAATATCTAAGACATAAACTGAAAAGATAAAACTTTAAATCTGGTAATCAGATTGTCACTTGTGACACCTGCAAGAGCAGTTTCAGTGGAATGATGGGAGTTAAAAGTTCACAATGGGTTGCAGTGAGGAGGTAGAAAGGGAAGTGTAGATGACTCTTAGAAGAAACTAGGATGAGAACAGGAGGAACACAGATCTCTATCTAGAGAGTAGCTTGCTTTTGTATTTTCTAAAGGATGAAAAAGACTCGACAGTGAAGGTTGACAGAAAGAGCCTATAGAGCGGAGGAAGGAACTGAAAATACAGGACAGAGAGCAGATAAGTGAGCAGAGAGGCCTCGTAATACTGTTTCTGAGCATCTCCATCTGTATGTCTCATAGACATCTCAAATACCAAAAGTCCAAGAGTGCACTCTGATCTTGCGCCTGCAACCGGATCTTTTCAACACTGTTTCCCATTTCAGTAAATGGTACTACCATGTAAGCTGGTGCCTAGTAAGTAAGGAACCTAGAACTCCTCCTTCACTTCTTTTTCTTCACTCCCCACACGTAGTCACCACTTCTCCCCTTTAACACCTCTCAAACCATCAACTTCTCTCTATTTCCATCATCATTACTTTAGTTCAAGACATCATCATCTCTTATCCGCACAACAGGTTCCTAACTGGCCTCACTACATCAGCCTAGCTCCCCTTCAATTCAGCCTTCTAAGTGAACATTTTATTGCCCATATCTGATCGTACCGCTCTGCTTAAAAATCCTTTAAGGGTTTTTTATCATCTGTCTTCGTATCATCTATATGAACTCACCCCATGGCTATCTCTCTGGCCACTTTCCTCCTTTGTTCTCTCCACTCCAACTCTACTGGCCTTGTCTCTTGGCATATTCTCCTCCCATCTTGGGGCTTAACTCCTCCTCATCCTTATAATCTTGTCTTAAACATCACAGCACCAGAGAGGACTATGTTCTCCTGCTGTTACCTCCAGAGTTCCCCGTCTTTCTTCTTTAAGACACATGTCACAACTGTAATTCACTAATGGCCTGTACAATCATTTAATTCTGTCTTTCCCACTGGACTGCAAACTTCTGATGGATGCAGAGACAGTATGTGTTTTGTTTAGTGCTACAGTCTCCTGTGCCTGGAACACAGTAGACTCTTAATACAATTTCTTCAATGAGAAGAATAAATGAATAAAAAAATTAACTTTGGGCAGGAAACGGGACATTTCCTCCTGAGACTGAAGAGAATAAATAAAGATGGGTACAACTGAAGATAAGTTGAAAAGTAGTTATGTGACATTAAGGAAGAAATGGGCAATTTAGAGAAGTCACATCTTATAGCACCAATTTTCTTGCGCTGACAGTGTTGAAAGAGGGGGAATATTGTTTAAGTATGGCCAAGGTTTAAAGTGATTGCTAAAGGGAAAAAGAAGAGGAGACAGGAACTTGACCAAGAATTAGTAAAGGACTGTTTTGTGATAGTGGTGAGGGGACAACTCTACACAAAGACGGAAACCGCAATACAAAAATCTACTAAATCAAACGAATCAGCGTGGATTTCTCTGTGAAAAGTCTAAATACCTCTGACTTTATTTCAAGAATAACGTCTGATTTGACTAATAAAATTTTGCCAGTAGAATTCATTGATAAGATTAAGAATGACTTACAATGAACACATTTGTAGGTAATTTGATTCTACAAAAATATCTGAGAAACCCACCAACATTTTCTTCTGTCAAGTTGTTTCACACAATCTTTTAATTACATAATTAATTTGTTGGGTAAGTTATTTCTTTAGAGATAGCATAAAGGCAAACAATCTGTTCTTTAGTCAATTATGACAAATGTTTTATTGGTAGGATCCAAATTAAAGTTTTGTTGGTTCCCTAAGCCAATAAGATAAGATATAAAGTGCCACAAAAATCCAACCCAATCTGCAACTACTCTCCACCTCCAGGATGTATTAGAGATGAAATAAACAGCTTTTGAATTAAGTAGCTTTTGCTGCTTAACAGTGGCTAACAGTGGTTTGTTCTAGTAAATAAAAAAACTCTAGGCTCACCTTCCCACTCTCCCTCCAGATGGTGCCACGGCTGCAAGCGGAGAAGAGTTTACAGCTTGAGCAAAGACAGCTTGCCTTATTATTATTATGCAACATAACAGCTTCATCAGCTTTCAGCTTTATTTCTTGGTATGACCTTTTCTACACAGGCTCACACAATTCCATAGTACTTTCTGACTAAATGAAATTCTAACACTATGTGGCAAATATGAAGATTCTCAGGAGAATGACCAAGAATGGAATGTGAAAAAAGAAAAATTCTTCTCTTGTGTGCTCCTTCAAAGCAGGTGTCTGTCCCTCCTCTTCTTTCAGGATCCCCCACTCATCTCCTTGTCCTTGCCAAAAGGTGCTTCCACTCCCCTAGACCTCAAACCAGACCTCTAGCTCTCCACTGTCTATCAAGGAATGCCTACAGAGGCATTAGCCACTAGTGTGCTCCTCTTGACTCAGAATATTTGCAATTTTAAAAGGACGCTTTTAATACAGAAAAATCCTTCAATGAACTCTTAAGGGTATACTGATATTCAGAGGTAATGGGATCTTTTAATCTGGCATAGAAACAGGTTAGAAAAAGAGA
The DNA here is from genome assembly GCF_965194805.1 of Balaenoptera borealis. Taxonomy (NCBI): domain Eukaryota; kingdom Metazoa; phylum Chordata; class Mammalia; order Artiodactyla; family Balaenopteridae; genus Balaenoptera; species Balaenoptera borealis. The sequence goes on along the minus strand of NC_138866.1, from coordinate 115,969,780 downwards.
TAAAAGCTATGTCGCAAAGGGAAGCAAAAGGAAAGGTGGTCTTACTATCTTAGTTTCTTTCTACCAGAATGTTCCTAACTACAAATCTGATAGTGGGTTTCATTAATCAACTCACATCAAGAATCCTTAAAGGGTAGCTACCGAACCCCCATCTGTAAAAGCTTTGTTCTCCAAGTGCCCATCCCCATCCCCCAAGCCATCTATCTCTCACAAAGAAGAGAATAAAGGAAGAACTTAGTTCACCTCTTTGGAAAGGCCACCAACCTCTGGCCTTAACCCTCAAACACTGAGGCCAGAAGAGTCAATGTGCACCTTACTACCTCTCAAGTTCAACTGGACAAAAGGAACCATCTAGCTATTCCTACCTAAGAACCTAGATTTTGAAGGAGCTTTAGATATCATGTGGTATAAACTTCTTGTTACAGATGAAGAATAAGAGATTCAGACTACGAGTAGACTGACTTTCCAAGGTCACATAACTGGTTAAAAGCAGAACCTACTTCATTATTATATCTACCACCCCACTGACTCTCTTTTTACTTTGTTAATGCAGGGATGTTGTCATCACATGTTCTTGGACATTTTTCCTGGATAAACCTTAAATATAAAATAATTCTTGTAAAATATATGCCAAGATTTCCTTTCCATCTCCTAGAATTCCTGAACATTTATTTATTTTTATGAAGCTTTGGTGAAATATTCTTCTGTATTCATGTACTGACTTTACAAAGTTAATTTTAAGATCAGTAAAATATAAATTATAAAATATACATCATGACAAAGATATTAAAACTACTCTTTTTTTTTTTTTTGGCCCCGCCACACAATGTGTGGCCTCTTAGTTCCCTGATGAGGGATCGAACCCGTGCCCCCCGCAGTGGAAGCGCAGAGTCTTAACCGCTGGACTGCCAGGGAAGTCCCTAAAACTATTCTTAAGCCTTGAATTACTGTAGCTCACAAAACAAAGTTTTCAGTGTTTTAATCCACTGTGACAAGCTCTAGTTAAAAAAATAAACCCTAAAATTTCTTGAGTTGAGAAAACACTATTCTAACCTTTACCAAAATAGTTCAGCTGCATAAATAAAATAAGGTTATCATACGTACTTAAAGCTCTAGAATGATCCGGATTCCTTATTCCCTTTGCTCGTAACCTCTGAAGAAGAACTGTTGAGGACAACTGTTTTACAAGATATACTGCCATGGAATAGTTCTGGAAAAAAAAAAAAAAAAAAAAAGATGTAGAAAGCAAACAACATACGTAAGTAAATAGGTACATCTATTTTAATCCCACAATGATAGGGAAAGAAAATTAACACCTGTTTAAAACACCTACTGTGTGCCAAGCACTATCTTAGGTGTTTTCATGAATGGTAATTCATTTAATCTTAACCAAAAAGCTGCTGAGGTAATCCTATTTTTATGGATGAGGAAAGTGAAGTGTAGAAAAGTAAAAGAACTTGTTCTAATTTTGCAACTTTCAAGAGATAATGCCAGGTCTGTCATGCTTCTGTATTACCTGACTACCGATGCTTGAAGTTAATCAATTTAGGCACTTATGTAAAGAATATTGTTAAAAATAAATATAAACCAAGGCCAGTAAGATGTCAAAGTCATCATAAAACATATTTAGCAGGTAACAGTAGCTATTTAAAAAATTAGACTGGCATCCTAATTTATACCATTTAATTTCTCTCTATGCCTTTAACTAGTTTTGAAAAGACCCTACTTGGGCTATTATCACAACAAGCAGAGGGAATATTAAATATTTTCAAAGAGAAGCTGATGGTTTGGCAAAAGAACAGATGAATATCCATTACCAGCAGAGGGACTACACAGAGATGGTACTAGGAGAAGGGGGACAAAGAAAATAGTTTATCAACAAGCCAAGGCAAAGTAAAGGGTACATGACTGGATAAGAGGAAGAAAAGAGGGCTGAGGCTTATGAAGGGTAAGAGAGAGATTTAAATGAGAAGGTCCACTTTCCACTTGGTGTTGGAATCAAAGAGGAAGGTCAAGAGATTTGGAAAGAAGCAAAAGGAAAAATAATTATTGCCATCTTCTATTTATTAGCTACATACAGTTTTACACGCACTCTTAATATATACTCTCCACTTCATTTAAACCTCAAAGAAGGCCTGTAAGAGATAGGTAGGGCAACTATCTTTCTAAGTAAAGGATTGATGAAATGTAGGCACACAAAAATGCTTTTAATTTTAAATTTTAAAAAATATATGTAATCTGCTCATGATCATGCACCTGCTTGGTGACAAAGGTGGCACTAGAAATCAAGAGGAAAGTGTAGGGATGTCAGAACAATGGACTAATGGCCAAGGCCAGTGTAGTTCTCTATAGTTCTTGATTTCACATACCATTTGCTTTGACCCTCCTAACCTTCCAATGTACATTCCAACTTTCAGTTACTTTCGCACTTTGGAAAATGCATCCCACTCTTTTGGCAAGAAGAGAATATATGTACAATACCCTCTGGAAGGTCAAATTTTCATTTAGAGTTCAGAAACCTATCCATGTTCACATGCTACACATTTTCCAGGAAAAAAATGAAGTATCAAAAAAGCTAATTTGGGAGGGATAAATTAGGAGTCTGGGATTAACATATGCACACTACTATATATAAAATAGATAATCAACAAGGACCTACTGTATAGCACAGGGAACGCTGCTCAATACTCTGTAATAACCTAAATGGGAAAATAAGCTTAAAAAGAATGGATATATGTACATGTATAACTTGAATCACTTTGCTGTACACCTGAAACTAACATTGTAAATCAACTATACTCCAATATAAAATAAAAATTAAACATTTTTTAAAAGCTAATTTACTTTCATTAATAAATCCCATAATTTATTAATGAGGAACAAATAACCTTAAAACTTACCCAAATTTTAGACATACAACATACCAATCTAATATAAAACTAAAAAGTTCCTTTTAGAAAAAAAATCCTTATTCACCTTTATTATTTGATTAATGGTTCAAGTATGATAGAAACTGGAGAAATGCTAATTAACACTGTGAAATAATTATATATACTTACAGCCTGAATCTTCAGAACTAGTAATCACCCTAAGGCTTTATATATATATAAATTTTTAAGGAGAGGTCAAGTAGAAACTACAAGTTCAGTGAAAAGGTATGTTCACTCTAGTTGAAACACGTAACCAGATAAGAAATTTTAAAAAAGGAAGAAAAAGAAGGTCAGGTATTAACAAACACCACTTGTACCGATAATATGGAATTAAATTTTATATCACATGAAAGAGATTCAGCAGCAACCCCCACCAAAACTTCACAGTGGTATAATATCTCTCCTAGGTAGATGATATATTGTTCCTGCTAACCCTTCAAAGTACTACTTAACTCCAACTACTGAAATATATTGCATTACACTGATGTTTTTGTCAAATGCTTTTTCAAAGTCTTCAAAATTGTCTATCAAGTTTATAGGACATTTTCTTCAGTATTAAGATATGATCTATTCATTAAGTGCCCTTTACACCAGTATCTAAATAACTTCTCTACAAACAATGACAGTTTAATAAATGCTAGATGCAGTGATTACTCTGAGGTAGGATAGGAAGTTACAACATAGTTCACTTATTTCCTTCAAGCACTGTACTAGCTCTTCTTTTTCTCTTATATTACAATTTTTTAAATTGAGCTATAATTGACATATAATATTGTGTAAGTTTAAGGTGTACATGTTGACTGCATAGTTATAATATATTGTAAGACGATTACCACCATAACATTAGCTCTTCCATTTATTTCCTTTCAAGACATAATGCTAACATTTCTCAATGGCAACTAATAATACAGAAATTAATCCCCAAAACAGTAAGAGATCCTACATGAACTATTCAGAGTATCTTCACAAGCTGAATAAAACTAGGATCAAAAACCAATCTAATCAGTTATCTTTTGGGCTTTAGAAAAGAATAATTTTCTTTCAATGTTTTATTTCAAAAAGAAGGTCTCCAACTTGTAGATCATGGTCTACGCAAATCTTAACCTGGGAGACCTTCAAATGACTGAAGATTACTGTTTTCTTTCTGAGGTGTGGAAGGCTTCCCATGGAAGAATATTTCCCCCTCTCCTCTAGTGCTATATATCAGCAACTACATTTCCCTCCTCTCCCCCAGTTTGACTTCTTTCATAGTTCACTGTAAACACCCTGGTGTTTATACACTTTTCACACACAGACAAAACCCAAAACATCTGCAATACCCTCTTCAAAAAGGGGGACAAAAACAGGGAGCCCAAGGTACACTAGAAAAAAACATTTAAAAGGATTTTAAAAACCTAATAGTGACATACTGATTAGGTAAAGAAAAAATATAATATATAACCTTGATGGATGTCAAAAAAGGATTTTGATAAAATTAAAAGTCCATTTCTCTCAAAGATATACAGTACAAAAGAGGACCATAGGATTATATTATTGCTATAATTAAGTTCTATCAAAACTTAATAGCCATTATAATAATGTTGTGACACTAGTATTCTCATTAACATAAGGAACAAGTCAAGTATGTCCACTAGCACTCACATTACTTAACATTGTTCTGAAGGTTCTAGACAGCACAAGAGAACAAGAATAAGAAATTATGGCATAAGTATTAGGATTATCATTATTCATATAATGATACATCTCAGACTCAAAACTGCCTATTTGGAAATACCAAGAAACCTACTAAAAAGCTATCAGAACCAATAAGTGAATTTATGTACTAAGTAAATATTCAACAATAACTAGCTTTTAAATAAATCAACAATAAGTACATTTTTTAGAAAATACAACAGAAAAAAGATCTATTTACAAGAGCAGTAATAATAATAAACAACACAAAAATCAATAAAAATATGGAAAACTTCTAAGAAGAAACCTATTAAATTACTGAGGAACATGAAAGAGGATTTGAATAAATGGAGAAACATACAGTTCCTGAAATAAGGACATTAAATACTGTAAATAAGTTAATCCTCTCTAAGTTAATATACACATTTTAAAGCAAGCTCATTTATTCCCAGAAAGATTAGGGGGAATAATGCAGGGGAGTATGCCTTACTCCATGCAATGACTTTTTCAACATTTTCACTCTCCTCAAGGCCCCGATTTCTTCTCTCACTCTCAGCAGACCTCTCTCACAGACTTAAGAGAATTCATCAGATCAGAACTTACCATCTCTCCAGTACCAATCATATACATGCATCCAATCCTTTTATTCCACTAAATAAAGAAGTTGTCCCTCCTAGCTACAATGAGTTACTTAATGAAATTCACTATTATTTTTCTCGTGTATATTTAATCTCTTCCTCCCAAGAAGATACCTGCCATCATCCTTTATACCTGTTTAACACTCTCTCATTAAAGCAAACAAATAACTCTCATCTCAAATTTCCCTCCAGCTCAGCTGTATCTATTTCCAAAGCTACCCTTCTATAACTCACTATCTCCACTGCCTTACCTCTGCCTGGTCACAATCGGGCTTCTCCTCCCACCATCCACCAAAACAGCTCATGCTAAAGTCAACTTTATGTTTCTAATCCAAAAAGTATTTTTTTAGATTTCAACATGCTTGACTTCTCAACATCTGTTCAATACTGCTTACCATCTCCTTTTTTTTTTTTTTAATAAATTTTATTTTATTTACTTATTATTTTTGGCTGCATTGGGTCTTCGTTGCTACACGCAGGCTTTCTCTAGCTGAGTGGGGGCTACTCTTCATTGTGGTACACGGGCTTCTCATTGCGGTGGCTTCTCTTGTAGTGGGGCACGGGCTCTAGGCACACGGGCCTCAGCAGTTGTGGCTCACAGGCTCTAGAGCACAGGCTCCGTAGTTGTGGCGCACGGGCCCAGTTGCCCCATGGCATGTGGGATCTTCCCGGACCAGGGCTCAAACCCGTGTTCCCTGCATTGGCAGGTAAATTCTTAACCACTGCGCCACCAGGGAAGTCCCTGTCCTTCTTTTTTGAAACTCTTCCCTTGGTTTCTCATACCCACCCCCGGTTCTGCCCCACATCTCTAGTACTATTTCCCCATGTCTTCTGCAGGTTCATTCTCTTCTATCCAGTATTAAAAGTTACAGTTCTTCAAGAATGGTAAGTGTTCAACACTCTCTTCTTTTTACTTGTTACAGTTCCCCTAAACAATGTCAGCCTGCTTTTATGGCTCTAGTAACCACCAATATGCAGATGACTCATTTTTTTCTCTAGCCCAAACTTGTCCTCTGAGCCTATATGCCCAACTGCCTCTTCAGCATGTCTCAAAGGCATCTCAAACTCAAAAGCTTCAAAACTGAACTCATGATTGTCTCCATGTAGTCCTCCAATACTCCTTCCTTCAAAGCAAAGCAAAGCAAAACAAAACGCACCTAAATTCAGTCCTTTTTCAGTGTTTCCTCTATCTCAGTAATATTTTCATTTACCTTGTCACTCAAGCCAGAAACCAAGGAGTCATCCTTGACCTCTCCCTTTCTCTTAGCCCCTATTTCTAATCTATCACTTATTCCTACAGATCCACCTATTTATCTCCATCCCCAGTGCCACCACTCTAGACTAATATACTATTTCTCTCACTAACGCTTCAGCAATAGTAAGAGGTAAGAATGCTAGGCTAAGAAACCATACAGAAAAGTTCAGAACACACACAGGATAAATAAAAGCAAATATATAATAATGGTGACTTCAGAATTAGCATTTGTTTAGTTAATGGTATTAGAACTGGCTATTTAAAAAATTAAATTTTTATTTCACACTACACATAAATTCACAATGGATTAAATATTTAAAGGTAAAACTAGAAACCTCAAAAGTCAAGAAAAAAATATAAACAAATATTTATGTAAGATTGGGAAGGGCAGACAGACTAAACTTGATGGAGGCTGACTGGAAAGACTATAAAGAAACAAAACTGTGCAACTAGAGATTATCATACTAAGTGAAGTAAGAAAGAGAAAGACCAATGCCATATGACATCACTTATAGGTAGAATCTAATATATGACACAAATGAACCTATCTATGAAACAGAAACAGAATCAGGTACGTAGAGAATAGACTGGTGGTTGCCAAGGGGGAGGGCAATGGAAGAGGGTAGGAGTGGGAGTTTGGAATTAGCAAATGCAAAGTGGTATATATAGGATGAATAAAGAACAAGGTCCTACTGTATCGTACAGGGAACTATATTCAATATCCTGTGATAAACCATAATGGAAAAGAATATGAAAAAGAATGTGTGTGTATATATATGTATATATGTATGTGTGTGTGTATATATATATATATATATATGTATATAACTGAGTCACTTTTATGTACCGCAGTAATTAACACAACACTGTAATTCAACTATACTCAATAAAAAATAAATTAAAAAAAAGAAAAACAAAACTGGTTAAGATTTGGCTCCGTAATAATTTAAATCTTCTACACATTAAATAAAAATAAAGGGCAATAAACTAGAAACAAACATTTGCCACATGTAAAAGAGGGTTAAATCAATATATAAAGAACTCAGAAACAATAAAAACAGCAATAGAGAAATAGATATTGATATGATTTTTAAATGTGAATAATCACAAACATAAAATATGTCCAACCTCAATAAGAGGAGTACTAATTAAAACAATGTGGTACCACTATTTACCTATTAAAATTAGTAGAGATCTTAAAGAAAATAAAACTCAATGTTATCCGTCGACAGGCACGTGAATAAACACAAAGTTAGAGAATAAATTTGTACAACATCTTTTGGTAAGGTAATCTGCCAATGTACACAAAATTTCTTTAAATTCTGATGCTCTTTGACTCAGCAATTCCACTTCTGGGAATTTACTCTAAGGAAATTACCATGTATGTATGCAAAGTTAGAGCTACTAGGATGGTCTTCAAAATGTTCTTTGAAATAGTAATGAATCAACCAAATAAATGTTCAACAGCAGGGAACATCATATTGGAATATGATGTAGCCATTTAAAATCATGCAGATGAACATGAAATGACATAGGAAGATGTTTATGAAAACTACTCAGTGAAAGTTATCAGGTTATAAAACACTGTTTAAAACATTTTTTAAATGGGAACATGTTGAAAATTCATTGAGACAAAAATAAATCCTTTTGCAACTCATTTTATTTACATACAAGCTCAGGTAGCCATGGAGATTAACCATTCCTTATACTTATTCCTTATTCCTTATTTGGTAGAAACAAAAATTTACTTACTCTTCCAATTTCTGCAGTCCATGAAACAACAATGGTGTTTGGTACAGTTGTGGACAATCGGACAAGTGAGGTGATATTAATTGGTCGGCTGGGTCGCTTTGGTTCCACACCATTTTTAGTAGGTGGAAGATAACCCTAAGGATGAAATATAATTTATTTCTACTTATTACTTCCACAATCATTTCAACTTCCATTCCTTAAAAAAAAACCCTACAAACTACATATGAGAAAATATGAGAATTTTCATTTAAAAGTAGAGAAGCAAACATTTGTAAGAGTTTCCTGTATGTTTCTCTAAACAACCATACAGTCTCATAGTAAGCCTGAGAAAAATACTGGTGGCAGAACTTAAAAATCTCTAAACTTTAACAATCAGGTTGAATTCATAAAGAGCTTGGATAAGTATATAAGGACTATTTTAAAGGTGAACAATAACAGCCCCACTCCTCAAAGGCACAGCATTCTTCAAATCTCTATTGTACCACAAGCTTCCAGACTTACACGAATACATCTGAGGTTTTGTTGAAACAATCTCGTCTTCCCAAAATTCAGTAAAACACGAAAGCTACCACACCCAACTCCTAGACTATGTCTCCATAGCTAATGTCACAGCTGTTAATTGTACATAGTTGGTGCAAGTGTTTCACTCAGTCACATGAATATATATCCAAAATAAAGATGTTTTCTTAATGAAAAAATATGATTAACAACAGCTGTGATGACTTATTTGCTAGCTATGCTGGCAATGCACTTTTTAAAAAATAGCTTTTGGGACTTACTGGAAGGCTGCAAGGTTTCGTATTCACTTTCACACAAAGATTGGGTGGGAAGTGATCTTCTTGTGGACAACTGGTTTCTGATAAACAAAACCTAAACAATAAATGACAAGTTTAATTACCTTTATTAAAGGATGACACCACATTAATATTTTTGTTCCATAGCTAATCTAAAAGATGGTCAAACTTAATAACAACAGCAAAAAACTACTAAACCTGAATAAATACATGAATAAATGTATTGAAATAGGTTCAAAATAAATAATTCTGTCAATGTAGAGTTTCAGTGGTCACAACTACCAACCTGTAGTTGTCTTCATAATATTTCCAGTCATTTGTTCAAGCATGTTTTTGGGGGGAGGAGGTGGGGAAGTGCTCTGTGGTTGAATAAATTTAAGAAATTTTGAATCAAAAAATTAAATTAAGTTTCCTCCATATAGAACTTCTCAGAGCTAGGCTAACAATAACTGTAACTTTTTAAGAGGGAAATATAAATATATAGTAGTTCCCAAATTTATTTGTCTGTGAAACATTTTTTTGTCTGTTCTCAGCAGACTATACTGAAAATGCTAGAAGTCCATCCCTGGGATCAAGTTCTGTCCACTAAGCCCAGGTACTCCATTATTCCCTGAAAACTGAAGATGCTGAATAATAACATTAATTGTATTATACCCACATGTGTTTAGAATACTATTTTAGAAACTCATGAAAACATTTATTTCTAAATTAAACGCGTTATCTTTTGGGAAAACCAACGACAACTACATAATTTGTTCATTCTCACTCCATTCTTACATAGATCAAGAAATAAATTATTAATTTGCTATTTAAGACAACTATTCTTGATTATTATACTTCCTTATTCCCAATATAGAGCTGAGGCTCATTCCACTTTACAGAATGTTCACAGCACCTTTGAGTTACATGTTAAGAAGAACGCTATCTCTGAATTCTGTGAAATATTCATCACGCACAAACATCTTCTCTCAACATCTTGATCTGCCGGCCATGCAATCTGTGTGAGGGAGTGTTCACAAAATGGGACAATTTTCTATGTAAAATTTTACGGGTACATATAAATATATGGTCATCTTTAAGCAGGGACAATCTATAGCTTCCATTAGATTCTCAAAGGGGTTAGAGATCCATATAAAGCTTGAGAATTACTAATCTACAAAGATTTTCTCAAAATATACTTAGCAAACAGATGTCAAAGCCCAAAAGATCATCTCTAACCCCAGCAGAAGCTTCTATTACAGGCGAGTTCTTTACTTTGCAACAGTAAGAGGATGCCATAAAGTTTTAAATCAATTACTCCAATGCAGAGATAAATTAGAAACGTGAACCTGGCTGCCTGAAGCTACAGAAAAGCAATAATTTATATGACAAGTTGACTCCTATTCAATTAAGTAAAAAGTGAAAATCTAAATCACCCTTACAAACCAAAGAGAAAAAAAGATTTTAAAAATGGGGAACAAGAGCAGAAAGTTTCTATATAGGAGTTCATGGGGGTGGGGAGGGGAAACAGATAAATGAAAACAGATTAGGAATCTAATAGAGAAAATATTGATCCTAATTCTGACCAAATTGTTTTCATGTTTTAGATAAAGACTTACAATTAGGATAGTGGAAGGTATACGCTCCCAACTTAATAACACTGGGATTGCTGTAGTGGGTGAGGAGGGTGGGGATGAAAACAATTTAGTAAAATACAAAGAACCACCTAACAATTACCAAATATAATACAAAATGGTTCTTTATTCATCAAATTCTGGAGATAAATTTGATGGCTAAGCCATTTTTAACCGTCAAGATTCCCTTAGAATCTCTGAATTGATCTTAGAAAGAAAACCTTCCTTTGGAATGTGAACCATACCTCTTTACTGCTTTAAACAATGCATGCGTACGTTAATACTAAGGACAGTAACTAGATATTTTGCTTTAGAGCTATGGTTTTCAAACTTTATTTTAGTCTTAGGATACTCTCCTCAAATGAAAACTAACCCAGAAGTCAAACATGTAGAACAGATCAAAGCCACATTACTTTGGTTCAGAGTGTGTGTATATGTGTGTGTCAGGTGGGGGAATTGGGGGGGTTGGGGGAGAGAAGGTGGAATGGTAGCCAAAGGGTAGCCCCCAAACAGTGGCTCCAAGCAACAGTCTGAAAACCACTGTTTTAAAGGACAAAGTCACATATCAGTATGAACAAAATGTAAACTATTGAGGCAGGGAAGTAAAAAATGTTACAGCAATATATAATTAATTATGAAGGCACCATATTTTAGTCCTTTAATTTATTCAGTCATTATCATAGTCTGCCCCTGACAGAGGAAAAAGTACCTTTTACACAGAAACACCTTTGTCAGTGCCTTCCAAAACCAAGAACTCAACCTCTCCTCTGCTTTCTCAGTTTTCATCACACTATTTTTGAACCTAGATCAGAGTTTTTCACATTATTCCATGAAGCACTGAGCTGGTACTTTCATCTCTTTTCTGATCTCCTAGTGTATTTATAATCTGTACATACAACTTAGTATCTGATTATTGAGACTGGGCTATCTGTTTGACTTATCCTTCCCACTTTATAGGGAAAACAGCTTGTTGAGGAAAACAACTGTCTTGAATTTCCTCTTCTATCCCTATTGCAAAAAGAACATTGTGGGACACTTAGGTTTACACAAGGATAGTCACTGAGTAAAAAGAACAGCATAAGATGGTTTATGTAAGCAACAAGAGAGAGACATATTAACATAAAAGATGTCTTAGATATTCTTAGAAGAAATGGGCTAAGAAAAGAAACTGAATATGGGCAGTAGCATGTTGGAAAATTTTCGTTTTCCAAATTGTAAAATTTCGTCTTTACAAATCTATCAAGAGATGTCTTACATGGAATCTAAATTAGAGAGTATTTAAATTAATGGTTTAAAAATACAGGACAAAACAAATTAGACTATTTTGGTTCTTGTTAGTCCATGAGACACTGTAGACTTAACCTAAGTATTAGTTCTTTATCTACAGTAGTTTGCCACTCATGCAGATAAGGTCTTTGCTTTCATAAAACTTGGTACTTCTAAAGAGCTGACCACCATATTTAAACATATCATTAGCTGGAGCTTCTCAACCAACCAAGGGCAACCAAAATAGAGAAATATGGTTAAATATATGGCACATCACTTGCTACATTAAAATCTAACTTTGATAGTAATTAGGATGTATCATGACAGGAAAAGGTTTTCCCTCACCCAAACATCTAAACCCAATACTTTCAATATACTTACTGAAAATTAGGCAGATTTTTTAAATCTTTAAGAAATATTAACTTTTAAACTTTGGATATATACTGTAGTCAACACTGTACCTTAACTGGACCTGCACTGTGAAGTCACATTTGGTCCCAGAAATATCCCTAGAAAAGACAGAGTAAGAACTACAATTATTTTAAAGATATACAGAGGAAAGCTGATTCAAAGACACTGTTACTCCAGAAAGTATTTCAAATTTATCAGAAATATTAACAGTTATTAGGGTAACTAACACTATAATAATATTTTCAATACTAATATTTGCATGACAATAATACTCATCCAATACCCTGTTTTAAAAAGTCACTTATTATAGACAAAACTGGACTCAAAGGTCAAGCTGCAAGTTACACTCGAAGACAACTTACATGGAACTACTGATTTGCTGCACTTGTTGTGGTGTCAATGCAAATGCAAAACAGGTTTCTCGAAAGCGCTGACTGTTGTCTGATGCTAAAGAAGAAAAGAATTATATTTTTAATTACCTTCAAATTCATCAATATAGAACACATCAGCAAACAAAACAAAACAAAACAAAAAAAACCCAGCCATTCACACACCTTTAATTAACTAGGACGGATTCTAGAGTTTAGGTAACAACTCAGTTAAGACACTGAAAAATAAGATATGTGCCAAATATCTAATCATATAGATGTCTGCATCTAAAAAGCACACTTGTATAAAAACATGCTGATATTAATTTTATTTAAAATAATATAAACCCATTTAAAGATACATGGCTTCTGAGTTAAGTAACAAACATATACATACACCTTGAGATCTGCACAGGTGAGATGACAGTTGGACTTGAAGGCAAATTAAGAATTTTATCATCTCCCATCTAACTATACCATGCCAAGTTTTATACAATAAATATCATATATAGTTTCTCCTATGCTTAGATGAATTGATGTCAAAATGGGCCTGTGGTCACTATCTCAAAGGAGGAAAGGAGTTACAAGAAGGGAAGGAAGGGAATAGAGAGAAGGAAGGGGGGGAAGTGGAGGTGGGGAGAGAGAAAAGAGCAAGAGAACAGGGAGGAAGGCACAGGTCAGTGAAGACCAGGGATTCCTACAGGGCGCTGCCGTGAGCAACAATATTTCTATTGGCTTTTAATACACGTTATATCTATTTTTAAAATCAGTGGTCAATATCCCTCTTGTTCACTAATATTTCCTCAGTGCTTGGCACAAAGAAGCACTGAATGACTGTTTGTTGAACGAACAAAAGACTGAAAATAAGAAATACCAAACTTAATTATTTAAACTGTCTTTTTCCAGGATAATTTTCTAGAACAAATGGATCACTGAAAGTTATTACCAAGGAACTCCTGGCCTGTGGGCCACTTAAACTGGTGCAGAAAAAGGAGCTGAAGCCACCTCTAAAAGGGTTCAAACAAAGTATAAATGGAGGAAGTGAAAGGAAGGTTGAACTCTATCTAGATCAATGGTCTGCAAGCTCATTTGATTATTTGTACCTTTCAGCAAAATAATTTAGCAAATACCATGTATATGTTATGTATGTTAAACTATTATACTGATATTGTATATGCTATAAAACACACCAAAAATAGAATTAGATTTTATGGAAAATCTCAACTTTAGAAACTTCTATTTTACAGGTAGATATTTTTTCCTTTATCCCTATGGATTGTCTTGTGTACCCACTGAGATGCATACCCCCAACATCAGAGATCATTGTTTCGGATGATTTGCCTGCAAGCAACACTTCCTCCAAAATTACCACCAAACACAAATGTCAAAAAGCCTTACAAATGTATCACTATGAGAAAGAAATGCAAAAGAACACTGTTGATCTACAATTTCATGTCAATATAGGAGTATCTTTTAAAGTCTACATTTGCTTTTCTGCTTTCTGTGATCTGGGAAGGTTTTTTCTTAAAACCTCTATCCCCAAGAAACAGTTACTAACCAGAAAGTTATCTTAATCATGAAATATCAACGTGGCAAAAGGCAGATAACCAAGGACCAGAATGTAGAAAAGCAAAGTTTCCTCTGTCAGGCAATGAAAGTAACTTCTTTTGCTTCTTAGAGGATATGTCTCTATAAAGATTTTAGTCCAGTAGGCTTATCCTGATTTAGATTTCTGGCTCCATTCTAAAACAGTGCTATTGATAAAATAATTTCCCAAGTACCAAAATTAATATTATTCTCTGGGCAAAATTTCAGATTCATTTTAGAATACATGAGTAGAGTAAGTTTTGGACACACACACACGCAGATTTAGATAGAGAAGATATGACTAAAATAACAAGGCTGTTTCTTGAGCCACACATAAAAATCAGGTTTATTACTTAATAGTAACCCCTTTTTACATCCTCTTATATATAAATGCTCATGGGGTTACTACTGTTTACCTGGAAAAGCATCTTTTGCACTATTTGATTTTCAGGTTTAATTTTGCTATGAATGCCAGTGAATTTATAGTTTTGGTCTTAGGTAAGACTATTTAAGAACTTTCCTAAAGGTTAATTAAGCTATCATTATCCCTTTCAGAAAAGTTCAGGCCAAACAGAATCATGGAATCTTCATACTGAAAAATGAGTCTTACAAATCATCCAAAACAATGACCTCTGATGTTGGGGGTATGCATCTCAGTGGGTACACAAGACAATCCACAGGGTTAAAGGAAAAAATATCTACCTGTAAAATAGAAGTTTCTAAAGTTGAGATTTTCCATAAAATCTAATTCACAAAAATATCTAAAAGTTTATGTCAAATCTTAACTTTTTTAACTCCTATTTTTGGTGTGTTTTATAGCATATACAATATCAATATAATTGTTTAACGTATATAACATATACATGGTATATGCTAAATTATTTTGCTGAAAGGTACAAATAATCAAATGAGCTTGCAGACCATTGATCTAGATAGAGTTCAACCTTCCCTTCAATTCTTCCATTTATACTTTGTTTGAACCCTTTTAGAGATGGGGGAAGAGAAGCTATCACCTTGTCAAGCAGAAGATGACTGGTGATAAACAGTGTAATTGTAAGAAAGCTTGCAGCCCAACAGAGTAGCAAAGTTTAGTGGAAAGAGATGAGATCACATACACCTGGATTCCAAACTGGTTTTACCACTTATTTGCCATGTGACCTTAGGTACTTATCCACTCTGAATCTGTTTTCTTCAATATTTAAACATAAACATACACAAACACAAAAACCCTCATAGGATTATTTTAAATTTAAATGAGGTAAGGTATTTAAAACAAGCACCAATTTCCTTTTCTGTCTCCCTTCCTCCTTATGCCCTTACACTGAATCAAAATATATAATGCTTTAACTCCCACCCACTGATGTCATATAGCATATCCAGTCATAGCCATTCTTCAAATATTTTAGACAGCATTAATGTGCCCCCCCTCTCTCCATCGACTCTTGCCACTGTACTTCAGGCAAGACTTCAGAATTACTCACCATTCTGATCTTTCTCCTCTGGACATATCCCAGTCTATCACACTTTTAAAGTGACAGCCAGAATTGAACACACTCTGTCATAGCATACTATTTCTCCAAAATATTTGCTGCCCCTCTGTACTGGCCCATCCCCACAGGAGGAATATGACCCAGTGCCACCGATGCCTTGGTCAATGAAATATGAGTAGAAGTGTACCACTGTGGAGCAGACCTTTAAGAACTATCCTTGGGTTTCAACATCTTTCTTTCCAGTCTGCCTTGATTCTAGAGTGGAGAGAACATAGAGCACAGCCACAACCAATCCACAGCTAATAAGTAACGTAAGTGAAAAATAAATCTTAGTTGTTTGCCATTGAAATTTATGATTGCTTGTAAGCTGACTTATTATTCAGATGTGATATGACAAGAACAATATTTTTATCAACAACTACCATCTACTACTGTTAATCCATACAACAATCATAAAGAAATCTACTCTTTTTTCAGATTTAGAAATTGAGGTTCAAAGTAGTTATGCAACTGTCAAGGCCTCATACTAGGTAAGTAGAATCCGAACTGGAAGTCAGATCTACACATTTCCAAAGCCCATGCTCTTCTCAAAACATAGGTTTATTAGCTCCCCTGATCTAAGAGTGCTGTACTTCTATTAATGCAGCCTAGCATTATACTGAATCATAGAAAACAGGAAAAGAGGGCTTCCCTGGTGGCGCAGTGGTTGACAATCTGCCTGCCAATGCAGGGGACACGGGTTCGAGCCCTGGTCTGGGAAGATCCCACATGCCGCGGAGCGACTAGGCCCGTGAGCCACAACTACTGAGCCTGCGCGTCTGGAGCCTGTGCTCCACAACAAGAGAGGCCGCAACAGTGAAAGGCCCGCGCACCGCGATGAAGAGTGGCCCCTGCTTGCCACGACTAGAGAAAGCCCTTGCATAGAAACGAAGACCCAACACAGCCAAAAATAAAATAAAATAAAATAACTAAGTCAGGAGCTCTTTAAAAAAAAAAAAAGAAAAAGAAAACAGGAAAAGAATTACCCACTATACCCTCATCATAACTGCTTGTCATTTTTACATATTTCTTTCCAATCAAATTACACATACAATTTAAAAGCTCGCTTTAAAAAAATTACTCTTATCACATTTTCAATTACAATCTCTATTACCATATTTTAATTATTGCATTGTATTCTATCTGTGGGGTGTATGAAAATTTTAATTGCTCCCTTGATAAACCATTTAGGTTTCTCTAATTTTTCATTATTTGAAATGACTGTATACAGGGCTTATACGTTTGTTTTTTGGAACAGGGGCGGGGGGCGGGTAGCTATTATTTTCTTTGGATCAATTCCCAGATGTGGGTTTTCTGGGTCAAAAAGTATGGAGATTTTTTTAAATGCATCTTGACATATCACAAGAGTAGTTTGCAAATGCTTGTAACACTATAAGACCATTAGCAATTTGTGCATCTACTAAATGCATCCTACTCTGGCCTGCACAGGAGTTGCTGCTAATTTAATGGGTGGATCTGGGCAACTCCTTAGTAGTTTAATTTGTATTAAGAATTTTTTTCTTGTTTTTAACTTATTTAGTTAATTGCCTAATCTTGTCCTATGCCCATTTTTACATCTGCATAACAGTTTCATATATAAAAAATATTAACCCTTTGGAAATCTGCTGCAAATATTTCCCCCAGTCTGTTATGTTTTTTCATTTTGGCTACATTTTGGGATGATACAAAAGTTAAGTTTTATGTAGTCTAATCTGTCAACCACCTCCTTGTAAATTTGTGTTGTTCCCCTTCTTAGGTTCAATCAGGACACAATTCAGTTCTTTGGCTTGTTGTTTCTATGTAATTATCAATCCATCTGGAACTTATTTTAGTATGTGATATTTTTTAAAAATCTAAATTTTTGTTTCTCCAAATTGCTTAGTTATACTAACACCATTTGTTAAATAATCCTTCTTCTCTATGGATATGTGTGCTTCCTTTATCATATATTAAATCCTTATATCCAACATGTTCCATTTCCAGGCTATTTTCTCATTGGTCTTTTTTATCCTGGTGCTGGCACTCTATTTTTTAATTGTTATAGTTTCATTATGTTTTAATATCTTCTATCAGGTTTCTCTCCATCCATTCTTCTTTTTTCAGAACTTTAACATCAACTCAAAGTTTTATCATCTAGATAAACTTCTGAATCCTTTTGCCATGATTCTCAAAGCTCAATGGTATTTTGAGTAGAATTACAATAAACCCATAAATTATTTTGAGAGCTGACATCTTTATATATCTTTACATCTTTAATCTTCCCATCCTGGAGTACTGTATCTGTGTCCATTTATTCATATTCTTAAGGTTTTGTCATTTTCATCATATAAATTAGTCACACAGTTCCCATTAAGATTATTCTTATGCAAAATATCAACAATAGAATGACTGACTAAACATTCATATAATGGAATACTCTATAACCAAAAAAATAGAGAAAAATCAACAACACCAGAAGCTAGTTTCTTTTTGAAGATCAATAAAACTGATAAACCTCTAGCAAGACTACTAGGGAAAAGAAGAAAAGAAAAATAAGAATAAGGAATAAGAGGTAACATCACTACAGATTCTATAGACAATAAAAGTATATAGGAGAATATCATGAACACCTTTCGGCCAAAAATTGACAATTTAGAAAAAACAAATTTCTTGAAAAACAAAAACTACCAAATAGATAACCTGAATAGCTCATATCTAGTTTAAAGTTTGAATTTGTAGTTAAGTATCTTTCCTGAAAGAAAAGTCTAGGCCCAGATGTTTTCTCTGTGGAATTCTACCAAATATTTAAGAAAGAAATAGTACCAATTCTACATAAATTGTTTAAAAAAACTGAAGAATTCTATCAAACATTTAAGCAAAGAGTAATACAAATTCTAAACAAACACTTGCCCCCAAATTAAAAAGAGAGTATTTCACAACTCATTTTATGAGAGTATTACTCCAGTACCAAAACAAGACAAAGACATTAAAAGAAAATCACCACTGTTACCTCTCATGAACATAAATACAAACATTCTTAACAGAACTTTCACAAATCAAATCCAACCATATAAAAAAAAGGATAATACATCATAACCAAGAGAGATTTATCCCAAGAATGCATGGTTGTTTCAACATTCAAGTCACTAGATTAACAAACTAAAAAAGAAACATGTTGTCATTTCAATAGATGCAGAAAAAGCATGTGACAAAAATTTAACATCCATTCCTGATTTTTAAAAGAACTCTCAGCAAACCAGGAATAGAAGTGAACTTCCTCAACCCAATAAAGGATTTCTATGAAAAATTTACAGCCAACATTACACTTAGGGACTTCCCTGGTGGTCCAGTGGTTAAGAATCTGCCTTCCAATGCGGGAGATGTGGGTTCGATCCTTGGTCAGAGAACTAGGATCCCACATGCCGCTAAGCCTATGTTCCACAACCACTGAGCCCACGCACTCTGGAACCAAAACTAGAGAAGCCCGCTCACCACAACGAAGGGTTCCACACGCTGCAACGAAGATCCCACGTGCCGAAATCAATCAATCAATCAATCAATCAATCAATCAAAACAAAAAACAACAACAAAAATTACAATTAAAGATGAGAGACTAAAGAATTAGAAACAAGACAGTGACATCCACTCATCATTTCTATTCAACAATGTACTGGAGATTCTTGCCAGTTCAATAAGGCAAGAAAAAGAAAGAAAAAACATCAGGATTGAAAAATAACTAAAACCATCTATTCACAGACAACATGATGATCTATGTAGAAAATCTGACAGAATCTACCAAAAGGTATTAGAATAAGTGAGTTTAATAAGGTAACAATTATATACAAAAATCTGTGCTATTTCTATAAAATAGCAGTAAACAATAAGAAATTGAAATTTTAACAACACATTTATAGTAGCATCCCCTCAAAATGAAATACTTAGGCATAAAACTGACAGAAGAGGAGCTAGACCTGTGCATTGAAAAATGCCAAATATTGCTCAGAGAAATTAAGGACCCAAATAAATGAAGAGCTAGATAGTGTTCATGGATCAGATGACTCAATGCGGTTAAGATATCAGTTGTTTCCAAACTGATCTACAGATTCAATGTAATCCAATAAAAATCCTAGCTAGTTTGGTTTTTTTTGAAGAAATTGATAAGGTGCTTCTAAACTTCATGTGGAAATGTAAAGGACCTAGAAGAGCTAAAACAACTTTGAAAAAGAAGAACAAAGCTAGAGGGCTAGTACCACTTGATTTTGAAACTTATTATAAAGCTACAGTAATTAAGACAGTGTGATGCTGGTGTCTAGATTAAAAAAATAGATCTATGGAGCAGAATAGAAAATCTTGAAACATACCCACATATATATGAACGACTGATTTTTGACAAAGGTGTAAGGGCAATTTAGTTGAAAAAGAACAGTCTTTTCAATGAATGGTGCCAGAACAACTGGATACCCATATGCAGTGGGGGAAAAGTGCTTTGAGTCATATAGTACACCATATGCAAAAATTAACACAAAGTAGATCATAGGTGACATCAGAGAAAATGGTAGAATAGAAAGCTCCAGGAGTTAGTTCCTCCTTCCAAACAACCATTAAGCTGGGGGGAAAAAAATCAGAATCAATGATTTCAGAACTCTGAACCTGATCAGACACACAGCAACCAGGGGAATGCTTGATGAAGAAAGAGACTGCTGAATCTGTTGAGAGAGCTGTGAGTGATCTAGCAATTATCCCCTATTCCTCAGCCCCACTGTAGCTGTAGGGACTGTAGCCTGTCATCTATCACAAGATTTAAAGAGATGTACACACTTTTGGGGGGGCAGGGTGAGGGGTGATTGGATGTTTGGAGAAATCTCTGTCAGATCACAGGCCGACTGAAGAGACAATGGAAGAGAAACTTCACAGACCACACACAAGGAATACAGACTTTGCAAAAGTAGTAAAGGAAAGTCACTATAGTCCCCTTGCAGATCTAGCTCCAGCTTCTCACTGAGGGTCACTAAGTTGCTGAAGACCTCTTTGGACTCCTCATCCACCTCGAATCCACAAAAATTGAGAACAAACTGTGGGCAAAGGTTCTTCCAAACCCCATTCATGGTGATGGCTGTAACCTCATGGCAAGCAAAGTCAATGTTTTTTACGGCCTTGTAGATGTTATAGTCCTTCCAAAATTGTCGCAAGGTTGTTCCTGATTTGTCACTCACCTTTACTGCCTGACGAAAAGTGTGATGTAAATAATATATCTTGAAACTCGCTATAACTCCCTGGTCCATAGGTTGGACGAGCGACGTAGTATTCGGTGGCAGATGTACTACTTTGATGTTGGGATGAAAGTCATCTATGAATGGCGGGTGGCCCGGAGCACTGTCAAGCAGCAAAAGAATGTTGGAATGGGATGTCCTTCTCCAAGCAATATTTCTCTACCTCTGGGATAAAGTGGTGGAAAAACCAGTCCTGGAAAATGGCCTGTGTAACCCAGGCTTTGGGGTTACTCTTCCACACAACAGGAAGAGAGCCCTTGGCTATGTTTTTAAGGGCTCTTGTGTTCTCTCAATGATAAGCTAAGAGAGGCTTCAGCTTCATATCACCAGAAGCATTGCCACCAAACAACAGAGTTAGCTTATCCTTTGCTGCTTTACAGCCTGGCATCAACTTTTCCTCCTTACTGATGTAACTTTGGTCTGGCATCCTCTTCCAGTACAGTCCTGTCTCATCCACGTTAAAAACCTGCTCAGGTGAATACCTGCCTTCATCAATAATTTCTCGAAGTGTTTCAGGAAATTCCCAGGCAGCTACTGTATCTGCACTTGCTGCCTTGACACTTACTTTTACATTGTGAAGGTTGGCTCTAGCCTTGAACTGATGAAACCAGCCAAGGCTGACATTAAAAGATGCGCAATCTGATTCTTCACCGTGTTTCTTCAAGTCTTCATAAAGGCTTTTAGCTTTCTCTTGAATCAGCATTAAACTGAGTGGGACTTGATGCTGATACTGCATCCATACACTGAGAAGTTTCTCCATCTCCTCTATCACTTTTCCATGCTTCTTTGATATTATTGATATTGTCTACTTCATCAGCACAGCAGACTTTATACGTTCCATGATCTTGTCCTTGTTCTTTAGAATCATGCCAATGGTTGAACGATTCATGTTATAAGAATGAGCGATATCTACCATCTTTTCGCCTTGTTCCACTCTCTCAATTATTTTCACTTCTGTTTCCATCGTTATCACTTGGCACTTCTTAGCAGTACCAGCTCCACCACCGCTACTTTTACGCTTGCCTCCAGACATCCTGGGCTTGAAATAAAGATACTGTACTACGGTACTCTATACAGTACTGTACAGCCGGGGTCCCCAACCCCCAGACCAGTACTAGTCTGTGGCCTGTTAGGAACTGGGCTGCACAGCAGGAAGTGAGTGGCAGGCGAGCGAGCAAAGCTTCATCTGTATTTACAGTCACTTCCCATCACTCACATTACCGCCTGAGCTCCGCCTCCTATCAGCATTATGGTGAGTTGTACAATTATTTCATTGTATATTACAATGTAATAATAATAGAAATAAAGTGCACAACGCTTGAATCATCCCGAAACCATGCCCCCCCAACCCCAGTCCATGGAAAAATTGTCTTCCACGAAACCAGTCCCTGGTGCCAAAAAAGTCGGGGACCACTGCTGTATAGTAAAGTACACAAAAGCACAACCACTTGTAGAGAATGCATGCACGTGACAATGTACGCCAGACACGTGATCTTACATGACTGGACATGAAAATGTGCATTTGCATCTCTGAATGTTTGCAACTTGAAGGTTTGTATGTAGGGGAATTACTGTACACAAAACCAGAACCACTTCAAACTGACTTGGATGGCTACAATTAAAAACAAAACAAAATCACAAGAGTTGGTGAGGATACGGAGAAACTGGAACCCCTCATACACTGATGATAGGAATACTAAAATGGTACAGATGCTGTGGAAAACAATTTGGCAGTTCCCCCAAGAGTAAAACATAGAATTATCATTAAGACTCAGCAATTCCACTCCTAGGTATATACTAATGCAAAGAAATGAAAGCAGGGACTCAAACAGATACCTGAATGCCAATGTCCATAACAGCTTTATTCACAATAGCCAAAAGGTAAAAGAAACTCAAGTGTCCATCACGAGATGAATAGATAAACAAATATCTATTCCAGGGATGGACTGGGAGTAAAGATTTCTTTAGGTACAGTCCCAAAGCACGATCTTTTTTTTAATTGATGAATTGGACTTCATCAAAATTAAGAACTTATGCTCTTGGAAAGACACTGTTAAAAAAAAAAAATGAAAAGAGAAGCCACAGACTGGGAGAAAATATTTACAACTCACATATCCATTAAAGGACTTGTAGCCAGAATCTATAAAGAACCGTTACAAGTCACTAACAAGAAAGCAAACAACATAACAAAATTTGAATGTGCAAAAGATCTGAACAGACACCTCACCAAAGAAGATAAATATATGGATGACAAAAAAGCACATTAAAAGATGTTCAACATCCTTAGTCTGTGGGAAATGCAAATTAAAACTACAATGAGATACACACCTATTAGAATGTCTAAAATCCTTAAAATGACAACACCAAGTGTTGACAAGGATGGAGAGCAACTGCAAAGTTCATATGCTACAGAAGAGAATGTAAAATGGCCTAATGGTTTAAAAAAGTTTGGCAGCTGCTTACAAAGTTAAACCTGTATCTATCATCTGACCCGCTTACTCCATTCCTAAGTAATTTACCCAAGAAAAATATAAGCATATAATTATACAAAGATTTGAACCCAAATTTTCATAGCAGATTTGTTCTCAACAGCCAAAAACTGGAAACTCAAATGTCTATCAGTGGGTGAATGAATAAATAGTGTTATATCCATATAATAAATACCACTCAGCAATAAAAAGCAACAAACTACCGATACAACAACATGGGTAAACGTTAGAATATAATCTTGAGTAAGAGAAGTCAGCCTCACCCCCCAACCCCCCCCCAAAAAATAAAAGATTATATATTCCATGATACCATTATATAAAATTTTAGAAAATGCAAACTGATCTATAGTGACAGAAAACACATCATATCTAGGGGCTGGTTGGGAATGGAAGGGGCAGCTGGGAGGAATTACTAATGGGATGAGGAAACTTTGGGGAGTGATGGATATGTTCATTATTTTTATAATGATGGTGATTTCACATAGTCAAAATGTATTAAATTGTACATTTCAAGTATGTGAAGTTTATGGTATGTCAAGGATATTTTGATAAAGTTGTTTAAAAAAATAGTAACTAAAGCAAAATGGTGCACACACACACCCACACACAAAAAAACCGGCAGATGGTGAGGGGGAATGAACAACAGAACAGAACCCTTGTACCACATTTAAGGCGCAAGTCAAAGAAGAAACAGCCAGAAATTCAGAAAGAAAAACAGGAGGAAATGGTGTCCTTGACATCAAGGGAAGAGAGAATTTCAAAGCGGCAGTGGTACATGCTCAGAAGTCAGGATAAGAATTGAGAACTAGACTTAATAACTAGCAAGACACAGGTGATCTTGGCTGGACCTGTTTCAGTGGAATGTGGAGCAAACGTCAGATTGCAACAGATTCAGGTATGAATGGTTACTGATTTTAATACTTAAATATGAGAACTTTCTTTTCATATCTGCAATAGGAAATTAATATCTCAGATTTGTGAATTAATCACCATTCTGTTTCGAATCACTACAGCCAATCTTGAAGGTCTCCAAAGTTCTATAATGCAATTTGAAATTTTGCTAAGATAGGACTTTGAATATTAGCTGTTTTGACGATGTAGGATGAGTGTCCCGGGTAATAACTCAGCCTCTCAATGTGGCCTAAATTGCATACTTGTCAGTAGCTCTCGTTGAGGGTAAAAACAGTCATTCAGATTTCCACCTTCTCCATACTCCAATTCAGAGAAAGGATGAAATATTCTAGTGGAGTTCGTAATTAAGAATACCTATAAAGGTCGTGGAGGATATCTCTGTGAATATTAAGGGCTCACTGTACTTATAGGAGAAGATTTTCAACAACCCGCCCTCCCCCCATAAGTATTAATTACCAATGTTTCATCTGTAATAAAGAAAACCATTGCCCATAATAACCAGAATATAATTATCATTCAAAACATAAAATGTGCAGAGAAAAAGTTAAGGCTTTAGAAATTTCATTATTTTTTTTAAACATTGTTCCATAGAGAGATGAACTAGACTAAAAAGAGAAAGAGGAATCATGTTGCAATTTACATACACTAAACATATTGGAAGGCAAAACCTAGATACATAACATAAACAAAGTTATTGAGATTCTGATGATAGAAACACTAAGCTAATCTAAGTGGTTGTACTTTCAACTGCTCTAAAAATATTTGTTATTCCACCTCACCAGCAGAAAGAAAAGCTAAAAATAGTCATCTTTCTATTATAGAATATTTCTTGCTGTCTTGGGGAAAGTGAAACTAAAGTACCTATCTACAAATGTCAGTCTTAAAATCTTTATTGAACATTTTGGTTTATTCAAAAAAAACAAACAAAAACCTGGACAATAAGGTAATTTTTAAAAATATACCTGAAATTACATAATTTCATCATCAGGCTGCTAACTACCATTAAAAAAGAAGGTTGCAGAAAATTTGTCTCCCCCAATAAAAGGCATATACCGAATCATCAACGAACTTACACTGCTTTTGACTATCTATCTTTAATGTGGGAAGTATTTTAAGCAAACAAAATATAATGACCTGAGAACACACTCATAAAATATTAAGGTAAAAAAGGCAAGGTATAAACTTGAAATGTACAGCCTAAGTAAATTTATTTATATATGTGTGTATAGATGTATATACGCATTGAAAGATCAAAAGAAGCAGCAAAAACCGGTTTCTTGGTAACTTAAAAGTTTTTTCACATTGAGTATGCATTGCTTTTATAATAATTTGTTTCACATATCTTAAATAGAAACCAATGTAATATCACACATACACGTTAAACACACAGCTATGATGTTCTACTGCTAGATTTTAAGAATTCTCATGGTGGCAAATATTCCACAATATTTGCCTGGCTAAAGGCAAAAGTTCTTTGGGGGTACAAAAAAGCCACACTTGAATTTCTCCATGAAGCAGGAAAGAACATTGTAACATGCAATTCTGTTGGACTCTAGCTCTATAAAACCCTCTGATATCATTTTATCACACCCTAATTGTAGGTTCCTAATAAATTCCTTTTCAGTAAGCTTACTATGCTTTTCATCATCTTTCTCCTCTGGAATTTAACTCTACCTGTCCCATTTATTTTGTGTCTTTATAATTTCTCAGATAGTTTACTGAGTTAGTCAGCTGGTCTCCTGAAGGACTTAAATCATTATGAGCCTATACAGACTCCTGAGTAACTTTAGAGCTAACAGTATGGTAAATATTATATCTGGCCTATCTATTCTTTCACAGCTGGCAGGCTATCAGGCTATTTTAAGTCCAGTGGGGTTAAGAAACAAGACTGGGTCAAACCAAGCCAGCCAGCTATGAACAAAGTCTGATGATCAATGTTTAAATGCAAAGATAGAAAAAGGAACAAGACTATAATTGGAAAGTTAGTTTTCTTTCTTTTGTAAACATTTTTGATTTTCTTCTTTTTCTGACATTGGCAATACAACCAATTCAAGTTAGAAAAACCCTAAAATTCTGCCACTTATAGCAGCTAAAAAACATTTTGGTATCCATTTTTCCAGGTATTTTCCCATATATACACACTGTGTATACGTACATCCATGAGTGTAATATACACAATGTTTCCTACAAAAATTGTTCTGAATACTTTTCTCACTTCAAAATGTGTAATAAAAATCTTTCCATGTCAATAACCTATCTCTGTCATCATTTTAAGTGGCTACATGGTATTCTATTATATAAATATGCCATAATTTAACCAATCACCTATTGTTGGATATTTAGGTTGTTTTCAATATTTTCCTTTTATAAACTATGCCTTGATGAATCCTTTCCTCTCCCCCTGGGGGTGTGTGTTTGTATTTGTGTGATCTTTATTTCCTTAGGACATACTCTTAGAAAAGGAATGCGTGGGTCAAAAGATATACACATTTTTAAAGCTTTTGTACAAGTTGCCAAACTGCTTCCAGAAATGCTGTTCATTTGCATAAGGAAGTGGTATATGAGAGTTCCTTGCCAACACTGGGCACTAGATGAAAAACATCTTATTGTCTTAAATTTGCATTTTTTTGGCTACTCTATAAGTTAACTACTTTTCATACCCTTATTGGCTTTATGTTGTGAGCCACTCTAATCGTACCAGTCATATTTTAATTTTTTCTGTTGATGTTTCAAAACCGAGCAATGACTTGCTTTTAGTGACATAATGGTCACTGATGACCTATATAACAGAAGTTTCTTTGGCATGGGTTAAGTGAAAACCTACTTGGAAAGGATTCATGAGAGAAAAGGCAGGAAAGAAATCAGAGACAGTGAATCGAAACACTCCTGGCAAGGAATTTTGTGGTGAAGGAAAAGAAAATAGGAGTACAGCTGGAAGGAAATTAGGAGAAAAGCAGTTTGTTTTTTACGATGGGAAAGTTAGCACAAAATTGTATATTAATGGAATGATCTAGTACACAGGCAAAAAATTGATGACGTACGAGAGAGAAGGAAGAATTAATAAGCAATGTCTTTGAATAAGCAAGTGAATGGGATCTAACACACAAGTGTAAGGATTGGCCTTAGTCCAGAGACCAAAGAATTCATCCGGAGTCACGGAAAAAACATATATAGCATATGGTCAGAGACGTAGGTAGGTGTGGATAAAGTACTTATGGGGTGGGAACTTTTAGAAGTTAACTTTTGGGGACTTCCCTGGTGGCACAGTGGTTAAGAATCCACCTGCCAATGCAGGGGACATGGGTTCGATCCCTGCTGCGGGAAGATCCCACATGCCGTGGAGAAACTAAGCCCGTGCACCACAACTACTGAGCCCACGTGCTGCAACTACTGAAGCCCACATGCCTAGGGCCCATGCTCCGCGACAAGAGAAGCCACCGTAGTGAGAAGCCCGCGCACGGCAACGAAGAGTAGCCCCCGCTCACCACAACTAGAGAAAGCCCACACACAGCAACGAAGACCCAACGCAGCCAAAAATAAAATAAAATTAAAAAAAAAAAAGAAGTTAACTTTTGACTGGTTCCATTTTCCTGGTGAAGAAGAAATAACAAGCACAGTCATCAACAAAGAGAGTGGAAAAATAGCTGTGTGTGAGAAAAAGTGTGTTGTGACAGAATAAGATGAAATAGTCATTCAGCGAAGTGGAAAGAGTGTATGAACCAGGGTAACACTGTCTGATGGCTAGGTAAGATTAAGCACTCCTGTGCACACACAAATTATTTCTAACAGCCTTTCATATATTAAAGATTTGTAATATGGTCGTATATTGTAAATATTTTCCCTTGGTTTATTTATTTTGCCATATAATGTAATAAAAAAATTTTGAGTCCTCACAATTCATGTTTTTCCTGAAGAAAAATTCCTTCCTAACTCCAGTATTATTTAAATATTTTTATGCAGTGTAATACATTATTTGTGCATCTATTTAAATGCAACCTATACTTCCCTCTGACATCACTATAGTTTCATTTTCAAGCATTTAAATCTTTAAACCATATTTTGATATAATTCTGACAAGTTGCAAGGTAGGAATTTAACTTTTTAATGGTTAATTAGATACTCCTGAACAATTTAATGTCTAATTCATGCCACTAATTAGAAATTTCACTTTTGTTATTTTAAAATTATATTTCTACTTCACTAACTGCTTATTCAGGCATCAGTTCCACAGTTTCAATATTATACCTTTGTCATACATATAGACAGTATATTTTACATGTGGTATGCCATACATCTCTTTTTCAGAATTCCTCTATTCTTATTTTTTCTTCTAAATTACACTGGCTATTTTAGTCATGCTACCTACCACATCCAACTTTCCCTCCTAGTTGAACCTTCCCAGCCCACACCTTCTACCAGGAAAGCAGCTATAGGCTGTTTTCTGTACTGGACAGCCATTGATAGCAACAGGGAGCATAATTTTCCCAGGGGTGGCCTATCCACGGGGTAACCCATAAAATGACTATGCCTGAAGGGATCCATCCATTAGCAACATATTTACTAAAATCAATTCAAACTAGCTTCTTCCAGGATTTGGAGTATGGAACATAAAGGGTCTCCAAGAGCTCTCTGTAGTCAGAGGCAAACAAACTAAATGCTTAGAAAGATATAGAGGTGCCATAGAGGGAGAGAATATATATAACCAGACAGAGAAAGTGTACATAATCATAACTTTCTAATTCTTATACAACCTTAAAATAAACCTTTCTTAGGTGGCCTGAGGTATTACCCTTTCTTGCAATCAAAAAAACCTACAACACAAAGGAACTTTGGAAGTCATTTGATAAAGCTCTCTTTCTCTTCCCTTTACCTCCCTCTCTATTAAATTGGATTTCTAATTACAACTACACTAAATTTATTGAGAACAGACATCTTTCAAAGGACTGTGTCTTTCTAAATATTCAAGTCTTTGTGGAATCAAACATTTTTTCTTCTAATAAATCCTGTAAATTTGAAGAGTATTCCTTCGTATTTTTTCTTTTGTTGCTGTTGCATGAGATTTTTCTTCAATTTTCTAACTAGTTCTTAGCAAACATAACAATATTTCTCATTATGTGGGCCATGAGAATATACCATGAGATGTTCTAAAGGGAAAAGGCTTCCATGTTCAAAGAATTCGGGAACTTGTTGCATAAAACATATCCCACTTAGAGATTCATAGAGTACATTATTATATTTAAAACCCTGAGAAATTCTGCAATAACAAGCTTTTTTAAATTTAAGTTTCCAAAATTAATGGGACATGGTCAAATACCTACTGGCATCCCATGGAACCAGTGTCCAAGGATCACATTTTGTAAAACAGTGGTATACAAGCTAGTAGACATTTCTTGTATTCAGCAGCTTCTATTCCCACAACAGACATTTTTATTTGTGACTTTACTTCCAGTCTCAGAATGGAGCATATGACCAAAGTCTAGGCTGAAAAGGGCACCCCATTCCCCTGCAGGGTTGATTGGTCAAGGGCGGGACATGGCATTTAAAGTAGTTCAATCATAGTGAACCTCAGGACCTTTTCCTGGGGATACTGGGACAAAGACTTTTTCTCTTTGGGGCTAGATTTGAATCTGGAAGTATTCCAGGACCTGCTGGGAACTACATAATGGCTAAAAAAAATAAGACCAACAGCACCTAACATGTATAAGACATTATTCTAGGTGCTTGGGATAATCAATGACGAAGAAACCAAAACCTCTGCCCTTATGGGACTTATATTCTAACAGGAAAAGAAAGATAATAAATGATATCATAATAAATAAAGTATGTTAGAAAGTGATAAACATTACAGAAAAAATAGCACAGGGTAATAGGGATTAGAAAGAATGAGGTGGAATTTTAAATAGGGTAGTCTGGGTAAGTCTTATTAAAAAAAAAATAGTATTTTGGCTTGAAGGAGGTGAAGGAGATAGCCATGTGAATATATTGGGAAGAGCATTCCAGGTAAAGAAAACACCCATGCCAAGGCCCCAAGATAAGAGCATACAGTGTATCTGAGGAACAGCAAGAAAGCCACTGTGGTTAGAGCCAAGTTAAAGAGAATACTAGTAAATAATAATACCGGACGGGTAATGAAGAGAGGGCTAGATCATAGGATTTTGGATTTTACTCTGAGTCACATGAGAAGCCAACAGAGAGTTTTAAACAAAGAAGTAACGTGATTAAAAGAGTTACTTAATGGAATCACTCTGGCTGCTAAATTGAGAATATTGTAAAGGAGGGAAATGTAGCAGCAGAAATCAATGTAATATGGCCAGATCTTCTGATTTTCCAAGAAAAGCCCAATATCTACGTTTTTAATGTGAAATCTTCCTATTATCCATTTTTAAGACTGGGCTATTTCTCTTTTTTGTTATTGAGTTTGATTATTGAATTATAAGGGTTCTTTATGTATTTTGGGTAGAAGTTTCCTTATCCCATATATGATTTGAAAATACTTTCTCCAATTCTGTGGATAGCCTTTTTACATTTTAGATGGAATTGTTTGCAGCACAAAAGTTTTTGTTGTTGTTTTCAAAAAAAAAAAAAAGAAATCAATGTAATAATCCAGGTAAGAGATGATGGTGGCTCAGATCAGGGTAGTGGCAGTGAAGGTTATGAGAAGTGGTCAGATTCAGGATATATTTTAAAGACAGAGTCAAAAGAATTTCTTAACTAATTGACTGGGGCATAATAAAAGAGAAGAATCCAGGATGACTCTAAAGATTTTAGCCTGAGCAACTAGGCAGATGGAAGATGCCCTTAACCAAGACGACGACTAGGGGTAGAATTTGTTTTAAAAGAAAGAACAAAAATTCACTGCTGGACATATTAAGTTTGGGATAGACATCTGAATAGTGATTTTATATGGGCAGTTGGATGAGACTCTGGAACTCAGAGAGGACTTGGCTAAGATATAAATGTTATTTTGTCAAATAAATGTTATTTTGTCATATAAATGTTATAAATATCATTAATGTTTAGTTACTATTTAAAGCCTTGAGACTAGATAAAATCACCAAAGAAGTAAGGACAGCAAAGAGGTCTGGGAGAAGAAGAGAAACAAGAAAAGAAGTGTAGAAGACACACAGATGGCCAAGGGGCACAAGAAAAGATGTTCAAAATCACTAATTACTAGAGAAATGCAAATCAAAACTACAATGAGGTATCATCTCACACCGGTTAGCATAGCCATCATCAAAACATCTACAAAGAATAAATGCTGGAGAGGATGTGGAGAAAAGGGAACCCTCCTACAGTGTTGGTGGGAGTGTAAACTGGTACAGCCACTATGGAGAACAGCATGGAGGTTCCTTAAAAAACTAAAAATAGAACTACCATATGATCCAGCAATCCCACTCGTGGGCATATATCCACAGGAAACCATACTTTGAAAAGATACATGCACCCCAATGTTCATTGCAGCATTATTTACAGTAGCCAAGACATGGAAGCAACCTAAATGTCCACTGACAGATGAATGGATAAAGAAGATGTGGTACATATATACAGTGGAATACTACTCAGCCATAAAAAAGAATGAAATAATGCCATTTGCAACAACATGGATGGACCTAGAGGTTATCATACTAAGTGAAGTAAGGCAGACAGAGAAAGACAAGTATGATATCGCTTATATGTGGAATCTAAAAAAAATGGTACAAATGAACCTATTTACAAAACAAACAGAGTCACAGATGTAGAAAACAAACTAATGGTTACCAAGAGGAAAGTGGTGGGGGATAAACTGGGAGATTGGGACTGACATATACACACTACTATCTATAAAAGATAACTAATAAGAACCTACTGTACAGCACAGGGAACTCTATTCAGTGCTCTGTAATGACCTATATGGGAATGGAGTCTAAAAGAGAGTGAATATATGTGTATGTATGGCTGATTCACTTTGCTGTACAGCGGAAACTAACACAACACTGTAAATCAACTATACTAAAATAAAAAAAAATTATTTAGAAAAGAAGTGTAAGAGGAAATGACCAGCAAGATATAAGGAAAACCAAGAGAGAGAGAGTTGTGTCCTGGAATACTTTGTCCAGTGACAAAGTGCTGCAAGTAGGAGAACCTGATTAACTGTGTCAAATGCTGCTAACAGATCAAGTGAGCTGGGGACTGAGAAGGGACCATGGGCTTTGGCATCAAAGATCTTCCTGACAAAGGAAGTTTCAGTGAAGTGGCTGGAACAAAAGCATGACTGGAGTGAACTTACAGGAGAATGGAAAGTGAGGAACTGGAGACAGAGACTACAGAAGACTTGTTCGTGGAATTTTGCCACAATAAGGAGCAAAGCAATGGGGGTAGAGGTTCACAGGGGAAGAGCAGAGGGATAAGAAAAGGATCAAGTGATGTCATTGAGCTGAGCATCAAGCCTCTTATTCTTTGGTTATATAAACTAATAGATTAGTTTTTACATTTATGCCCAGTTATAGGTGGATTTTTCTATCATTTGTAGTAAAAAGAATACTGATTTTTCCCCCACAATAACCTTAATTAGCTCTCATGCTGAACTCAATTAGTTCTAACAGCTCTTCACAGTTGATTTTCTAGTAGTTTTCTTGTAGAAGAGTTTCTTGTATTTATATTAAAAAAGAGTTCTTGTATAAAAGTAGCTAGAAGTTTCTAGCTACACTACTACTCTTCACTAGAAAGGGAAATTACTTTAAATAATGTTTCAGTAACCACCTGGTAGTACAAACTGAAACACATGACTGTGCACTTAGTTTTTTCTTAAATGTGTATTTTCTCCAGTAAGTATAAGCATTAAATGTTTATCATGGACTTTTTTTCTTGTTTATAAATGTTGGCCATTTTGTCATCAGACATTACTATTAGCTGTATAACTGCATTTAGATATAGTTTAACAGCCATTTTCAAATTCATTCTACCCTATCCTTTCTTAAGTAGAAGGGTAAAATATTAAAATTTGAGTAGCAACCTAAATTCATGAACTCAGAAAAGGCTCCAAAGACTATAATTATCTAGTGTAAATATTAGGCATTTAATAACATTTACCCATAACTAATTTTATATTTACGACAGACGAACTAGAAATTCCAGGCATTTGGGTAAATACTGATTTATACTCTTGAAGTATACTGCTTAAGAGAACTCAATCTTACAAACTATTATGTTTACCTTCCCGCAGGAAGAAATGGAATTTCCTTCTGATAAGGATTAAGAGGACTCATGAGGTGAAGGTGGCGGCAAGTGAGCCCATACCCAAGCATATTTGCTGTGAACAGTGATCAGAGGGAAACCAGCTGTAAGTCAATGGATAATTCCTGACAAATACCTAAATTACAAATAAGCAAACATGTACAAATAGCTACTACAATCCTGGACTCCCATCCCTAAGCAAAGAACCTATAGGTTCAAAAGTAGAAATATCATGAGTATCAAGGTTAATTTAATGGAGTTGACCCAGAAGAATCCTCAAGCAAGATGTATGTACCTCTCCTAACAAGAGCACCTCACCATGCTCATTATGATTCTAGTTTTTTAAAGATCCATTAATAATTTTTCATACAACGACCCTAAAGATAAGCCAACTTCCTCTGTGTTCAACCAATGAAACAGCAATCTGACCCAATGCTGGAGGAAAGCTTACTGTGCTGTATATCTATTTAAATATGGTACACTATTATAACTGACAAGATAATTTCAGGAATTCTCAGTAGTCAGGTTAATACACTGACTTTTAGAACCAACTCCCTTCACTCTACAGATCAGATTGTTTTCTTATTTCACAGACAACATTAGAAAGACAATGGAGGGGTTTTGTGGAGGTTAAGAGGTACATCTGCAGGCCTGGAAAAAATGCCACAGTAAGGAGCTAAAGACACTAGACACCTAAGAAGAAGGCAGGAGGAGGTGGGAGAAGCATGAAGAAAGACAAATGGGAAGATTCCAAAGACAACTTTCCACTGAAATTTGGCCTGGGCCAGTTTTGCACACGAGTAAGAGAATAGTTTCTTCCTGCTCCTCAAGTTCACCTTCTTGCACCACAAAACTCTCCATTCAGAAAATCTAGAAGGCCTAGAAGCAAAAGTTATTTTCCTCATGGGCACAGACACAGGTGTTTAACCATCATTTTTAGCCTTGATGGGGGGAAAGGGGGGGTGCAAATACTTTAATATCTCTAATGTACACATTCTCATTTCTTTCTCCTATTCTTTTGAACTCTGAGTGCAAATGAATGCACTCTGTC
Source organism: Balaenoptera borealis (assembly GCF_965194805.1). Taxonomy (NCBI): domain Eukaryota; kingdom Metazoa; phylum Chordata; class Mammalia; order Artiodactyla; family Balaenopteridae; genus Balaenoptera; species Balaenoptera borealis. The sequence continues at coordinate 115,935,052 of NC_138866.1, read as the reverse complement.
TCTTACACACAGATATTCTTGTATGCAAATGTATGTATATGCAAACTAGAGTATTTAAAAAAAATCAAACGGAAAAATAAGTATCACCTTTAATTGAATCAGTATCTAAACTGTAGTTTGCCATATAGCAGAAAAAGTATACTTTGCAATGACCTTCAGTTGAAGAACTGAATTAGACTGGTAATTATCATTTTTTTAAAGGGCAAAATGTTTAACTGTGTGAGGTGGTTTCTTAGGTATCAAAAAAAAAATTAAGTGTCTATCCTCTAATTTTATATATTAATAGAAAATCTAATATATGTAGGACAATAAGATATAACAAACTACTATCATTAAGAACTATAATTTCATTTTGTAAAAGTTCAAACACATTTCAGAAGTTACTTTAAAAGCATAATGGGGGTAAAAGTAGAGGTGAAATGCTAGATTGGGGAGCAAAGAAGTAAGCTGCAGACAGAAAGACTGATATAGATTACTCATTAGGTAGTAAAAGCTCCAGCATTTTAATTCTAGTCACACTAAGTTAAATGTCATTCTCCAGTCTTCTGATTTAGCAAATCCAGATCTTACGGTGGGAAAGTGAGAATTAACATGAAAAAAATCATCACATATATGAATACAATTTTGGCTTTAAACTGACTCAAAAGCACACCAAAATCTACACAAGCATAAGCAAGTTATACACAAACACATAAACAATAAATACACACATATGACCTTATTTACTTTATCTAAAAGTAACCATGGGGGACTTCCCTTGTGGCACAGTGGTTAAGAATCCACTTGCCAATGCAGGGGACACGGGTTTGATCCCTGGTCCGGGAAGATCTCACATGCTGTGGAGCAACTAAGCCCGTGTGCCACAACTACTGAGCCTGTGCTCTAGAGCCCATGAGCCACAACTACTGAGCCCACATGTCACAACTACTGAAGCCCACACGCCTAGAGCCTGTGCTCCACAACGAGAAGCCACCGCAACAAGAAGCCCGTGCACCGCAACGAAGAGTAGCCCCTGCTTGCCACAACTAGAGAAAGCCCACGCGCAGCAACAAAGACCCAACACAGCCAAAAATAAAAATAATTTTAAAAATTTTTTTAAAATTAAAATAAAAATAAATAAATAAAAGTAACCATGGGATGAATTCTAAAGAAATTTCAGCCTTAAGTAGAAATACAAGTTACAGTATCAAGGCTATCTGTTAAAGAATAATGTATTATTTCTATTAAAAAGGAAGTTAACAATTCACATCTTTGGTGAACATGAAAATATGAATTTCCTAATCTGCTTAATGGATAAAATTGCAATTTAACATGTTAAATATTGTCATAACTCCACTCTTTTGGTTGAGTTTTAACTAAATTCACAATGTATTCGTCAGATTTTCTAATCCCCACTCTACCTACTTTGATTTGAAAGACTGCTTGTTAGCTTTTGGATTCTATAGAGACCTCTCAAAATAATATGAAATAAACCACTAAAGTGAATGTCTGTTTCTCCATTTGACAGCAATTCTTTCATAACCATAATTATTGAATCTATTAAGATTTCTACTCTTATCATGCAATGAGGGAAAATGCTTCTTCTGTCAACAACTCTCATGTAAGCTTTAATTGTTAATATAAACTTTGAGGAAATAGCCATCAACATATTTCTGATAAAATAAATCAATGAATAAATTAACGAGGGGGAAGGAGAGGCAAGACACATTGATTACACTGAAAAATTAACAATGTTGGTAAGAAAATTTAGGCTTAAACGTGCTTGGTAAACTTTAACTAGTAACTACTTAAGGAAACAAAGATGGCAGAACAAAGACCAAATATAACAGTGACAATATAAAAATGAGAATATGTTACATTTTTAGATTGAGATTTTTTAAAAGCCAGCTAGATGCTTGCTATGTATAAGAGCAAAAACTGCCACAGTGAGATACCACTTCACACCCACTAGGTTCCCTATAATCAAAAAGAGAATAACAAGTGCTAGCAAGGATGTGGAGAAACAGGAACCCTCACGTATCACTGGTGAGAATGTAAAATGGTACAACTGCTTTGGAAAACACTCTGGCAGTTCTTCAAAGTTTAGACAGAGTCACCATAAGACCCAGCAATTCTGCTCCAAGGTATATAACCAAGAGAACTGAAAATACATATCCATACAAAAACACGTATATGAATATTCATAAGCATTATTCATAATACCAAAAAAGTGGAAACCCAAATGTTCATCAACTGATGCATGGACTTTAAAAATGTGGTATACCCATACAATGGAGTATTATTTTGCCATAAAAAGGAATGAAGTACTGATACACGCTATAACATGAATAAACCTTGAAAACATTATCCAAAATAGGCAAATCCATAAAGACAGAAACTGCATTAGTAGTTCCAGGGGCTGGGGAGCTGGGACTGGAAAGTGACTGATAATGAGTACAGGGTCTCTTTTCGGGGTGATGAAAATGTTCTAACATTGACAGTGGTGATGGCTGCACGACTCTATGAATATACCAAAACCAATGAACTGTACACTTTAAAAGAGTAAATTTTATAGTATGTAAATTATATATCAATAAAGCTGTTATTTAAAACACAGAGAACATCCTAAAATAAAATGCCACAAGAGGTTGGAAAAAACAAAGAACACAGCTTTTATCAGGCAAATGCTAACAATAAGGAAGCTTAAAAAAGAATAATAACACAAAACAAGGTAACTTTATGAGGAAAAGTCTGAAAGCAGGTGGAAATAAAAATCAGTTTATCTTGAGACTTTCACCCTAAGATTAAAAACAAAGGATGGTAATTCTCACCATCAGTATTCAACACTCTGTTGGAATCCCAACCAGTTAAAAATAAGATAATGGCATAGAAAATGGTAAAAGAAGAAATAAAACTGTCCCTATTTCCAGATGACATTGTAATCTATGTAGAAAATTCCAAAAAATTTACAAAAGCCCTCCTAGAACTAAGAAATGAGTTCATCAAGGTCACAAGATACAAAATCAACAACAAAAAAAATCAACTGTACCTGTATATACTAACAACAAACACATGAAAATCAAAATTTTAAATACAATAACATCTGTAATCACTCAAGAGAGTGAAATACTTACGTATAGCTCTAATAAACATGTGCAAGACTTGCATACTGAAAACTACAAAATGCTGATGAACAAAATAAAAGAAAAAATAAATGGAAAGACATACCATGTTCATATATTAGAAGACTCAACATAGAAAAACTTTTTTTTTTCACATTTTTATTGGAGTATAATTGCTTTACAGTGGTGTGTTAGTTTCTGCTTTATAACAAAGTGAATCAGCTATACATATACATATATCCCCATATCTCTTTCCTCTTGCGCCTCCCTCCCACCCTCCCTATCCCACCCCTCTAGGTGGTCACAAAGCACCGAGCTAGAAAAACTATTAATTATTCCTAAATTGATTTGGAGGTTTAATTCAATTCCTATCAAAATCTCAGTAGGTTATTTTGGTAGAGATAGACAAGATAATGTCAAAATTTGTATGGAAAGGCAAAGAAACTAGAATAGCTAAAATAATTTTTAAACAAAAGAATAAAGTTAGAGAAATTACTCTACCCAATTTTATGACATTATATAGTTAGTAACCAACATCTTGTGATATAAGTGGGAGACAGACTACAGATCAGTGGAACAGAACAAAGGACCCAGAAATAGACCCATACAAATAAGGACAACTAATTTTTGACAAAGGTGAAAAAGCAATTCAATGGAGGAAGGATAGCCTTTTTAAACAAATGGTACTGCAGTAGTCAGACACCTACCTATAAATGAACCTGAACCTAAACCTCACCTTATATAAAAGGTAACAACAAATGGGTCATAGATTTAAATGTAAAACATAAAAATATAAACCTTTTAGAAAGAAACATAGCAGAAAATCTTTCAGATCTAGGGTTGGGCAAAGAGTTCTTAGACTTGACATCAAAAGCACAATCTATAAAAGAAAAAAATATTTAATTTTGCTTTGCGGAAGACCCCATTAAGAGAATTTAAAAAAAAATCTACAAAATTGGAGAAAATATTTGCAAACCACATACCCAACAAAGGACTAGTATCTAGCATATATAAAGAACTCTGAAAGCTCAATAGTAAAAAACAAAACAAATAACAATAACAAAAACCCAAATACTCCAATTAGAAAATGGACAAAAGTTATGAAGAGGAAATTCACCTAAGAAGATATTCAGATGCCAAATAAGCAAATAAAATGATGCTCAATATTATTAGCCATTAAGGCAATGCAAATTAAAACCATGAGATATCACTGCACATCTATCAGAATGGCTAAAATAAAAAATAATAATAATACCAAATGCTGGTAAGGATGCAGAGAAATTGGATCACTTATACATGGCCAGCAGAAATGCAAAATGGTATAGTTATTGTAGAAAATAATTTTGCAGTTCCTTTTAAAACTAAAAATGAACTTACCATATGGCTCAGCAATTGAACGCTTGGGCATTTATCTCAGAGAAAGGAAAACTTATTTCCACACAGAAACTTGTATATGAATGGTCATAGCAACTTTATGCATAACAGTCAAACACTGAAAACTATCTAAATGTCCTTCAGTGCATAAAATGGCTAAATAAACAGTATATCATACAATGGAATACATCCCAGCAATAAAAAAGAACTACTGATAAACACAACAACTTGGATAAACCTCAAAGAAATTATGCTGAGTGAAAAAAGCCAATCTTCAGAGGATACAAGGCATGATTTTTTTTTTTAATATAACATTGCTGAAATAATTTAGAGATAGAGAACTGATTAGTGGTTGTCAGGGACTAGGAACAGGGCAGGAGAGTAAGTGAGGCTATGAAAGGGTAGCAAGGGGTGGTCTTCTGGAGTTAGTAAATATCTTGATTGTGGTGGTGGTTACATGAAGCTACCATGTGATAAAACTGCAGAGAGGTATACACACACAAAGAGTGCATAAGTAACTGATATAATTTGAATAAGCCCTGTGAATTGTACCAATGTTAATTTTCTGGTTAGGATATTGCACTATAGTTAGAAAAAATGCTAACAATGGGGAGGCTGGGTGAAGGGTATATGGGATGATCCTTACTGAAGACTTCTTCGCAACTCCCTATGAATCCATAATTATTTCAAAAATCAGATGTTTTTTAAAAAAGAAACACAAGCTATACTCTGGAAGAAAATATTTCCAAATCATGTATCTAAGGACTAGTATCTAGAATATATACTGCAACTCTTAAAATTCAACACTATAAAAACATTGCAATTTAAAAATGTGAAAGACATCCACAGATATTTCAGCAGGGAGGCTACAGAGACAGCAAAAACACACATGGAAAGATGTTCAACATCATTAGCCATTAGGGAAATGCAAACTAGAACACAAGGAGATATCACTACATACCTATTTAAACATCTAAAATAAAAAGTGACAATAACAAATATGCTTGCAAGGATGCAGAAAAACTGGGTCTCTCATACACTGCCAGTAGAAATGTAAAATGGCATAGACACTCTGGAAAACCGTTTGGTATTTTCTCAAAAAACTGAACACACACTTACACTTATGACTCAGAAATCTCACTATTGGGCATGTATCCAGAAAAAAAGGAAACTTATGTCCACACAAAAACCTGTACATGAAAAAGAAAAAAAGAAACAAAACCCCTGCACATGAGTGCTTATAACAACATTATTTGTGATAAACAAAAACTGGAAAAAACTAAAACACCCTTCAACAGGTGAAAAGGTAGAGAAACTGTGACACATGCATACCATGAAATACTACTTAGCAATGAAAAGGAATGGAATGCAAATTTCCAACACCAATCATAAATAAAGTCAAAAGATATCACACTAGAAAAAACAGCTGCAATTTATATCATGAAAGTGCTAAATTCCTTAATTCTACAAATCAGAGAAAAAAGTCCTATAAACCAATTTTTAAATGGGCAAAGTTCACAAACAAAACAATTCAAAGAAAAAGAAATACAACCATCTCAAACAAACTTCACCATCACTCTTAAGAGAAGTGCAAGTAAAAACTATAATGAGTTACAAATATTCACCTAATAATTTGAAATGATCAAAAAGTTTAATAACACAGCATTGCTGAGGCATAGGGAAAAAAACACTCTCAACATAGCCGCTAGGATTACGAATTTGCACAAACCCTCTCTGGAGGGAAATTTGGCAACACCTATCAAAATTTTAAACACACATTCTACTTCTAGGAATTTATCTTATAAAAACATTGGATATATTTAAACATGTGCATAGGGATATATATCACAGGACAATCTCTGTAATTCAGTTTTAATAGTAGGAAACTATCTAAATGTCAATCAACAGGAGAATATTTAATAAAGCACACTCCAATCAACTACATACTAAGTAGATGGTAAAAAAAGAAAGAGGCAAATATGAGGATGAGAACTTTCTGGAACGACATAAAAGGAACTGAAAACAACACCTCTGGTTGAAATAAAAGTAGGAGAGGGACTTCCTTTTCACTATAAACTCTTGTAACTTTTGACTTTTGTATTAAGTAAAAATGTATTAAAATGCATTTTAATTACAATAAAAATTAAATATAATAATCACATGTTAGTGCAGAATATATAAACAGATCAGGAGAACAGAATAAGGTCTGGAAGAATATTCATTCAAAAAAAGTTTTGGAGAAAATAAGAGCCTTACTCTCATATAAATAAAAATAAAATCAAGAACTGATGCAAAAAACCCCACAAATGTCAAATAGAAAATGTAGGCGCTTGCAATTTACTCATCTAGACACAGGATAGGTCATCAAAAATCAGACAAAATCCTTAAGTCACACTGTTTAATATAGGAAAAGCAATCAATATAATAAATAAAGAACAAAAACCAGAGACATCTCAACAGAGAAAAAGCATTTAAACAAATTCCAACATACTTTCATGATTTTTAAAAATTCAACAAAAAGAATATCTATGAAAAAAAATCCACAGCTAACATCATACTCAATGGTAAAAGACTAGATGCTTTCCCTCTAAAGAGCAAGATTAAGAATGTCCACTCTTCAAATTCAATAGCACATGAAAAGGATTATACACCATGACCTAGTGGGGTTTATCGTGAAATGCTAGGATTAAAATATGACAATTAATCAATGTAAAATACCACATTAAAAGAACGGAAAAAAACCAAAACACGTGACCATCTCATTTGATGCAGAAAATGCACCTGACAAAATTCAATACCCTTTCATGATAAAAATACTCAATAAACTAAAACTAGAAGGAAACTATCTCAACATAATTAAGACCATATACGAAAACCCCACAGCTAATATCATACTGAATGGTAAAAGATTGAAAGCTTTTCCTCTGAGATCAGGAACAAAGTAACTTTCTATTCAACACATCATACTATAAGTCCTAGCCAGAGCACTTAGGTAAGAAAAAGAAATAAAATGAAGTAAAATTATCTCTGTTCACAGACGACATGACATATATGTAGAAAACCTTAAAGATTCCACAAAAAACTAGTAAACAAATTCAGGAATGTTGCAGAACACAAGATTAACACTCAAAAAATCAGTTGCATTTCTATACACTAACAATGATCAATCTGAAAAGGAAATTAAGAAAATAATGCGATTTTCTATTATAGCATCAAAAAGGATGAAATACTTAGGAATAAACTTAACCAAAGAGGCAAAAGACTTAACATGCTGAAAATTATAAAGCATTGCTGAAAGAAACTAACACAAATAAATGGAAACACTTCCTGTGCTCATGGATGGGAAGACTTAATATTGTTAAAAAAAAAAGTCCATATTACCCAAAGTGATCTGCAGATTCAATATAATCCATATCAAAATCCCAATAGCGTTTTCTGCAGAAATCGAAAAAAATCATCTTAAAATTCATCTGGAATTGAAAGGGACTCCGAGCAGCCAAACAATCTTGAAAAAAAAAAAAAGTCAGAGGTCTGGTATTTCCTGGTATCAAAACACATAACAAAGCTATAGTAATCAAAACAATATGGTACAAAAACAAACAAACAAACAAAAAACAATGTGGTACCGACATAAAGATACATAGATCAAGGGAACAGAAAAGAGCCCAGAAATAAACCCTTGCACATAGGGTCAAATGATCTTTGCAAGGGTGCTAAGACTACACAATGGGGAAAGAATAGTCTCTTCAACAAATTGTGTTAGAGAATCTGGATATCCATACACAAAATAACAAGGTTGGACCATTCCTTTACAGCATACACAAAAATGAATTCAAAATGAATTAAAGACCTGGAACTGTAAAATTTCTAGAAAAAAATATAGGGGAGACACTTCATGATACTGCATTTGGTAATGATTTCTTAGATATGACACCAAAAGCACAGGCAACAAAAGCAAAAACAGACACTTGAGGGTACATCAAACTTAAAAACGTATTCACATAAACACACCATTGTAAAGCAATTATACTCCAATAAAGATGTTAGAAAAAAAAAACGTATTCACATAAATGGAAACAACAGAGTGAAAAGGCAATCTATGGAATGGCAGAAAATATTTAGAAATCATATCTGATCGGTGTTCTTTTTGTTTGTTTGTTTTAATTAACTTATTTTTGGCTGCGTTGGGTCTTCGTTCCTGCACGCGGGCTTTCTCTAGTTGCGGCAAGCAGGGGCTATGCTTTGTTGCGGTGTGCGGGCTTCTCATTGCAGTGGCTTCTCTTGTTGTGGAGCATGGGCTCTAGGAGTGGGGGCTTCAGTAGTTGTGGCACACAGGCTCAGTAGTTGTGGTGCACGGGCTTAGTTGCTCCACAGCATGTGGAATTTTCCCGGACCAGGGCTCGAACCTGTGTCCCCTGCATTGGCAGGTGGATTCTTAACCACTGAGCCACCAGGGAAGTCCTGATCAGGGTTTAATATTCAGAATAAATTAAAAACACCTACGACTCAACAACAGAAAAACAAATAACCCAATTAAAAAAACGGGCAAAGGACCTGAATAGAGATTTCTCCAAAGATATACAAATGGACAACAAATACATGAATAGATGCTCAACATTATGAATCATCAGAGAAATGCAAATCAAAAGCACAACAAGATATTACTTCAAAACCATTAGGATACCCACCATTAAAAAAAAACAAAAACAGAAAATAAGTGTTGGAGAGAATGTGGAGAATCTGGAACCTCCTGTACACTGTTAGTGGGAATGTTAAATGGCATAGCCATTATGGAAAACATGGCTGTACCATGTATGGTGGTTCCTCAAAAAATTAAAAATAGAACTACCATATGATCCAACACTCTCACTTTTGGACATAAATCCAAACGAACTGAAAACAGGATCTCAGCTATTTGCACAATCATGTTCATAGCAGCATTATTCACAACAATCGAGAGGTGGAAGCAACCTAAATGTCCATCCAGGTGAATGGTTAACCAAATGTGGTACATGCATACAACAGAATATTAATTAGCCTTAAAAAGGAAGGAAATTCTGTCACACACTACAATACAGATGAAACTTAAGGGCACTGTGTTAAAGGAAATAAGCCAGTCACAAAAAGATAAGTACTGTATAATTCCACTTATATGAAGTACTTAAGTAGTTAAATTCTTAGATATGAAAGTGCAATGGTGGTTACCAGGGGCTGGGGGGAAGGAGAAATGGGGAGTTGTTTTTTGGGTACAGAGTTTCAGGTTTTTGTTTTTTCGTTTTTTTTAACATCTTTATTGGAGTATAATTGCTTTACAACGGTGTTAGTTTCTGCTTTATAACAAAGTGAATCAGCTATACATATACATATATCCCCATATCTCCTCCCTCTGGCGTCTCCCTCCCACCCTCTCTATCCCACCCCTCTAGGCGATCACAAAGCACCAAGCTGATCTCCCTGTGCTATGCAGCTGCTTCCCACTAGCTATCTATTTTACACTTGGTAGTGTATATATGTCCGTGCCTCTCTCTCACTTCGTCCCAGCTTACCCTTCCCCCTCCTTGTGTCCTCAAGCCCATTCTCTATGTCTGCGTCTTTAAGATAAAAAAGTTCTAGAGGTCTGTTGCACAATATGAATATACTTAACACTACTGAAATGTACACTTAAAAATGGTTAAAAGAGAAATATTTTTACAATTTAAAAACATTTTTAAGGAAATTAGACATATCCCACTAAAAATAATTATATACCAACCTGCAAAAGAATGAAGTACTGATGCATGCTGTAACATGGGTGAACCTTAAAAACATTATGCAAGTGAAAGCCAGTCACAAAAAGGCCATATATTATATGATTCCATTAATATGAAATAGCCAGAATAGGCAAATCCATAGAGACAGAAAGACAATTAATGGTTTTCAGGGGCTGGGAGGAGGGGCAAATGGGAGTGACTGCTAATCAGTATGGTGTTTCTTTTGGGGGTGATGAAATTTTTTTAATTAAATAGTAGTGATGGGTACACAACTCCATGAATATACTAAAAACCATTGAATTGTATGCTTTAACAGGGTGAAGCTGTTACTTGAAAATCCAAACACCATAAGAGTAATAACAGAGTTGACAGCTTAACTGTTTTCAACTTCTGTGTAATGAAAGATATTAGAAATTACATAATAAGATCTGTAACAGACCAAGATAAAATATTTACAACATATAATAGAGGGCTGGCTAGTATGCAATACATACAAAGTACAAACCAATAAAAAAAGAAATATAGAGACTAGAAAAATGAGCAAAGAATATAAACAAGCAATTCATGGATGACAAATGGTTAATAATCATTAAAATGTTTGGCTTCAGCAGTAAGCAAAATATATAAATTAAAACAAGATGGTTTTCATTTTATCAGTTTATAAAAATTATTTAAAGTATTGATAAAACTGTGGATAATACGCACTTTCATAACAATGTTGTTGGTCGGAGTGTAAACTCTTTTGGGGGGCGGGGGATGAAATTTGATAGCAAATTAGAAGTATGCATATCCTTTGACCTAGCAAAATTATTTTAAATTTTAAAAAATACTCACATAATTACAAAAATATATACTCATATATAAGGATGTTTGCTGGAAGAGGAGCAAAAAATAGAAACAACCCATACATTCATGGAAAGGAGAAAACTTAAGTTTATGACTATACTATGATACATTCTGTAGGAGTTCAAAGAAATAACATGATCTATGTGAGAAAGTTTTTATAATGTATTATGATGTTAAATACAATTCAGAAGATCTGGAGTGTGGAAAAATCTCTATTTTTTATAAGCATCCTCAGTAATTCTGACTCAACTACTCCACAAGACAAAAATGTTAAATTCATGCTCCCTGGTAAATATAATCTCTTTAATTTTTATCCTTAGGTTATGCCTTTTAGTTTACTTTCCCTTGTGTTTTCTAAGATGAACTATATATGTTTGACTCCTCTACTAGATCATGAACTCCTTGAATAACCATGTCTTATTTTTTCTCAGAAACCAGAATGATGTTTGGCACAAAAAGAAACTTAATAAATATTAGTTAAATGAATAAATTTTTTAAAAATCAAAAATATATTTTTGTATCTATGTTGCCTAAAACATTGGGAGGAATGGATGGAGAAGACTGTACTTTCATGACCATGGGTATTTACATAAAAATGAAAACACGTTTTATTATGATCTTTGTTCTTTTGGAACGTTTTACAGTGGCTTGATGCATATGGAAAGGATAAAAATGAACAAAAAAAAAGAACTAAAGAAAAAATAACCAATAAAATAATCCTCTATAACTTCATTTTATATTTCTCTTCTATTTATGTAATTTTAGAAGAACTTTAAACTTTTTACTTATAATTTTTTCCCTATTGTTTTTGAGGAGTCTTAGAATCTTCATCTTATTTTTAAGGTCTCTTTATATCTTATAAAATACCATAAATTATTTTCTTTAAGGCAAACAAGGTTTTGCTCCCCACAAATATCAGGAAATCAGGGAGATTTTGAGATTAACTACACATACTTGTCATTTCAACAGAATGAATTTAGCAAACACCTGAAATCTACATTGGGTTGAAAAAAACTTAGTTCCTCTTTAAGATACTTAGGTATTGAGTTATGAAGGGTCTATAATTTTAACATCTTAAAAAAAAATTCTAGGACTTCCCTGGTGGTGCAGTGGTTAAGAATCCACCTGCCAATGCAGGGGACACGGGTTCAAGCCCTGGTCCGGGAAGATCCCACATGCTGCGGAGCAACTAAGCCCATGCACCACAACTACTGAGCCTGCACTCTAGAGCCCGCGAGCCACAACTACTGAAGCCCGCGTGCCTAAAGCCATGCTTCGCAACAAGAGAAGTTGCCGCAATGAGAAGCCTGCTCGCCGCAACTAGAGAAAGCCCACGCACTGCAAGGAAGACCCAACGCAGCCAATAATTAAATAAATAAATTTATTTAAAAAAAAATTCTAGTGACTAAGATCTAGAGGTGCTAAATCAGAATTCCTCACATGTACTGTGAATTTCACACAGGTCCAAGCTGATCTATTGAAATAAAACTCCATTTACAGTATGTACTGGTAAAAATTATCATGTAAAATTAAAATGTCAAACCCTCTTTCAATGTATGTATGAAATACAAAAGAATTTACTTTATGAATTCACTGTATGAATTTACTGTATGGAGTAGTTCTCCATACAGTAAATTGCAACACAGTGATCCCACCTGTAGATCCAATGAATTCTACTGGAAAAAAAAAAAAAATCAAGAAGACTTCACTATATAAAAATGAGAGCAAAAGATGTTATAAAATTGCAAAATTGTTTTAAAGAACAATCTTTAAAATACTTTCATTTATTGTTAATATATTATGTTATACAGGAGCATTGGCTTTGGAAGCAAACTTACTTATTTTCAAATCCTGACACCTTCCCCTCATCTCTGTGAATTAACTTCTTCAGATCTCAGCTACTACCACTTTCATAAAATTTAGGCTATTGGTCTAACCTTCCAAAGCTGTTTGGAGGCTTAAACGAGATAACAGATATAAAATTCCTAGCTTAATGCTTGTCAGAGTAGGTAATAATTTTTAGTTACCTAATCTAATTTCTAATTTAGTTACCTATCTAATTTCTCTCCTCATGTATTAAAGACTTTATAATAATTTTAACTGATCCTTAAAATATTCTCTATAGTAAATATATCAGTTTAATTAAATGTTATTCTATAATTGGATATTTAAGTTATTTCTAATTTTTATACTGGAAATAATGTTGCAATGAATATACTTAGGCTTTGAGTTCCCAATGGTGGAACTAATAGATCAAAAAGTATTTTTAAGCTCTTGCTGCATATTGCCAAAATGTACTCTCAAAGAGCTGTATTATAGTTTATATTGCTACCAGCAATGAACACAACATTTTAACACATCTCATGGATACTGTATAGAAATTCATATATATTTTAATGTAAGCTATAGACAAGATTTAAAACCTCATTATTGACTTATTTTGAATTTTGGTTAAGAACTAGTGAAATTCAGTATCTTTTCATGTTTCCTAGCTGCACTTCCCCTTTAATAATTTACATTTTCATACACTGTCTAATAGAGTCTTAGTATCCTACCCCATATTGATTTGTGAGTTCTTTCCTTCAGTCTTATATTTGATTCAAATATTTTTATTCGGTATTTACTTTGATACTTGGGCTTTAAAAAACAAAAAACAAAAAAACTGATGCATAGGGGGTTTGACCTTTATATGTAATCAACTCCATCATTTCCTTTTGAAACTGCTAATTTTACATTTAAACTTTACATGGAAAGGTGGTGAAAAGAAACACAAAATGCCACGAGTACTTACAGATAAGTGATTTTCCCCTCTAATTCATATCTTATGTAATAAAATAATTTTAAAATTAATAAAATTTAAGAGCAGAAATAAAATATTCAAAACTACAGCAGCAAAATAAACAAACAGAATTCTAAGAACTGCAGAGAACATGTAGAGGTGATAAATTGAATTTGTTTTGTTAAAATAACTCAGCCTTTTTATTTTTACCTACCTTAAAGTGATTTAATTCTAATAATACATTCAACATCCAGCTTCTTTTAAACTGCAAAATCCCCATCTTTGGCATATCTAAGGCTTATTTACATTTTAGTGTTAATAAGTTTAGCAAGAGTAGTGCCAAAAACTAGAATGACTAATTGCCACTCAAAACCATTGGGGTCATCTGCAAGCACTGTCAACACCGAAATAGTAAGGCTCAAGAAAGGGAATGGCAGTCCAGTGGTTAGGACTCTGCAATTCTACTGCAGGGGGCACGGGTTCGATCCCTGGTCAGGGAACTAAGGTCCCATATGCCACAAGGCAGCCACAAAAAAAAAAAAGAGAGAGAGAAAAGGGAATGGCTTAAAATTACCTTCCAATCACCCAGATGTCTAACAACAAAACTTCTGTTTTAAAAAAAGCAAAGAAACAATGCCAAAAATGGGTTCTCCCTTTGTTGTGCCATCCTACCTGTACCACCATTACCACAACCAAGTCCTCCAGCTGGCTGGTCTGCAGCTTGTATGGTAACTCAACTTGTGCTGGGAAGACTGAACCAAAGTGGTGTAGGATTCATTGGCAAATTCTGAAATGCTACATTTCAAGCAGTATACATACTACATGTTTGATCTTTAAATTTCATCCCAATAAAGTCTTATATGTTGGATTTCTCTGTAAAACTATACTTGCTTGCTTCTGAACCTAAATGGCTGGCTCATTAATCTCACAAGTAAAATTTTTAATGTCATATTTACAATTATACACAAGGATTCTTTACTGATTCTGATCATCAAGATTCCTTCCCAACAACAACAAAGTCCATCATTCTAGTTCCCAAGATAACAATCAAGAACACAAAGATTCATTTATTAAAAACACAATAGGGCGATTAACCAAGATGGTGGAGTAGAAGGACGTGCTCTCACTCCCGCTTGCGAGAGCACCAGAATCACAACTGGCTGCTGGACAATCATCGACAGGAAAACACTGGACTTCACCAAGGAGGATACCCCATGTCCAAGGACAGAGGAGAAGCCACAGTGAGATGGTAGGAGGGGCGCAATCAGAGTAAAATCAAATCCCATAACTGCTGGGTGGGTGACTCACAGAATGGCGAACACTTATACCACAGAAGTCCACCCACTGGAGTGAAGGTTCTGAGCCCCACGTCAGGCTTCCCAACCTGGGGGTCTGGCAACGGGAGAAGGAATTCATAGAGAATCAGACTTTGAAGCCTAGTGGGAATTGATTGCAGGACTTCGACAGGACTGGGGGAAACAGAGACCCCACTCTTGGAGGGCGCACACGGAATAGTGTGCGCATCGGGACCCGGGGGAAGGAGCAGTGACCCTGGGGGAGACTGAACCAGACCTACCTGCTAGTGTTGGAGGGTCTCCTGCAGAGGCGGGGGCTGGCTCTGTTTCACCGTGGGGACAAGGACACTGGCAGCGGAGGTTCTAGGAAGTACTCCTTGGCGTGAACCCTCCCAGAGTCTGCCATTAGCCCCACCAAAGAGCCCAGGTAGGCTCCAGTGTTGGGTTGCCTCAGGCAAAACAACCAACAGGGAGGGAACCCAGACCCACCTATCAACAGTCAAGTGGCTTAAAGTTTTACGGAGCTCTGACGCCACAGCAACAGTCAGCTCTACCCACCAGCAGAGCCTCCCATCAAGCCTCTTAGATAGCCTCAACCACCAGAGGGCAGACAGCAGACGCAAGAAAAACTACAATCCTGCAGCCTGTGGAACAAAAACCACAGTTACAGAAAGATAGAGAAGATGAAAAGGCAGAGGGCTATGTACCAGATGAAGGAACAAGAAAAAACCCCAGAAAAACAACTAAATGAAGTGGAGATAGGCAACCTTCCAGAAAAAGAATTCAGAATAATGATAGTGAAGATGATCCAGGACCTTGGAATAAGAATGGAGGCAAAGATTGAGAAGATGCAAGAAATGATTAACAAAGACCTAGAAGAATTAAAGAACAAACAAACAGAGAGGAACAATACAATAACTGAAATGAAAACTACACTAGAAGGAATCAATAGCAGAATAACTGAGGCAGAAGAACGGATAAGTGACTTGGAAGACAGAATGGTAGAATTCACTGCTGCAGAACAGAATAAAGAAAAAAGAATGAAAAGAAATGAAGACAGCCTAAGAGACCTCTGGGACAACATTAAACGCAACAACATTCGCATTATAGGGGTCCCAGAAGGAGAAGAGAGAGAGAAAGGACCCAAGAAAATATTTGAAGAGATTATAGTCGAAAACTTCCCTAACATGGGAAAGGAAATAGCCACCCAAGTCCAGGAAGCGCAGAGAGTCCCATACAGGATAAACCCAAGGAGAAACACACTGAGACACATAGTAATCAAAGTGGCAAAAATTAAAGACAAAGAAAAGTTATTGAAAGCAGCAACGGAAAAACGACAAATAACATACAAGGGAACTCCCATAAGGTTAACAGCTGATTTCTCAGCAGAAACTCTACAAGCCAGAAGGGAGTGGCATGATATACTTAAAGTGATGAAAGGGAAAAACCTACAACCAAGATTACTCTACCCGGCAAGGATCTCATTTAGATTTGATGGAGAAATCAAAAGCTTTACAGACAAGCAAAAGCTAAAAGAATTCAGCACCACCAAACCAGCTCTACAACAAATGCTAAAGGAACTTATCTAAGTGGGAAACACAAGAGAAGAAAAGGACCTACAAAAACAAACCCAAAACAATTAAGAAAATGGTCATAGGAACATACATATCGATAATTACCTTAAACGTGAATGGATTAAATGCTCCAACCAAAAGACACAGGCTTGCTGAATGGATACAAAAACAAGACCCATATATATGCTGTCTACAAGAGACCCACTTCAGACCTAGGGACACATACAGACTGAAAGTGAGGGGATGGAAAAAGATATTCCATGCAAATGGAAATCAAAAGAAAGCTGGAGTAGCTATACTCATATCAGATAAAAGAGACTTTAAAATAAAGAATGTTACAAGAGACAAGGAAGGACACTACATAATGATCAAGGGATCAATCCAAGAAGATATAACAATTATAAATATATATGCACCCAACATAGGAGCACCTCAATACATAAGGCAACTGCTAACAGCTATAAAAGAGGAAATCGACAGTAACACAATAATAGGGGGACTTTAACACCTCACTTACACCAATGGACAGATCATCCAAAATGAAAGTAAATAAGGAAACAGAAGCTTTAAATGACACAATAGACCAGATAGATTTAATTGATATTTATAGGACATTCCATCCAAAAACAGCAGATTACACGTTCTTCTCAAGTGCGCACGGAACATTCTCCAGGATAGATCACATCTTGGGTCACAAATCAAGGCTCAGTAAATTTAAGAAAATTGAAATCATATCAAGCATCTTTTCTGACCACAATGCTATGAGATTAGAAATGAATTACAGGGAAAAAAACGTAAAAAGCACAAACACATGGAGGCTAAACAATACGTTACTAAATAACCAAGAGATCACTGAAGAAATCAAAGAAGAAATCAAAAAATACCTAGCGGGCTTCCCTGGTGGCGCAGTGGTTGAGAATCTGCCTGCTAATGCAGGGAACACGGGTTCGAGCCCTGGTCTGGGAAGATCCCACATGCCGCGGAGCGGCTGGGCCCGTGAGCCACAACTACTGAGCCTGCGCGTCTGGAGCCTGTGCCCCGCAACGGGAGGGGCCGCGATAGTGAAAGGCCCGCGCACTGCGATGAAGAGCGGTCCCCGCACCGCGATGAAGAGTGGCCCCCGCTTGCCGCAACTGGAGAAAGCCCTCGCACGAACCGAGGACCCAACACAACCAAAAATAAATAAATAAATAAATAAAGTAGCTATAAAAAAAAAAAAAAAGAGTCCTTAGCTAGTCATCAAATACGTCATTAGTTATATAAAAAAAAAAAAAAAAAAAAAAAAATACCTAGCGACAAATGACAATGAAAACACGACGACCCAAAACCTATGGGATGCAGCAAAAGCAGTTCTAAGAGGAAAGTTTATAGCTATACAAGCCTACCTAAAGAAACAAGAAAAATCTCAAGTAAACAATCTAACCTTACACCTAAAGAAACTAGAGAAAGAAGAACAAACAAAACCCAAAGTTAGCAGAAGGAAAGAAATCACAAAGATCAGAGCAGAAATAAATGAAATAGAAACAAAGAAAATAATAGCAAAGATCAATAAAACTAAAAGCTGGTTCTTTAAAAAGATAAACAAAATTGATAAGCCATTAGTCAGACTCATCAAGAAAAAGAGGGAGAGGACTCAAATCAATAAAATCAGAAATGAAAAAGGAGAAGTTACAACAGACACCGCAGAAATACAAAACATCCTAAGAGACTACTACAAGCAACTTTATGCCAATAAAATGGACAACCTGGAAGAAATGGACAAATTCTTAGAAAGGTATAACCTTCCAAGACTGAACCAGGAAGAAACAGAAAATATGGACAGACCAATCACAAGTAATGAAATTGAAACTGTGATTAAAAATCTCCCAACAAACAAAAGTCCAGGACCAGATGGCTTCACAGGTGAATTCTATCAAACATTTAGAGAAGAGCTAACACCTATCCTTCTCAAACTTTTCCAAAAAATTGCAGAGGAAGGAACACTCCCAAACTCATTCTATGAGGCCACCATCACCCTGATACCAAAACCAGACAAAGACACTACAAAAAAAGAAAATTACAGACCAATATCACTAATGAATATAGATGCAAAAATCCTCAACAAAATACTAGCAAACAGAATCCAACAACACATTAAAAGGATCATACACCATGATCAAGTGGGATTTATCCCAGAGATGCAAGGATTCTTCAATATACGCAAATCAATCAATGTGATACACCATACTAACAAATTGAAGAGTAAAAACCATATGATCATCTCAATAGATGTAGAAAAAGCTTTTGACAAAATTCAACACCCATTTATGATAAAAACTCTCCAGAAAGTGGGCATAGAGGGAACCTACCTCAACATAATAAAGGCCATATATGACAAACCCACAGCAAACATCATTCTCAACGGTGAAAAACTGAAAGCATTTCCTCTAAGATCAGGAACGAGACAAGGATGTCCACTCTCACCACTATTATTCAACATAGTTCTGCAAGTCCTAGCCACGGCAATCAGAGAAGAAAAAGAAATAAAAGGAATACAAATTGGAAAAGAAGTAAAACTGTCACTGTTTGCAGATGACATGATACTATACATAGAGAATCCTAAAACTGCCACCAGAAAACTGCTAGAGCTAATTAATGAATATGGTAAAGTTGCAGGATACAAAGTTAATGCACAGAAATCTCTTGCATTCCTATACACTAATGATGAAAAATCTGAAAGAGAAATTATGGAAACACTCCCATTTACCATTGCAACAAAAAGAATAAAATACCTAGGAATAAACCTACCTAGGGAGACAAAAGACCTGTATGCAGAAAACTATAAGACACTGATGAAAGAAATTAAAGATGATACCAACAGATGGAGAGATATACCATGTTCTTGGATTGGAAGAATCAACATTGTGAAAGTGACTATACTACCCAAAGCAATCTACAGATTCAATGCAATCCCTTTCAAATTACCAATGGCATTTTTTACGGAGCTAGAACAAATCATCTTAAAATTTGTATGGGGAAACAAAAGACCCCGAATAGCCAAAGCAGTCTTGAGGGAAAAAAACGGAGCTGGAGGAATCAGACTCCCTGACTTCAGACTATACTACAAAGCGACAGTAATCAAGACAATATGGTACTGGCACAAAAACAGAAACACAGATCAATGGAAGAAGATAGAAAGCCCAGAGATAAACCCACGCACCTATGGTCAACTAATCTATCACAAAGGAGGCAAAGATATACAATGGAGAAAAGACAGTCTCTTCAATAAGTGGTGCTGGGAAAACTGGACAGCTACATGTAAAAGAATGAACTTAGAATACTCCCTAACACCATACACAAAAATAAACTCAAAATGGATTAGAGACCTAAATGTAAGACTGGACACTATAAAACTCTTAGAGGAAAACATAGGAAGAACACTCTTTGACATAAATCACAGCAAGATCTTTTTTGATCCACCTCCTAGAGTAATGGAAATAAAAACAAAAATAAACAAATGGGACCTAATGAAACTTCAAAGCTTTTGCACAGCAAAGGAAACTACAAACAAGACGAAAAGACAACCCTCAGAATGGGAGAAAAAATTTGCAAACGAATCAACGGACAAAGGATTAATCTCCAAAATATATAAACAGCTCATTCAGCTCAGTATTAAAGAAACAAACACACCAATCCAAAAATGGGCAGAAGACCTAAATAGACATTTCTCCAAAGAAGACATACAGATGGCCACGAAGCACATGAAAAGATGCTCAACATCACTAATTATTAGAGAAATGTAAATCAAAACTACCATGAGGTATCACCTCACACCAGTTAGAATGGGCATCATCAGAAAATCCACAAACAACAAATGCGGGAGAGGGTGTGGAGAAAAGGGAACCCTCTTGCACTGTTGGTGGGAATGTAAATTGATACAGCCACTATGGAGAACAGTATGGAGGTTCCTTAAAAAACTAAAAATAGACTTACCATATGACCCAGCAATCCCACTACTGGGCATATACCCAGAGAAAACCATAATTCAAAAAGACACATGCACCCCAATGTTCATTGCAGCACTATTTACAATAGCCAGGTCATGGAAGCAACCTAAATGCCCATCAACAGACGAATGGATAAAGAAGTTGTGGTACACATATACAATGGAATATTACTCAGCCATAAAAAGGAACAAAACTGAGTCATTTGTTGAGAAGTGGATGGATCTAGAGACTGTCATACAGAGTGAAGTAAGTCAGAAAGAGAAAAACAAATATCGTATATTAACGCATGTATGTGGAACCTAGAAAAATGGTACAGATGAGACGGTTTGCAGGGCAGAAGTTGAGACACAGATGTAGAGAACAGACATATGGACACCAAGGGGGGAAAACTGCGGTGGGGTGGGGATGGTGGTGTGCTGAATTGGGCGATTGGGATTGACATGTATACATTGATGTGTATAAAACTGATGACTAATAAGAACCTGCAGTATAAAAAAACAAACAAACAAAACAACTAATACTAAACTTTCATTGGGTTATTTGTATGGAAATATGTTAATATAAATGTTTCAGACATTACATGAAATTTCTAAAAATCTTATATGTTCTGGTATAATGTTATAAGTCATAATCCTAGTTATTACTTTAAAATGTATATCTCAGAAATAACTAATTTTCTTGTCAACTGCATTATTATGAACTTTCATCAAATCTTTAACCGTGGTCATTTTTAAGTCTTTTGTCATTTACAGACAGTTCTGGGTGTACTCTGATGCTTTTGCAAATATGTTCCTATAAAAGGGTTTCATCTTCAAGGAATTCATGGAAAAGACTGACAAGTACAGGTTTCTGGTAACTGACTGTACTGCTGAACTGAATGAATAAGCATTTTCAGAACTCTAATGAAAAACTGATGAACTCATAAAAGTGGTAACAAAAGATCAAGATGAAAAAAAAAATTAATTACATGGGACTGAGTGAACTGATGAGGATGAGTATAATTTTTGTGACTTTCTGTTTGAATTAAAAAAAAAAAAAATCGCACAAGGACTCAGAGGCAAAGAATATACAAATCGATTTTCACTGCAAAGTAAAGGAGCTGTTACAGTGGAGGATTACTGGACTGAAGGTCAATATTATGACATAGTATGAGTGTGTTTCATGTTTGGTAATTGCAATCATTGTTGCTTTTGCTGTGGTCATCCATGTACAATGCTTGGTGTCAGTCTATTTATCTCTTGTAAAAATAAAATACAGTGTGTGCGTGTGAAAAAAAAAAAAAAGAAGACTACCTGAGACTAGATTAGAGGAGTGCAGGCCCTGCACACACCCTAATCTTGTCAGCAACCCCACCCTTGGGAAGCACTGCTATAAAACTCCTTATCAAATCCTACCGGGTTGGGACATATAGTTTTTCGAGGCAGGAGTCTGCTGTGTCCCCCTTTGCCCGGCAAAGTAATAAAGCTATACTTTTCTACTTTACCCCCCAAAAAAATTAAAAAAAAAAAAAAACACAATAGATGGCTTCAGGCTTCTGGGCCACTTATACAAACTATAATAAAAATATTAAATTAAATTCACCAGATAAAAAGACAGATTATCTACAAGGGGATGTAGATTTAGAAGTAAATTTTAGATTTTGTTTTGAAAGTCAGAAATCAGTGCTGCTCTCCAAAAAAAAATTGCAGAGGAAGGAGCACTTCCAAATTCATTCTATAAGGCCACCATCACCCTGATACCAAAATCAGACAAAGATACCACAAAAAAAGAAAATTACAGGCCAGTATCACTGATGGACACAGATGCAAAAAGCCTCAACAAAATACTAGCAAACGAATCCAGCAATACATTAAAAGGATTATACACCATGACCAAGTGGGATTTATCCCAGGGATGCAAGGATTTTTCAGTATCTGCAAATCAATCAGTGTGATACACCACATTAACAAACTGAAGAATAAAAACCATATGATCATCTCAATAGATGCAGAAAAAGCTTTTGATAAAATTCAACATCCATTTATGATAAACACACTCCAGAAACTGGGCATAGAGGGAACATACCTCAACATACTAAAGGCCATATATGACAAACCCACAGCTAACATCATACTCAATGGGGAAAAGCTGAAAACATTTCCTCTAAGATCAGGAGCAAGACAAGGATGTTCACTCTCACCACTTTTATTCAACATAATTTTGAAAGTCCTAGCCCAGCAATCAAAAAAAAAAAAAGAATCCAAAGTGGAAAAGAAGAAGTAAAACTATCACTGTTTACAGATGACATGATACTATACATAGAAAATCCTAAAGATGCTACCGGAAAACTACTAGAGCTCATCAATGAATGTGGTGAAGCTGCAGGCTACAAAATCAATACACAGAAATCTGTTGCATTTCTATACACTAAGAACGAAAGGTCAGAAAGAGAAATTAAGGAAACAATCCCATTTACCACTGCATCAAAAGAATAAAATACTTAGTAATAAACCTACCTATGGAGGCAAAAGACCTGTACTCCGAAAACTATAAGATGCTGATGAAAGACATCGAAAATGACACAAATGGAAAGATATACCATGTTCTTGGACTGGAAGAACCAATACTGTCAAAATGACTATTACTACCCAAGGCAATCTACAGATTCAATGTAATTCCTATCAAATTACCAATTGCATTTTTCACATAACTAGAACAAAAAATTTTATAATTTGTATGGAAACACAAAAGACCCCGAATAGCAAAAGCCATCCTGAGAAAGAAAAACGAAGCTGGAGGAATCAGGCTCCCTGACGTCACACCATACTACAAAGCTGCAGTAATCAAAACAGTATGGTACTGGCACAAAAACAGAAATGCAGATCAATGGAAAAGAACAGAAAGCCCAGAAATAAATCCACACACACAGTCAATTAATCCACAACAAAGGAGGCAAGAATATACAATGCAGAAAAGACAGTCTCTTCAATAAGTGGTACTGGAAACACTGGACAGCTACATGTAAAAGAATGAAATTACAACATTCTCTAACACCATACACAAAAATAAACTCAAAATGGATTAAAGACCTAAATGTAAGACCTGATACTATAAAACCCCTAGAGGAAAACATAGGCAGAACACTCTCTGACATAAATTACAGCAACATCTTTTTGGATCCATCTCCTAGAGTAATGGAAATAAAAACAAAAATAAACAAATGGGACCTAATCAAACTTACCAGCTTTTGCACAGCGAAGGAAACCATAAACAAAACAAAAAGACAGGCTTCCCTGGTGGCACAGTGGTTGAGAATCCACCTGCCAATGCAGGGGACATGGGTTCGAGCCCTGGTCCAGGGGAATCCCACATGCCACGGAGCAACAAAGCCCGTGCACCACAACTACTGAGCCTGCACTCTAGAACCCACAAGCCACAACTACTGAAGCCTGTGCACCTGGAGCCTGTGCTCCACAACAAGAGAAGCCATCCCACTGAGAAGCCTGTGCAATGCAACGAAGAGTAGCCCCCGCTCACCGCAACTAGAAAAACCCCACATGCAGCAATGAAGACCCAACGCAGCCAAAAATAAAATAAATGAATTTTTTTAAAAAAGGCAATCTACAGAATGGGAGAAAATATTTGCAAACGATGCGACTGACAAGGGATTAATCTCCGAAATATACAAACAGCTCATACAGCTCAACAGCAAAAAAAAAAAAACCAAACAACCCAATCAAAAAATGGGCAGAAGACCTAAAAAGACATTTCTCCAAAAAAGACAAACAGATGGCCAAGAGGTACATGAAAAGTTGCTCAATATCACTAATTATTAGAGAAATGCAAATCAAAACTACAATGAGGTATCACCTCACATTGGTCAGAATGGCCATCATCAAAAAAATCTACAAATAATAAATGCTGGAGAGGGTGTGGAGAAAAAGGAACCTTCCTACACTGTTGGTGGGAATGTAAATTGATATAGCTGCTATGGAGAACAGCAAGGAGGTTCCTTAAAAAACTAATAATAGAGCTACCATATTATCCAGCAATCCCACTCCTGGGCATATATCTGGAGAAAACCATAATTCGAAAAGACAAATGCACCCCAATGTTCATTGCAGCACTGTTTACAACAGCCAAGAATGGCTAGCAACCTAACTGTCCATCAAGAGATGAATGGATAAAGAAGATGTGGTATATATACACAACGGAATATTACTCAGCTATAAAAAAGAATGAAATAATGCCATTTGCAACAACATGGATGGACCTAGAGATTATCATATTAAGTGAAGTAAGCCAGACAGAGGAAGACAAATATCATATGATATCACTTATATGAGGAATCTAAAAAAAAGGATACAAATGAACTTATCTACAAAACAGAAATGGACTCTCAAACACAGAAAACAAACTAATGGCCGCCAAGGGGAGGAGGGGAGAGGGATAATTTAGGAGTTTGGGGTTAAAATATACACACTACTATACATAAAATAGATAACTAACAAAGACCTACTGTATAGCACAGGGAACTATACTCAGTATCTTGTAATAACATATAATTGAAGAGAATATAAAAAAAGAATATATATATTTATATATATGTGTGTATAACTGAATCACTTTACTATGTACCTGAAACTAACACAACATTGTAAATCAACTATATTTGAATAAAAATTTAAAAAATAAAAATAAAGATAAATAAAATAGCAATTTATAATACTTAATGGACACTAGTTTATGGTGATACTGTTGTATACAACAACAAATGTAATTAAAACGCACAAGCAATAAATTAGTCAAATTAGCCAAAGTTTAAAATAAATAAATAAATTCTCTCTACATCTCTTAAAAAAGAAAAGAAAAGAAACCAGTGCTGCCAAATTAGGAAGAAAAGTTCCTAGGGAAGAAACCTGCCTACAGAAAAAATTAGTGCTTTTGATTTCCTAAAATTCAAGTACAGAAGAGCACAGCTTGTGTTGAATTGTTAGAAGGCAAATTTTCTAAAAGCAGAGTAGAGTAAATCATAAAACCTCTGAATGCCCTTCCCAATACTTATCAGAGTCTGTGTCCTTGAATTTGCATCACCTGATCTTTAGGCAGTGGCTATTAGGCATGTGGAGGAAGGCAAACTCAATTATAAAAAATGAGAAGAGAAAGAAACTGTGAAATCTAATCCAATGCCAGTCGAGCCCTTGGCAGAAAACACTGGTAACCAATGTTATTAAGATGTAGCAGAAACCTTACTCGCACTGCACAAAACAAGATGGATCGTTTTAACTATTTAGGAGTGCTGAAGCATCTGCTGCCTTGTTTCCTAAGGCAAAAAACCAAGTGCATAATATAAAACATATATATATTAATTCAAATCTTTTCTATAAATTATTCATACATCTTCCCAAGCCTAAAATAATTATAATTTTCTATATACAAATGTTCTACTTTAAAAAGGCAACAGACTGACCTAGCTTTCTAAAATACTGAAACTATAAACCCTATACACCTAGGTTGTTGGACATCCCTAGGAAATACCAATACACCGTCCCACATCAAATTAAATTATAACTACTTAAAACAGAACTCAGGAAAA
Source organism: Balaenoptera borealis (assembly GCF_965194805.1). NCBI lineage: Eukaryota > Metazoa > Chordata > Mammalia > Artiodactyla > Balaenopteridae > Balaenoptera > Balaenoptera borealis. The sequence continues at coordinate 115,908,772 of NC_138866.1, read as the reverse complement.
TCAAATATGTAACCCAGAGCAGAGATATTTGTGGTGTTTAACGGAAAAGATTGTTTGACAAACATTAAAACTTAAATAGAAACCACCTTCCAAGACATAAAAAAAGAGGGAGGGAGGGATAAATTGGGAGACTGGGATTGACATATACACATTACTATATATAAAATAGATAAGAACCTACTGTATAGCACAGGGAACTCTACTCAATACTCTGTAATGACCTATACGGGAAAATGATCTAAAAAAGAGTGGATATATGTACAAATGATTCACTTTGCTGTAAAGCAGAAACTAACACAACATTTTAAATCAACTATACTCCAATAAAAATTAATTTTAAAAAAGACTTAAAAAAAGAGAAAGACAAAGAAATAAGTGACTTGTTTCATGACAAACTGAAGAATGACATCCATATGACCAATTATAATGTCTCAGTGTTTCAGATTCTTCAGTATGTAGCATCCAAATACTTTGCAAAAAACATTAAAACAGACTTTATTGTATTTAAATAAATTGGAGAGCTAATAATTGTTTACTGTGGTTCCACATAAGAGGTTCATAGCTCTGTATATTATGGGAATTATACAGATGAATACAGCAGAGCTGATTTTGAGGAACTAGCAACAACAAAATGTTATTAAGAGCATGCAGGAAAGTGAAATTGATTTGGATTGGGGAAGAACAGACAGATGTGAGGGGGACATCTTAGAAAGATTAATGGAAAAGGTTTTTAAAAGCATTTGAAATGGACCTCATAGAACAAACGGGATTTTAATACTGACAGACAAAAATACACAGTAAATCAAGCATTTTACTTTACAACCACCTTTACTTCATCTCCCAATTAATGAAAAGAATTCTCTTTAATATGTGTTCCAAAATGGATAAAGACCTTAAAATTACTTATTGTTAAAGAAATAATAACAAGATGATTATAAAAATGGATAAGAATTATCTAATAAAATGGGGGAATACCAAAACTATTGTTTTGATTTTAGTTAGAAACATGAACCATGCATACAAACATTCAGCTTACACTAGAACACCTTAAACTCTGTTTAAATCTAGTGCTTACAGATAAAATGGAAGGGGAAAAAATGAAAAATTAAATTTACCCATCACATTCTGGACTCAAGTGATTAAATGTGATGAACCAGCTAAGTACAGGTCAAAACTAAACTCTTAAGAGTTTGTAATGATTTTAAATGTATTCAATATGTATACTAAGAAAGAAAATGCTTCAAGCCATTTAATTTTTCAGAGAATATTGTTTTCCTAGACTTAAAACAAACAATCTACTTGCGAAAGTAATCCCTTAGAAAACTGAATTCCATGATGAAGTAGTCATTTCATTTAATGAAGTACAGAGATAGTCTTTTAACAATGTTAAAAATCTTATAGACTCCTTTTTTCAATTTTTTTTTTTTTTTTTTTTTTAACTTGACAGGGCCTTAAAATATGTTCATCCTAAACTCTTGCAGATTACTCAGAATCTTTTTTCAAATTCTCTGAGTATTTCCATCCCCTGAATAGTTACTGAATCAATAAGCTTCCACAAATTACTTTCTGGTGATCTTTTTATGCATAACCAAAATGTTTGCTTTTATTTTAATTCTATGATAACAATGAGAAATTAGAAATCTATTTACATACCAACAAGCAATTCCATACCACCTATTCATTTTGTGTTTATATCACAAACAATGGATTTATTCATGAAAACTGGTGCTCTATAAAGTTGCCACAAACAATGAGTTAGTGAATACTGAACCATTGCTCCTAGGAGAAATACAGGGTTAGATTCCTGCAAGCCTCTGAGCACAACATTTTCATCAACTGATCAATACCTAACCTTGTTTTATGTGTGCTTCTGTTTAAAGACACCTTATTTGATATATATTGATGATTCATTCACACTAAGCTCATTGCCAACAGCACTGTAACTCAAGGCTGAACAAAACTGATCTAATACATGTATTTTCTCCATAATGCACATCACAGCCTTTGTGCATACAGGAACACTAGACAAAACTTCAGCACTATGCTTGGGGGCCATTTTAAACAATGCAATCACCAACAAAAAGCACAGAAATGCAAAAAATGTGGCATTAAGTAGAATGCAAAGAGGACATTTGTTTACAATATGAAAGCAAGAGCCACCTAGTTCAACCACAGGTGGGAAAGCACACATGAGCCAACTCAAATTCTTTGCAGCTCTGTGCATGTCTATAAATGGCTGTGAAACTGTTGTGAGTAGTGATTTTGGATTTACTGAGATAGCAGGCATTCATCCACTAGCATGTGCAAATAATGAGGCTTGACAATACAAAGAAAGTCCAATTAAATAAATATTATGGGAAATATTTTAGTACTTCAACCAGTCAATTTTGTAAATGCAAAGGTTTACTTAATGGTTATCAAGAATGGGCAAAACTTTATGACATTGTTCTTAAACTGTTACACAAAAATACCCCATTGTAGCATTCTATAAATTTTCAGATGAAGAGTAAAGACAGAAAAATTATTTAAAATTTATTGACTATTCTTTAAAAACAGTCATTAGGGAGAAAATACTATAGAAAGATAACAAAAACTATCTGCAGCTTTAACAACACAATTTCTTATGAACTACCTGCTTCTCATATCTTTTTAGGGAAAAACCAGATGTTTGCCCACTATTATTACACACTAAAAAGTTCATAAGGATAAAGTACCCTGAAGTATTAAAACAATAAGATATAAATTATGATATATTAAGTTAAACTGCAAAGGCATAAAAAGACAGTGTAGACAACTAGAAATAAACACGTAACATATATATTTAAGCAAAGTACCTCAGTAAAATAAAAATAATTTTAAATGCTCTATTTTTATTTATTAATATTTAAAATATTATCCAATATAACCAGAATTTATGTCCACTTTGATTTCTACTTTTCATAACAAAATTTAGATACGTACGTAAACATCACCTATTCACACTGGTACTTGAAATTTATATTAGTGAAACTGAAAACAACAAGATATGTTAATTGTTAAGACCCAAAGAAAATTTGAGAGCTGGGAATCAAATCAAATAAAAGCCACCAACATTCTTTTCCTTTCAAATTTCAGATGATGTTCACTATAGCATGTTTTTGGCAGGGAAAAACTAGAAAATACGTCTTTTAATAGAGGACTTATTTAGAACATAAAATAATACAGTCTTTAATAAGAAATTAGCTCATATATATATATATATACACACACACATGCTCACACATGTACACAAAGACACTATATATACGTGTGTGTATGTATAGCCTTCAATTAAAAATGGGAAAGACAGACAAGGAGAAATGTCTGTAATATATTAGTAAGGCAAAAAAGGGGGTAGGGGCAAGTCACAGAACACTATGTATTGATACAATATGATTCCTTCTTAAAAACAAGAAACATAACTTGCTTATATATGCATATATACTGAACTGCTAACAAGGAAGGGACTTTGGCACTTTCATTTTTTATAATGAGCATGTATAAGTTTTAAAAGCTTACAGTAGGTTCTCAGCAAGTGTTTTCTTATTAATGGCTATTTAAAAAATAAAGTCATGTGAAAAAATTCATGTTGTTTGAAAATGACTCCTATAATCTTAATTTATTCAGTTATTCTGCTAAAAATAATTTAAAACAAACATTTCCCAGTTCAAAGAATTTCTGTAAATGTTCTCAAAATTCAACACTCACCAATCCCCCAAACTGAAATGTTTACTGATTTGTAACAGGGGTTGGCAAACTTTTTCTGTAAAAGCCAGACAGTAAATATTTTAGGTTTTGCAGACATACATGGTCTCTGTTGCATATTCTTCTGTTTTTGTTTTATTTTACAACTCTTTAGGAATATTAAAAAAAAAAAAAAAATTCTTAGCTCAGATTCACCAAAACAGGCTGCAGGCTGAATTTCCCTTGCCAGCCATAGTTTGCCAACCACTGATTTATAACAACAAACCAGCATCTGGAAGTCTGATATTTTAAATATATTACACCAAAGGTAGCAGAGATCCCAACAGGGTCAATTTTCTTCTACCTTAAATAAAGTAAGGTAGCATTATAGCAATTAAAATTTCAAGTTGATTAATACATCGAATTCTATTAATAGACTAGGCATTTATCAAATGATGGGAAAACATAGTACATGAAATTTCAAGTGATTATATAACCATAATCATGTGTACAAATGAAAGGTACACATATCCACTTGAAAAAGTCAACTGAAATTAAAATACTACACATCAAAGTTCAACTCTCCTTTATAAAAATTTAAACCATTTACTCATTTAAATAATCAAAAATAGTCATTTGATTTAGATGTCATCAACCCTTGAAAATTAAAAACTGAATTCAGAGACTGATAGTAATTACTGGGTTTTAATTTTAATTTTGTAAGGGTTATTATAAAATAGTAATCAACAATCTAAAATATTACACTTTAAAAACGTTTATATTCTTGGAAAGTTTTTAACATTTACTGTGTCAACAACCATCACGGAAGACGTGAATATGCTTTTTTTCTGTCTAAAAGACAGCTTTTATATATTTGAATTTGTCTAAAATTGAAAGATCCTTTTTACCATCTAGATCCTACCACCAAATATAAATTTTATTATGAATAATAATCTGGGTCAAATTCAAACTCAAAAATGAAAATGTATCCTCCAAAAGTAACCAAATAATCATTACAGAATAATCTTACCTAGACTGGTGGGTTTTATCAGTTCATCCAGTAAATCATAAAATGGTAATTTTTGAAGTTTTATATCCGGATGGACTGGATGAAGAGCTGACGTAAGATGTGGGAGTTCCAGTTCATGTTTAGGTCCCAGAAGAGAAACAGGGAGTAACGGTGATGATGCAGGGTGACCATCATAAGTGAGTTGTGGAATGGTAGATGGAGACAAAGTTGCTGGCATAGGACTTGAATGTACGTTGGGGATGGACAAGTCCGCAGGCGTCATGATTTTCTGGGGGAACCTCCGCCTATAGAGTTCTTTAATTTTCATTTGTACAGCAGGACTGCAGCCAGCCTTTAGCAAATGCAGGGCTTTTGTGAGAAGTTCGTGTTTGCGTCCGTGCTTGTTTCTCCCAGCGTAGCCCAACAGTACTTGGAGTTCAGAAACTCTAAGGCTCATAACCATTTGCTTAGAGACAAAACAAAATGTAAAACATTAGTATTCCAATAATATAATTTACAACATTAAACGATACTTTAACACTTTATCCTTATGGTTTGTTTACAAAGGCCAATTTATTTACAGTCAATTCCAGTTATTTCAAACTTAAAATCTAATCATTTGATATAACCAAAGAAATTTAAAATTAATATTCATAAATTCACTAACTTCTACCTAGGGTTATGAAAGACGTAAAATAAGTATACACCAAGTAGAACCACATCTCACCTCATTCCATTGTTATAATGAAATTTTCAGGTATTTATCAAGCACTTACTAAGTCTCCAGGAGAGTACTGAGTGCTGTGTGGATGGCAAAAGATAATGAGCCCTCAAGAACATTTGTTTTCTTAGGGGAAAATTATATAAGTATATGTGAAACATATAAACAGTCCACCTGAAGCACCAGATGTAGGCAGGATACAAATAACATTATATTACATTCTATACTGACTTTGGGATTTATAGGGCTTAAACTATACCTTTTTTGACCCATTATATACCAGATACATTTGATATTTTCATATGGGTTGTCATTAAATCTTTACAACTCCACAAGGTGTTACCCTTCCTGCTTTACATGTGAAGAAACTAGTTAGGAAAGGTTAAACAACTTACCTAAGGCCACATAGCTACTAAGTATCAATGAGGATTCAAACCCAGTTATGTGTAATTCTAAAGCCCATGCATGATCTTTCCACTAAACCATTAGGAAAAGGATGACACTGGAAACATATTATTGACACTCTATTGGCAAAGCCAGGCTAAAAAGTCCAGGAATTGGGAATTTCCTGGCAGTCCAATGGTTCAGACTCTGTGCTTTCACTGCCGAGGGCCTGGGCTCGATCCCTCATCGGGGAACTAAGATCCCACAAGCCACGCGGCAAAAGTCCGGGAATTCAATCCACATGCCATAATGCATAAGGCTGTAGTAAAGAAATCTATTTAACTTTAACTCTGCGTTCCCAAACTTATTTCTCCTTTTTCCCCAACTACTAAGAGACTACCAACAGGAAATACCCACACCAATTCTCTCATTTTAAAGTTGAGGAAAATGAAATCCAAAGGGAAGACAAGATCATACAGCTATTAACAGAAGAATCCTGACTTTACCACCACTGACAGGGAGGTGTCAGGATGAAAGACACATGTAAGGTTACCATTTACTCTCTATTTGCACAACTGTTTTCTCCCCTCACCTCATCCCAAATACCACAAAAGCTAAGCTGCCTTCCCTAATTTACCACCACTCCCTGGGATAACATTCATCTCAAGCCAATCATCTAGAAGTTATCTGCAGATTACAAAACAATTAAGAAAAATAAAACGGTGAGAAAAACAAGTGTATAAAGAGCTTTAAATGCAATATAGCGGGTTAATCAAAGAAATATGAGCCCTTGCCCTACCTTCCCTGGCCTGGAGAATGCTTTGTTTCCTCAAAGCCCAGATTTTGTCAGCCTTGCCCTTTAGGCCTGGCAGAACTAAATGACTCTCTTTTCACTACTCTTACTGGCCATTTTTCATATCTTTATTTTAGCACTTATCTTGCTGTATTATAATTTTCTTTTTTTTACAAATGATTCCATGACCAGACTGAGGTCCTCTATGGCAACAGTCCCCAACCTTTTTGACACCAGGGACCAGTTTCGTGGAAGACAATTTTTCCATGGGTCAGGGAGGGGAGGATGATGGTTTCGGGATGATTCAAGCACATTGATTGATTATGGTCTCTGTGCAGTCAAACCTCTCTGCTCATGATAATCTGTATTTGCAGCTGCTTCCCAGCACTAGCCTCACCACCTCAGCTCCACCTCAGATCATCGGCCATTAGATTCTCATAAGGAGCACGCGACCTAGATCCCTCACATGCACAGTTCACAGTAGGGTTCACGCTCCTATGAGAATCTAATGTCACCGCTGATCTGACAAGAGGTGGAGCTCAGGTGGTAATGATGGGGAGCAGCTGTAAATACAGATGAAGCTTTGCTTGCTCTCCCACCGCTCACCTCCTGCTGTGTAGCCAAGTTCCTATCAGGCCATGGACCAGGTGGTTGGGGACCCCTGCTCTATGGTACAAGGTCATGTTACCTTCAGCATCTAACACTAGGGCCCAACAATAATGACAGGACAATGAATGAATGATGAACAAAATAAGAAAATCACACCAGAAGGAAGGGTGGGGGTGGATTCTACAGTGATAAGTTATACATATAACTATAATATAAATCCAAATGGACTCCCAAGCTCTTATGTTCAAAGATATAATGTAGCCCTTAAAAAACAAATTCTAGGGGCTTCCCTGGTGCCGCAGTGGTTGAGAATCTGCCTGCTAATGCAGGGGACACGGGTTCGAGCCCTGGTCTGGGAGGATCCCACATGCCACGGAGCAGCTGGGCCTGTGAGCCACAACTGCCGAGCCTGCGCATCTGGAGCCTGTGCCCCGCAACGGGAGGGGCTGCGATAGTGAAAGGCCCGCGCACCGCGATGAAGAGCGGTCCCCGCACCGCGATGAAGAGTAGCCCCCGCTTGCCGCAACTAGAGAAAGCCCTCGCACGAACTGAAGACCCAACACAGCCAAAAATAAATAAATAAATAAAGTAGCTATAAAATTAAAAAAAAAAAAAAAAAAAAACAAATTCTAGCCCAAATCCTATAACGTTTCTCTCTTTAGATTGTTATCAGAGATTAAATAATTACTATAATGTCAGCAGGATATCAATTTCTCCCTACTATCCAAACTGTCCTAAGAGTACAAAATAGTTTTAAAGATTTTTTTTTACTTATTTTAAAAGGAACAGAGATTTCAACAGAAAAGCACTGTATTAATAAGCTTCTGCTCTTAGAGAAATAACATGAATTATGCTTCAAAGATTATAGGTTAAAACTAAATTTAAGTTCGCATTGGCCAAATGTATTTTGTTTTACAGAGAAAACACGATAAATTTTTAGAAAGAGAAGAATGTCTTTCCATTTCAATTCAGCTCCATTCTCTTAAGTCAAACACAAAAACCGAAACTCAGCGGTTACCATAAACTTATGACAGCTTTTGTCCTAACTCTATGTGTATAAGGATTTATTTAAATGCAGCACAGATGTATTATTGTTCTATTTCTATGGAAGAATACATTGACAACTCGCATAAAATAAAATCTCATGCTTGATGATCAAAAGAAAAAAGTTAATGACATAGGCATAATTTTTGTTTTCATTTTCACAGGACGCATAATTAATCATCACAATTATAAGGTAGGTATTGTCCTCAATTTACAGATGGGAAAACTGAGGCCTAGGAAGGTTAAGAAATTTGTTGAATGTTACAAAACTACTTCTACTCCAAATGTTGTACCTTTACACTATGTTAGTGTCTTTTAGCGAAAACAAACCACATGCCTTTTAATTAGGAAAGAGAAAAACTTCTAGAAGATCAATTTATTTAACATTCAATCTCAACTTCAAGCTTCAACATTTTAGCTGTAAAAAAAATTGGTGGTTAAGATAAAAGAAAACATCTGGATTCAAATTAACCATTGCACCTTGTAATCAGGTACAGTGAAAGATGAGGTGCTATCTATTGCTATTATTGGAGCAGCTGCTGCATAATCTTAAGGACTGTAATAAGCATGCACTGTTTAAAAAAACAAATAAAAGAGGGCAGGAAACGCAACCATCTGAAGTATCTCTCAACCAAAAAGCTTCAAAGAAGCATGGAGCAGTCAATTCACAATGTAAAGTGTTGACAACACAGAGGAAAACTAAACACTTAAATGTGAAATGTTGAAATGCAATGTATTTTAATCTTTCGTGTGTTTAAAATCTCCATTTGTTAGCACTACAACAAAATGAATATTTATAACTAAGGATAACATCAACCACTGCTATTACTAGAAATCATTACCTCCTTGGATAGCATTCTGCTGACTCTACAACCCCAAATGATAGAATGCCTGAGAAATGTGTATATTCTGTACAGAAAGCATTCTGTGAGGAGCATCTTTTTAAAATGAATCTTTTTAATCAGAAAGACCTGCACACCATTTTAAGTCGAACAGTTTTACAAGAAAAACAGATGTCACTTGCCCTGTCCCCATTTTTCACATCCCTAAGGCAACTACTTTCAAGTCTTTTTAGCTATTTCTTCAGGCGTTTTTTTCCCTATTTCTACTATATAGTAGGTCTATTAGTTATTTAAAATTTTTTCCCTTTAGGAAAAAAATTGACTTCCTATTAAAAGATAATGTTTTAGATCTGTTACAACTTCCCATCATCATTTTTGGTTGAATCAATTGTTAGAGTTTATATTATTACTATGGCCGTAAATAATATTCACAGACAAGCCAAAAGTACATCATGATTACTGTTTCTTTTTTTGTATGACCTTGTTTTCCTTCTAGTTAATAACTGCACCATTTTTGCATTTGCTTAATTTTCTGTGTAACTACGGTTAATTCATCTTTAAATTGCTAGTGTTAACTTTCCTCTCAACGTATTCAAATATATCAGGTAAATCTCTGTTTTAATTTCTTTTTTGTTAATTTTATTTTTGGCTGCATTGGGTCTTCGTTGCTGCGCGTGGCCTTTCTCTAGTTGCGGCGAGCAGGGGCTACTCTTGGTTGCGGTGCACGGGACTTCTTATTGCAGTGGCTTCTCTTGTTGTGGAGCATGGGCTCTAGGCGCATGGGCTTCAGTAGTTGTGGCACACAGGCTCAGTAGTTGTGGCTCACGGGCTCTAGAGCACAGGCTCAGTAGTTGTGGCACACGGGCTTAGTTGCTCCACAGCATGTGAGATCTTCCCACACCAGGGATCGAACCCATGTCCCCTGCATTGGCAGGTAGATTCCTAACCACTGCGCCACCAGAGAAGTCCTTTAATTTCTTTCTTAAAAATATACTTCATACAATCCTCCATCAAGTTCTAATTTAGACTGCTTGCTCTCTAGACCTGGTACAAAACTATGGTCATGGAATTTCCCTTTAACTTATCCTGGGAATTCCCTTATCACTCTTCGTGTTGGACCCCCTGTTTCCTTGATCTCACTTCTTCCTTTCTTGATTTTCTCTTTTTAGTGGGGTATTTCCTCCAGTAGCTTCCTGAGAAGGGGGCATGGGAAGTACACTTTTTTAAAAATCCCTTGCATTGTCTAAAAATATCTTCATTTACTCATACTTAGTAACTGAGTTTGGCTCAGTATAGAATTCCAGACAGGAAAGTATGTTCCATCAGAATTTTGAAGGCCTTTCCTCATCATCTTCTCTTAAGAAGCCTGGCACCATTCTGATCCACAGTCTTTCACAGTCACCTATATATCCTCCTCAGCAAGCTTCCAGAAGCTTCTCTGTATGTGTTCTGAAATTTTACAATATTGTATCTTGGAGTAGGTTTTTTTTTTTTTTTTATTGTATGAACTGATAATTGCTAAGTCTTTTACATTTATAGATATATGTCCTTCAGTTCTGGGAAGTTTTCTTTTTTTTTTTTTTAAATAAATTTATTTTTGCCTATGTTGGGTCTTCGTTGCTGCATGCTGGCTTTCTCTAGTTGCGGCAAGCAGGGGCTACTCTTCGTGGCAGTGTGTGGGCTTCTCACTGCTGTGGCTTCTCTTGTTGCGGAGCACGGGCTCTAGGCATGTGGGCTTCAGTAGTTGTGGCACACGGGCTCAGTAGTTGTGGCTCGCGGGCTCTAGAGCACAGCCTCAGTAGTTGTGGCACATGTGCTTAGCTGCTCTGCGGCATGTGGGATCTTCCCGGACGAGGGATCGAACCTGTGTCCCCTGCATTGACAGGTGGATTCTTAACCACTGTGCCACCAGGGAAGTCCCTGGGAAGTTTTCTTGCAGTAATCTTCCTTTGACTTTTTTCTGTTCTCTTTCTTGCATGCCTATTATTTAGATACTGGCGTTGCTAGACTGTCTAATTCTCTTTTGCTCTGTTTTCTTTTTCCTCTTGCATTTACATCTCTTGTCTTTAGCTCTATTTTCCGGGAGATTTCCTCAACTTCATCTTCTAACTCTTCTATTAAAATTTTAATTCCGGGGCTTCCCTGGTGGCGCAGTGGTTGAGAGTCCGCCTGCCAATGCAGGGGACACGGGTTCGAGCCCTGGTCTGGGAAGATCCCACATGCCGCGGAGCAACTAGGCCCGTGAGCCACAACTGCTGAGCCTGCGCATCTGGAGCCTGTGCCCCGCAACAAGAGGGGCCGCGACAGTGAGAGGCCCGCACACCGCGATGAAGAGTGGCCCCCACTTGCCACAACTAGAGAAAGCCCTCACATAGAAACGAAAACCCAACACAGCCAAAAAAAATAAAATAAATTAATAAATTTAAAAAAAATTTTTTTAATTCCTATGAGCTCTTTTCTGTTTGCTGCATTTTTCTTTTTCTTTTCTTTTCCCTCTACATCTTGTTCTTATTTTACATGAATGTAGTGTAGTATCTTCTCTCTTTTTTTTAATTTTATTTTATTTTTTACTACAGCATCTTCTTTTCTCTTGAGAATATAAATAAATAGGATGTTTGATGTTGTTGTTTTCTTCACCTGCCTGCACTGTCTCTGTAATCTGAGTTCTTTCTTGCTATTCTCTCTGGTCTCTGCCTTTCATGCTTGACGTTTTCCTCAAGTAAGAGGGAACCTTTGGCTGTACATTTATATCTAAGAGTAAGACACGAAAAAGATGATCAGATGAACTGTGTGAGTGAGCAGACCGGAGTACTGCACTCTAGGATGATAAGGCAGGAACTTGGCTATCATGAGGATTCCATTTTTTCCTTTTATCTGATCACTTTTGACACAGAGGAATCCTCCAACCTCCTGCTTTGGCAGTACAAGGTTGACTTCCAGTGTTCTCAAGGCAGAGTAGGGGAATGGGGAGGAAGGAGGGGAAGGTCCTCACCATTATATAAGAACACATTTCAACTTAATCTCCTTCTCAGATATGTAACATTTTACACACACACACACACACAGTTATGTGTGTGTGCCTGTATAAGAACACCATTCCAACTACAGAGGCAGGGACTATATTCTGAGAAAAAGAAATACAAGAAATAGTCAAGCAATATTAATAAGTATTGTAGACAGCTTTTTGAGATTAAATAAAAAGGGCCAATGTTACTGTCTCATTAGCTATGACCCTACGTTATTAAAGGTCATACCTAAATTGTGAATAAGAATTAGGTACTTCCTGTTGAACCACCTAATTACTCTCGTTCACACATCCCACTTCAGTATTTTAGGGGATGAATCATAAAGCAGACTCTATATTATGAATCTTTATCTGGTCTCAATTTGTAAACAACTGTAAACCAAAATGAATTCTAAAGACAGTCAAAATAGGCATTTAACAATGTCATAATATTTCATTTATACTTTTACTTTCTATCCACAAAAGCAATCATCAAAAATACTCTAACTGCATAAAGATTGTACGGTACTACAAAAATATTTTATTCATTATTTTCAAAGTCAGATTCTTCATTCAATGGAACTGACTTTAGGATCACTTCTAATCCTCTCCACTTGAAATAGTTAATAAACAGCTGTTAGATTAGCAATTTGTCAACAATGTCCAGTTCAACCAGAAAACCTAGTTAGACAGTTTCTACTAAAGTAGCAAGTCAGGCTGGTTACATACTTCTCCATAATCTTGTTCCACCTGATTTCTCATCTTTTATTTATTTCTCAATATAAGATGACTGAAAAATGACCTGTAGTGCCTACTCCTCTAGCTGATTATCTTTCTCCCCTTCTGGTATCTTCCATCACATGGGTTGCATTTAGCTCCCACATAATGACAAAACATGAAGATTCCATTCTCCTTCAAGCAAAGTATAAACCATTCTCCTTCAAGCAAAGTATAAACCTAACACTCTGTTGAAATGGCATATCATGGCTTTGATTTTTGATAGATAATTTAAATATCATCCCCATTTATGTACTACCACATTTCATGAAACCCACGGATATGTCCTTCAAAAGCTCCTTCTAGATGATAACTCGAATACTAAAAATAACAAATCCAAATCAAAACAGTTTAAAATTTGGATTAAATATTTTTTACAATAAAAAAAGTTTACTTTTATTTAAAAATTAAGAGTTTAAAATTCTAACACATTGCCAAACTTCTTATGCAGAGGTAGGACAAATATAACTTTAAGTAAAAAGCTGCTCTGCACACAGATGTTCAATAAACGCTTTTTGGATCCATGAATGAGCCCTAAATGAGTTGTAGAAAGGGAATATAGGAACAAACAATGAACACATAGAGATAAGCTATTCTTCAGCAACAGAGACTCATGATCATATTAATTCAATTCTCAAATGTGCTAGGTACAAATACAACATAATATGGTACTAGTATATATAGAATTTGGATTCTAATACTAACTCGGCCACTAATTTACTGAATCACAATCTTTCAGGGTCTATTTTCTCTCTTTAAAAAATGACAGATTGACTAGAGCTTCTCAAAGATTCCTCAATTTCAAAATTCTATAATGCTATAACTATTAAGTGAAATCTTTCTTTTCGTTCTACTCTTCCACAGGTTAAGGAAATACAATCTGTATGGTCAGTGAAATCTCTCCATGAGCAATGTTCTCAATCAAAAATATAAGTGTCATACATGAGTTGATACAGTAAAAATAATGATAAACCTAATATGTATTAAATGCTTATAATATGCCAATTACATATTAATTATAGTAGCATGAGTATCTTACTTAACCCTCACATGGACACAAGAGACAGACCAATATTATTCCCATTTTATGGTTAAGAGAACTGATGCTAAACAGTAAATAAGTGATGGAGACAGGGCTCAAACCTGACCCGACTCCAGAGCTCAAATTTATAACCACTAACCAATACAAGTGTCTTATCACAAATCTTAGCCAGGACAGAGTATGTGTTACACTGGGATGGGGGCACTAAATGACAGTGAGAGAAATTAGACTCTACAGAGTGAACAAGCAGTGGAATAAATGCTTATTTGGGGACAGTAAACAAGTGATAAAAATAGTTTAAGGTTATTCAAGTAGCCACCTATAGGATGGATGAAAGAGACTAAGAAATAAGACTTCTAGCTAAAAGAGATAGCAGCAAGCAAGAATTATTTATCTACATGTAAGAAGAAACTGTGACAGTGGAAATAGAGGAGAGAGGACCAAGAAATACTGCAAAGAAAATCTGCAAGAACGTTCAATAATCTAGATAAGGTGCCTTTTAAAAAGCAGTGCTATACATGATCATGAGAACAATCGTTCACTTTTCAAATAAAATCTAAAATTTAAAAATAATAAAGCTTTATGGACTTCCCTGCTGGCACAGCGGTTAAGAATCCACCTGCCAGTGCAGGGGACATGGGTTCGAGCCCTGGTCCGGGAAGATCCCACAGGCCGTGGAGCAACTAAGTCCGTGTACCACAACTACTGAGCCTGCGCTCTAGAGCCCATGAGCCACAACTATTGAAAGCCCACGCACCTAGAGCCCGTGCTCCTCAACAAGAGAAGCCACCACAATGAGAAGCCCACGCACCACAACGAAGTGTAGCCCCCACTCGCCACAACTAGAGAAAGCCTGCGCACAGCAATGAAGACCCAACGCAGCCAAAAAATTTTAAATATATAAATAAATGTATAAAAAAATAAAATAAATAAAGCTTTAAGAAATTTTAAGTCTATCAAATTATAAAAGAATGAATATTTTTTCACAAACTCCTCCAACCAAAACCAAACAAAATGTTGCATTTACAACTGGAGATATCATCTAATTTAAGTTTCAGACAAGATGCAATGAAAGATACATTATACTCTATCTGAGAGAAAGTTAAGAAGTGTAAAAGAATAGATAAATATTAACAAAACAAAAAGTGAGAAAAAATGCATTCTGTAACTATACAAAATCTTTAAATCACAGCCTTCAATCTGGGTCCCAGAAAAGTGATTAAGTAAGAACCTTAGAGGGAAAGTATCAAGAGAACTATTTCAGAGTAACAAGTGTAACCTATTCAATCAAAGTTAGAGCTAGTAAATAGCGGAGCTCAGACTCAAAAGTCAGATGCCAAAGTCCACACAATGCTGCAGAGTACTGACAATTACAGACATCATTAGGGAATTTGAAATGATTTTTTTTTTTTTTTTTTTTTTTTTGCCGCACCGTGCGCCATACGGAACTCCCCTGACCAGGGATCGAACCTGGACCCCCTGCAATGGAAGCACGGAGCCTTAACCACCAGACCACCAAGGAAGTCCATGAAATGATGTTTTTCTTTTTTTAGTTTTTGTTTTTTTAATTTTTTATTTTTGGCTGCGTTGGGTCTTCGTTGCTGCACATGGGTTTGTTTTTTTTTTTCTCTAGTTGCAGAGAGTGGGGGCTACTCTTCATTGCGGTGCGCTGGCCTCTCACCGTGGCGGCCTCTCATTGCGCAGCACGGGCTCTAGGCGCACGGGCTCAGTAGTTGTGGCATACAGGCTCAGTAGTTGTGGCACACAGGCTTAGTTGCTCCACGGCATGTGGGATCCTCCCAGACCAGGGATCGAACCTGTGTTCCCTGCATTGGCAGGGAGATTCCCCACCACTGCACCACCAGGGAAGCCCTGAAATGATGTTTTTAAAAACTGTAGAATCATAGGATCATAACATAAAATAGGACTTTATTTTTCTTGACGTATACTTGACTTACAATGTTGTTAGTTTAAAATAGAACTTTAGCAATCATCTTGTCCAACTCTCCATCTAATATATGAAGTTCTACTGTAACCTCCTTAATTGATGGTCTCCCAGCCTCTGCTGAAACACTTACATGAGTTCACAATCTAATCTTAAAACAGCCTACATTACTGAAAAGCTCTATGAATTGAAATTTTCCTTAAACTTCTACCCAATGGTTCTAAAATTTCATCCTGTTGGTATAGACCCCTTCCCACCCTGGCCATCATACTCAGAGTGAATGAAATAATCCAGATGATAGTTTGACTACTCTTAGTACTATCTCTCTTATTATGAACAGAGCTATTTCTACCAGTGCAACCTAATAAGGCATTTTAGACTGACTGGCCTGTTTTATTTAGGCAAGTGGAAGGATGTTGTACGTTATGCTTTTCTTTCAGCAGGGACAGGGAGTCACGTCCACATCACATTGTCGCTCACATTAAGCTTGAGGTTAACTAAAACCTTTATTCAATTGTTTTCACATGAAATGCTACTAGGTTAAACCTCCTCATCCTCTAATACAATTTTTAAAATTTAAAAATAGAACTTTATATACAGCGCTGTTAAACTTCGTTTTTTCCAAGTTCATTATTCCAGCCTTTCAAAACCCTGTTGAAGAATTGCACCCTGCACTCTCTGCTGTAGCATTTATCACACAGTGTTGTAAACAGCTGATTTTCTAGTCTATGTCCTCCCCTAGACTTTGAGACTTTCAAGGACACTTTTCTCCATATCACCTATGCTAAGTATGGTAGATGACATCTAGTAAGTGCACAGGAGATGATGATGATGATGATGAATTAATTATCAAGGAATTAATTATCAAGGAATTAATTCCTCATGATTTTGTCATCTAACATTCTTCCCAGTTTTCTGACACCTACAAAATCTGAGAGTTTTGCTTCTTAAATATTCATACAGGTCATCCTTAAAACTTGGGATATAACAGGGTCAAGACTATAGAGCCGGGCTTCCCTGGTGGCGCAGTGGTTGAGAATCTGCCTGCTAATGCAGGGGACACGGGTTCGAGCCCTGGTCTGGGAAGATCCCACATGCCGCGGAGCAGCTGGGCCCGTGAGCCACAATTACTGAGCCTGCGCGTCTGGAGCCTGTGCTCCGCAACAAGAGAGGCCGCGATAGTGAGAGGCCCGCGCACCGCGATGAAGAGGGGCCCCCGCTTGCCACAACTAGAGAATGCCCTCGCACAGAAACGAAGACCCAACACAGCCATAAATAAATAAATAAACAAATACTTAAAAAAAAAAAAAAAAAAAAAGACTATAGAGCCCAGTGGCACATGATAAGAAATTCCCCTCCAGATAACAAAGTTTAAGGTTACAAATAAGATCGTTCAACTACTTAGGATTCAGATGATTATTTTTCCCCAAGATTCTCCAATCTTAAGGTAATTATTCAATAAACACTGTCCAGGGTGCACAAGAAAAACAAGGTTATCATATGCTTGATTTATAGCTTTCAGAGAAAAACAAGCTTAGAAAAAGATATATACAATTTTTTTTTTTTTTTGGCCGCACTACAAGGCTTGCAGGATCTTAGTTCCCCAAGCAGGGATTGAACCCAGGCCCTTGCAGTGAAAGCGCTGAGTCCTAACCACTGGACCTCCAGGAAATTCCCACAAATGTTGTTTTTAATTTTATTTTATTCAAAAAAATTCTTTTCCATTATTGTTTATTACAGGATATTGAATATAGTTCCCTGTGCTACACAGTAGGACCTTGTTGTCCATCCATTCTATATGTAATAGTTTGCATCTACTAACCCCAAACTCGCAGTCAATTCCTCTCCCACATCTCCTTCCCCGTTGGCAACCACAAGTCTGTTCTCTATGTCTGTGAGTCTGTTTCTCCTTTGTAGATAGGTTCATTTGTGTCACATTTTAGATTCCACATATAAGTGGCATCATATAGTATGTCTTTCTCTTTCTGACTTACTTCACTTAGTATGATAATCTTTAGGTCCATCCAAGTTGCTACAAATGGCATTATTTCATTTTTTTGTGGCTGAGTAATATTCCATTGTATGTATGTACCACATCTTCTTTATCCATTTATCCATCTTTATCCATTCATCCATGTATCTTTTTGAATTATAGTTTTGTCCAGAAATACACCCAGGAGTGGGATTGCTGGATCATATGGCAACTCTATTTTTAGTTTTTTGAGGAACCTCCATACTGTTCTCCATAGTGGCTGCACCAACTTACATTACCCCCAACAGTGTAGGAGGGTTCCCTTTTCTCCACACCCTCTCCAGCATTTGTTATTTGCAGACTTTTTAATGATGGCCATTCTGACCAGTGTGAGGTGGTACCTCACTGTAGTTCTGATTTGCATTTCTCTAATAATTAGCAATGTTGAGCATCTTTTTCAGGTGCCTATTGGCCATCTGTATGTCTTCTTTTGAGAAATGTCTATTTAAGTCTTCTGCCCATTTTTTGATTGGGTTGTTGTTATTGAGTTGTATGAGCTGTTTGTATATTTTGGAAATTAAACCCTTGTAGTATTGTCTGAAGTCTGGGATGATTATGCCTCCTGCTTTATTCTTTTTCCTCAGGATTGCTTTTGCAATTCTGGGTCTTTTATGGTTCCATATAAATTTTAGGATTATTTGTTCTACTTCTACAAAAAAATACCATTGATAATTTGATAGGGATCACATTAAATCGGTGTATTGCTTTGGGTAGTATGGTCATTTTAACAATATTAATTCGTCCAGTCCAAGAGCATGGGATATCTTTCCATTTCTTTGACTCATATTCAATTTTCTTTGTTAACGTTCTATAGTTCTCATCACATAAGTCTTTCACCTCCTTGGTCAGGTGTATTCCTAAGTATTTTTTTTTTTTTTGGTGTGATTTTAAAAGGTATTGTTTTTTTAAACAACCCATTCAAAAAATGGGCAGAAAACTTAAATAGACATTTCTCCAAAGAAGACATACAGATGAACAAGAGGCACAGGAAAAGATGCTCAACATCGCTTAGTATTAGAGATGCAAATCAAAACTACAATGAGATATCACCTCACACAAGTCAGAATGGCCATCATCAAAAAGTCTACAAACAATAAATGCTGGCGAGAGTGTGGAGAAAAGGGAACCCTCCTACACTATAGGTGGGAATGTAAATTGGTACAGCCACTATGGAGAACAGCATGGAGGTTGCTTAGGAGACTAAAAATAGAGCTACCATATGATCCAGCAATCCCACTCCCTGGGCATATAGCCAGAGAAAAACGTGGTTCAAAAGGATACATGAACCCTAATGTTCATTGCAGCACTATTTACAATAGCCAACATGTGAAAGCAATCTAAATGTCCATTGACAGATGAATGGATAAAGAAGATGTGGTACATATATACAGTGGAATATTACTCGGCCATTAAAAAGCATGAAATAATGCCATTTGCAGCAACATGGATGGACCTGGAGATTATCATACTAAGTAAGTCAAACAGAGAAAGACATATATGATATCACTTATATGCGGAATCTTAAAAAAAGATACAAATGAACTTATTTACAAAACAGAAACAGACTCATAGGCTTAGAGAACTTATGGTTACCAGTGGGAGGGGTGGAGGGGGAGAGATAGACTGGCAGTTTGGGATTGACATGTACACACTGCTATATTTAAAATAGATAACGAACAGGGACCTACTGTATAGCACAGGGAACTCTGCTCAATATTCTGTAATAACCTAAATGGGAAAACAATTTGAAAAATAATAGATTCATGTATATGTATATCTGAATCACTTTGCTGTACACCTGAAACACAACGTTGTTAATCAACTATACTCCAACCAAATAAATATTAAAAAAATAAATACAATTTTTAAAAAGGTATTGTTTTTTACATTCCCTTTCTGATATTTGTTAAAGAAATGCAACTGATTTCTGTATGTTAATCTTGTATCCTGCTACCTTGCTGAATTCATTTTTCAGTTCTAGTAGTTTCTGTGTGGAGTTTTCAGGGTTTTCTATATATAGTATGTCATCTGCATATAATGACTAGGTTATGAGGTTATATTTTTTAAACTTCAAATTTTACTCATTGTAATAAAGTTAGCTGCCCAGATATGACAAAACAAAATCCCAAATAAAACTTATAACTGAGAAGCAATCTGATTGGGCTTCACATTAAAAAGCTCCAATTTAAATGACAGGATACTCCAAGTCACCATTTTCCAAACTACGTTCATACGGTTAATAGATATTCAGAGTAATAGGGTGCTGGGGTAAAACTGGTCCAGGAGGGACTTCCCTGGTGGTCCTGTGGTTAAGACTTTGCCTTCCAATGCACAGGGTGAGGGTTTGATCTCTGGTCAGAGAGCTAAGATCCCACATTTCTTGGGGACAAAAAACCAAAACAAACAACCAGAAGCAATATTGTAACAAATTCAAATAAGGACAAAAAAAAAAAAAACCGGTCCAGGAAATTCAAGAGTCTATAATTCCCCATCATGCCCTCCCTTCTCAAATAACATTCACTCATTAAAGGTCCTAAGAAGTCCAGCAGAAGTATGTTAACTTTGCATCCAACATTTTGCAAATTTACTTGGCCACAAAACTATTCTTTATTATTATCATTTTTTAATCTCTGTCACCTCATTTCTTAGCACTTCACAAAAAAAGTATTTTAGAAAAAATTACAAGATCTTCAAGTTTTCCATTTTACATCTGTTGTTCTAGCAACATTATTAAAAGCATCCCTTTCCACTCTTAAAAGTGTCCCACTTTGGTTGATAAATTATATATGGTCACCCTAATACTCTAAAACTAAACACAGGGACTTCCCTGGTGGCACAGTGGTTAAGAATCTGTCTGCCAATGCAAGGGAAATGGGTTTGAGCCCTGGTCTGGGAAGATCCCACGTGCCGCGGAGCAACTAAGCCCGTGCACCACCACTACTGAGGCTGCGCTCTAGAGCCCGCGAGCCACAACTACTGAGCCTGCGTGCCACAACTACTGAAGCCCGCATGCCTAGAGCCCGTGCTCCGCAGCAAGAGAAGCCACCGCAATGAGAAGCCTGCACACCACAACAAAGAGTAGCCCCTGCTCGCTGCAACCAGAGAAAGCCCGTGGAGCAACGAGGACCCAACGCGGCCAAAAGTAAATTAATTTTTTAAAATAAAAGTGGATAAGATGGTAAATTTTAAGTTATGTATATATTACTATAATTTAAAACTTTTAAAGAAAAAAGAAAACAAAAATTTTAAAGATTTGTCATTTAAAAAAATAATAAATTACTTAACATAGATCAAAATATTAAATTAAAAAGACTATTCCAAGACAAAAAAAATTGTAAAAATAGTCACTATTTTACATTTTTGCACATCTCTTTAATGTCTGGTTTAAAAAAGACAGCCTCATTTTCATATCCACTTTCACATTCAAACTGCATTAGGTTGTTTTGATTGAAGTACATGAAGAAAATTCAGCCTTATGCAGATACGTAGTGGAAAAAGATGGAGTATTTCAATAGCTTTCTCAGATAACTGTGGATATTCTTTGGTCCTCTACCAAAACTCAACAAGTGGCAGTTTCTTAAAGACTGTTCCAATATGGAATCTGAAACCATATCAATGAACATTTCCTACTCTGATATACTCAAGTCCATTGGTCTGTCTTACATTTCCAATGGATCTTTTTACCATTTTGCAATACCATGCATTGATTATTTAGAAAGTATTGCTTCAGTGAGTTATGCAGTTCTTCCAAATGTTGACCTTTTCACTTTACAACTTCAATATAAAACATTCATTAATACCACCCTGGAGACTTCCCTGGTGGCGCATTGGTTAGGAATCCGCCTGCCAGTGCAGGGGACACGGGTTTGATCCTTGGTCCAGAAGATCCCACATGCCGCGGAGCAACTAAGCGCATGTGCCACAACTACTGAGCCTGCACTCTAGAGCCCGTGCGCCACAACTACTGAAGCCCGCACACATAGAGCCCGTGCTCCACAACAAGAGAATCCACTGCAATGAGAAGCCTGCGCACCACAACGAAGAGTAGCCCCTGCTCACTGCAACTAGAGAAAGCCTGTGTGCAGCAATGAAGACCCAACACAGCCAAAAAATAAATTAAAAAAAAAAAAAAACCACCACCACTGATCTTATCGAAAAAAAAAAAAAAAAAGTATTGGGAAACTGTCAAGCTCAAAGTGGCAAACACAAGTCTTCCAAAATTCTATTTTCACTTGAAAGCTGAAATTTTATCATTAGCAACAAATATTGTCAGTTTGTCTTGCTGTGACAGGCTCACTTGGTTTAGTTTTGAGAAAACGTCTGCCGAATACCCAAGTCTTTATAACCATACTTCGTCAGCCATTCTTTCAAATAAAAATGGTGTCCCATTAAAAAAGTAGCTAGTTCAGCATGCCAACTCAAGCAACTGCACAAGTTCTTTTTCTTGAATTAACCATCATCAGATTTGGTGTTCAGTAAAAGTGGTTTACAGGACTTTTCATCACACAAAATATATTTTAAAACGTATTCAAGAATTGAGACATAATGAAATTAATAAGTTTTATTGCTTCATCATCTTAATTCCAAGTGCATGATGTCGTAAACTAGTACAGTTTAGTGTTACTGCCTTAATTCATGTAATTTTACCCACCACTGATTTTGCAAATGTCAATATAGCAAATAATGTCTTACTTCTATTGAGAAAATAGTTTTGACCTGCAGGATCCCCAGAAAGAGTCTGAAGAACTACCAGAGGTCTGGGAAACACACATTGAGAACCACTGTAATAAGTGGTGCATTACTTGGATGATTAAGAAACAAATATTTTTAGTACATATCCCACTATAACAAGAGTGTTTAAATAAATACACACATTTATATGGTGATATGTTCAAACCAAGTGATAATCTGGCATTTCACATACAGTCGGAACTCAAACATATAATGAACGACAGAATATGATACTTCCTGAATAAATAACAAATAATTACCAAATACCTACTATAAGCTAGACTCTGAGCTAGGTGCCTCTACGTTCTCTTTCTTGGGTAACTCACAGAAGCCCATAGACCAGACTGATGATTTTAATATATGAGAAAAATATTTACCCTGAAATCTTTCAGATCTTAAGATTAGACCTACATGGCTACAAGAAAAAGTCTTAAAATTCACCATAATGCACAAGATAGCATGTTTAAATTCTATTTTAAGCACTATGCCGTGAAGCTAAAAACAGGCTTGCTCACATTCAGAAACCCAAATACAAAATGAATTGCTTTGGCTGTGTACTGCCAGCACCCCATAAAGAGCCTACATTCATTTCTCCTCAAGCCAAACAACCCTTATCTGTTAGTTTTCATTCCTATTTTTAAGTGAAATTCCAATATTAATATTATAGGAGTTACATTAAATGTGGCAACTATTTTTTTTTATAAAAACAATATAGCAAAACCATCAAAACAAGTTAAGAACTTTTAGACATATACATTGATAAATTCAAGAGGTAAACTTCTACAAACATACATATGAAATATTTGCACCGTAAAAAAGAGACCATCTCGTTTTGGGACATGTCATGGAAAGAGCTTCAATATAGTATATCGTTAAGTGAAAAAAGTCAAAGGATATTGTATATAGTATGATTATTATAGTAATACATGTACATTCATTTAATAAATATTTACATACTGAGTTCCATGTATGTTCCTATTTTGTTCTGCATCTAGACATACACACATACAATAAATTACAAATGTTATACAGACATACATAATTAAATGTCCAAAGAAAAATGAGTAGGTCAGACACAAAAGACTACATATTATAGGATTCCATTTACACGAAATGTTCAATACAGGCAAATCTATAGGGACAAAAAGTAGATAGCGGTTGCCTGAGGGTGGGGTGTGTTGTGGCAATGGGGTGATAGCTGAAGGGTGCACGATTTCTTTGGCGGGGGTGGGGGGGTGGGTAAGAAAAATATTCTGAAACTGGTTGCGGTGATGGTTACACAACTTTGTGAATATATTAAAATACCATTTAATTATGCACTTAAATGGATGAAATGCATGGTATGTGAATTATACCTCAATAAAACTTATGCTCTCTCCTTCTCAAAAAATAGAATAGGTACCAAAGAGGTTGCAAGGGGTAAGGAGTGGGTGGGGTGAAAATGAAGGCCTTTAAAATTTTATTCTACTTACTGCTATAACATTACAATGAGAAATGTATTCATTTATTATCTATATAACTTAAAGAAATGTAAAAGGTAAACCTAAAACAGTCTTTCATAAATTACCTGGATTTAATGTTATTCAAGTTCATCTACGCAGCAGCCACAAGAAAAAGTATGAAGATATGACCCTATCGCAGAACATTCACAATTTAGACTTGTCATATAAACATGTGCATCTGCCCCCTCACTAACAGAAACAAACCTTGAATGTAATTCATTTCACGAATACATCTTAGGCACCTACTGTGTCCACAGGGTAGGGATGAGGGAAAATGGAGTGGTGTACAAAGCAGAACACTAGTCAACAACAAAAAAGCAAACTAACAGCTCTGGCTTTAAGTTAAAAACTTTTGCTATACAGTGGAGGAGACAAAACAGACACATGAAATGTATTAGAGTCAGACTATAGAAAATCTTGAATACCAAACTGAGAGCTAAGACTTTATCCTGTTTTCAATGGAAAGCCAGTGGAGTGACAGGATGAAAGGAGTGTTTGGGGAAAACTGACCTGGCAACCAAAGGGGGGAAACTGAAAGCAGAAAAGAATAGCAGGAAAGGTAAGAAAGAGATGGAGCTTTTAAAAATAGGAACATATATTAACAGTCCTGTGAAAGTTATTGATATTTCAAAGTTACAGTTAATGTTCAAAGGGTTTATGTTTGTTTTGTTTGCTTGATCTAATGTGAAGTAGAAAAGGAAAAAAGGTGATTTCTTCATTTTGATGAATTTTAGAAGTTCATGGCTAAGAATGAACGTTTACCAGAAAATTCTGAGGGGAGTAGGGGCTTAGGGAGTTTTTATTCACGTGCTACCACGAAACCAAGAGTAGAGGGAATCAAAAGCAATGGGAGTTCCACAATTTTTAACATGGAAGAGGAAGTAGCACTCAAACATTTTGCAGTAAGAATAGCAAAAAAAAAAATGCATAACAATTAGTACTATTTCTGAAATTGATAGTAAAGGACAACTAAGTATTTTTAAATATCTCTATCACCTATTTCTGAAAAATCCTAATGATACAATTTGTTATATAAATGCTAAAGATTTAGGTGAGGACCAAATTTAACATATCAAATTTAGAGTATGATCAATTTCATACCCTTAATTTCATCAGCTGTTCCTCCTACAGTGCAGTACTTTTTCAGATGTTGCACAAATAATATTCTTAATTCAATTCACACATGCATTTATTAATTGATTTAACCCATAAAGGTTCTTAAGATAGAAAAATGTTTTCATTGCCTGAAACCTCCTTTCTCTAACAGCCTCTCCAAAACAATGTTACCTACCAATCTTATACTATAGCAACACTTTGCTTTGAGATTAAAAATATGGGTAAAGCAAAAATTCTCATAATCTATTTCTATTTTCGTAATCTATTTCATACTTTATCAAATGTTCTGATTCAGATCATTTATATAATGTTTACTGACAGATTTATAGGAACAGATATAATAAAGGTATAAACAACGAACAAATCAAAAATTACTTTTCACTCAACCTTAATCTAATCAAAATCCTATTTGTACTGTTCCCTGAAGCACAAAAAAAAAAAGTCTGTAGAATATACTTAGTTAGAATAAAACATTTGCAGGGGCTTCCCTGGTGGCACAGTGGTTAAGAATCCACCTGCCAATGCAGGGGACTCAGGTTTGAGCCCTGGTCTGGGAAGATCCCACATGCCGTGGAGCAACTAAGCCCGTGTGGCACAACTACTGAGCCTGCGCTATAGAGGCCTCGAGCCATAACTACTGAACCCCGTGAGCCCAGAGCCCGTGCTCTGCAACAAGAGAAGCCGCCGCAATGAGAAGCCCGCGCACCGCAACGAAGAGTAGCCCCTGCTCGCCGCAACTAGAGAAAGCCCACTTGCAGCAACGAAGACCCAACACAGCCAAAAATAAATAAATAAAATAAAAATTTTTTTTTAAATTGCAAACTTTACTACCAGGCTGTTTGTCAAGACTGTTTAAAATAGCAAAAAAGAAAAAAAAAAGTGGAAGTAATCTGATTGCCCAGTGATAGGGGACTAGCTGAATAAAATACGTTACCTTTCAAATGATCATACAGACCTATATTTACTAACCTGGAAAGATAGCCATGAAAATAGCAGATTACAAATAAAGAGTAGTACAATCTCTTTTGTGATGTATATACATATGCATTTACTCACAGACAGAAAGTCTAAATGGATACCCAGATGTTAACCATGATATTTCTAAGTGCTGGGATTACAGGTGCTGTTTATTTTTGTGCTTACTTTTCAGTATTCGCTGAAACTTTCTCAAGTAAAATGATATTTGCAAGAATTAATGTCTATGTTTCCAACTAACAAACTCAAAAATCTTCTTTGCAAAAAGGCCAAGGAATATCCAAAAATACCCTGGCATAGAGCAAGAGGGAAAGTATTAGCAACAACATAACTAGAATTCTTTGTGAGCGAGGCACCCTAGAGGGCTCCAGGACTGACATGGCACCTTTAATGCAGCCTACAGTACAGGATTTTGAACTCACAAGACCTAGGCTCAAGTCCCTGCCACTTTTATTTGTATGACCTTGGGCTAGTCACTTACCTTTTCTGGGCTTACTTTATTGGTAAAAGGGAGATATTACCTGCCTTTCCTACCTTAAAGAACTGATGGAAAAATCAGATGAGATAATGTGATACATTATGAACTGCAAAGTACCATATAAGATATTATTCAAACATTAAAAAAAAAAAAAAAGGTCCTTAATGCCAGAGCAGAATACTTCTACAGAACACACTACAATCAATTCTATGAAGTAATGAACCAGGGGTTTTGTTTGTTTTTAAAGGCTACGTCTCATCATAAACACTGCAGTTTTCCAGAAATTTAGATAATTCTTCCCGTCCCTACTACAACTCTAAGACATTTTCTTTTCTTATCCCTAGTTACAAGCAAGAAAGGGTGCTAATTACACTGAACTCAAAAGCCACAGCAAGAACCCTGGAGCAGCATGTTGATGGAGTTCACCAGGAGAAACCCAAGGTTAATCAGCTATGGACTCACCACTAAGCACTACTGCAATCAACAGGGATTACAAGAGACCCTTTGAAGAGAGACAATACAATCATCCAGGAGAAAACGGAGGAGGAAAAGGAGATATTTCAAAACAATTATATGAAATACTCAAATATTAAAGTGTTTTACAAATTTTTAAATATTGTTCATAAAAATGGTGACTTTAAAAAGCCATCTAAATGTGGCACTTGAGAAAAGCAAGTTATGGAGATTCAATTCAAATCCATGAATAAACTGTCAGATTTACTTGCTTCTATCTGAAATAAAAGCAGACAAATTACACCACAAAGATCAAAATTAAGTGACTAGTTCTTGAAAACAGAGAGGCAGAATATGACAACAGAATTTACTGACACGCTTATACAGATACTACTTTTAAAGGTATGGTTTTTAAAGTATGATTTCTCTTCCCCTTGAATTCCATTATTTACTCCACTAAAATGATAATGAACTTCTTCCTTCCCACTGTTCCTCCGGTGAGTTAAAAACGGCAATATAACGCAATTTGACTTTTAATGCAAAAAACATTTGTAATTTTTTTTTTTTAAAGTACTTTAAGAGGAGCTACATGAAGCTGTCAGATTAACTTCCAAAATCACCTGGCCATCACACCCTCCTGCTTTTAAGTTCCTAAAGACAATAAAATGCTCACTCTCTACATTCTTACAAATGTCATTTATGGGTATTCCCCTAATGAAAAATTAAACCTTTCATAAACAAATAAGTACAGAGAACTTTTTGATATGTATGACTCACAATCTAATTTTTATTGGCAATATCTTTAAGTGTTGCAGCTTGCACAATTTCTACAGGGGGTACAGATCTATCCATTTTTCCCATCTGATCTTGCAGATCTGTTATACATTTAAAAGGACTCACTAAAATGGGTCACGAGGAAAAAAATTATGAATACAATCCACAGCAAAATGAAATGTGGGTTGTAAATTAAGATAACAAAAGTCACTATTTACTCAAAGCCTCATAGTTGGAAATCCATTGGAATACTGTTGTTTTCACCTAAAACTGTGAAAAATCTGAGTTTTTCTTAATTCTTACTCTGACCTTTCATTCCTTATTAGGAATAAGTGCTACTTACCTCCAAAAACCACAAAAAACAAAGAAACAAAATACCACTCAGAAAATATAATTTCAAAAGGAATATCTTCCAAAGCTTACTGCACAGAAAATTACATATACACATTCTTAAATAACTATGGTAGGTGTTCCTAAGATCATCTCCTCCCCTTCAAAAAAAAAAAAAAAAAAAAAAAGAGCAAATGTAACCACAATCAAATATAAACATAATGTTTAACACAGCTATTACCAACTAAGCAATTTATCACAGCTCCTCAAAGTACTGGGCACACACAATGACAGATCAGTATGTCAAGAGCAGTTATTATAATCTGGAGGAAAAAACTGTACAACAGAACATAATATTAGAAAAAAACTCCTTTGGAAAAACTCAAGTAGATTTTGGAGAGAGCAAAACAGGAGACCAATTTTAGAAAAATAAAGTTTCCCCCCAAGTGTTTAGAGTTCATCTGATGCAGGCTCATTTTTGTGAAGAGAAACTTTACCTAACAAGACTCACACCAGGGATCTGATCTATCCCCAAAGGCACTTTCTTAAAATGAGAAAGAACAAAGGAGGAAATCTCCCAGCATGTGCTTTCCATACCAGTTTCTTTGGACAGCATCAAGAGTGACAACATAGCCAGCACAAGCTTTTCAGCTTTACTCTGTAGTCCACGTAAAACAGAACTGATTAGCTATCATTCAAAAGGATTCCTAGCAAAATAAATATTAGAAGGCAAAGATCACAGCAACATAGTGACTACATTTTAAAACTACAGAAAACATGTATCTTAAAGTTGCACACTTTTTTATTTCAAGAGTTAATTACCTCCAAATATTCAAATTCCTGGGGCTTTTTCATTTCAGTCAATAGTTTGAAACTGGAAAAAACGAAACCATCCATTCTAAATCTGCTCTCCCTTAATTTGCAATTAGAAGTAAATTAAAAAAGAATGACACTCAAAGCCAGAGCCTAAATATACAAATTTTGGAATGTTAACATTGAAAAATTATTGGGAAAAACGATCTCTCAGCGAAGGTTTCCACTGAAAAACTCTCCAGAAACAAACCTGGCGTTTGCTTGTTCTAGGAGTTGTCGTTTCATTATAACCGAGATAATTCTTTAAATAATTTTCATTAATTATAAAAAGACGACTCTCCCCAAAGATTTACAACTATATATCCCAATCTCCACTCTGACAGAGATGTCAGTTCCCTGGGTCAAGATAACCAGCTACTCGGTTCACACACAGGAAGCCACAGAGAAGGGAATATCGCGTTCAGAGCCTCGAAATAATACGCGTTAGTTAAAAACTGCTTGCTACTGAACCAAAATTATTGAAGCGGAGCCCCATTTGTCACAATCCAATCATAAGGGTTCCACCCCCCCTCCCCCAACTGCTTGTGTAGTGGCATATCTGCTTCGGTAAAGAAGCCACCATCAGGTAAAGACTGGGGTGGGAGAAAAAGCGGGGAAAAGGGGGCACCCTTTCATCCAATTTCGCGAGGCGAGAGTAATTGGTACAGTTGAGAGAAACGAAGGAACGTTCTATTCATTGGGGGTTGAAGTAGGATGAGGGGAGAATTTCGTTCAAATCAACATGGCCAGCAAGATGTCCCTACAAACAAAAGGCAACGGGGGGATATAAACACTAACCATTCACCTCCATCAGCTATAGCATCGCCATCATGGTGTGTGCAGAGACCCCCGAAGGCTCCTCTCACCCTCCACACCAGCCAAAAGGAAGAGACGAAAAAGAAGGGAGAGTAGCTGCTTCCCACCACCCACTGCTTCCAAATACACACCCTTCGAAGGGGTCTCTCCCCCCGGTTGCCCGGAATCAGAGAGAGAGTACCGTCCCGCCCAGACAGACTCCCCCGTCACCCCCCAGTCGAACCCCAACGCCAGCCCGGGGTTCACTAAACTTTACTGGAGCTTCTCCCCCACATCCCCACCCCATCGCCCCAGGATCGCGCTGCCCACAAACGGGGCACCCCGGGCACCTCCTGACAGGCGGGCAACCGGGGAGAACCGAGTCCGGGGCGGGGGCGGCAGTGAGCCCCGGAGGGGCGGGGCGGCAGGAGCCAAGTTCCCGGGGGTCTGAGGAGAGCGCCTGACAGGAGCCCGGGACTGCAAAGGAGGAAGAGGAAGCGGCGGCGGGGAGCTTTCCCAATCCCCCCAACATGAACACCCTGCCCCTGCCCCCGCTCCCCACGGGGGGCAGGGAGGCTGCCTGGAAGGTGAGGAAGCCGAGCCCCGGGGACAGCCGCGGCCCCCACCTCCCGACTCCCGATCTCTTCCCCCGCCACCCCCGCCAGAGGCGCCCACAACAATAACACGCTGGGGACGACCCGTCAGCGCCCCCGAGGCACCCGGGGCCCGCGGCCCGCCGCTACCGGGCCCCCTCGGCTGGGGCCCGGCGCGCCGCTCCTCTCTACAACTCCAGGCCCGGTTGGAGTCAGGCCCGAGCGGCCCCCCAGGGTCGGACGCATCCCCCCTGGCACCAGCGGCACAGTCTCCGTGGACGAATATTAGAAGTGAATTCGAGCTGCGCTTTACCTTTAGTTCCGCACTGTCCGCCATCTTGCGTCTGTCAGCGCAAGCGCAGTGAACATCGCCGGGGACGGCCGCTAGACCCGCCCCTCTAGCCAGCATGGCCCCGCCCCGGCCCGTCCCCTCTCTCCCCTCCACCTCCCCGGCCCGCCCCCGGCCTCCGCCCCGCTCCGGGGGCTCGCAGCCCCGCCCCGGGCACGTACAGCTGCGAGACGGGCACGTACCATTTAAATAATGGCGCCAAGCGAGGAGGTTTGACAGTTACTCCCCCCCAGGCTCCCCGCCCCTCCTCCTTGCCCGGCTGGCGCCTCCGGGGAAAGGCCGGAGCGGGAGGGCTTCTGGCCTGAGCCCCGCCCCTCCGCGGCCTGCGGAACCCTTCTGCAAAACTTCGATGCCTACAGCCACAGGAAAAAATAATACCTCTCTCCCCCAATCAGCAAGTCCTTTTCAGCACCTGCTACCTGCGAGGCTACACGTGGGCCGCAAACAACAATACGTTACATTTAAGGATCACTTGATGAAGCATTTCCAGGTTTATTTGCTCAGATCCTCCTCGTGACGATGCGGTGAGGTAGGCAGGGAAGAGATTACAATTCCCGTGGCATATGTATTCAGTTACAAAAGCTCGGAGAGGAAAAGTGACTTGCCCAAGCTAGTACTTAAAAGAGGTTGCCTCTAAGACAAAATTCTGAAGACGTTTATTCATTAACTTATTTGTTTTAACAAATAATTTAGTGACTATGTACCGGCCCTGTTTCTAAGGGCAATATATACATTGGGAAATTAAATACAACAAAGTTCCTGCCTCCCTGTAGTTCTTTAACGTGGGAAACAGACAACTGAACCAATAAAGATACAATTACAAATGGTGATGAGTACCAAAAACGAGCAAACGGTCCAGTGAGAGAAAAGGGGGTTGGGAGGAGATGTACTTAATCCTGGAAGGGCTTGCTCCACGAAATTGACATTTAAATATTCGTGATGAAAGAATTATTTCACATCCTCCCCTCTCTACTAAAAGCCTCCTCCCAAACCACTTTTTGCTGTTCAACTTTATCTCACACCTGATGGAAAAGATATCAGATACGAACTCCTTGTCTTCTCACCACCAAAACTACTCTTATAGGCATAGTAACATTGGGGTTACTATGAATGAAGTTTCCCTGTGCCTATGAAGGCCTGTCCCTCCACCAGGGACCTGTTTTCTTTTCCCTCCCATGTTCCTAAGGATTTTACTCTTACAATTACCCCTCCCTCCAACATCATTACATTCTCTCCCCGCCCCCATTAGATTATTTCTATCTGCATATAAACATACTGAAGTTCCTCCCATCTAAAACAAACCTTGACTCCAAATTCGCCTCCAGGACTGCCCAATTTCTCGGCTCTCTTCACTGCATAAATTCTCGGAAAGGTTTTTCAAGAGCTCTCTACAGTGCTTGTTCCCACTTCCTCACTTCACATTCACTCCTCAGCCTACTCTGATCCAGCTTTGACTTCCCTCATCAAGATCACTTACCAAGATTACTAATGATCCCCAGGTTTCCAAAGCCAACTGCCAATTCTCTATTCTTATCTAAATTGACCTCTCAGCAGAATTGCAAACAGTTGACAGCTTCCTTTCTTTTGAAACACTTTTTCCCCTGAACTTCTCTCCATATCTTATTCTCCTGATTTTCTTGTTCCCTCACTGAGCCTCATTTTCAGAATCCTTTGCTAATTTTTCCTCTTTGGCTCCATCTTTAAATGTTGCAGTGTTCCAGGGCTCAGTCCTTATACTCGTCTCTACTTTACTCTCCCCGGGTGATCTCCTTGACGCTAAGTCTACAAACTGATGACTCTCAGATTTCTGTCCAGCCCAGACCTCTCCACCAATACCCAGATTCACAAATCCAACTGGCTACTTAATATCTCTACTTCATGACTCATGGTCATCTCAGATCCATAGCAAAAGCCCTTGATTTTACCCCCAACCCTTCTTTCCCAGTATTCTCAGTGGATGGCACTATCATCCACCCAGTTGTTCAAGCCAAAAATGTAGAAATCATCCTTGGTTTCACTGTTTCATTAACCTCTCATATCCAATCCATCGGTCAATCCACCTGACTCTACCTCTAAAACATATCCCAAGCCTGCCCATTTCACTGTGTTTCTACTACCATCACCCTACTCCAGGCTGCCATCATTTCACAAATGGACAGCTGGGAAGGCTACTCAACTGACAGGACCACATTGACTTTTGTGGCCCCAGGCACTTTTGCCTTCTAGGAACTGTGGTATATAACAGATATTATTTGACTTTGTCCCTGGTTCCTGGCACAGAGTTCCTAAAACCCTTATTTCCTGAGTGATAGGATTGTCTTTTGTTAATCATAACAAGCCCCTTTCCACCACACCTGAATTTATGTTAATGAGGTGACTCAGGGTGGGGCTCTTGCGTAGTTTAAGGATGGGAGCTGTTCAATAGAAAACCAAATGTGATTAAAGAGAGGTCAGTGAATAAACGGAAGTACTGGGAGGCATATCGGGAGGCAAGGTGGGGTGCCTGAAGAGGGTGTGGAAGCTTCACATCCCCTCCCCCCCACACCCCGTACCTTACCCTATGCATCTCTTCCATTTGGCTGTTCCTGAGTTGTTTTATTTATAATAAACTGGTAAATGTAAGTAAAGTGTTTTCCTGAGTTCTGTGAGTCATTTCAGTGAATTATCAAAACTGAAGAGGGGATTGCAGGAATCCTCAAATGTGGTCAGTCAGAAACCGATGGAACTGGTGACTGGTAGCTGAAGTAGGTGCAGTCTTGTGGGACTGAGCACTAAACCTGTGGGGTCTGATCTTACTTCTGGAGTTAGTGTCAAAATTAAATTGTCAGATACCCAGTTGGTGTTGGAGAATTGATGTGGAAAGACTCCACGTATTTGATGTCAGAAAGAACCTCAGAGGCTCTTTCTTCCATAAAAATTTTATATATTTTTTTTCTTTTTTTTTTTCTGCACCACACGGGATCTTAGGATCTTAATTCCCTGACCAGGGATCAAACCTGTGCCCCCTGCAGTATAAGCATGTAGTCTTAACCACTGGCCCGCCAGGGAAGTCCTAAAAGTATATTTTACATCTGCATCAGTATAAAGACTAATGTAACCCAAACAGAGTGTACTTACTTTTTCTTCTGATTTTAAAGATTTAGAATATTTTTGTGAGACCCTAAAACTATTGTGGGTCTCACTCAACACTTAAAAATTAACCCCAAGAACCCTCTTGCATGGTTGGTGGGAATGTAAATTGATACAGCCACTATGGAGAACAGTATGGAGGTTCCTTAAAAAACTAAAAATAGAACTACCATATGACCCAGCAATCCCACCACTGGGCATATACCCTGAGAAAACCATAATTCAAAAAAGAGTCATGTACCACAATGTTCATTGCAGTACTATTTACAATATCCAGGACATGGAAGCAACCTAAGTGTCCACTGACAGATGAATGGATGAAGAAGATGCGGCACATACTATGGAGAACAGTATGGAGGTTACTTAGAAAACTAAAAACAGAACTACCATACGACCCAGCAATCCCACTACTGGGCATATACCTTGAGAAAACCATAATTCAAAAAGAGTCATGTACCACAATGTTCATTGAAGCTCTATTTACAATAGTCAGGACATGGAAGCAACCTAAGTGTCCATCGACAGATGAATGGATAAAGAAGATGTGGCACATATATACAATGGAATATTACTCAGCCATAAAAGGAAACGAAATTGAGTTATTTGTAGTGAGGTGCATGGACCTAGAGACTGTAATACAGAGTGAAGCAAGACAGAAAGAGAAAAACAAATACCGTATGCTAACACATGTATATGGAATCTAAAAAAAAAATGGTTCTGATGAACTTAGGGGCAGGACAGGAATAAAGATGCAGACTTAGAGAATGAACTTGAGGACATGGGGAGGGGGAAGGGTAAGCTGGGATGAAGTAAGAGAGTAGCACTGACATATATACACTACCAAGTGTAAAATAGATAGCTAGTGGGAAGCAGCCGCATGGCACAGGGAGATCAGCTCGGTGCTTTGTGACCACTTAGAGGGGTGGGATAAGGAGGGTGGGAGGGAGATGCAAGAGGGAGGGGATATGGGGATATACGTATGCATATAGCTGATTCACTTTGTTATACAGCAGAAGCTAACACAATGCTGTAAAGCAATTATACTCCAATAAAGATGTTAAAAAAAAATTAACCCCAAATAAATCATAGACCTAAATATGAGTTAAAACTATAAAACTCTTAGATGAAAACTGTGGAGTAAATCTCAATGACCTTGGGTTAGGCATAGTTTCCTTAGATACGGATCACACATACATTGTTGATAGGAATAGTATAGCCACTTGGAATATAGTTTGGCAGTTCATTTGAAAACTAGAAATGTACTTACCATACAACTTAATTGTGTCCTTGGGCATTTTTCCCAGAGAAACGCAGGAAGTTGTACCAGAATTTTCATAGCAGCTTTATAAGAGCCCCAAACTGGAAACTATCCAAATATCCTTTAGTGAGTAAATGGCCAAATAAACTGATACATCCATACCATGGAATGCTGAAACTGCACACCTCAGGTGGGATTTGATCCCAGTCAAAACTCAGATTGGGACTTGAACCCATGGGCTGGGACTCGAACCCACTGTCTTTTAATTAAAATCATTCACCTGGTGTCAGGACCTATGGAAGCTCAGGTTCTTCATGTCTCAGCATAGAAGGAATTCAGTGAGAGGCAAAGTGATAGGCAAGAAGTAGATTTATTAATATAGGACACTTGTGAGGGATACAAGTGGGCAGGCAAGGGGGGGCTCTGCCCCAAGAACTAAGTGGGAAAGCAGGTTTATTTAGGGACACACACATTCCATAGACAGACTGCAGTCAGTCTCAAAAGGCAAGAGCAGCCCCAAAATATGGCGGGTGGTTAGTTTTTATGGGCTGGGTAATTTCATAGGCTAATGAGTGAGAGGATTATTCTAACTATTTTGGAGAAGGGGTGGAGATTTCTAGGAATTGGGCCACCACCCACTTTTTGGTCTTTTATGGTTGGCCTCGGAACTGTCATGGCACTTGTGCATGTGTCATTTAGCATGCTAATGTATTACAATAAGCATATAATGAGGCTCAAGGGCTACTGGAAGTCGAATATTCCACCATCTTGGGCCTAGTAGGTTCTAACAAGTTTTTGTCATATTCACAACGCCTATGTCATTCTTTTAAAGGTTGTGCCCTGCCCCCTTCCTTCCTGTCTCAATACTACTCAGCAATTTAAAAACAGATCAAACTATTGATACACACAGCAACTTGGATAAACTTCATGGAAATCATGCTGAGTGAGGAAAACAATTCCAAAAGAATTGCATGAATTATTGCATGATTCCATTTATGTAATATTAATGAAATAACATAATTACAGAGATGGAGAAGAGACTAGTGATTACCAGGGATTAGGGATAGAGGGAGAAAATAGTTCTTACCTGTGTCAACTTCCTGGTTTTGATATTGTACTGTACTTCCATAAGATGTTAACTTTGGGGGAGAATGGGAAAAGGATGCATGTAACTTTCCTGTACATTTTTTTTTGCAATCTCCTGTTAATCTACAATTACTTGAAAATAAAAGTACATATATTTTTTCATATACGTTTGAAAAGTATATATATTTAAAAAGTATATATATATATATATATATATATGTATTAATATATCAAAATTTGTGGAGAGAGGGACATCAACAAAATAGCAGAGTAAATAGCTCCAAATCCCATACCACAAAACACTGAAAAATTAACCAGAAGCTGTCAGACCAACTTTATCAGAACTCTGTCTGGAAAACAAAGGTTTACAGCAACCAAATGCTTAATTAAAAAAAAAAAAAAAGGCAAGTTAAAAATGGTAAGAAAACTTTATGACATTTTTACTTGCCCCTGCCCTACTCCCTCCCTGATTCAGCAGCAGTCTTAAAGACAGAAGCCCACCTTCCCAGGATGGAACCCTGGTCCCTAGTAATCATTGTGTTTGTCTGTTCTAATCTGTCTGGGGGCTAGCTAAAGGACTAATTCAAGGCTCTTGTCTTCATTTTGCCAACTCTGGAACCCATAACAGAAAAGCAGTGGTCATTGCTTGAAAACACTGTAAGGTGAACAAATAACCTGCAACTGCCTGGGGCCAAAGATTACAGTTGGTACATACAACAGACCACCTAAAGCCTGGAAGTAAAAGCTGAGGAGATAAATTTGCTAGGAAATTAGGGCATTCAGATTCAAAAGTGCTTGTGCACACAGGGCATTTAGAAAGCTACACACATGCCTGAGACAGGATGCATGCTCAGGAAACACCTGAGAAGATCCTAAGACCTGAGAAGATCCTAAGACTCCACCACTGGCTGATTTATACGCTCAGTGCAACCAGGAAGTGAAGGCTGAGGAAGAATATCAAATGGCCTGGCTAAGTGTTAAAGGAATACAATGCAAAGATTGGGAAAGGTATTTGTTTGTTTTAAGTTCTCATTGTTCAAGAATATACTGGCTGAACACAAGCTGAGGCTTCAACAATCAAGAACAGCAAAACCTGGGCAAGGGAGAGAGTTTGATTTCCATAGATAACCCATTATAATATTCAAATGTCCAGTTTTCAATGACAACAACAACAACAAAAATCACACAACGTACAAAGAAACAGGAAAAAATGGCCCATTCACTGAAAAAAAAAAACTGACAAAAACTATCCCTGAGGAAGCTCAGACACTGAACTTATGATATAAACACTTTAAAACCACTGTCCTAAATGTTCTTCAAAAACTAAGGAAAACTGGACTTCCCTGGTGGCACAGTGGTTAAGAATCTGCCTGCCAATGCAGGGGACACAGGCTCGATCCCTGGTCCAGGAAGATCCCACGTGCCACTGAGCAACTAAGCTCATGTGCCACAACTAATGAGCCTGCACTCTAGAGCCTGCAAGCCACAACTACTGAACCCACACGCCACAAATACTGAAGCCCATGTGCCCTAGAGCCCATGAGATGCAACTACTGAGCCTGCGTGCTGCAACTACTGAAGCCCACGTGCCAAGATCCCATGCTCTGCAACAAGAGAAGCCACCTCAATGAGAAGCCTGCACACCACAACGAAGAGTAGCTCCCACTCACTGCAACTAGAGAAAGCCTGCGCACAGCAACAAAGACCCAATGTCTCAAAAAAAACCCTAAGGGAAACCAGGAAAATGATGTATGAACAAAATGAGAATATCAATAAAGAGAAGGAAAATTTTTAAAGAAACCAGGTAGAAATTTTGGAGCTGAAAAATTTGATATCTAAAATGAAAAATTCACTAGAGGGGCTCAAGAGCAGATTTGAGCAGTCAGAAGAAAGAATCAATGAACTTGAAAATAAGACAATTGAAATTATCCAATCTGAGGAGCCAAAAGAAACAAAAGTAATAAAGAAAAGTGAACAGATTCTAAGGGACCTGTGGGATACCATCAACTGGACCGACACATATGTTATGGGACTTCCAGAAGGAAAAGAGAAAGAGAATATTTGAATAAATTATGATCAGAAATTTTCCAAATTTGATGAAATATATAAATCTACATATCCAAGGATTTCAATAAACTCCAAGTAGGATAAACTCAAAACAGAATACTACATAAAAATCAACCCCCCAAAAAATTTTTAAGGCAGTAATGGAGGAATTGAGAAATAAAAAGTATATAAACCATACAGAAGATAGTTAAATGACAGAAGAAAGACTTTTCTTATCAATGATTACTTTAAATGTAAATGGTTAAGCTCTCCAATATGAATCCCTTGGTTAAACTTATTCCTAAGAATTTTATTCACTTTAGTATTATTATAAATGAAATAATTTTCTTAATTTCCTTTTAAAATTGTTCGTTGCTAGTGTATAGAAA
Organism: Balaenoptera borealis; assembly: GCF_965194805.1. Classification (NCBI taxonomy): domain Eukaryota; kingdom Metazoa; phylum Chordata; class Mammalia; order Artiodactyla; family Balaenopteridae; genus Balaenoptera; species Balaenoptera borealis. The sequence goes on along the minus strand of NC_138866.1, from coordinate 115,870,012 downwards.
TACAACTAATTTTTGTGTGTTGATTTTGTATTTCACACTGTTGCTGAATTTGCTTAACTCTTAAGTGGTAGTTTGTGTCATATAATTTACCACAATAAAAAATTTAAAAAATAAATAAACTTAGAGGGAAATTTATAGCCATTTATGCGTATATTAGAAAATTTTAAGGTTGAAAATCAATTATATAAGTTTCCATCTCAGGCAGACATTAAGAGACGAGCAAATCAAACTCAAACTGGCAGTAAGCAAATAATGAAAATGAGAGCAGAGATAAAACTTAAAATAAATATAAAATAGAGAAGATCAACAAAGCCAAAAGTTGGCTATTTGAAAATTTTAATGAAATTGGTTACCCCCTAATAAAACTGATCAAGAAGAAAAAAAGAAAGAAATTATCATCTTCACGAATGAACAAAGGGTCACTACAGATCCTATAGACACTAGAAAAGATAATAAAAGAATACCATAAACAGCCTGATTCCAGTACAGCTGATGATTTAAATGAAATGAACAAATTCCATAAAACATACAACTTACCAAAACTGACTCATATCCAAGAACATGAGAACAGTCCTACATCTATTTAAAAAGTTGAATCGATTATTTAAAACTCTGTTACAGAGAAAACTCCAGACACAGATGATTTCACCAGTGAATTTTCCAGACAATTAAGAAAGAAATAATAACCAATCTTAAAGTCTCCTCAAGAATAGAAAAAAGAGGGCTTCCCTGGCAGTGCAGTGGTTACGAATCCGCCTGCTAATGCAGGGGACATGGGTTCGAGCCCTGGTCCGGGAAGATCCCACATGCTACAGAGCAGCTAAGCCCATGAGCCACAACTACTGAAGCCCACACGCCTAGAGCCCGTGCTCCGCAACAAGAGATGCCACCGCAATGAGAAGCCTGCTCACCCCAACGAAGAGTAGCCCCCGCTCGCCACAACTAGAGAAAGCCCATGCACAGCAACAAAGACCCAATGCAACCAAAAAAAAAAAAAAAAAGAATAGAAAAAGATATAACATACTCAACTCTTTATGAGGCCAGGACTGTAAGACGAAAACCTGACAAGGATATTACAAGAAAGGAAAAGTATAGACCACTCTCTTTCATTCCCATAGAGTGAAAATCTTAAGCGAAATATTAACAAATTGAATCCAGCAATATATATATATTATATAGATATATATATATCCATTTTATATATATATATAATGGAATATAACCAAGAGGAACTTATTCTAGGAACACAAAAAATTGTTTAACATTTGAAAACCAACCATTTTAATTTACCACATTAACAGAACCAAAAATAGAAAAATGATATGATCATATTGATAGATGCAGAAAAATCATTTAATAAAATTTAACACCTATTCATGATACTACTTCAATAAACCAGTAATAGGAGGAAACTCCTTTATATGATTATAAGTATCTACAAAAACCCACAGAAAACATAGTTAATGGTAAAACATTGGAAGTATTTCTTTTGATAATGGGAATGAGACAAAGATGATAAGGTAAGTAGAAGAAAAAATCAGGATTAGAAAGGAAGTAATAAAACTGTCATTCACAGAGAACATGATGGTGCATGGAGAAAATCTCAAAGAATTCTCAGAAAAACTATTAGATATTAGAATTTATTAATAAGTTAATTTCACTGGATGCAATGTGAGCTAACAAAAATCAATTACATTTCTATATATCAGCAATAAACAAATAGAAGATATAATTCAGAAAAAGATGACAATTACAGTTACATTTTAAAAATAACAAAAAATATATTGGAACACATTTACAAAAAAGGCCTCTACATTGAAAACTATTAAATTTTTGCTGAAACTAAATAAAAAGAGGGATTACAGGGCTTCCCTGGTGGCGTAGTGGTTGAGAATCTGCCTGCCAATGCAGGGGACACGGGTTCGAGCCCTGGTCTGGGAAGATCCCACATGCCACGGAGCAACTAAGCCCGTGAGCCACAACTACTGAGCCTGCGCATCTGGAGCCCGTGCTCCGCAACAAGAGAGGCCGCGATAGTGAGTGGCCCCCGCTCGCTGCAACTAGAGAAAGCCCTTGCACAGAAACGAAGACCCAACACAGCCAAAAATAGATAAATAAATAAATAAATAAAAAGAGGGATTATATTCTTCATAGATTTGAATACTCAATATTGTAAAGATGTCAGTTCTCCCCAAATTGATATGTATTTTATTGGAATATATTCAATGTAATTGTAATCAAAATCCTAGTAGATTTGTTACAGATACTAGTAAACTGATTCTAATATTGATAGAAATGCAATGATTCAGAAATAGCAAATATAGTCTCGAAGGGAAGAACCTAAGTGGAGGCCTCAGACTACCAGATATCAAGACATATTATAAACCTAGAGTGATTAAATCATTATAATATTGGCAGAAAGATAGACAGACCAAGGGACAGAAAAAAATAGTTCAGAGACACTTGGAAAAAGCATGTTCAATAAAGATACAGGTCAATCAGATATCATTTAGCAATAAATGATGCGTGACCCCTACCTCAAATCATACACTGAAAGCAATTACAGACAAATTATAAATCTATATATGAAATGTAAAGTAAAAAAATATTCTGTAAGTTAACATAGAAGAATATCTTTACGGCCTTAAGATAGGCAGAGATTTCTTAAATGAGATGCAAAAAGTGCCAACCACAAAGTGGTAGAACCCACTCAGCGTTCTAGTTCACTTTCCAAGTCCACTTGTCCAGACTCCCTTTGATCCTAAGAGTTCCCAATTACCTTCTAACCTAAGTGGATCTGCTTGCTTACAATCAAGTATCCTGTCTGATGCATCTTTCTCTCGTTCATTTTCTTTCATTATAGTTATCACAGTGTACAATTACTTTATCTCTTTGTCTACTTGGCGCTGACCCTTACCTAAGAGTAAGCTCCAGGAAGTCAGGGTTCATAACTGTCTTGTTTTCCACTGTACCCCCTATACTTAGAACAGGACCCGACATATAACAGGAACTCAATGAATGCTAGCTGAATGAATGAATGAATGGATGGATGAATGCCTCCTTTGCTTACTTCCCTGCTGTCTTGTCTGTTACTTCACAGACAGGGGTTTTCAGCAGCCAGCCCCTCTGTAATGTTTAACTCAACATATTTTCTGTCAAGGCATTTTCATCCAATGATTAAGAAGCCTGCATTTAGGGAACCTAGCTTCAAGACAGACCTAGGATCTAATTTCAGGATGAAAGATTAGAAAGCTGCCTCATGTTGCTACTTCTCCAATATGCCCAGATATTTATATTAACCTTTTAGTTGCTAAACAACAGTTCACTTTTCTCTCTCACTAACATTCTTCCATTCCACAAAGTAGATCATCAAAACTTTATGAATATCCATCATCTTAGGGAAATAAACTAAGCCATTTTAAAACTTTGAACAGAAGCAAAACAAGACTTTTGTTTTGAATAAAAACAAATATTTTAAATTTCTCTGAATTGACCCTCTTGCAAAACACAGTAATAACCAGGGTTTTCAGTCTTTAATAGAATTGCAGAATGAAGTATCAGGTAAGGAAGAAGGATAGAATAAGGAGATATCCTAATTATAACTTATTCTGAGCAAGTGTGGTTTAGTGGAAGGAAGTCAGTCTTAAGGATTCAGTATTTTTATTCAGCTTTAAAGCAAAATTAAATTTTTTTGAAAGTGGGCTCAGAACATGGTGGCCCATCCTCAGAACCATAAAAATAGAGTAACAGAAGTCCTACTTGGAGTTAAAAAACTAGACCCAGTGACGTGGATAATGAGAGGTTGTTATTGTTACCTATAGTCTATTTCACTGCAATAAACCTGCAAAACAAAAATACCTGTGATAGCCGTTTGTGAGAGCCACTAATATCCAAGTGTTAGGAGAAGGAAGATGTGTCACTTCTAGGCAGAGCCATGCATCTGTGCCATATCCCCCCTCCCTGCTGTGATGATTGTAGAAGCGTATGCTGAAGTGGACCTTCCATCAGCTAAGGCTCCTGGGTGACTTCAATGAACAGCTGGCCCTGCTGACCCACAATGGACATGTAGCATAGGCAAGAAATAAACTTTTATTGTTTTTAGTGATTGAGATTTGGGAGTTTGTTACTACAGCATAACCTACTTTATCCTGACCTGATCCCTAAATATGAGATGCTGCCAGAACAAAAACCTAAAATGTGTCATTGGCAGTGACAAGGATGATGAGTCATGTTACCCGATGGTGAAATATTTAGTAAAGCTGTTGCCTGAAGTTACTTGGAAGGTAGGTCACGTACCTAGTGAAGTTGTAGCTCTAGAAGAAGCAATTAAAAAACATAATGTTAACAGTATGATTTGGCTGTATTTGATAAGGTATTACAGAGAGAGAGAGAGAGAGAGGTTGCGTGGTTTGCAAGCAGCAATGAAAGGCAAAAGAAAGAGTCCAGAAATTCAGAGATTTGCGGAGTTGGAAGACAGACTGCTTCTCATAACAAATAAAATAAGAGATCAAACAATGAAAACCCAGTCTTACAGCAAGAATCTAATCAAGGCTATTCCCTCATATCCACATGTAAAACCTCCGAATGGATTAATATGTGGGAATAACGGTCCAATCAGAATGGGACTTTAGGGTTGACTCCCTTCAAAAAGGGTGAGTGAGAATATTTGGATTGTGGGAAAGGCATTTGGTGGCTGAAATGTGAATTATAGTAGTCCTCATGGCTTTTCACAAACATTTTGGTTTCCTTCTCCTAAGCACATGGTAGGATTGTACTTCCCCTCTCCGTCTGAAATTAATCCTGACCATGTGATTGAATTTGGTCAATAAAATGTGAAAGGAAATCATGGATGTTGTTTTGGGGCAGAAGCTTTTTTTGTTTTCTGGGGTTTTTTTTGGCCGCACCGCGCAGCATACAGGATTTTAGTCCCCCAACCAGAGATGGAACCGGTGCCCCCTGCAGTGGAAGAACGGACTCCCAACAACTGGACCGCCAGGGAATTCCCAGGGCAGAAGCTTTAAGAGCCAGTGCTGACTCATCACGTCCTCTTCCTCTTCTTCCCTCTGTGTTGGTGCCTGTAGAAGCACGTCTTGAGACACAACCTCCTTTAGCATGGGTTCCTGAGTGACCACAACTCATACAGCTTTCTGCCCACCCAACATGTAATGTAAGCAGAAATACTTTTATTGTTACTCCACTGAGATTTTAGAGCATTTTTTTCCTTCTTATCACAGCACCCCTAATCTATCCTGACCAATATAGTGACCAGTGTGTTTATCTCTGTAGGAGGAAAACATTAAGCAAAAAAGGAAATCCACAGCCATAAACTAAAAAAAAAAAAAAAAAAAAAAAGCTACATTGGACTATATACTAATTTTAACTTCTGTATGGTAAAAGACACTACAAAGAAATCATATGCTAGAAAAAACACTTGCAATACATATATAAAAGTTTAACATTAGCTATCTTCAAAGACCATCAATCAATTGATAATAAAACCACCCAACAGAAACAACAGGCAAACGATACAGGAAGTTGAGGTGGATATTTGTTGTTTCCTTCTCCAGCATTGTTCTTCCTTCTGCCAAAAACACATAGATTTTCCTTTGGTGGAACTGCTCAACTTACATTCTCAGGCATGTGATTAGGTAGGTTTGACCACACCCTCAGTTCCAATGGGTCCCAGACTAGATTGAATCACATGCCAAACTCTGAACCAATCATTGAGATCGGGAATGATTGGATAAATGTTGGCATTTCCATGAGATATTTCTGAACAGCTTTTTAAAAATGAGATTGCTCTAGTATGCTTACATGGAAACATGTGCATAATATATAGTTTAATGAAACAAGCAAGTTTCCAAGTAATGTGTATACTCTGACCACAATTTTTTCTAAATATAAAGGGGGGAAAGCCTATAATACATGTGAATATATCTTTGTATGAGCACAGAGAAAAGCGTGTAACATACAGACAATATCGTTAACACTGTGTGCTTGTTGTTAGACCATTGTTTCAGGTCCAGAAACCTTTCATTCTGCTTTGTGAAGCTAGGGCTGAGACTCCACAAACCACATTTCTGGTTTGCCAGCTGCTGTCTGTCACACTCTGTTAATACGGGGTGCCGGAGGGACTTCCTATTTGCCTCCTGAGGGCTTCCTGTTCCTGTCAGAGTAGCCCCAGTAATTTTTCACCCTGGCAGCAACGGGATTTTCCACATCCCCAGAATGAGCTTCTTGATGACCCTTTAGAGCACTGGCACTCCAGTGCCCGCTCCTCAGTGGTTTGGGTCCCATCTCCACAAGGCCCCTTCTCCAAGTTTCTGGGTTCAAACAACCTTGGCCAATTCCCTTTGTTCCCCAGCCCTAGGCGTGGGGAGCCACTTCCTGCAGCTTCTCTGTTATCTCAATGGCCCCCTTTTGCCTCCTCAGTCCTCTAGTACCTGTTAAGTCAATTGTACTAGTTTGCTATTGCTGCTCTAATAGGTTATCACAAACCTAGTGGCTTAAAACAACACACATGGGCTTCCCTGGTGGTGCAGTGGATAAGAATCTGTCTGCCAATGCAGGGGACATGGGTTCGAGCCCTGGTCCCAGAAGATCCCACATGCCGCAGAGCAACTAAGCCCATGCACCACAGCTGCTGAACCTGAGCTCTAGAGCCTGCAGGCCACAACTACTGAGCCCACATACCACAACTACTGAAGCCTGCGCGCCTAGAGCCTGTGCTCCGCAACAAGAGAAGGCACGACAATGAGAAGCCTGCGCACCACAACGAAGAGCAGCCCTCACTCACAGCAACTAGAGAAAGCCTGCGCACAGCAACGAAGACCCAACGCAGCCAAAAAATAAATAATTTATAAACAAACAACACACATTTATTATCTTACAGTTCTGGAGATCCGAAGTCCAAAATGGGTTTCACTGGGCTAAAATCAAGGTGTTAGCAAGCCTTCATTCCTTTCGGAGAGGCTAAAAAAGAATCTCTATCCTTGCATTTTCCAGCTTCTAGAAGCTGCCCGCATTTTTTGGTTCGTGGCCCCCCTCCTCCACCTTCAAAGACAGCAGCACAGGAACTTCAAATCTCTCTCTGACTCTCCTGCTTCCCTCTATTCCTTTAAAGGACCCTTGTGATTACATTGGACCCACATTAATAATCCATGATAATGAAATTTCCACATTTAATCATGCAGGAAAATGTTAAAAATATATGAACATTTAATGGGACATTTACCATATAATGGGACTATCCCATTATAAAACAGTAGACATCCTACAATCCAGTTTTCAAAAGGTGTATTTACACATGGAAAAACTATGGACAGGTATACTCTAACACATTAAACTGGTTATCTCAGAGTATGGGGTTTTGAGTAATTTTTATTTAAAATGTTTATATCCTTGTATCTTTTAAGAGAAATGTTAGATGTGTCATATATACACACACACACACACAGAGAGAGAGAGAGAGGGAGAGAGAGAGAGAGAGAGAGATTGATTTATATATATCTTTGAGATACAACTTAGGGGCCCTACTGCTTTTTCACCTGTATCTCTTTAGCTACAGAGTAATATTACAATTCCTAAGTTACTGCTTTCGGCATCCCATACAACAAAGTAAAACAAAGTAGCTCTAAGAACCAACAAGCAGTCCTGATCCCAGCAAGAACTGCCTAAGAACTAGCCAGCTATTCTTCAAAGCCTATGGCAAACAGCAATCTTTCCATCCATCCCCTCCTCCTTCCACTCCAGGTGAATGTCACTCCACCTCCTCTGCATGTCCTAGGTACTTCAGGGGCACCTCAGAGGCATTCATATAAAGAATCCTCCCACCTAGAATAGAAGCACCTTGTGGGCAGGAATCCCGTTTTAGTTTGAGAATTAGTCTCAGTTCGTAATATGAGTGATAGCTTTGGGGTCATTAAGACCTACTTAATCTCCGGCAAGTGTCTTGAGTTCTTTGAGTCTCAGTGTTCTCATCTGCAATTTGGGATAATAAGGTCCACGTGACATGACGTAGAGGTGTAACTGCTAAGAATCAGGGCTTTGGAGTGGAACTGGGCTTCTTATCCAAGCTCTACCACTTGTGTGCTTTGTATCCTTAGGCAAGTCACTCTACCTCTGAGCCTGGATCTCCTCATATGAAGAATCATTGTAATACCGATTTCAGAGGTTTGGTGGAGGGTAAATGAGAATGTAATCGTGATGACCTCACTGGTCCAAGGATCAGCATCACCTTTGCCCCAGCTGACGGCCTTGGCCTCCTCATGTCTCCATGATTCTCCCTCCAGGCTCTGCTCAACACAACAGCCAGGGTGCTCCAGCTGAAGCTCCATTACATTCTCTCATTCCCTGCCAGTGGGCATCAGCAAACTATGACTTAACAGGCCAAATACAGCCCACAAGCTCAAAATGGTTATCACATTTTCAAATGGTTGGGGAAAAAAAATCAAAAGGGGAATAATATTTTGTGACACATGAAAATTATACAAAATCCAACCGTGTACATAAATCGAATTTTCTTGGACCACAGCTACACTGGTTTGTTCACACAGCGTACCTCCATGGTAGATGGCAGCTTTTTGAGTAGTTGTGACAGAGACTATACCGCCAGCAAAAGCCAAAATATTTACTATCGGGCCCTTTATGGAAAAAGTTACCAACCCCTGCTTTAAAACACAGATTAACAAAACAAAACAAACTAAAACACCCTGAGGGTTTCCATCACACTCAAACGGCACTTTCCCAGAGACACCACCTATTTAATATTCAATCCCCCTCTGTACCTCACTAATGTAGGCACTCTTGATCCACCCAACTCAGATCTATTCTTTTCCACAGTAAACGTCATCTTCTAACACTCCACTTAATTTACTTATTTATTACCTCTGTGGGCCTGTCTCTCCCACCAGAATGAAATCTCTTCCAGGGCAGGGATTTTTGTCCACTGATGGCTCCCAGCACTTACACCTAAAACAAATGTGTTGAATAAATAAGTGAAGTAAAAGAAAACATAAAGCATTAAGCACTGTGCCTAGACCATAGCAAGTGCATCAAAGCACTTATTATTGTTTTTATTATTTTTGATTGATTAGTAGTATGTATACGAGTGCCTAACATAAAACAAACTCGTAGATTTTAATTTCCTTCCCTTCCTTTTATATCTTACAGCACTTGGAAAACTATCTTATCCTTACTAAGCCCTCACTACTCTGATGACTTTTCACTCACCCCTGTGCCCGTCCCTATCAAGCCAAATACTGGGCCTCTAATCCTTGTCCTGTCCAGCTCCCAACATTCAGCTCTGTGGCTCTGTCACCAGGGGGAAAGTGTGCATGTGACTGAAGGGATGCTAGTGGCCCCATCTTACCAGATCTGCCTGAACTACTGTGGACGGTGCTGTAAAGAACTCTAGTTCTGGGCTTCCCTCGTGGCGCAGTGGTTGAGAATCTGCCTGCTAATGCAGGGGACACGGGTTCGAGCCCTGGTCTGGGAAGATCCCACATGCCGTAGAACAGCTAGGCCCGTGAGCCACAATTACTCAGCCTGCACATCTGGAGCCTGTGCTCCGCAGCAAGAGAGGCTGCGATAGTGAGAGGCCCGCGCACCGCGATGAAGAGTGGCCCCCACTTGTCACAACTAGAGAAAGCCCTCGCACAGAAACGAAGACCCAACACAGCCATAAATAAATACAATTTAGAAAAAAAAAAAAAAAAAAAAAAGAACTCTAGTTCTGATACCAACCTCAGAAAGACCATTCAAAGGCAAAACACTTAGGAGGTATGGATGCTTGTACCTAAGATAAAACTGTTATAAAGTCTCCAGGGTTTGGAAAAAACCTGGCTGTGTAATCACCATGGCTTGGCTTTGTTTAAATAAGAGTGTTTGAGGAATGCGTTGAGGACTATTTAAACTCAGATCATTTAAATTCTAAAGAATTCAAAAAATAAGGGTAAACACTTAAATGATTTTAAAGATAAGCAAGATAGGAGACTATACAACTCATAGAGCTTCCACCCTGGGTTCTGAGGATCAAGTCATTTTATGTGGAATGTCTGGGGGAAATAAAGGTAGGGGGCGGGGGAGATGGAGTCCAGGTGTACAGTGAAGTCATACATCTTGGATTTTTCTGGGGGCACACTTAATATCAAATCTTGTGGCATTAGCAGACAGTGTATCTTGGATTTTTATTTCTGAGAATATGGCCATTTTAATCCATTTAGATCATCTATTCCAACACCCTTATTTTACGAAGAAGAACATGAGGCCCAGAGAGGGATTCACAAATGCTAGGCATAGTTCCTGGCACATAGGTGCTAACTAAATATTTGCCAACTAACTAAAATTGGACCAATGACTTGCTCAAAATTAGTAAGTTGAGGAGTTAGGACACTTCCTTAGGCCCTCTCAGCTAGAGACCATCAAGCCCGCCATGTGCAGCCTCAGCTCCACACAGGTTCCAGGCCAGTATTGACCACCATAGAGAGAGCATTAGCCACCACAGGTCCTTCAGGCAGGTGGGTTTGGGATTAAGTGAGCTTCTGCACCCTTGTTGGGGCCTCTGGGCACCAGTTATATATTTCTCCAATGCCTATCTCACTGGTAGCACGTGATGCCATTTTTAAAAAATTAACAATTTTTTTAAAACATTTAATTAATTTATTATTTTTATTTTTTGGTTGCGTTGGGTCTTCGTTACTGCACGCAGACTTTCTCTAGTTGCGGCGAGCGGGGGCTCCTCTTCATTGAGGTACGCGGGCTTCTCATTGCGGTGGCTTCTCTTGTTGCGGAGCATGGGCTCTAGATGCACAGGCTTCAGTAGTTGTGGCTTGCAGGCTCGGTAGTTGCACATGGGCTTAGTTGCTCCGTGGCATGTAGGATCTTCCCAGACCAGGGCTCAAACCCGTGTCCCCTGCATTGGTAGGAGGATTCTTAACCACTGTGCCACCAGGGAGGCCCCAGTGACACCATTCTTACAGACCCTTTTGAGAAAGCTGTCTTGCTCTGAGTCAGGTAGCTCTGCAACCTATGCCCCATCTGATTAGATAGAGGATAAGGCCCAGGTCAATGGTGGCCATCTTTATAGACTGGAAACACGGGAAGTCTAGAGGGTGCCAGGCATGAGACTCTGACAAACAGGCACCTTCTCCACAGCAGAGTGATTGGTGGACCCACCAGAACTACTCTTTAGGGCACAGTCAAACAGAAAATGTAGGGGATGCTGTGATGTGCCACTACATCCCCCCTTTAGGACTGAGGCACTCATTTTTCCCCACTGCAGGCATTATTGGCTATTCACAACCCACCCCTCTCCTAGACTTGCCCTCAGCCAAATTATACCCCTTCCCCAGGAGCAGCCAGCATCTAATGCCTTGTGAGAGTACAAAGGCCTGACCCCATTGTCTCAATCTGAAGCACCTTTGAAAGGCCATCCCAGCTCCAGAATTCCCCATGGGGTTGGCTGAGGCCTTTGTACTGACTGCATCAAAGTCCAACTTCTCCCTTGTCTCTTACTCCTCATAGGTATTGATCTTGAGAGTTCTTCGCAATAAACTTCCTGCAGACAAATAGCCACCTCAGAGTCTTTTCCTAGGGAATTCTAAGACAGAAGGGGAAGCAGACAGTGGAACAGAAGCCTAGACACATTCAGAGAAGACACTGAGCAAAAGGCATGAGGTAGCAGACACCATGTCCTCGCAGAAACCATTCATAAGTCAGGAGCTACAGTTAAAAGGAGAGAAGACAAGTTGAGAAAGCTCAAATCACTTTCCCAATGCATTGTTAAAATCAGTTGAAGTAACCTGAGTTGTCTCCTTTCCTTCTAACCAGAAAGAGCCTTAGGACCACACTCAGCTGGGCATCTGCCTCCTGTCCTTATTGTTTTTCCACTTCCTGCCTTGACTCTGGGACCACGTGACCAGGACACTCTGCCCACATTCGTCAGCCTCTCCCTTTGAGGAACTGGCCAGTATTCTCTAAACTCCCAACTTCTGGCTGCCGTCTTCTTCTGAATCAACTGATGACCCAGAACAAAAGTGCTTCCTCCTGTCTGACTGTGAGTACTGCATGTCCCTTTGGACACCGTCTTGGATTGCTGCCCCCCCTGGGGGCTAGTTTGATGGCAGGGTCATTTTCCCTAGCTCCACGCCCTCAGGCTCTGGCTCCCCTTCTCTCCCCATTATCCCATGATGTTGAGAGTACAGCCAAGTACACTCAGGTTCTATAATCTCCTTTTCCTTTTTGGCTTTAGTTTCACCTCTAAGAAAATACAGACATGCCTTCTTACAATTTTAGTTTTGTTCCCCTCATTTCTTGCTCTCTTTGTCTGCATGTCATCCTTTAGCAAGAAACCTTCTTAAGTTTTAAAATTTCATTAGGTCAGAACTAAGGGTTATGGAGAACATCTAACTAGTAGAATAAAGTGTTCACAGTGAGTCTGAAATATTAGTTCAGATATTTCTTGTCATAATATAAAAGTTGATGGATCGTAAAAAGTTGCTTTAAAATGGATTTACTTACTTATTCTTTTAAATGTTAGTATGCAAAAGTTTAAACATACACAAAAGAAATCATATGATAATACTTCATGTACCCATCATCCAGCCTAATTTATCTAAAATGTACATATTTATTCTACTTTGTTCAGTTGAGTGAACGCAGTCAATAGATGATGAATCAACTAATTTACTTGCAGGTAACTCAAGGTCAACCTAAAATGACAACTACTGATCACTTTGACTGACCTGCACATTCCGTGACTCCCACATTGAATTGGTTGGCAAAAATGAATGATTCTTCTACACATCTCTTGACTTTATCCCCTTCTATCTCCACCCTACTTCTATAGTTTAGGGACCTCAGTCATCTCTTGACTGTATAACTAGATTTTATATCTTGAGATTTTAATATGTTGTCAGTTCCCCCCCCCCCCATATTTGCTCTTCTCTATTCCTCCCATTCAAGCAGAGGGTCAGCTCTGAACTCTGAAACCTTGAGAAAGATCTGATGCAGAGCAGAAGGCAGAAGCAGGCAAAGCTTTCTCACTTTTGTTTTCCCAAAACCCAAGGAGCTTGAGGGAAAATTAGAGGGTTTGCAAAGGAAAGAAAGGAAGAACGATATTTGCAGGTATAGATAGTGTCTAGGGGCAAAAACAGAGTTCCCTGGTGGAGGAGGTCCCTGCTCCACAGGGAGCCTGGTTCTGTATCCTGGGAGGTAGCAAGTCCCCAGGGAGGAATGGCTACTGGCTGCATCTAGGCTGGGTGACTGTAAGCAGACTCACAATCGATGCCCAAATCCCCAGCGTGGCACAAAGATAATAGAGAATTGCTGGGCCTAAAGGGACCATGTGGGCAGGACTGATGGTTGTCTCAGTGGTACCACATGTCTGATGGGAGCACATTGCCACACACCCCCACCTCAGCACTGGGGGAGACTCTGGAGCTGTGTAGCACCGCCCCTGTCGGTGAAGCAGGGAAGAACTCAGTTCCAAGTCTCAGCGGGATGGCCAGTGAATCAGTTAAGTAACTTGCCCACGTTTATACAACTGCTAACGCATGGCAGAGCTGTTATTTAAGGCCAGGTCTCTCGGCTTCACCCCCCCAATTACTCTATAGAATTGCACAAATTCAGGGCCTTAACACCTCCATCAGCTTCCTGAGGAGTGACTGATACCCTTCTGTCCCAGAGGCATGAAGGTGTATCAGACACAATTTCAGGTGACCCCTCTCCTGAGGCAGCTGTGGGAGGTGAAGGAGCTCAGGCTGGCGTAGCCTCAGACTCTCTAAGACTCACTGAGCCATGTGACGGTGCCTGGCCTCAGGCTCCTCATCTGTGAAATGGAGCTACAACACCTACATCATAGGGTTCCTGGTGAGCATGAGATAAGATAATGGAGATGAAATGTACTATAACAAATGTCTGGGTTTAGGAAAAATATCAGGAAGAACAATAACAACTGGCACTTTCATAGTAATAGTGACGCCCTGAGGCCTGCTGGACCTTCTAGGGCAGTTCAGTTCCTGGAGGCCGAGCTCTCTGGGATCTCAACCTCTGCATAGCCTGCTCCCTTTTCCTGGAACATCTTGCCCTGCCCTGCCCTGCCCTCCCCTCCCTTTGCAAACTCCTATTAATCTGGTCTCACTGTAAAATGTCACTGCTTCTGAAGGCCCACCATGAACCATGTGTGACAAGCCCCTTCTCTGGGCAGCCGTACCTGCATGCATTGCCCCTTTAGCACTGAAATTTCCTCACTCACCAGCCCATCAGCACACTCCACTTCCCCTCAGCCTCCCCTCTCCAACTAAACTAGCAAGCTCCTGGAGAGTGGGGGCTGTGTCTTGTTTATCGTTGTATTTCTAAGGTCTAGAAGAGGGCCTCACATATAATAGACACTCAGTATTGCAAAATCTGTTAAATGAAGGAAAGTACAAATATACCCTCTGAGTCATCAAACACAGATTCATTTATGGCCCCCAATAGTTTCAGTGCCAAGTATGTCTTACTATAATTGAATTTCCTAAAAATTGGTAATCCAAATACAGTTTAAATATAACATAGCTAGTCACCAACCACCCATAAGCAGAACATAAGTTGCTCCTTGAAGGGCTTGATAATTCTTTGACTTACCTAAGAAAGTTCAAGAAACATTTGCTGAAAACATTCTCTGACATAAATCGTACCAATGTTCGTTAGGTCAGTCTCCCAAGGCAAACTTACAAGCTTGCCTTGTGCACAGCAAAGGAAACCATAAACAAAATGAAAAGACAACCTAAGGAATGGGAGAAAATATCTGCAAACCATGCGACCAACAAGAGCTTAATTTCCAAAATATACAAATAGCTCATACAACTAAACAATAAAAAAACCAAACGACCCAATTGAAAAATGGGCAGAAGACCTAAATACTGTAGACATTTCTCCAAAGAAGACATACAGATGGCCAATAGGCACATGAAAAGATGCTCAACATCACTAATAATTAGAGAAATGCAAATCAAAACTACAATGAGGTACCACCTCACACTGGTCAGAATGGCCATCATTAAAAAGCCTAAAAATAACAAATGCTGGAGAGGATGCGGAGAAAAGTGAACCCTCCTACACTGTTGGTAGGAATGTAAGTTGGTGCAGCCACTATGGAAAACAGTATAGAGGTTCTTCAAAAAACTGAAAATAGAATTACCATGTGATCTAGCAGTCCTACTCCTGGGCATATACCCAGACAAAACTATAATTCAAAAAGACTCATGCACCCCTATGTTCATAGCAACACTATTCACAATAGCCAAGACATGGAAACAACCTAAATGTCTATCAACAGATGAATGGATAAAGAAGATGTGGTACATATATACAATGGAATACTATTCAGCCATAAAAAAGACCAAAATAATGCCATTTGCAGCAACTGAATGGAACTAGAGATTATCATACTAAGTGAAGTAAGTCAGAAAGAGAAAGACAAATACCATATGATATCACTTATATGTGGAATTGTTGGGCTGCACCCCACAGGCCTACAAGGCCTGTGCCTGCCCAGCCTCAAAACTGAAGAAAGAGTCCAGAGTCAGCAACACAGACATCAGTGGTTTAATGGATGGGCGAGCTTACACAGCTGAAGCAAGGTTCTGGAGGGACACCCCACCGTGTGCCGCGGACCGCGGGCAGGACATCGTGGTGGTCTTTGCTCCTGAGGGGAAGGGGAGATTATCAGTTATAGGGGAACTGACGTCAGGTGGGCTCATTAGTTACCAGGGAAACCAGTAGAGGAGCAGGTCCTTCAGTGCCCCTTTGATAAGAACAATCACTAGCTCGGCCCTGGGGCAAGTATGTAGGAAGGTCAGTCATGTGTGTAAGATATAGGTGAAGCAGGCACTGGTCAGCCAGGGGACGTACAGAGAGCAAGAGAGCAGCCATCTTGAGTGGCCTGACCATACAGGAATCTAAAACATGACACAAATGAACCTATCTACAAAACAGAAACAGACTCACAGACATAGAGAACAGACTTGTGGTTGCCAAGGGCAGGCGGGATGGGGGTGGGGCAATGGACTGGGAGTTTGCGGTTAGCAGATGCAAACTATTATATATAGAATGGATAAACAGCAAGCTCCTACTGTATAACACGGGGAACTATATGCACTATCCTGAGATAAACCATAATGGAAAAGAATATTTTAAAAAATGTATGTATATGTATAACTGAATCACTTTGCTGTACAGCAGAAATTAACAAAGCATTGTAAATCAACAATTAAAAAAGTTCTTGAACCTAAGGGAAAAAAAAGAAAGAAAAAAAAGAAACATTTGCTGAGTAATTGTTCAACATAATATATCCTTCCTTGACCAGTGTGGGGACAGAATTCACTGCATAAATTCTTACTGCTCACCACAAGCTGAGATGTGTTCTATGTTTCATAAATTATAGGAATTGGGAACAAGTCTTTTCCTCTTAAAAAAATATCAAAGTCTAGTATATTAAGGCCTGATGCCAGGAGCTATGAGATTGTTGGGGTAATCTAAAGTCTAGATTCTAGACAGTCCGGCCTTCAATTTTTTACAGTCTAATACTGGAAGATAATAAAGAGTACACCATCCCCATCTTTTAAAGAGATTGGAGTTTGTTTATTTATTTATTTATTTATTTATTTATTTATTTATTTATTTTCGGCTGTGTTGGGTCTTCGTTTCTGTGCGAGGGCTTTCTCTAGTTGTGGCAAGCGGGGGCCACTCTTCATTGCGGTGCGTGGGCCTCTCACTATCGCGGCCTCTCTTGTTGCGGAGCATAGGCTCCAGACGCGCAGGCTCAGTAGTTGTGGCACACGGGCTTAGTTGCTCCGTGGCATGTGGGATCTTCCCAGACCAGGGCTCGAACCCGTGTCCCCTGCATTGGCAGGCGGACTCTCAACCACTGTGCCACCAGGGAAGCCCCACCATTCCCATCTTAACCTTGGCTTCTGCTCAAGTCCACAGATGTGTGCTCCTGTCTTCTGTACCTGAACTGGTCAATGAGAAGTTAATGAACTAAGAAGTCAGCCAAGCCCTAAACCAACAACTGCCCTAAATATTGACTAGACTGAGCAGCCACAGACATTTCACAATGAATGATGGGGGAAAATTCAGTCTTACCGCAAACAGAACCAGATGAAAATGTCTCCCATAACACCATGCCAAGCAGCTGGGCCATTAAAGTCACAAACTGCCACTTAGTCTAACTTATTTTGTTTGCCTGATGCCCTCTGGAGCTGTTTATCTCTCTGCAGAGATGACACAGGTATGTGATATCCTGGTTTTATCTTAAGTTGGAGTGAGAACAATGAGGTCTTCTATAAAGTTTTGGATGGCTAGTCTCCGGAGAGCTGTCTTTTGCAACACCCAGTGAACTCAGAGTACAAATGATGCATTTACTCCTAAGGAAAAAAATGGACATAGAGTTACAGAGTTTTTTTCCCTGTCTGGCTTCCATATCTCCCTCAGCTTTGTCTTATAGAAGAAAAAACTTTTATGGGTCCAGGGCTGGGTATCTGGAGCAAGCTGAGCCAAGAATTGCCTTCCCTGGGAATCTAGAACCAAGACAAAGAGATTCCATTTTCAGTGGGACTGGTTTATAGACAGGACTTACAAACTCAGGATCTGGGAGTGGCGACTTCTGCCACATGGCCTGTAGAACAAAGAGAGCCAAAATGCAGTCAGAAAAAAGGAAAGAAGGAGAGGATGAAAAATGAGAGAGAAACTTCTGATAACATTCCATGTTCTTTTCTGAAACTTGGCTACTTATTGGGATTCCATGAGACTCTTCTGTATCCTCATAATAGATCCCTTTTTGCTTAAGTTGGCACAATTTGGTTTCTATTACTGATTTGTAATTACCAATTACATTTATTCTACTACCAATTTGGCTTAATCTATTGGTCAGAAGATTCAAAACTAATACACAGGCAATTTTGTGGTAAGTATAAACTGCAATAGGAATTTGAGCACATACAATACAATGGTGCTAGGTCGCTGTCAAGAAATTCTTGTGGAATGAATTGAGATTAGTGATTTGCTGGTAAATGCTTAACGGGCTTTGTTTGTGGGGAGGTGGGAGGGGTAAGCCCTAATTTGTAGCATTTGCCAATTTCCAAGGTGTAAATGTTCCATTCATGGCCAGTTTCAAGCTATCTATGTGAAGTCAGCACACACAGAGTTAGAGCAGCATACTATTATGTAGTATTTCTACAATACACATACAAAGGATGTAAATTACCTCAAGAGCATTGCTAATAGTAACACGTAGTAAAATAATTAGGAAGTGATGAGTATTGAATAAGTATTTATCACTTTTGTTTTAAACAGAATGTATTTAATATATTCCAGTTTACGTGATTTAATTTTAATAATGGCTGTTTAATAACTGAAATTCCTGTAAATCTGACCATCTGCTTTTGCAAACTTGTACAAGCTGGCTCTAGCATACCACTGATTAAGATGAATGTTTGTTGGTCAAGTTCACATACAGGTTTAATACTGGGTTAATATAATAGCTAATACAGAGTAATCTCACCTAACTCTTTACTGCTAGTGCTTGACATGACACATACATTCTTTTGTTGTTGTTCTTTCTAAGTCAGAACTTTCTCATTCCCTTTGGAAGCTTCTAAATTTTTACCCATCCTTCTTTCAAAAGAAGTGATGCCCCACCCTTTCCAAGCCCTCTTCCCCCAACCCCAAGCTCAAGCTCCCAACCATCTCCTCTGGGACATCAGGTCATTAATTGCAGTTAGCACATCCAAAACCAAACTCATTATTTTCTGCCTGAACTTGCTCTTCCTCCCCCCTCTTCACCTATTTTACACCCTAACCACAAAGAACTATTTGTTTCCTGTCTCATTTAATACCATCCCAATTCACTCTGTTTACCAAGGTGGAACTCTGAGTGCAGTGGCTCCCAGCCTTGGCTACATTCAAAAATACCTGCACCTGAGTCCCACAGGCAGCAATGCAGACTTAATTGGTCTGAGGTGTGGCTTGGGCATTGGGGGCGGGGAGGCTTAAAAGATTGCCAAGTGATTCTGATGTTCAGCCAAGTTGCAAACCACTGCTTTAGTGTCAACCTTACCGACTCCCTCTTAGCATTTATTATTTTAAATTGGCTGCCAAAGACCAGTCAATTCTGCCTCCAAAACGTCTTTCAATTCCACTGCAAATCTCCATTTCTACTCTCCTTGCTCTGTCACTCCCTCACCTGGACTACCATAGTTGCTTCTTGACCGGTCCCCCCTAGTCAATCCGTCCTCCTCTAGAACCTCCTCTTGCACTTACCAGAGTGATCTTTCCCAAATACAGGTCTGGTCGTGTCTTAACACACACTGAAAAGCCATTAGAGTGGCAAGCAGTTGCACCACAATATTTGGATGCAAGAAACATCGCATCTCGTTATCTTTCTCAATCAAACTAAATTGATTTTGAGCATCCATTTTCCAGAAGAGTGGCTTATTATTGACTATCTTCTTTCCTAGAATTATACAAGAATCCCAGGAGGCCCCAACAAGCCAGAAAGTGTGGTCCTTCTAGGTCCATCTTGGTCACTCACTGCTGACATGCTATTTACCCAGCTTAAGAGCCAATTCCATCCCCTTTGAGTCAAGCAGGTCACAAAGATCTTTCACCCAGACTTCCAGGCCCCAGTGTCTAGGGTCTGGCTTTTCTGGGCCACCCTCAATCTGGGGTACTGTGTGCCAGTGGTTGCTCAGGAGTTCACCACCCATGAAACCCCTATTCCAGAACACTCTGTCCCTTGCCTGTCTTGGGGAAATTGATTGCCTCCTCAACCCTGGAAGACTTCCTTCTCCCAGAGAAACTAATTTCAGAGTTCAGCACAAAGTCCTGTTTGCTGAAGGGTACCTGGCCTGGCAGGATGAAGCAATCCACTTGGCATAGAGGAGAATCCTGGCCCTGGCCTGGTCTGAGCAGGTCACATACCTGGGCCCAGAAAGAATGTGGGGCTGGACTTTCCTGGTGGCGCAGTGGTTAAGAATCCGCCTGCCAATGCGGGGGACACGGGTTTGAGCCCTGGTCTGGGAAGATCCAACATGCTGCGGAGCAACTAAGCCTGTGTGCCACAACTACTGAGCCTGCACTCTAGAGCCCGTGAACCACAACTACTGAGCCCATGCGCCACAACTACTGAAGCCCATGCACCTAGAGCCCGTGCTCCCCAACAAGAGAAGCCACTGCAATGAGAAGCCCGCGCACCACAACGCAGAGTAGCCCTCCCTCACTGCAACTAGAGAAAGTAACGAAGCAACGAAGCGCACACAGCCAAAGCGCACAGCAGCGAAGACCCAACACAGCCAAAAATAAATAAATAAGTAAATTTATTAAAGAAAAAAAAAAGAGTGTGGGACCAACACCACCACGGCAGGAAGTTATGACTCTCCCTTTTCTAGGCTTTTGTTGTGCACTCACCCATTGTCTCATCAACACATATCTCTTTTACTTAACCCTGTGGAGTTGCAAAACAATAGAAGGAAGGAGTGGTTCATCAATGATTAACCAACCTATTGTTGGTCACATTCTTGCAGAATCTAGCATCAGCCCAAAAAGAGCTGGGAGTTTGGGAGGAGTGCCTCTACTCTATTCAACTGGTCCCTCAGCACCTTTTTGGCCACTTCCAGCCACTCTCCCTGGGTACACAGGGAACGTAATGAGTTACCTGTAGTTCGCCAACCATGCACCCTCTTGTGGTCTCCATAACTTTGCTTATGCTGGTCTCTGCCTCTAATACCTCCCCTCCCCCTTTCTATACCTGATGAGCTCCTTTTCTTAACTTAACACTCAGTTCTATGCCATCTTCTCGAAAAGTCTTCCAAAAGCATCTCACAAACACTTGATACATACCTCCATCTTAGGCCCCATCACGTTACTATCATTAACACTACACATGTTGCTTCACCTCCCAAGTACTCACAGGCAGGCCTTGTGCTAGTGAATATTTATGGACAGGAATTGTGTTTTCCTTCAGAGCCTTTCACAAGTCAGGCATATGTTAGATGGATTCTAAATTCCTAGAATTTTAGAGCTATAAGGAACCTTGGAGTGCATCTAACCAGTGGTTTTCGAACTCTATTTTAGTTCTGTAATCCCTCTTCAAACAAAATCTTACATGGAAACGATACTTAAATAGGTGAGAACAGAGAAGCTCTAGTTAAAGCAAAGGAGATGGTGGTGCCGAGAGAGAGAGAGAGAGAGAGAGAGAGAGAGAGAGAGAGAGAGGGAGAGAGAGAGAGACCCACGGACCCACCTCCTCAGGTCAAAATCAGAAACCCACAGGTCTTGCCCAATACCTTCATTTTGCTGATGAGACAACCACAGTCAGGGAACAATTCTATCTCATATAAACCTACTCCACCTTACATCTTTAGAAAGTTGTCACTTTACTCTCTCCAATCTTCTAGAATCATCACGGCCTCACAAGAAGAATCAATGGCCCATTTTTAAAGCCTTTGTGTGATAAACGATTTCCTTTGCCATGTATTATGCATCCTATTAACCAACTCTTCAAGGAAGGTGTTTATAGGCAAGTTATTACTGTGTCAGGATTGCAGAAACATGTACGGCAATTATTTGGTTTTTTTTTTTTATTGCTTTAAAAAAAAATTTCCCCTATAATATTGTGTGGGTGTTTGTAAAATTAACAGGCTAGAGTCTGTGCCCCATAGCTCTGCCAGTGTGCCTCAGTGAGCAGTTCCAACCTGCAAAAAACTCTTCCAGGCTGAAGATACTAAGGAAGTATCTTTAGTTTCTTTTGACAAGGTCCGGTTTGGTTTTTGTTGTTGTTGTTTGATTAATTAATTATATTTTATTTATTTATTTATTTTTGGCTGTGTTGGGTCTTCGTTGCTGCATGTGGGCTTTCTCTAGTAGT
Organism: Balaenoptera borealis; assembly: GCF_965194805.1. Classification (NCBI taxonomy): domain Eukaryota; kingdom Metazoa; phylum Chordata; class Mammalia; order Artiodactyla; family Balaenopteridae; genus Balaenoptera; species Balaenoptera borealis. Next base: position 115,848,105 of record NC_138866.1, on the reverse strand, counting down.
AGTGAGCAGGGGCTACTCTTCGTTGCGGTGCGCAGGCTTCTCATTGCAGTGGCTCCTCTTGTTGAGGAGCACGGGCTCTAGGCGCGGGCCTCAGTAGTTGTGGCACGTGGGTTCAGTAGTTGTGGCTCACGGGCTCTAGAGCGCAGGCTGAGTAGTTGTGGTGCATGGGCTTAGTTGCTCCGCGGCATGTGGGATCTTCCCGGACCAGGGCTCAAACCCGTGTCCCCTGCATTGGCAGGCGGATTCTTAACCACTGCACCACCAGGGAAGCCCTTTGTTGTTTTTAAATAATCCAGGAAGTGGACCAAAGCACTCCCTTCCTTTATAAGCCACAATGCATTGAGATGTAACTTCCAGGGTGGAGGCATTTGCTTATTCTTAAGCAGGTCCTGGGTACTTTCAAATTATAAGGGAAGTCATTGGAAATTCTTAGGGTCAGATCACAATTGCCTCAGAAGTAAATACATATTGTGAATTCCTGCAGAGAGGATATTGTCAATTCCATTACAGTCACAGCTCTTTAAATCGAACCTTTTCTCTCCTTTCCAACATCACCACCCTAAGTCAGGCCTCACCATCTCTTGTATGTACCATTGCTTTCGCCCTCTAACAAATTTCTCCGTCTTCAGTTTCAACCCCTCGGACCCAGCTTTTTGTTTTGTTTTGTTTTGTTGTTTGTTTGTTTTTTTTAACATCTTTATTGGAGTATAATTGCTTTACAATGGTGCGTTAGTTTCTGCTTTATAACAAAGTGAATCAGTTATACATATACATATGTCCCCATATCTCTTCCCTCTTGCGTCTCCCTCCGTATGCCACCCCTCTAGGTGGTCACAAAGCACCGAGCTGATCTCCCTGTGCTATGCGGCTGTTTCTCACTAGCTATCTATTTTACATTTGGTAGTGTATATATGTCCAGGCCACTCTCTCACTTTGTCCCAGCTTACCCTTCCCCCTCCCCATATCCTCAAGTCCCTTCTCTAGTAGGTCTGCGTCTTTATTCCCATCTTACCCCTAGGTTCTTCATGACCTTTTTTTTTTTTTTTTTTTTTAGATTCCATATATATGTGTTAGCATACGGTATTTGTTTTTCTCTTTCTGACTTACTTCACTCTGTATGACAGACTCTAGGTCCAGCCACCTCACTACAAATAACTCAATTTCATTTCTTCTTATGGCTGAGTAATATTCCATTGTATATATGTGCCACATCTTCTTTATCCATTCATCTGTCGATGGACACTTAGGTTGCTTCCATGACGGACCCAGCTTTTGAGCTGCTGCTAGAGAGGACTTTTGCAAATGCACTTGAGTCCTTGCAAAGTGGTGGTGACCAAAAGGGTCTTCTGGGACGCTGATCTGGTTCTGTTTCTTGATTTGAGTTCTTGGTTACATGGATGTGTTTGCTCTGTGAAAAATTCATGAATCTGTACGTTAATGATTTGTATACGTTTCTGTCTTCGTGTGTCACTCTACTGTAGCTGGTTTATTTGTCCTGTTAGACTGTGATCCAGGGATGCTTCTTTCATCATCTTTGTATCCCAGTATCTAGCACACAGTGGTTATTCTACAAATTATTGTTGAATGTTATAGGCATAAATAATTAAATGAATAAATGGAATTGAAGACTCAGGTGGCAAGGGCTATAGGATTTTATCTAGGGCGGGATGATTAGATATACAAGAATGGAATTATGAAAAGTGGGGGAGTGGGTAGAGTAGAGGGCCGGTAGGAAGGTTATTTAGAAGTGTTGTGTTCAGACAGGAGGAAGACCAGAGTGAAGTGAGGCACTCATAGAGCACCTGCCAGCACAAGCCACACTGGCATCCCCATACCCTGCCCCACTTCAGGCCAGCTCCCCTTCTTGATGTCCCTATTCTGGGACTGCAATCCTCCCTGTCACAAAGGCACCAAAACTCCTCCTCTTTTCTCTCTTTTTTGTCCCCCTCCACCTTCCATTTGCTGCCAAACTAAATGTTTCTTTAATCAATCCTCCTTCCACTCCCATCACTGGCCCCCTTGTTAAGATTCTCATGGATTCTTAGTCTAATTGTTCCAACCTGGTCTCCCTGTTAGGACTTTTTGTGACATGGAAATGGACTGATTTTTTAGAAAAGAAAAGAAAAAGGACTGGAAAGGAAGATTCATTAAAGATTACAGGGATGGGGCTTCCCTGGTGGCGCAGTGGTTAAGAATCCTGCCAATGCAGGGGACACAGGTTTGAGCCCTGGTCCGGGAAGATCCCACATGCCACGGAGCAACTAAGCCTGTGTGCCACAACTACTGAGCCTGTGTTCTAGAGCCCGCGAGCCACAACTACTGAACCCACGTGCCACAACTACTGAAGCCCGCGCCTAGAGCCCGTGCTCCGCAACAAGAGAAGCCACCACAACGAGAAGCCCACTCACCGCAATGAAGAGTAGCCCCCGCTTGCCACAACTAGAGAAAGCCCACGCACAGCAACGAAGACCCAACACAGCCAAAAATAAATAAATAAAATAAATAAATTTATATATATAAAAGATTACAGGGATGACCTACAGAACCTCAAAAAAAAAAAAAAAGAAAAGAAAACTAGAGTTAGGGACAAGAAAAGTCACCAAGGCTCGTTTGCTGCCACTTTCTGTGCACTTCTTGGTAATTTTAGTCTATGCATCTTTCTCCCGTTCCTCAGACCTCATGGTGGAAATCATGGCCATTGACCCACACACCGAAGTTTTACATCAGCTTCCAAGAGACCACACCGGACAGGGATGAGAATCTTCCAGGCTCAATACCAAATTCCCATGCAAGGGACTCTGATTAGTCCCCTGGGTCAGACCTCTGTCCTGGAATCACTCAGTTGTGTTCTGGGGACAGCATCCAACTGCGACAAAGACTGTCTATGATTGAGCACCGTTGCCAAGAGGAAGAGGTGGGGCCATTACCAGAGAAGAGGAGCTGGACAAACAACCCAAGGATGAATTTACACCTTTGGCTTTGAATCTGCCTGGTAAGCCACCACAGGGCTATCCTTCCCAAAGGAGTGCTCTGATCAGGTCACTTTCACTCAGCAACTTGACCTCAGCTTCAGGGTCACCTCACCAGTGGTCACGCCCCAGGGCAGCCTATAGCTGCCCTACAGTGAGACCAAGTGAGGTGGTGGGTCCATAGTCCTGGCCATTAACCTGACCTGGGATAACGCTGCCAGGCACTGTTCCTGGCAGAATTCCCCACCCAGCTGGCTGAGGCTTTGCCAAGCTTGCATTGCAATTCCACTTCCTCCTCTGTCCTTCCTGCTTCCTCTCACTTTCTTCTATGGATGTTGACTCTAATGCACTCTGTCTCGGTGTCTGCTTCCAGAGGAGCCAAGCTTTGACAATTGCACGGATCCTTCTGCCCACCTAGGTTTCCCATTTCCTATCATCTCTTCCTGCCTCACTTCATCCTACCCTTCAGAAGCCACCTCTTCTCAGAAGCTTTGCCTAGTTGCCCCAGTCAGACGTATTCTCTCCATCCAGTAATCTCTGTCACCACCTCAGATGGTGTACCTTTTTTACTGAACTTGTCTGATTCTCCCCAGTATTGTAGCTATTTGTGAGCCTTTCCACCAACCCCCCAACCTCCCCATAATACACACTAATCAGTGAGCTCTTGGAGTGGAAGTCCAGTTTTGCTTTTTTTTTTTTCCTCTTTCTCCAACGCTCTGCTAAGTACATGGTCAGTCCTCAGCGTGGGATTATTAATGTTCCCAAACACTTGAGAGAATCAGGCAGTAAACGAATATAAACCACCAAAGGTCTTTAAAAAAATTTTTTTTTCCTTGAAAAAGACAGGACAGAAATAAATTTTAAAATACCAAATGTTTGCAAAAGTGTTTAATCTTCGCTACTAGTCTGTAAGCTCCTAAACAACAGAGACTAAATCTCATCAATGTATTCATATCCCTCCCAAGCACAATTTTAGGTCAGTGTAAGATAGAGGCTAAACCCACCAGGTCTGCAGCTCACCAGGCCTGGGGTCACATCTTGACTCCGTCATTTACTTCCTGCACACCCTTGATCAATTCACTTCATTCATTTAACCTTTAGTTTTTTACCTGTAAAATGGGAAATACCTGTAAAATATCTGCCTCACAGGGTTGTTAAGGGGCTAAATGAAATAACTGTATGAAGTATAGTGTCTGGGTCAAGTAAGAGTTTGATAACAATTAGTTAATTTTGTTTATTATTAAAGGGTGTTCTATAATGTTTACTAAATGAATGAGTGAATACAAAGAAAGGAGGAGGAAGAAAATAACTTGGAGAAAATCTACGTAAACATTTGCTGAAAGCAGAGACCAGGAGTTATAGGATGAGATGCCAAGTCCTGTGAATTTCATAACTCTGTCATCCTACTTATGAGTGTTTGCCCATAGTAGGCACTCAAAAAATGCAACTCTTCCAGAGACCAAAATGGGACAGGAGATAAAGAAAATAGATGTCTTAGACTAGGGCAACTGTTCTCAAATCATTTGGTCTTAGGATTGCTTTACCCTCTTAAAAATTATCAAGGATCCTAAGAACTTTTGTTTATGTGGGCTGTATCTGTCACTATCTACAGTATTAAAAATTAAAAATGAGGACATTTTAAAATATCATTTTATTCTTTTGAAAATAACAATAAACTCACGTTACATGTTGACATAAATAATATCGTTTATGAAAAATAGCTATATTTTCCACACAAAAAATGGTGAGAAGAGTGGCATTGCAAATTCCTTTGATGTTTGGCTAACAGAAGACAGCTGGATTCTCATATCTGCTTTTGCATTCAATCTGTGATATGTTGTTTTGGTTGAAGTACATGTAGAAAACCTAGCCTCACACAGATATGTAGATGGAGAAGGGAGGAGTATTTTAAAAGCCTTTTCAGATAATTGTGAATATTCCTCTTTGCTACCACTCTAAAACTCATTAAGTTTAACTTTATTAAATCAAATAAGTTTCTTAAAGGTCAGTTTCAATGTGGATTATGAAACCACATCACGAACCTTTCCCACTCTGTTATATTAAAATCCATGTACTTTGAATGGATCATTTTACTTGTGTGTGATTTTGTAACATTATGTTTTGGTCATTTAGAAAGTATTGGCTCACTGAGTTATACAGAACTTCCAAATGTTGACATAGTTCATTGTATAATATAAAAAAAAATCACGTTTATTAATATTGCCACTAATCTCATCAGAAAAGTCTTTCAGTATTGGTAAGCTGTCAAGTTCTCAATGGCAAATACAGGTTTTCCAAACTTCTAGTTTTTGGTTAAAAACCTGAATTTTATCATTGGCAACAAATGCTATCAGTTGCTTTCCTTAAGGTGACTGGCTTACTTTGTTTATATTTAAGAGAATGTCTACCAAATATTCAAGTTTCAATAACCACCCTTGTCAGTTTTTGTCAGTCTTCTTTAAGTAAAAACGGTGTTTCAGGAAAAAAACAGGGAATTCAGTCTGCATCTCAGAACAATTGCACTTCTCCTTGAGACAACCATTGTTCTTCAGTATCTAGTAGAAGTGCTTTACTTGTACTTTCCATTTCATCATACAGGATAGTATTAAAAAGACAGGTACTAAAGGGTCAAGATTTAATAAAAGTAATTCTTTTACTGCTTCATTAAGGACACTCTTGAGTGAATCCCGCTTTTCTTTTTTTTTCAAACTGAGAGTGCAAAGTGGTGAAAAAATACAACGTCTACCAGTACACTTTGGTGCCACTGCCTTACTTCATGCTAGGGTGCCAGCAACTGTGCCCATCACTGCTTTTGTACCATCACATCATTGCTTTTGCACCATCAGTGCAAATGTTAACCTTGGGAAAAAAGCCAATTAACATCTTCGTATTATTATGAAAATAGTTCTTGACAGACCCCCTGGAATGGTCTTGGGATCAACAAGGGTCCACGAACCACACTCTGTAACAGCTGGACTACAGAAAAGAAATTGAGAAAACAATAAGTCATAATTCAGGCTTCCCTAGTGGCGCAGCGGTTAAGAATCTGCCTGCCAATGCAGGGGACACCGGTTCGAGCCCTGGTCCGGGAAGATCCCACATGCTGCGGAGCAACTAAGCCCATGTGCCACAACTACTGAGCCTGTGTGCCACAACTACTGAAGCCCGCAGGCCTAGAGCCTGTGCTCTGCAACAAGAGAAGCCACCACAATGAGAAGCCCGCGCACCGCAACAAAGAGTAGCCCCTGCTCACCACAACTAGAAGAAAGCCCGCACGCAGCAACGAAGACCCAATGCAGCCAAAAAAAAAAAAAGTCATAACTCAAAGGATTACGGCCTAGAGGAGGGATTTGGGGAACTACAGGGAAATTTGAAGACAGAGTCCCTGGAAGGGACCATAGAAGACTCCTAGGGTTGGCAGATTTCATAACTGAAGTTTTGGTTATCTTTGTTTTTAAGTCCTCTAGGGAGACCCCACCCCTTTATTGCCTGTACCTGGGGAGAACTACTCCCAACACTAGTTCTTTTTCTTTTTAATTTAATTTAATTTATTTTTTATACAGCAGGTTCTTACTAGTTATCTATTTTATACATATTATTGTATATATGTCAATCCCAATTCATCACACCTCCCCCCTTTCCCCCCCTTGGTGTCCATACATTTGTTCTCTGCATCTGTGTCTCTATTTCTGCCTTGCAAACCGGTTCATCTGTACCATTTTTCTAGATTCTACATATATGTGTTAATATACGATATTTCCAACACTAGTTCTTGTTACACCCCTGTTTTTTGTTTTCTGGCCGCGCAGGGAGATCTTAGTTCCCCGCCCCTGCAGTGCAAATGCTGAGTCTTAACCACTGGACCACTGGGGAAGTCCCTACACCCCTGTTTTTACGAGACCCTGAAGGCCTGTGACCTGCCTGCAGTTCTCTACCCTCTACCTCATTTTTACTTTATTATTTTCTACTTTGGGGCACAAATGCATTTGGGGGGAGGTGACATTTGTTCTGTAATTCATCAATTCTGATACGTACATCATTTTCACATTATAACATCCCTGAAATTGAGACATCTATAGCAATCAATGGCATCTGGCTTTTGGCCAGTTTGGGGTCATGGCACAGTTGGCACCACCGATACATATGTGAACTTGGTTATTGTGACCTGAGTAGACTGCTTGTGACCTGAGTAGACTGCTGCAAACTGCCAATGTCTCTGTCAACAAACCATTTAGAAAACATTTGGGGAAGGACCATGAGTCCTGCTTGTTGTTTGAAAACCTCTGTTGACATCTGGTAAGATCAGCTAACAGAATGGAAGGCAGGGGTTTGTCAGAAACAATTACAGAGTACTCCTTGAGGATACATTGCATCACTAATGCTCTTGGTGGCAGAGAGGACAATATTGTGTCGAAAACAGACTTCGAATACTCTCAGCTGAAAAGTGACCTAGGAGAATTGGCCTTGGAATGTGAAGATATTTCAGGAATACCTTAGCCAATTTATTTGTCTATATTTCCCTTTTTGCACATGAATGCTATGTAATAAAAGCAAATGTCTAAATGAGTCTGAGAGAGCTCTTTCAATAAGTATAAAATGAGAAGTCTAATACAGATGGCCAATAGGCACATGAAAAGACGCTCAGCATCGTTAATTATTAGAGGAAGGCAAATCCAAACTGCAGTGAGGTACCATCTCACACGGGTCAGAATGGCCATCATCAAAAAGTCTACAAATAACAAATGCTGGAGAGAATGTGGAGAAAAGGGAAACCGCCTACACTGTTGGGGGGAATGTAAGTTGGTTCAGCCACTATGGAGAACAGTATGGAGGTTCCTCAAAAAACTAAAAATAGAGTTGCCATATGATCCAATAATTCCACCCCTGGGTGTATTTCCAGACAAAACTATAATTCAAAAAGACTCATGCACCCCTATGTTCATAGCAGCACTATTCACAGTAGCCAAGACACGGAAACAACCTAAATGTCCATCAGCAGATGAATGCATAAAGAAGATGTGGTACATATATACAATGGACTATTACTCAGCCATAAAAAGGAATGAAATTATGCCATTTGCAGCAACATGGATGGGCCTAAAGATTATCACACTAAGTGAAGTAAGTCAGACAGAGAAAGACAAATACCATATGATATCACTTATATGTGGAATCTAAAATATGACACATATGGAACCTCTCAGAACTCTGCTTTTTAAGGTAGGTCAGAGTTCTAAGGGTAAATTTCAACAGGCCAATTTATCATAATTTAAATTACTGAGTTAGAAAAAACAAAGGTTTAGTTTCTAGGCTAAAATAAAGAATTTCTCATTTTAGGATATCTAATTGAAAGCCACTGATAGAATTTAGCTATCAGAAATGTTAAAAGACTGGTTTATAATGGTCTGTTTCTGATACATGAATACTTATAATAACCATGTACAAATGGAAGTCAAAAGTATACCATGCTTCTTAAATATTAGCAAACAGGGCCACGACCTGCAAATTTTAAAATGTGCAATTACTTCTACACTACAAATATGTTCCCACCAAGTACCGATAAATGCTTTTATAGTACCTGTTAAAGAAATGTTTCAATATGTATTATACAAGCAGCCCTAAAAATATGCAACTGTTCGTACCTTATGGAAAAATTAAAGACAAACAACGTATAAAATATGACACATATGAACTTATCTATGGAACGGAAACAGACTCACAGACATAGAAAACAGATTTGTGGTTGCCAAGGGACAGGGGGAGGGATGGATTGGGAGTTTGGGATTAGTAGATGCAAACTATTATATATAGAATGGATAAACAACAAGGTCCTGCTATATAGCACAGGGAACTATATTCAATATCCTGTGATAAACCCTAATGGACAAGAATATGAAAAAGAATGTATATAACTGAATCACCTTGCTGTACAGTAGAAATTAACATTGTAAATCAGCTATACTTCAGTAAAATAAAATAAAATGAAAAGTCTAAGTGATAAGAAAGTACTGTGTATTTATTTGGCAGCATTTTTTTGTTCATTCTTAGTGATACATAAAATGATGGTTGTATCTTATAACTGAGGTATTTTAGATTTGATGAATTATGGTGGTAATATTTGCATTTAGGTATATCTGAAGTTTTAAAACATGGCACTTGTGAGTGAAGAGACTCTAATATAGTTGTTCCTTGTTTGTTTCCTTATTGTTTTCTTCCCAGTACAAACATTTGCATATACATCATGAAAGATAAAACCAATTTCGAAATGAAAGAGAAAGTCCCCCATCAACTTGGTCCCCAGACATACCACTGTAAACAGAACAGTGTATATTCTTTCAAAAATAAACTAAAATATACTTTTAAATAGATTAATTTATTTTTGAAGTATTTGATACTTATAAAAGAATATATGTAATGTATACGTTAAGTTATGAAGCATAAAAATAATAACCATGAACCCATCTCCCACTTTAAGAATTATAAATCCCGATAGCGCTGCATCTTCTTGTATATGCCTTCCCAAGCCCATCCCCCAGTTTCCCCACCAGGGAAACTGATTTTGTTGTTGTTGTTGTTATTTCTCTTGTTTTCAGTATAATTTTACTATATATGTGTGAATTCTTATACAACGTATTCTGTTTGTTTTCTTTTTTTTTTATAAATTTATTTATTTATTTATTTTTGGCTGTGTTGGGTCTTCGTTTCTGTGCGAGGGCTTCCTCTAGTTGTGGCAAGCGGGGGCCACTCTTCATCGCGGTGCGCGGGCCTCTCACCATCGCGGCCTCTCTTGTGGCGGAGCACAGGCTCCAGACGCACAGGCTCAGTAGTTGTGGCTCACGGGCCCAGCCGCTCCGCGGCATGTGGGATCTTCCCAGACCAGGGCTCGAACACGTGTCCCCTGCATTGGCAGGCAGATTCTCAACCACTGCGCCACCAGGGAAGCCCCTCTGTTTGTTTTCTTGCCTTTGAACTTTAAAAAAAATAGTATTATTCTGTATATATTCTTCTGCAACATGCTTTCTGCACTCAACATTGTATTTGTGAGATTCATCCATATTAATGCCTATAATTCAGGGTTTCTCAACCTTGACACTGTTGATATATTGGACTGGATAATTTTTTGTTGTGGGGGGCTGTCCAGTGCATGTTAGGGCCTGACACATAGTAGCTTCTCAATAAATGTTCTTTCTTTTGTAGCCAACTTGTACACCAAAGTGCTCAGTAATAATATTTGTTGAATGAATGAGTGAGTGAATGAATGAATGAATGAACTAAGCCTTTACTCTTCCGGGGCATCTTCTTAGGGCTTCTGCTGCCCTAGCTTATCACTCTTGGCTTGGTTCTTTCACTTAAGCTTTGAATTCTGACTGGATCTGAATTAAATGGTGTCCTTTCACCATAGCTCATCTCCCTGTGGGAAGCCAAAAGCAACCAGGAGAATACTTGACCCATTCAAAGAAGGTGGCTTCTGGTCAGTTCCATCTCAGTGTCAAAGGCCAGAATCTTCTGATTTTCAAGAGAATCCCCAAATTCCGGATTTTATGGATATCTTCTGATATTTAAACATTTGCAAAGGATTCAATTTCTTTTTTTTTTTTCACATCACATAGGACACATTAGAAATGCCTAAGCTTGGCTTTGGCCCTCAGGCAGCCAGTTGACAGCCTTTGTTTCAAGCCAGCCACCATGGTCCTCCTTTCATGTGACCATGGAGGTAATGGCTCTTGGCCTTGAGAATAGGACTTTCACATAGGGCCCTAGGACCCTTTCCACTGGAGCTTCTCCAGGCCAAAGACTAAGGGAAGGGGAAGAAAGCCAACATTTGTAGATGCACCCTGCACAAGATTCCCACTCTTTCCTTCAACTGCTGCAGCAGCCCTGTGAGATAGGTGTTATCATTATCCCCATTTTGACAGAAACAAAAGCTCAGAATTACAACATCACTTGCTAAAGTTACACTTTGCTACTAAATTACAGGCCTAGGATTTGAACCCAGGACTATCTGACTAGACTATAAACTCATTTAGAGAAGAGAGAAACCGTGCCCTATTCCTCTCTGTATTCTTCCAAACACAGGTCTGGGCACGTAGTCCGTGCTCAGTAGGCATAGCTGATTGATGATCAATTGATTGGCTGGAGAAAGACATGCTTATGGCTACATCTTTTCAACACTTAAACAAGAATTTGAGATTCAGTTTGTCCAGGCCCGATAGACAAACTCCTCTACCAAACAAGAAAAACAACACACATGTACAAATACATTGAATTATCTGAATTCAGTTCTTATCTGAATTGGCATCAAAGAGATACAGAAGAGATAGAAATATTTAAAAGAATAGAATTGTGATTACCTACCAGCTTTTCATAAGCTCTTTCCATTCTCCCTGCTTCTCATCCCCCTCAAAAGAACATTTTTGTCGTTAAAAAAAAAAAGCCTCCAATTATTCTTTCATGAGCATATCCTGAAAAGGATTCCATACCCTAAATTAGTATGAGTGGCTGGTGGTGATGACAATGATACCACAACTCTGAACAGTGATTAATATTTCTATGTCAGTATTTTACAATATGGAGCTCAAATTACAGACTTAATCCAATGAAAAAACATGAGAGGTATTCATAGTCAGAATACTTGTTGAAAGATTCCCCACCTATAGAAACATACAGGATAGCTCCAGGGACTATATCACCATTTTCCTAAAATTTTGGCAAGAAGCTGTTAGGAGTCCTGATACGGCTGGCAACATGGAAGAACATTTCCTCCTCTTGATGCCACCCAGCCAGCTTCTGACAGCCCTGTGCCAGCTTCCCAGAGCTACAAATGGCTTGGGGTGATTTTATCTTGACTTTATTATCCTAACTCACAACCTATAGAAGTAATAAAAGAGGAAACACAACGGATGAAATGTGAAGCAACAGCAATGAGCCGTGACCAATTTAAGATGAAGTTCAAAATGCATAACCAAGCAACAGACTTAATCCACATTCAAACAGTAGGTAGTAAGGTGGACAAGCCCCAAAGACGGGAGTGGCATTAGAAAACTATAAGGAAAAGAACTAAAATATTCCTTTGACTCCAAATGGGGCCAGAGAGGCAGAGATTCTTTTTCCTCCCCTCTTAGGAGGCTTGAAATGGAAGTCAGGGATGAGAAAAAATTATTTTCTATGTAGTATCATTTGTAGTATTATAAGAGACTGGCCCTAATTTATTCATGTGTTCATTTGAAAGATATGTTTCAAAAGATGCATGCACCCCAATGTTCAGAGCAGTATTATTTACAATAGCTGACATATGGAAGCAACCTAAGTGCCCATGAACAGATGAATGGATAAAAAAGCTGTGGTATATATATAATGGAATACTACTCAGCCAGAAAAATGAGTGAAATTATGCCATTTGCAACAACATGGATTAACTTGGAGGGTATTTTGCTTAGTGAAATAAGTCCAAGAAAGACAAATACTGTATGATATCACTTACATGTGGAATCTAAAAAATAAGACAAAGTACTGAATATAACAAAAAAGAAACAGACTCACAGATACAGAGAACAAACTAGTAGCTACCAGTGGGGAGAGAGAAGGGGGAGGGGCAAAAGAGGGGTAGGGGATTAAGAGGTACAAACTACTATGTATAAAATAAATAAGCTACAAGGATATATTGTATAGCACAGGGAATATAGCCAATATCTTATAATCACTATAAATGGAGTATAACCTTTAGAATTTGTGAATCACTATGTTGTACACCTGAAACATATACTGTTGTAAATCAACCATACCTCATTAAAAAAAAAAAAAAACTCTGAAGGAAAAAAAAATATGTTTTGACATCCACCCTATCGTATTTCTGCCTTCAAACAGTCCAGGGAGGGGCTCAGTCATGAACAAATAGTTACAAAATGAAATAAGTTACAGATCAAAAAAAGTGGGAAGCACAGAGGAAGGAGCAGCGTGACTCCTCCCTTGAGGATGGAAATAGGGGTGAGGAACTGAGAATCTGGGGCCGGGGCAGGGAATTCCCCATCACAGATTGCTGAGCCACCGAAACCAGAAGGTTGACCCAAGTCCAGGGTCCATGCAGAAAGCCGAAGTCCCAAGTTGGAATGAAAGTCCTGGCATGGACAAGGCAAAGGGCTCAGAGACAACTCAGTGTTGGAGCACAGAGCCCCAGATCTGGGAAAATAGGGGGGCCAGATTGACCACAATTGCCTGAGTACCCCCTGCTGCTCCTACATCCCTGTCCCTTCCCTGGGACCTCCCCATGATCCAGCAACCAACGGGTTCAGATGGCCCACCAGGGGCCCCCAGGACGGAGTTGTGTGATAGGCCTGCTTCTGTTTTGATGGCTTTTACATGCTTGCCAGGGGGGTGATATGCAGGTGGATCAGCCAAGTTTGATGGTTTAGGATGCGATGAAGGGAGTATCTTGCCCTTTTGGGGGGGAAAGGGAGAAGTTTTCTCAGACACTTTGATAAAGAGGCAGGTATGGAGCTGGTGGAAATGGGGCATGAGGGAGTGTGTGCGTAAAGGCAGAAAGCATGTAAAGGGCTGGGCTCTGAGCTCAAGGGGCCGTGGGTACCAATGAGCCTGAGCCACTGGGCTTGAGCCACGTTGGGGAGCCTTAGGTGAGGCTTCAGGCCTTAGACTTTATCCTCTAGCCAAAGAGGAAGACCTTCTTTCCAATTAAGAAGAGGTGGTTCTGAACCCAGGAGCTCTCATTGCCTTACTAGATAGGTCTGAATGCTGGTATGTTTTTTTCTGTGTCCCAGAGAACAAGCCACTAGGAAACAGACACAAGCTGTTTGCTGCTCTGTCACTGCCTATGTGCTGAGTAGGGCTGCAGATGTCCCAGTCACAGGAAAGCTTTGCTTGAGAGAATGCTCAGAGGTGTGCAGACATCATCAGTACCCGGTGATCACACCCAGGGGGCCTCAGGTGGGTAAGCAGTCCCACTGCCCCAAGTCCTGAGACGCAGCCATTTCCCTGGGCCTTGACCTTTGGCCTCTCAGGCTCCCAAGGGCTGCAGAGTCTGTTTTCACAGGCCCAAGAGGTAGTTTTCACAGGCCCCTTGTGGCAAATCATACATCTTCTATAATGAAAGAATGCTATCTTACTAGAGACACAGCTCATTTGTCCCTGGTCTGTTCCTTGGGGAACTTTCTGTACAGAAAGTATAAACGTCATCTGAGCATCCAACAGACTTTCTTTCCTTCCCATCCGTGTAAAAATTTACCCGTAACACCACTTTATGCTGCTCAAATTTTCAGGGACTTGGAGGGACCATTTCAACCAGCATCGTGGCAGCTTGGTGAGGGAGGTGACATCACCCCCTCCTACAGGGGAGGAAACTGAGGCTCAGAGAGCGTAAGTTCCACCGTTTGTGAAGTTGAGATTCAAACCCAGACTTGTCAGAAGCCCCAGTCCATGCTCTTCCCACTGGCCCACATTCTCTCTCCTCCCAGGGAAGAGATGCTGATGCAAGGGCTGCTATTTCAAAGGGCCTGGAGTTCCTCTGAATGTTTGCTTATCAGTTTGGTTGAGTTCAATAAGACAAATCATTCTGACTGGGCCTTAAAGACAAACATCTCATGACGGTGAAAAGTGTGAGAAGGGACGGTTCATCATAATATTTTGCATTTATAGGACTCTATTTTCCCAAGCATTTTACAATTTCCGCTGCACTGAGTCACCCAACCCTCCTGTGAAGGAGCTGGAGCATTTATTACACTGGCTCCTTCTGAGGGTTAGGTCAGGCAGGCTACTCCAAATTTCAGCGGCTTCCCCTTTTGGGGATTACAGTTCTGCACGGTGTATTAGAAAAGAGGGGATTTGAATAGCAGGGACCCTCTATCACCATGTACTCCTCTCTCCTCACTGGGGCCTCCTGGGACCTTTTCATGGTCCCCTTTCCTTAAACCCCCCTTCCTCCTTTCAAGCTGCTTGCTCCAAATGGGAGGGGCAGGCCACTCTCACTCTCCTGCCCCCTCCCTTTATCCTTCACCGGCATCATCATATGAGGCTAAACTAGGAGGGTAGGGTAACTAGGGACAATCTCAATGTAGCAATGGAAAAAAATTTTAAGCATGCAAGCTAAATATGATTTCTTCCCCCATAGACTGAGAGAGAGTGCCAAGAAGCGAAACCAAGAAGTTTAGGGCCAAGAAGTCATCCCAGGTATGTCTGTGGGTACCACAGGCCTCCAGGGCTGCCACATTGCACAGCTCAGCCCCATCTGGGGCCTTGCTAGTCCCTAACCCTGTGCCCTAGCCTCACGTTTCTCTGAGAAAACTTCTTCTTTTTTACTTCTGCCTTGCAGATCTGACTTGCAAATCTCTCCACTCTGCCTCAAAAATCTGCTCCCACTTTTTAGGAAACCCCACCTTTAAATCCCAGGACTTGATCTCACTTTACAGCATTCCCTACCCCAGCAGTATAGTTCCTTAGGTATGAGTTATTCAGTCTGGAATGATAGCCAGAGTGCGGCAGGACAGACCACACAGGGTAGTGGCACTCTCTTCCACAAGATAGTCAGAGGTTGGGGAGGGTCTCACCAGTCTCCTCTAGAATCCACCCCCTGCCCCAGTCCCCACTACCACTACCCTGTGAGAATCAGGTAGGCTTCTTTATTTTTCTGATTAACCAGTTGGTAACTTTAGATCAGATATACACTCATCTCTAATGGACAGAGTTTTAGTCTAAAGCCCTAAAGCTAAATAAAGACTGCAAACATCTTCTATTTGGTGAGTGCTGTGTTTTCAAAAATGTTTGAGAATTTGAACTCCTTTAAGTAGGGCATGCCTTCTCAATTAGCCACAGTCCCCACTGTTCCCTAGTGTCCTACACCTAGGCTGATTCACTCATTTATATTGTCTGTGTTGCCCCTATAGGCATCTGTGTTTGCCACTACTCTTCCAAACTCACAAGGAAGAAGAGAAACATTTTCCTAATTGTCCCCTAATTTGAAAACCTGCTTCTCTCTCAGTGGAGCTGGTACTGCACATTATTACTGCATCGTGCTTGATCTTTTCCTTAAACCCCCTTCCTCCTTTCAAACAAGCTTCCTTGGCTCCGTTGGCATTTTAAAATTTCATTACAGAATGGCCAAAAAGCACATGAAAAGTGCTCAACACCACTAATTATTAGAGAAATGCAAATTAAAACTACAATGAGGTACCACCTCACACCGGTCAGAATGGCCATCATCAAAAAATCTACAAACAATAAATGCTGGAGAGGGTGTGGAGAAGAGGGAACACTTCTACACTGTTGATGGGAATGTAAATTGGTACAGCCACTATGGAGAACAGTATGGAGATTCTTTAAAAAACTAAAAATAGAGCTACCATATGATCCAGCAATCCCACTCCTGGGCATATATCTAGAGAAAACCATAATTCAAAAATATATATGCACCCCAATGTTCATTGCAGCCCTGTTTACAATAGCCAGGACATGGAAGCAACCTAAGTGTCCATCAACAGAGGAATGGATAAAGAAGATGTGGTACATATATACAGTAGAATATTACTCAGCCATAAAAAGAGAATGAAATAATGCCATCTGCAGCAACATGGATGGACTTAGAGATTGTCATACTGAGTGAAGTAAGTCAGACAGAGAAAGACAAATGTCATATGATATCACTTATATGTGGAATCTGAAAATAAAGGGTACAAATGAACTTATCTACAAAACAGAAATAGAGTTAGAGATGTAGAAAACAACTTATGGTTACCAGTGGGGGGGAAGGGAGGGAGGGATAAACTGGGAGATTGAGATTGACATATACACACTACTATATATAAAATAGGTAACTAATAAGGACCTACTGTACAGCACAGGGAACTCTACTCAGTACTCTGTAATGGCCCATATGGGAAAAGAACCTAAAAAAGAATGGATATATGTATATGTATAACTGATTCATTTTACGGTACACCTGAAACTAACACAACATTATAAATCAACTATACTCCAATAAAATTTTTTTTAAAAATTCCATTACTGAGCTGCTTGTCCCTTAAAGGTTGCTCCTGTAATTATACAAACACATGGCCAACGTTTTGAAATCATCTCTGGGGTTGGGGCAAGATGGTGGGGAAGCGTAGGCAACACCATATTCCTATCACAAACTGAGCGGGAGAGAGGTCCTGACCTGGCTCTGGGACTGCCCTTCAGGCTGTGGTGTTCTTTTCAGTGTGAGCAGGAAGAGCTTAGTGAATCAGTTCACTAAGACCTGGGAGAGCGAAGGGGCACCCAAGAGCATCAGTGGCAGTAGAAGATTAAGGTCAGGTTAACAGGAGGTCCCAAACGCTGCAATGTGAGCCACTCTCCATCCCACACACTCGTTCCCACAGCCTGGCAGACGCGATTAAACAATCGCAGCACTCTTTCCCACCAAGCGGACTACTCCCTCACAAGCCTTCTCTGTCCCTCACTCCAAGCAGCCACCACAGCCTGAGCAAAGCTGACAATTACGATGAAACCTATTTCCTATCCTTTGATTACACTGGGTGGCTCATCTAAAGACCAGGACTCTGGTGTCAACCCTGCCGTTGACTCACTGGGCTATCTGGGGCTTGGGCAAGGCTGCTTACCTCTGCAGACCGGTTTCTTCATCTGTTAAATGAAGTGGCTGGGCAGTTGATTAATTGATTTCCAACCTGATGTCAAGGTTAAGTGAGTAGGATGATGATTTAGGTGAGGAGGGCTGGAAGAGTACAGAAAAGGAAGGGATCCCTGTGGGTCAGTTGTCCTGAGAGGGTCTCCGACTTAGTAGAATTTATGCAAAGCTGATGGCCACGTTTAGAGAAACAGGAGGGGGCTCCAAGCAGGCATCATGAGTAGAATTTATGCAAAGCTGATGGCCACGTTTAGAGAAACAGGAGGGGGCTCCAAGCAGGCATCATGAGCAAAGGCATGGAGGTGACAATGTATTGAACAGGGAGGGGACCTGTAAATTGACAATAATCTCATAAATCCCTGTGTTAGGTGCATGCAATCACTCACTCAGTAAGCCTTTCCTCTGTCCTACCACGTGTTGGGCGTTGTGCTAGGTGCTGAGGTCCTACTGTGAATAGAAGGCACATACAGAGCTACTGGTGCTGTATGCTGGCTCCTTACCCACACTGAAGCGTCAGTAGGACTGGATGCAGCTTGCCCTCTGGCCCTTCCAGACGGGCAAGGAGATACATTTTAGTGGCTGAGTGAGTACAGCCAAGTCACCTAACTGCTCTCAGCGCTTCTGCAGATAAGCGAGGCACTTCATGTAAAAGGCACTTCGTCAACTGCAAAATCCTCCAAGATGTTGTCTATAAATCTAAATTGTAATAATAACAACAGTTGAATGAGATGCGGATGGTAGAGTTTCAGGCAAGGGACCTCAAGTGGCAGAAAGCACTCAAAGCCCCTGGAAACCAACTCATCAGAGAAAAGCTGACTTTGACCCTTGCTCCCTGACCGTCCCAGCTTCAACGTTTTGACCCAGTTTAGGCTTCCTTTTAAAAGCTCATAGAAATATTTTCTCACTATAATTACAGGCAAGGCTCAGGATCTCTGTCGTAAGAAGAGCTGGTAGAAAAGCGACGATTAACCAAGGCACATAACTGAAGGGTAGATAAATATATCCGGTGGCAGATGAGGCCCCTTCCTATTGGATACTATTCCCAGTATCCAAGGGCAAAGATAGGAATGTGCTTCATTTAGACCAGAGGGTGCTGAGCACTTTATAATTAAAGGCTCCCGTCAAGAAGTGAGGTGCACGTGAATGTGGCTGATGGCGACTTCTGGGTGCCTCCTGCATGGACTGAGTCAACAAGCTCCCTTTCCTACCCAGGAGGCTTTCCGTGGCAGTGGCTCAATTCAAAAAGTCTGCTAATCATGAGATCGGAGGGCACGTTTGGAGTAGAGACAGTGTGACTCCTGTCACTGAGCAGAACAATGAAAAGTCCAAAAATAGTAGTATCTGCTGGTGGAAAACCAATAAGCATATAATTTCCAGGTAATTACTATCATATAATTAGCTCTCTGCTTTCATATGTCCCAGCAGAAATTGAGTTGGGGAGCAACTGTAACACAGCTTAATAATCGTGGTACATTCCACGGCAAAATGAAGACTTTTTTTTCTCCCAACAAAAACTGAGGGTCAAAGAGCACCAAGACTGGCTGAGCCTGGGCCCAATTCACATGGACTGGTGAGCCGGGTTCTTGGGTGACAATAAAATGGGCTCTGAGCTCGGAATCTGAAGAGCTGGTTTTCATTCCAGCTCTACCTGATCCCCTCTTGTGACCATTCCTCCAGCTCTTGGTGTCCTTCTAATCAGTCAAATGATGGTGTTGGACTAACTCACGCATTCTCATCACACTCAAGGGGGTGAACATTGGTTCTGGAGGCAAAACAGTCTTAGATATTACAATGGCTTGTGGCCCTCCAAAGCTCAACCCTATCTGGAAAAATCTTATTTCTTAGTGTTTAACTTATTTCTCTCATCAGGTTTTCTTTGTCATTATCATTAAGTTCGCGGAGGATACACAAAATGCATGCAAGATCAGTACTGCAAAACTATGGGGGATGGATTGGAGGACTTTCTCTTCATCCCTCGCTCCATCACAAAGTCCTATCACAAGAGGTGGCTCATCTGTCCTATTGGCTGCCATTCGCCGCCGCCTGGGTGTTGTTTATGTTTATTTCTCAGTGATTTTGTGTGTGACTTGGGCTTTGAGAATTAAATAAAAAGTTGTATTTTACTGTTTCATTCTTCTAAGTTATTCAATCCATCAATAATTATGTCAAGTGCTGAAAAGAAAAAATGTCAACAATATCTGAAAGAATATCTAGCCAAGTACACACACACACAGTGCATAAATGGATATACAATACATCTGTGATATTAAAATTTCATGGGAGCAGCGATTAGGGTAAAAAAAAAAGGTCTAAAAACACTCTTGGGAAGGTAATAATAGGTTGAGAACACTGCACTAGATGATTCTAAGAGTCTTTCCAGCTATGAGATTCTGTAGGTCCGTGATTAAGAAGTGTCCTCTGAGTTGGTACCCACCCACCACAGCAACGTCACTTACTGTCCTGTGAATTTGGGAAGGTTCCTTAACCCCTCTGAGCCTTGGATTTCTCATTGGGAAAGAGGACATGCATACATGCCTCAATAGGTATCAGTATCTTTCTTCTAGGGGAAGAGGAATAGACCGGTTTGAGCAGGGTCTTCATTTGTGTTCTCCTAAAATCAGAGCCTGAGACAAGGACTTGAGTGCAGGTAGGTTTGGGGAGATGATCCCAGGAAGCAGGATTGAGTGAACGGGGGGAGTGAGACAGGAAAGGGTGGAAAGTCAGTAAAGGGTGTGAGTTGGTTACTGCTGTGGGCAGGTGGGCCTCAATCCTGCTGGCAAATCTCTGAAGAATTATCTAGAAAGCATCATAGAATAGTTCCTTTGAAGGATGGGAGGCTGGGGCATCCGAGCACTGATTTTCATCCTCCGTGGCAGAGGGTTACCCCTGGGGATGTTGACTCCTCTGCACTTTGAGGCTGCCCTGCACTTAGGCTGAGTGAGCTTCTGCAGCCTTGAGAAAAGATTTGGGGCAGAACATGAAAAGATGCTCATCATCACTAATTATTAGAGAAATGCAAATCAAAACTACAATGAGGTACCACCTCACACCAGTCAGAATGGCCATCAATAAAAAGTCTACAAATAGCAACTGCTGGAAGAGGTGTGGAGAAAAGGGAACCCTCCTACACTGTTGGGGGGAATGTAAGTTGGTGCAACCACTATGGGGAACAGTATGGAGGCGCCTCAAAAAAACTAAAAATAGAGTTGCCATATGATCCAGCAATCCCACTCCTGGGTGTATATCCAGACAAAACTATAATTCAAAAAAATACATGCACCCCTATGTTCACAGCAGCAATATTCACAATAGCCAGATGAATGGATAAAGAAGATGTGGTACATATATACAATGGAATACTACTCAACCATAAAAAAGAATGAAATAATGCCATCTGCAGCAACATGGATGGACCTAGAGATTATCACACTAAGTGAAATTAGCCAGAAAGAGAAAGACAAATACCATATGATATCACTTATATGTGGAATCTAAAATATGACACAAATAAACTTCTCTACAAAACAGAAACAGACTCAGACATAGAGAACAGACTTGTGGGGAGGAGGGGTGGCGGAGGGATGGAGTGGGAGTTTGGGGTTAGCAGATGCAAACTATTACATATAGAATGGTTAAATAACAAGGTCCTACTGTATAGCACAGGGAACTATATTCAATATCCTGTGATAAACCATAATGGAAAAGAATATAAAAAAGAATGTATGTACATGTATAACTGAATCACTTTGCTGTACAGCAGTAATTAACACAACACTGTAAATCAACTATACTTCAATTTTTAAAAAAAAGAAGATTTGAGGCAGAAAAGGAGATAAAATGCCTGGGGTGGGACACTGTCAGTATGCTTGGAAATATCCATCATGGCCTCAGTGGTGGCCCAGAGCCTCTGCCCAACCACAAAAGAGTGTGTGTTAAGGGGTACTCCTGGCCATCGCACCATCCATCCGTCCATGCATCCCTCCATACAGGATCCACGCACCATCCATTCATTCAAGCATCCAGGTATCCAACCATGCACGCATCTATCCATTCATCATGCTCCTTCCTACTATGAAAAAGAACTTGAAGTGGGACACAAATATGTGCTAATTCCCTGGAAAAGTCATTCCCTCTTTTTGGGATTTCCTTCTTCTCTGAAAAAAAAAAAAAAAGGTGGGGAGGGATTGGGATGCCTGGTCTTACAGCCCCCGGCCAGCTTTGGGGTTTAAAGTGTAGTAAGAACAAGAATTGAAAAGGCAAGTAGAGTGCGGATTGCCAGCAGCCCACCACAGCTGGAGAAACGAAGTACAGATGTGTTCTGGTGAGGCTGGCTCGTTGTCCAGAGAGGCAAAGCCCTGGTGCAGCCCCTCACTCCAGAATCTGGTCCTCTGCACCAGAGCTTTAGACACTTGGGTATAGAATCTGGATGTGACTGGGTTCTGGAAATGAAAGTAAAGGTGGTTGGGGAGCTATAGAGTGGGTCCTGATTCAGAATTCCCAAGTTCATCAGATACACCAGAGGCCAATTTATTAACTTAGCATGAGCTATAACTGTCAAGAGAATCAGAACCCTTTGTGGGCTGATCAGCACATACAGAAGTCAAATGCTAAACACAGGCTGTTTGGGGAGCTTGATTCAGAACCCTGGGAGGGAGCAGGTGCTTTCATGGCAGGTGTCACGAAGCTATGACAGTCTGATGCATCCAACTCTCTTTGGAGGCAGGCTCACGGGGGGCTGCCAGTGAGCCCACCTTCTCCCCTGACAGTGTGGAGACACGTGGCCAAATTCTGTATTTTGAGTCCTCACCCAGCTGTCCATACTCCTATGGTGGAGAGTTCTTACAACTCCCAGATTGGATACAGTGCAATTGATTTTGAATCAAGTGCCTTAACTGAAATCACATTCCAGGTCTGCTTCCCAGGAATGAGTCTTGGGTGCACTCAAACCTTTCAGTCACCCACCGAGGGTTGCTTTAGAGTGGCTGATGGCATCCATGATGTGTAGATTTGTCTAGTCTGGCTCTCTGCGAGGGTACTGGCTAGCCTTCCCCTGCTCCCTGGCAACACACACACACCCTACCCAGAGCTATTCTCTGCTCTATTCCGTGCCCCAAGGTCTGCCTCTGTGGGTGCACCCTTGGCCTCCTTTGCCAGTTCACTTGTGGCTGGCAGGAGATTGGGGACACGAAGAGATATGGGTCAGATCTTTTCCTTTCCCTCCGTCTCCCTGCTGTGATGGCCTGTTTTCGGCTGCCTCCCTCCAAGGCTATAGCTCCTGATGGGAAGTCCCTTATCTACTCTTCTTATCCCTTCAGACCTAAGGGTGGTAACAGCTTCCCTCCCTCTCTCCGATGCTGCTCTCTGAGTGCCCCAACATCCCTTGTTGGTTCCCTGAATTCTGCTCATATCGCTGTATCTCCCTCTATCAAGTATCTTCATTTGAACCACGTTGGGGGGGGGGGGGTGAATCCTACTTCTTACTCTGACCCTGATCATTACAGAGGGTATCCTTATTCTCAAAGTCCCGGTAGGCTCCCATAATAGTCTCCCATATCATCACAAAAAGGGCTTCATGTTTTCATGTGACAACATGTGTTAGTGTAAGAGCGAAAGCAATTGACATTGACAGGTTTAGAAACCCTGGACAAGAATAAAGTGTTTCAAGAAATGTCTCAGCTGGACAATGGCACATTAAGGCGGAGATCATTATGACCCTCAGTGACCTTCTCAATGACACACCAAGGAGGGTGTGACTGTCCTGAAAGTAATCCCAGCACATTTCACTTTATGAGAAAATAGAGGTATCAGATTTAGAAATTAAATAGCTTATCAAATTTTAACTCTCAATCATAAGATATTAAGGTTATTAATTATTAAAGTTCTAATCATGCATTCAGATACTTTAAACATTTAAAAATACACTGAGCTTCTAACAAGTTAAATTTTACAAAAAGAACTTTGGTTGAAATGAACAGAAGTTAATTTCTCTGGGCCTCCCTTTCCTCTTTTGTTTGGCAGAACAATTTTTATTATCCTTCTTACTAGTTTAGGAAAGTCTAAGACTCCATGATCCGTGGAGATTCATTCTGCCCATCAATGTATTCATTCTACTCAGCCTTTCTTCAGCTTATTTGATCAACCTACACTGTTGCATAAAAAGTACTGTGGAGCCCACTAAAGGGAGGGCTTTAACCCACACCCACATCTACTTCAAGTCCCTAAATCTTCCTCTGACACTCCTGGCCATAAAATCTCACCCCCCTTTTCCACATCAACACTTGGAATTTGAACCACACAATTTGCCATCTGACTGCATATATTTTGTTCTCTGCTTGCTTCACATGTGTTGTTTCTTGTATTTTCAATGAAATTATAAATCATTCTGGACATAGAAAACAAACTTATGGTTACCTAAGAGGAAAGGGGGGGGATAAATTAGGAGTTTGGTATTAACATATACACACTCCTGTATATGAAATAGGTAACCGGTACTTCCCTGGCTATTCAGCGGTTAAGACTCCACACTTCCACCACAGGGGGCACAGGTTCAATCCCAGGTTGGGGAACTAAGATCCCTCGAGCCGCATGGTGTGACCAAAAAAAAAAAAAAAAAAAGGTAACCAACAAGGACCTACCGTGTAGCATGAGGAACTAAACTCAATATTTTATAATACCTATAAGGGAAAAGAATTTGAAAAAGAATATATATATATATATTTATATATATATATATACACAAACACACACATAGAACTGAATCACTTTGCTGTACACCTGAAACTAACACAACATTGTAAATCAACTACACTTCAATTAAAAAAAAATCATTCTGGGACAGGCACACTGTCATACATCATTGTATGCCCTCTGCCACCCAGAAAAAGGGCAGACTCATAGATATTACACATCCATTCAGCCAACATTTTTGAGCAGCTACTATGTGCCAGGCACAGTGTTAGGCTCTGGGCATAAAGATGATTAAGATAAAATCCAGATTCTCATGAAATGCAAAATCTGGAGAGGACAATAGACTTGTAAATATACAATTATAGTATGTCCTGGTAAGTGTTCAAATGAAGTCATGATCCCAAATACCAGGGAGAGCAAAGAAGGTGAGGTTTGATATAGATATTAAAGAATAAGAAGACTTTTCCAAGAAGTGCAATGATGGAAGAGATGCCAGTAATGGGGAATTAGGTGAAAAGAACTATGTCTGCAGAAGGGCAAGCAGTGGGATATTTGGGCACCCCTTGGAGGGGAGGGGACAACATGATGGTGGGAGATGAGGTGTTTCAGAGGCCCTTGGTGGCCTCCTGGAGCTGGAGTCCTAAGACATGGGTCTGAATTCTAGTTTTGCCTTTTCCTTCACATCAACCTTTGTGAGCCACCATTTCCCTATCTCTAAAACAGGAACAATAAGACCTTCTTCTTACTGCCTTTGCAAGGATTAAACAAGGTAACGAATGGAAGAGCACCAGTTTAATGCCCTGCCATACCACTTACTGGTTATGGGATATTAGGCAAGTTACTAAATCATTCTGAGCCTCAGTTTCCTCATGGGACAATAATAACGATACTTAGATTAAATTATGTTTAGAATTTCATAGCAAGTCCTCTGTCTAAATGATATGCATCCTTCTTTTGAATAATTATGGAAGGAATTGTATTTTCCTTTTTTCTCCCTGGCTGCCAGGAAGCTCAGAAGCAAGTCTGATGCCCAATCCCAGAAAACATGTGACCCCTTTTGTGAATGTCTCTGCCATTTCCCCCTCCTGGACTGCATTCTCCATGATACTACTCTTACTTTAAGTCTATCCTTTGTTGTAAAGCTTTGACTGTTGGTTCTTTTTTTTTCCCCCACTTAGCCTGCTTCTTTTCCATGAAAGTATATACTCTTAGGAAACAGGAGTTTTAATGCTTGCAGAATATTCATATGAATTGAAGCAACTTTAACCAGTCCCTTGTTGCTAGAAGTTTAATGATTTCCCATCCTCATATTTAGACAGAAGATGGATAGGTAGACAGACACACAGATGGGGAAATAAAAATAAAGAGATATATAGGTGTCAAGACCCAAATTTATGGCAGTGCAGCACTAAATACCACCTGAACATTTAATTTATTATTATTATTTAATATTTAACTATATAAATAATACATAGATACATTCTCCTTGTAAAAAATTGAACATTGCTGATAAGGCTAAAGTCTTTTTGGAGCCCCTGACTCCGGTACCCTTCCTGCCTCCCCAGAGGAAACCATTATTATCAGTTTAGTGCGTAAACTTCGCAGCCCTTTTCTATGGGAATATATACATTTCCATAGAAAATGGACTCATCTTTGTATTTTGACAGCTAATCTTCTGGGCTGTGCCTAGGCTTGCCCTTCATATTCATGATTACTTTTTAAGACAGGCCACATGTATATAAGTGTATGTAAGTGAAATAGTTTATGAAATCTAAGAGAGAAAAGGTATCGCATGGAAAATATCTCTAGAAACTCCACAGCCTTTAAGAAAATAGAGAGCTCATATTCTCCCAATAGCTTCCAGGTACTTTCTTTTTTCTGGGTTAGTCTCTGAGTAATGAGGGCTTTCAGGAGCTGTCAGGGCGATGGACACACTTTGTGCCCAAAGGGTAAATGTGTAAGAAGGAAAGATCCTTGGAGATCGCTCCCAGCTCCCATTCTACAGATGGGGATATCAAGGCCCAGGAAGGAAGAAATGAACTTCCAAGGTCACACAGTTGGGTAGCAGCAGGGCTGGGGTAGAAACCCAGGCTTCCCGATTCCCAGCCCAGTACCCTTTCCACACTCACATGCCCAGTTCCTGCTTTCCCTTTGGAAACTTGCCCACAGACCAACCTGTGTGCAGTCACTCAGAGGTGATAACACTCAGTCGATTCTTGTACACACATTGTACACATTTTAGATGATGTGGGAAAACTGTGATATTGAAGGATATTGTATGGATGTGCTCATTCATTCACTTATCCCGATGTTCACGGAGTGCCTTCTCTATGCCAGGACCTGTGATAGGTGACATAGGGATTCAGGAATGCATCAGACCAGGTCCTGCCCTTTAGGAGCCTACAGCCTAACTGAGGATATATGACAAGTGCAATAATAGCCGCAGCGCCAAGTCTAAAGTGCTGAGTGCTACACGAGAGGTAGAGAGTGCAGAGAGAGCCCAGACACCATTGCATCTAAGAGTGGGAAGTCAGAGAAGGCTTTTTGGAAGAGGTGGCATCTGAGTGAGCCTTTGAAGGATGATTAGGTTAGTTGAGGGGCAGTAAGTCAAGGGGGCTCCAGGCATAGCAAAGTGCCAAGAAAGAAAAGCAAGAGGGTTTTAGAGAAAATGCAGAGCTCAGGTTGGTAGGCAATGAAGAGGCTTGTAAAGGATGTGGGGGCCAGGCTTAGCCCCCTTGACTTGGAATCTTGAGGCATGTATCTTGTTGCCTTCACTCGAGTGTATGCCCCCAGAGGAAAGACAGCTGGCCTCACCCCTCTGAATCCTCTTGATGCCTGGCAAAGTCATGCATACATTACATTATCATGGATTATATTATATTAATAACAATAATATGTAACATTATACTATAATGCATATATTATATGTGTGTGTATATCTATGTGTCCATCCATATTATATATACACAATACAGATTATATATGCATATATTTAGAAGGGAGGAGGGGGGGGGAGATGTGAAGAGGGAAAGAGGGGAGTAAGTAAACAAACAGGCAAGGAGATTACTTCCTTCTGTCACCTACTCTTTACCCTTCCCTGGAGATATTGTGTTTCTTCATTCTAGGAGTCTAAATAGTCAGTTCAATCTTGTGTGGTAATGTGTTTGTGTCACAAATGATTTGACTGCATGCTCTAGTATGGTAATCACTATTTATTACTTCTTAGAAGTTATAAGCCGCTTTACTATTCTCACCCCCAGGAAGAATGCATGACTGTCACAAATCCCCTCAGGAACAAACACACAATCTATTCTTCTTAGGGAAAAAAAAACCCCTCTCCAATTATTAAGGAAATGCCAAATTAAAACAATACAAAATATAATTCCCCTCTTTCCCCTCAAATTAGTAAAATTTTTAAATGAATGAGAACATGCATGAACATGAGTGCGTTATTCCTATTCATATGAATCAAGTATGTATGAAGAATCTTAAAATGTTCATACTCCTGGACAGTAATGAACATTTCTATAGAGTTATCCGAAGGAAGGGATCTGAAATGTGGACAGAGTATTAAATATAACGGTGTTCACGTCAGTATTATTTATCATTGGGAAAAATGAGACATAATAGGATGTCCAACATGAAGCTTACAATTAATAAACTACAGTGTACCCAGCCAGTGGAGTATTATGCAGGTCCTACAATGCATGTTTATGGAAGACTTTTTAATGGCATAAAAATATGTGCCTGTGTGTGCGCGCGTGTGTGTGTTGGTTTGTTTATCAATAAATACTCAGTGTGTTTTTTCTAAAAATAAAGACTTCTTTACATAACAAGAAGCAAAGAAAGTCAGGAAATTAATAATGATACGATCCCATCACTTAATTCACAGACAAACATTTCACCAACGTCTCAGCAATGTTCTTTATAGCAAAAGGGGAAAAAAATGTTTCTTCTGGTTCAGGATACAAAATTGGATCACACGTTGCATTTAGTTGTCATGTGTCTTTAGTCTCCTTTAATTTGGAACTATGTCTCACTCCTTTTTGTCTTTCATGATTTTGGTAACTTTAAACAGCACAGGTCAATTATTTTGTAGAATGTCCCTCAATTTGTGTTTATCTGATGTTTCCTCATGATTAGATTCTGGTTATGAATTTTTGTCAGAACATGACAGAGGTGATGGTGTGTCCTTATCAAATCAAGAGGCATATGGTGTCATTTGGGAGATGGGGATTGACATATATACACGAATATGTATAAAACAGATAACTAATAACAACCTGCTGTATAAAAAAAATAAAATAAAATTCAAAAAGAAAAAAGAATAAACTGGAAAAAAAAATTATTTGGCCAGCCAAAGAACCAAGAAATGTCTTCCTCCCCTACAATTTCATTTTACAGTTTTTCCATATTGTTGTTCATTTAATTTTTTCTGAGTATGTGAAAATTAACATGGTTCAAGACTTGTGGTTGCCAAAGGGGATGGGGGGGGCGGTGGGAGAGGGAAGGATTGGGAGTTTGGGGTTAGCAGAAGCAAACTATTATATATAGGATGCATAAAAAACAAGGTCCTACTGTGTAGCACAGGGAACTATATTCAATATCTTGTGATAAACCACAATGGAAAAGAATTTGAAAAAGAATGTACATAGATGTATAACAGAATCACTTTGCTGTACAGTAGAAATGAACACAACATTGTAAATCAACTATATTTCAATAAAATAAATTTTAAAAAGAAAAAAAAAATCAAGAAGCATATGGTGTCTCCTTGTCACATAACTGGTGATGTAATCACTCAATTAAGGTGGTGACTGTCAGGTTTCTCCACTGTAAATTTACTACTCTTCCCTTTATAATTAATAAGCATCTCATGGGGAGATACTCTGAGACTATGTAAATATCCTGTTTCCTGTTAAATTTTTACCCACTAGTTTTAGCATCTGTTGATGATACTTGTTCGAAACATTTCTTACTATGGTGGTTGCCAAGTGGCAATTTCCTGATTCCATCAGTCCTTTTTTACTAGTTGTAATTCTGCCCTAAGGAAGAACTTTCCCTTCTCCCCTATTTATATATTTATTCATTTTTTATCAGCATTGATTCTTATTTATTTTTATTTTATGGGTTATTATTTATTATATCATTATTTATTTTGATGCTTAAGTTGCCCCAGATTTGGCCAGTGGAAACCCCTTTGACTGACTCCTACATCCTTTTGATAGAACCCCATCATTTTTTCTGGCACCTCCATACTATCTGATGCAACTAGATAGTACTGGTAAGTTCCAGGCTTACCTTGTACTGTCCATGCCTCAGTCCTAGAATCTGTCATTTCTCCAAAGAAGCCTTGGTTACTTTTAGTGCATAATAGTATTTAGAAACTAAGATTTGGACAATAAGTGTACTCTCTACTACTAAAGTATCATCGCCTCTGGGCCCTGTCAGCAGACACAGCTAGGAAATACACACACACACACACACACACACACACACACACACACACAAGCATACGTTTATACTCACATATGTGAAAATATGTTTTTAACAAAATATTAAGTGGAAAAATACAGAATTACATATACATATACGGCAGACTGAGCCCACACCCAGCCTTAGAAAAGATAGGGGGGACAAGATATAATTCAAAAACAAGTACAGGCTTTCTTTATGGTCCAACAGTGTGAAGGATCTCCATGAGACTGAAAGCAGGCAGGATTGGATTAAAGAGGAAATCAGCAGCAGCAATAGCTCAAGTGAGCCACCCCAAAGAAGGAAAGAACACCAAGGTGTTCCATGTCCAGAGGCGATGGGAGAAAAGTGAAAAAAAAAAAAAAGTGCCTATGGGGAAACTGATGGGGGGATTTTGGAGAACTGTAGCGGAGCAGCCAGGCCAATCGACCTCGTATTTCTCCACGTACCTTGCATGTAAGAGCTCTGGGGTAAGTACTTGGATTAATGAGAAAGGGCCACATACCGAGTGGCTGTCAAAGTCTGGAAGGAATGAAAAACATCCAAGCCCAGAAGACCAGCTGCTGAGCTTCCACCCAGCAGCAGGTCCTGCCCATCAAAGTGGTGTGGAGTACAAGTCCCAGCAGCTGTTTTGCCCTTCTCTATAAGCAAACTGCTCAACCAGAGACAGCTGTCAGCCTAACCAGACACTGCAACTGCAAAAATGCATACACAGTCAAGAATCGCCAATTGCTTGAGGTGTGCAATATTATAAAAAAGAGATCATAAATCTAACAGATAAATGCACATCTGAGAAAAGGGAGTTAATAGGGTAACCAGAACTAGACTTTAAAATAAATGTGGGCTTCCCTGGTGGCACAGTGGTTGAGAATCTGCCTGCTAATGCAGGGGACACGGGTTCGAGCCCTGGTCTGGGAGGATCCCACATGCCGCGGAGCAACTAGGCCTGTGAGCCACAACTACTGAGCCTGTGCGTCTGGAGCCTGTGCTCTGCAACAAGAGAGGCCACGATAGTGAGAGGCCCGCGCACCGCAATGAAGAGTGGCCCCCGCTTGCCGCAACTAGAGAAAGCCCTTGCACAGAAACGAAGACCCAACACAGCCAAAAATAAAAAAATAAAATAAAATAAAATAAATGTAATGGTAAATCCTAAGAGTGATAAGGAAGAGTACTTCATTTAAGAAAAAGAAAGAACTGGTTGTAAAAAAGAAACAATTAGAGATTTTTGTAATAAAAATATAATTATTGAAATTAAAAAATAGATGGGCTAATATCAGAATGAGCACATTTAAAGAGTGAACAAGGGAAGTGGACAATGAGATCTAGGAATTCTTCTGGAATGCAGCACAAATAAAAGAGATGAGTGGTAAAAAGAAAACTTAAGGATACAGGGGATAGATTCAGAAGTGTTAATATTTATCTAATAAGAGTTTCAGAGACATAGGGCAAAGACAATAGAAAGGATGCACTATTTAAAGAAATAATAGCCAGAGGTTACCAGAATTTTTTAAAAAGTAAGTCTTCCGATTGAAAGGGTCCACCATGTACCAATAAAAAATTTTAACCCACATTTGGATTCATCATAGTGAAATCTCAGAACATGAAGGCTAAAGTAGAAATTCTAAATTAAATGCTCATTTAAAAAGTCAGATTTACCAACTGCAAAAGAATGAAGTCAGGTTTCTTTTTGGCAACATCAGTTCAATATCTTCAAAATGCTAACCGTAGAGACATTTGAATTTATTATTTAATAGCCAAATTACTATTTAAATGTGAGGATAAAAGAGAGACATTTTCGGACATGAAGTACTCAGAAAGTTTACTCAGCTCTTCTCTCCACATCCCTTCTGAAAAGGAAATAAAATAAAACAAAAACCAATTAGAGGGACTTCCCCGGTGGTCCACTGGTAAAGAATCCGCCTTCCAAGGCAGGTGACGCGGGTTCGATCCCTGGTTGGGGAACTAAGATCCCACATGCTGCGGGGCAACTAAGCCTGAGTGCTGCAAACTACAGAGCCCATGCACTCTGGAGCCCGAGCACCATAACTAGAGAAAGAAAAACCCTCATGCCACAACTAGAGAGAAGCCTGCGCACCCCAGGCTTGAAAGATCCTGCATGCCTCAACAAAGATCCCATGTGCCCCAATTAAGACCCAATGCAGGGCTTCCCTGGTGGCGCAATGGTTAAGAATCCGCCTGCCAATGCAGAGGACATGGGTTCGAGCCCTGGTCGGGGAAGATCCCATATGCCGTGGAGCAATTAAGCCTGTGCATCACAACTACTGAGCCTGTGCTCTAGAGCCCATGAGCCACAACTACCGAAGCCTGTATGCTCAGAGCCTGTGCCCCACAACAAGACAAGCCATTGCAATGAGAAGCCCACACACCGCATGGAAGAATAGCCCCTGCTCGCCACTGCGAAGACTAACACAGCCAAAAATAAATAAACTTATTATAAAAGACCCAATGCAGCCAAAACAAAAACCAAAACGAACAAAAAGATCAATTAGATGTTGTGCTCCAGTTAAAGAAAAAAAATCCAAGAGGAAACTGTCATGCAAAGACCAGAGGAAAATAAGAATTTAAGAAATCATAATAACTTCCTGGAAAAGTTATAAAATAACCACCTGGAACTAAAATTTTAGGTATCAGCAAAGTCAACATATATAGAAATATCGCACAAAAAGTGAAGGAAAATTAAAAAGTTTCTTAATAGAATTTTGGCCTTGTCTGGGTGAGGACATAGATTCTAATGAATTCTTTAAAAAATATATTTGCATATGTGCATTAAAAATGAATGTTAATACAGAAGTTGGTTGCATTTCTTTATACTAACAAAGAAATATCAGAAAGGGAATGTAAACAATCACTTTTAAAATCGCATCAAAAAATAAATACTTAGGAATAAACCTAACCAAGGGAGGTGGAAGAGTTATATGCTGAGAACTACAAAACATTAATAAAGGAAACTGAAGATGATTCAAAGAAATGGAAAGATAGCCCATGCTCTTGGATTGGAAGAATTAATATTGTTAAAATGGCCATACTACCCAAAGCAACCTACAGATTTTTTTTTATAAATTTATTTGATTTATTTTATTTTTGGCTGTGTTGGGTCTTTGTTGCTGTGCTTGGGCTTTCTCTAGTTGCAGCGGGTGGGGCCTACTCTTCCTTGCGGTGCACGGGCTCTAGGCACGTGGGCTTCAGTAGTTGTGGCACGCGGGCTTGGTAGTTGTGGTTTGCAGGCTCTAGAGCGCAGGCGCAGTAGTTGTGGTGCATGGACTTAGTTGTTCTGCGACATGTGGGATTTTCCTGGACCAGGGCTTGAACCCGTGTCCCCTGCGTTGGCAGGCGGATTCTTAACCACTGCACCACCAGGGAAGCCCCCAATCTACAGATTTAATGCAATCCCTATCAAATTACCAATGGTATTTTTCACAGAACTAGAACAAATAATCCTAAAATTTATATGGAACTATAAAAGACGCAGAATTGCCAAAGTAATCCTGAGAAAAAAGAACAAAGCAGGAGGCATAACCATCCCAGACTTTGGACAATACTACAAAGCTAAATCAAAACAGCATGGTATTGACACAAAAAGACATATGGATCAATGCAACAGAATAGAGAGTCCAGAAATAAACCTACACACCTATGGACAATTAATCTTCAACAAAGGAGGCAAGAATATACAAGTGGTATATTCAGCAAATGGTATTGGGAAAGTTGGACAGCTGCATGTAAATCAATGAAGTTAGAACACACCCTCACACCATACACAAAAATAAACTCAAAATGGCTTAAAGACTTAAGTATAAGACAAGACACGATAAAACTAGAAGAGAACAGGCAAAACACTCTCTGACATAAATCATACAAATGTTTTCTTAGGTCAGTCTCCCAAGGCACTAGAAATAAAAGCAAAAATAAACAAATGGGACCTAATCAAACCTATAAGCCGTTGCGCAGCAAAGGAAGCCATAAGCAAAACAAAAAGACAACCTACAGACCGGGAGAAAATATTTGCAGATGATGCAACCGACAAGGGCTTAATTTCCAAAATATACAAACAGCTCATACAACTCAATAACAAAGAAACAAGCAACCCAGTCAAAAAATGGGCAGAAGACCTAAACAGACATTTCTCCAAGGAAGACATACAGATGGCCAACAGGCACATGAAAAGATGCTCATTATGCTAATTATTAGAGAAATGCAAACCAAAACTACAATGAGGTACCACCTCATACTGGTCAGAATGGCCATCAATAAAAAGTCTACAAATAACAAATGCTGGAGAGGGTGTGGAAAAAAGGGAAGCCTCTTACACTGTTGGTGGAAATGTAAATTAGTGCACCCACTGTGGAAAATAGTTTAAAGGTTCCTCAGAAAACTAAAAATAGAGTTGCCATATGATTCAGCAATCCCACTCCTGGGCATATATCCAGACAAAACTATAATTCAAAAAGATACACACACCCTTATGTTCATAGCAGCACTATTCACAATAGCCAAGACATGGAAACAACCTAAATGTCCACAAACAGATGAATGGATATAGAAGATGTGGTACATATATACAATGGAATACTACTCAGCCATAAAAAAGAACAAAATAATGCCATTTGCAGCAACATGGATGCAACTAGAGATTATCATACTAAGTGAAGTAAATCAGAAAGAGATAAATACCATATGATATCACTTATAATATGGAATCTAAAATATGACACAAATCAACCTATCTATGAAACAGAAACCAAATCAAGGACATAGAGAATAAACTGGTGGTTGCGAAGGGGGAGGGAGGTGGGAGAGGGATGGATTGGGAGTTTGGGATTAGCAGATGCAAACTGGCATATACAGAATGGAT
The DNA here is from genome assembly GCF_965194805.1 of Balaenoptera borealis. Taxonomy (NCBI): domain Eukaryota; kingdom Metazoa; phylum Chordata; class Mammalia; order Artiodactyla; family Balaenopteridae; genus Balaenoptera; species Balaenoptera borealis. The sequence goes on along the minus strand of NC_138866.1, from coordinate 115,813,475 downwards.
AAGCAACAAGATCGTACTGTATAGCACAGGGAACTATATTCAATATCCTGTGATAAACCATAATGGAAAAGAATATGAAAAAGAATGTATATATATGTATAACTGAGTTGCTTTGCTGTACAGCAGTAATTAACACAACACTGTAAATCAACTATACTTCAATAAAAAAAAAGAATGAAATAATGCCATTTGCAGCAACATTGATGGACCTAAAGATTATCAAACTAAGCAAAGTAAGTCAGAAAGACAAACACCATGTGATATCACTTACATGTGGAATCTAAAATACAACACAAATGAACATATCTATGAAACAGAAACAGACTCACAGACATGGAGAACAGATTTGTGGTTGCCAAGGGGGAGGGGGGATGGAGGAGGGAAGGATTGGAAGTTTGGGATTAGCAGATGCAAACTGTTATCTATAGGATGAACAAACAACAAGGTACTACTGTACAGCACAGGGAACTGTATTCATTATCCTGTGATAAACCATAATGGAAAAGAATTTGAAAAAGAATATATATATATGTATAGCTAAGTCACTTTGCTGTACAGCAGAAATTAATACAACATTGTAAATCAAATATACTTCAATAAATTTTTTTAAAAATGAGTATTAATAAGCATAGGAAAATGTACTCAACATCATTAGTCATTAGGGAAATGCAAATCAAAATTACGAGATACCACTTCACACCCAGTAGGATAACTATAATAAAAAAGATAGATAATAGTAAGTATTGGTGAGGATGTGGAGAAATTGGAACCCTCATACATTGCTGGTGGGATTCTAAAATGGTACAGCCACTTTGGAAAACAGTTTGGCAGTTCCTCAAAATGTTAAATATAGACGTAATATATAATCCACCAATTCTACTCCTGGTATATGCCCAGGGGAATTAAGAACATATGTCCACACAAAAACCTGTAAACAAATGTTCATAGAAGCATTATTCATAAGAGCAAAAGAGTGGAAACAACTCAAATATTCATCAATTGATGAATGGATAAACAACACGTGGTATACTCACACAGTGGAATATCATTCAACCATAAAAAGAAATGAAATACTAACACATGATACAACATGAATAAACCTTGAAAACATTATGGTAAGTGAAAGAAATCACACACAAAAGGCCAAATACTGTATGATTCCATTTATATGAAGTGTCCAGAAGAGGCAAAACCATAGAGAGAGAAAGTAGATTAATGGTTGCTAGGGGCTAATGGTAGGGGAGAATGGGGAGTGACGGCTAATGGTTTTGGGTGTCTTTTCGGGGATGATGGAAATGTTCTGAAATCAGACAGTGATGATGGTTGGACAACTCTATAACTATACCCAAAACACTCAATTGTACACTTGACAAGGGTAAATTTTATGGTACGTGAATTATATCTCAATAAAGCTGTTATTAAAAAAATTATCATCAGAATGTAATATTATTCAGACAAAAAGTAGGAAGGACATTCTGAAAAATGTTACAACATGGATGAACTTTGAAGACATTATGCTAAGTGAAATCAACCAGCCACAAAAGGATAAATAGTATATGATCCCATTTGTATGTGATACCTAGAGTAGTCAAATTCATAGAGACAGAAAGGAGAATGGTGGGTAGCAGGGGTTGGGGGAGGGGTGAATGGGGAGTTAGTGTCTAATGGGTACAGAGTTCCAGATGGGGAAGATGAAAAAGTTCTGGAGCTGGATGGTGGTGATGGTTGTACAACAATGTGAATGTACTTAATGCCCCAGAACTGTACATTTTAAAATGGTTAAAATAGTAAACTTCATGTACATTTTACCACAGTAAAAAATGAATGTTAACCACTAGAAGTCTCAAATAGAATATGCAAGTTTCAAATCAGTAGATGAAAAAATTGAATTAATAAAATTTAATGATTCCAAAAAATCTAGGCGAATGGGGGGAGGGGGAGGAAGTTGGAGAAAGCATAGAAATGGTAATACAAATAAGATGGTCAAGAATAAGTGCAAGAAATGTGGTGTCCTGGATTCAGTCCTGGAACAGAAAATGGACATTTGTGGAAAAACTGGTAAAATTGAAAAAAGTCCGGGCTTTAGTTGACAGTAACCTACTAATATTGGGTTTTTTAGTTTTGACAAATGTACCACAATAATGTAAGAGGATAACATCACAGGAAATGAAACTGGGTGTGCAGTATTTAGAAACTTCTGTACTATTGCAACTGCAACTTTTCTGTAAATATAAAAGTATTCCAAAATAAAAAGTTTATTAAAAAAAATAAGTGCAAGAATATCAATAATTACCAAAAATTGTGGTTAATTAAACTGACCCATTAATAGACAGTGTTTTCATTTTGGGGATTTTTCAAGAATATAGTTATATATTGTTTAGGTAGAAAATATACTTTTAAAAATTACAGAGGAAAGTTGAAAAAAAAAAAACACCTGGAAAATAATTAGCAAAAATATTTTTCATAGTGACAAAAGGAATAATTTGCTAAGAACTTATAACACTTATGAGATTGTGTGTACCTAACAGCATACTATGAAACATATAGTAAGATTTTATAGAATTACTAAGAGAAATTTATAAATTGATATTTATACTGAGAGACTAACACACATCCCTCAGATTTGACTACTATGTAAGACAAAAATTATAAAGGTATGTAGTATCTGAGAGCAAAAATGTTTATCAGTTTAGGTCACATTAGCATCTATAACAACAACAACAAAAAACAAACCTTAAACATCAGGACCTTAAACCTTAAACAATAGAAGTTTGTTTCTCTTTCATGTAAAATCCAATCTTAGGTCACGGGCTACCGAGGAAGGGTCTCTGCTCCAGAGAGTCAGTCAGGGATTCAAGCTGATAGATACTTTGCTAGCTTCAAAACGTGACTTCCACCGTCACCTAAGTGTTGTATCCTAGCAGACAGTCATGGTAAAAGAGAGAATGGAGACTCACATGCGAGCCAGTCCTGGAACTGACACATTATAAATTTTATTCACGTTCCATTGGCCAAAACTCAATCATATGGCCACATCTAATTGCTAGAGAGGCCATGAAATATAGCCTCGTTGTGTGCCCAGGAAGAAGGTGGAAACAGGTTTGTTTGTCAGTTAGCCAGTCTTTAACACAGTAATTAACAACCTATGAGGGACTCCCCCAGTGGTCCAGTGGTTAAGAATCCATCTTACAATGTAGGGGACACCGGTTCGATCCCCGGTTGGGGGACTAAGATCCCACATGCCTTGGGGCAACTAAGCTGGCACACCACAACTACAGAGCCCACGCACTCTGGAACCCGGGTGCCACCACTAGAGAGAAGGCCGCATGCCGCAATGAAAGATCCCGAGTGCAGCAACTAAGACCTGAGGCAGCCAATAAATAAATAAATAAAACAAAAACTGATTTAAAAAAAACAAAAAACAAAAAAGCCTATGAACCTAATGGATACGTATAGAACTCTGAACCCAACAGAGAATGTATGTACATTCTTTTCAAAGACAAATGGAACATTTACAAAAATTGACTATTATGCTGCACAGTAAGTCTCCAAAATTTTTTTAATTGATGGAATATAAAACATTTATTGCCAACACAGAAATAAAATTAGATGTCAACAACAGTATAAAGATGACTAGAAACTTGTATACATCTGGAAACTTAAGAACACAGTTCTAAATAATTAATGGGATGAAGAAAAATCATAAGAGAATTAGAATTGAATGAAGTACTACTTTAGAATGCAAAGTAGTTTTCAGGGAAATATATAGACTTACAGGCACTTATAAAACAAGAAAGATGAATGATGGATGAACTTAGCTTTTATATTAGAGATGCCATAACAAATTATCACAAACTAAGTGGCTTAAAACAACAGTTTATTTTTTCGTAGTTCTAGAAGCTACATGACTGAAATAAAGGTATTGGCAGGGCTATGTTCCCTCTGAAGGCTCAAGGGGAAGATACTTCCTTGTTTCTTGCTAGCTTTTGTTGATTGCATGCAATCCTTGGCACTCTTTGGCTTCAGACACATCCCTCCACTCTCTCTCTCTGTCATCACATGGTGTTCTCCCTGTGTCTGTCTTTGGTTCCAGAGAAAGATTTCTCTTTTCTTACAGGGACACCAGTCATATTGGATTTAGGGCTCATCCTAACCCAGTAAGACCTCATCTTAACTTGGGTACATGTGCTAAGACCCTATTTCCAAACAAGGTCACATTTATAGGTTCTGGATGGACATCAATTTTGGGAGACACCATTCAATCCAGTAGAGCTTCAAATAAAAAAATAAATTGAAAAAAAAAACCCTATGAAACATAAAGTATTTAGAATAAAGAAAAATAGCAAAGGCTGCAGTAGAAAGCAATAAAATAGGAAAAAAAGTTAATAAATAACTAGTGATTCTTTGAAAAGTCTTAAAGAACTTGATCAATTGAAACAAATGGAGGGCAAATTAACATTATATAGATTGACAAAATGGTCAAACTACCAACTATTGACTCAGAAGAGATTTTAAAATTATAAAAGACTACCAGACAACATTATGGGGATTTCCCTGGTGGCGCAGTATTTAAGATTCTGCTTGCCAATGCAGGGGACACAGGTTCAAGCCCTGGTCCAGGAAGATCCCACATGCTGCGGAGCAACTAAGCCCATGAGCCACAACTACTGAGCCTGCACCATAGAACCCACAAGCCACAACTACTGAGCCCGTGTGCCACAACTACTGAAGCCCATACACCTAGAGCCCGTACTCCACAACAAGAGAAGCCACCACAATGAGAAACCCGTGCATCAAAACGAAGAGTAGCCCCCACTCGCCACTACTAGAGAAAGCCTGCGCACAGCAACAAAGACCCAACGCAGCCTAAATAAATAAATAAATAAATAAATAAATAAATAAATAAATAAATAAACCAACATTATGCAAAAAAATGAAACCCAGATGAAATGGAAACAGGAATAATTAAATTATCAACCACAAAAGAAATTGAAATTATGGTCAAAGATCTATCCACTAAAAAGATACTGGTCCATGTGGTTCTATAGGAGAGTTTTACCAAACATTAAGGGGACCAATAATTCCTTTCTTATATTAACTCTTTCAGAGAAGAGAAAAAGAGGGAAAGCTACTCATCTTATTTTCTAGATGAATATTACATGTGAGCCTGAGAAAAATGTTTATTCTGCTGTTGTTGGATGAAGTAGTCTATAGATGTCAATCATACCCAGTTGATTGATGGTGCTGCTGAGTTCAGCTATGTCCTCACTGATTTTCTGCCTGATGAATCTGTCCATTTCTGACAGAGAAGTGTTGAAATCTCTAACTATGATAGTGGATTTATCGATTTCTCCTTGCAGTTCTGTCAGTTTTTGCCTCACGTAGTTTGACACTTTGTTGTTAGGCACATACATGTCAAGAATTGTTATGTCTTCGTGGAGAATTGACTCCTTTATTATTATGTATTGCCGTTCTTTATCTCTGATAATGGTCTTATTCTGAAGTTAGCTCTGTCTGAAATTAATATAGCTATTCCTGCTTTCTTTTGGTTAATGTCAGCATAGTATATTTTTCTCCATTTACTTTTAATCTATATGTGCCCTTTATATTTAAAGTGGGTTTCTTGTAAACAACACAGAGTTGAATCATGTTTCTTCATCTACCTGGACAATATCTGTCTTTTAATTGGTGCATTTAGACCAATGACATTCAAAGTGATTGTTGATATAGTTGGATTAATATCTACCATATTTGTTACTGGTTTTCTACTTGTTGCCTTTGTTCTTTGTCCATCTTTTTGTCTTCCACTCTTTCTGCCGGTTGTGGTTTTAATTAAGCATTTTATATGATGTCATTTTCTCTCCTTTCTTAACAAACCAGTTATACTTCTTTTAGTGGTTTCCCTAAAGTTGCAATATACATTTGCAACTAATCTAAATCCACTTTCAAATAATCCTATACCACTTCACAGGTAGTGTGAGTACCTTATAGTAACAAAACATCCTAATTCCTTTATCCTGTCCCTTGTATCATTGCTGTTATCATTTCACTTATTATAAGCATATATATATATACACACACATAAGCAAAATAATTGAACACATTGTTGCTGTTATTATTTTGAGCAAACTATTATCTATTAAATCAATTAAGAATAAGAAAAATAAGTTTTATTTTACCTTCACTTATTCCTTCTGCAATGCTCTTTTTTTTTTTTTTTTTTAATGTAGTTCTGAGTTTTTGACCTATACTTGCCCCTCCATATCTGTGAGTTCCACATCCGTGGAGTCAATTAACCTTGGATTGAATTTATTTGGAAAAAATCCAGAAAGTTTCAAAAAGCAATACTTGAATTTGCCATACCCTGGCAACTGTTTACATAGCATTTACATTGTATTTACAACTATCTGCATAGCATTTACACTGTATTAGGTATTATAAGTAATCTAGAGATGGTTTAAAGCAGTGGTCCCCAACCTTTCTGGCACCAGGGACCAGTTTCGTGGAAGACAATTTTTCCACGGAAGCGGGGAATGGTTCAGGCGGTAATGAGAGCGATGGGGGGCAGCAGATGAAGCTTCGCTCGCTCACCTGCTGCTTACTTCCTGCTGTGCAGCCCAGGTCCTAACAGGCTGCGGAGGGGTTGGGGACCCCTGATTTAAAGTATATGGAAGGATGTGCATAAGTTATATGCAAATACTGCGCCATTTTACATAAGGGACTTGAACGTCCATGGAGTTTGGTATCCATGGGAGGTCCTGGAACCAGTCCCCTGCAGATATCAAGGGACAACTGTATATTATTTTCCTTCTCTGTAAAGAACTTCTTTTAAAATTTCTTGCAAGGCAGGTCTACTGGCAACAAATTCCCTCAATTTTTGTTTATCTGAGAAAAAATTTTTAGTTCTCTTTCACTTTTGAAGGATAATTTTGCAGTGTACAGAATTGTACGTGGCTGGATTTTTTCCTCTCAACACTTTAAATATTTTGCTTTACTCTCTTCTTTCTTGCTTGGTTTCTGAGGAGAAGTTGGATGTAATTCTTATCATTTTTTTCCTCTATAGATAAGGTGTATTTTTCCTCTGGTTTCTTTCATATTTTTCTTTATCTTTAATTTTCCGTAACTTAAAAATAATATGCTAAGACATTGTTTTTTAAATATTTATCTTGCTTGGTGTTCTCTGAGTTTCCTGAATCTGACATTAAATTGAGAAAATTCTGTCATTATTATTATAAATATTTCTTCTGCTCCTTCTCTCTTTCTTGAAGTATTCCCATTACACATATGTTATACCTTACGTAGTTGCCCCACAGACCTCAGATATTCTGTTATATTTTTTTCAACCTTTGTTCTCTTTGCTTTTTGCATTTTGAGGATTCTATTGAGACATCCTCAGGCTCAAAAATTCTTTCCTCAGCTGTGTCCACTCTACTAATGAACCCATCAAAGGCATTCTTCCTTTCTGTTACAGTGGGTTTTTTTAAACTCTTGCCTTTCTTTTTTGTTCTTTCTGAGGATTTCTATCTCTCTGCTTACATTGCCCATCTGTCCTTACATGCTGTCTACATTTATCCATTAGAGCCCTTAGCATACTAATCAGACTTATTTTAAATTCCCAGTCTGATCATTCCAAAATCCCTGCCATGTCTGGTGCTGATGCTTGCTTTGTCTCTTCAATTTTTGTTGTAATTGTTGTTGTTTTCATTTTTTGCCTTTTGGTATGACTTGTAATTTTTTCTTAATAGTCAGACATGATGTACCAGGTAAAAGGAATCGCTTTGTTAATCATTAAATAAAAATTTTTAAATTACAATATAATATACTCTGTACAAGGAAAAAAGTATAGAAAAAAGACTGAAAGGAAATGTACAACAATGTTGAACAATGGCTGTACTGGGCAATGTGTTTATGGGTGATTTTGTTTTCTGCTTTTTTTTTTTTTTTTCCTGTACTTTACACATTTTCTGGAATACCATGTGTCACTTTATAATTAGCCATGAAAAATGTAAAATAAAAATAAAGAGCCTTTTAAAAACCCACGGTCAGATTCAATCTTTAAAGAGTAGTGTGTTTACTCCCCTTCCCCCTAAAGGAGGCCCTGACATTTAGAAACAATATAAAACACTGTGGAGCATCATTTAATCCTATTACTCTTCTGGACCTCTTATAAACCAGGGGATGATCCTTTTGGCTCTCTAAAATAAATCTCCCAAGGTCACCGGGCTTGTCTGTAACAGAGGGGGTTGAAACTCCCAGGCCAGTGCTCCTCCCCCTGCACCATCTGGCACCTCGGAATTTCATCAAAGACTGCTTGAGCTAGCCAGAGAGCCAAATGTTCAAATTTTTCTTCTTTCTAAGGGAATAGTACTCCCTCTTAGGATCATTCCACTAACAAGCCATTGCCCCCTTGCTGGGCCTCAGTTTCTTCGTCTATAAAATGAGGGACTTGTGTTGTCCTGGCAGATCTGGAAATTCCAGGCTTCAAGACAACTTGTGCCCTTTTTTTTCTCCCTGTTAGTTACCTCAAGGGTTCTGCTTTTTTCTGCTGGCTCTGTTAGGGTCCTGGGGAAGCCATGTCCCATCCTGGTTCTGCCACAAACTCATTTACTGGGTATCCTTGATCGAGTCAGTGACCATCTGGGGACCTCAGTTTTCCCATCTGTACTGTGAGGGTTTGGGCCCAGAACAGAGATTTTCACTTTCTGGGTGTTGCAACTCTAGAGTCCTGGGGACGGTGGATGGAGTGAGCAGCACCCTCTGTGTTTGGTTTGCACATTGGGGTTCTGGGTAAGATTTCCTTTGAAAAAAGGATCTGTTGCTACAAAACTGCTTGAAAACTATTGAGCCAGGAGACTCTGCAAACCTTTTTCCAGGGCTGACGTTCTATTTCTCCACCAATTGCAGAACACTGGGTACCAGGGTGAAAGAACAGGGTAGACTCCACTTCCCTGTAGGGGCTAAGCTATTGGGAGAAGAAGTGGAGATGGGTGCTACTAGGTGGTGCTAAGATCTGAGATGCTCAGATCAACTCAGCCCACTCAGCCACTTCTCCTTCATTCCCCTACCCTTCCCCGTCACCTAGGCAACCAGGCGGGACACTGGGCCTGCGGTCCCTCCTTCCCCCTCCCTCCCCACCCACTCAAACTCCAGGCCGCATTCCTACTCCTCTGTCTGTCCACAGCTTCTCTGCGTGGAGAGATGCAAATCCTACCTTTAGGGCTGTCTTTTTGTGAACATGAAACCCAGATTCCAAGCGGGGGGCCCCTAAGCCCTAAAATAATTTTGGCTTGCATGCGAATTTGCCTGTTTTCCTGGAAGGCGTGCTGCAAGCAAAGGGTCTGACTTTGCCACTGCAGTGAGTGCAGAGCTCTGGGAGGCCTAAGGCCAGGGCTCTCTCACTGGAGACCAGGGCTGCCATCGGCTGGGGGTAGGGGGGTTTGGGGGGTGGGGAGGGGGTGGACAGAGGTGGTGGATGCCACCAGCGGTTCTCTGCTGCAGGTAGGAAGTTGGGGGTGAAGTGTCCTGGGGTTTCATGTTTTGAGAGTTATCTCCGCTACCAAGTGGCCAGAGCTGAGGGCCAGGGTCAGGGTGGGAATCCAGCTAGGCTCATGATAATAGTTAAACGGAGGCAAACAGGAGGCAGAGACTGGGGAGTTGGAAGGGATGGATGGGGGCTTTGTAGAGGGAACTCGCTGGAATTTGTGTCTGCATATTACACTGAAAAATTCCAGGTTCAATTCAGGGGGTGAGCTGGAGTGCTAAGCTGGGTGGTGGACGTCGGGCCATGAGAGGCAATAGAACCGTGGGCGAGTCCCAGCTACTTGGTTTCTTCAACAATTAAATGGGGATGAAAGAAGGTGTGTGGACTAGAGCAAGGGTCACATATCAATAGCAACTAGAGCTAATAAACAAATTCAGCAAAGTTGCAGGGTACAAGACCAATATGGAAAAATCAGTTGTATTTCTATACACTAACAATTAACAACCAGAAAAGGAAATGAAGAAAACAATTCCATTTATAATAGAATCAAAAAGAATAAAATATGAGGGTCTATCAGAACTCATCTTACTTTCGGCTCATTTTTTCTGTAAAACTAAATGTCCCCCCAAAGTCCATTAATTTTTCAAAAGTAATAAAATACTTAGGAATAAATTTAACCAAGGAGATGCAAGACTTACATTGAAAATATTGCTGAAAGAAAATAAGGAAGATCTAAATAAACGGAAAGACATTCTGGGTTCATGGATTCAAAGACTTAATATTGTTAAAATGGTAGTACTGTGCAAAGCGATCTACAGATTCAATGCCATCTCTATCAAAATCTGAAAGGCCTTTTTGCAGAAATGGACAAGATGATCCTAAAATTCATATGGAATTACAAGGGACTTCAAATAGCCAAAACAATCTAGAAAAAGAATTAAGTTGGGGGACTCATTCTTCCTGATTTCAAAACTCACTGTGAAGCTACACTAATCAAAACAGTGTGGAACTGGTGTAAGAATAGAAATACAGATCAATGGAATAGAATTGAGAGTCCAGGAATAAACCTATACATCTATAGTCAATTGATTTTTGAAGGGTGTGATGACCATTCAATGGGGAAAGAGTCTCTTCAACAAATTGTGGTGGGGAAACTGAATACTTCCATGCAAAAAAATGAAGTTTGAATCCTACCTCACCCCATATTTAAAAATTAACTCAAAATGAATCAAAGACTTAAATGTAAGATCTAAAACCATAAAACTCTTAGGAGAACACATAGGGGGAAATCTCCATGACCTCAGATTTGGCAATTTTTGGCCCAAAACACAAGGAATAAAAGAAAAAAAATGGATGAATTGGACTTTATCAACATTAAAAACTATTGTGCATCAAAAGACACTATCAAGACAGTGCAATAACAACCAACAGAATGAGACAAAAAATTTGCAAATCATATATCTGACAAGAGACTTATTCCCTTATCAGAATATATTAAAAGCTCCTACAACTCATCAACAAAAGACAACTGGATTGCAAAATGGGCAAAGGGCTTGAATAGATATTTCTCCAAAGAAAATATTCAATGCCCAATAAGTATATGAAAAGATGCTCAGTATCATTAGTCACTAGGGAAATGCAAATCAAAACCACAATAAGATACCATTTCACACCCACCAGAACAGCTATAACAAGTATTGGCAAGGATGTAAGAAAATCAAAACACTCACACATTGCTGGTACGAATGCAAAATGGTACAGGCACTATAGAAAACACTTTGGCAGTTCCTTAGTAACTTAAACATATGACCCAGATATTCCTTTCCTGGGTATATGCCCAAAAGAATTGAAAACAGGTGCTCAAACAAAGACTTGTACAAAACTGATCATAGCAGTATTATTCATAATAGACAAAAAGTGAAAACAATTCAAATGTCCCTCAACTGATAAATGGATAAACAAAATGTGGTATATACATACAATGGAATATTATTCAGTCATACAAAGGAATGAAGGGCTTCCCTGCTGGCACAGGGACACTGGGTTAAGTGTCCTGTGTTAAGGTTAAGAATCCGCCTGCCAATGCAGGGGACATGGGTTCGAGCTTTGGTCCAGGAAGATCCCACATGGCACGGAGCAACGAAGCCTGTGTGCCAAAACTACTGAGCCTGCACTCTACAGCCCGTGAGCCACAACTACTGAGCCCATGTGCCACAACTACTGAGCCCTCATGCCACAACTACTGAAGCCCACGCACCTAGAGCCCGTGCTCCGCAACAAGAGAAGCCACCACAATGAGAAGCTCATGCACCGCAATGAAGAGTAGCCCCGGCTCTCTGCACTTAGAGAATGCTCGCGCACAGCAACGAAGACCTAATGCAGCCAAAAATAAATAAATAAATAAATAAGTTAAAAAAAAAAAAAGGAATGAAGTACTGATACATGCTACATCATGGATGAACCTTGAAAACATTGTGGTATGTGAAAGAAGCCAGGCACAAAAGCCCATGCATTGTATGATTTCATTTATATGAAATATCCAGAATAGGCAAATCTATAGATGCAGAAAGTAGATTAGTGGTTGCCACGGGCTAGGGAGAGAGGTTAATGGAGAGTGATTACTTCATAGGTATGAGGTCTCCTGCTGGGGTGATGAAAATGTCCTGGGACTAGATAGTGGTGAATATTGTACAACATTGTGAAGGTTCTAACTGCTGCTAATGGTAAATTCTACATTATGTGTATTTTACCACAATAATAAAATGTTCAATGAATTTTTTTCCAAAAGAAAGAGAACTCCTTAAAATTTTTGCTCACCTCTCCATAAACAAACAAGCAAACTTCTTTTAACCGCAAAACTATTTTGTTCAAGTATGAGCTTATGCAGAAACTCCATATCTGAAACAGATAAAAGTGGAGGTCCTGGGACAGGGGGTGTCCATGACCATTTCACCTCATATGAAAAGCCCTGAGCAACTGAATAGACTTTGAGATGCCTTCTAGCCCTGATCTCCTGAGTTTGAGGTGCATAGTAAATCTGTGTTGAAGGACTGCTCAGCTGAGGCCACCAGAATTAAAGGGTCCTGGACTGGTGACCAGGCCGGAGCTCCAGCTCTAGTCCGTGTTCCCTGTGGAATTCTGGCCAGAGCCTGCCGAGCTCAGCACTGGGTGGCATTCTCTGAAAGATGACAAAATGAACTATAGCGAAGGACCCGAGAATGTCTGGGGTAGGGAGGAGGTAGGTGTGGCGCTTAGGAGTTGGGAGCTCTGGACCCAGTCTGCCTGGCTTTGATTCCCACATCCATACTTACTAGCTATTTCCTGGAGTTAAGTTCTCAAATCGTCTGTTCACCAGGGGTTAATAATACTGTGTATGGTGTGGTGGTATCATGGGGATTCAATGCATTAATTGCAGTAAAGAGCTTAGAACAATACCTGGCATATAGAAAGCCCTCAATAATTAATCTTATTTTTATTCTAGAATCACAGGGGTCCCTTTCATCGTATAACTCAATACAGTCAATCCTATGGTGACTGAGGATCTCTCTGTGAGGAGGGTCCAAGAGATGACCTTGGGCCCCAACTTGCCCTTCATCCTTGTTTCTCCTGTAGTACACATGGCTGTGGCAAACTGAGGTTTCCTCTCCAAAATGTCTGCATACTTTGGTTGTCTTGAGTGTATTTCAAACCACTGGTCTTAACCCATTGGTACTGAAATCAGCTGAGTGGGTTGTGAGTAGTTACAAACATTTCAAAACATGAAAAACAAAAGAATAGAATGGAAAACAGAGTGCAGCGTAGGTAATTACGGTAAATATTCAGTATTGTTTGTTGAAGCTTCTGTTTCAGTTTGTGTGTGTGTGTGTGTGTGTGTGTGTGCACGCACGCACATGCTAGCGAGCACATAGGTAATGGGTTGTGATATAACGTGTATTTCTTGCTGAGGGTTGCAGTAAAAGAAATTTGAAGACCATGATCTGGTAACACCCAGGGGCTTCCCAAAGGTCCCTGAGCTGAGCTGAGGAGGGCTGTCTGCCCTAGGAAAGCAGATCTGACTTGGTGGGCAGGACTGACTGAATGAACTCAGGTAATTTGCCCATCCCCCAGCAAAGCTAGGACGGTGGCTTGCATTGGAGACTGGAGGCCAGGAGGAGGGAATAATCCTCAGCTGGGAGGTGGGGAGATTCAAAGGGTGGGACAGGTGCCCTGATACTTGAATCAAGTCAATAGAACTTGGAAGACCCCCACCCCCTCCCCCCATACACATAAATACACACTAGGATCATTTAAGCAAAAACCAAGGGCCTGTCTCAGGTGTTTGGCTGTCTCTTTCATAGTATTTTGTATTTTCCAGGCTACCTTATTCCCCAGGTTTGTGTTGTGGTTCCAGAAGTCCCCACCTTCCCCTGCCTTTTAGATGACCCATGCAGACTCATTTCAAAACTACTAGCTTTCCCGCTCCCCTTAGCCCCTGCCTTCTCAGATGTCACTGGCTTCCCTGGGTTCAATTTCTCCTGGTAGCTTTGGCCCAACCCAGACTCCTCCTCCCTCCACCCCAGCATGGAAGACTAGTACCCCCTCCCCTATATACAAACTTAGACTCACCGGAGGTCTGGAGTCATTGCCAAGGCCTGGGCAAGGGCTGCCAGCTTTGTGGAAGGGGGGCATCTGGAGATTTCCCAGCTGGGGACTTATCCAGTAAAAGAAGAGGCAAGAGTCGGAAGTATTGTTGAAAATGTGGCCAGTGGACAAGCTGTTTGGTATTGCTTAATCCACGATCAAGTGGGTGGGAGGTAAAACTGCCTTCTAGTGTTTGGGACTTCAAACCCCTACCCTCACTCACCCTCACTGGGTCTCCTGGGAGTATGGCAATTCTCTGAAGCTGGGACATCAAAAGCCAAAAGGAGGGGGACTTCATCTCAGCTGGGGAGGTATACATTGAGACCCAGTTTTTAAGGACTATTCATGTCCTTTAAAGAGCGTTAATCACATTGAAGTCTTTAAATCTAGTCCTTATGACAACCTGGGTATCACCTATGTTGACCACACCTTGGCTTTGTAAGGATAAAAGAAACTAACATGTGAAAATATCCTAGTACAGTTCCTAAAGCAAGATAGACGCGTCACAGATCAATCAGTTATCACAAGCATCCTTGCAATATCACATTCTATCATTGATATCACATTTTATAATTTGGTTGAAAATTAGTGAAAACACATAAAACAAAAACCACCCACAAGCTATCTTTTATGCTTAAAAAGAAAGAACTGTACAAAGACCTCACAAGACCCCACTTTCTACTTCCCAGATTAATAATTTGCTGTGTCTCTTTCTTTATTTTTTTCTTCAAGTTTAACTGGACCTACTTATTGGTCACTCCCTCTCTCTCCAGGCTTTTTTAAAAGATGGAAATTGAATCACGCAGTCTATCTAACTAACGTTTTAACTTGCTTCTTTCACTTAATGTATCATGAACAATGTATGAGTGCAGCCATTCCTTACTGGGTATTATCTGTCTTTTTAGTTTTTTTCCAATCTGATGGGCAAAAAATAGCGTCTCATTGTTTCAGGTTGCAATTCTCTGATCAAGCATCATTTTATGTCTTCTGGAGGTTTGCATTTTCTCCTCTATGAATTGCCAGTTCAAACCCAAACCCACTTTTCTATTGGGCCTTTTCCATGTTTCTTATTAAACTGTACAGCACTCTTTGTATAGGAAAGACATTTAGCTTTTGTCTTTTACATGTGTTGCAAATATTTTTCTTCCATTCTGTACTTTGCCTTCTGACTTTATTTATAGTATCTTTTGTTATTCAGAAATTTTTAGTATTTTATGTAGTCAAATGTGTTTATTTTTCCTTTATGGCATCTGGACCTCTTTTTGGGTTGTTTAGCAAGCCTTTCTTTTCTGGCTTTCCTGGACCTATTGCTATGTTCTCCATCCACTCCTGGGTGACAGCTGGCAACGAATGTCCTCACTGAGCCCTGCTCTGTCCCTCATGCCAGCACCTTGGGCTCCTTATCTATCAACACCGTGTAATCATTGTCTGGTGTTGGCAAGTATTACATTGTGTCAGAGAACACAGAGAAAGGCAAGGGTGGAGGAGCCAAGACAGTCAGAGAAGGCAGTGAAAGAAGTGGAGTGGCAGTTGGTAGAGCTGAAAGGTTGAGAAAGCAGAGAGGAGGAGGGAGAAGAATTTCATGACCTTGAATGGAGCGTCTAAAAGTCACGCTAGCTGATACTCTGAGTAGGAATTTTAAAGCCAACGGCATCTTGGAAAGGAATTTCGTTTAACTTTTTTCCAACTCATTTCATTCTTTACAAGCACTACATAGTGGCTGGTCCCCACACCTGGGAGGTAATATAAAAACCTCCTGCCAGACTCGAAGTGAAAGAAAAAGAAATTGGAAAATAGGACCTCAGCTCAAAAGTATGTCTCTTCTTGAGTAAATTATAATAGACATTCCAGGCTCCATAGATCAAATGCTTAAATTAAGAAAAAAAAAATCAAGAAAGTAATGGTACTTTGGTTAGAGTGAGTCTGAGTTCCTTACCTCTCCACTGTTCACCTTCCTAAATGAACAGACAAAAACAGCTCAGATCACCACATACGCGGGAGCACCTACCCTGTACCAACTACCTCTCATGAAAACAGCCCTGGAGATAAACAGGACATGGTGTAGGGTCATCTGAGATCACTGCAGCGCTGATGGCTGGAGCATTGCCTAATGGTCCCTGGCATCCATTGCCCGTGACTCTGGCTGCAGAATTAGGCAACACAGTTACTCTCTGCCTCTGCAGTTATGGCCCCTACAGCCCTGGGGCTTCTGCTCACTGCCTTCTCTCTGCACCACTGACTTCTGCCTCCTTCCAGGCCTCCTTCGCATGGGATGCCCTCTTGAGACTCATACTCAAACTCTCCAAAAGACAGGGTCCGACTGGTTCTAGCTACTACTGTCCTTTTGGGGTTGTCTCATTGGCAGCTGGTCAATCTACGGCCAACTCTTCTTGGGTTTGTTGCCCACCCCTGCTCCATGGTGGCAGGGTCACGTGGCCAGCTTTCCTCCAAAGGAGCTCCATATGGGCATTAAGGCCTCAAGAGTAAAATAAGCTGCTTTCCAATAATCACTCCTTCCAGCATCATGCCCACTGCAACAAGGTGTGACATCTGGCTACCCAGTTTATAGTAGATTAGAATGTTAAAGAGGGGAAACGGAAGATGAGAAAGCATTTACAATCATAGTCAAATATTATTCATTAACCACCATTTGTTAGCATTTCAACATTTATCACTTTCTAAGGAATAAGATATGGTTTCTTAAGGCCTACAGTGAGGAAATAGGCCATAAAGTATAATATAAAAAAGTATAATTGACATATAAGAACTCAAGAAGCTACCAAATGGGGCCATGCAGTGTCGCGACAAGCCTTGCCTCCTTCTGTGATGCCAGTCTACCCCTATTTTACAGCACTGAAGAATACTTGAGATGCAGAATAATACTTGAACCGTGGAATTGCTAAGCTGGGTTCTAAAGACTCTCTCTACTCAGTGGTTAAGAACAACTTAAGTTTGTGATTATTGATGTGTCATCACCCCTTCATTCCACTGACAACAGTCATCTGTAGGGCACCTTGCGGAATCTTAGTGCAGACACCAGGCAGAATACACACATTTGCCAGAGCACTCACCTTGGGATATTCTGAACAACCATTTCTTGAGATATTTCTAAACTCCCTCTTATATCTATTTGGACTCATAGCAATCTTTCACATTATACCATTTTTTAAAAAAAATCCAGGATTATTATTAAAAACAGCCATAACTAACACTTCTACATCATTTCTAAGCTTTATGTGTCAGTCAGGATCCCTGCAGGGGATCTGTGTGATTTGAGGAGAGTTTATAAAGGGACTATTTACAAAAGTTTAAGGGCAGAGTTTAGGGAAACTACCACGGGACAGTGCAGCACCCTGGGGCTAGCACCCACGGGGAGCAGTTACCATCCCTAGGCTTAGAGGGGAGAGAGCATAGGAAGTGGTGACCAGGACCAGGACAGGGGATATGTATGGAGAGGGTCCCCTGACAGGAGCTGTAGCCCTAGCTAGAGGCACAAAGCCAAACCACGGTGACCTCGCAGAGAGGAAACCAAGGAAATATATCTCTCTCCTCACTTTCCTCTGGCCCTCCTATCTCCAGTATTTCCCATTTGCCAAACCCTACTGGAAGCCTGAGTGCAAGAGATATAGTCCACAGAGGTCAGTCTCCTAGGGCACAGAATAGAGTGGAAAAAGATGAGGGGTGGATATAGAGGGGCAAATAGAAGACGTCCAGTGCTTCTGCCATTAAGGACAACAATATTAATAACACCTTCCATATGAGCCCCTGCTTTACGCCCTTCACACCAGTTTGCTTTTTACAGGTAAGGGAAGGATGGTTCACAGGCTACTGTGCTCTTCAGTGCCACTGGTAGGACAGCAGTTGAGATTACCTTCTGAGAAGGAAACTCATAAGAATTAAAACAAAAAGCAATGATCTCAGTCATCTAGGGTATATTAGTTATCTGTCGCTGCTAACAAATTACCTCAAAACTTAGTAATAAAAAATAACAAACATTTATTATTTCACAGTCTCTGTGGGTCAGGAGCAGCTTGGCTGGGTGGTTCTAGCTCAGGGTCTGTCATGAGATTGTCAAGAGGTTGGCCAGGGCTGCCTTCCTCTGAAGGCTTGATTTGGGCTGAAGGATTCATTTCCTATGCAGCTCATTCACTGGCCTTGCAAGTGAGTGTTGGCTTTTGGCAGGAGGCCTCAGTTCTTCACCACGTGGACCTCTCCACAGGACTGCTAGAGTGTCCTTGGGACATGGCAGTTGGCTTCTCCCAAAGTGAGTGATCCAAGAGAGCAAAGCAGGGAGGAACCACAGTGCCTTTTATGACCTAGTCTCACAAGATATACACTATCATCACTTCCACCATATGCTACTCATTAGAAGCAAGTCACAAAGCCCAACCCACTCTTGTCGGGGGAGAGCAGGTACATGGCAGGGATTAAATGCCATCTCTTAATGAGATTAGGAAAGACTTTGTGAACATATTCTAAAACAACCACATATCACAATAACAACATCAAAGATAATGTGGTTACATGATTGAAGAACTTAGGGAAGACTTTAAACTACACTGAAACTTGACCATCACCAAGCATGGTGAAATCTCCCAAGTATACTGTGCTCTATCTGAAGAAAGAGCAGGTTAATA
Organism: Balaenoptera borealis; assembly: GCF_965194805.1. Lineage (NCBI taxonomy): Eukaryota > Metazoa > Chordata > Mammalia > Artiodactyla > Balaenopteridae > Balaenoptera > Balaenoptera borealis. The sequence continues at coordinate 115,794,737 of NC_138866.1, read as the reverse complement.
GAAGAGGGCAATTCCCAAGGCATCTATGAAAAGATGGCCCAGAGGGGTAATACTGTGGAGAGAATTGTGAACCCAGTGGACACAAGTTATCTGATAAAAGGAGAGGCATACTTGGTTTGGGGACAGGAATGGATCATGTCTGGATGAAATATCTGACAGGATTATCCATTTGCCCTGGGTGGGAGATGCCTTCTGGCAAGGTAGTGTCCTAGGCAGTAGGCATGAGGATTTCAGTAAATCTAAAGAATCACCTCCACTTAATATCATTTAATTGCTAATGTTGGATGCCCAGCAGTGTCTTATGAGTGTTGCTAATGTGACTTGGGCCTGAGCATTTCCAGACCTGCAAAGCTAAGGACTGGATAGACCCATGAACATAGAGGTTCCACCCTGCAGAGAAATCACCGCCTTGAGCGATGTCCTTATCTTGCCATGCCTTTTGCTATTGCAGAGCCCCTTCTATAAAAATTCATGTGCCTTTTGCCTCCTTGCAGCCCTGAAAGCAAGCTGGGTCACTAGCAGCGTTACTAGAGCCACCTGGGAAAATTCAGCCAGGGTTCTCACTCTTGCTGTGTCTGCTCAAAACAACACGGTCTGATTTGGAAACATGGCCTCAATATGGGCCCCCAGTGTTTCTGTCAGTACACAGAGGATACAGTCTTCATCAAGTCAGGCTAAGTGATTTTCCTTGACTGGATCATCCAAGACACCTATCCAGTGAATAAACAACGCTAGCTCTTTGTACATAAAAATTTTTTAAAAACAACTTCAGAAAAAAATTCATGTGATTTTATAACTAAATCACTTTGCTGTACATCTGAAAGTAACACAACATTGTCAATCAACTATAATATAAAATAAAAATTTTTTAAAAACTAAAAAAAAATTCATGTGATAATAGGGCACTGTTTACAACACTAAAAATAGTGCAAAAAACCCAAATGTCCAGCAATATGGGACTGGTAGCACTATGTTACAACCACACAGTTGAATACATTAGCTGTATTGATGGAAGTATTCTACTCTACTATGATGAAAGTGTTCTACTCTGTCTTGCTATGATGAAAATATTCTACTCTGTCCAATACGGTAGCCTCTAGCCACATGTAGCTACTTAACACTTGAAATGGGGCTAGTTCAGCCAAGGTATTAAAATTTAATTTTATTAATTTTATTTTAAATAACCATATGTGGCCAGTAGGCTATCTTAATGGACCCTGCTCCTCAATACATTGGTATCATATGATCTCCAAGATAGATTGTGAAGTGAAAAACAAGATTCAGGAAGTGTAGACCAATGTATAGAGGATATTACTTTTTGTGAATAAAAGGGAGAGAAGTAAAAAACATATTTGCATGAATTTGCACAAACCCAGTGAAAGGACAAATGAAAAAGGTTACCTCTTGGACAAGGGGAATAGGATGGATGGGGATGGAATGAAAGACTGCTTAGTGTGTATCTTTTTTTTTTTTTTTTTTTTAACATCTTTATTGAAGTATAATTGCCTTACAATGGTGTGTTAGCTTCTGCTTTATAACAAAGTGAATCAGTTATACATATACAATAAGTGTGTATCTTTTTATATTAATTAGATTTTTTTAACCATACAGATGTATTGTCTACTCAATAAAATAGAATAAACCAAAATAAAAATGTAAAGATAATTAAGAAAAAAAATTCATGTGAGGATATACTCAGCATATGAATGTTAGGAATAGATCTTTCTCTCTTTGGGTTCTCATTGACTTCCTGCTATCCGATAAGGCAAGATATATAAATCACCATGTTTCTTTTTACCTTAGTTCCCTGGTAGGGCAGAGCAAAATGTAATGCTTAGTTACAGTATCTTCCATTTATCTAGATTTCTAGCGTATCATCTCCCTACAGTCCTACCCCTTACCTGGCTTTTTAAAATTTATCCTTCTTTTTTTCTTTTTTAAAGTTATTGTTTTTTTGTTTGTTTGTTTTTTGTTTTTTTAATTTATTTGGTTGCACTGGGTCTTAGTTGCGGCAGGCAGTCTCCTTAGTTGCAGCACATGGGCTCTTTACTTGTGGCTCCAGGGCTCCTTAGTTGCGGCTTGCCAGCTCCTTAGTTATGGCACGTGAACTCCTAGTTGTCGCATGCATGTGGGATCTAGTTCCCTGACCAGGGATCGAACCTGGGCCCCCTGAATTGGGAGCACAGAGTCTTATCCACTACGCCACCAGGGAAGTCCCTTATCCTTCTTTCTGACTTTCATTGTAAGCCCTCTCTAATCCTTTCTGAGGCAAAATGGTCAAACAAGAAGGGAAAGAATAAACATAAAATACTTGATTTAAGAACATAAGAAAGTGGGTGCTCTTGCACATTTTGAAAGAAGTTTAAAATGATGCAATCTTTTAAGAATGTAATTTAGAAGTGTCTATTAATTTCCTAAATGTACATGGTATTTGATTCAACAGTCCTTCTAGGAGTTTGTCTTACTAAAATACTGGCAAAAGTGCATAAGATATAGTACAAAGGACATTCATTGTTCATTGTAAATAATAATGAAAAATTATAACCAATCTAAATGTGCATCAATCGGGGAGTGGTTAACTAAATTACAAGAAAGCATGCAATAGGACTTCCGTGGTGGTACAGTGGTTAAGAATCCACCTGCCAATGCAGGGGACACGTGTTCGAGCCCTGGTCCGGGAAGATCCCACATGCCGCGGAGCAGCTAAGCCCGTGTGCCACAACTACTGAGCCGGTGCTCTAGAGCCTGAGAGCCACAACTACTGAGCCTGCGTGCCACAACTACTACTGAAGCCCGCATGCCTAGAGCCCGTGCTCTGCAACAAGAGAAGCCACCACAATGAAAAGCCCATGCACCGCAATGAAGAGTAGCCCCTGCTCGCTGCAACTAGAGAAAGCCCGCGAGCAGCAACGAAGACCCAACACAGCCATAAATAAATAAATAAATTTATAAAAAAGAAAACATGCAATAGTGAAAAAGGGTGCTCTAGACCTATGTTTACTGACATGTGATGATGATCATGTATGAAACAATACATAGAGCAGCAGTTCTCAAATTTTTTGGTCTCAGGACTCCTTTATACTCTTATCAATTAATTAGGATCCCAAAGAGCTTTTTTTATGTAGGTTATGTCTATTGGTATTTACCATATTAGAAATTTAAACTAAGACATTTAAAATATATACTTCTTAATTTATTTAAAGTAACAACAATGAACTCATTACAAGTTTACATAAGTTACATCCTTTTTATAAAAATGAACTATGTCAAAACACAATTCAGTGAGAAGGCTGGCATTGCCTCACATTTCTGCAAGTGTATTTAATCTCTGGCTTAATAGAAGACAGCTGGATTCTCGTATCTGCTTCTGCATTCAATCTGTTGTGATATGGTGTTTTGGTTTAAGTACAGGAAAAAAATCCAGCCTCATACTTATATGTAGTCAGAAAAGTGAGGATAATTTAATAGCCTTTTCAGATCATTTTGGCTATTCTTCTTGGAGAGTTTACCAAAATTCAACAAGTGGTGGTTACTCAAAGGTTAGTTGCAATGTGGATTCTGAAACCATATTAATGAACATTTCTTACTCTGTTACTTTAAAATCCACCAGTCTGGGACTTCCCTGGCAGTCCAGTGGTAAGACTTTGCCTTCCACTGCAGGGGGTGTGGGTTCCATCCCTGGTTGGGGAGCTAAGATCCCACATGCCTTGCGGCCAAAAAAAAAAACCAAAACATAAAACAGAAGCAGTATTGTAACAAATTCAATAAAGACTTTAAAAATGGTCCACATCAAAAAAAAAAATCTTAAAAAAAAATAAAATCCATTGGTCTATCTTCCACTTTGAACCTGAATGATTCTTTTACCCATGTATGACTTTGTAACATCATAATTGGTCATTTAAAAAAATATTGGTTCACTGAGTTATATAGATGCTTTGTATATTGACACATTTTATTAACAATATCAAAAATCACATTTTTTAATATCACCACCAATCTCATCACTAAAGTCTTTAAGTGTTGGCAAGCTGTCAGCTCACAATGACAAATATAAGTCATAGAGCGCCCTTTGAGAACTGCTGTGTAGCTTATAATCCCTTTTCTGTTAAAAAAAATCCTAATTTTTGCTTGAAAGTTTGAATTCCATCATTAGTAATAAACACTGTCAGTTTTCCTTGAAGTGACAGGCTTATTAATTTTTGAGAAAATGTCTGAAAAATGCCCAATTCTGACCCACCTAATAGTTTGCCTGTTAGTCATTACTTCAAGTAAAAATATTTCTCCATGAAAAAAAAAAACACAATAGAATTCAGTTTGCAAGTCAAACAATGGCACAAGTACTGCTCCATCACTGTACCTTGGAATGCATCTGAAGTGTTTGATGTGTTCTTTTCATCTCATTATACAGAATCTTAAAAAGACAAGTACTCCAGGGTTGAAATTTAATAAAATAAATCATCTTTACAGCTTCATCAAGGGCATTCTTAAGGAAACTGGCACTTCTGTTATTCTGAGAGTGTGCTGATGAAGGATACAATGACCACTAAGACAGTTTGGTGCCACCACCTTGATCCAAGGCACCAGCAGTTTTACCCACTTTCGCTTTTTGTAACATCAGTGCAAATGTCAATACTGTGAAGAAAGCAAATAATGCCTCAGCATAATTATAAAAATAGCTTTGGCCTTGTGAACCCTCTGAAATGGTCTCAGGGACCTTCCGGAATTCATAAGACCACCCTTTGAGAACTGCTGATGTAGCCTATGATCCCTTTTTTGTTTAAAAATAAAGAGGCAAAAAACAAACAAACAAAAAAGGATACATACCGAAGTGCTAACCGTGGCTATCTCTAGCAGTAGAAAGTGATAAAGTGATGTTTACTTGGTACTTCACATACTTTACTCTTTTTTACATCCTTTACAATGAGTATGTATTTCTTAAGTAATTAAAAACACTAAAGAAAAGATTAAATGTAAATGATAAACACCAATTACAACACACTCAGAGAATGTAAAATGCCCCTTGGACCTAATTTCATATTGAAAATATGAAGAGATTAGATACATAAAGCAGGGAGCTTAAATTATTAAAAAACAAAACAAGACACAACAAAACCTCACCCTGAGAAATACCTCATTTCCCACAGGGCTGGAGGAAGGAAATGTCACGGTGCCTTACTGCTGAGGCATCCACCAGACCCAGGTAGCTTAAATGAATGACCCTGCTGATATCTTTACATGCAGTTTGAAAATAAATCTAAAACACATTCTCTCTAGAAGGCAACAGGATTAGACTCGAAGAGTGATTTGACACTTTAGAAAGCTCCCAGCTTCCTTCCCAGAGGAAAGAGAAAATCAGGCACAGGACCCAGGACTTTCAAAGCAGGTATTAAGTTTCTCTTTGGTGCCTTAAGCCTCCTAGCTCTGTGCCTTCCTCCCTCTAGACTGAGCCTGTCACCTCTTGCCTTTGCAGGATCTTTGCAGTGCTCTTCTAAGCTTCTCTCCTCTGCCTCCCACCCCGCCCACCTAAACCTCTAGGTGTCAAAAACCATGATATCAGTCATCCATGCCTATCAGTCATCTACACCCTAGCATAAATGAGTTTCCATTACCACGCTCCCTCCCCCACTGCATTTGCCTGTTAGGCTGATCTCTGATGATGCACTAGAAGGCTGGGTGCCGAAAGAAGGCAGCTGAGGCGTCAGCAGTAACTGCTGGCGAGGCCCCTGAAGTGGAAGTCTCTGAAATCATGGGGCTTCTGAGATCATGCTCTACGGGCGGCTACCTTCAGCAAAGCTTCTTTCTGCTGTGTGACATCAAAGAAGTTACTGCCCCTTTCTGGGCTCTGTAAACCAAGTGGGTTGGACTAGTGACCTCCTAGGTGGCCCCTGCTCTGGGTTTCTGTGACCGAGCTCCATCAATGTAAGGTAGTGCTAGCTCAGGAGGTCTTGGGAAACGGCATCTTGTTTTCAGTTCCTGAATTAAAAGAAGATTTGGAGGAAGCTCCCCACATGCTCCCTGCAGTTTGCCCCCTTCCCCCTTCTCTTCCTCATGACCTGTGTCTCCAGGGGGAAGATCAAACAAAGAGGTTGCAGAGGGTGGTGGAATGCTGTGTTTGCTTAAGTCCCAGGCTGGATGTGATTACAAAGTTCCTGTGACTGGGGAGACGCGGTGGGGAATGCGGTGGGAGGGGTTCTGAGCTCCGAGAATGCGCTCAGCCACACCCCACACACACCCTGCATACGCATGCGCACAGGACTCGCAACACAGTTGCGAGTTGCTGAAGTTTGTGCTCAAACCCCCCAGCCCCACCCCATGTGTGCCCACCGCCTCCTTAAGAGGTCTTGTTCCGGGTATTTGTTTTCTTCCATAAGGGCGATCAGAAGACCGAACAACTTTCACAAATTAAAGCGACTTTTAAATAAATAAATGACTTTTCTAATATGGTTATGTCTCAATGTCTATCTTCCTAAAAATGCATTGAATTCTCAAGGGCAAGGGTCACGGCCGACCACTCTCTTTATCCCCCCCCCCCCGCCCCTTTCATCATGCCTAGCACATGTTCGATGCCTCCCCCAGTTTTGTTCCATGTACGAAGGAATGAATGAATGGAGAAATGACTGTTTCCACTAAGGTTCAAAAAAGCCTCTTTAAAGGTAATGGGTTATTCCCGTCGAGTGTCACCATGTCACTCAACATGTCTTCTTCTCTCCATCTTCTTTACCATAATTCACAAAAGACTGGCCCTGGGAGAGAGTTCGTGGTAAATAAGGGAGAGCAAAATAAGGACCCTGTGCTGGCACTTCTAGCTTTGTGATCTTAAGAAAGTCACTCGCCTTCTCTAGACCTCAGTTTCAACTCAAATATAGGGTTGAAAATACCTGCCTCTAACCTAGAGGGGCTATATGAGCCTATATGAGACTCCGGATGAGTGAACAAGATTTGTCAGGGCCACCCAGCGAGTTAGGGACAGTGAGACCCAGGCTAACTGACAGTACACCCCCAGACTGTGCTCCCCACTTGGTGCCTGACTTCCTTACCCCCTTGAAGACTCACAGCAACATAAGAGAAGGGAGTGCTTTATCTTCATCTCCCACCAGCCCCTCAGAGCAGCTGGGACCATCAACTCAACGGGGTATTCTGGAACTGTTTGTAGGGAGACGGTTGTCTGGCTGGGAGGAGGCCAGAGTCACAGACTCAGGCTGTGCCCAACAGACGGTTTTGCTGCCTTCTGAGCCTGCTGCACCTGCAGACAGCCTGGGCTGGCAGTGAGGGAGTAGGGATGACAGCGTAGATGTCCCTCCAGCAGATGCTGTCAGTGCCCCACCTGGATCCCCACGGCCCACGCTGGAGGTCACCTACAGATGTGGTGGACAGTCCCTGCATTCACAGGCTTTCCATGTCAAAGCCTGCTTCTCTCTGCCGAAGGGCCCTCTCTAGCAGCAGGAGCACAAGGAAGGCCAAAGGTGTAGAAAATCAATGGCCCAAGATTTAAACCTCACCCAGTGAGGAACAGTTGTTGATAGATAACAGCTTCCTAGCCCCTTAGAGGACTGAGCCCCAGTTGCCCAGAGGAATAACCTGCTCATCAATACCTCTTAATAGGGCTTCCCTAGTGGCGCAGTGGTTAAGAATCCGCCTGCCAATGCAGGGGACACGGGTTCGAGACCTGGTCCGGGAAGATCCCACATGCCGCGGAGCAACTATAGCCCGTGCGCCACAACTACTGAGCCTGCACTCTAGATCCTGTGAGCCACAACTACTGAAGCCCACGTGCCTAGAGCCCGTGCTCTGCAACAAGAGAAGCCACCACAATGAGAAGCCCGCGGACCACAACAAAGAGAAAGCCCGCGCGCAGCAACGAAGACCCAATGCAGCCAAAAATAAATAAATAAAATAAATAAATTAAAAAAAAATACCTCTTAATAAAGCGGTGACTTTTCTACTTTCCCTGTCCCACGTCATCACTCCCTCACCTTGATTTCCTGGGATCATCTCCTAAATAAGTAATTGCCACCAAACTTGTCTCAGGGTCTGCTTTAGGGAGATCAACCTCCTCCAAGCTTTCCAACTAGCTGGGAGGGCAGAGCATCCTCTCCACATACCCACCCGACAAATCCATTCACTGGGCAAACTTCCTTTGTGCAAGACCGCCTAACTGCAAAACAGGAGAACAACCTCCAGGTCCGCTTGATCTTTGGTCTGTTTGTTCCTTCCTTCATCATACATTTTTTGAGAGCCAACTATGGGCAAGGCCTTGGGCTGGGGGCGCACATGCAGCAGTGAGAAACAGACGCGGTTCCTCCCCCTGCGGGGCGTTTCATCAGCTCAGGCCTTTGAACAAGCTCTCTCCCCTTTCTGGGCTGAACTAGACCATCCCTAAGGCCTTTCCAGGCAGAGCATCCGTGCCTCTAGGACAGGCCCCTGCCCTCCAGCAGCAGAAACTCTAGTGGTTCCTCAAGGGCCTGAACTGTCCCCGTGGGACACTGGACGGCATAAAAGTGGTCAGTGTTACAATGCACAATGGAATTTTTTCCCTTAAAAGAAATATATAATGGAAAAGAAGTTTAAAGTTTTTTTTTTAACTTGGCAATAAAGTAGCAGACTCTTGCTCTTCTGTGTAGAGGGTACCATGATCATGGATCCCCCAGCTGCCAGAATCCCATGCTCGGGTCAGAGCGTTCAGGGCCTGGCTACAAGGGACGTCTGCCCCGGGGCCCTGAGCAGTGTTATCAGTCCCTGTTGCACAGGACGTCCCGGGGAAGCTGGGGGCAGGAGACAACAATCTTGCCACCAAAGGGACCTCGGCAAGGAGCAGTCACCACCTCAGACTCTAGCCCAGGGGTCAAGGCAGGGTGTCCTGAGGTCCCACCCTGTGCTGGTCCTGGATCCCTGGCCAGCAGTGTCAGGGGAAAGGCAGGAGCACCCGCAGGGTAGACAGTTCGGGTCAGGATGAGGTCATGAGGGTAGGTTTGGCCAGGGCCAGGCTGTGGCACCCAGGCACAGCCACTGTGCCATCAGCTTCTCTGTAACTGGTAACATTCTGTAGGACCCTTGATCAGATGTCGTGGGCGATGTAGCAGCCGCTGTTCCTCTTTGTAAAGACACTAGCAACAGAGTTGGTTTTGAACCCAGCCGTGGCCTGTGGGGTACTGGTGGTGGTGGGTTTCTCTGCTCCCTGCCCCATCCCTCTTGTCTATATGATGAGTAGGAGTGTGGAGGCTCAGATCCAGCTCTGTTTGTTCTCAAAGCCCACAGTCTCTCCCGCTACAGTACAGGGTTATGGGGGCAAATTGTCTTCAAGACCCCTCCTCCTCTCTGGGCCTCTTTCCAGCAGCCCCAGCCCCAGGTGGCCAGGGTCCTCTGGGGAAGGAGAAGCCCCCCCCCCTTAGGAGGAAGGCAGCAGACAATAAACTCATTTGGGCTGAAGTTTTGTGGATTTAATGAATACAATTTCAAAAGGGGAGATGAACAAGAACGATATTTAAGAAAAATGGCCTGATTAGCTATGTGGCCTTGGGTTATTTACCCAGCCTCACTGACCCCAGTATCTTCATCTATACCATGGGAATAACACTGTTTTTGCCTTATGGATGTAATGATTAAATGTGGGAAATGCCCAGAACAGACTAGGAATCCATATATGTAGCATCTTAGACACAACAAGAGAGATATTTGGGGCTCCTTTACTGATTTCCTTCTCCATCATAAGACCCACCACACTGATTTTAAGCTTTCTGCATTTACCCATGGAAGAAGGGGCTCTCTTTCCTCTGAATACTTTTTAACAAGTTTGCCCATTTTTAACAAGGTAGCAGTAATTAGGGCCTGGGAAAGATGTCAGGGACAGCAAGACTCTGCGAGCCTCCTACTTCTAGCTTAACCCGAAAAGGAATCTGAAGGTAGACAGAGGAGGGGACCTGGATTAGAACAGTCTGTGTAGTTTAATCAAAGCTCCCAACACCATTGGGCTGTGTTTCTCGAAATTTCCACCAAAGAACCATTTATAGCTGCAGAAAAGAATGTATACTGCCAAGAGGTTTAGATATGCATATGGAACTGGCTCTCTGCCCGTAGGAAATTTCTTAGAATACACTTGTGTTCGCACAAAAATTCCTGCAGATTCTTCTATTCTATGCCAAAATATATATGTACTTAATTTTAAAACAAAAAAACAAAAAAACCCCAAACCAAAAAACGACAACCATGTCTCCCTACCCCCATAAAATCTTCAAACTGTCACTTCGAGGAGACACAGTGTGTTCAGCCTGTGGATTCATGCTCTGCCTGTATCTGCCACAGGCCCCCTTCCATGGCCGTGCAATCCCAATTTGACAGTGTGGCTCAGGACCTAAGATATGAATCCAGCTAACCCCACCATCTCCCTTAGCTCCTAATACTCGACCTGGCCTGCTCAGCCACTGCCCACACCCCATCCACAGCATAAATAAAACGCAGCAGGACCACACATATGCACACAAACTGAGAAGCCTGAACCATTGTCAGCGGAGGAAATGGGGCTTGAAAGACCTAGGTGGCATGGGTGCCGTATTACCTGGGGTCTTAGGTGGTAAGCAACAGAAATTGACTGGGGTTAACTTACCCAGAAAGAATTTTATTGGAAGATGTGAGGCAACAGAGAACTCAAGGAAAAGCTGAAGCCAGGAGGATAGGCAGGAGGGCAGTTCCAGGAATCTGGGAAGCAGACACCAGTGGGTAGTCACCAGAACTAGCATGAATTGGCCCCAAATATTTTCTGTTTTTGTATCATCTGCTCTCTTTTCCTAGGAGAGAGTATCTGATTGGCCTAACTTGGGTGGCATGGCCCATCCCCTGGCCAGGGACGATGGGGTCCCTTGATGGCCAGTCTCACCAAAACTGTATCAAATGAAAGACAGGTCAATTACTAAGGCAAAATTGTGGTGCTATCACCAGAAAGGTGGGCATTGAATGCTGGGCAGAAGCAGTTCACAGCTATCCACAACAATATTGTGCTTAGTGAAGTCAGACAGAGAAAGACAAATACTAAATGACATCACTCATATGTGCAATCTAAGAAAGAATACAAATGAATCTATGTACAAAACAGAAACAGATTCATACAGAAAACAAACTTGTGCTTACCAACAGGGAGAGGGAAGGGGGGAGGGACAAATTAGGGGTATGGGATTAACAAACTACTATATATGAAATAGCTAAGCAAAAAGGATTTACTGTATAGCACAGGGAATTATACCCATTCTCTTGTAATAACCTGTAATGGAATATAATCTGCAAAACTACTGAATTACTATGCTGTACACCTGAAACTAACACAATATTGTAAATCAACTACACTTCAAACAAACAAACAAACAAACAAATGAAAGTTATCCACAATGGATCCTACAACTTGTCTCCAAAGCCAGCCTGGCTCTCCCCAAGGGACTCACAGGTCCCCTCTAGGGAGAGCCTGCCATCACCAGATCACCAGTATCACCAGCTGCTGCTGAGTGTTCCTTTCTCAGGACACAGAGCCTTTCACCCCAAGCAAGAAGGTCCAGCATAAAGTGTAAAGCCCCCAGGGGAGAGGAAGCCCATCTGGAGACAACCTTGTCCTCAGTGGGATAACCCACAATCAGAATCATTTAAGGGAATGGGTGTCAGGGAGACAGGAAAGGGGACATGCCCACAAAGGGAGAACATAGACAGAGAGGCCTGGGCTCCTGTACGCAGCCCAACTACCTTCATAATTTGGCCGAAGGTAGGTGCTAGTCTAGAGGTCGTCACTCTGAGAAGTCTGGAGCCAGGCTTGGTTTGTCAGCCGGAGTCTTCTTCCTGCAATGCCCCAAAAAGAGATATAAGCAAGCAAAGAAACTCACAACAGCAACACTAGACATTGCAATACACACAGCACGCATTATAAAACATTCAAGTAGCGCAGAGCTATGTAGAGGAAAAAATTAAAGTCTGTAGAATGACTCTTTCATTCCCCCAAACTCCCCAAACATGAGCCCCATTTTAAGGAATCTCCAAGTACCTGCTTCCCCCTTCTCAGTGGACCCCAAGAGGAGTCCCTAGAGTGAAGGGACAGAGGGGACAGAGTAGGGGAACTCCAAGTGCTGTTCCAGCTGAAACAGAGCAGAGGGGAAAGCAGGGCTGCCTCAGACATATGCTGCACCCGGGCACCCGGGCGATAGGGAGGCGGTGAAAAGAAGGGGAGGCGGGGGTCGGGGGAGAGAGGGAGAGAGAGAGAAAATTAAAGTCCCCTGTACTCCCCCATTCCACCCGTCTTACTTCCTCCCAGAGGTAGCAACCGTTACCACCTTTCCTTACTCACTCGAAGTGGCAGATAATCAGATGAGAAATTGGACGTTATTTTCCTGCAGGCATCTTATGAAAAAACAAGAGACCTATTTTGCTCCTCGTCCTCTCAAGTAGGCAAATCTGCTTGGAGTCCTGGAGGACCAGGGCTTACTTCCCCGTTGTCCTCCTCTGTAGAAAGGAAGCTCTACAGGGCAGGAGCTCTGTTTACTTTCTTTCTTTTTTTTTTAATAAGACATTTTTTTCCATGAGGAATTCTTTTTTTTTTTTTTAATAAATTTATTTATTTTTGGCTGCGTTGGGTCTTCGTTGCTGCACGCGGGCTTTCTCTAGTTGCTTGCAGCGGGGGCTACTCTTTGTTGCGGTGCGTGGGCTTCTTATTGCAGTGGCTTCTCTTGTTGCAGAGCATGGGTTCTAGGCGTGCGGGCTTCAGTAGTTGTGGCTCACGGGCTCTAGAGCGCAGGCTCAGTAGTCGAGGCGCACGGGCTTAGTTGCTCCGCGGCATATGGGATCTTCCCGGACCAGGGATCACGCCCTCTGCATTGGCAGGTGGATTCTTAACCATTGTGCCACCAGGGAAGCCCTCTGTTTACTTCCTTCTCATTTCTCCCACACTTAGAGCTTGGAATATAGTAAGCGCTCAGTAAATATTTTTGAGTGAATGAAATTTCTTGTCTCTCCTCAGATGGAGATTCCTTTCTTGCCACTCAACAATCCCCAGCTGGAGCCTGTGGTCTTGCTCATGCACGCTGAGATAGGGGAGCACGTGATGGAGCTGGAAAAACAAGGCTAACCTCGTTAGGTTTGGAGACAGAGAACCTATGTGTAAGTTCTTGCTCAGCCACTAGCTGTGGGCTGGAGAGAAGTGGTGGATATTGTGGTGAATCACCCAGAGCTCCTCTGCGGGGCTGAAACCGTGCTTCCCCCAGAAGCTGGTAGTGCTGAAAATCGATGGCTCTCAGCTGAGTCCCGTGGGGGAATTGCCCTTGGCTGAAAAGGACCACCTGTCTCAAGCCCAAGGACTGCCTCTATACAGGAGTACAAAGGCTCGGCCCCCTCTTGGCGGCAGGGACAACCCTGAAGAGCCACCCCAGCTCCAGAGCAACCTGTGGGACTGTCCAAGGCCTACGTGATGCATCACAGCCCAACCTCTCTCTCTGCCCAGTCCTGCCTTCTTCACTCCCTGTGGGGTGCCAATCCTGAGAGCACTTCCCAATCAGCTCCCTGCACGTCACTCCGCCACAGAGCCTGCTTCCCAGGGAACCCAAAATGCAGCAAGAGGCCACTTATTTTCTCTGTTCCCAGGCTCCTTAGCTATGCAACACAGGTATTAGAGAAGACAGGCTTTGAAGTCAGACAGATGTAGATTTTAATCCAAACCCACCAATTGCCAGCTCTGTGTTAACGGTCAGTTTATTTAACCTTTCTGATACTTAGTTGCCTCATCTGTAAAATGGGATAGAGCAGACACCTCTAGTGCCCTATGTCATATCCTCTCAACTTACCTGTGATACAGCTACGTAGAAGCTCAGACTCACCTGTGCAGGCAGTGTTCCACCATTTGTTTTTTTTTTTTAATTTAATATTTATTTAATTTATTTATTTTCCTTTTATTTTTTGGCTGCATCGGGTCTTAGTTGCGGCACACTGGATCTTTGTTGAGGCACATGGGATCTTTTTCTTACGGTGCACGGTCTCTTCGTTGCGGCACTCGGGCTTCTCTCTAGGTGTGGTGTGCGGGTTTTCTCTCTCTACTTGTGGCGCTCAGGCTCCAGAGTGCACGGGCTCTGTAGTTTGCAGCGCACAGGCTCTCTAGTTGAGGCACGCAGGCTCAATAGTTGTGGTGTGCAGGCTTAGTTGCCCCGCAGCATGTGGGATCTTAGCTCCCTGACCAGGGATCGAACCCGCATCCCCTGTATTGGAAGGCGGATTCTTTACCACTGGACCACCAGGGAAGTCCCCACCACTTGTTCTTTACATCCTCTACTTTGGAGGGGATGTCCCCAGGCCACTCGACCTCTATACGCTTCACTGATATGTCGGACCCTAAATCTCGGTAGGATTTATATCCTCCTCTCTAGATTAAATGCATCATACTTGTCAGTTCCTGCTTATTTGGTCTCATTAACGTGAGGTCATTGATACGGTGCATTAATGTGCTGCTCTATGGAGTGTCCAGATGGTCCAGGTCCCTTCAGACTCCATCATGATGGAAGGTGGGGGAGTTAACATAGCCCTGACGCAAGACACAAATGTATCCTGTCCTCTGCTCCATGTGTATTGCTTTGATTCTCCTTTCTGATAGGGATAGAAAAGAAAGCAATAAACAGGTCGATGGGCATGCACCATGTATTGGAGGCTGTGTTGATCTGCTCCAGCAAAGATACCCTACTTGGCAAAACAGCAACAACTGGGGCTCCTGCTTGGTTAGGTTTGTGGTAGTTTACTCTCATCAGCCATTTTATCCAGTTTTTGTAGGGGCCTGAAGGGTGAGTTAAATGGGAATATGACAGAGACCACCATCCCTACATTCTTTCATCGTTGAGGGTGGCACTAATTCCTGCCATTCCCCCTGGGATACAGTCTTGTATTTGATTTACCATCTTGGCCAGGGAGAGGGAGCATTTTAGAGACTTCAACTGGCCTTCCTTACTGTACCAGCTCTTATTCCATAGGCCAAGGAACCAATGTTGGGATTCTACCAAGTATATATATTCCAATACACACCCAGGAACAGATATATAACCACAGTGGACCTATGAACTCAATGTGAGCTGGAGCAAGGCCAGGGCTCCATTATTCCCTGGCCCCCTCACTCTAATGGGGGGCATGATGGCACTTTGGGTCACCAGATACCAATGCCAATTCAGACCCTGTGGTCAAAAATTCTTCCACGTCTTTGCTATTCCTTTCTCATGCTCAGTTACACAAGTAAATGGTCATGGATTCTTTTTGGAAAGGACTTGGTGGGAATACTACTGAATACATTTGCCATGATGTTGCATGTCCTATAGTCAATGGCTCAGGTCCAGAAACGGGTTAAGGACTCATGACATTTTACTGGGAGTGGCTGCCTTCAGCCCCCTGATCATCCATCCTTGATTTCTTTTGATTGTCTAAATTAAGTAATATACCGTTGGCCACCCATCTATCTTGCCTTTAGGAACACTGTGTTCTGTTAACCATCTCCATAGCCCTCTGTGTGTCAGGCCCTCCTGACTGCCTCTCAGATTTTTTTTTTCTTTTTAACTTTTTAAAAAATATATTTTACTGGCGTATAATTGCTTTACACTGTTGTGTTAGTTTCTGCTGTATAACAAAGTGAATCAGCTATACGTATACATATATCCCTATATCCCTTCCCTCTTGCGTCTCCCTCCCACCCTCCCTATTCCACTCCTCTAGGTGGTAACAAAGCAGAGCTGGTCTCCCTGTGCTATGCAGCTGCTTCCCACTAGCTATCTATTTTACATTTGGTGGTGTATATATGTCCATGCCACTCTCTCACTTTGTCGCAGCTTACCCTTCCCCCTCCCCATATCCTCAAGTCCATTCTCTACATCTGCGTCTTTTTTCCTGTCCTGCCCCTAGGTTCCTCAGAACCTTCTTTTTTTTTTTTTTAGATTCCATATATATGTGTTAGCATACTATATTTGTTTTTCTCTTTCTGATTTACTTCACTCTGTATGACAGTCTCTAGGTCCATCCACCTCACTACAAATAACTCAATTTCGTTTCTTTTTATGGCTGAGTAATATTCCATTGTATATAGGGGCCACATCTTCTTTATCCATTCATCTGTCGATGGACACTTAGGTTGCTTCCATGTCCTGACTATTGTAACTAGTGCTGCAATGAACATTGTGCTACATGACTCTTTTTGAATTGTGGTTTTCTCAGGGTATATGCCCAGTAGTGGGATTACTGGGTCATATGGTAGTTCTATTTTTAGTTTTCTAAGGAACCTCCATACTGTTCTCCATAGTGGCTGTCAATTTACATTCCCACCAACAGTGCAAGAGGGTTCCCTTTTCTCCACACCCTCTCCAGCATTATTGTTTGTAGATTTTTTGACGATGGCCATTCTGACCAGTGTGAGGTGATACCACATTGTAGTTTTGATTTGCATTTCTCTACTGATTAGTGATGTTCAGCATCCTTTCATGTGTTTGTTGGCAATCTGTATATCTTCTTTGGAGAAATGTCTATTTAGGTCTTCTGCCCATTCTTGGATTGGGTTTTTTGTTTTTTTGATATTGAGCTGCATGAGCTGCTTGTATATTTTGGAGATTAATCCTTTGTCAGTTGCTTCATTGGCAAATATCTTCTCCCATTCTGAGGGTTGTCTTTTTATCTTGTTTATGGTTTCCTTTGCTATGCAAAAGCTTTTAAGTTTCATTAGGTCCCATTTGTTTATTTTTGTTTTTATTTCCATTTCTCTAGGAGGTGGGTCAAAAAGGATCTTGCTGTGCTTTATGTCATAGAGTGTTCTGCCTACTTTCCTCTAAGAGTTTTATAGTCTCTGGCCTTACATTTAGGTCTTTAATCCATTCTGAGTTTATTTTTGTGTATGGTGTTAGGGAGTGTTCTAATTTCAGTCTTTTACATGTAGCTGTCCAGTTTTCCCAGCACCACTTATTGAAGAGGTTGTCTTTTCTCCATTGTATATTCTTGCCTCCTTTATGAAAGATAAGGTGACCATATGTGCATGGGTTTATCTCTGGGCTTTCTATCCTGTTCCATGGATCTATATTTCTGTTTTTGTGCCAGTACCATACTGTCTTGATTACTGTAGCTTTGTAGTATAGTCTGAAGTCTGGGAGCCTGATTCCTCCAGCTCCGTTTTTCTTTTTCAAGATTGCTTTGGCTATTCGGGGTCTTTTGTGTTTCCATACAAACTGTGAAATTTTTTGTTCTAGTTCTGTGAAAAACGTCATTGGTAGTTTGATAGGGATTGCACTGAATCTGTAGATTGCTTTGGGTAGTAGAGTCATTTTCACAATGTTGATTCTTCCAATCCAAGAACATGGTACATCTCTCCATCTGTTTGTATCATCTTTAATTTCCTTCATCAGTGTCTTATAGTTTTCTGCATACAGGCCTTTTGTCTCCTTAGGTAGGTTTATTCCTAGGTATTTTGTTCTTTTTGTTGCAATGGTAAATGGGAGTGTTTCCTTAATTTTTCTTTCAGATTTTTCATCATTAGTGTATAGGAATGCAAGAGATTTCTGTGCATTAATTTTGTATCCTGCTACTTTACCAAATTCATTGATTAGCTCTAGTAGTTTTCTGGTAGCATCTTTAGGATCCTCTGTGTATAGTATCATGTCGTCTGCAAACAGTGACAGTTTTACTTCTTCTTTTCTGATTTGGATTCCTTTTATTTCTTTTTCATCTCTGATTGCTGTGGCTAAAACTTCCAAACCTATGTTGAATAATAGTGGTGAGAGTGGGCAACTTTGTCTTGTTCTTGATCTTAGTGGAAATGGTTTCAGTTTTTCACCATTGAGGATGATGTTGGCTGTGGGTTTGTCATATATGTCCTTTATTATGTTGAGGTAAGTTCCCTCTATGCCTACTTTCTGGAGAGATTTTATCATAAATGGTTGTTGAATTATGTCAAAAGCTTTTTCTGCATCTATTGAGATGATCATATGGTTTTTATCCTTCAGTTTGCTAATATGGTGTATCACATTGATTGATTTGCATATATTGAAGAATTCTTGCGTTCCTGGGATAAACCCCACTTGATCATGGTGTATGATCCTTTTAATGTGCTGCTGGATTCTGTTTGCTAGTATTTTGTTGAGGATTTTTGCATCTATGTTCATCAGTGATGTTGGCCTGTAGTTTTCTTTTTTTGGCACATCTTTGTCTGGTTTTGGTATCAGGGTGATGGTGGCCTTGTAGAATTAGTTTGGGAGTGTTCCTCCCTCTGCTATATTTTGGAAGAGTTTGAGAAGGATGGGTGTTAGCTCTTCTCTAAATGTTTGATGGAATTCGCCTGTGAAGCCATCTGGTCCTGGGCTTTTGTTTGTTGGAAGGTTTTTAATCACAGTTTCAATTTCAGGGCTTGTGCCACTCAGATTTTGCTGCTCACTACAATCATTGCACCCACCTGGGTTCTAAAGGCTAAGCACTGCCACCTGACCTCTGTTATGTTGGCATCCTCTAATCCCCATGGGTATCAGAGAGCCCAGTTCTGTAATAATGTCTCCTACTGTGCCCTCCCCCCCACCAGCTCCTTCCTTACTGCCTCCCACAGAACAGAGTTGGCTGGTGGGTTTTCTGGCCTCATGTACCACAAACACTCTGACATGCCCACTCCTCTGGGCCTTTTGTTCTGCTCCTCCACCATCTGCCACGGCAGCTCTGACATTTCTACTTCACTTGTGTGCACCATGGTTTGCCTATGCTTCTAAAATCCATCTTTAAAGTGTATTAGCACCACCTCCTGGGTTCCCGGCCAGGCTGTTAAATCCTGTACCACGGTAGAGTACTTCCGTATCAACATCTGCTCTTATCCAACTTCACCTTCCTCCCCTCTTGATCCGGCCCCCTCAGGATTCAGTTCTGTGCACACTTCCTGCCTGAGTGTGTGAGCCGGATTCAGCATATAATCACTCTCCTCCCTAGCAGGCCCGGCCACAGCTGGGACCTGACTCTTGTCCATCAGATAAAGAGGAGGAGGAGGTAGGCTACGAGAAAGACAAGCTTTATCTTGTAGGGCACCTGCCCCATTTGAAACGGAGTGCGATCTTCCTAGAAGGGGGACCACTATTTGCCAAGAAGAAGTGGGTCACTGGGACTTCCCTGGCAGTCCAGTGGTTAAGACTTCACCTTCCAAGGCAGGGGGTGTGGGTTCAATCCCTGGTCAGGGAGCTAAGATCCCACATGCCTCAGGGCCAAAAAACCAAAACATCAAACATCAAACAAAAACCATAAGTCTTTAGTGAAATAAATTCACTAAAGACTTTAAAAATGGTCCACATCAAAAAAAAAAAAAAAGAGAAGTGGGTTACCTCTCCAGGCCCAGTGGGTTCAGAAGAATCTGAGAGGTCAAGGTTCTCAACTGCATTTATTCATTTATGTCCAACCCCGGTCTCAGGTTCCCACCCCTTTCCTAACAGGGCTCTGACCTTGGCACACAAGGCCTGAGCACACAGGAAGATTCCATCTTCTCTGGAGCTCTGCTACTCTTCCCAGTAAGTCTTAAGCCTGGTCCTCCCTCTGCAGGCGGGATTTCCTCAAATGTTGCCCAGGAGGTCCTCTGGCTTTTGCCTTTTGCCTTTTGCCTAGGTGATTTTTCACTGAGAGTGTCATTACCCCTTGTGAGCAAATCAATGGGCTCAGCAAAGGCATTCATTTCTATAGTCCTTACACTCACTACTTCCCTCGATCACTAAAGACATTGCACCAGCCAGTGTGACCCCTTCCACCCATATCCCAGCCCAGTTCACAACAGTGAGTGGGTTTTAACAATCACGAGGTTACGGCATGCCAGGGACTAAACTTACTTCTATACCAGTTATGGGGTCTTCACTGATACCTGGCTGGCAAATGGTCCCTCTCCAAATTCCCATTTCTGCTTCCCAGGACCACTTCTGGCCCAAACTGTCTTGGTTTGGGTTCCCTGAAAGCAGACTCTGAGATGGAGAATTGTCTGCAGAAGGTTTATCAGACAGTGCTCTTGGGAGATACACCTGTGAGAGAACAGGATTGGAAAGAGGGAGAAGCTGATCCCAATGTGGTTGCAACTGGGGCCTCAGCTGATCCTACAGGGAGCTCTGAGCTGGGATGGCCCTTCAGAGGGTCCCGGAATGAGGCAAGGAGGCCGGGGCATGACATTCCCACATCAACCAGTCACTGGCTGCGGACTGCCCCATACGGGGACTGGGCCTCGCCTTGGTGGAGGCAACAACTTGTAGCCAGGACAAGTCCCAGGGAGGGAAGGAGCAGTGAGACACCAGTAGCCAGTATTCCCAGCAGCTGGGAATGGGTTTGTGGGCCCTGAAGGGGGGCCCAGGAGGAACACTGCTACAGCCTATCGTACCATCTCAGCAAGTTCTTGTGAGAACTGAATGAGAGAAAATGTGATAAGAGCTTAGCAATATGCCAGGCACATAATTTTTTTTGAAGGTACCTATTATTGTTTTTATGCATAATAATAATTATAGTTTATACAATAATATTCAGCTGAACCATGTAAGTTGTCGACATTTAACCACATTTGACCTTTAAATATAGAGATTTCATATGGCTCATCCTGTTAATTAATAAGAACAATTAATCTAATATCTGTCCTACTTATCTTATAGGATTATTTGAAGATCACCTAGAGATGGGCATATGTAAAAATGCTTTGTAAAGTGAAAAACCCCGGGAATTCCCTGGTGGTCCAGTGGTTAGGACTCCACGCTTTCACTGATGTGGGCCTGGGTTCAACCCCTGGGTTCCTCAGGGAACTAAGATCCCGCAAGCTGTGCATGTGGAAAAAAAAAAAGTTCTAATAAAATGTTGACACACTAGTTTATATTATCAACTTTTACTACTACAACATCTAAGAGAATGGCTCTGTTCAGGCTTCCCCAGCCAGTGATGAAAAGCTGTCTTATCTCCTTTAAATACTCAAATTACAATTTACTTTGAACCCTACTGTCCCTCATGGGAACCCAGCCCCTGCAGAGTGTTCCAAGCTGTCTTGGAGAGCCCCTCAGTGCTGCGTTACACCAGCCCCAGAGCTCGCCCTTTCTGTTCCTCCCCTCCAGCTTCTTCAGTGGCCCCCACACCCTCTGTGAGCTCCCACCCAGCTGGGCATGGCCATCCTCTGTGGGTGGCTACCGCCACTGAGCCCGCCACTGGCCTCCTCATAGCCACTTAGCCCCAAGCGTGGCCGGGGCCCTTTTCTCAACGCATCATACTTATCAGAAACCAGGCACAGCTTCTAGAAGGAGCTGACAAAATTTAGGGGGCCATGCAAGAAGAGTAAAACAAAGAGAAGTACTCACAACCTTGATCGATATGGTTTTTCTCAGAGCCCACAGATCCCAGGCTGGTACCCAGATAATCTCACAGGGCCACCTACCTGGCCAGCCCTGGCTTGCTCCGCATGGCAGGGCCCAGCCCAGCACCACCGCCAAGGTTTGCTTGGACCATGTCTTCCATCACAGGGCAGATGCAACTTTCTTAAAACAGGGAGAAGAGGAGGAGAGAGACAGAGACAGAAACAGAGACAGAGAGAGAGATAGAGAGAAAGAGAGAGAAACTTCCGCATCATTCCCAGGGCCCCGTCTTGAGTCCTCAATTTCTGCCCCAGGACAGTCTTCCTCCCAGGATGACTGGTAGTGGGTATTTTCCTTTCATGGCATTTACCCCCCTCCTAAGGCCGTGGCCTTGCTCTTTGCAAACAGCAGGATGGTTACAGGAATACAGAAAGTCCAAGATCAGTACAATTCAGGATATTGTGTATATATCATGTGTGTCCAGCCCAGCCTGGTCCAGGCGCTTTTCACAGTTTCTGTTCCAGGGGACAATCAGGTTCAAATGTGCTTTCTGCGGTCCTCTGGATTGGAGTTCCCCCAATCTTCCAAAACATCCATTCAAAGCACCCACAGTTTCATAAAGAACAAGCAACAGTTGATGGCCCAGTGCCCTCTTGATCAAGACAGAACCAAGAAACTCTTCTCCACCCTCCACGCGCCCCAAAGAGCACAGTAACAGCCGAGTGCCAGGTACATGCCGCACACACACAAGACCCCTGCTCGCGGTAGCTTCCCCACCAGCAGAGGTAAAAGACATTAACCCGTCAGCCTATCCTCAGAGCCCCAGTTAAAGGGACAAGGGCCCATCCTTATGACGGAAGGCTGGGACAGACCTAGCATGCTTTTTATTATGTGCTGCGAGAGAAGCGTGGTTGGCAGCTTCTGAAATAGCTCCCAGTGATCCCAGCCTCCCGGGATTTACACCCCTGTGTGATCCCCTCCTTGCGTGTGCGGAGGGGTGTGGTGCTTGGAGTGTGGATGAGAACAGCCAGGCCTAACGCCTTCTTCCAACAACTAGAATATAGCAAAGGCAAAGGAGGTCACTCGGAGATTGGGCTCTAAAAGCCTGGGACCTCTAGCTTGCTCACTCTCTTCCTTCTCAGGGCACTCCCCTTGATGATGTAAGCTGCCACGTCGGAGAGGCCATGTGGCCAGGACCTGAGAGGGCCTAAGCCAAGGGTCCAGCAGCTCCCGAGGAACTGAAACCTACCAACAACCCCATGAGTGAACTCGGCATCTGATTCCATTCGACACCTTGATGGCAGCCTGGGAGCGGCCTTGAGCAGAAGACCCAAGTGTGCAGTTGCGACCCACAGAAACCGAGATGTGAATGTTGTTGTCACAAGCCACTAAGTTTGGAAGTAGTTTGTTATGTAGCAAGATAATTCGGATGGGAATAATCTTCAAGATGTGTTCTTAAGTAGAAAAATCAAGGTGCTGAAAAGGTGCGTTACATGTTATTATTTGTATAAAAGGGAGAAATATTTCCATTATGTGTATGTGTGTGTGTGATCCATATATATGTATATTCATATATATATTTGCTTCTATATGCATAAAATATCCTTGGCATGATATACATTAAATTCAGAATTTGGGTTGCTTCCAGGGAGAAGACCTAATGTTTGGGGGAGGGAGAATTTTCACTGCATACATTTTAGATCTTGATTTTGTATCATGTGAAACTGTTGACTCTTCAAAAAGTAAGCACGATATTTTTTGAAAAGAATCAGTCAATAAACCACCCAGGAAAAACAAAATGAAGATAAAGGTTTTTAAAAAGCAATTAATCAAACTTCAAACTGAGGCGCTATTACTGATTTTGTACCTGCCTCTTATCCCCCATATCCAAGCACTGTCAACTCTCCTTTCAGAATATCTCAAATCTGTCCCACTTCTTTTTTTTTAATTTATTATTTTATTTTTAATACAATTTTTAAATGTCACACTCCATTTACAGTTATTACAAAATACTGGACATATTCCCCATGTTGTACAATATATCCTTGTAGCCTATCTTACACCCAATAGTTTGTACCTCTTAATCCCTCATCCCTATGTTGCCCCTCCCTCCCCTCTCCCCACTGGTAACCACTAGTTTGTTCTCTATATCTCTCAGTCTGTTTCCTTTTTCTTATATTCATTAGTTTGTTGTATTTTTTAGATTCCACATGTAAATGATATCATACAGTATTTGTCTCTTTCTGTCTGACTTGTTTCACTTAGCATAAGGCCCTCCAAGTCCATCCACATTGCTGCAAATGGCAAAATTTCATTCTTTTTATGGCTGAGTAGTATTCCATTGTATATATATGTCACATCTTCTTTATCCATTCATCTGTTGATGGACACTTAGATTGCTTCCATATCTTGCCTATTGTAAACAATGCTGCTGTGAACATTGGGGTGCATGTATCCTTTCAAATTAGCATTTTTTTTTCAGACACATACACAGGAGTGGGATTGCTGGATCATATGGTAGTTCTATTTTTAGCTTTTTGAGAAACCTCCCTACTGTTTTGCCACAGTGGCTGCACCAATTTACATTCCCACCAACAGTATATTAGGATTCCCTTTTCTCCACATCCTCCCAACATTTGTTATTTGTGTTCTTTTTGATGACAGCCATTCTGACAGGTGCACAGTAATATCTCATTGTGTTTTTAATTCTGTCCCACTTCTCTCTTTCCATCTTCATTCCGACTACCCTGGACCAAGCCACAAGCATCTTTTCCCTGGCCTATTGCAATAGCTTCCTAACCATTCTCCCTGCTTCCTTCCCCACCTCCTTTCTTGATCACATTGCTCCCCTTCTTCATACTGGAGTTTTCAGGCCAAATTTTCACATTCTCTTTTAAAGTGAATTTTGGTATAGGTGATAGCTACCAATTATAGAAATACTCCTGCAAAAACAAAGGGAGAAGGGAACTTATATGTACTAGGTGCTTATGTAAAGCAGACTTTACATATATTATGCTGTTTACTCTTCATAACAGCCCTATGGTGTGGGCATAATTACTGTCCCCATTTTACAGATGAAGAGAGTTGAGGCAAGGAGGCTGCAGTATGTGTCCACGGGGATTGTCTGCTCAGCATCCCCTTCTCCTGGGAATGATCTTTTCTTATCTCCATCCACCTGCTTATTGTAGGAGCTGCCATCATCTGCGATTATCCTGCCTCCAGGCCACAGCTGATTAGTTCAAGAGCAGGTATCTGACCCAGTCTGGGCAGCAGAGCACTCCTTGTCCTACAGGGATCCCTTCTCCAGCTGCTAACAACTGCAGAAAGACCCAGTAATCCAGGTCAGAGAGGAGCCTTTGATGCTCATCACCCTCAACTGAGAAGATGTTGAACTGTGGTGGTCAAAATTCCCTGGATTTCGACCAGCGAACCTGGCTACTACTCCACCTTCTGCCCTGAAGTCGAGTTTGTCACTTTCTCTGCACTTTGGTACCGTGTTTGTAAAGTAACAGGGTGGGGACCAGCAGAGTGGTTCTGATTGGAGGGGATCATCTCCAAGGACCCTAACTCTTCTGTGTGACCTTGGGAACTGCGTTTCCCCACTCTGGGCCTCAGTTTCCTCAACTATAAAATGAGAGTTGGAGATGGCAGTGGGGGAGGAAGTGGGGAAGGGATGAGACAATCTCTAGAAGGACTTTCCAGTTCAAAAAGCCACGGGGCCATCACATCAGAGGTAAGTGGCTGCCTTCTTCTTCAACAGGAGAGGAGTCTTTCCCCCTAACTTTTGGCTGAGCCCCGCCAGGCCTCTTTAACAAGAGGATGGTAGACCCTCTAATCTGGGACTTCTGACTCGGAAGGGGCCGATCTCACTCAGAACAAATGAACCACAGAGACAAAATCCATCTGTGGTGTGGTGGAGACCCTGCCAGAGGCCCCTTAGCAGCCTGCCTCTCGCCAAGACCCCCAGCCCCAGCCCTCTTGGCAACCCCTGTCCCCCCAGATTTGATTAAATTTTACAGTTCCCGTCATGCACTTGGGCCTTCTGCTACGAGGTTACTAGCTGCTCTTAAGAGTTCTTTATACAACTCCACTTGGGCTGCCAGCCACCAAATTCTTCCTGCTCATGCATTACTTAGATTAGCTAAGGATGTTGGCATTTAGAGCCAAACGCCGACATTTATCTCGAAGGCGGCCTCATGACAGCCACGGCTGTTCTTTCCGTACAGCACTCCTCTGCAGACTGTTCTTTGTAATGTAAGGTGTTACACAAGCTCTCACTATATCTATAATTCTGCATATTTTTACGATTAGCTGACTAGGAGTACATACATTCCACCGTTGGCCTCTGGCATATGAATTGGTCCAGGAGACAAGGCATCAGATTCCAACCACTTTTGTTCCCCAGCTCCTTTTCAGATGACCCCACCTTGCCTCTCAGCTGAGATAGAGCAGGTCTAGTGCCCTCCACTGCCCAGGATGCTGAGAGGCCCTTACCCTTGTATGACATTTGACAATGTATGAAACTTTCACTTACTCCTCATACTTCCGTGGTTGCTCTTTTACAGATGAGGAAGCAAGGTCTTGCAAAGGAAATCTTTGTCAATTATAACGCAAAGCACAAAATGATAATTATTTTCATTAAGCAGCCAAATTTCTTAACTTTGAGTCTAGGGCTCTTCCCACTATACCACAAATGTCTATTGTTTATTGAAAGGAAGCCAACTTTGAGAAATGGATGCCCTACCCAAGATGGTCCATACCAGATGTTAGGGCAAGGCTCAGCTCCTATCATAAAGAGATCTGATAAAACCACGGGTTAGGGGGCAAAAGAGTCTATTTTTCTCTCATGTAATAGTCCATGATGGCTGGCAGCTCAGCAGCACACAGTTTGTCAAGACCCAGCTTCCTTCCAAGTTCTTGCTCTGCTACCTCTGGAGCCCATTTATGAACTATTTGCAAGACTGAAGCTGATTTTGCAGCCACATCTGGGTTGCAGCTGGTGGGAAGGGAAAAGAGGAGGAAACATGTCCATAATTTTAAGGCCTGAGCCCCCAAAAGCTACATAGCATTATCACTCACATTCCAGTGGAGAGAATTTGGTCACATGGCTACCCTTAACTACAAGGGGGGAAGGAAAATATGATCTAGCTATGTGCCCAGGAAAGAAGGGAGATGGATGTGGTGGGGTGACTAGCAGAATCTCCCACACAAAGCACTGAAAGTCTCCAACTATTCTTCATACTTTCCTTGACCTCCTCCCAAGAAAATAACTCTCTCTCTCTCTCTCTCACTCACCTCCTTGTATCTAACAACCAACCATTTAAGGGCCACCTTTGCATTTTGAAGGCCCTTTGGTCTTCTAGCAATCATTTTTTTTTCTTGGTGCCAATTTTAAGTACAGTTTTATTTAAGACATTGCATTTTCCACTTATAATACAGTGCTTATAAAGTGCAATGTTATTTCCTTTCCCTGTGCGCATATCCATATTCAAGTATCAAGAATGCCCGGTTATTTACCATAGCAGCTCGACTTTAAAAGTGCCATGGAATTTGGGGTCCTTCAGTGTTGTGTGTGGAACAATGCTAAATCTGTATGCTAGGTTGGCTTAATCAACCTCTTCAGCGGTGGGCCCAGGAGAGGCACCACCGGATGGAGGAGCTCTGCCACCAGGGAAGCCCCCACACATGCCTCCTGCACTCTGGTACAGCTTGGTAATGATGGGGTTGCAGACTTTTTCCAGCTCCTTCTACTGTTCAAATTCTTCCTTCTCTGCATTCTGGTTCTTATCAAGCCAGTTAATTATTTCATTACAGTTATCAAAAATCTTCTGTTTGTCCTCATCATTGATCTTGCCTTGGAGTTTTTCATCTTCAACAGTAGCTCTCATGTTGAAAGCATAGGATTCAAGCGAATTCTGAGAAGACACCTTGTCCCGCTGAAGCTCATCTTCAGCTTTGTACTTCTCTGCTTCCTGGACCAGTAGCAATGATTATTTAAATATTTTTTCATTCTTTCAATTACCATCCATCCTCTATAATGAGCACCTAATAGTATCATCTTTAATCCTCAAAATACCCCATTAAGAGAGTGTCATTGTCCTCCTTTTTATATGGGAGCATCTTTTTTTCAGGCCTGTGCTGCAGTTGCCATCCAGAAACTCCCCAGGGCTGTGACCCAGACTCTTCACATTAAAAATAGTTCTTTTTTAAAAAAAATATTTATTTATTTGGCTGCATCGGGTCTTAGTTGTGGCACATGGGATCTTCATTGCTGCGTCTGCGGCATCTTCACTGCCACGTGCAGGATCTTTTTTTTTTTTTTAGTTGCGGCACGCAGGATCTTTTAGTTGAGGCATGAGAACTCTTGGTTGCAGCATGTGGGATCTAGTTCCCTGACCAGGGATTGAATCTGGGCTCCCTGCATTGGGAGCATGGAGTCTTTGCCACTGGACCACCAGGGAAGTCCCTAAAAATAATTCTTAACAAAACCAAAGCACGTGTTTTGGTTCCAGATATTGTTTTACAGGAAAAACTAATCTAATAAGAAAAACTTTTTTCAAAATCTTGGAAAAGCCCACTTCTCTTATAACCCATGGACCAACATGACTTTCAGCCCATGTCCACTGTGGTTTTAGACAATCTTGTAATTAACTTCTAGGATGTTGATACTAGACCCAATGGCAAGGAGGAGGGACCGTGTGTTTAATGTCTTTGTGTGACAAACTTATTCTCTATCTGATCAGTCAGCATAGGCAAAGTCCCCAATTCCAAACTAGATGTGACTTAAGGGTTATCTAGAATGAGGCCCATACAGGGCTGCCTTTTTTTCTTACTGTATCCATCCCATCCTTGGACCCATTCACTCCCAAGTCACCACTGTACTTCTGGGCTGCTCCTGAAACCTCAACATTTTTCTTTCAATTCAACCGACATCTTTTTCTCGAAAACCTTCATCTGTTGGCCCTGGTGTTCCCTCTTGTATCATCTAAAGCAAATCTAATTCCCCTCCCATGTGACAACTCTTTACATATCTAAAGATATAGCCCTGTCTCCCAGAAGTTTCTCTTCCTTGAGTGAACATCCCAGCTCCCTTAACTTTTTCCTGGATAACAACTCTTAGTTTCCTAATCCCACAAGCAGCATGGTCCTCCCTCTGCAGAACGGATTTCCTTTTATGTTGCCTAGGAGGAAACCCATTTACCATTTTGTCCATCTCCCTTATATTGGTCAGGAATAGAAATCCAATTCAAATCAAAGTAAGACTAATAACAAATAAGGGAAAGGGGTTGAGAATTTATTGACTCACAAAGCTGACAATTCCAGGAACTAGATCTTTGCCTTCAGGCATGGCTGGATCCAGCGAATCAATGTTATCAGGACTCAGTGTCATTTTGCTCATCTCTCAATTCTGTTTTCTTCTGTATTGCCTTCATTCTCAAACACAAACTTTCAATGCAGTAGGTCATAATAACTCAAGGCTAACATTCTCCCAGTTCTATAGCCTCAGTGGAGAGGCTGCATTTCTCCCCATGATTGCAACAAAAGTCCCAGCCCTGGGTCTTATTGGCAGGCCTGGGTTGCTTGTGTTTCCTAGAAGCCAGAGGATAAGATGGATCCCTCAGAACCACATAGACTGAGACTGGGGAAGGGAGACTCCCCAAAGGAAAATCTCATTTCTATTATCAGAAAAAGCAGAATACAGAAGAGAGCATAGGCAAAACATTCTCTGACATAAATTGTACCAATGTTTTCTTAGGTCAGCCTCCCAAGGCAATAGAAATAAAAACAAAAATAAACAAATGGAACCTAATCAAACTTACAAGCTTTGCACAGCAAAGGAAATCATTTTTTAAAAAGTGAAAAGACAACTACAGACTGGGAGAAAATATTTGCAAATGATGCACCCGAAAAGGGTTTAATCTCCAAAACAGACAAACAACTCATACAACTCAACAACAAGAACAAAAACAACACAATCAAAAAATGTGCAGAAGACCTTAATAGACATTTCTCCAAAGAAGACATACAGATGGCCAGTAGGCACATGAAAAGATGCTCAACATTGCTAATTATTAGAGAAATGCAAATCAAAACTACAATGAGGTACCACTTCACACCAGTCAGAATGGCCATCATTAAAGAGTCTACAAATAACAAATGCTGGAGAGGGTGTGGAGAAAAGGGAACCCTCCTACCCAGTTGGTGGGAATGTAAGTTGGTGCAGCCACCATGGAAAACAGTATGGAAGTTCCTCAGAAAACTAAAAATAGAATTACCATGTGATCCAGCAATCCCACTCCTGGGCATATATCCAGACAAAACTATAATTCAAAAAGATACATGCACCCTTATGTTCATAGCAGCACTATTCACAATAGCCAAGACATGGAAACAACCTAAATGTCCATCGACAGAGGAATGGATAAAGAAGATGTGGTACATGTATACAATGGAATACTACTCAGCCATAGAAAAGAACTAAATAATGCCATTTGCAACAACATGGGTGGACCTAGAGATTATCATACTAAGTGAAGTAAGTCAGACAGAGAAAGACAAATACCATATGATATCACTTATATGTGGAATCTAAAATATGGCAAAATGAACCTATCTACAAAACAGAAACAGACTCACAGACAGAGAATAGACTTGTGGTTGCCAAGGGGGGCAGGGGGAGGGAGAGGGATGGACTGGGAGTTTGGGGTTAGTAGATGTAAACTAATACATTTAGAATGGATAAACAACAAGGTTCTACTGTATAGCACAGGGAACTATATCCAATTTCCTGGGATAAACCAAACCATAATGGAAAAGAATATAAAAACAATGTATATATGTGTATAATTGAGTCTTTGCTGTACAGCAGAAATTAGCACAACATTGTAAATCAACTATACTTCAAAAAAAAAAAAAAAAAAGGAAAGAAAAAGGGGAGTAAATGATGGGTACAAAAACACCAGTGAAAACAGATATCCACTCCATCACTTTTACCCTCTCAGCTACATGGATTTCACTATCTTATCTTTCCATCCTCCAGAGTGTTCAGCACAGTGGGAACTAAAAATTGCTTGCTGAATGTACAAATCATGCTCAGAGAAGAAGGCCAGCTCTTTGCAAAAAAAGGAAATTGCCCCAGCAGGAGGCAAGTTACTCAACAAATATTTATTGATACTTACTCTGTGCCCAGGCACTGCTCTAGATGAACAAGCAAAACAGACAGAGCTCTTGCCCCCAAGGACCTTACCTTCCAGTGGGGGGTGGGATGGGAGACAATAATGATCATAAGCAAATACACAAAAAAATAGACAAAATGCAGGTGATATGAAATTCTGACACATGCTACAACATATATGAACCTTGAAGAAATTACGCTAAGTGAAATAAGCCAGACACAAAAGAACAAACACTGTATGATTCTACTTATATGTGGTAACTAGAGCAGTCAAATTCACAGAAACAGAAAGGAGAATGGTGGGTAGCAGGGGTTGGGGGAGGGGTGAATGGGGAGTTAGTGTCTAATGGGTACAGAGTTTCAGATGGGGAAGATGAAAAAGTTCTGGAGATGGATGGTGGTGATGGTTTGACAGCAAAGTGAACGTACTTATTGCCACCGAACTGTACACTTTAAAATTGTTAAAATGGTAAATTTCCCATTAGGTACATTTTACCACACTTTTTTTAAAAAGGCGGGTGGTAATAAACAAAAGCAGGAAAAGGGAAATAGGAAATGCCCTGGAGCAGAAAATGTTATTTTAGATGAAGGGTCAGGAAAGCTCTTTCTGATGGGCTGGACATTGAAGTAGAGTCCTGAACGAGGCAGGGGGTGGCCCACTGACTATGGGGGGTGGGGGGTCAGGGGAGAATGTGCCAGGCAGAGCAACAGTAAATGCAATGGCCCTGAGGCAGAAGTTATGGGCTGGATAAGAACAGTGAGGAGGCGACTGCAGCTGCGACCCTGAGAACAGGGGAGAACAGCCAGAGCTGAGATCCAGGGGTATCTGGGGCCAGATCTCACAGGGCCTTAACAGCCACAATAAGAGCTTTGGGTTTTACTTTAAGGAGCTGGGAAGCCATAGAAAGAATAGCATAATATTACTCCCCTCTCCCCTTTTTAAAAAAATTTCAAACATATGTAAAAGTAGGGAAAGTAGGATAACACATACTAGTGAAATCGAGCAGGACCCTGTGGTGCTCCTGGGCATGGAAACCTTTCTGTCCCGTTTCTTATTTGTTGGGAACAGATTCCAGACTCCATGACCTTCACTGAGTCCCAAAGGGCAGATTCAAACAGTTGCTAATCAGGGAAGGGAGGGGATGCAGAGACAAGGAAGGAGCAGCCAAGAAATAATAGTGTAGCCTTGGGACAGGGTCCTGATTCACTTCAAGGGATACACATAACAATATCTTTTGAGCTCTTCATAGAACTAAAACCCTCAACAAATGGAAGGTGTTAGCACTCTTCATTCCAGAGAAGACCACCTGAGGCCAGATTAAAGGAACCAGAGAAGCTCATTAGGAGGAGACCACCTGAGGACAGATTAAAGGAGTGCAGGCCCTGCACACACCCTAATCTTATCAGCAACCCTGCCCTTGAACTAGAGCTATAAAACTCCTCACCAAAGCATCCCGGGTTTGGACACACAGATTTTCCAGGGCATGAGCCTGCTGTGTCCCCTTTTGCCTGGCAAAGAAATAAAGCTGTTCTTTTCTACTCCACTCAAAACTCTGTCTCCAAGATTTGATTCGGCACTGGTGAATCAAATCACAGAGGCAGAGGTTTTGGTATCACTACCACCTGGATTTAATAATTATTAACATTTTGCCATGTTTGCTTCATCCTTTTTTTCTTTTGCTGAGTTTTTAAAAGCAAACTTTCAGACGTTGTAACATTTCATCATAATTAAATATGCATCTCTAGAAAATGAAGACATTTCTTACATAACCATGATATAAGGCTATTCCTAACAAAATTAATGATTCTTTCATATCTGTATTCAAATCTCACCAATTTTCCCCAAATTGGCTTAACTCGGGATCAGACATTGCATTTGTTAGTGTGTTTCCTAAAATTTTAAAATCTAGGACAGTGTCTCACCCCATTCCCCACTCCCCTTTTTATCATGCTTTGACTATCAAGGAGGTTAGGGCAGTGCCCTATGGAATGTCCACATTCTGATATTGTGACTTACATGTTTAAAGGCCCCCTCTTGCTTCTGTGTCAATAACAGCCCATAAAGGGACAAAGGTGGAAGCCAAGAGACCAGTTGGGGGATGTCACTGCAGTAAGAACAAACTCTAGGCTCAGAAGGATAATAGTACAAGAATGGAAGCAATCGGGGGAAAGAGTTGTCAATATGTTAGGAGGGTGAAAAGCTGATAGAGGGATCCAGTCTGTCTTATCAGGGTAGCAGAAGCCAACTCTTAAGAGATTGATGACACCATGAGAAGCAAGCCCATTCACCCTGTAGAAACCCAGAAAGGCTCCGTAACTGGGGGCACCAGGTAATACAGAAGGCTAAAAGCAAGAGGCTCAGTGGATAATGACACTTAAGGGTTTCCTCCAAAAAATACTCTCCCTGCTCCCTTCCCTTCAGTGTGGACCACCAGTTGATAACCCTCTCTATGAATACAGAACTTCCATAAAACTTTTCAGTGACTCACTCTTTAACAAAGATAGACAAAGATTTCCAGTAAGTTGA
The DNA here is from genome assembly GCF_965194805.1 of Balaenoptera borealis. Classification (NCBI taxonomy): domain Eukaryota; kingdom Metazoa; phylum Chordata; class Mammalia; order Artiodactyla; family Balaenopteridae; genus Balaenoptera; species Balaenoptera borealis. Next base: position 115,761,733 of record NC_138866.1, on the reverse strand, counting down.
AGAAAGCCTCCAACATTAAAGACAGAATAAAACAAACGGAATATAAGAACTTGGAGGAAACAAGGACAATGCAGAGAGCAGAATGAAATGAAAAGTCCCATCCGTACTTAATATCCTCAGAAGAGTAAGAGAAGATCCTGTGAATGTATAAAAAGAACATGATGCTATAAAGACAACAAAGAACAAGACAGAGCATTGAGAAATCAAAAGTATGGCAGCTAGAATTAAAACAATTTAAATAGAAGGACTGGAAGTTATAGTCTAGGAAATTCCTCCAAAAGTAAATTAAAAAGAAAAAGGCAGAAAATAGAAAAAAATCCGATTAAGGGATCAGTCCAAGAGGTCTAAAATCCAATGAACTGGAGCTTCAGAAAGAAAGAACAGAGAAAATGGAGAAAGGAAATTATGAAAGAAATATCACAAAGAAATTTCTCAAAACTAAAGGACATGAATGTTCAAATTGAAAGGGTCCACTGAGTGCCTGGCACAATGACTAGAAATTAGGCCTCACCAAGGTACATCATATGGAAATTGCAGAACATTAGGAATAAAGAGAAGAACATAAACACTTCTAGAGAAGAAAAAACAGACTGCATACAAAGAACTGAGTATCCAAAAGATATCAGACCTTTAACAATCTGTATGCTTTAAAATATTGAGGAAAAAATGATTTTCAGTCTAGAATTCTACACCTTGCAAAACTATCATTCAAGAGTGGTGATAGATTAAAGACATTTTCAGATATACCAAATTTCAAAATTTTACCTCCCATGTACCCTTTCTCAGGAAGCTACTAGAGGATGTGCTCCAGCAAAATGAGGAAGTAAGTCAGAGAAGTAGACATGGGATCTGGGAAAAAGAGATCCAACACAGAAAAGAAGTTAAGTGGATTTCTCCTTTTTCCTGGGAGAAAGGACATCCTAGGATAAGAGCTGAGCCCAAGCCCAGAGGGAGTACCCAGACCACATTGGAGCGGGAGGCTGAAGGGCTCTGGGAGGGGCTCCAGTAAAACAATGGCACGTGTAGGCGGGGGTGGGGGGTGGGGGGGAGAGACACTGATACACTCTCTGTTTAACCATGTAGAAAATTATCTGAGAGAGGCTGTTGAAGGTCAAAGAAATTATACAAATGAAAAAAAGAATGAAATAGTTATTAAGTCCAGGTAAAAACAAAAGCTGCCTGAGAAAGGAAATAGGAAATGCCAATAGTATACTACTTGACTCAGCAGAGAATAGTATTTACTCAGTCACAATAATGCAAACATTGAATATTGATTTAACTGATAATTATGCTATAACTCTATTAGGATGACTTGGGAGGATAAATAAATACAGAGAGGGTAAATAAGAAAGGTACAGTTTTATCTGATCTAATAGAAAATTAATGGGCAATGCCTAAAATTACAAATTAAGAAAATTAAGAAATAGAAGTTTAAGCAATTAGAACAAGCTACAGCGCACAGACCAAATCTGTTTTTGTAAATAAATCTGTTTTTGGAAATATAGTTGTATTGGGACATATCTCTACCCACTCATTTACCTATATTTCCTAGCTGCTTTCTAGCTACAAGGAGAGTAGAGTAGCTGCAACAAAGACTGTATGGTCCACAAAGGTGAAAACATTTACTATGTAGCCCTTTACAGAAAAAGTTTGCCCTTTTACAGAAAAGTAAACTGCTGATTTCGAATAACGGAGATAAATACATAAAGAAGTAGCCAAAGGGGTTAAGGGGTTGTCCTGGGATGCGGTCTTCTTGCGATGTCTCCAAACACTAGTTGACTAGTTGACTTTTTAAATTATGTACATTACTGCTTTTGATAAAAATAAAAAAATTGTTTTTAAAGAGTTGTCCTGATGCCCCTGGAGGGACAGAGAGGGAGACACTGACATCAGGGTTCACGCCTGAGCCTGAGCTTTGCCCTGCTGTCTGCTGCTCTTTGCCAGCTGTCTATCTAAATGGGGTTGAGTGAGTCAGAGCTGCCTGGCCAGAGTGTCACAGGAACTGGACACAGGACCATAGATATCAGACTTGGGAAGAACAACTTCAGCCTCCTGCCTCAAGCCATTATGAGCATTGTCAATATAATCAGTGAGTGGCAGTGTAGTGGCACAGTGGTCTAAGCAGCTATGAGCTCTACTGTTAGACTGCCTAGCTTCATAAAATGCAGGCTCTCCTCTAATTAGCTATGACAGGGGTAAGTCATTTAATTTCTCTATGCCTCAGTTTTGTCATTGATTAATGGGGCTAATAATTCCTCCTTATAGTGTTGTGGTGAACTTAATTCAACTAATACATGTTATGCTGAAAGCTCAGTATCTCTACACTCGTGCCAAATCAAATCTCAGAGATAGAATTTTGGGTAAAGTAGAAAAGAATAGGGACTTCCCTGGTGGTCCAGTGATTAAGACTCCATGTTCCCAATGCAGGGGGCCCAGGTTCAATCCCTCGTCAGGGAACTAGATCCCGCATGCCACAACTAAAAGATCCCGCATGCCGCAACTAATACCTGGCGTAGCCAAATAAATAAATAAATACTAAAAAAAAAAAGAGAAAAGAATAGCTTTATTGCTTTGCCAGGCAAAGGCGGAAAGAGTTGGCTGGTGCCCCTTAAAAACTATGTTTCAACCCGGGAGGATTTGATGAGGAGTTTTATAGCAAACAATTCAAGGGTGGGGTTGCTGATAAGATTAGGGTATGGGCAGGGCCTGCACTCCTTTAATCTGGTCTCAGGTAATCTAATGAGTTTCTGTGGTTCCTTTAAGCTGGCCTCAGGTGGTCTTCTTGAAGAGCTTCTCTTGTTCCTTTAATCTGGAATGAAGAATGCTGACATCTTCCATTTGTTGGGGGTTTTAGTTCTATAAAGAGCTCAAAGATATTGTTATGTGTATCCCTTGAGCCCTGTCCCGAGGCTGCACTACTGTTTCTTGGCTGCTCCTCCCTTGTCTCTGCATCCCCTCCCTTCCCTGATTAGCAACTGTTTGAATCTGCCCTTTGGAACTCAGGGAAGGTCATGGAGGCTGGAGGCTGTTCCCTACAAACAAGAAATGGGGGACATGGAAAGGCTTCCATGCCCAGGAGCCCCACAGGGTCCTGCTCGGTTTCACATGTAATACATATAAGCCTAATGAATACCGGCCATTAGTATTCCCATTTTCCCAAGTGACATAAGCGAAGTCCAGAGAGGGAGAGTGGCACGCACAATGTCACACAGCAAATCAGAGGCAGAGCTAAGACTAGTGCCTGGGACTCTTGTCTCAGTGCAACACTCTCTCCTTGTACCACTCCAAGTTGCTTACAAAGACAGAAAGCATTTCTGGAAAGATACACAAGAAATGAACAGCCGTGGTTACCCATGGGCAGGTGGAGACTGGGAGGATGGAGGACAGAGTGGAAGGGAGACTTTATTTTCACTTGAAAATTTTCAAACCATGTGACTGTATTATTAACTCAAAACTAGGAAACAAATAGATGGATTAATTAAATAAATGAGCTTAATACCTTTCTCATGGTGGAGATCAAATAAGATAACAGAAGCAGAAGTCTTTTCTACACGAAAATGAGAGCCAGATGTACAGGGTTCTTACTAGTAATCACAGTGCTTTTTCGTAAAGGCAAACCTTGCTGTGGATTTGTAGAATGAACTGTAGGAAAGGGCATACATTTCAGGATGCCCATTAGCCAGGGTCTCCTCTTTGGACAGAACAGGTTTCCTTGGCCACAGGGGAAGCCATCTTGGAGTGCAATGGAAATTTCCACCTTGGCACCTTGCAAATGAAAGGCTTCTCCCACCCCCCCCCCCCACTGGCTCTCTGACACCCAGCACTTAGCATCTAGGCCCCCAGTTGGACAACTCTTCTGGAAAACGTGATTAAGGCTGCAGAAACTGGGGGTTTTATTGGGGATGACAGTGAGGGCCAGTTTGTTTTTCAAGGGAGGGAACCAAGTCCCAGAAATAGCTGAGCCCGAGCTGGCAGGCAGCTGGCAAAGAGGAGAAGGTTCCAGGGCAACGCTCCCAGGCCATGTTGACTTTGGACAGGCTGCCTGAGCATTGTAAACAAATGCAGAAATGATTTCCTACCCTGGCAAAAGTCTTGTTTGGACAAGGGGTCCCCCCCTTCCTTCTTTAAAAGGCAGTTTTATCATTTGTTTGCAAAAATGCTCAATCCCCTCTTTCTTTTCTTGTTCCCTCTGTGGCTCTGGTCTCCCCCAGAGCCAGATGAAAAATCTTTGTGTTTCTTTAATGTTAACCAAACCTCCACTCCTTTTTTTAAACTGTTCCAGGTCTGTTGGACAAATACTCCCCAACAACAGGACTTAACAAGGGTCTGTTAAAGATTTTGTTAGGCTGGAGTCTTTAGCCAGAGTGACTTAAAAAAATTTTTTTTCTCCTTGTTTATTACATTTTAAACTCCTAGCACAATAAAATCTGAACACAAGGATTGGGAAAGCAATAAAAATGCAATTCATAATGTCTTGGCCTGAACCAGCAAATGCTCCATCTAGACACTGATGTAAGAGATTTGGTCTCACCCACCCTCCCGAGATGTCAGACTAGGAAATAAATGGGTTGCCTATAGGAAGAAAGCATAGGACAGAGTTGTGAGCTCTGTTGGGTTGCTGAGAGGCTGGGCAATGGGCTGCACACTCTGAAAACCAGCCAGAATACGGAGCAGTGCAGAAAGGAATACTGTATTCTTGACCACCCAGGGACGAGGGCAACCACAGACCAGATGAGCTTGATATGCTAACCTACATACTCGCCTGTCACCCAGCTCCAAAAGGAGAAGAAGAAAGGAGGAAGAAACAGAAGAGCGAGGGGCAGGAGTGAGGGATGGCAAAAGGGAAGGAGAGGGAGAGAAAGGGGACAGGAGGCTGGGCACATGAAAGGAAGAGGGGGCACTGGCTCTCAGGCATGGTGGTAAAAGAGCCCTCAAGCTGGATGAGGAAGGAGAGTTTAATGAAGGAATGATGGACAAAGTGTAGGCAAGAGTTGAGGGAAACCAAAGGGGAATGTGCTGCACCCCAGAGTCTGCAACATCAGGGAAGCTGTTCCCAGGCCCCGGCTGGAAGGGTTTCCTCCAAAGACATCGCAGTAACATTCTTATCATTCATTCTATCGTCAGGAAATCTCTCTATTTGAAGGCATGATAAAAACAACCAAAAGATGAATTCAAATTAAGATCTTACAAACTGGACTTCCCTGGTGGCGCAGTGGTTAAGAATCCACCTGCCAATGCAGGGGATGCGGGTTCGAGCCCTGGTCCGGGAAGATTCCACATGCTGCGGAGCACCTGAGCCCATGAGCCACAACTACTGAGCCCATGTGCCACAACTACTGAAGCCCGAGCACCTAGAGCCCGTGCTCCACAACAAGAGAAGCCACCGCAATGAGAAGCCCGCGCACCACAACGAAGCGTAGCCCCCGCTCGCTCCAACTGGAGAAAAGCCCACATGCAGCTACGACCCAACACAGCCAAAAATAAATAAATAAATTAATTAATTTAAAAAAAAAAGATCTTACAAACTGCATCACTTGGCTGTACATCTGAAACTAACACAACATTGTAAATCAACTGTACTTCAATAAAAATGTTTTTTAAAATGCAAAAAAGAAAAAGAACTTAACATAGAAGGAAATGAGGTACAAAAAGACTGGTGGTGGCCATTAAATCTATTTAAAGATATAAGTAAGCTTTTATAGCTGTAATGATTGTATTTACCAGGAAAATAATACTATGGGTATAGTTATTGCGAACAACAACAAAAAAAGGCCTACAAAATGTTGTTGTTGTTGATGATAAGTTATGGGGGGAAAGAATCTCAAAATTGTCATTTAAAAAGAAGATGGGAGAGAATAGAAGGAAAAGAGATTGGTGTTTGTTTGTATTTTGGTGAAATAGACATAAATAAAATTTACCATTTTAACCATTTTAAAATGTACCATTCTGGGGCATTAAGTACATTCACATTGTTGTGCAACCATCACCATCAACCATCTCCAGAACTTTTTCATCTTCCCAACTGTAACTTTGTACCAAATAAACACTAACTCCCCATCCCTCTTCCTCCAGCCCTTGGCAATCACCCACCTACTTTCTGTATCTATGTACTTGACTGCTTTAGGAATCTTGTATAGAGGAAACATACAGTATTTGTCCTTTTGTGACTGGCTTCTTTCATTTAGCAAAATGTCTTCTAGGTTTGTCCATGTTGTACCATGTGTCAGAATTTCCTTCATTTTTAAGGCTGAATAATATTCAAATCCCACATTTTTATGTCCATTCACCTGTTGATGGACCCACAGGCTGCTTCCACTTTTTGGCTATCGTGAATAATGCTGCTATGAACATGGGTGTACAAATATATGTTAGAGTTTCTGCTTTCACTTCTATACTCAGAAGTGAGATTGCTGGGTCATATAGTAATTCTTTGTTTAATTTTTTGAAGAACTGCCATACAGCTTTCCAAAGCAGCTGCAAGGAATATTGTTTAAATCACCAATGTTCTTATTTTTTCTTAGGAGAGAATAAACGATATGGTTTCTTCTCTGAAGACAATAAATTGAAAAATATTGGTTAAACATATTATTTAAAATTACAAAGGTAACCACCAGCAGAACTAAAAACAGTCTGAATACCTTCCAAATTGCCAGAAAGCAACAAACAAAAAACAGACCACATAGAAGCATAAAAGCAGAGAACACAAAATATGACAGAAGTAGACTAAACTGATCTGTTGCAGGGATGAATAAAACTAATAGAAGCTCACTGTTTAAAAGAAAATGAAAGACAGTTGTATGTTATCAATGAGAGATATACCTAAAACAAAAAAAAAAAACCAGGAAGGTTGGTATTAATGGAGAAACAAACATATTGTATGTAAATACAAACAAAAAGTAGGCAAGAACTCTGTTAATAGTAACAGGTTGAATTCAAGCTAAGGAACCCTATAACAAATAACAACATTGAAAAACGTAAAGTAAAAATATAACAATTATAAGGATTAATTTACAGAGTATAATACTGAAATAAGTACAGAAATAAAAGTGTAATAAGGTGCTTTAACTCACTTCTCTCAGATATTGACAAATCAGACAGACAGAAAATAAGTTGTGATTCAGAGATTTTGAATAATATCTTTAATAAGATTGACGAGAGATAGCTAACTAGCAGGTTAGACAGCTAAATATATATACATATGTATATATCCTGAATATAGAGACCATATCTTATTTTCAAGCCCTCATGAGACTTTTACAAAATCTCATAGTACAACAGGCCATAAAGAAAATGATTCACAAAAAAAACAAATAGAATCAGTCATATTTTCTGACTATAGTGCATCAAAACTAACCAATGGATAATAAAAATAGAATAAAAATTAGAAAACAGTCTTCTAAATGCCTTCTGAGTCAAAGAGGAAATCAAAAACAGTAACTGCAGAAAATTCTGAAAACAAAGAAAACACATGTAAAAAAATCCATGACCTTGAAAACATGCTAAGTGACAGAAGCCAGACACAAAAGGCCTCCACGTTGTATGATTCCATTTACATGAAGTGCCCAGAATAGACAAATCCATAGAGACAGAAAGCAGATGAGTGGTTGCCATGTGCTGGGTGGAGAGGGGATGGTGAGTACCTGGTAAGAGATGTGGGGTTTCCTTCTGAGGTGATGAAAATGTTCTGGAACGAGGCAGTGGTGATGATTGAACAACACTGAAAACGTACGAAATGCCACTGAACTATACACATTAAAAATGGTTTAAATGATACATTTTAAGTTAATATGTATTTAATCACAATGAAAAAAAAATCTATGAAAAGAGAGATTTATGTTTCCATTAATGAATAGACTGTATTCACAGACCAAACTGAGGACAATCAGAAAATCTGGGCAGAATATGAAAAACATCTGATTGGAGGATTGAAGATCTAACAAGGCGATGAAAACTTAGAGGGTCAAAATCCAGAAAAAGAAAACCTAGAGAGGTAAGCTCAGGGTTTAGTGTTGCCTTTCCCCAGTGGGCATCAGATGAGTCCGGAAAAGGCATTTGAGAGGTTGAGAAGCTGGGCAGAGTATTTGTCAGCCTTTGGGGCAAGGGATAAAAATCAGAGTCTCTTCTGACACCGACTGGTGCCCCGAGATGCAACTCTGACAATGACCACCTGGAGTTAGTTAGCAGCGAACGCTACAGGTGTAAGGGAATGGCCAGTTCCCAAAAAGACTGTCTCTCACTTCAGCCACAAGCCACACCTGTTGTGGGGTTGTCCCCAGGCCACCTGCACTTCTGACCAACTGGCTACAAATTCGAGGGTCCCCATGATTCCCTCAGGTCCAATATTTCACTAGAATGACTCACAGAACTCAGGAAGGCACAATACTTATGACTGCAGTTTTATTATAAAGGAGCAGCCAAATGAAGAGAGAGACATAGGGTGAGGTTTGGGAAGTCCCCACACATAGTGCTCTATGCCCTCTGCCCCTAGAATCAGGGCATATCACTCTCCAGGTGTGCGGATGTGCTCAACAACCAGGAAGCTCCATGGAGCTCAGTGTCTCAGTTTTTGTTGGGGTGTCATTACACAGGCAAGCTTGATTAAATCACTGGCCACGTGACTGAACTCAATCTCCAGGCCCCATCCCCTCCCTGGAGGTTGAGAGGTTAGGCTAATATCACAGTCTCAACCAGTCCCTGACATGAGGCTATCTACAGGCTCACCCTGAGTCATCTCATTAGCATAAACTCAGATGTGATCCAACAGCTCATGAATTACAAAGACATTCTGATCTCTTGGGAAATTCCACGGGTTTTAGAAGCTCTGTGCCAGGAAAGCTGGACAAAGACCAGACAAATTCTTTCTTATAAACACAGGCCACCCCCCACCCCTTCACCCCACCCTGCCCCATCTTTGGTTATGGTTCCCATATAACAAAACAATCAACCCTACCTAAGCATCTACATTTGGTGTAACATTTATACAACATATACAGCAACATTCCAACATGAATATGCCTAACATAAGGAAAAGCCAGTGCGGGATAGGGATAGGAGGCTTTTAACTCAATTTCCCAACACACTTGGCCATCAATATCATTATTATTATTATACTCTTACAAACAATACCGATGTTACATTATTATCACACTATAGTAGATGTAACCTGAAAAATAAGAGTAAAAAGATACTGGCACATTACTAGAGTCCCCTTCAGTTACTAATAATTAGTCTAGTTCATTATCATATCATATGACCAAAATGTGTCCCAGGGCAAGGTCACTCGGGTTTGTAGGTTTCTGTATGATCATGTCAAAAGCAGGAGTGGCCCCAGAAATACATGGCGTCACACTTTCAGGTATCTGGTATAAGCTAAGAGACAATATCATCTCTTGTTATTGAAACCAAGCAGGACCCTGTGGGCCTCCCAGGTACAAATCCTTTCTGTGTCCCCCATTTCTTGTTTGTAGGAAATAGGCTTCATTCAGCCTCCATGACCTTCCCTGAGTTCCAAAGGGCAGGTTCAAACAGTTGCTCACCAGGAAGTGAGGGAATGCAGAAACAAGGGAGAAGCAGTCAAGAAACAATAGTGCAGCCTTGGGGCAGGGTCCTAGTTCCTCCTCAAGGAATATACATAAAAGTATCTTTGAGTTCTTCTGCAGCAACTAAGGCCCCCACCCAGGTGGAGGGTAATAACTTCAGGCTGGGCACAAGATTCCTGGAACACCGTCCTGTTACCTCACAACCAACCAATCAGAAGATAGTCACACACCCTGCAGCCCTCATCCCAAATTTTGCTTATAAAACTTCTCCCCCAAAACCTTCAGGAATTTCGGGGTTTTTGAGCCTGAGCCACCCACTGTCCTTGCTTGTCCCTGCAATAAACCTTTCTCTGCTCCAAACTCCAACATTTCAGTTCGTTTGGCCTCACTGTGCATCGGGCACATGAACTTGTGTTCAATAACATTGTCTTTGTTCCGGTTCTTTTACAGTACCCTGAACATCTGCATCTACAGCTGGGTATGCAAAGCCCAGACCAGAGTAAGTGTTTGTTCTTGTCAGGACCCATTTGTAGCCTCCCAGTGCTACCAGTATCAGTCCCATTTGCCTTCCCCCCAAGGAATCTTCTCCATGTGAAATCGAGAAGGACCCTGTGAGGCTCCTGGGCATGGAATTCTTTCTGTCCCCCATTTCTTGTTTGTAGGGAACAGACTCCAGACTCCATGATCTTCCCTGGGTTCCAAAGGGCAGATTTGAACAGTTGCTAATCAGGGAAGGGAGGGGATGCAGAGACAAGGGAGGAGCAGCCAAGAAACGACCTGAGTTAAGATTAAAGGAACCAGAGAAGCTCATCAAGATTAGGACACCACCTGAGATGAGATTAAAGAAGTGCAGGCCCTGCACACACCCTAATCTTACCACAACCCCACCCTTGAACTACTGCTATAAAACTCCTCACCAAAACCTCCGGGGTTGGGACACACAGTTTTGAGAGGCAGGAGCTCGCTGTGGCCCCCTTTGCCTGGCAAAGCAATAAAGCTATCCTTTTCTACTTCACCTAAAACTCTGTCTCCAAGATTCGACTTGGCACCAGTGCACAGAGGCCAAGTTTTCGGCATCACATAGGTATCTGCAGTCTCTGCCTCTCTTTTTAGTAGATAAAACAGTTCTTACTGGCATTTCGTGCCTCAGAGGATGCAAGAGGAATATACCTAAATTCAGCCCATATCTGCATTTTTGCCGCTCCCATATCCACTTATTTCATGGACCTAGGTGGCCACCTCAAGTGAGCACACCAGGATATCTACGTGCTAGCTCCAATGACCTTCTGATCATGAAACTGTGTGTTCTTAGATTCTATATTTGTCTGTTTGGCATCCATTAATCACAGGGCCAAACTAACAGCCAAAGTTGTTTAAATCTCACCTGTGATCCAGAGTCCATACCCTGAATCACCTCTTTATCTCACTCTCACACACGAAACCAATATTTCCCCTGCCCTAAACCATCCCAGGGTCAGATACCAGACTACTAGAGACAGCCCCCATGCTCCAAAGCTTATTGGAACTTTTCAAACTAGCCAGTCCTAAGCTATTTATGTTGTCCTGCCTTGCATTTCCCACAGAAACCCCAATAAAAGTTGTGACCTATGCCTTCCCTTTGCTCCCTTCTGTCTCCTGACCAACACTAGTGCTTCTCCTGGTGGCCCTGTATGGCATAACAAGCCCCCTCCTCTCAGGAAATGTAAGTGATAAAAATCTCCTTTCAATGGCATTGATCTCTAAGTGTCATCACTTGGTCACCTTTATAAATGACAACCCAGGCGCAAATAAGATGGGCATCAGTATGTCATATTTTAATGCAAATTCCCAAGATGACTTCCATAGAGCTGTGCCCCATATGGGTATCTCTTTCACAGGCCTGTTTTCCTTTGTCCTTCTGCCTAACCATAAGGCTGGGCCATTGACCACTGCCCATAAGTCAGTAAAAGCCCAAACATGGAGGCAAACAACATGCAATTCAGACCACTGAGCCAATTTGTTTTTACTCTTTTCAGTCAGAGTAGCAGGCTTCCAAACAAGATGCTGCCTACTCATCTTGAAACTTCCATTCATAAACCAAGAAGTTATTTGTTGGTCATTAGAGAGCTGTTCACAGGGCACTGTCCTCGTTCCAACAGATCCTCAGATGATTCCAAAGCCAGTCTTGGGGCAAGAGTCTACCTGCTTGAGAACGTACTAAGTAACTCTTTGCATTCCCTCAAAACTTCATCAAAGAACTAAACCATAAAAAAGGACAAAATAAAAATTCTAGATATGAAAAATACCATAACTGGCAAATAAAAACTTAATGTGTGGAATTAATGGCAGATTAGACAAACCTGAAGAGAGAATTAATGTACTTAAAAAATAGAACTGAAGAAATATCCACCTTGCATGAAGAGTCAAAAATAAATAAAATATAGAAGTGAAAGCAAGCAATACATTAAGAAGGCCTAACATATGTATAATGGAGTCCCATATGTAAAAGAGAGAGAAATGATGCAGAAACAATACTGGAAGAGATAATGGCTGAGAATCTTCCAAAACTGATTAAAGATATCAAGTCACAGATGCAAGAATTACTACCAACTCCCAAAGAGGATTTAAAAAAGAAAACCACACCTAGAAAAATCATAAACTCTAGCACAAAGAAAATCTTAGAAGAGAGAACAGACAGCTTTCCTTCAAAGAAGGAAAAATTATGACATCTAAGATCTTAACAAAACAATGAAGTCCAAAATACAATGTGATAATACCATCAGAGTACTAAAATACTACACCCAGCAGAAACACTCTTCAAGATTGAAGATGAAATAAAAACATTTTCAGCAAAATAAAAATCAAGAGAATTCATCACAGATTTGATTCAAACTCAACATTAAAGTGTTTTCATCAGGCAGATGGAAAAGGTATCAGATGGAAGTACAGAGATGCAGGAAGAAATGAAGAACAACAAAACAAACAGATATATAGAAAAATCTAATTGACTACTGATTTCCAAAAGGAATAATAATGTCTTGTGAGGTTTGAAATACATATGGAACTAAAATGCATTTTAAAAAAATCACATATAAGTTGGGAAAGATGATAAATGGAGTTAAAGTGTTCTAAATTTCCTACATTATCAGGGAAGAAGGTAAAACTACGTAGTAATATTAGAGTTTGATAAATCAGAGGTTTATTTATAATCATTGGGGTAACCACTAATAGAATAATTTAAAAATATATAATTTTCAAGTTAATGGAAGATGGAAATAAAATGATAAAAATATATCAATCCTAACATAGACAAATAAACCAATAAACAGAATCCAATTCATACTTATTCACTCACATAACTTATAGAAAAAGTAACACTGCAGTACATTGAGGAAAGGAAACTCTTTTAATATATGGTCTTGGGCTATTGGATGTCCATATGGAAGAAAGAATTTTGGTCCCTATCTTACATTACACATGAAAAATAATTCCAACAGACTGCAGATCCAAATATGAACTTTTAAAAACAAAAGAGCTTTTAGAAGAAAACATAAGAGAACATTTTCACAACCTTGAGTATGCAAAGATTTGTCAAATAGGACCAAAATACTAGGCTAACTATACAAGGAAAATGATAAATTGGACTGTATTAAGAGTAAAAGTATTTGCCAGTTGAAAGAGAATAAAATGGCAAACTACAGTATGCAAGAAGATATTTTCAATAACAGAGGATGTATTCATATGGCCAGAATATATTTAAAATCCCTACAAATCAATAAGAAAATGGCACTTCACAATAAATTACATTCCAGCAACCAATAAACACAGAAAAGGTATTCAACTTCATTAGTCATGACAGAAATATAAATTAAAATCATCAGATATTCCACACTACCTCCAGAATTGACTAAAAAAAAATGGAAAAAAAAACCCCCAGGTAATATCAAGTGTTGACAAAGATGTAGAACAAACAGAACTCTCAGTAACCACTGGTAACAGTGTAAATTAATGTATGGGAAAAGTGTTGGCAGTATCTAGTAAAGCTGAAAATAAGAATACTTAATGAACCCAGCAATTCTTAGGTATATAGCCAACAGAGATTTTAATGTTCATCCAAAAGACAGAATGTTCATAGAAACTCTATTCATAATAACCTCAAATTAGAGACTAAAAAGCCCATTAACAGTAGTATAGATAAATAAAACATAGTATATTCACACAAAGAATTTCTATACAGCAATAAAAATTAACAAACATGTAATAATATTATTATGGACTAAATTGTGTTCCTCCCAAATTCATATTTTGAAACCCTAACTTTCAAAGTAACTTATTTGGACACAGGGATTTTAAGGAGGTAATTAAGGTTAAATGAAGTCATAAAGGTGGCGCCTTAATCCAGTAGGACTGGTGTCCTTATAAGAGAAAGAAACTCCAAGGATGCACATGAACTGAGAAAAGGCCCTGTGAGGACACAGGGAGAAAGCATCCATCTATAAAACAGAGAGGGCTTCCCTGGTGGCGCAGTGGTTGAGAATCCGCCTGCCAATGCAGGGGACATGGGTTTGAGCCCTGGTCCGGGGAAATCCCACATGCCACAGAGCAACTAAGCCTGTGTGCCACAATTTAAAAAAAAAAGACAAAGAGAGAGGCATCAGGAGAAATCAAAACTGCCAAACCTTGATCTTAGACTTCCAGCTTCCAGAACTGTGAGACAATAAATTTCTGTTGTTTAAGCCATCCAGTCTGGCAGCCCCAGCAGACTAACACAGTATGGATATACCACATTTGTTTTGCCATTTATCAGTTGGTGGCATTTGGGTTGCTTCCATTTGGGGGCAATTATGACTAATGCTGCTATGAACATTCGTGTACAAGTTTTTGTGTGAACATATGTTTCCATTTCTCTTGGGTACATTTAGAAGTGGAGTGCTGGGTCATATGGTAACTCTAAGTTTCAACGAATTATATTTTTTAAAGTATAAAGGAATCCATAAAGAGCAGAAATTAATGCAACAAAAACAAACTTACAATAAAAGATTGATCAAAGTCAAAAGACCATTCTGTGAAAACATTAGTAAAATGTAAAAGCCGCTAGGAAAATTGATAAAGAAAAAAAAGAAGGCATGAATTACCAATATTAGCAATGAAAAAGGACATTGTTACAGATCCTATAGACATTATAAAGTTACAACTTGATGTCTTCAAATAAATTAAAATTTCAAGGGAGTTGAGAAAGTTCTTAGAAAACTACAACTTATAAGAACCAACAAAAGAAGGAATAGAAAATCTGAATAATACTATATATATAAAGAAATTTAATTTACAATTTAAATCTTCCAACAAAGAAAACTCCAGTCCCAGATGGCTTCACTGGCAAATTCTAATAAATATTTAAGAAAGAAAAATACCACAATTACACATACACTTCTGAGAATAGAAAAGAGGAAACATACCCAAACTCGAATTCTGAGGCCAGCATAACCTTGTTACTAAAATCTAACAAGGATAATAAATGAAAGGAAAGGTATAAGTCAATCTCACTAATGAACACAGGTGCAAAAAAACCCTAAACAAAATAACAGCAAAATGAATTCAACAATATATATGAAAGATAATATATCCTGAAAGTTTGTGTTATTCCAAGAATGCAAGGTTGGTATAAATTTGAAAATTAATGATTAAAACTTACCATATGAACAGGATAAAGAAGAATCATATAACCCTATGATAGATTTTCAATAGAAAAAGCAATAAAATTCAAAATCTATTGATGGTCATCCATCATTGCTCAGACTCTGATGCACATCCCTTAGTCTAATCCAATTTCCCACCCTTCCTACTTCCCCTATTCTTCCACTCTGACCCTGGAACTCATGGTTCACCCTTAGCAAAATGCCCTAAATCCTGGACTTCTTCTCCAAACATTCATTTCCCCTTCCTGCTTGCACTAAAATCTGGTTCTGCCTGGGGACATTGCTTTTCTTGCAACCCTCTCATGTAGCAGCTGATTTTTCCCCTACACAGGCCCAGAGGTAGGGTGGGGGTTTTCCCTGCTCTTCTTTACCTTTTCTAGATTAATTATCCTTCCTTTTTTCTACAAACCCCTTTTCCCTTGAAGTTTGTGTCCTTAGACTATACCACCACTATTCCTATTGAAGTCTTTCCCAGCCTCCTGACTACTCTGCCTCACTCCTTGAAGATTTAGGGCCTGGCTCTCAGCCTCTCTCTCCATCATTAAAACCTAACCATTCTTCAACCAACATCCACCAAAGACCCATACAACATCTTAGCTTTTCGGGTTCCACATTACTTATCTATTGTTGTGTAACAAAATTACCACAAAACTTCAAACAATGAGCATTTATTATCTCACACAGTTTCTCTGGGTCAAGAATTCAGAAGCACCTTAGACCAGTGATTCTGGCTCAGAGTCTCTGAGGATGTGCAGTCTGTCTGCAGGAGCTGCCACAGTCATCGGAAGGCTTAACTGGGGCAGGAAACCTGGCTCCCAAGGTGGCCCACAAACATGCCTGGCAAGTTAGCATTGGTTGGTCCACACCACATGGGTACCATGGGTGGCTGGCTTCTCCCAAGAGAGAGGGGAGCAGAAGCCACAAGTCTTTCACAACCTAACCTTGGAAGTCATACACAGTCATTAGTTACACAGGTCAGCTCTATTGAATGTGAGAGGGACTACACAAGGGGTGTGAATACCACCAGGTGAGAATCCCTAGGGGGCAGGTGAGAGTCTGGTAATCCAGCTTACTGATTTCTTCACCTCCAACTATCTTGTCCTCCATGCAACCTCCTCCTCCCACTGCCATGGTCATGCCCTTGACTGTCATCAACAACACTCACTACATTTAAAATTAGTTTCCAGCATCCCACTCTTTGGCCATTCCTTCCAATCTTTCCAGCTCGCTTATTCTTGTATCCTGACTCAAATTCTTCAACCCCAGGGAGACTCTCCAACACTTTCACTGCCCATCACTTTGCTCATCTCATTTTCTTCATTATCCCTTTCGATTCCACAGCCCATCACTTTACTCCTTGCCCCTCTCTTCCTCATCTTATTGTCCTGAAAAATGGTAAAAGCTAATTCCCTGCACCTCACACTCACGCCTGAGCACCCAGATGTGGCTGGAGGAAAACACAGTTGCACCCATTAATCTCTCTTTAAATTCATGACCACAAACCTCAAGTGGGTCATGCGCACTAATCCTCATAAATTCACATCTCCGTTTTCAGAGATAACTACTTCATTTCTTCTCACCTCTTAATAAACCTCCCATACCTGTCCCCACTCTACTCTCAGCTTCTCAGCTGACAACCTCACTCATTTCCTTGAGATAAAAGAAGCAATCTAGGGAAATATCTCATCTTCCTGCCACCAAACAGCCTACCTGCCTCTGTACCTATGTCCCCTCTCCATGTTATAAAGGATGGACCATCTCATCACTAGTGCACTGGATCCCATTCCCTCTTCCAGAAAATGGGATCTCTGGCAGAATGAGGTCAGCTCATCCTCGTTAGCTACTTGACTTGGGGGCAGAGATACAACGTCAGGGAAGGAACTTATGGCAGGTGTGTGCTTTTTAGTCAACCAAAACGCTGCGAAGACCAGAGCAGGCAGGCAGAGAGAAGCAGAGGAAAGAGAATAACCTGAGTTCCTGGCTTTCTGCACTCTTTCCAGGTCTCGTGAAGCCTGACTGGCTGCAATTCTGGGAGATACCCCTGAGTCCTCACAGCAAAATACTTGTTACATAAGTTAGCTTGAGTGGATCCTTGTTTTTACAACTAAAAGAGCCCATTTATTTATCCTATTTGGTTATAGAAAGATGTCCAGAAGGGTGTTCCAATAAAAGTTAACAGTAGTTCTCTCTGGGAAGTTGGATTTCAGAGAATTTTAAATTGTTTCTTCTTTATACTTTCTTGAATTATTTGAATCATTTCAAATGAGCATAGGACTTCCCTGGTGGCACAGTGGTTAAGAATCCGCCTGCCAATGCAGGGGATACGGGTTCGAGCCCTGGTCCGGGAAGATCCCACATGCCACGGAGCAACTAAGCCGGTATGCCACAACTACTGAAGCCCGCGCGCCTAGAGCCTGTGCTCCGCAACAAGAGAAGCCACCGCAATGAGAAGCCCGCGCACTGCAACGAAGAGTAGCCCCAGCTCGCCACAACTAGAGAAAGCCCACACACAGCAACGAAGACCCAACGCAGCCATAAATAAATAAATCTAAATAAATAAATTAAATAAGCACATACCAGCTTCCTTCCTCTCCTTACCAGTCCAATTCATCAACATCTCTTCTCAATCTCAAATGGCTCAAATTGATCCAGCTCGCTCTCCATCGTCCACACTAGCCAAATCTCCATTCTCTCTCTCTCTCTCTCTCTCTCTCTCTCTCTCTCTCTCACCTGGCTGACTGCAGGGTCGCTTCAGTCGTCCCTCTGTTCCTTGCAAACCTGCACGCCACGTCCCACAGAGCAGCCAGCTGGATCTTGTTGCCATATCAACTCAGCTATGCTACTTCCTTGCTTAAGACCCTTCAATGGCTTCCTGTCGCACCTGGAATAAAACTCAAGCCTAAGTCTCCTCACCTGTAGAGTAAGTTGTTGGAAAGGTCGAACACAGTACCGCCTGAACAGCCCGGTACAGAGCCTGGTCCATAGCAGGTACACACAGAGTAGGTGCTCTTGTCCCAGGCTGCCCAGCCACTCTCAGGAGTTCTTTTAAGTTGGAGAGTTCTTAGAAACCAGTCCATTTCTACTCTGCAACTTCATCTTTAGTCATTTTCCCCTTGCTCCCTGAGCTCCTCCCACGCTGGCTTCTGACAGAATCAGACCACGCCCAAAACCCCCTTCTACCTCCACACCTTTGCTCGTTCTTGCTGCTATAATATCCCACACAACTCCTCATGTGGCTGGTTCCTCACCCCACAGTTTTCAGTGTTTCAAAGTCACCTCCTTCCAGGTGCCTTCCCCGACCACCTTAAGGCGTAGCCTCCACTACACCCTCCTGTGTCCAACATGGCAGCCTGTATTTCCTTTGCGGCTTGTATCACAACCTGTCATTTGATCTCTCCCACCAGAACTCCCCACTGGTTTTATTTGCCTGTTTTTTTATTTTTTATTTGGCTGTGCCGGGTCTTAGCTGCAGCATGAGGGATCTTTAGTTGCAGCATGCGGGATCTAGTTCCCTGACCAGGGATCAAACCCGGGCCCCCTGCACTGGGAGCATGGAGTCTTAACCGCTGGACCACCAGGGAAGCCCCTTATTTGCCTCTTTATTCATCCTGTGCTTGGGGCTGTGCCTGGTACAGATAAGCTCTTCTGGTGTTAAGGGAATGGATTTTAACATAAAGCCTTCCCTGGTATGCCCAGGTGGAAGCCATCACTGGGTCCCTTGAATTCTCACACTTCTTCATCTCCACTTTCTTAGGACACATCTTGCTTCGTATTTTATATTGGAACTACATGAACAGAGAGGCAGAGTAGTGTGGTAGTCAGACCAGACCTCTGTTCAAATGCCAGCCCTGCCTTCTCCCAGCCCCAGAACAGTACCTGGCACAGAGAAAACAACATAAGGAATCAGTATTGCTCTGCTTTGCATTATCCCCCATCAGGAGCTGATTCAAAGTTCCTTGAAGGTAAGATCACACATATGATTTAGTCTTTGAAAACTTCCACAATGGCTAGCTCAGGACACATGGTAGGTGCGCAACAGATAATAAATTATAAGAGCCGAATTTTATTATGAGTTTATATGTACCGGGTTCTAAACTATTCTAAATACTCTGCATGTATCAGCTCATTTAATCCTCACCAGAAGTACAACTACTATTTCCATTTCACAGATTTCACCAAGTCCTAGGGAATTAAAAACTTGGCCCAGGTTCACTCAGTAAGTGGGGCATCTAGGATTTGAACACAGGACTCAGTCAGCCAAGCCTTAACCACAAGATATGGTGTAGACCAACTAGTTAGAACAGATTTATGAGACTAGAGACAACAATCTAGATGTTTAACAAAGGAGCTGGTTAAATAAACTGTGCTAGAATTGTATGTAGCCATTAAAATGATGACAGACATCTGTATTTATAATACCAAAAGCCATTCATAACATAACTTAGAAAAGCAAGCTAGAAAACAGTACAATAAACCCGCACATGAATATTTACAGGAGCCTATTTATAACTGCCAAAAACTGGAGGCAACCGAGATGTCCTTCCAGAGGTGAATGGATAAACAAACAGTGGTACGGTCATACAATGGAGTATTATTCAGCGATAAAAAGAAATGAGCTATTAATCTACGAAAAGACATGGAGGAAGCGTAAAAGAATATTGTTGAGTGAAAGAAGCCAGCCTGGAAAGGCTACTTACTGTGTGACTCCAACCATAAGGCGTTCTGGAAAATTCAAAACTAGAGAAACCGTAAAAAGATCAGTGGCCGCAAGGGGTCTTAGGGGGAGGGATGAATTGGTAGAGCACAGGGGATTTTTAGGGTAGTAAAACTATTCTGTATGCTACTGTAGTGGTGGACACATGACGCGTTATGCATTTATCAAAACTTTGAACTTTACAGCACAAAGAGTGAACCTTAATTAAGCTACGGGGCTTTAGTTAATAATAGTGTATCAATGTTGGTCCATCAATTGTAACAAAAGTACCACCCCAACGCAAGATGTTACTAATAGTGGAAAACTGTGAGGGTGGGAACAAGGGGATAGAGGGACCCTGCACTCTGTCCTCAATTTGTTGTAAACCTAAAACTGCTCCCAAACCTAAAGTCTGTTACTTTAAAAACAAACTATAGCAGCATGAGCCCTTTCACGTCAATATACAACTTGTGTTTTTGTGCATAGAACTGTCTGCAAGGACACAACCAAATTTAATCGCAGTTGTCTCAGAGTGGTAGGACGAATGGAGAGCTTTCTCCTAGTTCTACTTGTCCTTTTTTTTTTTTTTAACAAAAGCATGCGTTAATTTCTTATAAAGAAGTAAAGTGAGGCAGGGGGGCCCAGTGCGCCCCGGAGCCAGCTCTGCCCAGCGCTGGCGCCGCCGAGAACTCGGCTCCCGCTCGGCGCCCGCGGGGACCAGCGCCCTGCTCGGCATCTGCTCCGCCCACCGCGTCCCACGCCTTTTCAGTTTTGTGTCCCGGCGGTGAGGGAAGGGAAGGCAGAATTCCTCCGGTGCAATTGCGTCTGCACACTCGGCTGGCGCAGAAGCCGGGAGGGCGCCGGGCAGGGGCACCGCGGGGCTGGGCCGGGGCCGCAGACGTCCGGCTCAGCCTCCGGGAGCCCGGCCGCCGCCCCGCCTGGCCTTCTGGGGGCTGGAATGTTCCCGCGGCCGAGTGTACTTTGTTCTGGGGATGGGGGAGGGTGGAGCGAGGGCAGGGCTCCAGGACTCCGGGGCTCCTGGGACTTGGAGGGCAGCCAGCTTTCCGTTCCCAGGGTGCCTTCCGGGGTGGAGTGGGGAGGGCAGGGAGAGGAGTTGTCTAGTTCCCGGGCTGGGCAGCTGCGGGGCACCCGGCGGAACCCCTGGATTCCAGTGCCAGGCCTGCCACGACTAGCTGCATGCTCCTGGCGTCCTGTCGCTTCACCTCTCTGGGCCTCAATTTCCTCATCTACAAAATGGGGATAAGAATAATGACAATGGCACATAGTTATTGCCACTGTGGTAAAGCCCTCTGCAAGCGCTTTTTCCTCATAATAACCCTTTGAGGTAGGTGCTGTTACTATAATAACGTAATTATCCTATTAGTATTCTAAAGTATCAGTATTCATAAGTATTCTATTAGTAGAAGAATATTCCCTCACTGCCAGGCCCTTTGGACAGCACAGATGCTCTGGCTGTAGAAAGCCTGGCCCAGCCTCCTTCCAGGTAGTGAAATGTGCACAATTATTATTATTATTTTTTAATGTGCACAATTACTATTTTCACTTGAAAGATGAGGAAAGAGAAGCTCAGGGAGGTTAAGTAACTTGTCCAAGGGCACACAGCGCCTAAGTGGCCATCCTGGATGCAAACTCAGGCAGTCAGGCCGAGACCCTCCACTCTTAACCTCTACAGATACTGCAACCCTACTGCCAGTCTTCAGGGAGCCCTTAAAATCTGTTTATTTGGACATATTGCAATCCATGCAACAATTCTGAGGAAGTATTGCTACTAATAATAATTAACTCTAAGTAATGATAACTATCACCAATTGAGGACTGTGATTCTCAGAACACCCTATGAGGTAAGTACTACTATTATTATTCCCATTTTAGGCATGAAAGAATTGAGGCACCGGGAGGTCTCTCTGGTGCTAGGAGATGGAACTCATTCATAGTGAAGCCAAGAGCCCAATGACCCCTTAGCTGTAGCCTCCTTTTGTAGTATTTTATAGGGAGGCAGACTCCTCCAGAGTCTGATTATAGAGGCTAGCCTGGAAGGACAGTCCTTCCTTCTCTAAACATTGCCAGAGGCAACTTTGCCTGGTAATCTAAGGCACTCTGGAGAGTGTAATGAGTCTCAAGCAGTATCGAACACCTTCTGGGGAGCTGCTCCTAGTGTACACCTTCCAGGAGCCCAGCAGCTTAGTACCCGTGGAAGCATCTCCACCCAGAATCTTTGCAGAGGGCAGGTCAGCTGCCCTAAGTTGTGAACAAAGGAGTGCTTGGTAGCAAAATCTCCCTGTCCCGTTTTCATTATGTTCCCTTCCCTCTACAACTCCTCCATCACACTGACTGGAAAGTCATTACTAGGCTCCCATCCGCCCCATTTGGGTTAAGAGACTGCTTCTTTCAAAAATGCAAATGTTGCTGTTGCTTCTATGCAATCTTCCGCCGTGTACCTTCAACCTACCATCTCCTGGGAAAGGAAGAAACACTCTCATTCTTTATAGTAGGTGTTAAAGGTTTGTCGAAGATGCCTTCGCAAATAGCCACATATTGCTGTCTTGTCATGCAGGGCACGCAGTAGGCACTGAATAACTGTTCCCTCAGCCTGGAAGGCTCTTCCTCCAGTTACCTGCATGGCTCCCTCCCTCACCTCCTTCAGTTTTTACTCAAGACACCTTCCCTGTGGGGCCTTCCCTGACCACCAAATTGCAATTACACCCTGACAACTGTCCTGATTCCTTTTCCCTGTTTTATTCTTTCCATAGCACTTGTCACTGTCTACTCGATTATTTTTATTCATTTTGTTTATTGTCTGTCTTCCCCTGCTAGAATGCAAGTTCCTTGAGGGTAGAGACCTCTCTCTGTTTTCTTCCTCCCTGTATCCACCAGTGCCTGTAACTGGGAGGAAGGAAAGGAAGAGGAGGGAAAAGTAGCTTCCCTGGCCCTTCCAACCCTTGGTGACTACCAGCCTTTGGAGGAACACACATTTCTTATTCCTGCTATTTACTTGACATTTGGCACATCATATCCCCTTGGTGACACTGCTTGTAGCATTGTCCCATTCTGCTATTTGACTTCACAGTCGTGTATCTCATGTACCTGAGCAGACAGTAAATTTCCTACCGAGGAACAGAGGGAAAAAGGATCTGAATCTTTGTATCCCCCCAATACCAAGAACAGGGTAGAATTTCTACAGGTTACAGAGCTCTTCTGATTTTAGAAAGAAAAATGTCACCCCTCCCTCCCTTCCTTCCCCGACCTTGTTCTCCTCCCCACACCCCCAGTTCAGCTCCATTATTGTCAGACTTAACTGCTGAAGTTTGATTTGTCTGAAGTTTGATATTTAATGTTTTTAACCAAATAAGTTTATAGCATCTTTGACAAGTAACATTTAATATTTCTTAATAGGGGTCAATATGTGAACTATCTTATTTCTTAACAACAGCTCTGTTTTCTCAGACACTAAATGAAACAGAAAATTTCATACCTTGACTATGTTCTTGCCATAATCTGCATCCTTGGTTTCCTCTTTATTGTTAAAGGGAATTTTTAAAAATTTGTTTAAATGACCTAAGTGAGAAAGAGAGGGAGAGAATGAGTTGCATTCCCCGGAGGTGAATGAAGCCCACTGTCTCCCTTGGCAGTCAGCCACCTCACCCTAGACCTCAAAAATAGGGAATGCACAGCTAGGGATAGCCCTTAGTTTTATAGCATCACAGATGATTACAGCAAACACCAAATTTGTCCTTCTTCTCTTCCTACATTGCCCCAGGCTTGGCTGTGATCTGAGGTGGTGTCACATCTGACTCAGGGGAAGTGAGAGGTCAGGGGAAGTGGAAGGGACTGCTTGAAAAAGACTATCTAGTGAATATGTAATTTTTACTATCTACAAAAATCTAAAAATGTGCACAAATAAGCATTTATCATGTGATCTGAAGTTTCATCATCCTATTGTAAGTGTATGATGATCTCCATACCTGGCATCTGTTAAAACTGTGGTAAAAGGTGCCATTCGGATTGACTTGAATCTGAGAAAAATACATCAGAATGGTTTCTGCATAACTCTCTACAAAGAATACCTGCAGGGTCCTCGTGAGCTATGTGGAAGGGAGTGATGACTGAATGGAGGATGAATGGGTGGATGGCAAATGAATTGATCTATGGATAAGTAGGTAAATGAATAAATGGGTGAATGGCTAGGGAGCTGCACAAATGGATAGACAGGGGAAGATAGGTAACTGGATTTGCTGGGCTCCAAAGTCCTTGACCTACCCCAGCACTGACCAATGCCTTCAAAGATAGTGGTTTATCCATTGGTCTTCCCCCACAAAATTTTGAGGTCCTCGAAGGCATGAAGTTAATTTTATCATTTTTTGTATCGTGGGCCCCTAGCCTCGTTGGAGCCAATGTCTGCCTCGTTCACAGACGTATTAGTTAGGATGTAAATCTGGCTGCTGTTACACACAGAATCTCATCTGCATGATGGAACACCACAAAGGCCAAAATGTAGCCAGCAGGAAGGGAAACAGAGGAAGGGGTAGGCACACGTGTCCCCTTCAAAGGCAGGACCTAGAAATTGGACGCATCATTTGGGCTCTCATCCCATAGGCCAGGACTTTGTCACATGGCCACACCTCACTACAAGGATTCTGGGCAGTCTCGTGTCCATCTAAATATTAGTGGTTCTACAAACAGCAGAAGTGGATATTGGAAGAAGTCTCTGCCACATAAGTGACCAACACACTCTCATTTGTTAAGTGAATAACTAAATAAATGAATCTAACTGACATTGAACATCTGTATCCTGAGGAGGCAAAGCATACTGAATCACATAGTTAAGTGAAAAAAACAAAGCAGGATTCATGAACATAGGATGCAATTATTCCACTTCCCAGGCTCCCTCCAAGTGGCCATGTGACATCACTGTGGCCAATGGGATATAAGTGGAAGGCAGCTGAAGACCTCTGAGAATGTTTCTGCTTTTAATACACTTTTCCCTCTTTCTTCCTACTTCTTGATTAGTGAAATAGAGATGTGAGAGTGAAAGTGGAACAATCAACTTGTTACCATGAGACAATGAACAAGAAAGGAAGAACCGCACATTAAGGCTGACTGAGCAGAAAGATGGAAAATAGCAGGACGTTGATAATATCATGAGGACGCTGCCCACCCTTGACTGCCTGCCTGCAGACTTCTCGTTAATGAGAAACAGAAGCTCCTCCTTGGTTAAGCTGGGATAGTGGCCTTTCTGTTTCATCCAGCCTAACCGATATATAGAGCTTGAAAATTCATTGAGTACATAGAATATTTCTGGAGTGAGACACAAGAAACTGTAGCCATAGCTACCTCTCCTGGGAGAAGTCATGATGATTGGAGGACAGGGATGGACAAGAGACTTACTTTTCATTTAGTCTTATATTTTTGAACATTGAATTGTTGGCATTTAGATATTTGACGAAAAAGTGTTGCAGTAACACCTTACAGTGAAGAAAGTCAAAAGAAACGGTTTCATCCATGAATTTGATGGCTCAAGAAATTCAGTGTCCAGCAGTTGTATTATTGTAACACCATGTTATGATATCATCAGAGGCAAAGTTGTCTCAAGAAACTAATCACAAGGGGTGGTTCAAGAACTGAATTTTGAAAATTATTTATTCGTAAAAATAAATTAGTAGATGGATGTGATACTTCATAAAAGTGGAGGGGTTTGGTTTGGGTTTTTGTTTGGTTTTGTTTTAAATCAGAAGGAGCTTTCATTGTCTCTCTAATGTTTTATCTCTTAAGCTAGGTAGAGAGTATACTGTTCTGATTGCTTGGAATATTTCCTAATTTGAAACTAATTAATTAGTTAACTGAAAACTCAGAGTGCGTTTAAGTGTAATGACGCACTCTGCTTCCCTTGAATTACGACGCACCTTCTCATGGCTGCTACAATGAGCTCCCCAAATTGCACATGACCCACAACTTATCTCGGCCTCACTTTTCCACCACCCATTTGTGGTGACAGTGGCACCACAAATAGTTGTGGGGATTATGAACGATCCTGGTGCCTGTGAGTCATGATTCTTATACTTACTTTGATTTTCTTCTTAATTTTACCCATAGATAAATTCTTAATATGGAAGGAGGCAGGGGAGATGAATCAAACACAAAGGCTACATCCACATCTAGAAGGCACAGGAGAGAGCCTGACAGGAGGATCATTTCTATTAGGAACCACATGGCAATGACCAAATCAAACACAAACTGATGGTGCGAGGGCAATTTGTCATAATCATAATCACATCGATATAGATTTGAATTCTGTTATAATTTTAAATAGTAAAATAAGATGAGCTCATGTTTATTCTGCAACAGCACATATTTGTTCCTTTCCTAATATTACCTATGGTGTGAAGATGTGGGGAAAATAAAATTTATTAAAAGGTACATTTTAATTTAAATAAAGCTGCATATTAAAAAAATTAAGTTGGTTATACTTATGCACTTTTCCTTATAAAATGACAAAGTTTTTAAAAGTTCTTTAAAGGGCTGATTTTACTACTCATTTGTTTATAAAATGCTTTTATAAATAGTATGCCAAAAAAAAATTGAAGGGCTGTTTATTTTACTTGTCTATGAAATATTTGATATTCCTCAAAAATAGGTTATGCTCATGAAAATGTGCCTTGTATGTGAATTCATTATGTATGTCACTGGGGGTAAAAAAGGCTGAGAAACAAAAGAAAAATCACTACATTGTCAGTAGATTCTAATAAAACTAATAATAAGATCAGCTATGATTCAAAGGGGTCACTGAAGAAGATCAAAGCTGGACTTCTGAGTATCGGTGTGTGTGATAAATTACATAATTATTTTGTACCAAGTCCAAGACTCTTACCATGCTACCCCCTAAACCAAAAAAGGAGGGGGGTGTATGTGGAATCTGTAACATCTCACTTGGATGTGACATGCTAAGGTACAAAGAAATATATTTCTTAGAGGGACACTGATATTTTTGTTAGGTTATATATTGCTGAACAGGCTTGATAATAAAGATGTGTGGGTCTCTTTGAAATAAAAAATAATACATTTTTGAAAACTTAAACCCTAGTGGAATTTAAAAATAGTATATCTATCTTCCAAATCACAGCAAGATAAAAGCAAACAAAACACAGTCCACATAACAAACGACAGGAAAAAAATAAAGAGAATGATAAACAAGCATGAATCATAAGCAAGATTACCAAAAACAAAATACATAATCAAAACAATACATGTAAATGAGGTAAAGCCCCCTATTAGAAGACAAAGACACACCGTTTAGATGAAAAAGAAATCAATCATATGCCTCGTATAAGAGACACACTCAAAACAAAATTATGCAAAAAGGTTCAAAAGAACACAAAATGCAAAAATTTAACCTTAACTTCATGTGGGTTATAAACGTACTGTGGTACTTATTTACAATTTTGGAGTGGCGGTGATAAATGACTTCTAGTAGAATGCTAGAGTATAATGATTAGGTATGGACCCACCTGTATTAGCAAAATGTTCATGCTTATCTTATTCCTTCAAGACTTCCCTGCTCTCCTTTATGTGCCCAGGAATCCAGTGTGTGCTGTGTGTATATATGGTGGGGGAGGGAGGGAGTGGGAGACTTCTGCTCACTTCCATCTTTTGCACCACAGCCAAATAGAAGGTAGAGTACAGAGCAAATATCTTTAAGAATATGAAACTGAAAGTTGCACAGTCACCTCTACTCACATCCCACTGGTGAGAGCTCATTCACATGGTCACCCCAAGTAGCAAGGTGGGGCTGGGAAATGTAAGTTTCTAGCTGGGTTGCCCAGTGCCCAGGAAGGAGAGAACCGTTTATGGCAATAATCAATCCACCAAAATGATCATCAATTATCTGTGCAAGTCCCCTCACTTGTTCCATCCATTCATTCACTCACTCTTTTTTATAGCCATACCACACACCCTCCCATATACCTGGGCAATCAATCTATTGTGTTTAAAGTACATACTTCTGTTTATATTTTTGAAAAATATGTAATTTTGTTTTGTGTGCATGTAATTTTTCCCTTTTCTGAGTCAATTTTATTGAAGTATAATTTACATTCAAGAGTAGCCAACAGATCTTTGACAAAGGAGCAAAGACAATTCAGTGGAAAAAAGAATAGTCTTTTCAACAAATGGTGCTACAAAACTGGATGTCCATAGGCAAAAAAAAAAAAGTCTAGACACAGACTTTACACCTTTCACAAAAACTAACTCAAAATAGATCGTAGACTGAAATGTAAAATGCAAACCTGTAAAACGTCTAGAGGACGACGGGAGAAAATCTAGGTAACTTAGATTAGCAGTGAATTTTTAGATATAACACCAAAAGCATGATTCATAAAAGAAAAAAAATGGAAAAGTTAGACTTTATGAAATGAAAACCTTCTGCTCTGTAAAAGATGCTGTTAAGAGAATGAAAAGGTCACAGCCTGAGAGAAAATATTTACAAAACACATATCTGATAAAGGACTTGTATCCAAAATATATAGAGAACTCTTAAAACTCAGCAGTAAAAAACCAAACAAACCAACTTAAAAATAGGTAAAAATTCAAGAAGGGAAGCGGGGGTCGGACAAACTGAGAGACTGGGATTGACATACATACCCCACTATGTATAAAATGATAGTTAATGAGAACCTGCTGTATAGCACAGGGAACTCTACTCAGTGATCTGAGGTGACCTAAATGGGAAGGAAATCTAAAAAAGAGGGGATATAGGTATACGTATAACCGATTCACTTTGCTGTACAGCAGAAACTAACACAACATTGTAAAGCAACTATACTCCAATAAAAAAAAAATAAAGAATGATAAAAAAGGTAAAACTTCTGAATAGATACCTCACCAAAGAAGATAAACAGATGGCAAATAAGCTTATAAAAGATCCTCAACATCGTTTTTCATTAAGGAATTGCAAATTGAATGAATGAGATATATACATGTGTATATTTAACCTTATAAGAAATAGTATTCCAAAGTGAGGCACCATTCTGCATTCCACCAGCAATGTATAAGAGTTCCAGTTGTTCTGCATCCTAAACAGTAGTTGGTATTGTGAGATTTTTTAATGTGAGCAATTTGGTGATTTAGTAGTATGTCATTGTGGTGTTAATTTGCAATTGCTTGATGACTAATCGTATTGAGGATCTTTTTATGTGCCTATATGCCATCCATACATCTTATTTGGTAAAGTGTCTGTTTAAATCTTTTCTTCATTTTTTTAAGGAAATTTATTTATTTATTCATAAAAATATTTATTTATTTGGCCGGGCCAGGTCTTTGTTGTGGCATGCAGGATCTTTAGTTGTGGCATGTGGGATCTTTTAGTTGCAGCATGCGGAATCTTTTAGTTGCGGCATGTGGAATCTAGTTCCCTGACCAGGGATCGAACCCAGGCCCCCTGCATTGGGAGTGTGGAGTCTTAACTGCTGGACCACCAGGGAAGTCCCTTTTCTTCATTTTTTAAGCAGTTTGTGTGTTTTACTTGTTATTGTGTTTTGAGTTTTCTTTATATATTCTGGATATAAGTCAATATCCGTCAGGGAGCATTCAGGAGAATTATTAACAGGAGATTGGAGTAATGGAGAATTGACTGGTAGAAGTTAGAGAACACTGGTGAATACAGGGATAGGAGCTACTGGCAGGGCTGAGATGGAGTGTCCAAGGAGAAGCTCCAGACCTTGTTGGAAAGAGCACAGTGTGGTTCCGTGGATGGTGGGGATGACACCTAGATGGCTTACCGGAGGGTACTAGAAAAGGGCCCTTTGGGAGAATGGGGGATGTTGTCCACAGGGAGGTACCATACCTTGGCAGTTGCTGCAAAGTCAACTGAGGGATGCTCAAAGAAGCCGTTCACAGTCAGGTGCCTTGCCAGTGGCACGTCACTTTGAGAAAGTTCTGAGGGAAGCTTCTAGCAGCTGGGCTCTGCTGGTTGCCCTGAGCTACCAGAACTGGGAGCTGGGGAAGCTGCCCTCTGCAGGAGCCAGGCAACGGAGAAAGCTGCACCCTGTAGGAGGCCAGTGCAGGAGACCCTGCACCCTGCAGGACTTGGGAAACAGGAAGAGGAAATTCCTTCCTTTTTCACTGTCCTTCCAGCCTCCTCTACTGGCATTACATCATACCAAATGTCGCAGGTGAAATATTTCCACAGCCCATCTCCATCATCACAGAGCAGGCAAAGAAGGATTTAGACCTGAGAAGAAGAAAAAAAAAAATTGATGACTGGCACAAAATTCTTTATCACACGTGTGTTTTGCAAATATTTCTCCCAGGCTGTGGCTTGCCTTCTTATTTTCTTAACAGTGTCTTTTGAAAAGCCAGTGTTTTCAATTTGGTCGTGTTAAATGTATCAATTTTTCTTTTGCCATTCATGCAATTTTTTATTCTAAAAAAATGTCTGCCTAACCCAAAATCAAAGATTTTCTCGTATGTGTTCTTCTAGAACTTATGTAGTTTTAGGTTTATGATCCATTTCAAGTTTTTTGTATATGCATTTTAAAATTTTATATTTATTTTTTAAATACTTTATTTTTCTTTGAGCAGTTTTAGGTTCACAGAAAAATTAAGAAAGTGCAGAGATTTCCCATATACCCCCTGTTCCAACACATGCATAGCCTTCCCTATTTACAGCATCCCCACCAGAGGGTACACTTGTTACAACTGATGAATCAGCACTAACACATCAGAATCACCTAAAGCCCAGAGTTTACATTACGGTTCACTCTCAATATTGTACATTCTGTGGGTTTGGACAAATGTATAATGACATGTAGCCATCATTATGGTATCATACAGAACATTTTCACTGTCCTAAAAATCCTCTGTGGTCCACCTACTCATTCCCCACCCCCCGCCCCTGGTATGCATTTTTCAAATTGATAAATGACATATATACAGTAAATTACAAAAATATGTGCATGTACTTTAATTGATAGGAATAGTATTGAGTTGTTTATCTCATTCTGCTTCTTACTTTTGTCACTCAGCACTGTTTTTAAGGTCCATTCATGTTGCTATGTATGTATCTAATCCCTTGCTTCTCTAACTGCTGCATAGTACTTTATCGTGTGCATCTTCCACATTTTACCCATCTCCTCCTCCGCAGATGGATGGACAACTGAATGTCTGTGATTGCCCACTATCAGAACTGACACAGCAGTAAACATTCTAATCCATATCCCCTAATGTACCTGTGTGATCATTTGTCTGGTATATCACCCAGGAGTGGATTTGCTGGGTCCTAGGCTATGCATATATCTGTCTATGTAGTGCCAGACTGCTCTCCAGAAAGGCTGACTGTTTTGCATCCCCACCAGCAGCACATAAAAGAGCCTACATCTCCACATACCTGCTAACACTTGGCATTTCCCAGCTTTCCAGTTTTTGCCAGTCTAATAAGTGGAAGGTGATATTTCATTGTTGTCTTAATTGCACTTCTCATTATTGATGGGTTTAATTCTTAATAATTCTCTTCACACGTCTGTTTGGGTTACCACTTTTACAAATTGCCCGTTGATAAATTTTGCCCATTATTCTATAGGACCTGCTACCTTTCACTTACTTTGGATTTAATTTGGTCTTCTTTTTCTAGTTTCCTGAGATGGAAGCTTAGATCGCTGATTTTAGGTCTTTCTTCTTTCCTAATACATGCATCGATGCACTGCTTTCGCTGCATCACACAATTTTTGATTAATTGTATTTTCATTTTCATTTACTTCCAAATAGTTTAAAATTTCTCTTGAGACTTCTTCTTTGACCCATGTGTCATTTAGAAGTGTCCTGTTTAATATTCAAGTATCTCAGGATTTTCCAGCTATCTTTGTTATTGATTTCTACTTTAACTCCATTGTGGTCTGAGAGCTGACATTGTATGATCTCTGTTTTAAGTTTGTTAAGGTGTGTTTTGTGGCCCAGAATATGGTCAGTCCAGGTGAATGTTCTATCTTGGCGAATGTTCCATATGAGCTTGAGAAGAATGTGTATTCTGAAGTTGTTGGATGGACATCAGTTATATCCACTTGATTGATGATGTTTTGTGTTCATGTACGTCCTTACTGATTTTCTGCCTGGTCAGGCTGTCTATTTCTGATAGAGGTGTTGAAGTCTCCAACTATGATAGTGGGTCCATCTATTTCTTCTTGCCGTTCTATCAGTTTTGACTCAGATATATTGACAGTCTAATTGTTAGGTGCATACATGTTAAGGATTGTTGTGTCTTCTTGGAGAATTGATCCTCTTATTGTTATATAATGCCTCTCTTTATCCCTGATAACTTTCGCTGCTCTGTAGTCTTCTCTGTCCGAAATTAATAAACCTTTCTCTTAATTGATGTTATCATGGTGTACCTTTCTCCATCCCTTTACTTTTAAACTATTTGTGTCTTTATATATTTTTCCTTTTTTTTGGTCGTCCTGCGTGGCTTGTGGGATCTTAATTCCCTGACCAGGGATTGAATCCGTGTCCTCGGCAGTGAAAGTGCAGAATTCTAACCACTGTACCACCAGGGAATTCCCTATTTGTGTCTTTATATTTAAAGTGTGTTTTTTATAGACAAGATAATTGGGTCATTTTTTTTAATCCACTATGACACTCTTTGTCTTCTAGTTGGTATATTTAGACTGTTGACATTTAAAATGATCATTGAGGGACTTCCCTGGTGGCGCAGTGGTTAAGAATCCGCCTGCCAATGCAGGGGACACAGGTTCGAGCCCTGGTCCCTGAAGATCCCACATGCCACAGAGCAACTAAGCCTGTGTGCCACAACTACTGAAGCTCACACTCCCTAGAGCCCATGTGCCACAACTATTGAGCCCATGTGCTGCAACTACTGAAGCATGCGCACCCTAGGGCCCGTGTGCCACAACTACCGAGCCCACGTGCTGCAACTACTGAAGCCCACGCACCTAGAGCCCATGCTCCACAACAAGAGAAGCCGCTGCACTGAGAAAACTGTGCACCGCAACAAAGAGTAGCTCCCGCTCGCCACAACTAGAGAAAGCCCGCACGCAGCAATGAAGACCCAACGAAGCCACAAAAAATAAATAAATAAAATGATCATTGACATAGTTGGATTAATATCTACTATATTTGTTACTGTTTTCTATATGTTACCCCAGTTTTCTGTTCCTATTTTTGTCCTCTAATTTTTTTCTTCCTTCTGTGGTTTTTTTTTTTTTTTTTTTTAAATGAGTTGCCTGTCTTTTGATCACTGAGTTTACGAGCTTTTTTTTTTTTTTTTTTTTTTTTTAACTTTTGAGTTTATTTATTTATTTATTTATGGCTGTGTTGGGTCTTCGTTTCTGTGCGAGGGCTTTCTCTAGTTGTGGCAAGTGGGGGCCACTCTTCATCGCGGTGCGCGGGCCTCTCACTATCGCGGCCTCTCTTGTTGCGGAGCACAGGCTCCAGACGCGCAGGCTCAGCAACTGTGGCTCACGGGCCCAGTTGCTCCGCGTCACGTGGGATCTTCCCAGACCAGGGCTCGAACCCGCGTCCCCTGCATTGGCAGGCAGACTCTCAACCACTGCGCCACCAGGGAAGCCCCCTTCTGTGGTTTTAATTGAGCATTTTATATGATTCCATTTTCTCTCTTTTCTTAGCATTATCTGTTATGCTTCTGATAACTTTTGATAAAAAAAACTTTTTCAGAGGTTTCCCTAGAGTTTGCAATATACATTTACAACTAATCGAAGTCCATTTTCAAATAACACTGTACCACTTCATGGGTACTGCAAGTACTTTACAATAACCAAATATTCCTAATTCCTTCTTCCCATGCCTTGGATAATTGCTGTCATTAATTTCACTTATACATAAGCTATAATCATTGAATACATTGTTGCCGTTATTATTTTCTCTATTAAGAATAAGAATACTAAAAGTTTTTCATTTTACCTTCACTTATTCCTTCTCTAATGCTCTCCCTTTCTTTATGTAGGTCCAGGTTTCTGACCTATATCATCTCCTTCTCTCTGAGGAACCTCTTTTAACATTTCTTGCAGGACAGGTTTACTGGCAACAAATTCCCTCAATTTTTGTTTGTCTGAGAAAGTCTTTATTTCTCCTTCAGTTTGGAAGGATAATTCTCAGGATACAGAATTCTAAGTCGATGAGGTTTTTTTCTCTCAAGACGAAACATTTCACTACACACTCTTCTTACTTGCATGGTTTCTGAGAAGCAGTCAGATGTAATTTTGATCTTTGTTCCTCTGTAGGTAAGGTGATTTTCCCCCCGGCTCCTTTCAGTATCTTTTCTTTATCTTTGATTGTCTGCAATTTGAAGATAATATGCTTAGGTATAGTAGGTTTGTTTTGTTGTTGTTGTTCTTGTTTTTATCCTGCTTAGTGTTCTCTGAGCTTCCTGGATCTGTGTTTTGGTGTCTGATATTAATTTTGGGAAATTCTCAGTCATTATTGCTTCAAATATTTCTTCTGTTCCTTTCTCTCATTCTTTAGTACTCCTATTATGTGTATGTTACACCTTTTGCAGTTCTCCACAGTCCTTGGATATCCTGTTCCACTTCTCTTTTCAGTCATTTTTCTCTTTGCTTTTCAGTTTTGGAAGCATCTATAGACATATCCTCAAGCTCAGAGATTCTTTCCTCAATCATGTCCAGTCTACTAATGAGTACATCAAAGGTATTCTTCATTTTTGTTATAGTGTTTTTGATCTCTAGCATTTCTTTTCGAGTCTTTCTTACAATTTCCATCTCTCAGCATATATTGCCCATCTGTTCTTGCATGTTGTTTACTTTATCCATCTAAGTGCCCTTAACATAATAATCATAGTTATTTTAAAACCTAATCTGATAATTCCAACAGCTCTGCCAGATATGAGTCTTGTTCTGGTGCTTGCTCTCTCTTCAAACTGTGTTTTTTGCCTTTGAGTATGCATTGTAATTTTTTTGAAAGCCAGACATGATGTAAAGGAACTGCAGTAAATAGGCCTGTAGTCATGTGGTAGAGGGGGACGTGAGGAGGGGAGTCCTATAGTCCTATGATTAGGGCTCAGTCTTTTTTTTTTTTTAATTTATTTATTTATTTTATTTATTTATTTTTGGCTGCGTTGGGTCTTCCTTGCTGCGTGTGTGCTTTCTCTAGTTGCGGTGAGCGGGGGCTGCTCTTCATTGCGGTGCGTGGGCTTCTCGTTGTGGTGGCTTCTCTTGTTGCGGAGCACGGGCTCTAGGCACACGGGCTTCCATAGTTGTGGCTCACAGGCTCTAGAGCGCAGTCTCAGTAGTTGTGGCTCGTGGGCTCTAGAGTGCAGGCTCAGTAGTTGTGGCGCACGGGCTTCATTGCTCCGTGGCATGTGGGAACTTCCCGGACCAGGGCTTGAACCCTTGTCCCCTGCATTGGCAGGCAGATTCTTAACCACTGCGCTACCAGGGAAGCCCAGGGCTCAGTCTTTTAGTGAGAATGTACCTCTGGATTGTGAACTTCACAAGTGCTTCTCAGTTTTTTTCACCCCCTTAAGTGGAACAGGACGGCTAGAGCTGGCTGGAGTTGGGGATTTTCCTTCCCCCAGATTGTTTAGGCTCTGCTGAAATCCCAGCAGGTTAGGCTGAGGTAAAATAGTTTCTTCTGGAGGTGTTAAGAAGAATGGAACCCTCTGACATATTTCAAAATGGTTACTTTTTGTCTCCCCCTGCTGGAAGCATGACCCGATTTTTCTCTGACATTTGCTGTGAGAACCTGGTAGAGCTCCTAGAGGTAAAACTCACAAAAGTTTGGGCGCCTCTATGAGACTGGGTCCCCCTGGAGTTTTTAAATCTCAAACTTGTCCACATGGAGCCTCCAGCAATTCACCAATCACAGTTGAGGTTTGCCTGCCCTACTGCTGGTTCCCAGGGAGGTTTCTGTCCGTGGGTTTCTGCTCTGGTAGCTGTGTGTATCCACCTGTCTGTGTTTCCACTTTTTGGAGCAGTGGTTTGCCCTGTGTCTTCAGTTCTCTGACAGGTCTAAGAAGGGTTGTTTATTCTCGGTTTTTTTTCAGCTTTTCACCTGTTAGGACAGAGTACAGACTTCCAAGCTCCTTACTTGCCCAACTGGAAACTGGAAGCCTCTCTGCTTATTGGTTTGCATGAGTAACTTGTATATTCTATATAGTAATTCCTTATCATTTTTAGATTTACAAATATCTTCTCCCATTCTATCACCTATTGTCCATGGTATCCTCTTTTGAACAGATATCCTTAATTTTGACATCAAATTAATCCATTTTTTTTCCTTCTGGTTTGTGCTTTTGAGGTTTTGTATAAGGAGTTCCGTCCTCAACCCAGGTCCCAAAGGT
This sequence comes from Balaenoptera borealis, assembly GCF_965194805.1. Taxonomy (NCBI): domain Eukaryota; kingdom Metazoa; phylum Chordata; class Mammalia; order Artiodactyla; family Balaenopteridae; genus Balaenoptera; species Balaenoptera borealis. The sequence goes on along the minus strand of NC_138866.1, from coordinate 115,725,490 downwards.
ACCCTCTTATATTTTCTCCCATTAACTTTAGAGTTTTACTTTTCACATTGAGGTCTTTTGTCATTTAGAGTGTACATTTCTGTACACTCAGGAATGTCAGGCAGGAATCCTACTTTGTCTTTCTCCATCTACTAAGCTGGTTTAATCTGCCCCTTCTTCATCGACGTGCGGTGCCTAACAACCGTATACTCATGGTCTGACTTTGAGTTGTCTATTCTATTCCATGGTCTATTGGTCTGTTTTTGTGCAAAACAATCTTCTTGTTTTGCTTTGTCTGGCTTTTTACGTGGCTTTGTAGTGTGCTGCTCTTCACTCCTGTAAGGTTGACTTAATCCTGCTCATCCACATACATTTTAGAATGAGTATATCAAGTTCCTGGAAAATGTACCTGGAATCTTTACTGGGATTTCATTGCATATATAAATTAATTCATAAAGAACTGACTCCTGTGTAATATTAAGTAATTCCATCCAAGAGCATAAAATTTCCCTCAATTTCTTCAGGTTAATTTCTATGTCCTTTATTAGAGTTTTAAAGTTTTCTCCGTAGGCTTCTTTTCTTTTCTTTTACAACTTTAAATCAGTTTATTGACACAGTAACACAACACACTTGCCTCCCCGACACCCCCACCCCCTCGCCCAGTCTAGACCTCTCCCCCTTCCTCCCCCCCTAGAACAAGCTGTTCAGTGAAAACAGAAAAGGGCAGACCACTTCTACGCCCGCAGTGCCACTGCCAAGCCCTGGGGAGCAGGGTCTCAGGCACTGCTCAGAACCTGTTAGAGAGGGGCGCAGCTAGCTCTAGACTCAGCCAGGCAAAGGCATCCAGCCCCTCGGAGCAGATTCTCCCACAACCCCCAGGCCCTGAGCTGCTCTTCCTCTTCCCCTCTGCTGTCTGTGACCCTAGGAAGGACGTACCTTGGGCCTGCGGCCGAGAGCGAGAACTCCTGGCCGTAATCTGAGAATTGGAGTTTGGCTAGTGTTTTTTAAGGCCCAGGCACCCCAAAAAAAGCCCTGGTGGTGGGAGTGAACTTCAATGCCCTTATTTTAAATGCACTGATAACATGAAACAGATTAAGCCAGCTTAACCAAATGCCAGAATAACACGAAGCTGTAAAGGAGGGGTCAGACCTGCTTTCTCCAGGCCAGACACAAATGCACAGAGAGAAACCCAGGTGGAGTGTCAAAAAACAATTGAAGGACACTGCCCAGGGGCTGAAAAGCCTATACTCCCGAGTCCCCGGGGTGACAGGAAGCAAGGAAAGAAAATACACAAGTCTTAAAAACCAAAAAAGAAAGCCCAACAGCAGGGGAACCTCAGCCTGAGAGTGCTGTCCACCAGCTCTCCAGGCCTTGCCCCCGGACCCAGACAGTCCCTCCCCCTCTAGGCAATGTCCTCCCCTAGGCTAGATAGAGCACATCACACAGCGCAGTTTAAAAAGCTTCTAATGCCAGTTCATAAACATCTTCATTTACTATTGGTGATTACATGTGAATAATATGTTTATACTGTTCTTTATGGAAAACAATTTCAATGAGTCAACGCCGAGAACACAATAGGCAACCCTCACCCTGAGCCCCTCAGCGTCCTTCCCTAGACAGCAAGAAGCCCCCTCCTCTGTCCCAGGGCTGCCTAACTTCCCCTCTTCCCCCACTGTGGCTCTTGGGCAAAGCATCCTCTATGACCATTAGTCCTCATCGGACAAGTTCTGGTCCAGGGGGTAAACCATGAACATCACATCTGGTCGAGAGGGGACACAGGGATGGCCTGGACGCACAATCTCAAAGCCCAAGAAGCTGAAGGTCTCCAGGAGTGGAGCTCTGTCTTCCCGGCCCTTCCTGAAGCAGATGAAGACGTAGTTCACTTTCATCTTCTCTTCAGCAAACTCTAGCAGTGCTAACAACCCTTCTTTGCTCCCATCAGCTAATAATTCATCTGGGATTTCTACAAACAGGCTCTGGCTGGACAGGACTGCATCCCAGGAAGAGACCTTCACCTCGGTGACCTCATACTGGAAGTGGACGATGTGAGGTTTTCCATCGTTCACAGGGAGGTCCTGGGTCACAGTGCGCTTCTCGTCCTTATACATTAGAGCTGAGAGAGAAGGATCCCTGCCGCCCCCTCGCCCACCGGGGAGCTTCGACAGTGGGTGAGGGGCATCAGGAGCACCACAGAGGCCCCGGAACAATGTGCCTGCAGCACTGGAGCTGGGGACAGTTACTCAAAGGCAAAATACTACTGTCCTGGGTGTTTATCATCGTCGGCGGCTCTGCTCAGGGTGGGAAGAGGCGGCGCAGGGAGTGGGTAGGTGGATGAGTGGGCGGGTGCGGGGTCGCGTGTGCGCACGCGCGGGGCCGAGCTCTGTGGGCCAAGTCCCTGTCGGGCAGCGGGCCCAGAGCGCTCCTCCTGCCTCAGCGAGCACCTGCTTCCAGCTCCGTTTCTTTTATATTCTTGGTTAAGTTCATTCCCAGGCATTGTACACGCTTTTTTGCTGCTATTGTAACTAGAAGTTGGTTCTGCTGGTGAAGAGAAATGTTACGGATTTATTTTTTTAGGTTAATATTGTATCTAGTGATTTTACTGAATTCTCTTAATAGTTTTAAGTCTATCTGTTGCTTCTCTTTGTTTTTACAAGGCAAATGAAAATGTTATTTCTACATGATGATGGTTTTTTAATAGAAGTATAGTTGATTTACACCTTTGCGTTAGTTTCTGGTGTACAGCAAAGTGGTTCGGTTTATACATGTATATTTTTTTCATATTCTTTCCATTACGGTTTATTACAGGCTCTCGAATATAGTTCCCTGTGCTATACAGTAGGACCTTGTTATCTATTTTATATATAGCAGTTTGTATCTGCTAATCTCAAACTCCTAATTTATCCCTCCCCCACCTCCTTTCTCCTTTGGTAACCATAGTTTGTTTCCTACGTCTATGAGTCTGTTTCTGTTTTGTAAATAAGTTCATTTGTATCATATTTAAAATTCCACATATAAGTGATATATGGTATTTGCTGCAAATGGCATTATTTCATTCGTTTTTATGGCTGAGTAGTATTCCATTAAAGAAGATTATATATATATATATATATCTATATATATATATATATATATCTCCATTCTTCTTTATCCATTCAACCTGATACTTTTATCTTTTCTCTTCTAATCCTTCTATCTCTTATTCTTTCTTCCTAATAGCTTTGTCTAGAACTTCTATTATTGTATGTTGAATGGTAGCAGTACAGTTGGATTCCTTATTTTTTTCCAGATTTTAAAAAGAATGCACTTAAAATCTCTTAAGTATGATTGCTTTAAGTTTTTGATATATCGCCTTTACCAAGTTAAAAATGTCTTTCCTATACCCAGTTTGCTAAGTTATTGAACCATAAATAGGTAATGAACTTTATCAAATGCTTTTTCTTCACCAATTGAGATACTTGTATGATTTTTGTCCTTTATTAAGGAGGTGATTTCTGATGTTGAGCCAACCTGAAATTCCTGGGATAAACCCTACTTGATCAAAATAAATTTTTTTTAAATATAAAACTGGGTTATATGACTGGGTTAGTTAGCTGATATTTTATTTAGGATTTTTATATCTACATCATAGTTGAAACAAGCCTATCCTTTCATTTATTGCTTTGTCTTTACTGACTTTGGAACCAAGATTACATTGGTTTCATAAAATGATCTGGGCAGCTTTTGCCCTTTTCTAATTTTTTGGAAAAACTTATAGAAGACAGGAATTAACAGTTCCTTGAAAGTTTGGTATAACTCCAGAAGTTCATAAACCTTTTACTACCGTGACTCCTCCAGCCTCATTGTTTTCTACTGTTTACCACGTATTTTGAAAGATTTGGTTTAGATTAATAAGTGTACAAGTTTTTCTTTCCCTAGGTGGCTACATGCTGTAAAGTACACACAGCCCTTAAGAATGGTGCCACCGGGCTTCCCTGGTGGCGCAGTGGTTAAGAATCCACCTGCCAATGCAGGGGACACAGGTTCATGCCCTGGTCCGGGAAGATCCCACATGCCGCGGAGCAACTAAGCCCGTGTGCCACAACTACTGAGCCCGCGTGCTGCAACTACTGAAGCCCGCGCACCTAGAGCATGTGCTCCGCAACAAGAGAAGCCACCACAATGAGAAGCCTGTGCACCGCAATGGAGAGTAGCCCCCACTCGCCGCAACTAGAGAAAGCCACGCGCAGCAACAGAGAACAAAAGCAGCCAAAAGTAACCAAATTTATAAAAAAAAAAAAAAGAACAGCGCCACCACAAACTCAAGGTCATCCACTTCAATTGGACTGTCAACACTTTTACTCCCTGGAAGTAAAAGGGTGGTATCCCTCAGCCCTACCTCAAGTCTCCTCCTTAGCACTCACCTTTTACCTTGGAATAGATGACTCAGCCTCCTACTTTACTGAGCAAAGGGGACCCCTAGAGACTAGGTCTCCTGAATCTCACCTACCTACTTACAGTGACTGTACATCCACACCCAATCACACCTCTTTCCACCCATCTCAGAAAACGAGGTGTTCCTTCTTAAATCCAAGACAATTCCTCTAAGTGTGCTTCAAAACCCCATCCCTTTCTCCCAGGGACCTCACTCCTTTCTACATCCTCTCTCTCTCCTAAAATTTAAACCCTCCCTCCCTACAGGGCTCCTTCTCCTCAGACCAGCAACATAATCAAATCTCACCCATCGCCAAAAAATCCCTCCTTTGTGTGCTGTGGGACAGGCATTCTCACGCTCGGCAGGTGGGAGTGTAAATTGGCAAGATCATTCTGGGAAGCAATTTGGTAACCTGAATCAAAAGCTTGAAAAATATTTGCACCCTTTGTCCCAGTAATCCTACCTCCAGAAATCCATCTAAGGAAGTAATCAGAAATGCTGACAAGGAGAGATGTTTAAAAATGTTAATCTCACTGTTATTTTAACAGCAAAAATTGGAAACAATCTAAAGGTTCAATGATCGGGGATCGGTTAAATAAACTGTACTTAAATATAATGAAATTTCATGCAGTCACTAAAAATATCATTTTTATTTTTTTATTTTTTTATAAATTTATTTATTTATTTATTCATTTCTGGCTGTGTTGGGTCTTCGTTTCTGTGCGAGGGCTTTCTCTAGTTCTGGCAAGCGGGGGCCACTCTTCATCGCGGTGCGCGGGCCTCTCATTATCGCGGCCTCTCTTGTTGCGGAGCACAGGCTCCAGACGCGCAGGCTCAGTAGTTGTGGCTCACGGGCCTAGTTGCTCCGCGGCATGTGGGATCTTCCCAGACCAGGGCTCGAACCCGTGTCCCCTGCATTGGCAGGCAGACTCTCAACCACTGCGCCACCAGGGAAGCCCAAAAAATATCATTTTTAAAGAAGAGTTGACATGGGGAACTGTTCATGAAGCAATGTTGTAAGTGAAAACAGCAGCATATAAAAAATATATACAGTACGGTACTGATTTTGTTATATATAAAAATGGCTAATGCTTCTGGAATGTTAGCTATTATATACACCCTCTCCCTCAATCTTCACAACATTCCTCTACAGTTAATACTGTTATTCACGTTTTGTAGAGAAAGAAACCAACTAGAAAGGAAAACATCAATATCTATGGGGAGGAAGATGGGTTACTGATGAATTTCATTTTCTTCATACTCTTTTGTACTTTCTAACTGTTTAACAAGGAGGTATTACTTTTTGTCCAACAGAAATACGGAATCATTCTTCTCCATTCTGGTTTATATATGTGAGTAATGAACAATTTGAACAATCCAGAGAAAATGAAAACCCTCCTCCCACTACTGCTATTCCAACCACCAGAGACAGTCCACTGTGTACAGTCTGGCTGCTTTATATTTGCTTTTGTTGTTTGTTTTTTATTTTTATTTTTGGCTGCGTTGGGTCTTTGTTGTTGCTCATGGGCTTCCTCTAGTTGCGGCGAGCAGGGGCTACTCTTCCTTGTGGTGCGTGGGCTTCTCCTTGCGGTGGCTTCTCTTGTTGTGGAGCACAGGCTCTAGGCGCAGGGGCTTCAGTAGTTGCAGCACGCGGGCTCAGTAGTTGTGGCACACGGGGTCTAGGGCACACAAGCTTCAGTAGTTGTGGTGTATGGGCTCAGTAGTTGTGGCTCGTGGGCTCTAGATCCCAGGCTCAGTAGTTGTGGCACACGGGCTTAGTTGCTTTGTAGCATATGGGATCTTCCCGGACCAGGGCTCAAACCCATGTCCCCTGCATTGGCAGGTGGATTCTTAACCACTCCTCCACCAGGGAAGTCCCTATATTTGATTTTAATTTATATTTGGCTTTGGTATTTATATTTGCTTTTCAAATGTGCATGTAGACATATACACTTGAAAAAGCAAATGTGATCATCTCACACATCAATACTTAAAACTCGACAATTTGAGTCCTCTCAATGGCTGTATTTTGGTTTCCACCCTGAAGGATGTCCAGGGTCCCTTTCTGTTGGAGCAGCCCATGTTTAATTTTGCCAAGTGGTGAACCATCTCTGTCTGTGTGTGCCTGGCCACCCCAAGGGCTCCTGGTTTGGGGTCTGGATAACCAAGTTCTTGTCCTATTTCTGCCATTTACTAGCTGTGCTACCAGAGGCTAATCCCTTTTTCTCTCTGGGAGCCTGTTTCCCCATCCTTCACACTGGGTAACAGCTCTTGCCTTGCCCACTTTAAGGAGACATTGTGATGCTCCAACTGGCTGATGGCAGTGGCTGGTTAAGTGCTGCCCCCGAAGCAGTCCTCCTTGGACTCCTCCCTTCTGCCTCTCCTCCCCATTTCCCTGCAGCCTGAAGGATTCTTCAACTTGTCTTACATAGAGAAGGGGGCCAGAGGGCCGCAAGAAGGGAAGGGACATGGTCCCCAGACAAGCGCTAGAGGCCCAGAGGCTCGAGGCTGGCTTTTGGGCCCCCTCCAGCTCACTCAAGAGTCTTCTGACTGACATCGGCGGAGGAGGACTCTCCGGAGGTGGGAGCAAAAAAGAAATGCCTGGAGTGCAACGGCGTGTACCAGGGGAAAGCACTCGAGAGCTGAAAACGCTACCTGGCTTCCTCTTCCAAAGCGCATTTTAAAGGCTCTGTGGGAGCGAGCGGGTGCAGCGGCCAGGGCCTTCTTCCGCGGAGCCGCCGCCCTCTGGTGGCGGCATGCGAATATTACAGCTGCTGTATAGGCCCCGCCTCCCCGTGCAGAGGCTGAGTTGCCACTCACATCCTGAAAGTAAGGGGCCCTTAGGGAGCTCTCAACGAAGACTGAAACCTGGCAGAACGGGAAGCCAGGCCTGGGTGAACCAGGACTGGAACCTGGGACTCCAGATGCCCCACCCAATAGATGCTTACAACAGCTTCTAGTAATCGTTAAAGCAAAAGGCACCAGACAATGACAGAGATTTTATGCAGGCTATTGCAGTAGAGAGAAGGTTCATTAATGAGAACCCTCTCAAACAAAAGGAAGGGGCCTGAGGTTTTAGAGAGGCAGGTGAACCAGGGAGTCATCAACCAGTCTCGTGGGAATAGCAAGAAAGGATGTAGACGGGTTGTTTTCTTGGCATATGCGAGAGCAAGGTGGTCCTGTATCCCCAGAGCTTAAAGAGGTGGGAGAATTTTTTTCGTTCATTCGTTCTCCTATTACAGGATCTTTTTTATCGTTTCAAGTATTTATTTATTTATTTATTTATTTTTGGCTGCATTGGGTCTTCGTTGTGGTGTGCAATCTTCTCATTGAGGTGGCTTTTCTTGTTACAGAGCACAGGCTCTAGGCACACGGGCTCAGTTGTTGTGGCTCACGGAATCTAGAGCACAGGCTCAGTAGTTGCGGCGCACGGGCTTAGTTGCTCTGTGGCATGTGGTATCTTCCCGGACCAGGGATCGAACCTGTGTCCCCTGCATTGGCAGGCGGATTCTTAAACGCTGCGCCACCAGGGAAGTCCCAGGAATTTCTTAATCATAGCTGCCTTTTGGGAGCACAGGGTTCAGATGAAGTTCAACGCTGTCATAATGGAGCAGGCTGCAGGATGGCCATTTAAGAGGTGAGGATAGTGAGGCCCAGGTCACACATCTGTGGGTTTCAGTGGTTGACAAGATTCCAACCTGCACATACGAAGACAGCAAGGAGACCCCAACCTGAAGTTGAAAGTTCCCTCCAAGAGTAAAATCATAAGTCATCGTCCAAGGGAGCAGCCCAGCCAGCAGCAGAAATGGCCTGCTTGGTTGCGGCTTTCTGTTTGATGGAGCGTATCAGCGACATGCTGGCATCACCCAGGAAAAGTGTTGGGATTTACCAACACTTTTGGTAAGGCAGGGTGGTGGCCCTGAAGATACTGTGAAGTCCCCTAGTCAAGTCTAGGGAAGGACCAGAAACAGGGCAGTTCTGGGATTCAGCTATCGTCTCTCTGTTAGCCAATCTGTCTGTCTGTCTGTCTGTCTCTGTGGCCCCCACTCTGTTTCTCTTCCTACCCATCCTTTCTCACCCACAATCTCTACTCCCCGGTAACTTCAACTGGCACCTGGACACTTGCGGCCACCCCAGCCCCTGAGTCTACCCAACCTCCAGCCGTAGAGCCCACCACGAACTGCAGCTTCCTTTGGGTCTTTTAAGACCCCTCCCCAGAGCCAGCCTGTGTTTTCAAGCCAGGCCCCAAGTCACTGACTGCCCTGCCTGTGCCCTGCCAGGCCTCTGACAGGCAGCCCACCAGGGTGCCTCTCTTGCTCAGGGTTGGGTGGATGGGGTTACATGATCTGCTTCTTGCAGGGGCTTGGACAGGACAGCTGCCCTCAGAGGCGTTAGGAGTAGCTGCGTCCAGGTGGCCTGAGGCTACAGTTTGGGAAGCCAGGATGGAAGTGTCATCATCTTCAGGCACTTGAGCCCACTCATGGGTCCTGAGCTTCGCCTGCAGGAAGGTGCTGACTGAAGAGGGTGGTCTGAATGACCAGAGAGAAGAGGACGCCAGTGTGACAAGCCCAGGCTGTGGTCCCAGCAGTACCCCTGGCCAGCCCACCCCGTTGCACAGCCTCTTTGACAACCTTCTTCCTTCTTGGCATGAGGATTGCCCTTCTTGGCTAGGATCGCCCTAGCCCGATGCCACTAGCCGCAAAAATCACCACTGGCACAGGGGCCTGCTCACCAAGAAGGTTCCAAGCGCCCATTTGTCAATCCATGTGCTTTTTCTCCAGGAAAAGGAGACACCAGCAATCATGACTTGAAAGGATGATCCAATGAGCAGTTGAATTTCTCCTGGTAAATGAATCAGTTGGCTTCCTGATCTACAAATCAGCCTCTCTGAGTCAGCTGAAGTGACCCTCTACTCAGTCTGACCAACTCGGAGACTGTGTCAGGCAGGGATCTTTCATTACAGGTGACAGGAACCCAATGTGGACAATCTAAAGGAAATGGGAACTAGATTAAGATGACCTGGCATGTGGCATGGAACCCCATGCTGGGCGGACAGCTGGACCGCAGGGATGCGTAGGGCCACCGCTCAGACCTCGCACAGCCTCTCCCCACTCGCCTGACACACCCTCTGCACATCACTGCTTCCACCCGCCCCAGGCTGCATCTTACACCATTAACCCTTGGGGAGGGGTGATCTGACCTAAGTCCAAACATCCTGAAGAAAAATGGGCTCTGATTGGTATGTTCAGGTACCCACCCCCAACAATCAACTGCGCCCACTTCCCACTGAACAAAATGGCTTTCTATAACTGGGGAAGGTGATGGGAGGGGCACTGGAGGTAGGGGACAGCAGCGCTAGAATGAGCGCTTCTCTGGTGTGTCTTTGTTACCCCTCTGCTCTGGCCTTTCTTCTGCCATGAATGCCCTTACTACTCCCTCACCCCCTTTACCAGGCTGGCTCTGCCCTCCTTTGAGACTCAAGTTGGCTGTCACCTCCTCCTGGAAGCACCTACCCCTGCCCCACGGGTGCCCCTCATTTGTGCTCCCACAGCGCCCTCCCTTCCTGCTTCCATTCCCGCCAGCTCATCCTAGCTCGTGACTGACTTGAAGACTCGGCCATGTCTTATCCTCAGGGCCTGGGACACAGAGGAGGTTCAGGAAATGTTTCCTGAATAAACTGATTCTGAGGGCTTGGATTCAGGAATGGGGGTGATTTTTCAGAAAGGCATCCCAGGATTTCCTTTCCAATTGTTTCTCACGTGATGCAGGGTATCACGTTCAATTCTTGAGTTTCAATTCCTGCTTCACCATGTATTAGTTGGACAAGTTACCTAGCCTCCTAAGTTTCCTGACTCCCTCAGTTCCTCATCTGTAGAATGGGAATACCGATAGCACCTACTTCAAAGGACTGTTGTGAGGGTTAAATTAGATACTGCTTAGCACAATTCCTGGGACAATATACATACTCATTATTTTATTATTGCTTTTACTATCATCGTATGCCCCCCTCACTCTCCAGCAGCGCGGAACCCTGTAGCTGTGCAGGGAATGGGATGCCCCTCTCTCCAGCCCCTCACAATCCAGAAACAATCGTTACTCCATCAATAAAACAAAGGCTCAGACTGGAGCCTCACTGGACTTCTGTAACAAAGGTAGCATCATTCATATGTAAAATCTTTTGGAAAATATAGTAAGGAAAAGTATCAAGTAGTCTAATACATTATACTTTGGTATACCTTTTCCAGTCTATTTTCTTATGAATGTTAAATGCAGTTTTAATCATACTGCATATATATATATATATTTGCTTTCTATTGTCCATAGTAGCATCATATCCAACAACAAAAAAAACAAACAACACAATCCCAAAATGGGCAGAAGACCTAAATAGACATTTCTCCAAAGAAGACATACAGATGGCCAAGAGGCACATGAAAACATGCTCAGCATTGCTAATTATTAGAGAAATGCAAATCAAAACTACAATGAGGTACCACCTAACACTGGTCAGAATGGCCAGCATTAAAAGTCTACAAATAACAAATGCTGGAGAGGGTGTGGAGAAAGGGAACCCTCCTACACTGTTGGTGGGAATGTAAACTGGTGCAGCCACTATGGAAAACAGTACGGAGGTTCCTCAAAAAACTAAAAATAGAGTTGCCATATGATCCAGCAATCCCATTCCTGGGCACATACCCAGACAAAAATTATAATTAGAAAAGTTACAGGCACCCCTGTGTTCATAACAGCACTAATTACAATAGCCAAGACATGGAAACAACCTAAATGTCCATCAACAGATGAATGGATAAAGAAGGTGTGGTATATATATATATATATATATATATATATACACATATACATACAATGGAATATTACTCAGCCATCAAAAAGAATTAAATAATGCCATTTGCAGCAACATGGATGGACCCAGAGATTATCAAACTAAGTGAAGTCAGAAAGAGAAAGACATAGTAGCATCATATCATGCCTGCTACATTGTTATAGATCATGCTGAATACACCATTTCCCAACTTTTCAAGAAAGATAATTTTTTTAAAGTTACAATCATGACTCTTATACAGAAACAAACTGAACACATTTAAAGATATTCTTTAACTCATTATTAACCAGGGACCCAGGAAGATGCTATAACCAATTCAAAGGCAAAAGTACAGAACAGGCACATTTATAGACACGTTTATAGGAATATTGAGATGAATGTGTAAATGGAGTCAAAACTGGCTTCTTGCACAGTGGGGAAGGAAGTCAATTGAACGCCCACTGGACTGAATTTTTGCAGGTCCCTAAACATGTCTGCTGCTGGCTGGACTCATTCATTGTACTGTGAAAGGTTGTGACCCAAGAAAATCCCACATAGTTGGATTGCTATTCAAGGATGAAGGCATCATACAATCTCAGATATGAATATACCAGATCTAGCTGGCCAGGCTGCTCATGACTGCCAGGAGGAGACACTCACAGATCACTTATAAAAGCGGGGTAGAAAGGGAATCCACGCCATCAAGCGAGCTAAAAAACAATATGGATGGTACAATCCCATTTTATAGTGATGCTAATATATGCTAAAATGTATATAGAAAAATCTACAGGAATATATGCCAAACTGTTAACAGTCTTTATCTCTGGAAGGTGGAGTGAGGAAGGATTTTTCATTACCTATGGGTTTGGGGGTTTGTTTGTTTTTTTGCAATATTTGAATTATTTACAATGGACCTGTATTACTTTTATAATTTTTAAAATAAGAAGGAAGATGGCAGTTTACACGCTACACATTAAGACTTTATGGATGCTTTCAGATATTCACTCATGCAATCTTCCTGAAAGAATTACTCAAATTACTTAAGTGCATATAGACTCCAACCCACTGAAACATAAGTCAAAATCAAGAATTTAAGGAAATGCAGTGTGGCTGATTATATTTCTCAAGTATGACCACACCAACATATGTATGTATGTAATGTGTATGTATATGTACATGTTTGTGTACATGTATGTATGTATGTATGTGAGCATCCCACTTGTTCATCTTATGTAATGATGTTGACATACTTCCATTCGATCTGGGTGGACCTTTATAACTGCCCCAACCAATAGGATGCAGCAGAAGTGACAATGAATCATTTCCGAGATTAGGTCATCAAATTATCCATAGTACGGCTTCCACCTGGATCTCTCTCTTGGGGGATGCTTGCCCTTGGAACTCAGCCCCTGCATTTCGAAGAAGTGTAGGCTACACAAGAGGCCATGTGTGGCGTTCTGGTTAATAGCCCCAGCCAGGCCCCCAGCTGGGTGACAGCCAGCACCAACCATGGGTGGATGAACAAGCCTTCAGATGATTAAGGCCAAGCTAGAGACTCAAGCCTCTGAGCCTTCCTGCTGAGGTCTCCAACGTCATGGCGGAGAGACAGGCCATCCCTGCCATACCCTGTCTAAGTTCCTGATGCACAAAAACTGCAAGAGATAGTAAATGATTACTGTTTTAAGCCATTAAGGTTTGGGGGAGCAATATATGCAGCCATAGTGACTGGAACATGCAGTATAAGCATAGAGAATTCAATATAAATATCATAAACACGGTTAAAATTTGAATGACGAATTCCCATTTTTGAAAAAAGAAGACCTATATAGTTTTTAAAAACAGAGATATGATAATTGAGCCTTTAATGGAGAGGCATGGAAGTAGGGAGCTGGGAAACTTCTCAGCTTACTTTGTAAGGGAGGAAAAAAATTATAGATTTTTCTTGAATTTGAGAGTTGGAGAAACATGGGTCCAAGAAAGTGTTTTATAATCTGGAAGGTGTTAACAGAATTAAAACAATAAGCTGTACACTTTCCAAATCACAGAAGATAAAAAACAAATCATACATATCATAGAAGGCAAAAAACAAGAGAAACACAAAAAAGAGAAAGCATAGACCAAAACACGAAAATAAAGCCCAAACATGAAAATAAGACCAAACATGCCAGAATAAATATAAATGCATTACGCTCCTCTACTAAAAGCCAAAGACCCTCCAACTGAGTTAATACAATTTCATTACTACAATGCACCCATATTACTGTATATAAGATATAGCTAAATAAAGATACACCCTTTCCATCTGTGGCATCTGCACATTAGGCAAACACGCCTTCCAGACAGACCTCTTGCCAGTTCCACTCAGCTCCCTGCCTCTTAAGTCTCCAGATGGATGTGGGCTAACGGTAGGGCCGAGGGCAGACAGAAGTGACCACCTCAGGAAGCCATACCTTCGTGAGAGGAGGAGCTGCCCAGTTTTCTGGCTGGAACAACCCCGAACAGGGAGTGAGGGTCAAACATTCCCCCTACATGCTTCCTGTCTGAAGGTTCTAGGCCAGATTAGAGGGCAAAGCATGCTCAGGCCACCAACCATGCCATCTTGCCCAGCCCACTGGCACATCATTAGGGAAAATTCCTCCCGGACTCCTGCCAATCATTTGCTACTTTTTCTGAAAGGTTCTGAGTTTTTATCTTTTCCTATGTCTTAATTAGCTTTCAAATTGGGAAGTTGGGAGATGGTCTATCTAGGAAGGTTGTTTAATGCCATCTTAAGTCTAACGTCTTATTATCTTAGGAGACATTTTTAAAAAACTGTCAATGCAACATCAGGTGCTGTGCTACGTGCTCAGAGCACAGTAATGAATAAAGCCTGGCCCCAGCCCTGGAGAGGCGCTCACGGCCCGGGGAGGGGGGCAGGGAGCAAGCAAGTACACAGCTAACGGAAGGCAGAAGGAAGTAAGTGCTAAATATCGGTGCCGCGTGGCAAGGACAGGGAGGAGGGAGCACTTAACGCTGATGGAGGAACGGAGGAGGCTTTATGGCGAGTCTGCAGGGCCCTCCCTCTGAGCCCACAACAGTAACTATAAACGGAGGAAAGTCCCCACACGCCCAAAGCGCCGTCAGCATTCAGAGCCTGGTCTTCCTGGGGCAGCTGAGCCACTTGGAGGGGAAGGCCCCCTCCCCTGGGGCAGGGAGGCTGTGACCCTCAGGAGGGGCGAGGGGAGAGGGCAGATGAAACGGGTCACATTGGGTTCAGGGGAAAGCAGTGGCCCAGGATGAGGCGTCGTCATGCAGGAGACCCCAGCCCCGAGGACTTCAAGGTTTCTGACCTTACCTAAGGTGAAATGTTGCTAACGGTCAGGGGGTGAGTTGTGGGCATTTTCTCAGTCCCAGCTTGGAGGGGAGGCAGAAACGAGACAGGGAGCTGGTGGGGTCCAGCCCCAGGAAACATGAGTGGGGGTCTCAGCTAAAAGGGGGGGAAGGGGACCAGCATTTATTAGGTCCCTCCTCGGGGCCAGGCACTACAGAGCATTAGCTTATCTAATCTTTGTAACTCTGCAAATACTTACTGAGCACCTACTCTGTGCCAAACACTGTTTTAGGCACTGGGGATACAGTGGTAAACAAAAATCAAGCTCTTCGTGAACAAATAAACAAATATTTGACATAATTTCAGTGATAAATACCTATCACCAGTATTAAGTATTATGAAGAAAAATAAAGGGGAAAAGAATAAAAGGAGGTGCCATTGTCAAGAAGTGGTCAGGGAGGCCTCCTGGAGAAGGTAACATCTGAGCAGCGACCCGACTTAGCAAGAGAAAGAGCCTTACAGCATTCAGGGAGGTTTCCCCAGTCCAGAGATGAAGAAACAAACCTCAGAGAAATGCAGTGGCTTTCCCTAGCTTACAAAGCTCCTAAGACTCCTCTAGGGGAAGGTATGAGATTCTAGGCTCAGGTGATGTACTGAGAGCCAGCACCTGACCCTCAGACCCTCCATTCACAGACAGTTGTGGTTACAGACCCTTAGACCGACACACTTGGTAAGAAGTCAGCCCTTGGTTTCTTTCACTTTATTTCTTCCCCTTCCCCTTCTCTCCCTCTTTCTCCCCCTCCTCCCTCCTCCCTCCTCCTCCTCCTCCACCTCCTTCTCCTTCTTGCTTTTACAACATTTTATTATAAATAAACATTGGGAAGTTTATTATAAATAAACACACAAAGGTTCAATTCAATGACTAATTATAGGAAGAACACCTGAGTAACCAGCGCCCAAGTGAATAAAATATTTAGTTGCCATCCCAGAAGCCTTCATGTGTTCCTTTCCATTTTCTTGTCATTCATGGTAACCCCTTCCTTGCTTTCCTTATCATTTTTTACAATCTATTTTTGCGTCCCTAAACAATAGTTTAGTTTTGCCTAATTTTGAAATTTATAGAAATGGTAAATTTTGTATATATTCTTTTTGTCTTCTTTCACTCAATATCATGTTTATAAGATTCATCCATGTGGCCGAGTATATCTGTTTGCTAGAGCTGCCATACCAAAGAAACACAGACTGGCTGGCTTAAACAAAAGAAATTTATTTTCTCACAGTTCTAGAGGCTAGAAGTCCAAGATCAAGGTGTCAGCAGGGTTGGTTCGTTCTGAGGGCTATGAGGTTCGTTCTGAGCAGACCTGAGGGCTCTGCTTCAGGTCTCCTTGGCTTGTTGATAGATGGCTGTCTTCTCCCTGATTCTTCATATTATCTTCCCTCTGTATGTGTCTGTGTCCAAATTTCCTCTTCCTATAAGGACATCAGCTATATTGGATGAGGGCCCACCTATATGACCTCATTTTAATTAATTACCTATGTAATTAAATATGGTCACACTCTGAAGTATAGGGGTTAGGGCTTCAACATTTGAATTTGGTAGGGTAGGGGAGCTACAGTTGAGCCTAACACTGGATGTAACTGTGGTTCACTCATTTTCATCATTGCGTGGTCATCTATTGCATGAATACACCACAATGTATTTATCCATTCTGCTGTTGATGGGTACTTGAGTTGTTTCCAGTTTGGGGGCCATTACAAATAATGATGCTTTGAATATTCTTTTACCTGTAACTTGGTGCAAGTGTGCATGAGTTTCTTTAGGGTTTACAACTAGAAATGGATCAACTGACTCATAGGGTAAGTTTATCTTCAATTTTAGAAGGTATGTGGACAATTTTCCAAAGTGGCTGCACCAGTTTCTTCTTAGCCCAGCCATACAGCCTCACATCTCATTGCTCTACTCCTCACCAGCACTTGGTATCATCAGACCTGCCAGGGTAGTTTATTTTGCATTTCCCTGATGACCGATGGGGTTAAGTACATTTTCACACTGGCCATCTCTAGCTGCCATTCTGTGAAGTGCCTGTTCAAGTCTTTCGCCAGTTTTTCTATTATCTTTTTAATTTTTGAATCTCTTCACTTTCTGCACTCATGGCAATTTTATTTTATTATCGTTTATTTTAAGGGCATAGTATTAACTTTCCTGTCACTTGACCTTGGTCAGTACAATCTGATTCACCCTGAAATTTTTTGATAACTTTTATCTCAGAAAACAAGTGTTAGAGGTTTAATCTCTTTCTTCCCAGAAGCCCCTGGGCTTCCTATGCAAACATTCCAACTCTCCCCCTTCAACTTTCTACCTCCAAATGTGGATAGAGTCTCACCCCAAGTCACAACATCTTCTCCTGCCTGACCTGCTGCTATGCCACACACACAGGACGTGATAATTGAAGGAGATCATGTGCAACGTCCAGCGTGATCCCTGGAACTCTGTATGCTGTTAGCGACTATTACTTTCCTTCCCCTTCTTGATGCTCTGCAGAAAGGAAAAGCACCAGCTAAGAGTAACAATTACTGACTGCCACCTGATTGCCAGGTCGTTATGTCAAGGACTGCTATCTGCCCATTCATTGCCATTCTCTTCCTCTTTCTTATTTACAGATTTTATTCAGGGAAGTAACATGCACCCTTTGCCTTTGCTGCCTTCTTGACACCTGGAACTTGGAGCTCCTGCAGCCATCTTGGACCATGAGTTGTTGCCTTAAAGGATAAAAGATCTTGCCTGGCTCTGTGACAAAGTGGAGCCATCAGACCAGACTTTGAAAGACAATTTGTTTCATGCAAGAGAGAAATTAGCCTCTGTCCTCTTAAAGTCACTGTTATTTGGTTTTCTATTATATGAGGCACAACCTAATCCTGATACTTAGGGAAAACACATGTTTTCAGTTAATTATAAACATCTGTTTGCTGGAGCTAAGTTTTCCTGCTTCCATTAAAATCATTTTTCTGATTGGTAAATTCTAACATATTTAAATATCCACACTCAAATTTATATTTTTCAAATAGCCCACTGGATAAGTATTTCATACTGATATGAGTAACTGAGATACAGTGTCTTAAATAGCTATCAAATTAGGTACTCCCTATGATAGGAAGTATTCCTTACTCCCCAAGAAGTTGTCTTGTTTATGACAGCTACATGTAGGTAAATGTCAGGATACTCAGGAGGCAGTGAATTCATTCTTTCTGAATGGAATTAGCAGCTAGTATCCACAGAGAACTTCCTGTGCAAGTCAGCCAGACTGCATCCTGTTCAAAGTGAGGCTCTCAAGTCTTGTTCCGTGACTGGAACGTGATAAAGATATGGGTCACTGTCAGACAGCAGGTTAATGTGTTTGGTCATGGAACCATTATTAAAATGGGGAGTGGTGTACACATCCACACACACAGCCCTACACAATAAGGAGGAGGCTGCGTGGGACGTAGGAGAGAACACTGCGGATTCCGACTTTAAGGCCTTATATGGTTCACTTTTTCTGAGCCTCAGTTCCCTCATCTGAAAACGGGGGCTTATCACATGGGTGTATTGTGAGGATTAAATGAGAAAACACATATAACATGCTGGCATAAAGGAAGCACTCAATAAATGTTAAATAAAGTGGGTTTGTTTTTATTTTGAATCTGTCAAGGGGCTAAGTGGGGTCAAAGACCAATCTGTCGGGGCTTCCCTGGTGGCGCAGTGGTTGGGAGTCCGCCTGCCAATGCAGGGAACACGGGTTCGAGCCCTGGTCCGGGAAGATCCCACATGCCATGGAGCAGCTGGGCCCGTGTGCCACAACTACTGAGCCTGCGCTCTAGAGCCCATGAGCCACAACTACTGAGCCCATGTGCCACAACTACTGAAGCCAGCGTGCCTAGAGCCCGTGCTCCGCAACAAGAGAAACCACTGCAATGAAAAGCCCGCGCACCGCAACGAAGAGCAGCCCCCGCTCACTGCAACTAGAGAAAAGCCCGCACGCAGCAACGAAGACCCAACGCAGCCAAAAAAAAAAAAAAAACCAATCTGTCACTTCAGTAGAAGGCCTTACTCCCAACTCCAGCCATGCAAGTCACCCTCCACCCAGGCCCCAGGGCATAACCCTGACAGCCCCGGGGTGGGTTCCAGGGCCCCTCAGCTCCCAAAGGCAACAGCACTCCGCATCACCAAATCCTAGAAGAGCTGGGTGTAAGTACAGATTAAGTTTCCATTTTTACTTAAAGATCCTAACTTCTGGATGTTTATTTTGGGGATGACAGTGGTGGATTAAGCTACTTTAAGATGTTATAAGTTGAAGTCTTTCCTTCCCTTGACTGCTAAAGTTTAATTCAGTCTAATTATTTCATATGGCATCAACTATAATAGTTTCATAATTTC
This sequence comes from Balaenoptera borealis, assembly GCF_965194805.1. Lineage (NCBI taxonomy): Eukaryota > Metazoa > Chordata > Mammalia > Artiodactyla > Balaenopteridae > Balaenoptera > Balaenoptera borealis. Next base: position 115,706,553 of record NC_138866.1, on the reverse strand, counting down.
TAGTATATTAAGCACTTAATATGTTGTGTCATTTGAAATCACATATTAAATTCAGCAAAGTACATTTTAATGAGAGTTAAGTGGTGTGAAAATATTAATACAATGTGATGGTTCATCTTGGTGCTCATATTTTGTAGGTCTGTTCCTGATGCACAAATGCCTCGCTCACCAGGTAAGGGAAGCACTTAACTGCCTGGGGCTCAGATGGGTGTCTGACCAGAAAATATTCCTATCTTTTGCTGTACAGCACTTTACAGTGGGATTTCTCATTGGGCCTCACGACCCTGTAGAGCAAGCAGGGAAATCCTTACTTCCATTTTAGAGATGAGGAAACTGAGGCTCATTCCCGGGACATCACACGACTCTTCTTGGCTCAAAGCCATTGCAGTTTTTCCCCTGCTCCACAGCTGCTGTCAGAGTAACCTGGGGGGTGAGTAATGTCTGGACTCTGGTGCAGCGAGGATTTGGAAGGGGTATCACACTTCTCCAACCCTGTAACCCCACATAGAGAAACTGACAGAGCCACAGAGAAGCTGGTCAGCTCTGTACTTGGACTTGGCAATTCTTTTTGACCACTCTTTCAGCGTGTACGAAAATCACAGTGAAGCCTTAAGATAGCAACAACTCAAAAAAATATGAATTTAAGGCAGCAAAGAGAGAGATTTGAGAGAGAGCTTCCTAGAACCCTTCAAACTGTATTCCCATATTCCTTCTGGGTACAAAGTTAGCACTTGGAGTCAGAGAGATCTGAGAGCAAATTCCAGTGTCACTGACTAGCTGTGTCACTTTACCTCTCTAGCCTTAGGTTTTCCCCATCAACAAATCAGGAATAATAAACTCCCTTGCGCTTATCTCTCAGAGACATTAAAATGAAACAGTACATCATAAGATCCTGTGTTGATCTTAAAGGGCAGGGACTCATGCTAAGCTGAGTGAACAGGAGTTAGTCTATGTGGTGTCCCTTCCCAGCAAGGTAACTGCAATTTTTTAAAAAATTTTATTTATTTTTGGCTGCACTGGGTCTTCGTTGCTGCGCGCGGGCTTTCTCTAGTTACGGCGAGCGGGGGCTACTCTTCTCTGTGGTGCCCAGGCTTCTCATTGCGGTGGCTTCTCTTGCTGCGGAGCACAGGCTCTAGAGCGCAGGCTCAGTAGTTGTGGCGCACGGGCTTAGTTGCTCCGCGGCATGTGGGATCTTCCCGGACCAGGGCTCGAACCGTGTCCCCTGCATTGGCAGGCATTTTCTTAACCACTACATTACCAGGGAAGTCCGTAACTGCAATTTTAACCAGGGTCTTTGGTAACTCAAACCCAAACGACTGAAAACAGTGCCCATAATAGCTCAGTAAAGGAGGAAAAAAAAAAAAAGACCTGTGAAAAAAATTCCATTGTAGCTAAAACAGTCCCCGTAGTAGCTAAAAAAAAAAGGAAACGGAGCTGTCTCATGCCCCCACCCCCACTCCTCCTTCTTGCTGGGCCTTCAGGGCTCAGGAGAAGGCGGTGTATGGTTCAGCAGGTCCTAGACCCTAGGTCCACAACAGCCCCTGTGGACTGTTCCTGGGATCCTCTATGCCCCAAGGATGACCACCATGCTGTACTCTTCTAAAGCAGAAAACAAAAAGTGTTGAATTTTAACATCTTGCTAATTATAGTCTTGAAAAAGTTCTTCATTTACCCAGTTACAAAAATCACAGCCAGTCAAAGCTGACAGAAATGTTAAAGATCGTCAGTAGGGCACTTTCCTCACTTGGCAGAAGATAAAACAGGACCAGAGAGGTCCAGGGAGTTGGTCAAGGTCACAAACACAGGTGCAGGGAGGAATGGGAACTAAAATTCAGATCTCTCACCTCTATACCACAACTGCTCAATAAGAAAAAACAAACAGAACAAAAACCCACCTGGTTCAAAATAACACAAGCTCAAGTGGCCAGAAACAGCAAACAACCTGGTCCATCTCCTGCTGGTTTCCGCAGTAAGGCAGTTATGAACCCACAAGATGTACCTGTCACCATGACGTGTGCGCATCGACTGTGTCGAAAAGGCTCTCCTAAACAAATGAAGAAAAACGTGGGTGCTAATTGAAGATTAGCATCATCTCCCATCAACGCTAATACGCTTTTTGGTTATTTGCAATTCCCTTTTGTAAATCTGAGGGAAACATCATTGCCCAAATTAGCTCTTTTCACTCAATAAAGGCCATATTAGCATTCTGAGGTTTGTGTTTGCTTACCGCTTATTTAGAGAGAAGTCAGATGAGAAGTTGGGCTGCCTGCACCTGATTTCCATTTCACTGAAGACAGGTGAGGGGAGGAGCTCCAAAGTCCCCAAAGGCCAGGCCAGGTGCTCCCTGGCTGGAGCTGAGATGGGTTCACAGTATGGAGCCAGACCTCAGCCTGGAGCACCAACTACCTCCACAGCGTCCCCTCCCCTGAAGGACTGGCCCAGATGGGTGAAGCTGACTCACGTGACTCCAAGGTCTTCCTCTGCCTGAAACTCTCTGTCCTGTCCTCTCAGGGCTGCATCCCTATCATCAAGTGACAACTCAACTGTCCCCTCCCTCCTGTCTACCCACTGAAGTGGGCTTCATTACCCAGCCATGCTCTATACCGCATGTTCTTTCTACTCTGTCTCAGCACTGAGAATGCTCTCCCCCCTTGCTGGAATGGAAGCTCCATGACCCCTGCTGCCCCAGCGCTCACGTCATAGGTGCTCTACAGCTGTTGAAGAAATGAAAGCAGGAATGAAAGTTTGAGCTGATAAGACCTTGGGAGTATTGCTTAAGAGGAAAAGGGCAGACTGCGCTCCTGGTCCCAAATCTTTTCTCTCTCGAGTTCCACTGTGAAGAGGAAAAGATCAGTCTTTGAAACCAGACTTGCATCCAAATCCCAACTTCTTTCACCACTGGCAGGATAATTTTGGCCTTGATAGTTTAACCAACTAGAGGCTCAGTTTTCTAACCTGCAAACTGGCGGGGGAGGGCACTGACCAGGTTAAGTGTCTGCCCCAGGACTGGATCAAAGGGTGGTGACCTTTCCCAGACCGCCACCACTCCCGAGTCACTCTATGCAAAGCCTGGCCCCCACAGAGGACACCCTCCCTCTTCCCCTTGGCTTCAAGTGGCGATGGTCCTGAGAGTCCCGGGGGAAGCAGCGGCAAGTCACTGCCGATCCCGAGCTGGTGCCCACGGCCGCCCCAGCCCCGCCCCTTCCGGTTCACGGTCGGCTGCTCCAGCCCTCGCGGGGGTCACGGGTCTCAGCCCGACCATCGGTTCGCAAGCGTTTCGGGGTCCCGGACCGCACTCCTGTGGGGACCTCACTGGCACCACGGGCCCTCGTCCCAAAAAAGCATTCTCGCCCCGCACACGCCGTCACGCCTAGTTGGCGGACCACAGCGCTGCCACATTCCCCGCCGCCGCGCCGGGAAGACCCGAGGCAGACCCTTACGCACTCAGCCCGGCCGGCGCGGAAGAGGCGCGCTAGCACCGCGCACCACGTGACCGAGCGTGTCTCCCGGCGCCGTCCGCTAGGCGCGCTCAGGTCGGGCGGGCCGAGGGCCAATTTCCCATGGTCCCTTCATTTGCATATAGAATGTAAGAAGGTTATGGAGACTATTAACTTTAACTTGGCCGTAATCACAAAGACATGAGAGTATGTGTGATACGAAAGGTCAAAACGTCTTGTTTATTGTGAAATTTTTAAAAGAGGGCTAAGTGTAGTCACCATAACCGTAAAAGCTTTTATATTCTTAGCTTTATAAACGTCGGAGAAGAAAGTACTGTTGTGCTCGCTTCGGCAGCACATATACTAAAATTGGAACGATACAGAGAAGATTAGCATGGCCCCTGCGCAAGGATGACACGCAAATTCGTGAAGCGTTCCATATTTTTGTCCCTGAGTTTACCAGGTGCACAGTTTGCACGTTGATGCAAACACTTTTCACATACAGGTTCTACTTTTTGTTTGACACAAAGGAAACTGTAGTCCCTGGAGATGGAGTAAAAGTGTGGGCAGTCAGATTTATCGCTTTGCTGTGCTTTTCACATCTGGCTCTCGGGCCCCAGTCTTCAACCTTTCAAATCTTGCTTCTGCTTCCCTCTGCATTATCCTGAGTTCTACTGTACCTTACACTTAAGGAAATGGCCTTGCCAAAGTTGATCCGTTTCACGTCCAAAACACAACAGGACCTTAGTGCTACCATAAACATAAGTTGTACCATACCAGGAACTTGGAACAAGACTGACTCCTCATGCTGCCTCTGAATCTTAAAAAAATAAAGTAATAATAATGCACATCTTATTGAACATCTATGGGCCAGGGCCTTCACCAGTATCTCATTTTAATATTCCTGACAGCCCTGCCTTGTGGGTATTACTGCCACCATTTCACAGGAGACACTGAGAGGTAAAGCCACCTGGGCATGATCGTGTAAGTAGCTGAAACAAGGCCTGATAAGACCTCTAGAGGCACAGACCCTGAAAAGACCCAGGTCCTGCCCCCAGGTAATTCAATTGCAAAAAGCAGTCCTAATGAGTAAGATGAGAAGGGAAAAAAGGCCAACAAAGTTCAGATTTCCTGTGATGTGTTTGTCAGTGTTTTTTGAGGTACCAATTTCTTTCCAGGAGAAAAATGTTGGTGCATATGCTTTGCTGGTGCCCGAGCACGCGCGTAGTCCGCCTGGCGGTCTCCGCAGCCGCTGCGAGCCGGGTTGGTCTGTCTCCAGCGGCCGCACCGCTCCCAGGCTCTGTGCTCTGCTCAGTCAAGGCACAAGGACAGTCTTGGAGCCCCAGGGCCTCGCCAGGGCAGCGGCGGGCCCTCTCCCGCCGGGTGCTCGGAGCTGCCGAGCAGCGTACCATCAAGGATCCATTTCTGTTCTCTTCAGTGGAGGTGAAATGATCCTTTCCAGGTAACAGCCAAGAATAGGGATCCGTGGGACCTCTCATTGAGCCTCCTCGGCTCACGGCCTCCAGTTCATGGAGTTAGAGGACAATCTTTGGCTTTCTTTTCTCCCCCCAAAAATGCCTGGTTCCTTGGAGGCCACCTGGGTAATTGGGTGAGTAGTTTTAAAGGTCACTTTCTGGGATGCCCAACAAGGAAATGACCAATGGTGGTTTGGCTCTCTCTCCTTCTAAAGAAACTCGTCATCCTTCGTCCCTCTTCTTGGCATAACCCTGGTCTCAGAGCAAAAACTACAAAAGACACAAGCAATTCCTAGTGCTGTAAAAGCCAAAGACCTAGCTGACTTTCAGGGCTCCGCACAGTTCTATGAAGTAGGTATCCTTTTCCCCCTCATGTTATAGATGAGGAAGCTGAGGCACAGAGAGATTCAACAACTTGCCCAACCAATGTCACATAACTAGTCAGTGTCAGAGAAGGGATTGAGACACAGGAAATCTGGCTGTAGAGTCTGTGCTCTTAACCAAACACTATGCTCCCTGTGGGGGCATAGAGTGGGACATGAGGCTGTTTAGAATTAATGCAAAGAATATGCAGGTCCAGTTCTGCTTTTGTTGGTGGTCTAAATTCAAGGACAGGAGTCACATTTTTGTAAAGGATCAAGGCTAGACTTTAGATCAGGGTAGCTGGGAATGTGTGTGCCCAGTGACCTTGCAAAATTAGAGGGAGTGAAGGAGCACCCTCTTCGGGATGCAGTGGCAAGAGGAAGAAAGCTTTCCTGTTCTAGGTTGACAATCCCTCACCTGACACCTGACCCCCAAGACTAATCTTATTGATGAAGGATATTCTGAGCAGTAAGCCTGTGTTTAATTAACTATGCAAATGAGCTAAACTGCTTCCCGGTAGCTGCTGCCCAGAAGCACCTAGGGATTCCTTCCCTCAGAAATTTCCAGCACCCAGATGAACAACAAAGTTGGAACCTATTCATCTAGACATCTGTTGAGTACCTGCGATGCATTGGGCCCTGTGTTGGAGGTTACAAGGAAGGGCAAGATGTGGCCCCGATTGCCGAGGCACTTACAGCCTATGAGAAATGGAAACACCAAGGATAACTCAGGGAGGTGAGCACTCTATTAGCTTCATTAACCAAGTGCCACAGGAACACAGAGGTTACTCCCAGGAATCCAGAGATCTTCCAGGTGTCTCTTGCCGATATGTTACGCTGAACTGCAGAGGAAACGAAGGTGGGGATCGACCTACTGGTTTCTCCCAGGGGAGTGAAAAAGCAAGCAGCTTGATGCTGTTTCCATCTGCTCCTCCAGCTTCGCTCAGTTTATCACCCTGGATTTGCTGGGACAGGTGAAGATAGACATCACCTGCCCCAACGAGCCTCCCCAGAGCCTTCCTCCGCTGAAAAAGGAGTGGGAGGTTGAAGAGGCATGTTTACCTCGTTCTTCACCCCCAGACCTCGGACTCCAGAGCCCGACCTCCTTGAGTACCACCGGGAGCCGAGGTGAGGAACAAACACCACGAAAGAACAGCCGGCTCCCCATTCCCCAAGCCCCACTTTTTCTCCCTAAGACAAGGCTCCCTAGTCTGGGGTCTTCGGACGCTGGCTGTAATGCCTAAAATGTGTCGCAAGGTGGCAACGTTGTGGCGAGGAAAAGACTTCAAAATTCCTGGGTTTTTTTTCAAAGCATATTTTCCCTATTAATGTTTCATTTAACTTAATTAGAATCTGGTAAACTAATTAAAGTAGCTACGAGCCCCGCAATCAGCAATAATTCGTATAATTATTGATAATTACATCCATACCAATCGTTTGGTTATTAACATTTGAGGGAAACAAACCACTTCTGAAGGGAATCGGAGCCCAGGAGGGTTTTTGCGAGAGCTTTCTGGGTCGCATCCGCCTACACCTCCAATCCAAAGAGATTCCGGTCCAGGTGGGGCGCCCTTTCCGCCTGGCCCCAACTGCCTACGGCTCTTTTCCCCACTTTGTGGAATTAGAAAAGGAAAGGTGAAAAGGAATGTTTGCCAGGTTCCTCTGTGTGGGCCGCAGCGACGCAGTAACTTCCTGCCTGGGTAGTAACTGTTGATCCCATTTTACAGAGAAAGTGCCGGTTCCTAAGAAGCGGTTCCGCCCAGGAGGCAAAGGCGCGTTTGCTCTCCCAACCCGCGCTCCCCGCCAGGTCCCAGCTCCGCTCGCCCCTGGCACTCCCTAGGGACGCATGTCTCTCTCTGGACCTCAGTTTCACCTTTGGTAAAGTGAAGGACTGATCTGGTTGGTTCCACCCATAGGAAAAGTTCCCGCTCCCTGGAGAGTCCCTGGAGGGAGATCGCGTGTCCCGAGGCGAGTTCATCCGTCAGCGACACCTCACAGTTTACCCGGCCATTCTCTCAGTCCCCTCTGGGTCTAGCCCTCGGAATAACCTGGGACACGAGGTCTCGGAGCCCCAGCGCAGGGTGCTCCGGGGCCTGGCTTCCTGCCTCGATCGCGCGGCGGGTCTCCCCGCCTGTGCCCCTTCCCGGAGGCCCAGAGCGCGCCCCTGCTCGCCAGCTCCGCCCCGGGCCCTCCGGACGACCCGCCACGAAACTTCCCCACCGGCGCAGCCGAGGGCTCCCGGGCCCCTGCTGCTCGCCCGGCGGCTGGGCACAGAACGCCCGCCTCCAGGGTCTCTGCCGGGCCGCCCGGGGACGCGCAGTGAGAGTCCTGGGGTGTCGGAGGGCAGGGTCGTCGGGGCGCGCGGGTCCAGGCTGCGGAGCGATGCCCTGCGCTTGCTTCCTCCCAGAGCGCGTCCACGAGCCGCCGGGGACGAAGGCCTGAATATTATTTTAGAGGCCGAGAGAAAGGCCTAGGAAGACTTAAGGGCAAGACACGGCACCTCTGCTAGTCAGGTAAGGAGGGGAAATTTGATACCAGGACCAAATGATTCCCGGGACCGTGCGCTTTCCCACACTCTCCTCCCCCTCCAAAAAGCGCGCTGCTGTTTCCTTCATTTATCTGTAGCCCAAGCAGCGGGTGCCCTGTGGAAACTGAGGCCGAAGGGGGAGGCCCGTGGAGAGGTAAGGCCTCGGCAACCGCGGCCGTCCCCCCCGGATTCCAGCGGGAGGCATATCTCACCTTCCTCCTTGGGCTCCTCGACGTCCGCAAACCCGCTGGGACTAAAATGCACGGAACTTCAAAAACCGCCAGGGCTCCCTCCGTTCAGCTAGCGGCGAGGCAGGCGGCAGCGCATCTGCGCACAAGCTGCGAGTCCCCCGCGTCCTTTCCAGGCCTGCCGGGCCCAGGCCCACCACTCTCACCTCGCCCCCGCCCCGCCCCAGAGCTCCAGGGCCTGGCGGACAGTACCCGCGCCTCCTGGCAGTGCTGGTTGAACCTGGGATTCCCGGCAGGGCCCGATTCGGTCTCTGAGCGCCCCGGAGGTGGCTTCTCCGGTGGGGCAGGCGTGGAAATGGGCACGAGTAAACTCTCGGCCCCTGCGAGCGCTGGAAGGAAGAGTCAGAGACCTTGCAGTAGTTCTCATTCTCTGCCGAGGCCCAAGGGAGGGTCCTAAACGTGGGGCGGGGCGGGGGTGGCCTGTGGGGCAAGCTGGGGATGCCTAAAGGACTGGTGGAGAGATCGGGATGCTCGCTGCTGCCCACCTGAGCAAATGCGGGTCTCAGCCCGAGCGCCCCAGAACCCGCGCTGTGGTCCCCACGCACCACCTGTTGCGCCCGTCTCCCCCCGCCCCTCCCCCCGCCGCCCTCCCACCTCCACAGCCCCGGGAAGTAACAGATTTTTTTTTTTATTAAAAACAAAAGTCACGGATACAGGGTGGTCTCCCCAATCAGGCTCAAGGTGGTGTCCCTCTCGTGAGTCAGTTGTCGCCCTTTTTAAAGTGCTGTTACATCAAGAGGTTACAACAAAAAAATAGACAAAGCAAAACCCAAGAGGGAATGGAAAACGGGACCGGAAGTAGGTCCAGGAGAAGGAAGCAAATAACTTACAGCATAAATAAGTTAAAGTGAACCCAATACTGAACCGAGAGACTCACAGTACATTTATATCCATTGCACATAGCCACTTTGTCATTGGGAACAAGAGTTTCAGAAGTGGACGGGACGGGAAGCGCGGGGCCAGCGAAGTTCCTACATTGTATTCACAATTGGGGTTCCGAGGCTGTACAGGAGGGAGAGGCCCCCTCCCCTTTCTTACCCCCTTCGGTCCAGTTAACCCCATGAGGTCCGATGCCCAGGAGTTCAACCGTGGGGCGAGGTGGTATTTACAGTTGGAAACGGAGACGGGGCCCTGGGCGGGGGCGCCCGGGAGGGGGCGGGCAAGGCCGAGGCGCCCGGGAGGAGAGCGGGCGGGCGGGAGGCTGTATTTACATAGGTCCAGTCCGAATGGCTTGTATCTCGCCTTAGGCCGCCGCGGCCGCGGGTATTTACAAGAAGAGAGCAGCATGGCTTGAGGGCGCGTGGGCGCGGCCGGGCCGGCCCTAGGGCAACAGCGGGGGCTTGAAGGAGCAGTTGCCAGTGCAGTGCCGGGGCGTCAGCATCTTGCAGGAGAAGTGGTGCAGGGCGTCGTGGGCTTCTGGAGAGACAGTCGATTGGGCCATGTTGGGCGCCTCGCCAGGCCTGCGCGGTTCACGGGCTCCCTCGCTCCCCTGTCCGCCAGGGTCTCACCCACCCCCTTCAGGCTCAGGGGTTCTCAAGCGAGAGCATCAGAAGGTGAGAGGGTAGTAGAGAGATCCTGGTTATCCAGAACCACTGCTCTAGTTCAATTGGCCCATTTTACAGAAGAGGAAACTGAGGCACAGTAAGAGGGAGGTCGATCGGCCCCAAACCAGATTTGGACCCGGTGGCAGATTTCCCAATGCTCAGAGCTCAAGGGGCTCTTTCTCCCTATCCCACCGTTCTAGCATCATTTCTCCATTAAAATCAATTCCCATTTCCCTCTTCTCAGCTACTGATCTATGTAGACCTGGCCTTCCCCTCTCACTAGCACTGCCATTCATTCATTCATTCGTTCATTCATTCATTCACTCATTCGCCTGCACAGCCAGCGCCTGGCACCCCTCCTTCTTTCCCCGGCTTCCGCACCTTTTAACTTCTGCTGGATGGCATAGCGCGCCTTCCTCTCTTGGTCAAGTTCGTTACACAGAGTATCTGGAAGACATAGGAAGTAGCCAGTGAGGAAATGAGACCACCTTAGGGCCCGCTGGGGTCACAGCCCGGCCCTCACCCTCTTCTCAGCGCTCAGCCCCTGGCAGAAACAAGTCCTGGAGACTGAGGGAGGGGGCGTCAAAGCTCCAAACTGCAGCTTGGCAGAGGGAGGAAATGGCCTGGGATGGCGCTTAAAGGCAGACGGATCTAACCAAAATTAAAGCAAACTTAGGCATTACTTCCCAGGTAATTTTACGCCTCGATTTTTAATTTAGAAACCATGGAAATTGCCGCGATAAGAAGTTCAATCACTCCATGTAATGATGCCTGCAAGCCGTTTGCTGGGCTCGCTTGCCATTCTGAGGCTAATCAGAGTATACAAAGGGTATTAAATAAAAAAAATAATTGTTAAATTACCTTCAATTTAAATCCAAATGACTGAGCCAACATTGCGGCTCCTGCCAGACGAGAGGCAGTTACGGCCCGTGCACGCGCTCACCTGACTCCCGTCTTACCTCTGACAATTTGCAGCTGTTGCACCATTTCTTCTCGATAAGCCAATTCCCTCTTCATTTGATCCTGAAAATTATCTGTGCAAATTGATTAAGCGGGAGCTGTTACGCACAGCCCCCTCCCTCGGCCGCGTTTCTCCACTCCCCAGCCGCACCCCACCCCCTCCATCTTTGGCCTAGTGGGAAACCCCGGAAAAGGAGGGTTCTGTGGCCCCGGCCTCATGCGGAGCGGCAGCTGCTTGCACTGGGGTCCCGGGCTGAGCCCGGGGCTTGCGGGAAGAAGGCTCTGGTGATGAGGTGGGGCGGGTCTGGATGGGGTACCTTTGAGACTCTGAAATTCTCGCTCCAGCTTCTTGCGGAGCTCCATTTGCTCCAGGAGCAGTTTTTGCAATTCGTCTGTGAAGGGGCGAGAGTGGGAGGTAAAGGAAGAGGGTGGTGGGACTCAGGGGGCCCATAAGGTACCCAGGTCCTCCCCTGGCCGGTTCCCCTGAGATGGGAGTAGGGGAGGATGGGACCGGATGGTAGAGGCCCTCAACACTCAGTTTTTCCATCTGCATCCAAAGGATTTGGGCAAGAAATGGGGTTAGGGGATTAGGCTGCCCAAGAGAATCAAATTCAGGATAGTAGAATGCATGTTGGACTTCTAGGCCCTGGCCCCAGGCGCTAACCAGCATGGTTTCTGCTTTAAGTTGTCCCTAACTGCCTAAGCTTAGAGGTTGGCCTAGGAAGACGAGGTTTACCCCTTCAACTGACAGACTTAACCCCTCCCTTCAATGATACAGACCAGAGAGAATCTGGTCAAAGCCTTGGACCTCTGCCCTGGAAAAATACATATATTCACAACAGTTTGTTTACAATTTCAAGAGGTCCCAAGACCCCAAATTCATGCTAAGAACATGCTCATATAAAGCACCAAGGATTTTGACGGTAATCACATAGCCTGTAAAATCTGTAACTAGGAAGAGTGGACGACCACCAGTGCTTCTCTCCCTCCCCACACCAATTTCCAAGCCCAACCCTGGGCTGGGTGGGGGCAGGGAGAGGCAATTGGGTGTGGAAGGCCCCACTGGTGCCCTCAAAAGCAGCTCCAAAGGAGTGGCAGGGGGCTGCCCTGACCACGGAGCTATTGGTATCTGGTCCTCCACATGGGGAGCCTCTCTGAGAAATCCTCCCCTAGCAGGTGCTCAGAAAACACAAAAATGGGAGACAGAGAAGCAAAGTCGGTGAGAAGCTCCTTTCTCTGTGCCTGAAGTCACACTCTTCCTTTTGCAGTGGAGCAGCAACCCCAGGACCCCATTCCACAAACAAGGTCCATCCTCACCTTATTGAGGGTGGGGTGGAGTCGGTTATGCATTAATTCCATGAAAAAAAAAAACAAAACAAAAACAAAAAAACCTCTGAGACATTCCTAAAGTAAATGCGTCCTCAAAATCTTGCTATTCAGATGAGGTTGAGAGACCCTGATTGCCCTGTCTGATTGTCCACATGCATCAAGTTCTGAGGATCATTACTCATTTTTCTTTCTCACCGGGCTATTCAGACAGGCCCGGCCTTAGGAACTCGGGGTGGCTGGTTCCCTCCCCTTGCTCACTTCACCCTTCCACTCCCCGCCCCCCACCCCGACCTCTGTGCCAGGATAATGTGTCCAGGGAATTATCCGTTTGGCTCAATGAAGACTGATTCCCCAAGAGCCTTTTCTTCTCACACTCACTCCTACAGGAATAACACCCCTTTACAAGAAGGGCCCATCGCCCCCAAGCACAGTGTGCCCCCATTTCACAGATTTAACCTCACCTCTGGCCAGGTTCTCGATATCTTTCTCCACTAGTTGAGTTCCCGTGACATCTAGGGTGAGCCCATCTTCGCCTGGGATACAAGGGCAAGTAAGAGGGGTTTTGTCCTGGGAGAGGCCTTGGGAGGGGAGGGGTGAGCTTCCTGGGAACTGTGCTAAGTTGGAAACCTATCTCAGACGCTCTGCCTTTAGAGGAGACAGTTACAGGCATCCAGTACTACCCACCTTTCAAGTCATTATTTTAGGGGTACAGCCTTTATTTTAGAGAGTGACCCGCTGGAAGAGAGTGGACCCAAGGGAAACAGGCTATCTTAGGGCAGGAAGTGCCCTTTGACCTGTTTTATGTGGGTGATGGTGTTCCTCATATCCTAGTAAGCCTCCTTCCCTCACGGAAGAGCCCCAAACCCACCAAGGAGGTAAGCAACTCAGGAAACCTGGCCTGAACCTTGCCCACACTATTTAAATATTTATGTGCCAGCCGAGAGAGAGGAACGGCAGCCCCTTAGCCTTGCCGCTGGAGCAGGTGGAAACCTGGGCGACCTGGGGCCCAGCTCCCGGGTGGGGGTGGAGTGCGAAGGTCCTAGGGCTCACCTCTGTCTGTATTTGCGGGACTTGGCTGGGAGATACTCCTTTGGTCTGGATAGGATTTCCTTGTTTCCAAATCGTCGGCAGTCGAGTGATTGTCTTCCTTATCTGGCTCTTAAAGGCAATAAACCGAGTTTCAAGGAGACGCAAAGAAACCGTGACCCCGATACGGCCAGAGCTGCCGCGGTCGGGGCGCCCGAGCCCTAATTAAAAGCGTCGTGGCCGCCGCTGGTTCCCGGCTGTGCGCCTGGGCTCGCACCCTCAGGCTTTGGGCCGGGCACCCCCTCCCCCGCGCGCGATCTGCTCATCTCCGGCTCCACGCCCCCTCCCCAGCCCCTTGGAAAAGAGCAAAACGAGCAGCCGAGCCCACCAGGGACAAGCGACCTACATCGCGTGCAGATACTGGGGCACCGCGAGCGCGCGTGGCCGCCGGGTCTACCTGCGCCGAGAACGCGGCCCAGGCGGCGACCCTCGGGGTGGCAGCAGCGGGGGAGACATCTTCCCCGGCCTGGCCTGCCCGGATTTCCGAGGCCCTCAGTCCATTCTCTGAGAGCCACTGGGTCCCGCGCGCACGTGCTCCACGTTGGGCTGCAGCTACCATGGCACTTCAGGGGTCCCCAAGGGGGTGGCTAAGCGTCCCCACCCCCTCCCGGATCCGTCCTGACCACAGGGGACCTCTCGGCCAAAACACTTGCTGAATAAATGAGAGGATCTGAAAAGGACGCCAGGCGTGGTTTGTAAAAGGTTTAACCCAGTGCCTGAGGTGTACGTGAGCGGTATCTATCTATGCGGTGGAGAGGGCGGATGTAAGTCTTTGGGAGTCCTCGCTTAGCTTCCTTTTTCTTTCACTGTTTTTCTTTCCCTCTCCCTCTTTCTCTCATTTTCTCTGCCTCTGTCTTTCCTCTTCTCGTCTTCCCTCGCAGGCCTCCTCTGGCCCCGGCCCTCTGCTCGCGGTCCCCCCATCACATTGGCCAGGGACCTCGGCAGGGGGGCTGGGGGCGTTACCGTGGGCCTCGGGGGTGCAGAGGTAGGAGGCCGCGGGCCCCAGCGCCGCCGCCGCGCTCTTCACGTGCTCCTCCCGCTCGGGCGCGTACACCTGCGGCGGCCGAGAAATGACAGGCGGTTAGGGGGGGCGTTTGGCGGCGGCTCGCAGCAGCCCAGCCCTGCGCCGCGGCCAGGGGGGAACATGAGGGGGTGACGGAGGTGCGCTCGCCCGCTGGACCCGAGCGCCCCGGGCGGCCGTGACGCACGCGCCGCAGCCTTGCGCCCTCGGAGGCCGCATCACCGTTGTAGATTCCTGGTAATTATTAGCGCCCTCGAGAAAATTACCCGAAACACACAGCGGCTCCTAAGCCAAGGGCAGCTGAAAGCCGCCCCCACCCTCTTCGCCTGTCTCAGCGTCTTCCCTCCCGCCCGCGCCCAGTCCCCGGTATAAACGACGCCTTTCGCATCCGGCTAATGATTCGTGTTTTAATGGACCGAATGGAAATGTACAGGTGTGCGCACCCACTTTCAAGTGCACACCCCCCACCCGAACCCCCGGCCCCGGCAACCAGAGAGCCCCTCTCCCGCCCCGCACACCTTCTCGACGACAGCTTCCCGCCAACGAACCCTGCGGTTCCTAGGGCAGGAATACGAAGAGACTCGGAAAACTACGAGTTCGTGTGGAGGAGGATTCCGGGGACCCGGTACTGCGGCTTGGTGGAGAGGCATCCCTCTCCTCTGTTTACCGGCTCGTCTTCCCCGGGGCTCAGATCCCCATCCGGGAGGGCGTGCTACCGGCCCGGCATGTTGAGCGCTTTTCTCTGGATTTTGGTCCCTTTCCTCCAGACCCATTTTATTTCTACCTTTCTGTCTCTGTGTGACTGCCAGTCTCTGCCTGTCTCCTCCCCACTCCCATCAGCAAAAACACAGCACACGCATTTTTCAGGCCTGCCCCCACCCCACCCCCTGATCTTCCTAAACCCTCAGTCGGGGGTCCCAGCGAGCCCAGCTCCACAGAGCTCCCGAAGCTGGGCCTATCCAGAGCAGCCGGGGCCTACTGCTGGAACGCCCGCTCAGAACAAAATTCCCGTCCCCGCCCCCGGCCAGGGCCTGCCCCACATCCCAGAGCTGCCGAGGGGTAAGCAAAGAGGTGCCCCCAGCGGGGCGGGCGCGGGGCTCACCTTGGCCGGCGCGGGCCCCCCCAGCGGTCCGCAAGACTCTCGCAGCTCATAGCCGCCGCTTGGCGGGCTCCTCTCCGGTCTCCGCACCATGTCGTCGGCCGCCAGGTCCCCAAATGCGGACCGACTGGCTGGGGGTAGACCCGGGGGGCGCCGGGGACGAGGGCTGCCGCCGTCGGGAGAGTCTGTGGGGCCGTCGGCGCCCGATGAGGTGGTAGACAGGGGCCCTGCCTGCTGGTCGCCATCAGGGCCGTCTCCTGTGCTGGGCGCGCCGGGCGCGCCGGGCTCGGCCTCGTCCGGGGCTCCCTCGTCGTCGGGGAAGCGGTTGGACTCCACGTCCACCTCGGGCTCGTCCGCAGTGTCCACGTCGGGGGAGGCGGAGTGGTAGCTGGAGCTGCCCTCGCTGAGAAAGTCCGGGCTCACGTAGCCGCCGCCTGACCCTGTGCCTGGCCCGGGCCCACGGGCTGGCCCGCCGCCGTACGCGTCGCGGGCGCTACCGTAGAGCTTGGCGATGCTCTCGGCGTCCTTGACCACAGGCCGGAAGGCCGACACGTAGGAGCCTTTGCGTGCGGGCGGCGGGGGCGGCGGGGGCAGCGGGGCCAGTGGGGGCGGCAGCGCCTCGTCCGCGCCCTCCTCGTCCAGCGGCCCGCGGGACAGCGCGCTGGGGCAGCGCTCCTCTGCGACCAGGCCGCCCTCCTTGGTCGGCTCGGCACCGTCCAGGGGCTCGGGGCCGCCGCCACCGGCAGCAGCCGCCGCCGCCGCCGCTGCCGCCGCTACAGCTGCCGCCACGGCTTTGGCTTGGCTTTGCGCGGCTGGATAGGGCGGCACTGGGAGGCTGCCTGCCGCCGGCCAGAACATGGGAAACGTCGGGTACACGGTGGCTGCGGCAGCCGCCGCAGCCACGGCCGCTGCGTCCTTGGCTGCTCCGGGGGGCTGGTGACCCCAGAACATGGCGCCGCCGCCCGGGCCAGCCCCCGCCCCGGGGGGCAAGTGGCCGGTTCCTGGGCCGCCCGCGCCTGCGCCAGTGCCCGCGCCCCCGCCGCTGCCGGTGCCTGGGCCGCCCTTGGGTTCGCCCGCGCCTAGCACGGGGTCGTCCTTCTTGGGGCAGAGGCCGAAGGCCGTGGGGAAACCGTAGGGATGAGGGAAAAGCGGCGGGGGGAGCTTCTGCAAGAGGCCAAAGCCCTTGCTGGGCACTGGGATCACCGGGTAGCTGCGTACGCCGGCGCCGCCACCAGGCCCTCCAGGGCCCGCGGGGCCGCCAGCTCCCGCCGCCAGACCAAGTCCCCGCTGCGCGTGAGGAGGAGGCGGCCCGGGAGGCCCGGCGGCCTCTTCTTCGCCACAGCGCAGGCTTTTGTGGGGCGGCGGGCCCGGGGCCATCTCCGCGCCGCACCCCGGGCCGCCCCCGCCGCCGCCACCAGCACCACCCTTCCCCTGCCCACCCGACCCGCCATTAGCGCCGCTGCCTCCTTGCAGCGAGAAGGTCCGCTTGCGAGTGCCACCATTGAACATGGCCTTGACGTCCTCCCAAGCGTGGCTCAGCTCGTCCGTGGCCGACTTGTCACTGAGTTTGAGGTGTCGGCGCCACGAGTTAAAGTTGGCTGCGTCGGGCTGCGTGTACTTGGCGTCGGGTGTGCGGTGCGAGTGGAAGATGAACTTGTTAGGCGAGAAGTACATGCTGCAGTAACCGCACTTGATACACTTGGCACGCGAGCTGTTGTAACGCGCGGGGATGAAGCTGCCACGCGAGCCCCAGGCGCACTCGTGCACCACATCGAAGGCGAAGTTCTCGGGCAGCTTGGGTGGCTTGTGCTCGCCCAGGAACGACTTGCAAAGGCGTTCGGCCTCGCGCTTGGTGATCATGCCGCAGCGGCGCGACGAGATGGGCATGGCCCCGGCCCGACGCAGAATCTCCAGCTGCACCGGTGTGCACTGCACGCACGTGATGCCCAGGGCCACGCGGCGGTTGTGGATCTCATTGTAGCTGTAGTTCTTGAGGAGGGTGTTGGAGATCTGCGCCAGGCATAGGCGCTCCTGGCCGTCGATGACCAGAGACACGATAGGCACCCCGTACAGCGACGTCTCGCCCACCTGGTTGGGTTTGAGAGCGCTGGAGCCCGAGTAGGGCTGCAGCTCCTGCTTGGAGTTGGGCGAGGAGTTGCCCTCGCGCCCCGGCCCCAGCTGAGTGGTGAGAGCCTCCATGCCGCCGCTCCTGCGAAACAGAGAAAGCAGAGAGCCGATGAGCCATTTTCAGCGCCAACGCCGCTTGGGCCCGCCCAGCAGGGCGCGCCGAGTCGGGCGCGAGGGGAAACTTGGCAATGGGGAGTCCAAGCTCATTCGCCCCCTGGATGGGCGCCTTTTGTTATTCAGACGCGTGCTGGCGCTGGAACAAAAGCCCCCGGGGTTTGGAGGAGGAGTAGGGGTAATTGAGACCTCAGGAATGCCCCGGTAGCTAGGAACCTGATCCTCTTTTCGGACAGGGGAGGAAGTGGGGCCCAGAGACGGAGAGTGACTTGCCCAAGGCCACACAGCAAAGCCATTGCCGAACCCAGGCTTCCTGGCGCCCAGATCCGTGCGTCTTCGGCCACCCTCGCAGGCTGCCCTACCCGTCCGGGTCCTGAAGCCCTGACGTCGGGGACAGGCCGCCCCTCTGCTCAGTCGCGCATGCACGCGGGCGGGGGCAGCGCAGGGCGGAATAGGGAGGGGGGAGGGGCGGTCACTGCCCATCTCCAGACAGTAGGGGGCGGGGCGGGGGGGAGGTGGCAAGGAGAAGGAGGAGGGCCTAGAGGCCGTGAGGGAGGCGGGGAGAGACAGAGGCGACCGCTGTTCGTGGTGCTGAACCCGACTCCTTCCAAAGCACGCCGTGAGTGCCCAGCCCCAGGGTTGCCCCCACTGCACCCAGCTCCGCGCCAAGCCGGCTCCCCGGGATAACAGCACTGCTTTCCACAAACACGAGCTTTTCCTCTCACGCCCGGAGCCTCGCGTTCGTTGAGCAGAAAGATTCCGGCTGGAAATATAAACCGTTTTCTTTCCAGCCATCGGTGGGATCAGGGTCAAGCAATTCCTAACCACATTTTCTGCATTTTTAGCTGCGTTCCAGACCAAAGCTGGTTTCCCTCCGGGTCAGCATGTGGGACGGAGAGGTTCTCAAGGAAGTTTCTCAGAAGCCACTTCTCTTTTGCTTCTAGGTATCCACTCCCTAAGTTTTCCTCCTTCAGATATGCCTTTCCCACTCAGGCCAAATGCAGTCTCCCCAGGTTCTGAGCGTCCTCTTTTGGGGGCGTCTTTTTGTTGTTGTTGTTGAGTATCCTTCATGACGGGCTGTCCTGACTCATATGGGCTGAGAAGGATTCTGGCCGGTCTCTGAAGCCACCACAAGGCTCCAGGTCAAAAGTTACTGCTGGTCCCGAGCTTTGCTCTCTGGCCGAGGCAGGGAGGCAGCCGCGTCTGCGGACATCAGCAGCGGGAAGGAGCCGGGGCTTGATGCCTGGGGCCCCCTAGGTGGCTGAGCCCAGCCACGTGTCCTCAGACACCGAAGGATCCCACCCGGCCCATGGCTGCAGGGGCTCCTGCGGCCCAGGCAGCCCAACCCCGAGGGCCCCTCCCCTAAACTCGGCAGAAAAGGCAAATCCATTTTTAAAGGGGGAAGCTCTAGCAGGACAGGGCATCCGAGCTCAAAAGCTTCATCAAGGAGACTGGGATCTTCTGTCGGTCTGTCTCTCTCCCTCCCTCTCTGTTTGTCTAGGTACCCCGCATCTGTCGATCTTATCTGTTCCTGAGCTGTCTGTCTCTCCTCGCTAGCTCCTCTTTCTCCCATCTGTCTTCATACCTTCTTCAAGTATCAAGCTATTTATCTGTTATCTGTTTCATCTTTATCTCCGTGGATCGAATTGAAACTAGTAGACCCTCCCTTTTGCGTTGAAGTCCCTTGCAACATTTTAGGAGGCAAAAGCACTGTCCTAACTCCTCGGCTGAGGGGTCAGCAAGAAAAGCCCCGCACCCCCCTTTTAAGGGTTCTCAGGCTAGGGAGGTGGCGAGGGTTTCACGGTTCTGGGAAATGATGATGTCTTCTCGGTTTCCCGAAATCGGCAAGTGTGCCTTGCCCGCATGCAGTGAAGGGAGCGTCCTGAGCCGAGGGCGTCCTCCCCAGGCTGACGGTCTGGAGTTCCCCCGGGGTTTTCCCTAATGGGGGAGGGGGCTCCGGACCCCGGAGCCAGGAGAAGGGGGACCCTAGGAAAGGAACCGAATTTCGAAAGCCAGAGTGGAAAGCCCGGGCAAAGGGCTGTGCGCAGCGACAAGGAGCAGCGGCCAGGGCGGCTCAGGGAGCCCTCTCCGGCTCGTGGGGCTTGAGGGGTGAGCTTGGAGAGGACGACGAAGCGGGAGGCAGGCAGCGCAGAGTGAGGCGATGGAGTCTTTAGGTATAATAATAAAAACAACCACAAGAACCCAAATCGGAAGAACTAAACGAAAAAAGCTGTAGAGACAGGGCGCGGGGGCAGCCGGCGACCGGGCGCGGGTACTCACCGTGCGGCGGCGGCTGGAGCCGGGCGAGCGGTGAACGGAGGTGCGCGGCGGGCGGAGCGGCGGGCGGGAGTCCGGGATCCGCCGGGCTCTCCGGGTGACGGCGCGGCCCCTCCCCGCGCGCGCGCACAGCCGCGCTCCCGGGCTCCCCGCGCTCACACTCGCGGTCCCGCTGGCCCCTCCCGCGCGGCGCCGTCTCTCAGCAGGCGCGGGGCTCCAGGGTCCCGGGCGGGGAGACTTGTGCCCTGTGCCTTTGCCCCTGATGCCCCGGACGAGCCCGGAGTGGAGGCCGAAGCCTGGAGCGCATGGCGCGGCGGCGGGCAAGGCGCGGTGACAGCCCGAGTGGCGAGGCCAGCGCGGGGCGGGCGCGCCTGACATCTGCGAGCCGGGGCGCCACACCCACCGCCCGCGCAGTCACTCGCGCCCTCCCGGGGTCCTCTAGCCCGCGGGCCACGCGCCGCGCCCTCCGCCTCCCCACAGCCCCCGGGCCTGGGCGCCCCAGGTAAGCGGCCACACACCTGCTCCCTGCGCCCGGCACCTGCGGCCCAAACTCATTAAGGGGACCAGGAGGGAGGTAGGGCCCGGGGCCACAAAGTTTGCCCCCAAGAACAAAGTGGGGAGGCCTCAGCGCTCCCGGCTAAGGGGCCAGAACCGAGACCAAGGCCAGGTAATGGGGCTACGGAAGATTCAGAAGGAAAGGGAGAGGGGATGGGTACTGCACTTTCGGGCCAAGGCAGTGGCCTTGGGAAGCCAGTAGCGTGGGGAGCCGGAGCAGAGATCAGGGTGTGGGGTACCAGGGGATGGCAGCTGGAAAGGGGCAGAACCAACTCCCCCACGGCTTCAGACTTGGATGCGAGGTGTCAGGACAGCTCCAGCCTGGAGAGGGGCGACCTCCTGCCTCCTTCACTGAGCTGTGGACTCGGGAACTGGGTTTGGAGGTCCTAGGCCTTGACTCTCCCCCCACCAACACCAACCAGCCCAGGGCTGGAGCCAAGTCATCACTGGGAGATACCTGGGGTCAACAACTAGTTGACCACTAGACTACTCCCTAGCTCTCCTGTGAAATCAGTTTCCCCGTGGTGGGGTTCTAGCCCCTGATGCTGCAGCTCCCTGGCATCTTCTCTCTTCCCAGAGCTCCATTTCTCTCCACCCCTCTCTTTTCTCTGTCGGCTTCTGTCTTCACCATCCTTTTCCCCCACTACCCCAGTGGGTCTCATCTTCTCCCTCTCTCTCAATCTCCGTCTTTCCTTATTTGAGTTATCAGTCGCACTCCCTCCCTCTGTGCCCGCACCCGTACGCCCCCTCGCCCCCCACCCCTCCGTGGCATTAAGTGTCCTTAATGGACACGTTAATTAAACTGTAATTAATCATACTGTCCGGCCCAAGTTTGAACAATTACCCTAATCAAACAGAAGTTAATAATGGCAGGCATAGCCCGGGGCGCGGCGGGCCGCCAGGGCAGGGGGCGCAGCGGCCGTGGCGGCTACCGACGCGGGCAGCAGCGACGAGAGCAGCCCGTCCTTGGAACCCGGGCGGCGCCATAAATCTTCCGCGGCCAGCGGCGCCGGGTCGCCCTCGCCCCCGCCCCCTCGTTTTCCCTCTCGCTCTGGGTTACAGGCCCTCTCCCCTCCGGCACTCCGGCTCCTCTAGGGTTCGTCTCGCCCTTCTCCTCCACTTCTCTCCTCTGTTACTCTCTTCTCTGCGGGGTCGCAGGGACCCTGGGACATGCCTTTGGGGGTGGGAGCGGATCGCCCAGGCCTACCCTCGGAGAGAGGGGGTGGCCAGGCCCTAGGACTCGTTTGCCACCCCCTTCTCCCCTTGGCTAAGGCGTTTTCCGAGGCCACGAAACTACCCTCCCCCCCAAGTTTGAGGGCTTAGTCTCTGCTGCGGGGTCTCTACTAGAGGGGTTCTTGCTCTTTCACCTTCCAGAGTTCCTGTCTTTCTCTCCTGGATTTCCTTGTCTTTCTTTCTTTCCTCCCAGAGCCTGCTCAGCCCCTTTTCCCTCTCTGACTCTTGCCCCTCCACTGGCGCGTCTTTCCCAGGCTCTGCCTCTATCCCGTTCTAACTCTGCCGATCTCTACCTCCCTCCCGCCCCACTTCCCTCCAAGGAAAACAGGAACCTATTTTCCGTCCCGGTCCGAGAGCCGCCCCCAGCATCCACCTGCTCATCCCCCCTCCCTCGGCCGGCCTCCCCACCCCATAATTACAATCCCGTTCGGTAATTATTCTTAGTCTCCTAATGATTTTTAAAAAGGCATCTCAGAATTCGGCGTGGTGGTGACAACGGTCTGGGAGCCAGGACGCCCCCGGGGTGGTGGGGCTTGGGAGTGGGAAAAAGATGGGGAGGATTCCCCTGAGCAGGGCCTGCCTGCCCTGCCTCTATTGTACTGCGAGGGCCAGCAACGCCTCTGGAGCCGGCCTCTAGAGAACTCCCGGCAGCCGGGCCGCGGGGCCCCGGGGACTTCTCAGACAAAAGTTCTCTTTGCGGGTTGCAACGCCAGGGGGGTGCAGGTTCACCCCTGCGTCTCCGGTCAGAACCAAACTGCGGACAGCTCCCTGCACCCGGTCCGGCTTCGCAGACCCACCCTGCTCTCTCACCCGGGTCTGGACTGGAGAAAGACTTAAAGGAGTTTGGAGAGAGGCTGAGGAGGCGGCACCGCTCACCTGAGGGGTAGTGATCTCCGGGGAGCGGGTCTTGGGGTCGGAGCTGGGCTCTGCTCTGGAGTAGCGTCCAATTGGTTAGTATCACCGCAAAGAGCATTTTACAGTTTGCAGACAGCCCGTTCTCACAACAGCCCTGGAAACAGGTAGAGATCATTTATTCCCATTTTACAGGCAGGAAACCGAGGGTCAGGCAGTGGAGGCCAACTCACCCGGGTTCCTCGGTCAATAAGGGGTGCAGGCTGATCTCCCAGACCCCAAATGTCGTGCGTTGCACGCTGCCTGGAGGGCCTCGTTTAGTGAAGGAAGACAAGCGCTGCGCAGCTCATGAGGAGCTTTTAGGATCGCCCTCAAAACACTCCGTGAGGAGGAAACAGGCCTAGCAAAGCCAGGTCACTTGCTCAGATGCAGGCAGCCAGTGCGGGGCAGCGCTGGGACTTGAACTCAGGCTCAGACAGGGGAGGGTGGCACCCCTCTTGCTCAGACACGGCTCTGAGTCGTGCGGCCCTGTTCAGAGCCTGGGGAACCCGCGGGAGTCGGTGCCCTTGGCCTTCCTGACCCCCATTGGCGCTGAATCTTTTATCCACTGCCGTGTGCACCAGGGTCGGAGGGCCAGACTCTGGATCAGGGACGCGCCTGGCGTGCACCCGACCAGCCCCGGGTCCGTGCTGCCTCTGAGCCCCCGGCGTCGCGTGCACACAGCCGGGCGTCCCACGCCCATTCCGGCTCCCGCTTGGGCTGGGGCTGAGCGGCCGCGCCTCCTCCTCAAGCACATATTTTTTACCAGTTGAATTAACGGCAGTTTTCGTCAGTTAATTAGGTTTAATTTACATAATTAGTACAGTATAAAGAGGATTGGGGATAATCATGGGGTACGTAGCGCTTACTGTGTAAACACGTATTCTGAATTAAAAATCAGATGTAATTAAGGCGCGCAGGCCCTGTTTAGGCAGGGTTTTAATTGTAATGAATTTCTAATTAACACTCAATGATTGCCAAATGCAAAGGGCTGTAAAATTTTCTTGTAGTTTTGCTAATTTATTGTTTACTTAATATCTGGATATTAATCCGACGACCAGATAGACCCTAGCCCCACACGGCGGCCCGGCCCGAGCAAATGAAGGTGGCCGGGCGGGGCCTGCTGGCCGCAGTTGAGAGCAGAGGTGAGGTCGCGGGGGAGGCGGGGGCCACAGAACCCGCACGAAGGTGCTCAGAAGTGCCCACCTCGCTCCGTGTACAGACGGGAAGACTGAAGCTCCAGGGAGGGGCCGGGGCTTGCTGGAGGCCATACACTCGGGGTTCCTGCCTCCCAGACCCGGCTCTTGGGGATCAGAGGCCAGGCCAGCGCTCCTGCCAACGAAGGACTTCTCCCTGGGGACATCAAAAGGAAGGAGAAAAATCTCAGCCTAGATCCAGTTCTACTGACCACTTGAGTAACCATGGATCTTGACTTGGCCTCAATATGTGCATCTGTAGGATGGGCACACTGGCACTTTGCAGGAGTGAAGGGTTGACTCAGAGGCCCAAGGGCACTGCAGATAAGCATCTTTCTTCTGGAGCCCTGAGGGGTTGGGGGATGGAGCTTGAGGGACACTGCTTGAGTGTAGGTCACTTAAGCTTGGAGGAGGGGCAGAGCCTGGAGGATTTGAGAATGGTTTGAAGGTTGCAGAGCCTGGCTCTGCCCAATCTGGGGCTCTCTCTGCACTTGGGGATGCAAGTTAGGCTGGGAGGGACTGAGGAGGGAGCCCAGGACAGACTTATTTGCCCCAACCAGACATAGATATTCCCAAGGCCTGAACAGAGGTATTTGTGAAAGAGGGTGGTTGAGTATCTCAGCTGGCGCCAGGACTCCTCCCCACCCCAAAATCTCTAGTTTGGGTCCCAGTTGCCTCCCCTCCCCCAAGGGTTCACCTGCTGTCAGTCCCAGCTTAGCCCTAAGTCTCTTTCCAAGGTCTTTAGCACAGGGGAGACTCTGTGGGCACTTAGAAATTTCCTACCAACCCAAGGAACACACAGGAAGAAAATTCAATGGCCCTTGGAGGCTTCCGCCCCACAGAGCAGGCTACCTTCATTTCTCTCCTCAGTGCCTGCCTTTCAGAAGCCCCAGAGGACTCTCCTGGACACTACACTGACCCTCCTCTAAGCCTGTCTGCTTGCCCGGACCCCTCACTCCTGTCTGTCTGATGCTATCTTATTTTCTTCATTGGATTGTTCACTGGTTAATATTTCCTGATTTGTTTGTGCGTGTTTTCTGTCTCTCCCACTGGAATGTTTTGTTTGCTGCTGTATTCCCAGGGCTTAGAACAAGGTCTAGCACACAGTTGGTGCTCAACATGTTAGTTAAATGAATAAGTGAACAACTTTTGAGTGGAAGGGCTGTGACCAGATTTGCTGGCCATAGTGATTGAACGGTGCCCTTGTTGTCTAGTGGCCAATCAGGTTCTTCAAGAGTTGTAGGTTCTATGCTTCCTGGTGATGTCTAGGAAGGTCTTGGGATTCTCAGCCTCCACACAGATTCAGGCAAGGCTACTCAGGCAGAGCCTCTGAAGGCTGAAGGCTGGTTCTCACAGGAGGGGGGGAATGG
Source organism: Balaenoptera borealis (assembly GCF_965194805.1). Classification (NCBI taxonomy): domain Eukaryota; kingdom Metazoa; phylum Chordata; class Mammalia; order Artiodactyla; family Balaenopteridae; genus Balaenoptera; species Balaenoptera borealis. The sequence goes on along the minus strand of NC_138866.1, from coordinate 115,681,702 downwards.
GCTCTGGCAGGTAGGTGGGGAGCAGCTGGCAGGCTTGCTGAGCGCTCCCTGGTAGCAAGGGCTTCCTTCCCAGGGCCTCCTCCACACAACATGGTGGGGGGAGGGGCTGGAAAGAGAACAAACTCTGGACTCAGCAAGGCTTGGGTTCAAATCCCAGTTCTGCTCTGTTTGAGTCTCCAAACTTGCGTCTGTAAAATAGTTCCTGGCCTTACAGGGTCAGGGATATACTGGGTCCCACAAGGATGTCATAAGGATTAAATAAGGTGCTGGGTGTATGGCGCATAGCCAGGTCTGGGACTAGATTGAGTGCCTCGGGTGCACAATTTAAGCAGGGATTCACTCTCAGGCTCCTGAAAATTCTCCTCATAGTCCCAGCCTTGCACAAAGCAGATGGCACAGAGTAGGTACACAATATCTGTGAGTTCCCCTTCCCTGACGGCCTCAGATCAATTCTGGACAGCTGCCTGAACATCGGTGGAGTTCAGTCTGCTTGCTGGGACAGGTTGAGCTTTATTGAGATGTAATTCACATATTGAAAGTGCACAGTTCAATGGTTTTTCGTGTATTCAAAGAATTGTACACCATCACCACTATCAATTTTAGAATATTTTCATCACCCCAAAGAGAAACCCATACCCATTAGATATCACCCCATCTTCCCACCCTCCCCCAGACCCTGGCAACCATTAATCTACTTCCTCTTTGCCTATTCTGGACTTCTCATATAATTGGAAATGTACACTATATGGTCTTTTGTGTCTGGCTTCTTTCACTGAGCATGTTTTTAAGGTTCATCCATGTAGTAGCATCTATCAGTACTTCATTCCTTTTTATTGACAAATAATATTCCATTGTATGGATATCCACATTTTGTTTTTTCATCCACTGATGAATATTTGGGTTGTGTCTACTTTTTGGCTATTTTGAATGAAGTTGCAATGAACATTAATGTACAAATTTTTGTGTGACTGTATGTTTTCATTTCCCTTGGGTACATACTAGGTGTAGAATTGTCAGGTCACATGGTAACTCTATGTTTATCTTTTTTTAAGGAATTGCCAGACTGGTTTTCCAAAGCACTGCACCATTTTATATTCTCACCAGTAATGTATGAGGGCCCTGATTTCTCCACATCTTTGACAGCACTTTTTATTATTTTTTTTTTTATTATACCATTCTAGTGGGTGTGAAATGGTATCTCACTGTGGTTTTGGCTTGTATTTCTCTGCTGTGTAATGATTTTGAGCATCTTTTTCATGTGCTTATTAGCCATTTGTACATCTTTCGAGAAATGTTTATTCAGATCCTTTGGCCACTTTTTCAACTGGATTGTTTGTATTTTTATTATTAAATTGAAAGAGTTCTTTATGTATTCTAGATACAAGTCCCTTATCAGATACGTAATTTGCAAATATCTTCTCCTGCCCTGTGAGTTGTCTTTTCACTTTCTAATGATGTCTTTTGTTTTTAATTTTGATGATGTCCAATTTCTCTCTTTTATTTTTGGCTGCTCGTGCTTTTGGTGTCAAAACTGAGAAGACTTTGCTGAACCCAAGGTCATAAGATTTACTGCTATGTTTTCTTCTAAGACCTTTATAGTTTTAGCTCCTACATTTAGGTCTCTGTTCCATTTACAGTTAATTTTTTGTGTCTGATAGGAGGTAGGGATCCAAATTTCTTCTTTTGCATACAGATATGCAGTTGCCAGAGCACCATTTGTTGAAAATATTATCCTCTCCCCATTAAATTGTCTTGGCACCCCACTGGCTTTTCTGGTCTGGAGAAATGACTATCTTCCTTTCTCCAGGAGAGATGGGGCCTCCCCAGAGAGGGGGGCCCAGCCAGCCTCCTCCCTCTGCAGATGCAAATGGAAGCTCACTGCTCAGGAATCAGGAACCAGTCATTCCTCCGCAAATATTGTTGAGGTGTTCCCTCTTCCCCCACTGATAATTGTCTTCTTCCTCTGCCTCCTGACGTATGTGGCATGTGCCTTTATTACGACACGGTCTGGGATGAAGTGACAATGGAGTGTTCCATGTCTCTTAGTGGAGCGAGAGTTCTGAAAGAACCTAGTCTGCATCTTACAGGGAGACAGCTGTTGCTGAGGGACCAGCCTTCACCTCAGACAGATCTGGGTTTAAATCTTATGGCTACTACTTCCTGGCTGTGTGGCTTTGGGTGAATTGCTTCACCTCTCTGAACCTCAGCTTCCTCAATCATGAAATGGGCATGCTGGCATCACAGGAATGTTGGCAGAACTAAATGATATGAGGGGCCCCAGCCCAGAGCCTGGCACACAGTGGGGGCTCCAGTTTTCTTAGCTGGTATCAATGGAAATAGGAAAGTGACCCTCCTCCCAATACCACTGCTCCACCCCAGCCCTAATCCTGTCCCTCTCTATCCCTTTACCCTGCTTTATTATTTTATTTTTATTTTTATTTTTTGTAGTTGTACCTCCCCACACATTAGAGACTACAAGGAAATGAATGAATCACACCTAAAGACTAATACTTATAATAATAATAGCTATTACTTATTTTCTGTTATGTTATCTACTGCGCTAGATGTTTGTCATAAATGCATTTCTAATCTTCACAATAACCCTGCAAAGTAGATATTATTATCCCCAGTTTGCAGTTGAGGAAACTGAGGTTCCAGAGTGCAGGGACTAGTTTGCTTTGATCCCTACTGTGTCCCCAGCTCCTGGAACACAGGAGGTGCTGAGGAAGGATCTGATGAATAAATACTGTCTTCAGAGTCTCCACTGGGCCCTGGGGGGAGTCCCTAGTCCTTGGTACTGAGATGACTGAGGCCCTATAAGGGTCAGCCTCCAGGGCTCAAGGAGGCTGAGTTCTGAGCCCTGTTGGGGAGGGAAATGGGGAGGGGAGTGGAGCTGGAGGAGGGAAACTGACTTCTGGAGAATGGGAGTTGGTGGTGCTGGGTGCATGGTGCTGGGAGAGGTAGGGGGAGGGAGGGAGAGAGAAGGAGAGCAGGCAAAGGCTGGTGAGTGGGGAGGGCAGCTGAGGATGGGGGCCTGGAATATGGGCTTTGTAAACTGTAAAGGGCTGTACGCAAGGAACAGCGTATTCCAAAGGCATTTGGGACAGCCTGGGCTGGAAAATGAAGAGGAGACATTTAGTTTCCTATTGCTGCCGTAACTACCACAGTGTTTTAAAACAACACAAATGTATTGATATTATTCTATAATTCTGGAGGTCAGAAGTTAGAAATGGGTTTCACTGGGCTAAAATCAAGGCATTAGCGGGGCTGCATTCCTTCTGGAGGCTCTAGGGAGAATCCATTTCCTTACCCTTTCCAACTTCTAGAGGCCACTTGCATTCCTTGGCTCCTGGGTCCTTCTTCAAAGCCAGCGGTGTAGCATCTTCAAATCTCTCTGCCTGTGCTTCCCTCTTCATTTTTGCTGCACCTCACAGCAGGTAGAACTTCCCCCATCAGGGATCAAACCCGCGCCCCCTGCAGTGGAAGCGTGGAGTCTCAACCACTGGCCACCAGGGGAGCCCCATCCCTCTTCCACTTTAAAGGACCCTTATAATTACACTGGGCTGACCTGGATAATCCAGGAAAATCTTTTTTTTAAACTTAATTATTTTTGTTATTAATTAATTAATTTTTTGGCTGTGTTGGGTCTTCGTTGCTGTGTGTGGGCTTTCTCTAGTTGCGGCGAGCGGGGGCTACTCTTCGTTGCGGTGCGAGGGCTTCTCATTGCAGTGGCTTCTCTTGTTGTGGAGCACGGGCTCTAGGTGCACGGGCTCAGTAGTTGTAGCGCACGGGCTTAGTTGCTCTGCGGCATGTGGGATCTTCCCAGACCAGGGCTTGGACCCGTGTGCCCTGCATTGGCAGGCGGATTCTTCACCACTGCGCCACCAGGGAAGTCCCAGGATAATCTTTAAAGTCAGGTGAATAAGAATCTTAATTCCCCTTTGCCCTGTAATATATGTATATATTGACAGATTCTGGGTGTCAGGATGTGACTATCTTTGGGGGGCTGTCATATTCTGCCTACTACAGTTGTCTCTCAAAAAAGAGGCCCTGGGAAGCTGGAGTGTATGCGGGAACTTGATGATTACAGCATATGGATGAGAGCATGTGTGCATCCAGGTGGGGGCACTTCTGTCCCCACCCTCAGCCTCCTGAGCTACTGCCTGGAATCCAGAGCTTTGCCCCCACTGGGGAAAGCCTGGCCCAATGTCTTGGGCTGAGCCTGGAGCTATTGCCCTGAGCTGCACAAACCTCCTGGAGAAGCCAAGGCAGGCCTGGGTGTGGGCTGAGGAACACACTGGTGGGGAGCACTGTGGTCACCCACAGGCACTGCCATTAGAGGCCAGAATGCCCATGCCAGGCCCTCACGCCAAATGTGCAGTGGCCCTCGCTGGCGGCGATGTGTCTTATCCTCATCATTTGTCCTTCTCCAGACCTGAAGGGCAGGGGGCAGATGAAAAAGTGGGGAGTCACAGGGATTGAGGAGTGGCTGTGTGGGTCTGTGTATATGTGGGGCGGGGGTGCCTGCAGGAGGAGGCGGGAGGAAACCAGCCCTTTGGAAGTGTTTCGTGCATGTCATGGTCAGCATGGAGGATGATTCAATAATGACACCAACAACCCATTAGGTGGACACTCTTGTTACCCCATTTTACCAATGAGGAAACAGGCCTTTCCAGAGAGGTTAGGCATCCTGCCCAGGGTCACACAGCGAGTCAGTGGAGGAGCCAGGACTCGGGCCCAGGTCTGTGTGACTCCAAGCCCATGCCTTTCAATGCTACATTCTGCTGCCTCCCACACAGGATTGCCAAAAAGGGGTCCAGGAGGCCGTGGAGGGCGGGGGGAGGAGGAGAAGGGTTCCATTTGGGTGTCAGAAGAACTCACGTTGAATGCTGCCTCTCCCACTGCCTTGCTGACCAAGAGATTTAAAATACCTTTAAAACAAATTATTTTTATTATAAAAATAATACGTTTGTTGCATTATATTAGGAAAATGCAGAACAATAGAGAGGAGATTGAAGAGCACCCACACTCCACAGCTGTGCAGTGTTAACTAGGGTCTTGTTCCTAGATGGGGGGATGATGGAGGCCGGGTCACTAAGTTCTCTGAAGCCCTACCAGCCCTGCCAGCCTCCCCTCCATTTATTTAATCACTAATTCTTAAGCATCTCCTGAATGCCAGGCAGTGCCCCAGCTCCTGCCTTCTTGGGGCTCTCACTTGAAAAAGGCAGACAGACGGTGCAAGAAAAGCAATGAGGACAAAACAGTGAGGTCGGGCGGTGACGGGGATCCAGGGTGGGTGGGTGTCAGAAAAGGCCTTCCCAGAGCATTTCAGCTGAGCCTTGGAAGATGAGTAGGAGTTGGGCAGGAGAAAAAGGGTGGCGGGGAAAGGTGTCCGGGGCTGAGGGAACAGCCTGTGCAATGGCTCACAGGCAGAAAGGGCTCAGCTCATTCAAGGAGTAGAGTATCACCCCCTGTGATGGGAACGTGGAGTAGGAGACAGAGGTGGGGCAACCATGCCCCTGCCTTTGCAGGGGTGCTGGGAGGAACAACCAAGGCGAGTGTGAAGGCAGTGTGCCATGCCCAGCTGATACTGCAAGACAGCACTATTTCTCCTCTTTCTCAGAACTAAAGTGATCTGGACACTGGAACTCCGGGGACCCTCCATGCTCTTTTCTCATCCTGCCACCCTCACTGCTTTTCTCAGTGTGCACCCCATTGCTCTCCCTACTACCCACCTCCCCAAATGGGGGAAAGATCAAAGGCAAATTTTGGGGAAGAACCAGCAATGCAGCCTGACTGGATGCTTTTAACTAAGTCTGAGGGCAGGAGAGACTTTTTATCCCTTGCAAGTTAACGCAAACTGTTAGGGGGATAAATAAATGACAGAGCTGCTGATGGACTGTTGGGCTCAAAGGAGGGAAATTTGTCTCACTTTAGAAGAAGGACCTGGAGGGCTCAGCCCCATCGACTTGTTCATTGTGTTGTTATCCGCCAGAGAGGTGGTGACACCACAGCAATTAAGACAAACTTTAGTCTATAAGTTCGTCCCTGCAATCTCGTGGCTTCAAAACAAGACAAATGATACCGCCAAGGGAGGAAACAAAGTCTTTTTCAGACTCTGTCCAAAGTTATGGCGAATATTTGTAGTTGTTCAGCAGAAAATTTGTCATTACGAGGCCTGGGCTCTGCTGGCTCCCCCCGCCCCACTTTATGATCCATCTTGGATTATAAAGTGTGCCAGACCAGGCTGTCTCTGGGACTCCACCTGGCTGCCTCCTGCAGGGTGCCACCCATTGCCAGCCGCACCCACCTGCCTGTCTCTTAGGTTACGGGCATCTCGGGTGGATCAGGACACGGTTTCTGCCAACCGGAAAGGAGTCATGACAAAGCCAGGAAGTGCCATCAGAACCCAGCTCTGCCACCGAGGGCTGGTGACCTCCTCCCATCTCCCTTCTGCTCCCCCTCCCCTGCACCAGCAGCCAGCACCCACAAGCACCAGGCTTGGGGGCTGCGTCCTGGGCCATTTCCTGCTTCCACCTGCCTGGGCTCCCCACCCTTGTCCCGTATCACCACAGCTGTTGGCCTTCTCCACAAGCCCCTCACAACTGATCCTGGCCTCAGCCTCCCACCTGTGGTTGGATTGAGCCATTTCTGGCTGCTTGAAGGGAAAGCACCCCAGCCCCTCAATGAGGAGGTTGGGACCTGGACCCAGTACAGCCTTGGGAGCCCACCTGGCCTCGAGTGTGGAGTCAGGACCCCGCTGGCTGCCTGGGCTGCTGTGGGCTGTTGGCGCTGGCTCCCTTCTTGCCCTCCTGCTTCTGTTGTTTCATGCTCTTCTGCAGCCTTGCCTGGCACTGCCTCTCTCCCCACCCTCCCTGTACTCTATGAACACAGGCTCCCAACCTAACAGAGCCCAGACTTAGCTACAGGACGAAGCTCCAGTGGGGAATTTGGGCAGCAGTCAGTGGGGATGGAAGACATCTCTGAGGCAGCATCATGACCCTGTCTGGGTTCCCCCAGCCCGCAGGGAGGCAGCTGTCCGTCCCCGTCTAACCACCCTGTGCGACAGAGGGGGTCTGCGGAGCTGCCTGGCTGCATGCCAGGGCCTCACTCTGAGGCTGTATTCCGGCCTTCAGCACTGAGTGTGCAGCGATCTGGAAGCATATGCCTTCCCCCCAAAGACTCAGGTCTGTTCAGCTCAAGTGCAAGGCCCCAGGTTCTTGGCCTGCAGACAGGGCACCCATGGCTTCCTCAGCCGGGTTACGGCACCCAGCCCATCTTGCACTGGCCTGACAACCCCCAAATGGGCTGGGCTCAGCTCTGGGTCACACTGCTTTGGGCCACAAGGCCTTTGTCTGACCACATGTGGGGAACAAGGGTCCCACCCTTCCTCCCTGTCCCCATTGCCTTCTTGGAGCATCTCCAAAGCCCTGGGGTCCTGTAACCCATACTTCCCAGCTGGGAAAACCAAGGGCAGGACAAGGAAGGTCCAGCGGGCCGAGTGCTGAGGGCACTCCTTGCCTCCAAGCTCGGGTGGCACCCACCTCCCAGTGTGAACTGCGGGCTCCACGAGGACTGACCTGTCCCAGAAACACCCCCCTCCAGGCTTCAGGGTCTGAGGCCCGAGGCTGCATCCCGTGGGGGTCTGGTCTCCTGGATGTCCTGGTTAGCAGGCAAATGGGTGTCTCTGAGGGTTGGAGTGAGAGACCAGAACAGGATAGTGACAAGCCCTGAGGAGGGGCCTGCGGGCCTGACCCTTCCAGCCCCCCAGCCCTCCCACACTCAGAGCACCTGCCATGTGCCGCCCTGGCCAGGTCCTGGGGTGATGAGTCAGACCCTCAGGGGGCTCACATCTGTACCAGAGAAGCTTCCAAGAGGACGTGCTGTTTGAGAGGGGCCTCAAGGGAGGAGTGGAGGTTGGCTGCACAGGCAGGGTGACGGTGGGTGAGGTGTCACTCTGGGCAGAGGGGAGAGCTCATTCCTGTCCCTCCGTGTTCCAGGTCTCAGTCCTCCATGACCCCTCAGGGCAAGGGCGGCTTGGCCTTGGGGCTGTCAAGGGTGACTGGGGGGATGACCGGGCCCAAATAGGCCAAAGAGGGCCCTGTCAGCCAGAGGGCTCTTTGCAGGAGAACCCCTCAGGGGTCGCCCAGCTCCCCATCTTCCCAAGACTGAACCCAAGGGAAACTCAGACCTTGAGGGCCGCCCCAAAGCTGGGGCTCTAGACGTGGAGTCCACGAGTGAGTGGGTTCCAGGGCTCCATGAACCCTAAGTTGTGGACAAAACTGTGTGTGCAAGCGTGTGGGTGCATGTTATTCTGGGGTGAGGGTCTGTCACTTCTGTGGGACACTTGTGGAGGTCCATGGCCCCAAAAGGTGAGAACCCCTGTTCTGGAACATCAGGGCTGGGAGGAACTCCAGGACTCAGTGGGATCAACTCCTGCATTTACCAAAGAGGAAACTGAGGCTCAGATGGAGACATGCTTTGTCCAAGGTCATCCTGGAAGCTGGTCTCCAGGTCCAGGGCCTTGATGAGCCCTCCAGAGCAGTGTTTCTCAGTGCCAGTGGAGGGCGCTCTGCCTCTGTGTCCTGGGGGTGGCCACAGAGCAGACCCCTGGGCCCCACTCCAAAGGTACTGATATAGTATCTTTGCACACCAGAGTTCCTGAGGACAGGGTATGTGTGTGAGCGCTCACGTGTTACATATGTAGTGCTTGTGGAACTGACTTCTGGAGCCATGGTTAAGAGAACGGCTCTGAGTTCCAAACGGTACTTTGCTACTTACTTGCTGGGTGTCCTTGGGCAAGTCTCTTAGCCTCTCTGTGCTTTGGTTTCTCCATCTGTAAAACGGGCAGATTAAATAATACCTCCTACCTCATGTAATTGGTGCAGAGATTAAACAGGTAGATAAAGTAAGCCCTCAGCACAGTGCTTGCATGGGATGCCTGATCATCTTCCCTCCCTCCCCTGGTTTGGGATTTGGGGATAACAGGCTGGCTGGGTGAAATCTTCTCAAATCAAGAATGAACTTCACGTCTGGGTGGTGGCTGGTTCATGTTCTGGGCTGGGGAGGCCCCTCTGGGGAGCGTCTCCTCCTCAAAAAGTCCACAACACATGCTCCGTGAAGCTCTCCCTGCCCTGGGCACTGACCTGGGGACCAGCAGCCTCGATGGCCCGGGCCTCATCTAATCCTGTGACCTCCCAGCCCCAGGGATGCGGCAGGTGCTCTGCCTCAGGCCCAGGGGCAGCTGGAGCCCTGTACCACCTTGCAAAGTGTTACCAAGAACATGACAACTCTGCCCCAGGAAACAAAAGGATGCCTCACATGGGCTGAGCCCTTCATGGGCAAAGGGCTGAGCAGTGCTGGGAACCACAGTCCAGCCAGTCTCCACTCAGGCCACATTTACTGGGCACCTACGACGCCAGGCTCTGTTCTTGGCACCGGAGGGGTGGATGCCACATGAACAGACCAGAATCTCTGCCCTTGTGCAGCGTACATTCTAATGGGGAGGAGGGGAAGGGAGGAGATGGCAGATAAAATAAACGAGTACAATTAGTGGTTTGTAACAAATGCAATGGAGGACAGTGGTGCAGGCAAGGGGAACATGAGTCCCAGGGGGCAGGTGTGGGCGGGTTGTGATTTTAAATAGAGCAGTCACGTCAGGACTCACTGAGATGCCATATGAACAAAGTCCTGAATGGGACAGAAGTGAGTCATGTGGATACTTGGAGAAAGAACGTCCTGCACCTGGTATGAAGGCCTATGTTAGATGGCATAATACTAGCTGCCAGTAACATAAACGCAAAATAGTTTAGTTCCAGCTCATTTAACAGTCCAGTGCAGGGGTTCCTGGGGGCAGCATGTTCCTCCAACGGGTGATTCAAGGATTCAGGCTCCTTCCTTTTGGACTTCAGCCTCCCGCACCTCCCACTATAGTCATTTTTCCATTTAGCAGGAGGATGGAGAAACATGTAACACAGAAGGCACATCTGCATTTTAAGCTTCTTGGCCAGGAAGCAACCTACCATCTGCTTCAATTGATGAGAACTAGCCACAAGGCCCCTGTTAAATGCAAGGGGGATGGGGAGAGCTGGTCTGGGGCTGGGTAGCAGCTTCCCCACAGCCCTACACTATGGAGGGAGTATGAACCTTTGGGGGTCAGCTAGGTGTCTCTGCTGTGGCCCTGAGTGGGGGAGTGTCCCTGGATGTTCAAGGGTCAGTAAGGTGGTCAGGTAGCTGGAGTAGAGTGAGAGTTGGGGGTGATGGGAGTTGAGATCAGAGATAACGGGGGCAGACTGTATAGGGTCACACAGGCCATTGCTGGGTCTTTGTCTTGTTTTCTGAGTGAGCTGGAGCCCCTGGAGGTTCCAAGCGGGGAGGGCCAGGATCTGCCTTGTTTTACCTGGCTCCCTCTAGTGGCCGTGTGAAGAATAGACTGCAGGGGCAGGTGCCTGGTAGGAGTCTGTTGCAGGGGTCCAGCGGTGGTGCCTTGGATGAGGATGGGAAGTGGTGGAATCAATGCAGTTTGAAGGTAAAGACAGCAGGACTTCCAGGTAGGCTATATGTGCAGTGTGAAAGAGAAAGAAAGGAGGCAAGGCCAAGTCCCAGTATGTTGGAGTGGGCACCGGGAGGATGGAGACGGGAAAGTGGTGCAGGAGGTTCTGGATGCGTGCGTGGCGTAGGAGTTTGCTTTTGGATGCGTCAGGACGCCACTTAGACCTCCAAGTGCAACCCGAGCCTCTCTGAGCCTTGGTTCCTCACCTGTAAAACGGGGGTAACACACTTACCTGGCGGTGATGGAGAGGATTACCTAACAGGATGGCTGTGAATGGCCCGAGGTGAGCGAGGTTCCCTGGTGTGGCGTCAAGGGCAGTGAGGGCCAGCTTGCTGTAGAGAGGAGCTGGTGGTGGGGTGTGGGGTGTGGGGTGGGAGGGAAGGAGGGCCTCTCAGAACCACCCCAGGCTTCCTCCCAGCTCTTGGTCTCCTTCCTCACCCACGGCCCCAGATCAGATCACTGTGTTGGAGCTGGAGCTGCTGCTGGGACTGCCTGGCCCTTGAGTGTGGGGACAAACTCCAGCCCAGCAAGGGGCACATGACGTGGGTCCTGAGATTTTAGCTCTAGTGCTGGCTTGGCCGCTTTTCGTCGTGGGACTTGGTTCAGGGACCTCCACGCCTCAGTTTTTTACCTGTCAAATGGGCCGGGCTGTGGGCCTTGTCACGGAACTGCAGGAAGCACTCCTGGGGGGCTGGCACTGCCACACATATCCCTGCGCCGCTCCCAGCCCTGGGCGGGCAACAGACCCTCTGCACAGCACAACCCTCCTGGCGGTGGGCAGTCACAAAGCAGTAATACTTTTATTCCCATCAGCGATACTGACGGGGCCTGACCCTTTACAAAGGAGAATGTCAGGAAAGAGGAAGAGGAGCAAGGGCGTAGGGGCCTCTCTTCTCGATGCCCCAACCCCTCTACCCACCCTGCCAGTCAGGCCTCCAGACCCAAGGGGGGGCGAGGGCTTGCCCTGCAGGGGTTGGCCACCCTTGAGGGCTCCCTAGGCAAGGTCATCTGCCAGCGGAGTCGAAGGTGAGTCCAGCAAAGCTCTTCTGGTGCGGACAGCAAACGAAGGCCACAACAGGCACGTTTTCTCCTCGGTGACCAGTCCTGGGCTTTCAGCATCACACTGCAGCCTCAGGGGGGGCCCTGCTGGCTCCGCCTCTCCTCCAGTGCCCTGCACACCCACATGGACACCACGGTGGCATTTCCATCATTGAACTGAACGATGAATGGGTGGCCCTGTGGGGAAGAGGAGGAAGCTGTGACAGGCATTCCCCAGACTCTGCACGTCATCACTTTCCAAGCCCTGTTCTCAGTCTTCCCCAACAGCCCTGTGAGGTGAGGGCAGCTTCAGCCCCATTTCACAGCCTAGATGACTGAGGCCCAAGGTGGAGCAATGACATGCCTGTCTAGAGCACTCGCTGCAAACCTCACATTCTGCCTGGTGCTTGGCTACCTTCTCCTGAAACTCCAACCAGCCTGAAAGATCCCCAAGGGTGTGAGCCTATCTTAACTCCACACTGCCTGGCCCTCCCTCAGCCCAGCATCACTCCAACAGCTGGCAGGCAAGGCCTGGCACCGGAGCTGCCAGCGTTCCTATCAAGTTGCTGCCCAGAGACCAGAGAATCATCTCATCAGGGGCTACGTCAACCCCCGTTTTCTTCTTTGTCTCCAGCCCTCCTATGAACAATCTGCGAGTGGAGGGAAGGCAAACGTGTCGGGGGAGGACGGATGTGCTGGTTCGTGGTGAGAAGCTGGGGGCTGGGGACCGGACTCTGGAGGGGCGCTACAGCCTCCGTGTGGCCCCTCAGGCTCTAACCTACTTAGCTCACAGGCAGGCCAGGTTATATTTAGTCAGCCCCCTCCCCAGCTGTCCTGAAGAGACAAGATTCCTCCTCACAATCTTAGGGCCTCCTTGGGAGTTCCCAGGAAAGGTCAGAAAAACGCAGGGGCAGCCATGAGATCACCCTGGCCACAGGTCAAAGGTGAAAGGAAAACTGGAAAGCATTCTCTTCCCTCCTCTTCTCCAAGTGCTTCTCTGCTAAGGGATGCGCACCTGGCAGCCTCCTCTCCTACCAAAAACTTTGTAGCCTGAGACTGAGGGAGCCACGCTGGGCGAGCAGAGGGCATGGGGGGCTCACCGCTACCGTCTCCCCAAGTCCCCCCTGCTCCTTTTCTCCCTCCCGCTTCAGCCATCCAGCTCCCAGAAGGGAGCTCCCGAATTCCCTGCTCCCTCCTGCTTTCTGAGCCCTTCTTGGGCCCCCTCTGCCTCCCCTCTGGCCAGGCGGGGCTTTCGAGGCAGCTTTCCTGATGAGCTCATCACAGAGCCAGGAGGGACGGGGCCAGGGCTCGGATGCCCAGACCCCAGTGTGTGTGGGAGCAGTCAAGGACCAGGCTGGGGAGGGCGCGGGAGGTCAGGTCGGGCGGGTGTCCCGCAGGCAGCACAAGCCTGAGCGGGGGCTGAGGTGGGAGAGGCCCAAGAGGGACTCTATCTTGGCTCTCATATGTCCCCCACCCCGACACATATCATCTCACCTTATGTGTGCCTGCCTAAATCAGTGCCTAGATAGAGGGGATTCTTCTTGAAGTCAGTGAGCACATTTCCTTTTCAGGAGGCTCAGAGGAGGTGACCTTGTGCCCTTCTGAAGAACAAAGGGAGAAGCTGTGCTCAGGAGCCGAAGAACAAAGGGAGAAGCTGTGCTCAGGAGCCGATGGGCCCCTCCCCTGAAGCCTGGGGTGGCACAGTGTCACTTTCCCAGAATGCCCGGTGACTTTGGGGGCCATATGCTCCATCTCTGTTATCATCTGTTCAGGAACAAGCAGAGCGGAACCACAGGAGGGGAGAGTGCAGCGTTCCTCCAGTTACAGGAAGGCTGCTGGCTACTCTGCAGGAGGCATTTCGCCCAGGTGCACCGGGAGGCGGACGAGGAGAGGGTCAGCATCCACCGCTCTGGTGGCGACTCTGCCCCTTTCCTGTCCTCCCTGACTGGGAAGTGACCCCCATCTCCTGTGTACCCCTGATGCTTTACACCACCCTGCACGGGAGTGACCGAGACAAGTGGTTTTGTCCCCAGCCACTGTTGATGGGTTTGGGGGGGGGAATGAGAAGGGGAATCACAGAGGGAGAAAGACAGGAGAGAGAGACAGAGACAGAGATGGAGGGGAGACGCCAGCCTCTCTAGGCATCCTGGGCTGTGACAGGAGAACGTGGGAGCTGTAGGCTGCCTGGTCCCCCATCTGACTGGGCACGCAGAGAAAGCCAGTATGTGGGGAGTGAGAACATGGAGAGTTGTACAGAGGGAAACAGGAGCTGAGATGGCACTGGAGACGCCGGGGGCCATGACAGCCTGGCAGCATCTCTGCCTACAGTGTCCATGCACACCTCACGGTCTGGGGTGGAGACACTAAGTCACGTAGGTGGGCACAATCATCTCCACTTTGCAGATGAGGAAACAGAGGTCACGGGTGACCTGCCCCATCTTCCAGAGCTGCGACTGGATCACAAGTCTCTATAACCCAAACCTACTGCCTGCGGCGCTCCCTGGGCTGAGCTGCAGTAGGCAGAGCCAGATTGCAATTCCCCCTTGCCTTATTTCTGCCATGGGATTCAGGCCTGCCTGGCCAGAGGGGGACTGAGATGGCAGGTCCTGACCCCTGTGTCACCCCTGGGACATCCTGGGAGAGTGGTGTCAGGGTGGCAGATCACTCTTACTTGACTCTGCGCCCTCCCATCAGCCCTGGGTGGGAAGCAGGGAAAGTATACTGTCACCCCATTTTACAGAAAAGGAAACTGAGCACCGGGGAGGGGACGTGACTGGTTAAGTGCTGCAGCTTCTGGCTGCTACTCTGGTACGTTCTCAGGGCTTGACCGCATCCCCTGTGACCCTGACAGCGCCACGTGCTCCCTTTCCTCCCTGGAGTACAGTGGACACTCCTCCAGTCCTGTGACGCACACGATGCAGGCACTCCTCGTGAGTTTAATGAGCAAACGAAATCTGATGGACAGTTCTGGGAAAAGCATGAAGATCACTCGGCCACCCTGAGGTGCCTGAATTCCTAGGTGGCTCCTGACAGGCCCGAGAAGATGCCTGCAACAGCCAGATGCCTGGAGACTGATGGAAACTGCACACCGGATAATACCGAGTCCAGCACCATGGATTGAGTGCTGTGTGCCAGGCCCTTGCCAAGGGCTTTGTTCTCATTTTCCCACCGATCCCCACGCTCACTCTGGAGGCGCACACGGCCCCCTTGCAGATGAGGAGACAGACACTCAGGGACCTGTGTGAAGTCACGCAAGCGAGGGCTGGGCTGCAACCACAACGTGGGTCTCTTGACTCCAAATGCCACGCTCAGGACCACATGCTCTCCTGCACCTGCAACCGGAGAGCTGACCTCACAGCCCTTCTGGGGGTCTCTGTGTGGTCCGGAGAGGGCTGCAGCCCCCTGCAGCCAGACCCTCCTCTGCATCTGGGTAAATGCACATCTCCCCCTAGGCAGAGAAATCCAGATGTGGACAAACTCGCAGCCCCCTCAGGCTCCAAGGATCAGCGGGAGCATGGCGTGGCCCATCTCCTCGGAGCCAGGACACCCACATGCTGCTTGTCAAGAGCACCCTCCGCCCCAGATGACTGCCCCAGACACCCAGGCCTCTGCCACCCACACGGAGGGTGTGTCAGCGGTCACTCCGCAGAGGCTGGCAGGGCGCGTGCAGGCTGGAGCCGCTGAATGATCTCACTGGCCTCGTCACCAGGCAGTGGGAGCCACTTTCATTTCCCGAATTCTCTCAGGGCCAATTGCAACAATTAAACCGGCGAGGGTTGAAGTATAATGGCCCACAAACTTCGCCACAGAAGGTGGAGACATAATGAAGGGAAAAGGATGGCACTGGAAGACGTAGGATGGATCCAAAGGGCGGGCACAGGGGAGAGTGAGAGAGATGAGTCAACAACAACCAAAGCCGGTGGCATCACCGGGTGCAGACCTCCCACCACGGGGCCGAGGGGCAGATCGTGCCCGTGCACTAACCTGTGAAGAGAAACTAGAGCGTTCAGTACACCCTCCTTCACTTGGGCACTAGCCTCCAGGGCTTCGCTAGAGTTTGGCCCTCTCCTTCTGTAATAACGTCCCTAACTTTTGCCCACCCGTGTCATCGTGATGAGGTGCCTTCCTGATGACTGATGGCAGGACCCTCCCCATGTGGACAGCGCTCCATGCTTCTGCCAAAGCGGGCAGGGAGAGGAGGGGTCCAGGGGCCCACCGTGTGGGCAGGAGGTGGACGCTCCGAGCCTGCTGCGGAGAAGTAAAGCCTGAGGTTGATGTGTCTGGTCTCCCAGGCCAGTGCTCGTTCACTGACACCTCACTCTCTGCCCTTAGTTGGGCTTCGAGTTTCTTCCCAAATAGGAATTTACCTATTTGGGGTCTCCATAGTTTCTTCTCCCGTATAACCTCCTACAGAACTTCCTGCATGTGAATCATGTAAGGACTTGCTGGCGTGGCTGCCCGCCCGCTGCAGCGCCTGGCAGGTCGCAGGCCCTCAGTTGGCCGTGGGCCTGAGGCAGGAAAAAGTGACCTGCCTGTCCTCTCTGTCTGCATCTATTCATCGAGCCCTTTTTGTGGGCCAGGCCCCAGCTGCCTTGCATGGCCCGGAACCCACCCATCACCCCCTTTACACACAAAGGAGACCGAGACGCCAATAAATGTGACCTGGGGCAAGGTCACAGAGCTAGAAAGTGGCAGGGTTAAGGGCTGAACCCAGCGGAGGACACCACACTACTCTGCTCACTGGGGGCGGGCACGGTGAGTTTTAAATTCCTACTTTTTAAAAGAATATATGGTACGTTATTTTTAACTAGTAACTTTTAACTGGCAAACTGAAATGACAGTGGCAGAAAGGCAAACTGTGTCCTCCCCGCTCAAAGCTGTGTCAGGTACAATCCAGTCATTTATTTAACCCTCAGCAAATCTGTTAAGTATTCTATCATGCCTGTTTTATAGATGAGGAAGCTAAAGCACAGAAAGATTAAGGAATCTGTCCAAGACCACGGCGCCTGAATGTGGTGCTGTCTCCAGAGCCCGAGCCTCAGCCATTGCGCTGTCCTTCCTCGTCAGTGCCAGGGCTGGGGGAGGGCGGCACCCACCCTGCAGGACAGCCTGCCCTCACAGCAGGCGCCGGGTGGCCTCTGTTCCTTCTCTTTGGGTCTAGATTCTAGAGGAGCAGGAAAATGAAGACCCAGGGCCTGGAAGAAATTTTCCAGGGCTATGGAGACCACACCCTAGACATTAAGGGTGGAAATAATAAATAGGATGTCTGGCAGCAGACTGCACCCCAAACCTAAGATCTACTCTGTGGGGCCTTTCTTCACGCCTCCTCTCAAGAGGCGCCATCTCTCCCACAACAAGAGCACACCCTTGTTCTACTGTGTATTATCGTCATTCATTCGAGCCCACCTTATCCTAGCACAGACTGGAAGCCTCGAGGGCAGGGCAGTGCTAATCACATAGGAACTGCCGAGAGAAGTTAGCTGGATCGACAGGTGAGTTACACTGCTTCCCAGGAGCCTGATGCTAGGCTGAGAAGAAGGGCCGCAGGTTGGGTGGGCAGGCCTGGGGAGAAGGCTTCACAAGCCGAGGCTGCTCTAGACTCTCTGGACCACAGGATTCCTCTCTCTCAGGATGAGCTCCAGGCCACCAGGCACCTCCTTTCCCGCCAAGGACGCCACACGGGACAGGAGGCCAAGGACCCACGAGCTGGTTCAAGTAAGCAAGCCCAGCCCAGGTACACTCCAGCTAAGTCCAAAACAAGAAGAGTCCAACACACGCTCAGGCGAGCCACAGGGCCAGTCCTGTCATGAGGCAGGTGCCTGTAAGAGGTGATCTGAGAGGCTGGAGGGGCCCCAAGGTCAACGCACTGCCCATCACTTCATCTTTCCGCACAGGGCCTGCCAGCCCTACTTGAAGGCTCTCTGCATGTCCCTTTAGGATCCAGCCCTCGTGGCAGGGGTAAAACACTTCAGTCCTTCTCGGCAATATGGAGGTGCGTTAGGATAGGATGGGACCTCAGAGACCAGCAGGGCTGTAGGGTGTGAGGTGTGCTGGGGCTTCCACACGTTTGATTCAAATCATTAAGATATTTTAAGCTGTATTTGTTAAAAAACGAATTAAAAAATAATATATACACTCAACTATGTTCAACTCTAAATGTTACCATGAATATTGGCAATGGGTTCCCCAGCACTGTGATGGTAACTGATTTTCTGCAGCTCTTAGGACAGGCAGTCTGCTTGTTAGATCTGTGCATATTACTGACTGCTCATACATGGGCCGACACCTAGGAAGGTTGTGGTGGTGCACTGGGCACCTAAAAGAACTCAGGGCTGTGACGTCCACTCACATTGTGTGTAGGTATAAAACTGTGTGAGCACCACACCAGAGCCAGTGCACTGGGCCCACGAAACACATCTGCTCAGTGGCCCGGTGCACGATGCACAGACAGGGGTGTGGGTCAAGCCTGCTCTGAGTTTCCAGTGGCGTCAGCTCCTGCAAGCTTTGAGTCCCTCTTGTCTGACCTGTAGATTTACCGTAAGCAATTCATATGAACAGCTGCTAGCTACTGTCAGCAACTAAACTCTAAAATAAAACTTTTCTGCTATTCCTTTTTAAAGCTTCTACGTGGGCTTAAAAGATGCCTAAGCTGAGAGGGCAACTGGTGAGTCAGGATTTCCTTGATATGGGGCTCCTGAGACAGTATCAGAGATAAGTGGGACACTGATACAGATATTAGACTATAACCATCACCTATGACCCTGGCTCTCAGATTTTTGTGTCCTTCAAGAGAAGTCTCATGGACGCCTTTCTAAAGAAGTAAGTGTCTACAGTGAATACTTACTTACACATTCATGCTAAAAAAAACCACTACTTTTTTCCTATATTAGTATTGAGATCTTGCATTAATTTTACATAATAAAAAGCATTCCACTGCTACAGATTCAAAACTAGCAATCTAATCTCTACTTACTCTGGAGATAACTCAGATTAGAGAAGTTAAATAATTTTTGGAAAAATGCACATATGTCCAGTGTCTGCTAAACGGCTGACAAGTGCCAGGGCAGTGGGCAGCCTTTATAATATTAATTACATGAGATAATAACCCATGATCATCCCTGGGGTCAACGCTTCCTTCCAGGCTGGGTGTGCCCGAGCTAATCAACAGGGGGAGTCAGGGAAGGAGGTGGCTGGGATTGTGGCTGCAGGGGAGCCCCCAGGCACAACTCAGCAGGGAGAAGCTGAGGCACGGCCACAGCAATTCTTCCGTCTGTCCCTGTGTGGGGTAAGGCAAGGAGCCCTGGACTGACAGTCAACAAGCCTTCTCTCGCCAGCCCAGGAGTCATGAGAGCTTGGGAAGGGCCACAGTGGCCTCCCCTATAAAAGAGAAACCATTCCAGGGGAACCTCCATTCCCCTGGCTTCATCCTTCCACACGGAGGGACCTGTGTTGTTGTCACACCCCTCAGCCGTGTCCCCAGGGGGAGGCGTGGCAATGTTGGGAGGAAGTACGGAGCAGGTCCGGCTCAGGGGTCTCCTGCCCACAGGGAGGCTGCATTCTGGCCTGCCCTCTCCTGGTGAGCTTGCAGGCAGGCTGTTCACCTCTGACTGGGCTCTGCGGTAAATTCTCAGGAGGGCCCTCGGGCCACCCACGTAAGCACGCCCTTTAACTCAGATTTTACACAAGTAGGGTGATGCTTCCTTTCTGTCATTTCCTGAGTCTTATTTCTCAGCTGGTGTTGAACACAGGAAGGCTGCTGGCTGGCCTCGTCACCCAACCAAATACCCCAGCCCTCCCTGCCTCTGGGGTCAGGTGGGAGATAGCTTGTCTGCAGACAGGGATTCACAGATACACGCTGGGCAGCGTGAGGGGAGGTTACTATCCCCCCAGGTAGAATGCATGCGGGGGGGGGGGGGGGGGGGAGCGGCAGTAAGATGAGGGTGTGAGCCTTGCCTATCAGCTAGTGTGGAATCTGCCTGTCTGCCCAGCCCAGCCTACCTGGGCCAACGCCCCGGCTGCGGAACTTTCCGAGGTAAGGCGTTTGTTCTGAGACTGTGCTTTCTCAGCCTCTGATTCCTAAAGCTTTTCCACGGCTGGGGTTGGGGGGGTCCCTTCTAGCCCTTCATTTTAAGACCTCAGAAATGATTTGCAGCTGTGACATGCCATTTCAATCAACCTTCCTGAGTTTATCTTCACAACTGCTACAGAAATAGATGTTTCTTCCCAAATATTCAATTATTAGCAGCAAATTGCTTACCTCCAGACATCCTAGACTGTACACAGGCATCTAAGGGGGGTCAAGGCACTGTCCACCTTTCACCTGAGCAGGTCTATGTGTTCCTACACAAAGCAATTGGTCAGAAAATGGCCAATCGAGAGAGCAAGATGTTTCCAGAGGTCTCCGCAAGTCATTCTAGGGCCTGTCCTTACAGCGCAGCCACAGGACTCGAGCAGTGTGGTACGGGAGGGGCCACAGGACGACTGCAGTGGGCCACCGTGAGGGGTAAACACGCGGATGCCGGCACTCATGAGTTTGTGTCGGAGGAAGCTGACCCATTTGGGTGGCAGAATGGTGCCACTGGCCCATTTAGGGGGGGCTGTGGTAGCTGCCCTGTAGGAAACTCAGACAGGACTCGGGGGAACAGCAGGGAGCGGGCTGGCTCCCCCTCGCAGTCTTGGGCTGAGCAGGTACCTAGAGAAGTCAGGACCTGAGGGTGCCAGAGGGAGAGGGGGGCCTCGCTCCAACAATGCTGAGGACTCTTGTCTGAGAGGCTGAGTCTGCAGGTCCAAGCCTGCCACTTACAGGCATCTAGACGTTCAAGGTTCGTCTTTCGTTGTGATGGCTGTGTGGTGGTGGGGATTTAAAGACACAGTGCTCAGAAGGATGGATTCTTTCCAGCCCTCTTTTTTTCTTACCTCTTGAGATTTGATGTTTAAACTCTGAGACCTTGGCTCTGTGTTTGTGTGTGTGTGTGTGTGTACATGCATATGTGGGCATGTGAGCGTGCAGAAGGGGAAGAAAGAATGAGACCCAGCACGATTTCTGGCACAGAGCAGGCAGCTCAGTAAGCTTGTTGAACAAAACAGAACAAAGTGATTCGACAGTGAGTGAATGAAGACATGGGGAGAGACTAAGCCTAAAAGCCCTCTCTCTACAAATTCCCAGCCATGCCAGATAAAATGGAACATTTTCCAAAAAGCATACTAGATGAACTTGTGAAAAAGAAGGAAATCTGCAAGTGCCAAAAATGAAGAGGGAACTGAAAACCAGAATTATAAGTGTGTGCGTGGAGGTCTCATAGCCCTAAGGGAGGCTATCAGTTCTAGGAATGTAGGACCTGGAAAGTGTGAAGAACTAAGTGGACACAGGAGACGAAGTCCACCTGGGGAGCTGGCCTGAGACCCTGAGCAAACCTGGGACTGCAGAAAGGGTGAGCCAGAAAAAGTCTGCCCATCAGCAAGGGGATGCTGTGTGAGGTGGCTCTGAGCCTCGTGCACTTTGGGGTTCAATGTACCACTGCTGTGGTCTCAGAACACAAGGCTGCTCATAAACTAATGTAACATTGATATTGATCGAGCAATACTCTGGAGTATCTCTCAGGAGCATGAAAAAACATTCTGGGGAAATACTTCTGGAATTCAGTAATTTCCACAGTAATAAGCCCCATTCAGTATGAGCTTACAATAAAACTTCCAAAATGTGTGAGGAAACAATTATCCATGGACAAGAGTCAGCAGACACAACACACAGGAAGATTAGAGCTCTCAGAACCAAGGTGACAGAAAAATAATTGGAAAGAAAATGTAAAATGATGTACAGTTGAAAAGACTGAAGACATAAAAGAAGAAATTGAAACACTAAGAACAAGATATTATAAAAAAGAGAAGAGAGATTTGAAAAAATCAAATATAACTTACAGAAATAACACATATAGTGACTGGAAAAAACAAAAGAAATTCTCCATAGATGAGCCAGATAGCAAGCTGAATATAGCAAGGATAGATTTAGTAAGCTGGAAGAATGGTCTGAGAAAATTACCCAGAGCTCTAGTCAGTAACGAGAGAGAAACAAAAAATAATTTTTTTTAATGTGAAAGAGAAAGATCCAGAGGAAAGAATGAGAAGAGACGAGACACTGTGGGGTAGGGTCAATATCCAAAGAGACAACAGCTGAAAATTTTGAGAACTGATGAAAGATATGAATTTTCAGATTCAAAAATCATAATGATCTCCAAGTAGAATAACTATAACAAAACCTATACCTAGACATATTGTAGGGAAACTGAAGGGTACCAGGAAAAGAGATGTTAAAAGCAACGAGAGAGACAGGCATATCTCTCACAAAGGGCAGCAGCTGAGCAGCTGGCAGATTCTCACCAGCAAGTGTAGAAACCAGAGGACAACACAGTATCTTCAATGCCCTGGGAAAAACTGTCAATCTAAACTTCTAAATCCAATTTAACTAACAACCAAGAGTTAGGGCGGGACTTCCCTGGCAGTCCAGTGGTTAGGACTCTGTGCTCTCACTGCCGAGGGTCTGGGTTCAATCCCTGTTGGGGAACTAAGACCCCACAAGCCACGCAGCGCAGCCAAAAGAAAAATGAGGGCAAAGTGAAGACGATCCTAGAACAAAAACTCAGTTTTACCCTCACTGACAGAACTCTTAATATACTTCCAAAAGGAAGAGAAACCTCAGAAGGAGGAAGTAGGATGCAACAGGAATAAGGGACACATAACTGCTAAACACATGGATAAATCTCAACAAGTACTGATTATACAAAATGACAACAAGAGTAATGACTAATTGTGAGGATCTAAAAACAAGATGACAATGAAATCCTGGACATGAAAGAAGGGACTGATCAGAAACTCTTAGGGTCCTTATGTCTGGGGGAGAGAGGCTGTAGCAGAGGCTGCTAGCTGCCTCTCAATAAACATTCCCCTTTCTTCCTTAGTGATACAAATCCTGATTTTAATAAGGAACAGTGTCACCCAGCAAAGCAGCTGCATGTCCAGACTCCCCTGCAGCTAGTTTTGGCCAATGCCACGTGAGCACATATGCTGTGTGCCAATCCCCAGAACTGTCCTTAAATGAAGGGGTATTTCTACTGCCTTTCCTCATGCCTGTTGGCTGGAGCTCAAATGCCCCTTGACTGGAAAGATGGAAGGAACTGCCAGCTAGTCTGGGCACCCTACTTCCTGCCTTCCTTTATATGTATGGGGAATACCCTGCTGTCTTACTTAAGCTGCTCTTCGTTTTAATCATGTGCAGCTAAAGCCAATTCTACCTAATATAAAGATGAGATTGAACCTAAGGCTGAGTATTGTTGGGAAGGGGGGTATATTTAGTGATTAACCTTAGGCTTTGCTAAATTAAGTTAGAAACTCAGGGATAATAAGAGGCTAGAAATAGAATATAATATGTAAACTACTGGAAAGAATAAAAAGGAAGAAAAAATTAATCTAATAGAGTGAAGAAAGGAGAAAAAAGAAGTCAAAAAAGCATTGTAGAGAAGAAAGTACAAAACAATTCAGGTGTATCAATACGCAATAAGTATAAATGATTAAACTAATCAATTAAAAGAGAGTCCCAGATAAAATTAAAAACATCAACAGCAAAATGCAGAGATTCATTTAAAACAAAAGAACACAGAAATGATGAAAACAAAGGGATAGGAAAACATATAGCAGACAAATACTAAACAAAAGAAGACAGCATAGGTATGTTAATATCAGACAAAAATAAAATTTCAAGCAAAATGTATTAGAGGTAATGAAAGTCACTACATAAAGATAAAAGAAACATTTTAAAATGAAGATACAGCATTTTGACATAGGCATCTAACATCATCGCCTTAAAGCAAATACTGACAAAAGTGCAAGGAGAAACAGACAAAGCCACACTAACAGTGAGAGATTTTAACACAGCTCTCTCAGTAATTGATAAATAAAGCAGGTAGAAAATCAGTAGGGCCTCAAAATATTTAAGTAATGCAATTAACAAATTTGACCTAAAGGATGTAAATAGGACACCGAATTCAACAACTAGAGAATCACATTCCTTTCAAGCAAAGAGAGAACACTGAAAAAAAAAAAAAAACAGTGTAGTAAGGGCGTTTCAACAAATAACAAAGATCTGATACTATACCAACCATGTTCTCTGACCACAGTGCATGAAAAGCAGACAACAATCACAAGATAACAAAACACCACTATTTGCAAACAAAAAAATACTTCTAAATAATTCGTGGGTCAAAAAAGAAATCCTAATTGAAATTGGAAATTACTTAGAACTGAATGACAACAAAAACACTACATATAAATGTTTGTGGGATGCAGCTAAAGTAATACTTAAAAGGCAATTTATAGCTTTATATGGATATATTAAGGAAAAGAAGATTGCAAATTTATAAGCTAAGTGTCCAATTCAATAAATTATACACAGAACAAAAAGTAAATCCAAAGGAAACATAAAACAGCAAATAATAAAGAACACAAAGGAATTAGATATCAAAGAGATGATCAAATCAATAAAATACTGGTTCTTTAAAAAGATTAATAAAGCAGACTAACCTCTGACAAAAATGGTAAAGAGAGGACACAAGGAAACATCATTAGGAATGAAAAAAGGGCACATAACCACAAATCTGGGGAAAATTTTAAAATAATAAGGGCATATCATATGACTGATATGAGGCCAACATAGCTGAAAATGCAGTGTGATGACTCATCAGGAGAGAGAGAAAGAAAGAGAGAGAGAGAGAGAGAGGGACAGAATATGTGTGTGAGTGATGGTAGGGGCAGGGGGAAGGGTGATAATGGTGGTGACTGGGAGGTGCCAACGAGAAGTGACAAATAATCACCCTGGCAGGTGAGTCACAGGTTTCGAGCCCTGGCATCACACTTTTAACTTTTCAAAACACTTCATCTCCATTGTCTCATCTTATTTCAAGAAGCATCCAATTAAGTAAAGGCTGCTACCTCTTAAAATCCATCTTAGTAACAGCTTTTCTAGTTTCTTAATAAGAAACAACAACCATTCACACAAAGACTGAAGCTCAGGTGGAGATTTTTTGATGTTACCAAATCAACAAAAAACATAGAGGAAAAATTGCTAAAGATACCAGATGTCGAACTTTTGGGTCAATAACTTTAACTGAAGTGCCATCTTGTTGTTTTTTTTTTTACTGTTTCCGGCTATGATGCTCCCGTTTTCTGAGCCTCAGTCTATTTAGTAGACAGGGTTACTTACTGGTGGGGTGAGTGCGAGGGAGCCAAGGGGGTGGGCTCGGGCAGCCCTTTTGGAAAATTTGAAATAAAAGCATAACAAAGGTCAAAGCTACCAGGCCTAGTCTATAAAATACAGGATTGAAAATTACCAGTTACTCTAGAGTTTCTGCTATCAGCAATCATTTTCCATTTGAATCTGTCCCCTCCTTTTTTTTTTTCCTAAGGAAATCCACAAACAGGAAGCAAACCATTTGAAAATTCTGATCATTTTGTGTCCCAGCAGCAAATAAAAATCATCAATAGAACCCACTTTTAGCCTTGAGCAATATTTTCTAAAACAAAACACAAAGAACCTGTGGTACTTAACTACTCTGTTATTGATTTACTGTGGTTTGCAAGGTAATGTTGAAGAAAATTAAATGTACGGAAAGCTGAAATGCGTTTTCTGTGGTAGCGAGCGGTGTGGCCCGTGTTTTCTGAGGCGGCGTTGCTGGCCGTGTGCAGAAGGAACGAGAAAGGGGGTGCACTTTATCTGGCTACAGATTAAGCTGGTGAAGGCCTTCCCTGCAGAGCTGTATGAAACCAAGTCTGTTTTCACTGTTAAGAAGGACAAAGTTATTTAGGTGCAAACCTGCTTCTTCTGGTAGTTAATGCTCCAGTTTACATAGAGACCTCAAGTCAATCAAATCCAGTACGGATGGATTGAGAGGCTTGTGTGTGTCTGGCTCTAAACCCAGTTTTTAGAGTCAAAAGACTCCCCCTGGCACATTCATGCCTTATTTGATCCCCTCAGAAAAGTAAAAAAAACTTCAACAAATAATAATTCAAAATAATTTTACGCTAATTATTGATTCAAGAGCAAACTGGTCATATTGTTTCAAACTTGGGCATTTGCATGCAACGTTATCAAGCAGTATATTTCCTATTTAGTGAAATGGTCTGTTTTCAAATCTAGAGGCACTTTACATACCTACACGCCACTGTAAATTTGATTCCCTTACTTAAGACTAAGAATCTGAAAGTTACACTAAAACTCGAACACTTTACTTTTAGCTAGTCCCTCAAGCCTTTATTCTAGTCCATTTTTTTGTAGTTTAGACTAGTGCTAACACACTTACTATCTGGTTTCCCAATCTAAAGCACAAAATAGAAGAGGAAGAGGGGAGGGCTGTTAGAAAGGGGAACAAGGGCAGGAGTACTAAGTGACATCTATTAGCAACACTGCACAACAAAAACAAAACCAAAGAACCAGCTTGGGGTCAACCAGTGCAGGGACAAATGGCCCTCCACGTGGTAACATCAGGAGACACTAGGACAGCAGAACGCAGCAAACAGACTGTTCATGATGATGGTCTAAAGAACATTTTCTAAAAAGCCAAACCCTGATGCATGTAATCCGTTTAAAAGGATAGGGAAGTGTATATAATACATTTAAAACCTCTTTGCCTATAATCCTTTTAAAAAGTTTTGGTTTTATAAGGAATAAGTCTCAGTTATCTGAATAAATATCCTTCCTTGGAAGTAGCTCATTTACTGAAGGTGGTGAATAGAAGACTTGCTGCTCTTTGAGTTTTGGAAGGTCAATATTAAACAGGAGAAAGCTCACACTCCGTCTGGCCGCCTTTCAGCAGCACCGTGCGATGTCACCTGGCAGACAAGTCTTCAGAGCCTCTGAACTCAGTAAAGACATATGGGGCCACTTAGGGCCCAAGTTTATCTTGGCTTCCTTTGGAGAGAGTTTGATTACTTCTAAGATTTATGGTCAAAGCAGAAGGAGAAAAGAAATACCTCACAGAGCAGATTTATAACCTCATCTTGTTATAATCACATTAGGGATGACATCCTATGACAGAATCTTGGAATGACTACAGGGCAACTTGGAAACTCGGTGGGAAGTTTTATATTTTGGGGTTTGGAGCATTTTGTACTTGCAAAGGTCAGGGAGGAAAGGACCAGGGAAATGAGCCAGGGGACAGTCAGAGAGTGAGTGTCAGCTGGTCTAATTTTCTGTGTCAACTCTGAAAATTAGATAAACAATGACAAACCAGGCTTTTAAAATGAACTTGTCACTTCTGGTTCTCTTGATACAAGGTAGCATTTTTCAAGTCCTGGTAGCCCTAAAGACAGACTTAACCCCTGAGAGGTTTACGTAAGTGTTCTAAAGTCCCCATATCTAAACAAAAGGTTTAGTCCGACCCTATCACCCTTAAAAGAAAAACTAATCATCCTTGAAACTTAAATACGCTTCTCCTAACAATTAAGGGGACGTTGCCTAGAGCCAAAGGTCCAGTCTTCTGCAGGACAGTCTCAGCAACTTGATTTTTTCTTTCTGTCATCTCGTTGGCTCTCCAGACCAGCTCAGCCCTTCAACATGGTCCCTTGATCTTTCAACCACTGTTCTCAGCAGGTACTGGTTCTCCTCGCACCAACTCAGGGGAGCACAGACTCTGTCCTGGGTCCACCCCGCTCCTCTGCTGTTATGAAGACATGGGGTAGAAGAACCACTCTGGCCTACAATTTGGCTGCGACAAGCTCCCTGGTGGGGAGGGGGACAGATCAGTGAATCTTTCTAATAGCTGCCCTTAGTGGCTTTGCTCTAAGGATATTTATTCAGTTTGAATACGTTGATTTGGAGAGAAAAATACATATATGTATTTACCAGAAGCTGAGTAGAGTTTTTCATTCCACAAAGTGCTTTCAACCTCATCTAATTCAAGTGTCACAGTAATCCCACGAAGTATCAGCATGGCATTACTGTCACTACCTATTTATGGATTCGAAAACTAGGTTCAGAGAAGTGATTTGGCTAAGGTAGGGTTGGGATCTGAACTGGACATCAGCTCTAAAGCCTGTGCCTTTTGTTACAATATGTTTTTGTTTTGTTTGTTAATATGTTATGTTTTGTTATATTATTACATATAATAACAGCAATATAATAGCCAACAGTTGTGAGCACCTAACCGTGCCAGATACTAATTAGGTGTTTTCATTTACAGCATTTCATATGATCCCCAGCCCTGTCAGAAGTAGATGTGAGCCTATTTTACAAGCAAAGACATTGATGCCCCTGGGTGGTAAGGACTGCACTTCAGGCTGAAGTCTCAACACTGGGCTTGAACCCGGGTTCTTGGACCTCATGTGTCACTCTTTCCCCATACTCTACAACTGGCAGAAACAACCCCCCACCCCCCAACAAAGCACAAATGCCATAGTCTGCCCTGGATCAAAGTATAAAATAGGTCTTTTAAGGTCCTCTGACCCCAGTCTTTGCCTCATCCCTACATTCAAATGCCTTTTTCCTTTCTGATGTAGAAGAGTCTCCTTTTCCAAAGTGTTCCAAGCTTCAAAACTACCTCTGCCGCCAGCTCACTGTTGAGAAGAAAACCATCTGATTAAATCAACTCACAGGATGGTATGAAAAACCACAGGCAGGTAATTCACCTGTGGTTCCTAGGCGCCTGTGGATTCCATTCTCTACAGTGCAGCTCTTTCCCCCCTCGCTCTGGGAACTCTGTGCTCTGTAAAACAAGGAGAACAGGACCAACTGCACAGGAAGGCTGTGTGTATGAAATTCCTAGCACATAGGCTATCCTGGAAACAGCTCTATAGTCATGACTATCAGTGGCTTAGACTTGGCAGTTCTTATCATACTTCTTTCTAAGGAAATTTTTGTAATACCTGACATGTGTTCAGTGCTAAATCTGGAAGACACTAGACCAGCTCCCCTGATAGCTGCACACAGTATGGGTGGACGGGCAGAGGAGAATGAGGGGTCTTGCTCTCCATGTATTAAAGACTCTCACCACTCACTGAGCAGGCCCTCCCCTGGGCCTCAGGCCTAAAGACCTAACTCACTCCTCCATTTAAAACAGGAATGAGCAGACTTCCCTGAGTTCAGAATTCCATGTAACTAAAAACACAAAACAGAAAAAAGGAAACCCAACTGTTGCACTCGTGCACAGCCTATAGACAAGACGGCAGTGCCCTCAGACAGCATTTCAAATACAGTTTATTAGTGTGTGATATGAAAAGGGTATTTTTATTGCATGATATAATGCAATGGGACCTTGGGCGCTCTGTGGAAAGACCTCACACTCAGAAGTGTAATGAACCCGTAGTCCCCAAAACATTATACTGTACATTAACCTATCATTAATGGCACATTAGGGCTAGGGGCATTGCACGCTTGCTGGTCAGGGCTCCATCAGGACAGTGTTGAGAAAACCACACAGTCTTCCCAGGCTTAAAACAAATAGAGAAAATAAATATTCCTGATGTCTACAGGCAGCTTTAATGGAAGTTCAATCCCAGCTCTGCCCTGTAATTTCCAAGCCTGCTTTTTTAAGAGAGGAAGACACACAACTGAACAAGAGAAGAAAACGAGCCTCTTGCAGTTCACCCGCAGCTACTGGCCCTGCAGCTCAACACCGGCTCAGCAAGGTCACGAGCAGACCGGGCACCTCTGGTAGTAGCGTAAAAGCTGCCTGCAGGACATCCAGGCCTGGACTGTAGCCTACAGAGGCAGAAGGGGTCTTGGAGATTGTGCGCCTACCTGCCTCACTCTCTAGATGGGGAAATCAAGGTTCAAAAAGATGAAGGAAGAGACAACCTATCCAAAAGAAAAATGGGCAAAGTATGTGAAAAAAATACAAATGCCCAAAAAGCACATAGCAAAGATCTGGAAATGGCCAAAATGTTCTATGGCAGGGTCCTGGTTAAATAAATATGGACCATCTATATAATGGAACACCATGCAGTATTAAAAAGAACAAGACAGACTTTCATGTGATATGGAAAGATCTTAAAGAGAAAAAGTAAGGTACAGAACAATAAAATTAAAATTCTAGAAGGACACAAGTTACTGTTAACAGTGCTTAACTCTAGAGAGTGGGGCTGGGAGCTTATTGTATATCCTTCTGTACTATTTGAATTTTTAAACATAATTTTAACACTAGTTTTAGAAAGTCAATGATGAGAGCAGGAGCAAACGTTTTGGGGAGCTTCGTATTTCCTAACTTCTATGCTAAGTGCTTTCTGTGCTTTTTCTTGTCTGGATTTTCACAAAAACAGAAACTGTAAGTTGGTCACTATTATCCCCTTTCCATGAAGTGTGAACTGAAGTTTCGAGAGGTGAAATAATTTATTCAAGGTGACCCTCTTACCCATCTACTTTCTATAAGGAAACAGAGTATTTGTAAAATAGAGAAAAATCTTTCCAGACTCTGACGCAGCCCAGAACCACCTTCCTGGAGACAGCTCGCCAACGCCAGCAGAGATCGAGGAGGTAGGCAAGACAAAAGGCCGCTGACTCTGACTGCAATTGAATCAAATTTCTGGAAATATCTAGTCTCCACATCACAAAAGGGGATGGGGCCTAGGGACCCCAGGCTACATACACTGTTCAAGTAAACAATGCTTGGCAACCGGGGTTCAAACACATGAAGGGAAGTGTTCCCCTAATTAAGCACGAATCAACTTCAAAGGAAACCCAGATGCTGCTCTATGAAGAGGTAGCTGTCTCAGACCAGCAGAATCACAAGGTGAGAGTGGGGGTCAGGAAGGATGGGGCAGCCGCACACCTTAGGACTATCTGTGCCAAGTTTCAACGTTGCTGCAGCAAGTTTGCTCTGTTTTCTCATTCCTTCATTCTTCCCAATAAAAGAGTCTTGTTATTTTTGGGTAACAGACTTTGCAGCAAAATTTTAAAACGCTAGATTTTATTTGTCCTAGGGTCTGCCAGCACATGCTGTAATTAAAATGTTGATTAGTAAACAGTTTAAATATATGACAGACAATGCAGTTAGAGCCTACCGTTAGGTCAATATGTGATTTAGATTTGCCATTTAAAAAATCTCATTTAAATTTTGCATACATTAATCACTACCATACTTCAAGGTTCTGATATCCACCTGACTACAATATTAAAATAAAACTTGCTGCCCCAGGGAAATCCTACTTATTCTTAATTGTTTCGAGGCTTTGATGGGCTTTTAATCTAAGATTAATTTATGCAATTTTAAATAACTCTTCTTATGATTAATAAGCTTGAAAATTAAAAGGAGTCTAAAGCAATTATAATGAGCATTTGGTCATAACCTCATTAGAAGAAGGAGTGAAGGATACAGCTCTGGAATTCTTACAAGACTACAATTTAAGGTTACTTTTAGAGAAGTCAAACGTAGTTCCTGAAATTGCAAAGGCAGGTTAGCAAAGGTCAGTGTTAAAATGACGGCTAGCTAGATTAGCATACTAATGATTTTCCCTGATAGTGACAGAAAGGACACTGAAAAGAAGATGCAGAGAGAGAGACAAATGACATGCTGCCAAGAAGCTACAGGCTCTGAACTTGGCTTCCTATTCTTTTGGCTGGAGACCTTCATAGAATTTCAGAAAGAGCCAGGGGGTTAGGACATCCCTATTTATAAATCAGTTCCAGCCACAGATTCTGGTCCACGTGGAGCAAGCAGAGATCAGTCCTGTGTGGCCTGTTTGCCTGTTGTGGTTGGGCCACTGCCCTGCTTAAGAACAAATGGCAGCTTCCTGCAGCCACACTCCTCACCGGTGTGCAAAGCCCTTCCAGAGCTGGCTGGCTGCTGAGCCACCACTTTCTAATTTCCATATTCAGACAAATCCTTACAGCTCTGGCTGGAGCTGAGATGCCTCCTCTGACCACCCTCGGCCACCCTGTCCTGAGTCCTCACACCGTGCAAGTCAGCAGCACACAACTCATCCTGCCTTCTCTAAATGTCTCCTATGGATGTGTCCAGTCTGCTCCTTGAAGATCTGGATGGTTCTTAAATTCCTTTTTGAACCCATCACAGTACCTCAAAGATGCAGACAGCAAATTGTTATTAACTGTTTCATAATAATTCCCTCCAACAAGATGTTCATAATACTGATACTAGAGGACTGACATGAAAAGTTAAGACTTCCTAATGCCTGGGGAAGAGTAACTCACAGAGGTCTGTCTATCCTTAAAAAATTACCAATTCATTAGACACTAGCTACAAATGCCCAACGTATGTATATTTAAGTTGCATTAAGCTCCACTAAACATATTTGTCTTTCAAGAAGCTACTGGTCAGACATGCCCAGGAACATTAGCTGAGACAAGTCATGACCCAAAGAGGCTGATTTAGTGTCCCCACATATGTCTAGCACTTTACAGTTTACAAACACTTTCACAAACCCTATTTTAATAGGAAAAAAACCCCACCCTTCAAGATTGGTATCACTACCCCCCCCATTTTATAGATGAAGAAGCTGAGGCTCAGGTAAGCTAAGTAACTGTTGATTGGAATTCCCTGGCGGTCCAGTGGATAGGACTCCGAGCTTCCACTGCAGGGGGCACGGGTTCGATCCCTGGTCGGGGAACTAAGATCCTGCAAGCTGTACGGCATGGCCAAAATAAATAAGTTTTAAAAGAAATTTTTAAAAAGTAACTGTTGATTACCCAGAAGAGGCAGAGGCTGTACTTGAAAGTTTATCTTCTGATAACCCAGATCAATGTTCTTTCCAATTCACCATGTCGCTTCTTGTCTCTTGTTCACGACAGACTCACTTGCAAGATCTAGAGCCCATCTTCAGCCTCTGCAGACTTCACATTCAGAGGACAAAGTACGTCCTGCCAGTTGTCAGCCACACACCTTTCCAGTCCTACGACCACGGTTACAGAAATGAGCGGGGTCATGACTCCACGCCTGCGCTTTCGCTCTTCTGATTCCTCTCATGCCTGTGCCGGCCTGGACACTTGCAGGCTTAGTCTCCCGTCTGCCTTCCTGACGGACTCTGATCACTGTCTAGCTCCCTATTCTGTGTGACCTGGCTACTTTGTTCACATGTCTCTTAAGGCACTCATCAGTTTGGCATCTATATCATTTAGTTCTCTCTTCCCCTCTAGTCTTACTGAGATATAACTGACATACAGCACTGTGTAAGTTTTAGGTGTACACCATGATTTGAGT
This sequence comes from Balaenoptera borealis, assembly GCF_965194805.1. Lineage (NCBI taxonomy): Eukaryota > Metazoa > Chordata > Mammalia > Artiodactyla > Balaenopteridae > Balaenoptera > Balaenoptera borealis. The sequence goes on along the minus strand of NC_138866.1, from coordinate 115,648,918 downwards.
TTACATATACTGTGACATGATTACCACAATAAGTTTAGTTAACATCCATCATCTTACACACATACAAAAGAATGTTTTTTTCTTCCTTGTGATGAGAACTCAGGATTTACTCTCAACAACTTTCAAATATATCATATAGCAGTGTTAACTACAGTCATCATGTTGTGTATTACATCCCTAGTACTTATTTATCTTGTAACTGGAAGTTTGTACCTTTTGACTACCTTTATCCAATTCTGCCTTCCCTACCTCTAGTAACCACAAATCTTTTTTCTATGAAATTTTTAAAAAGATTCCACATATAAGTGAGATAATACAGCATTTGTCTTTCTCTGACTTATTTCACTCACCATAATGCCCTAAAGGTTCGTCCATGTTGTCGCTAATGGCAGAATTTCCTTTTTTATGGCTGGATAATATTCCATTGTGCATTATCTATCGATCTCACAACTTCTTTATTTATTCATCTGTTGATGGACGCTTAGGTTGTTTCCATGTGTTGGCTATTGTAAGTAATGCTGCTATGAACATGGGGGTACAGATTTCTCTTTGATATAGTGTTTTTGTTTCCTTCAGATACAGTCCCAGAAACGGAAATCCTGGATCATATGGTAGTCCTATTTTCAATTTTTTGAGGAACCTCCATATTGTTTTCCATAGTGGCCTTACCAGTCCTACCAACAGTGCACAAGGTTTCCCTTTTCTCCACATCCTCACCAACACTTGTTATCTCTCGTCGTTTTGATGACAGCCAGATGACAGCCATGTAACAGGCATATGGTGATATGTCATTGTGGTTTTGATTTACATTTCTCTTATAATTAGTGATGTACCTGTTGGTCATTCGTATATCTTCTTTGGGAAAGCATCTATTCAGGTCCTTTGCCCATTTTAAAATTGGTTTGTTTTTCTTGCTATTGAGTTGTATGAGTTCTTTGTATATTTTGGATATTAACCCCTTAACAGATATATAGTTTATAATTTTTTTTCCCATTCTGAAGATTGCCTTTTATTTAGTTCTTTTTGATCATCTATTCAACAGAGATCATTGAACAGCCACTTTGTGCCTTGTATCGTGCCAGCTGCAGAGGATGCAATGGTTTCCTCACCACGCCATAAGCTCCTGGAGGGCAAGATTAGTGTTTCATCAGCCTCTGTATTTCTTACAGCTGTGCAACTCAAGTAATGGTCTGGGAGCCCTTTGCTACTAGTTCGCCAGAACATAAGGAACTATGCCACAAAGTAAATCAGCACACAGCTTCCTCACTGAGGAAGTTTTGCAACAAAAAAATGTCAGGTGAGTTAAACAGAAGACTTTGAGACACGCTTGACTTATATTCTGGTACAAACTCCTCATCGTGTGTTCAAGAAACAGTTCAGATACTACCACTAGCATACTGTCCATATATATATATTTTTTAAGTACAGTTACCTTTTTAAAAAAATTTTATTATTTATTTTTGGTCTTCGTTGCTGCGCGCGGGCTTTCTCTAGTTGTGGTGAGCGGGGGATGCTCTTCCTTGCGGTGCGCAGGCTTCTCATTGTGGTGGCTTCTCTTGTGGAGCACGGGCTCTAGGCGCATGGGCTTCAGTAGTTGTGGCATGTGGGCTCAGTAGTTGTGGTGCATGGGCTTAGGTGCTCCGCGGCATGTGGGATCTTCCCAGACCAGGGCTTGAACCCGTGTCCCCTGCATTGGCAGGCGGATTCTTGACCACTGAGCCACCAGGGAAGCCCCCACTGTCCATATTTGAGTAGCACTGAACTATAGCACCTAGCAATACATTCTGCATATAGAATGTGCTCAGTAAGGTTTGCTGAGTTAAAAGAAATTTCTCCCAAACTCAAAGAGTAATATCTCTTAGAAGCCACTCACTTCTATAATCGCGATGGTAGAACTAAAAATGAGAGAAGGTTTTGTGGCCAGATAAATTGCAGAACATACTACACCTTCAGTTTTTGCTACAGGTTGACAAAACCAAAAAGCAGTAATAGCTCACAAATTTTCACAGCTTCCCTTCAGAGTACCAACTAACAGACAGGTGCAAACTGCTGGTGATTACTTTCTCTCTTCCTATTTGGTTTGTTCGCACTGAGGTTCAGGCCTCAGCCAGGCCCCGGCCGCTGTGTCCAGATACAAGCTCTCTGATTCGACCACAGCCCTGCAGATTCTGGACGAGGCCAAGGCGGAGGGGACTATAAGGAGTGAGTTGAGTAAGCATTCTAGAAGGGCATTTTTGGTCTCACAAGCACAAACTGCTGAAATTCTACACATTTCTTTGTGGGGCGTTTGTATTAGTTTTGTTCTGGATTTCTAGAAATGGCCTGACTTAGCTGAAATTCCCACAACCACAGTAACAACCCCCTGTCCACTATGCATCAATAGATATTAGCTTTGATGTAGTACAGAACAGTCCTGTATTCTTCCTGGCTGTGTCACTCTAGGCAAGTCAATTAACCTCTCTGAGCCCCAGTTTAATGCATCAGTAAAATGGGAGTAAGAATAATCTTTACAGTGTTTGTGTGAAGGTCAGATGAGATAGTGTATATGAAAGAACTCTGTAAACGCATGTTTTTAAAAATGTTATCTGTTTAGCTTAATTTCTCTCTCTCTAAAATAAATCTTTTCTTTCTTTAAGGTTAAAAATCAGAAGCCTTTCTGAATTTATCTGCAGCCCCAAGTTGTACACAATTGTTGCTCCAATTTCTTTCAAGTAATTTCAGAGGAAATAAGGTGTAGTACGGATTCTGACCAGTACGGATATTGGATCTAAGCTGTGTTTCACATGTGTGCAGAAAGTAATACACTCACATAAATACCCCAATGTCCTGCAAGGTCTGGCTCATTTGTCACCCCATTCACAAAGCCTCCCCAGATATTCATGGCTGGAAGAAATCTTGCCTTCCCCAGAACTCACTGTACCTGTTAAATTCATATCATTTCAATTCGTAACTATTTATTGAGCGTTCAACTCGGGGCTAGGGATTGGGCTAGATGCTGAGGATACAAAATAAAGAAGACGTGATCTCTTCCTCTTGTTTATGGGCTGTTAAGTTACCACCACAAAGTGTGAAAAGTGCACTGATACAGGTACTTGCCAGAAAGAAGGGTGACATACAACAGAAAGCCAGCAACCTTACTGAAGCAGGCCGGAGAAAGCTTCACAGAGGCTGTGCCAGTTGAGTCTTGGGGGCTGAGTAGGAGTTCACCACGTGGACGTGAGGAAAGGGCATTCTTGCCGAAGAAACAGCACAAGCAAAGACATGGCCATGTGAGGCTCATGCATTAGGGGACTGTTAGAGTGCAGGCTGCGTGTACAGGAGTGCCATGAGGTGGAGGGGCAGCCGAAGGCGGGCAGGAGCAGGTGGGGGAGGGCCTTTGGCGACTCTAACAATCTATCCTGTGCTTGGCTGTTCATATCCTCATCTTCCTTGCTAGACTGTAAGCTGGTTGAGGGCAGGACTCAGGGCTGACTGCTTCCTCGGCATCAGGCTGGATGCTCTACCCAGAGCAGATACTCAGCAAAGAAAAACGGTGAGTGCGTACTGAGACGCACAGGTCTGACATTGTCTCCCTGTCGCACAAGGGCAGAAAAGGCTGCTGAAATACGAATCTGCACTAGATGTGCAATGGGTTACAATTCAGCCAGCCCCCGAAAAGCTAGCCTTACGCCTTCCTTTGGTACTTAACCCACTTTCCAGATGATGCGCACTGCTGCCTGCACAGGAGAGCTGGAAAGGGGGCCATTTCTGAAGGCAGGAAGCTGAGCTGCCCAGCCAAAGCTCTGCTTACCTCCCCGACAGGGGAAGGAAAAGCTCGTTTTGGAGAAAGAATTTTCCAGCCCTGGAGCTGGTGCCTCAGGCCCTGCAAAAGCCAGCATTCCAGGGTTGCCGATTTGCCTTCCCCAGAGTTAGAGCGAGAGTATTGCAGAGGCAAGCCTGTGGCTTAAAAAAAAAAAAAAATCATGTTTAATTTAAAAATTAGAAACTGGAGCAGGCTGTGAGCACAGGGGTTGATTGAAACAAAATTTAAATTCCTGTCAAGCCCATTTAAACATGGGGGCCCTTCATAGACAATTAGCTGCTCCCTGTGAATGCTGAATAAACTCAGGCCTGGTCACTGCGAGAAGAGAGGCACCTACTGTGAGGCGCTGAAAAAAAAATTAACTAAAAACAGGCTGTATGAAATATTTAGCCTTCCAGTATATCACAGGGGTTTGAAAGTGTAAACAAGACAAAAATCGATTCCTTGGTGCCCTCAAATCAATCCCCTAAAATGGTTAGGGCATCTGTTTCTGCTAAATTTTGTTTACATCGGCAGATTTGCCTTAATTGCAGTTGTTTATCTCTCATTGTCCCTGGGGCCCTAATCTCCCGATTACTAATACTTAACACTCATTTCACATCTAAAGCTACTTCTAATCCTCAACAGGTTTTGGGGGCTCTTAAAATTATTGAAACCGCAGAGGCGGGAGACACAGCCTCTTTGTGAAAGGAACATTTTCTTATCTGCTACCAGCTGGGCCCAATCATCACCAGGGATGGCTACAACAAAGGTGCTAAAAGGCTCTTCTACAATGACTGCTGCTCCGCTGGGGATTCAGAGGATAAAAAAGAGCTTTGATGGAAAAATCTGAACAAGAGGCTAAAGCAGTCCAGCCAAATAAAGTTACTGTCATAATCAAATGCTGTCAATCACCATGAAAATCCAATTAAAAATGTCTCAGCACAGCCCTCTTAAGTGGAAAAATGTACCCTATTTATACAAATTTTTGTCAACTCCACAACAATCCCACAATTAGAAAGTCCTGCTATTAATTGAACCCCCCCACCCCAAGTTTAAAAAGAGATGCAGGCCATTCAGAAGTCTTCTGAGGGAGCTGAGACACACAGAGGCTATTGGTATACAATTAAGAGTTAATCGGGTTACATTTGAAAATTCCATTTTTATTTGTAGCAAGGGAATCTTTGCACGAATAAATGAATGGTACCTATTCTCCTACTTCAGAATCAGTGACCATTTATATTAAGAGAACAGAGAAATGGTAAACCAGGATACTGGGAAGAAACTAGTCCACACTCTGGCAAATGTCTCTCGGTAGACCACGGCCTAATGTTTAATTCTAATCTTGAAAATCGAATAGAGGACAGAAGGCCCAAATGTCTCCACCGCCTTTCTGCAGTCTCTAAACGGCCAAGTGAACCTCAAGTTATCTGCAGGCAGATGTGGCCCCCAAATAGCCGTGTATCTACAAAAGGCCTCACTGAAACCACCGGACTCGCAGTCCCCAAAGGTCTCTCTCGAAACTGCTACAAATTAAAAAGCAAACAACCCATTAAACAAATCCAGCTGGTTACAACTGTAAATAGGAGGCTTCTAATATTTTTCCAGCCCTTGAAATTCCTGGTTAGACTCATTAATTATTGATAAGAATTGCATCTATTTATTGGAGTGTACTCACAGGAAAACAAGTTGGCTGCTTTCAACGGCGATTCCCAAATCACAGAGACTGGGCTTCAGGATCCTTTTGTATTTCCCCCACAAGTGGCTGTCTCCAGATTTTTCAACCTAATCCATTATCCCCGAGAGCTGGGGGGCACGGGGTGGCCCACATCTGATATGCTGATAAAGACCTTGGGGTCCTCTGCCATCAATCTAACCCGGCAAAGACGGTGCTGCCCAGGTGGTCTCCTCTAAGTCTTGACTCTCTAATGACCTCTTGATTTGGATTTAATTGTCAAAGGTGAATTCCCAAGTGGTCAGAACACACGCCAAAGATCACAGGTGCCACTGAGCAAGGCCTGCTTTACACTTTCTTGCTCTTCCAGTACTTCCAGGGTGTACAGCCAAACCCTAGTGCCTGTTCTGATTGGTCTGGCTATACTGGTTGTTAAAAGCTTTGAATGGTATCCCTGCAAACACTGCAACGTCCTAGAAATTCTATTATTTTGGCGCCAAATGATTTTACCCACATGACCTCTCATAGCAGGAAGTCGAACAAAAACCTCTGATCAGACCATGTAGTTCTAATATGGCCATCCTAACTTATACTGAATATCACAGAGTCCAGGATGGCTTGTTCTTGGGTGAGTTTCCTCAACTTTACTCTGAGTTCCTGGAGAACAAGGGACATGTCTTGTTTGTCTTTATGTCTAGTACAGTGTTTTACTGAAACGGATTAGAACACAAATGGCACATGCAAAGAATAATCGATAGTGGTTTCTCTTCTTTTAATCAGAACAGAGAACTTGCCTGAATGACAGCAGCATAGGACCAAGCTAGGAACTGAATTAAAGATCATGCTCCTCCTTCAAGGCACTTACAATCTAGTTGGAGAAAAAAGGTATCAAACCAGTGAGTTTCACCTGGAGAGCTTTTAAAAACAACAAAAAACCCCAGTATCTGCTCCCTGGCCCAAATGTCAGAGATTCTTTGATCTGGGTTGAGATCCAGGCATTTTTTTTTTTTAAAACCCACTCAGATGGTTCTGATGAGTTGCCCGAGTTAGGAATCACCATACTGTATGAACCAATCTGTGAATCTACCACGAATATATAATTTATGTAATTAATCGCTGTTTCAAGTTAGAGGCAATAAATGGGGGAGGGCTTCCGAGAAGGGAGCAAGCACTGTGAAGGGGAAGAGTAGGGAAAGCTGCAGGGAGGAGGATGGAGAAGCTCAAGGACACCAGAGAGGAGAGAATCCTAAGCTGAGGCCATCACCCAAATAACAGAAACTCCCTGTGAGCTGAGTAGCGTCAAAGGAGGAAGGAATGTACAACATACTCTAAAGAGCCAGCTTAGCCGCTGTCAATGTGGCAGAACACTGAAAAGCGGCCCCACTGATCCCCTTTACGGCATCCAAGGTAACCAAACCGTTCCTGTGGTCTATGCAGCTTATTGTGCCTTGAAATGTGATTCTGGGAAGATGACAGTCAGTCCAGTAAAACAAGAAAGAAGCCTTGCAGGCAGGAGTTCAAAAAACCGCAATCTTAAACAGGCAAATCATCGCCGTATTAAGAGATCTGACTTGACTGATGCAGGAAAAAAGTTATCCTAAACTGGGAAATTAAAACTGTCAGATCGCCATGATCAAGAAATGACAGATTTTATCTATCTGTATCCCTCTTGCTATGTGCATGTATACAAATACACACACACTTAACACACATGTATTTATCTGCTAAAGTCTCGTGAAGAGATTAAGCAGTCACGTCTATGGAAAAACAAAGCTTGTTTTCTGGGGTTACAATCTCTCTGTTCTTGCTGAAGTGCTAACGTGTCATCAAAAATTCAAATTAAAGCTGTCTGATTGTGATCTCAAGCATCCAGACAGTGATTCTGCCGTTGTAATTATGTGCAATTAAAAGCTAAAATCAACTTCTTACTAGTGGATTCCTATTTATAAGCAGACACAAACAGATGATTTTAATGGCCTTTAGAACTTGAAAAAAAAAAAAAAATCATTACATGGTTGTCAACTGGCCCCCAGGCTTCTGTGATGCCTTTTGTGCTTGAAGAAAATATTTAGTTGAAGTTTCAATCCTATCCAGGGTTTCCCCCTGCAAATTTGGGGTGCCTTGGCCAATAAGCTGATGTGCACCTCCAAATGAATAACCAAAAGCATAACTGATGTCTGCAAGAACTGGAAGCCAGACACACACGTAAGTCTGGCCCTAACGGTCTATTTTAAAACATGCTCCATATGAGGCAACAAACTAGCTAAAGGTACTAAACTGCCACCAAGTTCAGAATTGCTTATTAAACCATCATTAGTATCTTTTTAAAAATTTATCTTATATGATATTTATTTTAAAAAACTTTCTATTGGAGTATAGTTGCTTTACAATATTGTGTTTCTACTGTACAGCAAAGTGAATAAGCTATACGTATACATATATCCCCTCTTTTTTTGGATTTCCTTCCCACTTAAATCACCACAGAACATTGAGTAGAGTTCCCTGTGCTATACAGTAGGTTCTCGTTAGTTATCTATTTTATACATAGTATTAATAGTGTATATATGTCAATCCCAATCTCCCAATTCATCCTACCCACCCCCCTCCCCCCTTGGTATAAACCATCATTAGTATCTTAAAAAGCTTAGATTGCAAGCACGTGGTCCGTGAGCACTATGCAAGGGGGCTGCGGAAATGTGCCTTTCCTCATATTTGTACTTAGGACACCTGTAAGCCCTGGATCAAAATAAACCGGAACTCATCTTTGATCCAGTTAGTAGAATGAGGTGATAATGCTGAACTTTATCTGAGCCCTGCACTCCCAGAAAGGAGTAACAGGTGAGGAATCTCCCTACTCTCTTGTTAGCTACAAAGGACCATCCTGCTCACACAGAGATAAGACCCCTTTCCATCCTTCCTCATGACTTCCGTAAGACTGGCGGATGACTCCCTTGTTTACCTGCCTCTATAACCTTGGCCCCCTCCAGTTGCTTTGAGACATTCCTCATTAATAAACATTCTCCCTATTGCAAGTGCCTGCATAAAATCATCTCCTTAATCGTCCCATGCATTTTGTGGGGTTGGGTCCCACAATGGTGAACAAAGCCATTTGGTCTAAACCCAGAAGTCACACCGGAATTTGAGTGCTGGAGAGAAAAATCCTAATGTGGTGGTTCTTCCGATTTTAAAAGGGACCATGCAGATGCCCAATTTATCACATACCTTGATTAACATTAGAGAACAACCCACCAATCTATCTGAAAATGTAATTACAATCAGGTTTGGATAAGCAGAAAAGCTACCAGTGACAATTTAATTTAGAGGAATTAAACAAGTTAACATCTCTTTGCAAGTAATTAAATGTTTAAACAGATTTTTCTGGAGCAGTTGGGTGTTTATTAGCCCCCAAACAATACCACCTTCAATACATAAAGCCTTCTCTGAGAAATGAGATGCCTTCAAGTTTGCAGCTGCTGGGATTTAGACGAAGGAAAAAAAATCTAAAAGCACTATTTTGATTATAACTGACACCCCTCCCTCAAGACCCACACCTGCTTCTCTTGTATTTCCAGTCCCACTATTTACTTGCTTTCTAAGCAAAATGTCAAATTTCAATTGCAAACTGCACTCTGTGTTTCTTCTCAGGCGCCTGGATAGAAAACCAAAGCTAAGGAAATGCTAAACGAGGACACCCTGCTCTGGAATGTACAAGGAAATACACAAAATAACAGGCATTATTAGAACCTAAGGAGAAAAGCCATGTTTTTAAACAATTACTAAAGCAGTATAGTTATAGCATAAAGACAATTTCTGCGCCAGCTTGTTTCTCTGAAATTCTCTCTGCCACTGAACAGCTAGAACAGATAATAACTATTAGTAAATCAAACTCCTCTGCAATATCCAGCTGTGCCTCATGCATTTACATACAGATAGAATGGGTATATGTTTTTAATATGTATGTGATACGTACTTTTACCACAGTCAAAGTGCATGGGACAAAGGAGGAGGAGAATGGCAATCGGATCAGCATGAGATAATAAAGTGGCCTAGCTAAAGTATTAGCCAGCGATTGATCTCAAACCGGGATGCTGCTTCTTCTGACCTGATTACTTACTATGCATAGATTCCATTAAATAGAGCTTAGACATGGAAACCTTTTGGAAACACTCTAAATGCATAGAAGGATCTACAGCGCTCTGAATCCAAATTGTAACTGCATAGGAGCCCATGGCCCACACCTTCGCTGCTTGAGTCAAGGTCCACGTTCAGGATAGGCTGAGAGGTTAAAGGGCCGCCTGAGAGCTGGTGGGAAGCCCTGCCGAGTCCCACAGGGAGGGCCCTTCCCTTTCCTTCCCTTCCCCCAAGCAAGCGTTTCACCCTCCAAATGATGCCTCCCTCCTCAGAGGCTTGTCCTGTTCTGGCTGCAGAGCTCTAACTATCAGAGTGGGAAGGTAGTGAGAGAGCAGAACAATCACTTAGGGTCACGGTCCCCTTTGAAAAACTGATGACAGCCATGAATTCTTCTTTAAAAAAATGCAAATCCCTACATACATATACAATTTTGGATGTAATTTCAGGGGCTCTGACAGACTTCCTGAAGTCACAGACCCTAGGTCAAGGATTGCTGATCTGGTCCATCCCCTTCATTTTGCAGATGAAGACACAGAAGTGGGGAGGGATTGGAGAGCTGCTGACAAGGGAAAGGAAGCTCCCCTGCTAAATCCGCCTGACCTTCGCTACAACAGAACCCGAAAGGAAGATTAATTCGGCAGAAGGAATTCTCTGTGGTTTACACAAGCAAATGGTCTATAGAGTAAGGTTGCTCACCTGTCCCTTTTACTTAAAAATATGTAAACATATAATTTGAATAGCCAAGCCAGCCACGCACCTCTCCATCTCTGTGCCTTCACCTCAGGTTGTCTCTGTCCCTGAGTGCAGGGGTATGATTCTTACTTTTTTGCTTCCCTCAATCTGATGACTGACACTTTGGGAAACTTCCCCTACCGCCTTCGCATCACCGTCCTCTCCCCTCTTGCTGCAATCCCATCAATCCTTTCTGACTGGCAGAAGCTGCCCTTTTCCCACATAAGCTGTGACATGTTTGCTTGGTTGTCTGAAGCCTCTGAACACCGTCTGCCACCTCCTCAGAGTTTCTACAGCCTGGAAACTTTTTTCTAAGTTTGATGGTCTTCAGTCACAGAGCTGGGGCAGCACTGATATAGGTCTTTCCTGTGCTTTACATCAGAGTGATTTAAAAGTGGGTTCTTTAATTACGGAATCATCGTCACAGGAACAGAAAGAGTGTATGTGGGGTTCCTATCTGTCTTGCTGTGTCAGCATGCCAAATGCTCCTGGGCTGCCTGCGTGGCTTGTTTTCCTTTGCTGGGTTTAAAGCTGACTCCTGATGCATGCAATAACTCTTAAAGAATTGGAGAAAGGTCAGATCTTCCCCAAGGATGAAGGACTTCCCTATAACTGAATAGAGTCCATGCAAAAGAATTAACTCAAGAAAAAAGGTACTTATGGGTGGGTGTGCTGCTTCTATGTCAAGTCAAAGTTTTCAGACCTGGGTACTAGGGTTCCTTCTATTAGAAGTGGAATTTCTTAACAGATTGCCCAGCTGGTGGTGAATATATTGTCTATTTGAACTCTACCTTTGTGGGTTTGTGACTCCATGAGGCCAATGTCAATGGAATTTCTGTTCCAGCAAACACTAGAGGTTTCACATTGCTCTGAAAAGGTTTGGGGACTCGACACACTCATGCTTTGCCCATCCTTTCCTCTGCCTGGAATGACCCCTTGCAAACTCTCTATTAAAATTCAATCCATCCTCCAAAGGCCCTTTTCAAATGCTACCTTCTCGATATAGCTTTTCCCCATTTCCCCATATGGATCCCCACAGAACTCTGCAATTCTTTTATAGTACTTAGTTTATTCTAATTATTTGTACACTTGCCCTACCCCCTGCAACACTGTATGTGTGAAGCTTACCCTGCATCTTCTGCTGAGTCTAGCACAGGACTTTGCACATAATGGTCTATAAATATCTACTGAATCAGTTGTCTGCCTGGTTCTGAGATCTCCCAAGATGATGTGGATGCCGATGATGAGACTTCTGAGTTAATTCTTTATGTAGCTTAAGGGCTACGTGCCAGAAAACGGTACCGGTTCATGTGGACCCTGGCTTCCCCCAAATGTGAGCATTAAGGGAAGTTCTTCGTCCAATTTTAAAACATTTCCACTTAGAACAGAAAAACTGTAGCCATCTTAGGAACAACCACGCAAAGCAGAGAGAATTAAACAGCTAAACAACTAAATGAGTTCTAACATTGGGATTTTAATAGCCTCTAGCGTCTAAACTTGAGTTTTACATGTCATCTTTAAGAATGATATGGTCAAAAATTGCAAAGATGATGATTTTTAAGACTTGGGTATTTTGGTGTATAAGGTGACTCCACCAAATAAAACTACAAAAACCACTTGAGTGCCTGCTAAGTGCAAGGCCCAGGCCCAGAGGTGAGGGTGTTTGGGCACACCTCTCCCTGCATTCTGATTTACTTAGGCTGGGACTTGCTGTGTTCACTGGTGGTCAGGGTCACACCCAAGTTCACGTAAGAGTTCCGTGATGGCAAATCTGTAACTTTCAATATTTCCACCCGACTTCACCTCTGATGCTCTCCCTTTGATTTGCAAAATGCAGGCACATAGGGAAACCTCAACAATCCTGCAGGCCTCACAGCTGATGTGGCCCAAGCTGTGCAGACCATGTTGGTACCCTGCTGGCTGGAGTCACCACGCTTGGGAGATACACCGCTCTTTTTGTGAAAGGCAGGCCCCCCCGACCCCCCCACCCCAGTGACAAGTGGGCTCTACAGTTCATGCATTCCAGAGGACGCTCTCAGCTTCCAGATGGGAGCACCACCAAACAGGTTGTAGATGGAGAGGGAAAAGGAAAAATTAAAGCTATTAATATGCTGGAAGGAATAAAGAGACTGGTTTCTTAAGGGGGTCCCTAGGATGTGACTCAGGTTCCTCAAGCCAGGGACGGCCCACTTTCTTTCCTATCCCCTTCTGGGCCCAATATTTTGGCCAAAGGAGGGCAGGGCTCAACCCCCGTGACCACAGGAGCCTCATACACATTCCATTGTTTCCTGCCCCCTCACTGAGCCTGTACTAAGCCAGGGGGTGCCTCACTATTGCTATACCTAGGGGAATAAACTCATTTAAATCAAACTGTGAGCAGTACTAGAAATAATGTTAAATTAAGTATAGGATGGTGCTTCCTGTGACAATTTTTCATTGTATTTTATTGATTTATTGATATTTATTAATTAAAAATATGGGACGGCACACACCAGGGTGTATAGTTGTAAACAGATATATCGAAATACGTATTCCTCATCTCTCTCCCCACACAGACAGCCACGTATGCTTGCTTTCAAGGCACTGAAAGGACTCACCCTTCAGCCTTATCTTTACAACTTGCCACCCTGGAGTCGTGTTCCCTACCAACACATACATCCGGATGCATTTATGAGTGTATGTATGATCTGCAGATGTTTTATTTATAAGTGGCCAACTCACTGCAGCATTGAAACATGCATTTACAAATAGATACCTGTTTTATGAAACCCTATTCCTTTGTTTTAATAGCTGAGCTATCCAGCCATAGCATGATAATGTACAAGGTAAATGGGTCTCCATCTCTAGAACCTGTTCCAAGTTTCCTCAAATGTGACTAACTGCATGAATTTCCCAACCATCAGAGATCACCCCCCAATCAAAAAAAAAAAAAAAAAAAGACCAGTTTATTCTACACATGAAACCTGCACAGTTATAAATTGCAGGGGTTTTAGGGGTGAACTTTAACTTGAAACTACCCTGAAAACTGAGATTTTGCTCCAGGGGTAACATGAAGAAGAAAACTACCTTCCTGGAAAGCACTTATGATATAAAAGGGAAACATACGGCTATTTTATATTTGGGGATGAAATCTGTATTATACAGAAGTTTGGGTGCTTAGTGTATTTATAAGGATGAAATACAAAGGCTACAAACCTTTGAACCGATATCTTTAAAATGATTATTATTTAAAGTGATGAGAGAAAACTAGTCAGAATTTGTCCTGATTGCAATAATGTAAAGACAGGGAATGGTATGCAAAACATTAGAAAGAGTAGACCATAATTATTATTTATTAATGCTTGACGCTAACGTTATTCTAACAGCTTGTGCGTTGTCAGATCAACAATCTGCACTAAATAAATGACCATTTGGGAATTGTTAGGGAACGTCTCTGTTCCTCTCCCTGCTTGACTAAAAACTGTCATTTGCAATCAAAGAAAGCGGCCTTGGAGCTGAGAACACAGCACTTGCAGCCTTGTAGTTGTCTCTTTCTGAGGAAAGACCAAAGATTCACATTAACTTGATCTTTTGCAGCCAATCTAATTTCATTCTACATGAATCCAAGAGGACTCCACGCCACATTCAGAATTTCCTGTAGGACTGTACTAAAAACTTAATATGCTGACTATCTTCTCTGTTACCAATCCTCTGAATTCTGAGAGGCTATAATAGCAAATGAGGACAAGGAGTAACCTAGATTAACTTGTGACCCTTGAGTGTGAGGCAAAGGAAAAGAATTCTGCATTAAGTTTCAAATTGGTGATGGGTTTTTAAGAAGTGAAAACTACTATCTGAGGATGTGAGCTTCAAAAGCACCCACTGAAAGGAAGTAAATAATATTGGCTTTGCTGAGTCTGTGGATGCTTTAAATCCCATTCTGGTCCTTTTAACAGAATGTTAAGCACAGATATGTAACTGGAGAATTCTAATGTAACTAAAAAAATCTACTTACCATCAATTCCTCAGGTGCTGGCCTTTCTTTTGGTTGTTTTCTCATGCTGTAAGAGAAAAACTCATATTATCTATATCACTTGTAAATTTGTGCTATAATTTCCACCATGGACTATTTCTCCTGGAATTTGAATGTTTTCAAAATTCATCATGTTCAATTCTTGGCCAAATCATTAGCATGTATTCCCTTTCTTTTATTTTGGCCTTCAATTAATCAGATTTTGGGGGAACCTCATGAATCAAAAACACAAAGATTTTTTGGGGGGAGTTACTCTTGCAATACAGATAAAGAATGAATTTAAATTTATCCTAATTCTACTTCTGAAACTAATGTGAAAAAAAAAAGCAGCAATGTTCGTTTCCTGACTCAGTTATCAATTCATTTCAAACAAATTTAGGGAACAATATACTTCTTTTTTGGTAACTGGGATAAGACAATAAGAAAAGAAACATGACTATCAGGTCAAATGAGAAAACATCTCATTCCTTCGTTATTACTCCAAATGACAAGTAATATATAAAAGAGGTCAGGTATCTAGATAATGCTACAAAACTACAAATGGGTTATTACATTATCTCAACTTTCGTTTATTTTGGCTACCGTGCAAGTTGATAATTCATTAAACAGCTGTGGGAAAGTTATGTTTGTCTAAGCTGCTTAAAGAATCACATTCCTCCTGCAAAGTATTTCATCTTACGTGCAATAGTCATAATTAGTAGCTATAGCATGTACTTAGCTAGGTGATGAAGCACCCAGTCATGGGACTGAGGTAACTGTGGGTAAGCTGCCTACTTGATGGCCGATTTATACTGAACTCAGAGTATCTGTGGGATGAAGTCATGAAAAGAGATTGCTGCTTCTATTACTTGGAAAATCACACAGACACTTTTTTTTATATAAGGCAATCTCAAACAAGCAAGAAAAAAAAAACCCTTCATACAATCTCTGCATTTACTGACAGTATTTTTTTTTTTTTAAGTACAGAGATCTAATGATCATTTGGTAAACAAGAACCGTAGTTATGAACCATTAATGACATCGAGGACATTTGCCTTCCCTATAAATAACCATATGCACCTCTCAAATACTGCATCCATTAGCAAGTAATTCAAGCTGTCTCGCCAGTGGAGTTGGTAACAGTCTTAATCTGACATGCCAAAGTAGCTGTATCTCTTGGGAAAACAAGGCTATTACCCACTATCATTTCTGTTTTGGCTTGACATCTGTGGAAATTTCAACACAGGTTATCCCTCCCTCTGTCTCCATAAAACTTTTATATAACAACTGATTAATTTTTTGGACAGAAGGCAGGCAAAGCCCTATCTGCTTTTCTCCCTCTCTGCTCAGAAAGGGCCCCACCCCCAGGTTGGTCTCAGACCACATAGTGGGATAAGCACGGTAGTCACGGCACAAATCCAACATCTCGGAGCGGGTGATGCCAAAACCTGGAGCTCCAGGCAGCTTGGAAGTCGCACGGTTTATTTTTCAATTTCTGCATTTCAAAATGGGGTATTCCCATCATGTACTTCTGTTTCTAGGAATTTCATGTAAAGGAAATTAAGAGAGACTGATACATATTTCTAGATAATGGCTCTAATATTAATGAGCTTAGGATTCTAGTGTTTAACCAATACGTACCCTTTTTTCCAACATGGCATATTTTGGAAATAAAATGTTTGCAGAGTGAAAACAGTTTTTACAAGCTACGGAATATTATGTAAGTATTTTAAATAAACAGAAACAGTGTTAATAAAAATTTTAGAAGTTGGGGGTTAAAATTCTTTTCCCCACATATTCTCCTATGGAATATAAACTACACGAGACATTTTTATTAAGAGGTAACATATTACATTTAGTCAAAAAGGTGATAAAGCTTGACATTTATATTAAGGAATATTTCTTGGTTTCACTTTAGCGGCATCATCAGATGGATCATGGTGGGGGGAGGGGGAGGGGACAGCGTACAATCATTTCGGTTTAGCAAGGAATCCTGAATGCACCATTTTGTGGCACCACAGGAATGAAGGGCTCATTTTCCACTAGTGGACGCAACTCTGAAGGGGTGATGAAATAAGGACTTTGACTGAAGGAGGGAAAGAGAAGTAAAGGTACTTATGAAGGAGTTCCAGAATGTCCAGAACAGTTGCTAGTTAGTCCTGTCTCCTGCTTTGGGGTGGTCATCTCTCTGCCCCCAGTTTCCGTCTCTCTCTCTCTCTCTCTCTCCATGCTGGGGTGAGGGAGAGGGCAGAAGGATGGCAGAGGAGCAACTAGGCCTTCCAAGACCACATGGGTCCTTCTGAATAGGGGAGAGGTGGATAATGTGAAAGGGGTAATAAAAGAAAACTTCATTCTATGGGAAGGAAAAAGGCAGAAGGCTGGAAAAGAACCCTTGGCAGAAAAATGCCTGTTTCCTCAGGTGTAAAATGACAAGGGGTTGCCTAGAGACTCTAAGGGCCCCTTTGATCTAAATCCTGTGGCTCCTCTCAGTTCTTATAACGGTTAAAGTGGGCCTAGTGGAACTGTGTTTTCATAGTCTCTCAAACATCAAAATTCATTGAAATGGGACACCACTATTGTGTCTAAAATATAACCAAAGATAAAAGTTATTTACTGAAAATCCAATGAATTAATAAACTATGCTGCTTCCACTAAGTGATAGACACTTTTATGGGTAACTTGAGGTTACATTAATAAAAATAAGCTTCATATGTCTGTTCAATAGGGGCTATAAAATTATGTATTTCTTAAAAAAAAAATTGGATAGCAACAGTACCTGTGCTCAAAGAAGGAGCCTGATTCTCAGCAGTTTATTAAAACAGGAAAAAGCCTCTAAAGTACGTTTATGACCCTTTGTGTAAATAACGTTTACATAATTTAAACAATTTCTTCAGCTTTGCTGCCCCATCTGCCCAAGGCCCCGAAGTCCCTCCCGTCTCCAAAAGGAAGCAGGGAGAGCCATAAGGTCTCACGGAGCCGCAGAGTTAATGGCATGTATCATTTACATTGAGGGCATGGCATGTTTGCAAACGGGCTCACCACTGAGTGATGAAATGTACAAATGGCTCGGAGAACTCTCCAACCGGAAGGACGGGTGAATCCTGGGATGGAGGAAAAACAAGTCACCAAAAGTCACAACAATTCCTTTTCTTTCTTTATACCCTCCACCCCCAATCCCAAAGGAGCATATAAAGATGAATATATAACAAGGATTCACCACCATGTGGAAAGGAAAATAAGGCCTCATCCAATTAAAAAAACAGTCTACACTCTCTTCCACATGTTTATGTAAAAAATGCCAAATTTAAAGCCACACACATTTTACCATGGTGAGAAACAAGAGAGCAAAGAGGGAAGGGAGGTGAAAAAAGGACAATGATAGCCACAGGGTAGGAAAGAAGGTAGGAAAGTGTAAATGAGAAATTAATGATTACTTAAGTAACACACAAATGGTCTTGTAATTAACAAAGAGCTGTGAAATTATTCTTGTGTTGACCTTTGTTTCTTTTACTGGGTTTGCTATTTACACTTTCCTTTTTATTTACATTTATTAGTAGATACAGCTGCTCTTAACTGCTTGCCCCTAACTGAATCATGTGGGTCAGAGTTGGTTTTTTGGTTTTTTTTTTCCCACTTTAATAGAAAAGCTTTTTATAGGGGAAACCGTTTCCTGAAAAGGAATTTCAGCCTATTTGCCAGTCTAGGCAAACTCATCATATGAGAAAGCCAGTGAATTAAGGACACAATGAAATATGCCCACCTTGCCCACAAACAGAACTAGGGTGGAGGTGGCAGTCACTCAAGAGAGCAGAAAACTACACAGCAACAAACGACAACTACCATGTAACACAGGGAGCAAACCCCATTACCATTTGCAAAGGAAGGCTTTAAGGATTTAGGAGTTTTTTCAAGAATGACAGAGAGCGCCACTGTGTTTATAGTGTAACGGCTCAGAATGTAATGAAATTACACTGCAGAGTACTTTAACAGTCATCTCATTAGACCTACAGTTGGAACAAGAGAGCCACATAAAGTAGGCAGCTGCAAATGACTCCATTCTCATCTATTCTCATTTGCTATTAAAAATACCTTTCGGCGGCTTTTTTCCTCCCTGACATCCCTACACAAAGTGCCCTGCAAAGTATGATACATGCACCTATTTAAATTAACAAAGGAATGACTTATTTTAATCTCACTGTGCTTTGGAGTGCTTTGGCCATTTGGATGAGCAATATATCATTACATACAACCTTCCAGCGCTGCAGGCAAGAAACTCAGAGCATGCAGCATTTGGTGGGAGCCAAACAATTTCTCTAGCACACAACTGTGTCAAATGCATGCATGTATTCATTATTGAGAACGAGAGGAAATAGCTTTGATGTAGTGGAAAAAAGAAGATGATAAAAGCACCTCTGCAATATGCGTGTCATTATCAATGGTGGCAGATAGATACAACTGCACAGCCTCCTATGTGATTAGTAAATATACATATAATTGCTGTGACCAATTATCAGAAAAATGAGATCGGTAATTACAAGACAGAAAATTAACTAGAACTCTTATTAAGGCTTTGTTTCCAAATCAAACAATTGGAAACTACCGGAAAATACAATTAAATCAAAGGGAACTGAGAGGGTCAAAGGAGCCAAAAAAAAAAAAAAAAAAAAATTCCCGAAGTTAAAAAAAAAAGGAATGTGAACCAAATGTTTCTTAGTTTTTGCATATCTATCCTCTTTGAATTGACATTATTTGTCCAGAAGAGGGGAAGGTTAGTAATTGTAAACTTAAAATTCTCATCAATAGGGAATGGCTTCCAAGAGGAAAGGAAAACAAAGGAAAATGGGAGTGAAATAAAATCTTGCCAAGTTCAAAGGATTACATGCAGGCATTACATAGAGAGGACGTGAAAGAGGGTAGGGGGCGATGAAATAGTCTGCTCAAAAGAAACAAGGCACGCAGTTAACATGACAAGTCCTCGATAAAGGTACTATAAAATGGTCACAGAAGTCCTATCAGTTTGAAGAGCAAAAATAAAACATGGTATCAATTTCAGCCCAGTCTGTTTTAGGAAAGCCATATATATCACCAAGTCTGCAAGATTCTACAAGGCCCAGTTCAAGAGATGACATTTTACTGTCTCAAACACTATTAGTAAAAAGACAGTTCAAAGTCTGAGGTACAAAAATTACGGACTCTGATCAGGTAGGTAGTTTTCTAAGTCATTCCTTTCTGAAATTTTTTGGGAGGCTGTAGTACTGGAAGTGTCTGAGTAGTAGCTGCTTTAAAATGAATGTTTAGGAAAATAAAAGCCTACTGTCTTAATGTGGCTGAATATTTACCAAGATGGTTAAAATTCTAGACTGGTTTTATACAAAGATCCTGGTATAAAACGTGATGCTAATGTGGGCCTCATTTCAAAGTATGATACCAAGAGTAAATTAATGAATTATAGACTAGGCAACTTGATGAAGATGTCATTTTAACGTGGATGAGAAACAAAACGAGGAAACTGTGACATCTTTGCATGGGTAGTTAATTTTATTTAAGACCTGATATTGTAGCCTGTTAAGTTCCTCATAATATAAAACTAAGGAACCCTGGGTGGTACCCATGAATAATTTATTTCACTTGTGAAAATGCCAGCCCAAGTCGACTTTGCAGAACCACAGAGAGTGGATTCTCATCTCAGTGGTGCCTGGAAAGAATCAGTCATCAAAGAGGCGGGGGGAAATTCTAATCTCACAAGCATAATGCCAGATATTTCTTTTCATTAAAATCCACGTCTCCTGTGTATCTCAGAGGAGAATTTTCTGAGATATACAGAAGACTGACTAGTGGGGGGCGGGTTCAGAATGCCACACGCAAACACGGGGTGGGGGAGTCCTCTGAGAGCCTCCAACTCCACAGAAGCACGCAGGCTGTCAACAACCCAAAGAAGGCAAACGAACAGACCTGACAGTATTCCCCATGCTGGAGGATTTTTAAGTATACTTTTCTCACTTTTAAGCAAGTAAAATTAGAAGTTAGTTTAGATCAGGATGTAAAAAATCTCCGAGAACCTGTCTATTTCGTTATCTAATTCCAACCTGTGCGAAGGAGGGAGGGAGGCTCGCAGTAAAGCCACTCCAGCATCGCTGTGGCACCCAGGGAGGGAAAGTAGCCAGTCACTGTGGGGTTAGAGCGAGACAGAACCATGCCCAGGGGTTCGGAGGATCTGGTAAAGTCACTGCTGCTACTTATCAAAAATGTTCTCTGTGGAACACGGGTTCAGGCAAGATGAAGAAAAAATACATTTCAAAAATGTAAACACAAATTAGAGCAGCAGTTACACCAGCAACTCTCAGCACTGGCTGAAATGGACTCTAAATTGTTAATAAAAGTCACTCTCTTTAAGACCCTGGGTGCCATACTTCACCTTGAGGGCTTTTGGGGGGATACTTTTCTGTTGAACTTCTAAGCATGCAGGTATAGAACGAAACAGTGGACACAACCTTAACCAAAAGCCTTGACCTGAGATTCCGGTCCTGAATCAACTTTAGCGTCCTGCTAAGGGAAACAGGCCGAATCCTGTTATGGAGCAGGCAACTGTTATATAAAAACAGCTGCTGCAGCCATTTCAGTAAGCAATTCTGGTCACCACGGAAGACAGTCTCCAAGTCTCAGAGGCTTTGGGAACTACCTGGTCAGCCCCTCCTGCTAAACAACTGGAACACAAGCAGGCAGCACGCTAGAGAACAGCGAAGGACGAGAAGAAAGTTTGAGTGATGCCTTTGCCTTGTGAATAATGAACAGTTCAGGAAGGTCAACCCATTACAACAGAAGCTGTTTAATTATTAATTATGTGCAATCTATGAGCAAAAGGACAAGTTCAGAATGTTTAATGTATGCTAACTTCTACTGGACTCTCTCTGGGTATTTTGTTATTAGCACTTGTCAGCAAGGTACTCAAGCATAAAAAAAGGTAAGCAGCAGAAAATCCGAGAGTGTATGTGTGTGTGTGTACCTGCAACGAGGTGGGGGAGGGGAGAAGGAGGTTCAACTCCAACCACAACTGCTGCTGGTTCACCTGCAGAGTAAGTGTGCCAAAAAGTACACTTTGTGATCTTGAGAGTAGGCAAGTAAGTTGGATACTCCAAATAAAGAAAACATAAATGAGAAAAATGCTTTTGAAATGACTTACTTAAAAGGGAAATCATTATTTTAAAGGCATAGTATTTTTATTAAACCTTGTTGTTTCTTGGCTTTAAAGAATCCGTGTCATTAATGTTCACGCACATGCTAGCATGCACACACGCACGCACATACACACAAAGTGCATGTAAAACTGGTAGAATCTGAATAAATTCAGTGGATGGTATCATGTCAATTTCCTGGTTGTGATATTGTACTATACTTACAAACTGTTACCATTGGGGGAAACTGGGTGAAGGGTACATAGGATCTCTCCATATTATTTCTCACAACTGCATGTTAATCTAAAATGATGTCAAGGGCTTCCCTGGTGGCACAGTGGTTAAGAATCTGCCTACCAATGCAGGGGACACAGGTTCGAGCCCTGGCCTGGGACGATCCCACATGCTGTGGAGCAACTAAGCCCGTGCGCCACAACTACTGAGCCTGAGCGCTAGAGCCCGTGAGCCACAACTACTGAGCCCACGTGCCACAACTAGTGAAGCCTGCGTGCCTAGAGCCTGTGCTCCACAACAACAGAAAGCCACGACAATGAGAAGCCCGCGCACCGCAACGAAGAGTAGCCCCCGCTCACCGCAACTAGAGAAAGCCCGCGCACAGCAACGAACACCCAACACAGCCAAAAATAAATAAATAAATAAAATAAAATGATGTCAAAATAGGAAGTTTAAAAGTAAAAGGGTAAGGAGCTATTTTTGTTTAAACTCATGAGGTCTAGATTTTTAGCAGAGCTCTGCTTTGAATAATGGAGAAGCCTGGCATAACTATTTAACTGGAAAAAAGTTGAGGGATCTTTGCTTTACTAATATACCTGAGGATTTAATTTTTGCCTTTAATTCATAATTAAATATGACAATGGAACCTGACAATGATGTGGTGGTTAATTCAGACACTGATAGGGCATAGACACAAAATGTTGTATAAAAATGATACAATCATTCATTACTTATTTATTGCTTCACTCATTCAACAATTTTCTTGACCATCTACCACGTCAAAGGCACTGGGCTGGCATTGTGGGATGACTGATACTTGATCCATAGCCTGGAAGAATTTGTGTGTTGTTCAGAGGGATAAGACGTGCACCCCTAAGAGTGATGGGGAAGAAACTTATTGTGAGAGTCTGGAGGGCTGCGCATACCGTTTTTGCTCTCCCACTTTCTTCCTTCCTCACTTCCAGAGAGCACCTGGGGGTGAAGGGACCTTGAACATCTTAATCTGTGTCATGTTCCCTTCTCTTGTGCAAAACAGACATTCCTCCAAACCAAGATTTTATACGTATTGGCAGTAAAACGTAAAGAAGATAGAAGGACAACTTCTCAAAAGTCTCAAGGTGTTGGCCACACTGGTGAATTCTGAGGTCAGCTGTGCTGTGGTTAGATTAAACCAAGCAAATTAAGTGAAACATGGCAATCCTTTTTAACAGTTTTTAACAGCCTATTTCTAGACTTCTTGGTGTCAAGCCATCAAGCCAACACGTTAATTAACATTAGAGAATCACCTACAGTCTGACCAGTACTGAGAGTTATAGTCTAACATTTTAAAAATAAATCTTTTAATTCAAGCCTAATGTTCCCTTGGCCTGGCCCAACACTTTCTGGTCCTACACACTGGGGTTCATACTAACTGGCACAGCTCTCCTAGATCACTCCACATCTATCTGCAATGCTGGGATTGAAGGTTGTTTGTGATTCCAGTGGCTTCACATCAGGCAGGACAGCATTTTGCCTTATCAGATCCCAAATTGTTTTTTGATCCCCCACTGTTCACTGCCTTAAAATAGCATCTTTGTGAGACAACTGGCAGAATCCACAGGACAAATCTGCTCTTGACCGGGGAGGGAACCTCATTTATTTGGGGAGGACACAAAAAACAAAAAAACTGGACTCTCACCTTTAAAGATCTCCACAGAAGAAATCCCAAAAATCTACCTATCCAAAGTGTAATGCAATGGTAGACTCTGGGAAATGAGCTCAGTTTTAATATTTTGAAGGTCCTCAATGTTCACATCTGTAAGTTTTTGCTATAGTAGACTGTAGCCAGGGAAAAAAGGCAGTCACGTCTCATCAGAGAGAGAAAGGTGGGAATGGATAGACAAATGCTCAGAGAATGACTCAGCCCAGTTAAGATATTAGTAAACCAAAATTCCACACCGGACTTGTACAAATTCAGTCAACGCCTGTTCAAAACACCTAGTTTACTTAAAAATATGGTCACCCTGTCAGGAAACAATCAGTATTTTGACCCTAAGTGTATTTTTGATTTCACAGTGCGGATGGAACTGACCTAATCTGCAGGGTGCTATGAGGGACAGCTCTGGGGTGAGAAAGAGGCTTTGAGTTTAGGAAGGCTTGCAGATGGACGTCATCAGAAAAGGAAGTCTCTGATCCTCTTCAGCTGGAGACCAGAGAGCCCTCATCTTCCTCATCCCACACCACATCAAGCCTTGAGCAGAGAAAGTGAAAGATGATTCAATTTCCACACTGGGTCACCCCATGCTCTGGGTTGCCAGACGTGACAAATTACATGTGTGGGCATTTTGGTGTGAAGTTCTATCCACTGGGTCCCGGCTAACAGTAGCTGTTCATTTAACTTGTCTCAGATGGACCTGGAATCAGGGGCAAAAGGCCTGAATTTTCGCCACTGAAACACCCAACTTACCCATAAACCTTTAAAACATGGGAGAACCAGCTATTAGCCAAGTACAACCAGATGGCTTATAAAAAACACAAAATGTAAATTAACAGGTCTAAAGGAATCTCTGAAATTTGAGATTATACAGATTTTTTTCCTATTTTCTTTTTCTCCTAAATGTTTTGGCAGTTCTTCAGTACTGTGATAAAAGAGAAGAGAAACAAACTTTGTCATTTATGTCAAAACTAACCCTTCATTTTTTTGTCATTTAAAAGACTTACATTTACTCAGAGATTTTCTAAACATATGGCAAAGATCTTGGTGTTTCATAAAATTCCTTGAAAACAGGTAGGTGGAGAACTGGAAAATGAATTAATCTCTTAAACCATATTTGCAATTGCTTGCTTTCCAAAGTCAATGAACATCTTTTTTCTTTTTATTTTAGGTCTCTCGTTGGTCATAAGCTATAGTGTACAGTATTATTTAGAGGTGCCTATCTGAATGGTACACACACACACACCTGCACACTAACATCCACATACACCTCCCTTTTCAATGGCTTAGGCAGAGCAGCAAAAAACATGCTTGTCTCATACCAAAGGGATTTCATTTACAAAAGTAAAACCTGTTATTGTCCCCTCTCTCTATCTCTGTAGCCTCCCAAAGCATTTCTATTGCTTTTTCATAAAACACTGCTGCAAATAATCAAGCATGACCACTGACATCCACAAGATTGAGTTTTAGGAACCATTAAATGAGTTCACCCTCGTGGGAAGCCTCCTGCTCAGGCTAGTCTAAAGGTAATTATTCAGCAATTCCTACCTGTGGTTTTACCTTGTCCCTATATAGTGTTTGAATTTTGTACGCTGGTAAGGTCAGTTTTTTTTCCTCAGGAAAAGTCCAGCTACACATGTTTGATCCAGGACCTAAATTATAATGTTAATATACACACTGCCATTTCACCAGGTTCTATGTGTAGAAATGCTGATTAAAAGCAATCTTAAAGGTAGATCACAAACTATATTAAACAAAAATGAAAGGAAAATCCAGGAGTGAAAAAGAACCCTTAACAGGCTCCTAAATGAAAGGAATCATTTCTCTTTTCATAGGTAAAGCATTAACATTGAAACAGCTGAACTACATCCACATACCATTCAAGGGCAAGAACCTGGCAGGTCCATGTCCTGAAAAATCAACAAGCCATAACACTATCCAGGTAGACTCAGGGAACTTGCTGAAATCCAAAGTCCACATCGCCACACTGTGTGTCCTCCTGAATGTTCACTCGACTGTTAGTTAAAATAATTACTGCCATTTGCCACCTGCACTGCCAGCTATGGATACGCGGAAAACAGAACTTCCAGTGGCTGCATGGTGTAGGAGTGTCAGCGGTATTTGCTTACACATTTTTATAAACAAATTCAAAGGCTATGTTGGCTGTGACTCGGAGGCTGAGAATTATATGTGAAATTGTGCCATACCTGGTTCCATACAATAAACAGAGAGAAGGGAATTTAAAGCTGGTTAAACTGATGAGATACCACATCAGTTTAAAATTAGTCAATAGGAGAGGAACAAAGAGAGGAACAGGGAGGGAGGAGGGGAGAGGAAGTGAAAAAAACATAGAACCACATACTGTGAAATGAACAAGTTCAGTTAGAACGTTCATCAGGATTTGGAAAATCATAATGCCATCTGCTACTCTGGACCTCAGAACATCAGGGATCTCGTGGGCCCAGACGCTTTCATTTCCAGGAGGAAGGAAGGAACTTACACTCCCTGGAATGCTGCCTCCATCCTGGAATGAAGGCAACACTCCAGCCGACCAGTTTGGAATCTCTTTTGAGAACATTTGCACTGTTTACAGACGTGTTTTCCCTGGTTTAGGGAAAATTAACGGCAGGCAAAGTGATTACAGCAGCTAGGCAGTGAGGCAGAGCAGTGCCCCAGCCCGAGCTGCTGGGTAACTGACCCTAGCATCCAACTTGGGCTCAGGGTGTGTAGGTCCCATCATGGTGGATTAAACGAGCATTGTCCTACGGCTGGATGAGACTTCACAATAGAGCAACACATGTTAAATGACAGCAGCCAAAACGGGCCCCACCAGGCAACTGCCCATTCACAGAAAGCTATTCACAGGCCTTCACCACCAAGAAATTAATTCATTAATAATACATCACGCTTCATGGACAATTCAAAGAAAACAACACAAAGCTACTTGTCCAATGACTGTCTAAAGATGCAGAATCTTCCCTGGTTTAAAAAAAAACCCAAATCTAATTGACTTACTGAGATCAAAATCATAGGGATGTTTATGCTAATATTTTGATTAGGAAAAAAGAAGAAATGGAAAAAGTCTATCCACTGAATTCATTCAGTGCCACTAGGAAATAATAAAAATATAGATTTTTTTCAGCAGTAGCTAATAAAATCTGACTTTATGTAACTGTATTTATTATTTTTTTTGTAACTGTATTTAAAAAATTATTTTTTCCCACTTTAAGTGACTTTATACATTCTTCAGACCATCAGGAAAATTTCTGCTTTTAACTTGTTTCTTCTGTTACATTTTTAAAACTTCCTTCTTTCTTTCTCCTTCCTCCCGACAGCTCATAAATATGAATTCAATATAATTATAAATGAACAGACATTAACTTTTGGATTACTGCTGTGTTTTGGTAGAATCTTAATGTCATTTCTAAAGAAACAGTTATTACCAATAGAAAAAGTAATTACTAAAGGAATCATGGCCTTAATGCTAACCTATTTTCAATTTTCAAACCAGTCAAACTGCATTAATTTAAACATACTGGACTTTTCAAAGGCGGTATTAGATTTCTAAAGGTTGCCTTACATAAAAGGAGAATATCGGTTTTCAGGATCCCAATTATACATTCCTCACACTATGAGACAGAGGTCTAGTTAACCATATCGCTGCAGGACACGGCTATTGTATATCTACTTGTATTAACTTACCAAGTTTCTAATGCCTCCCAGTCATTAACTCATACAAGTTACAAATAACATGAAATCCCACATCATCAATACCCATTTATGCAAGTGGTTAGAGTGTCAGTCACTGTGGTGGGAAGCTCTAGGCATGCACGGGTCACGTCGGACAGCTCAGGCCATCGAGTCTTGTCTCACTTTAAGCTACCTGCAGTTAGGTGTTGTGAAAGAAAGAGGCCATCCTAGGATGCTGGGAGCAGGAGGGATGGGGGATGTTCCTTTTATTTTTTTGCTAACTTCAGAAGCCAGAATTATGGCGAAGTCCCTCAGGCAAAAAATGAATAGATATTATTCCCTCTGGAGCTGGTTAATACCACTTTTTGAATTCCAGGGGGGTATTATTAGACAGCCATTTTCCACACCCTCACTCCCCCACCCCCACCCCCAGAAAGCACCTGCTACGTTCACAGCCCAGCAGCTTCTCGGTTAACCAGCCCTCAGTTAACCTGTCCAAGAATGAGTGATTCTGCACAAATGAATTTTTAAAAGATAACAGTGGTTTAAGAGCCAAACCTTTTGTGTACATAAATCTTTCTAAAAGGAGTCAATCTCCTCCCTGCCAACATAAACAGAATATGCAGAAGGGAATTCAATTATTTCTTAAAGACACAGAGTCATTCTTACAGACAGCGAAACTGAACTGTGTTGCAATATACTTCTGTCCTTGGGGCATGTCTGCAATGCTTTCTAAGTTGTCTGCTTTTACAGTTTAAAAAAATAATCTCTTCCTTTGATGCCACAAAGTTCAGCTGTCACTTTTTGCTTCCATCAAGGTCAATTATAGTATAGTAAAAAGAGTCCCATCCTTTGTCCTTCAGTTTCCTCATCTGTAAAACACAGTGCTGTGGGAAAGCAACATGACATTGGGGAACACTGGGGAAACATTTTATCAACCATTAGGGTTAAGGCTAGACTTCTGAATTTTGATAAAGGACTCTATTTATTAGCTAAATATCTCCTTGTCATATACTATTACTTTTTGGATTGTTTGTTCTGAGGTCTTAAAAAAAAGAAGTAGTAAGTTCTTATAATTACGCATAAATTTCATTCAACAAATATTTATAAGTGACTACTGTACATCAATTAGGTGCAGTACTAGGAAGATAGAAATAAAAACCCTGGGAACTTAGAGTCTAGTTGATAAACTTCTTATAACTGGGTCTGAAACAGGAATTGATATAGTTCTGAACGAGGTGCTTGGTGCTGCCCTACAAACTGAATGCTAATTATCTTCTTCCCACGAAGTGTGCGTGTGCCCCAGCTCAGTGACAGTTTGACTGACCAAGCCAAATGCTTCTTCTCTGACCCTACCTCCCCACTCTCCTACATCCAATTACTCACCAAATTCAGTTTATTCCATCTCCTGAATACTCTTCAAACATGCTAAGGCTGTCTTAATGGAAAGCCCACATAATTTCTGGTCAGGCCTATAAGCACAGTAAGTTCCTAACTGTCCTTCCCCATCCACTTTCCACAACCCCATCAGAGTGATTTTTCTGAAACACAAATCTGGTTCTGTTGATCCCCTGCTTAAAACTCTTTCACCTCCCTCCCCTCCATCCCTGCAAATGCCTTCAGGCACAATGTGTAAAGATCCTTCTAAATGTAGCCATTGCCTCATCTCTTTTAATACTTTGCCAAGCACTGCAGCCATACTGAACTCCGCATGGGCCTCAAGTTATCTCTGAGGCTAATTCCTACTGGCCCTTTGGGCTTCCCTTCTCCGTGGAGCTCTCTGGTATATTATCACCTCCTTCATTCTCTCTCCTCTCTGTGTTTCCCCAGCACCTTGTCCACACTTTTAGTATATGTAGAATTTATATGACTGCAAACATCATTAAATGCCTTGTCATAAATACCCTTTTATGTGAGGGGGTTAAAACAACAGTCACTGTGCTCCTCTGAGAGCTCATTAAGTCTCATGCCACGTATACTGCCTGCAGTTTAGTTTAATATTTATTTATTGTTTACTTATTTATTTATTTTGGCTGTGCCGGGTCTTAGTTGCGACATGCGAACTCTCAGTTGCAGCATGTGAGATCTGTTTCCCCACCAGGGATTGAACCCGGGCCCCCTGCATTGGGAGCTCAGAGTCTTACCCACTAGACCACCAGGGAAGTCCCTTCCTGCAGTTTAGTTTAAAGTTATCTACTCATACATGACTGTTTACTAGCCTGTGTCCCTGACTAGAGTAGAAACTCTTTAATGGTGGCAACTGTATCTTACTCATTCCCTATTCCCAGTACCTAGCTTTGGGATTAATACAGGTTTACAGAATGATTGTTTGGGCTATAATCGGTGGTTTTCAAATTATAATCTATGGAACTCTAAGGACTTTTATGTGGGTGCCATGAGTGGGACAGGGACAGGGTAGAGATCTAAGCTTCCTATCCTTTGATCAAACCAGAAAGGCTTCGAAGTCCAAAAAAAATTTTGTTTAACTTTTGTGTGTCAAAGGACACCATCAAGAAAGTTAAAGTCAATCCACAGAATGGGAGAAAAAATGTAGAGTCTAGTATCCAGAATACATAAAGAACTCTAGGCACTTCCCTAGCAGTCCAGTGGTTAAGAGTCCACCTTCCAATGCAGGGGACACGGGTTTGATCCCTGGTCGGGGAACTAAGATCCCACATGCCACGGGGCAACTAAGCCTGTGCTCTGGAGTCCGCGCCACAACTAGAGAGAAGCCCTTGTGCCACAATGAAAGATCCTGCGTGCTGCAACGAAGACACGATGCAGACAAATAATAAATTAATTAATTAATTTAAAAAGAACTCTAACAACTCAAAACTAATAATTAAAAAGGAAAAACCAATTTAAAAATAGAAAATGCATTTGAATAGAATTTAAAAGAAAATATTCAAATGACCAATAAACACATGAAAATACGCTCAACATCATTAATCATAAGGGAAATGCAAATCAAAACCACAATGAGAGACTACTTTACATCCATTAGGATGACTACAATTCAAAGGAAAAAAACCCCCAGAAAATAACAAGTGTTGGCAAGTATGTGGAGAAATCTGAAATCTCATAAATTACTGATGGGAATGTAACATGGTGCAGTTGCTGTGAAATACAGTTTGAAAGTTCATCAAAAAGTTAAACACTTTTGTGTGTTTTTGGGCTTCCCTGGTGGCGCAGTGGTTAAGAATCCGCCTGCCAGTGCAGGGGACACGGGTTCGAGCCCTGATCAGGGAAGATCCCACATGCCGCAATTAGGCCCGTGCGCCACAAATACTGAGCCTGTGCTCTAGAGCCCATGAGCCACAACTACTGAGCCCACGTGTCACAACTGCTGAAGCCTGCATGCCTAGAGCCCATGCTCCACAACATGAGAGGTCACTGCAATGAGAAGCCCGCGCACCGCAACAAAGAGTAGCCCCCGCTCGCCGCAGCTAGAGAAAGCCCACGTGCAGCAACGAAGACCCGACGCAGCCAAAAATAAATAAATTTATTTAAAAAAAGAAAATTGAACACAGAATTTTCATATGACCCAGCAATTCCACTACTAGGTATACATATCCAAGAGAATTGAAAACAAAACATATATCCACATAAAAACTAGTACACAGGGTTTCCCTGGTGGCGCAGTGGTTGAGAATCTGCCTGCCAATGCAGGGGACGCGGGTTCGAGCCCTGGTCTGGGAGGATCCGACATGCCGCGGAGCAACTGGGCCCGTGAGCCACAACTACTGAGCCTGCGCGTCTGGAGCCTGTGCTCCGCAACAAGAGAGGCCGCGATAGTGAGAGGCCCGCACACCGCGATGAAGAGTGGCCCCCGCTTGCTACAACTAGAGAAAGCCCTCGCACAGAAACGAAGACCCAACACAGCCAAAAATAAATAAATAAATAAATAAAACCTCCCCCCCAAAAAAGTGGAAACACCCCAAATGTTAATCAACTGATGAACAGATAAAGAAAAATGTGGTATATCCATACAATGGAATATTATTTGACCATAAATATATATGAAGTACTGATAAATACTACAACATGGATGTACCTTGGAAACATTATGCTAAATGAAAGAAACAAAACACCAGATATTGCATGGTCCAATTTATATGAAATGTCCACAATAGGGAAATCCATAGAGACAGAAAGTAGATTAGCTAGTGGTTGCCAGGACTGGAGGGGAGAGAGGAACTAGGAGTTACTGTTAACAGGCACTGGGTTTCTTTACGAAGTGATGGAAATGTTCTGGAACTGAGCTGTATACTTTATAAGAGTGAATTTTATGTTATGTAAATTATACTTAAATAAAAATGTCAAAGTAAAAATAGAAAACAGAAATAAGTTTCTCTGTGATGATCTCTGAACTTAGCAGTCCTTTTCAGCTGGATAGAATGGGCCTCAGTAGAAGAAAAGACAAACTTAGATCACATGCTATTTTCTGTAGGACTAGTCCTGCTAGAAAAAAATTCCTATTTTAATTTACTTCAAGGAGCGTCTGCTTGAGCCATGATCTCTACTAGGTGTGGGGATAAATCCCTGTGCTGGATGACTTCATGATACAGTGGGAGACAAACTCACAAAGTAAATTTGATTCCGTATGATTAACAATAATAAAGCTTTGTAAACATGCTATGCTGAATTATGCCTAGCACTGGGTGGGCATGGGGCAGGATGGAAGAAATGGGAAGGTAACAGAGACAGCTTCAAAGAGGACATCACATTTGAGCTGAGCCTTGGAGAACACTTAGGCATTTACAAAGTAAAAAACGGAAGGCCGTTCCAAGCAGAGTGAGGAACACAACCCTAAGTATGAAAAGTGTGGGGCAGCCATCAAGACTAATGATGGACCCAAAGTAAGGCTGAAAAAAACATGGGTGTGAATCTCAAATGCTGTGCTAAGAGGTTCAGACATTACCCTATAGGCAGGGTTTGGCAGGTTGAGATCTGTATTTTTTAAAAGATAATCCTGTGGAGGTAGGGTGGTCGGAGAAACAAGGCAGAGAGAAAAGCTTAGAAGCTTGTTATGGTTATATGTGGTTATAAAGCAGACTCTTCTCTTCATTTTCTTCTCCCTTCCCAGTCCTCTCTTTTCTCACCCCCTTCTTCAGGTATCACCCTCTTCTAGAACAGAGACGTCAGCCGCCTCTCAGTTTGCCCAGCTCATGTGGAAGTGTCTAGCTGTGTGATTAACCTCCATCCTCTTCTTTACTAAGCTGCCAGGTGGGGGTTAGCATCAAACACTGCTTCCTTCCAGCACTGGACATGTTTGCTGGCATTGCTAGAAAACATCAGAGGAGTCAGGTCTAAGTGAAGAGTCCACATGAAGCCTCTTGTGAGCTCAGGAGTTTCGTGGCGTGGATGATTGTCCCCATTCGTGCCTCTTTTTAGTACCACTGTAATGATGTGCATATGCCAGCCAGGCAGATAAGTAAATAGTGGAGGCTCTCTTATGTCTCAATTAAATTTTATGATTAAATAGAGTCATAAAAACTCACAGAAGACAAAGCCTTTTATAAATGGAATTTTGTAATGATGGGCTATTAAATATGTTTTGGACCAAGAGAGTCTGTTCCCATCTTAAGCAAGCCCACTTTACTCCTCCTCATCATTGAGGACCCAAGGCCAGGTCCCACAGCAACACCCCCCCAGCCCCCTCGCCCCAACCTCTTCTTGCCCATCACTCAGCTGGCCACTTCCTTTCCATCGTCCTCTCCCCTATCCCCACTGTGGCCTTCCTGTCAATCCTTTTCAAGCTACACACCTTACAGGGAAAGCCATCATCTCCCCTACCTTCCAGACTGGGGCACAAAGGTCCTCCTCTTAAAGCCGTGATTTGCCCTGGCTCTAGTTGTCTATTGGCCTGGAACCCTGGCATTGTTACAGTGATTCCATTATCCTGATGGTGTCATATCCAAGAAACTGTTACTTAATCTAAGGTCACAGATTTATACCAATATTTCCTTTTAAGAGTTTCAGTCTTAGCTGTGAAACACTTACATTTAGGTCTTTGATCCAATTTGAGTTAGTTTTTGTATATGATGTGAAAAAAACTCATTATTTTGCATGTGGATCTCCAACTGTTCCAGCATCATTTGTTGAAAAGACTATACTTTCACCATTAAAGGGTCTTGGCATCCTCATCAGAAAACAACTGACCATGGACATACGGGTTTATTTCTGGACTCTCAACTCCATTTCACATGTCTATCCTTATGTCAGAACCACACTATCTTGATTACTGTAACTTTGTAATACGTTCTGAAATCAGGAAACCTGAATCCTCTTTGTTCTTTTTTCCCCAAGATTGTTTTGGCTACTCTGACTCCTTTGCATTTCCATATGAATTTTGGGATCAACTCATCCATTTCTGCAAAAGAGCCCACTGGGATTGTGACAGGGATTGCACTGAATCTGTAGATCAATTTGGGGAGCACTGCCATCTTAACAATATTAAGTCTTCCATTCCATGAATGTGGAATGTCTTTCTATTTATTTAAGTCTTTAATTTCTTTCAAAGATAATTTATAATTTATAATTTTCAGTGTATAAGTTTTCCACTTCGTTTGTTAGACTTATTCCTAAGTATTTTATTCTTTTTGATGCTAACTATAACTTGAAGTGTTTTCTTAATGTCACTTTTTTTTTTTAATTAATTAATTTATTTTTGGCTGTGTTGGGTCTTCGTTTCTGTGCGAGGGCTTTCTCTAGTTGCGGCAAGCGGGGGCCACTCTTCATTGCAGTGCGCGGGCCTCTCACTATCATGGCCTCTCTTGTTGCGGAGCACAGGCTCCAGACGCACAGGCTCAGTAGTTGTGGCTCATGGGCCTAGTTGCTCCGCGGCATGTGGGATCTTCCCAGACCAGGGCTCGAACCTGTGTCCCCTGCATTAGCAGGCAGATTCTCAACCACTGTGCCACCAGGGAAGCCCTTAATTTCACTTTTGAATTGTTCATTTTGGGTTACTAATATATAGAATTACAACTGATTTTGTGTTTTGATTTTATATCCTATCATTTAGAAGATACTTCTGATCAGGTATAAAACATGACTTATAGGAATTCACTTTTTACTGGTAAAAGGAATAAATAAACAGATGTATAAACCAGGGATTTGTTAATTGTCCTGCTGAGCACCTACAGATGTTAGATAGAAATTTATTTTTAGCTATAATATGCTTGAAACACACACACACACACACACACACACACACACACACACACACACAGAGTAATAATCCGTTTTTCTGGCTGTCATATTTTAGATAACCTGAACATTCTGAAACACATCTGTGAAGTCAAAAATGATTTGCAAGAAACTTTCAAGCCCTTCTGTCTGACATTTATTTTTTTCCTTTTTTGACCTTGCAAACTTCTTCTCATCCTGTAAGACCTAGCTTAAATGTCACATCTCCTGATCTACCCCCAGAACAAACCCTCTTCTGGCAGAACAAACCCTCCTGTTTCTGGGTTGTATAGTATGCATCCTGTAACGAAGCATAATTATTCATTTCCAGACTCTTATCTTTTCCAAGTCTGTGGCCTTCTTGGGGGGCAGGCTCAAGGGGGAAGTCCCCACTTCAGTCTTTGCAATTCACGGCACCTCAATCCACTGATGTCCTGGCTGGCTCCAGCCAGCCTGGGATTTGGTGACTCAGATATCACTGCTCTGTTCCCACCTGCCACATCACCAATGTGGCCAGCCCTTTGTTGCCAGCCAAACTGGGAGCCCAGGCACTGGGGAGAGCATTAGATGGCCACATAGCCTCCTGAGTCCCAGCACACTGTATTGGCCCAGGATTTGGGACTATGCCTCTGCCTTTCTACCCTGACTCACAAATCTAATCTGCAGTTGACCTGGGAGACTTGCCTGGAAGAACAGTCCTCTCTAGGCTTGGAGGCTGCCCTGAGCATGGCCTGGTCAACTTGGGCTGGCATACAGTGGGCACTTTTGAGGACTAGCTGCTGAATTAATGAACACAAGCCCACTCATTTTACTTCATCAGCCTCAACCTCTCTTCTCAGAGGAGTGGTTTGACCTTACACATACCACTTGGGTATCTGATTTCATTTGATACCTTTAATTTTGCTAGGGTCACCGTCAGGAGTGCAAAGACTGAGACAAGATGATCAGATAACTGGGGCAGCCAGTAGTCACTGACAAGAATGAGGAGTGACCATAGAAAACAGAGGTGATCACAAGAGAGAACACAAGAAAAGCACCAAGCAGAGCAGCACACCCATGTAGGGGTCATTTAGTTTGGGAGCAAATGGCTCTCTACACCTCAAAAAGCCCAAGCATATCACTGAGTGCCAAGGCCAAACACAAAAGCAAAATGGCTGGTAAAATTCAATGAAAGAACAAGGCAAGATCCCCACAATTCTACAGCCCTATAGGGCATCAATACATCAAAGTTTAGTTCAGTACCATGTTCAAAACAGGGACCTGAGTCATCAAGAAAAGGTTATGATACCTTTTATAAAACCTTTATTATCAATGAAATGATATTCACTATACTTTATCAACAGGCTGCCAAGAGCAAATACATTTTAGAAACATTCTTTCTAAAAAATGCAAATTTTCTCTCTGATGTCAGAGCTTAAAGTAGTATCAGTTAGCTAGACAGCAAGGGCCACCTCATTCCCCAATGATATCAGATGGCTAAGGCATCATGGCACGCATAGACACACATCACTTACAATGAACCAAAGTACTTTACAACTCAGGTATTCAGGGACTTGGAGAGGGCCTGATTATGAGTTTTACAGTAAGAAGTTCTATTGAGAGAAGCAACTTTGAGGCAAAGATGGTATCTCTAAGACAGCACTCATATCCTGAGTTAGCCAGGTCCAAACCAGACAAGCTCCACCCCCTAAAATTAAACTAAATTTCCCAGATTTCTCTTTGGAGCCTGATTCTCTTGGTACCTTGGCTACTCATCCAGTTCCTGTTCTGTGGTTCAAATTTCATGTTCATGATTCTTACTACTCTGTTTAACTTTTGGTGTCTTTATTTGGATGTGTGGTGGCTGACTCTGGCTTTGTCCCACGATTCCACCTCCTGACTCTCAACTCCTGACATTCACCCCTGGCTACTCTAGCGCTGGCTCCTATCCACTTGATCTACTACTTCTTTGTTGTTTGCCAGGCCATGCTAGGAGGTCAAGGTACATCCACATAATAATAAATAAAGTACGTTACACTTGGCTTTGCTTAGCTATTTTGTACATGACTCCAAATATATCCATCTTGTTTGAATTAGATTCCCTTGGGTGGTACTTTTTGATTTCACTTTTCCCGAAGAGAAACAGCATATACTGTCATTGGATAGCCATTTCATAATGAGGTATATCCCATGCCCAAAGAGTAAGATGGTTCAAATCCTGGCTGGTTATATTCATTCAGAAATAGAAGCCCTAAATGTCAGATGTAAATGAAGATAGACAGTTAACTGTCCTCTGGGATCTAAAAGGGCAGACTTAGCCATTACGGAAGAGGTTCTCAAACTTTCATGTGCAAAGAATTGGGAAGCTAGTAAAATGTAGATTCCTGGGCTCTACCCCTAGAAAGTCTAATTCAGAGATCTGGGTCCAAGAATCTGCATTTTAAACAAGAGTCTTACGTAATCCTGATGTAGTTAGTCCTTGGACTACCCTTTGAGAAACACTATATCACAGCAATGAGAAATCTGACAAACATGGGGCAAGCACAGTAATTAAAAGATCCCACCAATCCTTCCTTTCTTAGAAGCTATGATGCACCTTGCCTCAGGCAGGTCACCTGGCCAACTCTTTCCTAATACTCTTATTCCCAATCATCAGCTTGGTTCCAAGATCAACTTAATGTTTGTTTTAAAAATATATGTGAATTTCCCAAGTTTCCATAAAAAAGATATTTGAATGTTTTAAGAGTAAATGGGAATAGATGTCTAAGTTATAGTTTTCTCTCAACTGAGGAAGAAGTGCTATAAAGAAAAATATACGATTTAAGCTGCAAGCTATTGTCCTTCATCACACATACTTCTCTTCTTAGAACATCTCCCTATGATGATTTCAAAAGCCTCAAGATTTTACCCAAATCAAACAAGTAAAATGTATTAGATTTAACAGCAATCACTGCTACTTTAAATAAAGAATGAAAACATCCATCTGATCCAGAAAACCTTCAAGTGAGCTCTCCAGCAATACCTATATTACTGGTGAAGGTATCTGTACCTGAACATTCTGATGCCCAGGAGTCTGGCAGACCAAGAACAGCAGAGCCCAGGAAAGACGGCAGTCTGTGCACTTGACTGGGTAGGCCATTTCCCTGGGCACGTCCCTAAGCAATCCTGAAGGGGGAGCTCAGGAAAATCAGTTTAATTGGGAGGATCCTGATGGCCATAGGATGCTTTTGGAATCTAAGATGACAGAAGATATTGATGAGCTATTAGATCCAGGAGGCCTGTCTGATATTTGAGATAATGGGGCCTCCATTTGTTTCAGGACGATGCCTTCATTTTTGCACTAACATGGTTTATGGCTTGCAAGGGATATGTGGACTGACTGATGCAGACATTAAGGATGTTGGAGCTCCATTCTTACTATTATTGTGATATGTGTATGTGTTTGTTTTTTTCCTAGGAGGATCTTTATTTTTTTCTCCCAAATCTCATAACTGGTTATACAGACGTTTAATTGAGAGGAATAATTATGAATTACGATATTTTTTCTTTCAAACTTTCCTATCTGAATCATTTATTGCTGACATTACAAGCATTTTAAATATTGTAAAATTAAAGTTTAAAAAATAAACATTGCTAGCAGGCAAGCTCAAGCCCAGAAAAACTCAGTTTTTAAAAAACATTAATGTTTCTTAATCGGAGTCTTGTATAAGACTGTTAATTTACAGGAAAAAAAGGAATTTAAAGTCAGCAACAAAAGTAGTTGATTGAGAATGAAATTCAGGTAGCTTAACTCCATGAAGGCAAAGGGACAGTGAAACTCGATGGATAAGGATGATCAGAGGTAGGATGACTTAACATGTGAGAATACTAGTTAAAAGCACAAAAAGTTAGGAGTATGTTCTGGGGAAAAATGCCTAATTAGGAAATTAAAGCTGAACTGTTGACCTAGAGCTTCTGAACACTTTTATCACTCTGCTATGCTTTCGGTAAATAAAGCAAGGAGGACAAATTTTATCCAGCTCATGTTTGCTGTTCAACTCTAACTCTTGTCTACTGAATGACTTGAAATATGTGTTACGGAAAAAATGATACCACTTTAATTTCCGGCTCCATCCCCATCTGGCCAGAGAGAGGATAAATTAATATTATTGTGTTTTGTCTTTAGGGCTTCTGATGCCCCCAAGGACCAGCCTGTGGGACAGTCTGTTTTGGCAGAGAGTCTCGGCTGGAATCAGAAGAGCAGGATTCAGGACAAGGCCAGTTCACGTAACACAGCTCAGAGCCACACAACACAACTTGCTCCGAGGATGTTGGGCATTGTGCTTCATTAGGAAACAAAATATAAGCTTTCCACACCATTAGGAATGACTTTAGGAGTGAAAGCACATAAGACGATGCCTCACCTCATCAACAATGCACTGCAGAAGCTGGAGAGGCTGCAATGGGAAAGAAGAAAGGAAAAAGTATTAGCCTCTATGCAATATCTTTACAGTGGAGTGGAAAGAAAAAATCATTAATGCAATAAAATATAGCAAGATTAATCAACAACAGCAAACTCTTATAAAAACATTGATGTTCAGGATGTTCTATTATTTCTAATGGTACCTAATCTAATACAGGCAGTTAAAGGTTTGCATTTTCTTCAAAATGCAATTTGCTAAGTTTAAAACAAGGCATTCAAGCATGCAAAGGAAGCAGCCATCAGGAAAAAGAAAAGTGAATTTTTTTCTGAACTCATAAAGCTTACCATTAAAGATCCCTGGTTTTTCTGAATCTGAAAAAAGGCAATATGTAATTAGCATGTCATAATCAAAATGACTCACTTGGACACATTATGATCACTGAGAGAAAATTATTGCATTGCTGGTGGCAATTTGTGGGCATGTGTTAACACAATTTACATAATGAAAATACACAAATGTTAATAGCTCGCTTCTCATTTATAGGCGAAAGTCAGCAGAATGTTAATTTCACACAACACTTTTTAGTACCCTCCAGGTTGTATTAGAATAGGGAGAAAAACCATAATCCATTTCAAAAGGCTGTTTACGATTCAGATATAAATAATGTTTTATATTGCTAGATTGTGAACACTGGGCTTAATGTTGCAATCATTGCTAATGTTATGAAGCTCACTCTTTTTAAATTAAAAACCGATTTATTTAAAATTGAAATTAAATCATAGTCAGAAATTAGAATTTTGGATTCCTGCCAGTGTCTGCTCACAATCCCCTATTTTGTGAAGAAAACTTTAATTATGTGGTTGAAGTATTTGCCTCTGACTCAGGAGTGGGTAAAGACTCCACCTTTTCCAAAGTTCCTTCAGCAGGGCAGCAATGCTTTCTGGGAAAATCAAATTCATGCAAGTTTAACACTGGTTTTCAGGGGATAAGAGCAGAGTCAAAGAAGATGCCTGTTCTGGAGGCAGCTGCTCACACAGCTGACACCGATAAACCACATCTCTTAGAAAGTTACTAAAATGTGACACCAAATTAATAAAACATCCACTTAGTAGTTAAAGTATTAAACACTTCAATGTGCTCCCCCCAACCAAAAAAAAAAAAAAAAAATGCCTGCAGTTATTACAAACTCAATGAAAATGGAGTCCCAGGTACTAAATTTCCTAAGGAGGAAAATTTCAGGAACCAAATGTAACTATTGAGGAGTCAGTTGTTTGCTGTGATAACTGTGCTTCAACCAGCTGGTAAAATATAGGTAAACTAGTTAATAGTCCCTTATATGCTTTTAATGGTGCTTTTAAAAGTTCTTTCACATACACGTTCTCATTAGATCTCACAACCACCCTGAGCTTGGCAGGAATGGTCATCTCTAGTCTATGACGGGAAAAACCGGGCCTCCCAGAGGTGGGGCAGGCCCAAGGCCACAGGAGCAGGCTGTGGTTGTGCTGGGGCCTCTCCCATGCTCCTTTCTCTCCAGTATCATATCTGCCTACAATCACAGCATTCCTTAAAAACAACTGGATTTGCATGTGTTTATACTTGGCATGGTAAAGTTGATAAATTATCAGTTTTGGCATGTGGGTTCTTCTCAACTAGACTCTTAAGCTCCTCAAGGGCAGAAGCCATGTTTTTGCATTTCTTTTGCATCCCTATGGCTGATCAGCAGACCCTTCCACCTAGTGCTAGATGTTTTAAAAAGTGCTTTCCCAGGTATTATCTCAACTGAACATGGTCCCCACTCATTCCTGCTCTTGGCTCCTCATCATGCCCTCCCCAGTCACCACTCCCTGAAACTTCCACCTCAGGTTGATTGGCTCTTAGTCTACTTTGATAGTTCCTACTGAATGTTGTCCTGAGGCGCTTCTTGTTCCTCTAGCCAATGAGTACTTCTGCGTAAGGGTCTGCGGGGTGTGGGGAGGGGGGGAAGATTTACATTAAAAAGGAAGACAGAGCTGTTAACTACCACCTTGGAGTGGTTAGGGTTTTAGTAACAAGCTACAGCACCTTTAAAAAATCATGAAAAAACCCAGGTAAATTCTCCTATGAGATATCTTTGGTGTTTGCTTTTACAGTTGGTCCTTGATCAACATGGGTTTGAACTGTGCAGGTCCACTTACATGTGGGGCTAGTTTTCATTAGTAAATACTACAGTACTAAATGGTCCATGGTTGGTTGAATCCATGGATGTGAAGGAACCTCAGATACTCGGAAATTGGGGGCCGACTAAATTATATGCAGATTAACCCCCTCGTTGTTCAAGGGTCAACTGTATTTTTTTAAAGTACCCACACATAAGCACCGCCTCCCCCAAACATTCTCAGTAAGATATATCTACTTCAACAGGAGAGTTACTTTTTCTAATGTACACAGAATTAGAAAGCTGTTTTTGACATCAAAGAGAATGTTTTTCATAAATTTCCAATAGTCAGGGGGGTTACAAATTCTCTGAGGAAAACATGTAGCAAACATTTTAAGTGATATGTTTCAAAATGAATTCAGGAATGGATTGTGAGACACTGTTCCCAGTAACGTGAGTCGCGTGAACTAAATGAAAATTTCCTCATAAACTGAGACCTTAGAAAAAGTTTCCACCCTGCCCTAATCTGTGGGTTAAAAGCATGGTTTAAGACAGCTTAAAATTGTACTATTTTAACACTTGCTCCTTACTACAAGAAAAGGAGAAACAGCAATATCAAAGTCTGTTTTATGATCTTATAACCATATTGTTATACTGTTTTGCCCAGGTTTTTAAAGGCAGACGCTGTTAACAGGTTTTATCACACAGTTTTGATAGCAACATACTACATGAAATCATCTTCATAAATTTTGTATTAAGGTAGCAGTGCCAGTACCTGAAATTGATTCAAAATGCTTAAGATACTCACTTACTTTTTAACAGTTACACAATGCAGTGACATACCTTCTATTTCGCAAGAATCTGATGATGCAACATCACTGTAATTGATTCATTTCTCAATTAAATAAAGCTACTGTGCTTTTCTTTATATGAATGCCACATAGACCATAGAGTTAGATGTATTATCTCCTTTCTCTGTCTCAGATACATGGCCTTAAATGCTATATTCTGTTCCTCTGTTAATTCCACCAGAAAATTTAATGTCACGGTCATATTTTTCAAATTCTGAACTGCCATAAACTCAACTGTATTTATATTAGGCATATTTTTCACTACTAAACTCTTTGTTGTTTACCTTTTTCAAGATCACATTACTGTACAGGCGCAGCACTCATAAAACAGAGCCAAACAACGTCAACCTCCAGTCGTGGCCTCTGCTTTTGCACACAGTTCATGAAAAAGTGAAGCCCCTAGTTTTAAAGCACATTAAAAGTGGTACTAAGGGTCCTCAATATAAAATGTTAGCTTCGTGAATGCCTCTCTTGCAAATGCTTAGCTGTGAGAGCAGAGTTCAGAGGGACACAGTAACATTGTTAGGGCTCACGTACTGCCTGCACCTCCCAACATATGAGATGCTTTTTATAACTAACTTGTCCAAGTCCACCTTCCTGCCTGTACATTTTGCTTGCGTTGAGTTTTCTATGTCTAACTGATACTTGGGGACAAAGAACAGAACGATAATTGCTCCAGTCATAGGCTTTGCTAATCAGTCTCTAGAACTAGTAGCATTTTGAAACACTGTTTAGACAAACCTCTTCCCTCTTCTGGGCATAGCTTTTT
Source organism: Balaenoptera borealis (assembly GCF_965194805.1). Classification (NCBI taxonomy): domain Eukaryota; kingdom Metazoa; phylum Chordata; class Mammalia; order Artiodactyla; family Balaenopteridae; genus Balaenoptera; species Balaenoptera borealis. The sequence goes on along the minus strand of NC_138866.1, from coordinate 115,606,495 downwards.
TTTTTTTTTTTTCTTTCATCAGCCGTTAGGTTCAATATTTTAAGCCACACTAACAGGGGATAGTTATGCCTCATTCTAATATAAGACAGACCCTTATGTGTTTAAATGGGGAAGAATGACTTCACAACAGGCAAGCCTAAAAATCAGTTAGGTCTGATATTTAGGGTATTACTGCAGTCATATTTACCTTGTATTTCCTTGCAAGGGCCATACAGTTGAGTTGGCAATTAAAAAGCTCCCATAATATGACTTGTGACTTTGGAAAACGAACCTGGAAAGGAAACTGCCAATGCAAAAGTTTGCTCATGGGGCCTCAGCTATTTAATCAATGACTCTGGTGATAAAAATCAACTTTGAAAGGCTCACATTACGCTTCTATCTCTATAGAGGTACTTTTTACACACACAGTGGTAAAGCAGACCTTGCTACCAGCACTTTTATATTATATTCAGAAGCACAATCAGAAAACTGAAATGAATCCACCTATGTAACTCAGAGAAGACACCAGCTATAGCTTTCATCTTCTCTTTTACTCTCTGAAATTATGGCCTGCCCTGCAGCTCTTGTCTGAGAGATTTATGTGTGACCTGGGTCAGATCTTCCAATATCAGTTGACAAATTTTCTCTTTACATATTTACTGCTTTTCAAGCTTGTGTTATTTTCTCTTAAACAGAAAAAAGAAATATAAAATTAAATTATATGGTTGGGATTTTAAAAGAATATCGTTTTTATTTGTTGTGCTCCTGGCATCACATTCTAGCTTTCAATGTTGAACTCTATTCTCTTTTTAAACTTCAAATTTTAGAAACTGTAGTTATTTTGCAAGGACTCTTTTTTTGGGGGGAGGGTTCCTTTTTTGGCTGCGCCATGCGGCATGTGGGATCTTTGTTCCCCGACCAGGGATCAAACCCGTGCCCCCTGAATTGGAAGTATGGAGTCTTAACCATTGGACCTCCAGGGAAGTCCCAAGGACTCTCTTTTCAAATCAGATTCATTAAGCTATAACTCTGGCTAAATACAAACAGGGATTATGGCAAACTGAGATTTTATATTCAAAATGAAGAATAATGACCTAATTTGTTTTTTGGAGATGGAAGGGACCTCCAAGATCTACTCATTTTGCTGTCAGGGAAACTGACGCTCAGAAGGGAACAGTGCCCAAGGCCACAGATAGAACCCGGCTTAGAACTGACTGCTGACTCACAAGGCTTCCTAGTATGGGGACAAATGCATAAACTTTGGAGTCAGAAAGATCCCTGGAATTCCAGTCAGATCCCCATGGCTTCAGAAGCTCCCTCCCTTCATTAGGCTTAGGGCTCTTGTCTAGAAAGTAAAGGATGAGCTAGAGGGGCCCAAAGACCCCCCAACCCCTCAAGCTGCCCATTCAAGCACCATGATTCTTTTTCCTACCTAAAGGAGAACTGACACTGGCACTCAATCTGATTGTATCTGGCACTGTGCTGGGTGATAAAACTTAGGGTCACATCACCTCCAATCCATCATAACTTGCAAAAACAAAGTGCCCAAATCTCAAAAAGCCCTCAGTGAGAGAAAAAAACCACTTCCACATGACCACAAACTGAATACATACTGCTTACTAACACTAACTTAAAATAAGAGTACCTAAACAAAGGACTGCTTTTTTGAAAAGGAACAGAACGAAACTTACCCAGGTTAACTACAAATGGGAATTTTGGCAAACTGATATTTTTAGACACTGAATGTATTATGAGACAAAATAAATGAATAATATATATTATTTCTAATAATATAAATGAACAAAAACAATTCACTTGTGCTATCCTATCTCCCCTGTTCATCAGCCTCTGTCCTTGTTCAAGTTCTTAACATGCCTGTGAATCTATTAGCATAGCTTGTATAGGACAAAACAAAACAGAAACAAAAAATAACTCATATCACTTATTTAAACACAAATCAATCACTTAAAAATAAGTGATAAGAGGATTTAGAAAGGGGCTACTCAATAAGGTGTAAGAAGGTCACTATGATTCCCACATTCTAAGATCCACTCACTGGCACCTTCTCCCTGCCCCACACCCCAAACTCAGGCTGGGGTGCTGCATTCAGGAGTGACCAGTTTTAAAAAGTTAAAAATAGATATCCCTGAATTTAACAAACAGCTGGGCAGGCTAGAAAGGCTCCAAGATGCCTAGAGGAGGGCACAGCTCAGATGGGACCAGGCAGAAAATCACTGCAGCCATAAATTAGGTCACTTGGCTCCTACTGCTTCCCGAGTATCAAGGACAATGCATTGTCACACAACACACAACAGCTGGAGCACCAAGGTACGGTGCAACATCATTCATGTGCTGGGTCTGCCAGTCAGTGAGCAGGAAAAAAAGGACCTGATTGCCAGTCTATACTCTTTTATCCCTTGTGTATGTAAAATTGACATAGCTCAGGTCCTCCCCCACACAGGTGTACAAGAGCCAGCGTTAAATCATCTCCCCGGCAAGTAAATGAGAATTGTAATATTTAGACCTAAATTCTGTGAGAAAAGCAGGGGCTTAGGATCACAATTGAAAATGACCAACGTGAATTACAAAACTGACCTTTTCCCTAATGGTACAAGGTCTGGTCAAGGAGTCCATTAAGCACTAGCTTTTCAAAGAAGATTTTAGACATCTGCTGTATCAAACTTTTCTCTTTTCTTTGCTCCAAAAAATGTGTGGGCTTATTTCAGAATCTAGGAAGAATATCTGTTCTTTGTGTATGGGAGAGTGGTGAGAGGGGGAGGTGTTGCTTTTTCTGAGAAAGGCCTGTTGATCATTCTACTCCTTATGGTCAAATAAATCTGCCATAGCAAAAGTTATTTTAGTGTGTCAAAATGTCTGAAAGGTTTTTTCTGGAGCTATCAGTTAGTTTGCATCTCTATTAGCTTAAATCCTCCACATGCCACAGAGTCCAGAACGATGTTCAAGGTCAAGTAGTCTAATTCCTTGTTCCATGTAGAAATTCGCTTTATAATATTCCTGACAGGGACTTCCCTGGTGGTCCAGTGGTAAAGAATCCGCCTTCCAATGCAGGGGACGTGGGCTCGATCCCTGGTCAGGGAACTAAGTTCCCACGTGCCGCGGGGCAACTAAGTCCACGTGCCTCAACTAGAGAGCCCGCCTGTCACAAACTAGAGAGCCCATGCACCCTGGAGTCCAGGCGCCTCTACTAAAGAGAGAAAACCTGCATGCCACAACTAGAGAGAAGCCCGCACACTGCAACAAAGAGCCCACGCACCTCAACGAAAGATCCTGCGTGCCACAACTAAGACCCGATACAGCCAAGAATAATTAAAAAAAAAAAAAGAGTGGGGGAACCATTGAAAAACAAATATTCCTGACAGACAGCTATCCTGTCTTTGCTAGAAGACTTGCAGTGACTGGATTCCAACGATTCTATCTTGGGTAGCTTGAATTGTTAGGAAGTTCATTCTTATTTTGAGTCCAAATACGTCTTCCTATAAGATGTGCCCATGGTCTGGAGCTGTAGTGATTAAGTCTAATGACAGCTCTTCACATATCTGAAGATAGCTCTCATGCCTCCACAATGTTTTCTTTCCTGAACAAACATCCTATTGATATTTTCTTCCTAGGATCATTTGCCATGTTTGGTTGCCCTCTATCCTTCTCCCTTCCATTAGTAATGACACTCTAACAGCATTCCCCCGTCCCTAATCAGCCCATGTGCTTCGTGGGAAGAAGACTTCGCCCCCAGCTTTAGAGATGGGGCATGTGGTTCAGGCTTAAACTAGTTGGCATCACCTAAATGCCCTGGGTGCAGGGAGTTAAACTGGTCCAATCAAACTGAAGCCCAGAGCCTCTGGTTGCTTGTGGGGGAAAAGAGACCTGCTCTTTCCTTCTAAACTGGGAAGCAGGTCACCTCAGGAACTCTACAGCCATTCTTGGTCTGTGAAGGGAGAAGCCTAATAAGAATAGAGCTCAAAGTGACTTACCGGCTAAAGTTCTACCTAAAACCAGCGATACTTAGATTTTCGGTCACGTAATTCAATAAATTTCCCTTATGATTGAGGCAACTTAGAGTTGGGTTTTCTGTGACCTGAACCAGAAAGCTGCCTAGAAGGACCCAAGCATGATTTCACATTCTCCTTTGAGGTTACCTTTCTCTGAGTGTGGTGCCATATGTGTACATTCCTCATAAAGTGTGATATCCACGCCTGAACACATACCTTGCACTGGCTTAGATCACCTTGCTTTGGACACTATACACTGTTAAGTAGACTGTCATAGAGGCTACAAGTGCATTCACATTTTTGATAGCCACGTCACATAGTTGGCTCAGTGGAGAGAAACAGAGAAGTCTGTAAGTCTTGGGCTGAAAAAGAATTACTTCTTTCCTGTACTCTTCTATTTCTTATGTGTTTCATACTGACAGAGTATTTGAGAGTCAAAATGAGTGGATCATTAAACCAATTACAGAATCTAGACAAGTCTGATGAAGTTTCTACCTGTTGTCTTTCCCCTGTAACTGACAGAAAATGCATCAACCTTTTATTTGTTTGGCTGAGGAGAGGCTTGCCCAACACTGAAGCAGACTCATAGACTTGGTGTCTGAAAGCACCTGAAAGGTTTTGTAATCTGACCTAGCTTCCGCCCCATCTGACCCTTGAATCCATCCTTTACGCCCCTGCTGACCGGACTTCTGTCTGAATACATATAGTAATGCGGAGCTTGCGTTTTCTGATTGTCCATTCTACCTCCTGTTCCAGTTCTACCCTAATAGTACAAATCCACATCCTTTCTTACAGAGAATCCTCAAATATCTGAAGACAACTATCACATCTCCTTGGAAGCTTTTATTCTTCAGGTATTAATGCTGGCAGGGTAGAGTGGAAATACAGACATGGAAGAAAAGGGGAGGAAATTATTAATTTAAAGCCTAAGGATGTGTATTGATTCTTAGTTCCTGCTGATTCTAAAACGTGCTATTGTCAACATGTAAAAAAAGTAAAATTAAACTAAATTATCAATTCATCAATTCATATATGTTTATGAAGTACTTACTCTGTGCCAGCCACTGTACTAGACTCTAGGACTCAGATGATGGATAAGATATAATTGCTGGTCCACAAAAACAAAGTGACTTATTAAGTTCCCTGAAATTTAGTGGCAGAGCTGAGACTTAAGCACAGGGCTTGCACGCACCTCTAAATGTCACTGAATATTTGTATAAAATATAGTTCGCTGGATTCAGGACGCTGTCAATTTCTAAGACAGCTTCCCCATGCCTCCCAAAACAAGTTATATTTTTAGGCATTGCAAGGAAGGTTTTCTTTGTGAGCTAAGACTCCACATATCGCTCCTTTTTTTTTTTTTTTTAACTGCGATATATCTGACAACATTTTTTGGCCTGCTGAGATTCTGAGATAAGCTGTAACTGCAGCCAATACATGGTTCATACAGGATTAGGAAAGAAAAAAAATCTTGAAATACAGTCACATATAACCATGTTAATTAACATGTGTCTTACTGGCTAGACTGTAAATTCAAAATAGGTTTAAAGAGAAGAAGTCATGGATCTAGAATGAACCGAAGGAAGTCTGACTTCTGTTTCAGAGTTTCGGTTCACACCTCTCATATTTTGATATAAGTAAAATAAGGTTTCAATAAACTCTAAGGGAGGACATGGGGAGACGGTGTTGAGTAAGGTGGCTGAAGGTATGGAAAAGAGGAGGAAACTGTTCATACAAGATGAAAGGAGACCACAGAAGTATCTAGTCCAGCATTTTTCAGTCTTTGTTTACCAAATAACTCTTGGTTCATACAAGATATTACTTAGACACACTTTGAAAATTAACAGATAATGTGTTCGTGTGTGCATGCATGTGTGTATGTGTCAGGGAGTGGATGCCCACCTACTGTATTTGGCACGTGACTGACCTAGGCCACCTCCATCAGTTTCCAGATGAGGAAACTGAGGTCTGAAAAGAAATAAGGTCAAACAACTAATAGGAACAGCCAGGACCAGAACTCAGGTTAGCTCTGTGTGTGTGGCTGGGCGGAAAACATATACTGATAATGATTCAATTTGTCACTTGTTGGGTGTGTCACTTGCTGTACCCCAGTTGCCTCTGCCCTGAGTCACTGAGCATTTCCAGCTGCCTGGCTACCAAGGAGGCATAGGGCTGACCAAAGAGCAGGGGCTGGAGGGAGGCCTTTAGCCGGGAACATTCTTTTGTTTACTGTATTTTACCAAACTAGAGCTAGGACTGGGGTCGAGGTCTCCTCATGCCCATAATGGTGCTCTCTGAAACCTGTTTCTGAACAGAAAACAAGACAAGCTCCATCACCCTCTTTGGTCTTTCTTTCCCCAGACTTCCTTTCCTTCCCCTCATGGTGTCACCACCTATACACCTTGACAGTGTACAGCACAACAGAGTCTACACTTGGTTCTAATTGCTTTCCTCAGTTTCCCACAATTCTTTGGGGACGACACCTTGGCTCTGAGCGTAAACAGACAACTGCCTCCTTTCTTAGCTCCTAGCAGTCCCTGGCACCCTCCTTCCACCTGGTGTGTCCTGGGCAATCTCCAGTCTTAAATCGAATCAGCTCTTTGCTCCTTTTAGGCAACTCACTGATTTTTCAATGAACTTAGCTTGTCTGTTTTATTGGCACTAAAGAGGGTTGGGTTCTTAGCATCATTAACATTTTAGTTGAGGAAGAATTCCCAAACTCCCCAGGCATTAATCCAGAACTGTTAAATATTTAAAAAGTAATCTGTACTCAAACAAAGCTTGGCCAGGTCTGCCCTCTTTTTAACTTGGATGCCAATGAGCCCCTAGCCCCAAATCTACCCAAGTTTTCTATACTGAATGGTGATAAGTAAAACACTGGAGTACAATAAAGTTGATGTCTTTGTCTGTTGTTGCTGCTGCTACTACTGCTGTTGAAGACCACTTCCCCCCAGGGATCCATATCCATCAGCAATTACCTGGCAGGCATGGAGCATCCTACGACAGTAACTTCCATCTCTGTAGACACACCAGTTGGAGGCAGTACTTGAGTGGATGGGTGTGTAAAATAAGGATAGCTATCTGGGCTCAAAGCCTCTGCGTGCCTTCTCTCACTTTCTCCCCCTGCCCCATCCCTCTAGAGTGGGAGACAGTCTGATCCTGTTGCCAAATAACTGGTAATCATCAGTGAGTCATTTAATGGCTATGGACCCCCCTTTCCTCCTCTGTAAAATAAATGAGTTGGACTAGACCATTGTAAGATCTCCTCACATCCTGAAATTCTATGATTCCATGAGGTAGTACCAATGAAACCAAAGGGGGAAAAATGGAAGGCCTTCCAGACCACAAAGTCTAAGAGGGAAAGAAGAGAGCGAAGTCACCCCTAAAAGCCAGACTGGGCACCAAGTTCATTACTTCAAACTTCAATTCTATTTCTGGGCTAAACTGATTATTTAAAAATTGTAAAAGAATCATGGTCCCCAGTTACTGAATTAAAAATGACTAGATTCTGCATATAATTCTATATATTAATGATTGTGATTATGAATGATAAATTATAACACAAAAAAGAAAGACTGTAAAGGAAGGCTCTTATGGGATCAGAAAAGTAATTCATTTCAGTCCTAACTGGAGTGAGACATGGTCATATATTTTCAGAGTTACATAGGTAAATCCCTAAAGTACTTTCTGGAAATATAAATATACTAATATTACCTTGCTCTTATTTACCACCTTATTTTTTTCAAAGTGGTCTCTTAGGTATTAGCTCATTTGATCATGACGACCAATCCTCCAGCAGTCTAGAAAATGTTCTACGATGTGCCAAGTTAAATTCATAAAGGGTGGCAGGGAACCCCTCAGAGGCATGTGCCAACTGACCTTAGGGTAGAAATCTGAAAATGCAGTGATTTCCAACCTCAGACTGGCTCTCAGTCATCTCAAAGGGATTCATGAAATTCTCAAGCTCAATTTCATCATCTGGTCTCTGCTACATGTGCCATCTCCATCCTGATACAGCACTTCTCTCCTCTATCATTCTACCAACCCGTTCTTACTTCCCTCCCAGTGTTGCTTTAGAAGTCATCTAAGGACATTCCCAAACTATTAGGGAGATGAATGTCACAGTAGCAGTAGTAACCTATTGAGTTGAAGTACTGCAAGGACACCAAATACAACATGCTGCTTTAGACCTTTATCTTTTACAAGATGACTCTCCTCTTGACTAGAATACCTGGAAAGTTCTTTTCCATCCTTCTAGCCTTACAGCCTCAGCTCAAGCATCATCTACCCTGTGAAACCACAGTTTTCTAAAGTGAGCTGACCTCTTACTCTTGCGGCCAGAGCATAGTACCTCCTGTAGGGCTCCTTTTATATCAACTGTCATTTGCTTATGTTTTTCTTCCCACTGCATTGGACTCTTTGACAGCAGGGACCACATCTGTTTCATTTCTGTACTCCCAGTGCTTTGCACAGTGCCAGGACAGAGTAGATGCTCAATGACAAATACATGTTCAATTAAACTGAGATGTATGTCATAAAATAGTTTAGAAGGTGCTATAAAACCAAACCAACATTGGGTTAGTGCTTTTTAAAAAAACAGAGACAATCACTAACCTAGCTGGCTAACTACATATACCTCAATTGAGGTATTAACAAGTAATCTATCTTTAATGGGAAGTTTCACATTTCTAAGCTACCCACATTTGGGGGATGATTTCTCTTCCATTTCTGCTCCATTTTAAAGATATAGTGGGAACCCACCTCCTGTCTTCAGCATAGACTAAGCAAATAAAATTATGAGACCTCTTGATAAGTATGAAATAGACATTGGGAGAAAAATTTGACATAGACAATTAAAAAATTCCTGGGAAGAAGCAAATGTGTATCAGTGAACATCTTCATATCACCTAAATTTCACCTCTGCATTTTATGGAACATAAAATCTGATTTTATGGCTTGAAATAGCAGTATATTTTAACTGTCTATATCCTCAACAGTGAGGATGAAAATAAACAATGAATTAAAACATGTAGGCTAGAAACGTTTGGAAAAATAAAACTGTACACATATCACTCTTTTGGACTCTTGCCAATTAAAGGTTAGAACCTGAAGTTGGGGTAATAACCCACTGCTGTTTTTTTCTTTGACCAGAGATCTCACACAAAATCTGGATACTTACAGTTTACTAAAATCCTTGATGTTCATATTTCAAAAAGTTCATGCAACAAAGGATAGATTCCAAATACCTCTTTTCAAAGAAGGCAAACTTTTTAGGTTTAATTTTGCAATACTAGGTTGGTCTAGGCATAATTAGTACATTAATACATAAATAAGACAGTGATATCTATAGTGTGAATTTAATACTGAATATAAAACCATATTAAATTGTCAAAATTAGGATTAATAATAATATACTCAAAGGATTTTAAAACATGAATAAAATTAGGTGTAAATACTCTAGTATTTTGACATTAACTTTTGAAAAATGTTTAATATTTTAAAATAGTTTTAAGAACATACGCTTTCTACTTTATTACAAGACAAATATTCTATCCAGAGCACAATTTATTACTACAAAATAAACGTATGTTTAAAAGACAGTCTGTCAATTGAAAAAAAAACCTCACACACATTAAAATAGCAGGTTTCCAGGGCAAGTTAAACAAAATATTTTCTACTTGACAAGCTGCTTACATTTAAATGAAAACAGGGCAATTGTGGTCAATAATATGGATTGCATATAATAAAAAGGACCTTAGATCATGTTAATACAAGGATCAGAATGCAGTAACTTCAATTAAAACCACCCAATTATTTAGCAAACTTTCAGATACAGCAAATAAATTAATCTGTTTTAAATGAAAGTGCTCAGATAAGTAGCTTTTTGACCTATGAGTAAGTCTCACTAGCAGCAATCACAGCAAAGCAAGGATCTGCTGAAGCAAGGCAAAGCCCCCAAATCAAACAAATGGTATCAGTAATCAAAAAGCATTTGCAAAACATATTTCCTTGGTTAGTAGCAGGGGGTTCTGAGCAAATGCCGCCTACAGCTTCCTTCATACTTTGATATACAGTGTACGGGGGGGTGAACACATGTTTCTCTTACCCATGAATAAGTGGGGTACTTTGCTTTTTAACAACAGGATATTTTCATTTCTGTACTGTCTTGTGAAAAAGGCCAGTCATTATACTATTAAGAATACATGTCTTTCACTTAAAATCCTCTATTATCCACTTATGTTTAACTTGTATTGGGATTTAAGAATGCGTCCTTATTGAGACAAGTAATATGTCATCATTTTGTTCAGCTAACAGGCCTGACAGACCCTGTCTCCTTGAGTTAAGAACAGCAGATCTCTATTTCGTACATTGGTGGCAAAAGGTGGCAGAGTAAATGAGAAATGCCAATTGGTAGTAAAGATTTTTAATCCCAAAGATGCAGACTTTCCTTTTGCCTTGGTCTTAATTACTCTATTTGGCCAGATGATGGTATGTTTTTTCAATAAAAATGATCTCTGTATATTGCAATAATTTATTTGAATGCCATTGTTATGTATTTTAACAAATAACATCACTATTCACTATATCTCATATTTTTGATCCTTTTTACTACTTATCATCTTCTTTATTTGAAACAGATTTTTAACAGATAATCTTGATCATTACAACAATATCTTGCTTGCATTTTATTCAAATAATTCTTAAAAACAGCTTAAAAAGCCGTTTGGAATAACATCAAGCTTGCCATCAATCAAACGAAAAAATTCCGCTGGCGGTTGTATAAACATCAGATCAAGTCTGATGTCTTCAAGGATTTCAGAGTGAACCATAAAAAACTCCATTAACTTCTGACAAAGAATGCAAATTAATCACAACATGGGGTGAAATGAAATTAAAGGCTCTTTTCTAATCAATGACAAGGCAGGATGAAATATTTGTTACTCTCTCTGCACTCAGACTGCCTAGGATGTTTGCACTTCCCTCGCAAAGCCCCAAATGTAAGGTGTGAGTACAGATTCACCCAGTTGCTGTTTAGCCCTCCCCCCAACCCCCCGCCCCCCGCACCCCAGAGCTATCTGCTTACAAGTCGTGGAGATTCACAAAACACACTAATCATCTGAATCTCAGGTGCATCCAATTTGTTATTCACACTCTCCCATGCCAGTGAAAAGCCTGGCGCAGACAGATGCACCAGGAACCCTAAATGACAGTTTTGGCCTCCGGAAGTACAATCACTACAGCAAAATCTAGTACAGCCTCCAGGTGAAATGTCTGGAGCTCCATATGGAGCAGGGAAAATTAACAACAAGATGAAAATCACTGCAGCAGCAGGGAGTCGGAATTTTTGAAAAAAAAAAAAAATGAAATTTAAAGATGAAGAAAGAGAAGTAATAAATTAATGGGGTGTGAAAACATTCAAAGCTTTACAATACCAGGGGCACTATTTGCTCAGATTTTTTTTCTTTTTTTAACTTCAGGTCATTTTGATGTAACTTATTAACCAAGATCGGGAAATGTAGCCAAAAGAAGAAGAACATTTTTACACATGCAAAAGTACCTGAAATACATTTGTATCTATATTATCTTCACTTTCCTGTGGCATCTTGCTTACCAAATTTCCAAATGCCAGAGCTGGCACATCCCCTGAGAAGTCTCCTTAATGGATTTACTATCATCCTAATGCAGGGTACTGTTGTAAAGTCTGAATGAAGGATGACAATTTTTAGCAGGCAATCTTTTTCATTTCTCCTAAATTATGGTGCCATTAAACAAACCATTGCCCACCATCATGTTTTTTAAGTCAACTGGATTTGGATCTACGTGATTAACTATACACAGCTCTAGTCCTTGTCCGAACTTGCACATTTTTCCCGATGACTATTAAAGCTAAATTGTTCAAGAAATTGAGATACTATCTGTTTACCAGATGTTTAAAAACACAAGTTTTCATTATGCTGTTGCGGAATATCCTTCACAGGCACCCAGAGTTTAATGGCACTGGGGTCAGTGAGAGCTCTGGGTCCCTCCAGATCCATCACTCTGCTAAACACATGGTAAGCAAAGCAAAAGGGCTCTAGGGAATGGTCTTGTCATCATCTTCCATGGACCAACCCTTCTCATCTACACAGGAGGCCTCCCGAGGGCAGAGAAGGAGAGCCAGGAGAAGGGCTTGGTGGGGCTGAGCGGGAAGGAGGGCAGTGGTTCGAACAGCCAACCAAAATCAGAGTTCACAGAGCCAGTCATTTGGTTTAGTCGCCTGCAAGTCCTCGCTCTAACTGTACCCATTCATCCCCAAGGCAAGGCGCCTCATCTCTCTGAGACTCAGTCTGCTCACCTGGAGGCTGGAAATAACAGTCCCTGCAGGTGGGATACACAGCCCGAGTCAGATAACAGCAAGTGCTTTGGAGCTGGTTGTCGGAAAGGTGCGAGGTGAATCTGACATCGTTGTTCCTCTATTATAAGCTGTAGTAATAAGACCGTGTATTTATAATGGCTCCTAACCTTTCTTTCCATAGAGCCCTAAACTGCATGCCAGTGAGGCTACGCAACTTTAAGGCCTAAAGGAAACTAAAATAGACAGTGTTTTCAAATAACAGATAAAAACCCAACCCCCCCAAACAATGAGATTCATGGAGAATGATTATCTCAACAAAAAATCCAGTCCTTTAACCTTTATGTTGGTCCCAGGCTACTGACTCTCCCTGCTATCTTCCCAACACCCCTCCCTCATCTGCATCCCCACCAGATACACACTGTGTCACCGGCAGGAAGAGGCGCTGCTAACGACGCTGTCAGCAGCACTGACGCTGGGCTGGGGGAAGGACGAGTCTGGACGCTGGCCTCGCCTCCCCTCTTTCCCTTCTGCTCATTTTACACTCTGCTCCAGCTGCAGCTGGCAGTTTGCGAGCGCATCCTCTTGCAACCTTTGGTTGAGGATTAGAAATTCATATCCATAATCTTATTTGATCTGCATACTTCTAATCAGATAGGAAAGGTAGGTATCAGGATGCTCATTTTAGAGATGAGGAAACAGGCCAAAGCCAAGAATTAAGGCCTGCAGTGACCGGAGCTTGTTAGAGCTGGGTTCTAATCCTAATCTTCTGGCTCCTGGTCTAGAGTTCTTTCAAACAGGCCAGTCTCCTCAGCTTGCCACTAGTGAAGGCAGCTGAGATCTGGTTCCCTGATTTGACTTTGAGTACCCAGCCCTGGGTACAGAAGGGATGCAAAACTGTGAGATCTTAAGGATATATGAAAATCTTTCACGTGTTCAAGGGCCAGACCAGTGGGTAATAATTAAGATGAGGCAGTCCTCAGCCCGGTAAATAAAGCTTTGAGTCTATGGCTGCTTTGTAAACTAGTGAGTTACCTATCACTGGAGGTGTTCAACTTTGCTTTTCAGAGATATTGTAGAGAGGTTTGATTCAATGTTGTCTGAGATCACTTTCCACTCCTGAGAGTATGTGATTCACTCCTACCTATTCCACTTGGGATTCAATGGCCCCAAACCACCTACAGTACAACAATGAGCAAATCAGCCATCCTGTTCGTCCAGTTTATGAGGGGAGGCTATCACACAGAGTGGTCAGGGGTTCAAATGAGATAATATGGGCCAAAGAGAAGGTATTATTTCATAATCCAGTCCCTGTGATAGTATAAAAATAAACATTTTTCTTCATGTGCTTTATTTGAAGGCAAAAGGGTAGAAAAGGAATCTATAAAGTAACCTTTCCCAATCTTCAGTCTATAGTACAAAGCCTGTAAAATAAATGCCAACTCCATCAAAAGTCATTACTGATTCCAGCAAGGAAGTGCACAAACTTCTGTTGAAAGACCTGGGAAATAGGCCTGATGGCATCAAAGCTGCTTCTATTATTTGAAATGAAAGTCCCAATTTGGTGACAATATTCTATCACGATTCAAGGAATACAGTTTTCCCCTTACTCTGGCATAACAGTGATTGCTACCTAGGGAGTTCAGCGCATTAGAATTTTCCAACTTCCACTCGACTGATCAAGTAAACATATACTTAAACATTCCAGAAAACAATACTGCAAAGGTAGACAGCCTCTTTCTAAATTCTACCAGAGCCTTCAAAAGCTTCATTTGTCAAATGCAATTGTTTCTTAGACTTATCACTTATCAAATCTCACTGATTAAATACTCTAGGCATTAGGAATCTCAAGAATACAGCTACATTCCCAATTTTTGTATTTTTTTTTTCTTAGATGGCTTATACAAGTTTTCTATTAAGATTTGTTTGAGAGAAGTTATATAGTGCCTCTTCTCTTCATTTACAAAATCTGAGGGGATTGCATACATTGGCCAAACAGTGAATTGTTTAAAAATTACTGACAGAATAAGAGGCTTACCAAGATAAATATTCTAATGAGCTATAAATCCTGAAAATGTGATTTTAATTTGATGGGCTACCTAGAGCTAAGCAGCAAGGCTGTATACAGTAAAATCTCACTAAATGCGAGCATGCATGCCAAGTGATTACATTTTGGATCTTCTCTTCAAGGAAAAGATTATGTTTAAGCAAAGAATCCTACAAATTTGAAAAGTGAACCTAACAACTTGGATGATTTCTCCTCCACTTATCTGATGGTTTTAACTATAAAAGAAAAAGGATACAAAAGAGACATTTCAGCATGTGAAGGGGCTTTAAATGTCCACATGGGTACCAGGACAATTTGCTTAAAACTGCTTATAAAGATGGTAGAGAGAATGAGCCCCATCCTATTATTCAATAACCATGTTTGTGATGCATCTGCATAATCTAACCATGCATAAATTAGTATGTGTAATACAACACTTATTTGCATAATAATAGCAAGTTAATAGATGCTTAAAGAGCAGAGACCAACACCACCTTTAAATCAGACATGCCTCCAGGCACTTTGGCCTGTACAGACCAAGATGCCAGAAAAACAGGGAGCATCAACCAACAGTCAAACCATTCATTTTTCATCCCTCTAGACATTTCACTTATTTCCCCCCCCACACTGGGGAATCATTTTCAAACCACAAAATAGCTTTATATTTTAAGTGCTAGCACCCTTCTATAACAAAAATCTTAAAGAAATTACTATAGAGATTATTATCAGCAATGGTAACACAATGGACATTTTATTTTCCTAGAAATGTAAATAGGAAGGGCAAATTTTTTAAAAAGAAAATGTTCGAAATCACAGCCACATAAAATTGGGGGCACATCTATTTGCTTAGCAAAAAATAATGACCTAGATTAGATATTTTCACCCTTCACCTCAATCCTTTAATTCAAATAACTAATTGAATCCAAAAACGCAAATAGTGTATCAAGAAAAGGCTGTGCCCCTCTTCCAACCTCAGTAAGAGCACATGGTACTGGGTTGGGATGAGGAAAAACATTACCAGTGTCACACAAAGGAAGAGCACAATGATGGCTTTCAACCTTTAACAAAGAGGAAAAAAATCTGGAGTATAAAAAAATCAAAAATCAATAGACACTCCTAACTGACTCCTTTAAGATATCACTTTTCAATTTAACAGGACAGATTTATTTGTATGTGGCTCAAATGTTCACAATTGCTCCCTGCACTTCATACATAGGAATGAATGTCACAGTGGAAAACGGCAGTAATGAACAATCTTACCTGAGGATATGGAAACCTCCCAAGAGCAAGCTGAGAAAGGAAATAATATTTGTCTAGTTATAGATTTGCATGCAGGGCAGATCTTAAGACAGACAAGTACTAAATTTCAGAATTACATCCAGCAAATATAAAAAGCTCACAACCTTAAATGCACAAACTAAATTATTGCTGTAATTACATTGAAAGCTATATATAGAATGAACATTCACATTGGACAATGTTGTATCCCTGATAAAATATTCTATTTTTAACAACTAAACACTACCCTTACGTAGTTTCTCTTAGGAATATTGTCAGCTGTACGGGCATTACTCACATTTACAAGTGTACAACAGTTTCTTCTAGACAGAGATGTAAAACCATAGGATATTGTCGGATTTTCCTCTTGTAAAAATGGAAACACTTAATTGCTCCTAGCCCACAGCTCTGTAGAATTTTCAGTTATAAGTATTATAGGAAGAGTTGTAGGAAATGGGGAGTGGGCCATGTGAAATAGAAAATTTTGCCATTATTTTCATTCATTTGTTAGTTTTTTTCATCCATTCATATTTAGAAGAAAAGAGCTACTACTAGTGGGAAAGTGGCATTTCAAGACTGTGAAGTTGGAACTATAGGTCTGAAATTGGGTAAGCGAATCCTTACAGCTTCCAATTTTATTTAATTTGTAAACTGCGATGTGTTTCTAGGCCACTCACTTAATTTTGGTCTTTGGATTCTCACCTGTGAAAACGAAATGATTCAACCAGGAATAGGATTGATATGAAGTGATAAGATCAAATTTACCAAACATACCATAATTTATTTAAAGAAAACAGTGGCTAAATTTTGCAACTTCATAATGTGGCCCATCGTCAGGTCTGAAATCCTTTATAGGTATTTGTAAATATTTTCAAAGTAGAATCACTACATCAGGGAACTTTGAAGCTAGAATGGATCCAAGGAAACATCAATCTATTTTACAGATTAGAACCCCGGAGTCCCATTGAAGATGTTTCCACACAGTTAATCAGTAGAAGCCTGGGGACTGACCCCAAGACTTGCAACTTAATCCAGGATTCTTTCCAGCATATTACATTGCTTTTCTAGATCTTGAGAAGTTGTACACTTATCTCAAAGACACTGACACTGCTCAAACATTTTTGAACTCCTCTTTTGGAACTGTGTTTAGAATCATTTCAAGTCACAGAAGAACAACTACTTCACTTTATCAGAACTGCATCTTATCTTGAGCTTAAAATTATACCCCTCTGCTTTTTGATCATGTAAATTATTTGTTGACTCAGGTCTGAATGGCCTATGGGTATTATTACCAAAACCCAAAGCCAACTTCAAAGAATAAATATTTTGCTCCTTAATAAGGATAGACATGAAGATGCTGAGGTTAATTTTTAAAGTTCTAAAACCAGTTTGAGCAACAGCAATGTAATAGGAATAAACCATATGACCATGTAAGGTGACTACTTGGAAAGGGCCAACACTCATTTGGATGTGTGTGTGTGTGTATATATGTGTGTGTGTATATATATACATATATGAATACTTGGTAAGATTTGTTACCTTGTACTCATTTCTTGTATACTCAGAGTTCTCAGATTTTCAAGACATGAAGTTATACTATCATTGTTTCATTTGGTGGACGTCATTAATCTGTTCAACTATAGAGTGAAGGAAAGAGAGTGTGGATGTTAATCAAACTCCCTTTCACAGTTTTGTGTGATTATGTCTGTTGTCTATATGCTGCTATTAATTAGGAAGGGGAGGGACTCAGCTCTCCACTGCCTCCACTCCACCCTCACCCAATATAGGCTATTGATTTGACTTACCTTCTGTAAATACAGTGTGTTTCTGGCCAATGAGAATGTGCACATTGATTCAGAAGGAGCCACTATGGTCTTTTGTGGCAGTAATGGGTGGGCTAGGCATTTGCACAATTCTGTACTGAACTGACAGGCAGTGACTGCTCACCAAAAGCTGTCACCTATCATCACACCCATCTGCAGATTATGAGTTTTGCACATTCTTTCATTTGGAAAAAGTAGCAAGAGGAGGGTCTCTCGTCTGAAAAAGCTGACAGCTTAACAACTACTAGAAAACGTTTAGAACAGCCTATCTGAAGTCCTTCTACAGGTGCTGCACCATTCACTCTGGTACATGTTGAACATGTCATTAGGGCCTACGGAAGAATTCTGTCCACGTAGCTTACCAGCAGAAGAAACTTGCCCACCATATATACAGTTAAGGTCTAAACTAGCTGGCCAGTGCCAACACTGGCCATTGGTTCTTATAGATTAAAGAACTAAGCAATGATAAAAGGAAGACTTTTTTAAAAAAAAAAGAGGGGGATGAGGTGAAAAATATGAACTTTTTCCACTTCAACACAAAGCCTCAAATTCTCAAGTCATCACCGTTCTATGGAGAGGCAAAGCTACAGCAGACTTGGGAATGTGCACTCATCTACTTGGCCCCCTCTCACAACTGGTAAAAGGTAATTAGGCTGGCTGATGATATTCATTTACTCTGTAAGAGACCTCCATCAAGAGAACAGAGAGAAAATTCAGCAGGGAGCCTCTCTGTACCAGCCTGCTTGGGAACAGGTGGCAATGCTTGAACTAGTGACCTCAACATTCTTGGAACTGCCTTTACTTATGTGCACTTTCCTGATATCCTGTGGAAGCTCAGTCTTACTTGTCAACTACATTCCTGCGAGGACTGTTTCTAAGGCATCTTGCAGGTCTGACCTCTTTTCAATCTGAGGGCAGAGAATGGTTCCCTGCTCTTGACCAGAGACGCGCAACAACCATTTCCTCTCCCACAGTGTCACCACTGGGCTGCTCCAGTGGCAAGCCAAGGATTCCTCCAATTCTGCACTAGTGAAAACTGGCAGCACTACTATAAGGCTGGCACCACAAGCAGTCATTTTAAGGCCCTGGGAGAGGGAGCTGCCTTCCATGTATGTCTCTGCCCTTTTAGGTTTAATGCAGCTGCAATGTTTATGTTCTCCACTATTTGTCTTGTGGCAAAATAGAAGAAAATATATAGCTAAGCCCTAGAACCTTTTTATCAAGTTCAATTAGGAGAAGGTAAAAAAGGAAAAGGGCTCTTAGCAGATATGGCTGAGGCTGTCAAAAGTCAAAATAAACACTGAACCCTTATGGGGAAGAGGGAGCACATACGCTATGAGTGAATATTTCAGAGACAGACGGACCTGGGGCCATTCTGTATCTTTTACCCTTACTGGTCTATTAATCTACTTGCATTTCCCCAGTTTTTATTGTCAAGGTATTATAAATTAGGAAACTTACAAAAGAGAGTATGTAATCTTCTCTGAAATGGCCTGCAGATATGTCACTGTACTAAATGTGTTTCAGATTTAATGAAGCTTTAATGTCCTTTTTAATTTTGCCTGTTTCTGTATCACCAGGGGTCGGGCAAGGCAATCAGCACTCAAGAGGGTGGTTTGGTTTAAAACTAGGAAAAAACTCATTTGCTTATGAGTTGCACTGTATTTTCTTAATTAAATTTACTGAGTAAAATGGTTTAAGTTCAGCCAACCAATGACCTTTGTATATAGATTTAGATTTATAAATAGGTTAAAGAAGAAAAAAAAAAGAATCACAACAAAGCAAACAGATTAGGGCTAAGCCAATGGAAGTCTTTGCCCTCTTTATCATCTTTACAAAAGAAGCGTTCAAATTTAGGCAGCTTAAGTCCAGTTCAAAAAAAGTATATTGAAAAATGTGGACGCACAGAAGCGCCAGCAATTCATCAAATGACTCTAACATCCTTTTCATTCCCAGCAGGGGAGCGGCTCACATTGTAAAAGATTTGGAAAAGCTTTATTTATTTTGGGGAAGTGGAAGTAGAGATGAGGGAGGGAGAGGATTCTATTTAATGTTAAATAAAAAAGTGCATTTTAATTCTAAATACATAAGATTCAGCAAAGTGCTAAATACTCTGTTCGTTGTGGGAGATTTACTATTCAAAAGGCAGAAAAAGAATGCTCTAAAAACATTTACCAGTTGGGAATACACTTAAATAACAGCAAACCACTAACCTCTCACTGTAAAACTAGGACTGCTCCTTAGTGTTATCTTATTGATCTTTGATTTGTCCAACCATAATCTATGAAATACTCTTGAGTTAGCAGTTTCTGAATATGCTGGATTTTATAATTTAAATAACCAATATATGTGTGGGTGTGATTATAACAATTGCCAAATACATAACAAATGCATGATAGAAACATTTGTATCTTAACAAAAAAGGTAGAATATATTTATTTACAAAGCAACAAAAATGGCTTCTGTTGACAATGAGAATAATTATTGTCATGAAGTCATAAATGATAAAGGGAAAACATACATTGTAACCAGAAAGCAAGTGCAGGACACAAACTCAGGATATGTTCTTGGTGATCAACTGACCAACTTAGAATATCAACAGTGTGGGAGTAGCTTTAAATTTACAGTTATACTGAAGAGCACTGGATTTTATAAATTCTTAATTTAGACATATTCTATGTTTCTCAGCAAAACTGCAAATTGAAAATAAGCATTTTCAATATAGCCAGTGATCTAGTTGAAGGAGGACTTTATAGTCTGAAATGTTCTAAAATTTGTTCTTAATTACCCTTGTGCACATTTTACACAATTAAATTTCCATTGAAGGATTTTGCATTTAGATTGTGCACTGCAGTTAAACCTTTATTTTATAGAAATGCAGTAGCCACTTTGGGACATTCAGACACAGGGAAACTTTAAAAAATCAGACTTAACTACTGGATTACATAAAATTCCCTAGGTGAGATTTCATCCCAAGACCAATTTACACAGTCCTAGAGAGAGAGTTTAAATCATCTGAAACTATGCTAGCGAAGGACCGTAATAAATACTAAATACCTCAAAATCTACCCTAAGATTTTACTTTTTCTTCCCGTGTATCAATTTCACTGTCCTCTTACTGTATGATTTAAAAAAATCCAAAGGATATAACAGCAATTTACCAGTGTTAAAGTGCTTCGGAGGTTAAATTGACAACAAAGAACACAGAAACACAAAGCATTTTGAAGTAGGGTTTCAATTAAATGTGGAGGATTTAGTAATGCAGTACCAAAAAAAAAAGAGTTACAAATTAATTTAATCTTCTGCCTATAGTTTGCAGCTGCACTCCGAAGTGTCTAGGGCTTAAGAACAAAGCCTTGAAAGGCCTCGGAGTGAGGAAAGCTTCAATTTTTAATGTATAACGCCATTAGCTGATAACTTGTGGAATGCGCAACCCCTGCGGAGGGGCATAAGTGCGAGTAACAGAGACGGATGAAGTGACATATTTGTTCATGTCTAGAACTATGAGGAAGAGGGTTATTACTAACACCATCAGGCCCAACAGAAATATGCCCTAATAACCTTTGGGACCCTCCACATTATCAGTTTTCACTACATCAAATATATTAAAATCAAAACCTAATTCACTTTAATTAAAGACAATTAGTTTGTTTTACTATTATTGTTTTAACTTCTGTGACATTATAATACATTGCAAATTAAAGATGGAATATTAAATATAACGAAAGCATCAAACTGTGTACACCTTCCCACCCATGCTTGGTGAAATCAGCTTATCACCGGTGTCTATTTAAGGAAATTCAAGAACAACCATCATTAAAAGTAGTGCAGAAACATTTAACCCTAAAAAGAATACAGTGGAACCATGCATATGTTTTCCCTATTCAATTTATACTTCTTTTCACATAATGCTTTCCTATAACTCCAAGGATTTCTTTAACACAAACAGAATTATGGCCCAATGGAGGCACAAGAAGCTTAATTAATTTGCCCAAGGTCATACTGTAGGTTGGTGGCAAAGCTTGTTAAATTACTGGTAACTCTGGGCTCTACAGATGTTTTGGCAATGGCAAAGGCCCCTGTCTGCAAAGGCCCCAGAGACTTCTAGTGCAGAGGGTGAATGAACCACGGCAAATAACTCACGACGCCTGTTCAAAAGGTGCCAAGTGCTCTGGAGAGCTCACAACATTTTCTTTGTGTAGAAAGAGCCTAAATGTGAGTTTCCCACCAGGAGTGCTTCTTAACAGGTCCCAATATTTTACAAAGAACTATTCATCCTCACCAGAGTCCATTAATAAAAAGTAAATTTATTTTAACTTAAAGATCCCAAGCTCAGTAGCACAAAGAAATAAATCAAACATTTATCCATCATTCAGAAGGTCCTGCATTCTACCCCACAGATTACTAATAATAATGGAGAAAAGACAGCATCACAAATAAATGTTTCTAATACAGTGGGTTTTTTTTTCTCTTTTTAAATTAGAAATGGGTTTCTTACAGTGGACACTTAAATGGGGCCAGGGCAACAGTAATTCACAAGTACAATATCCTAATGCTGTTCCTTTAATTGCTTTATTTGTTTTACTGTTAAAAATGATTGCTTGCTGTAGTCTAACCATGAATGCTGAAAAGCATGATACATTGAGGTCTCAACCTGGGCAAACTGTACCTAAACTTACACTTTATTGCAGCTTAGTTCACAATCTTCACCTAATATAGGGTTATATCCCAGCGCAGCAGGAGGATAAATCATCCTGGAATATTACTCTGGTAAAGTTTAGCTGTGACTGGAGCATATGTGCTTTCGAGCCACTGAAGCAAAGGCCCATAAAATACACTAATTACTGGAAGTTATGGTCACTGAGTGATTGATAGCGCTCTGCAAGGCAACTTCCTCATTTTCAGCTCTTCTGACGGGGCTCATCCGCCACATAGCAATTATTAATTCATGACCCACCCCTCAGGCATTAGTACCTTTACTTCTAATTCTCCTGCTACCAAACTACTGCTACAGCTGGACACTGTCTTTCTTCATTCTGATGGCTGGGTAAGGATGATAAAAAGTAGATTTCACGCTAAATGCTATTGTTTTGAATCTTTAAATGTTGCTTGGTCTTTCTAACCCTTCTGTCCTAAAAAACATAATTCTCCTTCCTCTCCCATAATGCTATTTCACTTGCATCATTTTCTATTTTCTCTTTAAAAAAGAATTTGTGTGTGTTTATGCATATATATGTATATGTATGCATATATGTGTATATATGTGTGTGCGTGTGTTTGTATATGTGTGTGTATATATCAATCTGTCTGTCTATACTGTATTAGATCAAAAACTCTGAATAATTTTTTAGTGGAACACTGTGGTTTAAATGCAATATATAACTTCAACTAGGCCATAGTAAATATGAGGCAGCTAACTGATTAAAAAAAAAAAAAAAGGCAACCCCCCCTAACCCTCCATTTAAATAGACCCACTTTTGCAGCTTTGAAGACATTCTAATTGTTTCAAGTTGATTTACATCAGTAGCTTCACTCAGAGCAATGCTAATTAAATAATATCTGGGTATATAACTGAATTTCTAAAAGTCACTTAGAAACAACTGCAAAGGTCTCTTTTGATGGTGTTCTGTGCCTTGAGAGGAAATTCAGTGAGAGGCTCTGAATTAAGGAGAGATAAAGTTCAGTCATGATGGATGAAAGCAGACATTTTACTTTTCTAATCGAAAAATAAATGGTCTTCAAATTTTGAACAACTCAAAATGCAATACTAAGGGTGGTTTTCCTAGGTGGAATCTGAGATAGTGTAACGGATGAATAGATGACTCCAAGCTACCTATCCTTTCAGTTTGTTTCAAATTATTCCTCCTCTTCTGTTGGGAGTTAGTCCCAGAAAACAATTTTGAGGACAAATTCCATACCCTCCCTGTTCATACCATTCACTGGGCAGTGTATCACATCCCACCTGGTAACTATCTTCCTGTAGCTCTAATGCCTGGTAAATTTCACTTGTTTAAGGGCAAACTCTAAGTCATAAACTTTCATACGCTCTCCATGACACCAGAAATAGTATTTTGCAGTAGGCTGACCATGAGCATTTGTTGATTATGATATATGCCCTGATGGTGATGTCTCCTAGAGCTTGGTCAACTTGGTGTTGCATGGCTTGGTTGCTTTACTATTAAAGCTACAACACTTTAGTAAACATAGTATACAAACTTTTCAGTATTAGGGGCTGATAGTTTTAACTGGCAAGGCCCTCTTACACATACTTCACTGCTTAGAATAATCACTTTCACATACTTCAGCATTATGATTAATTTAGATGGCTTATTTCTTGTTAAAGACTGAAGGGGTACAAGAAGGGAAAAGATTAGAGTTAACTGCCCCCAAATCCATCTCATGTGCTTAATGCAATAACCATTTCAATCTTCACAGTAAGAATTAAGAAATGACACTCTTTCAATATGTTTGTACAACGCTGACCTGTGTGCTCTAACAGTGGGTGGCTTTAATCCTGATAACAGCCCCTAGAGACCTAGCTTGGTGGGGTGTCCTCCATTTCTAAACTGCTCACTGGAGTCATGTAGCTACAGGTACCTGAGAAAACATCAGTGCTGGGGTATAGTCTATCGAGCGCAGTCTAAGCCACACTTGTATTTCCAGACATTTC
This sequence comes from Balaenoptera borealis, assembly GCF_965194805.1. Classification (NCBI taxonomy): domain Eukaryota; kingdom Metazoa; phylum Chordata; class Mammalia; order Artiodactyla; family Balaenopteridae; genus Balaenoptera; species Balaenoptera borealis. The sequence goes on along the minus strand of NC_138866.1, from coordinate 115,582,359 downwards.
AAAGTCAAGAGAGTCATAATCAGGTAATATGCTCACACTTCTGGCCTCTTTGTGTGTTGCTGCTCCTGAGAGAGGGGGGAGGGAAGAAAGGAAGGGAGAGGTATGGAGTGGCCATCCCCACACCAAGACTCCATGCATGCAGGTGAAGTCATCTTGGATTTCCCTTCTTAACCACCATCTGACTACACCCTCACCACCCACAGAATCCTGAGAAGAAAATAAATCGTTGTTACTTTAAGCTATTAATGTTGGGTAATTTATTAAGAGTAATAGATAACTGAAATGCTATCCTTGACACTGATGTCAGCCCTCCCACTCACCTGCCCAGTCCTATGCGCTTTTCCACTGCACTTTTACTTATCTTTCTCCCTTCTAGTCAAGGAGCTCCCGAGGGCAAAGTTTGTATCCCTACTGCCAACACAAGGCAGCACTACATAAATGTTTACTGATTAGATGGAACTCTCATCTACCTGCTTCCATTTTATTATAGCAGACATACTGGAGATTAGGTTAATTTTTGTGTTTCTTAAAAAAAAATAAACTAGGTCTTGGCTTCTGAAAAACAACAGCAATTGTACATTTCAAAATACAGTAAAGCTGAACCAACTATAGGGATAGTGTAGGTAGCAATCCTGTGAAAAGCAGTGTTGACTATGAGCAGAGTCACAATAAACCAGTCTTTCCCTTTATCTGATTTCCTGCTCATTTACAGTTACCATTTCTCTCTCCTTTTTTCAAACTACTGATCTACTTCTTTTCTACAGCATAGTGGAAGAAGCAGACTTTCATCCAGAGTCAGACACTTAACTGCGGCTCCCTGGTCTAGTCACCTAACCTTTCTGGAAAAGTCCTTTAATTTCTCTGGATCTCAGTTTCCTTATTTGCAAAATGGGAACTTTGATGCTTATAGGTCAAAGTTGGTGGAATAACCTTGGGTACCTTAAATTACTGATTTTTTGGTCATTTCCATCACAGTGGGGAGAAGCTTGAATGCGATAATGAATATCAAATGGCTCTGTAAAGTGTTATGTACACATAAAGTGTTGTCACCCTTCTAGAATGACACTGAGCAAGAAGATGTCAACAGCAAGGAATAGAGGAAAGCACACTCCACTTCACATCAGAGGTCCCAGCTGCCAGTCCTCGTCTGCACGGTCCCAGCTTATGCTGCACCTGTGGGCACAGTCCTTCCCTTCTCTGGACCCGAGCTTCCTCACTGGTAGGAGGAGGGATCTGATTTAACAAGTTCTAATGTCTCTCTTCTAGTTAAAAAACACTCTAGTCTCTAAATACAAGATAAGGAGTGCAAAAGATTTTTCTAATTAAATGCTAAAAAAATGTTAAAATTATTATTATTCGGTTCAGAACCAAAGTATGGAAAATAGTCTGTAGGATCTTTGAGAGGATTTTTAAAGCCAATTTCAGGTCACTGGATTTGAGTATTGATAGAACCCTATGAGCAGTGGTTTTTATTGCTCAGTATCTCAAAGGTAGCAGCAGCGGTTCCTCAAATTATCACACTCAGAATTTTAGAGTTGACAGATGTCACTAGAACACTGGCCCCTTTTATCTTTTAGATCTCAACTCAAAAGTTAACCCGACACCACTCAGTTACTCCTATCATACGGTGCTGTTTATTTCTGTCTAAAAAGTTATTATTGTCAAGCACCCTTCTTTATAATGTAGGCTCCATTAAAGCAGGGATTTTGTCACTTTCATTCCTAGCAATGCCCCCAGTGACTAGCACAGTGCCTGCCACATAATGGGCACTCAACAAAAATCTGCCAAGTGACTAAATGAATAAATGACTGCATCTTGTCTAACCTTATACCTGTCTCTTCTACAAAGTATTTCTTTAAAAAAAAAAGAAACCTGAGACAAGTATTCAGTCACTACTTAAATGCCCCTAGGGATGGGGGCATTTTTTTACCTCTAGAAGGATGACAGCGTTGTTGGGTAGGAAGGGTGCAGGGATCGATCCATTAGAAAACTCTTCTTCATACTGAATAGAAAACCATGGGCTTTTTGTTTTCGTTTTCTCGTTAGCTTCAGAAAGTTCAGCCCGCCAGTCATAAAGTAGCAGCTTGCCTCTCCACTGACAATCCTTCAAACACTGGAATATGGGTTGTCAAATGCCTGCTTTGTCTTTCTTCTCTTTATTTCTTTATTCTTCATATCAAGACTTTGTTGATTTAATGTTTCTTTTCTTTTTTTGTAAAGTCCAAATTTTGTGTGTTTGTGTGTATACACGATTTGGACATGTGCTCTTGGAAAAACTTTAAAATCAGTCTGAAATCCATCAAAATAATAAAATGCTTAGCTGGGACTGCTAGCACCTGTTCCATCTTGTCTTGTCAATCTCATGGTTGTTCAGGATAGCTCTGAGCACAAAGCAAGCTCAACAATGCCTCATTCAGTGGGAAACACTTCACTTTGTCTGCCAGTTTCACATTCACTACAATCACTGACAACCTTGGAAAATGCACATTTAGGCATGGTAATCTGAGACAGCTGGATCCCTTCACAGACCTTGCAAAAGGCTGAACTAGTCGATCCATCATCTGCCAAAGGTCATTTTAACAGCTCCTTTTTGCAATAAGTTATATAAAATTTTAGACAAAAAATGACAATAGAAAAAAATCAAGTTAAGACAGAATTACAGAAAGGGGAGTGTGAACAGAGGAATGAGTGACAGGAACTGTTACATGCTCTTTTCCTCAATATTCTTCAATGGAAGGGAAGGAGGCCCACGACAAGGATTCCAGAACCACACTTCTACCCACTTTCCTATACAATCTTCCGCTGAAATTTCCTTTGTCTTTGGACCCTTCAGCTTTAATTCTTCTGCCATCTGATGGTTTTCAGCAGAAACTTCTGATCAACAGGTAAGATATTTCACTAGATGGAGCAGCAGATAACATATTATAATAAGATTCAATGTCCACTCGTGTTCTTGACAATAATTATAAAAAGGAAGAGGAGAAAAAAATCAATATTTGAGTGGTGCACACCAAATGCCAAGTTTTTATGGTCGAGAGAAGCTGACAGCAGCTGCTTAGAGGGCATCCAGAGCCATCCGTCACCCCTCAGACCAGGTTCATAATCACCAGGGGCTAGAAAGGCAAACAAAGCTGCAGCTGTAGACCCACTAGAGACAGTTGTGTCTCTGGAAACTTTTTTTTTTTGTAGGGAGAGCGGGGAATAGGTTCTTCTGTATATTTAGAAGCAGGAACCAAGTCTAGGTAATGCTCCATAATTCTTTTCACCTGGTAAACATCCAATACCTAGATGTTATTTCAAAGAGAAGCTTACTTCTCAAAGTAATTTAATGGGGTTGTTACTGTTAGATGAAAGTATTTATTAAAAAGCCTAGAATACTGAAATTGCCTTCTCTCAAAAAAATAAGTGTTTCCTATTATTGTTTATCATCTGCCTCCTTCATTACATTGTAGGTTCAACAAGGAAAGGGAACATACCTATTTTATTTACCAATGTGTCCCCAGCACCTAGTAAAGTATTTGGCACATAAAAAGTGTTCAATAAATATTTGAGGAATGACTTCTAATGTTATCTTTGCTCCACAGATGAGAGGCTGACACTTAGAGTGGCAAAATGACTTGGCCAAGATAACACTGATTTTAAGTGGTGGCGTCAACATTTCTGGTTAACGCAAAATGTGAGCTCTTTAACAGTTCAAGGATTAGGATGACAGCCTTAATATCTGAAAATATATCATAGAAAGAAAATGACATACTCTTCACCACACTTCTCCAGAAACTTCTGTCAAAGGTACTGGGCTGGGTGATCCATGTCACTTTTTTTTTTTTTTAATTTAATTTTTATTTTTGGCTGCGTTGGGTCTTTGTTGCTGTGCACGGGCTTTCTCTAGTTGTAGTGAGCGGGGGCTACTCTTCATTGCAGCACATGGGCTTCTCATTGCAATGGCTTCTCTTGTTGCGGAGCACGGGCTCTAGGCACATGGGCTTCAGTAGTTGTGGCACACGGGCTCAGTAGTTGTGGCTCGTGGGCTCTAGAGCACAGGCTCAGTAGTTATGGCACACGGGCTTAGCTGCTCCGCGGCATGTGGGATCTTCCCAGACCAGGGCTCGAACCCGTGTCTCCTGCATTGGTAGGCGGATTCTTAACCACTGCACCACCAGGGAAGTCCCATGTCACTTTTTCAATACTTTTATTTTCATTTTACACAGCTCACTATACTTATGTGTTTGCTTGTAAATGTAGAAAATCACACTGCATTTTCTTGATGTCTAATGAGTCTTATCTGATATCCATTAAACAGTAATGTATAAAGGTAAAATCAAAAACATTAGATGTGTTAATAGCTTTTCACAGTTCCATAAGACAAGGTAGTTATATCTAACTATTTGTACATTTTACCCTAAATTTTCCTTGGGACAATTCTATTACAGATGTCTACAGAGAATTCAATAATTTTCTATTCTCCTACAAAAACTCACTTTCTCTGGGCAAAAGCACTGACATACGTCATTTAGAAAAGTTAGGGATTTTTTTTTTTCTTCTGTAGAAATACTAAGAAGAAGGCCATCTGAAATGACATACAAATATTTCTCTCATGTTATAAAATTAAAATTGAAACATTTCTATTGATGATTTCCTCCCCTTTGTTTTCTCTGTTCTTTCTTCCTGAAACTTCTGTTTTTTACGTTAGACTTCCTCACCTGGTTCTCTAATTTTTTTTTTTTTTTTTTGGCTGCGGTGGGTCTTTGTTGCTGCGCGCGGGCTTTCTCTAGTTGAGGTGAGTGTGGGCCACTTTTTGTTGCGGTGCACGGGCTTCTCATTGTGGTGGCTGCTCTTCATGTTGCGGAGCACGGGCTCCAGGCGCGTGGGCTTCAGTAGTTGTGGTGCATGGGCTTATTAGTTGCTTGGTGGCATGTGGGATCTTCCTGGACCAGGGATCAAACCCGTATCCCCTGCATTGGCAGGCGGATTCATAACCACTGCGCCACCTGGGAAGTCCCTGGTTCTCTAATTTTTAATTCTCTATTTGTTGTTGTCATCTGAAAGTTCCTTTGTTACAGCAGCCTGTTCTTGTTTCCTAGATGCAACATTTTCTCCTATCCCTCTGAGAATATTATAGTTCATTTGAATTTTTCTCCCCTGCATAGTGTCCAAGCCCTCCAAATTGCTTTCTTTTTCAGTTATTTTAGGTCTCTGTTCTTCCCTTAAAAGCCTTCCTCAAATGTTTTGCTAAGAGTAAGGCACTACAAATCTGACTAGTAACTCTGTGCTTGTGAGTGGAGCGTGTAGGCTGAGGTAACGCGATCTAGCTGGACTGTTTCCCTGGAAAACTCCCAATGCCTGGATCTTTAAGGCCTCTTGGACACATTTCCCTAAAGAAAGTCTCCTCCAGTATCCTTCCTGAAAAGTAATCTTGGCTGCTAGTGTCCCAGGAACAGGGTGTGGTAAGACAGCTGGGAGTCTCCACATTTAGAATCTAAACTTTCACTTAATGCCTCTGTGCTCAGTAATGGGACCCAGCCTTCTACACTGCCAGGTATCACTTATTTTATTCTCAGAGAAACTCCTCTACTCAGTCTTGTGTTAGGGCTGGGGAGGGGTGACTGTCTGCTCATGCTGAGTTAGGCAAAGAAGCTGTGGGTGGAACAGCTCAACTGTTTCTCAGACATCTTTAAGACAATTCTCTTCTCTGGCCCCACCTCTACTCCTAAGTTCCAGATACCTGGGACCACCAATTCCTGAGCCTTCTGGGTAGTTTAAAGGAAATCAGGTGCTTCTTTCTTCCTCTACTGCTGGCTTAGGATTTCAACACTCACGGTTCTGCTAAGTCGTGTACTGTTGTCCATCTGCTTTCCCACATTCAAAATTTGATTGCTGTTGTCTCCTTTCGTTTTTTAACAAAATTTTTTAAATTTTTTGGCCACACCATGCGGCATGTGGGATCCTAGCTCCCTGATCACAGATCGAATCTGTGCCCCCTGCATTGGAAGCGCAGAGTCTTAACCACTGGACCGCCAGGGAAGTCCCTCTTTTCCCTTTCTTTATGGTAATAAGCCTTAAAAAAAAAAAAAATCCCTTCACGGTAATTTTTAGTGGAGTTTGAGGTGAGAGTGGAAGATAACGCATGCATTCCATGCTTTAACCAAATTAGTAGGCTTTTTGAACCATATGTAAACATTTCAAAAAGTAATTCCTCTGAAAGAGAGGGGATATGGCTTAATTTTCTCATTGTGCCCTTTCCAGAAGCTCTGAAACAGAGCTCCCATCTAAAGGCCCCGAGAGATTAAGTGATTTATCCAACGATCTATAGTGTATGCTGGCTGAAGTGGAATTTGAATCTAGGTCTGATACTCTGGCAAACAGAAAACTCCTCTTCACATGCAAAACATTTGTGATCTATTCAGCAAATGTTTGTGAGCACTTATGGTAAAGGCTTTGTCAAACTTGAACTCTGATCTTTATTGTCAGAAACTGCTTTAAAACCATTACAGAAGTATGAAAAAATTGAGCCCCAAAGATTTCTTGAGTACTCACTAGGGCAGTGAAATTGTGCTAGAGAGTGTAGGAGATTATGAGAGAATCAGATTTAAATCCTGTCATAAGGAACTATGACATAGCTATAAATTAATATAATACAAAGTGGAAAACGCACATGCCACAAGGAAGATGTAGATGAAGGTCAGAAGGAGAAATTACTTTCAGCTGGAGAGATCAGAGCTGGTGTTATAAAGGATGTGTATTTAAATTGTATCTTGGGGAGAAGAAGAAAATGATATTCCATGTAGAGTGAACAGCATAGTATTCCTTGAATATTTTTAACTTGGTAAAGGTAATTTTGAAGCTCACAAGAATAACTCTGTCAAAACAACAGAACCCATCAAATCTTTAGAAGATGGTGCTACTTCGATGACAATGACCTTGTGTGACTCTCTGAATGTGTTCTTCACCTATCTAGACACATTTTTCTAAGCCATGGACCTTGCTTTCATCATTTAACACATCATTCAAACGACTTCAGTAAAACAGTGATCACGCTGAAGAGGGGTCTCAGAGGACTAGATGACACTCCAATTAACCAAGCGCATCGAGCCAGATTGTTCTATGCTTTGGACTCAAGAGACTGGTGGAGAGAGGAGGCAAACAAAGGCAGAAAGGGCGAGGACCCAAGTGAAAAGAGCAAAATGCATGCGCTAAAGACAGGGCTTTCAGTCTGACTCCTGTGGAAAAAGCCTGTCAGATTATTCACCACCGACCTTAATAAGGTTTACAATAGCCCGCCAAAGAGAATCACAAACCAGAACATGTACTTGGAGAGCTCATACTCAGTGAGAACAAGAACACTGCAAGACTGACCTGGTGCCTTTTTAGATGTGTGTGCGTCCTCCTGAGCGCTGCAAACACAAGGCTAGAGGAGGGCGTGTGCTGACTTCTTTTTTGACCCAATTAGGACCAACTTAAAAATCCAGCTTTTCCAAATATGACTGCTTACTTCCCTCCCACAGATTTGTGTTGTGACTTGAATGACGCAAGAATATGAATGGATTAACTAATTAGTAAGAAGCAACAGTGGGACTTTCTCCTCAAGCCATTCGTTCTATGGGAGAAGAGAGAAGCAATGCACAGCCTGTGAAATTAAGAAATTCTGCCCTAAGATGTTTTAGGTACTCCTTACACCTAGAAATTAAAATCATCAAACTTAGTAAGACAAGCCCTTACTATGGACACACTCATTTTCATTTTAACGTTTAGCCCTGAAGTCTTGAATAGCAGCAGCCAGGGTGAATAGTCCTAAAAATCACCCAGTCCACTGAATCAGCGCGAGCTTTCTCCAAGAGTCAAACAAATATTCTGGCGCAAGATTAATCTTCCCAGTTTGTCGTAGCTCAGAAATTTTGTACTCTTGTTAGTGGTTTTCGCTTCTTTTTTCTTCTCTTCTTTTTTGCCTTTTCACACTGATTCTTGTCATGAAGGCTCAAGGAAGAAGTGCAATTAATTCCACGTGGGTTTTGACCTTTACTTCATTCTATAACTAATCCACATGAGGAGAACTACAACACATTTAAGGATCTGAAAACCATAAACAAAAAACACAGAAAGGGGCCAAAATCTTTACATCTAGTAAAACTGCTGTGCTCTAGTCAAGTTGAATAGTCTCATTTTTTTCCCTTCTTAAGGGTATTTCCATCTTTATGTAACTTCTCCCAACTCCAAATGCTATATACAGCTGACAAAATCCTGGAAAAGAAGCACTTTATGCAGAATTGAGAGAAGATGCGGGCAGTTCTGTCCCTGGATAAGGAGATAGTCTGATATTAAAGATTCTTTGCTTAAGGCACAAATGTACCTGTGACTTTTTTAATGGCACATTTTAGCTGCACACCACATCATCTTTTATGAAAGAGTGTGGCGAGAGGCCTTGTTATGAGTCCCCAAGGGGACTGTGACAGCACATTAACAAGGGAAGGGGCAGTACGAAGAAGGCAAGCAAGGGTGAACCTTGTATTTTAAGAGTTTAAAGCAAGGAAGGCAGCCTTCTAACTCTTGCATCACCAAACCTCAGGGATTTTATGGAATTTATGGAATTTGGTGGGGGGAGTGCTAGGTAGAGGTAGAAGGGATAGAAAACTCTGGTTCCCATTTCAGGAAACTTCCTTTGCTCGGTTTCCTATATTTTTATCCCATTTGTTTTTTTACCACCCAGTACCCTAGGGGAATAAACTGATTGACTCAAAACACTTTGAGGAAGGTATCCGCACAAATAGGTAGACCTTGCATACCTAGACATTTGCTCTCTCCTGAAGGGTTTACAAAGATCCACCTTAGAGTGTGCTGGGGGGTGGGAGGGGCTCCTCCATCTTTTCTTTCTTTCTCCCAGGGGCAACTCCCTTCAAGACAACCCAGCTCAACCGTCAACTCCTTTGAGAAACCTGCCGCCCTCCCAACCTTTGTGGCTGAGAGTACTTCGTAAACATCTTTACTAACAACGCTATCACACTGCTCTGGGCTTTAGGTGTCTGTCTTCTCTATCAGAGGCAGTCTTTTCTCAGCTTTGTGTGCTCCACTCTCCAAGGCTTAGCACGTAGTAAGTGCTTAAATAATAATTACTGAATGAATGAAAGTTTCTACTCTTTGGAGTGTGCATCTAGAAAGGGAACATTTCACTTTTAAAAGTGAGGATAAACAGAAGAGAAGCAATTCTTCTTTGAAGATGGTGACTATGTTTCAGAACACAGTTTGTTACTCAGAAATTTAAAATGCTATTGAGATTCACACTTCTCTCAATCTACAGTGATTTTAAACGGATTTACCACATCTATTCCAAGAACACTGTGGTGAAAACAAAGAAGAAACTGGCTCTTCAGTGCTTTTTTGGACCAACTTCCCACTCTCTTCAGGTAATGGTCTCATCACATCTGCTCTTAAAAAAAAAGAACCTTGGGGTTCTCTTCATTATTGAATCACACACAATTTCTTATCTATGGGCTCAAAACCTCCGACTCCCATTCCCTATCACATATTTTTTGTTACCTTGTACCCCAAATGAATCTGGTATATAACACGTTCCGGGGCCTTACTCTCCTGTCTAAAGACCTACTCCACCACCTGTGTTTGGTCATCTGTTCTCACCTGCCTGTCTGGTGGAGCATAAGCTCCCAGAATACAGAGACTACCATCACATAGTTCCTTTCAAAAGCGTTTAGTTAAGCATCACACACAAAGAGGTGCTCAACAACCCTTTCTGATGATCATAATCAGACTGCACTTTACATCCTCTAAGGCTGTCTCCTCCTCCTTCTGATCTAACATCTGGCTCCTCACCAACCATTTTAAAATGCAGTGAGCAGGGAAACACCTAACCCTTCTTGGTCCTCACTCCTGACCAGTGGTCCTTCTCTACTCTCCACTTTACTACATGAGCCAACACGCTCCTTCTGGCATTCAGGTGTCTCACACTCAATGATGACACTTTTTCACACTGTTCCTTACACCTTAATCCTCCTCAGTCTTACAGTGTCAATGAGTCTGTTTTCTCCAGTCTTCTGAAGACCGTTCAATAGTTTACCTCCAGGATAAATGAACACGATCAACAAAACCCAAATACATCAATGGCAATCTCGCTCCCTAAATGACAGAGTCTCTTTTTATTACTCTTTGTATCCCTAGCACCCAGCAAAATACTGGCAGACATATATGTCAATACGCAACATAAATATGTGCTATTTATTAAGCATCTATCTATCTATCCATCTACTCATATACCTACCTACCTACCTATCTTAACTGATCTCCCTGTTTCCATGACTGCCCCTCTATATTCTGTGCTCCACAGAGCACCCCATCCTCTTCTGAAAATATAACTCAGATCATTTACTCTCAGAGTAACATCTAAAGTCCCTACCATGGCCTACAAGGCTGCATATGATCTGGCCCCCGGCTACCTCTCTGACTGTATTTTTTCCCATTTTTCCCTTTCTAACTCCACTCTAGTCACCTGGGTCTCTCTGCTTTCCTTAAACATGCCAAACACACTCGAGCTTAGCACCTTTGTATCTGCTGTTGCCTGATGGCCCCCTCACCATTCCAGTCTCTGCTCAAAGCCTGTTTTATCAGAAAGGACTACTCCACTTCATTTTTTCCCTTAGGACTTACCACCGCCTGACAAATTATATATTTAGTTTTCCTTCTGTTTTTTGTACTTAATGCCCCACCCCTCACCAAATGCAACTCCATTAGTATCAAGAATGGAGTGTCCGTCATTACTATATCCCCACTGCCTATCTAGTAGATATAGCAGGAGCTCAATACATGGATGAAGAAACAAATGTGGAAGGAAGGAATGGTGAATATGTATGCGTGCTCTAAATCTTAAATCTATTAGCTACACTGTCTGACAGTATTGCTATGCCTCTGCATATTGTTAAGTCACACAATTCTAGAGTTGTTGCAGAAAGCTGAAGAAAGACAAGAACAGACTGCTTAGAGTCACAGAATGTTAGTCTGGAAAGGGGCTTAGAGATCACTATTTTACAGATGAAGAAACTGAGACCCACAGTGAGGGACAGTGGCTTGCACAGGGCCACCTAGAAAAGCAGTAGCAAAGCTGGACCTGCAATCCAGGTCTTTCATTCCCAGTCTACGAGTCTTATCTTTACACCACGTTAACTTCTCAAATGTTCTACACTTTATCTGGTCTTTTACCAAATACATTCAATGACGATGATTTAAAATATGCAAAAGGAAATTATATAATAGCAAGAGCTGAGCTCCACAGATCAAAAGTACTAGTTTTCTCTGAAACAGGCTAATTGGACAAGCCCTTCAGGATTCTGTTGGGAAACTTAGTTCTGAGCATCTGTCCACCAGTATTGCTAACCTGTCAGCTGATGCATACATACTGTATTTCCTCTTAGATTCTCTTTCATGAAGAAGCAGAAGAATATGGTTTAATAAACATTGAATACTTTATTTTTGCTTTCTTTCTATAGTGCAAGTGAATTGAGTCTGAAGATATCTCCTTAGAAATTCAACTGCATTCATGCATTACAAAAGTCACAGAAAAAGTATTTGACCAAAAGAAAAAAAGTTGATGAAATTGTGACTGCAACTCATCCATGATCTTGTTTAAGGAGTTCTTTCTACTTTTTAAAGAGTCCTCCTTTATCTGAATCAATGCACATAAGATACAATTCTTGAAGCACTGGTGAATATCCAGACTTTATACTACTGTAATTCACCCTGAGCCAGATGTCCTTCTAATATAAATCCTATGCATTTCCTTATAGATCAAAGATCATTGTACAGAAATCTTAGCACAGACCTCTAGTGGAGCTACATGTAGCATACCAAGATAAAGTCCACTCTAAATACAGCTATAAAGAGTAAAGACATTAAAATTGTGCTAAATGCATACACCTAACCTCCTCCAAATCATATCACACCCTGTCACCCAACACATGATATGATCCTACTGGAACAAGGTGTTTTTTTTTTTTTTCTTTCTAAACAAACATATAGAAGTTATACATCCAAATGAGTAGGGCTGTACTTGTTAATAAAGTAATCACCTCTGGAAGTTATATATGCATTCCAACAAGGCTACTATCACACATAATTTTTCTGGAATTTCTCTTTCAAAACACAGGTTCTCCACATTTAGTGTGCATAAGGATCACACTGGGAACATGTTAATAATGCTGATTCTTAGAAATGTGAATTGAATTGGTTTTAGATGGAGTCTAGGAACTTGTATTTTTAAGAAGCACTCCAGATAAGTTTTACACAGGTGATCTGTGAGAAATAACACTTTAGAATAGTCAGCTCACAAGCCATGCAAGGGTATCAAAATAAGGACTATTGAGTTAAACTCTGTTTACATAACACACTGGAGGTTTCATTTTTTTTCAAAATCTTCATTCTTCCTGATAGAACATATTAGTACAGATATACACAGAAGCATCTATTTCCAAACAACATACCTCCATAAAAGAGATTCCTAAGCTCCAGACATCAGAATGGATTCCATATTGCTCCCCTGAAATTCTTTCAGGCTGTAAGAAAACAGAAGGGAGCTTGTGAGTTCATGTAAGCTACTCCAGGAAACACATACGCTAACGTGAGCTCAGTTAAGGCAGAGAGCCATCAATATCTGCACAGCACATTATGAAAAGAAAAACAATTTTATATGTATGTGTTTTATATAGATAATACATAGAAACTGTATAGGTAATATAGGTATATTAGATATAATCTCATTGAATCCTCACAAAGACCCTGTGAGGGAAACTTTGTTATAAAGAAAATGAAGGCTCATATTAGTGAAATAATTTAGGCAAGTCTTAAACTAGTAAATGAGCTGAGACTTCAACTCAGACCAAATCCAGTGAGTGGTCTTAGCTGTGGAGTGACAAATTACAGCACAGTATATAATATTATCACTTATTTGCATTTTGAGAGATGGGTCTGAATCACTAGGAATTGTTATTTTAAATTTTTTATTTGGAAATAATATTAAACTTATAGGAATGTTGAAAGATTAAGACTAGTACAAAGAACATCCATATTTCCTTTGCCCAGATTCACCTACTACTCAACATTTCATCCCATTTATCAGGGTTTCTTTTTGATATAAACCAAGGAACAGTTCAAATGGTCCATTTGGGACTCTTGGTCCTCCATTCAAGATATGTAGAAAATACTTGGTCTAACAATTACCTGCACACTCTCTACTTCAGCAGGAATAATTGCATACTGAAGTGGGTGCTGCCTGGTCTCTCTATCCCTCCAGGATTTGGCATTCAGAAACATACTTCACAGAAGTCTTTTGAACGAACACAGGAACAAATGAACAAGAGAAACTGAGGTTTTGCTGAGATGGAATGGTTGCTCAAGGTTACACAGCTAGTCATGGCAGGGCTAGGATCATGACCCACACCCCTTGGCCCCCAGTGCAGTATTCTCTTCTTTGCACCATCCCTGGACTTCTTGGAAGCCACCACAGCCATCATCCTTCAAAAGTTTCCATGAGGGCCCTTACAAGTAACTGGGGTCAGGGTCAGCCTGGTCCACTGCAGACAGAAGAAATGGACATCCACCACTCACCAGCAGGGGATATACCATGAGTGTAGAAGATGTGCGCCAGATACTCTCAGGTGAGTTGGCACAGTACTACATCTTGGGGAGTCGGCTTAGTTGGGACCCAGAACTTTGTAACCTACTTCCCACTCCCACCTGCGAGGCTATCTCAATGTATTTAATGCCTTCTTCCCCACTTTTCATAAAATTACATAAAGCCCTACCCTGAGGTAGCAGACTGGATTGTCTTATTTCCCTTCCTTTATTTCTTTAATTTGTAAAACCCCTTTCCTACCAAGAATAATTCTTCCCAAGTGTCATGTGACCGTTTCTCCCAGCTGCTAACAGATATGGTCATTCCAATCCCCTAATACTTTTTCTTTTATCTTCTAACCCCCCATACCATCACTTTTCAAGGTCCTTGCTCATACCTTAATGAACCCATTATCCATTTCTAGTTAGATCAATACATAATAGGATGCGTTCATATGCAACTGGCCAGCCAGTTACAGGAATAATGCCATCGTCATAATATCAACAACGACATCATCACTCTGTGCATTTATTGAAGAATTTCCATGTGCCAGGCACTGTTCTAAGTGCTTTTCATGCATATTTCACTTCAGACTCATAAACACCCATACTAGACTGGTACTATTATCATCCGCATTTAACAGATAAGGAATATGAGGCACAGAGAGATTTAATTTGTACCCCCTAGAAAAGGATAATAATAGCTATCATTTAATGATCACCTAGTTTGTCCCAGACACTGGGCTAGATACTTCACGTCCTCTACACTTCATAACAATCTTACAAATATTATTATTTTAAATTTATTTTATTTATTTATTTTTGGCTGTGTTGGGTCTTTGTTGCTGTGCACGGGCTTTCTCTAGTTGCAGCGAGTGGGGGCTACTCTTCGTTGCGGGGCGTGGGCTTCTCATTGCGGTGGCTTCTCTTGTTGCAGAGCACGGACTCTAGGCGTGCGGGCTTCAGTAGTTGTGGCTCGCGGGCTCTAGAGCACAGGCTTAGTAGTTGTGGCACACAGGCTTAGTTGCTCCGCGGCATGTGGGATCTTCCCAGACCAGGGATTGAACCCGTGACCCATGCATTGGCAGGCAGATTCTTAACCACTGCACTACCAGGGAAGTCCTCTTACAAATATTATTGCCCTAATTTTACAGATGTAAAAACTGAGGCTTAGTAAGATTAGATGACTTGCCAAAGTCTAGAGCTACGGCATTAAGTGTATTATTTAGGTACACAGCCAGGATTCAAATCCAGGTACGTCTAACTGCAAAATCAGGGTTCTTTCCTGTGTGGCAAACTGCCCCCAGAACTAGAAGTCAGAAGAGCCACACACTAGTCTCGATCTGTCAGTATTTCTCAAAATGCAGCCTTGGACTCGTCATTAGAGAACTGTCTGAGGTGCTTATTGCAAATGAACTTCCAGTATCAGAATCTCTGGGGGTGGCTCTGGGGATCTTCATTTTAAAAAGTAATTTCTCTGGGTGAATCTTTGGTAAACTCAGCTCTAGTCACTAAACACATCAATGTTTCCTGCAGACGCGATGATCTACCTTCCTCTTCTCTGCTTAGTGAATGTTTCTCCTATGGGCCCTGTCAACGGCCACCATTTTTTGGTGAAAACTTCCTCCACTCCTCAGGCAGAATTATAAATTCCTGCCTCTGTACTTCTTTAAAATGTCATTCATATCTTTCATATTAATTTATCGCACTGTGTTGTAATCATCCATTTGCTAGTCTGTTTCTCCTAAGAGGCAAAGAGAGTATCTTACTCATCTTGTACCCAATACCATGCCTGGCACATAGCTGGTGTGCCATCAATGCATGCTGACTGAAGAGATGCAATACATGTTTACTGCACATTTGGTTTTAAGCATGAACTAATCATTAAGTTCCCTGGAGTGTTCTATTAATGTAACTTCCCTGCATATTATTGTTGTTCATGTCCATCAAGAACTTCTAGGGACTTCCCTGGTGGCTCAGTGGTTAAGAATCCACCTGTCAATGCAGGGGACATGGGTTCAATCCCTGGTCCGGGAAGATTCCACATGCCGCGGAGCAACTAAGCCCGTGCGCCACAACTACTGAGCCTGCACGCTAGAGCCCGCGTGCCACAACTACTGAGCCCACAAGCCGCATCTACTGAAGCCTGCGTGCTCTAGAGCCTGTGTTCCGTGACAAGAGAACCACCGTAATGAGAAGCCTGCGCAATGCAGTGAAGAGTAGCCCCGCTTGCTGCAACTAGAGAAAGCCAGCATGCAGCAACGAAGACACAATGCAGCCAAAAAATAAGAACTTAAAAAAACAGTTTAAAAACAATGTCTTAAAAAAAAAAAAAGAACTTCTAGCAAACATGAAAATCCTAAAATCCTCTAGAATTGTTAAAGAAATGACCAAATGTTGCCTTCCTCCTTCTGTCCTCTCTCCCTTTCACTAACTGACAGTCATCAATATACAGCACTTCATCTAGAAGTGCAGGACCAACAATAAGGTTAAATATAATCATCACATTTGCCCACTGAACTACTAAAACAAATGTAAACTGTAATGTGAAAATAAAGCACAGAAAAATTTAATTTAAAAAGAAAAATTAGCAAAAATCATAATGGTCACACACATCAGAAGGCAAATAGGAGAACTCCTTAAGGACGAGAGTCTAACAACTTCTCATTAGAGAAATTATTCTTACAGTAAGCTAACAGAATGAGATTACTGTTGTGATGCAGTGCTCAAGCACGAATGCTGAGTGAAAGGTGGGCAGCCAGCTCTACAGGTGTATCCTCAAGAATTCATAGGGACCGGGAAACATGTCCAGGTTGCTGAAACTGACACAGGTACAAGATAAGTCCCAATACATTCTGAATGTATAGAGTCAGGACCTGATGGCTAAGGCTGCACAATTCAAATCTGTTCTCACACTTGAGGCCAAAGTGGCCTGCTCTGTCCTCTCCCCTCTAAAACCAAACCAAACTAAACCAAACCAAACCAAACCAAACCAATGGCCAGGTATGACACTACCGAGAGAAGATCTGTGATGAACATTTTTCCGTTAAAAAGCAAAAGCTGAGTTACTTTCTGACATGACATTTGTCACTAGTGTGGAAAGTTTAATGAATGGAAAACCATGACTCTTGTCTAAAGCACCTGTAGTAGAGTTAAAGTGTAGGGGAAAAACCCTGGTCTGTTCTTAATGAGAACAGTAAGGAGTGGTGATGATATAAAAAGCAGAGGATTCTTTTCTTTTTTTTTTTTTTTAAATTTATTTATTTATTTATGGCTGTGTTAGGTCTTCATTTCTGTGTGAGGGCTTTCTCTAGTTGCGGCAAGCGGGGGCCACTCCTCATCGCGGTGCACGGGCCTCTCACTATCGCGGCCTCTCTTGTTGCGGAGCACAGGCTCCAGACGCGCAGGCTCAGTAATTGTGGCTCACGGGCCCAGCCGCTCCGCGGCATGTGGGATCTTCCCAGACCAGGGCTCGAACCCGTGTCCCCTGCATTGGCAGGCAGATTCTCAACCACTGCGCCACCAGGGAAGCCCAAGCAGAGGATTCTAAAAGGGCAGTGGCTCTAAGATGGCATGCACACTCCACCCCTCCACTTACCGCTGTGACTGGGCATTTACCCAGGACCCATATTTAGTTAACTCATTCCAGAATTGTCTCTATTTATAACACAGTACCCTAGGGTTTACTTGTCAAAAGCAGGACGATACCAAGGTACATCCCTTACCTCTTCCCATAAAGGAACTTCTGCTCAGTGTTAGGCTACTCAGAAAATTAACAAAGTATGCACAAATACTTTAGGTTAGTATGTAATCAAAAAGTATATATCATAAACAATGGGGATTTTTTAAAAAAGCCGGCAAGATCACTGTGTGGGTAGTAGAGTACACTGGTTAAACAAGGATTCTGGAGTCACACTGCTCTAACTCAATCTATTTTCCAGTTCACTAATTCTCTCTTCTGCTCCATTCAATATGCTACCAAATAGTGAGTTTTTCATTTTTATCTAGTAGTTTTGTTTGGGACTTTCTCAAATCAAGTATGTCACTTCAAAAATTTTTGATCTAAAGTCTGCTTGCAACTGTTGTTCCTTCATGTTGCTCTGTTTCCTTGTGTGACTAGTTTTCTTTGGCTGCTTGTTAGTTTTTGTTCTTCAAAAAAATTTTTGGAAAGGTTCTCTGAGGCCTAAAGTGGATGTGCCCACCTCAAACAATATTCTCAGCATGAAGCTCCTTTTCTAACTCAAGTCACATATACAAACATCCAGGGTGCAAATCTGTGCCAGAGTTAAGTCTATGGCCACAACTTTCTCCCTTTTCCTTTTTCTCCTGCTGCTCTGCTTGGCTCTGAGAAGCCTTCTCTTTTGTTCCCTGGGATGGGGGAGGAAGAGCAGCTTTAACTCTGGTTTGCTTTTATACTGGGGCGGGGGCCTCTTCAGGTTTCCAGCATAATATGGGGAAGATCTTCTCCAAGACCCTCTGCC
Organism: Balaenoptera borealis; assembly: GCF_965194805.1. NCBI lineage: Eukaryota > Metazoa > Chordata > Mammalia > Artiodactyla > Balaenopteridae > Balaenoptera > Balaenoptera borealis. The sequence goes on along the minus strand of NC_138866.1, from coordinate 115,564,273 downwards.
TTAAGGGAGCCCCCATATCATTCACAGCTGTAGTAGTACAGGCAAATGTCCTCAGGAATAAGTAGCTTTGGTGCTCTGACATTCTGCTTTCCCTTCTGTTTCAGGTTTCCATCTGAAAACCGTCCTGGGAGTTCCCTGTTGTCGTTTTAGCTCTTCAGTGCACTTGAGACGGTTTTTAAAGTATTTTAATTAGAATTTTTCAACAGAAGAGTTGATCCAAATAATCTAATGTGCTACTACCAGAAACTAGAAGCTGGTGTCCTAATTAAATCTTGACTGTCACTACTTGCCAGCTGAGAATCTGGACTAAAATGACTTCACCTTTGGTTTCTTCATCTGTAAAATGAAGACAATAATAACAATATGTATGCTTAATGGAGTTGTCTAAAGATTAAATAAATCCATGTAATATGCTCAATTCAGTAGATGCCACATGGGGATGCTCAGTAAATGTTGGCCTCCTTCCAATCATTACCATCACCAGTACGATCACTGCATGAGCATGGCCAACTGAGTTGTATCACGTAATCTGTATAGGTTATAATCTGGGTAAAGGTAATTTCTAAAACAGGAATAGTCCAGGTAGAAAAGAATGTTCAGGAGATAAGAATAGTTATTTAGATTGACTTTCTGATACCAAAGGACAAGTATCTGCATAAGATTTCTTAATTTCAAAACTTCAGGTATTCATAACAATAATGTCAAACTTTTATATTTGATTTTTAAAAATTGTAATAGGACTTCCCTGGCGGTCCAGTGGCTGGGACTCCGTGCACTGCAGGGGGGCGTGGGTTCAATCCCTGGTTGGGGAGCTAGGATCTCTCATGCCGCATGGTGCAGCCAAAAAAAAAAATATATATATATAATACATCACAATGACTGAATAGTGGGTTAAAGTTTCAGGGACTTCTATCTTTATTATTAATTTTTTTAATAGCTTCTTTTTTTATATAAATTTATTTATTTTATTTACTTATTTATTTTTGGCTGTGTTGGGTCTTTGTTGCTGCGCACGGGCTTTCTCTAGTTGCGGCGAGTGGGGGCTACTCTTTATTGCGGTGTGCGGGCTTCTCATTGCAGTGGCTTCTTTTGTTTCAGAGCATGGGCTCTAGGCGTGCGGGCTTCAGTAGTTGTGGCACTCGGGCTCAGCAGTTGTGGCTCGTGGGCTCTAGAATGCAGGCTCAGTAGTTATGGCACACGGGCTTAGTTGCTCCGTGGCATGTGGGATCTTCCCAGACCAGGACTCAAACCTGTGTCCCCTGAATTGGCAGGCGGATTCATAACCACTGCACCACCAGGTAAGTCCCCTTCTATCTTTAAAATAGAGTAAAAGTTCTAGTAATCAGAATTTCCAAGAAATGATTTAATTTAATATAAGCCACCAAAGCCTTTGGACCCCTTTTGTAATCCTTCTGGATGAAATCCTTTTAAAATATAGTTGAAAATATTTCTTGCTTTGGATTAAAATGTCCATTAAACCTAATTACCTGCCCCTAAGATGTAACGTGTCCTTGAACATGCCACTTCAGTTTTTGGGTCTCAGTATCCTCATTGGTCAATGAGGAAGTGGGACCAGATGACTTTCCAAGTCTCCTACAAGACCCACTGCTTAACGTGTCCCTAAATTGTTACTGTTTTTTTGTTTGTTTTCATGACCTAACGATGTTAGAAAAGCCTCCCTATCTTTATCCTAATTACCATTTTCTTATACCTTACATTTCAGATTGTAGGAGAAGTAAGACTGTTCACACATGCAGGGCTATTTCTTGGATTTATTTTCTTTTCAATATTTGAGCAGTCTAGTTGGTTATATTTGAGTCATCTGGGGGTCTTCTATACTTTATCACGCAAGTAAGATACAAAAAAGTTAAATGCTCTGCTTATAATTAGTGAACAAGTCATTTTTGGAATGCAACTTTCATGAACTGATTCATTCATTTAGCACCATGTGAAGGACTGGATATAGAGAATGAGTAGAATAAACCCTGCCCTGTGAAAGTCCTAATCTAGATTTGGAGAGACACATAAATAATTTGGATAGAGTGAGAGGTACAGCAGTTAAAAGTTCAGTCTCTGGAGGCTGATTATGTAGGTTTCACTCCTCACTCTGCCACTTATTAGCTGTATGAACCTGGGTAAGTCACTTAACTTCTCTATCCCTTGGTGCCTTCATCTGTAAAAGGACAATACTATTACCTACCTCATAGGGTTGTTGTGAGGATTTAAAGAGATAATACATGTAAAGGTTTAAAAGAGTGACTGGCACACAGTTCTAATTAAGTGTTGGCTATTATTATCATTGTTACTATCACTGTACAGAAACAGGTATGAATATAAAGTGAGAGAAATGGATATAAAACGAGGGCATTACATCAGATGACCTCAAATTGTATATTCTCACAATCTATTACTGTCCTCTACCTCAGCAGTCCCCAACCTTTTTGGCACCAGGGACCGGTTTCGTGGAAGACAATTTTTCCACGGACAGGGGTGGGATGGGATGGTTCAGGC